>NC_058192.1:7500000-10000000 GCF_907165205.1 Coccinella septempunctata
CCACAATACGTCAGACGGTAGCGAACATATTCAATGTAAGAGAATTTATATAATGTTTCATCTGAATCTAAACGACTTATATTTCAGCTGAATATTTCCACAATCAGAAAGATTGTGAATGAAGAGGATGACGAAGAATTTCCTTCTATTGGGAGACCTAAAAAGTGGTGGCATTTGAGAATTTTATGTTTGAGTGAATTAATGCTAAAAGTTTACTACAGGATTTTCGATTAATGTCATCGTAGAATAAGTTCCCGAAAATTTATTTTAATAAATAATAATAATAATAAATACCTAATTATTATTATTTTCAACGTATTGAGATTAACAGCTACAAATACACGCCAGTTGTCCTGTTAATTGTTTATTCATGTGAAATTTTTTTTCAAAGGTGAAGTTCATCTTGACTTGAAACTTCCTTTAATTCCTTTCATTTATATTGATGCAAGATGATTTTTGTTGAAGAATTTAACATTCTTGTAATTATCTGTTAATTCCTTCGGGAGACCCATTCTCAACCACTGCATCATATGCATTTCATCTTCGGGTTAATATTTTTGAAATCTACAACTGATGTAACGTATTCAAACTTTAGCCAAAGAAGATAACGAACATTAACTCTCCTCAAGCTAGTGCATATTATGATATTATACTGATCTCTTGTATTTTCCATGCAAATAACTGGATTTGGTATGCCTTCAATCAGTTTGTATAAACTTCAATCATGTTCGTCACATATTTTCCGAAGAGATTCAATATTGTGATAAAATACGTAATAACAGAAACTTTTACGTAGAACGGGCAACATAGCGTTCATTTAAAACCCAAAAATGTTTTGACAAGCTTCAATACCCCACATTTTCGTACTATACACAGTGAAATGTGTCAAATTTCCATGGCCAACCGAGTGCTAAAAAAAAGTGAATGGAGTATAGTTACAAAAACTAGAAGAAAATTATTTCACGGCCAACCGAGTGCTTTTATAAAAGTGAATGGAGTATAATTTGTATCCTTTCACATTTAGGAAACTTATTGCATCCTTTTCTGTCATCAGTATCGAAATCATCCAATAAAATACGGAGAACCGAGGTGAGTGATGTTCAATCATCGACAACATGCTGGAGTGATGTCTCTCCGCCCTTTCCTGCTTTGGCATGGGGCGTCTGGGCGCAGATACAAGCCGCAATCCAGCGTCCTGTCATCGGCACTTGCGAGCGCCGTTGTTAGCGGCTGAGATATGACGATCAGATGTTGGGCTACAAGCCCGGAAAGGGCTAATCAACGTACCGCCGAGTTAACACGCCATTATTGGAACCGCAAACAACTACCCTTATCCCGGGCATTCCCTGAGTAAACGCAGAGTGATAGACGTGTAGAAATCTGGCTGGTTTCTGCATGCCGCGGTCCAGGAGGAACTCTCAAGGAAGCTGCTGAGGAAATAATCATTTTTCTCAAGAACTCATAATGCCTTTTTCCATTGACATGACTCATCTCATTCAAGTAGAGATATTTTTTATACGTATATGATAATAGACTCGTACAAATATTTTAACAGTAGATTCTTGAGGTCAACAGAAACACTTTTTTCTTCTACCATTTTTTCCATTACCATTACCATTATGAGAAAACTGGAAGACGTGGGTGATATCTCTTTTGTTCGAAAAAGATTTATTAAATAAATGGAAAGTTATATTATGAAATTCATTTCATTTCTTGCAGATAAAGATTAAAAGATATACTTTAAACCCAAACTACTGGAAAACGGTTGATTTCTGGATTATATATCAAGAGTACCCCTTTCATGCAAAGAGGCAGTGGTGTCTTAAGATATTGTAGCAGTCGTGGCCGAGCGGTTAAGGCGTCTGACTAGAAATCAGATTCCCTCTGGGAGCGTAGGTTCGAATCCTACCGACTGCGAAATTCTAAATTTTGTTAGAAGAAAAAGGAGTGGATTTCCCCAAGGTTCTCTTCAGGGTCGCAAGTTTTCTTGGTGACAGCGTAGTGTTGTAGTTCTAAGAGGGATTCATGAAAGTGTGTCATATACTGAAATGTCTGCGTCGCAAACTGCTCCTTTTTTGTTGCAGCATTAGATGACAAATTAGATGACTATGTGTTCAGGCTGAAATTAGGTCAAAAACATGGCTGTCTTGAAAGGAATCTAATTCACTCTGCACGAACTTATTATATTTTCAAAATTGGGTGACAGCTTTAATCTCATAATAAAGGTGAAACTTATAATAACAGTTGACCACTCTTATCAAGGCAGTCGTGGCCGAGCGGTTAAGGCGTCTGACTAGAAATCAGATTCCCTCTGGGAGCGTAGGTTCGAATCCTACCGACTGCGTTGTTATCGTTTTGCATCAATCATATAGAAAGAGATTCCTCAAGGATCTCTTCCAAACCCAAAAATTATTTTTCAATTTCATGCAATTTTTTGATATCCGAGATTATCTGAATTGTGCATAAGTAGAAACCTACATCTATGTGCAACAATCTACTCTTAATTTTTTTTTAATTGTTTGGCATTTCAAAAACTCTGGTGAACAAGCATCTGCTGATTCCGACCAAATAGCTGGCGTCCACGCAAAATACCCACGGTAGAAGACTTCGGCCATTCAAAGATCCATTGAAACGAAAGTAACGAATGCACACCAGCATTCGTCCCATCAACCGAAAACGGCATTTTAACTGGCGTTTTTCTAGGCCAGACGGCATTTTTGACATTTCGCAATGCGGCGAACTGACAGAAGAACGACCAGAATTACACCATTGAAGCAAACGTCGACGATTAAGACGATCACTATCAAGTTACCACATCTTTCCTTCTTCGTTCGCTCGTCCGCGTTCAACAATCCACGTTGTATGTCATTGCCAAATGAAATAACAACATAACCTATAATGGAATCCGACTTTTTATACTCCCAATTAGTTTAGTACATTGTTTCCTCTGGAAAAAAGATAATTAGAATGCGTTTGTAAAGAGGACAATTGATACATTCATTTATCGGGAACTTTGACCAATCCAAAGAATCCGAGAAATTCCCCATTCACAACTGAACTTCTTGGAAGGATGGGACATCATCATTTATTCCTCGATATCTTCTTCAATTTACGGGGTACTCTTTCAATTAGTTCATGCATTCATGTGCTCAGTGCACTTAAATAAGCCAGCACTTGAGGCATCCACATTCACTTCCAACTTAGTATTTCAATCAACAATATCGAGTCGATAGATGCCATTTGGTTTTTCCGAGAATATTCTGGTGCATTATTGGTTTAACAACGCTTAGAAAACCTTTAGGCGAAGCTACGAAAAGGAATTTTATGATAATCAATAAGCTTTACCACATATTCTTCTCTGAACCCAAGACGAAGATAATAAACAAAATTTCTTGTGTCTCATGACATTTGGTTTTTGGTCCTCTGTCTCTCTTATTCTCTTTGGCTCTCGAAGAAGATTTTTCTCGGATTGAGAAAAAAATTCTTCAGGCTGAGATATTTCTTTCTGGTATGGCTGTATCTTTCTTACATCCTTCTTGCACTCAGGAAATGGATTTCATATTTCAATCTCTACTTTCTACCAATACAAGGATCGACATCGAGATAAAGTCGTGTACGCACATATGCGTTATCTCAGAGAAAGGAGGCGTCATATTTACGAGTGTTGCTCAAACAAGTCATCGTTACAGGACAGGTCAACGAGGGCCACAACCGATGGTTGATGTGTTAACATATCGTGTCTTTCAGTTAAAGATATCTACTATCATAAAATAAATTCATAGCACTTTATCCACAATCGAATAATGTTTAATGGCTCACATATATTTTTTATTATCGGGTGACACTGTTGAATGCTGTTCCTTCTACCGAAGGAATAATTTTAAAGGTACCTATACAAATAGGTATATAAAGCATATAAAGAATTTTATCATCTTGATTACCGAACTCGCGAACTTGTATTAGATTACTGGTTGGCCCAATTGCAAATCTTCAAAAATGGCTGAGTGTTATAAGGAGAAAAACTGATGAATGAAATTCATAAAGTGAATATAAAACGTTTACAGGTGCTTTTCTCTTACACTCAACATAACCGAAGTACTTGTTGAACACAATGATTCAAGAACGAAATAGAAGTCAAGCTAATAGTAAAGCACGTGTCATATTATTTGAATACGAATAGGAGCATGTTGTTTAACAGCATTCCAACATAATAAATGCTCGAAAAATGACGAGACACTTTTTCTATATTGTAGAATAAGCAGTGCTGTGCTCGTCTCCTGCTCTATTCTAAAATATCCAATTAATATTTTGATACAACCTAAAATTTTTGGACCTGCATAGGTCGATAGTATACACTACAATTATATAAGTTTTGTGAATCGCAATTGGTCATGATTTTCCGGTTCAGTTTATGAAGCAATTGGTTTACTACTCCTTGTTCGATTTACAATACCTGCCCCCTCTGATGCTGCAGAGAATTTCCAGAGCGATCCTCGTAAAGCCCATCGTTGCAGGAACATCTTGCAGCATCATAAACAATTGAAATGTTAGGTGTAACAACGTTTTCGAGACACGTGGGCCGGCAGGATGCTATTTAGACTGTAATAGATGATTCACGGAGTGTTTTTTCGACCTATCCCATCTAACTTACGACACATCAGAACTGGCGTTTGAAAGGTACGGCGGACTCGTTCGTGAAAAAAAAATCATCCAAGTAGGCGATCCTGTGTTATGAGAATATCTGGACTCGAGGCAGAGGTGTGAGAATTAAATGATGAAATTGAATAAATGAAGAAACTTAGCGGATACTCCCATAAGTCATTGAAGATTTCCTTAATTGTGTGAACATCAATGGTGTTGATTCTCATGGTTCCCGTTGAAAAATTTCATCTGCAGATGCTACAAGGTCTCCCTTTCAATATTTCGATTGAAACCATGCAGACAACTTCTGTCGTCTTAAAAGGACAAGAGAAATGAAATCCTTAGACGACTTTTAATGGTTGTGATACACAATGTCCCTTCACATTTTGAAATTTTGAGCATTTCAAGCTTTGTAAGTTCAGTTTTAGTCAACACCATCACTGGCATCAACTGAAAGACCATTCTTGATAGATGATTTGAGAAAACCTCAATAATCAACTGCGGACTCAGAGCTGAGTATGTATAATTTGCATTATTCCGATATTAAACTCTTCTTAGTCGGATAAACCACAAATTAAAATTGAAACGAAGTGAGTAACTACCAATATTTTTAACATGAATCAGACTCGCTGCATGAGACTTGAATTATAATTATTGCGATGCATCTTTGTATTTACTACCGCAGAATAATTTCTAAAACATACCTGTAAACAAGAATGTATGTATGTATCATTTCTCGAGTGAATGTTTCTTCGTTACGTAAATACACAGGTTTTCCTCGAAGGCCTCGTATTTTTTATATCAATTCATATACGACCGATTATCCAAGAAGTCTATTTTTGATCTGTCTGTAGGGAATTATTGAAGATTTCAATTCCACGAGTTGATAAGAGGAATTTCCATGTTCGTATGTGAAATTAATATTCAAATGGGTTTTCACTGGGATTTATTCTGATATAGGAACGTTTGACCACCGAGATGATTTACAATCAACAATTATTACGAAGAGCAAAACGGTAGATTACTGTTGAATATTTTAAAGAAAAACCTTTATACTTGATAGAGCGGTTGACGAAGTAACGAGATTTATATCTGGCAAGTATAAATACTTCTCCACAGAAGTTCAGGAATTTTGAAACTCTTTTTCACCAGTATTTATGAGAAAAATCACTTCCTTTTTTACCGCTGGCATTAATTCCGCCGTGAACTGAACGTGTTCTCACCTTCTCAGTTCTTACACGCATGTTGTCTGCATTAAGCAGATCAGCGTATTGAATTAGAAATATGGGACATATGCCATTGTCTTCGTCTGGGTTTCGTTCTGGAGGGGATGGATTTCAATCACGTTTCATAATGGGTGGCGCTCGACTACTACTCGATAATACTCAGTAGCGTCTGCCAATATTTGATGAGGGTCCATCAATTCCAAACGTTTTTCCGTCAGAGAAGGAGCTGTATTGTTCTGACGAGTTTAAATAAGGCCGAAACCATGGCCAGCATCTACTCGTCTTCTGCGGAACGTTCTCAATGGAGAACAACTAAATGTAGTTGTTCTGACGCTCATATCGGCGGGTGGTATGCATCTGAATTTAATTCTTATTATTGTATTCATTGCCTTAAAGCGTTATCACTGCATTATTTCACCGCTGGCATCAATATTGCCGTGAACTGAACGTGTTCCCACCTGCTTAGTTCTTACACGCATGTTGTCTGCATTACAGGTAAACTAGCGTACTGAATTAGAGGAAATATGGGACATATGCCATTGTCTTCGTCTGGGTTTCGATCTGGAGGGGTTTGAATCGATCTCGTTTTATACTAGATAATACTCAGAAGCTTCTTCCAGTATTTAATAAGGGTAAATCAATTGTAAACGGTTTTCCATCAGAGCAGGAGCTGTGTTGCTCTGACGAGGTTAAGTCAGGCAGAAACCTTGGTCAGCATTTACTCTTCTTCGGTGGAACGTCCTCCATTTAGTTGTCCTGACGCTGGCAAATTTATTAGTTCATTTGAGATCGAAACACATGTTAATATTTATATCGGTGGGTGGTATGCATCTGAATTTTATTCTTTTTATAGTATTCATTGCCTTCAGACGTTATCACTTCATTAAGGAGCTTATGTGTAAGATTTCTGGCTTGATTAAATCAAACTTCACATCGAAAAATCATGATGACGGTGGCCGAGCAAAAAGTTGAAGTCCTAAGTTTCCCTATAAGAACCTCCAGCCAGATCCTCCAGTAGTACCGCTACTTCGAATCTTCGCATTCCTCGCTCGGAGATGGAACGGACAAATTTCATCATCGTCAGCGGCCGGACGGGAATGCAGGAAAATGAAATCCATAAATCTGCTATCCGGCCCTGTTAGAAGGCCTTGCCTTCTTCAAAGCATAGGGGCTAGGTAAAAAGTGAAGGCGTCTAAACCTGTTGGACTGGTGTCAAGCGCGTGGGTCGACTCCTAGTGCCTGGTTGCCGAAGCCAGAGGACAGGTCTATCTGCGGTAACACGGAGTTCGGGTGCTGCCGTTTGAATGCCGCCGACTCAAGGACGATGAACCGCGGACGAACGGGCGAGCCGAAATGGTAATTGAGAAATTAGGAGGACCTGACGCGAAAATCGCGATGATGGGTTGTGGGCATGTGGACAACGACTTTTTATCACTCAATGCGCCATCTAAGTAAAGTTTCAATCTCCACTATTAATTGTAAAAAAAAATAAGGAGATATTGACGTTCAATTATACATGGAGAGCTGACGATGCTAAGTTGGGATTTACTCGAGAGTCCTGGAGACGTAGTGGATTTTGAAGATTAGATGGTAGAAAAGTATGCACTTTCAGCGGTGGGGAAAGCGTCTGCAGGGTCTCAAAGATGTAAAAAAAAATCGTCAGGTGTACATACTCGAGCGTGTCAGATTTTCATACAGATGGTTAATCTGGGTGTTGTAGACGTGTTGACCCATTGATCTGACACTAATCAGGGGGGTTTCTTAATCTGACACTTTGAAAATGATAAAAATCTTTTTTTTTCGAATATTTCCCTCCCTGTAGCTCTAATCGTTTTTGTATTCATTATGGAAGTTGTAGAAAATAAAATTCTACACAACTTTTTTCTGAAGCAATTTTACATACTCTCAACCATTCTCGAGTTAGAGGGCGATAAGGGCGAGAAGCTTAGCCACACATGCGAAAGGGCAAGGTCAATGTAGAATCCCAGTCTAATCTACAATTGTCAAAATGACAAGGTATTTCTATGATGACAATTTCGAAATTAGTCACGAAAATTTTAGTGTTGTCTCTGACTGAACCTAAGAATGTACTCTTTTCCTACGAGTGAATTTTCGCTTCAGCATGTATCGCTAAACAACTCGCATTAATCGCCATATATCTCAAAAACGTTTGAACGTAGAAAAAACTGCTTGGGACAAAATTTGTAGAAAATGTTATGCTCTACAACTTTTTTAATGAATGCGAAAAGGATTTGAAGCCCAGGGAAGGAGGTAATTCAAAAAAACTGATTTTTGTGACCTTTATGTTCAATTTTTATTGTTTCAGCTTGCTGAAACTGTCAGATTATATTTTTCCCGTTATTATTGAATCATTAGCTTCAAAATGAGAAAAAAAAACATCGCGCTCGAGAATGTACACGTGACGTTTTTTTTGCAAGTTCGGCGCTCTCCCACACATTTTCGTCACGCTTAAATTGCCCGATTAAGAGAATATATACTTTCAAACATGTAATTAACCACATATATCTTAATCTGACACGCTGGAATACAATGATCGTTTTTTTTTACTATTCTGACAGGCTGTCCTAGACAATTCCCTGTATATACAGGTGTAATTTTTGGTAGAGGTACTCTACAGGGTCCAAGGTATCACCCCTCATATTAATATGACACGCTCTAGTAAATCCCGAATTTCCCTGTTGGGTTCCCCAACTATTAATAGTTCTCTTCATATTTATGAGATTGAGAATGTTGTCCAGTGTGTTCTAATAGGAAGTGTTGTTACGCGATAACAAGATAATACCATAAATGACTTCAGAGTAAGAGAAAATGTTCTCGTTAATCCGTTTGAAATAAGACATTCTAGAGAATGTAATGAATCGACTGTAGAATTAATTCATAGATAACATTGTTCGAAACAAACATCATAAAAATCTATATAATTAATGAAGGAATTGATGAAGTGGAGCACGAATCTCTCGTATTGTTCCAAAGATGCCAGAAAAGCCCAAACGAATAATGAATAAATAAATTATGATAATCGATAGATCACCGTTGAGCAAATAATAATGGGTAGTATTACACCTCCATAAAGGTAGTAATTGGAGACTGTCAATTATAATCAATTAAAACGTATAAATATTTAATCGGCTAGAAGATGAATGAGAGTATCATGAATGAAAGCAAAGACTGAATTAAAATTTCAAATTCGTCTCGTATGAATATTTATCAGAGTGTGCGTTTAGGTACAAGAACAATAAACCAATGAACCCATGTCGGACATAGGCGGAATTGGGCCTTTTTCTTCACGATCTGAATAAATTAGCTTTCTCAATAACTGCTTCGTTTTGTACTAGAATGGATCCAGAGATGGTTCCGAGGATGGTTTCGTTTTCGTTCAAGGTGAGGCCTTAGGGCGATATGCATTCTCCGCATAATTTTCGACACAGTTGTTGTTTCTTCTGATATGGAACGGCAGACGTTCGTGTTTTGGCTAAAACGATTATTTTTATATAAAATCCGTCCTTTGCAAATATTTTCTTTCATTGAGCACCGAATTTATCAAGACATACCAATTTATTTTATATCAACAAATACCATACAGAATTGCAAATATAACACTGACGCCCCTACCCCAACATCACTCCTGGAACCGCCACTACGACGGGCTAGATGAAATTTCGAGATTTATCACTACATGGAAGAGCTGCTGCTTTAGAATATGTATCACATTTAGATCTACGATGATCTACTTGATCATTAGAAATGTCAGAATTTTCAAGACGAAACTAACTTAAGATGATCATGATCATCATTTTGATAGGCAATTTCTTGATACTAGCATCATGTTCATTGCCATTCCAGATGTTTCACATAAGGTTAGGTTAGGTTAGGATAGGTTAGGTTAGGTTCAAGATATTTCATATTAGGTTAGGTAAGGTTAGGTTCAAGATGTTTGACATTCGGTTAGGTTAGGTTAGGTCAAGTTAGTTTCAAAATGTTTATCATTAGGTTAGGTTAGGTAAGGATGGGTTAGGTTACAGAATTTCAAATATAACACTGATGACCCAACCCCAAAATCACTCCTGGAACCGCGACTGCGACGGGCTAGATGAAGAAGAGCTGCTGCTTTAGAATATGTATTACATTTAGATCTACGATGATTTTTCTGTGAGATACTCGTGTCGAAAGTTGTCGTTCACAAATTTCCGAAAAAGATGAGGTCAGTTAAAAATACGTCAAGACCAAAGGGTTACACAGAGCTCGATCTATCAGAAAATATATCACATTTAGATCTAGGATAATTTTCCTAGGAAATAAGCGAGTCAAAGTAGTACTTCGAAAAATCACGAAAAAGATGGGGCCAGTTAAAAATTCGTATAGACCGAACGGTTGTACTGATGACGATGAAATTTCTAAATTAAATACTTAAATAGTTGCTCTTTTAGAATATGTATCACTTGTAGCTCTGTTACGATTTTCCTGGGAGATGAGAGATGAGATGGGTCATTTAAAAATTTCGAGATTTATTACCAGAAGAGATTATCTTCGAGAACTTGGGAGAAATATAGGGTTCTAGTCACAGCAGCACCTCGCCAAAACGCTTTATCCGGTGATCGACGATCAAGGAGAGCGTCCAGTTATCGACACGTTTCCTGTTCATCCGCTCCTTATACGCATCAGGGTCCAGTTGACGTGCACAGATCTCAGTATAGCAATAAATATCTCCCTGTTGCATTCCTCAATGAACGACGTCGGTCTGTAAGTCTGTTCCTGCATGTCGGACGTCAGCGTGGACTAACGAATGATGGACCCGCCGGACAAGGAGATGTCTCGGCGAACCAACGACAAACGACGGATCATCCGGTAGCCAGCGACGCGACCTCTCAGAAATGTATATGAGGTAGAGACGACAGCGGGATTGATTCCACCTAGGGATATACTACTTTGAGGAATCCCGATATGATTTCCACGAACCTGATGCGGAATTCGGACGCAAAACGGATCTGTTCGAGGGAAGAATCCTTGTTTCTGAAGGACTTGATCATTAGAAATGTCAGAACTAACTCAAGATGACCACGATCATCATTTAGGTACGCAATTTCTTGATACTAGCATCATGTTCTTTGCCATACAAGATGTTTCAATTAGGTTCGGTTAGGATAGGTTAGGTTAGGTTCAAGATGTTTCACATTAGGTTAGGCTAGGATAGGTTAGGTTAAGTTCAAGATGTTCCATATTAGGTTAGTTTAGGTTAGGATAGGTTAGGTTAGGTTAGGTTAGGTTAGGTTAGGTTAGGTTAGGATAGGTTAGGTTAGGTTGAAGATGTTTCACATTAGGTCAGTGGATTTCGAAATTCAAACATCAATATGCAATGAGAGGACCCTTTTGTTCTGCTGAGATCTATGAAGAGTTCAAAGAAGATCCACCTTGTCACCTGAAGCGGAATTCGGACGCAAAACGGATTTGTTCGAGAGGAGAATCCTTGTTTCTGAAAGACTTGATCATTAGAAATGTCAGAACTAACTCAAGATGACCATGATCATCATTTAGGTACGCAATTTCTTAATACTAGCATCATGTTCTTTGCCTTAGAATATGTTTCAATTAGGTTCGGTTAGGCTCAAGATGTTTCACATTAGGTTAGGCTAGGATAGGTTAGGTTAGGTTCAAGATGTTCCACATCAGGTTAGGTTAAGTTAGGATAGGTTAGGTTAAGTTCAAGATCTTTCACATTAGGTTAGGTTCAAGATGTTTCACATTAGGTTAGGTTAGGTTAGGTTGAAGATGTTTCACATTATGTTAGGTTAGGTTAGGTTCAAGATGTCTCACATTAGGTTAGGTTAGGTAAGTTTCAAGATGTTTCACATTAGGTCAGTGCATTCCGAAATTCAAACATCAATATGCAATGAGAGGACCCTTTTGTTCTGCTGAGATCTATCAAGAGTTCAAAGAAGATCCACCTTGTCAGCAGATGCGTCGACTATCAATTTACTCTCCCTATCATGACCACAGATTTCAATACACAACTTCGATAGTATAGGGTACTCTAACGATTTGTCAAAATCAGCTGACCCTTCATTGCCGTGGGGCACACAAAGCTTTTTATTATCAGTGTAAAGAGGCATTTCTTAAAAAGTTATAGTCTAATCACTCTAATCTAACATAGGGAAGAAAATTTTTTTCCAAAAACATGCACAAAACACAATACTCGACCAAAACAGCATGCGAATCAATGGTGGGATAAGCTTGTGTGCCCCACGACAGCGAATGCTTAGCTGATTTTGACAAATCGTTAGAGTTCCCTATTTGGTGTTGATCTTGTGATCTGACGCTTTCGGTAGCCACTCTCGGGGAAATCAATCCTTCTCCTTTGAATATCATGTAAGGATCATCTAAGCATCCTTTACATTGAGAAATACAAACCTCATATATCTCATAGTTTTCGAAATCAACAATGACACTAGGAAGGTGTTCTGTGGTGAATTTTTCTTCAAATCTACAAGTGAATTCTATATCTATAGTAGATATTAGTAAAATGCTTGAGCACAATTGAGTGCACGAAAGTGTAAGGACCTTCTGCTTTTCGATAATGCAAAAGCTGCAAGTTGCGAATTGCCGAATGCGCTAAATTGAGTTTTCCTCAATTGAAGCACTATTTGGTGAAGATTCAAAACGCACTGTACGAATAGCTGGAATCTGAAGGATTCCCATTCCAATTCTTTCTGGTCGAGGATCCAAATCATCATCTCATAAAACCGGAGTTCACGAAAAATTCGAATCCACTACTAAATGTCACATAACTCTCGACGAACAGTTCTAGCCATTAGAAGCGTCATATGTTCCGCGTGAATTTTTCAACATTTCACAATAGTCCTCGACCAGTTCGTTAGGGAAGCATTGCAGACGTGCATACGGTGGCACACTTTCTCAATTTCGAGTTTTTGGCCGTTCCACGGCGGCTAGGACGTTAAGATAGTAATTTATTGTGCTCGTATGATAATTTATTTACGCTTTTCCCGTGTGAGGCCGTCAAGAAAGATTCGGCACGGTACTGTTAGAGCCGTATCGTATATACAGGTGACATCATTTTGTGTAGTCTAGGTGGAGATGAAGCGGAGATTAGGACCAGAAAGGAGAAAAACGTCAATGACCCTTGGACCTCTTCGACAAAACGTGGCCAAGATCGGAGGTGCTTGGTAGGTGTTATGTTATATCATCCTTGAAAGCGTTTGTCTATATTTGATACACTTTAAGGATCCAGTGGGACGATTCAACCGACGATTTTCCTATTTCGTGTAATTTCTCCTCCGATTTTGGTGAGTGTTGGAAATTTTATGATAAAATCTGATTCGTCTCAACCAAATGAACTCTCCTTGTTTATTGAGAACCCAGATTATTCAGGAGATGTAAAATATCGACTTTTAGTCTTTCCATGGTCAGTTGGCCATGAGCATTGGCAATATTTCAATGAAAATTGCTGAGCTGGAAAGTGTTGAATTAACCATTCCTCTCTGAGCAAAGGATAATAGAATACAAAATAACAAGAGAAGACACCTCTTCATACTAAATATGAAACCCTAGAAATATGTACATATTGGTCAGTCTATAAGTTCCATAGGGAGCAAAACTGCAACAAAGAGTCGAGCAGGTTAGTAGGACAATATGGGAGACCTCTGTTTCCAGTTGTCCACCCTTGAAAAATTCAACAAGTAAGGAAGCTCCTTGGTGGTTCTGTCAGTTCGTCAATAAGGCCAAAAGGCCGAACAAGGCTTACACTGACAGGTTTGGTCTGTATAAAAAGTAGATAACCAATACCAAAAGGTTTAATGTTCTAGATTTTCGTGAAAATATCACTTCCAATTTCACAGCATCCAGACCACAAAATGTCATGGCAAAAGGAAGAATCAACCCCACAATGTATGTGCCTTAGATACTTGAAGAAATCGATATAGTACACGTTTTTTCAAACATCGAGGGACAAATCTGAAAATTAAATTTGATAAGATTAGAAAATTTGAGGTGAAAATCTTCTTGATTATTATTGTCATTTGCGAATATAGTTCCACACAGTTTGATCATGATATAAAGTGAATTATGAGCCTAAGAACTCTTTTAATGATAACAGACATGTACTCACTCTGTCAGATTGATGACGCTCGCAGCATCCTGCAATAGAAAATCAAGATCGATCTCCTTCTCTTCTTAAATCGCCAATTCCATTCAGAACTCTTCGCGACAGGCTGGGATGACCCGTTTTCCAGTTCGAGTGGTCGACCGCAATGAAAATAAACTATCCAGATAGCCATATATAAATTATTAGCATGACTGAGCGTTTAACAAACATTTAATTAATACATTGCGTGAAGGGGACAGATACACTGGCCTCCGGCCAGACATATCGTCGTGGAGCTGAGACCGTTCCGTGGAAGAAAAAGTTTTGATTAATGACATCCTAATATGGCACTTATGGACGGCTGAGAATGCGAAATTGGTTAATTATAATAAGAAGGTCTGGGAGAGTCGTGAGAGTTTCGGATCACGCAATGAGCCAAACGGTCCTAATGTTAAGAACGAAACCAAAAGGGGCAGCAGACAACGCGAGTGTACGTGTTGTGGAAAATTTTCAGCAGCAACCGAGGAACAGGAGATCAATTTGAGGAAGAAGTGGAAGCTCCTCAACTGAAAAAAGATTAAAAGATCGTAAATCTTCTTCCAACGAGGAGGTAATAGAAGCTGTGGAGGTCTGGTTTGAAGAGCAAGAAGAAACATTTTTTTTGAAAGGTCTAGAGGAGAATATGTTGAGTAATAAAATATTTCGACATTGAAATTTTGTTTGGTTCTATTGTAGGCTAAGAATTTTTCAATATATCCTCGTACTTCATGTTTATAATGATAAGTTGGGATATTCCACCAGCCATACAGCATTTTCTACAATCAGTACGGTGATCTGAGCTCAAGTTCAGGTGAGGATAAGAAGTACAACAATATATGCCGAACTTAAAAAGAAAATCAAGTTTAAAATTTGACAAACCTGAGTAACCTTCATGTGTCATCCTCCTCCCGCTCTCTCCCCCAACCAATCCCTCCAATCGGCCAACGCACACCTTGATGAATCTGGAACACATCCCAAAACGGATAATTAGTACATTCGAAGTGGGTGTCCGCCTATCCCAGTAATAAATTCCATTGATTAAGGCATAGAAAACAAATGGAGGGCATTACCGGAGCGTTGATGCGTTCAGATCCGAGTATCCTGAACGCGGGAAGGCTCCAATAACACGTTAACAGGACGATGCTATCGAAACTAGCCGGCTCCGCTGGTCTAATTGTGTCGCAGGTAGGCGTACTGAAAGCTAAACAGCGAAACGCGTCAGTTGGACGCACACTGGGGAGTTTGTTCTTCGAAGTTGGCAACTTGGAAATCACTGTGCTGGGAGATACCTCATTGGTTCTCGTTCTCCTAGTCGGTGATTGCGATCTCTATATACTATAATGGAGTTGGGGGTTGAATAGGTGGACAAACACACTTCTGCAAATTCTTGATTTTTTGGTCTTTTCGAAATAATCTGAACATACATATTCTGAAAGAGCAATTCTTCTAGTGAAAAATCTGAAAAGTTCATCCATCTCGACGCAACCGTTCGGTCTTGACGAATTGAACAAATTCTCAAGTGGAATTTGCAATTTTTGAAAAATGGCCTTTGTAAGATGAAAATCTGAACGAAGGGAGATAGGCTAAGGAATCTGCACCCTATAGATTCAGCGTGTTCGAAAACCTATATTTCCATACAAACATTTCAAATATCTGGCACTCTTTCGGAGAAAATAATTTTTTTTGTTTTCCCACTTTTCATTTTCGAGTTGACTTCGAACAGCTCTCTAGACTGCAATTCTCTATTGAATCATCAACTGCTTGGTTTTCTAGAATCTTCAAAACAAATATTATGCTCTCCATATCCTAGAACAGTAGTAGAACATCCTGATTTTTAGACAGAGTAGCAAAAAGATGATTTTAAGGGGGTCTAACCCCTTGCTCATTTTTGACCAAAAAAATCGAGATTTTCGAAATCGAGTTTTTGTGCTAGGGTGGAAGCCTAGGCAAAGCTGATTATATAACCGGAAATCCCAATTGTATCAGACGAATATAACAGGAGATATCGCAGATTGAAAAATTGCAATTTTTGAAAAATGCCATTTTCAAGAAGAAAATCTAAACGAAGGGGGATAGGCTTTCGAAATTGCTCGCAATGGATTCAGCGTATTCGAAAACCCATATTTCCATACCAAAATTTCAAATATCTGGCACTGTTTCGGAGAAAATAATGCTTTTTGTTTTTCCACTTTTCATTTTCGAGTTGAATTCGAACAGCTCTCTAGAGTGCAATTCTCCATTGAATCATCAACTGCTTAGTTTTCTAGAATCTTCAAAACAAATATTATGCTCTCCATATCCTAGAACAGTAGTAGAACATCCTGATTTTTAGACAGAGTAGCAAAAAGGTGATTTTAGGGGGGTCTAACCCCTTGCTCATTTTTGACCAAAAAAATCGAGATTTTCGAAATCGAGTTTTTGTGCTAGGGTGGAAGCCTAGGCAACGCTGATTAAAAAACCGGAAATCCCAACGGTATCAGACGAATATAACAGGAGATATCGCAGATTGAAAAATTGCAATTTTTGAAAAATGCCATTTTCGAGATGAAAATCTAAACGAAGGGAGATAGGCTTTCGAAATTGCTCGCAATGGATTCAGCGTGTTCGAAAACCTATATTTTCATATCAAAATTTCAAATATCTGGCACTGTTTCGGAGAAAATATTTTTTTTTGTTTTTCCACTTTTCATTTTCGAGTTGACTTCGAACAGCTCTCTAGAGTGCAATTCTCTATTGAACCATCAACTGTTTGGTTTTCTAGAATCTTCAAAACAAATATTATGCGCACCATATCCTAGAACAGTAGTAGAACATCCTGATTTTTAGACAGAGTAGCAAAAAGGTGATTTTAGGGGGTCTAACCCCTTGCTCATTTTTGACCAAAAAAATCGAGATTTTCGAAATCGAGTTTTTGTGCTAGGGTGGAAGCCTAGGCAACGCTGATTATATAACCGTAAATCCTAATTGTTTCAGACGAATATAACAGGAGATATCGCAGATTGAAAAACTGCAATTTTTGAAAAATGCCATTTTCGAGATGAAAATCTAAACGAAGGGAGATGGGCTTTCGAAATTGCTCGCAATGGATTCAGCGTGTTCGAAAACCTTTATTTCCATATCAAAATTTCAAATATCTGGCACTGTTTCGGAGAAAATATTTTTTTTTGTTTTTCCACTTTTCATTTTCGAGTTGACTTCGAACAGCTCTCTAAAGTGCAATTATCTATTGAATCATCAACTGTTTGGTTTTCTAGAATCTTCAAAACAAATATTATGCTCTCCATATCCTAGAACAGTAGTAGAACATCCTGATTTTTAGACAGAGTAGCAAAAAGGTGATTTTAGGGGGGTCTAACCCCTTGCTCATTTTTGACCAAAAAAATCGAGATTTTCGAAATCGAGTTTTTGTGCTAGGGTGGAAGCCTAGGCAACGCTGATTATATAACTGGAAATCCCAATTGTATCAGACGAATATAACAGGAGATATCGCAGATTGAAAAATTGCAATTTTTGAAAAATGCCATTTTCAGGATGAAAATCTAAACGAAGGGAGATAGGCTTTCGAAATTGTTCGCAATGGATTCAGCGTGTGCGAAAACCTATATTTCCATACCAAAATTTCAAATATCTGGCACTGTTTCGGAGAAAATAATTTTTTTTGTTTTTCCACTTTTCATTTTCGAGTTGACTTCGAACAGCTCTCTAGAGTGCAATTCTCTATTGAATCATCAACTGTTTGGTTTTCTAGAATCTTCAAAACAAATATTATGCTCTCCATATCCTAGAACAGTAGTAGAACATCCTGATTTTTAGACAGAGTAGCAAAAAGGTGATTTTAGGGGGGTCTAACCCCTTGCTCATTTTTGACCAAAAAAATCGAGATTTTCGAAATCGAGTTTTTGTGCTAGGGTGGAAGCCTAGGCAACGCTGATTATATAACCGGAAATCCCAATTGGATCAGACGAATATAACAGGAGATATCGCAGATTGAAAAATTGCAATTTTTGAAAAATGCCATTTTCAGGATGAAAATCTAAACGAAGGGAGATAGGCTTTCGAAATTGCTCGCAATGGATTCAGCGTGTGCGAAAACCTATATTTCCATACCAAAATTTCAAATATCTAGCACTGTTTCGGAGAAAATAATTTTTTTTGTTTTTCCACTTTTCATTTTCGAGTTGACTTCGAACAGCTCTCTAGAGTGCAATTCTCTATTGAATCATCAACTGTTTGGTTTTCTAGAATCTTCAAAACAAATATTATGCGCTCCATATCCTAGAACAGTAGTAGAACATCCTGATTTTTAGACAGAGTAGCAAAAAGGTGATTTTAGGGGGGTCTAACCCCTTGCTCATTTTTGACCAAAAAAATCGAGATTTTCGAAATCGAGTTTTTGTGCTAGGGTGGAAGCCTAGGCAACGCTGATTATATAACCGGAAATCCCAATTGTATCAGACGAATATAACAGGAGATATCGCAGATTGAAAAATTGCAATTTTTGAAAAATGCCATTTTCAGGATGAAAATCTAAACGAAGGGAGATAGGCTTTCGAAATTGCTCGCAATGGATTCAGCGTGTTCGAAAACCTATATTTCCATATCAAAATTTCAAATATCTGGCATTGTTTCGGAGAAAATATTTTTTTTTGTTTTTCCACTTTTCATTTTCGAGTTGACTTCGAACAGCTCTCTAAAGTGCAATTATCTATTGAATCATCAACTGTTTGGTTTTCTAGAATCTTCAAAACAAATATTATGCGCTCCATATCCTAGAACAGTAGTAGAACATCCTGATTTTTAGACAGAGTAGCAAAAAGGTGATTTTAGGGGGGTCTAACCCCTTGCTCATTTTTGACCAAAAAAATCGAGATTTTCGAAATCGAGTTTTTGTGCTAGGGTGGAAGCCTAGGCAACGCTGATTATATAACCGTAAATCCTAATTGTTTCAGACGAATATAACAGGAGATATCGCAGATTGAAAAACTGCAATTTTTGAAAAATGCCATTTTCGAGATGAAAATCTAAACGAAGGGAGATGGGCTTTCGAAATTGCTCGCAATGGATTCAGCGTGTTCGAAAACCTTTATTTCCATATCAAAATTTCAAATATCTGGCACTGTTTCGGAGAAAATAATTTTGTTTGTTTTTCCACTTTTCATTTTCGAGTTGACTTCGAACAGCTCTCTAGAGTGCAATTCTCTATTGAATCATCAACTGTTTGGTTTTCTAGAATCTTCAAAACAAATATTATGCGCTCCATATCCTAGAACAGTAGTAGAACATCCTGATTTTTAGACAGAGTAGCAAAAAGGTGATTTTAGGGGGGTCTAACCCCTTGCTCATTTTTAACCAAAAAAATCGAGATTTTCGAAATCGAGTTTTTGTGCTAGGGTGGAAGCCTAGGCAACGCTGATTATATAACCGGAAATCCCAATTGTATCAGACGAATATAACAGGAGATATCGCAGATTGAAGAATTGCAATTTTTGAAAAATGCCATTTTCAAGATGAAAATCTAAACGAAGGAAGATAGGCTTTCGAAATTACTTGCAATGGATTCAACGTGTTCGCAAACCTATATTTCCATACCAAAATTTCAAACATCTGGCACTGTTTCGGAGAAAATATTTTTTTTTGTTTTTCCACTTTTCATTTTCGAGTTGACTTCGAACAGCTCTCTAGAGTGCAATTCTCTATTGAATCATCAACTGTTTGGTTTTCTAGTATCTTCAAAACAAATATTATGCGCTCCATATCCTAGAACAGTAGTAGAACATCCTGATTTTTAGACAGAGTAGCAAAAAGGTGATTTTAGGGGGGTCTAACCCCTTGCTCATTTTTGACCAAAAAAATCGAGATTTTCGAAATCGAGTTTAGTGCTAGGGTGGAAGCCTATGCGACGCTGATTATATAACCGGAAATCACAATTGGATCAGTGAGATATCTCAGATTGAAAGTTGCAATTTTTGAAAAATGCCAGATAGACTTGAAGTCTATCTAAAGGAAGTACCACACACTGACGGTTATCTGCAGTTTCACAAGGAAACGCACTATTCTACAGAATCTTGTGTATCTACTTAAGATCATCTGCAATCCGTCATAATATTTTGCCTAGGGACATGATAAAACTGAGTTTCTGGAGAAGATTTTGTAGTCTTCAACAAACATATCTTCCTGTTATAACAGCCTATAACAATGATTATAAAAAAATTATCAAAATCGCTTCCTGCGCTGACCCAATCAGAGCCGTCTTCTCAAAAACGAAGACCGTTAATTACGCTTCTGTGTCCACGTCAGACATTTTACGTTTTTCAACTTTTCAATCGATCCCTCGGAGTCGCAGATAATCGTAATCGTTAACGAACCAGCCGTTGGGACCACAGAGGGAGCATGGAGTCGATTTATCGTCGCGATTTATACGTGCCAACTTGATGGTGAATTATCTCATCAATGTATATTCCACGTAGTTCGAAAGTAATTGTCCTCCCGATATTGATGACTGGTTTATTAAACGTGCACGACTGGATGGCTGCCGGCCGTCCGCCATTCAATTTCGATCACTCGGACTGTTTCGCGAACCCGTAAACCGATAGTCGTGTCAGCCATTCACTCATGTTCACGATCTACCAACGACAATCAGCCCAATGTTCCTTGCGCAAAGTTGTGATTGCGCACTCCACACAGGAAATGTTTTTTCGATCGCACCCAGAATTCAAACACTATCAATCGTCTTTTTCAAAAGTTTAAGAGGGTTCTAGTGGTCAGTTCAAAAAGAGAAAATGAATATTTGGCGTCAGAAACCACTGATTCATATGGCGTTTTCATTATATTTCAATTCAATCAGTTCGTCATCTCGGAAAGTCAGAAATTTTTCAATTCATCAACCGGAAAAAAAAATTTTTTTTTCATTGAAGAACAAATATTCCTTCATGTTATTAACTTTCCGAGGTTAAATGATCTCTTCTATAAATTTTCACATAAGGAAATTTCTCGAAAAGTCTAGCCATTGGCTACAATTCGTATCCTGATGAAACTGAAAAAAAAACGTTCTTCAAGTGCTGCCATCTTTTCGACGATAGAGGAAAGTGTGAGATTTTCATACAGATGATTAATCTCGGTGTTGTGATGTTAATCTGACACAAATCAGGGAGGGGCTTTCTTAATCTGACAGTTTGAAGATGATAACAAGGCAGTTTTTTAAAATATCTCAGTTCCCGTACCTCTAATCGTTTCCTTATTCATCATGAGAGTTGTAGATAGTAAAATTCCTCACAACTTTTGTCTGAAGCCATTTTTCATACCTTCAACCGTTTTCGACCTAGAGGGTGATAATAGCGAGGAGCTCAGCCACACATGGGAAAGGTCAAGATAAAAACCCAGTCTAATGTACATTCATCGCCATATATCTCGAAAACGTTCCAACGTAGAAAAAATTGCCTTGGACAGAATTTGTAGACAATGTTATGCTCCACAACTTTTATAATGAATGCGAAAACAATTTGAAGTCCAGGAGAGGAGATAATTCCAAAAAACTGATTTTTGTGACCTTTATGGCCAATTTTTATTGTTTCGGCTTACTGAAACTGTCAGATTATGTTTTTTCCGTTATTCTTGAATCTTTATCTTCAAATAAAATAAGCCACTGCACTCGAGAATGGACACGTGACTTTTTTTTTGCAACTTTAGCACCCTCCCACACATTTTAGTCAAGCTCAAATTGGCAGATTAAGAGAATATATACTTTTCAACATGTAATTAACCACATAATATCTTAATCTGACACGCTCGAATGCAATGATCGTTTTTTTTTACTATTCTGACAGGCTGTCCAAGACAATTTCCTCCTCATACAGGTCTAATTTTTGATAGAGGTACTCTACAGGGTCCAAAGTATCTTCCCTTATATTGATCTGACACGCTCGAGTAACTCTAGAATTTTCCTCTTGGGCTTCCCAACTATGTCCCAGAAAGTCCAGCAACCTAGGCTTCGGGATATAAGGATTTCAAGTAATCTCAAAATCCAAATATTTCAAACTGGCTCCAACAACCTCCCCTACTCGTCTGACACTTGTTAACACGAAAAAACCCACTAAGGCGTCAAAAATGTCGCTGCTACAAAATAAGTCACTCCCGATCCATTCCAACTTGAGTTCTTCGAACCATATTTCATTTTTGATTCCACGCACTTCATTCCTGCACCATTATTCATCAGCTTCATTCTCCTTATTCCTCAACCAACCTTCGTAAGCATTGTTCTTCGAACATAATAACTTGTGTTATTGTTCGGTTAATTTGTAATTGTCATGTCACATGCTGAATTCGACTTATAAATATCGGGGCTGAAAAGGTAACAATGAGTTTCGAATTCCTGGCAGCCGGTTATATGTCATACGATCATGGACAAGGATCCACACACATGAAAATGCTTTGTAATTATTTATGGGTACGCTGTCGGAGTCATCCATTCCTCAAGAACCATCTGCGATGTGCATATCGGTGAAATTGAATTCGCCAGTCCGCATATTCATGCAAAATGATTAGGTGTCAAAGGGCTAATTGATATCTTTCAATTCATCGAACGTCTCAGGTGATGCAGACAGAGAGAACAGATGCCTCATGGTTTTTTTCTGATGAGTGTTATTGGTGCGGGTTTTCAGTAGCCTTAATTCATTTCAAGTGTCCATTTCCATTCTGGCAAATTATAGATTTGATCGAAAAGCTCAACTTTAGCTCCAAATCAAAATTAGGAACAAGTTGAAGAAAGAACGTTTCTTCTTCTTCGAGAACATGTGGTACAAGCGACATGACATATGAAATAAATCAAAGCATTTTTATCTACCATATTTTTCTTTATCGTTTTCTATACTTCATAGGTAGAACAGGACGTAATTTACAACTGAACACCGGTGTAAATTTTCGATAATATATCAAATATTGCGATGTACAAATCTCTCTACACGATATTTCTCATAGTCCACGTGCCGTACCATGGACATAAAAAGTTCCAATAAAAATCAACTCCTAGATTTCACAGCGTGGTTCAAAATTCGAAATAGCGCATAAATCAGTGGAGAAGGATGAAAGCTGGACGCAAAAATGAGGTTGTCACATGCATATCATTAACCTTTAACACCGATTTCTGAACAACGCCGAATATCTAATCGAACGGTAAAAACGCATTTGGACATTTTTATTTATTTACCTGATATAAATATTTTCAAACGATTTCTATAATTGGCCGACGTGACATTCGATTTGGTGAATGCCTATCCGAAGACGGCAACATTAAGAACCTGTATAGAGTGACAATCGAGATAAATTTTATGCTTTTTATGTCTTCTTTAACCTATTAATGGGCTTTATTTAATTTAACTGCGTGATTTACTGGAGATAAATGAGAGGTCAGCTGGACTGAAATGGTGATCGGACAAAGAATATTCCATATTGGGACTGTCGTCGGTTCTGCTCGTGTAATTTACAGACGGTGACGATGAAAAACCTGTAACAAAAGCTTTCAAATGGATACTCTTCGTTGAAGACATATGTTGGAACGAACTCAGTCATACCACTAAACAAGATTACTGAGGCCCTACTGGTTTTGGCAAATTTTGGTCACAAAAAGAATAATCAGTGAATCGAACTACACTGCGCAAAAAAATTAACGCACATTATGGAAATCTCAAATTTATTCTACAATTGAAGGTGTTCCCAATGATAATTGTTTTTATCAGAATCATGCATGCATATGTTATACACTTTCAACGGTTTTCTTCAATACAGATGTTTTTTCCCAGCAGGAATGAAAAAAAATGATATTATCAGATTTTGAATGTATTGGCTCCATTCTAAAATCAGTTGTTCTCGATCAATTCTAGTGATCAATAGTTTTTCTTTCGTTTGATTTTCTTCACTCGATCGATTTGCAACGCGAAACACGCAATTTGACCCAAGAGGAATGTGCCCAAGCGGTAGTTTTGCGAGAAGAAGGGTGGACATACACAAGAATTGCAGAAAGGTTTGGAGTTTCCCATACAAGTGTGTCCAGAATGTTGCATCGATTCAGGGAGACAGGTATGAATGTCCGAATACCAGGACAGGGTAGACCACGGGTAACAACTGCCATTCAAGAACGTTACTTGAGAGTTTCTTCGTTGAGAGAACGGTTTGCAACCGCTCGCCTCCTTCAAATTCAGCTTGAGCAAACTCATGAGTTGCAAATTATCACTCAGACAATACGAAATCGCCTCAGAGAATATAATTTAATGCCTCGTGTCGAGGCAAGAGGCCCAGGTCTTACCCCAGCCCATCGAAGGGCGCGTTTGGATTTTGCGAGAGACCATATCCATTGGGAAGAGGCCACATGAAAGATATGCTCAGTGCAATTTCCTGAATACTACTGGTTTCGGGGGAGGATCGATTATGGTATGGGGTGGAATATCTTTGACTGCTCGCACAGACCTAGTGGTCGTCGATAATGGAGCTATGAATGCTGATAAGTATATAAGGAACATTCTTGAAGAGCATGTAGTGCCATTTGCCCCATACATTGGTGAAAATTTCATTTTTATGGACGATAATGCCAGACCCCATCGTGCGCGCATCGTTCAGAAGTACCTTGAAGAGGTTGAAGTCTCTCGAATGGAATGGCCAGCAAGAAGTCCAGATCTTAATCCGATTGAGCAGGTTTGGGACAACCTCAATAGAAGGCTGAGAAGTTCAGAAAATCATCCAGCTACTTTTAATGACTTAGGAATCCAACTCGGAGAAATCTCGATTCGATCAGAACATTCTAAGATCACTCATTTTGAGTATGAACCGTCGTTGCCGAGCTGTAATTAACGCAAGGGGTGGAAATACCAAGTATAAAATCACTTATCAGCATTTCAGTATTTTGAAAATTGTTCACTTCTCTTCTTTCACATAAGATTCGGTGAAATCCTGAATTTTTCTTCCATTTAATGTGTCTTGTTTCGTTCAAAACCTTCCCGAGAGAACAAAAAAAACAAGTTATAAAGTCAATGTAGAGTTAACTTTCATTAAAATTGAGATTTTCAGAATGTGCGTTAATTTTTTTGCGCAATATTTATGTTCAATGCTCCGAGAAAGTGTCAGAGAGCCATAATATTGAGTACTCAAAATGTCGCATATACCTAATCAGAAGAGTCTGACACTTGCTTGTTTGTCCCTGTCTCAATTTGTTTATTATACTATAGCCATAGCCCTCATTGAATAGAAATCGTGTTGCATCGATTTCAAAAAGTTTGAGCTGCAATTGACATGAAGCAGTGACTTTTATTTCTAATGACACTGAAAGACAAGGGGTTAATGTTCATGCCGAAGGCTCTGAAGGGAATAGAACCAAAATAATTTTACACGAAAACACCAAATATTCCCCATAGTTTGGACAGAAAATGAGTAGAGTCATTCGGGGTAACTGAGCGCAGTGGGTAAGTGTGCGCAGTGCGTATATCTCGACTTTGCAATGTATGAAAGAGGGGTTCATTTGGGTGAAGCAAGGGCGCAAAATCCCCAAATTAGATTTTCATATACTTCATTCAACTTTATTTTAGCAGTCGGTTGGCCATGGAAATTTGACACATTTCACTCTGTATAGTACGAAAATGTGGGGTTATGAAGCTTGTCAAAACATTTTTGGGTTTTAAATCAACGCTATGTTGCCCGTTCTACGTAAAAGTTTCTGTTATTACATATTTTATCACAATGTCGAATCTCTTCGGAAAATATGTGACGAACATAATTGAAGTTTATACAAACTGATTGAAGGCATACCAAATCCAGTTATTTACATGGAAAATACAAGAGATCAGTATAATATCATAATATTCACTCGCTTGAGGAGAGTTAATATTCGTTACCTGCTTTGGCTTACATCATTTGTAGATTTCAAAAATATTAACCCGAAGATGAAATGCATATGATGCAGTGGTTGGGAATGGGTATCTCCCGAAGGAATTAACAGATAATTACAAGAATGTTAAATTCTTCAACAAAAATCATCTTGCATCAATATAAGTAAAAGGAGTTGAAGGAAGTTTCAAGTTAAGATGCAACTTCACCGTTGAACAAAAATTTCACATGAATAAACAAGTAACAAGGCAACTTGCGCGTATTTGTGGCTATTCATCTCAGTACAATGATGTAATTATAATAATTAGGTATTTATTAGTACCTTAAGACATTTACATTGTATAGGACAAGTCAAATGAAAAATAGAAAAATTCATTTTAGGGAACTTATTCTCCGATGACATTTATCAAAATCCTGTAGTAAACTTTTCGCAAATTCACTCAAAAATAAAATTCTCAAATGCCACCACTTTTTTGGGTCTTCCAATAGAAGGAAATTCTTTGTCATACTCTTCATTCACAATCTTTCTGATTGTGGAAATATTCAGCTGAAATATAAGTCTTTTAGATTCAGATGAAACATTATATAAATTCTCTTACATTGAATATGTTCGCTATCGTCTGACGTATTGTGGATTTTAGAATATCAGGGTATAACTATTTGAATGAGCGGACCTGAATTCTAAATAGCACTTCCTGAAACCCTGTCTCTTCTTTCAATTACTTTCGGCATTTTCGAATTTTCGTAATGAAAATTGATATTAGTTGTGGCAACGGCGTCATGACATTAACGACATTTCATGAGTGCCAACCTAACTTCGTTCTAGTTACAAAAACTTGAGAAAATTATTTCATGGCCAACCGACTGCTAAAATAAATTTGAATGAAGTATAGGAATGCGCCGTGCGACGTTTCGTTAACTTTTTATTTGCAATCAATCAAATTCACTAGTTTTCTTGTTAATTTGAAGTATCTCTGAAAATTCTGCCAGGTCCAAGTTCCGAGTCCGACAGTGTTAAACAATATTTTATTCGATCATGGGCTTATTTATCTAAATATATAATAAAAAATTTTAGGTTGTCTTAACTGCTCAACTCTATAAGAAAGTCAATTCAAATTTTGGCTTAATGGGGAAAGTGTGCGCGGGTAAGTGTGCGTATAGATTCATTATATGGGCATTAGTTCAATGAGGAATAAATTATGCCACTGTTGATTTTCCTGGTTAAGACTCGATCAATATTGTCCTATTTGTTCGGAAAAATATGAAGAGCCACCAACAGGGGAATATATCAAGTGTTGTGTTCACCAGGAATTGTGGCACGAACAATAATGCAGCGCTTCTGTATTGACAATAAACAGCATTTCTCTAATATTGTAACATTTTGATGACATTATTTTGTAATTTGTTTTGATTGTGTGGTTCACTAAGCACTGCGTTCACTTACCCCGCGTGAGGGTGCGCACACTTACCCGCAATACGGGGCATGTGAACGCACTCCGACTTTCTCTATTAAATTCTTTTTTGCGGAAAGAAAACGTTTTTGTTTGTTGCTTCTTGATGTTTTCTTATAGATTAGAAAATTCTCTATCTTATGAATATGTTTTAATTTTCCTAGCTTCAACATTCGAAACAGGGTATGGCTTGAAAGGCAAAAGTGCGCATAGTTGACCCGAATGGCTCTATACTCCGACTGTTATTCTTCAATTGTTTTGCTTCTGTGACAAAAATTTACTCGATCGTCGTGAGGAAGGTCCATCTGACCAGCATTCAAATCCACAAACACCCCTCTTCGGCGAAAACGTATCCGATAAGTTGGAGACCGGTCTCCAACCATTCAGCGGGTGATTTCTCTATTTCTCTTATAATTAATCATTATCTCGAAATGTTATCTGGTTTAAATGGGCGCGCGGGCGAGCGGCGAGGGGTACAGACATACAGACAAGATCGGCTGGCGTGAACGGTAGCTCGTTAACTGTTACCCTCTTATTGTAGCACTAAATCAAGGTGCTGGGCTTGTGGAGACACAAGAAGACACCAATGGGATAGTGTTTAATCCGCGCTGGATGCTGTGTCGAGTTTTGTGAGAATAAGCGATAAGTATTCTGGTTTTCCAGCTGATTTCGCTGTTCTCCTGCGGAGCGGTGGAGGCCTTGGGTGGTTTTGTTGTTTCAGCATTACTGTTGCTGATAAAATATCTTACCTCAAGTCAATTCATCACAGTGTCCGTGTTATCCAGAAGAAATTTATGTGGACAATTAGAGTTAATATTCATTATCTTAATCATATCGAAATTTTTTTCAGTAGGTACCTAATATAGAGCCGTATGTGAAATTCACAGGATAAGTACCTACCTATACTCCATTCACATTTATTTAAGCAGTCGGTTGGCAATGAAACAATTTTCTCAAGTGTTTGTAACTAGAACGGAGTAAGGTGAAATGAAATGTCGTTAATGTCATAACGCCGTTGCAACAACTAATTTCCATTTTGATTACGAAAATGCCGAAAGTGATTGAAAAAGAGACAGGGTTTCAGGAAGTGCTATTTAGAATTCAGGTCCGCTCATTCAAATAGTATACCCTGATATTCTGAAATCCACAATACGTCAGATTGTAGCGAACATACATATTCAATGTCCGAGAATTTATATAATGTTTCATCTGAATCTAAACGACCTATATTTCAGCTGAATATTTCCACAATCAGAAAGATTGTGAATGAAGAGGATGACAAAGAATTTCCTTCTATTGGGAGACCCAAAAAAGTGGTGGCATTTGAGAATTTTATGTTTGCGTGAATTAATGCGAAAAGTTTACTACAGAATTTTCGATGAAGATCATCGTAGAGTAAGTTCCCGAAAATTGATTTTTCTATTTTTCATTTGACTTGCTCATACATTATAAATGTCTTAAGGTACCAATAAATACCTAATTATTATTATTATTATATCAATGTATTGAGATGAACAGCCACAAATACGCGCCAGTTGTCCTGTTAATTGTTTATTCATGTGAAATTTTAGTTCAATTTTTGTTCAAAGGTGAAGTTCATCTTGAATTGAAACTTCCTTTTATTCCTCTTACTTATATTGATGCAAGATGATTTTTGTTGAAAAATTCAACTGATGTAACGTATTAAAACTTTAGCCAAAGAAGATAACGAACATTAACTCTCCTCAAGCTAGTGCATATTATGATATTGTACTGATCTCTTGTATTTTCCATGCAAATAACTGGATTTGGTATGCCTTCAATCCGTTTGTATAAACTTCAATTATGTTCGTAACATATTTTCCGAAGAGATTCGACATTGTGATAAAATACGTAATAACAGAAACTTTTACGTAGAACAGGCAACATAGCGTTGATTTAAACCCAAAAATGTTTTGAGAAGCGTCATAACCCCACATTTTCGTACTATACAAAGTGAAATGTGTCAAAGTTCTATGGCCAACCGAGTGCTAAAATAAAAGTGAATGGAGCATAGATAAGTTGAAGTTGAATTTCATCTGGAGATTTGAGCTTAAAGAACTGATCTCTTGCTCTGGGCCTCAAATGACTTCCTCATCGCTTTTTATTACCATTTTATTACCATTCAATTAATCTTAATCTTACATGAGTTTTGAAAGTACCCCATTCCACACACTTATTTTTATTTGGTCATCTGGTTGTTTTTTGTGAGGACCAAATGGACATATCCTTAGTGTGCAAATTCGCATAGAGAAACAACCTTACTTCTCTTGAGCAGCCGTCTTTTTTTTTCGAAATTTCCAAGAGATGTCACAGAAAGTTTGGATTACCATTAGGCGCGTCATCGACTCACCGATCTGGAGAATTTTCATGAACCTAATTGGATAACAGCTTGAAATATCGTTGTCGTCCGACCAGCATAAATTGCCCATCTCGTAGTAGATTCTCCATTGACTACCAACAGGTAGAAAAACGCCATTCTTATATTAGACCGTTAAAACGCACTCCCGAGTCCCAGCAATCAATTTCCAGTATCAGAGACGGCGATCTAAATAGTTGGATGCGCCTTTTTAGTCAGCTCGCATATGACATCGGCAAGCGAAATGATAATTTAAAAGTAAACTGGTCATTGTATTGTAAGCATATTACTCGAAGAGTTTCCAGATTCCAGATCACGTGTAGGCCATTAGGGCTTCCGGTGCCTGATGCAGAGGAGACCGTACCAGAGACGGATCGTTGGATACACAAGAAGACTCGAAAATGAGCGTTTGAGCACCTACACCCACACAAGTTACAGCATACACAACCCGATCGTTTTAGCACAATGAAATTTCAATCGGGAATTTGGAGATTTTGCTTCAAAACACAATTTGAACAAAGGATTGAAGGTAGAATGAGAAAAATCTGGTTATTCAGGTTCAAAAAATGTCGAAAAACGTTATTTGAATTTAGATGAAGCTGGCTTCCACCAATTGATGGAAGTAGGTAAATATTGGATGAATATAAAAGAAAGTAATACAGTACTCCAGGAAAAACAAAAAGCAGTGACAAAAATAAGCAATGTGTTTGGTAACCCTTGCAAGGCTTAAGGTTTACAACAAATTCACCCAATGGTGTCCAAAACAACCTCCTCTTCCTACAATCGGCAATCCATAGTTTGGATAAAAGAAAAGAAAGATGTTCCAGATAATTTTCTTCATTTTTCTTTTGGAAATTAGTGTTGAGCACAACTCACTGAAATAAGACGACATGGAATGGATAAAGTCAATTATTTTGATGGACGTTTTGAACGAACAATTGAGGGGATAAGCTGGTTGAAGATTGCATCACCCAACTAGTGGACAATTTCCCTTAAAAACAAGTCTTGATGACTTGATTAAGTACAATTTATTTGGAATGTCTCTGCGTAGATATTTCGAATAATGGCTGAAAGGTTTGAGAATCCACTATTGCAACAGGTAATCACATACCCATTTGATCCATGGTCGTCAGTAAAAATGAAAATACACCTATTGAAAGGACCTCAAAAATCCATGATCATGCACCACCTAGGTTCTCTATAGAGAAAACCAGAGTCCTTCTTTATTCTTTATACAATTTTAAGAGTATCACCTTCAATAGATCTTTGTTCTTGGTATGAGACGACTTGGTTTTAAGTTCACTCTAAAACTCTTCCTTCAAACCTCAAAAGCTGTATCTTCAGCACCCAGAAGAAGTGTAGAATAAAGCGAAGGTGCTAGCCAACAAAATCCTAGCTATCCACTATCCTAAGAACCTTGGCGTGTTCTGGTTCCACTGTCATCTCACCTTCTACTTCAAATTCATTTGGCTATTATTTGCATATCCTCAAGATTCCTTGGACAATTCGAAATGAAAGGAGAAACTTTCAATAACATACAACTTGAGATCATCGCAGGAGTCTTGCATTTGAATTACTTCCTTATTCTTTATACAATTTTAAGATTATCACCTTCAATAGATCTATGTTCTTGGAATGAGACGACTTGGTTTTAAGTTCACGCTAAAACTCTTCCTTCCAACCACAAAAGCTGTATCTTCAGCACCCAGAAGAAGAGTAGAATAAAGCGAAGGTGCTGGCCAACAAAATCCTAGCTATCAACTATCCTAAGAACCTTGGCATGTTCTGGTTCCACTGTCATCTCACCTTCTACTTCAAAGTCATTTGGCTATTATTTGCATATCCTCAAGATTCCTTGGACAATTCGAAATGAAAAGAGAAACTTTCAATAACATACAACTTGAGATCATCGCAGGAGTCTTGCATTTGAATTACTTCCTTATTCTTTATACAATTTTAAAAGTATCAACTTCAATAGATCTTTGTTCTTGGTATGAGACGACTTGGTTTTAAGTTCACGCCAAAACTCTTCCTTCAAACCTCAAAAGCTGTATCTTCAGCACCCAGAAGAAGTGTAGAATAAAGCGAAGGTGCTGGCCAACAAAATCCTAGCTATCAACTATCCTAAGAACCTTGGCATGTTCTGGTTCCACTGTCATCTCACCTTCTACTTCAAAGTCATTTGGCTATTATTTGCATATCCTCAAGATTCCTTGGACAATTCGAAATGAAAGAAGAAACTTTCAATAACATACAACTTGAGAACATCGCAGGAGTCTTGCATTTGAATTACTTCCTTATTCTTTATACAATTTTGAGAGTATCTCCTTCAATAGATCTTTGTTCTTGGTATGAGACGACTTGGTTTTAAGTTCACTCTAAAACTCTTCCTTCAAACCTCAAAAGCTGTATCTTCAGCACCTAGAAGAAGTGTAAAATAAAGCGAAGGTGCTGGCCAACAAAATCCTAGCTATCAACTATCCTAAGAACCTTGGCATGTTCTGGTTCCACTGTCATCTCACCTTCTACTTCAAAGTCATTTGGCTATTATTTGCATATCCTCAAGATTCCTTGGACAATTGGAAATGAAAGGAGAAACTTTCAATAACATACAACTTGAGATCATCGCAGTAGTCTTGCATTTGAATTACTTCCTTATTCTTTATACAATTTTAAGAGTATCACCTTCAATAGATCTTTGTTCTTGGTATGAGACGACTTGGTTTTAAGTTCACTCTAAAACTCTTCCTTCAAACCTCAAAAGCTATATCTTCAGCACCCAGAAGAAGTGTAGAATATAGCGAAGGTGCTGGCCAACAAAATCCTAGCTATCAACTATCCTAAGAACCTTGGCATGTTCTGGTTCCACTGTCATCTCACCTTCTACTTCAAAGTCATTTGGCTATTATTTGCATATCCTCAAGATTCCTTGGACAATTGGAAATGAAAGGAGAAACTTTCAATAACATACAACTTGAGATCATCGCAGTAGTCTTGCATTTGAATTACTTCCTTATTCTTTATACAATTTTAAGAGTATCACCTTCAATAGATCTTTGTTCTTGGTATGAGACGACTTGGTTTTAAGTTCACTCTAAAACTCTTCCTTCAAACCTCAAAAGCTATATCTTCAGCACCCAGAAGAAGTGTAGAATATAGCGAAGGTGCTGGCCAACAAAATCCTAGCTATCAACTATCCTAAGAACCTTGGCATGTTCTGGTTCCACTGTCATCTCACCTTCTACTTCAAAGTCATTTGGCTATTATTTGCATATTCTCAAGATTCCTTGGACAATTCGAAATGAAGGGAGAAACTTCCAATCACATACAACTTGAGATCTTCGCAGGAGTCTTGCATTTGAATTACGGACCTTGCAGGTAACGAACGAGCTGAGAAACTTCTCCTTCATGCTGCCCCCTAATCCGCCACTGCTATTGTGATCGAAGATCCGCTATTGGCATGCCATCCGCGTACGCGCCTCTCTGCTACCGTGGACTGGCTACCGGCTACCGCTCTTCGTTCAAGCCGAGGCGCTGCTCTTGATGCACTCGCAACCACCCCGCCTACTCCGATCGCAACGATCCGATAAATACACGTTCGGAAATTTCGTTTCGTTTTTTATTCGATGCTCTCAGTGTCTAGATGCGAGGCAGAATAATACAGGTGACTGGGCAGTGTTATTATCACCAGACAGGTGGTCGGAGATGGATTTAGTCCATGTCACTTCTGCTGGCCGAAACTGGCTCGAAGTGACACGTAGCTCTGCACGTATCCATCGGCGAAATTTTGATTTTTGATGAGAGGAATCCAGAATGGGGAAAGTTTGGTGAAAAAGGACGATAAAGGGCCGAAATGCTACCTACCTTCTGTCAGAAAACTCTTGACACATCTCCATGACTGTTGAAACACAACTACATAATTCCTTTGCAAAATAGAAGGCCCAGAAACCAAACATAACAAAGGGAATCAACCATTCCTAACCTTCTCCATGTTGTTTTAAAAAAACACCAGTAACAAACTTTTAGGATGTTAGTAGACACAAAAGCTCAGAGTTAATGAAGCAGCCACACCAAATCAATGATAATCCCACCAATTCAAATGATCTGTCAGAATCTCAAATCATTTGGCAGGTGAGAATTTTCTTAGAATGGTTTTTTGGCGATTCTCTAGTTCTGCCTGCAGTGCCTTGGGTGAGCATCTTGAGGGAATGATGATTTCGGGGAATTTTCACAGCAGGAAAAATTTAAATAGTAACTATAAGGAGCTCAACCCTATAGAGTCATTCAGGGCAACTGTGCGCACTTTTGCCTTTCAAGCCATACCCTGTTTCAAATGTTGAAGCTAGGAAAATTAAAACATATTCATAAGATAGAGAATTTTCTAATCTATAAGAAAACATCAAGAAGCAAACAAACAAAAACGTTTTCTTTCCTCAAAAAAGAATTTAATAGAGAAAGTCGGAGTGCGTTCACATGCCCCGTATTGCGGATAAGTGTGCGCACCCTCACGGGGTAAGTGAACGCAGTGCTTAGTGAACCACAAAATCAAAACAAATTACAAAATAATGTCATCAAAATGTTACAATATTAGAGAAATGCTGTTTATTGTCAATACAGAAGCGCCTTTTTACAAGCATTGCATTATTGTTCGAGCCACCATTCCTGGTGAACACAACACTTGATACATTCCCCTGTTGGTGACTCTTCATATTTTTCTGAACAAATAGGACAATATTGATCGAGTCTTAACCAAGAAAATCAACAATGTCATAATTTATTCCTCACTGAACTAATGCCCATATAATGAATCTATGCGCACACTTACACGTGCACACTTTCCCCAGTAAGCCAAAATTTGAATTGACGTTCTTATAGAGTTGAGCAGCTAAGAGAACCTAAAATTTTTTATTATATATTTAGATTAATATGCCCATGATCGAATAAAATATTGTTTAACACTGAGGGACTCGGAACTTGGACCTGGCAGAATGTGCAGAGATGCTAAAAATTAACAAGAAAACTAGTGAATTTGATTGATTGCAAATAAAAAGTTAAAAAAACGTGGCACGGCGCACTCCTATAGAAAACTAATATGGCGATTCTGCGCCCTTGCTTCACCCAAATGAACCCCTCTTTCATACATTGCATAGTCGAGATATACGCACTGCGCACACTTACCCACTGCTCTCAGTTACCCCGAATGACTCTACCATTTGGGAAAGGAGAATCTTCTTCTCATTTCCATAGATGCAAAGTGGAAGAATAAGGCTTCATGATACAAATGGCCAATGAGAAAAGATGTGGAATAATTGGACAGCCTTCAGTCATTCCGTGCTTTGTGAATTCTCTAGAAAAAATACAATAAAAAACAGTAAAAGAGTTGTATCCACAGCTTTTTGTGACTTATTGTAACACTAATGAGTACTGAATGAACCTGCATGATACAGTGGTGGTACATAATTGTGGAAAACACTCCCTGCAGCTCCTTCCCCCCTTTCCAACTGCTCCATGGTCTCCGTTCTGAATTAAGACTGCCGATTTTGTCCGTGATATGGTTGTCGTGTCTTGTCCAGGCACGGAGCGCCCGTATAATGTGTGGGAAAGGTAATTTAGCCTGATTCTTCAGTTGCATCGAGAAAAATGTGATCTTATCCAGAGTGGACGCATGGCACGCCAGCTCATACAGATTGAATTTATGATTCAATTTGAGCAGACTCGCTGCCAACTACAAATTAGTTCTCCAGATTGTCCGGATAATATTGAATGTTACGGATAACTTATTTAGGTGGAACGTATGCTCGATTTGCTCACGGTTGGAAGGAAGGAATTCCTTGAAGGATTTGCATACAAACCTATATCGTTCCGTTAGTTTGGGTCTTCATGTAATGGGAGTTTTTAATGTTGGTGATCACATGTTCTAAATACAGCTTGCTTCTACTGAATCACACTACACTTGGCTACTCATACTAGTCCGGAAAAATTTCGAGCTGATGGTCCTATTTCTAAAAGTCTTATTATTTTTAAGCAGAATGTTGAAATAGCCCCATTCTACAATTATGAAGGAGAAAGAGACACATTTCCTAAATTCATGGAAGCAGCTAGTGAGCTGAAGTTGTGCCCATGACAATGGGTCGAAGTTTTTTCAAAGTAATCGATCAGAATTTGAGGCATAATAAGATGGTCGATTAATCCTAGGAGTATCTTATCTCAGACTACTTGTCCAAATGCTGCTAGAGTCTGTGGAGGGTGGACGAAGTAATCTTTTCCTCATAATGTCCCAGAAATATACTACAGGTGAAAGATCCGGAGATTAAGGGGACCAAAGCAACAAATTGACTTGATGACTGTCTTCAATAATGAGCCAACGTAATTCTGGCTACATGCAGTGTTGAATTATCTTGTTGCATAGGTGGGGCAATATTTGAACGATGGGGTTCTTCAGGGATATAATTGAGATTTTCTTGATGTGACTGTGAACCAAACTCTCAGTTTTGTGGATTACAGATATTTCGAGCTAACTATCTTTAGGGGGAAAACATTTTTTACTGAGACGAAAATAATCTAAATGGTTACATTCTTCAGATGTACAGGAGAACTTGTGTAACCCACCAGGAGAAATTATGTTTTTTCTATCCAACTGAAAAATTGGGGAACATAGGGAACAAAATTTCTGCCCTACCATCTGTTGTATCACCGATGGTGATGGACCATTATATCAAAGCGCCAGTCGCGCCACCGTATAGCCTTTACTAATTAACGCTGAATACGTATCTGCCCCGATATCGACTGATATATGAATGAGGCAGAAACACTATGGGCTTCGGACTCATTAACAGCAGTACCTAAGGCACGACCGCAGACCGGCCATGTTTAGTAAATTGCCTTATCGTCGAAAATCGTGAAAAAAATTCGGAAAATGCCTTCTTTAAAGTGGAAAGAGCGGTGATGCTGATAAGGCAACGTCTAATGGTCCAGATAGCAGGTATTATAAGGTCACGACGTGGTAAGTCAGCGTGATCATCGAAAACGTTATGGACGATAATTTTGTTCCTTTAATTACCGGTATTGAGCTCACCTCTGCACAATTTGTGCGAAATTAATGAGAGTTGCTTATCGCTAATTACTTGTCAAGGTGGAAGGCGATGTCTTGTGATTGAGGGTGGGTTTAACGAAACTGGACGACAGTGAATCTTAGGAGCTTGTAAACGTTGACTATTTCTATTTCTGGTTGGTTTCGTAGCTTCACTCTTTCAACCTAAATCTCATCAATTTCTGTTGAATAATCTTGTAGATGAAAGTCAGTGTTTGCCCCCAAAAACTAGATGATATCACATGGTGCATAGATGGAACACCAGTTGAGCTATTGGTTATTTCAGTTTCGTTATTTTTTGAGATGAATTCAAGCATCAGTTCCTGCATCAGTGTATTAAAATAGCACCCCCAGAGGAGAGTAACAGTACGTGCATCTGAAACATTATATTCCCTCGATTGCCCATGGTTTCGAAGTCTTGTAAAAATTCAAACTATCGTACAAACTGGCATTTGATATGCAATTTGGCCGCTAGCTTTCATGACAAAACACTCTACCTGACATATCGGTAATTCGAAACACAGGTCTCGAAGACCCTTGGGGAAAATTATGGAAACATCGGGAGGAGTTTAGGTTCAACTGTACCTAATATAATATTATGAATTTCTGCGACACGATTGGAGGATGGCTGTGCGGTAGATTGCTCACGAAGTCTAGCAGTAAAGTGGTATGGAGTGGTTGGTTATTCTTTCAAGCAATCATACAACGCATTAAGGAATGCATGAACAGTGAAGTTTTGTAAAGAAACTGATGGATAAATATAATCAGCAGAATTATTATGATCAAAAATTGCTCCATTGGTGGGAGAAAACAGCACTAGTCTCTTGGACTCACTCAATCACTAGTTGTATTACTACTGAGAATTTCTCTGTACAGCAAATCATTTCAGTATGTCCATATTTACCTCAAAAACCACATCAAAAACGAACATAAGATGTGAGCTAGCTGTGGATGACAGAATCATTCAACAGGAGATGGAAGCCAAGTTTAGAATTTATAAAAACATTTGTGATTTCATTTCATCCACGTTTTTTGTCTTTCATATATTGGTTAACTGCTGAATTTTGGTTTGAGGTATGGTCAGTAGCTCTACATATTTTACCTGTGCAGGATTCCTGAGACGGCTTTGTTGTCAGTGGACCCTCCATCGTAGTCTCTTCTACTGAAGCAGATCTAGGACCAATGTGAATATCATCAATTATCTCATTTGTACCAAGCCCGTTTTCGATGCAAGGATCATCAGACACGCTGCTCATTATCTGATCCAATTGGGATTTCCGGTTATATAATCAGCGTTGCCTAGGCTCCCACCCTAGAAGAAAATTCCATTTCCAAAATCTCGATTTTTTGGGTCAAAAAGAGCAAGGGGTTAGACCACCCTAAAGTGACCTATTTGCTACTCTGTCTAAAAATCAGGATGTTCTATTACTGTCCTCGGATATGGAGTGCATAGATTTTGTTTTGGAGATTCTAGAAAACCAAACAGTTGATGATTCAATAGAGAATTGCACCCCAGAGAGCTCTTCGAAGTCAACTCGAAAATGAAAAGTGGAAAAACAAAAAAAATTATTTTCTACTAAACAGTGCCAGATATTCGGAATTTTGGTATGAAAATATAGGTTTTCGAACACGCTGAAAATCCATTGCGAGAAATTTCGAAAGCCTATCTCCCTTCGTTTAGATTTTCGTCTTGGAAATGGCATTTTTCAAGAATTGGAAATTTCACTTGAGAATTCGTCAAGACTGAACGGCTGCATCAAGCACGATAAAATCTTCATAATTTTAACTAAAAGAGTTGCTCTTTCAAAATGTGTGTCACATTTCCATATAGGGTCATTTTTATTGAGAGAAAAACTACTCTAACGGTGACTATCGAAAAATTTCCAAAAAGATGCAATCACTTAAATAATCGTCCATGAACTTTTCTGATTTTCAACAAGAAGAGTTGTTCTTTCAGAATATGTATCACATTTCCATGTACGATTAGTTTTATTGAGGGAAAAATTACTCTAACGGTGACTATCGGAAAATTTTCAAAAAGATGCAATCACTTAAATAATCGTCAAGACCGAACCCGAACGGCTGCATGGAGCTCAATAAAATATTCAGATTTTTAACTAGAAGAGTTGCTCTTTCAAAATGTGTATCACATTTCCATCTAGGGTATTGAAGGACTCGGTGTAGCAGCATCATACAAGTAAGTGGAGCAACCAGATAATCAACAATCTCGTCATTCATTCCTTACTAAAATAATGCCCACATAATGTTACTCATGCGCACAAACTTTCCCCATGCAGGGAGACAAAATATGAATTGACGGTCTTATGGAGATATCATCGTATATTTAGATGAACATGCGCATGATCGTATTCGCGAAATCATCTTCCACGGAAGATACACGAGACTGATGCGTGCGTGTCAGCTATCTTCATTAGGGTTGGACGCGCACACTGGCCACTGCCACGCTATCATTTTCTTTCCAGGCGGTCTGTCGCAGATTACGCACCGGAGCCGCGTCCTCCTTTGTTGCCCTGGACTCCGGGCGGGATCGGTTGCTTCTTCCCACGAAGACGTCAATTGAATTATCACGAACTACCTTGCCTACTTGCCTTCGTCGTGGAGATGAACTGTCGATCCCTTGTAATTTGGCCCAATTTGGAGCTTGCTGCAATGCGATGTCGGCGGAGATGGGTGGAGTCCGGAAACGATCGAGGAAATATGTCCGAAGAAGGAAGCGGGATGAACGATTTTCATCTGCATCGCATCATCCAAATTATGGCCGAGTCTCCGCCAAGTAAGGAGATGGTAGTACTCATTTTTCAGGCCTCAGGATTAAAATGCTGGGAAACGCTTGGATACGCCTGAAAAAACTCATATACTCCATTCACATTTATTTCAGTAGTCGGTTGGTTGGCCATGAAATAATTTTCTCCAGTTTTCGTAACTAGAACGGAGTAAGGTTGGCACTCATGAAATGTCGTTAATGTCATAACGCAGTTGCCACAACTAATATCAATTTTTATTACGAAAATGCCGAAAGTGATGGAAAAAAGAGACAGGGTTTCAGGAAGTGCTATTTAGAATTCAGGTCCACTCATTCAAATAGATATACCCTGATATTCTAAAATCCACAATACGTCAGACGAATGAATATACGAACATATTCAATGTAAGAGAATTTATATGATGTTTCATCTGAATCTAAACGACTTATATTTCAGCTGAATATTTCCACAATCAGAAAGATTTTGAATGAAGAGGATGACAAAGAATTTCCTTCTCTTGGGAGACCCAAAAAAGTGGTGGCATTTGATAATTTTATGTTTGGGTGAATTAATGCGAAACGTTACTACAGGATTTTCGACGAATGTCATCGAAGAATGAGTTCCCGAAAATTGATTTTTCTATTTTTCGTTCGACTTGTCCTCTACATTGTAAATGTCCTAAGGTACCTACCAATAAGTACCTTATTAATATTATTATATCAATGTATTAAGATGAACAGCCACAAATGCGCGCCAGTTGTCCTGTAAATTGTTTATTCATGTCAAATTTTTGTTCAAAGGTGGAGTTCATCTTGATTCGAAACTTCCTTCAATTCCTTTTACTTCCATTGATGCAAGATGATTTTTGTTGAAGAATTTAACATATTTGTAATGACCTGTTAACTCCTTCGAGAGGTAGGTCCCATTCCCAACCACTGCATCATATGCATTTCATCTTCGGGTTAATATTTTTGAAATCTAGAACTCATGTATCTAACGTATTCAAACTTTAGCCAAAGAAGATAACGAACATTAACTCTCCTCAAGCTAGTGCATATTATGATATTATACTGATCTCTTGTATTTTCCATGCAAATAATGAGATTTGGTCGTCACATATTTTCCGAAGAGATTCGACATTGTGATAAAATACGTAATAACATAAACTTTTACGTAGAACGGGCAACAGAGCGTTGATTTAAAACCCAAAAATGTTTTGACAAACGTCATAGCCCCGCATTTTCGTACAATACAGAGTGAAATGTGTCAACCTTCCATGGCGAACCGAGTGCTAAAATAAAAGTGAATGGAGTATGGGTAGTTATCGAAATTGGCCAGATGAAAACTCCAGAGTGCTATGTAAAGCATCCCTTATTTATTTTTCATTTTTCAATCGGCTTATAGAGATGGAATCTCTGATAATGTCTATAAGGAAAGGAAAAGATATCGCATGTATTTGCTAATCGACAGGAATTTCCCATAACTCATGCAATTTAATCAAATGGTACCCTAGGCTATCATTACCATACCCTGCCCGTTACATGATGACATGATGTCGGACATTTAAATAAACATGTACACAGCGAACAACAAACTGTCTGTACACAATCGCACAAACGACCTAATGATAGCTCATTCGGAGAGCATTACAGTGGAACCGGCCATCAAGTTCCTATATTACAATTGAGCAAAAAAAAAAAAGATTTTAATATACCAATATGTTATATGTGTACCATTCATCTCAGCTGAGTGTCCTTATGGACACGAGTCCCATAATAAATAACCTCCAGAGAAGTATGGAAAATTTAACAGTTTTTCTTTTTTGTGTTTCGAAATCGCTATTCTGATGGATTTGAGTTCAATTTGAAAGCCGTTTCTATGGGGAAGAGTTAGCTAAATTGTTTCTCAGGGCTAACTTACACAATCTTTTTAGAAAACTGATATGTGACTAGCGCACGCGCCATTTCGTACCCCCTCTATGATTGCCCCTAGTGGTAGTTAGCATTGAAATGAAAACAATTTTATTAACTACCATTATGGCAAAAAAAATGGACAACAGTTTTAAGCCTGACCATATACTCTTAAATACGTCAAATTGATCGAAATTAGACCATTATGTTTTCTGTTAAAATCGAACAAATGAACAGAAACCCTTAAACTTCTGTTTTGTGTTATGTTAAGTACTGTGAACAAAGTTATATATACTTCATCCCAACTGAAAAATGGTCCTTCTTCAAACCATAAACGATTTCTTCAATCATTTTTGAGGATCATAAGCCCTAATCCAAATTATATCAAATAATTGTCATACAACACATATACCTCATTGGGATTCTCGTGAAACTCGGTTTATTTCGAATAATTGTTAAAAAACTCAAGGTCTAAGTGGCTCTGAGGGGTTATAATTTGTTTTTCGAAAGAAATTATGTCCATTGTGTTTCCATTCTGTGCTTGTATGAAACAACCTATGTTGTAAATACACAATAACACTTTATTCAATCTGTTGTAATACTAGTTTTCCTGAAATATTGTCCGTTTCGAGTGGTTTTAGTAAACGGCTCAACAATAACCTTATAACGAGACAAATATTTACACCTACAGTCCAATTACAGCTGCCTAGAATGGGTACCTAGATAAATTAATAAAACGACGTTTACCTGCTATTAAACTTTAAATCATTAGGCATTTTCTATTCAAACAGAGCGTGACAAATTAACTGAGGTAAGACGTATTTGTGTAGTAATGCCAATAAATTGCCTGTTTCCTTATGGCTGCAAAAAAATTATTTCTCAAAATTACTTGACTGCAGAATATCATCTTAATAATAAGAGTATGAAAGTATGAAAAGTATGGATTTTCATGTATTTATTGTTTGTTTAACGTTTGATATCACACAAATTCTGGAAAAATGGTCAACACCACGTATTTAAAAAATGAAAAGCTGTGAGTATTTTTGAGCTGATACGTGATCACCTACACCCATTATTGGTGCAGAGAAAGGTGATCGATAATACCGTCTAATTAATGCCATTGGTTCTGAACTTGACAAATTTACTGAACCGTTATTCCGCTTGATTTGAAATCATACAACGGATTGATCTCGTGAAGAAATTAATAGCTTCCAGATATAATGGCCGGTTATTTTTCTCAGACCATAATTAATCGATCAATCTATTTCTCGAACATGATACATAATATATAATGTAAGTTTTTTGTATGACTTGGAATTATGAATCGAATAAATCTTGAGACAGGAAGGAATTTTTAAAAACTGCATACTTAGGCGAGATAAATATCAGTAATCATTGGTATTGTAGCCATCAAAGCACAGAATGAACTTGCTTCAATTCATATTGGTAAAACGATCTATCGTTCATTGTAACTGTTTTGAGATAAGCATCTCAGAAATGGTCGAGTGATGTGTTCATTTGTTTCAAGTTCAAGAGCAATCTACGTACAATAAAGAAAAACGTTTTTCATAACGTCATTTCTGAACATTTTTGTATAGTTCGTTTCTGTCGATCTACAGAGCCGCTGTTTCATTTTCAATGGCCCACTCTGTATATGGGCTTGTCAAGCATCCTCTGATGGTGAACCCGAATGGAGAATTCTTCATTCTCTGATGTTGTTTTGACCTCACTACATTTAATATCACAGTAAGGGCAACATGATTATTTCTTCAATATTTCTGGAGCTTTTCATTGTATTCCACAATTTCTGTTTTGAATCTGAGATTGAGTAAATTTTTGACCTATGTAGGTAGAGCTTGGATATTACCAAATACCTATGCAATTTTTGTAACCATACCTTCTCATAATACTTCTCAAGATCGGGCAACATTGAAACTCGTCCAAAATTTCGTTTGATTTACTGGTTCATTTTTACTTCGATCGTTGAGTCCCTGGCTGGTGTGGGTACCAACTCGAAATCCACTACGGCATAACAACTCACTTTTATCGTCAATAGTTCACTTTCAATTAATGCAAAAGACTCCATATAAAGTATGATGGCGTGGCAACTAACCACTACTGGATCTGACGTCACGAAACCACGGCTAGAGTGGATCCCGAGAACATTAATAACAATAAACTGGCCAACCAAATAAATTCGCGGCGTCAAACCAACTTTGCCTACAGCTAACCAGGCTAACAATTTCCAACCACCAATATAATTGTTATTTATGTCATCGCCAGGATAGTGAATTATTTCCGACACTCTCCCAGAGTACGTCTACAAAATATGACAATCGCGCTGTCAGGAAAACGAATTAATGTCTCTGTAAACTTTGTTAAATAAGCCTTTATTTACGAGGTACAAGTTAAAGTATGATTTAAGTCGGGCTTGTGCATGGGCTGCAAAACAAGTGGTTCAGCTCACGCATGGGAATGTGGGGATGGAGGAGAAAATTACTAAATCTGCGTGGTGTTCATATGAAACTAACTTGATATTTCTGTCAAAATTTATTGCTTTCGATGTTCAAATAACATTTATTCGTTTCCAAAGACATGTCTGACTTTAAATCAGCTCTATTCGTTATGAAAACTATAACAAAGTTCATTTTCATTAACATTTGAAATAGGCCTGTACTCTCATACAAAATATAATGCTTCAATTCTCACTGAGAATTCTACTATTGTTTTTGAATTTAGGTATGAAGAATAGATGGCAAGGGACAAAAAGTGGTTCACTTTTCTAACCAGTGGTAGTTCAGATAAGCAGTTTTGCTAATGGTTGAAATAAAGATGTTGAAGGACCCAGTCTGAGCATGTGGAAGCCTGGGCTTATTCAATGTCAGATTTACTTCCATTCTTCCTTCTCAGAGCAGCAGTAGTACCGTTGGCTTCTAGCTTCATCTATTCGGCCTAATTTCCTCTTACAGAGCAAATTATCTGTCCATATATGCTCATCCTGAGAGAACCAACGCACGAAGACAACCAATTCTTCTGGCAATCTCACTCAACAAAAACGGGTCTATAAATTACATCCTAGCGACTAAATCGGAAAAGGTGGTAATTTTGCAACGTAAACTTCACGTTTTTGATTTATAGCGGCTGCGATTATCAGTCTATAAGTTTAATAACAACTATTAAAACATACCAGGCCTCGCCTTCTTTAAAATTCTCTTTAGATAATTTCCTGTATGCTACTGAAGTAGTTGCTGTATACCCGTGTCTGTATGACAAAATGATCTCAACAACATTTATGAAGAATACCGGCGGGGAGTTTTGGTTCAATAATTGATTACGTTTATAACACGGTTGGTAGATAATTATCTGTTGGTCTGGAGGCGGTTTCTATCGTTCTTGAAGCAAGAATATAATAATATTGATCAGGACCTTTATTCATACTATACTGCAATTCAAGACGTTAAGAATAGATCAGGAAAACTCAGCTTGTGAAGGTTTCTCAAGCTAATTACCCATAAATAAACATTTCTTTGTCCTGGGAACTAGATGGAAAAGAATACCAAGAATAAAAAACTTGCCCTGAATGGAGAATGGCATCCTCTTCATCCTCAGAAAAAGTGAACAAGAACTCATCTTTCAATAAAATAATTTCCTTGAAAATTCATGTTTCCAAAATTATTGTTGCTTCTTGCAGGTTTATAACTGCAAAAATGGGTAGTGGACGGTCAAATAGATTAGGGAGTAAAGTGGTTTCAACCACGAATACGAAGCAATGTTGATGGGCTAACATGAAAAACCACAAAAAGAATTCTACACACAATACTTGGAGATAAAGTTTTGTTTTCACAGAAAAAACAAAGATGAGTTAACTGAATCTCTATAACATGTTGTGACCATAATATTGGAAGGCAATAGTCTTCAGCCACTTATCTCAATATAAATTCTTTCAACATATTCAGAACATATTCACTTGTCTAATTTCGATGAAAACCTATTTGGAATTGGATAAATGTTAGATGAACGAATTATACCTACTCCCTATAATCATTGATAGGGCAAAAACTATATCAGATTACATTCGTAATTTTCCATTTCTAACCTAGATACCTTAATTTCATCTCATATTTTTCAGTGGGTACGCAAGTCCGTCCCTGGGACCGTACCCACTACCTGTTTACCGGATAACTTTACGAGACGGTATGATAAATTACGTAAGTGGGTGGCGCAACCTATAATTAGGAATAATATCACATTTTACAGAAGCTACAGATCGATTTTTGTAATTGTATTTTTCGAGTCGATATTCAAATCCACTTTATTACTTCCTGCAACCGGGCGCGTTCTTTGAATTCTTCCTGCCCATGATAAATCAATCAATTATACAGCTAGTTATTATCAAAGTAGAGCGAAAGGGCTCATAAAAATTCCTCCACGTCCTCTTCTTCATATTCGTTGGAAGATAATTTCATATAGAAGAAGAAGACAATAGCAATGGATGATAAACATAATAATTCTTGCCTAGGAACATATACTTAATGGAAGAATGTCAAGGAAATGACACTTCTGTATTCGTTCTAAAAGAATTAGGGCAGTGTCTATTTTTTTCTAATTTATCGCCAGTGGAATCCTTATACTTTGTATAGTCAGGTTTGAACATGAGAAAAAAAGAATCCCAGAATTCCTCATTCTTTTTCTGAATCCGACTGGTAAATAGACATCTCTGAGCTATTTCCCGAAAAAAGTACCCAATTTCAACAATGTTGTACCAATCCCTTACATTCCGCGTAGAAACCTATCTCGGTTCTTCTCATAAATTGCACTTTCTCTGTGGGACGTCCATTAATTGTCAATTTTTCAAATGTATAGAGCTTCTACACTCAATCTGAGCTTGAAACATAGCAAGCAACTTCTTCATCTCATTAGGAAGATGATATGATTGGCTATAATGTCAGCACCAGTTTTAACAGTTATGAAATTAACACGCAAAAGCGATAATGGCAAAAAACATATTGATGGGCATGCGATATTTATTAGGAATCATAAATGGAAACTAGAGCTCTATAAAACATCCGGCAGGCGCCTGAAATTTTATGTTACTCTTAAAAGGACTCAGGATGTTCAGGTCATGATTTGATAGTGAGAATATTGCGTCTATAGGGACATAAGATTTGCTGATTGGTTTTTGAAGTAATATGTAAATAATGCCATCTCGAAATTTCATGGAATAATCAAACTATTTGTCGTCCACGGATCTTTCCTAAAATTTTTTCGAAACTAGGTAAATACATCCAATATATAGACAGCTAATGAATTGGTGGATGCGATTGAATGAATTGAATTTTGAAGTTCCTGGATCAATCAATTAGCAAATAATCATTCTTATCTCCACTGGACAAGTTGTTGCAATACTTCTCCAAATTTTTCGGACAACAAACAGAAGAAATATGATCCCAGTATAGTTTCAGGAAAAAAGAATAAATATATTTTTCAATCCATTTTCTTGAACCTGATTTTGTTAGTTATTACAAATCACGAATCCAAAAAGCTGACAATTCAATAAAAAGAACTGACCGAAAATCGAGAAGGACATACTCCCCAGATTGCCGCTTTAATTCCTGATATCAGGATACGAAAAAGTTGGACAGGACAGCTGGCGTTCAGCAAAGGGACAGCATATATCTCTAGATTAGCTCGTTCCCCATCTCCATTTGCATAACAGGCGACGTAACACGGTGGCAGGTACTTCAGCCCACAACATTGCTTAGACGAACGTTCTCATGCAAATGCTAAACAAACCTTTACCATCACTGAATCAGGCGGATCACGAAAGGCGAGATTTTCGGGAACTTTATCAATTGCCATATTTTTTTTATTTGATTGTTTACAATCTTGGATTATTCGGTTGCTGTAGAGTCTCTTGAATTGTCTGAGTAAACAGCAATAAATTTTTGTTCGACTTGCCATCAGATTGATTAGAAAACTCAACAAGAAAAGCTAGAAAATGAAAAAGACTCGTAATTGATATCCACTGCTCAAAAAAATTAACGCTCATTCTGAAAATCTCAATTTTAATGAAAGTTAACTCTACATTGACTTTATAACTTATTTTTTATGTTCTCTCGGGAAGGTTTTGAACGAAACAAGACACATTAAATGGAAGAAAAATTAAGGATTCCACCGAATCTTATGTGAAAGAAGAGAAATGAACAATTTTCAAAATACTGAAATGCTTATAAGTGATTTAATACTTGGTATTTCCACCCCTTGCGTTAATTACAGCTCGGCAACGACGGTTCATACTCAAAATGAGTAATCTTAAAATGTTTTAATCTAATCCTTCCCAGATTTCTCCGAGTTGGATTCCTAAGTCATTAAGAGTAGCTGGATGATTTTCTGAATTTCTCAGCCTTCTATTGAGGTTGTCCCAAACCTGCTCAATCGGATTGAGATCTGGACTTCTTGCTGGCCATTCCATTCGAGAGACTTCAACCTTCAACCAAACTCCTGAACGATGCGCGCACGATGGGGTCTGGTATCATCGTCCATAAAAATGAAATTTTCAGCAATGTATGGGGCAAATGGCTCTTCAAGAATGTTCCTTATATACTTATCAGCATTCATAGCTCCATTATCAACGACCACTAGCTCTGTGCGAGCAGTTAAAGATATTCCACCCCATACCATAATCGATCCTCCCCTGAAACCAGTAGTTGCACTGAGCATATCTTTCATGTGGACGTCTGTATACAAGGGAACGTCGATCACAATGGTAAAGGCAAAATCTAGACTCATCTGTGAAGAGAACTCTTTCCCAATCGGCCTCTTTCCAATGGATATGCTCTCTCGCAAAATCCAAACGCGCCCTTCGATGGGCTGGGGTAAGAGCTGGGCCTCTTGCCGCGACACGAGGCCTTAAATCATATTCTCTGAGGAGATTTCTTATTGTCTGAGTGCTAATTTGCACCTTATGAGTTTGCTCAAGCTGAATTTGAAGGAGGCGAGCGGTTGCAAACCGTTGTCTCAACGAAGAAACTCTCAAGTAACGTTCTTGAATGGCAGTTGTTACCCGTGGTCTACCCTGTCCTGGTCTTCGGACATTCATACCTGTCTCCTTGAATTGCTGCAACATTCTGGACACACTTGTATGGGAAACTCCAAACCTTTCTGCAATTCTTGTGTATGTCCACCCTTCTTCTCGCAAAACTACCGCTTGGGCACATTCCTCTTGGATCAAATTGCGTGTTTCGCATTGCATAGCGATCGAGTGTAGAAAATCAAAAGAAAGGAAAACTATTGATCACTAGAATTGATCGAGAACAACTGATTTTAGAATGGAGCCAATACATTCAAAATCTTTTTTTATTCCTGCTGGGAAAAAACATCTGTATTGAAGGAAACCGTTGAAAGTGGATAACATATGCATGCATAATTCTGATAAAAATAATTATCATTGAGAACACCTTCAGGTGTAGAATAAATTTGAGATTTCCATAATGTGCGTTAATTTTTTTTGCGCAGTGTATAATACCGCACATAAATATTTCTCATCCCTCAAATCTATTGATAGGAAATGGTTTCTCCCTTCCGAAATCAAGTACTCCATTATTTCACTAAAATGTGCCATCCTGTTACCTCCACACGCTCGCATTTAGTTTTCTGGAGTTCATACAGTGGAAGCCCATATTTTTTTCATCAGACCCATCAGGTTGTTATTGAGACTCTTGGCTACCTCCTTAGAACATTAATCGCACAAACAAAAAGAACACCAAACACTGAAAACTGAATTCCTTCCAAGAAATTACGGAGCCATATATCTTTCCGCGCTTCTTATACGGAAAGAAAATCGTATGAAGATGAGTAAAGAGCCACCTGTAAGGTGGAACGGAATGTGAATTATTTTATGGATGCAAATTCGCGGATAAACCGCCGTCTAGATGCAGGTACGATAATAGAATAGCAGCCATTATAACGTCGTTTTTCCGATCGATTAGGTGAGATGGTTTCACGGGGATATGGGTCATGTTTATTCCACATTTGTTTGAATAATTCAATCCATTAACATCTCATTAAAGGGGCGGTTGGCGAGGAAGAGGAGCTCTTACCGCCTCATATTTGTGCCGGTTGCAACGGTGTCACCACACATCAACTTCGTAAGTTTCCCAAAGTGTCGTTTAGACAACCTGAAATATTTTCGATTTATATGTCAGCCGTCAATTTCTTGTGTTGCCACCTCTGCTTTTTATCGCAATAATGCCGGTTGAAGGAGGTGTTCTAATAGGTCTATAATTTATTGGTTATAACGAGATATTTATGTGGAGTGTGACGTTGGTGAGAATACAGGTAATGTTCAGAAAGACAACTACAGAACTATCAAAATGGTATCACAACTATACTGCATTCATATTTATTTTAGCAGTCGGTTGGCCATGATATAATTTTCTTTTTGTGACTAGAACGGAGTAAGGTTGGCACTCATGAAATGTCGCTAATGTCATAACGCCGTTGCCACAACTAATATCAATTTTTATTACGAAAATGCCGAAAGTGATTGAAAAAAGAGACAAGGTTTCAGAAAGTTCTATTTAGAATTCAGGTCCACTCATTCAAATACATAGTTATACCCTGATATTCTAAAATCCACAATACGTTAGACGGTAGCGAACATATTCAATGTAAGAGAATTTATATAATGTTTCATCTGAATCTAAACGACTTATATTTCAGCTGAATATTTCCACAATCAAAAAGATTGTGAATGAAGAGGATGGCAAAGAATTTCCTTCTATTGGGAGACCCAAAAAAATTGTGGCATTTGAGAATTTTATGTTTGAGTGAATTAATGCAAAAAGTTTACCACAGGATTTTCGATTAATGTCATCGTAGAATAAGTTCCCGAAAATTGATTTTTCTATTTTTCATTTGACTTGTCCCATACATTGTAAATGTCTTAAGGTACCAATAAATACCTAATTATTATTATTATATCAATGCATTAAAATGAACAGCGACCAATACGCGCCAATTGTCCTGCTAATTGTTTATACAAATGTGAAATTTTTGTTCAAAGGTGAAGTTCATCTTGATTTAAACTTCCTTTAATTCTTTTTACTTATATTGATGCAAGATATGATTTTTGTTGAAGAATTTAACATTCTTGTATTTATCTGTTAATTCCTTCGGGAGATACCCATTCCCAACCACTGCAACATATGCATTTCATCTTCGGGTTAATATTTTTATAATCTACAGCTGATGTAACGTATTCAAACTTTAGCCGAAGAAGATAACGAACATTAACTCTCCTCAAGCTAGTGCATATTATGATATTATACTGATCTCTTGTATTTCCCATGCAAATAACTGGATTTGGTATGCCTTCAATCAGTTTGTATGAACTTCAATTATGTTCGTCACAGATTTTCCGAAGAGATTCGACATTGTGATAAAATACGTAATAACAGAAACTTCTACGTAGAACGGGCAACATTGCGTTGATTTAAAACCAAAAAATGTTTTGACAAGCGTCATAACCCCACATTTTCGTACTATATAGAGTGAAATGTGTCAAATTTCCATGGCCAACCGACTGCTAAAATAAAAGTGAATGAAGTATACATACGTGGCTACCAGATTTGGATCAAATCTCACGATATTTAACATATGATTATGTTCAATATTCGACAGCTAATTGCTTGCTTGCTTCCTTCGAAATTGATTTAGTACGACATCTCCCTCTAAAGCCATGAAATTTCACTACCAAGATACGTTGAATTCGCGGCCGTAATATTCATGAGATTGCAGGAAATTCTTGCTCTAATCATAAATAAGCGTTCAGTGTGCCATTATTGTATGTCACTTGTTAGATCAGCACCAAGTTTTGCTAGCGGTTGAACTGGGCAATTAATGTAAGAAGTAATTGCCATATGCATATACAGGAGGTAGCCTGGACCATATTAATTTATGAACCGTGTCGCCTATTCCAATTTATACGATACGATAGAAAGTATGTTTGTTCCTTCAATTTCTTCTTGTTGACACGAGGTAAACTGTGTTTCTGGGAATTACTGTCTCCTGTGTAGTGATTTACCTAATGCTTATCACACTTTCGAACGTATTGTCACTTATTTTGCAATCACAGGATGTAGACTTCGTTTGATGATTGCATACAGGTAAAACAGTTTGTTATGGTTTCAGATTAGCAGTAAAGTATAAACTTGCCAACGACATAATAGATTCTAAATAGATAGCTGAACATCTGTTGAACTTTTCGCCTTCAAATCATCAAGAATCTGCTTTCAGGACATTTTGCCAGGGAAGCCTGTGTAGCAGTTATAGATATTATTATTGAAATATCTCCACATCGCTCTTTTATTTAATGCAGCCCACATCACATGGCCACAGGTGAAATTGTAGCAAAAAAAGCCTCTACAAAAGACCGCAAGTGAAATAAATTCACTTTGTAATTCTCATGAATTTATTCATGTTCGCGGAGAATTCAGTGATATTAACGATGGTACTGTAAATTATTGCGAAATGAGTTCATGTTCATTCTGCAACATCAAAGAATTTGAATGAGCGTATAAAATATAGCAGCTCTATGTAAAATTACCCGCACAAGTTGACTCATATCTATTGGTAGTTTTCTTTCACTTAAATTCTTGTGTTTCCGTCATTTAGATAGTTGACTGTCGCCTTTTGAGAATGTAGGTAATTCTTTATTGTTCATGAATAATATTAGAATTCAGTTCATTGGAGTATTACCAATCTTTCTCAATAAACTGCGTCGTTATAAACGGTGGGAGCCATCCAAACACCTGTACATCAAAATATTCATCCTGAGTATATGCTACACTCTTCTACTGAAGTTTTCTCTTATGGCCGTAGAGAAAATTTAGTGCAACTTTAGAGCGTGACAACTGCTAATGATTAATCTACCAGAACGAGGCATTTTTATCACTCAAAAATCACATTTCCAAAAAGAGATCGTTACAGATATACTATAAGTCCATCAAAACTCTCATACCTTTTAGCTGTGAGTGTTCTGGCTATTTTGCGAAACCTACTCACATTTTTCAAAATATATTTAAGGCTCCTACGCCATTTCGTAACTTCGACATGGACTCATTTCTCCTAATAGTAATATAGTAGAGATATAAAGTTATATTAGTTTTCGAATTGTTTGAAATGCTTTTCATACACGAAAGTTTGAGCAAGTTTTGTCATTATTTCTCTGAGTAACAAGTAATCAGATTCTCGTATATTTCAGTTTTATTTTCTTCATACAGTTTTATGTACTTCATACCGAAGTACCACACACATTTATTTCGAGGATGTGTTCATCATCATCGATATGTTCAGTGCAGAATGATCTCCGATAAATTAAGGTGGTGCGGACAAGCAACAGCACCTTTAAACCCCTACCATCCACCAACCAGAACAATATCCAGACAAATATACTCCGATAAGGCAGCTGTGAAAGGAAACACTTGTGACGGCGTTATTGTCTTGATGAAAATATTTCTTTCGGTGTCTTTTTCTTCATGCAAGGGGTGCATAATTGAATTACAATTACCCTGATCTATCGAACGGTTATTGGGAATAATTGGATATGGTGGTGCTTAATATTCCCGATTGACGATAAACCCTATCGCATTTCTGTGAATTGCTGTCCGGCGATACAGGGAATCCAATGCCACGATAGAAGAAGGCCCAATTGGTGTTGAATTGTCATCACCTTGTAGATGTTTCAGGCATGATGGGCCTCCAGGAGTTATGAAGGTGTAAAGAAGAGTCCTTATGGCTGGTACCGTTGGTAACAAATAGCATAGATATACATGTATATAAAGGTAAAGAATTATGTGAATTACTTTCAGAAATAAGTTTTTCCCATAAAGATCTGATAATTCATCTCTCGTTAATTTGACCTGAACGATGACCCATGGGTTGTCTAGTAGGGTTAGGTTTTTTCTTGATTTTCCTTTTAATTTTTTCCAGTGTCTCAAGGAAATATCGATAATGGAGACGACAATTCAAAGAATTGTTGTTCCATTGATGCAGGCTAGTCATGAACCAGCGTAGCAATTTCCAGAGAGGCTGAACATCTAACCACAAACTGTAGACCGGTTTAGGGATTATTGTCCCTCGTCAGTACAGTGCAGTGATAAACATTTCAACCGGAGGATGGGGTCTTTAAGCGAAACAAGGGCTTAGCTGTGAGGAATCATTCTCAGCAAGATACGCCACCTCTCTCACCAAAACAGAACCAAGCCTCACTTACTCTGTAGAATTGTCGTCTCCATTATTGATATTTCCTTAGTGCCGTGGAACTTGTCGGCTCCAATTCACTGTCTCAAAGACAATAAGCTTGCAAAATATCATCAGAATAGATTCATTAAGTTTATAAATTATAGTTGTTTCAATATAAGAGATAAGAGAGGATAAGAGATGTTTCAGTGGCCATTTCTGACTCCTCATATGATCCTCTATTACCCATGTACACTGCGCAAAAAAATTAACGCACATTATGGAAATCTCAAATTTATTGAGATATGAATGTCCGAAAATCAGGACAAGGTAGACCACGGGTAACAACTGCCATTCAAGAACGTTACTTGAGAGTTTCTTCGTTGAGACAACGGCTTGCAACCGCTCGCCTCCTTCAAATTCAGCTTGAGCAAACTCATGAGGTGCAAATTAGCACTCAGGCAATAAGAAATCGCCTCAGAGAATATGATTTAAGGCCTCGTGTCGCGGCAAGAGGCCCAGCTCTTACCCCAGCCCATCGAAGGGCTCGTTTGGATTTTGCGAGAGAGCATATCCATTGGGAAGAGGCCGATTGGGAAAGAGTTCTCTTCACAGATGAGTCTAGATTCTGCCTCTACCATTGTGATCGACGTTCCCTTGTATACAGATGTCCACATGAAAGATATGCTCAGTGCAATTTCCTGAATACTACTGGTTTCGGGGGAGGATCGATTATGGTATGGGGTGGAATATCTTTGACTGCTCGCACAGACCTAGTGGTCGTTGATAATGGAGCTATGAATGCTGATAAGTATATAAGGAACATTCTTGAAGAGCGTGTAGTGCCATTTGCCCCATACATTGGTGAAAATTTCATTTTTATGGACGATAATGCCAGACCCCATCGTGCGCGCATCGTTCAGGAGTACCTTGAAGAGGTTGAAGTCTCTCGAATGGAATGGCCAGCAATAAGTACAGATCTCAATCCGATTGAGCAGGTTTGGGACAACCTCAATAGAAGGCTGAAAAGGTTAGAAAATCATTCAGCAACTCTTGACTTAGGAATCCAACTCGGAAAAATCTGGGAAGGATTAGATCAGAACATTTTAAGATCACTCATTTTGAGTATGAACCGTCGTTGCCGAGCTGTAATTAACGCAAGGGGTGGAAATACCAAGTATTAAATCACTTATCAGCATCTCAGTATTTTGAAAATTGTTCATTTCTCTTCTTTCACATAAGATTCCGTGAAATCCTGAATTTTTCTTCCATTTAATGTGTCTTGTTTCGTTCAAAACCTTCCCGAGAAAACTTAAAAAATAAGTTATATAGTCAATGTAGAGTTAATTTTCATTAAAACTGAGATTTTCAGAATGTGCGTTAATTTTTTTGCGCAGTGTATATGTTACAATTAGAACTAGTCTGAATGAACCGTTCAACCAAAAAATTTATGATGAGTTCATTGAGATAAGTTCTAGTCGCTAACAGAAAGAGACTATTCACAAACTATGTTAAAAGTTTCTACCAATAGTTTGATGACTTATACTTGGTATATAAATGGGGTAAAAAAACGGCATCTCAAGTGAAACAATAAAAACGAGATGATGGCTCTAGAACGTCCAAGAGATGAGTATGCGTTTTGCCAAATATTTATATGTGGCTATGTGGTTGTGGCTTCATTTTAGGCTGGATTCGAAAGGTATACGATAAGGAATAACGAACCGAAATTGCTCCAGCTGTTCGCCACGGGTAGGCGCATTAAGATAGTCGCCTTATACAACTGATCCTCAATTACCCATCGCGGAACAAAAGAAATCTAACTAGCGTTAATTATTACCCAGAATACACCTGCAAAAAGAGTGAAAACGCAATTATTGTTAATGACCTACAAAGTCGGCTGCGTATGGGGGTCGATAAGATATTGTGGAACGAGTCTATCTGATAAACCATGTAATAACTCCTTCCGATAGCGTATTCCCTGAAAAAAGCGTATAATTTTATTTGTCCAAGTATGATGGGCCGTATCGGAGTTATGTGGTTTTATGAAGATGTAAATAAGTACCCACATAAGTGCACGGTGTTATTCGATCAACTGGTCATTTGTTCTTTCAGTAATTACAGAAATTATTGCATGGTGGTAGGATTTTTCGACGGCAAGAAACGGTCAGATATGCCGTGCTTTAATATCTATTAAGATGTTGGAATTGGGGTAGCTTGTTGGTTATCCAATTTTTTCTTTGAACATAACTCTGATCATTGAACAATTCAGAGCTCTTAATTGAAAGTATACGCCATTCACATTTATTTGAGCAGTCGGTTGGCCATGAAATAATTTTCTCAAGTTTTTGTAACTAGAACGCAGTATGTTGGCACTCATGTCAAATGTCGTTTGTCATAACGCCGTTGCCACAACTAATATCAATTTTTATTACGAAAATGCCGAAAGTGATTGAAAAAAGAAACAGGGTTTCAGGAAGTGTTATTTAGAATTCAGGTCCTCTCATTCAAATAGTTATACCCTGATATTCTAAAATCCACAAAACGTCAGACGGTAGCGAATATATTCAATATAAGAGAATTTATATGATGTTTCATTTGAATCTAACCGACTTATATTCCAGCTGAATTTTTCACAATCAGAAAGATTGTGAAGAGGATGACACAGAAATTCCTTCTATTGGGAGACCCAAAAAAGTGGTGGCTTTGGGAATTTTATGTTTGAGTGAATTAATGCGAAAAGTTTACTACAGGAATTTCGATTAATGTCATCGTAGAATAAGTTCCCGAAAATTGATTTTACTATTTTTCATTTGACTTGTCCTATACATTGTAAATTTTTTAAGGTACCAGCAAATACTTAATTATTATATCAATGTATTAAGATGAACAGCCACAAATACGCGCCAGTTGTCCTGTTAATTGTTTATTCATGTGAAATTTGTGTTCGAAGGTGAAGTTCACTTGAAACTTCCTTTAATATATTAAATTAATTAAATTAATATATTAATATATATTATATATATCAATATGCAAGATGATTTTTGTTGAAGAATTTAACATTCTTGTAATTATCTGTTAATTCCTTCGGGACATACCCATTCCCAACCACTGCATCATATGCATTTCATCTTCGGGTTAATATTTTTGAAATCTACAACTGATGTAACGTATTCAAACTTTAGCCAAAGAAGATAACGAACATTAACTCTCCTCAAACTACTTCATATTATTGTATTATACTAATCATTTGTATTTTCCATGCAAATAACTGGATTTGGTATGCCTTCAATCAGTTTGTATAAACTTCAATTATATTTGTCATATATTTTCCGAAGAGATTCGACATTGTGATAAAATACGTAATAACAGAAACTTTTACGTAGAACGAGCAACATAGCGTTGATTTAAAACCCAAAAATGTTTTGACAATCTTCATAACCCAACATTTTTGTACTATACAGAGTGAAATGTGTCAAATTTCCATGGCTAACCAAGTGCTAAAATAAAAATGAATGGAGTATATATCCTATTTATTCCCATCAATCCACCCAACATGGGAAACCCTGTATAATGACAATTTTTACAACTGCTTTTGTAGGTTCACATGCCAATTAAATCAGTTTTTTTGGTAGATAATTTTTTAGGTAGGAAGATTCGTATTACAAGCTGAATAATTCTCGAGGTAAATTCGTACCCAATAATGCAGGAAATGAATTTGAGTTTGATCGCCAACTAATTTAAACTAAGAATAGCAAACAGTCTGTCAATTTCCCTCTCCTTAGCCTCACAAATATAAAAAAAGTGTCTGACCTATCAAAATTCGAAATTTAGCAACAGAAAGACCAATTCGGATCATCTCCTCCAGGAACGCGGATCCGATAATAGTTTTATGGCCCGGTCCGAATTTTCGGGACTATTCCGGGATTCTCACACGTCTCCGAATCTCCCTCGGGAAGAAAAACGTTAAAAGTCACCCCGTGTCGCCATCAAAGCGACGAAACGACGTCCAGACAGACCTGATAAGTCAGAGGATGCGATAACACCTAGTAAACAGTACATGAAGGACTCCATCAAGGCGATAGCCTGTGACATTAGAAACTGGAAGGGGACAAAAGGACCAAGGATATACTTCTTTATGGTCCTGAGGGATCTGACCCTGCGATCTTAGCGTATGTTCCGACAAACTGTTGCCACATACGCAAGACAGGAGCAGTATTTAGCTGAAGTAATTTTTGTATTTGAGCAGGCTGTGCAGAAAAAATGATTTACGATTTAAAGGTGTTATTGCAGGTTTTCTTCTCTTGACAGTAAATCTAGGAAACCTCAATGAATGCCTCTTATTTTAACCATACATCTTAGACTATAGAGTCATTCGGGGTAACCGTAGATAGAGGAAGGGGAAGAAAACGTAAACAAAAAGAAAAGTGTGTCCAACATCTCTATGTTTTTGTTGACATTTACTGTGCATCTACTCCATGTTTGTTTACGTTTACCCCAATATTTGAATGTGTATTATCGTATTTGTGTTCGATGTAATAGTGTTTCGTGCGTTTTAAGACTTGAGCATCAAGAATTTCCGTGTTGACATGCCAGGAAATTGTGTAATTTGTGGAAAATATGCCGAAAAATATAGATTCGGATTGGGGTAAACGTAAACAAAAACAAGTTGATGTTGGACACAGAGAGCTCTCCTTCGTAGCTGCGCAATGCGGTATCTTCTCTTTCCTCTATCTAAGGAGGTAACTGAGCGCAGAGGGTAAGTGTGCGCAGTGCGTATATCTCGACTATGCAATGTATGAAAGGGGGGTTCATTTGGGTGAAGCAAGGACGCAGAATCGCCAAATCAGTTTTTCATGGGAGTGCGCCGTGTGACGTTTCGTTAACTTTTTATTTGCAATCAATCAAATTCACTAGTTTTCTTGTTAATTTTTAGCATCTCTGCAAATTCTGCCAGGTCCAAGTTCCGAGTCCGACAGTTCTAAACAATATTTTATTCAATCATACGCATATTAATATAAATATATAATAAAAAATTTCAGGTTCTCTTAGCTGCTCAACTCTATAAGAACGTCAATTCAAATTTTGGCTTACTGGGGAAAGTGTGCACGGGTAAGTGTGCGAATAGATTCATTATATGGGCATTAGTTCAGTGAGGAATAAATTATGACATTGTTGATTTTCTTGGTTAAGACTCGATCAATATTGTCCTATTTGTTCAGAAACATATGAAGAGCCAGCAACAGGGGAATGTAACAAGTGTTGTGTTCACCAGGAATGGTGGCACGAACAATAATGCAGTGCTTGTAAAAAGGCGCTTCTATATTGACAATAAACAGCATTTCTCTAATATTGTAACATTTTGATGACATTATTTTGTAATTTGTTTTGATTGTGTGGTTCACTAAGCACTGTGTTCACTTACCCCGTGAGGGTGCGCACACTTACCCGCAATACGGGGCGTGTGAACGCACTCCGACTTTCACTATTAATTTTTTTTGCGGAATAAAAAACGTTTTTGTTTGTTTGCCTTTTGATGTTTTCTTATAGATTAGAAAATTGTCTATCTTATGAATATGTTTTAATTTTCCTAACTTCAACATTTGAAACAGGGTATGGCTTGAAAGGCGAAAGTGCGCACAGTTGCCCCGAATGACTCTACAAATCATACTTCGAATTTTCTCTCCGAAGAAATTCTGTTACATGAAATTCCTCTGAAAACGCAAATAAATTACCACTGTCAGATATGTAATTATTCGAAAAGAACATAGGTAGATGGGTTTGTACTTTGAGAGATCCACCGTGTAGATAGCGTGTATCGCGTCCTAGCAGTCACCGGAAGTGGCTGAACACCGTGAAGATTCACTTATTAGATATTTCGGAGTACATTCAGCTTTCGAAACCAGCTGACCCTTACCACGACATTATAAATATAATTTACTGCAATAAAACCCACTAAATTAACGGTGTGCAAGAATTAAAACGCCAAGAGTTCATTAGAGGAAAACAATTAACGGTAATGCGGTATTTATCGTTACGTCATCCGACTTTGTTTCATACGAACGAAATTTGAAAGGCTTGATTTAGCGGCAGAACGATCTGAGAGATGCCTCGAGCAGAGGAATTAAGTGACGGAAGAAGTATCTTTGATGAACGTAAAGTAGTGAGTTACCACACAATACATTTCTTCAGTTGAGTTATGGATTTTAATCAAGTTCAATAAGTTAAGCTTGAAAATTGATAGGGATCACTGACTTACATTAATTTATTTATATATTCTAAGGGGCAATATGATTAAAAAATATCGTACTTGATTCTGAGTAACCTTGTCCTCAGCTTTTTCATGATTTCCTTGGCAACGCATGGTATCCAGAAAGTGGCTAAGACGTCCCAAGGTGCTGACCTAACAGTTCACCCAGCATCAAAAAAAACTTTGTAAAGACCTCTAATAATCCGAAATTCTTCTTCAAAAATGAAAGTTTTTGGCTGCTTTACATTCACACCCTGTACAACAAGAGGATATTGAAAATAAGCTGTCCCACTTCATTTGCTGGTTAGTTTATTTCCAAACAATAAAATTCTGTTCGTTCACGACATTTGATTGATTTCTTCTCGATCTGTTGCGAAATATTCGGGACTAAGTTGCAGGAGCAAATGAGAAGCTTCTGATAGCCCATACCCCTTGGTAGCTCTCCTTTTCACTCACTTATTTCACGTACCCATTTTAATTAGTTTGCCATACACGATATTATATATAGCATATCTCGAACGAAAAAAGAATACTCAGTGAACCAGAATCGGCTCGCCACATGTGAACAAATATAAAAACCGTCAAGCCTGTTTCACGGTCTTCCACGATTTCATGCACCTTGCACCTCTCTGCACCTTGCACAGTGTGCATAGCAGCGTGTTTATACATACAGGCGTATGGACAGAGTTACCTGGTCAGGCGACGGACATTTCCGATCATCTAGAAGCGCGTTTTACGAAGAGCGTAGGTTCCTCTATAAATTCATTATAGGTGGTGCAATTTTTTTTTAAATCCTCTCTTCAATAGTGCTTCGTACCCCTTTTCCAACACGGACCAAACAAAGCTTCAGGAAGCGATAAATCCTGGAGGTATCAAAAAGGGACAAAGACTGCACCAGGTGCCATAAAGAAGCCCGGACTTGTCGTATGTATAGGCAAATAAAATATAAGTAATATCCCGTACGTGATGAGGTCTCCCAGGTTGACCGGCCGACCTCTGTCACCGTTTCCGGTTTGATTTTCGGTCAGAAAGCGGTCAACAGGGGGAAGACACGTAGACACCATTGTTTCAACCCCACCTAATGGATTCCAAGCCCGAATTAAAACCGAATTTCGACGATAATGCCTTCTAATAATGACAACATTGTACACCGAGTGCCAGGAATTGTTTATATGGCTGTGAAGGTCATTAGAATTGGAATTTTACGATAGATATGACAGCTCAAGAAGCCTGTGGATCATAAAAGAGCGTTTTTCATTCAATCTAACATATATGAAGATTAATTTACAAGATACGTTTAACTCCTAGGTAAAAAGTATTGTGTTACTAAATTTAACCCTTTCTACATCTGTTGAAGTCTTTTATCTTGATTTATCATTGCATAGATGAGTGTGAAGACTTTTCTTTATAGAAGAGTCTGGTGAAAGACTTCTGATATGCTCTGAACAATCTTATTAGCTCTTAGTCACAAATATACACATAATCAAAATTAGGGGAAAGAACAAAATCTTAACAGAGTTTGTAGTTCGTTTTTTCTTGAATCCTTTGGCCGATTTCAGAAATTTTTTCTACGAATTGTAGCTTGATTTTTCGCGAATGCATACCTTTTCATATTCCGTCTTCAGTTACTTATTTGCTTGTTATATACAGGGGCGAACAAAAAGAATAGAAAGTAAGGTTTTATTCAGAACACCCTTTGTTTTCTGAGCATCCCCTTGTTTTATTCATTGGGGCTGGGTATCTTAATTTTGTGTGCAATTAGAGCACTTAAATTGGTCAATGGATAGGCCAGCATCAATCCAATTGAGCGTGTTTGAGATTTGTTGAGTAGGAGGCTAAGGAACAGAGGTCGATACTTGCACGTGGAGGACACAAAAGATATTGAGCAGAAGTTAGAATTTCATCACCTGTAAATTGATGTTTGAATGGCAAAGCTCTCAAACCATTTGGAGAGCTGTAAGTTCCTCTAAATCAAGATATAGCAATAGATAAAATAGAAAATAGAAATAACTGAAAATGCGACTCATATGTTGAGAAGAAACAAGCTAAAATTCAACTCAACTTCGTTGAGATTTTGGCCTTTCTCCTAATTCTGAAAGTGTGTGACGTTTTTCACGATTCCATTGCTATTTTTCTTCACATCCTTCAGAAGTCTGATGGAAAAGAATTATATTAATTATCTAGCTGTAAGAGAAATCCTTACAACACTTTGGCAAGATAAAGGAGGAACTTCAGTTCTTTTCTGTATATATTCATTTGTTTCTCGAAAAAACTGAGTTCACATCAACAAGCCGAGAATTCGTATGGCATCACTACATCTCCTGAAAGCTGCAGCATGATACGAATGTGGCTGAACGTTTTCTCCTCATACTATCATAAAGGAGATCGAAAAACCTCACCCTGTTATCTATCAAATCCCTCATCCCATGCACACCGGCAGAGAGAGGGGAGCTTTATCCATGCAAAAAATGGCAAAAGATAACAGCCTCCACATCAGCCGATACACAGGCAATTTGCTCGCAGGTTCTCGGGAAAACAAATTTAATTTGGGCCCACAGAAATGAAATGCCATTAAAGTAAACTCTTATAGAACTCGAAATATATCGAGGCCGTAAAACACCCCCATCCCGCAGTCTAGTGTGTGGGGGGTGTCTTAAGCGCCCCCGGAAAATTACTGCAATTGTCTCGATCATTGCCGACGGTCGGTTTTAAAACTAACTCAGGGGAGTTTCGAAGGACTACGAAGGATCAGTATAGGAGTTGTGTTCTGTAAGTAGAAATCGTGGTGAATGGGATATTATAATCTGCCCCTTATTCTGTGCGGGTCCCGAAGAATGAGATTGAATACAGAGTAGTAAGGTGCTCTTGAGCACAAGGTCTCAGATGTTCTTGCTTGAAAGCAAAACAGATGGACCTTTCCCGAAAACTAAACCGTCGAGCCACATAAACAATTGTCAGTAAGCGTCAAGTGGAAAAAAAACTATTTGATAATTTAACCAAAGAGTAAGAGTTGTTATTCTTTGATTTAACCCCACCTTTCTGTTTTTTTCTATGTTCGTCTGAATACAAATATAATGACAGTCTGCTTATTGTGGAATCACAAAGTTGGAAAGTTGACATACTCCACCGAATTTTATCCGAAGACAAATCGATAATGAAGAACACAGAGTTACAGTATACGATATTCCTTCTGCCAGACCGTCTGAAGAATACTATGCAGAATAGAGTCGCCCCTTCGGTCATATATTCTTATTTCCCCATAGCCTACTCAAATAACTGATTAAACTGGGGGATATATTGAAGTCGATATTTAAATGGGGACAACTTAAATGACTGCATTTTTAAACGGTCGTTTATCTTCTTCTACGGTGCTATAACGCTCGGAAAGCGAGATAAGGCCAATAATTGAATATGATTACATTTTTCGATGGTTCAATTAATTCAGATTGAATGCAAAGATTAGTGTTATGGCTGAATTGCTCCGAATAATAACCATGGGAATAGTAATAATATGTAATGTATTCATCTCTGGTATAAGTATGCGGGATACAGAAAATTAGAGAATGAATGGTTCGATAATATAAACATATTTGGTGAATTATCAATGCACTGTCGGGCAATTTTAATGAAACAATATTGTTGGAAGTGGAGCCTAAATTATTACATCGATTCCTGGTGAGAAGGAAGCATTTGGGATAAAATGTACAGAAATTAAAGATTTTAGCAATTACATATTCGTTTATTTTTATTTTATATATTGATTCATCGTGACATTCCTGCTTGAAAATTCACAGAATAAATAAATAAATACACAGAAATTTGTGAAAATAACCATTGACATTGAATGACAATGAAAATTGACAGAATACTTGACAATTTGACGTACAGTGTTGCAAAGTTTTAAAATTTCTGATTTTGTTCTTACATTTATGATTTCGCCACAGAACGCCTAGTAAAGTGTTGTTGTATCAAAGCCTTATTTCAACTCTATGGGTGTGTTCATAAACTTACTCCGAGAGTAGAGTATGAGTATGGTCATGCTCAGAGAGCATACTCTGAGGAACTAAAAGTACGTTTGTGAACGCTTCTGGTAATCAGAGCTTACTCAGAGCTTGCTCTGAGTAAGTTTGTGAACGCAACCTATGAGAAATTGCGTTATTTTTTGCAACTGACTTTGGCACTTCAGTAGTTATTCTGTGACGCCATCAATGTTAAACACAAAACACACAAACAAAATCCCAAGTTATGCCGAAAAACCTACATGGTTTGCGTGATTCTGTGATTCTGACCTTCTGTTGGTACCTTGAAGATTACCTTCCTAAAAGAATGACAATTTGGTTATTTAATACATTCCTAATTCTAAGACTATAAGTTTTTGTATGTAATATTATTGTTGAATTAAAAATAGTTTTCGATTATTTTGTCCTTACCTTCGTGTTATTAATAGCATCCTGTATAATACGGATTTAGGAGTGTTTCTACTGACTTTACCACCTGTTTCCATTTTATCTTTCCATAATAAAGAATCATAAACTGTTTCGGACTTCCTTGACCTCATCAGCGTGAGACGGTCATCAAATAGATGACACTCACGGACAGTTTATGAAAACTTCCAAACATTTCATCAACAATTGATGATTGTTAGTTTCAAAGTTTTGGAAAATGAAATGTTCATTATTTTTACCAAGAGTTGACTAATACAACCTATCAAAATGGACAATTCACAGATAAAAGAACATGCTCTAACTCATGAAAATGGAAAATGGATCCCCAATTGTTTGAATGTTGACCAAAAGCGTGTAAGGGTAGAAGCATCGCGATCGATCTGTGCTCGATGTAGACTTCTTAAACCGAATTGTTACTATGGATGAGACTTGGGTACATTTCTACAATCCAGAAACAAAGCAACAATCGATGGAATGGCGACACTCTGGTTCTCCAAGACCTAAGAAGTTTCGTGTCCAAAAATCTGCTGGAAAAGTTTTTGCTTCAGTTTTTTGGGATTGCCATGAAGTAATCATGATTGATTTTTTGGATAAGGGTCGAACAATATCCGGAGATTACTATTAGACATTACTAACCATTCTACGGATAAACATAAGTGAGAAAAGACGCGGAAAGCTCTCCAAAGGTGTTTTGTTTTTGCAGTACAACACTTCTGCACACAAATCTCATGTTGCCATGCAAAAAATTCGTGATTTAGGGTTTGAATTACTAGAACACCCCCCTTATTCAGCAGATTTGGCTCCATCCGACTATCATCTTTTTCCTCAACTGAAAAAAATTTTAAAAGGTCGTAAATTTTCTTCCAACGAGGAGGTAATAAAAGCTGTGGAGGTCTGGTTTGCAGAGCAAGAAGAAACATTTTTTTTTAATCTAAAGACGGTGTAATAAATGTATCCAATTAAGAGGAGAATATGTTGAGTAATAAAATATTTTGACATTGAAATTTTGTTTGGTTCTATTGTAGGCTAAGAATTTTCCAATACATCCTCGTAGTAGTAGCTGAGTCTTCTAGTGAAATAGGGGCATTTGACTTCATACGATTCATCCTCACAGCAGTACCTTTATGTTTCGACACATCTTAACCTTTTTTTCTCATCCTCACTCACTTTTTACCACATCTAAGAGGAAAAATGGATCTGTAATATGGAACAAAGATACCTACAAGTTCATTTCATTCATCATGCTCGTTTTCATACTCACCATGCTCCTTTTGATTCTCATTTCGATGAATACAGCTTGCTTGAGAGTAGATATACTTTGAAAAAAGTTAAGTGTGTGAAGCTTTTCTTGAAGTCTATATATTTAACAAGCGCGAAACGTGTGAAATTTCGTGCGCAATGAATTTTTTTGTGATTTATTGCAAAATAGTTGACAAAAATCGGTTGAGCAGTACTTAGTAACTTTTCTCATTTCTACCAATATCGAAATTAATGAACCAAGGCTGGACCCACATCTGGGCTTGTCTGGAAGTGAGTCCGAAGCTGAGACATCAAATTATTTCATTTTGCCCCTGACGGATTCAGTGAACAGCGAAAAATCCAACGGAACGTAGCTAAGATCCCTCGAAAAAAATCCCTATACCGTCTCGCCCGGTCGCATCCGAAGTAGTTTTTCTAATAATTTTTAAATGGTCGCATTGTGTTGCGGAAATATAGCGGTGGAATAGCGTCGCCCCCAACAGACGTCAAATATTGGGGCCACGTGCTGGATTACGCCGGCAAAAAGACAGCTCGCAGAGATGATCGCGATAGCATAAAGTGGTTACGGGGGTTTGTTATGACTGCGGAGGATTAATTTTTGAATTATTAAATTTTTCATAGGGGTTTTCGTATTGTGCCCGACTGCGAGAGTCTCCCCCGTGGATTGTCCGTCCGATATTAGGCGATATGAGGTCATTTTTTCGTTTCATTTTGAAGTTTTATATCGGAGTCGAAGGATTTAGGGATCACCAGAGATTGGAGCAATTCCGTTTGTTATTTATTTCCCTGGCGTTTTATCACAGTTGCATGATGATGCACGTATGGGTTCTTTTTCCCCGGATACGAAAATGTCAGTACTCATCTATCATCCCCCCTTTCCATTCTATTATTGACAATAATGGACCATTGTCAGATCTCAACCATCAACTTCCATGGGTTATAACAAGATTTTGACGGATTTTTAAGGCTTGTGTTCTGTAGCGCGTTCAGAATTCTTTAGAGATCACTAGATAATGTCACATACGAAAAATCTAGACCGTATGTCCCGAAATAATTGCTACTAATTGAATTAATTACTCAATTAAAATTGGGATATTAAAGTTATTGTTTCGTTGGTTTCACAGTGAGTTTCGGAGAACAATAGTGGGCATTTATACTTTACGAGAAAGGCAGTAGACCATTTCGGATACAATGAACATTCTTCTATAAGCGCGCGTGATATCGGCACATAAAAAAAAATCTTATGAAATTTTCACGTGAGATAATGGAATCATTTGTTATCTACGATAGCTGGGATGAAATTATGAAAGTGTGAATTTGGGAAAATTTTGAGAAATTATGAAATTATGTGGCCGATACTTGATGAATATCCATAATTGTACCTAAAAGAGATTAAACGATTTTCTCTGAAGATTTTATTGTGATAGAATCAATAATGATCTTCCTTTTGCCAGAATCTCACCCAATATTGACACATTGTAGATAAACATGACATTCATCTTGGCCCAAAATGAGGTAGCAATTCTGATAGGTATACAGGGTGAGTCTTTGACTCGTACAAATGTTTTAACAGTAGATTCTTGAGGTCGTAGGAAGCACTTTTATCCTGATCCATTTTTTCCGATTCAGTCTTGATAAAAATATATAGCCATTTCGAGTTTTCATAATGAGCTGTGCCCTCTTCAGAATAACTAGCTAAATCTGTGACACTACACATCTGTGAATCCTTAACACAGTTGAATTCAGCCAAAGTACCCAATTTTCCGAATATCACAGATATTTTCTATATCTGAACATCAAATTACTGGAAAATGGCTCATTATACGAGAAAATATGAAGAATACTTTTATTTTACAAAACGTTCAAATATTCATCAGACAGCGTCCAACTTAGTTTCATGAGTTGGATTCTTCGAATTTTCGGTATTTTTATGGTACGTCGTGGTCATAATGAGAGAACTGGAAGACCTGGCTGATATCTTGTGTTCGATTCAACCATTTATGCGATATAACTAAAAATATCATTTTTTTATTGTTTTTCAACAGTCTGCCAGCGGGTTTCATAAAACTCTGAATGTCCGATCAACGATTTGACAGTCACTGGAATTTTAAAACGAAACGACTGAAACCTTTAAATTTCTGAATATATCGAAGAAATCGTAATTGAGAATAACTGGATGGACGTACAAACATCATAATTTGATGCGGGAAATGATATTCCGAATGATCATGACTGAATTATCGATTAGAAACTAATTGACGTCTATTCGTCATTCAACCGTTGATTCCCGGATCAAGCTCTATGAAACCTGGGGTTTATCTTTTAAACAGAGCCGATTCAGAAAAAGTGGTAAAAGAAAAAAGTGTTTCTTTTGACCCCAAGAATCTACTGTCAAAATATTTCTTTTCTTTTTTTTTTTCCTCTTTTCGTCTTTTTGTAGATTCATTCCCGGCAACGGGATACAGCAATGAATGAATGAACGAGTCAAAGACTGACCCTGTTTAGTAATTTCGTGAGTGGTAGAAGAAAGTGAGGAAAATCAGCTGATTTAAAGGGTTTGCCAACCGCTACATATTGAGGGTCGCGAAAAATGAAAACTGTTCACTTCATACTATACCTATAAACAGATTTTTACCTCCATAGCCCCAAAGTCCAATAATTTTCCTAACACCAGGTTAAAGCCTTCTTAACAGGTGTCCTTCGGGATTTCTTCAGAATAAATGGCCCCTTAGTCCGGCGTCGAGAACAACTACAAAAACCAGGGTCAATTGATGTAAATCAATCGGAGGGGCGATAGATGGACAAATAATCTGTCTTATTTGTCACGACCATGCGAGAAAATAGGGTGGCCCAGGCGGCAAGAAAAATCGGGTCCGTGGACCGTAGGGATGTTTTTCTTGGCGTTTTTCCTCCGTCTAATGAAATACTTTGAATAGCTACAGTCCATCTATTATGCGTCCCCAATCTTGCGCGGGGATAACTCTGGGTTTTACTCCTATTCTTTTTCCTCAAGGTTATTGACATTTATTGCGTCATGATCTACTTCCGGGAGAGAAGTGTGGAGAAGGGTAATAAATGGTTTCCGAGGATTCAAGGACTGAAATATTGCATACCGTTTCCAGAAAGCAATGATCTATCTTGTTCTAGTACATTCAAAATCCTTAACTAATGATAAATATCTTTGCACAAATATTACATAAATAGTAAAGATACTCCCACAGCTTTTATTACCTACTCATTGAAAGAAAAGTTTCGACCTTTTAAACTTTTTTTTAGTTGAGGGAAGAGATGATAGTCGGATGGAGCCAAATCTGGTGAATAAGGAAAGGTTTTCTAGTAAGTCAAACCCTAAATCACGATTTTTTTGCAAGGCATCATGACATTTGTGTGCAGAGGCGTTGTCCTGCAAAAACTGAACACCTTGGATAGCTTTACACGTCTTTTCTCTTTAGTTTTTTCCCGTAGAGTGGACAGTTATGTGGAATAGTAATCTCCGGTTATTGTTTTACCCTTATCCAAAAATCGATCATGATTACTACATGGCAATCCCAAAAAACTGAAGCAAGAACTTTTCCAAAAGATTTTTGGACATGAACCTTCTTAGGTCTTGGAGAACCAGAGTGTCGCCATTCCATCGATTGTTGCTTTTTTCTGGATCGTAGAAATGTACCCAAGTCTCCTCCAAAGTAACAATTCGGTTTAAGAAGTTTACATCGTTTTCAAATCGAGCACAGATCGTACGCGATGCTTTTACCTTTGCACGCTTTTGGTCAACATTCAAACAATTGGGGATCCATTTTCCAGCAATTTTTCTCATGTCTAAATTGACGTGAACTATATGATGAACGAGTTCGTATGAAATATTCAGTGCTTCAGATATCCGTTTTAGCCCAATTCGACGGTCTGATAAAATCATGTCCTGAACTGCATCGATATTTTCGGGGACTGACATAGAAACTGGCCTACCCGATCGGTCATCATCTTCAATGGTAAATTTACCTATTTTGAAGCTTGCAGTGAAATTTTTCACGGTCGCATACGATGAACATTGATCACCAAGGGTATTAAGCGTATCTTCGAAAATCTGCTTACCTCTCAACCCTTTTAAATACTTTTACTTGACGATGGCTCGATACTCCAATTTTTCGATTTCCACAATTTCGCTGGACATCTTCTTTCTTTTAGTTTATTACGTAACTCTGGTTTACTTTCTTGACATCAAACTTCACACTGACACTTCTAATGAGTTATTGTTCGTTACTATGGTAACGCAATATTTTTTTTATGGATGGAACTCTTCTAGGCTAACTAGATATCAATACATCCTCGTACATACCTATAGCAATTTTTCGATTATGACTTTTTGGTGTACAACATATACTAAGATGCATCAATTATCGAGTCATTCTTCTTTCAATCAATAAACCTAAATACAATGTCTTCACAACTCGATAAATCTCTACATTAGAATATGATGGAGTCTTCGACTTCCCACATATGATATCGATTCTCCCTCCAAGAAATGCACCAGCTCTTTGCTGACACACTGAAATACTGAATTCACGAACAGCTGATGGCCCAGAGCTTTCGCCTTCGTAGGAATGAATTATTTAAACATGAAAAGGGCCTATGAAGCACACCCGAGGGTGTGGATCAATCTTATATTCATCTGATGGATTTGATGGCCGAGGAACGGTGGTTTGCGAAAAGCTTTCCCTCACCAATTTCATGCAGTTCATCTGAGAGTTGATAAGAGCTCTTTTTCTCTTTTTTCAGAGTAAAATGGTCAATTCATTTCATTTTTCATTTGTTTTCGAATTTTTCTGAAATCAAATTGCGACAGCTGGCGGGAAATATTTCCAGGTAATCCATTTCTTGCGTTGACATTTAGAGTGATACTTTCTATCCCGAAATTATATCTGAAACAAAAAAACTGGAGCAGAAAACGATAAGGAAAAAGTAAATAATACAGCCTTCATCAAACTGATTCGAAGACTTGATGATAACTGAAAGAAAAATAATTATTCATAGATGCCTACATAACTTGTTCTCCAATTGCACTGTGAAGAACATCATTTCTGCGTCAAGAATCTTCTGTAGATTTTGGTGAAGGATCCCCCTCGGGCCTTGTCGTCAGAAATCCTTCAGTATGTTTGGAATTAATAATATTCCAAATCTTGCTTATCACCGAGAGGGTCTTTCGACTAGGTTCGGTCTTCCAAGTCATGATTTTTGTTCGAGAAACGCTACAGGACCTCGAACAACTGAAGAAACATAATTGAAGATGAAGATCATTTCATAGCTACGAATAAAAATTTTACTCGAACACATTATAATTTACCCTGTACCCAGGCAGGGTAGCTAAGTTGGGAGAGGACCTGACTGTTAATAAGGGGGTCGTAGGTTCGAATCCTGCTCTCGGTGGTACTTATTTCAGAATTCAATTCCTGTGTGCATGACGTTAAAACTTGCATATATATTGCATGTATATTTCAGACATTAAACTATCATCACTAAAAATTATATCTCCTAGAAAGTTTTCATCGGAATGAGCCTATATAAGTGATAGCCGCCGAAAGTCCTTGCTATAATTGAAGCACGTATGAGTTTTTGCCATTTCCCGCAACCTAACTTTTTCACCCTTGTCTCTGAAGTTCCCTAAAAACGGCGTAAAATGTCGGAAAGTGAAGTCAAATCCGCAAATAGCAGTCCCATAACTTACTGTGGCTGCCTTTATGTCCCACACAATGCGGTGGCGGTTATTGGCCTTCAATAATTCACGCCATACAGTCATATCGAGTGAATGCCACCACGGTTTCGCGAAATATATTTCTAACCCCGAGTAGATGCCTCAGGTCCTCCCTCTCTCCTTTTTTTCTCTCCTGTGTATCCGGGTTCCTATTTCTCTCCCTAATAAAATTCCGAGACATTCCTTCTGTTCGATTTTCCATCGAATGGCTCAGTATTCGCCCAGATATATTTTTCCGATTGTTTGGTTCATCAAAACACTTCGTTATACTACTTCTTGTTTTAATCGAGGGAGGACACAGTTCATTGCGACCTAAAGGCCTATTTTATGGAACCATTGATTGAAAAGCGACGCCACTTTGAAGTTTCAATTTTCCGTCTAAGTATTCTAGTGAATGTTTGTCATGATTAAAAATAAAAAGGAAACTCATGGATCAACTCTTAGTATTTTGCAATATTCTATCATTGAATGATATTTATTCACGCCTACTAGTTCTGAAAAATTTTCGGCAAAATCGGGAGCACCTCATCTGATGAAGCTCCTCCAGAAAATAGTAATTTATGAATGAGTAAGCGCCTTAACAATGGCAGAGACGATATTTGAACAATTAATAATGTTGTAACATTATTAATAATTAGATGTAAAACATCGGATAGAATGAATTATTAAGGTGGGTGTACACGATCGCGCATATTAGATAGATAAGAATATTATCGAGAGGTTTTTGTTGAATTGTTGTTTCTGGAGTAACATAGACTGGAAATTTTTATATTTCGTTGGTGAACATCGGTCATTTTATTGAAAAAATAAAATTTCTACAGAGACTACTTTCTTATCGAGAATGTGAGTGGAAATGGTTGAAATGTGGAAAAAAAATTAATCTTAATGGGGAGCGAATATTCAATTTTGGCTTGAAAAGTAAGTGAATAATCTGAATAATGGAATATTTTATGATTTTATAAAGGTCCAGTTCAAGCGAATATGTTTGAAACAACCAATAATACCACAAATTTTCGAAATTTTTTATTTTATGGCTGCACCCTCCTCCTTTATCCGGGCTTGGGACCGGCACTGGCATTTGATGCTACTCGCATCAACATTACCAGAGGCGGAGTTACGCGCCCCAAAATTAAACGATTGAGATTTTGCTATCGAGTTTCTTATTGACTTAATATATTATATTCCCTACATTCCCGATTATTTTTCGTTCGATGACGCAACAATGCATCAAGCCCACCCTTCAACATGTTTCTATTGTCTGTCTCGTTTCCCGAATTCGCGTATTTACCGATTAATTTTCCCGAACCGAATCGTTTCCCGAGTTGGAGTTCAAAACTATCAACTTCCCCAAATTTCGGAATGATTATCGATCGATGGTGGAATACTACACCAGCTTTTCGATCGATGATGCAACAATGCATCAAGCCCACCCTTCAACATGTTTCTATTGTTTGTCTCGTTTCCCGAATTCGCGTATTTACCGATTAATTTTCCCGAACCGAATGGTTAACCGAGTTGGAGTTCAAAACTATCAACTTCCCCAAATTTCGGAATGATTATCGATCGATGGTGGAATACTACACCAGCTTTTCGATCGATGATGCAACAGTGCATCAAGCCCACCCTTCAACATGTTTCTATTGTCTGTCTCGTTTCCCGAATTCGCGTATTTACCGATTAATTTTCCCAAACCGAATCGTTTCCCGAGTTGGAGTTCAAAACTATCAACTTCCCCAAATTTCGGAATGATTATCGATCGATGGTGGAATACTACACCAGCTTTTCGATCGATGATGCAACAGTGCATCAAGCCCACCCTTCAACATGTTTCTATTGTTTGTCTCGTTTCCCGAATTCGCGTATTTACCGATTAATTTTCCCGAACCGAATGGTTAACCGAGTTGGAGTTCAAAACTCAAAACTTCCCCACATTTCGGAATGAATATCGATCGATGGTGGAATACTACACCAGTTATTCGATCGATGATGCAACAATGCATCAAGCCCACCCTTTAACATGTTTCTATTGTTTGACTCGTTTCCCGAATTCGCGTATTTCCCGATTAATTTTCTCGAACCGAATCGTTTCCCGAGTTGGAGTTCAAAACTCACAACTTTCCCAAATTTCGGAATGATTATCGATCGATGGTGGAATACTACACCATTTATTCGATCGATTATGCAAGAATGCATCAAGCCCACCCTTTAACATGTTTCTATTGTTTGTCTCGTTTCCCGAATTCGCGTATTTACCGATTGATTTTCCCGAATCGAATCGTTTCCCGAGTTGGAGTTCAAAACTCACAACTTCCCCACATTTCGGAATGATTATCGATCGATGGTGGAATACTACACCATTTATTCGATCGATTATGCAAGAATGCATCAAGCCCACCCTTTAACATGTTTTTATTGTTTGTCTCGTTTCCCGAATTCGCGTATTTACCGATTGATTTTCCCGAATCGAATCGTTTCCCGAGTTGGAGTTCAAAACTCACAACTTCCCCACATTTCGGAATGATTATCGATCGATGGTGGAATACTACACCAGTTATTCGATCGATGATGCAACAATGCATCAAGCCCACCCTTTAACATGTTTCTATTGTTTGTCTCGTTTCCCGAATTCGCGTATTTACCGATTAATTTTCCCGAACCGAATCGTTTCCCGAGTTGGAGTTCAAAACTCACAACTTTCCCAAATTTCGGAATGTTTATCGATCGATGGTGGAAAACTACACCAGACTGTTATTCGAAAGCATAGCATGAAAAAATTCCTTTTAATACATATATACCTAGCCCCGGATGACAGCCCACTGAGCCCACTTTCAATAGGTGTGGAATGACAGGCAATCCACTGAACCTAATATCAGTAGGTGGTGGGTCTAACCGACATCCTCATACTGGTACTCGTGACTCATAAGAGTCATGATGGGTTTATGAGGAATTCTCTAGAACTGTGGCCGAAAATTAGGAACTAACGGGGATTCGCCATCTGTCAGTCGGGCGAATCTCTGTTCCTTCCTTTACATTGGCCCGAGTTTCTAGGAAAGCTATATAAAACCACCATTTTCATGGTTCCTACGCTGCATCCACATTATGCCTTTGTGAGCTGATAGGCAAGACCGCTCGGTACACAAAGGCAGAATATGGATGCAGCTTTAGGATTTACTACTTGGAAAGAGGTGCATGAATGCCTCATTCTTGAGCGCTCATACAAAAGTTTCTAGAAGATACCTCACTATAAGAACCATGAAATAAGGAATAAACTTGAAGGTACTTCTTGAAGCACCATTATCTTCTATGATATCGAATAACCGTCGAGATCGATACATCAAGCCCACCCTTCAACATGTTTCTATTTTCTGTCACCATTGCCGAATTCGCGTATAAACCGATAAATTTTCCCGTTAACCGAGTTGGAGTTCAAAACTCTCAACTTAACCAAATTTCGGAATGATTATCGATCGATGGTGGAATACTACACCAGTTATTCGATCGATGATGCAACAATGCATCAAGCCCACCCTTTAACATGTTTCTATTGTTTGTCTCGTTTCCCGAATTCGCGTATTTACCTATTAATTTTCCCTAACCGAATCGTTTCCCGAGTTGGAGTTCAAAACTCACAAATTCCCCAAATTTCGGTATGATTATCGATCGATGGTGGAATACTACACCAGTTATTCGATAGATGATGCAACAGTGCATCAAGCCCACCCTTCAACATGTTTCTATTGTTTGTCTCGTTTCCCGAATTCGCGTATTTACCGATTAATTTTCCCTAACCGAAATGTTTCCCGAGTTGGAGTTCAAATCTCACAACTTTCCCACATTTCGGATTGATTATCGATCGATGGTGGAATACTACACCAGATATTCGATCGATGATGCAACAATGCATCAAGCCCACCCTTTAGCATGTTTCTATTGTTTGTCTCGTGTCCCGAATTCGCGTATTCAACTATTAATTTTCCCGTTAACCGAGTTGGAGTTCAAAACTCTCCACTTCCCCAAATTTCGGAATGATTATCGATCGATGGTGGAATACTACACCATTTATTCGATCGATGATGCAACAATGCATCAAGCCCACCCTTCAACCTGTTTCTATTGTTTGTCTCGTTTCCCGAATTCGCGTATTTACCGATTAATATTCCCGAACCGAATCGTTTCCCGAGTTGGAGTTCAAAACTCACAACTTTCCCACATTTCGGATTGATTATCGATCGATGGTGGAATACTACACCAGTTATTCGATCGATGATGCAACAATGCATCAAGCCCAGCCTTTAACATGTTTCTATTGTTTGTCTCGTTTCCCGAATTCGCGTATTTACCGATTAATTTTCCCGAACCGAATACTTTCCAGAGATGGAGTTCAAAACTCACAAATTCCCCAAATTTCGGAATGATTATCGATCGATGGTGGAATACTACACCAGTTATTCGATCGATGATGCAACAATGCATCAAGCCCACCCTTTAACATGTTTCTATTGTTTGTCTCGTTTCCCGAATTCGCGTATTTACCTATTAATTTTCCCGAACCGAATCGTTTCCCGAGTTGGAGTTCAAAACTCACAACTTTCCCACATTTCGGAATGTTTATCGATCGGTGGTGGAAAACTACACAAGACTGTTATTCGAAAGCATAGCATGCAAAAATTCCTTTTAATACATATATACCTAGCCCCGGATGACAGCCCACTGAGCCCACTTTCAATAGGTGTGGAATGACAGGCAATCCACTGCCCCTAATATCAGTAGGTGGTGGGTCTAACCGACATCCTCATACTGGTACTCGTGACTCATAAGAGTCATGATGGGTTTATGAGGAATTCTCTAGAACTGTGGCCGAAAATTAGGAACTAACGGGGATTCGCCATCTGTCAGTCGGGCGAATCTCTGTTCCTTCCTTTACATTGGCCCGAGTTTCTAGGAAAGCTATATAAAACCACCATTTTCATGGTTCCTACGCTGCATCCACATTATGCCTTTGTGAGCTGATAGGCAAGACCGCTCGGTACACAAAGGCAGAATATGGATGCAGCTTTAGGATTTACTACTTGGAAAGAGGTGCATGAATGCCTCATTCTTGAGCGCTCATACAAAAGTTTCTAGAAGATACCTCACTATAAGAACCATGAAATAAGGAATAAACTTGAAGGTACTTCTTGAAGCACCATTATCTTCTATGATATCGAATAACCGTCGAGATCGATACATCAAGCCCACCCTTCAACATGTTTCTATTTTCTGTCACCATTGCCGAATTCGCGTATAAACCGATAAATTTTCCCGTTAACCGAGTTGGAGTTCAAAACTCTCAACTTAACCAAATTTCGGAATGATTATCGATCGATGGTGGAATACTACACCAGTTATTCGATCGATGATGCAACAATGCATCAAGCCCACCCTTTAACATGTTTCTGTTGTTTGTCTCGATTCCCGAATTCGCGTATTTACCGATTAATTTTCCCGAACCGAATCGTTTCCCGAGTTGGAGTTCAAAACTCACAAATTCCCCAAATTTCGGTATGATTATCGATCGATGGTGGAATACTACACCAGTTATTCGATAGATGATGCAACAGTGCATCAAGCCCACCCTTCAACATGTTTCTATTGTTTGTCTCGTTTCCCGAATTCGCGTATTTACCGATTAATTTTCCCGAACCGAATCGTTTCCCGAGTTGGAGTTCAAAACTCACAAATTCCCCAAATTTCGGTATGATTATCGATCGATGGTGGAATACTACACCAGTTATTCGATAGATGATGCAACAGTGCATCAAGCCCACCCTTCAACATGTTTCTATTGTTTGTCTCGTTTCCCGAATTCGCGTATTTACCGATTAATTTTCCCGAACCGAATCGTTTCCCGAGTTGGAGTTCAAAACTCACAACTTCCCCTAATTTCGGAATGATTATCGATCGATGGTGGAATACTACACCAGTTATTCGATCGATGATGCAACAATGCATCAAGCCCACCCTTAAACATGTTTCTATTGTTTGTCTCGTTTCCCGAATTCGCGTATTTACCGATTAATTTTCCCGAACCGAATCGTTTCCCGAGTTGTAGTTCAAAACTCTTAACTTCCCCAAATTTCGGATTGATTATTGATCGATGGTGGAATACTACACCAGTTATTCGATCGATGATGCAACAATGCATCAAGCCCATCCTTTAACATGTTTCTATTGTTTGCCTCGTTTCCCGAATTCGCGTATTTACCTATTAATTTTCCCTAACCGAAATGTTTCCCGAGTTGGAGTTCAAATCTCACAACTTTCCCACATTTCGGATTGATTATCGATCGATGGTGGAATACTACACCAGATATTCGATCGATGATGCAACAATGCATCAAGCCCACCCTTTAGCATGTTTCTATTGTTTGTCTCGTGTCCCGAATTCGCGTATTCAACTATTAATTTTCCCGTTAACCGAGTTGGAGTTCAAAACTCTCCACTTCCCCAAATTTCGGAATGATTATCGATCGATGGTGGAATACTACACCATTTATTCGATCGATGATGCAACAATGCATCAAGCCCACCCTTCAACCTGTTTCTATTGTTTGTCTCGTTTCCCGAATTCGCGTATTTACCGATTAATATTCCCGAACCGAATCGTTTCCCGAGTTGGAGTTCAAAACTCACAACTTTCCCACATTTCGGATTGATTATCGATCGATGGTGGAATACTACACCAGTTATTCGATCGATGATGCAACAATGCATCAAGCCCACCCTTTAACATGTTTCTATTGTTTGTCTCGTTTCCCGAATTCGCGTATTTACCTATTAATTTTCCCTAACCGAAATGTTTCCCGAGTTGGAGTTCAAATCTCACAACTTTCCCACATTTCGGATTGATTATCGATCGATGGTGGAATACTACACCAGTTATTCGATCGATGATGCAACAATGCATCAAGCCCAGCCTTTAACATGTTTCTATTGTTTGTCTCGTGTCCCGAATTCGCGTATTCAACTATTAATTTTCCCGTTAACCGAGTTGGAGTTCAAAACTCTCCACTTCCCCAAATTTCGGAATGATTATCGATCGATGGTGGAATACTACACCATTTATTCGATCGATGATGCAACAATGCATCAAGCCCACCCTTCAACCTGTTTCTATTGTTTGTCTCGTTTCCCGAATTCGCGTATTTACCGATTAATATTCCCGAACCGAATCGTTTCCCGAGTTGGAGTTCAAAACTCACAACTTTCCCACATTTCGGATTGATTATCGATCGATGGTGGAATACTACACCAGTTATTCGATCGATGATGCAACAATGCATCAAGCCCACCCTTTAACATGTTTCTATTGTTTGTCTCGTTTCCCGAATTCGCGTATTTACCGATTAATTTTCCCGAACCGAATAGTTTCCAGAGATGGAGTTCAAAACTCACAAATTCCCCAAATTTCGGAATGATTATCGATCGATGGTGGAATACTACACCAGTTATTCGATCGATGATGCAACAATGCATCAAGCCCACCCTTTAACATGTTTCTATTGTTTGTCTCGTTTCCCGAATTCGCGTATTTACCTATTAATTTTCCCGAACCGAATCGTTTCCCGAGTTGGAGTTCAAAACTCACAACTTTCCCACATTTCGGAATGTTTATCGATCGGTGGTGGAAAACTACACAAGACTGTTATTCGAAAGCATAGCATGCAAAAATTCCTTTTAATACATATATACCTAGCCCCGGATGACAGCCCACTGAGCCCACTTTCAATAGGTGTGGAATGACAGGCAATCCACTGCCCCTAATATCAGTAGGTGGTGGGTCTAACCGACATCCTCATACTGGTACTCGTGACTCATAAGAGTCATGATGGGTTTATGAGGAATTCTCTAGAACTGTGGCCGAAAATTAGGAACTAACGGGGATTCGCCATCTGTCAGTCGGGCGAATCTCTGTTCCTTCCTTTACATTGGCCCGAGTTTCTAGGAAAGCTATATAAAACCACCATTTTCATGGTTCCTACGCTGCATCCACATTATGCCTTTGTGAGCTGATAGGCAAGACCGCTCGGTACACAAAGGCAGAATATGGATGCAGCTTTAGGATTTACTACTTGGAAAGAGGTGCATGAATGCCTCATTCTTGAGCGCTCATACAAAAGTTTCTAGAAGATACCTCACTATAAGAACCATGAAATAAGGAATAAACTTGAAGGTACTTCTTGAAGCACCATTATCTTCTATGATATCGAATAACCGTCGAGATCGATACATCAAGCCCACCCTTCAACATGTTTCTATTTTCTGTCACCATTGCCGAATTCGCGTATAAACCGATAAATTTTCCCGTTAACCGAGTTGGAGTTCAAAACTCTCAACTTAACCAAATTTCGGAATGATTATCGATCGATGGTGGAATACTACACCAGTTATTCGATCGATGATGCAACAATGCATCAAGCCCACCCTTTAACATGTTTCTATTGTTTGTCTCGTTTCCCGAATTCGCGTATTTACCTATTAATTTTCCCTAACCGAATCGTTTCCCGAGTTGGAGTTCAAAACTCACAAATTCCCCAAATTTCGGTATGATTATCGATCGATGGTGGAATACTACACCAGTTATTCGATAGATGATGCAACAGTGCATCAAGCCCACCCTTCAACATGTTTCTATTGTTTGTCTCGTTTCCCGAATTCGCGTATTTACCGATTAATTTTCCCTAACCGAAATGTTTCCCGAGTTGGAGTTCACATCTCACAACTTTCCCACATTTCGGATTGATTATCGATCGATGGTGGAATACTACACCAGTTATTCGATCGATGATGCAACAATGCATCAAGCCCAGCCTTTAACATGTTTCTATTGTTTGTCTCGTTTCCCGAATTCGCGTATTTACCGATTAATTTTCCCGAACCGAATAGTTTCCAGAGATGGAGTTCAAAACTCACAAATTCCCCAAATTTCGGAATGATTATCGATCGATGGTGGAATACTACACCAGTTATTCGATCGATGATGCAACAATGCATCAAGCCCACCCTTTAACATGTTTCTATTGTTTGTCTCGTTTCCCGAATTCGCGTATTTACCTATTAATTTTCCCGAACCGAATCGTTTCCCGAGTTGGAGTTCAAAACTCACAACTTTCCCACATTTCGGAATGTTTATCGATCGGTGGTGGAAAACTACACAAGACTGTTATTCGAAAGCATAGCATGCAAAAATTCCTTTTAATACATATATACCTAGCCCCGGATGACAGCCCACTGAGCCCACTTTCAATAGGTGTGGAATGACAGGCAATCCACTGCCCCTAATATCAGTAGGTGGTGGGTCTAACCGACATCCTCATACTGGTACTCGTGACTCATAAGAGTCATGATGGGTTTATGAGGAATTCTCTAGAACTGTGGCCGAAAATTAGGAACTAACGGGGATTCGCCATCTGTCAGTCGGGCGAATCTCTGTTCCTTCCTTTACATTGGCCCGAGTTTCTAGGAAAGCTATATAAAACCACCATTTTCATGGTTCCTACGCTGCATCCACATTATGCCCTTGTGAGCTGATAGGCAAGACCGCTCGGTACACAAAGGCAGAATATGGATGCAGCTTTAGGATTTACTACTTGGAAAGAGGTGCATGAATGCCTCATTCTTGAGCGCTCATACAAAAGTTTCTAGAAGATACCTCACTATAAGAACCATGAAATAAGGAATAAACTTGAAGGTACTTCTTGAAGCACCATTATCTTCTATGATATCGAATAACCGTCGAGATCGATACATCAAGCCCACCCTTCAACATGTTTCTATTTTCTGTCACCATTGCCGAATTCGCGTATAAACCGATAAATTTTCCCGTTAACCGAGTTGGAGTTCAAAACTCTCAACTTAACCAAATTTCGGAATGATTATCGATCGATGGTGGAATACTACACCAGTTATTCGATCGATGATGCAACAATGCATCAAGCCCACCCTTTAACATGTTTCTGTTGTTTGTCTCGATTCCCGAATTCGCGTATTTACCGATTAATTTTCCCGAACCGAATCGTTTCCCGAGTTGGAGTTCAAAACTCACAAATTCCCCAAATTTCGGTATGATTATCGATCGATGGTGGAATACTACACCAGTTATTCGATAGATGATGCAACAGTGCATCAAGCCCACCCTTCAACATGTTTCTATTGTTTGTCTCGTTTCCCGAATTCGCGTATTTACCGATTAATTTTCCCGAACCGAATCGTTTCCCGAGTTGGAGTTCAAAACTCACAAATTCCCCAAATTTCGGTATGATTATCGATCGATGGTGGAATACTACACCAGTTATTCGATAGATGATGCAACAGTGCATCAAGCCCACCCTTCAACATGTTTCTATTGTTTGTCTCGTTTCCCGAATTCGCGTATTTACCGATTAATTTTCCCGAACCGAATCGTTTCCCGAGTTGGAGTTCAAAACTCACAACTTCCCCTAATTTCGGAATGATTATCGATCGATGGTGGAATACTACACCAGTTATTCGATCGATGATGCAACAATGCATCAAGCCCACCCTTCAACATGTTTCTATTGTTTGTCTCGTTTCCCGAATTCGCGTATTTACCGATTAATTTTCCCGAACCGAATCGTTTCCCGAGTTGTAGTTCAAAACTCTTAACTTCCCCAAATTTCGGATTGATTATTGATCGATGGTGGAATACTACACCAGTTATTCGATCGATGATGCAACAATGCATCAAGCCCACCCTTTAACATGTTTCTATTGTTTGCCTCGTTTCCCGAATTCGCGTATTTACCTATTAATTTTCCCTAACCGAAATGTTTCCCGAGTTGGAGTTCAAATCTCACAACTTTCCCACATTTCGGATTGATTATCGATCGATGGTGGAATACTACACCAGTTATTCGATCGATGATGCAACAATGCATCAAGCCCACCCTTTAGCATGTTTCTATTGTTTGTCTCGTGTCCCGAATTCGCGTATTCAACTATTAATTTTCCCGTTAACCGAGTTGGAGTTCAAAACTCTCCACTTCCCCAAATTTCGGAATGATTATCGATCGATGGTGGAATACTACACCATTTATTCGATCGATGATGCAACAATGCATCAAGCCCACCCTTCAACCTGTTTCTATTGTTTGTCTCGTTTCCCGAATTCGCGTATTTACCGATTAATATTCCCGAACCGAATCGTTTCCCGAGTTGGAGTTCAAAACTCACAACTTTCCCACATTTCGGATTGATTATCGATCGATGGTGGAATACTACACCAGTTATTCGATCGATGATGCAACAATGCATCAAGCCCAGCCTTTAACATGTTTCTATTGTTTGTCTCGTTTCCCGAATTCGCGTATTTACCTATTAATTTTCCCTAACCGAAATGTTTCCCGAGTTGGAGTTCAAATCTCACAACTTTCCCACATTTCGGATTGATTATCGATCGATGGTGGAATACTACACCAGATATTCGATCGATGATGCAACAATGCATCAAGCCCACCCTTTAGCATGTTTCTATTGTTTGTCTCGTGTCCCGAATTCGCGTATTCAACTATTAATTTTCCCGTTAACCGAGTTGGAGTTCAAAACTCTCCACTTCCCCAAATTTCGGAATGATTATCGATCGATGGTGGAATACTACACCATTTATTCGATCGATGATGCAACAATGCATCAAGCCCACCCTTCAACCTGTTTCTATTGTTTGTCTCGTTTCCCGAATTCGCGTATTTACCGATTAATATTCCCGAACCGAATCGTTTCCCGAGTTGGAGTTCAAAACTCACAAATTCCCCAAATTTCGGATTGATTATCGATCGATGGTGGAATACTACACCAGTTATTCGATAGATGATGCAACAGTGCATCAAGCCCACCCTTCAACATGTTTCTATTGTTTGTCTCGTTTCCCGAATTCGCGTATTTACCGATTAATTTTCCCGAACCGAATCGTTTCCCGAGTTGGAGTTCAAAACTCACAACTTCCCCTAATTTCGGAATGATTATCGATCGATGGTGGAATACTACACCAGTTATTCGATCGATGATGCAACAATGCATCAAGCCCACCCTTCAACATGTTTCTATTGTTTGTCTCGTTTCCCGAATTCGCGTATTTACCGATTAATTTTCCCGAACCGAATCGTTTCCCGAGTTGTAGTTCAAAACTCTTAACTTCCCCAAATTTCGGATTGATTATTGATCGATGGTGGAATACTACACCAGTTATTCGATCGATGATGCAACAATGCATCAAGCCCACCCTTTAACATGTTTCTATTGTTTGCCTCGTTTCCCGAATTCGCGTATTTACCTATTAATTTTCCCTAACCGAAATGTTTCCCGAGTTGGAGTTCAAATCTCACAACTTTCCCACATTTCGGATTGATTATCGATCGATGGTGGAATACTACACCAGTTATTCGATCGATGATGCAACAATGCATCAAGCCCACCCTTTAGCATGTTTCTATTGTTTGTCTCGTGTCCCGAATTCGCGTATTCAACTATTAATTTTCCCGTTAACCGAGTTGGAGTTCAAAACTCTCCACTTCCCCAAATTTCGGAATGATTATCGATCGATGGTGGAATACTACACCATTTATTCGATCGATGATGCAACAATGCATCAAGCCCACCCTTCAACCTGTTTCTATTGTTTGTCTCGTTTCCCGAATTCGCGTATTTACCGATTAATATTCCCGAACCGAATCGTTTCCCGAGTTGGAGTTCAAAACTCACAACTTTCCCACATTTCGGATTGATTATCGATCGATGGTGGAATACTACACCAGTTATTCGATCGATGATGCAACAATGCATCAAGCCCAGCCTTTAACATGTTTCTATTGTTTGTCTCGTTTCCCGAATTCGCGTATTTACCTATTAATTTTCCCTAACCGAAATGTTTCCCGAGTTGGAGTTCAAATCTCACAACTTTCCCACATTTCGGATTGATTATCGATCGATGGTGGAATACTACACCAGATATTCGATCGATGATGCAACAATGCATCAAGCCCACCCTTTAGCATGTTTCTATTGTTTGTCTCGTGTCCCGAATTCGCGTATTCAACTATTAATTTTCCCGTTAACCGAGTTGGAGTTCAAAACTCTCCACTTCCCCAAATTTCGGAATGATTATCGATCGATGGTGGAATACTACACCATTTATTCGATCGATGATGCAACAATGCATCAAGCCCACCCTTCAACCTGTTTCTATTGTTTGTCTCGTTTCCCGAATTCGCGTATTTACCGATTAATATTCCCGAACCGAATCGTTTCCCGAGTTGGAGTTCAAAACTCACAACTTTCCCACATTTCGGATTGATTATCGATCGATGGTGGAATACTACACCAGTTATTCGATCGATGATGCAACAATGCATCAAGCCCAGCCTTTAACATGTTTCTATTGTTTGTCTCGTTTCCCGAATTCGCGTATTTACCGATTAATTTTCCCGAACCGAATAGTTTCCAGAGATGGAGTTCAAAACTCACAAATTCCCCAAATTTCGGAATGATTATCGATCGATGGTGGAATACTACACCAGTTATTCGATCGATGATGCAACAATGCATCAAGCCCACCCTTTAACATGTTTCTATTGTTTGTCTCGTTTCCCGAATTCGCGTATTTACCTATTAATTTTCCCGAACCGAATCGTTTCCCGAGTTGGAGTTCAAAACTCACAACTTTCCCACATTTCGGAATGTTTATCGATCGGTGGTGGAAAACTACACAAGACTGTTATTCGAAAGCATAGCATGCAAAAATTCCTTTTAATACATATATACCTAGCCCCGGATGACAGCCCACTGAGCCCACTTTCAATAGGTGTGGAATGACAGGCAATCCACTGCCCCTAATATCAGTAGGTGGTGGGTCTAACCGACATCCTCATACTGGTACTCGTGACTCATAAGAGTCATGATGGGTTTATGAGGAATTCTCTAGAACTGTGGCCGAAAATTAGGAACTAACGGGGATTCGCCATCTGTCAGTCGGGCGAATCTCTGTTCCTTCCTTTACATTGGCCCGAGTTTCTAGGAAAGCTATATAAAACCACCATTTTCATGGTTCCTACGCTGCATCCACATTATGCCTTTGTGAGCTGATAGGCAAGACCGCTCGGTACACAAAGGCAGAATATGGATGCAGCTTTAGGATTTACTACTTGGAAAGAGGTGCATGAATGCCTCATTCTTGAGCGCTCATACAAAAGTTTCTAGAAGATACCTCACTATAAGAACCATGAAATAAGGAATAAACTTGAAGGTACTTCTTGAAGCACCATTATCTTCTATGATATCGAATAACCGTCGAGATCGATACATCAAGCCCACCCTTCAACATGTTTCTATTTTCTGTCACCATTGCCGAATTCGCGTATAAACCGATAAATTTTCCCGTTAACCGAGTTGGAGTTCAAAACTCTCAACTTAACCAAATTTCGGAATGATTATCGATCGATGGTGGAATACTACACCAGTTATTCGATCGATGATGCAACAATGCATCAAGCCCACCCTTTAACATGTTTCTGTTGTTTGTCTCGATTCCCGAATTCGCGTATTTACCGATTAATTTTCCCGAACCGAATCGTTTCCCGAGTTGGAGTTCAAAACTCACAAATTCCCCAAATTTCGGTATGATTATCGATCGATGGTGGAATACTACACCAGTTATTCGATAGATGATGCAACAGTGCATCAAGCCCACCCTTCAACATGTTTCTATTGTTTGTCTCGTTTCCCGAATTCGCGTATTTACCGATTAATTTTCCCGAACCGAATCGTTTCCCGAGTTGGAGTTCAAAACTCACAACTTCCCCTAATTTCGGAATGATTATCGATCGATGGTGGAATACTACACCAGTTATTCGATCGATGATGCAACAATGCATCAAGCCCACCCTTCAACATGTTTCTATTGTTTGTCTCGTTTCCCGAATTCGCGTATTTACCGATTAATTTTCCCGAACCGAATCGTTTCCCGAGTTGTAGTTCAAAACTCTTAACTTCCCCAAATTTCGGATTGATTATTGATCGATGGTGGAATACTACACCAGTTATTCGATCGATGATGCAACAATGCATCAAGCCCACCCTTTAAGATGTTTCTATTGTTTGCCTCGTTTCCCGAATTCGCGTATTTACCTATTAATTTTCCCTAACCGAAATGTTTCCCGAGTTGGAGTTCAAATCTCACAACTTTCCCACATTTCGGATTGATTATCGATCGATGGTGGAATACTACACCAGATATTCGATCGATGATGCAACAATGCATCAAGCCCACCCTTTAGCATGTTTCTATTGTTTGTCTCGTGTCCCGAATTCGCGTATTCAACTATTAATTTTCCCGTTAACCGAGTTGGAGTTCAAAACTCTCCACTTCCCCAAATTTCGGAATGATTATCGATCGATGGTGGAATACTACACCATTTATTCGATCGATGATGCAACAATGCATCAAGCCCACCCTTCAACCTGTTTCTATTGTTTGTCTCGTTTCCCGAATTCGCGTATTTACCGATTAATATTCCCGAACCGAATCGTTTCCCGAGTTGGAGTTCAAAACTCACAACTTTCCCACATTTCGGATTGATTATCGATCGATGGTGGAATACTACACCAGTTATTCGATCGATGATGCAACAATGCATCAAGCCCAGCCTTTAACATGTTTCTATTGTTTGTCTCGTTTCCCGAATTCGCGTATTTACCTATTAATTTTCCCTAACCGAAATGTTTCCCGAGTTGGAGTTCAAATCTCACAACTTTCCCACATTTCGGATTGATTATCGATCGATGGTGGAATACTACACCAGATATTCGATCGATGATGCAACAATGCATCAAGCCCACCCTTTAGCATGTTTCTATTGTTTGTCTCGTGTCCCGAATTCGCGTATTCAACTATTAATTTTCCCGTTAACCGAGTTGGAGTTCAAAACTCTCCACTTCCCCAAATTTCGGAATGATTATCGATCGATGGTGGAATACTACACCATTTATTCGATCGATGATGCAACAATGCATCAAGCCCACCCTTCAACCTGTTTCTATTGTTTGTCTCGTTTCCCGAATTCGCGTATTTACCGATTAATATTCCCGAACCGAATCGTTTCCCGAGTTGGAGTTCAAAACTCACAACTTTCCCACATTTCGGATTGATTATCGATCGATGGTGGAATACTACACCAGTTATTCGATCGATGATGCAACAATGCATCAAGCCCAGCCTTTAACATGTTTCTATTGTTTGTCTCGTTTCCCGAATTCGCGTATTTACCGATTAATTTTCCCGAACCGAATAGTTTCCAGAGATGGAGTTCAAAACTCACAAATTCCCCAAATTTCGGAATGATTATCGATCGATGGTGGAATACTACACCAGTTATTCGATCGATGATGCAACAATGCATCAAGCCCACCCTTTAACATGTTTCTATTGTTTGTCTCGTTTCCCGAATTCGCGTATTTACCTATTAATTCTCCCGAACCGAATCGTTTCCCGAGTTGGAGTTCAAAACTCACAACTTTCCCACATTTCGGAATGTTTATCGATCGGTGGTGGAAAACTACACAAGACTGTTATTCGAAAGCATAGCATGCAAAAATTCCTTTTAATACATATATACCTAGCCCCGGATGACAGCCCACTGAGCCCACTTTCAATAGGTGTGGAATGACAGGCAATCCACTGCCCCTAATATCAGTAGGTGGTGGGTCTAACCGACATCCTCATACTGGTACTCGTGACTCATAAGAGTCATGATGGGTTTATGAGGAATTCTCTAGAACTGTGGCCGAAAATTAGGAACTAACGGGGATTCGCCATCTGTCAGTCGGGCGAATCTCTGTTCCTTCCTTTACATTGGCCCGAGTTTCTAGGAAAGCTATATAAAACCACCATTTTCATGGTTCCTACGCTGCATCCACATTATGCCTTTGTGAGCTGATACACGGAAAAAAAAGTAATCTTAAATCAAGAATCAAGATATTCTTGGAATATTGTAGTTGTTTTGAGTATATATTGAATTGGAACGAGCAAAATGGGAAATTCGGTATATTTGGTGTTAATTTATATTTCACAGAATACATATACTTCATTGAAAAATAAAATATTTCATCCAAGTATATATTTTATTTGATCGGAGTAAGAGTGTCCTATTAATCCAAGAGTACTCTAATATTTCCTGTAACTATATGACATCTTAACTTGAAAAATATAATATTCTCAAATCGAGAAATTGCTTATACTCATTCCATATAATACATTCAAGAAGTTGGTTTTCTCATGACGATTGTACGATCTTGATGATTCTTATACCAACCTATAGATATGAGAAAATTTTCAAAGCTCAACAATAAAAATATTAGTGAAAAAATTTCTGGATTAGAGATAATATGAAAATCTGTTGATGAACACATTAGCTGATAATAATTTTGAAATATAAAAAGAATTCATGGGCGAAATTGCCAATAAGTGCCCTAATGGAATTGAATTCCTTGCGAGAAAGTTTTGTTCGAAATTTGATCTGGTGTATCTACCATAAGTTTATGTATATAGTAATACTCTAACAGCGGGTTTCATAAAACTTCGATTGTCCGATCAACGATTTGACAGTCACTCGATTTCTGAAACAAAAACACTGAAAACTTTTCATTTTTGCATATATTGAGGAAGTAGCAATTGAAAATAATTGAATGGACATATAAACATCATGATTTGATGCGAGAATGATATTCTGAATGATCACAATTGAATTATCGATTGAAAACAAATTGACGTCTAATCGTCAATCAAGTGTTGTTTCCCCGATCAAGCTTCATGAAACCGGGGGTAAGTTTATAAATTTTAGTGCGCAAAGCCGCATAGAGAAACGTTTGAATTTTATTATTGGCGCATAGAGACATGCCAAAATTTTATGATTGATGCGACTCTTTAATATTTGCGTGCGGAAATAACCCCTGCTTTTCACTTTCCGCATATGCGTGCGTGGGCTTTCTTCTGTAAGATTTTGGAAAAGTACTACTTTCCAAACGTCAATGCGTGTGGAAAAAAATAATATCGAAACGCTATCGCTAGTAGGAAAAATAAATAACAGCCATATCAACAAAATCCATCTAATACTTGGATGATAGTTGTCAAAAAGTTATTGCCGAAATTTAAAGAAGATGCAAAAAATGCATCAGGAAAACATAGGAAAAATTTTGATAATGAGTCATGATTTTGATTTCTATCCTGCTTCGTAATGAATTGAAAACTCTCAACATATAGGTAAAGACTGGCCAAATTGGTCATCGAAAAAATATTTACTATAGAATATTTTAGTTGGATTATAAAGGTATGCCTAGAAATTTTTCGGGTAGGAAAACGATCTAACACGGATCGTAAAATTTGGAATGAATATTCTGAAAAATATAAGGATTCTCATGATTTTTCACCATTTCTAGTCCTTCTTCTATTTTTATTCACTAGATCCAAGTTTATGATTGCGCGATATACTAACAAGCAATTATCCTCTGTATATAGAGGACCAATGAAAACCTCTCTATCCACCTGCATACAGTTCTATCGGAATCCAAGTATATGAATTTCTTAATCCACTATTTCCAAGTATATAATTCAATAATATACTAAAAAGCGCCCCCTGGCTAGTTCGTAAAAAGAGATATCACTCTCGCTGTGTTAATACCGCCGAACGTTCTGTTAAGGGAAGCACGTTCAAGAAATGTTTTCACTAATTAGTTGAAGTAAATAATGGAGTGAAATATGGAAAACTTATTAGAGGTTGGGGATGCTCGGATAGCTGATCCGAATATTTCAAGGTAAGTTTATGATATTTAAAGAATCTGAATTTCTGAAGCCTATCCTTTCTACATTTTGTTTGGTGCTTCATGAATTTTTGGTGCACATCTTCATTCGCAACACCATAATTCTGAATAATTATTTTCAAAAGTAGCTATCCACTGGAATTAGATGTAAACTTTCTCAATATTATGTCAAATATGTAATCATTCGTTCAATACAACCTAGGTTTTTTAATTTTTCAATGAGAAATCCTGCTGGTTCATACAACATACAATTTTGAAATATTATCGTTTTTTCTTATAAGGCGAATACTTTTTTTCGAAGAAAAAGGTTTTATGTAACTTGATAACACAAAGAAAGATCTATTCATTGTTCATGTTATGGTGATTTTTTTTTTCAAAAGGGCCTATAATGAATTAATCCGATTTTTACTTTTTCTGTTTATGTAGAGTCCTGGAGATATTGGACAAATCACTGGAGAACAAAGAAACAAAGCGTCACAAAGGAAACAAACTGTCCAGCCCTATTTGTTGATTTAGGAGGGTCTGTACTAGAACCAAAAATTTTCTATTTTGTTGAATATGAGATGCATCTTCAATTTACTTCTGCACGTAAGGATTTCGATATATTTTTTAAATTATTTCATCTATTAAATGTGCACTATCCTATATCCTAGTACATACCACTGAAACAGTGCTGTGTTTTTGACATTGTTACGAAATCAAATGTTATTCCTCCTCATATATATATTAGAGTTTATGTATAGTACTGAATGTCTTATTCATTATGTGATTATTGTATGTAGGTACTTTGTTCAATGTTTTTCGATGTTGAAAAATATTATTTTTTATATTTATTTTTGTTAGTCTATATTTATTTCATTTTCGTTTTGTTGATATTCATTTTGAATGTGCAATAAATTTATTTTACTCATATATATCGTTTTTGTTAAGGAGAATCTTCATTCTATAATCAAAGCAATAGTCAACTACTACCAAATAGTTCAATAATTAATTCCTCAAAACAAGCATGAAGTTGATTTTCAGCTGATAAAATAATCTGGTTGATTCAAGTATGAAGTTCATTTCTGTCAAATCTAGTAAAAACTGAAATGAAGAAATCTGACCTTTTAACAAGAAAATGTTCTAAACTCAAAATAAATATTGGAAATGATTCAAAGTGAAAATGTAAATAGATTCGACGGATAGTTGTATTTATTTCTTGGGAATACACCGAGAGATAAATTTGAAGTTAATATTTACTTCACAAAAATGTATTCTTTCCTCAAAACCAGTAATATATCAATTTTGATTTGATAATATGATATACTTGTTTCAACACTTGTGCAAAGTTGGTTTGAGTAGAAAAGCTACGTTCATTCAAGTATTCAGTCTCTTTCCTTCAACCGGACAAATCACTAAGATCAAGAGGTTTAATAATTCATTCTGAAATTTTTCTACACTCATATGAAATATTTCAAATTCTCATTTCAAAATGAGTACTATACTCTCAAGGAATATATAAATTTACTTGAGTTAATATTATCTGTTTTATTAGATTCAAGTATATTATCCACTCATTTGAAAAACTGAGTATATTTGAATTTTGAGAATAAAGTGTACTTGACTCAACTCTATTATATTCTTGCTTATATATGAATCTATCATTTACTTCAAACAAATATGATCCATTTGGTTGAAGAAAAGATTTTTTTGCGTGTAGGCAAGACCGCTCGGTACACAAAGGCAGAATATGGATGCAGCTTTAGGATTTACTACTTGGAAAGAGGTGCATGAATGCCTCATTCTTGAGCGCTCATACAAAAGTTTCTAGAAGATACCTCACTATAAGAACCATGAAATAAGGAATAAACTTGAAGGTACTTCTTGAAGCACCATTATCTTCTATGATATCGAATAACCGTCGAGATCGATACATCAAGCCCACCCTTCAACATGTTTCTATTTTCTGTCACCATTGCCGAATTCGCGTATAAACCGATAAATTTTCCCGTTAACCGAGTTGGAGTTCAAAACTCTCAACTTAACCAAATTTCGGAATGATTATCGATCGATGGTGGAATACTACACCAGTTATTCGATCGATGATGCAACAATGCATCAAGCCCACCCTTTAACATGTTTCTGTTGTTTGTCTCGATTCCCGAATTCGCGTATTTACCGATTAATTTTCCCGAACCGAATCGTTTCCCGAGTTGGAGTTCAAAACTCACAAATTCCCCAAATTTCGGTATGATTATCGATCGATGGTGGAATACTACACCAGTTATTCGATAGATGATGCAACAGTGCATCAAGCCCACCCTTCAACATGTTTCTATTGTTTGTCTCGTTTCCCGAATTCGCGTATTTACCGATTAATTTTCCCGAACCGAATCGTTTCCCGAGTTGGAGTTCAAAACTCACAACTTCCCCTAATTTCGGAATGATTATCGATCGATGGTGGAATACTACACCAGTTATTCGATCGATGATGCAACAATGCATCAAGCCCACCCTTCAACCTGTTTCTATTGTTTGTCTCGTTTCCCGAATTCGCGTATTTACCGATTAATATTCCCGAACCGAATCGTTTCCCGAGTTGGAGTTCAAAACTCACAACTTTCCCACATTTCGGATTGATTATCGATCGATGGTGGAATACTACACCAGTTATTCGATCGATGATGCAACAATGCATCAAGCCCAGCCTTTAACATGTTTCTATTGTTTGTCTCGTTTCCCGAATTCGCGTATTTACCGATTAATTTTCCCGAACCGAATAGTTTCCAGAGATGGAGTTCAAAACTCACAAATTCCCCAAATTTCGGAATGATTATCGATCGATGGTGGAATACTACACCAGTTATTCGATCGATGATGCAACAATGCATCAAGCCCACCCTTTAACATGTTTCTATTGTTTGTCTCGTTTCCCGAATTCGCGTATTTACCTATTAATTTTCCCGAACCGAATCGTTTCCCGAGTTGGAGTTCAAAACTCACAACTTTCCCACATTTCGGAATGTTTATCGATCGGTGGTGGAAAACTACACAAGACTGTTATTCGAAAGCATAGCATGCAAAAATTCCTTTTAATACATATATACCTAGCCCCGGATGACAGCCCACTGAGCCCACTTTCAATAGGTGTGGAATGACAGGCAATCCACTGCCCCTAATATCAGTAGGTGGTGGGTCTAACCGACATCCTCATACTGGTACTCGTGACTCATAAGAGTCATGATGGGTTTATGAGGAATTCTCTAGAACTGTGGCCGAAAATTAGGAACTAACGGGGATTCGCCATCTGTCAGTCGGGCGAATCTCTGTTCCTTCCTTTACATTGGCCCGAGTTTCTAGGAAAGCTATATAAAACCACCATTTTCATGGTTCCTACGCTGCATCCACATTATGCCTTTGTGAGCTGATAGGCAAGACCGCTCGGTACACAAAGGCAGAATATGGATGCAGCTTTAGGATTTACTACTTGGAAAGAGGTGCATGAATGCCTCATTCTTGAGCGCTCATACAAAAGTTTCTAGAAGATACCTCACTATAAGAACCATGAAATAAGGAATAAACTTGAAGGTACTTCTTGAAGCACCATTATCTTCTATGATATCGAATAACCGTCGAGATCGATACATCAAGCCCACCCTTCAACATGTTTCTATTTTCTGTCACCATTGCCGAATTCGCGTATAAACCGATAAATTTTCCCGTTAACCGAGTTGGAGTTCAAAACTCTCAACTTAACCAAATTTCGGAATGATTATCGATCGATGGTGGAATACTACACCAGTTATTCGATCGATGATGCAACAATGCATCAAGCCCACCCTTTAACATGTTTCTGTTGTTTGTCTCGATTCCCGAATTCGCGTATTTACCGATTAATTTTCCCGAACCGAATCGTTTCCCGAGTTGGAGTTCAAAACTCACAAATTCCCCAAATTTCGGTATGATTATCGATCGATGGTGGAATACTACACCAGTTATTCGATAGATGATGCAACAGTGCATCAAGCCCACCCTTCAACATGTTTCTATTGTTTGTCTCGTTTCCCGAATTCGCGTATTTACCGATTAATTTTCCCGAACCGAATCGTTTCCCGAGTTGGAGTTCAAAACTCACAACTTCCCCAAATTTCGGAATGATTATCGATCGATGGTGGAATACTACACCAGTTATTCGATCGATGATGCAACAATGCATCAAGCCCACCCTTTAACATGTTTCTATTGTTTGTCTCGTTTCCCGAATTCGCGTATTTACCGATTAATTTTCCCGAACCGAATAGTTTCCAGAGATGGAGTTCAAAACTCACAAATTCCCCAAATTTCGGAATGATTATCGATCGATGGTGGAATACTACACCAGTTATTCGATCGATGATGCAACAATGCATCAAGCCCACCCTTTAACATGTTTCTATTGTTTGTCTCGTTTCCCGAATTCGCGTATTTACCTATTAATTTTCCCGAACCGAATCGTTTCCCGAGTTGGAGTTCAAAACTCACACTTTCCCACATTTCGGAATGTTTATCGATCGGTGGTGGAAAACTACACAAGACTGTTATTCGAAAGCATAGCATGCAAAAATTCCTTTTAATACATATATACCTAGCCCCGGATGACAGCCCACTGAGCCCACTTTCAATAGGTGTGGAATGACAGGCAATCCACTGCCCCTAATATCAGTAGGTGGTGGGTCTAACCGACATCCTCATACTGGTACTCGTGACTCATAAGAGTCATGATGGGTTTATGAGGAATTCTCTAGAACTGTGGCCGAAAATTAGGAACTAACGGGGATTCGCCATCTGTCATTCGGGCGAATCTCTGTTCCTTCCTTTACATTGGCCCGAGTTTCTAGGAAAGCTATATAAAACCACCATTTTCATGGTTCCTACGCTGCATCCACATTATGCCTTTGTGAGCTGATAGGCAAGACCGCTCGGTACACAAAGGCAGAATATGGATGCAGCTTTAGGATTTACTACTTGGAAAGAGGTGCATGAATGCCTCATTCTTGAGCGCTCATACAAAAGTTTCTAGAAGATACCTCACTATAAGAACCATGAAATAAGGAATAAACTTGAAGGTACTTCTTGAAGCACCATTATCTTCTATGATATCGAATAACCGTCGAGATCGATACATCAAGCCCACCCTTCAACATGTTTCTATTTTCTGTCACCATTGCCGAATTCGCGTATAAACCGATAAATTTTCCCGTTAACCGAGTTGGAGTTCAAAACGCTCAACTTCCCCAAATTTCGGAATGATTATCGATCGATGGTGGAATACTACACCAGTTATTCGATCGATGATGCAACAATGCATCAAGCCCACCCTTTAACATGTTTCTGTTGTTTGTCTCGATTCCCGAATTCGCGTATTTACCGATTAATTTTCCCGAACCGAATCGTTTCCCGAGTTGGAGTTCAAAACTCACAAATTCCCCAAATTTCGGTATGATTATCGATCGATGGTGGAATACTACACCAGTTATTCGATAGATGATGCAACAGTGCATCAAGCCCACCCTTCAACATGTTTCTATTGTTTGTCTCGTTTCCCGAATTCGCGTATTTACCGATTAATTTTCCCGAACCGAATCGTTTCCCGAGTTGGAGTTCAAAACTCACAACTTCCCCTAATTTCGGAATGATTATCGATCGATGGTGGAATACTACACCAGTTATTCGATCGATGATGCAACAATGCATCAAGCCCACCCTTCAACATGTTTCTATTGTTTGTCTCGTTTCCCGAATTCGCGTATTTACCGATTAATTTTCCCGAACCGAATCGTTTCCCGAGTTGTAGTTCAAAACTCTTAACTTCCCCAAATTTCGGATTGATTATTGATCGATGGTGGAATACTACACCAGTTATTCGATCGATGATGCAACAATGCATCAAGCCCACCCTTTAACATGTTTCTATTGTTTGCCTCGTTTCCCGAATTCGCGTATTTACCTATTAATTTTCCCTAACCGAAATGTTTCCCGAGTTGGAGTTCAAATCTCACAACTTTCCCACATTTCGGATTGATTATCGATCGATGGTGGAATACTACACCAGATATTCGATCGATGATGCAACAATGCATCAAGCCCACCCTTTAGCATGTTTCTATTGTTTGTCTCGTGTCCCGAATTCGCGTATTCAACTATTAATTTTCCCGTTAACCGAGTTGGAGTTCAAAACTCTCCACTTCCCCAAATTTCGGAATGATTATCGATCGATGGTGGAATACTACACCATTTATTCGATCGATGATGCAACAATGCATCAAGCCCACCCTTCAACCTGTTTCTATTGTTTGTCTCGTTTCCCGAATTCGCGTATTTACCGATTAATATTCCCGAACCGAATCGTTTCCCGAGTTGGAGTTCAAAACTCACAACTTTCCCACATTTCGGATTGATTATCGATCGATGGTGGAATACTACACCAGTTATTCGATCGATGATGCAACAATGCATCAAGCCCAGCCTTTAACATGTTTCTATTGTTTGTCTCGTTTCCCGAATTCGCGTATTTACCGATTAATTTTCCCGAACCGAATAGTTTCCAGAGATGGAGTTCAAAACTCACAAATTCCCCAAATTTCGGAATGATTATCGATCGATGGTGGAATACTACACCAGTTATTCGATCGATGATGCAACAATGCATCAAGCCCACCCTTTAACATGTTTCTATTGTTTGTCTCGTTTCCCGAATTCGCGTATTTACCTATTAATTTTCCCGAACCGAATCGTTTCCCGAGTTGGAGTTCAAAACTCACAACTTTCCCACATTTCGGAATGTTTATCGATCGGTGGTGGAAAACTACACAAGACTGTTATTCGAAAGCATAGCATGCAAAAATTCCTTTTAATACATATATACCTAGCCCCGGATGACAGCCCACTGAGCCCACTTTCAATAGGTGTGGAATGACAGGCAATCCACTGCCCCTAATATCAGTAGGTGGTGGGTCTAACCGACATCCTCATACTGGTACTCGTGACTCATAAGAGTCATGATGGGTTTATGAGGAATTCTCTAGAACTGTGGCCGAAAATTAGGAACTAACGGGGATTCGCCATCTGTCATTCGGGCGAATCTCTGTTCCTTCCTTTACATTGGCCCGAGTTTCTAGGAAAGCTATATAAAACCACCATTTTCATGGTTCCTACGCTGCATCCACATTATGCCTTTGTGAGCTGATAGGCAAGACCGCTCGGTACACAAAGGCAGAATATGGATGCAGCTTTAGGATTTACTACTTGGAAAGAGGTGCATGAATGCCTCATTCTTGAGCGCTCATACAAAAGTTTCTAGAAGATACCTCACTATAAGAACCATGAAATAAGGAATAAACTTGAAGGTACTTCTTGAAGCACCATTATCTTCTATGATATCGAATAACCGTCGAGATCGATACATCAAGCCCACCCTTCAACATGTTTCTATTTTCTGTCACCATTGCCGAATTCGCGTATAAACCGATAAATTTTCCCGTTAACCGAGTTGGAGTTCAAAACTCTCAACTTAACCAAATTTCGGAATGATTATCGATCGATGGTGGAATACTACACCAGTTATTCGATCGATGATGCAACAATGCATCAAGCCCACCCTTTAACATATTTCTGTTGTTTGTCTCGATTCCCGAATTCGCGTATTTACCGATTAATTTTCCCGAACCGAATCGTTTCCCGAGTTGGAGTTCAAAACTCACAAATTCCCCAAATTTCGGTATGATTATCGATCGATGGTGGAATACTACACCAGTTATTCGATAGATGATGCAACAGTGCATCAAGCCCACCCTTCAACATGTTTCTATTGTTTGTCTCGTTTCCCGAATTCGCGTATTAACCGATTAATATCTGGTTTCCCGAATTCGCGTATTAACCGATTAATGATCCCGAACGAATACGCTCCACAAGGCAGCAGGATTGCCGTACCCTGGCTAGGGACCCTTACAGGGAGATATCATCCGGGTCAGATGAACCCTGGTTTTTTTACGAGGTTACTACTCCTCCCCTTCACCCTTTTGCAACCTGGCTTAGGACAGGCTTTGGCAGGTTTATAAATGACTTATGTAATTATAATTGAGCTAATAATTATGACTAAAATCACGCAACAGAATGACTAATACGTTGTATTATCAGATGACGAAACGACGAATGACATATCTCGGGTTGATTTGGGGAAATTTCGGTATATTCTAGAGAAAATACGATCTTTTCAAATCGATTCGTAGTACTATTTTCTACAGAGTGTTCAAATTTCAAAACCCAGAATTTCCACGAAGTCTTACCCTTTTTCTCGGGAAGATCGAAAAATTCTCGAAAAAATCGAAAAATTGTACAATAAAGACAAGCTGGGTGAACGAACGAGAATGAAAGCGTCCGTACGCTGTCAAAAATGGACTGGAACTAACATCACGCGATTGAATGAATAATTTGTTATTTAATTTGATGACGAAACTAGGAATGACGTGTCTCTGGTAGATCTGTGGAAATTTCGGTATATTCTAGAGAAAATATGATATTCTTGAACAATTTTTCTGAATTGATCCGTGTTACTATTTTCTACAGAGTGTTCAAATTTCAAAATCCTATATTTCCACGAAATTCTTTCCGTTCTCGGTGAGATCGAAAATTTAAAAAAAAATCTAATAATATTGCACCAAACACGACCGGGTTGAACGAAAGAAAATAAAAGCGTACGTACGCCGTGAACAATGGACAGGAACTAACATAACGCTATAGAATTACTGATACGTTATATAATTGTATGACGAAACTACGAATGACGTTTCTCCAGATGACCTGTGCAAAATCGGAGTTGAATATATTTTGAAAAAAAAGACGATCTTTTTGAACACTTCGTCAAAATTGATCCCTATAACTATTTTCTGAAGAGTGTTCAAATCCCAAAATTCAAAAATTCTACGAAATTTTACCGTTTCTCTGTGAGGTCGGAAAATTTTCGCCTTAAAATCCTATGGTTGTATTCTCAAGTCTTTCTCTCCCCTTATTGGGGAAAAAATTCAACGCCCACATCTAGATGAGTCTTTTCGCAAAACGTTCCGTCCTTGAATTAATAGTCGACCAGCATTACTTACGTCTTAATAAAACGATGAAATAAATTAAAAAACTGTGGCTGTCGTCAGTCAGCAGATGTGCCAGATTTTTAATTAGCGAAAATAGGTATTGCTTACATCGGGGGGAAAGAGTCTATAATATCCATCCTTTTGGAATGGGGAGATGGAAAAGGGTTAAAAGGGTTTTCAGCTTCGTTCGTTCTTAGGGGTTTGCTTAGATATTTAAATTGAGATGTTGCTTAGTTCCACTCGACTGACTCGCTAATTGCCTTACCCTTAAAATATAACACATAAAACAAAGCCTTTGAACATTGCAGTCGTAATGCGAAATAAAACCCAGTTAAATGTTTTCTTGTGCTTTCCGAAGAATTCTTGATTTTGGTGGACATCATTTCATTCCTCATTTCAGATTAGACGTCTGCAGGAGTTTCTGAAACGATTTTTCATTCTCCCTATCAAAAATAAGACAAAAACTATAAGACAAGCTTTAAGTTTTCAAACAGTTTCAACATCACCAAAACAGTTGCTCCTCACGATTTATCAAAATAGAAACTCGAAAATTGATCGATTTCACAAATCTATATTCTTGACATGCAAACACACCGTAGGAACATTGAATTTTATCGATTCGTCCAGTGAGTCTTGATCTACAAAATCTACATTAGTTACTTCACTCATAATCTCCAGGAAATCCCTTCTATAATCCTTCTGTAGATCTTCTGGCAGTTCATCGATTTTAGCATCCAAAGACTCGTAAATACCTGGAATGGAAAAGTGTGATTTTAATTTTTCTCTCATCTCATTTCACCAATCGCCCCACCAATTTGCATCAAAAATATGTTCAAAAAAACTCACCCAGAAGTTGTCTCTTGGTTAAGTCGATGCAAAAATCAGGTTCAAACTTATGATGAAGTGGAGTCAAACCTGCATCTTTGATGATACTTTTCAACTCTACCTCAGGTTCTGCACCAATAAAATGTGGAGCAAAACTGTTGTATTCTTTAGTGAATAGCTTCCATTTGTAGATACCACTCATTTTTTTATAAGTTGTATAAAGTGCATGAGTTTTGTACTGAAAAATGAAAAACAATTCTCCATTTTTCTTCAGCAATTTGGAGCAGTTTTCGAATCCTAACCTGGAATTATTTCGTTTCAGATATCAATATGCCAATAAATGATATTTATTGTTTTCATTTTTCGTTTCGTGTAGAATTGGCAAAGGAGTTTAAGACTTCAAATTCAACATTTTCACGTGAAAGTGAAATGTATGATTTCATTGAGAAACAAATTTTACACCAAAAGCTCTGACTTACCTCAAGTTTCTCACGTGAGAGAAACAATAGGATGAGAAGAGTACATCGAATCTATTCTGTAAGTATAGTGGTATCTTTTCATCAGTAATATTCATTGTATGGAAAGATACCATCGGGTTTTGATTCTTTGAACGACAAAATTCGATCATATTCGAATCCATGTCAATTCCAACGATCTCTGAGATACTGGGTTTTAATAATGGGATTAATACTTCCTGCAACACTCGACCACTACCACATCCAATGTCCATCACACTCCATGGACCATTCTTCAGTAAATTGCCGGATTTTATATAATTCGCGTATTCGTGACCAACCTTTTCGAGATGATATTTTCCATAATGAAAATATTTCAGTGATCTGTTGGCCATTTCGTTTTGTTTCCTAGTTAATACTAGATTAACTTCAATTGAGATAGTAGAGAATAATTGCATTATCAAAGTCAATAAACAACGATAACAGACAATAAAGGCTCAAATTGATTCAACTTGTTTTGAAATATCTTGAACATAAATTGTGTTGAAAAATGCCAATCAATCTTGAAGTGGGTAATCTGATGGAATGGTATTGAACCCTATCAAACTTGCATTTAGTTCCAATTCTAACCAAAATCGAATCGAATAACGTGCGATACCTACTAGAGAATCAAATGTTTTCCAAGCTCTTCAAGCCAGATTCTTAATTCCTGGGTCCCATTCAGTCATGCCTCGTTTCCCACAAAATTAACCGACTGTATAGAAGCTCCAAAATGCAACAAAAACTAAGAGACGCGAGCTAATTACACTGAGGATTAGGCCACCAGAATAAGTCACATGATCTCGGGATAATTCCAGTCTTTTCCAAATCACTTCCTCATTAAGAATCGAATCCTTGGGGAGGATGCTTGCCTTCTTCTTCGCTGAACTTTTCGTTCAAGCAATGCTCAGAATCTGAGAACTTTCTTAGACAGGATGAGAATGGACGCTGTTCAAAACTTTCATGATCATTACGTCCTTAAAAATAATATTTTTCATTCGAACAAACAGTTTCTGAGACACAACTTCCTCGAAGAAGAAATTTTAGGATTTCTTGAATTACGAGTTTTATAATAACACCATATTCGGCTCTTGTAACTATACCTCCCTCACTATATAGTTCACCGAAACGATAGTGCCACATGAGTCGATAAATTCCCACTGAACCAAAGTGGCATTCTCCAGGCTTCAAGTCTATATCGGCTGTGTTTCAGAAATTATGAGGTTGCGTGGCAAATTGCAGCTTGAATTAAGAACCACACGCTCGTTAAAGCTCAGGCACAATCGTGTATCGTGACATATTACGATTTCTTTAATCAATCGTGCTCTCCCAGGAGATACGGATCCATTCGAGTGGAATGATTCGATATGGTGGGTAAACGTAGAAAACGAATTGATGAATTGAAATCGACGATTAGTTCTCCATGTCTTGGATATTATGGCGAACAGATAGCCCACCAGGTATTCTTGTTGCTTTATGAAGCACCTGTACCCTTCTACTACTGTTTGGAAGTCTGTTTGGACGTTTTTTCGAGTAGTTTTCATCGAAATATGTGATGAAGTCGAACTGTATATACTCCATTCACATTTATTTTAGTACTCGGTTGGCCATGGAAATGTGACACATTTCACTCTGTATAGTACGAAAATGTGGAGTTATGAAGCTTGTCAAAACATTTTTGGTTTTTAAATCAACGCTTTGTTGCCCGTTCTACGTAAAAGTTTCTGTTATTACGTATTTTATCACAATGTCGAATCTCTTCGGAAAATATGTGACGAACATAATTGAAGTTTATACAAACTGATTGAAGGCATACCAAACCCAGTTATTTGCATGGAAAATACAAGAGACCAGTATAATATCATAATATGCACTAGCTTGAGGAGAGTTAATGTTCGTTATCTTCCTTGGCTAAAGTTTGAATACGTTACATTAGTTGTAGATTTCAAAAATATTAACCCGAAGATGAAATGCATATGATGCAGTGGTTGGGAATGGGTATCTCACGAAGGAATCAACAGATAATTACAAGAATGTTAAATTCTTCGATAAAAATCATCTTGCATCAATATAATAATAATATAATTAGGTATTTATTGGTACCTTAAGACATTTACAATGTATAGGACAAGTCAAATGAAAAATAGAAAAATCAATTTTCGCGAACTTATTCTACGATGACATTCATCGAAAATCCTGTAGTAAACTTTTCGCTTCAATTCACTCGAACTTAAAATTCTCAAATACCACCACATTTTTGGGTCTCCCAATAGAAGGAAATTCTTTGTCATCCTCTTCATTCACAATCTTTCTGATTGTGGAAATATTCAGCTGAAATATAAGTCGTTTAGATTCAGATGAAACATTATATAAATTGTCTTACTTGGAATATGTTCGCTACCGTCTGACATATTGTGGATTTTAGAATATCAGGGTATAACTACATATTTAAATGAGCGGACCTGAATTCTAAATAGCACTTCCTGAAACCCTGTCTCTTTTTTCAATCACTTTCGGCATTTTCGTAATAAATATTGATATTAGCTGTGGCAACGGCGTTATGACATTAACGACATTTCATGAGTGCCAACCTTACTCCGTTCTAGTAACAAAAACTTGAGAAAATGATTTCATGACCAACCGACTGCTAAAATTAATGTGAATGGATTATACATATACAATCTGCCAGCAGAATTCCAATTTTTCGATATTCTTGCAAGGTTTCAGTTGCAATGAATTTGCTTTTGGAGCTTTCGATGAAAAAGTCAATATATTTCATATCGAGCAATCTAATTGAACAAATAACCTGAAATCCCCAATTCAAATATCATAGGTTGGACATGGTATGTTTCTGAAAAATAGATAATCTAACTAAATAATGAGAGAATAGCACATGAATGTCCTGAGAATTCTTATTCAGATATATAGTCTTGAAAGTTGGAATTTTTCCTCTGTTGATCACTCAAAAAAGTACTCAGCTTTCCATTTTTGTCATGTATCGATAACATCAATTCAATATTTCACCAGTTCTGTGGAGATAGCGATAGATTAGCTTATTTCATCGAATTTTACTCATTCGGATTCTCAGTTTCGTTGTTTGCTTAACTTCGTTGTAACTGCAGCAGAAATAGGAGTTGTCAATTTTATGATTAAAGCATGGGAAAGTTTAACGTTATTAACTTGATAGGTGAATAAATTCCATAACTCCCACGCAATCCATATACCCCATGGGGCCCTGCCAGATGCAAGGTGATACTATCACAACTTCCAGAGATATTTACTATTCCACCTCATGAGTGACTAAATAAATTGCGTATATAACGTAATAAACTATTTTGCTCCAATTAATTGCGATAAATTTATTTATACCGACGTGTTTCCCATTGATTAATTGAGTAAATTAATGGGATCCGCAGAGTTTGTTTAATTATTATCAGTGGAAGGAAAGAAATACACCTTTATCTACCGTTTATAGCCACGGCAAGCTTTTTATGACACGATATAGTGGAACTAATTACCTCGAGTGGTCTTGATTGTGAAGTGATTTTTCATTAGTTGGGGTATTTGGTTTCCTGTTTGACACTTTCAGGGCAAACTTCGCATTCACTATTTTTCTTGTACTGGTTATGCTTTTACTAATGAGATAAATAATACTACCATGAATTCAATTGAACTTAGAACAGATTAGGACCTTTCGTTTGCAAAAAAGTGTAGCACCTAGGAAATATGACATTCCACAAAATGGCTTGAAATGAATTAAACAAAAAATCATATAGTCTCGGTACAAAATAAAGAGACCACTGAATTTCGAACCTAGAGTAGTCTATCGTTTCTATCTGGGAATCCGATCATACGAAAATCACTGAATTTTGGTACATAGGAATATGATATGCGAAATCTCATAGTGTCAACTATTTTGGAGATGGATCACCTCAGAGAGTATTTACTGAACCCCCAATGTCTTTCCATTGTATTTGAATTATTTGAGAATTATTTAACTGTTTGAAAGCCTATTCATTTGATAAACTCCATTCTTGTTGCAGTAAGCCTAAAAGGCAAAACTCGAAATCCTACTTTTGTCTCGAAAATCTGTGAGTGAATGTTGTTGCAGTATTTTTCAGGGCAATGTTAAAAGTATTTGCTTTCCTATAGACCATGTTGAATTGGGTGAAAAATTCAAGGAAATATTCAGATTTTTTTTTAATTATAAATAAATACTAAATATACTAGATGTTACCAATCTAAACCTGTTTCATTTCAGTGCATACTGCCATCTAGGTTCGAACCATGAAAGAGGAACCGTAAAAATACGAATTCCAATCCGATGTCGGCATTTTCAATCGGATTAACGAACTGAGGCGGTTCTAGTCTATTTTTCATTCAGTGCCATAAATCAAAGAACGTACAGTCCCATGCTCGAATACTTTCACGATTGTACGTCCCACAATCAATGAATCCGTACGATAGTGAAACCAATTATTTATTGATTATTATTAATAATGTAGACTACCGTATTGCATCCGAACATATTTTAATTGAGATCAAACCGGTGAATGAGTTATTAATAATTATAAATAACAATGCCCTCTGGAGATGGTTCGATTTGATTTTTGTGGTCTTCAATCGGTGAAGATATACTCGACGAGGCTATATTTGAATGTTTCTAGGGCTGGGGAGAATACGACAAGTCAATATTTGTACAAAGTCATGATGACCCTTTATATAACAGGGGGGTCTTTGACTCGTACGAATATTTTAACAGTAGGTTCTTGAGGTGGAAAGAAACGCTTTTTTCTCATACCATTTTTTTCGATTCAGTCCTGATAAAAATAAATAGCCATTTTAAGTCTTCATAATGAGCTATGCCACCCCTGGAAAAACAAAATAACCTTCAGATCGACTAGCTGAATCTGTGACACTACACATCTGTGGATCTTTTAAAAAGAGTTACCGGTCAAATTACCCAATTTTCGAATTTCACAGATATTTTTTGTTTTTAAATTTTTAATTGGATGAATCGAAAACGGTGCATTATAGGAGAAAGTATGAAGGATCCTTTTATTCTACAAAACATTCAAATATTCATTAGTTAACCACTACCTTAGCTCCAAGGGTTGGATTCTTTGAATTTTTGGTATTTTCATGGTACGTAATGGTCATAATGAGAAAACTGGAAGACGTAGGTGATTCTTGTGCTCGAAAAAGATTCATCAGATAAATGAAAAACTATATGCCGAAATTCATTTAATTCTATGAAATTGTTTGTCAGATAGAGCCGAAAATAACATTTTTTATGGTTCTTCAACAGCCTGTATCTTTTAAATCGAGCTAGTTCGGAGAAAATGGTAAAGGAAAAAAGTCAAAGACTCACTCTGTATGTTTGGTTTAGTGCAAATTTCACTCAAGAAATAATTATAGTATAACAACCAAAATAAAAACGAAATGAGAAAGAAAAAACCCTAGATGAAATTTCATCCCTCTACCTCCAGGAACCGGGGGAGAAGAGCAATCGTCATGAATATTCCCTGCGTATTTTCCATCTCGTGTAAACCCCGATTTTATTGTTTTACAACTCTTTTAATAATCGAAGAACATCCCCATCCGGAACTCAACATCGATACGACACGTCACAGGAGCAAACCTTTATGGCACCTTTGCCGATAGCGCGTTATAATTCAAAATTGCGAATTAGGTTACCAACTTTCGATATACAGCGGTATGGGCTTCATGGTGTTGGTAAACAACCCTCTGGAGAGTTGGGTTGAGATTGTTTCGAGTTTAGCGAATGTTAGGTTATGTCCACTTTGTGAAGTTCATGAAGGACTAAAAGGATGTTTCCTATGAGGATGTATTGATATCTAGTTAGCCTAGACCAGTTCCATGCATAAAAATATATGGCGTTATCATAGCAACGAAGAATGAACTCATAAGAAGTGTCATTGTGAAGTTTGAGGTTAAAAAAGTAAACCAGAGTTACGCAATGAATTAAAAGAAGGAAGATGGCCACCGAAATTGTGGAAATCGAAAAATTGGAGTATCGAGCCATCATCAATGTACCTGTATTTAAGAGTTAAGTGGTAAGCCGATTTACGAAGATATGCTTAATACCCTTGGTGATCAATGTCCTTCGTATGCGACCGTGAAAAATTGGACTGCAAGCTTCAAAAGAGGTTAATTTTCCATTGAAGATGATGACCGATTGGGAAGGCCAGATTCTGTATCAGTTCCCGAAAATATCGATGCAGTTCATGACATAATTTTATCAGACCGTCGAATTGAGCTAAGACGGATATCTGAAGCACTGAATATCACGCATATCATCCATTATGATTCATTCTATTTATGAAAAAGTGCTCCATTTCGAAATCCAAAACCTATTTTGGTCGGAAATTATATCATCCCATAGTTCTCCCAATTCAAAAAAACACCCCAAGATGTTATCTTGTCTGGGATCAATTCCCAGATTGACGTCTTCGAGGAAAAGTGATCCTTAGCCGATTTATCCCAGCAACGGGATGAAACGCTAAGTCACGTGGACGTGACCAAATCAGAGTAAAAGCCGACGGAATGAATTTCCTCCCCTGTTTGGTAGTAAATCATACCCTCCGCTGTCGTATATGGGACCTAGTGGCAGTAGCCACCTCGGTCAAATAAATATAGGAGAATTGATAAATTGAATCAGAAAGGCATAACCGACCTACTGGATGGTGTGAGTGCACCCTAGATGTGGCTTACTGGCCACATTATTCCCAATAATGAACATTTGAAATTGAACAAGACAAGAAATGAACATTCATTCTGGATTTTCGGGAGATCTGCTGGAATTGAATCGATTTAATTTGATACAAAACCTCATGCATTCGCTGGAATCTTAAAATTCCGATGACAAAAAGTTGTGTACATATATTAGAAGGGTTGGATTTTTCCAGGAATGCTGAAATCATTTCTACAGTCATACTTTTCATCTAAAATTTCTTCTACGGTTTTATTACTCAGCCTACCTTCACCAGTTTTGAAGTGATGGAGATATAAAATTATGTTTGAATATTTTGAAGCTGAGAATGGTCTATTCCTGGACGGCATCCAAACGCTAGGGACTTCTAGACTTGCTTTCTGTTAATTGACAGAAATATGAAAAACCGTTGAAACAATTCATATAAAATATGCTATTATCTACTTGAAAATGAGATCACCCATACGTGGTCGTCAATGTTTCTCATTTGAAACAAACAAAAATGGAAGGAAACACTACTCAAGATTCAGCCTTCAAGTGTTTAGAAAAAAATGAAATCTTTCCGGACCTCTCACAGCTTCTACATATATATTTCCACCCTCAGATGCCCCTTCGATAACCCCCTTCCCATTAAACATGCCCTTCTACCCTTGCTAGGATGGGAACGTGCCATGAAGTCCTAGGTTACTGGATACTGCAACTTGGCGTTCACAGGAAATGGAAAAACAATGAACTCCTTTTCCTGGATATCTACTGCAGACTATTATGGGGTAATTGTATTTCAATATTTTCCTTTCGAGGACAGAGAATAAAAGTGCAACTACTGATTGAGCCGTTCCTGCAGTTAATCAACTGAGATAAAACTATAGTTACCTTTACTAGTCTCCTGAAGTACCCACTGAAATAAAGCTTTAAATTTGGGCTGGTGTGGACCATGAACAAACTTTAAATTTATTGATTTGGTGTGTTTTTATGTGTTTTTTGTTGTCATTTCCATTTATCGAATCCTAATTTCGAATCAAGTTTCTTTTTCTTTCGATATCGGATATACTACCCTTTTTCCTCGAAAGATTTCCTACAGCAGTCCTTCCCGAAGATTTTGTCTTGCTGTTGGCCCCAGTGTTTGTGCGTGAAACCCTTAGCCCTCGGGTAAGGAGGTGGAGGATCGCAATTTTTCTCGCATCCTACGTGATTGGAATAGGAGCAGTTAAAAGTGTTTTGTTTCGTCGAGCGATCGCTTCCTTCTTTCCTTTCATCTCGAACCTACAGCGAACTCTACTTTTCCGCATTATGAACAAGCCAAAATTAGAAAGAATATTTCGCGGTGAGTTGTATGAAAGAAATATCAGGGGAGTTCTTTCATTTTTTTTCTCCGCCTTGCTGAAGAACGATGTTTTTCACATTGTTTTGTGCATTTTACTCATTGGATATTCTGCATATAAATAGCGTGGAAACATATATTTACGTAGCAGAGGTTATCATATTCTTAATATTATAATGAGGACATTGGAGTGTTTGTATTTGTGAACTCAGTTATATCACAGTTTTTTTTTAAGTTTATTGGGGTTTGAAATCTACTGTTGAAAGTTGTGAACATATAGAAGATACTTACTTGTTAATTCTTCTTCTTTTCAGTTTAATTCGATTAACCTGGTCTTCTTCCATATTTCTATATTGTAGAGATTTTGAATGAGCTGCTTTATAAGGTCTTTTTATAGCCCTGCAACTTCTGATGGTATTGATTAGGGCGATTTTTGATTTCGTATGAGATGAATGATATGCCCAACTCATTATGTAGATTGTAGGGTAAAGTCAGGTTAGGTAGGTTAGGTTAGGTTAGTTTAGATTAGTTTAGGTTAGGTAAGGTTAGATTTTGATTTCGTATGTGATTAATGATATGCCCACCTCATTTTGTAGATTGTGGGGTAAGGTTAGGTTAGGTAGGTTAGGTTAATTTAGGTTAGGTTAGGTTAGGTTAGATTTTGATTTCGTATGTGATGAATAATATGCACAACTAATTTTGTAGATTGTAGGGTAAGGTTAGGTTAGGTAGCTTAGGTTAGAGAGGCATCAAGGCGCATCTGTTAGGGATCCCAGTATTTTGGATTGAGTTCTTTTCTTTCTTATATCTGTTGGTTTTGTGTATATTAGTTTTATTATTGTCTTGTATATAAAAGACTTGTCTTCAGTGTATAAGTAGTTTGGATTTCCATTCATCCTGTATGTGCCTTTTCTAGGTGGGGCTTTAGCCTAAATGCATTCCGATGTACTTCGCTTCAATGATGACTGGTATTTAGTAGCAATAAATTCAACAGGGGGACACATAATATTTCAACTGGTGAACTTCACTTGAAATCCTTTCATTCCAATTTTGGTACCACCCTCCTAGTTCGTTCAAGTGTTGTTGAACGTGTTCAGATAGAATCTGCTTAAGAGGCCCTTTCTAGGAATCGATTTTTTGTTAGGATCATAAGATTTAGTTGATCACTCTCGTCCTAGGATTTACCCATATTCAAATTCACAATGCTGTCCTTCAATCTGGAGGATCTTTATTATATCCCCGATCTTCTTAAAGATGATTCATTTTTCTTCTCCGCTTCATAGGTCCATCGAAAAAAATTGGGTAAATAAAGCAGAATACTGTGATTATCAAGAAAGGACGAATATTCAACTTGTAGATAACAAGGAGCTCGAAAAACCATAAATTGTTTTCCAAAATCCGCGTAAAATCTGGCACTCCCGATTGTTATCACCGAATGCATAAACTCGACCTAACCTAACGTAAATTATGAACGCACGTGGAACAATTGTCCGGCACGAACGTTTTATTAACCATAGAACAGTCGGAGTCATAAATTCAAAAACCGATGAAAATTTATTGTCCGTTTGTTATTTTCGCATTACACCCAGTGTTTGGTACTCCTCAAAGACATAATCGACAAGCGAAATTTATTGCTGGACATGTAACATCCTAATGGTAATGGGATTAACTGAACCTTTGACCCAATGGTCGCACTAAAACTTAACAATACCATGATTATTACTTTTTTATTGGCGGTGGAACTGTAAACGTAGAAATGGTGGTTGTATTTTTGCGAGGGGTTTCCGCTCTTTACCACCTCGGGACGCTAACTGGATGATATATGAATTTTTAATGAAGTCGGTCAATCCATAAATTATGGCGAGTGCAGGGACATCCATAGCTTGCCATTCGAAACCATAAACCCATAGTTACGAGGCATACCCAAAGTATTCGTTATTTCCGACGGACCAACAGGTATCTCCAACCCACAAAACAATCATTTTCCAATTCCAGCTATCTTTTGTTTATTTCTATAATATAAAAACATTTTCTGATGGCTGTCACCACCTGGATCACCCCATTTTTTATATTGATTCTTTGATCAATCTGTGCACATCCATTTAAGAAGGCAGCGATCTTATTACAAGCACCATTCATTCATTCATTGCTGTATCCCGTTACCGGGAATTAATCTACAAAAAGACATAAAAAAGAAAAGACTTATAATTTCTTGGGGCTTATTGCGACTGTGTGCCCTCCTGTGACTGAAGAGAGCCAACCGTGACCTTCAGATCCTTCCACACTCCGGGCATGGATAGTCACCAACCAGATCTGGCCGCCACTGAATTCTTCTCGAGTCTTCATTATTACTGTGCACCATAGATCTCCACTGTGACCTGTCTAAAGCTAGTTGTTTCCAGTTATGATTGGCATTAACTGATTTTAGGGATTGATGTAGTGTATCCTTAAACCGCTTATACTGGCCTCCTGGTTTACGGGCTCCCTCTGCCAATTCGCCATACAGAGCTATTTTGGGGAGTCTTGTGTCTTGCATCCTCAGAATGTGGCCGCTCCATCTGAGTCGGGCCCTCGTTACTTGAATCTCAATTGTTGTACAACTCGCGCGTTGCAAGACTTATACGTTAGAAACTTTGTGGAACCATCTGATGTGTATTATCTGTCTTAGATGACGTTGTTGCGTTTGTTCAAGCTGTTTAATATGTCGCCTGTAGGGCGTCCAGCTTCCGCTTCCGTAAAGAAGCGTTGGAAGGACGACTGCTTTGTAAACAGCTGTCTTGGTCTTCAGATTGAGGTGGTGATTTTGAAATACTCTGACCTTTAGCTTCCAGAATGCCCTCGATGCCGAATTGATACGGTTGTGTATTTCCGTGTCTAGGTTAGCCCTAGTATTTATGAAGCTTCCCAAGTATTTGAACTGCTCGACCTCATGCATTTGACTCTGCGTTCACTCGTTAAGAGCTGAAGATGACACTCGATTTTTCGGCATATACATTTAGAGCGTTATGCAGATTATAATATACTCTGATTATAAACCTGTTCGATTCCCGCGATCCACCCTGCAAGACAATTATTGATCCACTAATTAAATAAATAAATATGTGCAATTTGGCTCGGCCGTAAAAACCAATATTTATTGCCATAATTACAAAACGCCGTGGACGTTCCACCACTAAATAGGGACAAGATGCGGCAATTTTAAAAATCCGCGGAATTTATATTATTGAGGACGTGGCCATACGTTTTATATTGCAGATAAATGACGGAGTATTTCTTTGTTAATGTTGTAATTAGAATGAATCCGAAGAGCCGTTTTACAGCGGCAGGTGGTGAGATGCGGTTGAAAATTGCAGTTGTTGGTGAAATTTTACACCTCGTTCGCAAATTGTCGAACATAACTTTGTTCTTCTGGAAATCCTTATTTGGTATGGGGGAGCTTCTTCTGCTCATTCCTGTCCACTTGAGACAAGGATGAAATAATGAGGAAGCCTGTTCATTTCCCTCGAAACAACCATTACTGTATTAACTAACCTAATGATTTGATGGTCGGTAAAGAATATGAGCACACTGAAATCTTATAGTTGGGGAGCCGATGTATGCACTTTCAGCGGTGGTGAAAGCGTCTGCAGGGTCTCAAAGATGTAAAAAAAAATTGTCAGGTGTACATACTCGAGTGTGTCAGATTAAGATAATGAATTCATGCTTATCTGACAGTTTTCGCGGTGGGACTGACCGTACGGAAGAGTTGAAAATGGTAAAAAAAAAATTCCAGCGTGTCAGATTTTTGGCGGATATGTTAATTAAAGACCCAAAAGAAGCTACATTTCAAGGGACTGACAATTTGGACGTGACGCAAGGTCACAGCGGTCCTCTGAAAAAGTAAAAAAAAATCGTTACTTGTACATACTCGAGCGTGTCAGATTTTCATACAGATCATACAGATTTTGGTGTTTTAAACATGTTGACGTGACATGTTTTTTTTCGAATAGTTTTCTGCCTATACCTCTATTCGCTTTTGTATTCATTATGAAAGTTGTAGATAATGAAATTCTACACAACTTTCGTCTGAAGCAATTTTAAATACTCTTAACCGTTCTCGAGTTAGAGGGCGGTAAGGGCGAGGAGCTTAGCCACACATGCGAAAGGGCAAGGTCAATGTAGAATCCCAGTCTAATCTACATTCATCCATTTGTCAAAATGAGAAGGTATTTCTATGAAGACAATTTCGAAATTATTCACGAAAATTTTAGTGTTTTCTGTGACTGAACCTAAGAATGAACTATTTTCCAACGAGTTAATTTTCGCTTCAGCATGTATCGCTAAACACCTTGCATTTATCGCCATATATCTCAAAAACGTTTGAACGCAGAAAAAATTGCTTGGGACAAAATTTGTATAAAATGTTATGCTTTACAACTTTCATAATGAATGCGAAAAATATTTGAAGCCCAGGGAAGGAGTAAATTGAAAAAAAACTGATTTTTGTGACCTTTATGGACAATTATTATTGTTTCGGCTTGCTAAAACTGTTAGATTATATTTTTTCCGTTATTTTTGAATCATTAGCTTCAAGATAAGAAAAAATGCCACCGCGCCCGACAATGTACACGTGACGTTTTTTTTTTGCAACTATGGCGCCCTCCCACACATTTTCGACAAGCTTAAATTGTCAGATTAAGAGAATATATACTTTTCAACATGTAATTAACCATATATATTTTAATCTGACACGCTCGAGTATGTACAATGATCGTTATTCCTTTTTACTATTCTGACAGGCTGTCCTAGACTATTCCCCCTATATACAGGTCTAATTTTTGGTAGAGGTACTCTTCAGGGTCCAAGGTATGTGTCCCCTTATATTAATCTAACACGCTCGAGTAAATCCCGAATTTCCCTCTTCGGCTCCCCAACTATTAGGTAATCAAGTATGTTACATTGAATATGCTCATGATTACGAAGGAAATGCCTAGTTTTCCCCAACCTTAAGAACATATACCAATTTTGAATGCGCTATTTGGCACTACATGTCACTGAAACGTCGTCTAAAGATAAAACACAGTAGATTATAAAATGATCTGAGAAGTGTTTGTCGCCAACGATGATGTAAGGAATTATAAGTCCATAGAGGGCTGAGCAGGGAGCTGTCAGAAAGGAGTGCCTAGATTCAAAACGATCGCTGGTGGAGGTCGACTAGATTGAGACCGAGAAGTAACCCGTTTTCCTCGACGAGTGTCACCCATTGTTTACGTGGGATAAATCGTATCTATAGAGTGTCCTAGAAGTTTCTGGTGTATTGATTCATGAAAACGACAGTGGAAAAAGTGTCATTGTTCGTGAAAACCTGGGATGTTCAGGAGAACTTAAAAGTAATGATAACATCCATTCCATTTAGGAACTCCTATGGATAAAAATTCTTTTGTGTATCGATATCCATAATACTATTCGAAGAAGTCATGACCCCCGTCATAACAAAAAAAATTGTTACTATCTATTGCAAGGAATTCATTTCACGAACTTGACCTGATATCACTGTCGATTTTAAACATTTTACAACAACGATAGTGTAACATTTGAGCTCCGAACATTAAATATGATTAGCATACATCAACAAGGCATATATTAATAAATTATCATGTTTACTGACGAACTGCTTTGTTTATCAACTGAGAACAAACGAAAGTGAGGATGATAATTTAATTCCATCCAACAACTTCAAAATGAACGAAATATAAATCACCCCTTGCATTTTTGCCATCCCCTCACTAAATTCTAATAGAATAATTATTTTAACTTCAGATAAATAGGTTAGGTCTCAAAAATGAAATCTCCTGAAAATGTCTGTTTCGAACAAAGTCCATAATATGAAATGTTACCAGCCTTATAAGGATTCTGGTGTCCTTCGTCCACTCATTTGAACATATAAATCAAACATCAGTTACTATTCTTGTCGAGTGTTATTCAAGTCGCGTATGATCTAGATAGCTGCGTATGAAAATCCTATTATCGGAGCGAAACCTGGCATATGAAGGTATTTGACAGGTAGAAAACGAAGCACGTATAGTTTGTGTCCATAAACAGAATGGAAGTCGGTTTCACCATTTTTGGAAATCGTTGTTTCACAGAACACCGTTATCTTCGTGTAAAAATCGTTGCCTGAATCCGCGAAATTTGAATTTTTAGTCTGAGCTCGCTAAAAATGTTGCTAGCTAGAAGAAACACATTTTTGGTCATATATTTTTGTTACTGGATAGGCTTCATTCAACTCTACATGTCTCTCTCATTTCGAGACATTCATACGAGTACAATACAGAAAAAGCACAATTTTTCAAATAAGTAAACACAAATAAATAGACTCAGTAACTGTTTGTTATTATTCCTTATTGAAAGATCGAATGACAGCGACTATTCGAAAAAATTTACCCAAGAAGGAATCGTTCTCGAAATATCTCGTATTACAAAACCACCAAAATTCATATTCCAACTACTGTTCTCGAGAACTGTTGGAGAGCATAGTTAAATATTTGTTCGGAGAATAATGTACCATCCTGAGGATGAATACGTGTTACCACATGACATTTCATGGATTCGTTTCTTGAGTTCAGTAACCTTTCCAAGGAGTATTGACATTATTTTTCTGAACAAGCACAAAAATATGTCTCTAAAATCTCGTGTTCGAATTCTGGCTGAAGGTTAATGAAAAAAAAACAAGAATACTAACATTTGGAGCTTGAATACTTACATTGGTCGGAATCAAACTGTGAAACAAGCGCTGTCCTAGACTTGCCAATTATTTTACAATAATTTTTCAAGAACGCTAGATTCATACCCTGAAAAGGACATAAATCAACACAATCAAGACCATTAGACCGTCGAAATGAGGAAATTCTTCGTATTAATTATCACATGCAGACTGATTAATTTGCTAAAGAGACCTACCAGACGTGGGCTATTTCCTTCGTGATAATTATCGTCTCGTTTTAATTGTCTAATCAAGTCCAGCATTTTTCGATAGGTTTCGTAATCGATTGAAAGAGAAAGCTACCTTATTCAGCTCTGCAGAGGTAATCAACACCTAGGCAAGGTATCCATTTACATGTATTTGCTTTTAACATTTCGTGCAACAAAACAAATATAGAATTTGTTCGGATCGCCGACATAAAAATAACATTTTATCTCTCTAGTTACACATCTGACTGACAATGAGAGGAAATTGAAGGAAATGTTGTTCGCTATGTTGTCATACTGCACATCTAGATAACCACAGAAAACAACCTGAAATTTACCATGCTATAAACTTGAGGATATAGGAGATATTTCCAAAAATATTTGACCAGCAAGCAAATGGAATTCTAGTGCGAAATTTAATGAATCATTGTCAGAAACTAACAATCATAGCAATCCTTACGCGATTAAGAAACTCTGATCATGTTATGAGCTGAAATTTAAATATTTTCAAAGAAACCCAAGAATTATGAAGCAACTCACTCCTTCCGGGCATGTGTACTTTTCATCACCATCATTTTAGACAAGAAGTTTTTTGATTTTTCCTCATCCACGTCTATATAGATATAATATTATACATTATGCTACAAATCTCTCTTCGGTTGTATAGAAAAGCAGCAGCTAAAATATTTTTCAATGTCTCTCAAGAACTCAGAACTTGAAAGATCATACTGGTGCAATTTCGGCTACCTGAATGTTACATACTATAAACCACATCAACAAAAATACAAAATACGTATAAGCTGGTAGAACTGGCGAATCCTTAGGGCAAAGTTTGAGAGTAAAACCGGAAATTCGAACCCATTTAGGCAACAATGCAGGCTGTTCCTCGTGAGAGACAATTATCGTAAAATCTGCATTTTAAACTGACACCCTTCATTCCGTATCTTACTATGTCCATTGAAATAATTCGTTCATTCTGGTTCAGTATCTGTTATTCGACGTTAACTGCGCTAGGCTGCCGATAAAATTGTCAAGTCATTATATTCTTTGCAGAAAATCAAGTAGTATATTACTTACCCACTATCTGCGCGATTTTTCTTCATTTAAATTACACAACACACCTTGGTACTTTCCTCAACCGATCCCACAAATGGAACTTCGAGTTCGTTTTCACGAAATGTGTTTCACTGGGTTTTTTTTTTAAAGCAAGTTCTTCGGCGACAGTTATCGACATGTGTGGATGCCTATATTTGCTCGAATCCAGGACTTGGTTGTCTCATTAAAGCCAATGAGTTAGGACACAATGTTTATGGTTACCAAACATAGTTAGAAGGAACAATTTTAAAAAAATGACCGAACACAAGTACCTATTTATACCTTTTTTCGTCCACAGTTCATGAATAATTTCAATGATGAAATGTTTCATTCATATTTCAATACTGTGGCTTTGAGGTGAAATATAGGGAAAATTAATAAAGCAGCTACAGGAGACTATCTACCAGCAAAGATTTTTCCACTGATGATTTATCTGCAATGCCTATAAGTCTAATTACAAAACAGGCAGCCAATTAATAATTCAAATGGTGGTAGTTAATGTTGATTTATTTGAGCATAAATCCCGATTGAGAATCCAATAGTTATATAATGAGACGGTAGAGATGGCAAGTGGAAGATGAATATATTACAATATCCTTCAACGGCAAGGTGAGAGTACTGATTGTAACGTGATATATTTACAATTGATTATTGTCTGTGGTATCGGAGAAGATATTCTCGGAACAATAAATCAGTATCAATGGATTAGTTTTTCCATGCTTGCTGGCTATTCTGATGAATTTATAATCCCAGGAATCAAAAGTTTTTGAAGGAATAAAATTTCATAAAAAGTCCTCTTTGTGCCCTGAATGTAAAGTTCGTGTTGTTTGTGATGAAGCCACACTTATATCATTGTTGAAAAATGCAAGACCCACACTATTTTTGCAACTATTAATCTACACCCTGTATATGATATATAAGACTTTGAAAAACTTCTACAACAATGTGGATGATATCTTTGGCAGCAGCACTTCTGATCATAAATGAATCTCTTAAGTTCCATGTGTGGAATTCAAAAACAAGAGTCTCACTCAGTTCGATTTTATTATCCCATTAAAAATTGAGTTTTATTGCTTCCGCATTAGTGGAATGTACATGATTCTACCTCAGTTCGCCCACTCACAGGTTATATCATGACATATAGAAAATATCTTGATTGAATCAGTATAATCCAGCCAAGGTCTTCACAATGGTTATTTAGTCACCACTCTGTTAAGTATGATTGAAGATTGAACTTTCCAGAAGATCATATTGGTCCACAGATTGCTTGGTACCCATTGGTCTTAGTGCTTTTCCATTTTATGTTTTTTCAGCGTACTATTTTGTATAGTTCAGTGCCTTAATATTCTGACGATTGAGGAAATCAAACGTTTACGAAATCTACGTAGAACAAATTTTTCATTATGTTCCTTGTGTTTGAGATGAGGCAAAATCTGGAAAAGTACAAGATTTTATGGAAAATAATTCCTAAAATGTTAACTTCACAACCAGATTATTTTTTTCTCATTTACCTACAGAGGACAGTTAACTATTGACATTGTTTATATTAGACTCTTAGGGGAACACTCTTTTTTGGTTGACAACTTGGATTCCTCTCTAAAAATGATAGAAAGAGACATTTTTTACCTCATTTTATAAAAAAACTTCGCTGGTGGGTTCATGAAACAAAAATACTCTTGCTGAACTCATTCATTCTTCATCATGTGATTAATAAAATCAGGCTCCTTTTTCAGTAATCCGCGAGAAGGAATCCTCGGGGAAGGGTTACCCTTACAATTAAACTCGAAGCCAGAGTCAACCCAACGAGAACCGTTGCCTATTGACTTGGAGAATAAAGGCCTCAAAAGCTGTTTAATTATGTCCTTACACAAGGGGGGAGAAAGAAAAGAGGACCCATACTCGATACGAATTCGCGAGAAAATGCCACTGGGTTAATTATACGGAGAGAATCTCGAGATTATGCTGTGCTATGTAATTTCGTCCTGGAGGGTATACCAAAGGATTTTTCTGGATAATGCATTGGAATGGTGCGAAAATTTGAATATGTTATCAATGCGACTCGAACAGCGTGAAATCCTCGGTTTGGGTAGTGTTTTCTGGCGAGAGAAAGAACATACTGGTATTTGAATAGGGGAAGTGACGATTTCATTCGGAGTATAATTCAATGCATAAGTTGAAATGGCTGTTTGAACTCCCCCAGGTCGTATTACAGGGAGAGTAGAAATCTTGTGAGAATAAAATCACATTCGACAAGCTAACCAGGTATGGAGTACTTGTGAAACACACTTTATATTATCAAATCGATAAGAAGAACTGTTCCATATCATCGCAGTAAAAAATGAACTATCCAGTCTACTAAGTAAGCCTGAAAAGGGATTTTTATGTATTAGACCCGTTTGCACCAAACGCACTTAGTGTTAAGTGTCCCTTAAAATGAACCCTTAACTTAAATTACGTTGCACCAACTGTAAAGTGACATTTGATTGGCTAAAGCTAGCCTTAAATTTGAGCGCTCCTGTAATGACCACTTAGGTATTCAAGGGCGGGATTCTAACCTAAAATAATTTGTTGAACTCATAAACTGGCTGCAGAACTGCTGTGGTTTTTCTAATTTAGAAAAACCACAGTAATAATAATGCTATTTCAGCAACAAAAAGTTGTCACTCTTCGATAATAATATAATAGTTCACTTGACACTGACTGACAGGGCAATAAAGTTAGGTTAATGAAATGACAGCGATCATCGGCAACCGGCCAACCAATGAAAATGCTTCATTAGACTAGAATGAAGTTGCACCAAAATAAAAAACTGAAATATCACTAGATATGAAAACTTAAGGGCCCCTACTTAAGATTTTGTTAAGCCGCAGTCGTGCAACTGACAATAAAATTAAGCGTCCTTTAACTTTAAACTACGCTTAGTTAAGTACTCATTTTAAGGGGGATTGATGTAAACGGGCCTTAGTCTCGGTTGTGATATTCGTAATTTTTTTCCACCACAATTTTTGTAGCTCCTCTATAGTTTCGCTCTATCTGTTAGGAAAGACTATTCCTTGTAATAAAAATCATACAATGATAAGCAAATTCAAGGACAATTGAATTGAAAAGTAACAAAGTGCTTGTGATTGTATTTCTTTCTATTATTCCTGACAAAATTGGAACAAAGTCTATACCTATCTTCCAGTATTCATATTTAATTTTATAACAGTACGATCCAAATGTTCCTTCTGCTGTGTTTCCTAGGTATTTATACACAATTCCCGATTATACCTCAATCAAACTTCTCCAGAACCATTAATAGATCAGTCTAGGAGAACAATATCAGATATTGGGAAAGTCATCAGCAGGAAATGCGCTGGGTATTCCGGCCTTAAGCCCGGCATCAAGCGTAGGTATTTTTTATTTAGCAAGGGCGCAGGGAGAGCCGCGAAGGGAAGAAAAAATAGCAGGCAATTGGTATGCAGGACACAACAAGCGGAGCGGAGGGTGCATCGGAGACAGAAAAGGAGATCAATACCATGCCAGCAGAGTCAAGATGCTGAGACGCTTTGTGGCAACGTGCGAGGTTTTGCAAAGGTCTGTCGGAAATATTTGTAAATATTTTTTATTTTCCTGTATGAAATTTTAGACGACAATGGAAAACGAAAAAATCAGTCTGAATTCACTAAAAATGCGATAACTTTCTGAGAATACGACTAGTAACGTAGGTGATTGGTGTTGAATAGTAACTTTCCGACAAAAATTCTACATAGTTTTAAAATTTATCGATTGATTGAGAAACAAAAATAAAACAGGATATCAAGAATGATGAAAAGGATCCTTTGTATACAGGGTGTATCTTTGACTCGTACAAATATTTTAATAGTAGATTCCCGAGGTGAAAAGGAACACTTTTTTCCTATACCATTTTTTCCGATTCCGCCCTAATAAAAAGATTAAGCCACTTCAAGTTTTCATAATGAGCTATGTCACCCCTGGAATAACAAAATTATCTTTCAGCTAAATCTGTGACACTACACATCTATGGATCTTTTGAAAAGAGTTGCATTCAGCCAATTGCAAACCCAATTTTTCGAATTTCGCAGATATTTGTTATTTTTGAACATCAAATTACTCGAGAACGGCGCATTATACAAGAAAACATAAAGAACACTTTTATTTCACAATACCTTCAAATATTCACCAGATAGAGTCCAACTTAGTTTCAAGAGTTGGGTTCTTTAAATTCTTGGTAATTTTATGGTACAAAATGGTCATAATGAGAAAATTGGAAGATGTGGGTGATATCTTATGTTCGAAAAAGAACGAATTTCATTTCATTCGATGAAAATAACATTTTGTTAGAGTTTTTCAACAGCCTGTATCTTTCAAACCGAGCCGATACGAAAAAAAAATGTTTCTTTTGACCTCAAGAATCCATTGTTAGAATATTTGTACTCACCCTGTATAGTGTCTTCCTTAATTTTTTCCAGAAATAGCCATGGGAATTCCACAAGAATTTGTTGAAAACAAACATAGTTGCTGCTTAACCGGATGCCGTTTTGGTGAAAAAAACAAGCCTTATCGACCAAATTAACTATCATATCAACTGAACAACAATAATACTCCCAAGAGATTATCAATTTTAAATCATCGAAACCTTGAACTGCAAACTACGATAGAAATGGCAAGCGTTGAAAAATAAAACTATCAAATTCGCTATATAATACTCATGATTGGAATATGGATTAAATATAACGTCTCGAAATACTTTCATTGTTTAAGATCAAAGTGTACAAACAAAAACACGACGAAACTGAAATTGAACGGCTTTCGATATCGTACTGCACTGCTTATGTCTGTAACATCCTCGAAACAAATCAGTTCTCCAGTATCGCTCTGATTTGGGCCCTCTACAGGCTGAAGGACCTTGTCTGGTGTGAAAAATTTGCTGACCTCGAATACCTAACTCCTGTCATAAGTTTTCCTGAAAGATAGTCGATTTCTTTCATAATAAAACGTTGAACGCATTCATAATTTATTTCCAATTTTATCATATTTACCGGATTCTAGAAGTGCCAGATTGAAATCTCGTAAGCCTTTATGGACTAATGATTTTCTGTATTCGACTATTAGCCATGAAGAATTTTGGCAATCAGAATGGAATTCGTGTTATCTCTCTAATAAAGATTTGATTACTGATCCTTCAAAAAAAGTTCCTGGCTTTGATCTTCCTAGAAAAATTTGGTGTACACTAAATCGACTGAGGACTGGCCATGGTCGGTGTAATAGCATGCTCTTTAGGTGGAATGCTGTTGATAGTCCAAGATGTGAGTGTGGCGCAGAAGAAGAAACTATAGACCACTTGGTGAAGAGTTGTAGAATATATCATTTTCAGGGTGGTTTTGAAGACATTCACTCGGTGACCGATTCTTTTTTGAGATGGATTAGAAATTTCAAAATTATTTAATAAGAAATATAATATAATATAATATAAAATTCAATACCCCTCTCATTTTTTTTCTTTCTTTTTTGTTTTCAGATTATTCTTCGTTAACCATCGTAGTAGAAAAAAGGGGAGGAAGTTTTTGGATTTTGTCCTATGAAGAAGATGTCCTTCAATATAATAATTTCAGCTTATTCTTTACACAAATACATCATCATTACACTTGTATGGGCAAACAGAGAGTTTTTTCTGAGGTTTTTATCTCTGTTTTTTCATGTATCATAGGAAGATATGTATAGAACCCCGTTGACATTTTTCCTCTGCTTACACTGAGATCTGGAACGAGGAACAGGTTTTTAGGATCTGTCTCTTGTTGCCATTTCTTTACACCTGCTTCATTGTTTTTCAGATTGTAAAAGTTTGTAACACTCTTTTTCAAAATATATATAATTGTGTTTAGGTGTGCCTCTTCAGCCAATAGATAAATGGTGATATGCCGATATGGTGCACCGAATTTCTCTGGCCCAAGCTCCTACGCCATCCATCAAAAGAAGCAGCGAGATTGACAGACGGCACGAAGTAATAAACTGGCATATCTTTGACGGAATGAGCATCCCCCATCCCCATACATTGATTTATCCCCGTTTCGGTGAAATATGTGAATGGGATCGCGTCACGTCCTAACGTCCCTCCTTCGGTCCTTAATCAAGATATATCCACCGGAGTCCCGGAGCCAACGCCGGTGAGATATTGCCGCCCGGAAAAATCGCTTTTATAACCTCTATTCAGTATTTATATACACACATAGAGCACTAAAGGCGGTTTACGTTATTGCCCTACCTTGGAAATTCCCCGCAAACTTGGGATAATTCAGGAATTGTTGCCTTGGGTAAAATTTATACCAGCTGGAAAAAGTATCCTGGATATCTCGACTAGATATCTCAAGTTTCTTCGATCAATTCTGTATGGCAGGTGTGGATCATACGAGCTGATACTCCACTGATTAAACTCGGACAGTCATTAATCAAAGAAAGTTCCTCAGACGTCATGAATTTCAGCAACTAAGTTGGTCTTTTCAGCTTAATCATTCCGAATTTGATAGAGACAGAATTACTCTACCATTATTGTTATGTATGACTCTAATTACGTCCCTGTCTCCTTTGGAATACTTCACGAATTATCATGGGTGTCTATTAAAACGGTGACATGATAAAATCCTAAGGGTAAAAACAAGTAGTCAGCTAGCCAGAGGTGGAGTTGATAGTACAACAAATAATGTAGAGATTAATTCAATAAGTGTGCAATATATAATTCAGTATGAATCACAGTATGATGGTGCGGCAAAGAATTAATAACAAGAACAAAACATTGAATGGAAGAGAAAAATATACGAAATCAGATCCAGAGAACAACGCTTGTGCAAAGCAAGCAAAAACAAACGCCCTGCGATATATTTTTATACCGATACTTAGCCGAAACATAGAGGTATTTGCTCGGAGAATTTTCAACAGTGATCTGCCCGCCATGACGTCATACTGTTGCTGAAATCAAGAGACTATAGTTTGAATAGTCGCTCCTTATTGGTATCCCAAATTTTATTCTATCCCTGTGGAACCATGCCCTCGGATCTTTACTAGAAATATTTCGGAACAATCAATATCCTCTGGCGCACGGAGAAGAGAACACAAATCATCGTGATATATCTCTATCTGAGTATCGACATTACTCATACAGCAAGGAATGGAAATATTCACCCCGAACGATGCGACGCAGGAAGTGACGCCTCATATCATCCCGAAGAACATCCACCAGTCCCTATATTAATCTACCATTAGGAGAAATAATTTATCACCGCATTGACAACTGGAACGGTTATATAAAGAAGTGACGGAAACTGAAGGGTTGTACTTGCAAAACGCCGACCGCTTGCGGCAGTCATTCATTAACCCATTCAGGGGTGGATGCTATGAATTTCACAGCAATCGACTACGATGGGAAATATCACTTAAACCAAAATCATATATTCAAGGAGCATTGTCTTGACCGGCTTTGAATATGCAAAACAACTCATTAACGGAATCCTGAAATAAACGAAATTAATCCAGATAAATAAATAACATCCGCTGATGAAATCCACAAAAATATTACACTGTTTTTAGAACTAGCTGTGCACTATCACTCGAAGTATCAATATAAATACCATTTCGTCGAGCAAGAGTAGATTCTGATCATGATTTCGATCTCATTTGACCTCGTCAGGGCAACACAACTCTTATCTCGACGAAAATTCAACTAATTAGTCGAGGTGGATGTTGTGTTGCTCTGACGAGGTCAAATGGAACCAAAACCATGGTCATGATATGCTCTTTTTCGAATTCCTGATAACTTACTCAATATTTTCCGGATGTTTCACTAATTTTGTACGAAAAATGAGGAAATGACGTGGCACCATCCTATAACTATCACTAGAAGTCATAATCTGGAGTTTGTCAGAAATTTCCCTCGATGTTTTCATCCAATTCCACAAATTCGCTCTCATTCCACCAATAGAGGAATTGAAATCTCGCAGCTTCCATCCCTTCTCGGAAGGGGTGAAGCTGGCGTGGTATCCTAGCCGAGAAGTCGATGATAATTTAGTTATTTATGTGGTAGTTCATTTCGTTCGTAATTAAGCGATGTAGGACGGAATTCAGCAGGGTCTAACCCTTTGAATACCCCAATGAATGACTGCCACAGGCCGAAGGCATTTTGCAACTGCACCCCCTTCTGCTCGGACACTTCTTTATCTGCTCGTTTCGGATGTCAGCGGAGCAATAAATCGTTTCGGCTAATGAGAGAAATGAGGGAAAATTATAAGTGGAAATTTCTGCCATTTCTGAGGGCTCTGTCGACTCTAGAAAAATTATAGATGCTTCTTTCGTAAGTTAGTTTCATTGATTCAATTGTGAAAATTTTTTTTTTTTTTCTTCTTCTTTAGGACTGGGACTGAGGGAAAAAGGGACCATTCACCCATTCAGTATAAGTGTTAAAGAAGGTTAGAGAGATAATCTTTTCGACGATATTTAGTGTTCGTTATATGCACTGATCTTCTTCAGTCACTGAAAAATCTTCTGGATTATTTTCACGAAATTTCCCTTACGTCTCTTTTGCATCGTGATTCGTCATCATAAAATGAGTACTCGAAAAATTACAAAACATTTTGTCAGGCCGTATCGAACACAATGCGTCGAGCAAAATACCATAATCGAAAATCACCCAGCAAGACACCAAGCCTTTCATACACGATGACTTATCATTTCGCCTACCAATGCTGCATGGCATCCTACCACTTGGGCACGTGCAATGCGTGGGCAAGTATTGTAATCAATCAAAAGACGCCTCTGTGCTATTGTGTTTCGTCGCCACTTATTAACATATATCCTTTGATGCTACTTTCATTCATGGATGTGTCGATTCATTGGGAATGGTATAGTGAAATGATAAAATTATATGAGTTGATTTGATCATGTGGAAAAAAATTCGAAGAGAGAAATAAGAGAAGAGATATGCAAATTCACGATCTTTTTGTAGGCTGCCTTTTTCTATAATGATAAAGCAATATTTTCACTGACAACAAGTTGTCCCCCAATTTAAGACACATTGCGCCACTAATCCAACTTCACGGAACTTGTAATTCAAAAATCAAGTAAATGAATTGGTAGGTGAATTCTAGCAATATGGATAGTTTTAGGAATAGCCATCAGAATCTCCAGAATCGTCACATCCATCACAAGACTTTTTACTGTGTGTAGTGTGATGTGGACTGTAGTGAAATAAGTCTTTTACTGTTCTACATATATTCCATAAATAGCCAATTTGGCCATTATGCTCGTGCGTGTAGACCGACCTTTAGTTCATTCCATCGGATGTATATTATCTGTACTCGTACATATGCTGAAATTATCCGATGTGTAAATATCGTTTCACACGTTTAATAAGAACATCATTCAATGTTTTAAAATTGCTATAACCATGGTTAACGCGCTCCTTTATTCAGAAAGTGCTATTTTCCATTTCCAACTAGTGAGAAAACTGTTGAATTCCCACAAAGATATACTAAAGTGCCTCAACAAAGATTCCTTGAAGGTATTGGATGTTGGATGCGGATCCGGAGGAGCATTATTAGAAGAACTTCTGCCGATTCTACCGAAGAATTTTTCAGAACTAGTGGGCGTTGATAAGAATGATTCGATGATCGAATATTGTAAAACGCTAAAGGTCGATCCACGAGTTTCCTTCCATCAGTTGGACATAGACACGAAGTGCATCCCGGAAAAATTCATCGGAAAATTCGACCTCATCACGTCTTTCTTATGTCTCCATTATGTTAGCGATTATGAGTAAGTTGATAAGTAAGTAAGTTGATTTCCGAATAATTTTGCTCGCAGATTCAAATTTGAACAATTCGATTGGGAAACGTCTGGAGTTCAACTCAGATATATTTCGTAAACAAGGAGAAGCTAAACAGGTCGGTTGTTATTATCAAAAATATTCTTTCAAAATAAAGTACACTTATCACAGTTTACGCCTGACCGAATAATATAAAACACTTTTGTCTGCATTTTAGGCAGACAGAAACTGACGAAAATGGGTGGGGGAGTGGAGTAGAATGGAGTGGAGTGGAGTGGAGTGAAATTGAGTTGAGTTGCGTTGCGTTGCGTTGAGTTGATTTGATTTGAGTTGAGTGGGGTGGACAGGAGCGGAGTGTAGTATTATCTCATAAACATTCTAACTTACATGCAATGCTAATTGAGTCCCCAATTGTCTTCAATCTTTTTGTCACCATAGATTCAATAATTCTCAATTTTGGTGATCACATAAAATGCTATATCTTCTTGGTCTGTTCAACTGTTGTCGACTCCGTAAAATTACTATAATTTACTAAAGGCACTCACAACATTTAACATATTTGAATGTGTACTAAGTTTGAAAGGATCTATTTTTTTTATTGAATTTCAAATTGAATCATTCACGGGGTGGATAACTATTAGAAAAAGATTTCCATAACTAATTTTTAATGCGATTTTGGAGTTTAAAAAAAATGCCAATTGAAATATAAAATAAACGTAAAATCTATCGTATAACTACTCTACTCACCTTTTTATATTTTTTTCAGTCAAATGCTCAATAACATCCGCAATATGCTCAAGCCAAGGGGAGAATTTATTTATCTTCAAGCTTACAAATCGAACCCGTTAAGTGAAACCTACAGAGAACTGAGTAAAATCAAGGCTTGGAATTCATATTTCAAAGATTTCGAGAACTTTAGACCTCACTTTAGCGGAGACAATCCAGATGCTGAACTGAAACAGGTGTTTCAAAGGAATGGATTGGAATTATTGAGGTATAAATTCCATCAAGATGGATTTGTGAATAAACCCAAACATTTTATAGGTGAGATTATGTTTACTCTCTTCACAATTACTTCAAACGTTCTATGAAAATGATTGTCATAAAATCTTTTTCTTATTGACTGTTCTTTCTTGCTAAATAATGAAGAATATGTATGTTTTCCGTTGACAATATTCACTCAATTTTATTCCAGAACTTTTTAAATCTTTGGACACTATAGGAGAGGCTCTTCCCGAGGACCAGAAAGAGGAATATTTAAAAGATTTTCACAAGTGTTTCAGTAAGGTCATGAATTTCGATTACGTTAGTGAAAAGAGCTTGAACGAAAAAACTGAGATGTCATACGATTTTCTCAACGTTTACGCACAAAAACCCTGATAGTTGCTCGTGTTTATAATTTATTTTTCTCATATAGGTGTTACTGTAGTGTAAGTAAATGTTCGTAATAAAGTTATAGTGCTGATGAAAAAGGAACTCTTATTTAATCGTTATATCACGACACACATGAAGTTCTATTTGAAATTATTGAAATTCAATACATTTGATTTTTCCCCTTTTCATTGGACTATTTCAGTTTTGTGTTTTCGCCACTCTATATGTAGCCAAATTATAAAAGCTAAAAGGTTAATTCAATAAATAATAGCGATAGGTAGGTGCGTGCGTTCGAAGTTTCGTATCAATATTAACCTCGACATATGCACAGATAACAATTTTTAATATCTTGCTCGCAATCTTCATAAATAACTTTCGTTATTCAGCTTCCATCCAGCCTATTGAGTAGGGTCATACAGTGAAATGGCCGTCAACCCTTTAAAATTTTACCAAAATGCGGTCTACCATCTTGACCATGTGAAAACACAATACGTGAACTTCATGAAATCGATGAACATACCAAAAAATAGACCATTAAGTGTTTTGGACATCGGACTTGGAAGTGGTCGGGTGTTTTACGAGGTGCTTCTACCATTATTACCGAAAAATGTTTCCGAGATCATCGGCAGTGATAGGGAGATCGAAATGATCGATTTCTGTCGATCAATGAATGAAGATCCAAGAATTACATTCGAAAAACTTGATATTACTGACGAAAATTTACCAAACCATCTACAAAAAAGGTTCGATCTGGCATTTTCGTCTTATTGTTTCTCCTACCTGAGGGATTTGAGGTAATTTTCAGAAAACTGAATGCTGATATTGTCAAATTGAGATCAATGCCTAAATATAAAAAAAAAAATTTCAGACACGGATTCAAAAACACTGGCAAGTTACTGAAACCGGATGGAGAACTTTTGAATATGTTCCAGTATAAGAAGAATGGCATGTATACAACTTACAGAAGACTGAGTAAAATAGAAAAGTGGAGACCATATACAGAGAATTACGCTAATTATACTACTAATTTAACTGGCCCAACCCCTGAGGTAGAGCTGGAGAAAATATTCAAGGACATTGGAATGACCCTTTTGAAATATAAATTCTTTCCAGAGTATCACATGGATATGACCAAGAGAAATATTTTAGGTAAGTGTGCATATTGTGCATGTTGCATGGGCACTATACCTTCAGAGAATTTTAGTCATAAAGTTCAATTTCCTGGGAATCCAATAATTATTTCATCATTTTTAATCTGCATTTGGATACAGTCCCACACTGAATAAGTATCAGTAGGGATTAGTAGTCAATTATGTGACTACTTATACTGCTTATATCGGTCGATAACTCTTTCTAATTTAGGACGAGGAGAATGATTCTAACTCTAATTAGCGAAAGTTATTTTTGACTGTATAAGATGTATCTTACCACTCTGCTTTTTCAAATGAGAGTTCCCTATTTTCATATCATATTCTGATTCTCCATGAAATTCTAATTTCGAAATGCCCCAATCGTCGAAATTTATTTTGTGCCTCTTCAACCATTCGAGATTTTTTTTAATTAAATTCCCGAAGTGAATTCTTCTTAAGTTCTTCACCCTACAGATGGTCCAAAAGACACTGCGTTTTTTCGAAAATGACCTTCAAAGAGACCACTAGGATCACCAGGAATGCCATTTGAGAAAATTGGCTTATTGACAATGATCAAAAACTGCAGAATACTTATTTATTAATTAATCCCCTTTTTTTGCAGAGGCATACGTATCATTAGATAAAGTATACTGGGAAGTTCCGAAACATCAACAAGAGGAATATAGGAAGGATTTCATGGCAATTTTCAGCGAAGAAGTTGAGGTTGATTTCGATGACGAAGCAACTCTTGAACAAGTAATAGAATTCAATTTCCCCACAGTAATTGTTCACGCCAGAAATTAGAGAATTTTTATTTGAATTTCGTCTTTTTTCTCCATAACCAAAAAAGAGAGAACACATTTGAGCTGTGCTCTTCCCAGTTGCTTTTTTTGAACTGAGCCCATCTAGCATCTGACAAGATTTTTTGTCAATCCGTTCCTGGAGGTCTTTAACAATGGGGGAAGGTATTGGAAACAAATCATCACTTATATTCTTATATTGACTCAAATTCGAAAAAAATGAATTAAGGGAGTACCATTTGGAGGAAAAATATTAAAGCATTCCTGACTCGTCTTTATATACTTCATTCACAACTTGAAAAGAGTCACGCAGTGCCGAAACACCTTGTATAAATATACCCACTTTCACTTCACAAAGTAAAACGGTTTTTTTAGTATTTTTAATGTCTTGGAAAAGAGATGTGGAAATTCAAATTATTATACTTCTATTCTGGTCATCTATTACAAAGTTTGTATTGATTGAAATAACGGAACGACATCGATGAAGCATCTCGTTCAAAAAATAACGTCAGGAAGGAATTAGGAAGATTAATGAGGCGTGGGTATCCTGTGGGAGCCTGAGATACGCGGCTGATTCGAGAGTAACGCGCTGAAACTGCGTCTCAGGAAGGGACAGGCATCGACGCAGTGAAAGAAAGTCTGAAAGACTAATCAGAACAATCTTGTCTCCGGCTATTAACTTATATAGGGGTATCAATTCTGTCTCCGCTCACAGAAATCCCGCGGGAGCCACACTTACTCTCCTCTCCTTCTTTCTTTAATTTGTTTTTCTGCCGAGTTAACCGATCTCCCCGTCTCGTAACAGTTTTATTTTACATACGGCGCTTTTTCCAATTAATAGGGTACTTTGAATGTAGGCAGCGCGGGTCTCTGGTTCAATTCAACCGAAGCCTCTGCCTCCTACTTCGAATTGCCGGATCGATTATTCGTTTTGAAGGAGCCGTTGCAAATTTCAGACTCGAAAACATCCTTCTGCTGTAATAAATTAATCAATTCTACTCAACATATTTAAGATTTCTCACGAAATAGCTCCATTTTGACCATTCCTAATTTTTTTCAGTCAACCAGAAAGTCTTTCTTAGATACTTACGATTTAATACAATAAGTTTGCTGCTTGAAAACAGCTCAACCACTCCGTATGTTGATCCTCCTGTTTCTCCTTCATTTTTCCAAAAGAAAATCTTCAAATTGGGAACAAGAAATCCAGCAGAAAAGAGATAAGTCGATAACGCTGCAATTCATTGGCACCATAGCAAACAGCCTCTCCTTAACCTCTCGTCTGACCGCTTTTATTCCATATGCGAGTATTCCGATACAGGAGGAATGCTCATTCTTCTGGCCAACTTCTCCCCTAAAGTTTCCCGCATTCTCCTTGCCGAAGGACCTCACTATACTCCTGTGGATGACACCGAAAGAACTGGGGAGTTTTAAATTGAAGTTGGGGTGACAAAGTGACCGGAAAATGGCATTTTAAATGAGCACGTTTGAATGTTCCATTAGTGACATTCGGCAAGACTTATGTGACTACTTGAACTCGCTATAAATGAGTTTCCTTAATGGTTTTTAAGGAACGAAACTTTAATGAGAGGAATCGACTATTGGATGTCTACACGAAGATTCTTTCCACGAATGACTGATGTTTATATTGTGTGAAAATGTATCGATATTATGAAAGGAAATGAGGAAAACAGTTCCATAACATAGATTCTCAAAGACCTAGGTCTATGAGAATGTTAAGACTTAGAGGTCTGGTATATTTCTTCAGTTGAAATATAGGTACATACCCACAAAAACGAAATTCAAGATCTAACACTAAGAAATAAGGGAAAATTCATTGAATTGAATGAAAGATTTCATATTTAAAATATCTTGTTAATGGCTCCATAAAAGTGTTTAAAAAAATAATTTTCAATTGCCCAATGTCCCCTATCATTTGGGTAAACTACTGAAGCTGGCAAATGGAAGGAAAAAAAGAACCCTAAATCCCAGTAAGCGGACATATATAAGGTATTAGAGGAATTTCAGGGACGCAATATATTTTAAACTCGAACCTCTCCCCCAACAATAAGACTATTAGCCTAATAGAGCAAGTAGATGGACCGCGTCCAGTTTGGGTAAGGTTGTCCGGTTCTGGGTGACAAATTGGGGTGAAGAATCACCCTTAAGATGCCTTCCATCAGTATTCCAAGTCCCCTTTGGAGTCTTGAATTCGAAGTAATAGGGGAGATCGTTCAGCAAGAGGGAAAAGGAATGTAAATCTCTTGCAGCAACTGACCTCTTGATGTGCATACATTCTTCTGGAAAGTAAATTGAATTCTTTTGGATTAACTTACGTTCATGTTTGAAAAAATTATATTATTTTGACTGAATATATTTCAAAATGTTCTAAAGTTTAACTATCTGTCTGTTTGCGATCTATTCTATACGTTATAAGATACTGTAGACAATTTCCGTTGTATAATTTCCAGTAGAGCATTTTCAATCTGCCTGGTTCTTTTGAAACCGAAATCTTCTATTGAATATACAGGATGTTTTCAAAGGTGAGGCTTTTTTTGACAGAAGGTAGAACTCATCAAAATATGTAAGTCGTTCAACCAAAAATTGTCTATGTAAAATATCCTAATACAATATAAAATACAACCTCCAAAAGTTCGACCAAATTTCATTGAATTTCAAATACGGGACTGTGGAAGGTGACTCCGGCATCGCAAAAACGAAAGCATGAACATAAGGATGGACAATGAATGGTTCAGTGACAAGTTCATCGGATTAGATCCATCAGGTCACTTTTGTGAGAATAATAATTGTTGCAACGTGCAATTTAGGGTGAAAAAAATGTAGAAAATCGAGGAAATTTCTTGAAAGTGCTTATGTTAGTTATGTTTATCCATTTCATCCCATTTTCACGACGATTGTTGGAATGTTCGAACAAGAAGATTGTGATGCCCATTGTGAAGAAATCCGAGAATAGTTTAGACGAATTTTATTGGTGAGGTTTTGAAGTATTATTCTATTTTTCTGTCTCTTCTGTCAGTTGGTATCGAAATGAGCCATTTCATAAAATCGTTTGAGTTACTAAAGAATAATGAGAACAATTTGGCAATTTTAAGTTTCCATTTTCAACCACGTAAATATTGAACGAGCCAATATCCTAAACGAAACCACTTGGTCGTATCAGGAGACAAGTTTTTTCCCACTGCTTTGCTATATGTGTAATTCAGCTAACATACGGTTTAGGGTCGTATTAGGATCTATTTCAGTAATCATTTAAAATTTTTTTTTAATTTTATCATGTTGAAAGTTTTGTATAGGTGATTTTTGGTGAAACGCTTCATTTTGACCAGTTCTACCCTCTGTTGAAAAAAAAGCCTCACCTTCAAATACACCCTGTATATACCCATGTTGAATGGAACTGAATGAAACGAGCTTCTTCTTGGTATACCGTAATAATATCATGCTTCATCGATAACCTTAAAATATAGCTGAATACACCTACTTCTCGGAGTGTTTTTAATTTTTTTCCTTTTAATTCTTGACTTTTCCCAACATCACTGAACTATGTATTAATTGATATTTGGAGGATACACTGCTCAACTGCGTTCTGCAACTGCTAAAGTAATCCCTACTTTAGCTATCATCTTTGGGAACTTTAACACTCCGAGATCTAAATATCTAGATCTTAACAAGATAATGCTACACCTTCTAACTGGATCATTCACAGGTCATTATCGCCTCAGAAAGCACCTATTGGACTCCATACCTCGGAAAAAAATCTGGGAAGCTCTCGAAACTATGGAAGTCGACGTGGGATTGGTAAAGCTCATCAAGGAACTGTACAGGGATAATCAATCGTATGTGAAAATCGGACATAGACTCTCGTACCCGATTAAAACCACAAAGGGTTTAAGGCAGGGATGCAGCTTGTCTCCCCTACTTTTCAATGCCTATGTCGAAGTAGCACTTGGAGAGTGGAAAAGAAGATGCGAGGGGATGGGAGTGCCGATTGGGAATGGAACTCTCTTCTCCCTTAGCTTTGCTGATGACCAGGTTGTGATAGCCCAAGACTCCTATGATCTGGAGTTTATGATCAAGAGACTGTATGACGAATACAAGAGATGGGGACTGCAAGTTTGTCTGAAGAAAACAGAATACCTGATCATCAACTCCAGTGCTCGCTTTGAGGTACTCATCAATAATGATGTACAAATCCAACAAGTTAACAAGTTCAAGTACCTCGGAGCTACAATCAATAAAGACGGCATTGGTGTGGAGGAGATAAGAACAAGAATTCAAAACAGCAAGAAGGTAATTGGATGTCTCAATAGTCTTTGGTGGGATCGGCACATATCTTCCAAAACCAAAAAATGACTTGGCCTTACACTGGTGGAATCGGTGCTGTGTTATGGCTCAGAGCTGTGGACACTCAACGCAGACTCTAGAAGGAAGATTCAGGCAGTGGAGATGGACTACCTCAGAAGGAGTGCCGGAATATCAAGAATGGAACGAAGGACAAATGCCGAAATAAGACAAATCATGAAGGCAGAGGAGACGGTACTGCAGCGTATAGAAAAGAGAAGTCTTAAATGGTTCGGACATGTCCTTCGTATGCAAGAGGATAGGTTACCGAAACAAATTTTTCAGTGGACTCCTGCTGGCAGAAGGAAACGGGGAAGACCAAGGAAATCCTGGAACGGTACGATCAGGGAGGCAATGGAGGCCCGGGATTTGAATACTGAGGACGTTCTGAACAGAGAAGTGTGGAGGAGGGTGACGGGAAGGCGGCAATAGGCTGTATTTGGTTACACACTATATGTACTATTATTATATATTGTAACTTTATCCCGTAATATATATATAAAGCACCTATTGGAAATGGGTATAACAGAAACTGGGGAGGGGGATGAAACTCCAGATCACTTAGTGACAGCCATTGCTAGTCAACCAAACAATACTTAAGACTACAAACTTACACAAGAGAGAGGGTAATCTTCCAAACCATCTCATATACTGGAGGTCATTAGGACATGGTGAGCTGTAGACTTCGTAGCAGCAAAAACTGCTCTAATGGGAGGCAAAATAGACCTTAAGGTCGCAAGGCAACGCTACCTGCTTTGAAATCTAGAATTTACGTATCGTCTATCGAATACACTTTCGAGAGTAATCACACTAGTTCCTTTCAGCTCAAAAAAAAACATATTTTGGTAGATATTTGGTGAGAAGAGAAGCTGCTGCTCAATTCCGAATTACTCTGGCTCCTAAGCCCCTCCAACGACGTGTATTTTCAAGATTTGCTCTTGCGGTTCATCCAATGAAGTTTATCCACCGAGCAACGCGAACAATTATTCCACCTTCCTCTGAAATAATACATCAGAACGTGTTCCCTCAACCGCACACTGTTATAACAACATTTGTTGTTGACGGGTCTGGCCGCAACAACTCCACAATATGAGGATGGGGCGGTGGAGTTCTTCGACGCCGCTTCCACCCCTCGGCTATATCTACGTATGTTGAGGTTGGGTAACAGCTGGCTGAACACCGAACCTCTGGGATGCCGATGCTGTTGGAGGCGGAAGAATTGAAGAATTTAAGTGTATTGTGCACCCCTGCCTGTTTGTTTCAATACATGTGGCGCCAGCGATGGGGTGATATTAAATTTTTAATGCAACATTTGCGGCTTGTCGTTGACGATATTGGAAATTGACACGAAATACTTTCCCTTAGCCAAAGACAACACAAGAGATTGATGGTTGAAATATGCAACGTTCAAAAACCACATAAGAGTTGGTGTTTGAAGGCCAGTAGCACCCTTCAGGTGGGGATGTTCAAGAAGGTCATACTATTGTATTTTCTCAATTTTCACCTGAAACTGTGAAACTGTTAAATGGGCATTTTTCCAATTTGAAAAATTGGTGAAAGTAATGTATTTCTGGTCGAGATTTGTACCTTTATTCTCCGCTAAATATATCCCCTCAACAATTAATATCGAGCTCGAAAAAAAAGGGACGGAACAAAAAGCTCCCGCAGCGGGCACTCGACCAAACAAATTAGAACAAATCCCGATCAAAACCACCCCAACGACCCCAACAAACGTCATGACGCAATCAGCCGATCAAACAGCCAAGCATTAGAATTCAAGTCACGTTCGTATAATCTAAGTTTTGCATTATTTTATCTATGGAACACATTTTAACCCGTTCGACGTTCGTTGGTGACACGATCTGTAAAGTCCTCTCGTTATGGATCAACAAGAATGGGGTTTGGTTGGTTTGTATGATGGCGAAACTCTTGGGTGAAATGCTGACCGCGGGAATGGATATTGAATGTTATCCGCAGATGGAAAATTCTAATTTTCTACATTGAAAATGTGCGAAATTGAAATCATTTTCTTCTTATACGAATGCTTGTTAAATATTGCAAAATATTCTACCTATTCGCGTATGTTGAAGGATTTCCAGTGGACCAGTAGAACATATTTCGCCTATTGACAAAGCCAAGAATGAGCTTCATCTTCTAAAGATGATTTTGAAAATGAAATTCGAGATCTGCTTCAATATTTTCCAGGCACCAACTTAAGAATGTCTGAAGCCTTGAATGGTCTAGTCTAGAGGCTAAAATTTTTGAGCAAACTGGATCTTATATGCTTAATTGAAAATAAAGAATGACCTGTGAGCAGTACGGGCCTTTTTGCTATAAAATAGTAAATACTCTAATGAGTATACGATAAAATTGTTAATTATTGAGACTGATAAACCAAAAACTCCTGGAAAATACGCCACATTTTAATCGCCCTTCAACTCAATGGTAGAGAAGCACTTATCAAAGTTTTCTCAGTCGATCAAAACTAAACACAAACAACTAGAGAACACTCTTAACTGACCTCGCTCCGTGTGAAGAGGGATTATTTTCTTATTTGGAGGGCTTATTAGGACTGTGCATATGCAGATAGGAAAACAGGGGTGCGGTATTTTGAATGGGGGATGAAATAGCGGTGATCCGATCAGACTCGACACTGCGAACACTTGGTTAGTGTAAAATAACACCCCGAGGAGTGATATGCCATTATTCTGCCACGTTTTCGTTTCATCTTCATAACGCTTTATTTTTGTGTGTTACCTAGGTCGGCTGGGCATGAATAGAAGCTTCAAGGGTTCGACGGTTCGACCTATTGATCTGGACCATTTTCAAAGTGAGCTAAAAAGACTTGAGCGAGCCCCAAACTGTATTTTGTTTCGGAATATTGAAATAAAATATGATGAAGATGAAAATGAAAAGATCAAAAATGGAAGTGTGGATGATTATGTAATGGTTTTTGCAATATATCAGACACATCACGAAGCTGTCAAGATTTGAAACAATTCTTGAATAGGAAATGATCATATAGTGTACTTTTTACTTTGAAAAACGAGTACTTCTACACATATTAAAGGTCGAAATTTTACTTCGAACCCGAAACAAATAGGGTGGTCTGGGATATCGATCAGCCATTCCAAATTGTTACTTACATCAGCAACCCGGCATTAAAGGGATATTTACCCCGCAGACACTCCCGGAGCTGTTGAGCCAGACTTTTCTATAACAACCCTTCTGTCAATTTCGAGGTTTTCCACCCACTGAATAGCCTAACGAAAAGGGAGGATTTCCGTCTAAACACCATACCGCGCACCCTGTAATTACAGGGACCGCGATGGGTCCAGGCAACAATGTATCGATGCAGTTACTCGGTTTTATGCGCTATCACAATACGCAATCAAGGGCGGTTTGGTTTGCTTTTGAACCTGGTAATTTGGTTATGTTTTAATTTCGAGGAGGATTTTGCGGGGTGGAACTCCGATCTTATTCGGCATGTCAGCATGTCGGTATTAACAGACCCTTCTTCTTAGTCACTAACAATCGACACGATGTTTAGCTTCCAGGAAAAATATTCCTTCGTATTTTCACCCTGAAATTTGGCTTGCAGCTGAAAGAACAACATTTTGTATCGTCACTTATTGAAAACTAAAAAATGTTGCAGTATTTAAAGCCTTTTCTGGCATTCATTCGAGGAAATATAAATATGTAGCAATGAAATGGTAAAATTTCTTCCAAAGAGATGGAAAACTGCACAAATGATAGTTTTCAACAAGCCTGGAAAGGAACGGAAATTTCCTCAAAATTATAGACCAATCAGCCTACTATCAGCACTAGGAAAAATCGTCGAGAGGGTTATCGCTAAAAGGCTGAATGAGGAAACAGAAATGTTGAAGATAATTCCACCAGAGCAATTTGGATTTCGACGAGAACATTCGACTGAACTCCAATTGCTACGGCTCATAGAATACGTCACCGAAGGAATGCTGACCAAACAGGCCACAGGATTAGGTCTGATGGATATCGAGAGAGCTTTTGATAGAGTATGGCACGAAGACCTAATCTACAAGATGAAAAAAGCAGGATATTCGACCAAGCTATGCAAGATTATGAGGAACTATCTGAGGAATAGAAACTTTTATGTGAAGATAGATGGAGCAACCTCTCAAACCAGATAATTGGAAGCGGGAGTGCCTCAAGGACCGGTACTTGGACCTCTGCTTTACGTAATACACGTTTATGATATCCCGAAGAATGCTAGAAATATGCTCACCTTGTACGCAGATGACACAGGAATAGCGTTCAGACATCGACGCCCAGAGATCATACACCAGAGACTGCAGAAAGCCATAGATGAATTACTCAAATGGTGTATCAAATGGAAAATCCAAATCAATGGAAGAAAGACCCAAGCAATATTACTGCAAAAGAGAATATTGAGGATGGAAGAAAACCTTGAAGTTGATGGAGAAGAGGTTGAATGGAAAAATGAAGCAACATACCTAGGAGTGAAGCTTGACAGAGGACTTACATGGAAAAACCACATCAAATGTGCAGTTGATAAAACAAAAGCCGCAATGAGTAGACTTTATCCACTCATAGGCAGAAGAAGTCATATGAATAAGAACATCAAGTTGACGATGATTAAAACTATCGCGCGACCACAACTCACTTATGGATCGGCACATCAAGAGAATACAGGCCACTGAGAATAAACTCCTTAGAATGGCGATGGATGTACCCTGGTTTGTTAGGAACAAACAAATCTACAAGGACTTGGAATGGCAACCAGTTACAGAATTTATCAAGAGAAAGGCGGAAAGGATATTCGACAAAGCCAAACAACATCCAAATGAGGAACTACGAAGATTAGTCGACTACGATCCAACGGAAGAAGCTAGAAGGTCAAGAACCTACCACCGAAGACCGAGAGATCAGTTGAGGATTTTAAGTAACCAAAGAAAAGCTTAACCTATAAAAGCTATGGGCAGCATACAACTATCAACACGACTATGATCGTGTGAGTGTCCAGAAACCATAAGAGTCAACTGGTTAATGCAAAATGCCCGGAACCTATGAAGAAGCAGTAAAGGGTTTTTAGTGGGTCTCGAGCTCAAGAGAGTGAGAATCCCCACTCTGTTCCCCCTCAGGAGAGGGTGTGTTCGTCTGTCTTGCAGATTTTCCCCCTGTTAGACCAAAAAAAAAGTAAAATTTCTATTCTTCGATTCATTCAACGTTGGTAAAGCTAATTTAGCAGCAGAGTACTGCCTGGTCCTCATGTTTTAAGATGTGTTATGAAAATATTTGTGGAAAATGAAGCCAATTTTTTGCAATAGGTACCTACACCACCCTCCTGATGTTATGGGTCGTCAAAGAAAGGACGCGAAGGGAATTTTTGAATCTTCTAGAGGCACTGCAAGCTTCAAACATGTAAATTGCAATGTATTACTCTGGTAGCGAATGTACTATCTTCTGAAATCGAGATCAGACTGGTGAAAATAATAGGGGAAGTGGATGAGGTCAGCAACCTTTGATTTAATGAATATTGGGGTCCTACTTTCTTACCCTCAGAGTTTTTCCTAAGTGCTATTTTGAGGTACTTAATGGTGAGATGTCGTTACGATGGAGACGTGTTTAAAGCATCTCCTTATGTCCACATATAAGGTTGGCGAACAGCAGAATCTCAGTGAACAGTGAGAATATTGAGGGAGTTCGAAATGGAAGTATTTTGTTCACCAAATAGCAAAAGAATGCGCTACTCGTGTGGCTAGCTTCATCAGCTTCACCAGGAAATATCGACACCATCTGAAGGATGAGTTTTTTTGCTCTATTACCGTTAGAACTCAAATAAATTAATAGTGTGCATTCGAAAATGGGTGTAGTCCTACAGGCCACCCTTCGTGTCGAATATCTGCGCAATTTTAGTGCGGGATTCGCATTTCACTGGGTTGATACACCTGAAGTAGAAGAAACAGCTGATAGCGAGCCAGTTCGATATAAAACAGCCTGTACATGGGCTCGATGCATAGACAATATAACGAGCGAACTCACTGAGCTTATATATGTACCCGTGACGCGTATCTCATTCATACTTTTGCATAGAAAGTAGTCATTTCGTATGGACGACGAGGAGGAAAGCTCCCCCTGCAGCAGCGCGCCAGACAAGGACGGCACCAGCACGTTAACATGGAAACTCTGTCCCGTGCCGCCGTTGTGAGAGGAATTCAGGGATGCGGGGCGAAGGGAGCCATTGTAGTTACCATATATCCAGTGTTCTCAAGTCTGCCGTTCTGGAAAGTCGACATTTTCTGACAAAAACGGGCAAATCAGGTGGAAAATCAGTGAGAAAACGAAGAGAGTCTAACGCGACACTTTCTTACGTGCGATCCGTGGAGTGAGAAGTGTCACATCGTCAGCTGACGCCAGTGTCAGATGGGTGGTAATTGGAAGGGTATATCGAACGTTCCAACAGGAAGTCTCCATATCCACAATCAAGAAAATGATCTGATAGTTGGTAGCTACACATTCCCTTGGTGTAGATACAAGTGGTGGGGGAACCACGTGATTGGTAGGTAAACATGCATGTGTTTGGGGTTGCATGTGTAAGCTGTAAATTCGATTAATGTAGTATCTGAACCTTGAACAAGCATGTAAATGTCTATTCTCGATCGCTTGATAAACGCTGATATATAGAAAAGCTTACCAAAGTCGATTTCATGATTCTTGATAGGAAAATGCGATATAAAGAAAGTGAACAACCCCTTCCTTCCCAATAATGATAATTTCTTCTGTACCATTTTGTTTGGGCACAGAAACAAGAAAAGTCTGATGCATTAGCTCATGTGATCTTTTCAATTAGGTCTTCGAATTTCAATAATAATATTCCCTTCAAGATGATTCAAAACCAATCGGTAATTCCCCATGTTTTTTCCTAAAAGTAACATTCACTCAGCACCATATGAACACATTTTCTCTTATATGTTAACACAATCAAAACTCTAGATAATTTCAACTTATTTCACGATTCTGATTCAATAAGAAATCAAGAACCAACGAAGTGAAAATCAGGACTTTCTGTGTGGCAGTGCCCAGTCTATTGAAGAATAGACTTTTAGGTATAGAGAAATAGTAGAACTGACGTGTAGTCAGGTGCTTGTTTCGCTTCTCAAAATTCTTTACTAGAACGGTGAAGGTACTGAACGAATTAAAAATCGCATTTTCATCATGACAAGACCAGTTTTATTCGATGACTGTTCTTCAAAGTCCAAGAAATGGTAGACCAAGTCTACATTAGACGCTAAAACGCCAGTAGAAGACTCTTTGGTGAGATAAGAACCCCTTGAGCCCTGCAAAATGGCAAGACACAGTTACTTCAACTTCCTCAACCACAGTCAGATGATGTGTCTATATAAAGTCAATCTAATATCGAGACGCTTTTGACCGATAGTTCCACGGAGTACATATTTCCTCGATTTCAAGCTGCTATGACCAGATGATCACTGCCTAAAGAAAAGCAGGGCATTCTACATCTAGTGTGGAAGGTCCTCCAAGAACCATTAACTTAAATCCGATCACTTACAAGAAATTCTTGATGCAAATCATACACCACAACTACTCCTGCTCTCCTTCCTGCAACTGCAACTTTGGCAACAAATTGGGCAGGATTTAATCAATAAATTGGTGGAACATATGCGTCCAAGCAGTTATTGATAGACATGGAACTCATTTTCTGAATTTCGGTAATAAATTTCACACATTTTCAAATATTGTACTTTTAACGGTGTATACATAATTTCTTCGAGATCACCAACCAGATCTGGCCGCCGCTGTATTCTTCTCGAGTCTCCATTATAACTGTGCACCATAGACCTCCACTGTGACCTGTCTAACGCTAGAGGTTCCCAGTTAAGATTGGCATTAACTGATTTTAAGGATTGATGAAGTGTATCCTTAAACCGCTTATACTGGCCTCCTGGTTTTCGGGCTCCCTCTGTGAATTTGTCATACAAAGCTATTTTTGGGAGTCTTGTGTCTTGCATCCTCAGAATGTGACCGCTCCATCTAAGTCGGGCCCTCGTTACTTGAGTTTCAATTGTTGTACAACTCGCGCGTTGCAAGACTTCTGCATTCTAAACTTTATGGAACCATCTGATGTGCATTATCTGTCTTAGATGACGTTGTTGCGTTTGTTCAAGCTGTTCAATATGTCGCCTGTAGGGCGTTCAGCTTTCGCTTCCGTAAAGAAGCGTTGGGAGGACGACTGCTTTGTGAACAGCTGTCTTGGTCTTCAGATTGAGGTCGTGATTTTGAAACACTCTGACCTTAGCTTCCAGAATGCCCGTGATGCCGACTGGATACGGTTGTGTATTTCCGCGTCTAGGTTAGCCCTAGTATTTATGAAGCTTCCCCAAGTATTTAAACTGCTCGACCTGCTCTATAGTTTCATTCTCCAGGCTGATATGTGTTTGAAGGCTTTCTGGGGAACTTACCAGGATTTTGGTTTTGTCGATATTGAGTCTAAGTCCTAAAGCTTCGTATATATGTTTATAGGTGTCCAGCTTTATCTATAGATCCTCTGGGCTGCTAGCTATAAATGCGCAGTCGTCTGCATATTGAAGTTCCGTGATAAACTTTGAACGGGTTTTTGCTCTGAGGCGGAAAACATAAATTGATTCAATACCCACAACTCAACCACCTAAGTTTACTAACTTCCTTGTTCCTTGCTGCATATTGTCATCGAAATTAATGAAACTATTTTCAACCAATGATTGCTCGCAGCTGAAGCGTTTCGAACCAAAACTCCGTTCCCAATCTTTCCGCCAGGAGTAGCGGCAGCTCGAGCTCCCCAGTCTGGACACTGGGGCCCCTGTGACCCCTCAGCCATTTCGTATTCAAGAAGCGTCTTCACCTCCGCAGTTATTGATTGCCGAAACACGTCTTGCGGCACTTCTATTCGACGTCGAAGTCAGCAGAACGAACGAAAAAAGGTCAAACCAGATTAGCCGGGAGAATATTCCTCCACGACCGGGCAACACTTTTTGTATTCAGTAAACCGGGAAATTTAATTTGTGCCGGAAAATCAAATCTATCGGGAAGGACCTTCGTGGGAATTAATGAGAGGGAAGTTGACGGAAAAGTAGATACGCAATTAGTGTGCTTCGGCTCATGAAACGGAAAGAATGTGTTGGTTGATCTCATCAGATTAAGCATCGTTTTCTAATCATTATAGACACAGTCTAATTTCCATCCAGAAGGCTCCGTGCCAATAGAAAAACTAAATAAACCTTCAAATATGCAGGAATAAAAAATACCTCTGTGGAGATTCACTTTTATTTCAGCACTCGGTTGGCCATGGAAATTTGACACATTTCACTCTGTATAGTACGAAAATGTGGGGTTATGAAGCTTGTCAAAACATTTTTAGGTTTTAAATCAACGCTATGTTGCCCATTCAACGTAAAAGTTTCTGTTATTACGTATTTTACCACAATGTCGAACCTCTTCGGAAAATATGTGACGAAATAATTGAAGTTTATACAAACTGATTGAAGGCATACCAAATCCAGTTATTTGCCTGGAAAATACAAGAGATCAGTATAATATCAAAATATGTACTATTTTGAGGAGAGTTAATGTTCGTTATCTTCTTTGGCTAAAGTTTGAATACGTTACATCAGTTGTAGATTTCAAAAATATTAACCCGAAGATGAAATGCATATGATGCAGTGGTTGGGAATGGGTATCTCCCGAAGGAATTAACAGATAATTACAAGAATGTTAAATTCTTCAACAAAAATCATCTTGCATCAATATAAGTGAAAGGAATTAAAGGAAGGAACAAAAATTTCACATGAATAAACAATTAACAGGACAACTGGCGCGTATTTGTGGCTGTTCATCTTAATACTTTGATCGTAGATAGAGGAAAAAGAAGATACCGCATTGCGCAGCTACGAAGGAGAGCTTTCTGTGTCCAACATCAACTTGTTTTTGTTTACGTTTACCCCAATCCGAATTTATCTTTTTACGGCATATTTTCTACAAATTAAACAATTTCCTGGCATGTTAACACCGAAATTCTTGATACTCAAGTCTTAAAACGCACGAAACACTATTAAATCGAACACAAATACGATAATAAACATTCAAATATTGGGGTAAACGTAAACAAACATGGAGTAGATGCACAGTAAATGTCAACAAAAACATAGAGATGTTGGACACACTTTTCTTGTTGTTTACGTTATCTTCCCCTTCCTCTATCTACGACTTTGATATAATAATAATAATTAGGTATTTATTGGTACCTTGAGATATTTACAATGTATAGGACAAGTCAAATGAAAAATAAATTTTCGCAAACTGATTCTACGATGACATTAATCGAAAATCCTGTAGTAAACTTTTCGCATTAATTTACTCAAACATAAAATTCTCAAATGCCACCACATTTTTGGGTCTCCCAATAGAAGGAAATTCTTTGTCATCCTCTTCATTGACAATATTTCTGATTGTGGAAAAATTCAGCTGGAATATAAGTCGGTTAGATTCAAATGAAACATTAGATAAATACTCTTACATTGAATATGTTCGCTACTGTCTGACATATAGTGGATTTTAGAATATCAGGGTATAACTATTTGAATGAGCGTACCTGAATTCTAAATAGCACTTCCTGAAACACTGTCTCTTTTTTTAATCACTTTCGGCATTTTCGTAATAAAAAATTAAAAATTGATATCATTCATAGAAATATCTTTGTGATGAATCGGATACAAAAAATGGGTCCAAAATACACTTCTATGTTGTCAAGTTTCACGTGCACTGAAGAAATAAAACGCGAGAAACGGCAACGGAGATCCAGGAAGCGTTTGAAACTCAAATCATCAATCGAATAATTAAACAATCGGTGTACTTATCTTCAGCATACCCCAAATCCCATCCCATCTGGAGCTGGAAGGGTGAAAACGTGTCACTCGTCGCTTCGGGGCTTTAGCCTCCCCATCCCCACAATGGGGAATTATAAATTGCTGGGGGATTTTTGACTTCAAACCACTACATTGTGGCTGACAGCTGTCACGTTAGCGATAAAATTTGTAATCAAGTTAAATTTTTCTCGAAGGGAAAGTCTTTCGTTCGAGATATAAAAATATATTGGCTATAAACTGATGAGCTGAACAATATTCTTTCAAACGGTTTTTCTTCTTGAATAATGAGAATTTGCAAAGAAGAAAACTGATAACAGAGGGTTTTTCGTAGAAATTTACTTCTGTGCCTTGAAGACGTGAAGGAGTCTAAAGTTCATGAGTGTCTGAGTGTGTTGCTTAAATTGTACTTTAGTTGGTTAGTGTTGGTTCATCTTTCAGATTTCGTCACAAAAAGTGTCCCAATTATTGAAATGTGGTATGGAAACTTGAATGTTTTTCTTCTTACTAACATTTTCATTAGTTTAATTTCTATATATCTTATGCAACTATTTTTTCATGGTTACTGTTGCAAGAGAGTAAGGGCAAAAACGCAGACGAAATCTTGAAATAGTTGTTCAAAATGTCATGGAAATGTCTACACGAACCCTTGTTCTAAGCACGAACCTCCCTTCTTGAGATTCGAAACCCTTAATGCTGTCGACCCAATCTTCTATAAGAAATTGGAAAGCTGACAAGAACTCCATAATATTTCAAGAGTGTTGGAGCACTCACAGCTTACAATTTTCACCCTTTTCTCTCTGTGCCCATAACCCATCAACAAGTCCATAATTCGGACTTTCTAGAAGCAATCGCCCAGAAGCAAAATTACCCCCGATGTAACTTCCCCTTCATCAGCAAGACATCAACTGGAATATACTGTGGAACAAGCAATCTATCCCTTAATTCCAGAAATTCCCCAACGAAGAACCGAAAGGGCATAATAACCCATCCGGGCATAGTGAGGTCCTAAATGCCTAGATTAGAAGCCAGTTAAAACTGTAAGACCCCGGAAGGGCTTGGGGGGCTCCGTTTACGTCTTTGTCAACGACTTGAATTTCTCGTTATTTTAATATCTGCCAGAGGCATTCTCACCGAATTATATTGTTTCAGTTCTAGTTGGGACGGTCAATTATGGAGATGTTAAGATCTGCTCGGTGAGAAAATTCGAATACCATAGACACTTCACTATTTGATCATTTAGAGGTTTTCGTTATAGATGAACGTTGAAGGCACAAAGTATAAAGAACATTTGTTAGATATTTTAGACTCCTGGTGTTTTTTATTCTGGAAAATTATGGGAAATCAGATTGAAGTGGATTATTATAACTATTATAGCACAAATCGGAAATTTTTTTCTGATGAAGTGAAAACTGTCTCACCTTCACAATTCCTCAGACCGTTTCACATAAATCCACTTTGTTATGCAACGAGTGGGCTGGTGGCGAAAGAAGTACTAAAGAGAACATTTCATATTTTCAATTTTTTTGTATAACATTTCTGCATATTCTCCAAAACTGATAAGCATAAAAATCTCGGGTGTATTTAAAAGGGTTTAGAGGTGAATAGATTTACCTAGATATGCTTGATACCCTTGGTGATCAATGTCCTTCGTATACGACCGTGAAAAATTGGACTTCAAGCTTCAAAAGAGGTAAATTTTCCATTGAAGATGATAACTGATCATGAAGGCCAGTTTCTGTGTCAGTCCCCGAAAATATCGATGCAGTTCATGACATGATTTTATCAGACCGTCGAATTGGACTGAAGCGGATATCTGAAGCACTGAATATTTCATAAGAACGCGTTCATCATATATTTCACGTCAATTTGGACATTATAAAAATTACTGCAAAATGGATCCCCAAATGTTTGAATGTTGACCAAAAGCGTGCAAGGGTAGAAGCATCGCGTTCGATCTGTGCTCGATTTGAAAACGATGTAGACTTCTTAAACCGAATTGTTACTATGGATGAGACTTGGGTAGGGGAGAGTGGGGGAATTGGGAACACTTAATTTCAAATGCTGAAAAATTATACAAAAAATCACTAAAAATATTAAACTTCCATTGAAAAAGGAACTTTGCTCATTTATGTACTAATCGGAAACAAAAAATTATGAAAAATCAACGTTCCCTAAAAAATATAAACGAAATCAAAAATTACTATCGTTTCTATTTACCCGACACCCTATGGGGTAACTGTGAACAGTCCCGGAGCAAATGAGAATAATTATAAATGGCACATATCACACAAGTATCCACGTCTTATTTCTCTTGCAGTACATTTTTCATGTGCCCAGAGTTTACAGGTATCTCGCATGATACAATCCTCCATTGGTGGGGCTTCATACCTTATATAGCAAATTATGCAGAAAAATTCTTCTTTTCTGTGTAACCTGGGTTGAATTTCTCAGTCCTTTGCTTTTGGCGTACCTTTTAGTACCATTTTTATGTTGGTTTTAGGTTCTTTATGTTTAATTTTTTTCCTTCTTAACATTTCTCTGCAGGTATTTGCTTTCTTTGCTTTTCTTCGTGTTGAATTTTCATTAGTGAACTCGATAATATCTTGAATTCATTTTGTTTCAATTTTCGGAACAGAGTATTTAGTTCCAGCTTAGCCTAATGTGAGGTTTTCGTTTCTTAAATCTTCCAACACACAGCAGGGATATTCAATTTTATATTTCGTTTCGGTCTTCTTTGTATAATTTCTTGGCATCTAGATACAAAACATTTCAACGTTAAAATATTCTTTAACCATCAACCAGAGCAGCACAGATGTAATTGGGAACGCAAGGGATATAAGGTACGTTCCCAATTACCCACCTGACATAGTTCCTAATTACCCCAAGTTATCAAAAGAATTGAAAATGGCTGGCATTCATTTACCCATTTTCTTTCAACTTCAAATCACGTAGGTTTTGGAAAAATATAGTACCAGTATGGAATCAACAAAATATGGCACCTCTAAACTTCAAAATAAGATAGTAACAAGTATTATAACACACGGAAAAATTATAGTCGAAATGCGAAATCCATTCTTTGACCCACCGTAACAGGAAATATGCAACTTATCGCCGCAACTTTTGAGTAAGCCCTGAGAATCGCCAGATGCATCCGTTGAAAATGTTGAAGACAGTGTCGCACATGAGGAAGTATTTTTTATCTAGCTGTTCCCAATTACCCGCCGTTCCCAATTACCCCACTCTCCCCTACATTTCTACGATCCAGAAACAAAGCAACAATCGATGGAATGGCGACACTCTGGTTCTCCAAGACCTAAGAAGTTTCGTGTCCAAAAATCTGCTGGAAAAGTTCTTGCTTCAGTTTTTTGGGATTTCCTTGGAGTAATCATGATTGATTTTTTGGATATGGGTAGAACAATAACCGGAGATTACTATTCAACATTACTGACCACTCTACTGGTAATAAATTAAAGAGAAAAGACGCGGAAAGCTATCCGAAGTTGTTTTGTTTCTGCAGGACAACGCCCCTGCACACAAATCTCATGTTACCATGCAAAAAATTCGTGATGTAGGGTTTGAATTACTCGAATACCCCCCTTATTCACCAGATTTAGCTCCATCCGACTATTATCTCTTTCCTCAGCTGAAAAAAAGTTTGAAAGATCGTAAATTTTCTTCCAACGAGGGGCTAATGAAAGCTGTGGAGGTCTGGTTTGCAGAACAAGAAGAAACATTTTTTTTTAAAGGTCTAGAGACGTTGCAGGTCCGCTGAAATAAATGTTTCCAATTAAGGGGAGAATATGTTGATTAATAAAATATTTTGACATTGCAATTTTGTTTGGTTTTAAAGTAGGCTACGAATTTTTCAATATATCCTCGTACATACGAATCAGTTTAGTTACATTCGAGAATTATTATTCAAGCCTAAGAACATTTCACTTATGATCATTCGAATGTTTATTCATCATAGCGAATATCAAAAGGAAATTTTAAAAAGTCTGACTATTGCAGTGCTTCGAAGCTGCATAATTTGCCAGTTTTCTGCAAGAAAAAGAATGCCGTGAGCTTTCCATAATGGAAAATGTTAACTTGAACTTTCATCGCGAAAATTTCCTCGATGAATCTCACACAAGAAATATACGTATAGTAAAAAGTGTTCTCCCTTTCTGATATCTCCGACATAAGGGGCAAACTTCAGACATGATACCTACGTTCGAAGTTCACAGATTCCATAAATTAAAGAGCGCAACGCTCATTTGCAAGGCAGATAGGGCGATGCACTCCAAAACCAAGGCCGACGTGACGCACGGCTACGCCTGCGCCTTCACCTGACGACACGTCACCCGCGGCCCCGCGCGCGCCTGCGTCCGTTCTTCACCCGGACTCCGGAATCCCGGATCGTTATTCGTGGATCTAGCCACCCTCGTCTCGTTCTGTTCGGTTGCCACCACCCCTTTAATATTTTCCTAATGGAGGATCGTTCGGGACAAAGCGGACTACTTATTTCAAACGCGAAAACCGAAAATTTTCCTCTGGAAAACCCAGAAATGGGCGAATTTCTATTTTGGCCTTGAGATTGTGAAATATTTCGGTCTTGCTGCTTAATATGAGCCTGGCATGAGAAAGGTCAGACTGGGGCAGATCGATAATATGAATAATTCAATAGGGGGGAAAGTGGAATGAACTTTTCCTCAACACAGAAACATGTGGGTTAAAATGAAAATGAGGATTGTTCTGGTATCGAAACGATTCAGTCTGGCTTCCATCCGGTCTAATTGCTGTATTGCAGTTTGGATGGCGTCGGAAACTCGCTGTTTTCCATCCGAAGCATTTCCTCCATTTTCCCTACATAGAAATAAATGCGAACTCAATGACGATATGATGAACAAGCTAAATATCTCCTCAATTCAATAATACTTTCGAGGTTCGATAAAAAGATTGAAGTACAAAATTTGAACTTGACTACAGGAAAATCCTGATTGAAATCAATTGCTTATACATACAGGGTGTAAATGAATAGTTCACAATTTAAGTGGTGATCCATTGTAAAAAGAAATCGTGAATATAGAATGTTTGCTCAGGTTTCAGGTTCAGGTGGATGGCTTTTCCGATGCTATCCTTAGAGAGACGTAAATTCTTTTTAATTCTCAAGCCCAATAGTAGTTGAGAGGAAGCCACATAAGTTGTGAAAATTTCCTGGAACCAAGAATATTGTCAATGTCTGACGAAGTTCTGGAAACATCAAACCATCTTCTATTTTGAGGAGGACATCTCTCGATCATATATCAATAAATGCTGAATCAGCTCAGTGATGCATTTGATGCTGTATTGAATAAATGTTGATATCTCCTCAAAATAAGGGTACGATAATAAATTTGAAGTGTTTGAGTAACAAAAAAAAAGCTATATACAGGGTTAGAACTATTTAGAGGGGGACTACAAGGATATTGGAAACCGTTGGAAATACAGGGTAGCTTAAATTAAGAAAAAGTTGCGTAAACAGTTCCCAAATATCTCTGATTTTTCCTGAGATATCTCGAAAAAACTGAAAATCAAGATTACCATTTTTTCTTCATAACTCATTTGTTTTTGGGGATAACTACTCGAAATTCGGTGTGCAGTCCTAATCCCATATAGCTATTATACTGGTGTAGACTTTTTTGTAATTTAAGCCACCCTTTATTTTTAACTGATGCTTTCGATATTCCTATAGTCAGCCTCTAAATAGTTCTAACCTTATATACTTCTGAAAGAACGGTTATTCTTGTTTCTGATTCTGGATTATCCAGGGTATATTTCTTGATGCATTTTCAAGAGCAATATTTTTCGAAACAATACTATTGGACGCAATGTGAGTTTCAGATTTTTTCGCGAATGAAAAGTCCATTACCGCTGCTGAATCTTTCTCGGATCGGGGGGGCGCAAAACAAAACTTCCCATTTTATGAAGTTCGATCTGAGCAAATAAACCAGGAATTGATATTTCCGTATCGCAGCCGATCTTGAATTCATACGCAGTGGAAAAGGGAAAGTTACTACTTCCCTACCCGATTCCGTGGAGTAACCCTGGCGCTCATGAATATGTATCGGGTGATATATACGGCCGCCGACCGGGGGGGTGAGTCAGCCGCATCTGGTGGAGGATTTCGCATCACCGGACAAGATATGGGAGATTTACGCGGAAGGACTCCAAGAAAATTAAAAAGTTTTTTTGGTGCCAAACAAAGCAGCTCTGCAGGACCAAATTATGACGTGCGTTCAAAAAAATCGTCGTCAAGTAGGTTATGGAATTTTGAACGTCGATATTTCGTTTCTAAACGTAACTCTCAGCTTGTGCTGTACTATTTTCTAAGTGAACAGCATTTACTATTGAATCCTACTTCAAAATTAGGGAGAAAATAGAAATATAGAGTGGAAACATTCTAAAATGTTCCAGCGCCTTCATAGAAGTATCCCAATATTACTGTAGATCATTATCAATCTTTCCTAAGTACTGTTTTGCGATGTGTTGACGGAACAAAGCAAAAAAGGAGTGGTCGACCAAAGAAGAAAACCCCATAGTTATTCAGCAATTATGAAAATATTATGACAGAAGCTTCACGAACTTTTATCTTTTTTATCTCAAGTAGCTTGAGCACCCGTTGGCATATGCCACTCGATTTTGAAAAAAAAAGGTATCAGTTTGTTCCTAGAAAGATAGACGTGTTATCAGAAAATTGAGAAGGTTGATTACCTACCCTTGTAGCATCCAAAAAAAAAGGAGAATTGTTGGACCTATTTTCTTTTAGGAAACTTTAACAGTAGAACGTTATGTAGGAGAAATGACCATGCTTTTTTATAGCTGAATTGAACATATTGAGATTCTGTGATTTATTCATATCACTGAAAAAAGTAGAACCAGAAAAAACATAATACCAAGATTCATTCAAGATGTCTCTCACGTATAAAATTGTGGACTCATTCCAATTCTTATCAAGAATTTCTCTAACCGCCTCAGATTGTTTGGATTCTTGTTATCTGACACAATTAAAGAAATGCTTTTCGCACGTTAGATGAAGTTTACAGGTAACTTTTCCAAAAAGTGCCTTTCCATTTTCCATACAAAATGTCGATATATAGGTTAATGTCATCATTGTTTGCATTTTGGGAAGATGAAGTAATTGAAGGGAAGACATACGTTCAGTCACCGAACCTTCAAAATTCCATAGCCTACTTGACGACGAATTTTTTGAACGCACGTTTTAAAAACGCTTTGAGACGATCAAATTCAGAACCATATCGTTTCAACCCCTAGTGTTACAGCCCCAAAATCTATATTTTGATTTGGGAAGATGGGATGAGAGATAACTTATTTGAAAGGCCATTGTATTCTGAGTTCAACATATTTTTTTTTTCTTATTCAGTTCATTCTTTTATGAGATATTCAAATTTGCCATACTGCCATACACCAGACATCAAGATATCGCTGTTTGCTTCTTTTAAAACAATCAAGGTAGAAATGGTCATTAATTGGTAGAAATAATTGATATAATTCCTTTATATTTAAAAAATAACCAGTGCGAGAACCGTACAGCAGATTTTTCATCGAAATTGCAGAATGAATTAGTGAAATCTCGATTGATTTACACAGTAAAACCATCCTTGTTTAATTTAAAAGTGAATATTTCTGAAACGAATGGAAGGAATGAAAAAAAAAATTAAATATGCTGCACTCAGAATGGAAAGCTCTGTCTAATGAGGTATCATTTACGCCATTTTCCCTTTCGAAATATAGGGGTTGTCTCCCTGGAATCAAAAATTGACGTGTTCGAGAGCTTTCAATTGGGTTCTGTCGATCTACAGAGCGCTGTTTCGTTATCAATGGTCCACTTCGAGTTTTGTTCTGATTCAAACATTCAAAGCGCCTTAACTGCCATACATTTTCAGTATTTTTCATTCCAAACGATCTTGATTGGGAATGATGAACCCAAAACAACACAGGCAAAAAAATAATATGGCTAGATAGATTCGAGTCGATACCTAAGCCAATTCTCGACGAAACTCTCTAAATGGCAGCCCTCAAAAAATCATCCATGTCGAATCATAAATCGGGTCTCAATTTTTTACGCATTTTCAGCCATCGAAACAAATGCAGATGCATTCGTATCCCGAGACAGCGAGAAATAGCGGTCCATCGGGCCGGATAAGTACGACTCGCGATTGTTTTATGAGGACCACATCCAACGCCAACGTCGACAGACGACTTTTTTGACTTCTTAACGACAGCTCCACAATGGCCCGGCCCGCGAAGCCTTAACGGGACATGTGAGTTGAATCGACAATGTATGGGAACGCATCTCTACCATTGTTAATTCATGTATGATTGTTCTTTATATTTTTTCGCCAGAATCGCTGTCCAGAGATTGCGTGAGGTCGGTGGTTTTTTTGTGGATACTGAAGGACGAAACCTTAGGGCGCTTTGGAAGGCCCAAGGTAGCCTCTGGAGATCTCTGATATGATCGAAAACATCTTGTAAATCACCTAAAAATGGAAAAAACTTCGTGACCAATTCAAACTGACGAACCTTGAGGCTTTTTCATCATTTTAGCGTTTGCAATTGGTAGTTTTCACCGAAAATCCCTAAATTTTAAGGGACACCTAAGCCCATTTAAGTATTTTCATATTTAAGTATAATGTCAGCAGAGTTCTGGCATAATTCGGTATGTAGATTCTTGAGGTCGAAAGAAACACTTTTTTCCTTCGCCATTTTTTCCAAATCAGCTCGGTTCAAAAGATGCAGGCTGTTGAAAAATCATAAAAAAAAGTTATTTTCAGTTATATCTCACAAACGGTTTTATCGAATGAAATGAATTTCGGAATATAGTTTTTCATTCATTTCATGAATCTTTTTCGAACACAAGATATGGCCCACGTCTTCCAGTTTTCTCATTATGACCATTACGTACCATAAAATACAAAAAATTCAAAGAACCTAACTCTTGAAACTGAGTTGGACGCTATCTAATTAATGTTTTAACGTTTCGTAAAATAAAAGTATTCTTCATATTTTCTCCTATGATTCGCCGTTTTCGAGTAATTTGATGTTCAAAAATGGTAAATATCTGTGAAATTCGAAGAATTGGGTACTTTGACCGAATGCAACTCTTTTTGAAAGATCCATAGATGTGTAGTGTCACAGATTTAACTAGTTATTCTTTTTTCGTATTTCCGTGGGTAGCACAGCTCATTATGAAAAACTTCGAATCGAAAAAAGTGGTATAGAAAAAAAGTGTTTCTTTTGACCTCAAGAATCTTTTGTTGAAATATTTGTACCAGTCAAAGACTCACCTTGTATACAGCAGTGGCCTAAGTACTGGCCCTTGAGGCACTCCTGCTTCCATATATCTAGTTGTGGAGCTTTCTCCTTCTCCTTTTACGTTGTATCTTTTGTTCCTCAACTAATTCCTAATCACCTTGCATAGTTTGATCAAATATCTAGTACATCTCGTTTTATAAATCAGTCTCCTTCATGCCACACTCTGTTATCTAGTAAAACAAAACCTGTTGCTTGTTTATTCTGTAATATCTGCTCTGTTGAATGACTTCTTGTGCATATGAATTCTTCTGCTGGTAAGTTTCTTCTATAAGCCTCGTAGCGATAACCCTTTCTACAACTTTTTCTACTGACCATAGACATATCGGCCTGTAGTTTTGGGGGATTTTTTTCACCTGGTTTGTGGTGAACACTATGACTTCTGCAGTTTTGTACTTTTTTGGATAGCATTCGCTCCTCATTATTTGTGATAGCAGCTGAACCATTTCTAGGTAATTTCTTCAACACAACATTGAATGAAATCGTCAGAAAACTTTCCTGAAGACATCGACAGGAGCTTTCTCCTTCTCCTTTTACGTTGTATCTTTTGTTCAACTAATTCCTTATCACCTTGCATAGTTTGATCAAATATCTAGTACATCTCGTTTTATAAATCAGTCTCCTTCATGCCACACTCTGTTATCTAGTAAAACAAGACCTGTTGCTTGTTTATTCTGTAATATCTGCTCTGTTGAATGATTTCTTGTGCATATGAATTCTTCTGCTGGTAAGTTTCTTCTATAAGCCTCGTAGCGATAACTCTTTCTACAACTTTTTCTACTGACCATAGACATATCGGCCTGTAGTTTTGGGGGATTTTTTTTACCTGGTTTGTGGTGAACACTATGACTTCTGCAGTTTTGTACTTTTTTGGATAGCATTCGCTCCTCATTATTTGTGATAGCAGCTGCACCATTTCTAGGTAATTTCTTCAACACAACATTGAATGAAATCGTCAGAAAACTTTCCTGAAGACATCGACAGGAGTTTTGCGCCAATCAGCGCAGCCCCGGTAATAGCCACCCACCCCCGTCTTCTCCGAAACCGAAAATTCGATTAAGCCCCCTGTCCCCAGCGTACGCACTCACATAATGCTGCGCGATGACGCGAGAGGGTTAAACGCGGATTAAATGATTATGAACTAGATACGGACCATTTGTCATTATGTCTGTCTGTTCCGCCGGAATCAACGGTACGGAATGATTCTCCGTTGATTTAAGCTTCATGGGGTGCTAAAGACGTCGACAGATGATTTCATTTCGAGTTCGCACCTAAATAAAAGCTTTCCTAGGAAAAAATATAGTTGACTGACATCTTTAACACTTCCAGATTAAAACCCAACTGTATACATATTTTATTCTTTTTTCTATTTATGTCTTAACTCTTCAAACTCTTTCTATTTTTCAAAAACTTTCTCTGATTCTGTTCGGCTGGGGCTTTTTCTAGTTAAACTATTTCGTAGTTTGAGTATCATGAATCATTACTTTGTTTCAGAATCTATTTTCATCCCAGATAAAAAATTCTGGTTTACGGGTAATTTCATCACGAAGCACAATTGATGGCAAGGCTCCCCCTGTAAATAAGCAGCAAAGAAATATGGGACCTCGATGAAATCAGATTCACATCATTCCAGCTATCCTAGTTTTCTCTCCCCCACATCTCAATTTCTACAGTTCTCATACAAACGGAAATATACATTAATATGAGCCTCCATATCAGAAATCATTAATAATATCGGGGAAATTCACGAAAAGATAGGGGCAGGACCGCACTCTGTACGTCATTCATAAATTCTAGATCTTCATGAATTATGAGAGTTGCTATTAAATTTTGTTTCCAGTTTCATAAACTATCTATGTATTTGGGCATTGAGTATTCAACTTAATACTCTTAATACTCATGGTATAGGAATAAATTTACGATGCTGATTTTGCATGTATTTGGTAGGTAGTTTTCTACTCATGATAAATCCTTATTTGAAGGGGAATAAAGAAGATAGGTATCCAATTACATACAATTCAAATAAAGTTCAAAGTAATTTCATATCCAATAAACCTAATGAGACTGAATGGCGACCACTTTTTAATTTTTACACTTTGAATGCCCATTTCTACATACAAAAAGAAGGTTTATGTTTTTGGTATTTTAACGTATGGGGAGTCCGGGAGAGTTCAACCCCTTTTCACTCTAAAGCCACTCAAAATCTAGTTCTGTAAATGGTACCAACTCATTTTTTTGAGTGAAGACATCATGCCTAAATAGTTAACGATAAATAATAGTAGAGTGATGGTGAGATGAAAATTCTGAGCACAGCAATTCTTTTTTTAGGAACAGAAAACTGGCTTATGTCTCCTTAACCCATGGGAGAGTTGAACAGGGGGCGAGATAGACTTGACCATGAGTTTGATCATCAGGAAAAAAATTGAAAGAAAAAATTTCCAATGACCAACGATAGTCTATCGAAAGGTGCTCATCATCAGATGTATCAGCGTATAAAAAACATATTTTCTATTTCAGATTCACTCACATTTATTTCCGAGATGTTCTTCACCTTTGTATATTTTTTTATATTTATTTCTATTATTTAATTTCTGTTTTTCGAGCAAACTCTCATCTAAGCTCACTGCAGGAAATTTGGACCACCGATTATGTCTCCAGACGATAGATGGGTCAAGTCTCCCTCACTCCCTTTCAGATAATTTAACAGATAGTCGAAATTCTGATCCATGTAGGCTAGAAAAAAGACATTTCTACTACGGTTTCGTATGTTTTTGCCATAACATTTGTTGATTGGTCGAACTGTGATATCCAATCGACAAATTGGGTAACAATAATTGAAAAAAATACTCAAGAATCGTCACCAGGACATTTATGAATCCAACTCCACCAGTCCGTCCCTGATATCCTAACATTGCGTCATTACTCCCAAAAAACGCACAAACGTATCCGCACCGTCTCACTGACGGCAGTCCAAACTCAACGTCCACCCCTATTTCGGCCATGAGGGATTGAAACGTAACAATAAAACAGTTAATAGACGAGGTGTCATGTGCCCCCAGGCCGCTAGCGGGGGGCCCCCCTGCGATATGGCTAATTTGCACCGCGGGTCGCTAGACGAGGCCCGGTTAAGTGTACCGTGGGCCCTTTGTGCCCCGATTTTTACTGATTGGATTTGAATAATACGGCTTATTTGAGTCGTGAGTGGCTTTGAGGCAGCTGTTGCTCGAGCCTCAGTGAGAAAGTTACTTGTAGCAAGTGCTTCAATGTGACTTCTCGTTGGTGATAAGTGAAGCGGAGGAAAATGCGATTATTTTAAAGGAGCTATATTATATTTTTCGAAGCTTCATCGAGTTTTTACCGATTTTTTGGACAAACAACGACCTCATTTCAAGAAGTGCCATATCCCACATTCTTTTCGAAAATCTTCCTTGAAAAATCGTTATAAAAGCTCTCAAACTAGTAATAAATAATAGGAGAATCCTGCAGGATATGGTTTAACATCAAATCGATCTACAGATCAGATTGAATGGATCTTTTTGACGAGATGGGCAATGTCTTATTCTGTAATTCCAGTATGATATATCCTTTATATTTTTATTCTTTTTTTACTCACTGGTTGTGAAGTCATTAGTGAAAAACGTCTCAATCTAATATTCTATCGCCTTGAGGAGTTTATTCGATTGTAAAGTCCGAAATTTTCTGATGTGATCCAGTTTTAATCAGAGATTATTGAATTGGAAATTAAAATCCTGAAAGATTAATCTTGTTCAAATATTCTCCTCGCATTTCTTTCAGGAGATTGGTGAAAGACTTATTTCATATTTAAATTTCTGTTGTTGTGTTTGTACCTAGGAAGGAGAGAGTTATCATTCAGAAAAGATGAATGAGGAGAAGGAAAAATTATTTTTATTATCAAAATGAGTTAGAAAACTTATTTGTTCGATATAAGGTTTTGCAAACAATACAATCTTACTTGTGTAAAGCCCGTTTGCAACAGCCGAAAATTCTCTGGAGAATTCTCTACCAAATTTTGGTAAGAAAATGGCAGATATTATTTTGTATGCAACTGAACAGTGAATCCTACCGAAAGTGCGTATGTATGTAACGGTAAAGAATTCACGGCGCATGAATTTTCGAGTAAATTCTCTAGAGAATTCTCGGCTGTTGCAAACGAGCTTAAGATGAAAATTATTATGTTACATGTGGGTCAAAGCTGGCCATATAGAGTTCACAAGATACATACGAGGATGTATTGATATCTAGTTAACCTATACTCCATGCATAAAAAAAATATTGCTTTACCATAGCAACGAACAATAACTATAATTAGAAGTGTCAATGTGAAATTTTAGGCCCATAAATTAAAAGAAAGAAGATGTCCACCGAAATTGTGAAAATCGGAAAATTGGAGTATCAAGCCATCATCAAGTACCTGTATTTAAAAGGGTTAAGAGGTAAGCAGATTTACGAAGATATACCTTGGTGATCAATGTCCTTTGTATGCGACCGTGAAAAATTGAACAGCAAGCTTCAAAAGAGGTAAATTTTTCATTGAAGATGATGACCGATCGGGAAGGCCAGTTTTTGTGTTAGTCCCCGAAAAAATCAATGAGTTCATGGCATGATTTTATCAGACCGTCGAATTGGACTAAAACGGATATCTGAAGCACTGTATCTTTCATACGAACGCGTTCATCATATAGTTCAAGACAATTTGAACATGAGAAAAATTGCTGCAAAATGAATCCCGTACAAGGGTAGAAGCATCGCGTTCGATCTGTGCTCGATTTGAAAACGATGAGACTTGGGTACATTTCTACGATCCAGAAACAAAGCAACAATCGATGGAATGGCGACACTCTGGTTCTCCAAGCAAGACCTAAGAAGTTTCGTGTCCAAAAATCTGCTGGAAAAGTTCTTGCTTCATTTTTTTGAGATTGCCATGGAGTAATCATGATTGATTTTTTGGATAAAGGTAGAACAATAACCGGAGATTACTATTCGACATTACTGACCACTCTACGGGAAAAAATTAAAGAGAAAAGACGCGGAAAGTTATCCAAAGGTATTTTTGCAGGACAACGCCCCTGCACACAAATCTCATGCAGAAAATTCGTGATATAGGGTTTGAATGACTAGAACACCCCCCTCATTCACCAGATTTGGCTCCATCCGACTATCATCTCTTTCCTCAACTGAAAAAAGTTCTTCCAACGAGAAGATAATGAAAGCTGTGGAGTTCTGCTTTGCAGAGCAAGAAGAAACATTTTTTTGAAAGGTCTAGAAACGTTGCAGGTTCGCTGTAATAAATGTATCCAATTAAGAGGAGAATATGTTGAGTAATAAATATTTTGACATTGAAATTTTGTTTGTCTATAGTAGGTTAAGAATTTTTCAATATATCCTCGTATATGACTAAATCGCATTCTATGCATTTAACCAGTCATATTGCCCGAACATTTTTCGTCGACCGAATTCTTACGAAACTCGCAACGTAGGAAGTCTGTCTCCAGTCCGGGAACCGTATCGATTTGGCAGACCGCGTGCCTAATTAGGAGTCCGGGCACGTTCCGTTGTCGACTCCGGTGACATTGTTCCGGATTCGCTATAGCAACAGAACAGACCGGCAAAAGTTCTCCACTACTGCGATGTTTATAGAAAAATCCGTCGATATTTCACATATACATATGTGAAAGGGGTCAACAACACTTCAAAAATGTTTTTCCTTGGATCATAACACACTAACACACTGTATTGGACGTCTATTCTCAAGAGGGGTCCCATTTTCTACAAAGTGCAGCTTGCAAAAAAACCTCATCGAATTTGATATTCCGAAAATTATTCACCCTTTCTAGTAAGCTTAATCCGAGTCAACCTCGACCCCACCCAAGACGTCCGCCAGAGGAGGCAACTGCAGGTTAGTCAATTATTTCTCGGATAAACGCCTCTAATTGGTATTATTCAGCTTCCCAATCAACACGGCAACAATAAAGAAGTCCTGGATCTCTTCACCCATCCATCTGGTCGTCTTAAACGAACACGAAGCTGAACAACGATCGGGCTCCAATGTAAATCCCAATTAAAGTTGTCTGTTTTCCTCCGATAGGTCCCATTTCACTTGGGGGGGCCAAGAGCGTCCCCATCGACAACTGATTGATACAGCTCCGCCATGTCGATGCCAAATCAAGACTGTTGTCTCCTGTAATGAAAGGATTTGTTGATTTGGTTTATGCGTTCTTCTGGGCGATAATTTCTGGGAGCCAATGACATTTTGGGTTGTTAGTTTCCATGATTAACTTGGGTCGTCAATTCTTCAGAAGAAGAACTAAAGCGTTTCAGCTTTTAGCAATTAATTTCATTTTGAAATTGAAAAAAAAAAAGAAAAAAAGTGTTTCTTTGGACCTCAAGAATCTTATTACCATCGCCCAACTGAAGGACCTCCTATGATTGCGAAACACATGTAGTGATTGAAACCCTCATCTCAGTACAAATCCTGTTTCATTAGAATAGATAACCTATCCAGTTTTGCCTGGTTCTGTTGGGAGAAAAGTGAAGATGATTTTTATGAGGAACTTACAGATTGGTAATTTTTTACCCAAAAATTTAAAATTTGTTATAATATGTACTAGGAAATTATGTTAATTGAAGTGAACGAATGGGAAAAAATTTTTACCAGATAGATAGGATCTTGATTTTGGTTTTAGTTGATTCATTTCCTCTTTTTGGAGTAAGTAATTGACAAACATGTGACAATCAATGAATTCCTTGTCACTCTACAGAAATCTGAAATCTGTGTTGACATTTAATGAATTCCTAGTCACTTTACAGAAATCTGTAATCTGTGTTCCTCGTATTGAGGAAAAGTCATAGACATGGACTGTGCCTTCCCTTTCTATCTATGCATGAAATACGGTCAAAAAAAGTGACAGAGAGAAACGCACGTCGGGAATGCAGTTGTCTCTTTCTAGAATATTGATTGGTCTACACACACCTCTATGTGAACAAAAAAGAGAAGGTAAATGCCCGACGATCATTTCTCTCTTTCTATAAAAAAAGCCAATTTCATGCTGACATTGCTCAGTCCATGTCTCTATGTCTATGGGAAAAGTAGACCTACCCCGGGTTTCATAAAGCTTGATCGGGAAATCAACGCTTGATTGACGAATAGACGTCAGTTGGTTTTCAATCGATAATGATCATTCAGAATGCCATTCTCGCATCAAATTATGATGTTCATACGTCCATTCGATTGTTCTCAATTGCTACTTCTTTAATATAATCAGAAATGAAAAGGTTTCAGTGATTTCGTTTTAGAAATCGAGTGACTGTCAAATCGTTGATCAGCAAATCAAAGTTATGAAACCCGCTGCTAGACTGTCAAATTCGAGCCATCGACAACTATCATCTTGAAGCATCTGCAGAATCGAAATTCAGCATTGCAAACTGCCTCTACATGGCCGAAATCAGACCCCGAGGCCAAATGAATAGATTATCACATCAAACCCAGAAAGTGACATTACGAATTCATCCTAGTTGTCGTCCCCCACATCCCTCAGGTCCCCCGCGCTTCACACTCAAAAACGTTATCTCGTCATCTATCAAAATTTAAAAGTAATTTTCACAGGGAATTAAAGAGGTGTCATCTTTCAGTCGATGTGGCGCTTTGAGCTGCGACCGCGAAATTCAAGCCGAGCCTTGGGGGCCACAACTTCAAAGGGCCGAGGGGCCGCAGGCGTCGGACCGTAATGACAGATAGAAAGAGGACCTTTTGAAGCCGCGAATCTCCTGGGGACCCCCGTCCGCTGATATCCAGGGCCTGGTGCGCAAAACTTGTTTCGTGTTTGGAGGTTAGGGCGGGGTTGTGTTTTGGTGAAATAACAACTTATTAGGCGTCGTTCCGGCTGGTTAATATTCGGTTTGTTTCGCAACACTCTGCGGTTTCACTTACACTCCAACAGTCTCCGTTTTGCAGAAATGGAGCTCTATAGATCTTGGCCAAATTATCTGAAAATGATTCAACTACTCATGGTCTTGAGGATTCCAAGATGAATTATCGACTGAACTTTCAACCCTTTCCGAAGGAATGCCATACAAACGACTTCATCTAGCTAAGCATAATTTTTTCGCACATGAGCACTTTTAACCTAAAGAGGCAACAATATTCAGCAGCCGAAAAAACCAAAGCTAGGGCTGTAGTTCGAAGAGTAGTTACATCATTAACCCATGAAGTATCAACTAGTTTATGCAGGATATTATTAACTCAACAAGAAAACGTTTACTATCCTCAGGTTCAGTTATTTTATTCCCCTCCATATATTCTTACATAATATTAAACGCAAATTGTCCACTGCGTTGTTACCCCCCAGAAAAGTGAGATACTTTCACCTCTTAGATATTTGGAGGTCCACAAAAATCATATTGAAAAAATCCACTTCACTTATTCTGTAGCATATCTTCGGATAATCTCCCTTCCGCCATCGATGAGAGCAACGGTGCACTCTAAGTATATGAATTTGTTAGTGAGTTTCCTTTCATCAACCCTGGACTTCATGAATGAAGCAAAGTACTAGGGAGCTGCAAATTGCCGCCCCAATTAAGACGAATTCAGACCTTCATTTGCATGTTGGATTCCTTAACGAAATTAGTCTAGCGGCAACTAAAGAGCCATTGGTCGGGACTGAAATTCTTCAGGAGGGGAAACATTATTGCACCAGGGAAATTCTCCTAGTATTAGTGGAGGCTCTAATTGAGATATTGAAGAAGAAGAAACGATGGAATTCAATTGCGAGAGGATAATCCAGCTGGCAGATAATGGTTCCGACGGTATTTTTTCAATCTTTATTATGAACTCGAATATTTGAAAGACGGAGAGTGCACTCTCGGTCATATTATGCGTTGTTTTGCACACACAGTCAATATTTTTTTAAACCAATACGTCATAGAGAATATCTATGTCAGATAATAAGATTTCCCTATACATATATCTTCTCTCCAGAGGATTTTCAAAGAACATTGAATGATTAAATAGAGGCAAGAGTCGAAGCATGCTGTTTTCCATGCTCGAATAAATTTTTCCCGATTTTCAGATCTGTTGGAACTGTGTCATACAAATAAATCGATTATCTGGATAGGATAGTCAAATTTTGGTGCACCAAACACGAAGCTGTTCGATCTATGCTGAATAGCTGTGTAACATTCATTGGCTTCTACCAAAGGCTCTATGAATGAAGTGATTTCCTGTGAAATGCATATTCTCGTTGCTTATAGAAGTTGTCTCAGAAGACCCAGGTCAACATATAAGACCTTTTATAACATTGCGGCAATACTTTCTAGCCTAACGTCTCGGCGACTTTTTGTCAGTAAGTGTGTCTATCATTTTCTCAAAATCTTTGAATTTTTCTCGGATTTTCGAAACCAACTCTGTCATATAACCATAATCAACGATGTACCTACATCCTACCCAATGTTTTATGACTGTTTTATTTGATTGACATGGATTTCTATAGGTCATGAGTGCCCGAAAGATTTCCGCCTATTTTCACGTAGGGTGTAAAATGACATCCGACAAACAGAAGGACTTCTGCCTGTCGTAATCCGATACCAATTTAATTGGCACACAAATGGCCGTCCGAAAAACAAAAGAACAGTTTTATATCCGGCTGTCACGACCCAATATAAGGACCAACAATGGTCAAACCTCTCCAAACACGTCATGCTCGAATCCGAACAGCGCAGAACTTCGCGGCATTCCGTTTTTTTCGGCGCATTGTCCCGGATGATTTGTGACATTTTAAATAAGTCCCTTTTCTATTTCGCCATGTTTCTTTTTCTTTTTCTTCTACTTCGGGGTTCGGGCCTCCTTCTTTGGCCCAGCGCGATGCCATAAATCAACGGCAGACAGCATACGTTATTCGGTCCATACGTCATTCGCAGAAAACGTAGCAAAAACTGTTTTTATTATGCGGGGCCACAGAATGATGGTCTGAAGAGACAACCTCAGTCACAGAGCTCCGTACTGATTTTGGCCCGATTTATACGGGCGGAAAAAGCGCGACAGCTTCTTCTTTTTGTCGGTTTTGCTATTCGCCATAATGAAGAATGGAAGTTTTTCAAGAGGAGCAAGCAATTCGAATAACTTTAGAAGGATGCAAAGCTTGCTGGTCCAGATATTATAATATAACTACAGTCATGTAGATCCCCTCATATGTTAACGTTTTCTTAATTGAAAAGCATGATTTTCACTAGGATTATTATTGGTTAGTTGAAAGGTTGCCCTGACAAAAGACAAGATTATAAACTATGAAAACATTGAAAAAGTCGAAAACTAATCAACACTGGTGGCATTATAACGAATCAAATTCGTAATAGGCTCTCATTCCTAGAAAAAAACGTACCAAAAGTGATACCAGCAAATCGCATTTTTCCCGATGCATCGAGATGGAACTGCTTGGCGAGGAAGCCTCAATAAATCGAATTTCTATCCGGCGACATGACTAACACCTCATCCGTCTCCAGCGATATGACGAAACGAATCAAACAGATATTGCCGACCCCCGAAAACTTATCAGTCGCGAATCTGTCTCCATTTTTTGTGCGGAATGACAGATGGAAAATTGGACGGGTGCGAAAGCTATTGAATTGATACAGTGAACCTAACCTAGATAGGCATCGGCGTCCGTCCATCCTATAAGCCGATTATCTAGAAATAGGGGTGAGCGTGAAACGTTCCTGGATTCGGCATATGCGACCACTTTTTATTTCGCATCAAGGGACACACCGGCCGTGGCAATGATGGGTTTTGGGCTTACGAGGTCAGGAAGACTGTTTAAAGTGACCGGCGACGATAGGCAAACTGAAAGATTGTGCCGACATCCGATAGATTTCCTTCATGTTCCTTTAAAAAAGCAGAAAAAAATTGTTACTTGTACATACTCGAGCATGCCAGATTTTCATACAGATGGTTAATATCGGTCTTGCAGACGTTTCAACCCATTAATATGACACTAATCAGGAGGGGTTTTCTCAATCTGACAGTTTGAGGATGATAACAAGGCATTTTTTTTTTAAATATCTCCCTTCCTGTACCTCTCATTGTTTCTGTATCCATTTCGAAAGTTGTAGACAATAAAATTCTATACAAATTTTGTCTGAAGCAATTTTTCATACTCTCAACCGTTTTTGAGTTAGAGGGCGATAAAGGCGAGGAGCTCAGCCACACATGCGGAAGGCCAAGGTCTAATGTACATTAATCGCCTTATATCTTAAAAACTATCAAACGTAGAAGAAATTGCTTTCGACAAAATTTTTAGAGTATGTTAGGCTCTACAACTTTCATAATGAATGCGAAAACAATTTGAAGCCCAGGAGAGGAGGTAATTAAAAAAAACTGATTTTTGTGACCGTAATGGCCAATTTTTATTGTTTCAGCTTGCTGAAACTGTCAGATTATATTTTTTCCGTTATTCTTGAATCATTAGCTTCAGAATAAGAAAAAAAGCCACCGCGTTCGAGAATGTACACGTGACTTTTATTTGCAAGTTTGGCGCCCTCCCACACATTTTCGTTAAGCTTAAATTGTCAGATTAAGAGAATATATACTTTTCAACATGTAATTTACCACATATATCGTAATCTGATCGCTTTAGTAAATCCCGAATTTCCTTCTTGGGCTCCCCAACTACCACTTCAATTACAGAAATATGCCATTTTTTGTAATAGCGGATTCAGTTGGCAATAAAAATGATCATCCGAAAGGTGATGTTTGTTCAGGTTTACTCCTTACGATGATGGGAAAAGACTCGAATCCAGGTGTCACAGCATTTCACATTCGAAGTACATACATATTATCCACGCACCCTAAAACGCTTGTGAATAATATTCAGATGCACCAAACGATATCTCGCGCCCAGCGTTATCCCACAATATCGGTTGCGTGCGAAAAAAATCTCGGCACAATTTATCAGTGTTTGCAAACAGTGAACGTCGCTATGTGCCCTGCATGAAAGGACAAATCCGGCCATTAAGGCGTCAATAATGGCCGAACGACGGCGTTAAAATACATAAATAACGAGCGACGCTGTCGCAAACGGGCAGCAGGGTCTGGGGGAGGAAAGGAAGACATCCTGATAAATGAACCCGGTCCTCGTGGAGAGAGGGCACCACCTCGCCGAACTTTCGGGCCCCCTGACTCGCCGGATTTTCCGGAAGGATGTTTGAAGGATGGGGCTTTGTGTATTCATTTTTCATGGTATCATAGGAGGACACCAGAAAATGCCTATGATTTATGTCGGAAAATAGCGTTCGGATGCACCGAATAGGAGATGTTTTTTAGGGGGATGTGAGCTCGAACCGACCCGTATCAAGGGGCGATGTAAATGTCTTGAGACAGATTTAGTGGTAAACTGTGATCAAGTTTTGGAATATATCCAAAATTGAGCAATCAGATTCGGCGTTTTGCTCCCATAATGAATCTAAAGAATCGGACATATCTCTGGAACTTCTCATGGTTTCGCAACCTTCTTCCATTTTCTCCTCAGAAAGTACAGAAGAGAATGGATACAATTCGGAATGAAAGATGCATAGTGACACTAACACATAATAATTAAACAGAAAATTGTTTATAGCACGATTAATTCAGAAATGTGGATTTGACTGTTTGATTACGTTCAGAATCACCTTGGGTAGAAGACAGTCTAAGGCCACATTTTTTCACTAGAAGGCCGATGATTATATCCAGCATATCAGTTTTTTATAGATTCGGTAGAACTAAACTTATGTTATCCCAAGGGATGATGCCGAAACAATAAAAAAAGGTCACAAAAATCGGATTTTTTGAATTATCTCCTCTCCTGGGCTTCAAATTGTTTTCGCATTCATTATAAAAGTTGTATAGCATAACATTTTCTACAAATTTTGTCTGAAGCAATTTCTTCTTCGTTTGAAGGTTTTCAAGATATATGGCGATGAATGTACATCAGACTGGGTTTCTACATTGGCCTTGGCCTTTTGCATGTGTGGCTAAGCTCCTCGCCCTATAACTTGAAAACGGTTAGGAGTGTGTAAAATTGCTTCAGACGAAAGTTTCATAGAATTTCATTATCTACAACCTTCATAATGAATACAGAAACGATTAGAGATATAGGAAGAGAGATATTTCAAAAAAATTCCTTGTTATAAACTTCAAACTGTTATATTAAGAAAATCCCTCTGATTAGTGTCAGTCTGTAGGCTTGCACACTGGGTGCAGATCAAGGTGACATTAATAGTTTTTTAGATTATTGTAGAATTTTAACTTTTTGTCTGAAGACAAGCCTTATGTTATGCTTTAAGAGAGTAAATTCATCGAAAAAGACTAGAATAGTTCAAGGAAAACTGGATAACTAACACTCCATTTTGGAAGGCTAGTTTGTAAACGGATTTCTGGCCTAAAACTAGACAACTCTTTGAAAAAACAGACTTCTGGCTCAATTCCAAAAGGGGTCCAAGACACTCTACGTATGAGTATCACTTTGCAGCACTACTGTATCACGAGAGCAGAAAAATTCGTACTTATTCTCAGTATTCCAACGAAACCCTAATTCCGCCATCAAAAAATTAATCCGCGATACAGAAAACCAATCAAAATAGGTAGAAATTCTCCGCGGACCGCAAATCGCCACAGCTCGGGCACCCCTAATGGATTCGTTATGTGCGTTACGCACAAGCACCCCCTCCCACCCCCGCAGCGTCGAACCATACCCATCTGAATATAACATATCGATTACTTTCTCTACGTGTGTACGCCGACGAGAAGCTTCCCCCTCCCCCTCCCCACCTCCCGCCCTTTCGGCGTCGCATGCAAATCAGCATGGCGGGTCGGTGACGGCGGCGCCGCGACGGATTACTACGCGGCCCGCATCATAACGCTGTTGACGGGGTAACCTGGAAATGTAGCACGAGGATTGCTTTCCGAGGTTTGGTGAGACGTCTGGCAGGTGCAGAGGTGATGTTTGTAGTTTCACAGATTCGGGATGGCAATCTAGGACCAGTGGTATCAATATGTACTAGATAGAAGGAAGGAGAAGTCTAGCAAAAGCCTTAGATGATTAGAAGGTTCGATAATTAATCCTCGTTCTGAAAAAGGACACCCAGAAATCTGGAAAAAAGTCGCTCAATCTTTGCTGGCTACTCTACTTCTCCAAGAGGTATCATATGGAGACGTTTCTTTGACACACTGTCTGATATTGTTGCCAGCACAGGGAGTATATTGACCTGTTTACAGGTAACGCAACAGTCAGAAAGCCACACTCTTAAATTGCAAAAACAAGGCAGCCATTTGGCGACACAAAAGTAGAAAGCAGTAATAAAACCATCGGAAATTCATTAGTGTTTCTTGAGTGCAGTGAGACTCTCTCTTCACTTGATTACCTCAATCGTTTTCAAGGTGAATCACTGCTTCATTGCCTTCATTTATACTAGACCACAAAGAGCACCAAGTCGATTTACGTTTTAATGAATCGTTCAAGGATTTCTGAGCTCCAAACTTCATATTAAATGGTCTAGTCTAGTTCTAGAAATCTGGAATAGTCGCTCAATCTTTGCTGGCTATTCTTCTCCTAGAGGTATCATATGGAGATGTTTCTTTGACACACTGTCTGTTATTGTTGCCAGCAGAGGGAGTTTATTGACCTGTTTTCAGGTAACGCTACAGTCAGAAAGCCACACTGTTGAATTGCAAAAACAAGGAAGCCATTTGGCGACACAAAAGCAGAAAGCAGTAAATGAAACCATCGAAAATTCATTCGTGTTTCTTGAGTGCAGTGAGACTCTCTCTTCACTTGATTAGCTCAGTCGTTTTCAAGGTGAATCACTGCTTCATTGCCTTCATTTGGACTAGACCACAAACTGCACCAGGTTGATTTACGTTTCCATGAATCGTTCGAGGATTTCTGAGCTCCAAACTTCATATTAAATGGTCTAGTCTAGTTCTAGAAATCTGGAATAGTCGCTCAATCTTTGCTGGCTATTCTTCTCCTAGAGGTATCATATGGAGATGTTTCTTTGACACACTGTCTGTTATTGTTGCCAGCAGAGGGAGTTTATTGACCTGTTTTCAGGTAACGCCACAGTCAGAAAGCCACACTGTTAAATTGCAAAAACAAGGAAGCCATTTGGCGACACAAAAGCAGAAAGCAGTAAATGAAACCATCGGAAATTCATTCGTGTTTCTTGAGTGCAGGGAGGCTCACTCTTCACTTGATTAGCTCAATCGTTTTCAAGGTGAATCACTGCTTCTTTGCCTTCATTTAGACTAGACAACAAAGAGCACCAGGTTGATTTACGTTTTCATGAATCGTTCGAGGATTTCTGAGCTCCAAACTTCATATTAAACGGTCTAGTCTAGTTCTAGAAATCTGGAATAGTCGGTCAATCTTTGCTGGCTTTTCTTCTCCTAGAGGTATCATATGGACACGTTTCTTTGACACACGGTCTGATATTGTTGGCAGCAGAGGGAGTTTATTGACCTGTTTTCAGGTAACGCCACAGTCAGAAAGCCACACTGTTAAATTGCAAAAACAAGGCCATTCGGCAACACAAAAGCAGAAAGCAGTAAATGAAACCATCGGAAATTCATTAGTGTTTCTTGAGTGCAGTGAGACTCTCTCTTCACTTGATTAGCTCAGGCGTTTTCAAGGTGAATCACTGCTTCATTGCCTTCATTTAGACTAGACCACAAAGAGCACCAGGTGGATTTACGTTTTCATGAATCGTTCGAGGATTTCTGAGCTCCAAACTTCATATTAAATGGTCTAGTCTAGTTCTAGAAATCTGGAATAGTCGGTCAATCTTTGCTGGCTATTCTTCTCCTAGACGTATCATATGGAGACGTTTCTTTGACTCACCGTCTGATATTGTTGCCAGCAGAGGGAGTTTATTGACCTGTTTACAGGTAACGCCACAGTCAGAAAGCCACACTGTTAAATTGCGAAAACAAGGCAGCCATTTGGCGACACAAAAATGCAGAAAGCAATAAATGAAACCATCGGAAATTCATCCGTGTTTCTTGAGTGCAGTGAGACTCTCTCTTCACTTGATTAGCTCAGTCGTTTTCAATGTGAATCACTGCTTCATTGCCTTCATTTAGACTAAACCACAAAGAGCACCAGGTTGATTTACGTTTTCATGAATCGTTCGAGGATTTCTGAGCTCCAAACTTCATATTAAATGGTCTAGTCTAGTTCTAGAAATCTGGAATAGTCGGTCAATCTTTGCTGGCTATTCTTTTCCTAGAGGTATCATATGGAGACGTTTCTTTGACACACTGTCTGATATTGTTGCCAGCAGAGGGAGTTTATTCACCTGTTTACAGGTAACGCCACAGTCAGAAAGCCACACTGTTAAATTGCAAAAACAAGGCAGCCATTTGGCGACACAAAAATGCAGAAAGCAATAAATGAAACCATCGGAAATTCATCCATGTTTCTTGAGTGCAGTGAGACTCTCTCTTCACTTGATTAGCTCAGTCGTTTTCAAGGTGAATCACTGCTTCTTTGCCTTCATTTAGACTAGACCACAAAGAGCACCAGGTTGATTTACGTTTTCATCAATCGTTCGAGGATTTCTGAGCTCCAAACTTCATATTAAATGGTCTAGTCTAGTTCTAGAAATCTGGAATAGTCGGTCAATCTTTGCTGGCTATTCTTCTCTTAGAGGTATCATATGGAGATGTTTCTTTGACACACTGTCTGTTATTGTTGCCAGCAGAGGGAGTTTATTGACCTGTTTACAGGTAACGCAACAGTCAGAAAGCCACACTGTTAAATTGCAAAAACAAGGCAGCCATTTGGCGACACAAAAGCAGAAAGCAGTTAATGACACCATCGGAAATTCATTCGTGTTTCTCACAGTGCAGTGAGACTCTCTCTTCACTTGATTAGCTCAATCGTTTTCAAGGTGAATCACTGCTTCATTGCATTCATTTAGACTAGACCACAAAAAGCACCAGGTTGATTTACAGTTTCATGAATCGTTCGAAGATTTCTGAGCTCCAAACTCCATATGAAATGGTCTAGTCTAGTCACAAAGCCTTTAGAGTTTAAATGGTCCTTTAATTTGGAAGAGGCAAACAATGGATGAAATATATACAAAAAAGTTTATATGTGACCATGAGTCTATATTCCAGTCCAGGTAAATTGCACATTCACAAGTGTGTTCATTGGAAGAATTGGTGAGGAGAAATGTCACTTATATAAACATAAAAATAATCTCGAGTAATTTTCTTCAGATTTCCTATCCTTAACCTCAATTTGATTCTTTTCATGGCGTTTTTTCTTCTGTAACTCATATCATCTTAACTCCTCCCTTATTTGACTCCATATATGATGCAACAAAGCTATCTCTTCATAAAACTACAGATTTCTTTTTGTTTCCTTAACTCATACCCTAGAGCTTATTCTTTCCTGTTACAACAATAATACCTCTTTCCAATCACAAGTGGAACCTCAAGAAATGTTTGTCACCCTCTCCAAAAACTCCTGGTATCATTACTTAGCATCTTATCAAAAAAAAAGGGATGAGCGAGTTTTGAATCACTGTGTTGCTGTTCTTTTGCAACAAATTGTGCATGACTTCTCCAGTCTCTATAGCTATTCAATGCTTTCTCCATAAATTTTGAGCATCTGCTATATGCAAAGTTGTTCTGCAGCCAGCTATTATTAATTGAGTTCTATCAAGTTATCATTTGCTAATCGTATGCAACATATATGATTATTTACTTTTCAGCTCTCCAGTGTTTTTCCAGTTTTTCTCCTCCCCTGGAAAAAAATATGAATTTGTCTTTCTAGATTCAATTACTTCAAGATTCATTGGCTCTACTGTAAAAAAGAATTTTTCAAAGGCAGTCTTTTCTGTTACAGATGGTGACCAAAAGACAGCAACACCGCGTGAGCTGTTGGAGGATCTAATGGGACATTCTTCACAATTTTTCACGAGCACATAACTCCTCTCTGCCACTTTAAATCACACATAAAAGAATAAGCAACATCATATCTGCCGATGAGATGACCATCTTGAGCTTTTCTTGTGCATATTTAATGTCGCAAAAAAGATGTTCCCATTCCTAAAACTTTTTCAATCTAATCAACCCTTGATGCCTTCAATTTCAGACCCTCCACAGATAGTATTCGTCAGAAAACCCTTTGATGTTTGCACATTCAGAATTCTTCCTCCGATATGACATCAGCCAGTTGTAGACTGACGAATATCGCACAGTGCGAGCGCAGGCAGACACTACTGGGGTAAATATATTTAAATGTATGCAACATTAATTCAGAACGCGGCACTCACAGCTGACTGGCTTCTGTTTGTAAACAGTAGAGAGCGTTCGGAAGCGTTTACCTTGGACAGACAGGGCAGATCTTCAATGGAATGTTTGTTGCCGGATTTGTATGCCCTGTTTTGCGCTCTGTTTTTCGAGGGCTTTGTTGCAAGTGCTCGTTCCAACGATTCGACAGGGGATGATTGAGTGTTCCTTCTTCGATCGGTTAGATATCTCACGCACACGTCCGTAGTTTCACAGATTCGAGTACTCCAGGGAATATTCTGATTTCAATATCGAAGAGGATTTTTTCGTCTTCCACTACCTAAAAAGGAAACTGGGGAGTTTCAAGGTACATGTTGAAAAAGTTCCTGTATTTTTCCCTCAGAAACTGAAGCATGGCCATCAGCTGGTTTAAAGTTATTGAAGAAACCAAAACTGTGACATGTAGGTGACATAGTAAGTAAGTAGTTGAATACTCTACTGGAGTATAATTGTAAAAAGTTAAACAGTTAAACTGTTTTCACAAGCTAAAGCAAGAAATTATCAATAATATTTTCCAACGCGGTTCATTTTGGGTTCAACAGAGCCCAATTTATAACGTTATCGAGGAAACCCATCAGTTTCTCATAATATTCCTTATTTCGTGTTCTCCTTCCATATAAAAAGTATATTTCTCGCAGTATCATTGTTCCACAAAGTACTCCTTCAGAAATTCGAGAAATACGTTCGAGATTAAGATCTTTTACGTGACGAAATAACTGGCAATAAGTTAAATATAATTTAATGCCCTTCTATCGGTGACACGCCTTGGTCACGCTATAAATATTTTATTTGTTCTCGTGGAGAAATCAAACGTTTTAGTGTTTCGGTAACCATATTCGTGGATAAGGTTGGGGTCAACAATTTCTCTAGCGTCCAGAAATTGAAACAAACCACGAAAGAAGCACGTTTTCTTGTTAGCAACGAGAGTTTCACTTTTTTATTCATATCGAAAGCATATAATATATTTGCAACTCAGAAGATTAATCCTATTGAGATGAAATGATAATTGCACTCTCATCAAAAACGACACACCCCTCTCAAACGCAGTATTGAAGACACAACGTTTTTGAAACCAGCTTATTCAACAGTTAATAATACAAAAACTATAACAACCCCAGTACAGCTACGTAGGTATATCGCTGTTACTCAAGGTCCTTTCGTTTGCATAAAAAGTGTAGCACTTTTCTACACTCGATTTGATTTACACCAGTGTAGAGGAAGTGTTGTTTATCTACACATAGTCAAAAGGAGATGTGGATAAACTACATCTCCTCTACACTGGTGTAAATTCAATCAGCAAACGAATACTAAAATCGAGTGTAGAAAAGTGCTACACTTTTTATGCAAACGAAAGGACCTTCAATGATTTTCAGAGCCAAGAGAAGGTAGTAGTCCCCTGTAGAAATTCTGGAGAAACTGTTCTTTATGAATTGTCAAGAATAAGGTCGTGTAGAGCAGTGGATGTATCACTTGATTGTGGGTTGATTAATCTGGTTTTCGCTCCACTAAATCGAGATATGATTAGGACAGAATTTCTTGATGAAGGGACATTTGTTCCTTTTCCACGCTGTTTTCGTAAAACAACGTGTTTGCGTGTGGGACGTTATCTTGATGTTGAAGATATTACAAACGATCAATCATCATTATCGTCGGGTTTCGACCAATACAGGACACGGTTGCTCGCATGACTGATATCATTATTATTGGGGCCGCATTCTGACCGAAGAGATGGAGGGAAACATACGGAATTTCATTTCACGTCGCCATTTTCCCATTTTCTGGTTTCATCCAACGGAGAGATTTGATAAGGAACAAATTTATCCCATACAAGTCCCATACTGAACAGATTTTTAGAAAATAATCGTCAAAATACATAAGTTTTTGATAAGAGGACTCCAACCAAAAGATATATGTTAGGACTTGTAACCTAGGACAGCATTTTAGATAGGTACATACCTATATTTTCATTTCACAAATCTTTAGATTGCAAACCATATTTGCATATTTTGGAAGGCCAATTATTAGAGTATCTACCACCAGAATATCAGTAACGGTTTTTTCAAGGCTATATTTGTTTAGGACTCCTTAAAAGAATGGTAAATAATCCAAGGTATACCTTCTGCATTTCCTTGTAGCTAGAACACACTGAGAATCTGGAGTAAAGCATGGGTATTCAAAGAAACTATTAACTTTTCTCTACTAATATCGTTCAATTTTCCTCTGTAGCTACCTCAATTTCGATAACGCCAAACACTGACTCAATGGCGATGAGCGACTTATTTCAAATTGGACTTGGAGAGTCATATTCGGAAATATATGGTTTAATGCAAGTATATATTAGCATTCTTGTGTTGAAAACTATAATTCCATAGGGGTGCAGTATTTATCTGCTCTCTTTCACCAACTGTAACTTAAAACAGTTGATCAACACCAAAAAATCAAATTTTAAAACGTTCATTTATTTTTCATTACTTCAAAGCACTTTATAGCTGCCTGGGTGTTTGTAGAAGCTACCTCAAAGGCCGAACATGCCAGAGGACCACATATTTCCGATTCTGCTCATCCAACAATTACAGATTTGTAGATTGGATATGCGACAGGACTGATAGAAGCCAAAGCTTTGAGCTCGAAAACGCATACATAAAAGACGGTCATAAGTCCATTAGAGGAGTATTAGCACAAAGTTGGTCGTGGAGGGGTGAAGCTAACAACTTTAATTATACCGTAGGAGATAGGTGGCGCGGAATGGCATCCATATATATGCACCCACAAACGGCAAGAGATGGGGAAACCCGTACTGGAGAGTGGTTCAGTTGACGCGTCAAAGGATCCGCGTATAACAACTTGAAACGATATTATCTCACATTATCACCCCCCACAACTACCAAGGCTATACCGAATGTGCGACAGTTTACATCGCCAAATTTTACCCTAAATCCCGCAGCTTTCAAGAAGGCTGGGTCTTTGGTGGGTAGGAGGAAAGGGTTAGTCTAGCTTTCCTCGAGAGTTTACTGGCTTAGAGTTTCATTCTGCAAAAAGACAACACCGCCAGAATTATTGTTTCTGCCTGATGTCAGAATAGTGAAATAGAAGATGGAAACATCCATGATTAAGACAGATTATTACAGGTGATTGCTATCTCAATTGGGCAATCCACTCATTCCATAATGGAACCATACAGTGATATACAAAAATTCAGCTCAGACTAAAATATAATTCTAATGGGATTCAGGCGAAAGTTTTCTTTCGATAAAGCAATAAGTATAGAGTTATTCGCAATTGAAATATAATAGTTTTTGTCGAAAAAACACCTTTTTTTCACGAAATACTCAAACACTGAACTTTTATCATCCCAAAATATACAGAGTGACATTTTAAAAACTTGCCAGGCCAATTATGTCGCGACAAGGATGTTTTCAGAGAAAATACCGAAACAGGTCAATTTTTATTCGGAGGGGGACATATTTTGAGCAGAATTGTAAGCCGACATCTCCTCAACCCTAGGTGTAGAAGCTATCACCACTAAATTCTCAATAGGGAATAGGGGGTGAGCTATACCTCAATTGGAAGACAATAGTATTATATAGAGGGATATATTGTCTTCCAATTGAGGTTTAGCTCACCCTCTATTCCCTATGAAGAATTTAGGGGGATAGCCCCTTAACCTAGGTTTGAGGAGATTTCGGCTCACAATTTTGCTCAAAATATGTTCCCCTCCCTTTAAAAATTGATCTGTTCCAGCTTTTTCTTTGAAAACATCCTTGTCGAGACATAATTGGCCTGGCAAGTTTTCAAATTGTCAGCCCCAGTAACTACTTCAAGGACTCAATAAAAATTTGGAAATCATAGTATTCATGTAGAGGGTCAAGTGATCTTTGAATTGAGGTGTAGCTCACCCCCTATTCCCTATTGAGAATTTAGTGGTGATAGCTTCTACACCTAGGGTTGAGGAGATGTCGGCTTACAATTCTGCTCAAAATATGTCCCCCTACGAATAAAAATTGACCTGTTCCGGCATTTTCTCTGAAATCATCCTTGTCGTGACATAATTGGACTGGCAAGTTTTCAAATTGTCACCCTATATGATGAAGCTATTAAAATTCCCTATAACATGATTTTTGGATGCCCTTCAAGGCCAAAACATAGGGTCACTTTGGAATTGAAGATTAAGAGGAGCTCAATTCTAAAGATTTTTGATTATTTTACCGTCGTTCACTTGACTATACAGGGTGAGTCAGTTCAAACATTTTAACAGTAGATTCTTCAGGTCAAAAAAACTCTTTTGCTATACCATTTTTTCCGTTTCGGCTCTGACAACAAGATATAGCCATTTTAAGTTTTCATAATGAGCTGTGCCATCCCTGAAGAGACAAAATTACCTTCAAAATAACTAGTTAAGTCTGTGACACAGCAGCAAAATACTAAATTTCTCAAATTTTACAGATAGTCTTTTAATTTTTGAACATTAAATTACTCGAAAACGTAGCATCATACGAGGAAATATGAAGAATACGTTTATTTCACAAAACATGCAAATATTCATTAGAAAGCGTCGAACTCAGTTTCAAGAGCCGATTCGGAAAAAATGGTAAAGGAAAAAAGTGTTTCTCTTGACCTCTAGAATCTACTTTTAAAATATTTGTACGAGTCAAAAACTCACCCTGTATACTATATGCAGGCTCATTGGTTGAAGCCTCACTTGTGCTAAACTCTATAATTGTCCGATGAAACTTTTTGAAGGATCGGGATTACGAGGAAAAAAACTTCAAAAATCTAATTGCCTTTGCAGGATTCTCAGAGATGATAGGGGCCAAAGTGAAATCTCGTCTCCCAGCTCTCTTTTGTCAACTTTTCCTTGACTCCTCTCGCCCTTTCATTTCAACGAGATAAGACACTTCAAAGGGCCCAAAAATTCCTGATCACCAATCTCGTTACGAACTCCTCACCTTCCAGATTCTTCCTCATCATTAACATGCCGAGTTAATACTGCAACTTTCAGGCGTTCGCCGGTCCAAACGACACAAGCAATTTAAAGTTTTTCGTTCCAATACGGCCCTAGAAGACGACGCCGCCACGCTGTTTATCTTTTACAAAGGAGGATCTCTGGCGAGAGGGTGGTGGGGTTCGGAAGGGGGTTTTTCCATCCGCCATCTCCGGATAAATCAAAGGCGGACGACTCGGTGGAAATCAGGACCAACACGAGACGAATAACTCACGACGAGAAATGAAGGAAGAATTAATGAAACGTCACATGATTTCAATATCAAAGGGATTTTAATCGGGACCGGGGGCAAGCATGCGTGAAAATTGCGGCAAGAAAACGTGTCCGGGTGATGAACTTATCGGAGGATGTTGCCTTCGGTATATCGAAAAGTTTGATTCGATTCAGAGTCTCCTTTCGTTCATTTCAATCTCGCATTATCTATGTGACATTCTAATAGGAAGAGCTGTTCTGGAGAATTTTTCGTATACATGGTGCCTAGGCTGAGGGAAGTAAATTATCAGTTAAGTAGCCACAATTATGCGAATAAATATCGGTTCAACAGTAGATAATCGAAGAAAGGGCAAGCTAGTTTTATGTCCTCGAAAATAATCCTTACAATGTCTTACAGTGGCTTCTGAGGAGTTCGACAACACCTATGCCGCTCAAAGAGGCACTAAACAAGCGAGTAGTGAACAAAACCGTTATTGAATGTGTGATTTAGATGTTGAGGACGAAAAAAGCTGAGACTGAGGGATAGCAAAATCAACCCTGTTAAAGCCAGTCGCGAAACACCTCAAGGGGGACTAATACGAGGATAAACTGAAAAATTCTTAGCCTACTCTAGAACCAAATATTCTCCTCTTAATTGGGTACATTTATTACAGCGAACCTGCAAACGTCTCTAAACCTTTCCAAAAAATGTTTCTTTTTGCTCTGCAAACCAGACCTCCACAGGTTTTATTACCTTCTCGTTGGAAGAAAATTTTCGACCTTTCAAACTTTGTTTTCAGTTGAGGAAAGAGAAGTCAGATGGGGCCAAATCTGGTGAATAAGGGGGGTGTTCTTGTAATTCAAACCCTAAATCACGAATTTTTTGCGTCGCAACATGAGATTTGTGTGCAGGGGAGTTGTCCTGCAAAAACAAAACACCTTTGGATAGCTTTCCGCGTCTTTTCTCTTTAATTTTTTCCCGCAGAGTGGTCAGTAAGGTCGAATAGTAATCTCCCGTTATTGTTCTACCCTTATCCAAAAAATCAATCACGATTACTCCATGGCAATCCCAAAAAACTGATGCAAGAACTTCTCCAGCAGATTTTTGGACACAAAACTTCTTAAGGCTTGGAGAACCAGAGTGTCGCAATTCCATCGATTGTTGCTCTGTTTCTGGATCGTAGAGATGTACCCAAGTCTCATCCGTAGTAACAATTTGGTTTAAGAAGTCTACATCGTTTTCAAATCGAGCACAGATCGAACTCGATGCTTCTACCCTTGCAAGCTTTGGTCAACATTCAACATTTGGGGATCCATTTTGCAGCAATTTTTTTCATGTCCAAATTGACGTGAACTATATGATGATCGCGTTCGTATGAAATATTCAGTGCTTCAGATATGCGTTTTAGCCCAATCCGACGGTCTGATGAAATCATGACATGAACTGCATCGATATTTTTCGGGGACTGACACAGAAACTGGACTTCTCGATCGGTCATCATGTTCAATGGAAAATTTACCTGTTTTGAAGATTGCAGTCCAATTTTTCACGGTCGCATACGAAGGACATTGTGAGCACCAAGAGTATTAAGCATATCTTCGTAAATCTGCTTACCACTCACCCCTTTTAAATACAGGTACTTGATGATGCGTAACTCTGGTTTACATTTTTTACCTCAAACTTCACACTGACACTTCTAATCAGTTCTTGTTCGTTGCTATGGTAACGCAATATTTTTTATGCATGAAACTGTCAATACATCCTCGTATATCCCCTTCTATGGCGTAGTGGATGAGCTGCTCCACAGGCTAGAATGTCTAGCAGGCTATGCTGGCCTCATAGTTGTAATAGTTAAAAAAAAATTCGAGGGAGAAACCAGCTTCATTCGAACTCTTTTCGACAAAGAGCTACAAAAAAGGTAGTACCAGTATCTCACATCAAGAGTAATTAATATGAAAAATAATATTTCATTAATTGGCCTTACTTGTGACGCACTCTACCTCTATCAAACACAAAGAAAACGATCAAAATGAAAAATAATGAATTAGTGAAAAAAAACGTATAAAATTGTTAGATAAGACTGAAAAAAATGAGAATCCATTGCTGTTTCTCAGTAATAAAACGTTTCTACCAAAAAATCCTCTATACCAGACAAAAATTCAGATTTTCAGACAAGCCATACAAATATAACTAACGAAAAAGATATAATCTTCAACCCATCTTGATATTGCGGGCATGCTGAAAACGAGACCACAGCCCGAATAAAAAAATTCATTTCATAACAAACTGCCTCTGCTCAGATAGTCTCCTTCTTTATCCCAAGCAAATCACCACAATTCGTTAGAGAGGAAATTGACTTTTCTGGACCCAGCCATTGGACTTGTCTTCAAGACGTAATTTATAACTAATTCCGGCATAACAGATGACCGTTTAGTTTAATGAAGATATCCAAGATCCACTCGGGACCGGAGAGATATATGTGTATTTCAACCACACACAAATCTCCTCCACCGAAACGGCTTCCCCTTCCCCTCTGCCGCGACGCATCACATCTTTATGTAAATTTATTGCCCCAAATTGAATTATAAATTTGAATAACAATAACACCGAATGACGAATATCGCGGAGTTTAGGGTTTCACGGCTTGCTAAAAATTAAGTGTATTGGAGCGCCCTCGGTCTGCACACCCTTAACCGCTTCACGGGGTACGTGGGGACCGCCGTCCATTGTTGCGTAATTATTTGAATAATAACTTCTGATTTCCCGATCGTCACTGTTGAACGAAGTCAATGTTTCCATTGTGTTTGGTGGCCGCAATGTTTCGTCTTATCACCGATAGGAAGATTTGAGTGCTGCATCCTCGAAAACAACGTGTATTTTCAGGTTAGATACTAGTCAGCTAGTCAACAAACAGATTCAGATCGTCTTCTTGGTTATATAAACTCACAACTCACAACCTTGAGCACCAACAGCGTGAAATGAAGCTGTATAGTGCCCTTCCTTCTCAGGTAGTTTCAATCAGAAAATCTATTCCCAAAATTTACGAAATTTGCTTTGTTGATTGATCATACCAATCACTAAATGATTATTGAATCAACTGGACTCAAACCTCTTGGCAAAACCATCCGATGTTATGCCAATCATTTTCGATTTCGAAACGCCCTTTGAAACGGTCATAGCTGACCGTCCTAGTGCAATAAGTTTCGTAAATCGTATGGACAAAAAGTCATCCACTTGGTCTACTGATGGTTCAAAATCAGAAAGGGGTACCGGAAATGGCTTATATGGACCTAAACTGAGGTTCTCCAAAGCCCTGGGAGGTGAACCCTCTATTTTACAGACCGCGACACTGGCTGTTTACATATGCGCTCAGGAGTATCTTAAAATGAACCTCAAAGGTGCGCATATCTATATCACCACAGCCAGGCCACGCTGAGGTCCCTGGAATCACACTGCCAGAGATCTCTGCTGACATGGGAGTGCCGTAATACCATAAAGCAACTAGCCAGAGACAACAAAGTGACTCTTCTATGGGTACCAGGGCACTGTGGTGTTGAAGGAAACAAGAAAGCTGATGAACTTTCAAAAGAGCATCAAGGTTAATACTGAAAACTTCTTACCTACTTAACCAAATTGACCAATATCTGGCACAGTGTTCCCTGTACTTCTTGAATAAAACTGACTAATCGATATTCTCCAAACCATCTCTTCAAAATGTTCTTCTGTATGCTTACCATCGCCTATGCCTATTATATTATACTCAGAAAATTTCGTCATACAGTCGTACCTACCTGCATCCGTTCAATTCCAATGGAGATACCTTGGAAAAAATATATGATCTGCGTATATGCCATTCTGCACCCTCTAGCTTAGCTGAACTATGAAATCAACTGAACTCTTCAAACTCTCACGGCCGAAAGATCACATATACACCAATCTCAAGATAACATTACCTAGTCGAGAATTTTTGAATTAAAACAGTTTCGTCAACAACAGAGCACTAATTTTTGCCCGATGCACATTGAAGCAGTTTTTTCCTAACAAAACCATGCTTATTGAGGTCCCAAAGAAGAACATCTACTTTAATGCATCAGCGTAAAATAATAGGCAATATACAGGGTGTATTTAAAAATTATGTTTTCTTGAACAGATGGTAGAACTGGTCAAAATAAAGCGTTTCGCCAAAGATCACCTATCAAAACTTTCAAAATGATAACGTTGAAAAAAAATTGAAAATAAATGCTGAATTAGACCCTAATACGACCTTAGATCATTTGTTATCTGAACCATTGCAAACGGAATGGGAAATCCTTATCTGCTGATGTCTGACTCAACCATGATGTGGTTTCGTTTAGGATATTGGCCTGTTTTTTACGTGGAAATGAAAATGGAAACTAAGGATTGCCGAATTATTCCCATTATACTTACACGATTTTATGAAATGGCTCATTGCGATACCAACTGACAGAAAAATACTTAGGAACGAGTGTAAAAAAAAGAATATGGGCATCACGCATCACAATATGTTCGAACAGTCCAACAACCATCGTAAAAATGGGATGGACCAGCAATAATAGCAATTTGTCAACATATAATAAGCACTTTCAATAAACTGTCTCAAAATTGTCTACCCTTTTTTTCCTAAATTGCACGATACAGTCTTTCAAGTGACCTGATGCAACTAATCAGATAAACTCGGAATTGAACCATCCATTTTTAACCACATGTTTGTGTTTTGTCACCTTCCACAGTCCCCTACTTGAATTTTGATGAAATTTTGTCGAACATCTGAGGGTTGTAGCTCAGCCATCTTGAATATCTTATATAGACAGTTTTTGGTGAAATGACTTATTCTGATGACTTCTACCTTCTGTCAAAAAAAAAAGCCTCACCAGGTAATGGCAATGAATAGGTATTACTCAGTCTTGAATTGACATCTCTGCAGGGAAATTGGTGGTTGAATTATTATCTGTATGATATGTGCTTTACGTATTCGTTATTCAAGGACTTCCAATCGTCCTTAGGTCGAAGAAACCAACTGTTGTTACACCCCGTATAAAATCCTACCAATATCGCATCCAGCGTCCTAGATTTCGTAAGAAAATTTCATCTCGTACATCTGGCAAAGATCGAAATACAATTCCGTCCGCAGATATTGCTTTAAGATGGCGCATATCAAAAATCGACATCCTGCCTGGCTAACGGAACACGTCTGCACGTGCCGCGGAATCGACGCTTGCGTCGTTTCTATAGCGACACTGATTCCAAGTCGGAAGCATCGATATGGCTGGTTGTATGGTCCCCAACGAATCCTGATGTAACGGGAGAAGGAGTAGCTGGGAGACCGCCGAAAGAAGTCGGGATAGTGATTGGGAAAGGGAAGAACGGAGTAATTCCCTTTATGAGCTGATAATTCCGGCCACTGGAAGAGTTGATGAAGTTTTCGACAGAAGGGAAAGAGTGGGAATAGAGTGGATGTTTCTCTGTCTTTGAATGATCTATCTGTTTAATTTTGGTTCCTTCACTTAAAACTTCTTACTCAAGCACATTGTTATCTTATGTTCAAATATAGGTACTTTCCTACAGATGGTGATATTCTCTTTAGTGCGGCAACCTTTGCACCTGTTTTTGTACAAACTCAGATCCTATACTGAAAATAAGTATCCAAGCTCAGGTCATTTTCAGGGATAGCAGCGATGTCAGCATCAGAGACTTGGAGATATACGAGGATGTATTGATATCTAGTTAGCCTAGACCAGTTCTATGCATAAAAACAAATTGCGTTACCTCAGCAAAGAAAAATAACTCATTAGAAGCCTCAGAATTTTAAGGTCAAAAAAGTAAACCAGAGTTGCGCAATGAATTAAAAGAAGAAAGATGTCCCCCGAAATTGGGAAAATCGAAAAATTGGAATATCGAGCCAGCATCAAGTACCTGTATTTAAAAGGGTTAAGATGTAAGCAGATTTACGAAAATATGCCTACCCCGGGTTTCATAAAGCTTGATCGGGGAATCAACGCTTGATTGACAAATAGACGTCAATTTGTTTTCAATCGATAATTCAGTCATGATCATTCAGAATATCATTATAGCATCAAATTATGATGTTCATGGGTCCATTCAATTATTCTCGATTGCTACTTCTCCAATATATTCAGAAATGAAAAGGTTTCATTGTTTTGGTTTTAGAAATCGAGTAACTGTCAAATCGTTGATCGGGCAATCAAAGTTTTATGAAACCCGCTGTTAATACCCTTGGTGATCAATGTCCTTCGTATGCGACCGTGAAAAATTGGACTGCAAGCTTAAAAAGAGGTAAATTTTCCATTGAAGATGATGACCGATCGAGAAGGCCAGTTTCTGTGTCAGTCCCCGAAAATATCGATGCAGTTCATGACATGATTTTATCAGACCGTCGAATTTGGCTTAAGCGGATATCTGGAGCACTGAATATTTCATACGGACGCGTTCATCATATAGTTCACGTCAATTTGGACATAAGAAAAATTGCTGCAAAATGAATCACCAAATGTTTGAATGTTGACCAAAAGCGTGCAAGGGTAGAAGCATCGCGTTCGATCTGTGCTTGATTTGAAAACGATGTAGACTTCTCAGACCGAATTGTTACTATGAATGAGACTTAGATACATTTCTACGATCCAGAAACAAAGCAATGGAATGGAATGGCCACATTCTGGTCCTCCAACACCTAAGAAGTTTCGTTACCAAAAATCTGCTGGAAAAGTTCTTGCTTCAGTGTTTTGGGATTGTCTATGGAGTAATCATGATTGATTTTTTGGATAAGAGTAGAACAATAACAGGAGATTACTATTCGACATTACTGACTACTCTGCGGGAAAAAATTAAAGGGAAAAGACGCGGAAAGCTATCCAAAAGTGTTTTGATTTTGCAGGACAACTCTCCTGCACACAAATCTCATATTGCCATGCAAAAAATTTCATGATTTAGAGTTTGAATTACTAGAACACCCCCTAATTCAGCAGATTTGGCTTCATCCGACTATCATCTGTTTCCTCAACTGAAAAAAAGTTTGAAAAGTCGTAAATTTTCTTCCAACGAGGAGGTAATGAAACCTGTGGAGGTCTGCTTTGCAGAGCAAGAAGAAACATTTTTTTCTGAATGGTCTAGAGACGTTGCAGGTTCGCTGTAATAAATGTATCCAATTGAGAGGAGAATATGTTGAGTAATAAAATATTTTGACATTGAAATTTCGTTTGGTTCTGTAATAGGCTAAGAATTTCTCAATATTTCCTCGTACATTCGATTTCAGTCGTGAAAAATATCGAATTTGTAAATCCCTCTTCTCAGTTCGAACTCCCAGCTCCCAAACCCGTTCTCCTGTGCTCCTCCCACTCAGAGCGTCCCCTGCAAATCCTCCCAACGTACGGCGGTATAATTAATACCGATATAAGTCCGCAATTTTTCACACCAACCTGCCTCAAGGATGATCCGTCCTGATCCGGCTTCTTCATATCTCGTTAGCGCTTCCGTTGTTGCATCGGTCGCAGGCTCGAACCTCTGCTCTCGCCTATGTTTAGATATAATTCACATGCAGAGCTCGTGCCCCGCTGCCTCCGTCTTATGCATTTTACATGAGCACACAGAGACTGGACCTAACCTTACCTAACACGGTCTCGGAATAACCCTTCTGTACCATTTGATATTCACTTTCTCTCCGTCATGGTTGCGCTCGTGAACTGCCCTTCGATAAAAATGGGACTTCGCGCTATGAATGTATTCATGCAGATGACATGGGGGATCCTTGACGAAGAAAGTGAAACTTCCTGGATGATGTCCCTCGAGCTATGCTCCATTCGAAATTGTCGTAACTATGTAACGAAGTTTGCTCCAGTATAATGAGGATGACTTATTTGTGAATGGATTTTGAAGATTTCTACTGAATGGTCGAATGGAATTTTGCATTACCGCTTCAATTTGAGGATGATTCCTCTATGAAGGAGGTCATTATCATGCTCATGTGGTTGAGGTTCACTGTGCATATTGTGCTTTGAAGGTGACACTTTCTTTTTCTTCAAATATAGTTTTTGATGAAATTGTTCCAGAGTCAGTAAAAACAATGGGGCATTTACTATCTCTTAGAAAATTTTCGAACAAAGTTTTTTTTTTAAAATACAGGGTGAGTCTTTGACTCGTACAAATATTTCAACAGTAAATTCTCGAGATCAAAAGAAACACTTTTTTCCTTTACAATTTTTTCCGAATCTGCTCGGTTTTAAAGATATAGGCTGTTGAAGAACAAACAGTTTTATCGAATATTTGAACGTTTTGTAAAATAAAAGTATTATTCATATTTTCTCATACAATGCGCCGTTTTCCAGTAATTTGATGTTCAAAAATAAAAAAGATCTGTTATATTCGAAAAATTGGGCACTTTGGCTGATTGTGTTTGAAAGATCCACAGATGTAGGTATAGTGTCACAGATTTAGCAAGTTATTCTGAGGGGAATTTTGATTCTCCAGGGGTGGCAAAGCTCATTATGAAAACTTGAAAGGGCTATATCTTTTTATCGGGGACGAATTGGAAAAAATGGTAAAGAAAAAGAGAGTTCCTTTCGACCTCAAGAATCTTCTGTGAAAATACTTGTACGAGTCAAAGATTCACCCTGTATAATTGAGGTTTTTGTCATGCACGCTGTACGCACTACGAAGGTAGAAGATGGTTGTAACTTTACTTAGAAACAGCAACCCAAAATTATTGTGCCTGATTGACAGATTGATCTTTTGTTGCTGTAGATGTTTTGCGCATATTTATTATAAGAATGAAATGGCCAAAGATCTTAACCGGAGAAGTAGATATAACTAGAGATATCGCAGATTGAAATTTCCAGTTTTTGAAAAATGCCATTTCGACGATAAAAGACTAAACGAAGAGGGATAGGCTTTCAATTTTCGTTGCAATCGATTCTTCGTATCCGAAAACCCATGTTTTGATACCAAACTCTCAGATACTTGACAATGTTTTCAAAAAAACGAATTTTGTGCTTTTCATTTGTTAGTTCACTCCGAAAGGCCTTCCAGATTGCAATTTTCCATATACAAATTGCTTCTTAATAATCTACAATACGATCTCTATGCAATTTTCATCCTAGGAAAGTAAAAAAACACCCTACTTCTCAAATAGAGGTGATTTTAGGGGGTTCTAACCACTTGTTCATTTTTTACCCATAAAATCGAGAATTCCGAATTCAATTTTCTGTTAGGATTTTAAAGCCTGAGTAGTGCTGATTATTAAGCCAAAGATCTTAATTGGATCGGACAAGTATAACAGAAGATATCGCAGATTGAAATTTCTAGTTTTCAACAAAATGACATTTGGGTCGGTGAAAATCTAAACGAAGAAAGATGAGCTTTCGATTTTACTTTTAATCGATTCTGAGTGTTCAAAAACCTTCATTTTCATACGAAACTTTCAGATCTTTGACACAGATTGAAAAAAACGGTTGTATTTTTCTATTTTCATTTTTCAGTTCATTATAAAAGGCTGGATGCTATCTACAATGCAATTTGCCCTTGATATAATAACTCATTATTATTGTGGGTTCTTAAGAACTATAGAGTCATTCGGGGTAACTGAGCGCAGTGGGTAAGTGTGCGCAGTGCGTATATCTCGACTATGCAATGTATGAAAGAGGGGTTCATTTGGGTGAAGCAAGGGCGCAGAATCGCCATATTAGTTTTTCATAGGAGTGCGCCGTGCCACGTTTCTTCAACTTTTTATTTGCAATCAATCAAATTCACTAGTTTTCTTGTTAATTTTTAGCATCTCTGCACATTCTGCCAGGTCCAAGTTCCGAGTCCCTCAGTGTTAAACAATATTTTATTCGATCATGGGCATATTAATCTAAATATATAATAAAAAAATTTAGGTTCTCTTAGCTGCTCAACTCTATAAGAACGTCAATTCAAAGTGTGCGCATAGATTCATTATATGGGCATTAGTTCAGTAAGGAATAAATTATGATATTGTTGATTTTCTTGGTTAAGACACGATCAATATTCTCCTATTTGTTCAGAAAAATATGAAGAGCCACCAACAGGGGAATGTATCAAGTGTTGTGTTCACCAAGAATTGTGGCACGACCAATAATGCACTGCTTGTAAAAAGGCGCTTCTGTATTGACAATAAACAGCATTTCTCTAATATTGTAACATTTTGATGAAATTATTTTGTAATTTGTTTTGATTGTGTGGTTCACTAAGCACTGCGTTCACTTACCCCGTGAGGGTGCGCACACTTACCCGCAATACGGGGCATGTGAACGCACTCCGACTTTCTCTAATAAATTCTTTTTTGCGGAAGAAAACGTTTTTGTTTGTTTGCTTTTTGATGTTTTCTTATAGATTAGAAAATTCTCTATCTTATGAATATGTTTTAATTTTCCTAGCTTCAACATTTGAAACAGGGTATGGCTTGAAAAGCAAAAGTGCGCACAGTTGCTCCGAATGACTCTACTTCTATGAATTTCGCACCCTAGGAGAGTAATAAAACATCCTACTTCTCGGAGAGAAAAGAAAATATGTGATTTCAGGAGAGTTATATTGTTGGGAAAGCTTCCACTTTCGTTGCAAATTGGCGAATGCGCTTGTTCTTCATATCTCATAATTATCAGTAGTAAATTACAAGAATTCTCGTTACAAATGAACAGCTTGATGGGAGGTGAAATAAAGCAATATTAAAGGAAGTCGAGGTTCCCCTAATTCAATCATTTTATATACAAGGTGGGCAATATTCGGAAGAATATGTTTCGCTTAGGTTTTCAGCCTCTTATGATTAAAAGCTTTTCTTTTTTATATGACAGAGTTATTTCAATTCTTCACTGGCTGAGGCTCGAAGCAAAAAATCGTAGTGGACGTTTCGCAGAATCCCAACAATATTTTCCTCGGGAGGAACCCCGGAAAAATTCCCATCCACGCCGAGATGAGCCCTAAACTCCTCCCATAAACCTGGAAGTTTTCGAGCACAAAAGTCAGCAGGGCGAATCCCCCGCCAGCCCCGTAAAATCTGGCATAAGCAAGCGGAGAGACATTCCAGCCCATTTGCGATACGCGAAAATCATAGATAGCCGTGGCGACGAGGCAGTATTTCATCTTCGACTCTCATGCTGGCGTCCCGCGTGCCTTTTTACGACCGTTTTACGTCCCAAGAAGAAGAAAATAAGAAGAGGAAGCGATGTTCCTGCTGTTGTGAGAAACTCCACGGCCCGGAGTAATGGACCGTGATATTTTTACGAAAATTGAAACGTAAATAAAGTTTTACGACCCGGGCGCCAGGGAGGAAAACTTTAACTCCTTTAGGTTTTTCCTTTTTTGGGACATTTCCGTTTTTATTTCTGTTTTCTCCGTGCGGGAGTTCCTGTACGTGTGCAATTTTGATGCCGGGTAGGAGGGGCTGTACAAGATGATCAACGAACAAGTATATACCTATTTTTCTCGGTACATGTACAGGGTGGGCAAAATTCGTTGTCCATTGAGGGGATTTCGAGAACTACGAGGATGTATTGATATCTAGTTAGCCTAGACCAGTTCCATTCATTAAAAAAAATACTGCGTTACCATAGCAACGAACACTAACTCATTAGAAGTGTCAGTGTGAAGTTTGAGGTCAAAAAAGTAAACCAGAGTTACGCAATAAATTAAAAGAAAGAAGATGTCCACCGAAATTGTGAAAATCGAAAAATTGGAGTATCATGTCATCATCAAGTAGGTACCTGTATTTAAAAGGGTTTAGAGGTAAGCAGATTTACGAAGATATGCTTGATACCCTTGGTAATCAATGTCCTTCGTATGCGACCGTGAAAAATTGGACTGCAAGCTCCAAAAGAGGTGAATTTTCCATTGAAGATGATGACTGATCGGGAAGGCCAGTTTCTGTGTCAGTCCCCGAAAATATCGATGCAGTTCATGACATGATTTTATCAGACCGTCGAATTGGGCTGAAACGGATATCTGAAGCACTGAATATTTTATACGAACGAGTTCATCATATAGTTCACGTCAATTTGGACATGAGAAAAGTTGCTGCAAAATGGATCCCCAAATGTTTGAATGTTGACCAAAAGCGTGCAAGGTAGAAGCATCGCGTTCGATCTGTGATCGATTTTAAAACGATGTAGACTTCTTAAACCGAATTGCTACTATGGATGAGACTTGGGTACATTTCTACGATCCAGAAACAAAGCAACAATCGATGGAATGACGACACTCTGGTTCTCCAAGGCCTAAGAAGTTCCGTGTCCAAAAATCTGCTGGAAAAGTTCTTGCTTCATTTTTTTGGGATTACCATGGAGTAATCATGATTGATTTTTTAGACAAGGGTACAACAATAACCAGAGATTATACTATTCGACATAACTGACCACTCTACGGGGAGAAATTAAGGAGAAAAGACGCTGAAAGCTATCCAAAGGTGTTTTGTTTTTGCAGGACAACGCCCCTGCACACAAATATCTCATGTTATGTTGCCATAACATTCGTGATTTAGGGTTTGAATTACTAGAATACCCCCCTTATTCACCAGATTTGGCTCCATCCGACTATCATCTCTTTTCTCAACTGAAAAAAAGTTTAAAATGTCGTAAATTTTCTTCCAACGAGGAGGTAATAAAAGCTGTGGAGATCTGGTTTGCAGAACAAAAAGAAACAGCTTTTTTTAAAGATCTAGAGACGTTGCAGGTTCGCTGTAATAAATGTATCCAATAAAGAGGAAAATATGTTGAGTAATAAAATATTTTGACATTGAAATTTTGTTTGGTTCTATAGTAGGCTAAGAATTTCTCAATATATCCTCGTATAAGATCTAGAAGAAAACGGATGACAGATTTCTTAGCTCTTTTTCAGAGAAACAAGGAATGGTGAAAACCGTAGCCTACTACGATTCATCGTTTTTGAATTATGTATAAGCAAAAATTAAGGATTTCAAAAAGTTCCCATAACTTTTTTGTCTTTGGAGTTACAGATCGGAAACTTGAACCTTCTTAAGCACTTTTATACTTACAATCTACTGATAACTGAATTCATCTTTAAAGATTTCTCAATATTCTCCTTCCTGGGAGTATTTTCGCCATTAAGTCCAGTGCCACGTTGCAAATTTACAGTCGTTTCCTAGATGCCAGTAATTTTATAAAAATCTTCGTATTCCCGCGGTTTAGAACACAATTCCGAGTCTCCGCTCTCTCGTCCGTCGGCAAGTTAACGCCAGTTCGGTTGCCCGGTTCCGTTATGACTCGCTAACGTGGCAACATCCCCAGCATCGATTGTTCCCCACAGCTGAGCTATGCAAATCAGGCCGAGCCGTAAGCCAGGCCTTGCTCTGGATTTTATGCACCGCATTTCCATACTATGATGGCTTAAGCGTACATTTCGGCACTGAACCCACCGAAAACATGCTCGAATCATTGGATATAATGGGGGGCCGGCGTTTGTATCCGAATCGAATCGGTGCGAAGGGGGCATAAATATTTTTCGAAGGATCCAAACTTCGATAGGAATCCGGGTTGTCTCAGGAAGATGGGGTTTTTACGGGAGGTTATCATGAATTGGCCGAGCCCTCAAACTTCTCAGAAAACATGTGCATTTTAATTTTTCCTTGGACGATGTTATGAGCAGATGATGGATGTTATTGCCAAAAGTTGGTTCACGAAGACGCCAGCATTGATGTCAATTTAATTATTCCAGTTACCTGTGTTTCTTTTGCCAGCTGATGTAGTAAGTTTCAAGATGAGGAGTTTGGTGAAAAGTAGGTACATTCATTTTATTACTATCGAGATACAAATTTTTTTGTTGTGTCCGACTCATCAGGAAACAGCACTTTTTGACAAAATTCCTAGAGAATTCAACGAATCTTGAGCCAATTCATCATCTCCTTTTCTCATAAAACTAGATTGATTTTAAACAAAAACTAACAAATCAACTCGGTTATAGAATAAACGATTCTACATTAAAATTGAATAGATAATTCAGTCGATACATTTGAACGAAGAAAAACTAAAGGCACTCACTCTATTTTCCCATGCTTATCGTCATAGCAAAAATAGTTACTTTTCACCCTCTTTTTCGAGCATTCTGTGCAGGAATGTCCCTTTAGAAAAACGAGTTTTTCGTTCAAAACAAGCCCAAAGATTTTCAAGAAAGAATGTCAACACTCATTCACTATTCGAGCTTTAGGAACATGGACAATAGTAAAATGACATTTTATATTATTCCTTTGACAATCTAGGTATCTCGAAGAATTAATTTCAACTACTTATAAAGTGGTAGATTTTGTTATTTATTAGGTGCCTTCAGGTTTGTATGAATGGGATCCTGCTTTCTGTGAAAAGCCCATAAGTAAACTTCGCAAATCACCCTTGAATTAAATAAATATTTTATGAAAGGGTAGCTTTTCTATAATTGTTTTCAAAGAGATCAATAGAATTAAAACCAAATAAGTGAACATTTTTTGGATAACGAAATGTGATCGAAGTTGAAACGAATACAAGACCTTTATATAATAGCTTTATTGAAAATTCGTTTTTGTTACCTACTGCAAAATGAAAAATATGGGGTGGAATTATAATATCTCCAAAAATTCAATCATGATTTGTATCTTCGTGCTAAGAAAATTGTTGCTATTGATATTATCACACAAATACACTTCAGCTGATATAAAATTAGCTCAGAATTGTAGGCAGTTATTCAGTATTCATGTACTGCTCTGATAGTCAGAGTAAAGTGGTGAGTTTTTTTTTTCAGGTATAACGACTCATGTTTTGTAGTAGAAGGAAGTACTCCACATAACGGTTTCTACGAATACAAACATAAAAAAATGTTTCAAATACAATTTCATTTTCCATCTTACATAAAGTGGGGTTTAACATAAAACTATATTCCATATAGGTAACTAAATGAATACCAACATAATGCCAAATCATCTTTTCATAACCAGAATAAATCCAAAGATTTTCATTTTTACTTATATTACACCTAATTTCACGCATAAGGAAGGGTCGACAAGACAAACAGCAAATCTACCTTCAAAGTAGATCAGAAGATAGGTAGATAGGCCCTCAGTCAATAAAGTATAGATAAATATAATTCAAGCAGCAAGCACATCGTTCAAAAATTGCTAACCATCTAGATGGAATGCTTATCGTTCACTTCCTATACCAACGTCAGAAAACCTTGACCTAGGCCTACAATACTATATTGCGAAAGTTCAAAGATAAAAAATTCAATGTTTATGCATCAGTTTATGACCGAATCAGCAAATCAAATGAGCTGCTCATGAAATTCAATGAGGGGAGGGGAAACTAGGCTAGGTAAGTATAATATCAGTGTCATCAGTGGTAGTTTACTCATTCAAAGGTGCACATTATGTTGAGATGCATCGAAGACGATGTGGTTAAGTGAAAAAACGTACTTTCAGATCAGAAATTGTGAAATGGTGATAATAGAGCGTATAGAGAGTATTAGGTGAAGAGATCCACATCGAAACTCCAGAGAGTGCTTTCGAGCACCTTATATTTTCAATTGAGTGTTAACCGACTTACCCTTATTAACTATAGAGGACTGTGAATAATACTTAAAATAACTTGTTTCGGTCTTTGTGAGAACTCATGCGGTATCCACCGATACCGCTTGCGCCATCTATGTGGACCAACCTTAAGATTCTGACAACCATTTTGTTCCTCACTCTATCGATAGAGGCTCTGTCCAACCTTTGCACATGGCGATTGGTTCGAATCTCCGCTCCACCTACAATTCATCCTCCCCCACTTTCATTCATCCCCACTTTTTTACTCCCACTCATTCGCATGAAGGAGCATCATTCCCCTACGAATGCGATCTGCAGGGATTTCTGATAGTAAGCATTGGAGGGGTTTCGGGGGTAATAAACACGTCGTTATGGTAAAGCTCCTGTTAAAATTGTTAACTGTGTTCATATATTGATTTATGCCACGATTGAGTGTTTGATTCACATAATCTGAAGGAATGTTGTCAGTTGAAAATAGATAATAAGTACAATAATCATTCTCTACCCCTCTCCACGGAGATGTATTGGAATTATTGCTAAAAAAAAATTATGAAGTGAACTACTTGGTTGTATAAAACCTCCGCTGGAATTTAAGAGCTAATACCTATTTCATTACGTTTTATTTTTTATCTGACACTGTTTACGAGAAAATATTTTTTTTGTTTTTCCATTTTTCATTTTCGAGTTCGCTCTCTTAACTAACAAAAATAGGCTCTCGACATTGCTCGCAATAGATTTTGCGAGATATTCTGAAAGAACAACTCTTCTAGTAAAGTAAAAAATCTGAGAATTTAATGCACTTCGGCACAACCGTTCGATCTTGAGGAAGTTTCAACTGACCCCATCTTTTTGGAAATTTTTCCATGGTCAACTTGCGAATAGTTTTTCTTCCACGAAAATTATCGCAGATCTAAATGTGATACCTACATATTCCGAAAGAGAGACTCTTCTAGTAAGAAATCTGAGAATTTCATCCATTTCGGCACAACCGTTCGGTCTTGAGGAAGTTTCAACTGACCTCATCTTTTTGGGAATTTCAAATTTCGAGTCGCGTATCTTCCAGGAAAATCATCGTAGATCCGAATGTTTTACATATTCTGAAAGGGCAACTCTTCTTATAATTAATCTCAAGATTTTATCCATTTCGGCGCAACCGTTCGGTCTTGACGAATTCACAAGTGAAATTTTAAACTTTTGAAAAATGCCATTTCCAAGATGAAAATCTAAACGAAGGAAGATAGGCTTTCGAAATTGCTCGCAATGGATTCAGCGTGTTCGAAAACCTATATTTCCATACCAAAATTTCAAATATCTGGCACTGTTGAGGAGAAAATAATTTTTTTTGTTTTTCCACTTTTCATTTTCGAGTTGACTTCGAAGAGCTCTCTAGAGTGCAGTTCTCTATTGAATCATCAAATGTTTGGTTTTCTAGAATCTTCAAAACAAATTTTATGCACTCCATATCCTAGGACAGTAATAGAATATCCTGGTTTTTAGACAGAATAGCAAAAATGGTGATTTTAGGGGGGTTTAACCCCTTGCTCATTTTTGACCCAAAAAATCGAGATTTTCGAAATCGAGTTTTTGTGCTGGGGTGGAAGCCTAGGCAACGCTGATTATATAACCGGAAATCCCAATTGAATCAGACGAATATAACAGGAGATATGGCAGATTGGAAATTGCAATTTTTGAAAAAATGCCATTTCCAAGATGAAAATCTAAACGAAGAGAGATAGGCTTTCGAAATTGCTCGCAATGGATTCAGCGTGTTCGAAAACCTATATTTCCATACCGAAATTCCAAATATCTGGCACTGTTTAGGAGAAAATAAATTTTTTTGTTTTTCCACTTTTCATTTTCGAGTTGACTTCGAAGAGCTCTCCAGAGTGCAATTCTCTATTGAATCATCAACTGTTTGGTTTTCTAGAATCTTCAAAACAAATTTCATGCACTCCATATCCTAGGACAGTAATAGAACATCCTGATTTTCAGACACAGTAGCAAAAAGGTGATTTTAGGGGGGTCTAACCCCTTGCTCATTTTTGACCAAAAAAATCGAGATTTTCGAAATCGAGTTTTTGTGCTAGGGTGGAAGCTCAGGCAACGCTGATTATATAACCGGAAATCCCAATTGGATCAGACGAATATAACAGGAGATATCACAGATTGAAAATTGCAATTTTTGAAAAAATGCCATTTCCAAGATGAAAATCTAAACGAAGAGAGATAGGCTTTCGAAATTGCTCGCAATGGATTCAGCGTGTTCGAAAACCTATATTTCCATACCAAAATTTCAAATATCTGGCACTGTTTGGGAGAAAATAATTTTTTTTGTTTTTCCACTTTTCATTTTCGAGTTGACTTCGAAGAGCTCTCTAGAGTGCAATTCTCTATTGAATCATCAACTGTTTGGTTTTCTAGAATCTTCAAAACAAATTTTATACACTCCATATCCTAGGACAGTAATAGAACATCCTGATTTTTAGACAGAGTAGCAAAAAGGTGATTTTAGGGGGGTCTAACCCCTTGCTCATTTTTGACCAAAAAAATCGAGATTTTCGAAATCGAGTTTTTGTGCTAGGGTGGAAGCTCAGGCAACGCTGATTATATAACCGGAAATCTTAATTGGATCGGACGAATATTACAGGAGATATCGCAGATTGAAAATTGTAATTTTTGAAAAATGCCATTTCCAAGATGAAAATCTAAACGAAGGGAGATAGGCTTTCGTAATTGCTCGGAATAGATTCAGCGTGTTCGAAAACCTATATTTTCATACCAAAATATCAAATGCCTGTCCCAGTTCAGGAGAAAATAATTTTTGTTTTTACATTTTCGAGTTCACTTTGAAGGGCTCACTGCAGTGCAACTCCCAGTGGCAGTCTTGGCCGCCCTAGGCCTTTGGCCATGTTGAATGTCAAATTCAGTCAAATTTGGAATTATTTCTTTTTATCATTAGGGAAATTTTTGTCACGCCTAATATCTGGCCGCCCTACTCTCGGGACAACCTGGTCTTATGGCGAAAAAAAAACGCGAATTTCTACCTATATCTACATCTTCAGAACGGAGATTCACTAAACCGACGTCCGGGCTCGATCGGACGCGAGATACACGACGAAATTGGTTTTTTACGGTCGCGCAATTCGCCAGAACCCCATCCATTTCGTCGCCATTAAAAATGTCCAGTGAAAATTTACCGCGAACGGAAGACTCCACTTGGCCGTATCCCACATTTTCGACCGTGCTCCTGGCGGAACTGGGGTTCCGGTCTGCCGTCCCAGACTGGGCATCTGTCGCAGAAATGAATATTTATAGGAAACGGCCGCGGTGGTGATTTACATGTTATCGGTGGCATCGCCTGGGAGCTGCCACGGGGTAGCCGGACCGCAGGTTGTGGGACTTGGCCTTTTTTCCGACCGGCTCTTCAACGGAATCGCCATCCGTTGTCTCCTCTGAACCTCGACTGGCATGGGGCGAATTTCGAACATTTGGGGCGGTTTCTTGCGGCCTCATGAACCCAGTGCTGGCCAAAATAAAGGGTTTTCCAATAAGACGTTTCATTTCGAATTGCCCGCTAATTTGACAGCTGTCACTTTTGAAGCTGTCATTTTTGACATTTGACAAGTAAAAACTACGTCATTACTAAAAATGGAAAGTTACACTCTTCAACAACGCATTGAAATTTTGCAGTCACTGTTCGAAAAACTGAAGCACTTTTAGATCGTCGTGAAGCGCCCTCTCGGCCGGCAATAGTGAAACTAGTGGAAAAATTCGAGCTGTTCAATGTGAAGAATCGAAATTTTGTGCGTTATTCAAGAACAACTGAGAATATTGCTGCTGTGTAGTTCGTAGTGTTGAAAAAAACCCAGATTTGTCGATTCTTCGTCCATCTTTGGAATTCGGCATTCCAAAAACGACATTACACCCTATTTTGCATGAAGACTTAGGTTTTAAGGCTTTAAAGTTCAGTTAACACGAGAACTAAGGCTGGTCGAGCATTAGCAACGTCGTACGTCGTATCTCTGCTAATTAGGAAGATAAATTACTCTAAAGATGACCTTCGAAAATTTCCCAAAAAGTTGGGTTCAGTTAAAACTCCCTCAAGATTGAACGGTTGTGCCGAAATAGATGAAATTCTCAGATATTTTACTAGAAGTGTTTCTCTTTCATAATATGTGTCACATTTAGATCTGCGATAATTTTCCTGCAAGAAAAACTACTCGCAAGTTGACCATGGAAAAATTACCAAATTTCCAAAAAGATGGGGTCAGTTAAAACTTTCTCAAGTCCGAACGGTAGTGCCGAAATGGATGAAATTCTCAGATTTATTACTATACGAGTTGCTCTTTCAAAATATGTATCACATTCAGATCTGCGATAATTTTCCTGAAAGAAAAACTACTCGCAAATTGACCATGGAAAAATTTCCAAAAAGATGGGGTCACTTGAAACTTTCTCAAGACCAAACGGTTGTGCCGAAATGGATGAAATTCTCAGATTTCTTACTAGAAGAGTTTCTCTTTCATAATATGTGTCACATTTAGATCTGCGATAATTTTCCTGGAAGAAAAACTACTCGCAAGTTGACCATGGAAAAATTACCAAATTTCCAAAAAGATGGGGTCAGTTGAAACTTTCTCAAGTCCGAACGGTAGTGCCGAAATGGATGAAATTCTCAGATTTCTCACTAGAAGAGTTTCTCTTTCATAATATCTAAGTGTCACATTTCCTGGAAGAAAACTACTCGAAAGCTGACCTTCAAAAAAATTCCCAAAAAGTTGGTTTCAGTTGAACCTCAGGATCGAACGGCGCCGCGATGGGTGAAATATCGAGCTTTATCACTAGAAAGGTTGCTCTTTTTGAGTATGTATCACGTTTAAATCTACTATGGAAAAATAAAAGAAAATTATCATCTGGTAAACATTGTTAGATATCTGAAAGTTTGGTGAGCCTATTTTTCTTAGTTAAGATTTTTATCTTCGAAATGTAATTTTTGAAAAATTGCAAATTTAAAACTGCGATACCTCCTGTTAATATTCGTCTCATCCAATTGGGATTTCCGGTCCTATAATCAGCGTTGCCTAGGCTTCCACCCTAGCTAAAAAACTCGATTTCGAAAATCTCGATTTTTTGGGTCAAAAATGAGCAAGAGTTATTGACCCTCTAAAACGACCCATTAGCTACTCTGTCTGAAAATCAGGATGTTCTATTACTGTCCTAGAATATGGAGTGCATTGAAGTTGTTTTGAAGATTCTTGAGAACCAAACAGATGATGAAATGCATCGAAATGATATGAATTTTCATCGAAAAATCATCTCAACCAATTTCTACCTCTGAGGCTACGTTAATAAGCAGAATTGGAATGATCGTTGAAGATCCTCTCTATCGTCATATCGTCTTCCATTGTTAATGGCAAACTTCTTCTTTACAATGAAATAAGCATCCATCGATTTCTCTTAAAAAAAACTCGTTTTTTGAAACCTCTTATTGAAAAACCCTTTAGATACTCATACCTCATAGCCCAAACAAATTAGAGTTTTGAAATCTTCTCCTCATGATAATGAAAGTCACAGTGTCCAAAAGTAACGCAGTCTACTGCCATGGCAAATGAAGAGTGAAGGAGTGGAGTTTTTGCTTGAAATGGGCAGATTTTTGAGGTGAACGACTCCAACCAACGTTCTTCAGCGCAAAGTTTTGCGTGATCAAACTCGCACTGAACACAATATAATGTCTATATTTCTTCAAGTTTCTCGTTCCATTTTCCCATTTCACATTCCTTTGTTTTTCTTGTATTCACATACCTACGTGTTATCCACTCATAAAATAGGCGAGTTGATTTCATTGCAATACACGCAACAATAATACAATAAATTGTTTGAAACGGTTTAGTTGCCCACTGAAAAACGTAATAAAATTCCATTTTTATTACTGAATCAATATTCCGAAATCGATGTTGGGTTTTCTTCTGGATCCTTGGTAAGTACATGTGTATTCTGTTGGACAGCGTATGTAGAATAACATTTCCTGAATAACAATGAATACAGTAGAGAATAGCACTTATTACTTATTCATTGTCAAAAAAACAGTTAATTTCGTAAAGGTATTAAGGGATATAACCTGTGTCTCGGAAATATGAAAACTCACTGGAGCTTTGGAAGCTTTAACCACCATTATGTAGTTCCAGACATTTTTTACCTGTTCTCATGTTTTCCATCTGCTATATTTCCGAATTATTCTCACATTTAACCTTAATTCAGACATTGCTAAATTGAAACTCACTATAAAACATTTCGAGTTGTACAAAATCAGGATGATTTTTTCATCAGACATCAAACGTCTGTTATATGCAATCATAGTTTCTTGAAATCAGCACTTAATTTGAATATATCAGGGTATTGATTGAGAAGTAAATAACTCGATACATTCAACTATAAAAGGGTTGAACCTATATCATGTTAATAGAAAAAGGAATATCTCACCTCCATGGCGACAACTTTATAAAATAATTTTTTTTCCTGATGAGTGATGAGCTGGAAAAAGGGAAAGATTGATGACTTGAACTGTCATAAATTTGCCTAAAGAAACCCGAAGGGTAGGGAGAGGGGTCTCATTTTTGTTTTGGCCATCTTCTGCCTCCCCATGTTTTATGTGGCTGGTTCACCATTCTGACAGAATGTTCATCTCTGTCTAAAGGGAGAAAAATGTGCTTTTAGATTATGCTGAAATGTTTCCGTTATGCTAGCCACAAGGAGTTATTTCGATTATTCGAGTGAAACTAATTCTTTATTTGTCGAATACTCGAAAAGACGGAACATTCTTCAATTTTTTTCACAGTTGATTCAAATTTATTTCCATTTTGGAAAGTGGATGGAGAGACAAATAGATGATTTAATTATATTTGAGAATCTTCGTTGTTTACATCATATATTCCATACTGCAGTTCAGGAAAGTATTAGTAATTATTTTCTTCATCTATCCAGTCACGAGCAATCCTTGAGTGAATAATTACACTATACTAGAATTCAATTCCAAACATTTACTGATGAAATTAAAGATACTCTGTGTGTAAGTGTATTTCTTCACGGGATAATGTTTGACATGTTCTGTGTCGTTATAGCGTTTTACAGAAACGTCAACTCCAAGGGCCTTCCTACTGTTGATGAAAAATTCAATATCCTAGAATGAAAAAATAAGAATTATAGTTGTTCACCAATCATCATAAGGAAAACGTGAATTGTAGTGCTTTTTTTTGCGAGTAGGCTGAACTACTACCTACTACATGCTCGGGAGTTCAGACGTAAGAATCACACAGTTTACGTAGACTGCTTATAAGAAACAGAAGTATTTTTTCAGTCAAAATAATGGGATTAGAACAACAAATCCAGAATGTCTTACCTCAACATCGATCACTTTATCGCAGGTTGTATAAATAAAATGTTGGGGACATCTATTTTCTTCCTGCAGCAGATGTTCCATTGGTTTGAACTGGATAATTTTTCTTCTGAATAGATATCTTTTTATAAACTGAAAATACACTGATACTGAAAATGTTATTCGATTTTTTTAACGCACCTCTACAACCCATACAGAAAGGAGTATCAAAAACAGAATCAACGTTATTGGCAAATTCAGAAACGGATTCTGCCTAACTGTTGACCTTATTCCTCTGAAGGCGTGTAAAATTGTTCTTCTACAAGGTGCTGAGTCGAAAATAACACCCTTGATCTGAAAAGAAATATTTCTCAATATATCTTCATAGTCAACAAAATTCAGAGTGAAATTTCCAGTAAGAAATGAAAAACTTTTTTTTACACGATATAATGAACATTTCAGGGTTTTTTACGTGAAGTTATCCATGAAACCATGATTAAATGCCAAAAATAAATAAATACAATAAGTTTTCATGAAATAACGCAATGAGTTACCATAAAAAGAATCTTTATGTGTTGAAATATCTTACTTTTATTGGTGTTTTGCTAGATTCAACAGCCTCCATGAAATGTCGATATAAATAAGTACCACCATTGGAAAAACAGTGTATGATTATAGGTCTATCACCGAGGCTGAGATCTTCAATTACTCGTACCATTTTTTCCGATATGGGTATGATGTGATGTTTCCACAGAAAAATGGAGGTCATAGAAACCATAAATCTTACGGTCATCAGTCTGAAAGATGTGAAGTTACCACATAATTGCGAAAATAAGCCAAACATAACAGATGTTAGGTTGAAGGTATCTTCTCCTAATAACATTTCCATAACAGATATTTCAATCCCTCAATTCACAAAGAGACTGCACATAATCACTCACCCTTTGGCCTCATAAATTCTAGAATAAATGCTTAAATATCTGTCAGTAGATCCAACCCAACCGAATAGAATTATGACAGGTTTCTTCTTCTCGTCGATGTTGAAATCGAATTCATAATCTTCCTTATTTTTGCTGTAATCACCATTAGGATCGGGTATTTTAACAGTGTATTCGTATTTGGGAAATATTAAAAAGGACATAATTCACAATAAGATTCGACTAGGATTCAGAGACGACTGCACAAATCGAGAGAAACATTAGAATGAAAACAAATCAGTAAATTGAGTAATTTACTTTTCGATTAATTGAGATTTTTTTTCTATTTTCGCTGTTTTTCTCGATTCACGACATTGAACAGGTGTGTTAAATGCTTCCTATAATTTTCCTAGAAATTAGGAGTGTTACAACTGTCTCCGTCAAGGAAAACCAGATACGAAGGTTCATTTCAGAAGTATGAACGTGCTCAGTTCATATTATAATCATCAACTGAATTATTTCAAGTACCTCATTATTTGATAAGATGGTCCTTGGGCAATTTCTACCTAGCCAAAGTAGGACATTCCTCGCCAAGAATTGTGTGGCTCTGATGAGGTTAAATAATACCCAAACTGATGTTAACATATACCCTTCTCCTGTACTTGGCGATTGATGGCATATAGTTAGTTCCAGATCATAGTTGTTGATACCTATTTATGCATCGAAATTATTCTGATCTTTACTCCTATACCTTCAAGAGTCATTCATTATTGATTTTAATGATTTATTTCTACTTACAAATTTAAAATCTCCAAGCACAAGCACGTTTTAACGATTTGATTCTTTATCACCATGATAATTATCATGAGATCAAGGAGGGTAAGATTGTCAATTGAATCATACTTATAAAACTCCTCAGATGTTAGGTTTTCTGTAATGGTAAAAATGAAAGTGTTACAACTTTTTTCAGCTGACCGAGACCATAACGGGTCAATAATCATGGGATAAAAAGTTCAGGATGACAATAATGACACCGTGAAATTACTGAACTCCCCTACCAACATGGTGCCACCCTAATAACACCGTGAAACATAGGTTTTCCGCACGGCAACGGCGATCTGCTTGGTAGATAAGAGACTAAAGGTAGATTATTTACGAGCTGATCTGGGCGCTGATACATTTATAATTTGGTATTGAATAACTGGGTGGCAAGAAATGATATCGGGAAATTGGATGAAATGGTCGTCATGGGTATTTTTCGAAGTTCCGTTTTGGACAGGCCAGGTTATTTCCGTACCTATACGAAGAACTCCATCAGTTCATTCACTTTTTATCAGTCCTTTCCTTTCCCATACTCATAGAATGTTAAGTTGTATCATCAAATTCTTGACAGCTTTAGGTCATCTCATAATTGAACTTCATCTTATACATCAGGTTGCCCCAGTAGAAACATGAGAGTGTTACATCACCTAGAGCAAATTTTAGTTGCAATTCAATCCAGAATATTATGAGGAAAAGACATGGCTATTGATATTGATACAGCAGTGAAGTTCGTCCAACAAATGAGAAGAATTTTGGCAGTTCCCCCAATCCAGAATACATTCGACTGAATAACAATAAAGTCCTATTGTCACCCTCGAAATACGCAAATGCAACTGATTCTATTTGCGCTCCACCTCTTATATGGCGCGAAATTTTGGAGGCACTTCAGATGCAAAGCATTAAAAGAAAACTTTTCGCGAATCTGCATAATCCTAAGCTCCATCGTTCCGCTTTCTTTCTTGAGCTGCGTCGGCTTAAAGGGACCAGCCGTGCTTACCTTTAACTCTGCTTTGCTGCGTGCATTTGATATTTACAATTTAAATCGAGTCGAATATACTTCACCGTCCGTTTTTCCAGATGGTTCCGGACTAGAAATACAAGAGTTCTCGGTTCGGATGACACAGAAACCAAGAAAATTGCTGTGGGACAATTTTCCAGAAACTTCTCAGAATCTATCTATAGAAAAGTTCGATGAAAGCTTGTTTCTCAATATAGTATCAAGCATCACCAAGTCTACTTGTTTTTTTTCAGCTCAAATCCATCGAATTATATGGATATTAACTCTCCTCAGGATATACCCCTGTGTCAAATCATGATCAACTCAGATTGATCTATATATTAATAAAAGAGGATCTATGGTTTACTTCAAAATGCTTTATTGTTCAAACGATCGCACCAAATTGGACAATTCTTTTTTTGTTGAGTTTATTATTGTTAGGGCAAGGTTTATATAACAAAATATTCCCAAAAAACATTGTACAGAACAGAAAAAAAGGCATTCCTTTTTCTTACGACCAATCGAGCCATCACGATGAGTAAGTTATTATTATCTACCTTAGAAATGATTTAAATGCCAAAACTAGGTTTGCCGGGTCAGCTAGTTTAGAATAAAACAACATATGATGAAAAAACACTGTACGAAGATGTATTGATATATCTTCCATGCTTCCATGCATAAAAAAATATTGCATTACCATAGCAACGAACAATAACTCATTCGAAGTGTCAGTGTGAAGTTTTAGGTCAAAAAAGGAAACCAGAGAGAGCAATAAATTGAAAGAAATAAGGTGTCCACCGGAATTGTGAAAATCGAAAAATTGGAGTATCGAGCCATCATCAGGTACCTGTATTTAAAAGGGTTAAAGAGGTAAGGAGATTTATGAAGATATGCTTAATGCCCTTGGTGATCAATGTCCTTATTATGCGACCGTGAAAAATTGGACTGCAAGCTTCAAAAGAGGTAAATTTTCCATTGAAGATGATGACCGATCGGGAAGGCCAGTTTCTGTGTCAGTCCCCGAAAATATCGATGCAGTTCATGACATGATTTTATCAGACCGTCGAATTGGACTAACACAGATATCTGAAGCACTGAATATTTCATACGAACTCGTTCATCTGGATGGATCCCCAATTGTTTGAATGTTGACCAAAAGCGTGCAAGGGTAGAAGCATCGCGTTCGATCTGTGCTCGATTTGAAAACGATGTAGACTTCTTAAACCGAATTGCTACTATGGATGAGACTTGGGTACATTTCTACGATCCAGAAATGAAACAACAATCGATGGAATGGCGACACTCTGGTTGTCCAAGACCTAAGAAGTTTCGTGTCCAAAAATCTGCTGGAAAAGTTCTTGCTTCAGTTTTTTGGGACTGCCTTGGAGTAATCATGTTTAATTTTTTGGATAAAGGTAGAACAATAACCGGAGATTACTATTCGACATTACTGACCACTCTACGGGAAAAAAAATTAAAGAGAAAAGACACGGAAAGCTATCCAAAGGTGTTTTGTTTTTGCAGGACAGCGCCGCTGCACACAAATCTCATGTTGCCAAGCAAAAAATTGATTTATGTATTTAAGTAATTTATGGTTTGAATTACTAGAATACCCCCCTTATTCTCCAGATTTGGCTCCATCCGACTATCATCTCTTTCCTCAACGAAGAGGTAATAAAAGCTGTGGAGGTCTGGTTTGCAGAGCAAGAAGAAACATTTTTTTTGGAAGGTCTAGAGACGTTGCAGGTTAGCTGTAATAAATGTATCCAATTAAGAGGAGAATATATTGAGTAATAAGATATTTTGAAATTGAAATTTTGTTTGGTTCTATAGTAGGCTGAGAATTTTTCAATATATCTTCGTATGTTCTCAAGAAATGAACAAACTGCACTAAAAGACTAATTAGTTATATCGAATATAAAGGAGAATTAATAAATCATAGTTCATAGTAACATTTCAGTCGAGAGAATGAAGTATGAAGATTATCTGTAGTATATTCAAGAATTACCGCACAGTTTTAACTATAGTAATCTTTCTTTTTCTTAAATTAATACCGACGGCGTATTTTCCATGCAGTTCGTTACATCTGAACCTGTTGAAGCTCAATCAACATTCTTAAACTTGCGTTAATTAAGAAGGATTAAGGAGAACAAACCAACCGTGAATTTTTCCTGTCAAAATGGAGTAAACAACTTCCCAAATAATTATCCATATTGTATGGCTTCACCGGTATCACGATGGCGTCATATGCAGGGTCATTGGTGCAGCTACTAAGCCATGTTCATCAACCATGACAACACACGTTCATTTGAATTTTTTCAACCTGATATTGACTGTAGCCATCTGTGAATTTTTTTTTTCGATAAAAATTGAAGCTATTACTGATCAGCCACTTGTTTATTTTATAAAATTGCTTCAGAGAACATTGATTTTGATATGTAAAAGTTCATATTGAAACAAATGCAGAGATTCATTGGTATACCAAGCTGGTGGCCAAATAAATATATCCAATCCTTGGACATCTCTTGTCTCGAGAAAGACTCAGAGTTGGAGATTCGTGTCATCAATGTATTATGCTTCTAGGACAACTTGATGTCTGTATATTTGTCTCTTTGCCTGTGTCAGCATAGTTGTATATTTGTGGGTCTTTCAGATGCGATGTTCAATTGGGATGAATTGACCAATTTACACACTTCAATTTTGGTCCTTCAGCCATGGATAAGAACGGTTACCTCATTTAAGATGGGCAATAAAATATCAGAAATGACATAACAGATTCCGCTATGCCGTCCACTTTGATCGAGCGGCCTGGCGGTAAGCAAACCACCCGTTTGCACACCGTGACGTCGCCACAGAAGTGGATACGCCAAGTGTGTGTTGGTAATGTAACGCTCATTATTGTCGACAGATAATGAAGATAATTCAGCGCGGTCGTAATTACCAACCGGAAGGAAACACGAGTAAAAACTACACGGCAGATTCATCTCTCCGATACATTTCATTTGAATAACTTAGCATATTTTAAAAAACGGTCGCCCATACCTGCTAGGCTGTTCCTAGAGTGGAACGCAACGGATTCTGCTGTGTATAAGCTGCGTATTCTGAAAACAGCGGTCTCCACATCAGATGCAACCCTCAAAAATCATTCCTTCGTGACTCGAGAGAAAAAAACACTAGCAAGTCCTATTCCCCAAGCTCTTGAGTAGAAGGATCTGCAATAATTATATCCTCTATCCTTAGACTACATAAATACCTACAAGCAATCGCTATAACTCCAAAATAATATCATCTATACCTACCGAGCTCCTCGAAAGTCAAACCCTAATTTAATTAATTTAATATGTTATATTTTGTTCAAGCAGATGGATAACATAAAAGGGTGTTGTAAAACTACAGCAGGTTGTAATGTAATAGTAATAAAATATTTAACATTTATAGGCAGTTATTTATGGTGATATTTCTGTCGAAATCTCTCTTGAATTGGAGTGTCGTATGTTGTATGTTGTTCTATAATATAAGTATTGTTTTTCCTAGTTACCCCTTTATTCCCTTCTAGTTTTTATCTTCTTTCTTCTTCGCAAAACTGAAAAAACATAAATGTACGAAAGAATAAGCGTGTCTTGGAAAATAAAACACTATTTGAACATGGAAGAACAATGAAATACAAGTGGTACGACTAAGAGTTGAAAATAATACTCTGAATAAACAGTGAACATTTGAAATTACAAAGAAAAAATAATCTCCAACATTTGAAAAGTTGCCCTAACCGCTTGGCGATGAGTTTAATGCAAAATGTCCTTCATGTTTCTGTCCAATCTAATTTTAGAGAATTTACGAATCCCAAATTCTCCTCTTTCAAGAGTGCCGTTTCCGAAATACGCATCTGGAAGCGCCAATATATCTTAAACGCCTTTTTTTCGGTGGAAATTATCAGACCGACAATTAATTAGCGGGTTTCAACTTGTCCAGCTTAATTTGTAGGTGGGTGCTGTTCACAGGCAATTTTTCTTCGAGGTACGTTTAATAAATTAGATTTTCGCGGGACAGGACTCAAATCTAAAACTCCAAACTGATTAATGTGGTCCTACGAGAAGAAAAATTCGATTATATTTTCACGCACCTTGATTTTCAGAACTCCAAACAGGAAACAGAAGTTTTATTGTTGATAGTAAATGCTCCAAATCCTAAATTTTCGAACTCTTTATATTAGAATGGTTTTTTGCTCGTCGTTTGATGACTTTATCAGTTTCAGACAAGTTCTTGTGGCTGACGTTTCTAAAAATTTTGGATTGGTTATTGTTTCACGTTCTCACAATCAACTTTGATTCAAAATCTGAAAATTTGTATTCCAATGTTGCCTACAAGTGAACTCAGTGCAGAAAAAGACATAGAAGTAGACGCCGAAGATCTACCACTCCTGCACAAGATCGGTTTCAGAATATATCTACCTACCTCTGGTGTTTCGATTGAAACAGTTCGTCGAGTCGTTAATCTACATTTTCAACGACTCTTGAGAAGGATTCAAAATCATCTACGACTTCGATTGGAATGGGCCAATTTTTGATTGAACTGATTTCGTACTACAAATACTAAAAATAAATTTTACCCGAAATCGTGATACCTACATCTGAAACAGTCTCAAATTTTCTGGACTTCCTCAAGTTTAGTGGAGCAGTGTATAAATATATATTAGCATTGGAGTTTTCTGGTTCAGCTCAAAGACTGAAAGTATTTGTTTGGAATTCCTCATTCATGACGGAAGTTGTCCAGCCTTCTACTTGCAGATGTAATGAAGAATGCTCGATTATACATATAAATCATTTTCTCTGTATAGGCTTTATTACCTGAGAACTAGTTGTGTGGCAATGCTCGTAATTTAATTGCTATATTTTGCTGTATAACAGATGTTTTTACGACCGTAATTTTCTAATAAGAACAGAGGTATGGTATACATTGACAATTTTAATAAGATAGACTCGGTATGTATTAGAATTAGATCATGAACTAAATTACAGTATTTTCACTGAACGCAGTTTTTAAAAAACCACTCACGAGTTTTGCAGTGATGATTTTTCTAGGTGTTTACATCCTTCAAAGACCAAACATCTCATGAAAAAGTTATTATTTTGGTGGTTATTTGTGACTCAAACGTTTTTCCATGGAAGAAGTGCAATCTGTTATGATACTTCTTTACAGTGATGTAATCAATTAATTAATTTGTAGTAAAGTGGAGTAATCAAATTTAAACGTCGAGTTTTTTGTCGGTCTATTTCTCAGACGGCCACGTGGATACATATTCGAAATATACAGGGTGTTACGTGGTAAGATGCTGGGTGTGACTATTTAGGAAATTCTTGGAAAGATCATCCCTTACCTGCTAACTATTGGGAATGTAAGAAATTTGCTGGATTATCTTGAAAATACGATTCCTGAAATATAAGAGTTTGAGCAAATGGATACATACTGCCACCTTATCGGATGATTACATCGAATAAAGGAGCCATCCTCCATCAATTCATTCAAAAAAGTTCTATTTAAAGAAAGAAATGAAATAGAGATGATGGAAATGGAATGGATTGATGGCGGATGTCTTTTGGAATTTATGAAAGGAGAAAACCTCATCACTGCTTAGTTCACATCTTCACCAAAAGTAGTTTTACAATGATTACAACTAAAATCGAAAAAAGCAGACGAAGTACTAAAGAGAGTTATGATTTTTAGGACGAAAGTTGCTATCCACATTTTCTTCATTGAAAGTTTATGTCCACCATCAAATGAAAGTTTATTTCTGTGCTGGAGGTCCAGCTTCATACACACATCTAAAAGGAAACAACATCAATTCACTTTAACATGACAGCGGACATTCGTTTATGGTGTCCATATTTCATGGCGAATATTTCAATTACCCGAACGAAATTCTGGAGAAAAGAATCTATATCTGTATATTTTTGTCGTTTGACCGCGTATTTCTGTCCGCAGAAGATCGTAAAGATATATATAATATAAGAAATATGAAATATTTTGTTGCGAGTTCGACGAACAGGTCCGTCTTCAGGCTCAACCAATTCCCATCCGATAACCATAAACCCCCAACGCCAAAGTAAGGACTGAGGATCTATGCTAGTAATGCTGGTATACTCTTTTGAAGTTGTCATTAGTTTTGGAGTTACTGATATCTATACTCCATTCACATTTATTTTATCAGTCGGTTGACCATGAAATAATTTTCCCAGGTTTTTGTTACTAGAACAAAGTAAGGTTGTTACTCATGAAATGTCGTTAATGTCATAACGCCGTTGCCATAAATAAAATCAATTTTTATTACGCAAATGACGAAAGTGATTGAAAAAAGAGACAGGGTTTCAGGAAGTGATATTTAGAATTCAGGTCCGCTCATTCAAATAGTTATACCCTGATATTTTAAAATCCACAATACGTCAGACGAATATACGAACAATGTAAGAGAATTTATATGATGTTTCATCTGAATCTAAACGACTTATATTTCATATGAATATTTCCACAATTAGAAAGATTGTAAATGAAGAGGATGATAAAGAATTTCCTTCTACTGGAAGACCCAAAAAAGTGGTGGCATTTGAGAATTTTATGTTTGGGTTAATACGAAAAGTTTACTACAGGATTTTCGATTAATGTCATCGTAGAATAAGTTCCCGAAAATTGATTTTTCTATTTTTCATTTGACTTGTCCCATACATTGTAAATGTCCTAAGGTACCAATAAAAACCTAATTATTATTATACTACCACAAATACGCGCTAGTTGTCCTGTTAATTGTTTATTCATGTGAAATTTTTGTTCAAAGGTGAAGTTCATCTTGACTTGAAACTTCCTTTAATTCCTTTTACTTACATTGATGCAAGATGATTTTTGTTGAAGAATTTAACATTCTTGTAATTATCTGTTAATTCCTTCGGGAGATACCCATTCCCAACCACTTCATCATATGCATTTCATCTTCGGGTTGATATTTTTGAAATCTACAACTGATGTAACGTTTTCAAACTTAAGCCAAAGAAGATTACGAACATTAACTCTCCTCTAGCTAGTGCATATTATGATATTATACTGATCTCTTGTATTTTCCATGCAAATAACTGGATTTGGTATGCCTTCAATCAGTTTGTATAAACTTCAATTATCTTCGTCACATATTTTCCGAAGAGATTCGACATTGTGATAAAATACAGAAATACAAAAACTTTTACGTAGAACGGGCAACATAGCGTTGATTCAAAACCCAAAAATGTTTGGACAAGCTTCATAACCCCACATTTTCGTACTATACAGACTGAAATGTGTCAAATTTCCATGGTCAACTGAATGCTAAAATGAACGTGAATGGAGTATAAATAGCCATTTGATACTTGTTAGTAACATTGATCCTAGATGATACGTCATATTAAAACGCGAAAATTTCGTCCATTCTCTATTCAATCTATTCCACATAGTTATAATAATTCGGTTACTAGATCTATAGGTACTGCAGTTTTCGGAAGTTATCAAGATCAAATATTGGATGGTACATGGTGAGTTTCTGCAGCGTTACTACGAACTAATGCCTAAGGATGGAACCAATCCAATGAGCAGGTGGTGAACACCTTCTGCCATGTTCCTTTCTTAGGTCTTAGTTCTCAGTAGCGCTGCATAAGCTCACCTTAGTCCAAAACCTCTTCATTAAGGAGCAGCATGGAGCATAATTCAAAGGCAACTGCAATGCTTCAATGTTTTATGACGATTGTATTTTCTTAAGAAATAAAACGCTTCAAATCAAAGTGCTCAAGGACTAGCCTTACCATATTCATATTTTCGAAAATTTCTCCTTCCAGTCAACTTCTTATTTCACTTTGGAGTCAATCTTCAACTTCTCGATCCAACAATATTGGAATAGAATACATCTTACCCGGACCTGCATTCACATCCTGGTTTTCCTATGTCTGTTTTCACGATATATCCTTATTCCTGGCGATTTTATGTGTTTATTATACCGCAGCCAACTTCATAACAGTTCTCTGGATTTACCAGACTGTAAATTCGATAAGAGTTGTGTGTATAGCTGACCACGATACAGCAACTTCCATTGACGAAATCGAATATATACCGATGAAGTGGGGGAGTATATTGATATTTTAATGGTATATTGTCTATTTACAGTAGTCAACGAAGTAAAATTTTAAGTAATTCTCCTCAGATTCAATGAAAAAATACATACGTATGTATATCAACATATTTTGGTATTGCAACATTGTATTTTGTTGGGGGCACAATCGTCCTAGAGGTAGCAGTCCAATGAAAACCCTCTCCCCCACTTTAGTCTACAATTGTATTTTGGAATATTGGGAATTTTTTATGTTGAAAATCAAGTACCTGCTGCAAAAATCATGGATGATAATATGATTCGTATAAAAACTGCATTAAATCGAATATCTTCTGCCTGATTGATATAACATACCGAAAAATTCGTGTAAAAAAATTCACCCCAAAAAAATTAAATTCCAGGAACTCCTGACGAGATTATGTGGTGAAGGTTCGTTCGTCAGAGGTCTTTTCATAAAACGTCGTGCGAACGGCAGCCGTTTATCAGAAGATTTGGAAAAGCTTTTTTATGCGGCTTTACGGGGATTCACGTTTCATTTCGCACGCGACATATGTGAGCATAGAAGACTCCCCGTCGTCATCGAGCAATAGGTGAGTCTTTTTTCGGATCCCAGATAACGTTCGGCTCTCCCCCCAAGCCGTTGTGATCCTTTATTGCTCGAATTTATCTGGGAATTTCGTTGTATTGACTGCGATGTCGATGTATTTTGGGGTGACTTTTCGACACGTCGCTTGCAATTTATTTTTTCCAGCGATGATTTTCCTATGGTTGCTCATAGAATAAATATGCTGAACCCACAAAAGATTTCTGGGAAACATCTGCAAAGAAGAAATGGAAAAAATAAGCGAGCTTCTTATTCATTTATAATTTAAGGAATATTCAATACAGTACCTTCAATACTACAACTTAAATTCTGTAACGATTATGTGACATGTCAGTAAACATGTTTTTCTATGAGAATTTGGCTCATGTCATATTGAGAGATGTCATTTTTGCACAGATGCCAACTGGATACTGAACCATAAAAATGAAATGATATTCAATTCGAAATTGTGGAAATTCACCACCCTTATATTAATAATGATTGAAATTTGCTGAAACACTCAAAATGAGAAGTTGGTACAAATATTTTACAGAGTTAGTGATATGAAAAATCCCAGGTGTTTCCACTCTATGGCCTTATTTGAAATTTGGCATTTCGTAAACACCTCCACACAAGATTTTGCCTACAAACTTTGGTCTACAGTCCCTATTGACTGCTGCAAATGCCTGAAACTCAACCTGAATTTTGCAACTAAGCAAATTTTCACTTTTGATGCTGGTGCCAAAAACCACAGACAAAAATCTCTCGTCCCATCCCCTGCTGCGGTTCTTTCTGATCGGTGAACCTACACAGAAAAGAAAACGAGACATTATTTCGATCGTGAAGATATCAAAGTCTAACGTTCTCTCCCAATTTATTTTAACAAGGGGCGATCGAAAACTAACAACCACCGACAAAGACTTCCACTCTCTTTCAGCCTCATTGCTGAAGTCATCAGTATCCATAAGAGATGAGCTCACCAAGTGGGGAAAGTTCAGGGCTGTACCGGGATTTTTGTGCAGTTATCGACTGGGGAACATCGTGAAATGAAACATCGACATATCGATTTCTCGTACAAAAATATACCTATTGAAATCAGACCACTGATTTTAAAAATGGAAGGTTCGATTCGACAGCAGTTACCTGTCAAAAAGTTTCTTCGTTGAATTGTTGTTTAGTAATCTGGCCAAAAAAGAAATTCGTTGGCTGAAAGATGATCAATTATTGTATCAAAACTAAAAACAGATTATATATTATGATTCTCACAAAGATGAGCTGTTCAGGTTGGTGGAGGTAAGCAGTGTTAACCTTCAACTAACAAAAATAAGGCGGAAAACCAGAAAAAATTGAATCACAAAGTCAAATCAAACAAAGACAACTTTTTGATGTTACGATTTTCTTAACTGAAGACCTTCCTCAGTACCTAATTCAACAGTGGTCCTCATAAATGATCATTGAAGATAAACAGGATGAGTCTTTGACGTATTTTAACAGTAGATGTTCAAATATAAAAAATATTTATCAAATTCGAAAAATTGGGTACCTTGACCGAATGCAACTCTTTTTAAGATCCACAGATGAGTAGTGTCACAGATTTAGCCAGTTATTCTGAAGGTAATCTGGTTTTTCCAGGGGTGGCACAGCTCATTATGAAAACTTAAAATGGCTATCCCCGGGTTTCATAAAGCTTGATCGGGTAATCATGCAACGCTTGATTTGTTTTTAATCGATATTTCCGTCATGATCATTCAGAATATCATTGGTGCATCAAATGACGTTGTTCATAGTTGCATTCAGTTATTCTCAATTGCTACTTCTTCAATAAATCCAGAAATGAAAAGGTTTCAGTGATTTCGTTTTAGAAATCGATTGACTGTCAATTCGTTGATCGGATAATCAAAGTTTTATGAAACCCGCTGTATATCTTTCTGTCAGGGCTGAATCTGAAAAAATAGTATGAGGGAAAAGTGTTTCTTTTGACCTCAAGAATCCACTGTTAAAATATTTGTATTAGTCAAAAACTCACCCTGTACAGGGTGGGCAAAATTCGTTGTCTACTGAGGGGATCTCGAGAACTATAGCAGCTAAAAGAAAACGGGTGACACATTCTCGAGCTCTTTTTTCATGACTAATCCAAATCTGAAAACAGAATCGGCCTATCATTTTTAGATTTCGAGTTAAAAACAAAAATTGAGATTTTGACGATTCCGAAAAGTTCTCATAACTTTTCTGTCTTTGAAGTTACAGATCTGAAAGTAGAACCTTCTTAGGCACTTTCATACGTAGAACCTACTGACAAAAGATTTTTTTCCAATTCAAAAATAACAAATTCAACAGAAAATTGCATTTAAAAAAATGAAAGTTCACCTAATGATTAGAAATGAAAAAATATTTCGAGCTCATCAGTGGATTCTACGTGAAAAAGTGCCTGTAGAAGATTCAAGTTTCAGATTAGTAACTTCAAAGACAAAAAAGTTATGAGAACTTTAGGAAATTGTCAAACTCAAAAACGAAGTATCGTAGGAGGCTGCGGTTTTGACCATTCTTTGCTCGGAAATTGTCATTCGTTTTCTTCTAGCTGCTATAGTTCTCTAGATCCCCTCAGTAGACGACGAATTTTGCACCCCTTATTGAATTTCCGATCGAGACCGTCCTGCAAGGCGTCCTGATCTGACAGCTGGTTCTCGTAGAGAAAATATGGGCCGAATCAAAGCGAGATACATTTTGTAACGTTTCAGAAGCATCTTCTGCTCCGTCACATAAAAACTGTAGCACGTCAGCGCCACCCGTTCAAGTAGAAGAATAATATAGGGTTCGGGCATCATCGGCATTAATTTAACGTTTGTAAAGATAATAAAAAGTGAACTGCAAGTGGATGGAAGCGAAAGCTACCGAAGAGGAAAACGCCACTCCTCACCGACTTGATTTTCTTTCCTCTTGGCCTGCTCATAACACACAGGGATCAATTCCCAGCATGAATCAAAAGGGAGTCTTCATATAATGGGAATATTTCTCCACGAACATTGCATTTACCAAGAAATCAATTGGAATGAATCGAAATTGAACTTTTCTTGAAGGAAAAATCTATAGCTCCAGTCCTATTCAATTTGTATTTCCGTTGAGCTTCAATATTAAGGGAAAAATATTCCCCAGTGATAAAATGATTGGCTCACCGAAAATTTTCTCACTAAACGTTCGAAAAAACGAAATTTTGTGTATTCTCCCCTCACGCCAAACAATAATCTCAGGAAGGAGTCCATTCGGCTTCTCTATTTTCTTTCTTCGGGCATCCCCAAGTTGAACCATGTCCGCCTTCTTGAATCCTAGAGTTTCCCTGCGAACTTATGATAACTACATATTTTATACGGCGATACTTAAGTTTGATGTACTGAATTTCATACATGTGAATAGGGGCTTATCTGGTGTTAGCTTTTCGTCGGTTTCCTTTATTTTTCCAGCATCTTTTCGCTCCATATTGTGCGTCTACCTTCCATTGGGGAAAAATGGAGCTACGTCGTTGTTCTATTTCCAATCCATTGAATTCGAGTGGAGAGTGTGGAATCATCGAATTGCTTCGAAGCAATTTTGCTGGAAAAAGAAGTGGATACGATTCTTACAATGGGCAAGCCAGAAAATAATGAAAAGACACCATAATCATAAACTAGATTCTAAATCAAGAAGAGTCTTCCTATTTGAATGCGATAATCGTAATTATTAACAACCTGATCATCTTAAAAATATCGTGGAGATCAATAACGAAAACACTAACCTCATATACGAGGATGTATTGATATCTAGTTAGCCTAGACCAGTTCCATGCTTAAAAAAAATATTGCGGTACCATAGCTACGAACAATAACTCATTAGAAGTCTCAGTGTGAAGTTTGAGGTGAAAAAAAATAAACCAATAAATTAAAAGAAAGAAGATACCCACGAAATTGTGAAAATCGAAAAATTGGAGTATCCAGCCATCTTCAAGTATCTGTATTTAAAAGGGTTAAGAGGTAAGCAGATTTACGAAGATATGCTTAATACCCTTGTAGATCAATGTTCTTCGTATGCGACCGTTGAAAATTGGACTGCAAGATTCAAAAGAGGTAAATTTTCCATTGAAGATGATGACCAATCGGGAAGGCCAGGTTCTGTGTCAGTCCCCGAAAATATCGATGCACTTCATGACATGATTTTATCAGACCGTCGAATTGGGCTAAAACGGATATCTGAAGCACTGAATATTTCATACGAACGCGTTCATCATATAGTTCACGTCAGTTTGGACATGAGAAAAATTGCTGCAAAATGGATACAAAAATGTTTGAATGTTGACCAAAAGCGTGCAAGGGTAGAAGCATCGCGTTCGATCTGTGCTCTATTTGAAAAGATGTAGACTTCTGAAACCGAATTGTTACTATGGATGAGACTTGGATACATTTCTACGATCCAGAAACAAAGCAGCAATCGATGAAATGGCGACACTCTGGTTCTCCAAGACCTAAGAGGTTTCATGTCCAAAAATCTGCTGGAAAAGTTCTTGTTTCAGTTTTTTGGGATTGTCATGGAGTAATCATGATTGATTTTCTGGATTGGGTTAGTACAATAACCATAAATTACTATTCGACATTCCTGACCACTCTACGGAAAAAAATTAAAGAGAAATGACGTGGAAAGCTATCCAAAGGTGTTTTGTTTTTGCAGGACAACGCCGCTGCACACAAATCTCATGTTGTCATGAAAAATTCGTGATTTAGGGTTTGAAATACTAGAACACCCCCCTTATTCAAAAGATTTGGCTCCATCCGACTATCATCTCTTTCCCCAACTGAAAAAAGTTTAAAAGGTCGCAAATTTTCTTCCAACGAGGGGGTAATAAATGCTGTGGAGGTCTGGTTTGCAGAGCAAGAAGAAACATTTTTTTTGAAAGGTTTAGAGACATTGCAGGTTCTCTGTAATAGACGTATCCAATTAAGAGGAGAATATGTTGAGTAATAAAATATTTTGACACTGGAATTTTGTTTAGTTCTATAGTAGGCTAAGAATTTTTTAATATATCCTCATATGTAAGTAGACATTTGAATTCGATTCAGTCGAAGTACCTTTTGAGGCACTGAACTAGTTCAAAATGGTCTTGAACTGGCCCAGAACTGAAACTTGCTATTTGTGTTCAATTTCATAATCTAAAGGGCGTCTTCCAGTCCATAATCTTATGAACCCTCTAAAGAGGTTCACTTACACTCTCCATAGTGCTCTATGTGCAGATTATTCTCCCATTTTTTAACCTACAAAAAAATTTCATTTTGATGGCATCCCTCCACATCGAAATAATTCAATTAATCTCGACGTTCATTAATTACATCGAAAAAGTTGAATTTATTTTAGACGGGAAAAATAAAAAACTTTCGCAGACGCTGTCAGAGGTCGCTCCAGGCAACCACCTGCTACGTTGGCTCGAAGCGGGAAAATGGAAAATCTGGCACAGTAACTTTTGCAGCATTTTCTAGCGTGCGTTCGGGGAAGACGTATTTCTTCATTAGGGGTTTAATTTTTCCTCACTGCATACATAATCAATAAGCCTCTTTTTCTCTTCTCTGCTGTCCGTAATTTTCATATTTAATTTATTTCTAATTTCCATGCTGAATTATGCATTTTCGGCGGCCTAGGGTGTTGCATATTCAGTTTTCCGGACACTTTCTCCCGCGGTACTTTCTTGCGGGGTTGCAAAATCGTTCGGGTTTTCTTCAGAAGCAGACCGAATTGCGAAATTTCTGCTAAGACGTAGGTACTCATATTCCTCATTGAATTGTTTTAATAGCGTCAATATTCATCAGGGCTCATGAACACGATAAAGATGTCAACACAGATTTCAACACCTATACCGATTTCATAAGGTGGTAGATACTATACTCGTACTTATAGTCTGTTGATTGATTGGCACAGATTTCAGAAAAAAAATTCCGTACCTGAAAACGCGTACACACTTGATGAACTAGGGCAAAAATCAACAACCAACAGCTTATCTGGTACCCAACATAGGTGACTCGGTGAATCGAAGAGCGCTGTGGAAAATCATGGGACGCCTTGGACTACCCGAAAAATTCTTAGCAGTTTGTAAAAGCCTTCATACTTTCATACCAACAACACCACTAGAATACAGCATAATGGCTCTACAACCGAACATTTCTTAACCAATTCTGGAATAAAACAAGGCTGCGTATTAGCGCCTTTACTGTTCAATATTTTCGCCATAGCTGTCTCGATAATTGCTGACATGAGTATGCCTGTAAGAGTTATAAGGATATATAAGTTGGAATAAGATTCAGATTTGATGGATTCCTATTTAACCTGAAGCGCCTCAGAGCATAAACCCGTTCAAAGTTTATCACGAAACTTCAATATGCAGACGACTGCGCACTTATAGCTACCAGCCCAGAGGATCTACAGATAGTGCTGGACACCTATAAACATATATAACAAGCTTCAGGCTTTAGACTCAATCTCGAAAAAACCAAAATCCTGGTAAGTCCGCCAGAAAGCCTTCAAACACATATCAGCCTGGAGAATGAAACCCTAGAACAAGTCGAGCAGTTCAAATACTTGGGAAGCTTCATAAATACTAGGGCTAACCTAGACTCGGAAATACAAAACCGTATCAATTCGACATCACGGGCATTCTGGAAGCTAAAGATCAGAGTGTTTCAAAATCACGACCTCGATCTGCAGACCAAGACAGCTGTTTACAAAGCAGTCGGCTTGCCAACGCTTATTTACGGAAGCGAAAGCTGGACGCCCTACATGCGACATATTAAACAGCTTGAACAAACGCAACAACGTCATCTAAGACAGAAAATGCACATCAGATTGTTCCACAAAGTTTCGAATGCAGAAGTCTTGCAACGCGCGAGTTGTACAACAATTGAGACTCAAGTAACGAGGGCCCGACTCAGGTGGAGCGGCCACATTCTGAGGATGCAAGACACAAGACTCCCCAAAATAGCTTTCTATGGCGAATTGACAAAGGGAGCCCGAAAACCAGGAAGCCAGTATAAGCGGTTTAAGGATATACTACATCAATCCTTAAAATCAGTTAATGCCAATCATAACTTGGAACAACTAGCGTTGGTCAGGTCACAGTGGGGGTCTTCGGTATACAGTTATAATGGAGACTCGAGAAGGATACAGCGGCGGCCAGATCTGGTTGGTGACTATCCATGCCCTTAGTGTGGAAGGATCTGCAGGTCACAGTTGGGTCTCTTCAATCTCAGGAGGACACACAGTCGTAATTAACCCTAAGAAGTCTGTTCGCACCTTTATTCTTTTTTGTCTTTTTGTAGATTTATTCCCGGTAACGGGATACAGCAATGAATGAATGAATGAGTTGAAAATTATCAAGACATAGTTTTATATCTGTGTCGGTTAGAATTCAGAAAAATTTTCTGTCGTTAATTTTCTTCATTTGAAAATAATTTTTTTACAACTGTTATCCTGTTGTTTTAGATTGTTATTCATTCATTACCTACTATTACCTTTTTAGTAGTACTGTTTTGATAAATTAAGACGATATATTGTACTTTTAGTCGCTTTATACTCGTTTTAGTCGCTTTGGGAAAACCTACCAACATTCCGCCGGTCACCCAGTATAAAGCGTGCAAAGCGCCAGTACCGATACACGTCTATCCCCGAAAGTGACGATTCCCGAATTATTCCGCCCAAAATCCAGAAAATCCTTCTCCTTTCGAGCCTCCAGCGCGTCGCAACGCTGGAATATAACGACGACGCAAGCAGCCATGGCGGTACTTTAAATTGTATGAAACATACATGAGTTCTGCCCCCTTCTGAATAATATGCCGGCCTTAGTTTACAAATGAATACAGCTATTGAACTTACTTATTATATCAATGCGTCGGGGCGTCCTTGTCTGGGGCCCGCGACGCCCGGCGTCGCTCTCTTTTCTCGAGCCTCTTTTCGACGTTCGCCATACAGAATGGCCATATTAACTTGATAATTAGGTGTGTTATCGGACTTGCAGATGAGCCGCGGATGGAATAAAAAGTGTTTTGCCCCCTCTTTGAGGCACGAACTGATGGCAGGGTTTTGTATAAAATTCGGGAGGGTGTCAGTGATGGAACACTTTGATGCCGACCGCGACGCGAGGCGTCTTAGGTCCACGACGTCTTCTTCGGCGGGTTTCTGGGGCTCCAGGTGTTCGGGGTTCTGTTCGAGAAATGGATGAGTGCGGTTCGGTTGTAAACTGTTATGTTGACGAGTGCCTGTGTGGAGGAAAACGAATTTCAACCAAGGAGGGGATTTGTAATATTTCGAAATCTGTATGTGATGATGTACATCATACAACTGTAGAGGGCGCTTCATGCTTAACGTTACAATTACCTCAGTTTTTGTCACATGTCACTTGGCTATAAATATTAGATCTATTGATCAAGCAAAGCTATGGTGGTTGCTAACATTCCACACTGATCACACACAAGATCACTTGGAGTCTTTTCAAAATCATTGTGATTTCCTCTGAGGTCTGTTGTTTTTATTGCATTTGATGTACCTATCCATCCTAAAACTACCTGCATGATGCTTGGTGATCAAGCTGTGCTTGGGCTTTCGTGAATACATAACCCTTTTTGGTCTGAATTGATCTTTGGTAAGTTTATTACTTCACAAGATCCAAATCAATTTCTCTGCTTTATTTTCGAGTCTGCTCCTATTATTCTCCCTCATTCTCGGTACCCACGCTAATGTTAAGTTGTTACCTGCTAGAGATCATAGACTGCTTCAGTGTTTCCAGATTTATTTGTTCTAATCTGAAGCGAGATCTTTGAGTGCTGGCTGACTATAAGTGTCTATACTGGATGAGGCTTTGACTCGTATAAAAATGTATAGGAAAAAAGTGTTCCTTTTGACCTCAAAAAACTACTGTTGAAATATTTGTACAAGTCGAACACTAATCGTATAACAGAATCTCTATACACTATACACAATATTCTCTTCTCAGGTTCATTTTACATATTCGTCTATTCTGCGAATTTCAAATTAAAAGCTCAAGTGGATTTCAAATCAAACTAAATGAACCATCAACAATCCCTCGAACCCCCATTTATAGTCAGAACTTTAGGAAATATTTTTTTTTATGTTCAACTCCTCAATTTTACACCCTCAAAAAGCTGGGAAGACTATAGTTTCTATTATATTAACCAAATCTACAGTTACCTAAAGAAAAGAAGACGTATAAAATTTCAGCGGCTTATTATGCTTTTATTCGTCCTCAATTTCATATACCTTATAGTTAGCTTAAACCTTTGTAAGCATAAACCAACTCCTCTACATCAAAGTCAAGGGGAGCCGTGAAATTTATAGTGGTCGATTTGAGTTATTGAAAGATGTGCCAGATAAGGTTTTGCGACTTTTTAAATAACACAATCTCGTGTCACTATTTCATTTCAAATTGCGTCGAGAAACGACTTGCAAGTGAGCGAAACGTCGGTATAAAAATGCAAAACAGAAGTAATAAAGTAATAATCTTAGTTTCCATCTCGTTCAGGACACGACGGTTAAATCGGGCTATATTAATTTAGAAAAGGACCTTTACTCGAACAAACGGTATAACGTAGAATAAGGACGTGTTGCTCCCTTGTAAAAATAGTGGAGCCAGGGCTGAACTGTTTCTGGATGAAAATTTCACATATATATTCATTATTCGGAAAATGTTTTATTCTAGTTATTTCTTTCCGAATTTATTGTATAAAGTTATCGTATAATATATGTTAAACTTTTTAAATAATATTTTCTTTCCCATACAGGATTCATTGAACATTCCAAATTCATGTATTTACGGAAACTAATTGGCGAATGCGTTGAATGTTAATGATCTAGCTTCAAAACTTGAAAATATCCTCTTTAGAGATAAAACTAATATAACTGATGTGTCAAGAAATAAAGTTCCATAAAAATCGGTCTGGAAAGATTGAATTGCTCATTCTATGGAGGGATAAGGGTTATATTACTTAGAATATAACGAATTTACTCTAATAATATGAATATAATTCGAAAATTTCGATGATAATTTTTGTAATGTTTTGAGTTTTTAGCCAAAGGAAGATTCGACATTGTAAGAAATTATTTTCTTCTCTATTGAGTAATGAAGACCATTATGAATGATTTATGAAAGGAAAACATTTTTTCTAACTGCGATCCTGTCTTTCTAGCTAGAAAATGTAACACAGTGTTCTGAAGATTAATACGAATTTAGCCAACACGCACATTTCATTTTAATCACCACTTTAAAGTGAACAGTTATTTGCATAAGAAACTGTTCTTTGTTTTCACGGCAATTATATGAATTATATCTTTTCGTTGTTAATACTTTGTCGCTCTAGGACGTCCCTTAGCATTTCTTGATATGCGCAAATGAATGTTTCAGCGGTGATTTATCTCAGTAAACTGCAAAAGATTGAGATGGATTAAATTGTGTTCGTGATCTATTATTTCTTTGTGCGATTACTAATGAGGGTTGGACTGTTCTCACTATGGTGTAGAACTGGAATATCTTCAAGTAGTTCGTTTATGTACTTGACAACTAAGAAAGTATTTTAATTGATAACATAACAAAACGTTAGTTCAGAGCGAAGTACTGCTGCTGGCAACAGCCAAGCTAACAAGGATCTGTAAAGATTAAGATATTAATGGTTCCTGGTGCGAGTATTAGTTTTCCCTGTTAGTTATGCTGCAGAGACTAGGGTCATCAAAAAAGCGTACTAAAAACGTATAATGGCCTTCAAAAATTCTACGTATACCATGGACAGCGCATCTCCCCCGTTTTCCCTTAAAATACACGTCGTTGTCTCGTTGAACGACAAAGATGTCAACCCAACAAACGACCCATCAGCGACAATAAATCATCTCGAGCTCGGTCATATCGAAAAGTCCAACATCTCAATATGATAAACCTCTCTTCACACATAACCAGGTTCATCCGATGCAACACTTGTGAGACCTTATTATTCCCATCCCCCACGCGCACACAGGGGGAAATTTAGAATGCGGTCGCCACCTCCACGCAAATGCGATAAGATCGCGGAGATCAGTCAAGCAGAAAATGACGGTGTCAAAACGGAGCCCCGGACAATGCGCCCCCTGCCCCCCTAGCACAATGGAACCGCACTACGGCCCGTATTCATACGCAAATGTCCGGATTACATGGCACACACACACACGCACGCACAAACAGATAGAATGGCCCGGCATTCGGCATTGTGGCTTCGACGACATTCTGAAAACTGTCAGGCCGAAGACGAATTATGCATTTCATCAGATATGTGGCCGAGAGTGATGGATGCCGAATTTAGTGCGTATTAAGAGCTGTACTATGAAACGAAATCACCCAGTATTATTCGAAACATTCGAATCGTTTTTGGTGAGCGTCTTTTGACGTGAATTATTGATGATGGACAAGACTTATAACTAGACCTGCTATTATAAATAACTCTATCAGAACCAGAAGCATAGAGTCATTCGGGGCAACTGTGCGCACTTTTGCCTTTCAAGTCATACCCTGTTTCAAATGTTGAAGCTAGGAAGATTAAAACATATTCATAAGATAGAGAATTTTCTAATCTATAAGAAAACATCAAAAAGCAAACAAACAAAAAAGTTTTTTTTTCCGCAAAAAAGAATTTAATAGAGAAAGTCGGAGTGCGTTCACATGCCCCGTATTGCGGGTAAGTGTGCGCACCCTCACGGGGTAAGTGAACGCAGTGCTTAGTGAACCACACAATCAAAACAAATTACAAAATAATGTCATCAAAATGTTACAATATTAGAGAAATGCTGTTTATTGTCAATACAGAAGCGCCATTTTACAAGCAGCGCATTATTGTTCGTGCCACAATTCTTGGTGAACACAACACTTGATACATTCCCATGTTGGTGGCTCTTCATATTTTTCTGAACAAATAGGACAATATTGAATATTGATCGAGTCTTAACCAAGAAAATCAACAATGTCATAATTTATTCCTCACTGAGCTAATACCCCTATAATGAATCTATGCGCACACTTACCCGCGCACACATTCCCCAGTAAGCCAAAATTTAAATTGACGTTCTTATAGAGTTGAGCAGCTAAGAGAACCTAAAATTTTTTATTATATATTTAGATTAATATGCCCATGATCGAATAAAATATTGTTTAACACTGAGGGACCCGGAACTTGGACCTGGCAGAATGTGCAGAGATGCTAAAAATTAACAAGAAAACTAGTGAATTTGATTGATTGCAAATAAAAAGTTAAAGAAACGTGGCATGGCGCACTACTATGAAAAAATACGGCGATTTTGCGCCCTTGCTTCACCCAAATGAAGCCCTCTTTCACACATTGCATAGTCGAGATATACGCACTGCGCACACTTACCCACTGCGCTCAGTTACCCCGAATGACTCTACTGAAATTTGTTACACTTTTATTACTATTTATTATACCAATAAATCCGAAATAATAAAATTCGTCTGTTTAGTCTCTAATCAAATTTCTAATGAAATATCCATTGAAAAAATATATCTTTGTACTGAGCATGCAATTAGCCATGCATATTGTGTCAAATTAATGAAGACAGGGTTTGGATCTAGCTTTCCTAAATCTGACTATTTTTTTTCGTTATTAAGGAAATAATTTTATAATACTGAACTCAATTCTCATTTCCAGATCAAAACAAGGAGTTCGCCAATCCAGCTTACATTGTACGTCTCCAACAGTCCCTTACTAATTTGGACGAAATAATGAATATTTTCGGAATTGATTGAAATGTAATAATAAAGCATTATTTCCGAATGGCATTCTCATTGAATAATACCCTCACAATCAACATACATCATAGAAATCAGCATCAGTTGTCAGTGTTGATTGTCAATAAGTTGAAAATTATGAAAAAAACCTCCAATGGAAAGGAATACTTTTGGTGAAAGTTGTTCTGTAGAAAATGATCAATCTTCACACATTTCCCTGACCGCAAAACAAGGTTTTATGGATATTACTACACCATTAGAGATCAGTGCTATCGAAGTTGAGAGTTGGAGTGACTTAGAGGTAGAGCAAACTGTTTCTTTCGTAGGTACATCGGGATTTAGAGCCAATAGATCAATGATTTATCAATATCTTTCTTAATTCCCTCAAGTCAGTCCATTTTAGATTTGTTTGAAACTGTTTGCTTTCACAGGAAAAAATATTGAACATATTCAACAACAAAGTGAGAAATGAGGACAAGCAACTATTCGTCCTGTATCAGAACAAGTTGTTCTCAACAACTCCCTCCTCATCCTCCAACAGTCTTTATGAAGAGAGTGAAGAAGACGATAACATGTACGAAGAAATTGTTCAAACCTTTAACCTTGCTACCCAACAGGAGGCAGAAGTTGTGATGCTTCCTGACCAGAAAACTTGGAAAAGGATGTGGAAATACTTGAAGAAAGTATTGAAAATAAGAAAAAGAAATAGGAATGGTTGTTCATGATAAATTAGGTTCTATGTTTTATGTGAAGGACTCGAAATACATGTTGGTTTCAACAACTCGTGCGAGTATGTTATCTGAGAAGATTTGTAACTTGGGTCATTCTAGGATCGCATATTAATCGTGGGCCATGTATTACGGAGTTTTTCGTTTACGAATAAATGAGAAATCTTGAGTGTTATGCCATTCTCTTTGTACATCTGAAAAATTGCGGAATCTTACTAGATTTGGGCAAAAAATCCACTTTAATGGGTTATTGCATTCTGTATGAATCATTGGGTACGTTGCAAACTGAATGGATCATGAATAAACTTTTTTTTTGTGATGAAAATCACTAAGTCTTCATTCACAAGAACTGAAAAAGGGTTCAAATGAGTAAGTACTTCGGATGTAAGATGGGAATGCCACATAACCTAGTTGCATATCCTTTTCCTCTAGGTCATTCATTTTCTCCAGACCGTTTTCAATCTCGTTTCAATTTGTCATTCCAATTAATCCGCCAAGAAGTTCTGCAGAACGATCGCTCATTGATAGCGAATTCAGTCTCGCAGATCGCGCAGATAAAAGTTGTTGAAAAGGTGTTTAGTTATTCAACGTACGTATTCACTTTTTCCAATGGGCAATAAATTACCATTTGTTTGCATTCCTGAGAGCCTAGCCAGGCGAGGTATAGTTTGAGATAGTGGATTGGACGAGCTGTATTTCGTCCTATAACTGTCCCGAAGCCTATCCCACGGTGGTTGATCAGCATTCAGCTCACCATCACCCAATATATTTGTATACAAATCTGCTTTATAAGCCGTATAGCGGTTACCAATCGGGTAGCTCATTATACGATCCACCTAAATGGCTAATGAGTATTTTTTCTATTATTGGTCCTCACAATGGGGCATTACTGGCAACTGACGTTTTTCTGAAGTACCTTTCTTAATTGGTTTTGATTGTTTTATGATGTTATTGAGGAGGTAATTGGTGAGCCTTTACGTGCAAGAACTCAATCTAACGAAATCCTTCGTTTGTGGGAAGGTAGAGGGTTTAGTAATTCGAGAAGATACCAATCAAAAAAACTCGTGGTATTTTTATCAATATTCTTATTAATATTTTATATTACCTCCAATCACCAATGATTTAGTGCAAATGCAAATGTATTTTTTATTAGATTCTCGAATATTATGTGTTCCCTACATTATTTATATGCATGATTGCTTAGTTATGATAACAAAAAATCAATGGTCAGTAGTGGTTGCCAGAATCCAGTGTCCAAAAATCTGGTGGAAAAGTTCTTGCTTCAGTTTTTTGGGATTGCCATGGAGTAATCATGATTGTGATCGATTAAAACGATGTAGACTTCTTAAACCGACTTGTAACTATGGATGAGACTTGGGTACATTTCCCAGTTCCCAGTTCTTGTTTCAGTTTTTTGGGATTGCCATGGAGTAGTCACGACTGATTTTTTGGATAAGGGTAGAACATTAACCGGAGATTACTATTCGACATAACTGACCACTCTACGGGAAAAAAATAAAGAGAAAAGACACGGAAAGCTATCCAAAGGTGTTTTGTTTTTGCAGGACAGCGCCCCTGCATACGAATCTCATGTTGCCATGCAAAAAATTCGTGATTTAGGGTTTGAATTACTAGAATACCCCCCTTATTCACCAGATTTGGCTCCATCCAACTATCATCTCTTTCCTCAACTGAAAAAAAGTTTAAAAGGTTGAAAATTTTCTTCCAACGAGGAGGTAATAAAAGCTGTGGAGGTCTGGTTTGCAGAGCAAGATGGAACTTTTTTTTAAAGGTCTAGAGACGTTGCAGGTTCGCTGAAATAAATGTATTCAATTAAGGAGAATATCTTGAATAATTAAATATTTTGACATTGAAATTTTGTTTGGTTTTATAGTAGGCTAAGAATTTTTCAATATATCCTCCTATACTTATCTATACCTTCCAGCATCCCTAACTGGGTTTGTATCATACCAGGATTTTAGCACCTGCCTTCAACAAAAGGTCGATCTGTACGATCGCAGATGCGATATTGTCATAATCCATTTTTCCTATATCGTCGGCGATGTCACATTTGTCCATTTTTCAAGTCTTAATGATATGAATTAAGAAATAATCCCATGGCACATTATACGCGATTTGCACTGACACGGTGCAAAGTTGTCAGATGGTAAATTATCAAATGGCCAGTACCTACCCCTGGTAGCTGGAACAGTTGGGGTTACACGGTCGGCAGTTGTGGGGGTGTGGTAACTATGATAAATGGGCGCAGTAAATAGGGTCTAGTTTTAGTACGTGTCATTATATCGATCCTACGTAATGGACAAAATGAATTGCTTCCCACTTTCAGATCGCCAAGAAATATAACTGTTACATTTTTTTACAAGAGTGTTCGTGTCCAGAATGAGCTGAAATCTTTCGATAACATCACTATTCAATGGACTTCTGGATGCAGAACAGGAAAAACAGACTTTTTTGATCCATTCTACTTTTTTCCCTGTTGGTACAATAGAGCTAATCACAAAGTATGTTAAGGGTTTTTCAAAGTGATGTGCATATAAATTGACAGCGTTTTTCTCACTTCTTCCTAGCTAAAATTCGAAAAATCAAAAAGTAAATCTCGATATCAGCAGGTACATCCAACGGAGACTGCAATAAAATCTTGAGGAATGACGTGGATAATGGTTACCTACCACAGGCACCTACCTACATTGAACGGTTAACAACTCACCAAGAGTCAGCAATCATTCCACTCGCCCAGTTTTTGTGACCGAGGTGCAAAAATAACAAAAGTCTCATCGACGTCCAATGGAATCGAAGTATCGGAATAACAACCTCCTTTATTTAATGTCTACGTGATCACAGAGCAAGTGAACGATTGGACTGTGCTTCTGAGACCTCCTACGATCTCGTTCTTCACTCGTTTTTCCTTAGAATTTGAGCTGCTTTCAGTCGATGAGGAGACTTCATCGCAGATCACTCAAGATTAATATAATTAATGCTATTTTATGATGTCAATATCTACTCATTAGGACAGCTCGTTAGACTTATTAATTGTACTCATAAAAAACAGAACAGAAGTTGTTTGTAGTCAAAATGATTTCCCTACGAGTGAAATTGTATGGAAAATGAGAAGAAAAATGTATACCCCATTCACATTTATCTTAGCAGTTGGTTGGCCATGAAATAAATAGTTTTTGTAACTAGAACGGAGTAAGGTTGGCACTCATCTATTGTCGTTAATGTCATAACGCCGTTGCCACAACTAATATCAATTTTTATTACGAAAATGCCGAAAGTGATTGAAAAAAGAGACAGGGTTTCAGGAAGTGCTATTTAGAATTCAGGTCCGCTCATTCAAATAGTTACACTCTGATATTCTAAAATCCATAATACGTCAGACGGTAGCGAACATATTCAATGTGAGAGAATTTATACAATGTTTCATTTGAATCTAAACGACTTATATTTCAGCTGAATATTTCCACGATCACAAAGATTGTGAATGAAGGGGATGACAAAGAATTTTCTTCTATTGGGAGACCCAAAAAAGTGGTGGCATTTGAGAATTTTATGTTTGAGTGAATTAATGCGAAAAGTTTACTACAGGATTTTCGATGAATGTCATCGTAGAATAAGTTCCCGAAAATTGATTTTTCTATTTTTCATTTGACTTGTCCTATACATTGTAAATGTCTTAAGGTACCAATAAATAATACCTAATTATTATTATTATATCAATGTATTAAGATGAACAGCCACAAATACGCGACAGTTGTTCTGACAATTGTTTATTCATGTGAGTTTTTCGTTCAAAGGTGAAGTTCATCTTGACTTGAAACTTCCTTTAATTCCTTTTACTTATGTTAATGCCAGATGATTTTTGTTGAAGAATTTAACATTCTTGTAATTATCTGTTAATTCCTTCGGGAGATACCCATTCCCAACCACTGCATCATATGCATTTACTCTTCGGGTTGATATTTTTTAAACCTACAACTAATGTAACAAATTCAAACTTAAGCCAAAGAAGATAACGAACATTAACTCTCCTCAAGCTAGTGCATATTATGATATTATACTCATCTCTTGTATTTTCCATGCAAATAACTGGATTTGGTATGCCTTCAATCAGTTTGTAAAAACTTCAATTATGTTCATCACATATTTTCCGAAGAGATTCGACATTGTGATGAAATACGTATTAACAGAAACTTTTACGTAGAACGGGCAAGATAGCGTTGATTTAAAACCCAAATATTTTTTGACAAGCTTCATAACCCTACATTTTCGTACTATACAGAGTGAAATGTGTCAAATTTCCATAGCCAACCGAGTGCTAAAATAAAAGTAAATGGAGTATAAAACTCCATAAACTATCTTGATTACGAATTTTTCGAACGCAATACACACCAAAATGTCTATGATATCATGACCCCATATTCACACTAATTCAACCCTTTGGGTCTCGAATTTTCGTTTCCTCCTGATCAGCTTACGCGAACTAACAAGGGATGTTCCATCCCCATCCATCTATGATTTGAATAATTGAGATGTGCTCATCCCAAATTCAGACATCTGAAGAATTTCAGACTGTAATCGTCCCAACTCTATTACTTATAGACCGTTGTCGTCAACACTCCCCTTGAACTGGCATGCAAATTGAGAGAGTTCTTGCAGCTTTTCGCACGGGGATTTCGAGGGCTCTACACCTGATAAGGTTGAAGTTACACGACGACGTTGTTTTGTATTACAACGTAATTACAAGGTGCGAAATGTATTGTGGCTTGTTAGAGATGACGGATGTATGACTTAAGTATAGGTTCGCTGCCGAGATTAACACATGATGACAGGAAACTGATTCGTCGTTTCACTGGAAAGCGAGAAGGGATTAAAATATCGAAATATTACACTCTGAAGGTGTTTCCACGAAGAAAATTCCGTGAATGCTGAATTTCATTCAAATCAATATATAATATTAAAAAAATTCATGGAAATGGACAATGTTTTCGAAGTTGGGTACTTTGGCTGAATGCAACACTGTTTAAAAGATCCACAGATATGTAGTGTCATAGATTTAGCTTGCTAGTTTGAAGGGAATTTTGTTTCTCCAGCTCTTTATGAAAACTTGAAATGATTATATCGAAAAAAATGGTACCTACCTATAGAAAAAAAAGTGTTTCTTTTGACCTCAAAAATCTACTGTCTACTGACCAGGTGAGTCAAAAACTCACCCGGTATATACGAAACTTTTGGTGTAATCTGTAGTGAAAAATGAAAGGCCTTACTTCCTTCATTATCGCAAAAAAAAACCCGAATAATAAACTTCTGAGTTGAATCGAAGCTTCAATCGATCCATTGATGAATCTGGTCGATTTCTTTTATGACGTGGGGTGCCAGAAGCCAAAGTGTAATTGGAATCTCTTTTGAATTAGGGTAGCAAATAGTTTCCGGTCAACCCCAGCTAGTATATCAGTTATTGCAATGTCATAAGTCTGTGTAAAGCCGCATTTCACTAAATAATGTCCGCACTGTTCTACCATATGGCGTTTCATTTCAGTTTTAGCGTTTAGACCTCCTGTTACTTACCACCCAGTCGTGTCAATCGACTGATACTAATTATGGGTAGGGGATTTTCTCAGCAAATTCAATGTATTTCACTGGAATTCTCAATAAAAGAACATTTGTGGAATATAAAATGGGAAGATCAGAAAATGCCAAATTCTGTTGTTCGAAATTTTCTCTCGTAATGTGTCAAAAACTTGAAAAAACTCCTATATTATTTATTATCGAATTATCAAGTAGGAAAAAACTGATAAGGGAAAAAATATTCCTCAAGAAATACAAGCTGAATAGCGATATAAGACTATCAACAATAATACTCAGTGGGTACTGCTGAAGGAGATACATCTGCAAAGCGAATGGTGAAGAGAACTCATCTTTTCGTAGTTACCTGAATCCACTTATTCTACAGCTACGAAGTACATAAAAGAATTGCATTGGTAAGAAAAAAAGATCAGACACAAGTCAAGAAATCATTCACTTTGCTAGAAAAATAGATTTCCTGATAAGGCACCAACTGCACTATGATCAAGCAAAAACAACGAAAGTTTTCATTCTAGGCCAAAGGATCATCTTCAATCTACAGTCAACAATACAGTTATCACAATAAAGGTATTATTAATAAATTTTTTTTAACAAAATGACCCTATTCGTATGCATCTGAAATCCATTTGGGTTAACTTAAAAATGAATTAGTATGTAGTCTTCACTGAAAAACAGATATTTCCTTCTTTTGAGCCCTATTCTGTCTTTATGCAACTTTTTTCCTATGGTCTCGCTCGCCTGCTCCTCTTTCAGTTCATGAGGACTGCGCACAAACGTACTCAACTGGGTATCCAGATGTAGCGAAGAACGATTTGTCACACTCACTTTGGCAATCTGTCGTCATTTTGTCGTTGATGATGTGGGGTTAAATTGGAAAGTACACCCACGAGTATACATATAAGTTAAACTGCAGCGATTCATTAACTGTAATGGTTCTGCCCCGTGAAGCTGCATGATATATTGAGGTTTTCCATAGCTCATTCTGCAAGTGACGAGGGATGACTGGGATGTTGTTAGGCCTCCCCCAAAAGTCCATACTGCACCTTCATCGAGAACATAAGGTATTGGTTGGAAAATGGAAAAGTGCGAAGTTTTTCAACAATTTTTTTCACGAATTCTTATATGTATCGAATGTCTCTTAAAATTGATTTTATATGACTTCGTAGGCAACAGTATTCCTTCAGAGAAATTCTACGCCTGCATTCTTCAGTTCACTGTTGAACTTGCATCATTAAAAGAATTTCTACTCCAAACTTTTCATCCAATTTATATGGATGTTGAGAACATGACCATTTTTTTTTGATCTTTCGGAAAAACACATCAGAATTTTGACAAATCAACGAATTTATTTCGAACTATGTGTACCTATATCCTCGAGAGAATTTTAATACTTTTCATTCAACAAACTACAAACTTGCAACATTTGTATATGACAAGTTTGGCTTGATTCACTAAAAATTATATGTAAGTAGTCATGCAATTTCTATTTCTTTTTGAATCACCAGGTATACAAAAAGTTTTTCCCAGAGATGTCCCATCTGATATACTTTAGATAGACCTTAATCCCTTTTACGATTCAGATTTTCTTTTGTCCACGAGAAGGTAGAATTTCTAAACTATATATTTTGGATTTGGAGAAACGAAAATTTCGTTTCGATCGAGAAAATCCAATCAAAAAGCTCATCGATTTTATGTCCATTGGACAGCCTGTCCATGTTATTTCGAAGTATTAACGACCAATCCTTCCATCAGTGAAAAATGACAGGATATAAATTGAGCAGAGGTCAAATTTAGGCCCCTATAGATTGATCTGTTTTAAATCTGTTGCCTAACAATAGAAGGCTTTGCCACACGCAGTGAAAAGGCTGAATGGGATGAATGGGAGTGTAAATGAAAGAGAAGCAGACCAGATCCATATCGACGAAATATTATAACTTCTCTATCGGTAGGGTTAACTTGATACGAAATAGATACGAGTTGGGGATGATCCGTCTTAATTAAATAACCATCAGTTCTACACGCCATGAAAATCAAATCGTGATCGTTCTTCATTACGATCTCAGTGTATGAATTTCAGGGTAGTTGGGATTAGTGTTTATTTCTGTTTCAGTGAGATATTCAGTTTTATTTTCTCATTATTCACTACCACTAGATCCTTCGTAAGATTTAAGTCTCAATGAAGTGGGCAGAAGATATTAGAAATGAGAAGGTACGAAAGAGTGCCATTCAGTTAAAGCTTCGTCTTCTAGAGGGATGAAGACGCATATTGCTGAAAAAGGAGCCTTCATAATGAAGCAGGACGAAGTATTTCATGAAAGCTCAGTAATCATGGTGAATCCATTAAAAAGAAATGGAAATGGCTACCACAATTATTAATCCAATTGTCCTCTCACATAATACTACTGGTTCATGGTATCAGTATTGAATTTCTGGTAGAGTCATTCGGGGTAACTGAGCGCAGAGGGTAAGTGTGCGCAGTGCGTATATCTCGACTGTGCAATGTATGAAAGAGGGGTTCATTTGGGTGAAGCAAGGGCGCAGAATCGCCAAATTAGTTTTTCATAGGATTGCGCCATGCGACGTTTCGTTAACTTTTTATTTGCAATCAATCAAATTCACTAGTTTTCTTGTTAATTTTTAGCATCTCTGCAAATTCTGCCAGGTCCAAGTTCCGAGTCTGACAGTGTTAAACAATATTTTATTCGACCATGCGCATATTAATCTGAATATATAATAAAAAATTTTAGGTTCTCTTAGCTGCTCAACTCTATGAGAACGTCAATTCAAATTTTGGCTTACTGGGGAAAGTGTGCGCGGGTAAGTGTGCGCATAGATTCATTATATGGGCATTTATTCAGTGAGGAATAAATTATGACATTGTTGATTTTCTTGGTTAAGACTCGATCAATATTGTCCTATTTGTTCAGAAAAATATGAAGAGCCATCAGGGGAATGTATCAAGTGTTGTGTTCACCAAGAATTGTGGCACGAACAATAATGCACTGCTTGTAAAAAGGCGCTTCTGTATTGACAATAAACAGTATTTCTCTAATATTATAACATTTTGATGACATTATTTTGTAATTTGTTTTGATTGTGTGGTTCACTAAGCACTGCGTTCACTTACCCCGTGAGGGTGCGCACACTTACCCGCAATACGGGGCATGTGAACGCACTCCGACTTTCACTATTAAATTTTTTTTTGCGGAAAGAAAATGTTTTTGTTTGTTTGCTTTTTGATGTTTTTTTATAGATTAGAAAATTCTCTATCTTATGAATATGTTTTAATTTTCCGAGCTTCATGTAGGTACGTATTTTATTAGGTATAAGTTCAGTCATCATTATTTCGAAAGTTTCTGCTCATTACTAACCATATCATATCGAAATATGGTTTGTAGTGAGCAGAAATTCGACGGAACTTATATACATGTAAATTTGACTGATACGAAGAGTGAAAAGTCCACCCAGTATACCCATGAATTCATCAAATTTCGATCTAAGCCAACGTCTGATCCAAAATATTCAATTCCCCCCTTAATTGAAAGCCAGGGACTTTTGATTATGCGGACTCTTGAGAGAAAATGCCCGCTGAAACTTTCGTTAATTATGCCCGGTGATTCCTTCAGAAAACAAATCCAATATCTCCGTGTTTTACGAGGTGTCGTCTCTAATGAAAGTGGGTAAGCCCCAGAAATGACGATACAACGGCCCGAAGTCCGCAATTAAAAACATCTTCAACTTAATTAAGGCGTTATTATTAAAATTTCCAGGCGGAAAAGTGGAGAGACAAAGCGGGAAAACCTTGGAGTTTCTATGGAGGGCCTTCTCTAGATATGAAAGCGCGGTACGTGGAGATTACAAGAGGCGACAAATAAAAATACTGAAGAAGTATTCGGATGGGGAAGACGGATATTACATTCTGTAACGAATGCCACGCCAGATGTCGTTACTGGGTATCACGGTGGAAGTTATCAGAAAATTCAAATTTTACTTGTGGCCTCTGGTATGGGGCGGCACTATATAGCTATCGATTTCCAAGACGAAAATGTTCAGGACTCTTGTTATACTCATAAGAAATTTCACACCCAGAAGGAGTAATTTATCCAACTTAATTTTAGTCTTATAAACCACATCACTGACTCCTGCAAATCCTATTCCACGAGGAGAACGTACGTCTTTGGACATGTGTGAGATGTGATGGATAAAAGACTGCCTTCTTTGCAGAAGAACAGACACGCTTGAGCCAAAAAGTTCAACTTGCTGGGATCGAATTGCATTGACGACCTCATTTTGGTAACCTTTTCGACAGAAAGGGATTTCAGTGCTCCCTGATTGTCACAGCATATGCAGATGTATTTTTCGGAGTTTTCCTGCATTTTCTCCATTGTGCAGACAGGAACATTAAAGTTCAGAATGCACTATGGAACGGTACTTTCTCAAGGAAATAATTGTTTGAAAGGAGGTACCACAACAGTTCCTGTGTATAGCACAGAGCCATCGACGAACCTCGTTGGATCTTCAGACACAAGAAGCCTGGTAGATGAAGAACTTAAGTGTAGACCATAGGATCTGTTACTCTGTAGGGATGCTAAGAGCTAACATTAATTGTTGATTAAGCTTTTGGCCGATTTCATAAACTGTCCGTGAGTGTCATTCACGTGATGACCGTCTCACGCTGATGAGGTCAAGGAAGTCCGAAACAGTTTATGATTATTTATTATGAAAATATCTCTCTAAGTATACGATGAAATGGAAGCAGGTAGGTATTAGATTCAGTAGTTCTCTTTGTTTAGACTAATTCCTGAGTTGAGTTCAGTTTGATGACGCCTACATCCTACTCTTAGCTCTTCATACACCACGAAGTTGAAGAGTACTTCAGTTCTGTAGACTATTGTATGCAATATGAGGTTTCTACAATATTGAGAAGCGTGCGTCTGTCGTCTTTGACACATAATGTCAGATTTTTCCTCCATTTATGTCAGCAAAAATCTACAAATATATACATATATGCATCCCCTTGTTGAAGACACTTGTGTCCAACATTGCAATGTCCGCTGAAGATCAGCTGAATTATCTGTATACATAGTACGAGGACGAGTACGAGAACAATAACTCATTTGAAGTGTCAGTGTGAAGTTTGAGGTCGAAAAAGTAAACCAGAGTTACGCAATAAATTAAAGAAAAGAAGATGTCCACCGAAATTGTGAAAATCGAAAAATTGGTGTATCGAGCCATCATCAAGTACCTGTATTTAAAAGCGTGCAAGGGTAGAAGCATCCCGTTTGATCTGTGCTCGATTTGAAAACGATCTAGACTTCTTAAACCGAATTGTCACTATGGATGAGACTTGGGTACATTTCTACGATCCAGAAACAAAGCAACAATCGATGGAATGGCGACATTCTGGTTCTCCAAGACCTAAGAAGTTTCGTGTCCAAAAATCTGCTGGAAAAGTTCTTGCTTCAGTTTTTTGAGATTGTCCATGGAGTAATCATGATTGATTTTTTGGATAAGGGTAGAACAATAACCGGAGATAACTATTCGACATTACTGACCACTCTACGGGAAAAAATTTAAGACAAAAGACGCTGAAAGCTACCTATAGGTGGTTTGTTTTTGCAGGACAATGCCCCTGCACACAAATCTCATTTTGCCATGCAAAAAATTCGTGATTTAGGGTTTGAATTACTAGAACACCCCCCTTATTCACCAGATTTGGCTACATCCGACTATCATCTCTTTCCTCAACTGAAAAAAAGTTTAAAAGGTCGTAAATTTTCTTCCAACGAGGAGGTAATAAAAGCTGTGGAGGTCTGGTTTGCAGAGAAAGAAGAATCATTTTTTTTAAAGGTCTAGAAACTTTGCAGGTTCGCTGAATAACTGTATCCAAAAAGGAGGAATATGTTGGGTAATAAAATATTTTGACATTGAAATTTTGTTTGGTTCTATAGTAGGCTAAGAATTTCTCAATTTATCCTAGTAATATTTTTCACTAGATCAGATTCTTCTACAATTTTATTCAAAAATGCTTACAAAAATTTGTGGGTTTGAACACACTCATCGAATGAGCTACTTATCTCATTTAAAAGATACTTTTTCGTTAGATTCTGGGTTAGGAATACCTATAAAGAAATCTAAACCATTTTTTTTTCAAACTTGTCATTGAAAAGGCCCGTTACTGCTAATAGAATTAACGTCGCAAAAAAATAGGTTACCTGAGTATTGAAATATCCTCCTCGCCCAAGACGATAAATTTCGCTGGCATCATCTCCCGAAATCCCGGAGAATGCCTGGGAGTAAATAAATTTTCCTTTCAACGTCGCACATATTTCTCCTCCGCCTTTTTTCTTCCTACTTAGTCGATTCGTTCCGACAAATCTCCACCGTAGTTTCCGAATTGTAAATAGAATTAAATTTATTCGTGGGCAATAAATATTTTCCCGACTGGAACTGCGGAAATGCCCGATCCACTGTAAACATTCCCCCTGTAATGGGATTGTTTTATCTTTTCATTGGCATTAAGTGCTCTGTCTCTGGCACTTTTATTAGCCTCCTGAATTCCCAATATGCGATATTAGGTTGTCCCCTGGTGTTCTTAGCTCTGCCATCCCTGTAATTAACCATAAATGGAGCTGAACCCTGAAATGTTTCCAGCAAGTACTCATTGCACTGTGCGCCATTAAATTCAGACACCTTTCCACGGACCTCTTGGATTGCTCAAGGTGCCAATTTGGTTTGAGTTCAATTATTTTCATTCGAATAGTTTCAGGATATTTTTATGCTATCATTTTCGATCGGAAACCACTCAAGATGAGAATAATTTTGCTTTGTTATGATAGACCATCCGAATTTCCATTTCAATCAAAGCATTGATTGGTTAACTTCCCCTAACAGTTTATTTCGCGAGTAGATCCAGTAGATCTAATAATGTATCCATCTCCTCTTTAAGATTAAATGTAAATGGTTCTTCATTTGAATAGTTCCCACTTATCGGGAGAATTTTATGGTAGAGCTGTCATGTCATTTCCAAGCAACGATTGCCTAGTTCGGAGGAATTCTCAGAATCCAGCTCTACCTCATAACAGTATTTTTAGTTCAATAAGATTGAATAGTACATCTACAGTTTTTATGGTAGACCATCGAAACTATAACCTTCTGGAGCAATTTTGAATTAGCTCACGAATTGAAGGTACTTCATGACGTAAAGAGTAAATACTTTCAATTCGAATAGCTCCCATCAGTAGGGACTCTTTTATAGTAGATCGTCTACATAGGGATCTCCATAAAATACCCAGAATCAAGAGTGATTAAGTGAGTACTTATTATTGGTATAGCTCCATTTCCTCAGAGTTTAAAAACTTTTCATGTGATTCATTCAAATATTCTAATGGAAATTTTTATGGTAGATCATCCCAATTGTCATGGTTTCTTAATAATGACGATGAAATCCTTCAAATCAACCACCTTCTCATGGTAAGATATTAACTAACTTTCACTTGAATACCTCTACCTCAAGTACATCTACAAATTTTTATGGTAGATCAAAAAAGTTTTGGGATAGTTTTGAATCCCACTAAATCGATTTTTGAAATCCGACTCTGTCTGACACATGAAAAGTTGTGAAATATTTTGTATAGTATGCTTCACCTATTGTGATAGAATTTATGAGCAAAAAAATTACGATTAAACTCGAATTCACCTCTTTCTTATGATGATATGTGCGGTGTTCTTATTTTGATGGACAAATATATCGACATTTTTATGGTAGACTATAGTCTACCTGCTGCAGATAGCGCAGTCGCTAGAACAGCTCTGATGGGGGCACAATACACCTTGAGGTCGCAGTGAAACGTAACCCCCTTATAAACTAAACTAAACTAAACTAGTCTACCATATAGAAATTTTTATGGTAGCCTAATACAGTCTACTATATGGTAGACTGGATAGTCTACCATAACGAAATTTTTATGGTAGACTGGACAGTCTACCATAACGAAATTTTTATGGTAGACTGGACAGTCTACCATAACGAAATTTTTATGGTAGACTGGACAGTCTACCCATAAATTCTATCATAATAAGTACCTAACGCATACCATACAAAATTATATACATACAGTCTACCATATCGAAATTTGTATGGTAGACTACCATGAAAATTTCGATATATTTGTATTGTTCTTTCTCAGGAATCTGTGTCATTCGTTTTTCGTATTAACTGATGAAAATTTTCACTTTTCCCCCCTGTCGAAATTCGCCAGCATTTCAGTCACGACCCTGAATTAGCGATGGCGGCATCTTTCTCCCTCTAAACCGAGCATCTCAATCCTGCGAACCTCCCGCGAGACCTGTGTTCTCCCGAAAATGGAGTTTGCCGACACTCCTCTCTCCTTTGATCTGTCCCTTGATTGCGTGCCGCTTATAAACATCGCCGATATGAGAAAGTTACCGTATGCATCCTCATTGAGATCCTTATTGGATCCTTGTCCCTTCCCCGACCTCCTCCCCTTTTCGATATCGGAGGCGCTGTTCCTTCCACTGACATCAAAAGAAACCAAATGGGTGTGAGCCTCGTACTAACAACTTTTCAATTTCTGTTCCACTGGGTAAATACAACGGAAATGAGAGGTGGTGGCATGCCGAAGCGCCTAAGTAGGCTATAGGGGGAATATAAATATTGCTCTTGGGTTCTTCAAAGAATTATGCAAAAGAAGTGAAGTAAGTCATCTTCTACAGATAGGTGGATGTACGATAATAATCATCGACTATAGGATGATCGATATTTGAAACTTGACGTCAAAAATACAAAATATGAGATATTCAAAAGCTCAAACAGGTAGGGGAAAGTGGGGGAATTGGGAACACTTAATTTCAAATGCTGAAAAATTATACAAAAAAATCACTAAAAATATCAAACTTTCATTGAATAAGGAACTTTGCTCATTTATGTACTAATCGGAAACAAAAAATTATAAAAAATCAACGTTTCCTAAAAAATATCAACGAAATAAAAAATTACTATCGTTTCTATTTACCCGACACCCTATGGGGTAATTGTGAACAGTCCCGGAGCAAATAAGAATAATTAGAAATGGCACATATCACACAAGTATCCACGTCTTGTTTCTTTTGCAGTACATTTTTCATGTGCCCAGAGTTTACAGGTATCTCACATGATACAATCCTCCATTGGTGGGGCTTCATACCTTATATAGCAAATTATGCAGAAAAATTCTTCTTTTCTGTGTAACCTGGGTTGAATTTCTCAGTCCTTTGCTTTTGGCGTGCCTTTTAGTACCCTTTTCATGTTGGTTTTGGGTTCTTCATGTTTAATTTTTTTCCTTCTTAACATTTCTCTGTAGGTATTTGCTTTCTTTGCTTTTCTTCGTGTTGATTTTTCATTAGTGAACTCGATAATATCTTGAATTCGTTTTGTTTCAATTTTTGGAACAGAGTATTTAGTTCCAGCTTAGCCTAATGTGAGTTTTCCGTTTCTTAAATCTTCCAACACACAGCAGGGATATTCAGTTTTATATTTCGTTTCGGTCTTCTTTGTATAATTTCTTGGCATCTAGATACAAAACATTTCAACGTTGAAATATTTTTTAACCATCAACCAGAGCAGCACAGAAGTAATTGGGAACGCAAGGGATATAAGGTACGTTCCCAATTATCCACCTGACATCGTTCCTAATTACCCCAAGTTATCAAAAGAATTAAAAATGGCTGGCATTCATTTACCCATTTTCTTTCAACTTCAAATCACGTAGGTTTTGGAAAAATATAGTACCAGTATGGAATCCACAAAATATGGCACCTCTAAACTTCAAAATAAGATAGTTACAAGTATTATAACACACGGAAAAATTATAGTCGAAATGCGAAATCCATTCTTTGACTCACCGTAACAGGAAATATGCAACTTATCGCCGCAACTTTTGAGTAAGCCCTGAGAATCGACAGATGCATCCGTTGAAAATGTTGAAGACAGTGTCGCACATGAGGAAGTATTTTTTATCTAGCTGTTCCCAATTACCCGCCGTTCCCAATTACCCCACTCTCCCCTATACATTTTCCCCTTATTTTTCTTCTTATAAAACACCTCATGGTATGTTTATTATGAAGGCTGCACTTAGGTGGTTTTCACAATAGTAGTCGGCATCCCTTAATCAGTCAGATTTTATGGGAGCCTTGTTAAACTTTGATCTGATGTCTTCTATCGGATTGTTGCTACTGGATATATCTGCTCCTAAGTAACTGTCAATACTCAACCTGCTCCGATAACCGAGCAAATCCAGGTTTTTCACATTTATTTGTTGTATTGTTTAGATAAGATTTATACTCTGTGAAGATGAGACGAATATTTCTATTTTTTTTCCGAAGGAGGGGGATGTAACGATACTTTTTTTTTCACTAAACGTCGGATTTCATTCTAAATGTCCGTTCACGTTATTTTCTTCCAGAAAGGATATCAAAAAAGTTCAGTATCGAAAAATTTTGTAGTCCACTGAATATATCGCTCTAGAGTGCGAGCTAAACATCCCCACCGCAAAAAATGAAGGACTTCCATGAGCGAAAACCCTTCAGAAGCCAGAAGCCAGAAACCGCATCCGTAATTCAGGCAATCTCCAAAGACCCTCAGTAATTCCGTTCGTCGCAGTGTAAAAACCAAAGGGTTTAACTTGGTTCCCTCTCAAAGACATGCAGATTTGGACGAAACCGCTTAAATGTTAACGCGCACAGCAGAAACTCTCAGGCCGGCCAGCTTTTCATCCCCAAAGTAATATTCCCGGATATGATTCGTATATTCTCAAAGTCGGTTACCTTCCGGAATGAATGTGGGAAATATCGATTTCCCCTGGAGAATTCGTAGTTTGAATAAGCTGCTTGGTCTATGGAAATTTCATAGTACACATATTCCCCAAAGGTGTCTTGTAGGAATTGTTCTTAAAACATTTTCTGATAAAAGATGACGATATACAACACAAATCGATGTTGATTAAGCTTTGTGATATCAGGCATCAATCTTTCATAATTCCGAACAAGAAAATAAAGTCATTCGCTTATTGTTTCTTTTAGCGATTACCATCACTTGAAACCACAGATTTGGCAATTTATGAATTGTGGAATTGAATGACAAAACTTGCGGATGATGAAAAGGATTAACTTTTCTTCCTTCAACATGTAAGCCTTGATCAGTTGAAATCACAGTAGATATACCAATGAATAAATAGCTCACGGTACAGAGCACTGCTGTTTGTTCTCTTCACAATATATTCAGCAAACTTCATTTCGAATGTAAGCATTGTCACGTGCCGAATGGCAAAACACACATACATTATAACAATTAAAGTCGATTTAAGGTTCCGATTGAGCCGACCCTTAGTCAGTATACAAAAAGACCGTTCTAAAAAAGGGGTCGGAAGGAGAGCAGTGCCGGACTGAGCCCATTTGAAATAACATGTTGTGTCATCAGTGAGTAACTGTAACTACTTCCTTATCTGGAAGAAAACCACGTGTATATTGTGAGAAGATGGACTATTTTCGCCATTTGAAATACGATGAAACTTATTCATTCTATTTTCAAACCCCCCTGTAGGTATAGAAAAAAAAATTAAATCGAATTGAAAATTCTTTTTTCATACCTGTTATAGAGGATTAAACGAAAAATTAAAATGGATAAGAGATCGTTGTGCAGTGCAAAGCTTCAATTTTCTTCCTTGGCATTTTGTATCTGAGCAGATTTTTTTCGGGAGTTGTTCACAAGGTAGTTATTCCCATTCGCCATGTAAAACCATCGACTTCACCCCTGATCCTCATACACTGCTCACAAACATACCCTGTATCTAATACGGCGGAACGACCGCATTATTTTCAACCCCTCTCATCTTTGTGAGGCTTGCTGCCTCCATTGTTCCACGTCACCCTACTAAATAGATACTTGATCTCACGTTATGGCTACTAAAATCTTCTCGTGAACTAGAAGTGCTGATAGAAAGGGCAAAGGCTCCTATTGACGTTACACGGCGCAGCTCATATGAAGAAAACCCAGGAACCCTAATAAACAAAGGATCCTAGCCAATTCTAAATTGTTCATTGATCATTTTATCGAAGAAAACAAAATCCAGGGATTCTCCTCCAAGTTATCAGCAAGTTTCATCAAAAATGAAAAAAAAAGAAGCAGAAAAATGTGAGATAATAAAATTAAGTTCTTCATGTCAGATTGACCTGAAGTTCACAACTTCTTATTGGAAAAAGATTCGGAACTAGGATTCTCAACTGAATTCCATCGGAAAAGCATCATCATCATCATCATCTTTTTGTAGGAGCTGCGTTAGAAGGTGTTTTAAAGCTGCACTGGTAACGCTGTCAGTGCAACTTTGGTTGCGGTTGCGACTAGATTATCTTGTGGCACAGGTAACCTGAGACGACAAGGAAAAGCATAGCATAGCTAGGAACTTCCTAGGAACTTCCAGGAACACTATTCGAGAGATCACTAACTTATTCTTGCTTAAAAATAGTGCACGCAGGTATTCCATTCAGACTGCCAAATGTCTTTGACTCTTACATCCGAATTAAGCAAAGAGTTGGACCATAAGGTTTTACTCGACTTCAGTCTGGGTATCGTATTTTGTGGAATATAGGACAGAGTTGGAAATGAGTCGTGAAAGGAGTGCAATTTATTCCAAGACTTCATAACTGCACTCTATCTACGAATATGGGGCAGTACAAGATTTAGCTGTGTATCAATTTTTGCACATGAGCACTAGAACTAGAAGGGACCACAATATTCAGCAGGGCTGCCCTTCCAAGAACAGTAATATAATAAATATTAATTTTGCCATAGTTTTTCGTCTCCTCGTTGAGTTATTGGTTTTTCCCGAACCAATCTTCTGCTTTCCGAACTCACCAACCACTTGAGTTCTTCAATATTGTGAAATATAATGGAGGAAGAAGATTATGAGCTGAAGGAGGGATAAAATGAACCCCCAGGAACACCCCCAGCAAAATTCCATTATAGAACGATTCGTAGGTATAATTATATCACTCATACGCGTTGTAGATGCAAAACGCGGCGACAATCTGACCAAATTGGCATAAAATTGATAATCATTTTACGTCAATTACATTACGAGACCCCATAGGGACGCTGAGAGGACCGAGCCAGTGCAGAAAACGGCTCTCGCATGACGGTGTTATTAAAATGTAAATGCGAACAAGTTCCTCCGAAATCCAAAGCGGGATCGTAGGCTAATAATCCTGGCGGAAAATGTGTGTATTGTTAATTAAGCCGGCTTCGGATTTGGCCGCTTATTCAATATATCGGATGAATCTTCCATAATGGGATTTCTGACATGAAAAATTTCGGCGAGCGGTGATTGGTCTGGCAATCCTCGCTTCGGAGTTTCTGCCTTCGTGGGGCCAATAATGGAGGTAAATGTTTGTTTACAACTAGATTACTGGAAGTGCAAGAACGTTACTTCCCCATGCACTAATTTCTAGTGAATGAAGTGATTGTGTTGAGTTCATGTTGCCGATATTTGGTGAAAATGCATAATTCAACTATATGAATCGCACTACTTTTACTCAGGATAAGTTATTACACTCATCCACCTGTAATAGCAGGAAAATATCTTAATACCAGGATGTATTGATATCTGGTTATCCTAGAGCAGTTCCATGCATAAAAAAAATATTGCGTTACCATAGCAACGTACAATAACTCATTAGAAGTGTCAGTGTGAAGTTTGAGGTCAAAAAAGTAAACCAGAGTTTCGCAATAAATTAAAATAAAGAAGATGTCCATTTTCCATTGAAGATGATGACCGATCGGGAAGGCCAGTTTCTGTGTCAGTCCCCAAAAATATCGATGCAGTTCATGACATGATTTTATCAGACCTTCGAATTGGGCTGAAACGGATATCTGAAGCACTGAATGTTTCATACGAATGCGTTCATCATATAGTTCACGTCAATTTGGACATAGGAAAAATTGTTGCAAGTCAGATGAATAACCTCCACTGGTCTTCAAGAATGCCTTATCTTACTTCGCACTTTTTTGGTGAAAAGTTAGATGATATTGCAGGTAGATGAGAAGAGGTAGAATAAGAAATTTTTCGGTGATTCAAGCTCATACCAACTTATTCCTTCAGTAAGTGATGGAAAAGGAAGACTTTCTGAATGAAAAAACAGTCTATTTTCCGATAGAAAACCCCTCAAAAGATGCCGAAAAGCAGATGAGTTCATCTCTGCATAAAAATAGAGGTTATGAACGAGATAAATTCTTTCCCAGCACTCAAGAAGACAAGCCTTTCCAATGAACGAATTATGACATCACCCGAACCATCTGCATCTTATGAATAACCCTGAATTGAAACCGTTTGATTTCGAATACCTCCCAGACTTCACTTCCCACCACCAAAAATACCCGAAGAGATAAAAACAGCAGATTTGCATAATACAATTAAAAGTCTCCTCAATCAGGGGAAAAGAAGTGGGTTGATTTTGTGTCTTTGCAATCAGCGAGAATCTCTTTGCGACAGTCAAAACAAACTTGATGAACCTAAATCCATTACTTCGGCTCGCCCTCTCTTTCTCTTCAGTTCGGCTTCCTTTCTTTCATCCAAGGTTTATGTAATTTTTTAATTCAATAAGCTTTGTTTTCGAACCCCCACGGGATCCGTCTTAGGGGTATTTCCATATTTTATGGACTCTAGGATGGATTATGGAATCAACAGACTTGATTGAATAACGTGGAAGGCCTTTCGGGAGATGAACCGGATGCAAATCAGTCTCTTCTTCTTCTTCTTGGAATGTGATGAAAAATTTTATCGATTATTTCACAGTCAACGTTCATTATCCGAAACGTGGCTTTGAAGCTCATTTCCAGAAGTGGAAGAGTTTTTTGAATTGCTCAGTAGGTGCCATATTTTGAGGGCTACATCCAAGCATGGGGTGCTCAAAAAAAATTGTTTGAAATCACACTATTTTTTTGATAGGTACTCAACACTTGAATTTTTTAGTAACTATATCCGGTAGATTGAGGCTGCTTCATATAAGATGAATTGTAGTTTTGAAAGTTTAAAAACGGTGAGCTTCAGTTGGCATAAAAACTCTATTTTTATGTATTTTCTATCGGAAAATAGTCTGTTTTTTCATTCAGAAAGTCTTCCTTTTCCATTACTTACTGAAAGAATAAGTTGGTATGAGCCTGAATCACCGAAAAATTTCTTATTCTACCTCGTCTCATTTACCTGCAATATCATCTAACTTTTCACCAAAAAAGTGCGAAGTAAGATAAGATATTCTTGAAGACCAGTGGAGGTTATTCATCTGACTTGCAGCAATTTTTCTCATGTCCAAATTGACGTGAACTATATGATGAACGCGGTCGTATGAAATATTCAGTGCTTCAGATATCCGTTTTAGCCCAATTCGACGGTGTGATAAAATCATGTCATGAACTGCATCGATATTTTTGGGGACAGACACAGAAAATGGCCTTCCCGATCGGTCATCATCTTCAAAGGAAAATTTACATCTTTTGAAGCTTGCAGTCCAATTTTTCACGGTTGCATACGAAGGACATTGATCACCAAGGGTATTAAGCATATCTTCGTAAATATGCTTACCTCTTAACCCTTTCAAATGCAGGTTCTTGATGATGGCTCGATACTCCAATTTTTCGATTTTCACAATTTCGGTGGACATCTTCTTTCTTTTAATTTATTGCGTAACTCTGGTTTATTTTTTGACCTCAAACTTCACACTGACACTTCTAATGAGTTGTTGTTCGTTGCTATGGTAACGCATTTTTTTTATGCATGGAACTGGTCTAGGCTAACTAGATATCAATACTTCCTCGTATTTTTTTGCACGATTGACCAAAATTATGGTGTTCACATATCGACAGACATCGTCTCCTCGGTTTTCGAGCCACCATTTCGAGTGTTGAAAATTCACCCCAACACCGCGCCAATTACCAACTTGGCCCGAAAAGCTCACATCACACGTACAGGTCGAAATCGAAGCGTGCAAACGTTAGGACTGGTTTCTCTGAAATTTGCATATCAATCCTGGGTGTAGAGACAATTTACAAGCAAAATACGAGAATTATAAGTGCTCAAATTGATCTGGCATAAGAGTACGCCATTAGTGGACGGAACGGTGCTGTAATGACTGGAGAGATAGGAGGCTGTGGAGGGGTATGGGGGTTGAAGGACCACAGAGCCGTAGGGTAAAATAAAAATGTTAATTTATAGGCAGTTTTCGTTGTGGTTCTGGTTCGTCTGATTGTATGAATGAGAGGAATTATGTTTTATATTGATTTATCAGGTGGTGTCGGACATATTCGATGTGGGTGAATTTAAATTTCATCTGGATCTGAACGACTTGTATTTCAGCTACATGTCTTCTTTCAGAATACATGTACATTTAGTTTCACTCGAAGCAATTGACATAATATATGTTGAAACTGACGTATGATGACCAGAATTGTTTTTACTAATGATCAATTTTTTTTCACCACCTCTGCGTACGCCTCTGGCCAAGAGGACGAATTTGAGAGACGAAGGGGTGATATTGCAGGCCGTCGTCGATTTGAGGCGGCTAGAAAAACAGCCGGTGTACTTCGGGTCATGCATATTCATCGGCTAAATATTTGCGAGAGGCACGCCTTATAATGATTATCCTCTCTGATTTCTCTCTTGGCTTTCGCCGATGACTGAGATTTCACAAAGGGCCTTTGTGCGAAAATACTTCGGAAATTAATTATTTTCGAATTGTAGGAGAGTGAGGTTGTCCAGGAGAGAGGCCCTGATACCGGGGATTCTTTGAAATGCTGAAGTTGTCTGTTCGTGATAAAGCAAGTAGTTTTCTTTGTTCTCCTCTCGCCTCGCCTTCCGTACCTATGTCAATTAATTTAGTCCGTAGACTCTCATTTCTTACTTTTTGAGCCGAGTTTTGAGAGGGCACCTAACGAAAAAAAAATCGTGAACAGAAATTGGAAATATCAACCTGAAATTCAATTCAGACTTAATCAACAGAAGAAATACCCGATTGAACAAAAATTACTTTGATTGGAAGGCGATATTTCAATGCATTCAGGAAGCTGTATCGTATTGAAGTACCTACTGTGGTCATCAACGGTTTGATGACTATCGAATCAATTTCGAAGAGAATGGTCTTTCATCTCTCCATTAAGTTCGAAGTAGGTAGTAGGTACATCAGGTCTAAGTTTTTAACGTAAAAGTACTAACAATCAGTTTGCAATGCAATTGCTTTTGGGGATCCACTCAGATTAAACAGGGTGATTCTTCTACTCGTGAAATTCGTAAGCTTCTGTGGAATAAGCATATTGAGATCGTGCTAGTAAAGCAATAGAGGCCTTGATGGGGTGCAAAAATCTGGCTGGTTAAACTTAGGGATGTAAGTCGAAAATACTGCGAGGTATATTTTACATGTACATCATGATTATGAGACCAGTAATTAATCACTTATGAGGCAATAGTCTGACATGCCTGGGCAAGTCAGAACATTATAAGGAGAAACTATAGACACAGATAACATAATCCTAGTCTATAGAATACAAAGGATATCATGTGTATTCATATCTGAAGCTATTGGGAGTAAAGAGAAGGAGAACGATCTTTGCTTTGAGACCATAGATTTTTTGTCCCCTAAAATATGTACCAATAGGGTAGTTCATGCTTTTGCCAACAGGCGCGCTGGCCATCACGGGATGGCGAAATTTCGATTTAAACTAATTGTAGTTGGCTGAGTGAATTGTCTTCCTGGTGACAGATGATTAGAATATTATTGTTTTCAATTTTTGATAAGAGAACAACCATGGTGAAATGGTGAAGAGTGCCCTAGTGTAAGAGTGTTTTGGAATCGGAAAGAAAAGGAGAATAAAATTTACGACTGCATTTTTGAGAGAAAATTGGAAAAAACCTTACCTCAAGAATCGACTCCGAATCAATTTGTGTGTCAAGAGCTATTTTGCGATGAATATATCAAAAAGATGATGGATTCATTATGAACGAAATCGAAATTGTCATCCCTCGTGAGAAGTGGACTCTTCTGAATAAGAATATCTAACCTATAAAACTACAAGGTTCAGAAGTAGATATTCTTGAAGAATTTTGTTGGCATAACATAATATATCGTTTATAAGTTTTAAATCTGAGATTGCTACCTTATGTTGTCTTGATGTGTACTACTCCTCACTGCGAATTTATATAATTTTGAAGATTACATTAAACCAACTAACTAACTAACATACCTGTTTTCAATGAACAATGATAAACAAACGTAGGTACAATTTTTTGATCAGTGATTTCTTTTGAATTTCATTGATTTCGTCATTTATTATGAATGAATTAAGCTCATAACATAGTCCCTTAAAAATATGACTTGTATTTTATTGCATATAATTCAGAGAACTCGTATTTGATATAGATTTGAAGAAAGGTATTTGAAAAATCATCAGAAAAACCACGATGACACATAACCTAAAATGAAATGAAGGCTGCTCATTTAAAATTGACGCTAAAATCCCCACCCCTTATCGATAAACGTAGCGATCGCAGCGACTCCTAGCCTACGTTCCCCGTTTTCGGAGACACATTTTTAGTACGGCGATCGTTCTCCTTCTCTCTACTCTCCATATCTGAAGCTGTCACTTGAGATCATCACAGATCTCGTACTTCTTCATCTTGTGATAGACAGATTAGCACATTAGACCATCCTAAGAATATGAAGGGTAGCTAAGGGTGATTCAGTTTTGCATTTCCTCCAGAGGCAGTTAAACAGTGGCGCTGCTTTCATAGGAAAATCAAACGAAATTCCATCTGAAACTGTGTTTCGATATGAAATTAAGATAACTTTGCCCTCCAACCAAATTTGTCATTTTGATTTCCTAATTCTATGAATGATGCATTCTATGATGGTTGGTAACTAAGAACTCATTCCTCTGAACTCACAATTTAGGCACCCCACATTTAACGCAACACACTGCCCAAATATACCTGAATTTTATTTATTTTTAATGTCAAACTTTCCGCAGAGAAAGATTTAGGTAAGCCCATTTTTCATGGGCTCGCATACCGGATTCGGAAATTCAAGATCCGGAAACGGTCACCGAAGTTCCGGCCAGTCCGGGGAAATCGTAAACTGAGCGACTCCGATTGCGGGGAGGACCCCACTTTGTGGCAAAAGGTCATCTCCATTTATCTCCAACTTGGGGTTATTATATACGGGGGAGTATATGTGGGCATAGAAGTTCTTCCAGGCGTGGTAAAATATGGGGTCGCATTTCATGTATTTTTATAAAATAGGTGACTGCTAACGATTTCTTCCTCATCCCATGATGTGTGTGGCTCTGGTGGTTGTGATTCCGGTGAAGTTGTTTCGAGGATTCGATCAGAGGAAAATATTTTCATGGATTTCCATTCTACGAGGATGTATTGATATCTAGTTAGCCTAGACCAGTTCCATGCATAAAAAAAATATTGCGTTACCATAGCAACGAACAATAACTCATTAGAAGTGTCAGTGTGAAGTTTGAGGTTGAAAAAATAAACCAGAGTTACGCAATAAATTGAAAGAAAGAAGATGTCCACCGAAATTGTGAAAATCTAAAAATTGAAGTATCGACCCATCATCAAGTACCTGTATTTAAAAGGGTTAATAGGTAAGCAGATTTACGAAGCAGTTAATACCCTTGGTGATCAATGTCCTTCATGTGCGACCGTGAAAAATTTGACTGCAAGCTTCAAAAGAGGTGAATTTTCTATTGAAGATGATGATCGATCGGGAAGGCCAGTTTCTGTGTCAGTCCCAGAAAATATCGATGCAGTTCATGACATGATTTTATCAGACCGTCCAATTGGGCTAAAATGGATATCTGAAGCACTGAATATTTCAGACGAACGCGTTCATCATATAGTTCACGTCAATTTGGACATGAGAAAAATTGCTGCAAAATGGATCCCCAAATGTTTGAATGTTGACCAAAAGCGTGCAAGGGTAGAAGCATCGTTTTCGATCTGTGCTTGATTTGAAAACGTAAGGACTACTTAAACCGAATTGTTACTTGGGTAGACTTGGGTACATTTCTACTATCTAGAAACAAAGCAACAATCGATGGAATGGCGACACTCTGGTCCTCCAAGAACTAAGAAGTTTTGTGCTCAAAAATCTGCTGGAAAAGTTCTTGCTTCGGTTTTTTGGGACTGCCATGGAGTAATCATGATTTTTTGGTCAAGGATGGAACAATAACCGGAGATTACTATTCAATATTACTGAACACTCTACAGGAAAAAAATAAAGAGAAAAGACGCGGAAAGCTATCCAAAGATGTTTTGTTTTTGCAGGACAACGCCCCTGCACACAAATCTCATGTTGCCATGCAAAAAATTCGCTTGGACTATGAACTGAAATAAAAAGGGTAAAGAATCCACAAAACAGAGAAGCTCCCATTATACCTTAAGTTAAGATGCGCTATGGACGTTTATAGGCAATTTTCTTTCCTTTACGCCAGTTACGACAAATTTTGGTTCATATCTTATGTGAAATTGGCCCTAAATATTCTGAATCAAACGACATAATCATGAAAAAATTATCCATTATAGATGAAATCCATAGATATCGATGAATTGAAGAAAATATACAGAATTGTAGCTTGTTAAGGTGAAGTTGGACAAAAAGGATTGGAAAATCGTTTATCAACCACATTTATGGATCAATTTTCCCTTGAATTGAGGTGGTACAGCAGGTGGCAGTTAATTATGCATAAAACTTAGTGTCGTTGCAAATTGGCGAATGCGCCGGGATATTTCGAAAGCCATATTCGTGTGGAAGGACCAAGGCAAGGCTAATATTTAGGAGAAATGAAGATATAATTCAACGATAAGGAATGATTTAATAGAGCAGCCAAAGAAACAACCATTCTTGACATAGATCTATGAATTTTCAAGGAATAATTAAAAATTTTACACTTGATTAGAAAACAGGAATGTATTTACCATAGAGATTTCAATTCGAAGAATATTGATGAAGAATCAATGAACATTTCTGTATATAATGCATTTCTCTTCAATTTTGGTTTCTCAGCTAAGACCGATGGGTACAAAAAATAATACCCCAGAATGTGCCCATAAAATATCTGCTGAAAATCTGCCGACTAAGGTCGATGATTTAAGACATCTTCCTGTGGATTACTCCAACAAAAATAAATTATTTATAACAAAAACTCTCGACTGTCGAAGTGGGAGAAAAATCCACGATTGGTCAACTGCCGATAGTGACCAGACCTTTTCTAGATCTCGGGAAGATTATTGGTCCTGAAAATTCGTCGAGGCGGAGCTTTCCACGCTTTTCCGGCGCGCTTTTCTTACTCCGCCGCCTTCCACTCAGACTCCGTCCATTCGTATTCCGGAGTTTGGAACAGGAAAACTTGGACAATTAAAAATATTCGATGTTTTTCATCAATATTTATGTGGCCTGGTTTTAGGGTAAGTATTTTTTTCTGGCCACATATCCAGGATATTGGATTAGACATTTCTCGAGATTATGTGGAGGAAAAGACTGCATCTTTCAGTAAAACAGATTCTAATATTTCGAATTTTTAGATCCTCAAAAACGTGAAATCATCCTCCCTCTCAAAAAATGGGAGCAATCCACGACTATCCTATCATAGGGAAAACGAAAAACTAGCCGATTCATAAAAAATCAACATAGAAATCTTATGAGGAATTGAAACCTAGAAGAAACGTCAAATCAAACTCAAAACTAGATATGGTATATTAAAAATCGAATTGATCACAGAGGTCTGAGAATTTGTGAAAAAATAACGGTCAAATAATGCCCCAAACTATTTAACGATTGAAGTATTCACCATCACTTTAATAACAGCTTCAATCTCTTTTTAGAATTTTCTGTATTCCGAAACTTTCTGCCTCTCTGGAAGATGATTGAGGTCACGTGCGAATAACTAAATTTATTCGGTAAATAAGTCTTATTCTTAGGATAAATAAGTCTTTTCACTTTCAGATAGTGTCAATCATCGAATAAATCTATCATTGAAAATCGTTAATAAGATTTTATTTGACATATATCGAATGTCGGTACGTCATTATTGGTTGAATTTTTTAGATTCTTGATGTATGGTTATTCTTTGTGTGATTTTCACGAAATATTTGCTTTCTAGTTGGAATTATGACAATTTCTACAATGCGGTGTTTTCTTTTACATTAATCAATGAAAAGTAGTATACCGTGTTTTCATAGAATTGTTATTCTTCAAATAATTTCATCTGAAAGCACCGAAATAAGGCATCCTTCAGATAGGAAATTATTTGACAGATACTTATTGACATTGAATAAAATCTATTCGAAGGTGAAAGTAGCGGGCCTAAGTAATATGATACATATATCATAGTATACTTCGTTTTTATTTATATTTTGGAGTACTGGGGACAGAGTGACAGAGAATATCTTTGTGCCCTAGTCATGCCATGGTCGACCTCTTTCTTATTTTCTTTTCGCAAAATATAAGATTTTTTTAATACAGCATACAAGCCCCTAATTCATTGTGAATATACTCGGACAGATCGATTAGTATTTTATATTGTGCATTTTTTGATGTGAAAAAAAGTCATAGAGTGTGTCCCAAGAGATATCACGTCAAAGATAATTTTTTTAACAGGCAAACCTTATTTTCTACTGACTATTCTTGAAGGGTATATCAAGTACCCTTCTACATGCGTATATCACATATCAAATACTTGTTTCTTGTTGTTATAAAGCTATTTGACAAATATCAACACATTAGAATAAGCAGGAATCTGATTCAACTCGATGAAATAATTCAAGCAGTTTAAAATGGAATTTCAAGAGGTCAATAAATTTTTTTTTCAGATATCGGAAGATGGAAAATTCTGGGGTTTGCATGCGAGATGATCGTTCGTAAAATCACAGGACATCAAAGAAGGCCGAGTTTACTGGGGAACATAATAGGCCCTACCTGACATAACTCAACTGAAATATGGTTCGTGTCTCAGGAAGGAAATGTAAAGTGGTCTCAGTTCCGGGAACTGACCGGAGAATTCCGCTTGTGCTACCATTTTCCACCCTCTCATTACTCCTACGCCCCACTTCCGCAGTCAGTCCTCTTCCGGTCTTTCCGGTGGTAGGAGATTTTGTCATGAATTAAGGGAGAATCTGCATCCATTTCAACCACTTGGGCTTCAGTTAAGTACAACAAAAAATAATTTTAAAATTTGATAAAATCAGATTTCTTGTACAGAGCTGGATCCGAAGGTTGTAAAGATGATGATTGTAATTTGATATTCAACGAGATCACGGAATTAGGACCCAAAGGATCGTAGGAAATAAAAGAATGAGGTAGCCAAGTGCCATTTTTTGCCATTTCAATTGGAGTTGTATGTGTAAAGAAATGTCAAACTTTGAGGAGCAGTAGAACCAGAAAAAGTAAGTTAGACATATGCTGATTTTCTTTGAATAAAAGATAGTTCTTTTGCATATAGAAAATTTCAATTTTCATTCATCTATCGCGAACAGTTTAGATTTGATAATATGATTTTTTCCGCGAAGGTCCGAATTTTCCAATTTGCAATCGAACATAACTTGAAAAATAATTTTTTTTTAAAATATCTGTTTGCATATTCGTCATCTTCGACCTCGTATTAGTCGACAGTATAAATTTGGTTGCGATCGGAGACCAAAAATATTTTTCAAAAAAATCGCAATTTTTCCATGCATATGTATGGAAAATTTGAAAAATTTTCAATTTTCCCAATTTCCACCAAAACTGGAGTATTTACTAATTCGAGGACGTCAATCACGAATATGCAAACAGAATTTAGCTGAAAGGATTATTTTTCAAGTTATGGTAGATGGAAAATTTGAAATTTTGGACCTTCGCCGAAAAATTCATAAAATCTAAACTGTTTGCGTTAGGTGAATGAAAGTTAAATTTTTCTATTCGCAAAGGATCAATCTATCATCAAAAAAACCAGCATATGTCCAGTGATTTTTTTCTGGCTGCTACAGCATCTCAAAGTTGACCAATTTTTCCGAAATTTTTCACTAAAAGTGATTTAACTCCTGAAATACTAATTCTGGAAAAAATCTAATTACATATTCGTAATCTACGACGTCAAGTTAGTCGAAAAAATGACCCGGGTCGATATAGTTCGAAAAATATTTTTTTTTTATAATTTCGTCTGCTACTTCTGTTTACCCGCGCCTGCGCGCCACCACTGTTAATATGAAAAAAATCAAAAAATGATTCATTTAGCTATATCTACCCGGGCCATTTTACTGACTAATTCGAGGTCGTAGATCAGGAATATGCAATTAGATTTTTTCTACGATCAGTGTTTTGGGAAATAATTCAGTATGCAGTTTTTACTTTTTCTGTAATTATAAGGCATAGGGGCGGCAGAAGCTGCGTGCGGCCTATACCCTAGGAACGGCTCTGAACACCCCTAAATATATGTAGCAAATACGGTCATATAAACAAATTCATTTTGTGAATGTATATTCGCCCAACAGTTGCAAAGCTTAACTCCCCAACATTTCTAGATAAACCCAGGACGCCCGAGGTTGTTTGACATTTCAGATGGGTAGACCCAGGAAATCAACCGTTTATTTTTGGTCGGTTAGCCAGGAGCTGAAACAAAATATTTTCGCAATTTCGCATGATTTAATCTTTCATATGTTGGTTCTCAGTGGAGGCAACGCTGGAGAGATGCTACTACGTAAAATGAAATGAAATAAGTCGACCTGGAATAATTCCCCGAACACAAAACCTTCGATGGGGAACTCCGTGAAAAACAGCCTGGTGGATGCAGGATAGGAAGGATAATACGCCTAAAGATATTCACGAGTATATTGGTGGTATGATTATTCGTCTAAAATCTAAGTTGAGCAGCATTTAGAGGGAATTGGTATTTTAATAAGCGTTGTAGGAGATTCAATCTGGCAACCACTAAAATGTAGGTAAAGTTATTTCAAAGTACACCTTATTTATATCTTCGCAAATGTTTGATTCGTTTTTATGTGTCAACTGGATGTGAAGAACCTTTTCCCTATTATTTAAGAAAAAAAGTCATAGATATATCGAGATACAATCTATGTATATGCTTGGTCTGCCTTCAGGACAAGAATGGATATATCTATACTCAATGGTGATCTTTATGCGTTGGGAGAATTCTTTCAGTAAGATCCCCAAATTTCCATTGCTGAAAATTGGAAAAAGAATGGGTAAGATATGCAAATAAAGAAAAATTAGAGCAAAGGGACACTAGGGACAGACGAAATAAATAACTTGAAATGTTAATGTATTCGGGTATGCAACAAATTTTATCTGCTGAGAAAAGAAAAACCTATCTATTATTAGTAAAGTGTGTCCCACAATAAGTGCAGAGCGGTTCACAATACTCCCCTAACGAAAGGGATTCAGAGATCTGGAATACCTAACAGTAGTATTATTCACTTTGTTGAAAATATCACGTGTACCACGGATTCAACCATGAATAAGAAAAAGATGCAACCAACTTTTGGTTGAAAAAATACTAAATAAATGAGATTTGAGAAATTTTATGATTACGTAAAAGATGCAGCAGCACTGATTAAGAAAACTGAACAGGGAAGAAGCTTTAATACAATTTATCATGAAGAGTTGAGAGCTGGTGAAAATAGGAAGCTTGTAGTATGATTTGATGAACAGAAGATGGGAATGAACAAAAATAATAAGCTCGGAAAATGTAAAATCAAGAATTTATAAATATCAGACACAATAACATTATAAAAATCAAAGGAATCAGATGAACAGGATTACTTAGCAAATGGAAATAGTTTGAAGGGTAAGGAATTCAAAAAAGAAAATACATTGATCAAAAAACTTAAATTTTGACTTGATTACAGTCAGCTACAGGCGACTTCAGAAGGAAAATATTCCTCAGGAACTTGAGTAAACGTACAAGAAGAAATCCCACTGCGTGAAAAACTCGATGGAAACTTCTTGGGGCCGCTCGATGGAAATCTCGACCGGAACTAGAGTCGGCAATAAATAAAAAGACGGTTTTTCATGCGGCCAGAAGGCGTGCATTTTTATTGCCTGAAAACTGGCCGTTTAAATTAAATGTAAAGATAGCGACTCCAGTCAGGCAACCGAATACGGGACCCTGTGTTTCTGCATGTGTGGCTTGCCCTCTCGGGTGGGCCTTGTTGCAAATCAGCTCTCCGAGTTCTGATTACATCGGGGTGTATTTTGCGAATTAACTTTTATGGCCGAAAAAGTCCGTGTAAACTTTTGGAATTGCAGGCCGTAAATCTCCGGTTGTTTAGGAATCGTTGGGAAGGATAAGGAGATTTCGAAAAAAAAACAAAGGTCTGCTCGTTTTGCGAAGGAATAGAATATGGATTTGGATGACGAATCGACGTGTTCATTCAGAACTCACAACTAGATACAAAGAAATCTAATAGATGCAGAACATTAGAAGGGGGTTAAAGGTTTTCCTCAGAGGGCTCAGTATTGTTGCCTATGCTCCATACAAAAAAATCGAGAAAAAAGGCTTTGCAGATAACAGGTAATGACCTGTCATCATCATCTTCATAGGTGTGGACAGAAAATGTTTCCCAGAAAGTGTAAACCAACTCCAAAGACAACAATTGTCTCTACCAAAACGTTTTCTCATGGGGCCCAGTTGTAGGCGTGGATTTTAAGCAGAGGTTGAGTGGCAGACCAAGATCTTTTTTGCCTCCATCAAAGCTCTGTCACCCCTACGTCGTCTACAGCTCCCCGTTCAGTTCCAATAAAGAGTTACTCATCAGAAGATGACTTCCAGTATCTGGGATGGCTTTATGGAGGTAACTTTCTCGACAAGTTTCTCGTCAAAACCATTTTTTCCCTTGTCAAAAGATTCTATATTCAATTCTGGTCCTGACAACTCTCTTGGGGAAAACATTGTAGATAGATACTCCTACAACAATATAGCACCTCGTAGAGATAAATTCCATGTTGCTGAATCTACATAATTCTAGTCTTCTTCAGGCTTGATTTATATACCTATTGCTGCACATACTCTCATTAATGTTAATTAGTGCTAGTTTGAATCCACATACTGTTTGGTTTTGGTGTCTTCTATCCATCTTTTTCGAAGCCCCCAACGCTTTTTTGATTGATCGTGGTCGCTCTTTTACTGCACTAACTGGTGCAAAAGCTCCATATGATTGTTCGTTAGCTTCGTTATCTTTTTTGCTCCTGTATTGAGTTTTATTTTCTGAATACGCTGAAACCAAGTTTGGATTCTTCCATAACTCATTGATGAGTTGTCCTGAGACGCTTTGCACTTCTTCGCACCAATGTTACACTTCTAAGCCGTCATTGTTCTACCCTCATACAAAAAATCAATCATGATTACTCCATGGCAATCCTAAAAAGAAGCAAGAACTTTTCCAGCAGATTTTTGGACACGAAACTTCTTAGGCCTTGAAGAACCAGAGTGTCGCCATTCCATCGATTGTTGCTTTGTTTCTGGATCGTAGAAATGTACCCATTTCTCATCCATAGTAATAATTCGGGGTAAGAAGTCTTCATCGTTTTCAAATCGAGCACAGATCGAACGCGATGCTTCTACCCTTGCACGCTTTTGGTCAACATTCAAACATTTGGGAACCCATTTTGCAGCAATTTTTCTCATGTCCAAATTGACGTGGACTACCTATATGATGAACGCGTTCGTATGAAATATTCAGTGCTTTAAATATCCGTTTTAGCCTAATTCGACGGTCTGATAAAATCATGTCATGAACTGCATCGATATTTTCGAGGACTGACACAGACACTGGCCTTCCCGATCAGTCATCATCTTCAATGAAGATGATGAAGCTTGCAGTCCAATTTTTCACGGTCGCATTCGAAGGACATTGATCACCAAGGGTATTAAGCATATCTTCGTAAATCTGCTTAGCTCTTAACCCTTTTAATTTCTTGATGATAGTTCCAATTTTTCGATTTTCACAGTTTTGGTGGACGTCTTCTTTCTTTTAATTTATTGCGTAACTCTGGTTTACTTTTTTTACTTCACACTGACACTTCTAATGCGTTATTGTTCGTTGCTATGGTAACGAAATATTTTTTTTATCCATGGAACTGGTCTAGGCCAGCTAGATATGGATACATCCTCGTAAGTCGTCCCTACTCATGCTCGTGGTCTTGTTTAGATTTATTTTTAGTCCTATCCGTAGGGATACCCTTCGTGGATTTTATAATTTATTGGAGTTTCTGCTGATATTTAGTATAGGTATATTGAGTAAAATTCCTAGTTTTCTCCAACAACTCTAAGTGATTGGTCGTCAATCTCATGCAGACTAAAGTCATTATAATAACAACAAAAAATGATTACCCACATCGTACACATTCAGACAAAATGCGAGGTTCTCATCCCATAACACCCCACAAATAAAGCCATATCGCTATCGTTGCGAAACTCAACCGACCAGGCAATAGAAAAATAGAGGTTGCATAAGTTTATTATTCAATTTGAGGTCCCAATGGAGTCGTCAGCTTTATAACTCCGCGGTCATCTTAGAGCCTGACCGATGGCCAGTTTCATTTCCATATCTTTTACGAGTTTTTGGGGAGTTGAAAGCCACTTACGGACCGGTCAGTCTTGAATTGTTTTCGTCTAACACCCTCTTGAGAGACGCTGCGGAGGCTTCAATATTCGATATTAGTTTATGCATGCAAATTACTTTCTTGACCGTGTACGCTCGATTTAGCAATCTTGGGGTGCATATTCTGCTCGTGTTTTCAATACTATCTGAGGGAGAGACGGGGAATGGTATTGTAGACGTGGGTTCTATAGAAAGCACATAATTCCTACTGATGTGACGAAAAAATGAAGCAATTCTAGAGAATACCTTTGGAGGAAGCTTCTCGCAAACAAACATGGCTTTAGCTAGCTCTAGTGAGTAGACGTGACAGATATTGGAATTTCGAATGAGTATATTTTTCCATTGTTCCCTCCATAAAAATACAGGATGTGAATCAAGGGACATCATTTTGGCATGTTGGATAGTTGATGAAAAAACTATACGAGGATATATTGAAAAATTCTTAGCCTACTATAGAACCAAACAAAATTTCAATGTCAAAATATTTTATTACTTAACATATTCTCTTCTTAATTGGACACATTTTTATTACAGCGAACCTGCAACGTCTCTAGACCTTTAAAAAAAATTGTTCTTCTTGCTCTGCAAAGCAGACCTCCACAGCTTTTATTACCTCCTCGTTGGAAGAAAATTTACGACCTTTCAAACTTTTATTCATTTGAGGAAAGAGATGATAGTCGGATGGAGCCAATTCTGGTGAATAAGGGGGGTGTTTTATTAATTCAAACCCTAAATCACGAATTTTTTTAATGGCAACATGCGATTTGGGTGCAGGAGCGTTTTCCTGCAAAAACAAAACACCTTTGGATAGCTTTCCGCGTCTTTTCTCTTTAATTTTTCCCGTAGAGTGGTCAGTAATGTCGAATAGTGATCTCCGGTTCTTGTTCTACCCTTATCTAAAAATTCAATCCATGGCAATCGCAAAAAACTGGAACGAGGACTTTTCCAGCAGATTTTTGGACACCAAACTTCTTAGGTCTTAGAGAACAAGAGTGTCGACATTCCATCGATTGCTGCTTTGTTTCTGAATCGTAGGAATGTACCCAAGTCTCATCCATAGTAATAATTCGGTTTAAGAAGTCTACATCGTTTTCAAATCGAGCACAGATCGAACGCGATGCTTCTACCCTTGCACGCTTTTGGTCAACATTCAAACATTCGGGTATCCATTTTGCAGCAATTTTTCTCATGTCCAAATTGACGTGAACTATATGATGAACTCGTTCGTATGAAATATTCAGTGCTTCAGATATCCATTTTATCCCAATTCGATAGTCTGATAAAATCATGTCATGAACTGCATCGATATTTTCGGGGACACAGAAACTGGCCTTCCCGATCGGTCATCATCTTCAATGGAAAATTTACCTCTTTTCAAACTTGCAGTCCAATTTTTGACGGTCGCATACGAAGGACATTTATCACCAAGGGTATTAAGCAAATCTTCGTGAATCTGCTCAACTCTTAACCCTTTTAAATTTAGGTATTTGATGATGGCTCGATACTCCAATTTTTCGATTTTCCCAATTTCGGTGGACATCTTCTTTCTTTTAATTTATTGCATAACTCTGGTTTACGTTTTTGACCTCAAACTTCACACTGACACTTCTAATGAGTTTTTGTTCGTTGCTATGGTAACGCAATATTTATTATCATAGACATATAGTCTCTATGTCTATGCTTTTTATGCATGGAACTGGCTAACTAGATATCAATACATCCTCATATACTTTGTATAGAATATGAAGAGGATTTTGTGAGACATTTAACCCCCTTGAATGTAACTGCTACCTGAAGTCATCGTATTTTATTGGAAAATAAAACTGGCCAAGCTGTATCTCTAGGAGAGCCAAAAACACTCTTTCTACCTGAGATTTATGAAATTGAAAGCCTTGGGACTTTACATTTGGTTTTGACGCAACTGAAACCCAACGATCCCCATCAAATTCGGGTATTGTATCGGAAATCCAACTTCCAGGGCAGCAAACTCCCAGGACGAGGTAATTTTTAACGACCTCCCATGCATCAGAAAAGGACGAATGAGTCAGTTTGTACGTCCTTTGCCATTTCCATCAGCCGCTAACTTATTCCAGGACAAATTTGGAAGGCACTTTCATCAATGGCTGTTCTCCATCGGCAAACAGGTGCTCCGCATTTTTGCCGCAGATTCCTTAATGCTCGTTCGACGTTCGTCGCGGCGGCAGGGCGGTGGGACGGGGGGGGGGATCTGTGTGGAGATAAGAATCAACTTAGTCTCCTGCTCTTCACCCGACAACTCCCAGTCAATAAGAAACGGTTGGGATTCACCCACCTCTTGCATAAAGTCATGAGTTCATCTCGTTTGATTGAAATCCTCCATCTATTTGAAAAACCCCACACCACGCCACGTTTTCATTGTTTTAGCGGGCTCATGCATACTTCATGCGGCCCTTAGAATGTGAGGTTTCCACTCTTTTCCGCTTCTGGTCTGTTTGGACCGTATAATATAATGTACTTACTCTTACGTAATAGATTGGACGAGGTGAGTAATTGAATATTTTCTTTTTATTTGGTGGAAAAATTCCACTATTCCCTTATATACACTGGCATAAATATGGATGAAGGGGAAACGGAGCACCTGGTACTTCATTTGGAGGAATATGTATGATACTACGAACCGAAAAATTGGACAGTTCACCATAATTAATCTGTTGGCAAAAATTCAAGACATTTACCTAAATGCTATAAGGATACCAACGCTATGGAATTTCCTCCATATAGAAGAAGGAACAAGCTATAATGTTGTCATCTGACAGTTCTCCCAACTTTTTGCCATAAATTCTAGGAGTTATATCTGTCAATCTGTGTACCTACCCCTTTATGGTGTTTGCTTTGCGATTTCGTATTGGTGTATTCCCTTTCCCATTCTTCCCTTCTACATAGCCTCGTGATTAAGTTCTTCTCAATGCTGAATGTGAAGATAGATAATGCCTAATACACTGCGCAAAAATATTAACGAACATTATGGAAATCTCAAATTTATTCTACAACTGAAGGTGTTCTCAATGATAATTATTTTTATCAGAATTATGCATGCATATGTTATCCACTTTCAACGGTTTTCTTCAATACAGATGTTTTTTCCCAGCAGGAATAAAAAAGATGATATTATCAGATTCTGAATGTATTGACTCCATTCTAAAATAAGTTGTTCTCGATCAATTCTAGTGATCAATAGTTTTTCTTTCGTTTGATTTTCTACACTCGATCGCTATGCAACACGAAACACGCAGTTTGATCCAAGAGGAATGTGCGCAAGCGGTAGTTTTGCGAGAAGAAGGGTGGACCTACACAAGAATTGCAGAAAGGTTTGGAGTTTCCCATACAAGTGTGTCCAGAATGTTCCAGCGATTCAGGGAGACAGGTATGAATGTCCGAAGACCAGGACAGGGTAGACCACGGGTAACAACTGCCATTCAAGAACGATACTTGAGAGTTTCTTCGTTGAGACAACGGTTTGCAACCGCTCGCCTCCTTCAAATTCAGCTTGAGCAAACTCATGAGGTGCAAATTAGCACTCAGACAATAAGAAATCGCCTCAGAGAATATGCTTTAAGGCCTCGTGTCGCGGCAAGAGGCCCAGCTCTTACCCCAGCCCATCGAAGGGCGCGTTTGGATTTTGTGAGAGAGCATATCCATTGGGAAGAGACCGATTGGGAAAGAGTTCTCTTCACAGATGAGTCTAGATTCTGCCTCTACCATTGTGATCGACGTTCCCTTGTATACAGACGTCCCTATATGAAAGATATGCTCAGTGCAATTTCCTGAATACTACTGGTTTCGGGGGAGGATCGATTATGGTATGGGGTGGAATATCTTTGACTGCTCGCACAGACCTAGTGGTCGTTGATCATGGAGCTATGAATGCTGATAAGTATATAAGGAACATTCTTGAAGAGCATGTAGTGCCATTTGCCCCATACATTGGTGAAAATTTCATTTTTATGGACGATAATGTCAGACCCCATCGTGCGCGCATCGTTCAGTAGTACCTTGAAGAGGTTGAAATCTCTCGAAAGGAATGGCCAGCAAGAAGTCCAGATCTCAATCCGATTGAGCAGGTTTGGGACAACCTCAATAGAAGGCTGAGAATTTCAGAAAATCATCCAGCTACTCTTAATGACTTAGGAATCCAACTCGGAGAAATCTGGGAAGGATTAGATCAGAACATTTTAACATCACTCATTTTGAGTATGAACCGTCGTTGCCGAGCTGTAATTAACGCAAGGGGTGGAAATACCAAGTATTAAATCACTTATCAAAATTTCAGTATTTTGAAAATTGTTCATTTCTCTTCTTTCACTAAGATTCGGTGAAATCCTGAATTTTTCTTCCATTTAATGTGTCTTGTTTCGTTCAAAACCTTTCCGAGAGAACATAAAAAATAAGCTATAAAGTCAATGTAGAGTTAACTTCCATTGAAATTGAGATTTTCAGAATGTGCGTTAATTTTTTTGCGCTGTATAGTTAAGCAATATTAGGAAAAGCTTGGAAGCCATATGCTATATTTTGTGAATCAGAAGAACCTAATGGCCCTTGTGAAAGTGAAAATAATTTCCATGAACAGACACTTCAAGTCTTTATATGTGAGATGAAAGGACACCTCCTTACAAATTACATTCAAATACTCTCGGAATCAGCCAATTATACGTTGACTCAATAGCTTTCCTTTTTCCTCAGAACTCTACTTGAAGAAGGCGAAAAACACCATAGATTCTTATCCTGAATGTTTGAAAAATTTGTTCACATTTGAAAATATTCCCCGAGTGAAATTGGAAAAAATGTCTGAGGACAGGAAGAGGCCCGATTACAAGCATCCTTCTTGTTTTCTGTCCGAAGGTTCTCTGTGAAGTAAGTGAAACGTCAGCACCAGAATACTCCAGTATAAATCAGGGCATAATAATGTTGCCATATCCAGAAATCCCCCTCGAATAAATCAGGGACTGATTAAGTCAAGTGTTTTAGGTAGTTAGATAGGAGAAAGCGTATTCACCACTCCAAATGACATAAGACCGTGTTACCGATTCTTTTTCCAGGGAAAATTTATTAACTGGAAGCAGTTCTGACGGCTATGATAAATGGGTGCTAAAATTTATACTGCACCGCAAAAAGCTAAACTATTGCTGGATATTTATGGTTTTAGAATTTCTCCGCATTTTCATCCGATTCATCGAAGGCAGCAATCGAGGAATGATAGCATTCTCTTTGTATATCTTCGGTGCATTTAGATTTTCCACTCAACACTTACTTATAATCGTTATGATGTCCACGTTTTGTGAGGATGTTTGTCTTCAATTCTCCATCGAAACCGATCTAAAGCCAATGGTTTATGAATTACAAAATACTTACTTTGACATATTGGGTATTCTAAAAATAGCACTCACATTTGAAGAATATTTTGTAGGTTTAAGAACTGAAAATAGTTATTTTTCTACGCCGGTACATTTTTACTTTCTTTTCAGTGCTCATTATTTCAGTTAGGAATGTTCACTTTCCGCACTTGTAAGGAAAACAACTAAAATCTGCACCTATGCGTTTTTACCTTCTTTCCCGCATACATTTCAGTTTCCATTTGGAAAGTTCCCGCACTAGTGCATGAAAGTTATACTTAAGGAACTGAAATAGGTGGAGTAAAAGGAATTTTGTTGAACTTCTTATTACCATTCAGTCAATTTTAGATGAGGCAGAGGTGTATTCATCAACTGCCTTGTTTTGAACTCAGAATACATCATTATTGAGCGCTAAAATGATAATTACTACAGCTGTAACATCATAGGAATATCAGGATGACTTCTACCTCTAATTGGTCATTGTCGGACCCAATTTCCCTGAAATTAACTCATCCTCTCTTTCTCAATTGAATATTTTCGACAAATTTCATCGAGATATAACAGATTAGAGCTAATACAATTAAGCCAAACAGCAGGTGAGTGATCTGACTAAGCTTTGCAAAATGTAAATTCCGGCAGAAGCAGGGCTCGAAAATACGCTACCAGGATTAAGTCCCCCAGAACTGGGATTTTGCGACACTTTATTCCGAATCTATAATAAATGAGCGTGAAGAAGCAAATAAAGAATTGCGAAATTTACATTAGGTGCAAGGAGTAGGTATTTCAAATTAAAGAAGTATGAATTTAGAATATATGACTAAGAAACCCTTTTATTTCTTAAGAAAAATGACGTAAGCACTGACGAGTAATCAAGAACTTATTCGAATTCATGACCAGGGTAGTCAGGTCACCCATCCCAGGTATATACTGACCTCACCCATTGCTGCTCGGTCCCCTCAAAAAACAAAATGATTCTCAAACAATCTACTGATTTTTCCACCATTTAAAAGAAAAGGACCTTAAAATCCTAATTTTCGAAAAGTGCTGCGCTAGACAATGTATACATTTCGAGGATATCTAGAGGGCCGTATGGAATAAAGAAAAAAACTTCTAAAGCACAAATATTGTTGTGCTGGCCAATTTTTTGAGAAAAATTATTCGAACTTTATCCCAGAAAATTGTGGAGAATTATTGCCCACTCATCTTATTGGGACAACTCTGTATATGTGTTTTTATTTGACTGTCGTTGTTGGATACCTCTGTGACGATACTTCTTTACCCAATCTAATTTGTTATTTGGAACAGGTTAAAAAAAAACATTTTGTCAGATAAAAATTTATTATCAGTCGTTAGTTAAAAGGTTGCACTATTATGACTAGCAATAATACTTAAATTATATAAAATAACAACAGAAAGAGACACAACACAAGATTATAAACTATGGAAATATTAAAAAAGTTGAAAACCAATCAACACTGATAACAGGATAACAAAACAAATTTGTAGTAGGCGTTCATAAAATATTGCACAAGGAATTTTCACCGATTTTCGGTATAAATTGCATAAAAAATAGTAGCTATATCAAATTGTATAAGGAAGAATATTTAAGGCACTTTTTCAGAGGTACTGTTCGATGTTCGCGATTGCATATACATATAACTATACTGAAAATATGAAGAATATATTTGGTAACATGGATGAAACTTCAAAACAATAGATTTGGCTGCAGAAATGTATTGGCGAAGATTTCATAGAAAAAAATTTTTTTTCAAGAACTAGTGCTAACAAGGAAAATATAACAATGAAAATTCATGATACAATTCCTTTTTCTAAATTTGGTAGGGAAATTCTACTCAATCAAGATGAGGACAGTTTACTGCTTTGCTATAGACCAAATCTATTGGCCTCAGAAGTTATCATACTTCAATGGTTCCACCGTAAAAACTATGGCACATGTAAGAGATGAGAGATCACAACAATCGAGTTAAAAAAATAAAAAAACTTCTATTCTGTTCACTAAATAATGAAACTTTCAGTACTTTCTTGAATAACAGGAATTGATCTGAACATTCTGTACTTTGAAATGTTGTAGTTCATATGAAATTTTCATAAATACTAAAGGCATTATGAGCTCTCAAAAATTGTATTGCAAATATTGGTTTTGAGGCAACCCATATTGAAATTTTGACCGTTGACGCAACAATTTGTGAGGGCGAAAACTTGCTGAGCTTGTTTCAGTGTTTTTAAGCAAACTAAAATACAACACTGTTCATCTTCCAGTTTGACCGCGTTGTTAAGCTGTGATAAATCTAAATAGGTCATCGAGTTATTCGGGATATCCCCACCTATGTTACTTGATTCAGATGAACAATTATTGCAACTGGATTCCGTTGTACATCCGCAATCTTGACATTTGCAAATATCAGCATCAGCTGCCAAAGATTTCAGTAAGTCTGTTTTATTCGACTGATTCGGAGTAGCGTTATTGTTCAACAAATGATCGCTATTATTATTATTGCCTGTGTTGTCTAAAATTTCTTGAAAATTAAAAATATCAAATTCCATATCATTCTGGGGTAAGCTATTCTCCAATGGAGAGATGTCCTGATCAGGTTGAAAGTTGAAGGCATCAATCCAGTTGGGCGCAATTTCTTGATCAGGACCTAAGATTTCGGGTGTGTTCAATTCCCCAGAGTCTTGAACTGAATTCAGTGTATGTTGGGTGACATCAATTCCCTCAGAAAAAGTTTCAGCAGCTGGTTTTCGTTCATTGATTCCTATACCTATGAAATTTCAAGTAGTTAATAGAAAAATTTGAAAAAATTGTAAAATTTACATATCAAATAAACTGAGCAACTCGAATATTTTTCCCATCGAAAGAACCATAACATAGATAATTGAATATTCAAAATAAGCGGCGTGTAGATTAAAAAAAGTAGCTGGTAACTCAGTGGTAGAGCAATCGACCGGCAAACGAGGTCGTGTCCTCCCCTGATAGATACTTTTTTCAGTAATCTACACACTGCCAATTTTTCTCTTTTTGAAATCCATCAAGACAGAGAAGTTCTTTTTCATAAATAATTAAAATCTTGAACTCTTACCCATTTGCCTCACAGCACTATCCAGCATATCCACATCGAAATTATTCACTAAATTAACGTTTAAATTTACGTCGTAAGTATCGATATCAGCCTTCTCTATTTCCATTATGATCGAGTTATCCTCAAGCTTCATCTCAGTATCATTCAAAGTTTCACCATCTTTTCCGTTTTCTACATTCTCGGAACCAATGTTGTATGAAAGCTGAGTGGGAATAGGTTCTGTGGTGTTGACGGTAGCGTAATTCTTGAGAATATTAGCAGTTTCAAATTCATCACTGAAATCGGTCTCGATAACTGCAGCATATCTTGCTGGGTTGATAGTTGCTGTGACAACAGGGGTTGGAAGTTCCAGGTTATTGGTGGTGAATAAGTGAGAAAAATCTATGGTTTGGTGGAGCGGCGATACACCTATCAATAAAAAATTTTGATTTCGAACAATAATATTGAAACGATATTGAAAATCATGAACATTTTCAAGGAAAAAAATTTGATATGCAGTTCATATCAGAGAAATTTCATGCAGTTTTACAATGGGGTTAATAATCTCATTCACACTTGTGAAAAAAAACATGTTTTCATCATTAGTGTCTTTCACAAAGAGTGAATTTACTGAAATCTGTCAAATTCTTGGTTCTCATGATTATGTGATATCAAAAACAAAAGATAAGCAAAAACCTACCTGTTTCTACATGACCTCCTGAGTTGATGAATGGCCAGGTATATCTTTCATTCTCATTCAAATTCATATTGTCACACTGTAAAGCACCAGAATTTATATTATTTGTGACAGTATCACCATTTACTGCAATATTAGTTAATGCTTGCTTTAGAATAACTTTGGTTGTATCTTTGGTTGCATTATTAGCTGCTTCCTGAGCTTTTTGGTGAGTTTTAAGATGTGACTTGAGACTGTGTGGGGTGGAGAATGCTTTGGTACAATGATTTTCCTTGCAGACATATGGACGTTCACCACTGTGAATACGTAAGTGTGTTTTCAAATGATGACTTGCAGTGAATGCTTTTCCACATGTTATTTCCTTACACCTAAGATCAAACAGAATTTAATTTTGCAACTTCCATAATTTCAATGATCTTCTACTCAGTATTGTTTACTCACTTATAAGGCTTCTCTCTGGTATGCGTTCTTATGTGCTTTTTAAGGTCACTGAGAGTGGTAAAATACTTAGAGCAGCCAGTACTTTCACAATTGAAAGTTTGCCCATTATGCAATCTCTCATGAGCTCTAAGCCTATACAAGGTATTGAAAGCTTTATCACAAACCTCATAGTTACATTTGAAGGGTTTGATTTTTGAATGAACTCTTAGGTGAATTTTCAAACTATAAGATGTGAGAAAAGTTTTACCACATTTTTCCTCATTGCACTTGAACTTATATTCACCTGAAAGAGTGATAATGTTGGTAATGGAAATATAAAAAAAAACAGTGGCAATTGTGTACCGTTATGTGCTTTAATGTGTGTCCTCAAATTTCCAACTGTGCTATATGTCCTTGCACAACCTTCAAACATGCATTGATATCTGTTATGTGCATTATCTCTGGATTTTTCTGATGATGTCGCTTCAGTATTTTGTGATTCAAAGGTAGTACTTACGGAGGGTCCCCTCAGTTCTACATAGGACAATAATCTATTTTCACCATTGTATCTGCATTCTCCCAAGCTGAAAATGCATTTCATACTTATATTTTTGTGTGAACTTAAGGAAACCTAACCTAACCTTCCATCGATTTGAAACTATTGACTTACTATTCAACTAACATTGATTAATTATTAATTTCCCGGATTTTACCATCAAAAACTGAATAAAAACTCAAATTTATAAATTTCTCATAATAATAACATCCAATTTCCTAGTAATTGGCGATAAAGCGGTTAGTAAACACTAGACAACTAACTCTTCTTTATAAAAAAGCAAAGCTTGAAAACAGACCTGTCTCTATCAGAATATGTATCGTATTTGCCGATTGTCCTTATTTGGTTTCCTGAATTTTCTTCGACTTTAAAACTCAATTGACCTTGCATATTTTGAATGGAAATTGTTTCATGATGATTTTCGTTGTTCTCAATCCACAAACTCATATTTATCAGGTATTTTCTCGATTATGTACAAACTAAATCCCATGTTTCAAATAAAAAATATTCGGAAAATTATGAAATAATCTAAACTTAGAAAATACATTTTTCATTTTTCAGGAAAATTGGAAATAATAAATTGAAATATTGGAACTACGATTTTTATTATCTATAGCCGAAGACGTCAAATTTCAGTTTTATGGCACTTTTTTGGAAAAAGCCACCAGGAATCTTTTATATGTAATAGCAACATATTTTAAATAATTGCTGACTAGTTATGTATTAGTTAAAGCAGTTCTACGATTTTCACAAGAGAAAAAAATGCAATTCAAAGAACCTTGATTTATTTTATGGTTCTGTGACTCTCAGTAGGTGCAAAGTGCAAAATGATTCAACCTCAAATTTGAAAATGAGAATTTTTTCAACAATTTATTTTTTATTTATATACACATATAACACAGTATATGATGCTGATTCTGCAAAAAGTTTACAAAATTCAATTTCGTCAGTACATGAATAGTAATACAAGAATTCAAATATTGAAAGATGCGTTTGGTTAGTTGACATAAATTGATTTGCTTTTGCTTCATCTTGGGGACTTCCTGCTAATATTAAAATTATTAACAGGTTTGAATCTTGACGAAGGTGCATCATTTCTCCGCAGTGTTACTCGACAAGATCCAGACAGTTTCTTACATGCAATAAAAATGTGTAGAAATCTAGGGTTCACCGATGAGGATATTTTATCGAATCCTAAATTGATAAACAAGAAGCCGATAATAATGGAGCAACAACACATGATTCTAGAAGAAGGAGGTTTCAATAAAATTTCACCACAAATATTGATACAGTGCGTTAAATAGTGTAATGCATTGTTTTACTGATTTTGTTGATCTCAAGATGATTTGAATGAATTGAGTAACAAGATTTCAGGTATTTATCGATTTATCGTAAGAAAGTGGTTGAACTGAAGTTGTGCAACTATATACCAAGTGAAGTTAATGTAGCAGAGTCATTCAGCAAATATTTTGATCCTAAACCAGACGATGGTGTTATAAACATTAACCAGTTCAGTGATGATGATAGGTGGAAAGATGTACATACTGCTCTGCTGAAGTTGTACTTAGGTTTGTGAAATTCAGTGTGTCCAGTTATTAAATCAATCAGACCACAATGCAAAACAATTAACTAGAGTTGTTTATTAGAATAATATTTTATAGGTCATTATGGATTATGGAGATGCTCTTAATATTTTTGTTTTGAATCAATAGGTTGGAGATTACAAGCTACAGAGGAGGAAATAGAAAAATTATTTAGAATACATAGTATTGTGAAGAACAAGAGCATTCGCCTCTTGTGTGAAAATATCAAATTAGCATTACAAGTTGGATTGAGTCTAAAACGCATTCGAACAGCTGGATATATTCTTCATGGCTATCCTAATTATACTAAGGAAGTTCTCAGGGACTACTCTCATATAGCTGGAGGGGATTTGAAAAAGGCTATTCCCAGTTGTCCAAAATTATTAATGATTTCACCTAAGAACTATGCTAAAATTTATGGTTTGTTGAAGGTATTTGTTTAGTTAAATAATTTCTCAAAAACAAATTAAACAGTTTCAATCATTACTTCCAGGAACATAAAATTTCAGATGAAACAATAAGAAACAACTTGAATGTATTTCAGTATGCTCCTCAAACAGTTCAATACCGATTAGAAGAAATTGATAAATCACCTGAATTGAGAATACTGAAACACAATAATAAATTTCTAAATCTAGTTGTTCACCATCAAAGAGCCAAATCAAGACTCAACTATCTACAAGAACTCAAGATGAAGTGTCTACCTTTGAAACTCCTGGGTATTAATTTTTTCGGTTTTAACAAGATAATTCATCAAGATATATTTTTTCTTCATATTGAATAATCAGATGTTTATAGCTATAACGAGTCGCATCGATAAGCATGTCTTAATTGGGGCTGATTTGAATGATTCAAAGGAAGTAGTTGAATTTCTGAAATCTTTACTTAAGTGCAGATCCAAGGATCTCCAGAAAAGTATAAAGAAGCATCCCCATCATTGTTCCGTACCACTAGTGAAAATGGAAGAGACATACAATTATCTCAAAGCCATAAAGTTCACAGATGATGCAATATCTGAAGTTGTTGCAATTCTACTTTATCCCAAGTATGATATATTTTCTTAGATTTTTACCTCTTTTTGTTTTAATAATTAGTTAATTTTTTATTGATTTGCATAATTTCCCATTTGACTTGCAGAGATAACATTAGAGAAATATTGATACATATGAAAAATGATCCAATCTATAAAAAAGCAGAAAATCAGCGTGACAGATTGAATTATGTGTTGTATCAATTGGAAAAAAAATTTCATTTCACAGGAAATGGCATCTGGCCTCAGCCTATGGAGGAGGAAATGGAAGCAACTTAATAAAGAAATTTGATTACTTCCTCTTTTATTTCAAACCGATTATCGGACATTTTACAATATTTGCTCGGTGTTTTGACTCAAAAACAAATTTTCCAAATCAATTGACCATAGACTTTATTAGTCTATGTAAATAACTATCTTAAAATATACAAAAAACCCAGGAGGTGTTTCATAGACAAGTGATTTTTTTTTTAAGAAGACAGAGCTCGTCAAAATAAATCCATCCACCAAAAATATCGACTATTATCAAGTATTCAAGATGGCCGGATTATCATCCCCAGAATTTCGATGCGATTTCATTAAATATTTCAAGTACGGGACTGTGGAAGACAGCGCCGGCCTCGAGAAAATGACCGTACTTTGATGAAGCGTAATTTTTCACAACGGTTTATCCACAGCCGTCTATAGAAGGCTGTGGTTTATCATATTCGAGTCTAATATCTAAAGAATAATGAATTACTCACTAATCTTTGTATCCAAAGTATTCTACGAGGTCATTTGAAAAAATTGTGCGATTTAAGATAAAAACAATGTTTACTGCCGGTCGGACAGACATTATTGAATTTGATCACGAAATCTTCGTTACTGCACCCAACTCGCATAGGTTGCAGTTTCCATGTGCTGCTACTACATAATCAACGCCTGTGGAAGTCAAGAACAGACAAAATAATAAAATTTAAATATGCAAACACACATCGCATATGTACCTTACTGAGGTTGTTTAATTGGAATGCCCATTGCTTTTTTTAATGAAAAGGAGTAGGGACCAATTTTCTCACAGGACAACAAAGGTCGGCGCTATTCATGACATGCGTTCAGTCTCCGCGTAGAGTTGACCTGCGGCAGAGTTGGGTTTAGGTTAGAACGGATTTGGTGTCCATCGTGGATCAATGCCGGCAGTGGGTGATTAGTTCTAATTCCGAAGAACCGCACGCGTAATATGAATTAATTTCCACTCCTAGTGATTATAAATTGAAAGAGGGCCGTTCTTTTGTTTTCGACTGCCAATTTTATGGTGAGTTTAGCTGCAACTCATCAAAAATTCCTAACAATCAATTAGTGCTTCATCTCTGATGTAACTGCTAAACCATTCAATTAATTATATCAGTTTAGACAATTCTCAATGAGGGGCAATATGTTTCTTTGTCACAGAATTTTAGAAACACGATTTCTTTCATCGATTCAGAAAATATTCTGAAGATATTTGAACTTTATATATGCCCTGATGTAAGATGTAACGGCAACGTTCAGGCTATTAACTTAGTTGTCTCTTATTTAACTAGCTGTCGTTCAAGCATTGATACATTTTCTCCAGATAAATACAATTCATTTTAGTATAATCAAATCAGAATAGAAGAAAACATTCGAGTAGTAGGTACCTGGTACCTTTGAAACAGATTTCCTCGAACAGCTGATTGTCTTTGTTGGTCAGCTGTTCACTCATTTTCTCCATGACCAGCTGCTCACAAAGGCCCATATAACGTTTCTACAATTTTCATTTCCGCATTGTATAAATGAAAACATAACACTAGAGTATGCTGAAATGCCTGTCCCTGTCATCTTTATTTCTAAAAGCAATTATTTATTCGGTCTATTGTTTTGTGTTGTGCTTGTTTTCCTTTTGATGAAGCATCGCAATGAAGTTTCATTCAAATGCTCATATCAATACAAGACAATTTTCAGTTTTATGAAGAATCTTATTACTAGAACCATAGACAGAACCTCTGCTAGAACTTACAACTACATATACGTACGTGTATTTGGGACAAATGAACAATAAGCCCGATACCAAAGCAGGTAAACCTGCACGCAGATGTTATACCCCCTATGAGAACCGGAGTTACCTATAACGGTTTATCAATGGTCTAAGAAAAAATTAGACCGACTAACAGAACAAGATCTTATAAAGAATTATTCTTGCTTTCCAGGCGTACCCTTTACCCTCAATCCTTCAGTTGGAAGAACCAATACAGCTCATCTAGCTCATATCAAGCCTTGGCGGATATGATCGCATTAAAACAGTGCAATTTCATGGAGCTGATAATTATTTCCACACAATTCTAATGAGTAAAATTTTCACTAGTAGGTACAACCGCAATTAAGCGCTGATAAACAAAGGAAATGATTGCGCTTTTCGATTGAACCTTGTCACCAGAAAATCATTCTGCATTCAGTGGTAACGTTACGAATATATTATGATTTTGTGACGTCCGAGAATTTAGACGAGTAAAAATAGCCACTACCGCTTTCAGTTTTACCAAACTTTAACGTTGTTATCGTCAGTATACTAGAGTCCGATAAATTAATTGTATGTTACGATTTCATTATCTCAACTATATTAACTCGTTCATCTTATTTCGATGTATAAATAGTAATTGCGATGGAACCAATGGAAAAATAGAATAGGAAGTATCTCTTGTCTGTTATTGTTATTTCAATGGATAAACACAATGGCAAATTTATTATGAAATTGTGAAAAATCTTTTTTAGCAATTTCATCTCTAGGCTTTATACCTTAGTTAGATAGGCCATGTCCATGTTCATTGTTCCATGTCGCAAACGTCGAAAATTCAAAAAATCTTCAGGAAATTTAAAAAGAAAAAAGCTTTGGAACAATACAACTTGCATCACTCCAAATCTAAAAAAAATCGTTTGAGCGAGCTTCGAACCTGCCCCTACCCAATGATCTGTGTCGCTGTGACAAGAAAATAGATTTACCCTATAGCCGATTTTAACGTATTGTGGTATTTGAAATAGATTTTGATTGAAAACAACTGTCTGAATAACAAATTTAGGCATCAGAACAATCAAATCGAATAACTGTTGGATGTCATAACAATAACTAGACATGAATAATAAATATGGGGGCATTTTAGATTCCGTTGATGCGATCATATAGAAATTTGATTCAAAATCAAATGACCACTTAGGCACAATCTTAACATTAGTTTCCGAATCGAACATGAGCTACTCTTTTATTATAATCATTTCCATCTCATTAGCTCTCGCAATTAATGCTGAATCTAAAATAGTTGTGGCTGAGGTCAAAGTCCTTGCTTGACAGCCTGATCATTGGTATTCAACCGAACGTTTAATATCAAGATTCAACCATGACAATGATATTTTGCTCTTTCCCATTGCTTGCATGAAAATTTTGACCCTCATCATACAGGAAAATCCCCTTTGTAAACCTGTAGATTCATAATTTTATGAATATATACAGGATGTTTATATTTCTAAAATTTTTGTGAGTACCTATCTTTCATTGCATAGCATTCATTTGTTATTGAAAGAGATGTACGCTTTTCATCACTTCATATCTGGTACTTTATGAAGATCACTTATTTTCAACAGATACTTCCGCTTTATATCTATCTTATTTTCTAAAAAATTCACTTTCAACCAAAAATAGCTTGGCTGAATTCTCATGTGTAATAATTTTTTACGATTATAAATCATGAAAGATAACACAAAATGATATATCCTCGTTATTGATATTTTTTCAATAGAATTGAAACAAATTCACTATCAGTTTTTTAAACACTATTGATGAATTGAAAATTACACATAATGAATCATTCTAATTTGTTCGATATGATCCATCCATTGTTTCCTACTCAATCAACTATGTATTTGAAGTAGTTCAATGCAAGTCATCGACGTCCAATGCACGAAAATTGAAACAACTGATCAATTATCTCATCCTTTTTATGGAATTCGAAATTAATCAGTAACATATCTGAGTCAAGTGTATTGGAATATTTGGGTTACGAGTGATGGGTAATGTAATAAAGCATTGTGCTTATCGAAACGAAATTTGAATGTCTCGTTTATAACTCGCACTAAGAGAGGACTATGAATCAAGAAATATTTTAACATTTTCTGGATAATTTTCATGTTCTACTACAATACAGTTGATACCATCTTCAGTAACTTCATTATCTGTTACAGGACAAAATTTGAGAAATGGATAGCACCGTTAAAAAAGAAAGAAAACCAAATCCAAGGGAAAATGCTTTTCCCCTATCAGTGGTAACCTTTTCGTGAGTATTTTCAATTGATTCTTTTATATTCAATTTATGTACCTACAAATGCTATTTTGATAAGTATTAAGTCGGCTTAAGAATTTGTCGGCAGCTCTTTTATGCCGCACGTTTTATTTATATGTGGGATTAAGTAATCACCTCATTAGCAACTTGAAGTAGATATTTCGTAATTCCCCTTATTTTCAGGATTCTCCTCATAATAGCATACTTATATAAGTATGCTAGGTGATGAGGAAAATCCTGAAAATCTTCAATGGGATTCGGTACCTATATGTATAGCGCTCTCAAGGAACATAAAACAAGACTTTCCAAGAACGAAAAGTTTTGCCTATTATAAAAATCATTCCACCATCAGTTTCATTTTAATCGCCGATTTTCTCACAGAAAATTGGTCAATTATTGTTATTTAATACGCGATGAAACTTTAATCTTCAGTTGTCCATCATTATAAGCAATATGGCCCCTGTTTCCTCCACGTGAACTGATGAAAATAGTATCCTTTCAAAATTGACGTTTATAAATAGCACAAATATATGCAAACCTTGAATTGAGTGAGCTTATTCTGAACTGGCGAAAGATATTGTATGGATAGGATTTTAGGGTCAGATTGATTGACGAGAAAAATCTTTTGATGAAGGCTAATAACAATTTCGATATCGATTTGGGTGAATTTATTCGGATCACTATATTTATGCCAGATTATGCCCACAACCTGTATATGCAATAATCATAAATTCGAACAGAAAAACCGGATATATTAGAGATTCGCCAGTTGAAGCTAAAGAAAAATACTTATTTTTTGCTCTAAGGAGTCCAACCTCAACAGAGCATACACCAGCCGGATACGTACAATTTTTTACGCTACGATTTCAGTTGACTAATAGTAGTAGCAAATGACATATATTCCAACTTGAACTATCTGATGAACAGTTGTTAGGGAAACCCTGTAGAATGTAGTGGATATTCTTTAAGGAGAAAAACCGGAAAATACCTTTCAAATTTTCAGGAAAACATAAAAGTCATAATTTGTTCCATAGACCATACTCCATGGTTTTCCTGCGATTATGTAGATGTCACACTTCGTTTCTATTTCTGTTTATACAGCGATTACTAGTCTTTTTTTGGATATACTTGTGGGCAATCGTTGTAATACTGTTTACCCATTGGTATTGTATTCGAATAATTTAGTCAATATTTACCATGTATGGAGAATGATTTTCTAATATTGACTCATTTTAATTCTTGTAATATAAAGTTATTGGAATTCCCCTAGCCTAGGGATTGGATATATTACGACTCACTGATACCTGTCATCATTTTATCGTACACAACTTCCTTTTGTCTGTAATCTAATAGAATTAAAGCTTTATTCGAAAAACGGCCAGAGATATTTGAAGCAGTTGAAAAGATAAGAGAACCCCTGTCGGATGATATGTTGCGACCAAAGATAGTTAAAATATTTTAAGGGTTCGAATGAATTCTATGCCTTGACGAAATCACCTTTTCGTCAATTTTATTGGTACCAAAAAGATTTTGCGAACGTAATAGTCAAACATTTTACGTGGATGAAAATCGAAATTTATATCTATCAATTTTTCTTTGTTCTAACTCATCATCCTCACGAGTGGAGTTTGATTATTTCCGTGCATGAGTAATTTACTGATAATGCGAAAGAGACTGATATTTCATTTGATTGAAGGATAAAAAATTAGTAATTCCGGTTAGTGGCCTAATCACAAGGAATGGGAGAAAGAGTGTTATATTGCTTCGAATTATCACATTCAAACTAATCATAACCACAAACATCAAAAAGACCAGTCATGATGATTCATATGGTGTCAGGAAAACTCCTGGGACTACTTTTTAAAGGTTGTACGATGAGCCAGCAGCCTAATTTTGTATTTGTCGCATTCATATCGAAAAATGGCTGATAGTGACCGCTTGTGAGGGGTTCACAAAAGTCAAAACTCGAACATATTTTTGGTTTTCACCCTTTCATATCAGAATTCAAAAGCATCATACCAAATCGAAATTGAAAATATTTGTGGCCCAAGCGTTTTGAGTGAATTTCATGTGGCAGTAAACATTGCGACTATAGATTATCATCAACGTAATACATATTTTCGACATCAAAACATCGGAAAATATGAATTTCATTCCTCAATTTTCAACCCCTCAAAATTGATCAAGGAATGGGGGGACCTATTTTCGAGTGGTACTCGATTTTGCCTCAAAACGTTGACTGTGAAAAGTAGATTAATAATAATGTTTGTTTTGAGACACTTTACTTTCTATCAACTAAAAATTTCGAGAAGAACAATTCATCCCAAAATTACACCACAGATGCATCGTAAGTGTAGTTAATATTAATACGACAGGTCTGTTGTAGATTTATGTAAACATTAATTATCTTGTTTTCCTATATGCAACAACTTCTGGAAAACCTGCATCACAAATCTTCGATTAGTTTTGTTTTGTAGTGAATAACACGTCTTTCTTTGTTTTGTAAACAAACACAGAAATCTTAAATTCTTTGATAATATTGTAGAGTTTAATATTTGATGATAATATCCAAGAACTTGCGAATCGCATCATACAAATATAATTTCTTTTTTTTACGAAATAATGGTTTATGAAGGGAAAGGGTTATTTTAATTTTATTTTTTTTATGTATCTATTCATAATTGTAATAGGGTCATTAACAGACACATGAATACTCAAAAGAATGCCAAAAATAAGAAAAAATAATTACAGAAATGCATCGGTATATAGTAGGTATGGGTAAATTAACAAAACAAAAAATTAATTCTAATTAAAAATTCATTTTTTGTCCAATTAGCCATAATTTCCTCGTATTGACGGTATATAAAAGGCAAAAATTCCTTTTCTGCCAATGCGTTTGTTGCTTTCGCCCCAGTTCTTATATTGGGAGTCATAAAAGATGTTTACCTTTCGTATTTATAGCTCGACAGGGGTGTAACTAACAGTACCGACGTCATTCAGCAAACACCTGAAATCGATTTACTTTTTGTGTCGGTTTCACTTCAACTCAAAGAAGGAAACGATTAGTTTCAAGATGGTTTCTGAGTTCTTCACTTTTTACCATCTTACCAAACATCTTCCTATTGAAAAAACTGATTTATCCATATTATATTTAAGTTTTTAAGTTTCAATGATCAGCACGAAGATTATAGAGTGTATAAAAAGTTTTGTGGCCGAGCAGGATTCGAACCACTGACCCTTGGATGAGTCGCTCCAATAATCCAGGCAGGATATTTTTCTTGCAGATACCTCATACCCACTTTCATCAAGGGGTTCAAACGAGACCTCACCGAAGCTGACCTCACAGAAACTCTAAGTGAACACAAATCAAAAGCGTTGGGCGACAGATTAGAAAGGGCATGGATGAAGGAACAAGAGAGAGCGAAGAAAAAAAATGGAACTCCTTCCCTGAGGAGGGCCTTGTTCAGAGTTTTTGGATTCGAATTTATGATCTACGGAATAATATTAGCTGTAAGTGAATCTATTAGGTGAGTGACTCGTACCCGACCAATGTATTCTTTATTGAGGTATAAGTGAGTGGCAAGCCTTAGCCAAAAATTCAATTCGAAATCATAAATATTCGTTATTGGATTACACAAGCGTATGGAATTTGAGGATAACGTGTTACTTAACTGACAGAATTACCGAGTAAACGATAAGAATAATCTGTTCATAACATTCACGAAGAATAAAGACAATAATTATAATGAAGTTATCGTTTCAGAGTGACTAATCTCTATATATCCTGACAACAATAACAACCTTCACCCTTCACCTGATTCTTGAATGAATTTTTTATCCCTATTAGAAAATTCTCTGGGTGAAGAGTAGGTACAGATGTATTCACCCTAAAATATAACGATGCTCCATCAATTATGTTCTTAAATTTTACAATTTACAGAATTTTGGAACTCTATCTTCACAGATTATTTTTGTGAATTTTCTACTTTCCTGTTTTGAAATACATCTCCAGAAAAAATGCTAACAGATCCCATCTGCTACTTATCTATTCTTCCACACACTTTTTCATTATCTTATCAAGAGAAGCTAAATAAATTTGGACAGTATTCGCGCTTGATTTGGTATTGGACATGATCGTTATTGATTGCATTCATTACTAGTCAACATTTTTTTATTGGCTCAAATGAATATACCCATAATAAGAACAGATAATATTTGTGATAACTGTATTTGTTGAGTGGAATAAATCAATATTATCAATAGCTTTTCACACTGTACATTATGTATATTATGGCGTTGGCATAGGTGTTAAAATATCCTGAAACAATTTTACGTATAATGTCAGAATTATCTACTGTAGGATAATGGAATGAAATGGGAGTAAATTTAATAACCATAATGTACAGAAAATGAAACTAAGAGAATTTATAAGCCGAAGCGAGGTATTCCTTGCTTTTCAATTACATTTAACAAAGTTGGGTGTGCTGTTCGATTTACCGATCTGTGAGCTGACCTCCTTACAAAGCAAGGAGATGACGTCATGAATTATATGTATGTAATGGTAGCAAGCAATGGAAAATATATGAAGGTGTAATTAGAGGAAGGATTTTGTTCAGAATTTCATTCGATGTTTTAGTCCAAGACATTTTCAGAGATTATTATTATTATGTTTATTTAGTTAGAGGATGGTTTCAGACAGGAAAAAATATCGGGAGAGACAGTGGCGGATTTAGGGAGGGGTAATCGGGTAATAACCACCCTAGTAGCCCTGTATACTTTATTCGTATTTAGGATATCCATATATAATATGATGTCGATGTTCATTTCTCCATCGATACAATTCTAACACTTTTTTTTGTATCCAGATTGTGCCAACCGTATTGTTTGGGAAAATTGGTGCATTATTTCAGCGCTGTGGCATATCGAAAACAGTAATTATAGTGTGTGATATTCATTCTCATCTATATGGTTGATTTTCATTGTTATTCTGTTAGACGTTTTTGGAGGAAGAAGCAATGGATGAAAAAATTCTACATAACTCTCGGATGAATTCAATACTTCATGAATTTCTGCTAAGGATGTTTGATTCTATTCAAGTTTCCTATATTAAAAAAAAACTTTCAAGAGTTATCAAAACGACGAAAACACGAGACGAAATCATTTTACTTATGCTTTCACTGAAAATTAGCAGGTTTCAAAATAATTTTTTCATCCATTCTCTGTTGCTTGGACATTTTTTTGTTAATTCGAATCATTGCCGCTGAATTCCACAAAATATTTTGGATTTGAGTGGAATCGTTGTTTTGTAATGCAAAATGAATAGTTAACTTATTTCGAATGGAGATTCCCAACAAAAATGCAAATTCGCTGTAATATCTATCTTTTCTATACTCCGTATTTCATTTTGCATTGCGATTAATCGTAAAATCATTGTAGGTTTTAGATATCATCGCTAAAATTCTGACTGTTTTCTTCCTTTGTAGATATGCTTCATAGTTTATCATTTTTTGATAAGAGCTTTTCAATGTTTGATGAAAAATTACCTTTCCTCAAACAACCCCATAATGTGTACCAATTCGTTGGAATGAATGAATCAATCATTGTGTTCTGTAGTTTGTCCGTATCAGCTTGGACGATATGAATTTATCGATTATCTAGGTATTCTATTCTGAAAAATGACATTGAATCAGAAAGGCACGAGTCGCACGTGTGAAAGTCCTATATACCGTCTATATATTTATTTTTTTTCGTTTACATTATTTACTCATTGAGTATTAAAATGAATTAAAATGATACTCAATGAGCGCAATGCAAGATAATTTGGTTGTGTAAAAAGGGTTGAATTACAAAAACAATTTTCAGATAATACCTCAGGTGTGGCAACTATCCATTTACTTATAATACTTTATAATAAGACCATTTCAAACTTTTTTCCCTGAAATGCTCGCTTATGTCCACTTTTATGTTTCATAAGAGCACGCAATTGTTTGAAGTATTCGCAATTTTTATGCACTTGGTTTTTTATTTTGAGCAGTTTCAGCAACAACATGAACACATAATGTACAATGTACATAATGTCTGGGTACTATCTTGAAATTCCTTGTGATAAAATGAACTCAGAAAAGTTTTGATTTGAGAAGATCAATTATCACAGATTGGTATCAAAGGAGTAACTTTGCCTGTAACCATCTGTTGGAAAAAGCATTTCCCCTTCCGAAATTCTCAAATCAATGTGTACATGCATAAATCTCATTTCAGAAAGCACCGGCTTCCAGTGTATATATTCCACACCAGTCTGTTATTTTGTCGGTTCGAAACAAACCCAATCAGATATGTTTGAAAATTCGATTAATAATGTTTTGAAATCGTCAAATTGACCAATTATGAATGAAAGGTTCTTTATCAGTTTACGTCACACATTTTCTTGGACATCAAAAGTTTTACACCGCCAATTTATAAATTTATCTCGGTCGACCCTTCAGTGAACTTAGATCAGAATATCGCCTTATCTAAACGTTTCAGGATTTTCGAATCATCGAAACGATTTTTCAAATAATTTGGAGGTGTGAGATTTTCTCATTTCGTTCTTATTCATTTCTTTGGGTGAAATGTTATCTGTCCACAGATACTGGAGTTCGTCAAAACAATATATGCACCTTATACATGTATCATAAAAAGATTTTCAGCTGGTCTGAGGAGAAAGAGACCTTTCATTCAAATTGAACGATCACTATATGATATACATGGACTTTTTCACCATAAAAGAAAATGCCACTTGCACAATACATCACAAACGTTGCGGTTTTTTCGAACCTACCGCAAACTTTTTATTTTATTTTGTAAATATTTGCCTTCACACCATGTGTAGTGAAAATAGAAAAATTGTGTGATAATTTCTTTACTCATTTTTCAGATAACAAATTCATCCTTGTATTATATCACAAAAAATCTCATTTTACGTTTCTCCATTCATCCAATCTCACCAAAAATATTGTTCGAACTTAAATTAATTGACTAGTTTGTTCCAGAATACTACAACCTATAGCGATAGGAAGATTGCTGGATTTCTATTCCCCAAGTAATACAGAAATAACGAAAGATGACGCTTATATTTATGCTGGAGCGGTTGTTTTATGCTCATTGATCAATGTTTTGGTGGTACATCCCTACATGCTGGGAGTGTCCCATCTGGGGATGAAGCTCAGAATAGCTTGTTGCTCTCTAATCTACAGAAAATCCCTGAGGTTGAGCAATACGGCCCTAGGAGAGACGACCATTGGACAAGTGGTCAATTTATTGTCGAACGATGTCAACAGATTCGACGTTTCGCTTATTTTTGGGCACCAGTTATGGGTGGCTCCACTAGAGACAATTGTGGTATCTTATTTGTTGTACCTTGAGATTGGAGTGTCAGCTTTCCTTGGTATCGTACTGCTCTTGGTGTTCATACCTATGCAGAGTGAGTAAATTTTCATTTATTGTTTTCATCGCCCGAAAAATTATATTATATTAGATATGAATCATCTAGTTCTCTAACTGGCTTTTGCCTGCGTCTTCGCCTATGTACGTACACACTGTTTTAAATGAAATTTGTGTGCCCATGAAGATTACACTGAATCTTAACATTCTATATAACACTGAACTCGATTTCATTCGATATCATTTTTCTATTGCAGTTTACATTGGAAAGAAAGTATCAATTGTTCGCCTAAAAACAGCTCTAAGAACGGATGAAAGAGTTCGTTTGATGAGTGAAATAATCAACGGTATCCAAGTAATCAAGATGTACGCTTGGGAAAAGCCATTCGCTAAGTTGATCGGCGCAGCTAGAAGGTAAGTTATAAGTTGCATCTTAAGTTCGGAAGCTTCAAATGCTTCTTGATTTCAATATCACGCAGTATGTAGAATTAAGCATGATTCATATAGGTGAATATAGGTGATTTCTTTATGCTTTATTATACTTCCAGGTACGAAATTAAAATGCTCAGAATCGCAGGCTTCTTCAAAGGAATCATATTATCATTCATCATTTTCAACACCCGTTTATCCATTTTCGCGAGTATCATAGCCTACGTTCTCCTTGGCAACAGCATTAATGCTGAAAAAGTGTTTGTCCTCACATCATTCTACAACATATTGAGAGCAACAATGACCGTATTCTTCCCAACTGGAATAGTGATGGTTGCAGAGGCCAATGTTTCCGTCAATAGACTAAATAAATTTCTGAACTACGAAGAGAGGGTGCCTAGTGAGACCACCAAGGAGATCCAGAGAAATCTGAGAGATAAAAAAGACGTCGAAGAAAGTACAGAAACATCCATGAACGGCGTCGATACGAGCATTGCGAAAAAAGACGTAGATATCGGTATTTTCATGAAAAATGGTTGGGCTAAATGGAGCGAGGCTTCAATGGACAATACTTTGTCAGAAATCACGTTTTCTGTAACCCCTGGAAAATTGTTAGCAGTTATCGGACCGGTTGGTAGCGGAAAGTCAAGTTTATTCCAGACAATACTTAAAGAATTACCTCTAATGGATGGATCTTTGGTAGTCAATGGTGAAATAAGCTATGCATCACAAGAACCTTGGCTGTTTTCTGGTACAGTTAGGCAGAACATCCTCTTTGGATTGCCAATGGACAAGCTCCGTTACAAGACTGTAGTTAAAACGTGTGCCTTAGAAAGAGACTTTACACTTCTACCATATGGCGATAAAACTTTAGTAGGTGACAGAGGAGTGTCTCTTAGTGGAGGTCAAAGGGCAAGAATCAATCTGGCAAGGGCTGTTTACAAAGAAGCTGATATATACCTTTTAGATGATCCTCTATCAGCTGTTGATACCCATGTAGGAAAAGAACTCTTCGATAAATGTATCAATGGGTATCTGAGAGATAAAACTGTGATATTAATTACCCATCAATTACAATATTTGAATGACGTGAACCATATAATCTATCTGGACGATGGATTCATCAAAGCAGAAGGTGAGAGTTTTTTCTCTTTTGGAGATCAGTTTCAATAAGTTTCTGCATTTTGATCATAGGTACGTTCAGAGAGTTACAAAATGCCAACCTTGATTTTACGAAGTTGCTTGGAAAAGTTGAGAAGGAGGAAGACAAGAAAAGGGAAAAGGAGGAGACGGAACTGAAAAGGTTGAATTCCATAGTTAGTAGAAGTTCAGTTGAAGATGCTCCTGCGCAAGTTGAAGAGCAGATGAGTAAAGGTACTCTAGGTTTTCATGTGTACAAGGCTTATTTGAGAGCTGGTGGAAATTGGTGTGTCCTGTTCATAGTCTTTATGATGTTCTTTATCGTACAAGGCCTGGCCAGTGTTTCAGATTATTTCTTGACATTTTGGTAAGTGAGATATGATTCTGAGTTTATATTTTTGAAAATTTTCTTCCATGAAAAAATATTTTATTTAAAATTGCTTTTTCAAATGAGTCAGAATGAATTGAGTTATTAGAAAATCGTTTATTCATCCAGTTGATGTTTTGATCAATTTTTTAGGGTGAATCTAGAAGACAGAAATTTCACCGAAGTTGAGAGTATGTTAGAGTCTTCTACTATGGGATTATTCCAAAACTTAAACTCAACAATGTCACCCATAACAGAAGATGATGATTTCTGGGATTTTACTCGAAACACCTGCATAATTGTTTACTCTGTCATCATGGGTTCTCTTGTTGTTCTAACGTTGATACGATCATTCTCCTTCTTTGTGATCTGCATGAGAGCTTCGACAAGACTTCACGATAATATGTTTGGAAGTATTTCAATTGCCACAATGAATTTCTTCAACAACAATCCTGCAGGCAGGATTTTGAATAGATTTTCAAAAGATATGGGTGCTGTGGATGAGCAACTACCAGGAGCTATGATTGATTGTTTACAGATTGGACTCACACTCGTGGGTATTATAGTTGTTATAGGAGCAGTTAGTCCAATATTACTCGCACCAACTGCAGTTATGGCCCTCATTTTTTATTTGCTCAGGTCTTTCTATCTGAGCACAAGTAGAAATGTGAAGAGATTGGAAGGAGTTAGTAAGTTTTAATTTTTTGGCCTGTCACATCGATTCAATATTTTTTTATGCAATTTCTAGTTAATACCTACTTAACTCTGATTTTAAATTCTGATTACAGCTCGTAGTCCAGTGTTCTCACATATCAATGCAACCCTAAACGGTTTAACTACAATAAGAGCTTTTGAAGCACAGGATATTCTTACCAAGGAATTTGATAATCATCAAGATCTGCATAGTTCTGCATGGTTCAGCTTCATTGCAACATCCAGAGCCTTTGGTTATTGGCTAGATTTGATTTGTATAATTTATATTATCCTTGTAACTTTCAGTTTTCTCGTCATTGATGACGGTACGTATCAAACGATATGTTAAATCAATAAATAATGATACTTTCCATTTCTAGATCATTTTGGTGGTAATGTGGGTCTCGTAATTACTCAAGCGATTGGAATCACTGGAATGTTACAGTGGGGCATGAGGCAATCAACTGAATTGGAAAATCAAATGACTTCGGTAGAACGAGTTGTAGAATATAGTTCAATAGAACACGAGAGGGCTTTAGATACTATTGAGTCGAAGAAACCAAAACCTTCATGGCCTGAACTTGGAAAAATTGTGTTCAAAAATCTCTTTTTGAGATATGCCCCTACTGATCCACCAGTTCTCAAACATCTGAATTTCACCATTCTACCCAAGGAAAAAGTTGGCATAGTAGGCCGCACTGGGGCTGGGAAGTCGTCTCTAATAAATGCATTATTCCAACTTTCTATAACCGAGGGTCAGATCATAATTGACGACATTGATATCACTCAGTTAGGTCTTCATGATTTGAGGTCCAAGATCTCTATTATACCACAAGAGCCAGTTCTATTTTCAGGTTAGTCATTATACACTCCCTCACTATCATCAACTTCACATAACTCTTGGTAAAATATTACAGGATCGCTGAGAAAAAATTTGGATCCCTTTGATGAATACTCAGATGCTGATTTGTGGAAAGCCCTAGAAGAGGTAGAATTAAAAGAAGCAGTGAATGATCTAACATCTGGTTTGAACTCCATGGTGTCTGAAGGAGGTTCCAATTTTAGTATAGGACAAAGACAACTTGTTTGTTTGGCCAGAGCTATTCTTCGCAATAACAGAATTTTGGTGCTGGATGAAGCGACTGCTAATGTAGATCCACAAACTGATGGATTGATACAGACTACTATAAGGAAGAAGTTTGCTGAATGTACTGTACTTACAATAGCACATAGGCTCCACACAGTAATGGATTCTGATAAAGTTTTAGTTATGGATGCTGGAACTGTTAAAGAATTTGATCATCCCCATATTTTACTTCAGAATAAGGTAAGTAACATATCCTCAGAATCAAGTTTGATTTATTGGTTTAGGAAATCTAGGGAATTCACATTTTACTCTAATCATAACAAAGATAACCTAGTCAAAATCATGATACCGCTGTCAAATAACTATCAGAAGATCACCCATAGCAAAGAGTAACCAACCCTTTGCCCATAGCCTACTAATTCTAGTAGGCTATGACTCACCTAATTCTTTTGAATTTGGCCTATGGAGAGTTTTTTAGCCTATTAGTTAATAATAAAGGATACATATATGCATTTCTCCTGACAAAAAGAAAGATAATCTTATGTTCATTATACTCATAGATTGTATTTGATAATTCTCCATTATTCAAATCTTATACTTTTCTAATATAAATATTGTTATTATTTCTAGGAGGGAATCTTCAGCGGGATGGTTGAACAAACAGGAAAAGCTACTGCAGAAGTGTTACACGAAGTAGCCAAAAATCATTATGAATCAATTAACTAGCGAGTGCATCCTCTTGATGAATCTATTGGTCAAGATGCATCTCCGTGCTGAATAATGTGAAGATGTGGTGTGCGGAAAAACAGAGAAGAAATTTCGAAAACCCTATTTATAACAGTGTTTTTTATTCAATTAACTTTGGGCAACCAATCTTGCAAATGTATTCGAAATCAACAATACAAGAACAATTATGAAAATTATATAGTGGAAATTATATAAAACTGTACTTATTGTTTTTATATCAAGACAATATTGATTATTTTATTACATAAAATACATAACTGTAATATATTTGATTTTGTTCACTTCTTATGTTCCTAAGCCGAAATCTCCATTTATGTAAAAATTTCAATGTGTTATGTGTAACAGGGTTTGAATTCATATATTTTTGTATACAAAGACAACTATGTGTTCGAAATAAAAGTTTTTCATATCATGAATTACTTTCTTAGGGGACATGCCTCTTCACTAAAACTAAACGATTTGAAAAATCAATCGAGAGACAGCCTAGTCAAGACCTACATTTGAGAGCGGTTGAAACGAATCGTTGGTCATAATAACGATAAATAAAAACATTATATGGATAAAGAAATTCAAGGTAAGTAGAAAAAATTTTGCTGGTAATGCCAGAACATTTTGTGAAGAACGCGAATTTTCGAGAAGAAGCTTTAATTTGAATCTATGGTCCTTGTTACTGTTGATTTTTGGAATTCTGTGACTGTAACCCCAAAAAATATCTAAATAATATTTATGTTGATAATGAAAACTTCTTCACTTGAATTTGATTTTAGGATTGGAATTTAAAGTATGCAATGATTCGATACTCATTAAGTAGTCGTCATAAAAAGTGAGCTTAGTATCATTAGTCACTACAGTGAAATTAGGATGATTGATATATGAATTATTTTTTCCATTAAATTGGTAATTAAGAGCTCTCAAGATACAATGTCTTGTATACTTTGTGAAAGAATTGATGAAACCACCTTCTACAACTTCAATGAAACTGTTACTCTTCATTCAATGACACCAGTTAGACAATTTTTAGAAAAATTGATAGGTTGTCCCATAAGAATTGAAGAATCTAACGATGTATTGTTTTGTACTTCTTGCTATGATAATTTCAATGAAGTCGATCAGATGGAAGTTAAGATAAAGAAAATTGCAACTGATATGAGGACGAGGTATAAGAAAAGACAAAATATAAAAGAACAGATAATTATATCGTCAATGGATCGATCTGAAATCTATTCAGTTATAAAAGTTGATGACGATCCTGATTATTTTGATTATCAAGATAATACTGAATTGCATTCACCCAATTCTCCAAAAGTGACATCTGAACTGGAAAAGAGGGATAGCAATACAAAGAAACAATTAAGTAGTAGTTCATCAAATAACTCTGAAGTTAAAAAGGAATCAAATAATTCAAATGAAAAAATACATTTTACTAATCAACATGACTTAAAGAGTATACTGAGTATGAAAATTAAGACCGAAGAAGAATCTGATAGTTGGGAGGACAACATAGATAGTGATCATAAAGTTAGTGTTCTCTATGATATGATGGATGAAAAAAATGTTGGAATTTTCCTTGAACCAAAATCAAATAGCTCTTCCAAAGAACCTCATAAATGTACAAGATGCAATATAATATTCTTCTCAAAACAAGAATTGAAATCACATAATACTACTAAACATGCAGAAGATAAGCCTTACATTTGTGAGGTTTGTGGAAAAGTTTATCGTCACAAGAGTGCCTTGACTATTCATGTTGGAATGCATAATGGAATTTCACCTTTCAAGTGTTTACACTGTGACAAGACTTTCACACAAAAAGGAGCCATGATGAGACATAACAAAATACATACAGGTATGTTTAGAAAGTATGTTATCACTACAGTTTTATTTTCAAATGAAGCTTAACTTTCTCATCTTATATTAAATGCTTCAACTTCATTCTCTGATCATGCAATGATTATCATAAACCTGAGTGGATTGATGGAAGCAATAAACAGAAATTCTTTTCCTAACAAATTCAGTTTCGATTGTTTAGTCAAATTATTATTGTTTTGAATAAAATTACCTTAAGCGAAACAATGCTTCAGAATGATTTAATGTTAAATCAGAAGATATTCTAATGAACTTTTCTGTTAGGTGAAAAGCCATATCAATGTGAAGAGTGTGGAAAATGTTTCACCCATCATACTTCCTTTACAATACACAAGATATCCCATACTGGGGAAAAATCTTACAAATGTAATGTATGTGGACTGATGTTAATGTCCACATCCCATTTGAAAAGACATATGAGGGTTCACACTGGTGAAAAAAGGTATTCATGTTCAACTTGCGGGAAGAGATTTGCAGAAAAATACAACTTAGTATCTCATAGCAAGTTGCACACCAATGAAGCAGTGTCAACGCAAAAAAGGAAATTTAGGTAGGTAAAAGATCAAATTTTATGCTCAGAACTTTTAGTAAATATCAGAAGTTCCTGTTATATGTTTCAAATTAATATTATCAATTACAGATGTGATATATGCAACCTTGTGTTCTACAAAAGACTGCACTTGGAAGAACATGTTACAAAGAACCATTCAATAGCAGATGATAACTATGATTATTGTTAATTGAAGGAAATTAGAAAAGTAAACTGTGAATTCAAGTCTGTTAGTGTTATGCTGTTTCTATTTTTAACCCTTTTTCTCAAAAAATCCAATTCCTTTGTAGATTACATAATGCAACTACAATAGGAACTTTTTTAGAATGTTCAAATCCAGAAAATGTATAAATGAAATTACAGAACATTTTAAGTGTTTTGTTCAGTTAGATTTTTTATGGAGTCAAAGGATCTTGTTAATAAATTTGTATAAAGTCTTCTTAACCTAATTATACCAAGTTAAATTATATGATTTTTTTATTATAAATTCCTATGAGATTCAGAATAAATTAACCCAATATCACGATATGGAATTCGGATGTATAATTTTACACCTTCATTAGTCCATAAGTCAAGTTGATTAGGGTATAATCATTTTAATTTTCATATTCTTCCTATTCAACATTGTGCTCACTGCAAATCACAAAAATATCAGGTTATTGAAAAAAAGATTTAAGAAAAGGAACACATTTATTGAAGAAAAAGCACATCTTTTACCGAGAATCGGGTCAACTGAAAAGCTTATCTAAACATTCACTATCTAACCGGAACATCTGCCATTTTTCTGTAGACGTCAAGTTTATGGCCCCAAGGGATTTGTAAAATCTGACGGCTGGATTCCAAGATAAGCAGTGAAAATCCATCCTTTTGCTATGTGTTTCGTGGGCTATTTTAGCTACCGCCATGAATAATTGCTTGCCTATACCATTTCCTCTATAGGCTGCCTGTACATAAAGATCTTCCAAGAATATGGATCTGCCTAGCCAAGTTGAGTATGACGTGAAATAGAGGGCATATCCCATGATATGCCCATCTGAAAGTTCCGCCACTAAACAGGTGAAGGCAGGATTTTCAGAGTCGAAACCGTCTTTTTCCAAGACTGAGGCATCTATTTTGACCTGATCCTCAAGTCTTTCGAATTCTGCAAGAGCCTGTAAATAATTGGCTTCAGTTTTTGGCTAAAAACGACATATATTTCATCACTGAAATTGGGACGAAAGGGGCAATGCATATTTTTGCGCGCCTCTGTACCTAAGAACTAGTTTTGTTGGCCTTTTTTTAAAATTGAAAAAAAAATCCGGTTAACAATTGCAACTAAATATATGTGAGTAGTTTGTGACGACCTATTTATAAAAATTTCATGGGGACTGTTTTCACTAGAAAAGAAAATTTGTAACTCGATAAATATTCATCACTAATAATAGTAATAATTATATCTGATCTGATGCGCGTCTTTTACAGAGATAATGAATATTACTGAAAATAAAAATGCGTTTCTCCTGATGTCTATGGAACACAAAATCTTCGGAAACGTGGTTTTTTGTGATTCTAATTCATTCAGTTGTTGTTTGATGAACTTATACCAAAGAGTTCCTCTTTGCTTATACCTAATATAAATATAAATAATAAAGTAGGTGTAGACCTACACGAGATTTCACATAGTTAAATAATGCGTTAATTATTAGGACGTTATTATATTATATATTGAAGAAAAAATTATTTCAATTGGGCAATAACGTCATATAATTTTAACAAGAGAACCAAAATATTGTTCAGTGAAACAATCGAAAATATGTAATTTACTTACCCTTATTAATTTATATACCTGCACCATATCTTCTTTTTTGGCCCTTCGAATTGTCACATTTATTTCCGAACATTTCAACATTCTGATTTTGGTTAAACCAACTTCGTCCACGCAAAAAAATCTGATTTGAATTTTTCGAAGGATGTCCTTCGAGAAAAATTATAATTGTCTGACTTATCTTCCAGTCATCAAATAGAATTAAGATAAGGAACATTAAGTGATACAGTCGACACTTGTCGGTTCTTTCCTCAGTACAATTGAGGCCTATTATTATTCATTCCCTGGATCATTGTTTATCGATATGAAATAGAATATCATTGCTGGAAGTTGATTATTCAATCCAATGCACCATTTGTATTATTGCATTTGTCATTTGATCTGAACGTGAAATATATGTGTGTATCAGTTTATTCAACTTCAGCAGTTCTGATTTTAAACGGACTTAAAATTTGGTAGGTATTCGATGATGCGTGGTGGAGCTATGCAAGGATTGCAGAAATTAAGTTTGCAAATCATTTATTTGCATTCTCGCTCATCGCTGCTTATGACTTCCCGAAGAAAACATTCATTTTCTCAATTTTTTCAGAAATCTAGAGCTGATTGTGTTCAAAACTAATGCGTCGCTCTACAATGTCTTGAAGGCTCAAGCAACATTTGACGATTGTCATATTTTTTAAATTTTCTAGTGATACTATGAGAAAATATAAAGAAGATAGATGTCTTAGTCATCTTCAACCGTAAGCCAAGACTTTAAAAGCGCATTTCGAACCTAAACCTACCCTGAAAGTTTCAAAAAAAAACTGAATCGTTATTTGTCACATTTTCGGCTCAGAATTCGAAAAATAAACACATTTGGGCAAAATTAAAGCAGATATGTCAACTAGCCAATATTTTATTTTCGATTATTATCCGATATACAGCAACAAATGCATTTATAACTATTAGTATGTTTAAAAATAGAAAGATTAAAGTTCAAATCTCACAAGATGAATGAAAAAATATTTATATTTTGAATACCAATGAAGTCTCATCAGTTATTATCTCTTATTTCTCGATAAACTCAAAATAAGATAATTGTTCAGAAGTTGTGTTTGCCCATGGAAAAACGCCCAGTAGTTTGACAGTGCCGTTGACATCGTTTCCTTTTGACATCAACATTTTGAGGTTTGCAAGGAAAACGGAAAACGTCAGATGCTTTGGCTGGTGTGTCAGTGATTAATTTTCATCTAAATTCTTCCTTTACGCAATCGATCAATTGATAACTTTTAATGGCTACTATTTTGAGGAGCCTAACTCTCACTGAGAGGATAATTTTGAAAAACGCTCCAAAGGTTATTATCTTATTTTCAATTTATCGTGAATAATTTTCATTGACAGTGTTATGTAAAAAACTTTGACCTCTTACAGAACATCGTTGCAGGACAAAAAAACCGATGGCAACCACAAATTCAGACTCAAAGGAATTTGAATGTGCATGAATACATCAGTTATACATTATTGAAAGATGCCGGAATAGATGTCCCTAAGTTTGGAGTGGCGAAAACTAAGGAAGAAGCGAAAAAAATAGCACAAGAGCTCAATACCAAAGATTTAGTTCTGAAAGCTCAAGTATTAGCTGGTGGGAGGGGCAAAGGAAGTTTCAAAAATGGTCTTAAAGGTGGAGTGCGAATGGTTTACTCGTAAGTAGACTGAAAATTTTCTTTGATGTATAGCAGCTGAAAATTTTCAACCAAATTAATCTTTTTCTCTATTTAGGCCTGAAGAAGCAGAAGATATTGCTGGAAAAATGTTGGGTCAGCAACTAGTCACTAAACAAACAGGTGAAAAAGGTAGAATATGCAATATGGTCATGGTTACTGAACGTAAATTTCCTAGGAAAGAGTTCTATTTTGCTATCATGATGGAAAGATCCTTCAATGTGAGTTGGAAAATTTCAGTTGAGAAAATCGTAACATTAATGGTATTTTATTTTTTTAGGGTCCAGTAATAATAGCCTCCTCACAAGGAGGTGTTAATATCGAGGATGTTGCTGCAGAAAGTCCAGAGGCAATTATTTATGAACCTATTGATATCATGAAAGGCTTGGATAACGCCACTGCAGAGAGAGTGGTAGAAAAAGTTGGACTCACAAGTCAAAAGGACAAGATTATTGATATGCTCCACAAAATGTATGATTTATTCCTGAAAAAAGATGCTCTTCTGATCGAAATTAATCCCTATGCTGAAGATGTAGGACCTACATGTAAGTAAGAAATGTGAATGTAAGAAAAACAGTGTAAAGCTGGATTTCTACTTAAACTGTAACCTTTTTTCTCTCAAAGATTGTCTATAATCTTTTTCATAAAAGAAATTTAGTTTTTTATCAAATAGATTGAGATGCATGCCAATAATATTATAATGATTCTCTTCAGATTTCTCTCTGGATGCAAAGTTCAGATTTGATGATAATTCTCAATTCAGACAGAAAGAGCTTTTTGCATTGAGAGATTGGTCTCAGGAAGATGAAAAAGAGGTAGCAGCAGCTAAATTTGACCTAAACTATATTGCTCTCGATGGAAACATAGGATGTTTAGTTAATGGAGCTGGTCTGGCCATGGCGACTATGGATATAATCACTCTACATGGGGGTTCCCCAGCCAATTTCTTAGATGTTGGCGGCGGCGCTACTGCTCAAGCTGTTAAAGAGGCTTTCAAAATTATCACCTCAGACCCTAAAGTATTAGCAATTATGGTCAATATTTTTGGTGGTATTATGAGATGCGACATAATTGCGGAGGGAATCATTGCTGCTGCAAAAGACCTCAATCTCAAAATGCCGATCATTTGCAGACTGCAAGGCACAAAGGTTGATGATGCAAAGGTTCTTATTGGCAATTCAGGATTGAAAATATTGCCTGTGGACAATTTGGATGAGGCAGCACGATTGGCAGTTAAATTGTCAAGTATTGTCAGTCTTGCTAAAGATGCAAAATTAGATGTGAATTTTGAAATGCCCTTGTAATTATTTTATTCATTTGAATAATGAATATTGATATTCTAAAATCTATGGTATTAAATTTTCTGTACCCTTTTATATATATTTATTGCTATTATGTGGCTCGCTATACCATTATTGTTGAATGTAAAATAATTTATTTGACTAGTCTTAAGTTGAAAACCATGTTGTGAATTCCGTTTCACTTGAAATAAAGTGGATTTCAAATTTTTAATATTATTCAATATTCTGCAAGTGCTCTTAGTTTTATTCGCATAATCAAAATTTGTAGAATAATTTAATGAAATTCTACTCTGAATACCCCATCTGTTAAAAAGACTAATCTGTTTCTATGGTAAATCTTACTTCTTCACTTGATAAAGGGAAAAAAATATGAACATGCAGATGAATGAGAAAATCTGAACTCTTAAACTGCACAAATTCTTTGAATATCTATTTTGATCAATATGTCTTATATAATTTACAAAATGCGAAATATATTAATGAAATATACATTTAAAATAAATAAAATATTATTTAAACTGGCCAGGCGCTGGGCCAAATAATCCATTGCCTTGTTTGCTAGCTGCTCTAGATGGAGCAAATCCTAATAATTTTTGAATATTTTGTCTGATAGACATGGTACATAAGATGTATAGGAATATGAAAGAGCACTCGTAATAATCCTCCCCAGGAAGATTTCGATGACTTAAGCCTTGGATCCATGTCAAAGGCATAAACGGTAACCTGGCTACTACTCTACCATCAAATCTATAATAATATTTATTCATAGTGAAATATGCCCAATCAAACACCTTGAAATTTACTTACATGCTGTTGAACATGCTCAAAAGAGCTGTGAATGCAAACCCAATAGCAAACATTGATTTCATTTTGACAAAAGATAAATCCCGATTATTGTTTTTCAAACGTTCTTCTTCCCTTTCAATTTTCTTTTTATGTTGCTTGTCTAAAGAATCTCCATGAGTTTCTTTCCTTTTCTCCACTAAAATAACAGGTAAGCCAAATAATATTTGGACACAAGCGTTATAAATTCAGAGTACCTACATCTTTTACTTTGCTTCTCCACTTCAGCTTTCAATTTTTGATACTTTTCTGTTCTATAGACCATTAACCAAGTTAATCCCTCACCTAAAAGTGCGGTACATATCGAAATGAAAACAATTAGAAGTGTGTCTGCCCACATTGTTTCTTAGATGTTGAGTTTTTTTATAATATATATGACATTCAATTCAATTTGTTAGCTAAAATCTGACTAGAGCTCACGAATTTTTTTTTGGGCAACTTCCAGGATTTTCAGGTTAATGTTGATGAACTGTCAAATGTGACGTCCAGTAGATCATCTTAATCATTTTCTGTTCTAGTGATCTACGACTGGTCTGTGGTAGGTCGTATGATTTGATTCCTAACCTGCGGCTGTTGATAGTGTTGATGAATCAGACAGGAAAACGTTTTTCCAAAAAGAAATCTTTGGTTTTTCATCAGAATTTCATAAAACATCCTATTAAAACATAAAAATGGCCAAAAATACATCTAGTTCTGCGTTCAGAAAGATTGATGTTGATTTGTACTGTGAAGACAATTATAAGGAAGAAGACACAGATGGGGGACCAACAGGACCAGATGAAAATGAAGTGAATAATTTACTTCAAAAATATCCTTTTTGAAATGCCGTAACCATTATTATTCAATGATTAACAATAATTTATATAGTTTATAATGTACAATTGTTATCTTAGATATTTTCCTTAATGAAATTTACAGGAAAAAATTTAGATGCATTGAAATTAGTGTTGACGAATGCTCCACTTGGAAGTAAAAATCAGCAGACTAAGGTAAAATACCTAATTATTGTCTATCTGAGAAATCATAAACCTTGTATAATTTTTTCAGGATAACGCTTTACATCTAACATTGAAAGTAATACTGTCTATAAAACCACCACAAATTGAAGATGCCGTGAGTCAATTATCTCCTGAATTGCTTGATATTCTAATGAAATATGTTTACAAAGGATTTGAATATCCTTCTGAAGGAAGTAGTGGTCATTTGCTATTATGGCATGAAAAAATTTTCAATCAAGGAGGGATTGGATGCATTGTGAGAGTTCTCTCAGATACAAGAAGAGCTTGAACTTGAATAGTTCATATGTGATAAATATGCTTGTTTCATCTTTTAATTATTATTGAATTTATTAATTGGGCATAATTCTCAAACGATTTCCATAGACCCTTTGAAAAGGAAGCAACTCAAATTATCAGATATCAAAAATCTGATGAAGGATGTATGCACTTTCCGTTGAAGTCTCAGAATTTGAGAAGTATATTATTACAGTATTGAAATATGTTTTGTGTCTTATATAATTATGAATTATCATTACTTGAAATCCATGTTTTGCTATTTGGTGCCAATGTTATCTGAATGAATTTTTTTTTATTCAGTTACAATAACTTTATTGGTAAAATATCCAGTTGATTATAAAAAATTACACATTCTGTAGAGAAACCTATTAAGGTATAAAAATATTTCAGTAGGTAAAAGTTAATAAAATATAGCAATATTTTTACCCCAAAATCTTTTCTTATTCTGCACCAAAACCAAGTACTATTACCATTAGCACTTGAAATAAATTCATTCATTTTGAATTTCAATGATTAAGATAATACAAGAAGAGTTTACCCATATTAGGCCCTAAAACTAACATGATGAATATTCAGGCATTTTTGTTTAATCAAAAATTACTATTTTTTTGTCATCATGTGCTCTTCTAGAATTGATGATTATTTCAGAATTTCAAAATTTTTTCCAAGTGAAAAGATGAGTTGCCAAATTCAAAATTGAATTGGGTGATTTATAATTTATGTTTTTGATTTCTTGCTAGTAAGTTATGCATATCGAGTAAACTCCTTTCCAATGCATTTCTGAATTTGTTTGCATCTGTTTCTTCATTGTCTTTGAAACAAGATACTGCAAAAAATATATCATCTGGACGAGGATTATAACAGCAACCATATCCATTCGGTACTAGAGGTCCATATGCCATAACCCCCTTGCATTTTGTAGCCACTTGACTTGTTGAAAGTCTCATATGAGAACTTCTAGAAAATGCTACATCTTTGTACAGTTCAGGTAGTTCTTTTTTCAACTCTTTGGCCGCCAATTTGAGGCCCAAAAGGTGTCGGTCAACCCCAAAACCATTTATTGCCTGGACAATTAGAAACAGTTGGGGGAACTCGAATCAAATACTTCAAATATAACAACTTACATCAATAGTGTAATTCTTATGAGCCATGATGGCAGTTTTTAGTGCTGTCAGTTTATCGACTTCAGAAGAATTATTATCCAACATTTCTTTAGCGAAAGCTACCGATTCTGTTGAACAAGACCTAATGGTTTCTGTTCTACCATGAATATATCTCCTTGTAGCAGCAGACTCGTAATGCGCTCCAGGCACTTTGTGAATTCTGAATGCGAAATAGAATTTTAAAAATTAACAATTTTTACCTAGCCAGACTGAAAGACTCACCTATAAAATGCATATTGAATAGCAATTTGAATGAAGCTGTCAGGGCTTAGTTTTTGTGATTTCACAAATTCCTTTCCAAAACTCTTGAAATTGAAGACATTCAATTCCAAGTTATCAGCTAATCTGAAATTGTTTTCATACTAAGGGCCAGTTCAGTCCAGGATTCAGGGTTAATCCCATTTCATCCTGGCAGAATTGAACTTAAATTTCAAAATATAGGATCAACTTAAATCTTGGCTTAATCCTGAACTGAGCATCCGGGCCTTAATGTTAGAATTCAATATAAAACTAACAACAAACCTATTGACATTTGTAGCTGCTGTGTCCATGGCTTTAATCAACTCTTGGTCAACATTGAAAATTAAAGGCTCGGGATATTTTTCAGTCTTAATATCAGGTAGACTTTTCCAGTCGTTACCCTCTCTGAAAGCAAAAATTAATATCCTTAGGGTTATCACGCCTGCTTATAATTCTCTAGAGTCTAGATGGTCATGGTTTTACCTAACTATTTCTGTAACCTAGCATCTTACTCACATATATTTGACAACATGATCGGTCAACACTGCAACAGGTTGCCCTTCACTAGGAGAATGTTCATATGTAAGACCCACAATGCCATCAGTGCCAACAATAAACTGGAAATTATAAATTTGTGGAAAAGATTGATGCATAAGGAATAAGAAACAACTCAAAATATCAGTTTCCGAATCGTACCTGTAATGTTTTGTCAAACCATCTATTGGCAGAATTACCATCAAGACCTCCACCATGAATGCACTGCTTAGCAGCCAGAGTTAATGTGTCATCATTCCATTTAGGAAGAGGATTGTCCAAGCAAAGAATGAACAATGATGATTCAATTGCATCCAAACTTTCTCTATTGGTTTTATCTGCAATAAATACAGCTAACTTATGAACCTTCTTTTTAAGATCCTAATGAAATCGAATGGTTCAAATATTCTACCATATGGTAAATTTAAAATCTGTCCCATTCTCATAGAGTGCAGAACTAAATGGATTACTCATCATACCTGAAGAAAGTAGTTTATAGGCATTACACCAATTATCTCTGTTATCAGAAGTCAATATTCCTATAGGACTCCCTGATACTTCCGAACTTTTGGTTATATATATCAACTGACTCAGAATTTGATTGAAACTAGGTACTCCATTTTCTGGAGTTATCACATCCATTTTGAAAAACTAAAAAATGTTCACTAAATATGAATGGAAAATATATGAAGAGCATATTTACATTATTATTCCTAGCTATTATTATGTGCTTAGAATTTGGATTAAATTGCAATTCATCCCTTATAGGCCTTGGTATTCTACAAGTACCATAAATTTTTTTGTATTGATTCATGTCCAAAGGATCTTTTCCCATTTTATCTAGGGGTAGTAGCTCTCTACAAATAAACAGATTTTCACAAACATACCTCTTATAAAGATAGTGCAGTCAATATTTCAAACTTTTGAGAAGGTTTAGTAGAAGAGTAGATTAAGATGTTACAGAAACCAATAGTATGGATACCCAAAACTTGATTGTTGATAACCCATGATGATTCATGAGTGGATAGATGACTACAATTAACCATAAGATCAACTTCTATTAACAAATGGTTAAAAATTTTATTGTTACCTATCTATGAGTTGTTTATAATTTATTGCTCCCAAAATCATTTTTGATGCATAGGACAGTCTCTCAGCTTCATTTGAAAATTGTTGTAGAGGGCACACAAGTCCAGGACTAGAAAACACTGTGACTGGATCTCTATATTCTAAATAGGCTGTGTTATCCCACCAATCACTTAGCCAATTTTCACAATTTGATGCTTTATTTTCCAAGTAACTTTGTAACAAAGGAGCTTCACTGTCTGCAAACTTCTTAACCACAGTTTTAGTTTTCAACAATTCTTGTTCAGTTAGAAATGGTTCAACAGATTTCAAATATTTAGTTAAAGTTTGATGCAGTTTCGGAACAGGAAGGCTAGGTAAATTCAACTTATTCAAAAACTGTACTTTACTGCTTAGCATATTTTGCTGTACTTGAATAGATGAGAAAGGGTTGAGAAAAGTTTGGAGTCTCTGGGAGTTCCACATCTGAAAAAACGATAAGAGCAATGTTTTTGAAGGAGTATTATACTTAGTGTGGATTACAATATAACTTTTGGATAACATATTGAAACAAGTCCTTGTTTTAAAACTGATCTCAATACTGGTTTTTATCACGCTACTTGTTTCCTCCTTTCACTTGAAGAAAAAAAATTCACACAACATTGTTTATATTTCAACCTGTTAACCTTAGAACTTGACACTTCATCCGTTGATATAAAAGAACTATCAGAAGTAGCAAAGAGTTCCTCTTTGGAAGTAGTCTGGAAGTAGTTCAAATTTTCTAGTTTTTATAGCCTACTAGCGAAGAAGTGGGGCTCGCGAATCCAAAAATTTAAACGCCTCCTAGCGGTCAAATCACTAAACCGGTAAAATCAAGAATGAAAAATTTGTACGAAAATATCATAGGATTGAAATATTCCCCAAATTAACGAAAATATGTTACGTTTCTGATTTTGAAAATGGAGTCCTATTTTGAGCATTGAGGTCCTACCTCCATGATTCCGAAATTCATACTCATTCTCTCATCATGGAGAGTACCCTCCATAATGCTGATGAATTATTAGAGGCGGTTGAAATTCACTATCATTATTCAGAAATTTTCCCAATTAATAAATTTTTTCTGTTGTTGAATTTTTGTGAAAAATTACAAAAATTATCAACGTAAGGTAATTTATAAAATATAATGGGAGACGAATAAAACACTATAAAAATTTTTATATTTATTAAAAAAGTACACAAAGCAGTTTTGAGATGAATACATTACATCAATTTAGGATGTCCGTATCGTGAATATCAGATTCACAACATTTTAAGATACATTATAAATAAGTATTTGCTTACTGGTCTTACTAGAGTGAATTGGACGTGTAATTGATTTAACTTAAATATTCTTATCTATATTTACAAACAGATAAACCGGTATCAAATAGACATTGCATTTTGCGAGTTTTGCATAATTTTGTTTAGTTTCTTTTGAAACTATACATACCTACAAATTCGAGAAACATGTTGTGAGTTTTATAGGGCTGTCTTTCTCAGATGATTTGTTGGGAGGAAAAAATCGAGAAATCACAACATAATTGAGGCACTATTGAGTATACAACTGTTTCAGTTTCGTATATTATTACGTAATATTTTTTACCGAAAAAATTTATCATTTCCATCTATCAATTACCTCCTGGCAGCCTATGGTTGCCTGCTAATCTTCTTCTACCTGCTAGCAGTTTGCCCAACCCTCTTGGTTGTTCTGTTGTTGAAGACACTACAACTGTCTCAGCAGGCTCTTCCTCTTCGACATCCGTAGAAGCTTCGGTTGGCTGAGTTTCAGCTGGAGCTTCTGACGACACTTCTACTTTTTGGCCAGGTCTTTTCCTGGCTAATAGTGGATTGACCCTACGAACCTGTACGGGAGAACTTGCGGAGGCCTTAGGCCTGGAACCTGTTCCAACTTGTATTCTGTTTCTATTGCGGAGACGGTTGATTGGGTTATTGTCAGTTGGTACTGTTGGTTCTGAGGTTTCTTCCTGTAAGGGTAAGTTTGGATAAGTATACTCCAGTACGCAGCTTTAGTTCAATGAATCAGCTAAATCCAAGATATAGTACAAATAAAGTGGCGTGGAAAAGACGATTCAAACAATGGAGTTAAATAATCTGCCATGAAATAGAAAATTATGAAAGATTCGTGCAGAAGTTTCGTCGCTCTTAAACAAAGATAGAAAACTCACCTTTTTCTCTTCTTCCTTTTGAGTTTCTTCCTCTCCGGTTGCATTATCCTCTTGTGCCGGAGCTTCAGTCGAAGTGGTTGGATGAAGATTACCTATACGTCTGTTAGCTAAATTGAGCCTTGGCCCTGGCCTCAGTGGTCTCACAGCGGAGTGAGCACCTGGCTGAATCCTCCTTGATTTGGCCGTGGTACTAACTGAGGCTTCACTTGTGGCAGGGTTTTCTTCACCTGGTGATGTTTCTTCAGTTACAGCAGGAGCGGGAGTGGGTCTTGTTCTACCTCTAATATTGAAGGTAGGTCTGGGACGTGATGGCCTTGGAGCGCTGGTGGAAGGGGTTACACTGTTTGAATCTTGGGATTCTTCAGAGGGACTAGCGGGCGTAGTACGTCCCCTGCTTCTATTGCCTGAACCAAATCGACTACGAGTGTTAGGCTGTAAGACGAAAATATTTGCTTAGATCCGAAATTGCAAATCAGTTTCACAGTTTCAGTATATGGACATCAAAATAAAACAGTCTTACCCTTCCACTGTTTACTGGTTTCACGTTCTCTCGAGAAACTTTATCTTCGTCAGGAGAAGCCGTTGTTGTAGTTCTTGATCCAGTTCTTCTATTTCCGAAAGAAGATCTGTTTCCCCCGAATTTTTTGGGTTTGCTGCTTCCCTCACTGGATGAAGATTCAGTGGTAGTGGAGTGAGCTGTTGTCTTCTTATTGCCAAGTCTTCCTCTATACCTTCCTCTTCCGAAAAGCGATGCTTCAGTCGTTGGCGCTGGTGTTGTGGTAGTAGTGGTCGTAGTGGTGGTTGTTGGCGCCGGTGTAGTAGTGGTGGTGGTGGTGGTTGTTGTAGTGGTTGTTGGTAAGGGGGTAGTTGTGGTTGAAGTTTCTGTATAAAATAATTGAAATATTAAATATTTGCCACGGGTGAGTTCTCAGATGCTAATAACCTGTAGTGGAATCTTCATCAGAATCCTTATCGAAGTCACCATCAGTTTGATTGGAGTCTTCGCCAAGTAGTTTCTGATTTCCTTGTGAAATAGCATATAAGTCTAGAGCTACTTTATCCATTGGATCTGTAGCACCAACAGTTTCTTCGGTGATGGTTTGTTCCTTGGATTTTTCGGAGATAAGATTTTCATCACCTGTTGACGATGCCACCTGTTCAACTGCCTGGTTTGATGTCTCTTCTTTTGGCGAGGATTGCTGCAGAATGGTGGAGAAATTTCGTTAAATACATACGATTAATAGAGAAGATAGGTTTTAGTTGGACTGAACTTGGAGGAATGTTTCTCAGGATCTACTTCTATGAATTGATAACTTACCGGCAAGTTGACACTCTCATTGGGTGTTACTCCAAGGAAGCGGACTGGACCGGCAGGAAGATCGGTGGGGAAGGAAGGGCCCCCTTGCTGGTCTGATTGGGGAGCGGCTGCGTTATAATTTGTGTTGAATGTATCACTGTCGATGAGTTCTAGTGATGGTCGCTTAACGTTGGCACGAGTACGACCTCTCGATCCCTGAAACCAAGGAAATTGTACTTTTTGATGATAATAATCCAGCTGGTTCGAATAAACGAGGTCAGTCGAAGTATACAGGTTGTTCCACTATATATACCTACTGGACAAACACTCATAAGTCATGTATCTAGATGAGATCGCTGGGGAAACATTTTAGAGTTACGAATTGTACCCCATTTTCCAAGCATAAGTGAGATAACATCAGGGTGTTTAGGGTCATTATTAAGCAAAATTTATTGTGCGTGTGTGAGCTTTGAAATTACGATTTCTGGTCACATCTTCATAATTTTTTATGCTCAATTCAAATATGGTGTAGAGTTTATTGGGAAACACTCTATATGATAAGGTAGAATATTGAAAATTCCGTTTTTTTTTAGGGAGGGAAATTTATCGATGTTACGATGTTGATTCCCCAAAAAAGCATGGAGATGAAGTATTTGGTTAACTTGTATATCGACTGTACTCTGTAAATTTCCTCAAAGCCCAAAACGGTTCATTTGATTCGGTATAACATTCTATTGTACTTCTTTTTCCCACTATTTGCTTGATAGTTATTGAGATATCAAAAAATGTTCATTTCTTGAGCTTTTCATTATTATAAGTAGCATTTCCGAGGGAAGAATGTATAAGTATCAATAATTATGTTATTTCATTCGAGAAGATGGATCAGGCGTAATATAATTATAGATCAATAAATACATGATGGGTTCCTCAGTAATCCTCATCATTTCCTTATTAGTGGGTAGATGAGTAACCATCATTATTTTACAACAATGAATTCTATCCCACATATCCATGTTACGCATTAATACTGGTGGGAAGCATGAATCAAAAAGTTGTAATAAGAATCGTCAACAGAAAACGGGATGCAAAACAAAATACAAACAACCAACTTACAATTTTGTAAATTTGACTTCATATACTAATCTATATGTAACTTATTTTCGTTTTAAGAATTGAAACTGCCGTAGATGTTACCAGATTTCCATTTTGAAACTATAAATTTGATCTCGCAGCAATAAAAATACATTTCACAAAACTCATCAATATTGATGAGGATCCCGAATCGATTACCATAACCACAACTACAAAGCAAGATCCCTACAAACCTGCGTCTCATCAGTGACATTATCGGTCTCAACGTTCTCTTTCTGCGGCCTTCTGATTCGAGGTCTTGATGTGCTAGCGGGTCTTTCAGAGCTAGCCTCCTCGGCCAGAGGAGTGGTGTTCAAGTTTCTGCTCCTAGGCGGAAACCTTGTACTAGCCGGAAGTCTTTCCTCTGATACAGCTTCTTCGCTGTGTTGGGCGACGTGTCTGCTCCTACCCCTCGTGGAGGAAGGTAGCACCTCGTTCACTTCCGGTGCCACGGTTGTCTTCGCAGCTTCCGTGGTTCTGCGTCGAGAAGGTGTGGTGGTCTTTTCTACTACTTCGTTTCTCGCTGGTCCATCATGAGCGTTCGTTATCTGCGGTGTTATTCGGTTAATTTTCTTCGTTTCCCAATCCTAATTGGTGTTCTGTGATGATTGTTAGGCATTCGAATGGTGATTAGTATGTTAATATTTCCAAATTTAAACACAGAAAGCGGTTGTTAGGGAAATGGTTAAGAAAGAGTTTTTAAGGCAGAAGCAGTTGTCAAACGAACAGCTCGAATTCCGCAAAATATTTCAACTTGTTCTAAAGACTGCAGCGCTTTCTGAATCGCAACCTTGGAGTTAATGAAGGATCTTGAAAATTGAATGATTTTTCAATCAAATACAATAGCGTTTTGACATGACCAGTATTTTGGATGCTACACACGACGGAAAATTGACAAAAATCTTACACGATATGGAAAAAATTGCCATCATTCAGTCGTCCGTTACTAACTTATCAATTGATCGAATTTCATTATTGGGGCAGTCAACCGACACAAAATTTGATGCACTTCAGTTGTTCTCATAGTAAGGTTTTCGCTAGGATGCGTTGTTCAGAAGATATAAGCGGAAAACTCCGCCTGTAGGGGTACGAACTCAGATTTCTTAGTTTCAAGACTTTTTTAAGGTGTTAAAATGATATCCAGGTATTCCATGGTTAAGCCAGCCCCATTTTACTGATGGGCTATTTGTGATAAACATTCGATTATTGAGAAAACTGTGTTCTCGATTGCTTTTCAACAATACACGTCCTTAACACATTTTATGTCTGAAATAAATCGATTTTTTACATCTTTCAACCATCTATGATAATAGCAGAAGTTCTAATTTCCGAGACTTCTTTATTATAACAGTCATTAATGAGAATTTTTGGAAACAACCAAAAGCCAAAGAAAATGAGATTAGTAGAAACAAGGAAAAGACAGTTAAAAGTAGATATTCGTCATAAAACTCAAAATCCGATCCAAGAACAGTCAGAAATTGAACAAAGTTTTTGATTTGTACCTTATGGCTTATAAAATATACCCAGAAGGAAATCTAACACCCACCTCTTCATTTGCAGGCTGCTTTTCTTTGTTGTCTTTGGCGTCATCTTCTTCATCGTAATAATAGTAGACATATTCGTATTCGTATTCTTGTCCATTTGGTCCTTTCTTAATCTGAATTCTTGACCTTTGTTTCTCGCTTCCACTTGCCAACAACGGCACATCCTCATCTTCTGCCTTCGGTGCAATCTTGCTGGTGGTAAGTACCGAGCTGACTGTGGTTACTTCAGCGCTCTTCTTGACCCTGCGGTTCTCCGTTTTCTTCTGATTAGCCCTCGCTCTACTTTTCCTGCTGGGGGTTTTGGTTGGAGGTTTTGGAGTTGTGGTACTGGTCGCTAACTCATCCTTGTATTTCTCAAGAAGTTTCTTAACGTCCAGCCTTATGGCACCTGCAGGAGCTGGCGCTGCCCTTTTCACCACTTTCTTCAGTTTTTTAACCTTTTCTATCTTCGCCATCTCTTCTTCTCCTTCGTTTTCATCTTCTGCAGGTTTGAGCAGGTAGGTTAAGCTTGCTGGTAGTTTGTGGGAGGTTTCGAAAGGTCTCTCAGGCTCAGTCTTGTCCTTTCTCGAGATCTGCCTAGAACCTGGACCTGTTGATTGAATGTAAACATATTTTGCGTCTTGTTGGGGTTTTTGAGTTTCGACCGACTTTTCTTGAGGTCTTGGCGCTGCCAAAGCAACAGCAATTAGGAGTGGGAACAATCTGTGGAAGATAAGGATAAAATTAATCATTCGAAGTAATTTTTCAACTAAAACTATTTTAGTATTGATGCGAGGGTTTCTATGGCAAATCAGAAAATTGGAATTATCTCTTACTCTCTCGATTTATAAGGAGAACTTTGAAGTTCTCACTAATAGCTGAAGAGTAAATAATTTTTTACAAAATAAGTTTCATTTCCAACAGTCTCTACTTCCTTATTACTTTGGCGAATAAATGACACATTTTAAAGCTTCAGTTATTAATAAACCATCAATAAAACAATATTCTTATTGAGAGTTCTCCAATGGACTGTAACACATAAGCGACATTTTCTCCACGAAATAATGCGGTCATTATATAAGATCCCATACTTTATTACCCAACGTGAATTATTTTTAAGGAAAGAAAAAATTATGATAATCTAGAAACTATTTAGATTGAGTTATTATAATAAAAATTATGTAATTATTGGATAGATATCGAGAAAAATATGACAATATGCGAATAAATTAACTCCTGATTCACTGGTATTTGGCTGTTACGACGGAATCAATTAATATCTCAATACGAGCTGTTCCTTTTTAGGATTCTCTTTATCATTCACGTGATCATGAAACGAAGGAAAGTGTCGAGAGAGAAATTTGTTGATCAAGGTCATATTTTTCAATTCATAGAAAGAAAGTAATTTCGAATGACCACTGGTACCATTAGTTCGCGTGGTCTCGAACAAGTTCTGCTGGATATTAAAAAATTATATCACAATAAAAATAGAGGTATCCATTTCACTCTTATATGGCCCCAAGTCATTTGGTCGATATTGGACTGAATTTACAATGCAGAATGTAGACTGAAAAAAAATGAAAGTGTTTCACTAGAACCTTGAAACGACTCTGCAAATTTCGTTGTTCTTTGCATTGAACTTGATTTGGGAGATTTTATTGTACAAAAGTCAGAAATTCATTCCGATTCAACAATATTTTTAGCTTAGTTATTTTTTTTCACGCTATCCTGAACGTTCCCAAGATATTACATTTTACATACCTATAACAACGAATGTTAAATGGCTTCATATTATGGCCTATATAAAGAAGCTTAGATTAATCGATTTCGACTTCTTCCAGTACTAAAATTCCGAATATTTTACAATTTTTATTAAATTCTCTGATACTGGCGATAGGAATTTTGATCGTTAATTTGAATTTCGCTCATGTTTACTTTCCTTGTTCGTGCGAAATCATGTAGCGGAATTCGGAAGATTATTACGTCATTAATGACATTTCATGTCAGCACACCAGCAAACAAAACCTTTCCCAATTCGTGTGAAGAAGAATAAAAAGATCTCATCGCTGTGTGTTATTGACTGAAAAGTCACCAGCTGGATTTCACGTAATACATCATTAGATATGAATTTTTTCTCTTTAAAGACATGTTTAATGTCGTTTTCCTCAAGGTAATCATATTTTGAGTAAATCAATCATTCGCTAAGTAAATCCAACTTTTAATGAGAGCAGGAGAGAGAGCTATCAATTAGCGTTGAGGAGGAAGGAAATTGTTTTTTTCTTCAACGAAGACATAATCAGCGATAAGGACAATGAGTGCCATCCTGCTTTTTTTCAGATTTACACCGGATTAAAAACTGACAATCACAATCGTGATCCTAATCGTCGATTCTTTCATAACACGATCCATGTAACAGCTGCTACTCGCTAAGCAACATCGAGACTTCAAAGTGAATTATCGTGTAGGAAGATATGCAATTTTATCTTCCATACCTAGACAGATTGTAATGATATTCGTGCAATATTAGGAGCGGATTTGAGATGAGCCAACTTTCTAATTATAATGTTTCGCCTTGTTCTCTTGGTCTTTGGCGGATTATTTCTTGGAGGTGTGACATGTTCATCGCCAGATTAGATCTCCAGTAAAGCCACATCTGTATCGTGGAATTATTTTTACGTCTACCACATGTCTTCGGGAAAAATCTTCACAGATATTGATCATCGTTAATTCAATTCTATTTTTTGCGATCTATCTACGTCAAGTCAATAGAAAATTTGAAAGTAAGTATCTTATGTATTCTAATTAGCAAGAATTGATGTTCTTGAGATGTACAATAGATGAAGGTTCATAAGTATTTTTCATCAGGGACTTGGGTGTATTCTTTCAGTACCTTTGATCAAAATGAACACTCTGATTGATATCATAATGATGATACACTCAACTGGTAGATTTCAGCCAGAAAAATAATCAATTTTCTATCTCTAAAGAATGAAAAACTATTGTTATCTTCAGCTAGAATAATAGTTCATAGGGGAGCAAACGCCATTCAATATATAGATACCACAGTTTGGATTCTAATGGGACCAAATTCTATTGTTTTTAGATGTATTTAGGGGTTTTCGTCAAACACTAGTCGATTTCGAAGATTTATAGACAATTTCCGAAGAAGGATCTAGACCAAATAAGTCAAGCTACTACTTCTTGTTGAATGCTTCGAATCGATTACAATACCAAAGATTAAAAACATTTGATTAACCTCTCCAAATATCTTCATCTTCCCAGGATATACTTAAGTACAGAGTATAATTGCTGCTTCCCTTGAGCAATTTTCGTGAACACTCACTCAAATTATGAAAAATTATTCATTAGATGGCAATAGCAGACCCGAAGAGAGGATAGGCTGGTAATCCTTTCTAATCTTTCGCTCCTTCAACCTTTCATTTTATCGTTGCAAAAATGGCAAGGTCGTACTGCAAATCTCCGAGGCAGCATCCAAGCAACATTCAATCGATCGACCGTCGATTACCACTATTTATTGCTATCACTCGACTGTTTAAACGTTATACAACTCCGTGAGCACACAATTACAATGCGAAGAGTCTAAATGCAATAAAATGTTCGATATTTTATGCTGCTATAGAGTCTATGGACCAATAGAAAGCTGAATCTAACGCAATAATTGATTTCATAATTTTCTGAGGATTGTGCATAATTCGGTAACTAGATTGATATATTGTTTTATCTCTGTAATTGTTAGTAACACCTCGTAGTCGATTAATGTAATCAACGTGTTGATGGGTAACTGATGGATATTTTGAAAGAGGTGAAATTCAGAAAGCAATTTTGGTTTCTACAATATCCCTAAGAAATTTTGTCATTGTGACAAAAAATCTGAACCTAGAAGCGAACACGACAAAAATTATAACCCTCCTAGACATAAGAGGCTTGTTACCAAAAACTAAGCGTCAGATAACTAAATAAAGTTTGGTGAATAAATCTAGTAACATAGGATATTGTTTTTTCGATAGCTTTTCTTTTTATTGACTCATTTTGAGGGAGTGCAATTAAGAACTGCAAAATAACGGGAATCATTCTGAAAATGAATTAGCAGCATTTTTTCTGTTTTTCTTTGAAGGAGACAATGAACTGGAGAAATTCAAAATATGAAATCTAGAGATTCCCAACATGAAGAGTCGATTTTCGAGGAGAAATATGAATGTATGGAGAAAGAACATCCTCAAGTCCAAGTGTCAATTGCTGGCAAATATGATTTGCGATTTCTAAAATAACATTGTATTGGAAGAGCTCGTTTCTCTCAATTGTATTCAAATTATAGTTTGTTTATTTATGGGACATTAATTATAGGTATTCTTTTACTCCCAGCCATTGATGAGGAGTCGAGTATTGGACCGTTTGATGAATAGAGAAGTTCTTGTTAACAATTGACTTATAAATTTTGTTGGTTTCTCTTCTGAATGGTGCCTTACTGTATGTGTACCAAAAAATTGAAAGAAGCACTATGCGAATCTTCAGTAGGAGTATCTTTTACGCGATCTTTCAAGTTGGATATCAGATTATTATCCGAGTAAAAATACAGGATGAAAACATAATTCGATCTGGAGTAAAAATTTATTTATCTACGGAATGTTTTCCTTCATATAATGAGTCATTTTGAACCGTTAGCAGAGACCAACTCATTTTCATACCATAGTGATTGGGAAATAACTGGCCTCACCCTTATGGCTGAATGCTTTATTATTCTTAGTAATAATATGTATCTAGCAGACCTTAAGTTAGCATTAATCTATTTGATATATCTCCAGAATGGACCAACTAGCAACCCATCCTTTACAAATCTTCGCAAATCCTGCACACTTCTCATTTTTTACTTCTCAATCGCAAATGACGCAAATGAAGCATACTTGACACAAGAAGAGTCCATTTATATCAGATCAGGAGTCGTCACATTGCATCATACACCTTTTATGCATCAAGGATATTACAGTTAACTCACGTTTATGTACTCGGAGTAACTTCAGAATATAAATCGATATCTCCCACACTGCAAGCACATTACCACAGCTACTTTGATCGAGAGCCACATGAGTGACACTTACGTAAAGCTCAAATAGTGAAATAAGAAGACGCATTTGTATTGGATAAGACCAGTAGATAAGACATTTGCCGAAACAAGGAAATGACAGATGATAACTTTCTCCACCTTCGAGCAGGAAACATCGACCAAACCATAATTAGAATAGAAAGAATTCGGGATGCGAAGGTGATATTTGAATTGATACGAGAGAAAAAAGTATTGGGGACCCAGTTTTTAGAGAAATCATTCGGAATTCACGAGCGGAAAATAAACAATAACAACGATTTTCTACGCAGGCCAATTATTGAATTATTTGTTTGCCTAATTAAGTCCAATTAAAATTAATAGACTGAGCTGTCAATTGCGTGCGGAGCGTTTAATCCAGTTTTAGAAATGTGCGATTCGAAAATTCCTCACATGTCAGGCTGTTAATTGAGTGCTACTCATTGAACTCATTTTTCTTTCAGAATTTTCCTAATCCCTCAACCAAATCTTTAACAAAAGGGGCGAAAAAATATGCGTATTTATATTATTCAGCAACAAAACTTTTTTCTGCGTCTTAATTTATTTAGTGTGTAAAAAAAATAGTAACCTTGTTGGAAGATAGTGAGTTTACTGAACTGCGAATTGGTAAATACTTCATGCAAGAGAAAACATTGCAAATTTAATTTAGGTATACCTAGTTGAATTTTTCGTGGCTTCTTGAGTCTCATCCAAACACGAAGAAATTTTTTGAATTCGTAAGAGAAGTTTGAAGGGAACTTCTTTCAATATGTGAGCACGACCGCAGGTATACAAGAAACGTAAATGTTGTGGTGAGTTTTGAAAGCGCAGTGTCGCGTTACATATTCATGAATTTTATTCATAAAACTTCAACAAGTTCATTTCGCCGTCTACAATATAATCATAATGATACTTGATTTTTGTGGCACGGTTTGTGATAAAATAGAAGTGAAAGGATTGTACGTGGCCCTGCTTTACAATCAGGCATTTCTGGTCAACGCAAAATCCGGTATCAAGTGATCAAGTGAACAAAAAGTTATGAAACTCGTGGCAATTGTAACAAGAGCATTACTGTCTGGGTGAATTTTGACTAATATTCAGATAATATGAGCCAGATGAGTGGACGAGTATCGAAAATGTTGAAAATATTGAAGTGGCAGGATAATCCGGAAATTCAAGAACGACTTATAAATTCACCTTCATTTGGAGATACAAATTCTGCAAATTATAAGCTTGGTTCATTATTTATCACGTCTTCGAAATATTTTACTCCATTTCTCACTACATTCTGCAAAGTATGAGGGGAAGACAAGAGAAATGAACCAATGTGGATTTTTGGATAGTTTTGTTCGATTATGAGCATTCAACAGAAGTTTATTTCAACCTCAAAGTTCGTAATATTGAAATCAATTCGATGAATTGGCGTCTATATGTAGGTATGAAGCAATGGGTCGCATGTATATAAATATGATTTTAGTGTGAGTTACATCCTCTTCCGTTACCGGAAGCACCTTCAGGAATGTTATATACCGTACAAAATTTTTGATACCGTAAGTTGTCTACTTCAGTTGACATCATTTTGAATATTGGAATCTGAACTAAGGAAAAATTGGTCAAATTTGAGGAGCTGTAACAGCCAGAAAATAAAAAATAAGACATATGTTGATTTTTTTGATGAAAGATGGATCCTTTGCAAATGAAAAATTCTAATTCTCATTTACCTCCCACGAATAGTTCAGATTTTATGATTTTTTCCGCGAAGGTCCAAATTTTCCAATTTTTCATCGACCATAACTTGAAAAATAAATTTTTTTAAAAATATCTGTTTGCATATTCGTTATCTTCGCCCTCGAATTAGTCGACAGTATGAATTTGGTTTTGATCGGAGACCAAAAATATTTTTCAAAAAAATCGCAATTTTTCCATGCATGTATGGAAAATTTGAAAAATTTTCAATCTTCCCAATTTCCACCAAAACTGGAATTTATACTAAATCAAGAACGTAGATCACGAATATACAAACAGAATTTTGCTGAAAGGATGGTCGATGGAAAATCCGAAATTTTGGACCTTCGCGGTAAAAATAAAAAAATTTTAACTAATCTCGGTAGGTGAATGAAAGTTGGATTTAGTCATTCACAACGGATCAATCTATCACCAAAAAAATCAACATATGTCCAGTGCTTCTTTTCTGGCTGCTACAGCTTCTTGAAGTTGACCAATTTTTTCGAAATTTTTCACTAGAATTGATTTATTTCCTAAAATACTGATCATAGAAAAAATCTAATTGCATATTCGTAATCTACGACCTCGCATTAGTCGAAATAATGACCCGGGATGATATAGTTCGAAAAATAAAACATCTGCTACTTGTTTTTTTACCCGCGCTTCACCACCGAAATTATTCCGAACAAAAAATTATTCTTTTAGCTATATAGACCCGGGTCATTTTACTGACTAATTCGAGGTCGTAGATCAGCAATATGCAATTAGATTTTTTCTAGGATCAGTATTTAGAGAAATAAATCACTATGAAGTTTTTACTTTTCTGATGTGTCTTTTCTAATTATATGTGTAGGCATAGGGGTGGCAAAATCTTAAGCAGCCTATACACTAGGCCGACTTTTATTTATATGAATGGAAATGAAACTTAACGAAGAAATTTTGAAAAATTTCATCTCTCATTTTGAATTTTTGACTATTTTTTTTTCTCTGAATTCAATTAATTATAAATTACCATTTTTTCGATTTAGCTCGCCGAATATGATCGCGAAAAAATGGTAACTTACGTTATTCATGAGTATCAAAAAAAAAAAATTCAGGGTACTTACAGATGGAGGGCGTTCATGCTGATAAGGGCCTTAAGCAGGGTCGAACAGTCCAGGGCCGGATCGATCGGGTGGGAAGATGGCAGGGAGACACGAACCTGGAGCTCCCAGTCAGCCAACTTATACCATACAGTCCATAAATCGGCACTTCTAAAGCAGCGTCCACACACACTGTAACCGCACAAGAACTAAGAACACAGCGTTGTCCGTGGAAGAAAGAAGCAAAGAACAGTGCTGCCTGTCGCTTTCAGTTTCAGCAAGAAGTTGAGAAGCCAGACAACTTTCGCTATTGGCTTCGACCCCACGTGGCCCTGCTGTGATGCATTCCTTTATATTTTATTCCTCTTTTGCTACGCCATGACATTTGTTCCTCGAAATATTGGTATATCGGAATTTTATCTGTATGTCGTGTAACCAAGCGCCATCATCATCGGTAATGGCCGATTCGTGGATTTTCTGGGTTGGGAAATGGGACCTTTACTCGTTTCAATGTCGAAGAATGCGATTCCTTCTTATGTCTGCTTAGTTACTATACGAAGATTTAATAGCGAAACAAGCAGTGTTCTTACGTTTGATATCTGGATCTGGGTCAATGCTGAAACAAGTATTATGCAAACACACTAAGACGTAGGTTGTTCGATGTCTATGTAGTTGCCAAAAAGGGATTTTCTACAATACTTCAGTTAGATGACCCACAAAATTTTGCCAAAAAACCGTGAGAATGGCGTTTCTTCCAGGAAAAACATCGTTCAGCATGGAATAACAAGGCCACATTTTGCCACTTTAAAGCAGGAAATATATTCTTCGATTCCCAGTAATCCCATCAATATCTAGGACACTTTGACTGATTAGATTGGCCATGATGTGTCACATTTGTCCTTCTAAATGCTGCAGCACAGAAAACTTTGAGCCATAGATAGGTAGAGATTCAAAGATTTATTGATTATATTATATTCTATCCACATGCATAATATACTGCTGAATGTCATAATATTATGCATGCAAGTACCCAATTTTTCAAATTTCATAGATACTTTTTCAATTTTTGAACATCAAATTACTCGAATACCTACTTTAATTTTACAAAACCTTCAAGTATTCATTAGATAGCGTCCAACTTAGTTTCAAGAGTTGGGTTCTTTGAATTTTTGGTATTTCTATGGTACGTAATAGTCATAATGGAAAACTGGAAGACGTGGGTGATACCTTGTGTTAGAAAAAGATTAATCAAATAAATGAGAAACTATAGAGTCATTCGGGGCAACTGTGCGCACTTTTGCCTTTCAAGCCATACCCTGTTTCAAATGTTGAAGCTAGGAAAATTAAAACAAATTCATGAGATAGAGAATTTTCTAATCTATAAGAAAACATCAAAAAGCAAACAAACAAAAACGTTTTCTTTCCGCAAAAAAGAATTTAATAGAGAAAGTCGGAGTGCGTTCACATGCCCCGTATTACGGGTAAGTGTGCGCACCCTCACGGGGTAAGTGAACGCAGTGCTTAGTGAACCACACAATCAAAACAAATTACAAAATAATGTCATCAAAATGTTACAATATTAGAGAAATGCTGTTTATTGTCAATACAGAAGCGCCTTTTTACAAGCAGTGCATTATTGTTCGTTCCACAATTCTTGGTGAACACAACACTTGATACATTCCCCTGTTGGTGGCTCTTCATATTTTTCTGAACAAATAGGACAATATTGATCGAGTCTTAACCAAAAAAATCAACAATGTCATAATTTATTCCTCACTGAGCTAATGCCCATATAATGAATCTATGCGCACACTTACCCGCGCACACTTTCCCCAGTGAGCCAAAATTTGAATTGACGTTCTTATAGAGTTGAGCAGCTAAGAGAACCTAAAATTTTTTATTATATATTTAGATTAATATGCCCATGATCGAATAAAATATTGTTTTACACTGAGGAACTCGGAAATTGGACCTGGCAGAATGTGCAGAGATGCTAAAAATTAACAAGAAAACTAGTGAATTTGATTGATTGCAAATAAAAAGTTAAAGAAACGTGGCACGGCGCACTCCTATGAAAAACTAATATGGCGATTCTGCGCCCTTGCTTCACCCAAATGAACCCCTCTTTCATACATTGCATAGTCGAGATATACGCACTGCGCACACTTACCCACTGCGCTCAGTTACCCCGAATGACTCTATTCCTAGATTCATTTCATTTTATAAAACCGTTTGTGAGATAGAACTAAAAATAACATTTTTAATGGTTTATCAACAGCCTGTATCTTTTAAACCGATCCGATTCGGAAAAAAAGATTAAGGAAAAAAGTGTTTCTTTTGACCTCAAGAATCCACTGTTAAAATATGGTAGACAGTAGATTCTTGAGATCAAAAGAATCTTCTACTATTTTTTTCCGGTATGAAACAGTCCTCCAAATCTGGAAGGGGCTTGGCAACATATCGTCGAGAATTCAAGAATACTCCCAAGTGTACGCTTCCTGTCTGGCCAAATTACACGCACTGCGTGTAGGCACTTCAAAGAGACTTCAAAATGAGATGCAGTTCAGCAAGAACGAGATAATTTTTCGACATTGAGAACAGTGAGACATGCCGGTATCCAGGAGTACCCAACCCATTCTAATTATAGGAAATACCTCAATGTCGCCGATTTCTAGTGACTGGAATGGCGAAATGGGTGCTTTGAAAAAGAGTCATGGATTTGGCCTTACTCATTTCGAGTCCTGGCGCACCATTCTTGCAGAACATTAAAATTTATGGATATGGCTGAAGCGCTACGTCAAAGCTTCTCAGAATCGAAACGGATTTACCATTAATCGGTCATCCATGTATTTCTTCGATTCAATATCTTCTCATAAAATTATATGCATTGGTTGTATATCTATACCTACTATCGAAACCGCTTTGGAGCAATTAGCAGGCTATAATATTTATAGGGATGATGTGACACTAAGTTTTTTCACCACTTTGTTTTTGATGATATGGATCAAAATAGTGTCCTGTGCAGCTTTTTATCAAAAAAAAAGGATCTCTTTACATATCATCCAAAAATCAACCTTTTTCGGGTAATGTTCAAAAGAGTCATTGAAAAGGAAACAGAGGTCCTTTTTTAGTGGAAATATCAAGATTTAGGAAAATCTATTGGACCTGTCAATTCTGTTCTTGAACGGGATATTTTTTTACAGCAGCAAACCCAACCCCTTAAAATTGAATAAGGAAGATAGGTCGTGGAATATGTTGTTGAAACTGTCATATCCTTTTGGATATGATAGCAAACATTTTTTTCTCCCAAACCTTTCGTTTTTCTAATATTCGACTTTGAGAATGAAATTTACTTGGAGTATAAGATTACTAATGTCAAAGAGACAATGTAGGAGGGAAAAATTTCTTCAAAAAACGAGAAAAGTGTCCTGAATAGCTTAACTCATAGTTCGAACTATGAAAACAAAACCGTATATTCATATCTCGTAAGGAAATGATCCAAGAACTTTCATGAGGAAAAAATCAAAACATTTTCAGGATAAAAATCAAATTCCCAATATTCTCGAATGAATTCATGCATTTCAATCAGGATTTTCCTGTCGTTTCATAATGAACTATGTAGTATATCATACTCAATGTCTGATACCAAACTAACTACTTATCATAATCATTATCTCATGAACTGTTAGACTCTGGTCTAATATCTGATGTAATCTTCCCTCATTAAGTCACCTATCTCTTGTAATTTGGTAATCGGTACTGTTGGTTTTGATAATTTCTCAAGTAGAGCATCCATGTAAGGCAAAATCTAGATTGCTGTAATTCCTTTTGCATAAAATGCTCCTTTCATTCACATTCTCTCATGCTTTCAAGTGGTTCGATGTCTTGTTAAAAACATTCAACAGATGTGAAAAAGCTAGAAAATCGATAAATTTTCCTTTTCAAATGGAACTCGTGAAAAATCTCACTTGATTCTTTCTTGAAACTGCAAAGAATGAAAAAAATGCTGCTGCAATAGAAGTTACACATGCACTATTTATTTTGTCAGACCCAATTTTTTGAAGCAATGTTGCCTAACAAACAATATCGAAACAATATGAATATTAAATAAATCAATGTAAGGTTTTGGATATTATATGAGACGCTTTCATCAGACAATAAATTAAAAATCTGTGGACATATTTCTGCTGTCAAATTTTTTGTCGTAATTTTTTTGAATGTTTGTTTCATTTTTCGAACGGTGCATTGATTTTTTAAATGTATGTTTTACTGCCTTGTTCCATCATACAAGTCTTCTAGTATGGTATCTGCGTTCACTTCTTCATCTCCTAATTTTTCAATCAGATACTTGATACTTTTTGATTTATCAACTATTCTCAAAAAAATCATATTAACTTTCACGACTATCAATTGCATTGATAACTCAATTCGCAATTTGTCTGATATTTTAACCAACATCTATTATCCAACCGAATGCATTGTTGTAACCCAACAGCGTCTCATAAATGTCTCCTTGGAACATCGAAGAAGATCATCATTTTCACTAGGTGGGTTATGGTTAAAGGTCGAAAGATCGTCAATGAATACAACCCAGCAATCAAGAAATTACTTAGTCATACAAATCTGGTTGGATAATGCTCTAAAGGTGACTCCCACTTGGCGCAACACGAATAACTTTCTCCGATACAATGCGCAACATCGGAATTTTCAACTTAGGACTACAGCCAAAAAAAAATTGAAAAAACGTCTAAACAATGCCTCGATGTAACGCCGAGGCAAAGTGGCTGTGATGTAAAAGCTTTTATTTGGTGTGGGTATGGCGCTTGGTAATTTTATGCTCCAAAATACACTACTCAAAAATTGAAGTGAGCAATTTGAAGTATTATAAAGGGAACTATTTTGTATATGTAGTGATGTATTGAGTTAGTCGTCTCCTGTTAACCTTCTTGTAATGTAGACTGCTTTAGAGCATCAACATGGTAAAGACATAAAGAAAATAAAGATTCTACTTGGTGGAATCTGAAGATATAAGGAAGGTTTCTTCTGTTACAAACACCTTGTGTATATGGCTTCAATTTCCTTCGATGAGGTTCACAAGTACACATTTTGAGAGATGAAAATTTCGAAAAACGTTGACCAAATTTAATCAAAGCTGCAACCTCCGGGGAATATTAGTTTTCTAAGGTTGATTTGTGTAGTTTCCTAGTGGTTTTTAAGGTGTACAGTGATTATATTTGGAGCACGTGATTGCGTCAAGAAATTCGCTAAAAATGTGCTTGGGAATCTGCTCATCCAAGATTCCTGCACTTCCTCGAGGTCCCAAGAATAAAATTACCAGTTCGATCACTTGATATTGAAGACAACAAAGTGATGCACCATGCACCTACATCCGGTTTCCCATTTCCATCATGCTTCCACCAGCGGAAACTCTTCAGTCGTTTCGTAAGAATGAGAATGTGGATAAAAGCTCGACACGCAGTTTCGATAGAGATATATCCCAGCCCAGTGTAATTTCAATCACGACAATTGGAACAACGACTGAATACAAATGAATCTAGGAATCGTTGTTGGGCTTATCGGCTACGATCTTGTATGAAAATAACTAACGGATGTCTGTTTCGTGTTCTATCAGGCCAATTCTGATTTCTGCTCTGAATTTGGTATTCAAAGACGCATTTCGGGCTGGTTACTGGATGATATCTTGTCTGGTATCCACGTAATATATGTGCGTTATCGAATTACTCAGCTTTTTTTCCATTTTTCCTGAATTTTCATCGATATCCCTTTTTGCATGCTGCAGAATTCATGATACCACCACCACCAAGTTATGCTCAAAATTCATACTCTCGGTATTTACTATATTGCAGAAAAATGATGGAAATACAAATTATTGTGGACTTTTTTCCAGTTTTCTCATGTTGCCCAATCTTTCTTCCAGAGTATTTCAAAATCGTGGTTTCTGACCGAAAAATAAACGAATTCTTGCACTGGATCTTCAAGTACATCAGGGAATTATAAATTCATCAGATAAAAACGTAACAAGAGTCTGACACAAAGCCATTTCTTACTGTACTGTAAATGCCGCTATTAAGCGAATAAAAAACACGTATTCTCAATGTTTTCGTCTATCAGATTCTGCTGTAGATTTATTGTACAACGTTGTTTGTATAATATACTTTGCTGGCATATAAAACCTGTTCGGCAATGGTAAATATGTCAGCAATGTAAGAATTCAATTATTTCTCCACTATTTGCAATTAAAATGGTATGACTGGGTGGGATATTGTTGAATTCCTTCAGTCACCCAACCTATTGACAACAATCCTCGGCGTTAGCTGAGGTGATATGAGGAGAAATATTTCCGAAAAAGTCCATCTTTCGATGGTTGGTTGGCTGCTGTGATAGCGATAATGGATTGCAAAATGGTGGGAGTGTGTATAGGTTCATTATGAAGCATTACTCAAGTGATAACATTTTCATCTAGGTGTTATGCCACTGAAGGTTAACTTTCTCATTTCATATTTATGTGCATTTAGAATGGACATATTGAAAATAAAAATTATACATACGCTGCGACATAGAAAATTGTTTCGTTATAGGTATAACTTCGGTCGCAACAAGAATAGTGAGTTCGATCATCATCCTGGATCTATACAGTGTCTACAGTAGATGCAGCAAAAATGCAGAGTGTGATTATTTGTTCAAAAATATCAATAAACATATTTTTTTAGATATGTGCGGAACGGGAACTCTTCTCACGGTTCCTTCTAAAAATTGATACCTATACCTATTGAAATAGCCTCTCATTATCCTGAGTATCATTTCACATTATTTTAATTATCTGCCTAATCGCCTGAAACAACCGTTAAAATGCATAAAAAAATTGCAGAATAGGTTGAAAAAATCAATTTTCTTTTGAATGTTAATTATAATTCATACTCATTCTAAAGTTCAGACAGATTCCTGATAGAATGTCCTTTAACTCCAACCGCATTCGTCAAATGACCACAAATAGGATGTCTGAAAAATCTGAAAGGATTAATTTGCCGAACATTTAACCTTTAGGTACGATATTTGAAACTGGAGAACGTGTTTCGAATAATGATTGGATAGAAATGGCTCTTCTTCACGTATTGAAAATTAAATTATAATCATTGAAAAAAAGTTGAAAATAATGCCTCAGGCGCTGTTATTTTCGGTCATGAAATATACAGACGAAAGAAAGTGAACAAGACGTCCTTGGAAGTGCAGAATCATCCAATAAACAGAATTTGGCTTTGTTGTCGATTCTTCCTCGAATATTTTTATGAATAATAGTTTCGTATCTTGTGTTCATTCGAGGTCGAACTATTTTCAGTGAATTTTTCTCGATATGGTCAATTTTCCCTCAGATGAATTATATGACAATTTTCATCTAAGAATCTAAACTCTCCTTCATTTGAGAAAGAATTACAACAGAAAGTATAAGGCCTATAAGAAGGAAGTAGAAAATACGAAAGCTTTTATGAATACCTTGAAACTACGTTAGAGGAAATGAAAATCAACGTCAAATTATAACTAATATTGTAAAATAATTAGGTATAGGTACATGAAATTTTACATTTTGATATTCTGACTCTATTCAGTAGTTTTTGTTCATCAAACAAATGACCTATAAAAAACACGTCTCAAATTAATAATTCGAAAGAAACGTCTTCTAAAAGCTTATGTATCCATGTCAATTTGGCAATTGAGAAAAAAATAACATCCTGGCTATCGTAATACTGAGGTGGCAACGTCGCTTTATGGAAAGCAAAAGTTGAATTGGCGAATTAATCTCACTCCCACAGGCAAATGACATTTAGGAAAAAAAAAGGCTAGAGGCAATGACGAATGCAGTAGAGGTGCAAAACCTGTATATTAATTATTATCATTTTTATCGTTTAGTTCGATGACCGAGATTGTAGCCTAATGAAGAATACATATATGTGAATAAATTGCAATTTTATGGAACTGTTGATAGCTGCTCATGGGCTTTTATGATATTTCTCAGAAATTCTGGATTTGTTATCAGTCATTTCTTCCGTGTGTCATTAATCTTCCACATATCTTGTCATTAAAAATATAATCTGAAAGATTATTATCATTTCTTCATTTTTATCCCTACCAAATTGTACCAAAATTGTACCTAGTACTTTTAGTTGTAGTAGGTACATTAAATTCATACCATCATGAGATTGAAAAAAATCAGTTAGGTACTCAAATTGATATTAATATAATAATGAAGGATTATCAACCATTAGCAATAAAAATTATGTGATTTTTAAACAGTTTCCAATTTAGTCTTTCAAATCTTTTATTTAAATCCTTCGATCTGAATCACACAAGGGTGCACTGGATAATTCAATATTATGAAATACAAATATATATATCTTCATATCTCTCAAATTATAATAGAGACGAACTCATATATGAGACAATATATGACGAAAAACCTAGAAGTGATTAATATTTCCACACACCAAATCGAAAAGACAAACAATGACCTTTCTACTGTGTTACGTGGAGATGGAGATACAATTGAAGATTTATTCGAAATGCCAAATAACTACTCGAAGAGAGAAATTCAATAAACTCACATTGTGATGTGAATGCTGAAATCTTGTGGGTGGTACCTCACTTAAGGATTCACGTAATATAATTCCGATATATACCGCGTTTTCGTTTGTTCGAGAGATAAAACAAAGTACCTATGCTTCGTTTCAGATCGATTTTTTCTGTAACTCACATAAATCAGAGAATTAAAAACTTTTGTATATTGGTACATTTTCATTTAACTCGACTACTCTGATTCAATTATGAATAAGAAATCTACAATTGTTAGATCTTATCCCATGAACCTTTAATTAGTAAATGTACTTTCTATCATTTGCATTCAGCATCGAATTACACTTCCCTTCACTTTGAAGATTGTGATTTGAAATCTTCATTGGTGACGTTTTCTAGCTGAATAAATCTATCAGTAGAAAAAGAAATCCATGAAATCGTGAGATTTTTGGATCCATTAGATTCATTAAAGTTGAAAACCTATATCACAGAGACGGCCTAAGTTCGTTACTAAAATATACTTTCCATTCCTTAGTTTAGTTTAGAATTTTCTGAAACAGAAAATAGAGGACTGACTTTTCTGGATCATAACAGCTAGATATAATATTATAATAAGCAATTTTAAAATAGCAATATCGCAATAGAAGATGGGCAAAAAGAGTTTAAGTTGCGGTCACCAAAACTTTAAATTGCTACTGTTTTCAATAGAAATATAGCCAAGGCATGCTGATAAATCATAATTCGATTTCAGTTCATTTTGCTAACATGAAAGTGAAGAATTAACATCGCAATATGGGATAAATTCGATTTCAATCATATGAATATGAACATCAACAAATAACTAGAGTAGCTTTCCTAATATTTTTTCATTTCTGAGATTCGTTTTGAAGCCACGCAAAAAGAAAAATGTAAAACGTATATCTTACTAAGGAGATCCTCATGGTTTGATACAAAAGAGATCTAAAACCATTTTAATATCAGTCCCAGATATCCTCCTCAAAAATCCAAGTTTTCTGATTAATCTCTTATCTGAGCCTCTTTTCTCATTGAAAACGAATCGATTTAAATTTTATGAATGAAGATGGACAAGACATTGGACCTATAAAGGAGTATTTCTTAGTTCTATATGAGAATTAGTAATACCTGCCTGTTTCTGTGAGATACTATAAAATGTTATAGATGTAGATTTTATAGACCCAACTGGTCTCCGAAAGCACATGAGTGGTACAAATCCCCTAAAATTTATGTTGGCGTTTCTAGTTAAACAGATTAGTTACCCCTGCATAAATAAGTATATAGATAGAAATTCAGGGTTTATCTAATAAACCAACGAAAACTTCGAAAATCCAATTTATTTCTCATGTATTTACAATATTATTTGTCAAAATATCAGACCGAAGTTACAATAATTTAAAAAATACATAATTACTAACAGTACACTTTCTTTTCAAACAACCATGCATGCCATACAACTTATAGAAGGAAACGGTTTTAATGTTGCTGATTCTTTCTTGCCAATGTGAAGCAAAAGCTCGAAATCATCGAATATCCATTATGAATTATAATATATTTGCGTATCCCTAGATTTATATACATGAAGGTGCTAAGATACATTAATGAGAGCTGACCAACGAACATGAGGTTTGAACAGCCATCAAACATGTAAGATCTCCTGAAATTTCTTTCAAAACTTCGCTACCCATTCTCTACCTAACTTCTAGGACTGAATCTTCTGCCTGACCTAGAAGACGAAGGTGCTGGGGCGTCTTCTTTGTCTTCGTCATTCGCTGGTTGTTCTTTTTTGGGAGCATTGAACCGCTTTCGACCATTAGATTTGTTCTTCGAAGGTGCAGCTGCTTTTTCTTCTGATGGTGCACTCTCCTCTGCTTCATGGTTAACTGGTTTACTGTGCTTGTCTGTAAATGCGAATATGGATGTAATTATTCTATGATAAGGTTATTTAGCGCATATTTGTGTATGTTTATGTCAACCCAGTACTGGATTTCATTGGATTTAGAATGTTCGGTATTATTTATGCAACCTCAGAAGCCTTCCTCTTCCTACAAATTAGAATTAATCGAAGCAGGCAGTATTTTTTGGAGGGAACATTCAGTTCGTTAAGATTTATTTCAACCTTCATTGACAACTATTCGATTTTTTTTTTAATACCAAAAATGCAATTTCCTTTTCGAAATATTCAAGAAATAGATCAGTAGAACGGGCTCATTTTCAATATGGAGAAATAAATCTCAGAAAATGATAGGTATTCAGAGAAGAGCCGTGATAGCTTTGAACTTACTTAAAGCAGCTTGTTCTCTTCTTCTTTTCAAAGTTGCTAAAAGATCATCGTTACTTCTGAAAGGCCTGACGACGCCTGCTTTGAGGAATTTCTTTGAAGTTTCAGTGGTGGAACTTGGTTGTTCAACTGGCTGCTCCTCAACTTCTTCGCCTTCCTCCTCAACTGGTTCTTCTTCCTGTAAGAAAAGGTCTTAATTAATTATGGAATAATCATAAATGTGAGAATCTTTTATATTTTAACAAGCGTCATAGGAATTAGATCAAAAAATTTCCGAGAATGGCAGGTCTCAACATGCTCGTGGACTAGCATAAGAAATAGATCTTGGCGAATTCTCTTGGTGGAAAACGATGCAAAGAATCTGAAACTACGCTCAGTTGGGCTGGTTGAACCTTATCAAAAAATCTGAAATCTTGCCATTTATATTCATCAAGTTGACCTTCTCTTTCACCAAATTTCACGAAAACTGTAATCGCCGGGTTGATCTTTGAATACTAAGTTTACCACGTACATCAAATTTCTCCATTTCTCGGAAGAGTATTGCGCCTACTTTACTTTCCAAGGTGCATTTATTTCAACTGAATTTTTATGGGTGCACTCAAGTCGTTTTGAATATTGGATGGATTGATGGTGGTGAAGATAAATTTTCTCTTCATACCGACAACCTGGGTTGTAAATTTTGATTGCAGCACCACGAAACAACTTTTGATGATCGATTGGATACATTTATAGTTCGGTTTTGAGTTGTGTAATAATTTTACGAGAACAGTCCTAGTTTACACATTCACCCATGGTTCTATATTAAGTATTACCGATTTCATGGTAAATAATATGAACGGTACCAATGAAATTATTCAATTCCGAGAAATTGAGAGAGTATATCATTAAACAAGTGCACATAGACACCTGTACGAAAAAACTTCATTATAGAATCATAAACATCCAAATAGAAAAGGTTTTTTTCAATGTGAATTTGATTGAAAAATCTGCAAACATTGTTTACCTCTGGTGGTGGAGGTGCTGCTGTGGTAGAACTTGTTTTTGCGTTTCTGGAGGTCAAAGGATTTCGTCTGTTCAGAAGCGATCCCCTGGAAGCCACTGGTGATTTCTTCGGTGGTGGGGGAGCTGGTTCATCGGCGTAATCATCATAGTCACCATTTCCTTCGTCCGCAGGCCTTCCACTGCATAGCGCTATCAAGCACACAAGCCCAAAAAATAGCCTGTAATTGGGAAAAATCAGACTGTGTTTTATGTTACGACAATCATGAGATAAAATTTTTGGTTACAGCGTATCTCCCAGAAAAATTATCGCAGATCTTAATATGATACATATCCAGAGAAAGCAACTCTTCTAGTAACAAATCTCGAAATTTCATCGACTCCGGTGCAACCGTTCGTTCTTGAGGAATTTTTAACTGAACCCATATTTTTCGAGATTTTTTGAAGGTCAACTTTTGACAGGAGTGAGTATCTCCCAGAAAAATCATCGCAGATCTTAATATGATACATATCCTAAGAAAGCAACTCTTCTAGTAATAAATTCTCGAAATTTCATCGACTCCGGTGCAACCGTTCGTTCTTGAGAAATTTTTAACTGAACCCATATTTTTCGAGATTTTTTGAAGGTCAACTTTTGACAGAAGTGAGTATCTCCCAGAAAAATCATCTTAGATCCATTGAGTATTTGAGTACTCAAAGGTAGATGGTAGACAAGTGCTAACTGCGAACCAAACAATCGTCACAAAATCAAATTAAGGTCCATGCAATCTCAGACAGTGGCGCAGTCCAAGGATGCGGACGCCCACTCAGACGATGATGGAAACGAGGATTCCGCAACATCTTGTGACCTATGTTCATGATAAACGTCTTATCCACTTTCACCTCTCGCAATTTCCAGTGCGGAACTCCCATCTCCACGGTTACTTCACAAGAAGAGAGGCGCATCCTTGAAAACGTTTCTGGAATTTCTCATACGCAAACCGAACCTGTTTTTCTTGGAAGTTGCAGGGCGTTGACTGGCCGTCAGGGACACACGGAGTGTTTGCGAAAAGTAATTCGGAGGTTAAGGACAGGAAAACGACCTTATGACGAAAAAGGTGGTCGGAAGTCCTTCATGTTGTTTGCGAATCTGAATCCTGTGCAATCCGAACACCCTTTTCGCTGTTCTGTCATTTTGGGTCTTTATTTCTTGAAGCAGAAAAATTCTGTGCACTGAAACGTTGCGCTAGACAAACCTACATTCATTTTTCTGTGCTGCAAGCAAAAGATTTGCAAGAGTGCAACTCTTCTACTAATAAATCTGAGAAGTTCACCCATCTCAGTGCAACCGTTCGGTCTTGAGGAAGTTTTAACTAAACCCAACTTTTTGGGAATGTTTCGAAGGTCAGCTTTCGAGTGGTTTTTCTTCCAGGATAATTATCGTAGATCTAAATGTGGTACATATTCTGACAGAGCAATCCTTCTAGTAATAAATCTGAGAAGTTCATCCATTTCGGCGCAACCGTTCGGTTTTGAGGAAATTTTAACTGAACCTAACTTTTTGGGAAATTTTTGAAGGTCAGCTTTCGAGTATAGTTTTTCTTCCAGGATAATTATCGTAGATCTTAATGTGATACATATTCTGATAGAGCAATTCTTCTAGTAATGAATCTAAGAACTTCTCCCATCTCGGCGCAACCGTTTGGTCTTGAGGAAGTTCTCATCTTTTTCTGGATTTTTCGGACAACTTTCGACAGGAGTATCTTTTCCTACAAGAAGTAGAGACTTCTGAATGCTGAATATTGCATGCATGCAAAGTTTCAAACCATTTCAAATAAAATATGAATTGAAAAAATACTGATTCGAGCAGTTGTGAGTTTAAAGTTAGTAAACTGTAGATAATGAGTTGTGAAAAAAAATTTGAATTTCCATCATCAATAACGATGCTATAAATATTTTAGAGAAGTGTATCTTCGAAAATCTATTGAAATCGAGCCTAGGAAGAATTGAAGATCCTTTAACATATTTCAAAATACAAAGTTCGAGGCATGTAAATTGCGAAGAAAATCATCATTTATATCTGAATGATTGGAAACGAATTTTAGTGTCACTTATGTACGAATTTCGAATTCCTTACTTGGTTAACTTTGATAATCATACAAAAAAGTGAATATTAATTCGATGAAGATACATTAACCAATTGTAATCGACCAAGATTTCAATTTTAATTCCACATCGACTAGATATTATTAATTTCTTGTTACCCAATACCTAACTTTCATTTCAGATCGACATAAACATGTAACATAATATCCCAATAGATAGATAATCCATATGGATTCGAGAAATAACTTCACTCTTTTTCAGTGTAATAATGTTAATAACATTTTTATAACTCCAAATAATTGAAGATTGAATAAGGATCGAAATCCACTTTCTGCTCATTGAATTCCATAATATAGACGAAATTTTCAAATAACCTCTTCGGAACTTCCCCAGATAATTAACAATTTCGTTCATTTCAATAAAAAGTTTTCGTCAACCTGAAAAAATGTATGCTAAGAGATTCTTTACATGCAATAATATCAATGTCAATCCAAATGCAATATGAATTCAAAGAAATATTATAATAGTGTAGAGCTATATCACTTGATTTTTGAAGATAAAAGTCAACATGAGATAATATGACTGAGAAGACAAGATTTATGAGGAGATTAAATTGATGACATGAGATAAAATTAAACTACTACTTGAATATTCAAGGTAGGTAACATCGGTGTTTTTTTTTTCAAGATACAGAAGCAGCTCCATTACAATTTTATAATAGCATAATAGCTTTCCTAATCTTATATCATCTTATAACCTAGATTCATCAATCAGAATCACACACGGAATTTTACGAAGGAATCAAATTCTTCACCTGCAACCGATATGGTTTCGAAGACGATCACTCTGTATCGATTTCGCAGAATGTGTCACGAAGAAGATTCCAAATATCACGAATTAATTGGATTATTTAAAGCGTGACGTAGAAGTTATAAAAAATCCATCGTAATCAAATGTCAAGGACGGAATTCGATTTTTGACCGTTTTATAATTGAAAATATTCAATAACTTTCACTCTCGCAAACTGGATTTCATGAACAGCACCGATCTGTCTCTATACCTGCGATAAGTTTCGTGTGGTTTTACCAAATTGGTACTTGGCAATTAACATAGGAATTCGAACGTTATCCTCTGGTTATCGTTTTGATTCTCGGATCACCCAACCTATATTTAAGTACTTCGGATAGTCATTTGATTGGCGGTCGATATCAATAAAAGTACCTCGAAATTGATAGCTCGTTTTGAGTTAGATTTTGAATGGGCATTCTAACAATACGATCAAGTGATAAACTCTTGGGACAAAAAAGATTGACAATCATACATTGAGAAAAAGATGATGAAAATTTTAAAATTTGAGACAATATCCTTGAATTTTTTTTTCTGAATTGAAATAAAAACAAGTCAACTACCCCCAATCGATTTTTTTATGTTCAACTAGAGGTATATAAATGTGTCCAAACGAACAGAGCAAAGAAATTTCAGAGGAGAGAAATAAATAGTAGATATTTACAAAAATAACAATGTCAATCAAAAATTCGAGTGAATATTAACTCGATACAAACTGGTTGAGAATTTTCAGATGACAGTTCCTAAATTCATTCATTGTATCACACTGTAGATATAAGTATAGGAGATAATGATTCTCAAAAACATCGAAACACTCAACTCAACAAGAGTCAATCCTAATAAAATCATAGTTATATTACCTATATTTCATATCAAATGATGAGAAAATGTAGAAATGTATCAATTTGCTTTTGAATTTTTTTTGTCAATTCTTTTTTCGAGTGAGTAGCTTAGATGCAGCCACCTGAAGATCTCATATGAAAAGTGACTGATGGAATGAAAGGGATCCAGACATTCTATGGGAGCAGGAAGGCAATCAAAAAAATTTTGTGATGTTAATAACGTTTTTTTCTGAAAAATCGTTACTTTTTGGCAAGAAATAAGAAGATATCTTATTTGTTCAAAATTAATCAAGCTATCGAAATTAATTTTCCAATGCTTCAATATGAATAGGTAAGGGAAAAAGTGTCTTGTGAAATGAATTTGAGGCTGCTTCCTAGAGAAACGTTACCAAAATTTTTTGTGATTAGATTGTATTGTCTACTCAATTTCATTTCTGTCATCAGTTTTCTAGTTTCTCAGCAAAAATCCAAAAGTCTTAAACTTTTAACCATTCAAAACGTAGGTACTATCTGGAAAGAAAATGTTACTTTCTTCGCTAAATGTGGCTTGGTATTCATGACGAAAATATTTCAAAGACGGGCTCTTTCAATATCCAACACATACGATTAATATCGGTAAACGGTAGCCATTACTCAAGGTCTCGGAAATTATAATCATTAAAATATCTGGATTAGTGCTATCGAGTATAGTGAACCGCATGCATTAAGTCCTGCTTGACATATTATAGCAGATCCGTTCTTTTCGCTCTATGAAGGTCGAATCAAGCTACTAGAGTAAATGAACAGTTATTCCGTGTATTCCTTTTTCATCGATCAGGATAACATTCTTCTCTTGCCGTACAAGGGATACTGTTACGGTAGGCAAAAAAGTTGTTTCCGTAGCCTACCTACATTTCTAATTTCTCAATGACTAATGTCGACTGTCATCATTTAGGTGTCGAAATTCATGGTTTCCTCGATAAAAGCTACAGGAAATAATTAGTCACTTCGCAGGTCCTCATTATTTTCATATCATAAAAATGAATGTTACTAATGTACCTACTTGTATACCGAACCAATTTGTTTCTTTGACGTGAAACATTGAAATTTGTTTCTTTCCCTATTTAAATCGATATCTATACAGAAGAAAACACCTCAAAAAAAATGCTTTCATCCATAACGATAGGCTCAGTGGCTAGCAATTTTTCATTCTTTTATCATAGGAGACAGATTAAATCGAAAACTATTCCTCTCAAATCTTTTTTCACAGATCTGATCGGAGCCTTCAATGATGGAGAAAGCGAGAAACAAAATTTCAATGTGTTGTTGCCAAGGAACGCAACAAAAGATATATTTAAAGAAACCATATCAAAATATTGGTCAATTAGGCAGCAACTCATCATTCTTAGATCATTAGACACAATAAATCGAAAAATATTCGTATCAAATACACTTGGACTGGCGTTTCATCAATTCTGAATGGAGACTTCAATGATGGATCAAGCACGAAACCGACTATCATTGTGTTGTTGCCAAGAAACGTAACAAAAGTCATATCTACAGAAGAAAACCTGCCAAAAAAATGGGAATATCCGAAATATAGGTTGAGTAGACATCAATTTATCATTCCTCGATCATTAGATCATCGATAAATCGTAAAATATTCATATCAAATACACTTTTACTGGCGTTTCACTAATTCTGAATGGAGACATCAATGATGGATCAAGCGCGAAACCGAAAATCATTGTGTTGTTGCTAAAAAACGTAACAAAAGACATATGTACAGAAGAAAACATGCCAAAAATTTATAAATATCAAAAATTTATGGGCTATGTAGAAATCAACTTAGGTAGGTTGGATCATTGGACAAATTAAATTGAAAAATATACGTCACAAATACACTTTTACTGGCCTTTCATCAATTCTGAATGGAGACTTTAATGATAGATCAAGCACGAAACCGACTATCATTGTGTTGTTGCTAAGAAACGTAACAAAAGACATATCTACAGAAGGAAACCTGCCAAAACATTGGAAATATCCGAAATATAGGTTGAGTAGACATCAATTTATTATTCTTCGATCATTAGACACAATAAATCGAAGAACATTCGTATCAAACAAACTTTTACTGGCGTTTCATCAATTCTGAATGGAGCCTTTAATGATGGAGAAAGATAGAAACAAAATTTCAATGTGTTCTTACCAAGAAACGAAACGCAACAACAAAAGATATATCTGTTTGAAGAAACCATATTAAAAAATTGTAAATATCCAAAATATTGGCCAATTAGGCAGCAACTCATCATTCTTAGATCATTAGACACAATAAATCGAAAAATATTCGTATCAAATACACTTTTACTGGCGTTTCATTAATTCTGAATGGAGACTTCAATGATGGATCAAGCGCGAAACCGAATATCATTGTGTTGTTGCTGAAAAACGTAACAAGAGACATATCTACAGAAGAAACCTGCCAAAAAATTGGAAATATCCGAAATATAGCTTGAGTAGATATCAATTTATCATTCTTCGATCATTAGACACAATAAATCGAAAAATATTCGTATCAAATCCACTTTTACGTTTCATCAAATCTGATTATGGAAACTTCAATGATGGAGCAAGCGCGAAACCGAATATCATTGCATTGTTGCTAACAAACGTAACTAAATACATATCTGACACTATTATTGAGTGATTTTTGTCAAGAGGGTTTCAGAGCATTATCTACATAGCCACTTCAGTTCGACATTTTAATTCATGAGAAGTAAAAGTCATCAATGGGTGGATCTAATTAAAAAACTACCCTAGATTCATAAAGCCTCATATTTTTATTTATTCGTAATTAATGTCATGTGTATCTCAGTTGGATGTTAAATAGATGTTATATCAATTAATGAAGATCATCTGATACATGTCAAAACACAAAAGGTATCTATAGGTATCTACGAAATAATTGGACTAATAGGTAGTTACAAAACGAAACCTTCAGAAGAAGTTAATGCTTATTGAACCGTACTATATCAATGGATTAATTAAGTCATTCTCTCATGATTAATCTACATTTGAAGAGATTTTTTTCGGTCGGCTGAAACCTGAGTTGAAATATTCAAATTTGTCTGCCTGGAGGTTCGCAAGTAGATATTCTGAATGATTTCAGCAATACTGTTTCAAGAATTTGGGTCGTCCGCGCCCAACATACAGTTCTCAATTACGAATTTATTGACCAACTAACCATATTACATGGAAGATACTCCCATTCATTTCTTGTTATAAGTATAGAAATAACACAAAGAAGAAGTTTAGGCCTTGTGAGCTGATGATCAGTTAATTAATGTTAACTTGATCACCCGCCTGTAGTTGATAAAGCCTTTTAGAGGAAAAGATTATGATCGAAGGAGGTATTGACTGACAAAAACCAAGAAGATTAAGAAGACGAGAAAGATTATCTACAGAACCAAAAATATTGCAGACATTTTCAAAAGGTGCATGTCCATAATCTCTGCTCCCCTAGAATTCATTGTCACAGTTCTTGAACCTTTACAGAGGAAATTGAATATCGAACAATCCACAGAATTCAGAACTGGCGGTAGAATGCAGTATTTCGCGTCTATAATTCATAGAATTCTAACCCGTCGGTCGATTTGAACGATTCAAACACTTTTTTGCATTGCCTTGAATCGTAGATTGAGAAAATTGATAAATTTAGAACGAATTTCCGAAGGTTCAGGAATTACAACCAACTTTTTTACTATTTTTGAGATTTTCAGAAGACCGAGTTTTCGACTTCATTGCGCTAAAACTGGTCTCTGCAGATGACTCTCAATTTTTTTCTGGTTAGATAAACTATTCAAGAATATCTTGTGAAAATTTCATAGACCTCAGTGGAACATTTTGATCTTAACGAATTTTCAAGTGATCCCACCTTTTTCGGAAATTTTCCAAGTCCAACTTTCGATAAGCGTATCTCCCAGAAAAATCGAGGAGCTAAACGAAATACATATTCTGAAAGAACAATTTTCTAGTAATGGGCAAATATCCAAATTTCATTCATTTAGCACAAAAAAAATTTGACTATTTTTCAGATCTTGTTGTTGATACTTTCATGGCCAATTCCATTGTGAATATCAGATTAATTTTTTCAACCCTGCATAGTTGCAAGAACCTATGAGGAGCATCAAGGTTGAGTGTAGCACAGCCAGATCATAAATTCATTCCGGAGAGTATAAAATAACCTTTCTCCTGACAGTAAAAAATAGCTAGTCGTGAAATCCAAACAGCCGATCGAATCTTTTGTAACGTGAAATTCAATGAAATCGGTAATTTATTCTTCGATAATGGCACATCTTCAATTCTCCAGCAGGTTCTATTCGCAAATTGTTATGATGGTAACAGACACATCTTGGCTCAAAAGGTCAAATGTAATGCATTCTATCTATTAGAAGCATGATTGTATATTTTATAAGATTTTACGTAACGTAGATAATAAGACTAGGCGGGAAAAAACTCTCAGACTGTAAATCTTCGACTCTAAGAAATAATTATCCGCCGAAAGAATCTGAAGAAACTTATATCTTCATTTCCAGAACTTTTTTTCACAAAAATTTCATCTTAAAAATGTCGAGTTCTCAATGTTTACTTCACATTTTGATTAATAATCAATTTATTTATCACATAGGTTAGTGGTAAGTTCATAATTCCCTAAAAAAATCCAAAATTCTTCAATAATAGTTCTCTACAAATACATTTATAACAAAGTACCCAAATAAAATGGTTAGATATGGTCGAAAAATCATAAAAAGCTATGAGAACATTTTAAAGAAATGAGTCTTCATTTGAAGATATATATGTTTGCTAGGTTTGCTTTGAAATTAAGGAAAACAATGCAAATCTCACATAGGTATGTGTAGGCTTATCATTTCAAATGTTTCTTCATATTATCACACCCACACTTCAAATTGTAAAAGCGATCTATATAAACTATATCTGATCGTTTGAACACGACCTACTCTTTGTTTTCCTTACTCATAAACAAACTATATTCCTCTATATTTTCCTCTTTTGGAAGAGGAAGATTTTGATTTATCATAATAAATCTTTGAAATCAATCACCAAGAAATGATATACCTAATCCTTCATGCCCTCTTGAGTTTCAAAACACCGTCTTTTATGAGACTTTCCATCCCTAGATCATCTAGAGAAAATCTATTCATCTGTAACTCCAGCTCATGTAGTCCTACATGTGTATTGAAAGTTTGAATCAGGTATCACGATATTTATATAGATAGTTAATAAGTATATATCTTTCAAACCACGCAGAGGGTTCAAAATTCGTTGAATATTTTGCTATTGCAAACAAAAAGAATTGGACTCATATAAATCAACCCTTGTAATAATGAAATTATTGCTAATATTACCAAAAAGGAATATTCAAATCAGTGTGAGAAGACATCTTTTCGAAAAACATAACTCAAAATTGAATTTTATATCCTACATCTAAGAGGGAGGTTGTCCAGCCATCAAATAGCAAGAGCAATTTTCATTTGACAAATCTCGCGATTTCAAATCAGTTTCTACCTTAGTAAATTTTAAAATCAATTATCGTCAATCATGTGTGAGTACCTACTCATGAAAGTTTGATAAGCCATTAAATGTGGTAATATAAAAGTCACCTGCTAACATTTTAGGCACTTTCACAAATTGCATTAGATAAAACACCAATCATATTTGATTAGATAATTAATTTGATTCTGAAATATCACCTAACAAATTCTATCGATTTTTTGAGAATGATCAATGAAGTGAATTACCCAGAGACAACCTGGGTTGTCTCTTTGTGCTTATGTTGAACTGCACCAGAATAACTCTTGTAAAAATTTAACAGATAACGTATTCAAGGTTCTCCTGAATGCATGAAAATTCAAGGAATGCATCTTCATCCACCAGGATTTTTCACACGAAGTCTTTGGTTTCCGCTAATTCGATAGTAGTTTTAGTTAACGTAAAAATGTGTGTACAACGAAAAAAATTAACTTACACTATGCTAAGCTTCATTTTAACACATAAGATGTTCCAAACACAGACGAAATTCAATAACTAGAAGCGGTCTGCAAGACCTACCGTCATATTTATAAATTCTGAGTTCGTTTTCCCTTCACTTTGTGGTGGACCAATCAGGTTCTACAGGTGGCTGTTTCAATCTAGCAAATTCGCGTGAGCGCTCATCAAGAATGGACTGATCGAGTGTTCTGTTTGATTGTTTCGTTTTTTCCAACAAAAATCTGAAGTATTTTTAGTGCTTCAGTCGAAATATTAACTCACCAGCATTTTCGTGTCTCAGAAGATTTTTTTTTTGAAGAAATGCAGATTCTTCCTCAACGCTACTTAATTTTTTTTTAAAGAGAAGTCAGAGGATGTCTTATTGATGTCACTCAAGCCACTGCAGAGGCTTGTTCTTTATCTGTTCGATTTAATTGTTTGTTCAATTCAAAAGAGTTTGCTAAATGTCAGTGTTTATAAAACTTGACTCATCATTTGTTTTTCGACAGTTCTTCACCATATATCGGTAAAATTATAGACACAGTAACATCGGCGATTCAATTTTCCATATACTGCAAAAAATTTTGAAGTGATAAGTACAAAAATAATTCTGAAAGTCATTGAATTAAATATTCAATTTGCCTTTAGAATAGTTTCAATCTCTGACATAATCAGTTCGTGATAATTCACGATGGTTTGACTTCCCCTTAATTGGTTCCATTTTCAAGACCGTTATATGGTTCCTCACAATTTTCTTCAAACTATCGGTGAATGTTTTTCCATTTGCGCACTCAACTGTGCCTAGACCCTCACAGAAACCTTCCAACTGTACACCAGCCCAGTTGGTAGTTCCCTCTAGAATTGATTGCTCCTGATTTTGAGCAAAATCTGGTCATATGACTACTAAAATTTGCCTCGTTTCACTATAAGCAAATTAAGATCTCCTACAATAACTTCTCAAGCAGCATCGGTGTTTTTAGGCACACCTGAACCAATTTTCAGAGGAAAATCTCATTTTGTTCTCTAAATACTTCTATTGAACACTTTACATGAAACATGCTGTATCTGTTTACACATACTGCTGTGACAGAGTCTCATCATAAATGAGTTATATGAGTGGTTAGACGATAAGTAAAAAAAAATTCTTAATAAACAGGATTTTATTGTAATCAGAATAGGACAACTTAAAATCAAAAAATAAACCCCAGCTAAGATCAAAAACATTTCCAAAAACAAACATTTTTATCCTAATATCACCCTTTATCTTAGCAACAGTCATAACACTTAGAAAATTGCAGATTTATAGATCAAATACAAACAACACCTAGAATTGGGGCATGTATACATTATATATTTGTTGCAGTTGGAAAAAAGAGATGAACTAAGATTTCACAACTAACACTAGCTATAAAAACAAGGATATCAACAAACTGAACGATTTGTTAAAATGTGAGACTGAACAATTTGTTAAAACTTCAACTCAAATCAAATTATTCCTTTGTAAGAATAGTTTAAAGAGGTTATCAATAAGAAATAGTAGTAAATGAAATGATGTCGCATTCAGAATAACCCTTGGTCAAAAAAATTTTCAATCTTGAATCGTTGTTCGATTGAAACCTTCATTTCTTTCTTTTTACATGTAAATAAATGTCGTACATGCGTCATTTAGAATGCACATCTTTCACCATACATCATTCTTTAGTGTCGTTTCTATTTTATAAATAATCATATTTCTAGTATCAGTAAAAATTTCAATTAATTTACAAAAATATCAAAATATTTTCCTGATATAATAAAAAAACCGTACACAACTAGAAAATTCTGAAAAGTGGAACACTCGCATGAAACAAATCCGAATTTTTCACCTGTGTTGTTTGTACTCCAGTAATTTAAATATTTATGTCAGAGTTAATTATTTAAAACATATCGGACTGTTTAGGGTCTAATTCATAGATACCCTGTTCCATAATTTGTCTGACTATATCATTTTTTTCTTTAATAATAAATTTTTTCCACCGAGAATATTTCACAAGCAATATTTTTTGATACTTGATTATACTTACATAAATATCAAAAAATTAACTTCGGCTCAAGAACCAGAGTGCAAGAAGCAAACATTCAGTTAGTAAAGCTAACAGCCCAATCATTTTATATGAAATTCATGGGGAGGGGGTTCAATAAACCGTAACTTAGAGTTATTAATCAATTAAATTATATAAGAAAATCCTACTAATCAGTACAATACAAACTTCTTAAATAATGACATAGCATTTCACAAATTATCCCTCATCTTGAATACTTTTCTCAGTGCAACTGCATTCAAATGAAGCTTCATCTTCCTCTGTATAATTTTATATACACAATATGACTGAGCCGTCAAATAAGAGTACAATCTGTGTAAATGCAAGAATATGTTTAACGACTGAAGTTAACTATCAGCACACTGTATTTAATTACTTCACCTCCAAGCTGTACTTCAGAACATTGGTAAACATGGTGAAAATGTTTTTATTGATTGGTTATATTGAAATTCCAACCTCTTGAATACATATATTCACATTTAAATTATTTATTCAAACTTTTGAATTTTATATTTTATAACATCATGCTCAAGAAAAAAGATGTATAATGGAAAATCTTTCCTACTCCTAAAGGTATCCAGTAGGTGGTATATTAAAAATAAGACTTTAAAAATAATATAAACATATCTTGCAAGCACCTATAAAACGTACTCTGGTCTCTGTAGGTCAGAACTACGAGGACATTCATTGAAATTTGTTTCATTAAAGCTGAAAATGAAATAGAACCATTGTAGTTTAATGTGAAAATTTCGAATTTTCAAAAATACTTTTACTGGAGGAAATTAATAGATCAAAATAATGTTTATTAATTTTTTTCCTCTTGCTGAATTGTACTAAGTTTGTGACGGTTCTCAAGATATTCAGCTAAATGTATAAAATGGGTCATCCTAGCACTTTTCGAAAATTTATGTTCATGCCTAATTTTTGTGAAAATCGAGAATGAGGAATTAATTTCCTAGCACTTGTTGTTTTTGGATTTTTCGGGAAATTACAGGAACTTTGGCAAAAATTCGAACAACATAACTCAGTACATGTAGAGCTGTTAAAACCGAAGTGCGAAAGTGCTCGATGGACCATTTCATACATTTGGTGAAATATTTTGAGAATCATAAAGAATAGAGAAAAATTTCAACAGAACAAAGCAGCACAAACCTAGCACAATTCAGCATAATCATTTTTTTTCGAAATTTGAGGGGTCATTTTCACACATAAGAATCCTTCTAGTTTCGATTGTAGGGATGAAGTTATCTTTTTACAACTTTTTGTATGTATATTTTTTTTATGTTTCAAAAAACCAAAATTTGGAAAATTGCTTCATCTTCTCTTTTTGGATTTTTCCACCCCTTGTTCTACACAGAAGACTCATTGAAAGAGAAATTTATTGGTTTAAAGCTTGCGTTTCCAACTCAACTGAGGAACCACCGATAAACCCTAGCAGCAGTTGTTAAAAGAAAAACAAACCTTAATCTTTTGAGACAGATGTATCCATAGGACTAGCAGGCTGAGGTGCTGGAATAGCAGGTTTTATGAATCTTTCGGAAGGTCTCCGAGGGGCAGGTGCTGGAGAACTAGTATTACCATGATGTAAAGGAACTGGTAATAGCTGACCACAGGTATGGCATCTGAGCGAACTACCAATCACAAGTGAATCTCGTGGTGACGGTGCTTGCATCGCAGGTCCTCCTGCAAAATGTTCATCATCTACTAATCAAAATAAATGTGATATAAATCATATTTTTGTGTTAGAAATGGTATAATTTTTGCAAGATCGATAACTCAGATGGGAGTGTTAACCGCCTAAATCAGCTGTTTCTCCCATCTTATCTCTCCCACTCGCTGCTTACAAAATTACTATATTATTAGGATAAATACTACCTAGACATGAGTGTTGCCCCTGGTTAGATGTGTTAAACGGAACAGGTGATAGAGTATGAAATTGCATACCTAGAACCTGTTCGTTTAAGTGCTTCTCCTCTTCCATCTCGAGAGAGCTTTCGCTCTCTGACAAGTGTCTGCATAGAGCTTCTCTCCTCTCGACTTCCATTTGCAGCTTACGTTGTAATCTGAGATTCTCCTCCTTGATGTTACGTTCTTCTTGGGCATAACGCTGCATATTCTGAGTATGCTCCTGCTGACTATTAGTCAGAGTTTGACGTAACCTATATAATACAAAAACAAGATTTACAATTTTTGGCAAACACAGATTTAATACAAAATATAAACTAAAAAATAACCTAATTTAAAGAGAAAATAACTATGTGGAAAACTTAAAATTACCTAGTTACTTCTGAGCGGAGATTTTGAATATGTGAGGTGAGATTGCTAGCAGTATCACCATTATTTATTTCCCTAGGGCTTGTGGGATCGGAGACAGGTTGATCTAACTTGATCTGCAACATCCTTTTCTCTGTTTCTAATTTATCCATCCTCTTCCAAAGTTTGTTGACTAAGGCCTCTTGTTCTTGTTCCAATGTGTTTTCTAGTTCAACCTAACAACACTGTCTAATTAAAAACCACAGCCCAGATGTTCTGATCACAATCCATAGTGCAAATCACAGGTCTATTGTCATAAGTAACCTCATGTCAAAATGAAAAACAAAAAAACATAATAAATATACCTTTTCTCTTCTGAGCTGCTCCAAATTACTTTGCTTAGCCAAAGTTTCAGCTTCCAGTTTTTCTATTTTTCTCATAAGACGATTGACAAGGCACTCCTGTTCTTGTTCCAAAGTCTGCTCCAACCTGCATTTTTCTTGACGTAGCTGAGTGAGTTTTCTTGATAGATCATTGGTTAAGCATTCCTCCTCACGCTCATAATGATGAGCTAATGACTCTTTTTCTTTTTTCAAAGCTTGAATTTTTTTGAGCAAAGTGTTGGAAATGAATTCTTCTTCTTGCTCTGCTTTAGCTTGCTAGGGAGGAATGATAATTATATAATTACTCTGGTCATTCATAGGAAGTAGAACCACTAATTATGAAGAATAATAAAAAATAAAACAAGAGAGTAGTTGACAAAAGGAAAGTTTTTCATTGAAACTAGTAGAAATTTGAATCTTATGATTAAGCATGAGGAAATCAAAATGATTGTTGCCTAGATTGAAATAATCATAATGAAGATACCCTGTTATAACAATTTGGAAGGATGAATAAACCTTCCTACCTTATGATATCATTAGTATATACCGACAAGGGTGAAATATTTCATAATATACTTTAATGTCATGATACATATTATCACCCAACAAATAACAAAAATAATCTTCTATTCATTACCCTTCAAACTTCATCAAAAAGTGATTATTCATTTGATATAGTTACTTATTACTTATTGCTGACATTCAAAAGAATATATATATTACTTACAATAATAACAGAAGCTTGACGTAGGCCTTTATTCTCCTCTTGGAGAGCCTTCACACGAAGTTTATAGGTATCTAGCTCCACCTTCAAAACTCTATTTTGTTGTTGCAGGCTTTCTATCCTTTTCTGCAACTGTTCCCTGGTTACAGGACTTGGAGGCATCATAATTGGTCCTCCATCTATGCTACTTGAATCCGATTCACTTGCAGAATCTGCCATATCTTAAAAAAATTACAAATTGGGCACACAAAAAATCACTTCACTCGTCCGGGAATTCCATCAACGATTTACATGTTATTGTTAAAAGGTACATATTCTTTTGAACTTACTTTCAAACTTGAATATCAGCGATATAACAAATTTTCAAACGAAAAAACTAGCAGCTTCAAATTATTCAGTAAAATTTACTGCGGTTCATAAAATTGACAGCACTTCATGACAAATGACAAGCATGTCAACAGCCATTATTTTTATCATAGAAAATTGGGAAATCTTTTTGCACTTTAGCACTTTGCAAATAGAACGTTTCCTCAGAAATTGGAAAACTCTGCAACAGGCAATGAATTATATTTGATACAACGCGATCAGGTGTTAATCGAATAAAAATGAATAATATTATTATTTACTTAGCATATTCAAGCCAGACTTTCATGATTTGACAGATTTGTCAGAAAAATGAATAGAGGTTAGTTTATATTCATGCGAAATTTGTGTACGCCTTCAAATTCCGGTAAATCGGTTAAATTACTTTTATTGCAAATTATTACTGGAATGAGATAATAATATTGATGAATTACAAAAATATGAACTGATTATTTCATTTTCAACACCACTCAAAAAATATCAAGATGTTTGGTCTAGGAAAAAAATCGGCAAACAGATCTGAGGAACAGCTCACTTTGCTTACATTTGCTATTCTAACTTTAGCAGCAATTTTATGTATGTATAATTTATAATTGCGTATAGCTCCGTTGATTTCAATTTTGTTGCAGCCTTTGCTACCAGATTATTTTCTGTGTTGAGGTTTGAAAGTGTTATTCATGAATTCGATCCATATTTCAATTACCGAACTACTAAATATTTAGCTGAAAATGGTTTTTATGCCTTTCATAATTGGTTTGATGACAGAGCTTGGTATCCCTTGGGCAGGATTATAGGAGGTTATTATAAATCAATCTTTTACATTGCAATAAATATATTCTTTCTATTTCCAGGTACAATTTATCCAGGTTTGATGGTAACATCTACAGTTATTTATAAACTTTGCTGGTTTCTCAATATCACTATTGATATCAGAAATGTTTGTGTTTTTTTGGCACCTCTGTTTTCCTCATTCACTACTATCATTACTTATTTATTAACTAAAGAAGTCAAAAATGAAGGTGCTGGACTTATAGCAGCCTCATTGGTATCCATTGTCCCTGGTTATATAAGTAGATCTGTAGCTGGAAGTTATGACAATGAAGGAATTGCAATTTTCTGTATGCTTCTCACCTATTATACTTGGATAAAAGCTGTCAAAAGTGGTACTATTTATTGGGGAACACTTTCTGCAATAGCTTATTTTTATATGGTAATTTATAGTTCTAATTCCCATTGGTAACAATTTGTATACATTTTCTCTTTCTCAGGTATCTTCATGGGGTGGATATGTTTTCCTTATAAATCTTATACCTCTTCATGTGTTAACTTTAATGGCAACGGGCCGTTTTTCCCATAGAGTTTATGTGGCTTATAGTACACTTTATTGCTTGGGGACAATTCTTTCCATGCAAATATCTTTCGTTGGATTCCAACCAGTGCAAAGCTCAGAGCATATGTTGGTAAGTTGTGATATTAACCTTCCAAGTATCTTGAGGATACATAGTTAGAACATTTATCATGAAGTAGTCGATTATCTTCTCCAGAAATAAAAGTTATTATTATTACACATTCAATTTATGATTAGATATGAAACAAAAATGAGGAAAGCACTGACATAAAGTCATCAGCTTTGTATGCTTGCTAAAATATTAACCACAACAGTCCTTTGGAAGTAAGAGTGTTTAAGGCCGGCCAGAAAAAAATTGAATTTGACCGTGAATTCTTCATCAATGAGGCCAACACAATTTAAGACCATTCTTGGCTCAAAATTCAAAAATTACTCGCATTTGGGAAAAATGAAAACGCTCTCGTTCGTAGGGACCAAGCGCGAAAAATGAAGATGATAAAAGTGTCAGTATTATTCATTCTAATAGAAATGTAAAATTTATAAGACTAATTTTTCAGGCCTTGGGAGTATTTGGTTTATGCCAAATAATGGCTTTTGTGGATTATCTTCGTAGCAAAGTAACCAAATCTGATTTCGAGGCTCTCTCAACATTCTTGATGTATAGTGTGGGACTTATATTCATAGCAGGAATTGGAATACTGACGCTGTCTGGAAAAATTTCCCCATGGACGGGTCGATTTTACTCTCTTCTGGATCCGTCATATGCTAAAAACCACATTCCTATTATAGCTAGTGTTTCAGAACATCAACCTACATCTTGGAGTTCATTTTATTTCGATCTGCAGATTTTGGTTTTCTTATTCCCGGCAGGACTATATTTTTGTTTCAACCAGTTATCGGATGCTAATATATTTATCATTCTATATGGTATAAGCAGTATCTATTTCGCAGTAAGTATGTTATATTTCTTTGTACATTTATATACATATCTTTCCATATTCTCGAGGGTGGTTGGAATGACCTCAATATTCTTCTGACTGTGACCTTTTGTAATATTTTGAATTTGTTCGATTTTAGGGTGTTATGGTACGTCTTATGTTGGTTCTCGCACCTGTTATGTGTATCTTGGGTGGTATTGCAGTGTCTCATCTTCTGGGTAAATTCATGAAAAATATGGAACAAACAAAACCACAAGAGAATCGTAAAAAACAACGTCTCGAATCAAATTATATTCTCAAGAATGAAATATCTTTCACTTTTGTTGGAGTCATTTGTGTTCTGTTCATCTCATATACTTTCCATTGTACTTGGGTAACATCCGAAGCATACAGTTCACCTAGTATTGTTCTTAGTGCAAGATCCTATGATGGGGGAAGAATCATTTTTGATGATTTTAGAGAAGCTTATTACTGGTTGAAAATGAATACCCCTGAGGATGCTAGAATTATGTCTTGGTGGGATTATGGGTGTGTATCACCAATAACACCCAAATATTTCAAATAATTTCTACATTTTTCAGATACCAAATTACAGCTATGGCAAATCGGACTATTTTAGTTGATAATAATACTTGGAATAATACGCATATTTCAAGGGTGGGTCAGGCTATGGCTAGTTCAGAGGACAAAGCTTATGAAATTATGAAAGAATTAGATGTGGATTATGTATTAGTTATATTTGGTGGTTTGACAGGATATTCCTCGGACGATATCAACAAATTCTTGTGGATGGTTCGGATAGGTTAGTGTTGATCAATTGTTTTCATTTTATTAGAATTTCATCTTGTAAAATTTGTTCATCAACATATTCTTCCTTCTTTCAGGTGGTAGTACAGACAGAGGTGCTCATATCAAAGAATGGGATTTTTATTCTTCCAATGGTGAATTTAAAATTAGCAAGGAAGGATCCCCTACTCTCCTCAACTGTCTGATGTATAAAATGTGCTATTACAGATTTGGACAACTGTATACTGAAGGTAGGATGTTGGTTGGAAATTTTATCCATATTTATTATAAAACGTAAATTTTTTTAGGTGGTAAACCTCAAGGCTATGACCGAGTTCGTGGTGCAGAAATTGGAAACAAAGATTTTGAATTAGATGTACTAGAAGAAGCCTACACTACTGAGCATTGGCTTGTCCGTATATATAAAGTTAAGGATCTTCCTAATAGAGGAGTATAAAATACTTCAGTTGAATGACATTTTCCTTTTACACTAAGAATAAATACTTTTCTTTATAAATTCTTTGTTTGATTGATTGAATAAACCTATTTGCTCTCTTTTCACTTTCTATCTTATGGTGAGAATGAGAATGTATTTTTAAAATTTCGCGCATGCGTATGCTACTCGGCGAATCATGGTCCTTGTCATGTTTGAAAATAGTTGATAATGGTTCGAGAATTCTCCGTATCAGAAATAAATCGTCAATGAGTTTAAGGATTCATTACAATTTCTTGAAATAATCAGTTGCACCTTTCCAAAATGGGTAACAAAAATCGATATTTCGTCACATCCCTAAAGTAGCGGATGATAGCGGAGAAACACGAACTGTTTGAATCAACCTCCACCCACCAATCAAATTCATCCACATGTTTATGACTGCTATGTTGTGTTGTCATTAAAGTGACGGTAATTAAGTTTCGAAAAACTAAAATACACTTCTTATAGGGATTTCAATTCCTATAAGGAATTAATGTGTGCAAACTTAAACTGTGATATGTCTAGTTATTATTAAGTATTTTGTGGTTAAGATAATTGTTTCACTTCAAAATGAATTTTAACATCCACTTTTGCTCATTAGCGTTTGTATTAATCTATACAATAAGTGCAGTGTTGGCTGGTAGGGATTTTTATAAAATTTTGAACGTGCCGAAGTCTGCTACCCTACACGAGATCAAAAAAGCATATAGAAGACAAGCCAAAGAATTACATCCTGATAAAAATAAAGATGATCCAGACGCTTCGAGAAAGTTTCAAGATTTGGGAGCCGCTTATGAAGTCTTGTCTGATGAAGAGAAAAGGAAAAAATACGATAGATGTGGGGAAGATTGTCTTCAGAGAGATGGTATGATGAATGGTGGAATGGATCCTTTTTCTAGTTTCTTTGGTGATTTTGGATTTCATTTTGGGGGCGGTGAACAAAACAATGAAACCCCCAGGGGAGCTGATGTAAGCATGGATGTTATGGTGACATTGGAAGACCTTTATTCTGGTAATTTTATTGGAATCACAAGAAATAAACCTGTGATGCGTGCTGCAAAGGGAACCAGAAAATGTAACTGTCGTCAAGAAATGATAACTAGGAATTTAGGTCCTGGTCGTTTCCAAATGATGCAACAAACTGTGTGTGATGAGTGCCCAAATGTAAGATTAGTTAATGAAGAAAGGTCTTTGGAAATGGAAGTTGAACCAGGAATGGTAGATGGTCAAGAAGTTAGGTTTAATGGTGAAGGAGAACCACACATAGATGGAGATCCTGGTGATTTAGTACTGAAAATAAAAACGGAACCACATCCTGTATTCGAAAGAAGAGGGGATGATTTATACACCAACATTACCATTAGTTTACAAGTGAGTTAGTTCATAATTTTTTCAAGGGGTGTTTTCATTACATCAGTTTTATATTGATGTTAACTGTTAATCACACTAGTGCAAAGATCTAAATTCGAAGTGACCCGTAAAAAATATCCCATCATTGAAGAAGAACTTTGAATTTAGATCTGTGCCTATCCAATTATGAATTATTATTCAAAGCTATGTCGGTGTTGACTTCCTTACCTTTTTATTACATCTTCTTAGGATGCTCTGACAGGCTTCACTATGGAACTCAAACATCTTGATGGACATATGGTTTCTATAACTAGGGACAAAATAACTTGGCCTGGTGCAAGAATAAGAAAGAAAGGAGAAGGGATGCCCAATAACTCAAACAACAATTTATATGGTATACTAATTATTACCGTTGATGTAGAGTTCCCAAAAACAGAGCTAACTGATGAACAAAAAGAAGGTAAACAAAATCTCTCATCTTTATTATTGAATCAAAACATTTTCGTTTGTTACAGATATTAAGAAAATTTTAAATCAAGAGTCAATTAGCAAAGTGTATAATGGACTGAGAGGATTTTGATGTGATGTGTATAGGTGATCATCTTTAATTAGGGCATAAACTTCTGTGTTCTTATTTTCGAGTAGAAAATTTATTTATTTCATTTGGACTTTTGAACTTACTTTGTTGATTTTTTGTAAGATAGATTTATACTTGTGATAATTTTGTTTGATTTTAACACCTTGAAATACTTATCTTTAAATATACTGTAGCAATGATCTTTATTAATTAGGAAATTATTGATTTGAAAGGAATTGTGCAAAGCTTGGGTTGAAAAGAATTTCATGAAGGCCTTTTACTAATAATCATTTCCTTGGCCCAATATTCACACTAAAAACAATTTTTGTCACATCTGGAAAAATATTTTCAATTCATTTTGCATATATTGGCCCTTGGTTATGAATTCAACATTCATACTATATACGCACAAAATGGTTAGAGTTTAAATTATCCAAAGTTCATAATTCATTAAAGATATAATGAATTTTTTATTTAGATTCTTCAAACATTATACTAGGTTCATCAAATAAATGTACATCCTTATCATAAATATCTTCAGGGACTTCATCATTCAATAGGTAAGTTGGAAAAGGTATGGGGCTGCTAGGCCTTCTGGTTGGTAAAATACTGTCATAGATATAAACTACATCATTGGTTCCTCCAGGAATTGCTTGTCCTGATACCCACAAAACATTGTACTTAGTATTAATTCTCCAAACTTTTAAACCCTTTGCCACACGGTATCTGTTTCCCATATGACCAGGCATTTTAGTACCTGGCCATACCCGTCCCTTCGCTCCTCCACCACCAATATTACCACCTCTTCGGTGGGTTTTTGTTACACCATGTGAAGCAGGCATGCCTTTGAACCCATGGCGTTTCATCACACCTTGGAAGCCTCGATCAATACTTAAATATGAGAAGATGATTAAAGTTATTGAAATAATGTACAAATCACTTACGTTTTACCCCTAACATCTACATAATGACCAACAGGAAAATGTAATGCATTCAATAGGGTTCCAGCAGGTAACACACCTTCTGGACTGACCAAAAAACGAGCTAATATTCGTTTTGGTATAACTCCACTATTTTTAAAAATACCACAATATTCTTTGGTGAATATCGAAGGATCTGCAGCCTCTGCTCCAAGCAATAAGCATCCTTTCTTATTATAAATTTTCTCTACTCTTTGCCTAGGTGGATTGTGCTCCTCGGGTGGAATATATTTCACAACATGATTATCTAAAACCTATCATCACCAATATATCATCAGCAATGCACAAAATAAGATGGTTGAATTATACCTGAATCAATGTTGTGCTGATTTTTTTGCCATTCTTTAACCAAAGTGGATAGACACCTATTTTTCTTCCAATCAAACCAGTTCTTTTCAATTTGTTATTCCACTCAATATTTGTATTTATAGCACCTACTGGTTCAATGACACTATATTTGTCTGTAACTACTTCTTTTACAAATTCCTTATTATCAGCAGTCAGAAAATTCGGTTCCAACTGAAAAAAATTGCTATTTTAAGAATCTCAAGCCTCGTAACAGTCTCAGCTCATATTTGCCAAAGAATAAACTTACAGATCTATGTTTCTTTGTGAGCCAAGTAGGATTTCTTAATTTTGGCCTGAGGAAAATGCCTTTATTCCTTACTGTGTCATTACTAGCGATCCTGCGGAGAAAAATTAGATTAAAATAAGAAATTAGTTTCTCTCATAGTTGAATAATTACATCAAACCACGCAGTTTCTCCTCCAACTGTTTGAATGCCGTCCTGTGAAATACGTTGCATAAAACTTGAGTCATTTTTCCTGAGATATGACTTTATTTCATCAAAACTAATTTTTCATTTTACTTTTCCCAATTTCCCATTCATGAAGTTTTTTTACTAGAGGTTATCTGCGATCAGTGACAGTAGTGACAGGAAAAATCTGTCTGGGGTGTGTTCATTAACTTACTCCGAGAGTAGAGTATGAGTATGGTCATGCTCAGAGAGCATACTCTGAGGAACTAAAAGTACGTTTGTGAACGCTTCGGGTAATCAGAGCTTACTCAGAGCTTGCTCAGAGTAAGTTTGTGAACGCAACCCTGTGGTAGAAGCACACAGTTTGATCTCTTTGGTTATGTTAAAAAAGCACAATAATTTATAAAATTTATCTAAGCATTTTAGAATGTTTTCATTCACGTTTTTGAGAAATTCCATAAGTAAACCAATTTGGTCCAGGAATATTACCATTTCATCAATTCTAAGAAACGAGAATATCAAAGACAATATCACACTTGAATACCGAGAGGTCACAAAAGATAGGTCACAAATTATTCCTGTAGAAACCAGTATTAAATATTTGAAGAGTCCTGCTTACCAACAAACTTACGGCTCTGATCCTGTATGGAAGCTTTATAGAAGAAATCACAAAGGAAGAATACCACCCAAGAAAACCAGGAAAACTTGTATCAGAGCAGGTGTTATATCTACTGGAAATCCTTGTCCTATATGCAGAGATGAGTACCTAGTTTTAAGTGAACATAACACTGAATTACTTAAGCAGTTTGTTTGTCCCCATACCGGAGAAATATTGAGTTTCAGTAAAACTGGTTTATGTCAGGTGAAACATACACAGTTGTTAGTTGCACTAAAAAGAGCTTATAATTTTGGCCTTTTAACTTTTGATGTTCCCTTTAGGGCATATGATTACACTGATTATTATAAAGTAGCTGACAATTGATCATGGAAGCTACATTCGTTATAATAGGAGGGGGTATTGCAGGAGTCAGTTGTGCGGAGTCTTTGTCAATTTTGGATTCTGATAATTCAGTTATTTTATTGAGTGAGTCTGCATTAATCAAGACAGCTACAAATGTTTTTGCGATAACTAGAACTCTCACCAGTTTTGAAGTTAAAGAAGATAATTTTGATAGTTTTATTAGTAGATATCCGAATGTTAAAGTAATACATGATACATTAGAGAAAATTAATGAAGATTCTCACACAATCAAAACTAAATCTCAGTTAACCATTAAATATAGATATCTATGCTTGTGTACTGGAGCAACACCTAAATTAATACCTCAAGCCAATAATTATCCAGAAATTCTGGGTATCAGAGATACAGACTCTGTAGAACTGCTGGTCTCAAAATTGAGTAAATCTAAACGAATTGCTATAGTAGGAAATGGAGGCATTGCAACAGAATTAATATACCAAATTAAAAATGTTGAAACACATTGGATAATAAAAGATAAACATATTTCCGCTACATTTGTTGATCCGGGAGCTGCAGAATTCTTCAATGAAGGAATACTGGAGAATAAACCAACTGAAACAATTGTATGTAAAAGAATAAGATATAACGAAGAAAATGTTGCAAGAAGAGGGGCGGCTTTGGGTCCTGATTGGTACAAAAATCTCAATATATCTGGATCAAACTCAGAAGGTGGAAAGAAAATAATTATTCATTATGAAGTTGAAGTTAAAGATATTCATAAAGAAGAAAATGGCTCCCTTGAGTTGATCTTAACAAATAATGAGAAAGTTCATTGTGATCTTGTTGTATCAGCTACCGGAGTATGTCCAAATTTGAGTTTTACTTGTGATAAACTTCAGTTATCTAAAGATGGCTTCATTAACGTTGATGAATTCATGAGAACTTCTGTAAAGGATGTTTATGCAGCAGGAGATGTTTGTAATGCAAATTGGGAGCCTGCAAAACATTGGTTTCAGATGAAATTGTGGACTCAGGCAAGACATATGGGTTGTTATGCAGCTAAATCCATGTATGGTGCTCTTTCAAAAGAGGAAGTACTTCAAGATTTTTGTTTTGAAATTTTTTCTCATTCAACAAAACTTTTTGGATTCAAAGTGATTTTATTGGGTTTATTCAATGGCCAGAAGCTCGGCACAAACTATGAGATCTTATTGAGGATGACTAAAAAGCAGGAGTATGTGAAGTTTGTTCTTGAAAATAATAAACTACAAGGTGCCATTCTAATTGGTGATACAGATTTGGAAGAGATGTGTGAAAATCTTATATTGAACCAGTTGGATTTATCTCCTTTTGGTGATGATATACTTAATCCTGACATAGACATTGAAGATTACTTTGATTAATAAAAAATATCAATTCTGCTACTTTTTTCTTTCTGTTTAGATGAAAAACTTTCCTCTATTTATCTTTCAGCTTATATAAATGATTTATTAATATAATAAATTATCGCCAATTATAATCTTCGTAATAATAGACATGAAAATGACTTGCTAAAAACAAATCCAGAGCATCTGCCTCTGAAATAAAAAAAAAAGTGTTTTTATAAAACCAATTTAATTTTCAAAGAAATAATTATGTTTGTAAGGAATAATATTTATTATATAATATCTCTGTAGTAAGTATAGTTATGTATATTACAAACTAATGTACATATAAAAACTAAGACATTCAATTTGATATTTTTGGTCAAGTTCTTCTCTTGAAAAGATCAGTCACACTTTCCTGAAAAAATGTTTTGTATACTAATATACATAATTTAATGGTAATGAATAAAATTATATTCAAAAAATATTCTGGTCAGGCTAGCATTATCAGTCATTCATTAAAGAATTCTCATATAAATTTTGCTCATTTCTTAATTCTCCTTTTTGAATCAGATTCAGAAGTAGGTGTTCATATTTTTGTACAGATTTGTTGATTGTTGCATATAGAATATCCAAATCTTCATTTATATCTGGTGGTTGTATGTGTGCAAGTGATCTGTACAATATATTTATTGATGATATTATATCCTTTTCTTGGAGTTTTTTCGATTTTGTGAAACGCCAATTTATGTTTTTCATCATATCATCAACGCTTTTATATTTTCCCAAGCAGTTTAAATCTTTCAGTGTTAATGTTGCCTGTTTTTTATTCTTATAATCTGTCAATATAAGATCACTTTGTGAGTTTGAATAATAATTCACATAATTTTTCCTACACCAATCTGTAACAATACTGAATTCAGAAGATATATTTGTTTCTATATTATCTTTCAGTACACATTCAAGTTCTTCCAAAAAATTTGATTTATAGGGTGTTAGTTCTATAGATTTGCTATAATCCGACAGAATTCTCCTTTTAGATTCTAGTTCTTCTTTAAGGTTCTCAAGCTGTACATAAGATGTGAGTTGGGCTGCTTTACTTTCTTCAAATTTTTTTTTCCAGGTTACTTCGGCTTCTGCTAACTTACTTTCAGTTTCATTGAGCCTGATTCTTAATTTTTCGAGTTCCCTTATTTGACTTTCATTTCTCTCATCAAGTTGTAGAAATTTCTCAGAATTCATTGTGTTTTCATAATTACTCTGTAGTAACTTGAGTTTTAAAACTTGGGATTTTAAGTCCCTGATAATTTTTTCTTGAGGATTCTCGTTTACTTGTGCTTTATTTACTATCTGTTGTGCTTTACAAGCAAATCTCAAGGTAGCTAGTGTTTCTTCCAAACACAAATTTGAAGGGCTAATTGTTGTCAACATAGTTGTAAGGGAATTTCCACCTATACTGTCCTAAAATTAACAAAATAACATAAAGAAATGAAATGGATGAATTGGGCATATAAGATATGAAAACATCTTAAATTGGCAGTGGAATTATTGCACATACATTTTGCTAATTTTTTGCAGAGCATGGAATATTTTTTCTTATATGTACTTTTCTGAATTATCTCCAATACATTTTAATACTATTGAATATATTTTTACACTTACCTTCAGTAATCTAGTTAAAACAGAATCCCTGTAAGGTGCATGAGTTTTCTTATCAGCAAGGGATGAAATTACATGTGCCAAAGTCAGGAGGGATTTATTGATACTAATACTCTCACGATGCTTCTCTTCTAATCTTTGTGTGTTTTCTTTATTACTATTTCTTGATTTGTCATTCACTAGTCTCTCATTCCCAGCAAGGTCTACTAAACTTACACTACTCTTTCTACTTCTGCTGTCCTCATCACCATTATCAAAGCCATTTAAGAAATTCAGCTCTACTCTGAAAATACTGTGAGACCTAGATGATTGTTCATTCATACTTGTTGCAGCAATGGCTCGATTTTTATTGCCTATCAATAACCAAAGCCGAATTTCTTCATAAGTTCTCACATCTTTTATGCTTAAATTTTCAACATAGGCTCCTGAAATAGGGTTCTCCCTGACTTTTAAGGTATTTCTTTTTGAGATGTCTTCAACAACCAATAAATCATAAATTTTCTCATTATATATTTCGAAATAACTAATCTTTAAATTGGCAGAGGAGTTATCTGGCAAATTATTTGTACGAACAATCAAATCTCTGCAAAATCTAGGAATTATTCCGGAATATTCATTGGAATCTATATCCGCATCACTTCTGCCCATCATACTGAAACTTTTTCCAGACCCAGTTTGACCATACGCTAGGAGACAGGCGTTGTATCCTTTGAAAGCTGATTCCAATAAGGGGGCACCAATGCATTGGTATATTTTCTCTTGTGAAACGTAGGCGGGATAATTTTCGTCGAACGACTGAAAAATGTGATCAACGTTGAATTTATACATGTTGATTTTTTTTCGCGCACCCGCATCCACGTACAAAGCATTGTTTCTGATATCTATTATATTTTTTTCTCCACCATTTAATATTTCTCTACTACTTATTGGTCGAATTCTTACGGCAACAGATATCTTATTTACGTCAGCTTCATCACCTTTTGAGTCTCCTTGGAAAATTTGTGTTTTGGTAGCAATTCCTGAATCCTGCGATGTTCTAGGGCTATTTGATTTTTTTTGGCGATCTCTTGGGTATTCTGGCGAATAGGGGTTTTCAGAGCCATGAAATCTCGGGATATTTAATGGAGGAAAGTCTTCTGATATTGTTTCTTTTCCATTTTGTCCATCGTTCGTATTTATAGGCGAAGGGTAACAAATCTTCGATTTCGGTATTTGATTGACGGTCTGCTCACCAAGTTTTAACGAAGTTTGAACTTTCACCGCCTTTTTTGGTGTACTAGTTGCCAAAAATTCCATTTCTTTATTCCTCATCTTGATGAATTATGTAATTTATATTTGCTGAAGTCTGCAGTGCCTATCTTTTTTCAGATTATTCGTACTATGTTCAGCTCGTGTGTTGTATTATATTTTTTGTATTACCGAATGATGTTTATCTTCGAAATCGCACATATGTGCGGAAATGTGCATTTTTGTGTCGGCGCATGCATTCGAAAACATATTGAAAACATTTCTAAGGCTGGCCATTGACGGTGGACCCGATGGAGCTTATACCTGGCAGGAGATTTTTCATTTTACTTTAATGTCTTTAATCGTCGATGTAGGGGTGCTTAGACTCTCAGGAGATTTCCTTGCATATTTCACGAGGAGAATGTTTTAGATGTTCATTACCTCATATACAGGTTGTTTTAAGCGAAGTGTCAACTAGAGAACCAAATGAGATTTCTTTCTAAAAATTTGAGGGGTACAACAAATGGCCCGCATCTATCAACTGAATTCTGAAATATTGTCGTCCAGGCCGTATTTTCCGTTATGCCGGAAGTTGACGTAACACTTTAAGTAGTTTAATTGAAAGTTCCAATTATCAAGAAAATAGGCTTGGAAAAGAAAACCAACAAAAGTAAAAATAAGTCACAATTTAATAGAAACAATAAAGTAACATCACATACAAAAAGGAACAGCTATATTTAAAATTAAATAAATACAATAAAAAGTCAAATTCTTTACACAAGTTTGAAAAAGTCAATGTACTGATGAATACATTTCACATGTTGAATGTGACATTTTTTGGTTCTCTTCTTTCTACAACTCCATTTATCAAAGCTGTTTCATATTTCTGGATAGCTTTGCTCATTTTGGCGTACAATATACTCAAGTCTTCATCTTCCTCTGGAGGCTGCACATCTGACAGTATTTTATATAATGCATTCATGGATTTCGTGATATTTGCTTTAGTAAGCTTTTTGGAGGATTTATTGACATTCCAAGTCAAGTTATTCAAGAAATCTCCAACATCCTTGTATTTTCCTAAACAACCCAAATCAGCAGAAGTTACTATGGTTTGTTTGTTATTTTTATAATCTATAATCAGAAGAGCATTTCGGGAAATAGAGTAATTCAGAGAATTCATCTTACACCAATCAGTTATGGTTTCAAAATTTTGCGTTGATTCTATATTCCTATCATCTTCCAATACATCTTCAAGTTCTTCTAGGAAATTTGTTTTGTAGGGTGATAAGTGTACTGATTTTTCAGAGTATTTTATAATTCTCATTCTTGATTCTAATTCTTCTTTCCTTTTTTCAATTTCTGCTAATTCCCTCAATCTGGCAGCATTGTTTTCTTCAAATCTCCTTCTCCAGGTTTTTTCAGCTTCAGATAATTTATTCTCAGTTTCATTCAGTTTCTTTCTTAGATCCTCTAATTCCTCACACTCACTTGTGTTACTTATGTTATATTGTATGGAGATGTTTGAATCTAAGGATGAACGTTCAAAGTTCTTCTTCAGAGATCTCAGTCTTGAGACTTCTGACCTTAATTCTCTGATCAATTTTTCATGTGGATTTTCATTAATTCTGGCTCTATTAACTATAGACCTCGCTTGGCATGCATATCTGAGAGTGGCCAATGTTTCATCAACATGAAAATTTGAAGGAGTTATTGTGGCCAACATGGTGGTCATTGAATTACCTCCTAAACTTTCCTGGAAAAGAAAATACTTAGAGAAGAGTCGTTGTTAATTCAATCAAGGTGAAACACCTTGATAGAACTGTAATATTGATTCCTTTATTCAAACTCGAATTGAATTATTTAGTTCTATCACTTACCCGTAAAAGCCAAGTCAAAACAGAATCCCTGTAAGGGACAAATTGGTTTCTTCTCAGATCAGCTAATGAAGAAATTACTTTTCCTAAAGTCATAAGGGATTTATTAATGCTCACACCTTGACGTATCCTTTCCTCATTATTATGTGAATTATTCAATCTTTCACTTCCAGCAAGATCCACCAAACTAACTCTGCTTCTTCGACTACTACCACCTTCACATAGACTATCATCACTACCATCAGTTAAACAAAGTTCAATAGTGAATATACTATGTGATCTTGAAGACTTTTCATTCATACTGGTTGCTGCAGTTGCACGATTTTTATTTCCTATCAATAACCAATTCCTTAGTTCGTTATATGTTTTCACAGAATTAACGCTCAAATCTTCAACATAGGGCCCAAATGTTGGGTGTTCCCTTACTTTGAGAGCAATTTTATTGGACGAGTCACTAGTCAACAGCAAGTCATGAATTTTTTCATTATAAATTTCGAAGTAACTGACATCAAGAGTAGCAGTACAATTATCTGGTAAATTATTTATTCGGTCAAATAAATCCCTGCAAAATCTAGGTATTATACCAGAATATTCTTCAGAATCTATATCTGCATCACTCCTTCCCATCATACTGAAACTCTTGCCTGATCCTGTTTGTCCATAAGCAAAGAGGCAAGCATTATATCCCTTGAACGCAGATTCCAATAAAGGCACTCCTAGGACTTGAAATACCTCTTTTTGGGAAGAATAAACGGAATCATTTTCATCACAGGGTCTGAAGATGTGATCATACTGAAATACATGATCTAGACAAACCCCTGAATTTCCTGTTGGACTAGATTGCACATGGAGATTATTTTTTTCAACAGTTACGACACTTGTTGCTCCTATATATGCCAGTTCTCTTGAGTTCATAGGACGAACCCTTACAGCAACAGACAAATTTCTAAGTTCATCTGTATTTCCATTATCGATTTCTTGACTAGCTCTAGACTTGTGTTTCACAGATTTTGGAGTTTCGAATACGACATTGCTAAAACATTCTGGTGTCCCGATGATAGGCTGGTTTTTTGGATGGATTTTGGGCGTGATTAAAGGTGTTCTTGGTGTAGAAGGTGCTGCAAATCCATTATTATTTATTCTGTTTGCCCTTCTTGTGCTGTTCGGGACCTTTGGTGTATGAGACATGGTATTTTGTTAATAATTCGGATTTATTTAAAGCACATCACACTAAACTAAATCACCAACCATGTTGTCCTTATCTGGAGACTCGATATACAAAATTTTCGGACATCGGACTTTCGAAAAAACCGTTAACCGCCTTTACAATCTGAAAAGTCAAATCACAGATAACAAATTCAAAATAAATACGATTTCTATGGTTAAGTACCTAGGGATGCCCATCCCACCTACGAAAAACGATAGCCAAACTGCCAAATGTCAAAATTCTCATTCGGATAAATCGATATTCACATTATTGATTGATATTTTTTATTTTTATCCCTATTCATCATTAAACAATGATCACTAGTCAATGAATATGCTGTTTAATTTTTGGATTTACTAGAAATTCATATTTCTTCGAGTTTGAAGAAAAGGAAATTTGTTTGAAAATTTATGGTTTTGGTAGAGCACCTAAACTAAATTATTGTTCTATGCCTCATAAAAATATTATTTTTTTTCATAATTATTTACATACTGCTGGCCTTTATTATGAATGAATTGGTTTTTTTTTGATAAAAAAAAAGTGAATAATAATGATTGATATTGATATCGAATTTGGAAAATGAACACATTCAACACTTCAAATTCAACTTTGTCAAATTTTTCTGAAACAACACTTCACTTGGAAAGCAAACGCTGTTGAATATAAACATGATTCCAATATGAGCCGACGTAAAAAGAAAGTTATTCATGAAAACGAACAGAATGTACTTTCCGATCTCATGTATGGTGTTCCTCGTTTTTCAGTTCTCAGTAGGAGTATCTTCAACTTCCGAAGATTATTTGGAATCACCCCTGTGCTGCAATTTTACAACTGAAAATGTTAAATTCGAATACTCTTCGCAATTGATTGAAAACGAATACATTGTTATGTTTAACAGTTATTACAAACACAATACTAGAGCTAATTATATCAACTCGGCATTGAACCTTTCTGGTATAGAAAAATGGCAAATTATTGAAAGAGAAAATCCTGCAAGTGATTATCCTAGTGACTTTGATGTAGTTATAATTCATGAAGATGATCAAAAAGATGGATTGAAAGCTTTAAATTCACACCCTTCAATAAAGCGGGTAACACCCCAAAGAATGGTAACAAGAACATTAAAATTTGTGAATGAAGATCATATTTGGAAAGGAAGACGCAGTCTCAATTTGAAAAGTCAATTTTGGCAGTCATCAGGACGTCATACTGGTAGACGTTTATTAAGAGCTGTACCCAGACAAATTACTTCTGTATTAATGGCAGATACATTATGGAACATGGGTATAACTGGAAAAGGTATAAAAGTTGCTATATTCGATACGGGATTATCCAAGTCCCACCCACATTTCCGGAAAATTAAGGAACGAACTAACTGGACAAATGAAAAGACTTTTGATGATGGAATAGGTCATGGTACTTTTGTAGCTGGTGTTATTGCTTCAAGTAAAGAATGTCTTGGATTTGCTCCTGATTCTGAACTGCATATATTTCGTGTTTTCACCAATAATCAAGTATCCTACACTTCTTGGTTTCTGGATGCCTTCAATTATGCCATTTTGAAGAAGATAAATGTTCTTAATTTGAGTATTGGCGGTCCCGATTTCAAAGACCACCCATTTGTGGATAAAGTATGGGAACTCACTGCTAACCACATAATAATGGTCTCAGCTATAGGAAATGATGGACCACTTTATGGCACTCTGAATAATCCAGCTGATCAAATGGATGTTATAGGAGTAGGTGGAATCAACTTTGAAGATCAAATTGCAAAATTTTCCTCTCGAGGCATGACCACATGGGAACTTCCAAACGGCTATGGAAGAGTCAAGCCAGATATTGTTACTTATGGATCCGGTGTGAGAGGATCTAATATCAAAGGAGGATGTAGGGTATTGTCTGGTACTAGTGTAGCATCACCAGTTGTTGCTGGAGCTGTAACACTATTAGCTAGTGGGGTTCTCCACAAGGGTAATGATATCAACCCAGCAAGTATGAAACAGGCTCTTATGGCTTCTGCTCGAAGGTTACCTGGTGTAAACATGTTTGAACAAGGGCAAGGTAAATTGAACCTTGTCAAAGCATATCAAATTTTAAATAATTATAAGCCTCAAGCAAGCCTGAGTCCAAGTTATATAGACTTGAGCGAATGTCCCTATATGTGGCCGTACTGCACACAGCCTCTTTATTATGGAGCTATGCCCATTATTGTCAATATTACAATATTGAATGGATTGGGGGTATCAGGTTATATTATAGATAAACCACAGTGGTTCTCATATACTCCCCAGCAAGGAAATCTTTTGGAAGTTTCAATTTCTTATTCAGAGATATTGTGGCCTTGGTCAGGTTGGTTGGCAGTAAGCTTAGGTGTAGCTCCTAGTGGATCCACCTATGATGGAATAGCTCATGGTCATATTTCTTTAACAGTGGAATCTCCAGCGGCAGCAGGTGAATTAGAACCTAGAAGAAGTACTGTTACCTTGCCTATCAAAGCTAAAATTATTCCTACTCCCCCAAGACACAAGAGGATACTCTGGGATCAGTATCATAACCTACGTTATCCCCCTGGTTATTTTCCTAGGGACAACTTGAAAGTGAAGAATGACCCCTTGGATTGGAATGGAGACCATATACATACCAATTTCAAAGATATGTATCAGAATTTGAGGAATTCTGGTTATTACATTGAAGTACTTGGAGCTCCTTTCACTTGTTTTGCCGCTTCTCAGTATGGAACACTTTTGATTGTTGATCCAGAAGAAGAATTTTACCCAGAGGAGATATCGAAACTGAAGAGAGACGTTGATAGTGGCTTGTCTGTGATAGTTTTTGCTGATTGGTACAATACAACCATCATGAAGAAAGTAAAGTTTTATGATGAAAACACTAGACAGTGGTGGATGCCCGATACGGGTGGTGCTAATGTGCCAGCTTTGAACGATTTATTGGCAGCTTGGGGAATCGCTCTAGGAGACAGAGTATTTGAAGGCGACTTCAAATTAAATAACCATGAAATGTATTTTGCATCAGGAACAAGCATATCTAAATTTCCAAGAAGTGGCTTGGTCATATCGAGAAAACTCAACGATCAAGGTATGCACATGCTTGGTGATATTACCAATGAAAAATTTGAGGTACCTGTGCTTGGCTTACTCCAAACAAGAACTACTAACTCGAGTGGCCGTATCGTTATATATGGAGATTCTAATTGTATCGATACAAGTCATATTGAGAAAAGTTGTTATTGGATGTTAGATGCTATACTTGAATATACTTCAACGGGACATCTACCCTCTGTATTTTCCAACAACCATGAAGACAATTGGGATTCTAAGGTCGATACTGATTTACCCCTGAGAATGCTTGGAAATCGTCTCAATAGATTCTCAAAAGTTCTCGAAGGAAATCTTGGAGAATCCCAAACGAAACCTTTACCCCAATGCCCTCATTTGGTGTGGAGTCAACCGATTCCCCTTAATGTAACGGCACCCCCAAATTTATATCAAAGTCAAAAACTTTTGAGCTTAATGGAAGAAGAACTGGGACCATTAGGCATTGAAAATACTGTCAGAGATGTATCAGTTGAGGATGCAAATAGTCAGTCAAATGTATGGAGGTGGCGTAACAAACCAATGGAGGATATCTCAATGAGTGGCGATAAATTTGGATTTACCATTAGCATGCTGCTTCTGGTGATATTGATTTTTTTGTATTATATTTTCAAACATAGAACTAAACCAAAGAAGAGAAAATTGTGCAAGAAACTGATTAACTTAATCTCATTCAGGAGGGTGTCTTCTGTTTGAATATATTTAGTTTTTTTATTTAATATTTATGTGAAATGTAATTATTCCTGGGGTTGTATTTATTTAATTTTATACTAGACGATATTATTTCGGATTCTTCATGAGAATTTTTTTAGTTAATATACTAACTTCAATGAAACAGCATATGCTAGTTTTAACCATTTTTTAATGATTCTATTTGAACACAATTATGAATTGGAGTTAAAATGCAATTAGAAAAATTTAGTTGATAGACCACTTGTGATATATTATTGTATATAAATGTATACACAATAATAATAAATTATGTATGTTTCGTCAGCTTTCTTCACTCTGAGAATCCTGCAGTTTGAAAGTGGTATTAATTTCCCCCTTGTTAACAAAATCTCAAAAGGAAAAATGTGATTGAATAACAGGTTTACTTTGACAAAAAAAACTCCATAGAGTTGAAATTATTTTGTTCGAATGAATTTTTAAAGAGAATACTATATTCTAGTTTCATCTGTTAGTCAATATTTTCACAACATAAAAAAATAACACACAAAGAATAAACTTTTCTTTATTTACAACTCTATATATATATATACAACCATGAAAAAGGTCAAGGACATAATATACATAGATAATTAATAATGTTGGTGATAGACAATTCTCTAATAATTATTAATTACACAAATAAAAAATGGAATTATTATCATAAAAACAATATTCCATTAAAATAGCAAAAATGCAGTCATCAAATTATTGAATGGTAATTCTATAAAACATTGATAAAATGAACTTATCACAGACCAAATGATCAATAGTAATGTTCAGGTTCATCATCTCTTTTGACATAAACTTCTCCAAATTTGCTCATATATTTACGAATGAAGTCTTTCGCTTTCACCTTGACACTTTCACTACACACAAGCTCTTCTATTTCCGAGATGTGTTTCATTTCTTTCAACATGACAAAATGTGTGAGCTGAAAAAATAATAACATATATATGTAGTTTATTTTTGTTCACTATTTTATAAAATGTATTCTAATGGATATGATGTTAGCCGGTAGATCTAACATATTGATAGATACACTTTTTTGTCAAATGCCCACAACGATGGGAAAAAAAAAACAAAATTGCTATAGCCAATCGAAAAAAATTCGAAATCTGTCAATAAAATCTCCTTTAAAATATTTCCGTAACTCCATCTGTAATCATCAAGCACTCTTTGTTAATTTCCCTCAAAAAAGGGCAATAAAATCCGTTAGAATCGAAAACATCCCCGAAAGATGCGAAAACGAGACGTCACTGGTCATTTTCAATCGTGAATGCCCAGTCGAATGTTACGCTCATGTCTGTGTCGTCCAAGAGCCATCAACGGATGTCATCGGCGATTGTTTTATAACATGGAGTTAGCCAGAGCCCGTAAATTCTATGGTTTCTTCTGAGGATTTGTGAAATTTCGTCATAATTGATTTTTTTTTTCATAAAAATCAAGTATTTCAATATCGGTTTGCGGAACAAAAAGTAGTGGAGCACCCCGATTCTCAGACAAACTACCATTTCATATTATTTTAAGAAAATAACTCACTTTTCTTGCAAGATGCTTGAAGTCTTCTGTATTTGTTATTCGTCCCTCCTTGCAATCTGACTTCCTGTAAACATTCAGTGATGTAACAACAGTATTAGCCATTGCAGATCGGAATGCCTCTTTGATTTTCTTCGCGTTTTCCGTGTTTGAATACTTCATCTCCCTTATCTTAGCCTTTGAGGGTTGCTGCTTCAATTTTTTTTCTTTCATATGTTTTCTTCTTTGCTGCAGAATTATTTCTTTCTGTTTTTTGAGCATCAATTTATTCTCCTTATATCTCTTCAAGTCCTCCTTAAATAATAACTTATCTTCTTCGGTTCTAGGCTGAAATGTTAAAAGGTTATTCGAATCTATTAAAGAAATATTCACACTCACGCTTATTATTATTTCTTGAACTAAGGAAGAATTCTTCCTCTTTTTCGCAGAAGGACCTTCTTCATCCAATAGGTTGAACTGTTCCTTGAGCCTTTTATCAATGGAAGATTCTTCTTCAGTTGGAGAAATTTCAACATCTGGTTGAATTTCCTCGATCGTTTCAATTATCGGACTTGGGGTGTCCTCGATACGAGAAGAAATCCTTGGGATTATCGTTTTTATGGGAGGCGCAATTTTGAATTCTTTACTTATTTGTTTCTTGACTTGTCTCAATAATCTGCTGTCATTTATAATTTCTTCGTCGCTATCCGAGTCATCTGAACTGGAGTCTGAAGTTGATGAACTTGACTCCGAACTGCTAGAGTCTGAATCTGAAAGAAGTGAATTTCATAAAAATCATATTCTGCCATCATGTAAGATATTTATTTATATTCGTGTAGCTACCATCTTCTGGAGTACTTTCTGCTGGTTCCAATGGTGGTGGTTCCCACTGACTTTTCCTGATTCGTATGTGGTAGTAATACGGTCGCCCGTATTTATCTTTCGCACTTTTCCATTTAGGGGGTAACTTGGGCGGTGGTGGAATAGGACCCAAGAACTTGACATCCCCAATGATACTGATAATTTCGCTATTTTTCTCCTGCTGATACAAAACCGGAGATTGTGTTTGTCCAATCATCATCTGAGGTGAATATCCCATCGGATTGTGAAGACCTTGAACACCTGGCAAAGGAGGAGGAGTTTGAGGTGGTAAAGTAGGAGGTGGCATATTGGTAGGAACGGGGGGTAAACTGGGAATAGCTTGACCTTGATGAATGTTAGTGGACATTGTGCCACTAGTTGGTGGAATTTGGTGTATTAAAGCAGGAGGGAGTGAGGAAGTCAGCGGAGGCCTACCTACAGGTATCGGGGGAACCATATGAGACAGATTTCTACCAGTCGATAATGGCGGCATAGGTGCGGGCATCCCGTTAGACATCTGAAAACGAAGAATAAATACCGGGTTTACCACTACTCATACGTAATGCTGCACAAAATAACCATAGAGTTTGAAAATATATTCGAAAATCCTAAAATATAGAGGGTGTTCCACTTGAAATAAGACCTTATACGCCCTGAAAATTTCTGGAATAGTCAATAATATTTTTGCTCAGTTTATTACCTGAATTTGAGGCATGCCATATGGGTAGGTTGAAGTAGACTGAATGTGCGGAGGAGGTATGTTTGTGTTGGGCAGAGAAGCGGGAATGGCCATATTTGGCATATGTCCGTAACCCAAAGGATTGTCAGCAGATGGAGGAATGGGATAATTTTGCCATTGCCCAATCTGCGGATTCCAAATACATTGAAAACCTCTAGTTGGATCGAACGGAGCAGTGAACCTTGGGTCCGTGCCAATCAACATGCAGTTTTTCTCGTGCTGTATCCATAACTCTCTCTGCTTTCTTCGTCTATCTTCTTCCTGCTGTTCCACTTGAAGGGCGAACAGTTTCCTTCTGCTATATTTGCTCAATACGGTCTGTTGCTGATTGCGCTCATCCGATTTGAAATTTTTCTTATCTTGCAACCGGGATTTTTGCATGCCTTGAAATAAATATGATTTTACTTAATTTTTTACTGGATGATGATGATTTTGAACTTTTAATAAATAATTTCATTTCACAATAAGAGTACACAGCTCCACAATTCATAGGGATCTCTGACCTCCCATCAATTTATTTCAAGAATATGCACTTCAAGATTTTTTTTTGATCAGATTGAGGAGTATGTTAGTTGATATTCTTGTTTTTTCTGAAGAGTTTCATAGAAAAAATTTTCAATTTAGTATGAGGAATTCCAGTCTTGAAAAAATGCGTATTTTTTTGGTAAAAAAAATTTTTATGGGGTAATTTCTCGAATTAAAGTAAAGTTGACTTATAATGAAAAATTAAGTTTCATCTATAAAAAAACGCTATCTGACACTTTTGATCAATTCAAATCAGATTGCCTCTCCACTAACCTCTATATCTGCTTTCATTCTTCTTTTCCGCATACTGTTCTAAACCCAATCCAGCAATATAACCTTTATTGGCCTCCCTTTCATGCTCTTTCATCTGCTCTATCCTTTCCTTCTTAGGTATCCTGAACACTTCCTTGAGCTTAGACCACATCTCCACAAGTTTAGTCGCCAAAATGATTATTTCGAATTCGTAATTGGGCGTTTTGTCTTCAAGCGTCACTAGTTTAGGCTTAGTGGACGACAGATACAAATCATCTTCGAAGATATTCACTATCTCCTCCGCCAGAGCCGGTCCACGGGTGTTTTTGAAGTACGAGTTCTCAGATTTGACCTCCTGCATTCCAACAGATTTCCTAATTTGAGTTTCGTCCAAGATCTGGACCTCCGAATGATAATCGGTTTCCATGGTTTCTTGGTTAGTATCTGCTACTGGGGTGGGCGTCGGAGGCTGACTAACCTCAGTTTCCACTTTTGGGGAATTACTCTCAGAATTCGAATCAATTGATGAGCTTGAAGTTAGCGGAACCGACCACTTTTCAATGGTAGCCAAAACTTTGCTGTCTTGAAGCATTGTCTTGTTTGGTACAGGAAGTACTGCCAATGTTTGAAGCACTTCCAATCTGTAAAAACCAATGTGAGAAGAGATATATTAATGAAAAAACAGATTTTATGGGAAAACTGTGTGAAGCATACCTCAGAGAATCGTATTTTTTATCCAATTGACATAGATGCTGGGCATCGGTCATATATCCGTGCATAAGACGTAAACCATGATAATCTAAGAAGAGTCGACGGCAAGGTAGTTCCCCTCTTCTCAAAACTCTTAACAGTTTTCCTCTTTGAGCTGGTTCTTTGGCTCTTATCATCAACCTTGATAGCTTCAGTGTGTGTGCTTGATTTTTCAAACCAGTTGTAACCAAAAGATCGATTTCCTCATCTAGTTGCTAAAAAATGTATCATGTTAAGTAGCATGTTATCAAAGAATATTGCAATTAAAGAATATTTACATCATCCTCAAACAACTCCTTTCGAAGCTTCCTTTTCGATTTAGTCCTCTTCACTTTAGTCACGACTGGAATAGGAGTCGTTACTTCTTCTTTTTCTACTTTTGGAACAACTTCTTCTGTGACAGATTCTTCTGGTTTAACCTCCGGTATAGCCTCTGGCACAGGCTTAACCTCGACGGTTTCTTCAACTTCCTCGTCCTCCTCATCGTCACATTCTTCATCTTCATCTGGTTCATCGCCGAGCCAACCTCGGCATGAAGGTGCTTCACAATAACATTTTTGAGCCTCTTTTCTGTAATTTTAAATTGGGGTTTGATCCTTATTTCTGCTTCAATACAATTATAAGTCAAAAGATATTCAGATTGTATCAGTTCTACTGATACTAACAAAATGTAATATTAATGTTACTCACCCATATCTTTCAAACCTATAATCGAATGTCACTTCTTCTCCAGCTAAAATTGTTCTTGTACTGAAGAAACCTATTCGTAGTTCCCCATTTACTGTCCACTTTTGAGTTTCAGCATTTGGTTCACAGGAATGGTTTATGAATCTAGAAATGTTACCTGAAAAATAGCCTTATAGAAATACGTGGCTTGGGACTGGGTGAAGTTTTTTCCTTCAAATAAAAATTTTTATTTTCAATGTTCTACTTTTGTAGAGTTGCAATTTAAAAAAAATCTTCTGAAATATGTATTTTGCTTCATCCTTATCTGAATCTTTCACTAACCCTTTTGTGTAGCATCGATAATAGCATCTGACCTCAGAGACATGAAATAATAATGCGTGTTTTTATCCTGAGAGTATACATCTGCCCTCCTGTCAAATTCATCAGCATTGAGAACTTCCCCAACATATTCAAGAATGAATTCTCCACTGGAAAAAAATGTTTATGAATGCAAAGCCACTACTTTAAGTGATTATGAATTTGATGACAATGTTTATGAAACACCCTGTATATTTCTCCATGAACTCTCAATGGGCACTTCTGGTGAGACACATATGAAGATGAGAAGATGTGGTCCACTATGGATCACAAAGAAGGGGTATGGTCAGTATGTAGCTGAGAAAAAGGCCACTTACTACCTAACCAAAGTAACCAAAGTGTATATACTGACCAAACCCAAGCGGTGTAATGAGCTTAATATTGCCCCCCCCAACCACATGCTTTTAAGGGTATGTGGTTCCTGAAAAGCTTTAAAAGTCAGCTAGATTCTGCAAATTAACACCAAGGCTGCATTAAATCTGTCCACTGCTTATAATTTAACAGTTATCGACTGTCTCTAAAAGTTTAAATTAACCTGCCAGTCTTCATTATAGTTGGAAATCAATGTTACCTCAGCCATCAACAAAAAAACAATAATTAATAATCAGATCCAGATAAACAAGGGCAAGATATACAAAAATTTTAGTATATGAGTTGAAAATTAAATTTTTAGTTTTAAATCTACTCACTATGGAATATTTGCAGCAGCTCTTAAACCTAATCCTTTCTTATGGGTGTTGAAAACCTCAACTGGAGCAAACTGACTCTTCTGGAATTTTTTATTAGCACATCGATCACCAACTTGACAAAGATTTCCACTGAAAACAGTTGTTTAGGATGTTATCGCAATGTTGATCAAATATAATTGCTCAAAGTGCAGTTTCCGGAATTAAATTTTATTTCAAGTGAATCTTACCATTCAATCATTAAGAGTCTATTCAAGCAATCCTCACCACAAGCCATTTCTCCTCTTTCTTTTTCTTCTTCAGTCAAAAAACAATCACATGTCATTTTTTTTGCTTCTTTACATACAAATCGTTCGGTTAAGTAAATATTTTCCTTCAGATGCACAAACTGCTTCAACCGGTTTTCTACCAACTCGTCTTTAATTTGGGAATTGATTTTCACCTTTTCAGGGTCAGTATTGATGACTAGATTTTCTTTTATACTATCATTTGATTTAGTTTCCAAGTTGGATACATTCATTTCTAATTCACTGGACCTTCTCCATCTAGATTTTACTTTAATAGGTTTCTCAGAAGGTTCATTTTTACATGAAATACTCTGATTAGGAATAGCTTTTTCAATCTCATTTTTAATATCCGAAATTTCACACTCTTTTACTTTCACAAGACCATGACCAACAGAGGGCTTTTTTAAAACACTGATTGATTTTATGCGACTAGAACGTCTTATCACACCATCATCTAATTCATCACTTTTTGTTTTTACAGCAGTTTTTGCCTTAGTAGTCTTACTTTTATCTTTTTTTGTTGTCTCCTTCTTCTGACTTTTGTTAGATTTTGTTTCATTTTGTTTTTTACTTTTACCTTTCAATGTTTTTTCGATTTTAATTATATCCTCTAATAGTGAAGAATCTTCAGCTTTATCTTCTGACTCATTCAACTGGTAATCTATATCCTTCAATTTATCATCTAACATTTTACTAGTCTCATTTTCATTTCTATTATCTGTGTCAATCAGTTCACTTATAACAGGGGAATCACAAGAATCTTGCAATTCCGTTATGAATTCAGTATTATCATCCTCATTTTTCTGAATACTATCATGTGTTTGGGAAACTTCTAATTTATTTAAAACTTGAGAAAGTTTATCATCAATTTTATTCATTTCCTCCTCATCATTCTTCTTAATTTCTTCTTCCTTTAATAATTCATCATTAGTTCCTACCAAATCTATAGGTCCCACATTGCTATTATCATTTTCAGCTTCTAATGTTACTTCCTGACTAACATAATCAACTGTAACAACATTATCTACTGAATCAAATTCAATTAGCTCTTCCATTACATCTTGTTCATGTACTTCCAAATGCTCTAATTGTTCAGTTAAATCATATGTACTATCCTCTGGGATAGTAATTTGGGAATTCAAGGAAGTTTCACATTCAACTGAACTACATTCATTACTTTCTGCTAAAGTATCAGACTTATGTGCCAATTCATCACTTTCATTCACCATATCGTTCTCAACCAAACTTTCAAAATTCTCCTGTGATATGCTGATAATTGATTTCTTCGGTTGCCTAGGTTTGCGAGTGGTAATTTTCTTCACGGGCGTTTTTCTTTTAACAGTTTTTTTTGTTGTTTTAGTGTTTTTTGTTGCATCCACATCACCTGTTGTAATTTTTTGTTGAACTTTCTTTTTTCGTGGAGGCATAATGATCGCTTGGTTAGAAAATTATTCGTATTGACTACGGAAAAAACTGAACGTGAAATACATCAGGGATATATTAGTTAGATTAGAGCGATGTTATAATTTTTTCTTGTCTATGATAAATAAAAATAAACTTTTTAATTAAACTCTCAACCATCGATAAATACAAAGATCCTTCATTTTAGAGCATAGAAATCATGGGTCGAATAAAAGCAAAGTTAATCTTTCATATAAGTACATAATTCGTAGTTCAAAATAGTAAATTACTCATACTTTTTGCAGTTTCAACAAATATTTCAATAATGAACCAGAGTATAAACAACAATTTCTTGTAAAAACACACAAAAAAAAGATTTTCTTCAGTAGAAACTCTACCAAAATTCAAACTTGGGGCCTACTTTCTAAATTCATATCCGGTAGTCAAAAACTACTTTGTTATCTGTGGTTGAAATGCGCATTGCGGCCTTTGCGCATAGTCAGTGATCATTGACATCCGAAAAATGTACCAACTTCTATGAGCAAAGAGCAACTTTTCAATCTTATTCCCGTTTCCGCTGTGCTGTCTGGTACTTTGCTCACACGTCAAGCGTGGAATATCATAAAATTGTGTATTTTGTAAATATTTATTTGCCCCAATTCTCATTATAAGGCGAATTCTATAATCTTCAATATTAGAAAAAGTTATAGTATTTACTATTTGGTTGTTATTTGACTTTAGAAATAGTCTTTCACCAATTCTAATTGGCATGACGGAAAAACCAAAATGGAGACGATCACGCTTACCTCAAAAGATTGAATATGAATATTATTTAATCGATTCATAAGAATCATTAGGTAAAACTTGTCGTGAAATAATACCGATTTTAGTCAGATAAACTGAACAATATTACGAGTCTGCAGTTATTTTATGTTTATAGTGCAATAAGTAAATTGGATTCCATTACAAAACCAATATGGTAAGATTACAACTAGATCTGTATATATGTTAAGTTTCAAAGTCTTTAATTTGCTGTTCAGGTTTAATAGTAATACAACTTCATTTTTCAATTTGATATCAAAAACTTGATTTCTACTACAGCCAACGCCTTCTGATTTGTAAATCAATCCGCCATCTTGTGACGACATTAAAATATTCTTATTAATTTCAGCCACGAATAGATCCGTTGTCGTTGTTGAAATGCTTATCGGTTTTGTTATCACCAGACGGTGGTATAAATTCAAGAGAAGAAGTTCCGCGCTTTGTGAAGTAAGTGATTTTTCATTTTTATCTGATTCCATTTTTTTTTCCGCATATATTGATGATTCACATTTTTCCTATAGCTTGATGACGAAATTTTCGAAGAAACTTGTAAGCAAGTGTGTTTACTTACTGATATTGAAGAGCACCGACGTTACATTGATAGATATGTTCATGACTTCGGGAGGTTGGCTTTTAATTCAAACTTGGCTGCAAGAAGCCATGGGCAATTCCAATTGGAATTTAGTTCAAGAGGTCCTTGAATTGTTATTGATCACGCCTGTAGATTCAACTAGATTGCGACTAAATAATATTCCCAAATTAGTGAAGACGTTATCGAAAAGAGAAGATCTTGGAGGTGAGTTCAAATTTATGTTTTTAAGTGTAGTTATTTTTGTTATTCCAACTATCGTTTTGAGTTTTGATGGAATTAGGAATATTTATTCAAAGCAAACATCAAAATTTGTGTTTCATACTTATTTTATTTTATTTTCTATTTATTTATGTAACTAGGTTATTACATGTATCCTGAAGCAATTCAATGCTCAAGCAAATGTTTGGTGATAATGAGAACAAAATCTTGAAAACAAAACAACATTAAAAGTATGACCCATATATTTAAATTGATAATATAAATTTTCTTAGTGAAGGCTCAAGCAAGTGGAGTTTTGATAATGAAATCTTTCATAATCAAAAATATTTTTCACCTTGTAAAATCAGTTTTTTTCTTCCTTTGTCTATTTCAAATATCGCTCAACTCACAATACTTCTTTTTCTTAGATGTAAAAGATATGGCTACTTCATTAGTAAATAACTGGCTAGCCATTGTGAAAAACTCTACTTCTGTTATACAAGAAGAAAAATCATCAGTGAAATCTCCTGAAGCAGCCCCTATTACTATCGTGGAGGAAGCAACACAAGAGGATAAAACTCAAGAGTCCCCTGTTGAGACATCTGAACATCCTGCAGAATCTCCTGTGGTCACAAATGAAATTGAAACTATAGAACTCCCAGAACCACCTGCTGAAGAGCCGGTCAAAATGGAAGTAGAAGATGAAAATACAATTAGTACTAGTATGTTTTACAAAATAACCATCAGAGATGGAAAGCAGGTTCTTACCAAGCTGATCCATTCAGAAGAAGCAGATGAGAAAGCTGTTACTGAAGAAACAGAGCCTTCTGAAGAGGCTAATAAGAAGAAAGATGCTCCAAAAGAAGTGGAAGAGGAAAATAAAGTTGATGCGAAAAAAGATTCTAAATCCAAGAGTAGCAGTAAATCTTCAGGTAGTAGCAGCAGCAGCAAGAAAAGCTCTTCCTCTAGTAAATCTAGCAGCAGCAGCAGTAGTAAAGATAAAGATAAAAAACACAGTTCTAGACATTCATCAAAAAGTAGTAGTTCTAGTCGGGAGAAGGAAAAAAGTAGAAAAGATAAAGAAAATGACAAAGATAAACATAGAAGTAATGGTTCTTTGAAACACAGTTCTAGTAGCAGCAGCAAAAGCAATAATTCCTCAAGCAGCAGTAGAAGTAAAGATAAAAAAGATCCAAAAGAATCTAAGGAGAAGCAAGCTGAAAAGGATAAGGATACTTTGGAGAAACTAAAACCAGTAACTTTGGATAAAATAGGGAGAATACCAAGAAAGCCTACCGATGACAAAGACAAAGAGGTTAAGAAAAAACCATCCATGTCTATTGAACCTAAGAAGAAGGGAGAGGATAGACCTAAGACTGTAAAAATTTTCAATTCAAAAATGCGCTCAACCGGATTGGAGGAAGAAGTGAAGCCACCACCGCCAAGAAGTGCTGTTAAGAAACCACCACCAGTAATACCACCAATTACTATTCCTACAAAACGACTTTCACCGCCAAGAGAGAGTTTATCCACACCACCAGAGAAAAAAATCAAGTTAGAAGTGCCAGAGAGGATTGGAGCTATAAAATTAATACCACCCAAACCAAAACGTAAGTTTTTTTTGACCATCACTGATTTTCTGTTTTTATTTTTCAGGTACCAAAGCTTCGTCCAAGTCCAAGGTGGAAAATGTGAAGCAGAGCGAAAGCTTGCCAAGTGTTTTCTCCTGTGACCTGTTCTGGTGTTTGTCAATGCTTATACTGTCTGAGATATGTTCTAATATTTATAGTTTTTGTTACAGCTTGTATAAAGATGCGGTTATATTGCTTCCTAGGCCATCTGAGCTGTCATACTACGAGCTTAGGGATTTTTTAGAGCTACATTTTCATAACTCTTATTTACGGGCCACCGAAAATTGGTGGTAATTAATGTTTCAAAAATATTTTTGTCCTTTTAAATTTTCCGATTCTTAAATTTTTTTTCAAATTCCAAATTCTTCATTCATTAATATTCCACAAGTGAATGGACAGTGCAATTATTATTGGACATGTTATGTGCTGTGAACACTACCTTACATTACCTAAAAAAACATGTTTTTTCAAAATTTGTTTTCTTAGGTAGATTGATTTGGCTTCTCTTTGGTAAGTTAGTTGATTTTAAAATTTTTTTCCTGTACATTTTCTTTAAGATGACAATAAAAACGCATCACAAGTTCCACGTATATACATAGGTCCTTTCCTTCCTGTGATGTGGTAACGGGATAAAAAGAAAACCAGTGAGAGTACAAGGAGAATTATTGAAATTTGGCAACAATGGACTAAGGTTGTCAACTTGGACCAAGGCTCATCTGTAACCTTTTCGGGTTTCTCGTTTAATAATAATAAAGGCGAATCTAATTTGCCTTATTATTCTTTCCATTATATGAATGCTAAAAATTGAAAGAGACTGAAAAATACTAAAATTTCCAGTCATTTAAATTTTTCTTTCTGCATGCTGCCAATATTCAATCAAACTTCAAAGTCTGAAATTTATGGCCAGGAATGAAAAGATGAATTATATGAACGATTTGGGATATGATACATTAAAAGTACATATAAAATTTTGATACACAAACATATAGGGTGTTTCACGCCAAGTGTCCACTAGAAGTAACTAGAGAACCTAATAAGGTTTCATGAAAAATTGTGGACCATAATGAATGGACAGGATTCATTCAACTAAAATATTCCATAATATTATTATTTCAAATATGACATCCTATGTTTTATAATAATTTTAGATTCTCAACAAAATTCTAGCAATGATTTGCACACCTCAAAGTTTTGGAGAGATTAAGACATTTCATTTATTTTGAAGTAAAGCTACTCTTCAATGAGTCATCAAATTTCTTGAAAATCCTCAGATATAGGGTGTGAGACGATGTTAGATGGAGATTCTTACCTTCCATCTAATGGTCTATTAAAATACTGGGTGTTATATTTGAAAAAATAACTATCAATTTTGAATATACCCGAGATAGATTCTGGTTAACTAGCCAGTAGACCTAGTAGAATCTAGAGAGTATTCTCTGTGGGTAGTACAATTATGAACACTCAAATTTTTCTCAATAGGAAGTAAACACAATTATTCCAAACTTCTAGTCGAGACAAATTGATTAATATCCCCAGAACCTTGAGGTTTGCTTATGAGGAAGTTCGAATAGCAGTAAAAATTCTGTTGAAAATTCAAAAATTTGGTGAAACAGGGTGTCGCATTCGAAATAACAAAGTTGAGATTAACTTCCGGTGTATAACCGGAACTATTGCCGACAAGAGAATATTTTAATTGAATGAATCCCACCCATTCATTATTTTTCTCAAATTTTCAGCAAAAAATCTCATTCGTATTTCTAGATACTTCTAGTGGACACTCAGCTTGAAACACCCTGTATTATGATCAAGCTAATCGCGAGTTGGAATTAATATTTCACACAAATCGATGGAAATTTCTAGAAACAAATATTTCGCCGACACCTTTTGGTCGCTTTTTAAAACGGCTGCAAATTACGCGTTTTAAAGATTGCATTAGATTCTTTTAATCGTGACAACTCTTTAAATTTTTAGTTGCCAAAATTTCTTTTCTCAATCTCTGGGAAAAAATCACGATACCTAAGGCCCAACTGTAAATCTAAAATAGAAAGGCTTTTTTCCTTTCACTGATTTGAAGTTGGTTGTTCAATCCCCATTAAAATAATGTTTCATTTCATGAACAGTACAGATCAGCGCATATAGGAATATAGTACCTGCTCAAAGGCAGAGGTGCATTGTTACAGTACCACACTTGTAGGATGTAACATTCTATTGTTCTATTTGTTTTAATTTTTATTTAGCTTCCCAAATATAAAACTAATTTTCTACATAAATATCATCTATAGTCTGCCTAGAATGAACAATTGTTAACCTTTATTGTCTTCATTACTCAATTAATCTCTCGCCAAATCTTCAATATTCTATATTAAGAAGTATCTCTGCTGCTTTCACTTCAGTCTTGAAACCATATTTTTAACAGAGGTCCCACTAACCTATGGAAAGATTTCAAAAAATGTTTTCTTGTGGCAGCAACCCTGATATGACGCAATATCAATTGTTTCGGCTGCCTCCCCAACCCTAGGTTGGGTTCGAAATCCGTATATTTACCTGAATTCTTTGGAATTCAAATTTTGTCCTTCACTATGTTCAATTAACGAGATTTGGGGGTAGGGGGTGCAAAAACATATGTAACCATTCTGTTACGCGCCTTATATAATAAGTGAGAATTCAGTCCCGACATGCTTTGAATTTAAATTTGAATCATTGTGCGTATTGAAATTTCAATATACTTGATGTATTGTCGAATTGAATCGTTCCTTTATGAATTTCTTTAATTGATCTTATAATTTTTTTACTAGAAATAACGACAAACTATTTTCATTGAAAGTGGGTGGGTGAAATTGATGAAAAAACGAATTTTATTATGAAATTTAAAAAGAAAACGTTATTTTTAGCATCAATAATTCTTGGTTACTCAATTCAGATATTGAATTTCCCGTATTTAAATTTTTATTTAAATCTGAATTCTTTTAGTATTCCATTTACGTCACGCGTTAATACTAGTAAAACGTTTATATTTTGCACTTTAATTTTCAACTTTATTCTTGTCACATAAGTATAATAGACAGTGGAATTTTATTACTACTTTCACTCTTTAAGCTGGAAACACTCATCTCATTACAAGCGAATTATCCTCATCTTATTTCCTTCAGCAATGGTCTAATCGATATATTCGAATTCTATCATACGCCGAAAGAAAAAACACATAAAATTATTAAGAAAGCTCTTGTTAATATACGAAGATTCTACAGATGAAATCGATTATTAGGTTTCAAAGATGAATAAAGAAAGTCCAGGCGTAGAGCATAACGTCCTCATTTAGAATAAATTCACGTTTTATGACGCATTTTTAAAGAATACTAAATTTTTTCTGTTGCATGTTTATCTTATTCAAAAAATATTTTTCTTCTCTAGTGCGTTTTTACCTACTTCTCCGCACTCGTTGCAGTTCCGAAAGTGCACTTCGCCGCACTGGTGCATTACGCGTCACCGGGTGTCGCGCACGGGAAAGTATCACTGCGCACTTTTAAAAAGACAAATATTTTTTGATTGGAAGAAAGAATAATGCGAATAAACATATTTAGATCTGTTAGTTATTGAATGATATTTCCATCTTAGCAAAAAATTCAAAATTTGCATGATATATTATTTACTAATGTGGCAAATTTAAGTAATTTCTGCTAACGTAACTAGTGATTCATACTACCCGCACATTATTCAAGGTTATAAGCTATTAAGCTTTGCATAATGACAAAAAAATCAAAGGGTTACACTATTTTTAATTTGCATCTAGAATATGTAATGGAAAGAAATTTTTCATTGATTTCTTGGGGGAATATTTCTGCAGTTTTTGCACAGGAAATTGCGTGATACGATAATATTGAATTTACTATTTGGTATCGGGTTTTATTCAGATTAGTGTTACGCACTTCGTGTTCTCTAATGGTTAGATGAAAAATAATTAATCGTTTAAATAAAGAACGGTCTCCAAGAATCTTGTGTTTAAATTTGTTCGAAATGCTTCGATTAGTTTAAGCCGTGGCGATATCAGAACATACTTAAATCGTTTTCTGGTAGATTACCAGTGTTTTTGCATTTTCTTTATCGAAAGGGGATGAATGACCTAGATTATCTGGATTTTGTAATGTTGAACTTTCGAAAGAGAATCTTCTTCATATTGACAATGAAAGCAATCTATTAGTTTTTCCGTACCAAAATTTCGAACACAACCGCAGACAAGCGCGATCGCCTTCTATCCGACTTTCGTTTCCTAAATTGAAATTTATTGTCCCGAATCTTTTATTGATACCATTTGGGTCCTACATCATTCTTAGAAGAAAAAGTTCGATCCAAATAATGATCTGAAGAAAAATCCGTTTCATCAATGTTTCCATTTATCGTTTTTAAGTTTGAATTTCGAATTTGTAACTATTTCTTCGCTGAGTACAGCCCTGTACAATTCAATCCAACTTGGCAGAGAGGACTTTCCATTCTTAGGTGGATCCAGTGCCGGAGTTAACAGATCTCCCTCGTGGAGTGGCTAGAATAGCCGCATTGCCACCTAAACTTATCATTCTGACTTCATCACGTAATCGTCAGGCCTGTTTTTTGTTGCCAATCCCATTCTGGCGTTATAGAATTCATTTTATTAGACTCAACTGATAGAAATGCACTTTCAAGACTTCGCTCGATTATTTTTAATTATTCACTCCATCTCATTTGAGAAAGGATGAGCATGGAATAGTTGAATTGCTTGCAATAATATGTGAGGGATTTTTAGTTGCCTTGAGAGCTGTAAGAGCACTTAATCCATACGGAGACCATAGTGAAAACCATTTATCTTGAATCTATCATAATTTATTTCCAGAACAACATTTCATAAAATTTCATACCGTTCTTTTTTAAATTGCATTATGCATAAATTTTATTCGTTTTCTAATGTCTTTTTCTAGGTTTTGTGTTTCTTTTCACAGTTATAAGCATTGACAATCACATTTTTTCTCATCATTTACTTTTCTGCCGAAAAGATTAATCATGATTATTTCTTTACAGCTGCATTCCTTCAAGAAAGTGATATCTTCATGGATGCTCTCACTGCAGCTACATCGAAAAAAGAACCAAAAAGGAAGAAACGACGTCTAAGTCAATCTAAAGAACCTGAAGAGGCCAGTCCATCTGTACAGCAACCACCATCGTCCAGCTCACCTATCGGAATAAAAAATTACTCTCCTGCTAATTTCTATCAGGAAACATTGGATAACACTAATGAAACTGAAGAAACAAAGGAGAATACACCTGATGAACCAGCGGAAGAAGCTATATCTGGGGAGAACGTAAATAAGGAAACAAGTGGTGAAGAGAAAGAGGAGAAAACGGCTAGCGAGGATAGTAGTGAAGTGAATGAACCTTCGACAAGGACAAATAGTGACGGTTTGAAGGGTGCTTTAGTGTATTTCAAAAGGAAAGGACCAAAACGTTCTATACGATGGAAAGATGACAAAGACTTGGTGGATATAAGATATTTCGAACTAGATGAAACAGAGAGAGTAAACGTATCGCGGCCTAATTTCACAGAATTGGCTAAGTTGGACATGACACATGAAAGAGAAGCATTGCTAGGACGTAAATTGAACAATGAAGATCTGATGGAACCAACCACTGCCTGGAGAGTACCATATCTTGTTGACCAACCTGATTTACCGGTACAACCTGGTTCCAAAAGTTTAGAAAAAGATATACAATATGCTAGATCTAAGAATACTCTTCAAGCATTATATTTCAATAAAAATTCAATCCCTGATACCCCAGGTGAACCTATCTCAGAAATTCATCCCATGGTGGATCCAGTCAGTATACCTTTGGAAGATGCTGAGAGTCAAGTTTGTGATTTGAGGAATACACCTTGGCCAGAACCTAAAGGAATGGCACCAGTTGAACTGGCTCCTGTTAATATGCCACCTATGTTCCAGAATATGCCTGGACCATTCCAAAATTTCCCACAGATAGGACCGCAAGGTTTTCCTGGTCTGCAAGGACCACGTTTTGGACCGCCGAATATGATTCCCAATGGTCCCCCCAATATGATGCCAAACAACATTAATATGATGGGTAATCCAAATATGAATATGGGACCACCTATGGATATGATGAATCAAGGACCAATGAACCAAGGTCTTATGAATCAAGGCCCAATGAACCAGGGTCCAATTAATGCCAATATATTTGTTCCCAATGGCCCCACTATGGATGGTTTCAATCCTATGATGAATGAAAACCAAAATTTCCCAATGCCTTTCAACCAACCAAATATGTTTGGGCCTCCAAATAATAACTTCAACAACATGGAGAGAGGAGGACATAGAGGAAGGGGTGCATTTAGAAGAGGACACAATAACTGGAATAGAAATAATGTACCTAGAGGTGGAAGTAGTTGGAGAGGTAATGATCATAGAGGAGGTCGAATTTGTAAAAATGTGAAAAACCATGGATACTGCAGAAAGATCGACAGCTGTCCATTCATACATCCAAACTAACTGATAAAATATCATCCTATAACATGTAAATATGATACAGATTGTATAGTGTCAATGTATATTCTCTTATTTCAACCGTTGTCTGGTTGGTACATTGTGATATTAGTATGTAAGATTGGTGTTGATCACTGCCTTTAGGTCAGTGAGTTTATCAGTTGTTATTTCTATCTAAGAAATTTTACAAATCGTTTGTATATAGCTTGTGAATATTAATAATATGATTTATGCTATTTTCTTGTTTTATATTTTTCATTTTGTTTCAATTAAAATGATCAATTCATTATTCTATCATTACTTTTTCAAATTATCCATAAAATAATATAGATTCAGCTATACATATATATTTTCACTTAAGTGGAATAGTATTCAAATTATTTCTAATACCTATTTGTAAATCGACAAATATTCCATTCGACGACGAAGGTTGCGGGTAGAAAAAAGTTGTGAAGAATAATTTCAATAATTTGAGGCTTGAGTAGCCATCGGCCTCCGGCCTCAGCTCCAGGGATATGGAAGATATCTCTGCTCAGCTCTCTAATCATGAAAAGCGTGAATTCTTCTGCTTTAATCATTTATTCAGTGGTATAAACACGGTGTATTATAAATCTATTGATCTACACTACAGAAGAACTATTTTTGATATTCTGTGATTGATTGATCGGCTAAGCACAATTGAAAGAAAAAGCAGAAAATGATCATATTCTATGACTAACCCATTTGACATAGCAATCGCATTTTCTATGTTCTGTCATAAAGAATTAGGTTCTGTTGTGTGTTGTGTGGATTGGATTGCTGAGTAGAAAGTAAAATCGCTCATATTTTGATTTTATAGTGTTTTGTATTTATATCTGTTTTCTACTGTGGCGATAAATTGAAACTTCGAATCGTTGAATTTTTACAAAAGAGAAGATTGAGTGCAAGTTTTGTGGACTCTGATATTATTGAAAGATTAAGAATACTGCAGAATGTGTATGTTCCAATCAACACTCAGGTGACCATGATTTTTTATGACTACCCTATTGTATCGATTGAAGAAATAACGATTTCTCTTGTAACTGCCTCTATCTCTCGCGTTGTCACTGTCAGCTAAAAGAAAAATCTGTGATATTGATTGAAGGGTTTCTCCATATCAACATTCAGAAAATGCAGCGTTGGTTTTTTTTGGAAGACCCAGAAAATGCCCAAACAAGATATAACAAGGATGAAAGCCCTAGTGAGAGTATCAAAGTTTCTTCCAAATTGATTTATAAAAAATGGTTATTCCGAGTATGTGTTCCACATTTGAATCCTGAAGAATCAGTATGCGTAACTGGAAGTTCAGATGAATTAGGTAATTGGCAGCCCAATAAATGTGTTCCTCTTGAAAAGGAAGAATCAGAAATATGGTCAGTGTGCTTAGATATACCTGATCATAAAAGAATAGAATACAGGTTTTGTGTATGTATAGTTATTGAACCTGGTCTTCAAGTTATTGTGAGACACTGGGAAACAGCTATTCACGCTAGAGTCATAGATAGCGATGGAATAAGCCCAACTAAAGATGATGTACCTTTGAGCTATGGTATGGTTCATTCCCAGGAAAAGATAGATAGAGGCTGGCTTAATAAAGAAACTGTTATACAGCTGAAGTTATGCAATAATCCTTTAACTCTTTGGAGACCTAAATATTTGAAAAGAAAAATTTTTATTAAAGTGACTCCAGTAACCCTACAACGTCACCAAAATAATGCAAGTAACAATTCTTTAGGATTTGATGATTCAAGAAGTACAGATACTCTAGATGCTGAGAATGGCCCAAAGCATTCCTATACAGAAGTAGCAAGTTTGAATGATGAAGATCCTAGTTTTCATGCGCAAGAGCAGTTTGGAAAAGAATATCATGAAGATGAAATGCTTGTATTTCAGTCCTCTGTGCTTTTTCCTAACAATATAGCATTTTTGATTGATCTCTATATCTACAGTTCCCAGAGTTCTGAAGGAGAACCCCCATATCATGCTGGGTTTAGCTATTTGTTACCAAGTACTTTGCAACAGAGTGAAGGATCAGCAGTTCTTCCTGTTACAAGTACTAAACAAAGGCCTCTTGGTCAAATTCGTGTACATTACCTCGTGGTTAAACCATTGCCGTTTCCTTGTGATATGAGTAGAACATACCAAAGACATTGGAATAGAAGGAGAGCCGGACTTGATGTAGGACATAGGGGATCTGGTTCAAGCTTCAAAACGCAAAATTGTGCTGAAGTTAGGGAGAACACCATAGCCAGCATGAAAAATGCAATTCACTATGGTGCAGATTATGTAGAATTTGATGTCCAGCTGAGTAAAGATATGATTCCTATTATTTATCACGATTTCCATGTTTGTATCGCAATGAAAAAGAAAAATACCATGGGTGAATCAGATATGCTTGAGTTGCCAGTGAAGGAACTCACTTTTGATCAACTTAGGATGTTGAAGGTGAGTTGAAGGATTCAATAAAGTTGACATTGGATAAAGCAAATTTGCTTATTTAATATCACTCACAATATTCAAATATTTTAAGGGTTATTTGCTATTTCTCATCTTGTTCTTCATCATTTTGTTATAAGTTTTTGATCTGTTTCTTCAGAATTTTTTGAGATGCAGTGTGAGTGATAATCTGTTGGCATTTATTCTTATTATTGTCTGCCAAAGTATATAAATAGTTACTACAAAAATAGGAATGAGAGGGCATTCTCTGATATATTGAATTCTCTCTTTGAGGGTTTTGATTCGATTTCATTGGAATTTCATAGTTTAATATGGTGATGAATTTTGATTTTCTTAGCATACTTTTGAAAATAAAAGTTTTCCTTTCAGTTTGATCGGCTGTATACTCTCCAAAGTTCATATTGAGGAAATTATTTTTTTTGTGGGGTATAAGAAGCATTAGCCAATTTCATTACCTGGATTGGTGACCGCCCTGGTAATGGATTTGGACAAATGGGAAATAGCTTTTGAATTCCTGTCATTTCTCTTTTTTGTCATTCAAATCAATTGAAACAAAATTGCTTCATTTGAAAATGATTGACTCCTGATCTATTTTCAAGATAACATCTACCTTTGATCTAATCTGTTTTGAAAAGGATAATAGTCATTGTTTGATTGTCCTTATTAATTTATTCTATAGGTATAATCTGCTGATAATTTTATTTGTCTATGAAAGGTTAATCTGCAGAATGTTTATTTGCGAAACAGTTGAGTTCACCTTTTTCATTGTTTGGTTCAAAGGGTTTTCATTGAAATAGAGAGTTCTGTACAAATTATTGGTTAAGTGTGTCACCTTAATTACTTTCTCTACTCACTTAAATTTCCGAAATATCAACTTTCTCCAGCTATACAAATTATGAGGAATTAAATCTACAGAATAATTTATTTTTGTCGGATGAAAAAGTCCTGATATTGTACAATAATAATTTTTTACAATACGATAATCAAAATACATGAAAAGTTCAAAGCTTTTTCTATGTTGTTTTCATTGCATTGGTTCATGTCCAATAGGAAAACCCGAAGTTTTTCCGTAGGAAAAAGGAAACAAAGAAGATTCAAGATTTTGCAAGGGTCAAGATCTTTCGACAGACGAGTTAGTATTCCCAAACGATCAACTCGCTGTTCAAATAAACTGACCCTATTTAATTTCTGACGGAACTAGGTTCGAAATTACAGGAAATATTAGTTGCGTCTTATACTTTGCGGTACTGGTTTCCCTTTTATGCGTGGGGAATTACAGTGTATTACGTCATTCGATTTTAAAATTGCCTTTAAATTGCGCTGATCAATCCCGATGATCATCTATCGTGTAAAGACAAGGTCGTCGCCAGCCGTTGGGCTAGGGTCGGCAAAACGAAAATATCCCTAGCTATGCCTTGGGATTTTCGTGGTTTATGACTAATTTTTAGAGATTCGAGCCTCTAGTGCACCCCTGGCGACGCCCATCTATAGAGACCTTCCTTTATTCCCCGTGATTTGTGAAAATGTTGGTGGTATCAAACTGTAACGTGATTTTTAATATATAAAAGCTTTCTGAGGAAAAATACTAGCAGATTCACTTACTAGACAGCTTAGAGAATCTAAAACGCTAAACTTGAATTTTCTTGTCCTGTGCCTAGTACATTTTTGTTATTTTCACCAAAAGCTAGGGAAAATGTGTTATCCATTTGGGATAAATTTCATTTCATGAAAATTTGTGTAGTTCGTTGATGCTCATTTCTCTAAGCATACTTTTGATAAGAAATTTATTGATATCGACGAGTCCGATAAATCGCTCATCAGGTACGGGATCAACCGATGTCTGAATTCCGATATTTATCGATGTTAATTATCATTTTCTTCAAATTCTTCACAAATACATACCTATATCGATGTGTACAGAATATCGCACAGTAAAAATTCGACTGCTCATTGTGCTCGAAAAAGGTAGAGCAACAATGTTAGTTGAAAGAAATATTATTAGATCATAAATTATTGATAATTTCTAACGTGTTGTTTCAAGAAGGGGAAGAGCAATCTCGAATTTATCTTTCCTCATTGAGTTTATGTCAAGGTTACAATACAACATTTTCATTGAACTGAATCAACGCACATTTCATAAGAGCCGTTGTCATATTATAGTAGAATGGAATATGATTGGAGATAATATATATTTAATTATATATTATTAGAAATAATGAGTTGTGCTTCAGCTTTAGTGGGTCAACTACCATTTCAAAATGGTAGTTGAAAATAAAACAATTTTTTTATTTTCATCTTCTCTATCGAAATATCCACGTGTTTTATTTTTGCTTTCCATCGACAAACCTTTGAAATTGGAAACTTGGAAGGATATAACAGCAGCGCGACACTTTCGAATCAAAAGAATCGGAGAGTATGAAAGAAAATTACGAATATGCATAATCTCCTAAACGATCAAAATCGAAGGACATGTAAAATAATTATTTAAATACCATTTTATCGGATGGTATCGCTTTTCTGCGAGAGGTTGAGATTCCGAAATTATGAAATGTAAACATTTCAGAATATTTAGAAAATTCATATGAGCTATGTTAACCAGCTTCATATCGCCAGTATTTTATTGCATCAGAGGTAATTTATAGTAAATCAGCATAAAATATCTCGCGCGTGTCGATTTACATGTTTGTCTGTCTTGAGAAACTGATTGTACATAATAACAACTATTCAATCGTTTTTAGAGTTTGTATTTGAGTTATCCCAGTCAGTTTTCAGCAGTTCCATTGGAATGGAACATGAAAAAAAAATATTCTTCGGAAAATCCAACAAAGCCATAAATAACCTGCGTTCAAGCTTTTTCTAGGAGACTTATTCTCAATGTAATTGAGGTAAAAAAACATCTCTGGATTAGAAGAATTCAGATTTGACAGTTTCCATACATTTCTATTTCGATTTTGAACGTTCAGGTTGGAATATTTCTAAAATTTGCTTTGCAATTTTCTATTGGTTACTCTCGTTTCATTGCTATATGTGAAAAAAAACACGGAAAAATTCCAAAATGAAATCGAATATCTAGAAGTTATATTCCTGATAACGAAAGTTATAATTGTTTGAGTGCGATAATATTGAAATACACTCTTGTGACTATTGATTATAGCTGTTGCTACACATCTACAGCTACATATTCTAGATATGATTCGAATTCATTTTTCTATATTATAGAAAAATGAAATTGGGCGTTGGATTTTAGAGGGTACCTAACTATAGCAGCAGATATTCAACAGATCATTATAATTTTTTATTGATTAACATAACCATTTTTTCACGATATATCTCTTAAAATGATGGTTAATTGGGTTGAGCGATAAAAACGCTTCAAATATTAGTAAATAGTAAAATGAATTCAGTTGTTCATGTGCCTAATTGGACCTAATTGGACCACCGTTACAAATTGGCGAATGCGCAAGAAAATCCTCTTGGTTGAAGCCCCAGGGTATTGAATCTACGGATCTTCCGATCCACTTCAAAGTCAGATCTATTTTTCATCTTGGTACACCTCTCTGAAAGGTATAACATAACGAAAAAAGAAAACAAAACCCCTTTTCTCGATTTCCTCCTCTATAGCTTGTTTGAAAAATACCTTCAAAATATAGAACAATCAAAATGCGGCATTTCGTCAACATGGCAAACTCAAAATCGATCGCTTTGAAACGAGGACCCGACCTTGTTAGAGAATGCGCTCGCTAACCTAACCTGCATCGCCTTGTTTCCCACTGGTCGATCCGGATTTATACCGTATGTAAAAATAACCTTGGCTGACATTCGTAGATGAGAAATATGCCGCGAGTTCATTTTTCGTCATGGGTAAATTGGTAAAGGAAAACCTTCCGAAAAATCCAAGTTCAAGGTCACGTTTCTCAAGGTTCTTAGGCAGGTCCGGACCTCTGAAAAGACTGATATGTTGTCGTAGTGTTATTTTCGAGCCCTCAAAAGTTCAAAACGTCATTTTACAATCACGCAGCCTGAGCTAGTTCAACACCTGCATGAATGCCTTCTTAGGTTATAAATTTGAACTAATCACACTAATCAGGATTTAAAAAAAATTTCGAAGATTTTGGAAGTGATAAACCTTCTCAATTTAAATGAGAGATTATTTACTGATTGCACGAGGTGTCCTTGGACATATGTCCGATGAGTAAGAAGTTCTACCCATTCGAATGCCCTTCATTTGCAGGTTTACCACTTGACGGAGGGAAAATCGAAAAATCCCAGATTCTTCGATGACGACCAAGAGGAGCACCAGCCTTTCCCCACCTTACAGCAGGCTCTGGAGGTGCTCAATCCCCACGTGGGTTTCAACATAGAAATAAAGTGGACCATGCAGTTATACGACGAATCCTACGAGCTCTATCATCCCACCGATCTCAACGTTTACCTGGATACAATTCTGGAAGTGGTCCTGAGACATGGCGGTAACAGGAGGATCGTCTTCTCGTGCTTCAACGCAGACGTTTGCGCGATGATAAGGTGAGCCCTACAGAAGAGGCATTTTTTTCTGTGGACCAATGAGATTGCTTAAGGTGTCTGACGAAACTCATTCGTCTGAGCGCGGCAATTTTGAATTTATTCCAATATTGGGAGGAAAAAACACCTCGAAAAAATGCGTTTATATTTGTTGGTCGTTTTTGGTTGAAGAATGAATCGCAACGACAAAAAAATCGGTGTCTTTTCCGTTTCGTGAATTATCTTGAAATTGCATATGAATACATTGATTTCCTCCATCAAAAAGAGGGATCCAAATTATAAAAACGTTGCTCGCATCATCCAATGTAAGTTTACAAAACAATTTGATGAAATTGAGAACTTAACCAAAAGGATAAATATTGCACAATGGTTCTATGTAAAGAAATAATTCTTGTATATGAACAATGAATCGGTATTTACAGTAGGATTATAATCTGGTTGATAATCTCACTGAGTATATGAGAATAAGTAGGATTGTATAGATTAAAGGTAGATAGATGAAATTTATTTTCCTAGAGAATTAAAACCAAACTCCTACGACTCAATGTCTCAAATACATAACTTTCTCAATATTAACTGTTGAGGTCTGAAATAGTGAGGAATGGTTATTTGATGAAAATACATAATGAGGCTGGAAAGAAAGCAAATTTCAAATAACCACACTTATTTTGCCGTCACAATAGTTTTTAATTATCCAAAAAATACAATGCTATCGGTATTCATAAAACATTTCGTGCAACAAATGGATGTAATGAATTTTACATTTCGAACATAATGGTTTACCGGGAATATCGAAATGTTTGAATTGAATAGGCAATAACAGTTACATAAATATTTCTAAAACTTCTCTTGATTGGATGAAGTTAGTCACGTTTTTAACAATTGCTATCGATAACTATGTTTCATTGAATAGTAAAGTATGATTATTCATAACTTAACGACTCTACATTCATTTTATTTTCTGCTTAATGAATATACTCAAAGTCTCAAAAATAAACGATTTTTTTTCCTCAAATTATATACACGTCATAGGACTATAATGATCCTTCTTACTGTTCCAGAATGAAGCAAAATAAATATCCTGTGATGTTCCTGACTCAAGGAGAAACTGTGATGTATCCCAAATATTATGACCCAAGATGTTGGTCCATTAGATCCGCCTCACAGTTTGCCACCATGATTGAAATTTTGGGAATCAATGTGCACACAGAGGACTTACTCAGAGACCCATCTCTGGTAAGTAATAATCTTCAATTAATTAGTTTACCCATAGAAAGATTAAAAAAATTGTATTTTTTTCGTGAGTTGATTGGTCCTTTTTTCAAAACATTTTTCTTTGGAAACAAACGCTCTTTCTCATCTCACTTCCAATAGTTTCTTTGCTGCGAAATAATCCTATCAATTATTATCAGAACGAGCAGGCGGATATTATTTGTTTATTCGAATTTATTAATCAGTAGGGAGTTAGATGATTATTCAGGCATTCATATAATTTGATGTTGCAGGATAATATTTTGAAGCTCATTTAGGAGAATTGTATTTCCGCTTGCGTTGTCCATTCGATTATAATTGGGTCAAGGGTCGTTTTGATTCGCCATTTAATAAAGGACCTTTGGAATTGAACACTAAAAAAAGCGCACTCAGACTTATTCAGATAAACGAATTTGAATAAATGGATAAAAGTTAAATTCTTGGTACTAGAAAAACACAATTATGATTGAGTTGTTTCATCTTAATTATATTAAGATTAATCATATCGAGATTAGATAGATATATAGATTTTCATTGACTATCTGCTGTTGGAAATGAGGAATTTATATATTGTACTAAGAAGGTTCAAAGTATCTATCCAAAAATGAGATGTAGTGAAACTTATGCCTGTGCTTTATTATAACTTTTTCTTAGGTACAGTACTTTTTTCAGATACGATATGCCACCACTAGGGATCTTATCATATTCTGTTGGGGGGATGATAACTCTAACCCTGAAACGATAAAATTCCTCAAAGAATTGGGCTTGCATGGAGTGATCTATGATAAGATGTATCAGTACAATAGCAAGGAGATCAAAGAGAGCATTTTCCTCGCAGAGGCGAGGGAATCTCACAAAGCCCTACTCAAAGTTGCTGCCCTCAACTATGAAAAACCACTATCTCCTCCTCCTCCAACAGCTGTCCTTAATGACGGTTCCATTGACATCGATAAGATCAGGCAGAATATGGGTGATAAGTTATCAACAGCGACATCTTTGGAAAGTTTGGAAAGCCGTATGTCTGATTACGATAAATCAGAAACCCTATAGGTTTCTCTCTGAAGGTGATACGCCCTCTTGTCTTGTACAATATCTGATAGAATAAAATATTTTCATTATTCCAACTTCAACTGATTTGAATGCTTTGAGTTCTGGTAAAATGGAGGTCGGTGATGAGGTGAATTTTATTGAAAAATAACGATGATTTTTATAGCAAATGAGCTATATTGAAAGGTTTAAAATATCTCCATTTTTCCAGATTGTCACTGTGTTTGTATCTCTTGGATTATCGGCTTCTTTTCTACGGAATATTATTTTATTTTATCCAAGTAATGTTGAATTCATTGCTTTTATTGATATTTTTGTTAACTTCTGAATAATCTATTGCAGATTTATGTGAAGTGTTTTAGTAAAATTATTTCAGTATTTTTTAATGTGGTTATGAAATCGGAGAGACAATGAAGAGAAAAATCGTAATATGCACACAATATGCTTTCTGTATAACGTGATTAATGAATAAATAATATATTCAGAACATTGATCCATAAAAAATTCTAAAAGACCTAAGGGATGTTGGTATCTGCTTAAACAATTTGTAGGTAATATTTATTACCACACCAAGATTTAAGAGAATTATCAGAAAATAATCCTACACCAGGCAGCAATTTGATTGTCTGTGAAAATACTTGTTGAATTAGCAATAACAAGCAATATGCAATGTATTGTTCTAGATCTTATATTGTGTGCATTGATATTTTAATATTTTCTTTAGAAATTAAAAAAAAACTGATAAAAAAATAAATACTAGGTGATGCTTTGGCTGAACTTTTTCTTGGTATTATTCACGTAATATGATTCATCAAATTATGGAGTTGAATTCGAAACTTGTTGTTCAAAATACTTCATTTATTTGAACCCTGAGCAGTTTTATAACTTCAGTGAATAATATTACATAGTTTGTGATTTATATTTTATGGGGATACCAAAATGTATTGGGAATATTATAGTGATATTTATAAATTTATATATTTCTTTTTTTATTACATTATTCTTATGTTGATAAATGATAATTATTTTTAATTATTTTAACAATCTCAAGTTTTTCAATCTCAAACATTGTCAAATATTATTTTATTTAAAACTGATTGAAAGCTTGAAAACTTAAGTAGAAATTATTATTCTTCGGAAGGTTCACACTCGATGTATTATTTTGTGATGTTTCATGATTTTCGTCAGTGTTGAAATATTGTTAAATAATTAGATTATATTCAAGAGCCTTATAGTTGATGAGGAATTACATACATATTGTCAGTTTCTTATATTCCTGTTTAGAGTAGCAGATGTTTCAAAAGGCTACTACATTCATATAGATAATGTTTGGAAAAAGTCGAAGTCAGTTGAGCAATTTACTATGGGGAAAACGTGTGAAGCAGCTTCACAAATGAAATATTGGTGAAAACTCATTTATTGGATATTGAAATTAGCTTTGCTTCACCTTAAATTGTACACAAAATATATTTCTATCCTACCTAAATATATAAGAACTGGGAATTATTTTTATTTTTAATGAGCCTTCAGAATGAAGAGAAATTCTATAATTTGGTTCTAAATTGTTTGTTCTTGAGGAACAGGTTGAAGTGTGTGGAAGGAGTTTCCGAATACAGGTAGGGGAATTTCTACATGATCACACATTTCAGTTGGATTTGTCAAAATCGTTTTGACATACCGTTACTAAGAAACGCTTTACCTGCCCCCACAGTAACCAAAGTTACCAAGGAACGGTTTTGACAATTCAATTGACTGTGCAGTGTTATAACACTTATAACCTACAAAAACTGGTCAACAGCAGTATTACTTATACCAGATACTTAATTTGAATTTCGTGTTCAGTTGATTAAATTAACGGGTGTTTCCACCAGTTTTCGTGTTCCCACCCAGGTAAGAGTGTCTGTAACTCGTGTGTTAAAGTCCAATGAGTGCACAATTTTCCGAATTCATGAGCTCCTGTCTTATTCTTATGGAATGTAGTAGCGAAAGATTTTGTGGTCAAATTTGAACAAAATGGTATCTATTATATAGTTTAAGTAAGAAGGTTCAATTATTGAAGTATGTTTTTCTTGCATCAAGTTAAAGCATATTGAGTTATGTTTTCAGCCGAATACAGGAAAAAACCTGCAGGAGGCGTGAGATGGATGGTGCTCAAATGGAGATACAACTGTGATATTTTTATTGGTTGAAAGTACAAAATGTATTGCAACTTTGGCTGTGAATTAATGGCATATCAATAAATATTTTAACAGATTACTGGGTATATTTTCCCCTTTCTTTGAATGAAATTAGGGTAACATTTTCGATTCATTTGTTGGTTAGTGTATTGGTAGTTCTGAAAATTTAATATAGGTTATTATAAAAATGACAGAAGGAAGTCAAGTCCTACTTTATTTTCAATCTAATAAAGACTATACGCAACTCCTTGTGGCTATTGTTTGAAATTATACCATAATTTACTGAAGTGGTAATTTTTTTATTCAAGCAGTATCATTGCAGTGTTGCATAGGGGTCAAAAACAGCATGTAATTTATTTCCCACATTAGGGGGTGGTTTTTCAAGAACCCATACATTACTAAGTAACAAGATCCGTATCATAGTATTAAAAAACCTAAAAAGGTGAAGAAGCCAAGCATTGATTAATATCGAGAACGGATTTTAGTTCGAATAAAAAATTAAATTTTAACTTTAGTTTTTTTGTGATGAAGGTATTTATTTCGATTTCTGATTCTGGGGTACAATCAGACAGCAGTTTTTGATGTATTGAGGCAAACTTTTAGAGATAAATAGGAAAGAAATATTTCTCAAATATACAATTCTGGAGATTAAGGTGCCATATCCTATTGAAAATAAAAGGGTTTTGTGTATTCCAGGGTTAAAGTTTGAATGTGATAGGGATGAAAAAACCTAAAATTTTTTGTTTCTCCCAGAATCACGAATATAATGTTTTCGTTATTCTACACACAGTGAGCTTTTCATTAGATTTTGAGTGTTCAGAACATATACATTCTACTCAAACATGAAAGTATGGAAAAATATTGTTCAGCTTAAATATATGATACATTGCCCATTCGAAAAAATTTTTTTTTTGTGAAAACTATACGAACAATATTTAAAAATACCTATAATTAGTCACGTTCAGACTTGCTAGTTATATGTTTGTAGAGAAGAAATCATTCATTGATTACATTACATTCATTATGAATCTGGAGTTTTCTCATCAACTCTTCTATTCGCTTGATGATTTTGCGTGCTGTACTGCTCTGAATAGATAATTTTCTCTTTCAAGAAATGATATATCAAGTGCAGCGAAGATCGGTATTTTTGACACATATAGAATCGGATTATGTAGATTCCTAGCTCACTATGTATGTTTCAAAACTGAGCGTAAGATGCAGTACTTGCAGCAGCTATGAAGGAAAAACTAAAAAATTAAACTTTCAGCACCTTGTAGCTTCGCAACTAAGCGTTTGCGATCTATGCGGACCTACAATTATTCAGGTAATATAGGTAAGGTACCCCCAAAGGCCTAAAACTATCGTATTGAAATTTGAAACACCTGTTTCTGTTCACATACTGGAACAGTACAATGAGAACGACAAAATCTGGGCAATTCTGTTTTGGGAGCTTTTTGGAGTGAACTAAGCTCAAATATAATTCCCCGAGCAACTTTTCGAGTGAAAGAACTGAAGCACATTAAGGAATACATTCAATAAAATGGGGAAAAATTGACACATGTTTACCATATCTCTCGAATCAGTTTGGATAATTTTGAGTCGAGACCTGTGACCAACTTCTCCATTATATTCTAAAAAAATTCAACCCCCCTGAAATTTGTAATTTATTGAGACACATCATTAGTAGTTTTGAGTATACCTAATGGAATGCCGAATTTTGTTTTGCCTCGAAGGAGCAACTTTGATCGTTGCTTTGTCTCTATAATGTAGGTGTCAAATTCGTAGTTATCTTCAATTTTGATTTGGAATAAGGAAAGAATGATATTCGATGAATTTGAAATTAGTGATTCGGTGTTACCACCTTTTCAAATTTGATACTAATTAAAATACAAACGATATTCTACTGGTTCATGAGATTGTTCTTTATACTTGAAATCGATTGAACCGGATGTAGATACTTTTTCTTTCGATTTCTTATAGTTAAAAGCAGTTCCTATACACTCGATCATCATACGATTTTTCTCATTACTGCAACTACCATAATTTTCCATCTGTAAAATCGGTCAGTGAATCCGATGCATCTCACGGATGTTGAAGAAAATAGGATCATAAATGTAAGTGAGATCAAATAGATTGCAATTTACAAATTAATTAGTGAACATGCAATGCCGCTTCGCCTTCCTATATATATTGAGCGTTTGGTTTAACACCACATATCAGTCATACTCACCTTAGAATACAGACATACTTAGTTCATTAGAAAAAATGTGGTTGAAATCTCTTGTGATATTTTTTGTAATCATTCGGTCAGTGGTGTTAAGTTCCTATGTGGATCCAGAGGAGATCATCGTGCGGAGGGCCATCCAGAAATGCACAGAATCTCCGTCCAGATTTTCCTGTTTCGCAGACAAAGCCGCCAGCGTATTAGAAAACTACATAAACTCCAATGTGACCCTTTTTGACGGCATCAAGCTGCAGAGAAACGGGGAGCCTCTGAACAACCTCAGCGATTCCAGATCTCTATCCCCTTTAGCGAGATTCACCACCACCCTGTACAACTTCCTAGACACCCACACCGTCTCCTTAGACTTGACAGACGAAGGGAGATCTAAAAAGAAGAAAGACAACGATGAGGAATTAGACAAAGCTACCGGCGGTGGAGGCGGAGGTGGTGGCAGTTTACTGGGTGGTTTGAGCGGTTTTGGAGGTTCAGGAGGCGGCGGTTCTGGAGGCGGAGGTTCAAAAGGAGGCATGATGAGCGAGGTGAAATACGCGAAGTACGCCTTCATGGTTCTACTTGGGATTTTCGGCTTGACCGGACCGATTTTCATGAAAACCATGGCGGTTATCGCAGCCAAAGCGTTGATAGCGAGTAAGGCAGCTCTGATCATCGTTGGTTCGGTCGCTCTGAAGAAAATATTCCAGAAGGAACACGAGAAGCCTGTTGTTAAGGTGCATACGATCCATGAAGATGAGCACGAGGATGAACACGATAGGGTTTACCAAAATCAGATACCCTACAGCTATTACGCTGATTACCATAAACCGGCGTAATAACTGTCTTCTCCATAATTAGTCTGTACTATTTATTTATCTATTTATTTTTATTTATTATCGAAATAAACTTTAAATGAGTTCCATCATATTGCCACTTTATAAGACCCCCCAAATTAAGCATAAAACAGAGATATATTATTCCACTCAACTATTCTGTAAAGAATTTTGGCAACAAAAAAATATTAAACAACAGATCTTTATCTTTAGAATGAATATAAGAGAATACATGTCTTCTGGAGATTCAAAATTCGATCGACATCGATTCTTCCAAACAAATTGAGCCAGAAAAATGCTGCACTCTCAGTTTAGTTGTGCTTCCTAGTCCTGCCTGCAAACCAAGAATATCTATAGCCCTTGGGCTGTTAATTTTGGTGATTGCAACTTGAGAATACTTTTTTGATCTCACCAAGCTGAAGATATGAATTCCCAGACAGTAAAGTACTCACCCAAGACCCAACCAGATATGCACCTCGCTAAGTAGGAGCACCACAGTACTTGAGTTCTTTGAGGAGTACTTATAGGGACTGCTCTGGGGGTAGGTAGGATCTAATTCTTCTTCGTGAAGGTTCCAATAGCAAACAAGTTTCATTATTGGGAATTGGGCTGTTAATTTTGGTGATTGCAACTTGAGAATACTTTTTTGATCTCACCAAGCTGAAGATATGAATTCCCAGACAGTAAAGTACTCACCCAAGACCCAACCAGATATGCACCTCGCTAAGTAGGAGCACCAGAGTACTTGAGTTCTTTCAGGAGTACTTATAGGGACTGCTCTGGGGGTAGGTAGGATCTAATTCTTCTTCGTGAAGGTTCCAATAGCAAACAAGTTTCATTATTAGGAATTGGGCTGTTAATTTTGGTGATTGCAACTTCAGAATCCTTTTTTGATCTCATCAAGCTGAAGATATGAATTCCCAGACAGTAAAGTACTCTTCACAAACCTTTTAGGGCTTTCACTCCCAATCTCTGAAACAAAATCAATTAAAAAAGAAATCAACGATTTGCTCCTGCGTAAATTCTTGCACTAATTTGTCAGGAGCAAATTAACTAGAAAAAATTGTTGCCTGACAATGAACTCAAAATAAATAACGTTGAAATTATAATTCTTCGTAACGTTTCGGAGTCTATATCTGACTCCTTCATCAGACGAAAAAATCTACTTTTGAAAATCTTCTGGAATTGTCGCTTTTTGTCTGACATTAATTGTCAACACACAGAAACAGAGACTGCACAGAAACGTTGATTCATTTAATTTTGAAATTACCGGATGACAGTTCCTTCTTTAATAAATTGATCCAAATATGATCTATTCCTACCGAACAATTTGCCAAATTATTATCCTGATCTAATAGAATACACGTAGACTCTTTAATTTTTCGTTTATAATGGTCTGGTTCTGTCATTAAAATTTTAGTGTTGTCCCAATCCATCATGTGGTCTCCCGTATTAGAACAAATGTGATCTGCGATTTGCGATCGATTAATTTCTCTATTTTTAATATTATTTTTATGTTCGCGTTTTCTTATTTCTAGAGGTCTGGACGTTTCACCTGTATAAGTTTTACCACAAATACAGGGTATGTTGTAAATACAATTTTTTGATTTTTGTTTTTCGTTCAAAGGTTTAGTTTTTGTTAATATAGATCTTAAATCATTTTGCGTTTTAAAAACAGTTCGTATGTTGAACTTCGAACCGATTCTTCTTATTTTTTCTGAAAGGCCATTAACATAAGGAAATAGTGAGAACAAAATTGATTAATGATAGAACCATTTATGAAAATTCGAAATTGACTATTGATGATATAATGGAGATATTAGAAGTTTGCCTGAATTCCACATATTTTCAATTAGATGATGTTTTCTATAAACAAAAGTTTGGTATGGCTATGGGTTCTCCTTTATCACCAGTAATGAGTAACATATTCATGGAATCTTTCGAACAAAAATATATAGACACATACCAAAGACTTGGTGGCGATATGTAGACGATATTTTTGTGATTTGGCAACATGGTAGAGATGAACTAGAGAATTTTTTTGATCATATCAACAACAAAGAACCTACAATAAAATTTACAATGGAATTAGAGCAGGATAACAAAATTTCATTCCTAGATGTTTCAATAAAAAAGTTTCCGAATTATTTTGAAACGAGCGTATACCGAAAAAAGACACATACTAATAGATATTTAAATTTTTATTCCAATCACCAAGTAAGTGTCAAAAGAGGTATCATTAAAACACTTTATGATAGAGCTAATTTAATTTCATCTACACCCGAAATTAGAAATAATGAAGTTGACTTCATTAAACATTTTCTTAGGGATAATCAATACCCAAAAAATTTTATTGAAAAAACAATATTAAATTTAGAGAGAAAAATGACTAACCAAAATCGTAATAATGATCAGGAACAACCAACAAACCGTCAAGAACAACCAAATTTGTTGAATGTAATTCCTTATGTTAATGGCCTTTCAGAAAAAATAAGAAGAATCGGTTCGAAGTTCAACATACGAACTGTTTTTAAAACGCAAAATGATTTAAGATCTATATTAACAAAAACTAAACCTTTGAACGAAAAACAAAAATCAAAAAATTGTATTTACAACATACCCTGTATTTGTGGTAAAACTTATACAGGTGAAACGTCCAGACCTCTAGAAATAAGAAAACGCGAACATAAAAATAATATTAAAAATAGAGAAATTAATCGATCGCAAATCGCAGATCACATTTGTTCTAATACGGGAGACCACATGATGGATTGGGACAACACTAAAATTTTAATGACAGAACCAGACCATTATAAACGAAAAATTAAAGAGTCTACGTGTATTCTATTAGATCAGGATAATAATTTGGCAAATTGTTCGGTAGGAATAGATCATATTTGGATCAATTTATTAAAGAAGGAACTGTCATCCGGTAATTTCAAAATTAAATGAATCAACGTTTCTGTGCAGTCTCTGTTTCTGTGTGTTGACAATTAATGTCAGACAAAAAGCGACAATTCCAGAAGATTTTCAAAAGTAGATTTTTTCGTCTGATGAAGGAGTCAGATATAGACTCCGAAACGTTACGAAGAATTATAATTTCAACGTTATTTATTTTGAGTTCATTGTCAGGCAACAATTTTTTCTAGTTAATTTGCTCCTGACAAATTAGTGCAAGAATTTACGCAGGAGCAAATCGTTGATTTCTTTTTTAATTGATTTTGTTTCAGAGATTGGGAGTGAAAGCCCTAAAAGGTTTGTGAAGAGATGCAAAATCCTCCCAAAATAAATTTCAATCGATATCAGTAAAGTACTCACCCAAGACCCAACCAGATATGCACCTCGCTAAATAGGAGCACCACAGTACTTGAGTTCTTTCAGGAGTACTTATAGGGACTGCTCTGGCGGTAGGTAGGATCTAATTCTTCTTCGTGAAGGTTCCAATAGCAACCAAGTTTCATTATTAGGAATAATGCAGCTTGTCGAAGATGCATCTTTCGGGTTAGGTTAGTCGTTAGTGTTAATATTCCTTATTGCAGAGCTCCGATGGTTCAGCTGGGCTGGGAAATTATCCTACAGACAACTGGCATTCCCCAGACCATGCACGTGCAGGCTCCGAAGGGATTGAGCGAAACCGCGTACTGGAAATTATATTAAACCGTTTCCGAATAATCCGTAGCGTTATATCTCCAGTCATCTCCCGTCGGCTTTCCGAACAGAAAACAAAGTTACATTTCGTATTTCGGGGCTCAAATTAAATTTTAACAGAGGCGCGTAATTGAATGGTGAACTGCGCTTTATACTTTCCCTGCATTCCACTTATTTTCTCGCCTGATGCTCAGACCGCAAGTGAATATTCCAGAGGATATTTCCGGTTTTCCATTATACGCCTTGGATGAGGGCTTTCGGGGATATTCTTCAGCGTCATCACGGAAAACTGTATGGATTATTCGAAGTTCATGTGCTGAATTTCGGTTGGTAATGGCATATATTGTATGTTATCCACGATCGGTTCATAAAATGATTAATTATTAGTGGGCTATTGATCAAACTTTATGGTCACACCAGTGACAAAGACTCTGAACATAAAGATATTGCTATATAAGGATCTATACAGCCTACATCGATTTAAGTAAAGCCTTCGACTCGGTGAATCGAAGAGCGCTATGGAAAATCATGGGACGCCTTGGAGTACCCGAAAAATTCTTAACAGTGTGTAAAAAGCCTTCATACCATCAACACCGCTAGAATACAGCATAATGGCTCTACAACCGACCATTTCTTAACCAACTCTGGAATAAAACAAGGCTGCGTGTTAGTGCCCTTAACCTGAAGCGCCTCAGAGCAAAAACCCGTTCAAAGTTTATCACGGAACTTCAATATGCAGACGACTGCGCACTTATGGCTAGCAGCCCAGAGGATCTACAGATAATGCTGGACACCTTTAAACATATATATGAAGCTTCAGGCCTTAGACTCAATATCGACAAAACCAAAATCCTAGTAAGTCCGCCAAAAAGCCTTCAAACACATATCAGCCTGGAGAGTGAAACCCCAGAACAGGTCGAGCAGTTCAAATACTTGGGAAGCTTCATAAATACTAGGGCTAACCTAGACACGGAAATACACAACCGTATCAATTCGGCATCACGGGCATTCTGGAAGCTAAAGGTCAGAGTGTTTCAAAATCACGACCTCAATCTGAAGACCAAGACAGCTGTTTACAAAGCAGTCGTCCTCCCAACGCTTCTTTACGGAAGCGAAAGCTGGACGCCCTACAGGCGACATATTAAACAGCTTGAACAAACGCAACAACGTCATCTAAGACAGATAATGCACATCAGATGGTTCCACAAAGTTTCGAATGCAGAAGTCTTGCAACGCACGTGTTGTACAACAATTGAGACTCAAGTAACCAGGGCCCGACTCAGATGGAGCGGCCACATTCTGAGGATGCAAGACACAAGACTCCCCAAAATAGCTCTGTATGGCGAATTGACAGAGGGAGCCCGGAAACCAGGAGGTCAGTATAAGCGGTTAGAGGATACACTACATCAATCCCTAAAAGCAGTTAATGCCAATCTTAACTGGGAACAACTAGCGTTAGACAGGTCACAGTGGAGGTCTTTGGTGCACAGTTATAATGGAGACTCGAGAAGAATACAGCGGCGGCCAGATCTGGTTTGTGACTATCCATACCCGGAGTGTGGAAGGATCTGTAGGTCACGGTTGGGTCTCTTCAGTCACAGGAGGACACACAGTCGCAATTAGCCCTAAGAAATTATAAGCCTGTTCTTTTTTTTATGTCTTTTTGAAGATTTATTCCCGGTAACGGGATACAGCAATGAATGAATGAATGAAAGCTATATATAGCAATATTGAAAAGTCAGAAATTGAGATATTGACTAGATAAATGACTACAGATACCTACTTATTATTCGAAATGAGGTGAGATATTTTAGAAATACATACCTAATTTGTTCACAATCGTGAATCAAGTGCAGTCAGTATTCCACTCTCAAATTATGGCTATCATTCATCGTAAGGAAGTCTACCCTCCATATTCACTTTGATGATTCAGCAAACTCAACTTTGTCTTGTCACTGATAAAGTATGAACACTCCTAGTTTGCTAATTTGGAGATGTTCGTGAATTTTTTCAACAATCTACCTAACCTAGTAGACAAATACCGAGGCTTCCAATTCTGCATACGTTTATTTTTATTCACCAATTTCATTCTAGGGCTAGGAGTTTTCCGAAGACAGGAAAGGGCCATTATTGATTTTATGTTTGGAATATTTTGGTGGTCTCTATTTCAGTCAATGATGATGCAAGTAATGATTGCATTAGGTACTGTTCAAGTCCTTCAGTGTGGAGGTTAATGTTTCTCAATTAGTTTAATTGAAATTTAGTGCAAGATATTCGATTCTCTTAGGTGCTATTCGGAAGAAATATACAGACAATAGGCAGTATTGTCCCTTCGTATAATCTAATTGCTGCCATTATGCTTTCGGGTAGGGGTTCTACCGTCCACTCTCCGTCAAATTTGAATTAACTCTCATTTGTGACCATCGGAGAATTTACGATTAGCCACGTAGAATTTACAAACCATATACTTAGGTACAGACTTTACAGGTCAGTCTGCTTCAAACAAAAACAGTTTTCTGTTAAAGATCTGTTAAATATTATTGAGAGTACAAATAAGTCAATCAAGCTGGCATTCCTGTTCATTCATTTTGTCCTAAAATAAATGCATTCTCAATATGTTTTACTTTACTGCTGAGTTGTGGGGCATATACTCATTGATAGGTTGATAGTTCTAATTCGGTTGGTTGTACTTATTTAATAATAGTGTCATATATTTAATGCAACGAAAATATATAATTGAAGACTCACGCATATATATAAATATTTATTTAAAGAACTTCACAACGTTTATTGAAGTTTATATAAGACTGGCACATTGAAATAATGTTTGTAAGAATACGAACTAAAACTAGTACAATTTTCCAAAATAATTACCCCAATGGTGGTAAAACATACTGTTCTCTCAATTTGAATTCAATAATAAAATCTACATTTTGATCAATCATCGAATTTAAAACTACATGCTGCCAATGAGGAGTTGTATGAAGTCGTTGCTTACACGGAACCTTGCCTACAAAAGTCCTACCGGCCTTCAGTTTGATGTGGAAAACCACCTCGAAATTTTCAATGCAGTTGAATGAGTTATCGAAATTTGTCGCGTAACATTGAACGAACTGCGCATGATATGGGAATGCGAACACTACAACGAAAATAATACCCAAATCTTTTATAATGAACCTTCTCTCTTCATTTTCAATGATCTTAATAACATTATCAGCTTTCAACTTAACCATCCTCTGATTGTTATGAGTATCCCTGAAATGCCGGAAGATATCTTCAGCCTCACCTCTCCAATAGCAATTCACTAAAGGACAATAATATTCGCGAAGACTACATTCAGTCAGGTGATGCTGCAAAAGTGGATATTTGCCTCTGAAGTTACAACCCCTACGTCTGAATTGGCACGGAAAGGTCATCAAGTTGTGGATGTTGTCGAATACGTAAATTCTGTACGGCGCAACTAAATCGCCACAAATTCGGCAAATTTTTGTGCCTACACAGAACGAGCATATGACATGTCCCTCCTTGCATTGGACGAATATAGGTTTGCTGTAGTCGCCACAATGAACACACATCATTCTTCTTAGGATGTGTTCGTACGTCTCTACGACTTCCTGGAAAAATTCGAGAAATCAATTTTGAAACTATCAATGACAACCATAGAGACTTATAAACACTATTTACCAAAAGTAATGATTTGAAACAATGTAACAGATGATGTCGTATGAGCATCAAACAATGAATTGGAAATATTCAGAGACTATTATCTTAAATTGACTTTCTATTCAGGAAAATTCATCTTAGCAATTACAAAAAGTAGTTTTTCATCAATTGATATAATTGATAAGAAATGAACTTTATTTCTGAGCCACAAACAGTACAATCTGGACACTGTCACTGGATTTACCTATACCTTTTTAAGGTTTATCTTATTCTTTTGAACTGAATGATGCTGAAGTAAAACAAAAACTTAATGATTGAGGAATAATAATGAGAAATATATCTGGATCTATTTTTAGTTTACCTTCTTTAGAACAGTATGGGAATTTAAAAATTAATGTAGTATACGTAGACCTGAAAATAATGCTCAATTTTTTTTTAGTAGTTGATTAGCAACAAAAGCCTCAGTCATTAATGCCAATATCTGAATAAAAACGTTTTATAAGACACAAGAACATGATGTAAATATAAACTTTGAAAGGCTACTTACTCTTGTCGGACTCATTATTTCAACACTTGATTGAAACGTCAATATTATTTGTTGTATTACTGATTTGAAACGTTATGATGTAGTGATTGTTTAATTGAAGATTTAGCCCATATGTGACGTTTCTTTTTGCATGACAATTCAACATGCGCTGATTATATTGTAGTTTGAATGAATAAATAAGATTATGTGTAGGTAGCCCAGGCTATACATTCTTTTTCTTCCAACTTACAATTTTGATTTGGAAAGGAAAAAGTTCAATATCATTATGAAATTTCAATATTTCCATCGAGCTAGATTCCGTTTCATTTGAAATATTGAACCAAAATAAATACATTGCCCCTAAAATGGTTATAAAATTCAAATATGATCCCTAAAAATAATTTTACCTCCTCAACCTCAACCAGTGAAAATCTAGAGAGAAATAGGACTTTTCCTAGCATACTCTCATGATGTTTTTCTATATTTTAACAGGCTTTTCCTGATTAACAAATCCCCCCATTAAAATCACGGTCGAGGAAACGGCAACAGGTGGTGCACCAGGTGCCCGTTGCCAAAATTCCATGCATTTCTGACCACAGCGACGGCGTGACACAAACTCACGTGTTTAGGTGCGACGCTGTCTGCCACATCGATTAGACGCCGCACATGCTAATGCCCAGTGCAGGATAGTTAGTTGTGCTTCTGTACGTCGTCCGTCGCATCCTTGGTCCTTCTGGTTTCGGTCCTGCGAAGCCAGGATCTCGCACCTTGAATTATGGTAAGTGCCCACAGTCTTGCTCTAGCATTGTCCTGCGCCGTTATGAACTTGGCCGTCCAATGACGATATACAATATGATATGGTAGCGGCGTTGCCGCATCTATCTAATATTTGGTCCTTCGAGCGGGATGAGACAAATCATAATTTTTTTTCAGTCATTGTTTTTTTTTAATAAGGATGTAATCATCGTGGTTTATCTTCACGCTTTGTTCAGATTACAATATAAATGCAAAATAATATTGCATTCTATAGGTTTATCATTATTTCCACTCGAATCGAAACTCATTCCGAAAGAACAACTCTAAGTTTTTTCTTGAAAAGTATTTCTTTGGTACTCCATATAGAATCATATACCGATATTACTGATAGGTGTTAATATGTAGGATAGATCCTTCAAATAAAGACAGAAGGATGAATAAGAGGCAGCAGCAAAATAGGGTGCAATTAGGGGTCCTGTCAGCACAAAAGAGGTTTTGTCTATCGTTGAGGTCATACTTATTCGAAAGGGATCTATAGATAGCCCTCATGGCCTAGGTAGCACATTCGCCTACCTGTCGAAAGATGGCGTACCCATCGCCAAATGATGTGGACACGCAAATTACATTTTTTTTCGGTTTGTGGCGTTTTTTGACCATTAGCTCTTCATCTGATATTGAAATGAAAACACCCACAGTCCAGATTGTTAAATTCAAATTGATGGAATATTTTCTCGAGAAAAATGGTTCGAATTGGCAGCATTGCCCCCTTATATATCAAACGCACGTGTATATTGATTGCTGCGCCGACAAACCGACGCTTCCTTATCTCCCCATTCGACGTCGTTTCTCTATATTATTTCATATTTCCATGCCATTGGCTTATGAGAAGACCCTTCCACCAATGAGAACCCCCTTATAATATTTCATAAAGCCGTTATGATTGGTGGGACATGCCGGAATTTCATAAATCGACGCCATATAGAACGACGGCAGGCGTCGCTGTTGAAATAGACGTCGACCTTGATGCGCGAAGTATTTTTAGACGACCTCTTGCTCCGGACTTGGTGGTGTGTTTTTTGGTTTTTAAATTGTTTGGGGTCTACTAAAAATACGCGATGCGGCATGAAAATAAACGATGAAGATGCTGAGATAATAAAATAAATGATGGAATGTTGCATCTGTTTGTAATAAGAGTTCATATTTTGTGGTTGTACGCGTAAATTAGACAAGGAGAGGATAATGAACTCGAACAAGATATTCCGAGAATATTCGAATGGCGACAGCTATGATGAAGCATTTGCTTAGTCTTTGGTTTTGATTTATATGCATGGGAGACCACCCATAAAATTTGTGCCTCTAGTCGTATGGCGAATAAGAGAAACCGTTTTGCAAAATTTTCTACTTCTTTCTTCTTTTTCACAACTTATGTTTGGCTTGTGATTTCCGAGACATTAACGTGTTTTCAGAATTTTTTGAAACATATGGCCGTCCAATATTAGTTTATGATATGAGTGTTTTCATTGACAGTGCTTTGAAGGCATTTATACAAGGTGTATTACAGTGTTCTTGATTTTCTGTTCTATTTCTGGTACTTTCATGATAGATAGTTGAAAATGTTGAAAAGACAAGGATTTTTGGTCCAGTAGTCTTGAAGATGCAACCAAATTTTGATATTTTGTCAAATTCGAAAATGTACCATAACATCTTTATTTTCAAATATATCTGAAAACGATAGAAACTTTCTACAGGCATTTTTTGATTTTTTCACTGGGAAATACGAACCTATATTTTTTTCATTGACTGAGGATGGAGAAAAAAACTCAAGCATCTCACGCGCGTATTTGGTATAGATTCGAAAAAACCATCAAATCTTTTAAATCCATTCAGGCTCCTTTTACTGAGGACAGCTCTATAGAATCCGCTCTGAAAATCGAGTAAAATACTACAAAGGTGCTACAGAGTTGTTCTTCTTCAAGTGTCAAGTCACATAAAATTCTTGTGGACATTAGAATTCATATAAGGGGTTCATTTGGGTGAAGCAAGGGCGCAGAATCGCCAAATTAGTTTTTCATAGGAGTGCGCCGTGCGACGTTTCGTTAACTTTTTATTTGAAATCAATCAAATTCACTAGTTTTCTTGTTTATTCTTAGCATCTCTGCAAATTCTGCCACGTCGAAGTTCCGAGTCCAACAGAGTTAAACAATATTTTATTCGATCATGTGCATATTAATCTATATATAGATATAATAAAAAATTTTAGGTTCTCCTAGCTGCTCAACTCTATAAGAACATCAATTCAAATTTTGGCTTACTTGGGAAAGTGTGCGCGGGTAAGTGTGCGCATAGATTCATTATATGGGCATTAGTTCAGTGAGGAATAAATTATGACATTGTTGATTTTCTTGGTTAAGATTCGATCAATACTGTCCTATTTGTTCAGAAAAATGGGAAGAGCCACCAACAGGGGAATGTATCAAGTGTTGTGTTCACTAGGAATGGTGGCACGAACAATAATGCAGTGCTTGTAAAAAGGCGCTTCTCTATTGACAATAAACAGCATTTCTCTAATATTGTAACATTTTGATGACATTATTTTGTAATTTGTTTTGATTGTGTGGTTCACTAAGCACTGCGTTCACTTACCCCGTGAGGGTGCGCACACTTACCCGCAATACGGGGCATGTGAACGCACTCCGACTTTCACTATTAAATTTTTTTTGCGGAAAAAAACCTTTTTGTTTGTTTGCTTTTTGATGTTTTTTTATAGATTAGAAAGTTCTCTATCTTATGAATATGTTTCAATTTTCCTAGCTTCAACATTTGAAACAGGGTATGTCTTGAAAAGCAATAGTGCGCACAGTTGCCCCGAATGACTATACTGAAGGTGAATTTTCTATTTCTGCGTGCTGGGTAGAAAATTCGACGGACCGACTAAACTTCAGTCAGAATCGTGAAGTTCTAATGAGTTCCTGCCTCACGTTCGAGGACCATTGAACTTTGAACAAGTCGAATGTGGACGTGAAGAAAAACGCTAAATCCCAATGTTGTTAAATAACTCGCCGGGAAATTGAAGAATTCTAGTAGATTTTTCTACGGTTCTTCTCCAGTTGGAAATCGTAATAAACGTAAGTAAACGTTGTCAAAAGCACTTAACATCCCGACCGTGCGCCGACCGTCCCTCAGGAATGCACAAAGCCAAAGAAAAATGGAGCGCTTTAGATGCGACGTCCGTCGGTCAAAGGAATTGTCCGAGATGGACTGGGATGCGATGTTGATATTGCATTTCTCATTCTTTTTAATGCAACAGGAGATTCGGAAGATAGTTTCGGACACCAGCAGGGTCGTAATGACTGTAATTCGACCCAGATCCTCGAAGAAATCTAGATTTATCATATGCATCACCATGGCTACGACACTTTCGCTGTTTTGTAATAAATTAGAAAAAAACCAAACTTGAAATAGCAGCTATCTTGAAGCCGACATTATGTGCTATTTTTCGACTTTTTTTGCTGAAGATTACCAATAAATCCGAAACGGGCAATCCAAGAGTCATAGAACTATATAAACTGCTCCACAACAGTTAGTTTATCGTATTCAATCGTTTTTGAAAGTATGTAATCTTCGAGAAAATCGCTGTAAAATCATTTAAAACCCAATAACAACTTGAATCGATCCAATAAAAATCAGTATGAGACATTTCGTCAATCTGGTCGCCTTTTTTCTGAAGTTTGGTTCTTTGCAAATGCTTTATGAATGTTCTTATTTTGAAATGGAGTCAGTTTATCAACGGCTTCGATTTGCAACGAGTTTTTTGAAAATGCCAAGACGTAAATTGACAAACGCTGAGGCTAATAGGGTTATCGGAATGCTACAGGGTGGTCTAACTCAGGTTCCAAAGTGTGATATCTCGACTTTGGAATAGGTTCAGGGAGACAGGTTCCGTGGTGGAAAGACCAAGGCTTGGTGAGCGACGAAAAACAACACCTGCTCAGGTTCGTTTCATCACCGTTTCGGCGAGAAGAAACCTTACATCTACGTGTAGAATGCTACGGAATACTCTTCAAAATGCAGATGGGATCCAAGTTTCCATCGAAACCATCAGACGACGTTTGAGAGAGGTGAATCTAGGTCTAGACGTCCATTAAGAGGAGTTCCATTAACACGTGACCATAAGCGTCAAAGACTGGAATGGGCAAGGCAACATATCAATTGGAACGATCAATGGCGTAGTGTCCTTTTCACTGATGAATCCAGATATGGACGATTTTCAGATTCTCGAAGAATAAGGGTATGGACAATCCCACGCATACCCCGTAATCGTCGCTATGTCCAAGAAGTCCATCCATTCCGAGGGGGTAGTGTTATGGTATGGGCCGGGATATGTTTCAACGGGTGCACAGATCTACACATTTGTCCTGGGAATATGAACGCCTTACACTATAGGGAGCATGTCATTGACAATGTTGTGCCAAATTTTCACGATGCTATTGGTGAAACTTTTCAATTTCTAGACAATAACGCTAGACCGCACCGTGCAGCCATAGTTGAGAATGCGCGCGAGGAGCTTGGTATTTCACATTTACCAATACCTCTGCATTCACCAGATTTGCATTGCATAGAACATGCATGGGATATGCTCCAAAGAAGATTAGATAATCATCAACCTACCCCAGAATCATTAAATGATCTGAGAGAGCTTCTGCAGCGTTTATGGAACCAAATTCCTCAAGAAATGTTCAACAACCTTGTGTGTAGTAGGTATGCAAAGAAGATGTCAAGCTGTTATTGATGCCCGTGGAGTCCATACATTGTATGGATAGTCTTAAAATGCTTGAATTCTCTAGGAATAAAATTTCTTTATTTTACTCGATTTTTCTTAACCTCTTCTTTCTTTCTTAACCACGCTGCAGACCTACAGGCTAAAATTAATTTGCAACTTGAAATCATATTAATATGAATTTTCATCACAAAAATCTTATCTTAACTATATTTTTTGCAATTTTAGTCAATATCCCTGACTCATGTGGAGCAGTCGAATTAAACATAGGGTGTTCCATTTAAAAAAAGGTGCATACCCAATAAAAATGCTGTCCAGATCTTCACGAAACACAGTCTTTGAGGACTTTGCAATATTTTTTGACAGCTCCTGTAGATTCTCATATAAGACATAGGGTCTCATTCTGCCTTAATCTAACATAGGAACGTTTCATACAATCAAACCTTGCAATTCGAATATAAGATTGTAGAAAGGCTAAGTACACAAGAAGAATATTGATATTCTATGCTTCAAGACAGTGCTTTGCTTTTTCTATAAGATTTCGTGGTCTTCTTTTGAATTCGATTTGTTCTGAGTTGAATGCTCATCGAATCTGCTTTTGCTTCAGGAAATCAGCTGAACGTCAAATAGCTACGTCTTTATCTGATGGGTGATGTCAATGTGCTCAAGTTCTAGCCGTATAAATCAAGAAACATGTCTTTAAAGCGGTCACTATCACGCTTACACTGCCCTTTTTTCTCATTTCAGAAGAAATAATGCCATGAACCCCACCACAGAGTAGTTTGGAGTGTAACAGTTTCATCAGAGACCTTTGGGTTAGTCTCTGACTATTACCGACAATTTTATTTGTTGTCAGCGCCTTCTCACCGAGAATATGATATCCCATAATGGCTGAATTTCTTCACCGAATCGAATTTTGTCTTCTTCGAGAAGGAAAACTTTCCCAGAACCCCCACATCGTAAAAGTCCAGCTCTGTCCGAAGGCCTGCTGCCCCTGGGAAACCGATGCGTGTGTGCATTGCCAAGTGTTTGCTCAAAGATGTTATTGATTTTCAAGTTGCGAGGGTTACGTGGGGGTGGGGGGCAGCGGACTTCATGTCCAGCAGCTAGCCGGGCTCCATCAGCGTGCTAAATTGAAATCTTTCAGATGCTGCGAGGAGAGCCGGACCTCTAAGGCTTTGTGTCATGTCTATCCCCCCCACCGTTCTGTAGATGGACCGTTCCATCTCTCTCCCCTCCGGCGGAGGCGGTGGAGGTGTTCAGTTCTGATTGTAGGGGGAAAATGAATTAAAATAGTAATTGATTTTGTGGCATCACTTAAAGAGTACACCGAACAGGTTTTTTGGGGGTAGCAGAAGGAATTCGAGAATAATTGAACGGGAACTGAAGAACGTTGTTTATTGGGGGATGAACAATCGTTGGGTCATCCGATACTAAGATCTAACATTTGATTGAATAGTTCTTCTCGACTTTTTTTCTCAAAGGGTGCGATTCACAAGTTTTGTGAGTGGTTTCCTCATTCAAAAATTACGCAAGTTTGTTGATATTTTTTCTAAATGTTGAAATAAGTATAGGTAAACTTTTTTCAAACGTGAGACAATTCGAAAAATTTATCTCCTGATTCGACCATGTGGTTTCGTTTAGGATATTGGCTCGTTCGACATTTACTAGGTAATGAAAATGGAAACTTAGGGTTGCCGAATTGTTCTCATTATTTTTTAGTAACTTACAAGATTTTATGAAATGGCTCATTTCCATACCAACTGACAAAAGATACTTAGGACACAAGGGTAAAACATAGAATAATACTTCAAAATATCATCAATAAAATTCGTCTAAATTATTCACGATGGGCAGCACAATCTTCTTGTTCGAACATACCAATAATCGTCGTAAAAATGGGATAAAATGGGGAACATCATAGCACTTTTTCAACATAAACACTTTCAAGAAACTGCCCTGATTTTCTACAATTTTTTTTATCCTAAATTGCACGATACAACAAGTATGATTCTCTCAAAAGTGACCTGATACATCTAATCCGATGAACTTGGTACTGAACCATTCATTGTCCATCAGCCATATGATTATGTTTTGTTTTGTTTTTGCGATGCCGGAGTCACCTTCCACAGTCCCGTACTTGAAATTCAATGAAATTTTGTCGAACTTCTAGGGGTTGGATCTCAGCCATCTTGGATATTTTATACAGACAATTTTTGGTTAAACGACTTATTTTGATGAGTTCTACCTTCTGTCAAAAAAGCCTCACCTTTGAAAACACCCTGTGTAAAGCTCTCTAATTGGATTATGTTCCTTCAACTGAATAGAATCATGTATCATAGAGTTACAATAGTTTTATCATGTCAGGACCGAAAGAAACTATCGAATCCAGTATCAATGGTTGATATGGCGTTTGATAGTTTGAGGCATGTTCAATTAATGAGGGCAATTTTCGTCGCCCATTTTCAAAATTTAAGGGTGTCCCTTTGATTCGAGGATCTTGTCGATTTTTCACCAGATTTGGCTCCATCCAACTATCATCTCTTTTCTCAACTGAAAAAAAGTTTAAAAGGTCGTAAATTTTCTTCCAACGAGGAAGTAATAAAAGCTGTGGAGGTCTGGTTTGCAGAGCAAGAAGAAACATTTTTTTTTGTCTAGAGACGTTGCAGGTTCGCTGTAACAAATTTATCCAATTAAGAGGAGAATATGTTGAGTAATAAAATATTTTGACATTGAAATTATGTTTGGTTCTACAGTAGGCTACGAATTTTTCAATATATCCTCGTATAGTTGGAAGATCCACAGATGTGTAGTTTCTTAGGGGTGGCACAGTTCATTATGAAAACTTAAAATGGCATATTTCTTTTTATCAGGGCTTATTCGGAAAAAATAGCATAGAAAAAACGTGTTTCTTTTGACCTCCAGGATCTACTGTTGAAATATTTGAATGAGTCAAAGACTGACCCTGTATATGCCTCCCCAAAACGACGAAGAAGAGGAACAGTTCGGCAACAGCTCAATCATGATCTCGTCCGCTTCCAGAGAGCAAAAGAGAGCGCAGCCACCTACCCCTTGCATACCATCCAGCAGGAAAATCCAAATATTTATGCTGCCCACCTACTTGCCCCTTCCAATATCTCGGAAATTCTTCCGCTATCCATCGAAATCCTCCCCTCCCAGCATCCGCGGGTCCATTTCGTGTCCAGCTCACCCCCGACGTGCGCATTTCGCGGGAGAGAAGTCGGGGGCGCAAAAATTCGATATTAATATAGAGAAGTCGGCCTGGTGAGGAGAACCGCCACCGGCTACGGGGAGGAGTGAAGGAGTCCGCATTGCGTCACGTGGGCCAATCAGGAGACGTCTGACCCCGCGAGCTATGAATATGATGGATTTATGGATGTAATAAGCGGAGGCGTCTTCATTGGACGGACGCCAAAAAAGACGCCGCCGCCACATCCTTCGTGTTCGGTTCCGGCCGCTGGGGGCAGAGGACCCTCAGTTTCCATATACTGACCAATGGACGCTCCTGCTGGACGAAACGTTGCACAACTGAATTAGTAAAAAGAGGTAGCAAAAAATTTTAAATTCCCAAATATCTACTAGTGAAACCTGGTTAATTTAACAAATCTGGTGAATAAGGGGGGTGTTTTAGTAATTCAAACCATAAATGACGAATTTCTTGCATGGCAACATGAGATTTGTGTGCAGGGGCGTTGTCCTGCGAAAACAAAACACCTTTGGATAGCTTTCCGCGTCTTTTTTCTTTAATTTTTTCCCGTAGAGTGGTCAGTAATGTCGAATAGTAATCTCCGGTTATTGTTCTACCCTTATCCAAAAAATCAATCATGATTACTCCATGGCACTCCCAAAAAACTGAAGCAAGAACTTTTCCAGCAGATTTTTGGACACGAAACTTCTTAGGTCTTGGAAAACCAGAGTGTCGTGATTCTATCGATTGTTGCTTTGTTTCTGGATTGTAGAAATGTACCCAAGTCTCATCCATAGTGACAATTCGGTTTAAGAGGTCTACATCGTTTTCAAATCGAGCACAGATCGAACGCGGTGCTTCTATCCTTGCGCGCTTTTGGACAACATTCAAACATTTGGGGATCCATTTTGCAGCAATTTTTCTCATGTCCAAATTGACGAGAACTATATGATGAACGCGTGCTTATGAAATATTGAGTGCTTCAGATATCTGTTTTAGCCCAATTCGTCGATCTGATAAAATCATGTCATGAACTGCAGCGATATTTTCGGGGACTGAAACAGAAACTGGCTTTCCCGATCGGTCATCATCTTCAATTGAAAATTCATCTCTTTTGAAGCTTGCAGGCCAATTTTTCACGGTCGCATACCAAGGACATTGATCAACAAGGGTATTAAGCATATCTTCGTAAATCTGCTTACCTCTTAACCCTTTTAAATACCTTTTCACAATTTCGGTGGACATCTTCTTTCTTTTAATTTATTGCGTAACTCTGGTTTACTTTTTTGACCTCAAACTTCACACTGTCACTTCTAAGGAGTAATTGTTCGTTGCTATGATAACGCAATATTTTTTTATGCATGGAACTGGTCTAGTCTAACTAGATATCAATACATCCTCGTATACTTACCAGGCTGGTTTTTGTATCATATCGTTTGTTCCCACAAAAAATGAGTAGGCGTGTTCTCTAGCTACAAGTATGCACAGAAGTGTGAAAATACGTTAGTAGATTGTTGTCGGGTAAGGAATACCCGAAGACCTAGAGGTAGAGCTACAGGACGTGTCAGGTCACTTCCTTAGCCTGTGACGTTTTTCTTCCTCGAAAAAGCCCATGTCCAAATCATGATATCAACTGAAAATTACAGACCCTAAGGAACTCAAAGGGCCCTTCACCACCTACCTGCCTCTCCACAGCCCCAGTAATGAATAATTACATGATATTTTCGATTTCCACGTTAATCGTCAAGCGCAGTACGAAAAAAAGCCTTATCGCATCGTTCGTACCAAATCCACATATCTACATAGTTTCAAAACGAAAAAAAAAAATTTTGGTCATAGGAAATGTCATTCCCCGGACCTTCTCGAATATCTCAATGCATGAATTTTCCGCTGAGAACCCAAAACTTTTCTCATTCCCTATCTCTAATTCCCAAACTGTCGCGGATAACTTCATGCAGCAGGAATCTATTAACGTTGTTCCGGAAAAACTCGGACAATCGCATTTCTCGGTATGGCGGACGAAAAATAAGAATCGCGACCAAAACTTGCCATTCGGCATTCTCGTATTTCTCAGCTATGTGTGCAGTCTGGATTGGATTATTCAAGACAGCCGGCGATATGTGTCCGCAGATTCTTGGCTCAAATCTCGCATCCCCACCGTCCCTCCCCCTGGAGCCGTTCCTTTATTTACCTTTGGACGTTTTCTTCACTCCAGAAACCTCCGGCGAAACGAACTAAGGACCAACTTTCAGGGATTTCTGGGGCTTCTGATAAAAGTTTTAAGATGGACAAGAGGCAGACTTCCCGCTGTCCGAGGAGAATGGACTCATCCAATAAGCGTATATATTTTTCGGGATGGGGCACGTGATGTAATTATGGCATTAGGGTGTGGGTGGAATGTGCTTTCGGATCTTTAGGTGGCAGAATTCTCGGACGTAACCGGCAAGTCATTCCGACGATGTTTCTCAAGAATTAAAAATCCTGAGAAAGATGGGTTCAGTTAAAAATTCGTCAAGACCGAACGGTTGCGCCGAGATGGATTAAATTCTCAGATTTATTACAAGAAGAGTTTCTCTTTAAGAATATGTATCACATTTCCATCTACGGTTACTTTTATTGAAGGATAAATGACTCGAAAGCTGACCTTCGAAAAATCTTGAAAAAGATGGGTTCAGTTAAAAATTCGTCAAGACCGAACGGTTGCACCTAGATGGATGAAATTCTCAGATTCATTACAAAAAGAGTTGGTCTTTTGGAATATGTATCACATTTCTATCTACGGTTACTTTTATCGAAAGATAAAGCTCTCGCAAGCTGACCTTCCAAAAATCTTGAAAAAACTGGGTTCAGTTAAAAATTCGTCAAGACCGAACGGTTTCAAGTAGATGAATGAAATTTTTAGATTTATTACATGAAGAGTTGCTCTTTCAGAATATGTATCACATTTCTATCTACGGTTACTTTTTTCGAGAGATTAACCTCTCGCAATCTGACCTTCGAAAAATCCTGAAAAAGCTGGGTTCAGTTAAAAATTCGTCAAGACCGAACGGTTTCAAGTAGATGAATGAAATTTTTAGATTTATTACAAGAAGAGTTGCTCTTTCAGAATATGTATCACATTTCTATCTACGGTTACTTTTATCGAGAGATAAACCTCTCGCAAGCTGACCTTCGAAAAATCCTGAAAAAGCTAGGTTCAGTTAAAAATTCGTCAAGACCGAACGGTTTCAAGTAGATGGATGAAATTCTCAGATTTATTATAACAAGGGTTGCTTTTTCAGAATATGTATCACATTTTTATCTAATGTTACTTTTATTGAGGGTGAACCTCTCGCAAGCTGACCTTCGAAAAATCCTGAAAAAGCTGGGTTCAGTTAAAAATTTGTCAAGACCGAACGGTTGTACCGAGATGGATGAAATTCTCAGATTTATTACAAGAAGAGTTGCTCTTTCAGAATAGGTATCACATTTTTATCTACGGTTAATTTTATTGAGAGATAAACCTCTCGAAAGCTTACCTTCGAAAAATCCTGAAAAAGCTGGGTTCAGTTAAAAATTCGTCAAGACCGAACGGTTCCACCTAGATGGATGAAATTCTCAGATTTATAACAAGAAGAGTTGCTCTTTCAGAGTAGGTATCACATTTTTATCTACGGTTAATTTTATTGAGAGATAAACCTCTCGAAAGCTTACCTTCGAAAAATCCTGAAAAAGCTGGGTTCAGTTAAAAATTCGTCAAGACCGAACGGTTGCACCTAGATGGATGAAATTCTCAGATTTATTACAAGAAGAGTTGCTCTTTCAGAGTAGGTATCACATTTTTATCTACGGTTAATTTTATTGAGAGATAAACCTCTCGAAAGCTTACCTTCGAAAAATCCTGAAAAAGCTGGGTTCAGTTAAAAATTCGTCAAGACCGAACGGTTGCACCTAGATGGATGAAATTCTCAGATTTATTACAAGAAGAGTTGCTCTTTCAGAATATGTATCACATTTCTATCTACGGTCACTTTTATCGAGAGATAAACCTCTCACAAGCTGACCTTCGAAAAATCCTGAATAAGCTGGGTTCAGTTAAAAATTCGTTAAGACCGAACGGTTTTGCCGAGATGGATGAAATTCTCAGATTTATTACAAGAAGAGTAATGGTGAAATGGTACCCAAAAGAAGGCATAAGCTGATGTATATAAGGCCAAGCACTATCGGAAATACTTATCTCTAGAGATAAATCTCAAGCTAGTGGCGTACCACTAACGCTATCATCAGGGTGAAGGTCAGTAGCTGAAGCAGTAGGGGTAGGTCCATAAGTGTACCTTTTACAGGGTATGAAGGGCGAGAAAATGCATTCCTGTTGATTTCTCCAACGGGTTGGCGTTTCTGCGCTCATTCCATGACAGTCAGAGCAGAATATCGTCCAACAATTAATATATTTCATTCCTACTGAGCATAAATGCGAAGTTTAAGTTTTCACTTTCACATATCTTATTCCAATCGACGTCACGTCCAGAAGTAGACGTCCAGCTAAACGAAACAACAATGGCCATTCTCCAAGTGACACGCAATAAACGTCTCTTGAGGAAAAATGACCTCGAGCCCCAACTGCCCGACGAAGGTTTCCATTTTCCATGAACGAAAACTGTATTTTCTGGAATAATAAATAACGTTATTTCACTGACCATCTGCCATTCTCCACTCCACTTCCTAGGGCGCGTTCAGGGAGGCAGGTGGGGCTCCGGGCCCCCGCTATTGTATATATTTCTTCCTCTTCCTCGCCCCCGGCCTGGCGTTCGGAAGAAAAGCACTTTCATAAATCTGGCGCGAGATATATGTGCTCACAATTTCCGGGATCCGGCCATTAAGCTACGACCGGAGCGAGGGCATGGAGCTGCATGGACCGCCATTTCCCCAGTCTTTATTTGCTCTTTGATTTTGCGTATATAATATTCGATGCTTCTTACATACGGCAACAATGGAATTCGGGATTTCAGACGACAATTTCTCAGGAAAAATTTCTTCAGAAGAAAAGCTGTCTTTCTGTGGTACTCACCACTTCACTTTTTAAAAGCAGTCAGTCATTGAATAATTTTCATAAGTTTTTGTTACTAGAAAGGTGTCAGGTTGGCACAAAAGAAATGTTCCATTTCAATGGACGAGTTCAGAAACGTTTGCCAAAGTTGTAAATCATAGAAAAAACTCTTTCAATGGAAACGCATTTTTTCAAAATTATATTTGTGCCTTTCGGTTGCTTTCATCATTTTACAATCCTTGGAATGTCCCCGGCTCTCAAATCCAAGTGATATAAGGGAACATTTATATTGAATTTTCAAGGCTTTGACATTATTCAGGCGTTTTTTTCTTGTTTCGTGGTTACATTTATGGTTTCATCCACAGACTAATAATTTATTTACTATTGGACTATGGTTTCATCACAGAGCCTCAACTACTAAGTGTTCTGTGATGAAACCATAGTCTAATAATGAATAAATTAGTAGTCTATGGATGAAACCATAAATAAAATGCACGAAACACGAAAAAAACGCCTGAATAATGTCAAAACTCACCTTGGAAATTCAATATGAATTTTCTTCTATATCACTTTGATTTGAGAGCCGAAGACATTCCAAGGATTGTGAAACGACGAAAGCGAACGAAAGGCACAAATATAATTTTGAAAAAATGCGTTTCCATTGAAAGAGTTTTTTCTCGATCCTGAACTCGTTCATTTCTTTTCAAATTGTGCGAGCTTGCAGAGTGGGATTTTCAAAGTAAATTATCTTGGCCTGAACTTGAAGAATTCAAAGAGTAAATTAAGGGTTTGCAAAGGGTAGTCCCGAACTTTAGGGGTCAGTGTTGAGATCAATGAAGACGATGACGTCTTGGTATGCAGATGATCCAGTCAATGAAGCAATAAGACGCGTTTTTGAACCAGTGAAGGAATATCTCCCAAGAAGATATTCATGAAATTTATTGACACAAATTTATGCTATTCTATTGTGTTTAGTGAGGAGCGAGAAAAATGAAGAGGTGCATGATCGAAAAACGAATCAGCATGATACAAGGTGTCAATATAAGATAATTTTTCCATCTATAGCTATGTTGTGTTGAAATTATCCAGTATATTTTGTCGCTGTTGAAAGTTGAAACATAATCTGCCTGATATATTTTGAGAGAGCATTTATGACATAAATTATTCAATATCTACACAAAAAATTTTTAGGTCTCCAATCTAACTTTTTGTGATAAAAATTTAGATTCTCTGGGCAATGAAAAAATCAAGACCCATACATTTTCTCCAATCTATGATATGTGTCAAAAATGTGAGTAAAAAAAGTCCTGAGCAATTTTCAGAAACAATATTGTGACTGCTGATCATCGTTTCTCTTACAATTATTTGAAAGACCTATTTCATTTCAGAACTAGATTCTTCCCTTGTATGAATTTCTGATGACTTTCAAGAATCATACAAACCTACAGCTTTTCATGCTTAGGCGATAAAAAAGTCGTCTGCATCCCTGGCGGGGATCGAACCCACGACCTTTGGATTAGAAGTCCAACGCGCTATCCGCTGCGCCACAGGGACGTTACATGTACAGTGTGTCTCATAAAACTCGGCTTATATCAGTATGAGAGTATCTTAAAGAAGATTCAAATCGATATTTTATTTCGGAAGGTGAATAATAGATTATTGATATAAACAATTCCACGAATTTTTTGAAAAATTTCATTAAATCAGGTGGAAGCAGCCTGCTTTCAAATATATCAGTTTGGTCATGAATATAAACCACTACAGTTTTAATATGGCATCAAGTCGTGATATTTCCTCAAACTCTTCTTCATTATTTTCAAATTCATGGCGTTTTTTGCATAATGACGTAGTATAACAATACCCAGGATTGGCACAAATTAAAGTTAGTCATCCCCTAGTACCTAAAGCCATGAACATTGAAGTGACATTTCCAAGGGTATGAATAATATACGATATTTACAACATCTGTGCGAAACTGCAAGAGGCAGAGCCTGGGATTAATATTGCTCTTTCCTGAAACTCGGAAACACTCTTCACAACAACAACCAAAGTCTGTTTCGAACTGCCCGGCAATAAGTAAGAAAGAAACGAAAGATATGACACGTGAAGTAGGTTTCCGGGGGAAAAACCCATTATTTCTGCGGAATTCGAGCTGACCAGCGGTCAGTTCCCCTCTAATGATCCCTTTCTAGTTATTGCTTAATCTCCCGGCTCAGCCTGTAATAACATACGCGAATTGAACATAGAATATGTCATTAAGGGCATTCCCGTTTCATGTTGTCAATGACATATTCCTGTAGTTTATGGCTGTTGTTATAGCAGTCCTGACGTTCAATAAGATTAATTGGCCTATTCCATATAATGGTCGAATTTGAAATATCTACCATTTTGGAATGAATGGTAATATTGATAGTTGTTGACGAGCGTTTCGCGTTATGTGGGAATTGTTAGATTTCGCTGGGAGCAGATATGTCAGCAGAAAGTTACCGTTTGTCAGGAGGAAATGCGACCATAAATCTAGATATTAGCTGGCAATCTGACGAAGACATGGTCTGAATCAATAACTTCAGGAACTATAATCGATCCATGATGGTTTGTCAGGAAATAATACCTAACATAAACTGATTCATCATAGCGATATATTTTAACTAAAATTTCACAAATGAAGAAATGAAAAATGTCTGTGAAATTCGAATATTTGATTACTTTCGCTGAATGCAACTCTGTTCAAAAGGTCCACAGATATGTAGTGTCATTGATGTTATTCTGAAGGAAATTTTGTTTTTCCAGAGGTGGCTATATCTTTTTGTCTCGGCTTCATCGTTTTATCTGACCTCAAGAATCTATAAATCTATACTGAATTGACAAGGTGAATTTTTGATTCCTACGAACATTTCAACAGTAGATTATTGAGGTTAAAAGAAACTCTTTTTTCCTATACCATTTTTTCCGATTCGGCCCTAATAAAAAGATATAGCCGTTTTAAGTTTTCATAATGAGCTGTGCCACCCCTGGAAGAATAGAATTAACTTCAGAATAACTAGCTAAATCTGTGACACTTCACATCTGTTATTTTTATGGTACATGATGGTTATAAAGCCTGTATCTTTTGAACCGAGCCCATTCTAAAAAAAATGGCAAGAGAAAAATATGTTTCTTTTGACCTCAAGAATCTACAGTAAAAATAAAGACTCGCCCTGTATGTATAAGTCGAAGACTGTATAGATATTATGCATGAGGAAGTCTACATTATTATGTATTGTTACTATTATTTTTTGCTGTTGTATCGTGTTATATTTTTTGTCTTCTATAATCTGCCCTTTCAAAATCATGTAAATTTAGTGCTTGATGAAAAATATTTGTTATAAAATATAAGTATAAAATGGAAGTTAAAAAAATCATCATTCTTCTGCAATTATCACATAGTATGAACAAATTGGCAGCCATTTTTTTCTCCCCTAGATTTTCTCGATACGATTTTGATGTGGTAGGTTGGACCATTGAGCATTCATAAACAACTACTCAACGAGTATACTCTGCTTAGAGCATCAAAATTTTTGTTGCATCCCTGGTGGGGATCGAACCCACGACCTTTGGATTAGAAGTCCAACGCGCTATCCGCTGCGCCACAGGGACGGTACTATTTGATGAACAGACTGTACACTATACACTATTAAGTTTAAGATGGCATGATCAGAAGAATCTAGTGAGGAAACATCTCAAAACGTAGCTCTACATATATGCAGCAATGAAAAAAATTTTAAACTGAATGGTGTCTTATTTTTTATTTTGTGTAATTACCACTGCGTAGTGAAATAATAAAGAATTCATCCCATTATATCAGTTTCTTTTATACCTATCACATATACATTCTAAAGAACAAAATATGGTTTATCCAAATTCCCTCAACGAAATGTTTCGATGAAGCAACGTTACGAAGGGTAAATCACAAAGAAACATCCTGTATCTTCCGAATTGAGTAATTTCCCCAAATGCGTCCCTGATCCCATGAATGATTGAGTATTTATATTCCTCTAGACAAAGTGAAAAGTGAACGGGACCGTAAGATAATTTCGTTTTTCCGAGTCTCGAGATTGCTTGTGATTTTCCATTTTACTCTGGGAAAATTAATTTCAGAATTGGAAATGTAATCAAGAGAGATGAGATGTAAATATTTTAATTCCGAGAAGTCCTGGATTGCTGAAGTACAATTCACAAAGAGGCTACACTTGTCTCCCTCTACCCCGTGCCGTCTGCCTTTGAAAAACGAATCGATATGCAAACGACTTTGATAAGTTTTTCAATTTAATAACTTTCGTTCTTTATGGAAATTAGGGAATGTCTCTTAATTCAATTCCCCGGAACGCGTTCTTCCTCCGGTTTCAATTTGAAATAATAGTGGATGGGGAAATATTTGGCGTTTGGAGAATTTCTGAATGATCGAGATTGTCGAGGAAAGTTTTGTATTGTTCGGAATTACTCGGGATTTGGCGATTTACCTAGAATATGTCCAGCAGATCTTCTGTTCCATTCAAGTTTCACTTCAAGTCACTACGTAATGAAATTTCACAAAATTCTCCACAAATTTTTTACACTAATGAAGAATGATTATATATTATAAAACATTTCTATTTATCTGTGCACTAAACACGCGAAAATACAGTCTTTTCACTTTCAGATAGTGATAATCATCGAATAAATCTGTGATTGAAACTCGTTAATATGATTTTATTGGTCATAGATCGAATGGCGGTACGTCATTATTGGCTGAATTTTTTAGATTCTGGATGTATGGTTATTCTTTCTGTGATTTTCACGAAATATTTGCTTTCCATCTGGAATTATGACAATTTCTACAATGCAGTTTCTTATTTTACATTAATCAGTGAAAAGTAGTATACCGTGTTTTCATAGAATTGTTATTCGTCAAACAATTTCATCTGAAAGCACCGAAATAAGGTATCCTTCAGATAGGAAATTATTTGACAGATAGTTATTGACACTGAATAAAATTTATTCAAAGGTGAAAGTACCGGACCTTTTATTATTGATATAACTCATTGTACGACAAAAATCTACCTACAAAATCAAACTGTTATCTTTTTGATCCAGTGGCAGTGTATATATTATTTATAATCAGGAAAAAATTAACAAAAAAAAATACCACTTTCCTTGAATTTTTCAATTATTTTCGATTTGTCTCGAAATACCTTTATCTATACCTGAATTCCACCCCTAGATTTACACCTGGGTCAGGTCTTTTATGAGTAGTGGTAAAACACAGCCATTCTGAGGCATCAAAAACTTTTGGCTGCATCCCTGGCGGGGATCGAACCCACGACCTTTGGATTAGAAGTCCAACGCGCTATCCGCTGCGCCACAGGGACGTTATATATACAGGGTGTCTCATGAAACTCGGTCCCTATTGATCTCCCATGGTGAATATAATACGAATCGACTAGATATTCGTTTATTTACCACTGAAGACAATCATTTTATTAAAATTTACTCCCTACTATACAATTTTCTGGTTATCCATTGGGACAAACGATATTTGGTAGAAAGCTGAATCGAGTTTTCTAGGCCTGCCATTCCCACTGCAACATCGCGATTTAGACCCACAATAATGGCGTCTCCCAAAAACCTCAATGTTCCACCCAATAATCGAATCCGGAATCGAACGCAAAGCTATAGCTATAGATTATTTCGAGGAAAAAACATTAAACCGATATTGCTTTGTGCATATAAATATTCGAAAGGCGAAGAATGATATTTACGATCTCGGCAGTCTAGATTCGAAATTAATGCTCTCATAAATAACTTACACGTTATTGATTTGAATGTGTACACGATATTGGAAACGCAGTTACCTCGGAATAGAACGGTTTTCTATTCAAATATTATCTTTTGGAATAAACGTAATGTGAGCCGGGGCAATCTAGGGAACGAGGATGGACTGGGTTTTATTCCTGCCCGGATCGTAAGAGAAATTCGGAGGAAATATCGCCTTTAATTTTAGAGATTTCCACGGTTCAGAAAAATATCGAACCGGTGGAAATTTTTCAAGATGTGTTGTTATTTAGGCTCGTAATAAAAGTTTCACAGTTATAAGTTCCTCAAGAATGAATTTTCAAATCCTTTTTAATTCGGAATCTATGGGAAATTTTATACAGGATTGGAGTAAGCAAAGATGGAGACATTGCTAGTCCTTCATTCATTATTGTCACTGACACCGTGAGCATATTTGGTCTGTGATTATAACCATTAACACTTGTTAAAGGTTATTCGACAGTAGTTATTTCTTGTGTTAAACTTTATCTGAAATTCTTCGAGGATTCAAAATACATCCTTTTCTGTATAGAAGACTACTTATACCTTATACAATAAACCTTTTACTGCCTTTGGGAAAGTGTGATGTACTGTACACTTGTAACAGTTTTCTGCTCCATTCCCCTCGTTGTCCATTAACATCTGCCAATGATGATGGATTAACACGTATCTTGAGTGAATAGTTGGAAGGACATGATGAAAATATAGCGATGTTCATCGATATGCTCGTAAGTTATAGAATAAATATCCTATACACTTTGTGTTTGATGAATAATCAGTATGGGACCCCCAGTATCGACGTTCACCTTCAAAATAGTCATTATACAATAATTTGACCGAAATATTTAATATTTAGTGAATATAAATTTTTAATTTTTCAATGATTTGTTTTGATGTGACTGTTTGCGATTTTTTTACATGGGAAAATGGTTTCAATTTTGTACATTCAAAAATAGAATTCATTGATAAAATAGCTTTTTCCAATCCCATGCGAAAGATACTAGACCGACACAAAATATCCAAAATATGGCATTTTTCCTTCTGTCCTTCACTGACTCGATCTGAGAAAATTGTTGTATTCTTTTCACAGAGGCCCAGAAACCTGATAAATCTACAAATTTTCACTTCCGTCCTTCAGTTTCGAAGTCAATGAGAAGAAAATCAAAATTACAACCTAGTAATATAGTTTCTTGTCCAATAATTCAGTCTAGGTTACATAGGTTCAATTTGAGGACAAATAGATCCTTCAGGCATTCGCGATTGGGTAGGGAGCAAAGGGCAAACATAAATGTAGAGCCTCCACCCAATATTGAACCTTGATTTCAAGGTGTCTGTCACAGAAGGAACCTCTTTAAATCCTGTATATTCTCCACCAGATAGAATCTTTATTTTGTAAATTTATCTACTATGTTCTCGCTCTAAAGCAGTCGTGCCATTGTTGACATTTCAGACAGGTGAAAACTAGTGAAAAGTATGTAGACACCTAAAAAAAGTCTACGGGAGTTGCATCTCATCGATAGAGTAAACACTGTCCCAGCTCTACAAAAATAGTTTTCCATTATAGAGAAAGGAGGAGAGATTTCATTTGCAGTTTCCAAAAACTTCCGGAAGTTGATTATCACTCCAATTCACGGGATGGAAAGATGGCCGGCCAGAGTGATGAAGAAATGTGAGCATCGTGAAAATAAAACGAGAGTAGCAGGAACTTCCATATCCAGGTGTTTGCCGACGGTTCTCGAACAAACTTTTGTTTCTGTTATTTGCACTTTTATCAAGAAAGTTGAGTCCGTGGATGTGCCCGAAGCGGTATTATCTGGAGGAAGAACATCAAAGTTTGATAAGTTTCCGCCTTGGAGGGGGGGGGGGAGAGATAGGGTCCGGCCAGCGGTCATTTTTCTCTCTACGTTTCAATCTACGCAGTTTTTCCGTTTCCTTTGTTTCAGGGCCTTCCTCGGGAAAAATATTCGTATCGATTCGTCATGTTTCCCTTCCATTTGGGAGGTCCATGTAGGCAGGAAATGAGACATAGGGAAATGGATGGGGAAAGGATTATCTTGGATCTAGTAGGTCTGAGGATGAGAATTCGAAATGGCTAATATCGTGAAAATTCCCAGGAATTTGAAATAATAGAAACATTTTCAGTTTCTGGTGAGGATATATTGAAAAATTCTTGGCCTACTATAGAACCGAACAAAATTTCAAGGACAAAATATTTTATTACTCAACGTTTTATCCTCTTGATTTATTACATTTACATTACATTTATTACATCGAACCTGTAACGTCTCTAGATCTTTCAAAAAATGTTTCTTCTTGCTCTGCAAACCAGACCTCCACAGCTTTTATTACCTCCTCGTTGGAAGAGAATTTACAACCTTCACACTTTTTTTAGGGGTGTGTTCTAGTAATTCAAACCCTAAATCACGAATTTCTTGCATGGCAACATGAGATTTGTGTGCAGGAGTAAAATTTTACATATTTTAGCTCAACAATCGAGCCCTGAAAAATAGTAACCTATAGATGGATCTTCTGAGCATCAGGAAAAAAAATACGTAACAAAAGATGTTAATTTCCAAGCACACTTCCCGATAGAGTGACATGATAAAATTCCAGAGCTTCATGAATCGCGCAAAATCGTCCGAACCAAATTGTCGCCGTGTATTCCGGCTGACGTACAGCCACCGCAGCAGGAACCAATTTGTCCCATGGATCGTTCCCAGCAGGAAATACATTTTTAATTCCGAAATGTCACCGTGGGAGTCCCTGGCGCGATATTAAGGCCGAATGGGCGGAATAATCGCCGATAGATTAGGCCACGTCGGTCCATGATCTGTGCTCGAACGATCTCAGGATACCGTGATTATCTCCAGGCAATATCGAATTAGCTTGTAAATATTCATGGGACCCTCATTTGACTTGATTAGAAACTAGCCTGTCTCGTGGACATCTCCGGATTTGCATTACAAAGACCTCTGCACCTCATATTGCAAGACTTCTAGGCTTGTAAGCCCGGGCATACGCGGAGATGGATCCATCTCTGACAGATTTCCATCTGTTCCAGCTGAGATGTGCAAACACGGGGGAGTTCACACGTTTGCTGGCGAAAACATGATGCCGACAGCAGAGGATATTATTCGATCTGTAGTTATTTCATGCATGGGCCTCAATTCAGAGTCACTGAATCATCCAGTTCAATATACGACCCTGTTTCTTCCCACAAGCCTACGGTCAGTCAGAATTCAATAGATTCTGCGTTCATAAGCAACTGCAAGTGAGGTTTTAGTCCAGTATTAGCAGAAGAGGTAGTCCATCGTGAAGAGAATTGAATTAATTTCTCAAAATGTCAGTCCGATTTCGTTTAAGACTCCATTCTCCGGTTGAAAGATTTAACGCTTCACTGCAGTGATGAGGGACAATGATCCCGAAACCGACCTATATATATATATATATTACGGGATAAAGTTACAATATAATAGTACATATAGTGTGTAACCAAATACAGCTTATTGCCGCCTTCCCGTCACCCTCCTCCACACTTCTCTGTTCAGAACGTCCTCAGTATTCAAATCCCGGGCCTCCATTGCCTCCCTGATCGTAACGTTCCAGGATTTCCTTGGTCTTCCCCGTTTCCTTCTGCCAGCAGGAGTCCACTGAAAAATTTGTTTCGGTAACCTATCCTCTTGCATACGAAGGACATGTCCGAACCATTTAAGACTTCTCTTTTCTATACGCTGCAGTACCGTCTCCTCTGCCTTCATGATTTGTCTTATTTCGGCATTTGTCCTTCGTTCCATTCTTGATATTCCGGCACTCCTTCTGAGGTAGTCCATCTCCACTGCCTGAATCTTCCTTCTAGAGTCTGCGTTGAGTGTCCACAGCTCTGAGCCATAACACAGCACCGATTCCACCAGTGTAAGGCCAAGTCGTTTTTTGGTTTTGGAAGATATGTGCCGATCCCACCAAAGACTATTGAGACATCCAATTACCTTCTTGCTGTTTTGAATTCTTGTTCTTATCTCCTCCACACCAATGCCGTCTTTATTGATTGTAGCTCCGAGGTACTTGAACTTGTTAACTTGTTGGATTTGTACATCATTATTGATGAGTACCTCAAAGCGAGCACTGGAGTTGATGACCAGGTATTCTGTTTTCTTCAGACTAACTTGCAGTCCCCATCTCTTGTATTCGTCATACAGTCTCTTGATCATAAACTCCAGATCATAGGAGTCTTGGGCTATCACAACCTGGTCATCAGCAAAGCTAAGGGAGAAGAGAGTTCCATTCCCAATCGGCACTCCCATCCCCTCGCATCTTATTTTCCACTCTCTAAGTGCTACTTCGACATAGGCATTGAAAAGTAGGGGAGACAAACTGCATCCCTGCCTTAAACCTTTTGTGGTTTTAATAGGGTACGAGAGTCTATGTCCGATTTTCACATACGATTGATTATCCCTGTACAGTTCCTTGATGAGCTTTACCAATCCCACGTCGACTTCCATAGTTTCGAGAGCTTCCCAGATTTTTTTCCGAGGTATGGAGTCGTACGCCTTCTCCAGATCTATAAATGCTAGATGAATTTCTTGATCTACCATGATCTTTTTTTCCATCAATTGTTGGAGAATGAAGAGGTTGTCTATACAAGATTTTCCGGGTGTGAAGCCGCTCTGATCTTCTGAAATTTTATGGCCGATGCTATCTTTCAACTTTTTTTGGAGAATTTTACCAAACAGTCGAGACATCGTACTATTTATACTCAAGCCCCTGTAACAACCGGGATCATCACGGTTGCCTTTTTTGAAGATGGAGACTACGTGAGACACCTTCCATTCTTCAGGTAATTTATTCTGCTGGCAGCATTGATTAAATAAAAAAGTCAATCGACGTATCAGGTTCTGGGTGCCATACTTCAACAGTTCAGCAGGGATGTTGCCTGGACCAGGAGATCGACCATTCTTCGATGTTTCGCCTTCTCTGGGATTTCGAACGCTCCATTTTCACTGAAATTATCATGAGATGTTGAAACTAAAACCTCTGGAATGCCAGGCAGATAAATTCCAAAAGATAGATTCGAACATGTGAATAGGTTGGAAATTGGAGGATCACGCATCGTCTTATTGAGGTGAAGAAGTCACAAGAGACAATCAAAGATAAAGGGAGAATAACGCCGAGGTTAGCTGGCATCTTTCAAAATCCGCCGGAAGCAACAAAAGTTTTGGATTTGAACAGACTCTCGTGATTTTCACCGCTATGATCCACCTTCTCGCTCTACTCATCATAACTCCGACACAGGAAATTATTAAGATTTCGCCTCCAGTCGAACGCTCCGCGGCAGCATCTGTGAAATTATTAAAGTTCAAGTGACTGCTCAGATGAAATGAATTTACTTAAGAAGATGGCATGCCGTTTGCCATTCCCCAGATATTAAATTGCCAGCTATCGCATGAAATGAACGAAATTATCAAGCGACACTGTCGGAAATGGAAGCTGAACATGAGATGGGGTTGTGGGGGTGGAAAATGAAGGTGAAACAATGAAACTGGAGGAAAATCGAGAAGCTTATGTCATTGTTGAAATAGTGTAGAAATCCTTCAAAAACAGTTCTGCTGAATTTACTGAAAAAGTGCTCCTTACATGATCTTTTGAATTACTCCTTCAATTTGAAGCTCTGAGCTAGTGGTTCTTCCACGATAACTTCCAAATTACTCATAGAAAACGACGGAGACCAAACTTTCACTCAAGAAATTGAAGATAGAATGAATTTATTTCCTGATTCTGACTTCTTCTAGCGTTAGTTCTGCCTGCGAGAAAAACGGACTCATATAAAGGCCAAACAATTTCGAATGAAGGAACGCCATAAAATATGAACGAGCCAAGTTCAAGCCGGAATGGCAGTGACATAAAAACAAGTTTCGGAACAAATATAATTTAGGTAGGAGGATTTATAACTGGAGAGTTTTACAATCGACGTTAATTTTAATGAGTACATGGCGTGGGGAAAATCTCATTGCAGGTTGTGTGTGTATGTGCATAATTTAGATTCATCCCTCGAGTATTTTTCATATGGGTATAATGTCCAGTCCAGTCTAGATTCGTATTTTTATTTCTCCTTCTCTTGTAGATATATTTCGGTCAGATCAATGTTCAGATTATAATAGCCCGTATCATCCAAAGGAAATCATCGTTGATATAGTTTCCGATATATTCTGAAGCATTATTTTTATACCATAGTAAACTTCAAGCTATGAAATTCCTCTTTCTGAGTAAATGGAGACATCAGACGTTCCTATGAAACGTCAAGTCCACCAATTTAAGATGATTACGTCCAAAATTCAATGGAAGAAATAAAAGATTCCCATTACTTCAGAAAGTATCTTTGTATAGACGTGAATAATAATAGGCATCATAATGTGTTCGTTGAATAAAGCACTATTTCCACATGCTGACTTCTTCAACTATGACATTCCATTCCATTCTGGCTCAGAATCAATCAGATACCCTTTCAGCAGCCGCTTGCCCAAATTTCCGCTCAAAACACTCCTCCAAACACCCTCTCCAACTTTATCCCCCATCAGCCAATAATCGACAAAACCTCAGTGACCTCGCCCATTATTAACAATCACCTTCCATGTCTGCTTTCTTCATTAAATTTCTGGCAGTCTTCACCTGGGGCTTTTATTCTTCCGCCTTCCCAACGTTCATCATTTGACGTAATTGATTTGCGGTTGAAAATTGAACGGGGGAAACCTGAAACTGACGTCTCTCTAACGTATCTGAAGTATCTACAGATCGACGATACCTCTTTCCGTGCCTCTTCCGCCATCTATTAATAAAATCATGGTTCGGGAAGATGCACACCTATACCCTGCTACTGACAGGATTAATTTGCTTTGTTCGGGGGCGATTCCCTTTGATATTTTGAAACCGGGCAAGAAGTTTGGCTGCAAATCGATCGTTCGAAAAAATTCGTCATTGAGTTGGCTATGGAATCAAAAAATATGCATATACGAGGATGTATTGATATCTAGTTAGCCTGGACCAGTTCCATGCATGAAAAAAATATCGCGTTACCATAGCAACCAACAATAACTCATTAGAAGTGTCAGTGTGAGGTTTGAGGTCAAAAAAGTGAATATTTTCATGTTGCCATGCAAGAAATTCGTGATTTAGGGTTTGAATTACTGGAACACCCCGCATATGCACCAGATTTGGCTCCATCCGACTATCATTTCTTCCCTCAACTGAGAAAAAGTTTAAAAGGTCGTAAATTTTCTTTCAACGAGAAGGTAAAAAAGGCTATGGAGGTCTGGTTTGCAGAGCAAGAAGAAACATTTTTTTTGAAAGGTCGTTGGAGGTTCGCTGTAATAAATGTATCCAATTGAGAGGAGAATATGTTGAGTAATAAAATATTTTGACATTGAAATTTTGTTTGGTTCTTTAGTAGGCTAAGAATTTTTCAATATAGAGATATTCGGGGTAACTGAGCGCAGTGGGTAAGTGTGCGCAGTGCGTATATCTCGACTAAGCAATGTATAAAAGAGGGGTTCATTTGGGTGAAGCAAGGGCGCAGAATCCCCAAATTAGTTTTTCCTACTAGTGCACCGTGCGACGTTTTGTTAACTTTTTATTTGCAATCAATCAAATTCACTAGTTTTCATGTTGATTTTCAGCATCTCTGCAAATTCTGCCAGGTCCAAGTTCCGAGTCCGACAGTGTTAAACAATATTTTATTCGATCATGCGCATATTTATCTTAATATATAATAAAAAATTTTAGGTTCTCTTAGCTGCTTAACTCTATAAGAACGTCAATTCAAATTTTGGCTTACTGGGGAAAGTGTGCGCGGGTAAGTGTGCGCATAGATTCATTATATGGGCATTAGTTCAGTGAGGAATAAATTATGACATTGTTGATTTTCTTGGTTAAGACTCGATCAATATTGTCCTATTTATTCGGAAAAAATATGAAGAGCCACCAACGGGGGAATGTATCAAGTGTTGTGTTCACCAAGAATTGTGGCACGAACAATAATGCACTGCTTGTAAAAAGGCGCTTCTGTATTGACAATAAACAGCATTTCTCTAATATTGTAACATTTTGATGACATTATTTTGTAATTTGTTTTGATTGTGTGGTTCGCTAAGCACTGCGTTCACTTACCCCGTGAGGGTGCGCACACTTACCCGCAATACGGGGCAAGTGAACGCACTCTGACTTTCACCATTAAATTTCTTTTTGCGGAAAGAAAACGTTTTTGTTTGTTGGCTTTTTGATGTTTTTTTATAGATTAGAAGATTCTCTATCTTATGAATATGTTTTAATTTTCCTAGCTTCAACATTTGAAACAGGGTATGGCTTGAAAGGCAAAAGTGCGCACAGTTGCCCCGAATGACTCTATCCTTGTAAATAATCTTCATTTTGGATGATCAAATAGGTAGATTTCTTTTTGTTTGTATTACTCTACCTACGGCAGTCTACGGTGTTCCATAGAGTCAATTTCTATAACTGGAGTTCATTAAATCTGCCAATCTTCTGATCCACCCCGAAGGTGGATCCACTTTTAATCTTGTTGTCATAGCCGTGCCACCTTCAACGTTTCCGCAAATTCCCCGCCGAATATCCAGAGCCAAATTTATTCCGAATGCGGGGAGTAACGATCTGCGCCCCCATAAATACGAAGACAAAGCAATCCGGTCCTCCATTTCATAGAATCCAATGAAAATTGAAAAATCTGAATCCATATACAGGAGCGGGAAAGCGTGCGTGCTCGGGCTTGCAAATCGGGCCACCTACCCAGTTTATTTTTCCAATTTCGCGGGGAAATCTCCCGTTATTGCCTCCCTATCCTTATATCGAATCCACGAAATATGTTATCGCTCCTCATATCCAGATCGAGATTTGCATACGGCAAAGATAAAACCGGAAAGCGGGAGACAAAGGCGGCTGATGGCTTTTCCAGTAGCGGCGCGTTCTTCCAAGTGCCCAGAGTTCCGGGAAATCGGTGGGGATCCAAGGAAGATTTATCCCAGTAATGGAGGAACTGAACAGTCGCTCGGGGTTCTTGAAAAGATGGTGAAAGGGTGCACATCCTTTGAATGAAGATCTCAGTAGGATGCACAAGTAGTTTTGGCAAAACATATAACAGGATAAATTTATTGATTTCAAGTTTTAGGGGATACTTGAACTACTAAAATGATCAAGATGTGCTAACTTTTCTCCATCATGGTTATGTTTAAGATCAACACAGTGTTTGAACTTACGCAGAGGTCTATCATGATAATCTTGATGCTGAACTTATCAGAAGCATTTTATAGCCTGTTTCACAACGAAGAGACAATATGAAACGAAACAGCTACTCAATTGGAAGTCCAACAAGTAATTATACTGAGTCTCAGTATTTTCGACATTTCTCTGAATGATATATTCATTATAATTGACTCTATACCATTTATAAAAATGATAAACTACTAATCTGACTATAAGGGCAAAGACATTTTCAGAAACATCAGTTGTGGTAAAGACAGCCCATGCTTTCTATACTCAAGCAAGTGAATGGTTCCAAAACAACAACCACCAATAGGAAATACTCCTTTGGACGAAAATGATGTATTTTTTTATGAAATATCTTTGAAACGTCACATTTTGAAATAACCATTTCAACCCAAAAAAAATTATTTTAAGCACATAAAAATGAAAGATAAAAATGAGTATTTAAAGTTTGAAGCTTTTTGTGAGAATTGCACAAGTTGGCAACATCGACTGAAATATGCCTTGATAATAAAGGACAACAAATGCATTATCTTGATGAGATAGACAAAGATGGCTGTCTATGAAGTCTGCGACGAACGGAAAGGTAATTTTATGGGATTTTTATGGCCGGTTGCAGTTGAAGCTCGCCAGTAAGTACGCGCCTGTAGATCAACAGTTGTTATTTTATAAACAAGCTGATCGGACATTGTTCTTTTCATTGTCTTGTATGCGCTGTTGCCAAATCGTAAACTCCGCACAAAGCGATTTAAATTTTAAAACCTCATATTTGAAGGATGATTTTTGAATAGTTTCCGCGGTGAATTTGAAAAAATCATGAATGAAACTCATAATTATTCAGTTTAAACTTGCATATGCAGTGATAACCCAAATTGAGGAGAATTCCCCATTCTATGCAAGACCACTTGTGCAAGTTTCCAGAAGGTTGAATAGACGTATCAGTAGGATACTGGCTTCTCCGAGATGTGGGAGAAATTCAAGGACCCCTAGATAGCTTCAGCTCGAACTATTGTAGTTTGATTCTGAAGAAGTTCTCGATGAAACTCTACATAAAGAACATGGGACCATGACCTCCTGAAGTTTTTATACATAAATTGAATACTACTAGTATTATTTTACATACAGGGTGAGTCTTTGACTCGTAGATTCTTGAGGTCAAAAGGAACACTTTTTTTCCTTACCACTTTTTCCGAAACGGCTCGGTTTGAAAGATACAGGCTGTTGAAAAACCATAAAAAAAGTTATTTTTAGGTATCATTTCATTTGTCGAATGAAATGTATTTCGGAATAAAGTTTTTCATTGATTTGATGAATCTTCTTCGAACACAAGATATCACCCACGTCTTCCAGTTTTCTCATTATGACTATTACGTATCATAAAAATACTAAGAATTCAAAGAAACCAACTGTTGAAACTAAGTTGGACAATATCTACTGAATATTTGAATTTTTGTAAAATAAAAGTATTCTTCATATTTTCTCGTATAATGCGCCGTTTTCGAGTATTTTGATATTGAAAAATTAAAAAGTATCTGTGAAATTTAAAAACTGTGTACTTTGGCTGAAAACAACTCTGTGTAAAAGATCCACAGAGGTGTAGTGTCACAGACTCAGCTAGTTATTCTGAAGGTAATTTTGTTTTTCAGGAGTGGCACAGCTTATTATGAAAACTTAAAATGGCTATATCTTTTTATCAGGGCCGGATCGAAAAAAATGGTATGAAGAATCTACTGTTAAAATATTTGTAGGAGTCAAAAACTCACCCTGTATAACCATTATTGTTATATAAATTTAATTTTTAATTGATTCTTGGAAATTATTCCTTTCTATCAATTATGTACCTCAGTACCTACAAGCACTTGGTCTGCGGCTTGGAATATCCAACAATTTCGAAAAACTTATGGGTATATTTTATTTTCCATGACCTCTTCGAGAAATTTTCCATGATTTTCATCCAGAAGGTGCCCGATATTCTACAAGGGGACATCTTCTGACAAATTAAGCCGCATTTGAGTTTCCGACAGCAGGAAGATAGATTAGGCCAGTTATAAATGTGGAGCTTTTGCGCGATCCGGAAGATTCCTCAGACGAGCGCTTCTTTTCAACGTGGTGCATCTCTGGAGCGCTATCCCCTACGACTTTTTTACCTCCTCCCTTATCGCTACTCATTTCCATCATCTCACGAGCGCGACTCGGAGACGGTCCTGATTGATGGCCACTCATCATTCCTTGTTCAGGCTTAGCGACCGGAAAAAGAGGAATATGTAGATGGGATTCTGAAGAATGATTTCATTTGTCAATGGGGAGAGTTGGAAGGGGAAATTTTGAATTTTGTTCCACCAGAAGATGTTCACATTTTAAGTTTTTGGTACATAAATCGAAGACTACACTGTGAAACATTTTATTTTTGATTTATGTAGTTCTACTGCTTATCAACCTGAATATATACTCCTCCTCTATCCCTACAAGGATCCATGCGAATCTTCCATTGCTTGAAACAGTGCAAGAAGTCTTTTTCTGTCAGATCCTTCATAACATTTGCCTCCTTTTCCTTGACAGCTTCGACTGACTTGACCTTGTTCCTTTTGATGCAGATTTCATCTAAGGACACAGGAAGAAGTGGCACGATGCTGGATTTGAATAAGAAGGATGATCTAACACTGGTATGCTGATTATAGCCTGAAATCTCTTGAAAAACAATGCAGAATGAGTTATCTTGGTGGAGAGAGAACACAATTCAAGTCGTTCTTTTGACGGACTCCATCAAGAAATTGATGGTAGTAATATTGGATTTAACTTCAAGAACCCAGTATAGGTGCACAATTCCATGAATATCGAAAAAAACAAGTGTCAGTAGAAAAATTTTCGCGAGCTTGCGAAAATTTTAAGCACCAATATGGCACGCACTTTCTGCACGTTGAAATCTTGAAATTATCAAGTAAAATTCGTCATAAAAACTCTTTATCAAGTGGTACATTATCAGCAATCGAAGGAATACTTAATCCACCCTCACATGGAACGATTTTCTCGATATTTTCATCTGTTTTTAACGTGGAAAGGCGATCAGGGTGGGAATCATCCTCAATGTCTCCTCGTCCATCTTGAAATTTGAAATCTTCTCAAAAACAAACACGCGAGTTCAACTTATATCGATTAGAACCCAAGAGGAATATAGAAGATGTACACGCCCAAACTCATCCCTGACGCAGGGGAAAAGAAAGAATTCAAATAAATATTTCCTGTTTTCCTTCCATCTCCTCATTAAATTGAAAAACAACATTTCAGTCGGGCGGCGTGAAATATTTCCGACCCCTGTGCTGCGGGGTTAGGTATCGATGAACACAAGAAGAACGGTTGGCTAGATATTCAAATATTCACCGTCAAACGCACATCCAGCACCCCTGCACCCATCATCAATGACACCCCCATGCACTTGACGGACAGTCCCAGCTCGCGTGTCTATTCCATGTGGTTTTATTACGTAACTTTTGATACGCAAATGTCAATAAGGGTATCATTTCGAAATGCCCATTAATTATAGACGTGATTGGGGTTGTTCCATGATCACGTGGGTTTTTTTTCGTTGAAGAAGTGCAATATGCAGAGAGAGGTGATTTGGCCCACAAATTTAGGCCTATTTGACGTTTATACGTTGATATTCTCAAGCGTAATTCAATGAAAACTCTTTGCTCCACAAGATTAGGCTCGAGAAAAGCTGTACACCAATGAATTAGTCGTAATGTATATAGGTTTCTAATATGTCAATAATTCCATGTATAAATATATGTAGATTTCTTAAAAATTTTTCTACTCTAAATTTTTTGTAAAATAATTTACTTCAGACATTCCACTTATTTTTGCGATGTTGTATAATTCAATTTGGGCAAAACATAATTCAAGTTTCTGGATGTGTACCTATTTGTAGCTACTCATACCTTCGAATCTTTAAGTACTTCTTCAACAAGCTAAAGGGTTTGTGTCATCAGCGTAGTGTACAGTTCTTACGTTCTCCGTTTTGGCTTCGTTGTTCAGCTCAAAGTCATTCAGAATTCAGGTATATTAGGAAAGCAAAGGGCCAACTATACTACACTGTGGAATCTCCTATAACTATTTCTACTAGTTGATTTCCTCCACCAATGTAAGTTTTTTCAACAATTTACGTAGATCCAAACAATCATTAGCTTCAAAGAGATCCAGAAAAGTCCTGAAGCCACCTTCTTGTTCTCAAAATCTTGTATGATCTTGTATGGACATGGACGACCGATTTTTAGTGTCATACAAAGCAATCTGATCAAATTTCAGACCAGCCTTGAATTGTTTCAGATTGTTTATCAGTTTGTGTCGGAATAATTGAGAATAATCAATATTAACCGAAGGAAAAGGCAGATCTGGAATCACCAAAGATAACCAAACTTTCCATCAGGTGTCAGCTAGTGAGCAATTCCATAATTTCACGATAGATTAACCTGACGAAGCGCGCTCATCTCGAAATGAGTAATAAAGTAATTCCTCCGTTTTCTACAAGAACAGTCAGCGTAGGGTGCATCCAGAATCCCCCACACAGCAGGGGTGAAATATTCCCCATTGGCATCCCGATACGTTATTTGACCTTCTGTCACTTTATCCGGTGCCTTCACGCGCAAAATTGATATAATGCTTAATTCATGTTATTTGTTATATGCTTATTTCCTCTCTGCTGGAGAGTTGCGCTTATGTTTATGCATACAGGCGACATCATTATGTTTATGCATAATTGATTGCCTGCCTCGTTGGGGACCGGAGTTCCTTTTTATCTAATTTCGAATTTGAGTAATGACTCGTGTTGATAGTTTTATTGAATGATTGCAGGGGTTTCCCCGGATTTTTGCCCTATCCCCTTTTGGCATTTGAGCGAAGAATTATAACGAAAAGAAATTGAAAATTTTGTTGCGGTCCTTTTATATATGAGCGTTTTTCTTGGATCGGAATCTAATTCAGTTAATTTACTATTAATCAATCTCTAATACCTATAACTAATACTACATTTTAAAGAATTTTCAACATCCTGTATCTTTTGAACTGAGCCTAATTGAAAGAATTTTAAAGAAAAACACTATTTCTTTTGTTAGGGGTCTACTGTTAAAATTTATGTGCAAGTAAAAGAGTCATCATGAACCCAAAATTTATTGTTGGATTTGTATTCATCTTTTTCAACGATTCTCTATCCAAATCTGAAATGAAATGAAAATTTCAATTTCAGGACACCTCTTTTTCTTCCTCCATCTGAAAGACCTTTCAGTGCAGAATCAAGGGATGATCAGGTATCGCCCAGTCCATCTGAGCATCCCCAATGTTTGTTTATCCCACCAGCGCCAGCCTAATGCTAGAAAACATAACTGTCGAAAGCTCAGCGATGACAAATCACCGGAATGACACGGGGTTAATTTGAAACATGGACCAGATAAATGTAGTTAATATGATAAGGGCTGTCAGATCGCCCCCTGCGCTGAATAATTCGCCACTTTGTCAAAGACGTCGGGGGTTCCCCCCCTAATATCACCTCGAATCGGCCGCACTGCACAGTTTATCATTATTAGGACCATGCTGCGTGGGGGTGCAGGGTGAATTTCGACGCTGCTATAATATTTTCTACTTTATCCGACAAGAGGGACGGTCCCGAAACATGTTGCCATGAAGATGAGTTTTTTTAAGGCCAATAGTCGGTTAGATTTTTTTCCATTGGCGGTCGGTGTGTGTTGACGTGAAACTGGTAGAGGGCTGGGATGAAACAAAAGGGAATATTTCCTTCGATATGATTCCAATTGAATTTCACACTGGAATTCTCTATTCGAAAATATCCTAACAGTGATAGGTACACAATCTGTCACAAAAGGATATTCGAAATACTTTTTTCGTTAACTTGGTAAAACTAGCTTTTAAGTTCATGCTGCAGTTAATTTTGGCACACGAAAACTCGGCCCACCAATGATACCCACGCAAAACCACAATATTTTGACAGCAGGTTATTGAGGTCAAAAGAAACACTTTTTTCCTAAACCATTTTTCCGATTCGGCCCTGATATAGATATAGAGCCATTTAAAGTTTCCACATTGAGCTGTGCCATTCCTGGAAAAGCAAAATTACCTTCATAATAACTAGCTACACTACACATCAGTGGATCTTTAAAACAGAGTACCCAATTTTTCGAATTTTACAGATATTTTTTATTTTTGAAAAGTATGAGAAAGTATGAGAATACTATTATTTTACAAAACGTTCGAGTATTCAATATATAGCGTCCAACTTAGTTTCAAGAGTTGGTTTCTTTGAATTTTTGGTATTTTCATGGTACGTAATGGTTGAATGAGAAAACTGGAATACGTGGGTGATATCTTATGTTCGAAAAAGATTCATCAAATAACTGAAAAACTATATTCCGAAATTAATTTTATTCGATAAAACCGTTTGTGAGATAGAACTAAATAACATTTTTTATGGTTTTTCAACAGCCTGTATCTTTGAAAGCGAGCCGATTCGGAGAAAATGATAAGAGAAAAAAGTGTTTCTTTTGATCTCAAGAATCTAGTGTTAAAATATTCGTACGAGTACAACTCCTTGCAGTCATAGTAAACTACATAATATACCCACTTAAGATTCTGATCAACATGTAGACCCAGGAATCTAACACAATCAGTTAACCAAACTGACGTTAGAGTGTGACACGACGTATGAGTATCTAACTTGAGATAATCGGTTAATAAATTCAAGAATCTTAGTTCAAATTCACAACCAGAGTGTTAAGACGGCACCAATCAATAGAACACTGAATGATACATTCATAAAGAGCTATGAGTGCTTGCAGACTTTTAGTCTTGACCACAATCGAAGTATCAGTTATAGCTTACAGTGTTCTATTTCGTCAATTGATCTCAAATGATAAATTGGAATTGCCACCGTCTCACAGAAAACAGTTTTGTAAGCGCAAACTTTCAAAACTCACAGGAATATTCGGATATAGGCTCCAAGATCCAAAACTGCAACATAATATCTTAATGAGAAACGCCCAGGGTTCCCCAATCAGAAGGCCAGTTTCCATTAGTTTTTACGACTTCATAGCGGCAATAGAAGGCCTCGAAGGATAGCGAAAGCACATAAAACTGCGAAGCGGCCTTCGAAGGAGCAAAGCGAAGGGAAAATCCATTTTCCCGTTTTATCTCCTGATGAACAATAGTCCAGAATCCGTTATAGTTGCTTTGTTGGCACTCCGGCGGTAGACCTGGGTATTGATCAGAGAGAGAGAGGATCCCCTGCCCCCAGCCCCTGCCCCCTCGGGGACTGACCGGTGGCCGCCTTGCACCCACCGCACTATGACAAATGCTCGGGCCCCAATCGATATATAACTGCTATTGACGGACGCACCGCTCTCTCCAATTACCCGGTATTAGATTATGGGGGTGCGGGAGGAAGGGGGGTTTTGGGAGAGAGCATTCCGACGGAGATGCTATCGCGCGTCTTGCGGCTACCGGACGTCTCGTTAAGTTATTAGACGGGTCAGAGGAGATGAGTAACTGAATAATGAATTGAATAACCGGAAACTTCGATGGCGTTGATGGGAAATTGATCCGTTTCACGATACATCCCGCGCAAATACCAAGGAAAGTATTTTTCCTCCATGGCTCCCGATGAAGTCTTTAGCTGGGCTGAAGAGATCTAAGATAGAATGCCCATGCAGTGCTTGTAATTGATTGCTTTCATTTTTTTACGGAAAACCAGATTGGTTAGAGGGAACATTCGGGATCGTGGATATCGTGTGGATGTCTGGACGTCATTTTCCACAACTAACAAGCCACTGAGCTCCACGCTCAACTTTGGTACCTACAGGGTGTCCACCAGAAAAAGACTCTGTACCTTATATGAGAATCCATAGGAGCTACCGAAAAAATTTTCAAGTAAAATTTGTTCTCCATAAATCAGTCTTCAATAATTCCCCAATATAGGCAACTGGAAGTTTTTTATGAATAAATACCTACTGACACCCTATTTGATTCTATTTATTGCAAACTAGCTGACCCGGCAAACCTAGTTTTGCCATTTAAATTATTTCTAGGGTAGATAATAATAACTAACTCATCGTCATTGCTCGATTGGTCGTAAGAAAAAGGAATGCCTTTTTTTCTGTTCTGTACCATTTTTTTTTTGGGAATATTTTGTTATATAAACCTTGCCCTAACAATAATAAACACAACAAAAAAAGAATTGTCCAATTTGGTGCTATCGTTTGAACAATAAAGCATTTTGAAGTAAACCATAGATCCTCTTTTATTAATATAGATAATGAAACAATTTTGAAGTACCTATTCCTTCTCAGAATTCGCTATTCTGAATTTTTGGCCAGATTATTGACTGAAACAAAGGAGAATGACTTATTAATAACCGTGTTGCAATTGACGTGACCGGAACTAGGTAGTTGATGTTCTAACCACAGCTGCCGCTAGTCACGTGAGCATAATGATTTTCTTTAATAGGGGTGGTTACCCCGAACATCACACGAGGTTTACTGAAGTGTATACGAAAAAATGTTGCGTGTGAATGATAACCTGACAAAATTCGAGAAGTTTTGATTGAATATTCTCTAGCTGTTTAGTAACAAGCTTTTTGATGAACAGGGGAAAATAAAAAATGATGGGTACAGTATTTGTTGATTTTTCTAGTCAATGCGAAGGTTTCTTGAGAGCGGCAAGAAAGCTAACTTTTTCATTCTTCTTGAGTAGACGCCTTTTCACAATGACCAATACAGAAATCTTTGTTTTTATTAAAAAATGAAAACACATTCAATCCACCTCACTACATTATCAGTTTCTGGTAATGGATGAGTTCTAGCTATTTAGAAAAGGTTGCGCAGGTTTCATCTAGGAACTACCCCGAGGAATCAGCCCTTGTGACTCCGGATATAAGTATTTAATATATGTATTACGAATAAGGTAAAAAACTTGTTGAATCTGATATAGCAGCTTGATCTACCCTCTTTTTATGCCTAGTCCTCTTGCAATTGAAGAGAAACGATAAAATCTTGCATATCCCAAAACCTAGCACTCACCCCTATTCAAACGACGCCGTTTTAGAGGATAAACCGATCCTTCCACTCATCTATATATCCATCTATGAAGGTTTTCGAACGAGAACCTCCTCAACTGAAACAAGTTCGACTTATTGTCGATTTTGGCGGTGGAATTTGCATGGGACGGAAAAGGGAGGGGGTGATCGGAATTTATCGAGGCATCAGGCCGATAAATCCCAGTGACTTTATTAGATATCTTTCTAATTTATAGGGCTTGCCTTGGTGCGACAGTACAAATAGCGCAGATCTGTGCGCCACGTACAATGTCACTTCCCTTCTTATGCGCTCCATTTTACCCTTAATATTGAACGTTCTCCTTCTATTTTGGAGAACAAATGAATTCTGGGGATGCAGGATGCTCGACATGTTTTTCTGAGGCTTTTCATGTAAGACATCATTTTATTCTTGATCTTTTCAACATAATTCTTGTTGTATGAACTGAAAAGCTTGTGAATTCTCGAAATCGAGAAACTCTATGTTTCAAAGGTTGCTGTAGATACCAAAGAAATCCAGAGTATTCATTTATGCACCAAAGTACTTCGGAAACATAAAACAACCCCTTATTTCAAGCAAATCTTGATATTTGAATACTACTTGAATTATTCCACTCTCGAATGAACTTTTTAACAATGACGATGGTTCAGCTATTAGTTTCGAAATTTTCATTTCGTGAAGTGAGGATGGCAACATGTATCCACTCGCTCAAACTCCCAGATAGCACAAAAGTTCGACTTCTTGTTGCCTCGGAAATTGAAATCATAAATTTCATAATTTCGAGTGAATCATATTTTATTGAACCCCCTATTCTTGTAGTTCTATTGAAACATCCCTTATTTATCGAGAACACAAAGCTCCTGTCAAAGGTAGTAACTTCACATGCACATACAAGGAAAATTTTATTTCACTATAACGCCAAGGGGAAATGGCAATCCATAACTAGAGAAAATTAATCAATGGTCAACTGAAATGTAATTCCAACGTCAACTTATATTACCGCTATTAATTTTACCAGACACCCCCTGTTCTCCCTGAAGGGTCAGTATTCATACCTTAACCTAACTGTATCACGGGAGAATAAACGAGGCTGTACGTTCATTATATGGACCGTATTGTGAAGGTTTCTCTGACGGTCAGCACTATATGAGTCTATGAACTATGCTGGACCAGACAAGGGGTGTGTATATAACTTTGCAAGACAGCAGACATATTAAAAACAGGGTAGGGAGACTTGAACCACCTCAAATATTTCAATTCAAATTTCGAGTTACCGGTTCGTAAACAGCTTGCGACATACTCGGTACAAGGTACAACTAGTGGTGGCTCCATTTTGGCCGCCATCAGAACAGTTCGGGAGTGAGAGGGTTGATCGTGATTTTGTTGTTAGGAAGTAAAAAATTGAATAATTTTTGATTGTTACACTGTCTGAAAAGTTGAATATACTGCATTCATATTTATTTTAGCAGTCGGTTGGCCATGAAATAATTTTCTCAAGTTTTTGTAGAGAATAGAACGGAGTAAGGTTGGCACTCATGAAATGTCGTTAATGTCATAACGCCGTTGCCACAACTTATATCAATTACTATTACGAAAATGCCCAAAGTGATTGAAAAAAGAGACAGAGTTTTAGAAAGTGCTATTTAGAATTGAGGTACGCTCATTCAAATATACCCTGATATTCTAAAATCCACAATACGTCAGACGGTAGCGAACATATTCAATGTAACAGAATTTATATACTGTTTCAGCTGAATCTAAACGACTTATATTTCAGGTGAATATTTCCACAATCAGAAAGATTGTGAATGAAGAGGATGACAAAGAATTTTCTTCTATTGGGAGACCCAAGAAAGTGGTGGCATTTGAGAATTTTATGTTTGAGTGAATTAATGCAAAAAGTTTACTACAGGATTTTCGATGCATGTCATCGTAGAATAAGTTCCCGAAAATTGATTTTTCTATTTTTCATTTGACTTGTCCTATACATTGTAAATGTCTTAAGGTACCAATAAATACTTAATTATTATATCAATGCATTAAGATGAACAGCCACAAATACGCGCCAGTTGTCCTGCTAATTGTTTATTCATGTGAAATTTTTCTTCGAAGGTGAAGTTCATCTTGAATGAAACTTCCTTTAATTCCTTTTACTTATATTGATGCAAGATGATTTTTGTTGAAGAATTTAACATTCTTGTAATTATCTGTTAATTCCTTCGGGAGATACCCATTCCCAACCACTGCATCATATGCATTTCATCTTCGGTTTAATATTTTTGAAATCTACAACTGATTTAACGTATTCAAACTTTAGCCAAAGAAGATAACGAACATTAACCCCCCTCAAGCTAGTGCATATTATGATATTATACTGATCTCTTGTATTTTCCATGCGCTACTGGCTTTGGTATGCTTTCAATCAGGTTGTATAAACTTCAATTATGTTCGTCACATATTTTCCGAAGAAATTCGACATTATGATAAAATACGTAATAACAGAAACTTTTACGTAGGAAGGGCAACATAGCATTGATTTAAAACCCAAAAATGTTTTGACAAGCGTCATAACCCAACATTTCCGTACTATACAGAGTGAAATGTGTCAAATTTCCATGGCCAACCGACTGCTAAGATAAAAGTGAATAGAGTATAGGTGCGTGATGTTATTTAGTTTTATTGCTTTCATTCATTAATATTGTTTTACAAACGATGAGCCTTTTTAATAATAGTTGTAAAAGTTATAAGAAAACATCTGTTGAATAGACTAAAAGGGAGTCCGGGAGACTTGACCCATGCTATGGTCGGGAGACATAATCAGTGGTCCAAGTTTCCCTCACTGAGCTTAGATAATAATAGTTTGCTCCAAAAAAGAAAATTGAAAAATAGAAATAAATATAAAAAATTATACAAAGGTTTAACAAAGTAAAAAACATCTCCGGAAATAAGTGTGAGTGAATCTGAAATAGAAAATATGTATTTCATACGCAGATACACCTGATGATGAAAACCTTGACATAGACAATCGTTGGTCATTGGAAATTGTTTTCTTTCAATGTTTTTCTTGATAAACAAACCTATGGTCAAGTCTCTCTAGCCCCCTGTTCAAGTCTCCCTTGGGTTATTGAGACATGAGCCAATTTTCGGTTCCTAAAAAAAGAATTGCTGTACTCAGATTGATCATCTCACCATCACTCTACTATTACCTATCGTTACCTATTTGGGCATGATATATTCACGCAAAAAATGAGTTGCTTCCATTTACAGATACAACTTGAGTGGCTTCAGAGTGAAAAGGGGTTCAATTCTCAAGTTTGGAATTATTTTATTCTTGGTGTAAGAAGGGATAGTTGGACTAGCTCTAAGTTTTTTCGATCGGCATAGAGTCATTCGGGGTTACTGATAGCAGAGGGTAAGTGTGCGCAGTGCGTATATCTCGACTATGCAATGTGTGCAGAATCGCCATATTAGTTTTTCATAGGAGTGCGCCGTGGCACGTTTCTTTACCTTTTTATTTGCAATCAATCAAATTCACTAGTTTTCTTGTTCATTTTTAGCATCTCTGCACATTCTGCCAGGTCCAAGTTCCGAGTCTCTCAGTGTTAAACAATATTTTATTCGATCATGGGCTTATTAATCTAAATATATAATAAAAAATTTTTGGTTCACTTAGCTGCTGAACTCTATAAGAGCGTAAATTCAAATTTTGGCTTACTGGGGAAAGTGTGCGCGGGTAAGTGAGCGCATAGATTCATTATATGGGCATTAGTTTAGTGAGGAATAAATTATGACATTGTTGATTTCCTTGGTTAAGACTCGATCAATATTGTCCTATTTGTTCAGAAAAATATGAAGAGCCACCAACAGGGGAATGTATCAAGTGTTGTGTTCACCAAGAATAGTGGCACGAACAATAATGCAGTGCTTGTAAAAAGGCGCTTCTGTATTGACAATAAACAGCATTTCTTTAATATTGTAATATTTTGATGAAATTATTTTGTAATTTGTTTTGATTGTGTGGTTCACTAAGCACTGCGTTCACTTACCCCGTGAGGATGCGCACACTTACCCGCAATACGGGGCATGTGAACGCACTCCGACTTTCTCTATTAAATTCTTTTTTGCGGAAAGAAAACATTTTTGTTTGTTTGCTTTTTGATGTTTTTTTATAGATTAGAAAATTCTCTATCGTATGAATATGTTTTAAATTTCCTAGCTTCAACATTTGAAACAGGGTATGGCTTGAAAGGCAAAAGTGCGCACAGTTGCCCCGAATGACTCTATAATTTTCGTCAAATTTTAGATGCGCCTGATTTCAATTCGGGAATCCCAACTTAGCACGCTGGAAATTTAAACAAACCGGAATCTTTTCCAATCCTCCTCCTATACATTATTTATCGGAATCGATTTGGCGGAGTGATTCCGAAACAATGAGCCAACTCGGATCGCTCCTTCGGAGTTTTGAATACCGGGAGGGCGACGGGGGCAAGGACTTTTTGCCATCAAATCCCGCCTCGGAAACGGAAGTCGCAATCCACCGGAAGTTGAACGATCAATCTATCCATAATATCTCATTGTGAGTTATTCGCGATGCGGAGAGACATCAGAAGTTTTCCAATCTTCGAAATAATAACTTCTGGCTACGGGAGATGTTGGTTTGCCGGAGTTTCATGCACGTTCCTGAGTTTTGAAGGGTTCTTTTATAAGAGGAGGTTGTTGAAGGTTCCACTGCTTCGATGCGATTGATGTGTCGCAGGTGAATGGAGTGAAAAAAAATTGAACGGACATAATGCCATCCACATGCAGCACAACATGCTCCTAAATAATTTACTTTCAAATTTTCATTTCTCAATAATCGACGCAGTCAAATTTACTTTGAAAAGGACAGTGTCCGATCGTGAAAGTTAGGGTTGCCTGACTTGGGTTTATCAGTTGGTTTTTGTCCCAGTTGCTAGCGACACCTTACGAGCAGGAAACAAAATCCTCTGTAACATCGCCGCATTTGTCGAACCATTTGTCTCTAGTGAAATCATCTATCAATTAAACCAGAGTAATATTGGGAATCTTTCAGTGGAGTGCCTTCTATCTTCTGTATTAGAGAGGTGATAACCACAAAGCTTGTAGGGAAGGATGTTTAGTTCCCTGTTTCTCTTCCCTTTGGAACCCCCTTACTGCTATCAGACCAGTGGAGATTCGACTAGGTTTCTTCTTAAGCCCGTTGGGGTAAGTAATTGCATTTTTACCTGTTCAGTTGCTCAATATCTAGAGTAATGATCATCTGAAATTAGACGCAAAGGGTGTTCTCATTCATTCACCAACCTCCGAACTTATCCCCATAAAAAAGCAAGATTCTAGATTTGAAAGGTGGTTTTTAAGTTATTTGGATTTTCGTAGTTCGAAAATGGTTTGAAATTTCGTGAACTTTCAAAATACCACAGTCTATTTAACGAAATGTTTTTGATCTGCCGTTACAAACTCATTTCTATCAACGAAATTCTTGAAATGAAGTGGATCTATGACGTCGTTGCCTCTGAATTTTCCTTCAACCCAATTCAAAACTCCCATTATAATTAATCCCGGCTAACAATAGACCCTTTGAAGGAACGACTTTTGTCACTGTATGAATCACTCGAAGCGTTATATTATTAAAGAGGCATAGTGTCCTGGTTTCAAGCAGAGTATGCATATGCACCCCTCCCTGGTGTATTCTCTTCCCCTCGGTATTTGCAGAATTTCACACAACTACTTTGACGATCATCCACTAGATCAGATTCAATTTTGGTTTTATGCGACGTGGTTGCGTTGCATCTGCTTTATTTTCAATTTGATGGAGACGTATTGGCTTGAAATATAGAAATTGCAGAAATAATATCTTATTATTGAAAGAAAAAGTTTGTGAGTTGTTTGAAATGAATATGAATAGAATATATGAACTTCTTCAACTCATTTCTTCCAATTCAATTTTATTTATCAATTATTCATCGAAAGTTTTTGTAGAAGAAATGCGGTGAGCAAAGTCGTTTTCACAGAACCCTTGTAGGCAACAAGTCATACTTTCATGGCTTTATAAGTTAATCGTAAAAGTAAACGTTTAGGCGCAGGTAACATCCAAACATGAACATATTCTCTGGCATCACAATCCACCAGATGATAAAAACCACCATCGATATGCCATAAAGATGCACTATTTTCGATTTGATAATCAATAGTAGGTACATGTTTTCGATTTTATTCGTGCATCCTCATGAAAAACATATTCAAACTAGAAACTGAATCAAATGATTCTCACACTAGGATGAGCTTTTCAATTAATACACTTGTTTCGCTATCAAAATAGCATCTTCAGTATTCTCCAGGAGAGTAGAATTATAGGTGAGCTTATACCTACTAGTGAAAAACATGCTATTCAGTGCCTATTTTAATTGTGTATTTTCTTCCCAGTAACTCAAAAATGCTTCATGCGTTGTTCTCCTAATCTCATCAGAGGGAAGAGATTTGCAAATGGTCTTTCATTCAGTGTCAGTTAATACATTTATTTAGGGTTCTTATAATTCAGAGCAAATCTAAATGCATTCCTGACTCGTTGTTTGAAATCCTCTGTATCAGTTCGGGAAGTTGTATGTATCATATTTTCCATCCTCCCTCAAATATAGTAATCTAGGGGCGTTAGATCAGGTGAACTTGGCGGCTAGAGATTAGGACATATGTTTCAAGAAATATACTCACAATTTGTGAAAAATTTCTCTTTTTTTATCGAGTTGACAACACCAACCCTGGGTTATATTGTCTTCCATATTCAATGAAATGATTGAATGGTACCAACTGGCAGAATTTCTACTTATTTCTCCCGATTAACGTTGGCAATTGTACTCGTCTAACCAATATGCGATCTTTCAGCGGTTCGCCGATCTTTCTATAAACGATGATTCAAAAAATAGACAAAACAGACAGACCCACATCCAGAGGCAGAGATGACAGGATTTCACGGTACCGGATTTTAATCCGGCATGTGGGAGACTGATGGGATTAGGAGGGATCTGTTACTGAATAAACGAGTCATTCCGGATCGGTCCTACTCTGGATAGCTTCATTTTCGCGTTCATTGTATGAAGAGAGAAAAACGCACTAGAGGTGCGAATGACCCATTTGAATTCTAGAAAAAAACACCACCTCAATACAGGACTAGTCCGTGGATCGAAAACAGTAATGCTACCTTCGTACGAGGATATTTTGGATAGTCCAGATTTCTGAGTCTTTTCACCGCTATGTTATTTCCAATTACTCTTTGATCTTGATGTGAAAATCTTTTCTACGTAGGGCATGTTTGAATAAGAATTATCGAACTCTATGGAGATAAATGTATAAAAAACTTGGGAATAAGCAGGGTGTTTTCGGAGTCTTTCTTGGCAGAATAATATCTACAAAAATCGCCTACAAAGTTGAGGATATTGAATGGCATCTTGGCTTGGCATCTTTCTTGTATGCTTTCTACCAAGTTATGGAGAACATCCTACTCAATTTGTTGATGTAGCAAAAGATTTTGGTTCAAGAGTTTCTGCTGTGGCTAGGTGGACATCAAGGGTTTTTTGTGATTGATTGGATGTAGGTCAGAGGATCTTATGTAATGCTAGATGCGAAACAATATGGCTCTCTCTGGCAGTAATCACGTGGTGGATGGTCAGCTTGGTCTAGGTTACTGGTCACTCGGGAGTTAGAGGAAATGAAGAGGCCAATGCACTTGCCAGGAAAGAAGCTCAAAATTCTTCCATTGGCTCAGAGACTTTATGTGTTAAAGGTAAATGTGCCTATAGAAAAGAGTTTCAGGAGGAAAACTCTGAAATATAAGGCGGAATCTTCCTGGGTTGGCTCATTCCAACAATTCTCACAAACTTTAATATTGCGAGACTTAAGAAGTATCTGGATTTGACCAAGACTACGAAACACCTCCTCACTGACTTTCTTACACAGCAATAATCGCAATATTGTTCAGAATATGCCTCTGATTAGTCTTAGAAAAGTTATAGGAGTGTGAAAGATTGACGTAAAAACAAATGCAGCTAGCAGCTCACAAGACTTGCGATTGTTTCCACAAACGATTTCGAAAAACATTCGGGCACCCTTGGATCCTTAGATTTCTTCCCGGAGGATGAAAAAAGTGCAAAGAGGCAAAAAACACAATTGAATTGACGGTCGAGGCGGAAGACAAGAGAGGATTACATCCAGAAATAATAAGACGTCTGCCGATCCGAGAGAAAAGCCATGGCCCACAAAGAGACCAGCATCGGGGACCGTCATAAGTAAATCTCCGAACGTTGAGAAGACAGATTCGGACTTTTGAGAGTTTGGCATCAAAACAATGACGAGTATTCCTTTTCCAATCTCGCCGTTCTGCTAAAAATAATATTGGTTGTTTCGAGGAACTGTTGGCGATAATGGAATTTTATTTTCTTTCCCTAGATGAGGCTGGATGCTAGGAATAGTATATCGAATTGATTTAGCTGATACTTGATGAATATTCATAAGTTATTCACCGTCTCCACACATGTTAGGCCTGAAGGACTGATTTTTTTCAGAATTTCCATTTCTGTTTCAATGAAAACTCAGCAAACTGTAGAATTCAATGGCGGTATTCATTATTTCCACTGTTCTTCGGCATCATTTCTCTTTCCCTAGAGGTGCAGATCACACAGGCCATTTAACCCTCTTCTTGCAGTCGTGACACCAAAACAGACCGAAAAATAACCAGCTATTGTTGATGGTTGCATTTTATCAGGGGTGCCATATGGAATACTGATTTCGAAATGAGTAGTGGCAATTCATTTGGGTTTTCAGAGTGAATGAAAATCGCCGTTTCGGTCGTTTATATATTTCATTTCGTAATGGTGCATTTGATTTTCCCAGTCTCCTATATACGCCGATTCAGCATTTATTTATTGTATGAATGAAATCATCAGTCATTATGTTGTATGAAGCATATAGAGGGTTTTCTGGTAGTCACCACATCATTATTTGTATAATTCGTTGCAAAATACAGGTAGGGTTTTATCTTTTGAATTAAAAACGTATCGTTCAAGCTTATTAGATCTGGCCACATGGATGATAGTAGGTCATCAAGTGTTTATTTTTCCTATCCTCAGAGTCTGCCTTCATCATCTGCTGACTTTCCCATGCCGTTTAAAAGATATTTGAACAGTTAGTACAGCTAGTAGCAGCTTCAGAAGCGTTAGGGTGTAGGTCAGTGAAGGTACCATGAATATTTCTGCAAGTCCAGGAGATATTTCTATTGTGAAACCAGAGATCTCAGCGTGACCTGGCATCAGGTTCTGATATAGAATGATATTTTTTAGCTTAGGCAGCTGGTGTAAGATTTAAGAGGTGTTATGTCTCTGGAGTATAGAGATCCTTTATGTCGGACCACATAAAACAATGTCTTTACCTATTTCTCATATTGATCCATCAGTACCTATAGAGTCATTCGGGGTAACTGAGCACAGAGGGTAAGTGTGCGCAGTACGTATATCTCGTCTATGCAATATATGAAAGAGGGGTTCATTTGGGTGAAGCAAGGGAGCAGAATCGCCAAAGTAGTTTTTCATAGGAGTGCGCCGTGCGACGTTTCGTTAACTTTTTATTTGCAATCAATCAAATTCACTAGTTTTCTTGTTGATTTTTAGCATCTCTGCAAATTCAGCCAGGTCCAAGTTCCGAGTCCGACAGTGTTAAGCAATATTTTATTCTATCAGGCGCATATTAATCTAAATATATAATGAAAAATTTCAGGTTCTCTTAGCTTCTCAACTCTATAAGAAAGTCAATTCAAATTTTGGCTTACTGGGGAAAGTGTGCGCGAGTAAGTGTGCGCATAGATTCATTATAGGGGCATTAGTTCAGTGAGGAATAAATTATGACATTGTTGATTTTCTTGGTTAAGACTCGATCAATATTGTCCTATTTGTTCAGAAAAATATGAAGAGCCACCAACAGGGGAATGTATCAAGTGTTGTGTTCACCAGGAATAGTGGCACGAACAATAATGCAGTGCTTGTAAAAAGGCGCTTCTGTATTGACAATATACAGCATTTCTCTAATATTCTAACATTTTGACGACATTATTTTGTAATTTGTTTTGATTGTGTGGTTCACTAAGCACTGCGTTCACTTACCCCCGTGAGAGTGCGTACACTTACCCGCAATACGGGGCATGTGAACGCACTCCGACTTTCACTATTAAATTTTTTTTGCGGAAAAAGAACGTTTTTGTTTGTTTGCTTTTTGATGCTTTTTTCTAGATTAGAAAATTCTCTATCTTATGAATATGTTTTAATTTTCCTAGCTTCAACATTTGAAACAGGGTATGGCTTGAAAGGCAAAAGTGTACACAGTTGCCCCGAATGACACCTTTTTTCCAATCAATTTACGAATTTACCCAGTTAATCGCTAATGATATTCGAGGGTTTGCCCTCAATATCGTATCGCAGATCCCACCCTAGTTCCAGGTTCCAGGAGACAGTATTCTTCAGCCTAATATTTGAATTAACCAGTTATTATTCTCAGCAAAGATTATAGAGCAGAAAGACAGGAAGCACCCTCATACCTCTAGTACTAAAAACCGACTACATTTTAACCTGTGTTTGCCACATTCGACAATGAGAAGGCGCTGAAAACGTACTGCCAATACATGAAACTGTTTCGAATTGTATTCCTTGTATCGAATTTCAATATCGACTTTGTTTAGACCAGAAAACATTTGTTTCTGCAAATGGCCCTCAAATTGATATTTTAGCCAGTCTCATGGTCTTAGTAACACATTCGAAACACAGGTGGCGCTCAAATCACTTTAGTCGCTTCGTTTCCCATCTTTCTACTCTATAATCTTCGACTTCTCAGGTAAAGGAATAATTGTTTCTCATTTCCCATAATAGACATTCACTGAATGACGGAGTAGTCCATCAAAATGGGTATCTGGAGCATCTTCCTTCAAAATTCCCCAAGTTCCTAATCTCCGAGCAATTCCGATATCAGCCCGCCTGGCAAACATCTAAGCCGCAATCTTCAGCAGTGGCGAAATTTCTGCCATAACTCAAGCACGATTTTCTCCCAGATTTTGCATGTCCGTGATGCCCCAGACGAGAAATATATAAGGCGCCGCGACGCATTCAATTATAAGTTGGAAACGAATTTCTCATTCTCCGGAAGAGACAATTAAGGGGCATATTATACTCAGCGAAGCGGCATGACGATCTGAGAGGCGCTGGATACAGCCCAGGCCCACTCATCTCAGCAAATTATACTTCGGGGAACATTAATTTTCATGATGGAAAGCTCGCTCAACTCCAGCTCGACTCGAACAGCGATACTTCCGATCTAGGACGGCGTTCGGCTTGTCTCCTCTGATGGCCAGAAAAATTTTCGGAGAAAAACTTTGACTAGAGGGAGGGGATGGTATGAAAAAAATTAGTAGCCATTCGTGCCATCAGCTTGAAGCTCAGGACTGCATAAAAAAGTACAGGTTATCCCAAATTCCTTGATTTTGGCTGTTCCTGTAACTTCTAGACTATAGATAGGTAAAACCGTTTCACTATATGCAAAGATATATTGAAAAATTCTTGACCTACTATAGAACCAAAAAATTTTTCCGCTTGCTCTGCAAACCAGACCTCCACAGCCTTCATTACCTCCTCGTTGGAAGAAAATTAACGACCTTTTAAACTTTTTTTCAGTTGAGGAAAGAGATGATAGTCAGATGGAGCCAAATCTGGTGAATAAGGGGGGCGTTCTAGTAATTCAAACCCTAAATCACGAATTTTTTGCATGGCAACATGAGATTTGTGTGCAGGGGCGTTGTCCTGCAAAACCAAAACACCTTTGGATAGCTTTCAGCGTCTTTTCTCTTTAATTTTCTCCCGTAGAGTAGTCAGTAATGTCGAATAGTAATCTCCGGTTATTGTTCTACCCTTATCTAAAAAATCAATCATGATTACTCCATGGCAATCCCAAAAAACTGAAGCAAGAACTTTTCCAGCAGAATTTTGGACACGAAACTTCTTAGGTCTTGGAGAACCAGAATGTCGCCATTCCATCTTGTTGCTTTGTTTCTGGATCGTAGAAATGTACCCAAGTCTCATCCATAGTAACAATTCGGTTTAAGAAGTCTACATCGTTTTCAAATCGAGCGCAGATCGAACGCGATGCTTCTACCCTTGCACGCTTTTGGTCAACATTCAAACATTTGGGGATCCATTTTGCAGCAATTTTTCTAGTGTGCGGTTTCTTTAGGACATAGCAAACTCTGAGCAGAACCCCAAGTCCAGAAACTGAATGAGGATTGATTCATTCAAACTGGCTTTGAAACTCAAACTTCACACTGACACTTCTAATATTTTTTTCATGCATGGAACTGGTCTAGGCTAACTAGATATCAATACATCCTCGTACAAATAATTTAACAGTAGATTCTGGTATGGTCAAAAAAAACACTTTTTTTTAACATTTTCTCCGAATTGGCTCGGTTTCAAAGATACAGGCTGTTGAAAAACCATAAAAAAATGTTATTTTTAGTTCTATCTCACAAACGGTTTCATCGAATGAAATGAGTATCTGTGAAATTTGAAAAATTGGGCACTGAATACAACTCTGTTTAAAAGATCCACAGATGTGTAGTGTCACAGATTTAGCTAGTTATTGTAAAGGTAATTTTGTTTTTCCAGGGGTGGCACAGCTCATTATGAAAACTCAAAATGGCTATTATCTTTTTATCAGGACCGAATCGCAAAGAATGGTATAAGAAAAATAGTGTTTCTTTTGACCTCAAGAATCTACTGTTGAAATATTTGTACGAGTAAGAGACCAAATGTTGAGTTTTTTTTCAATCTTTCGTACCAAGGGTGCAAAATGAAACAACTTCGTCGTTACAAATACGAATGCACCTTTTTTTCATCTCATATCATAAAAAAAGTACCTTTTCAACACAACGTTCTCAAGAGTTCAGTTTGGGGACCAATAATTCCCCAAGATAACATCACTGCCAGCACATTCATTGCAGGTGAAAGTTTGGGGATGCTGAGTATTCAAAAAATGTCTTCTTTAGGGGGCTTTATCTATCTGGGAGGCGCCTCCAAAAAAAATGAAAATGAAAGACGCACCATATAGATACTTTTTGACAAGGAAGAAATCATCCCTATTATGCTATTATTCATTAATACCAGGTATATTTCGAGTTGGCATAATAATACTTTATTTTAATGCTTTCATATAATAGTTATAAAAAAGAGATACCTACTCTCGATGGTTAATTTCTGAGTCGAATTAAAATGATATGCATTCTAGAATTTAACAGTTTGAGATCGAATGAAGGACGCCATGTTTCTCGTTTCCTCCCACGCTTGAGACGAAATGATCGAAATAATAACAGGGGAAAATCATGGGCGCGAAGATGAATGGATCGAACTCCGTGTGAAAAGAATTCCAATTATTCGGAATCGAAGAAATATGGGAGGAGGGCTAGAGGGCGGAAGGCGAAGAGCATAAATTTATGTTTCGCTTTATTAGTTTTTATTGGTGATTTTCGACGTACGTATATGCAAATAAAAAGATCGAGGAGCGACGTTTGGGGATCACGAACTGTTGCAACGAAATGAGAGGAATAAATCGAAGGAGGTGTGCGCCAGCGGCGGGTGTTCCAGAGGGGTCCATACCACTTCGAATTTCATCTTTATTTTGAATTGGTTTTTGATCCTGTCGTTTTGTCTACGAGTTTTGAGGCAATAGAGTCATTCGGGGCAACTGTGCGCACTTTTGCCTTTCAAGCCATACCCTGTTTCAAATGTTGAAGCTGGGAAAATTAAAGTATATTCATAAGATAGAGAATTTTCTAATCTATAAAAAAACATCAAAAAGCAAACAAACAAAAACGTTTTCTTTCCGCAAAAAAAATTTAATAAAGAAAGTCGGAGTGCGTTCACATGCCCCGTATTGCGGGTAAGTATGCGCACCCTCACGGGGTAAGTGAACGCAGTGCTTAGTGAACCACACAATCAAAACAAATTACAAAATAATGTCATCAAAATGTTACAATATTAGAAAAATGCTGTTTATTGTCAATACAGAAGCGCCTTTTTACAAGCACTGCATTATTGTTCGTGCCACAATTCTTTGTGAACACAACACTTGATACATTCCCTTGTTGGTGGCTCTTCATATTTTTCTGAACAAATAGGAAAATATTGATCGGGTCTTAACCAAGAAAATCAACAATGTCATAATTTATTCCTCACTGAACTAATTCCCATATAATGAACCTATGCGCACACTTACCGCGCACACTTTCCCCAGTAAGCCAAAATTTGAATTGACGTTCTTATAGAGTTGAGCAGCTAAGAGAACCTAAAATTTTTTATTACATATTCAGATTAATATGCCCATGGTCGTATAAAATATTGTTTAACACTGAGGGACTCGGAACTTGGACCTGCCAGAATGTGCAGAGACGCTGAAAATTAACAAGAAAACTAGTGAATTTGATTGATTGCAAATAAAAAGTTAAAGAAACGTGGCACGGCGCACTCCTATGAAAAACTAATTTGGCGATTCTGCGCCCTTGCTTCACCCAAATAAACCCCTCTTTCATACATTGCATATTCGAGATATACGCACTGCGCACACTTACCCACTGCGCTCAGTTACCCCGAATGACTCTATGTGAGTTTCCTGGACAAATTTTCAAACACTATTGGGTGTTCAACGAAGTACAAACTTGAAGAAGAAGTTTCCTAGGTGTTTTTCTAGGAAAATTTGAGAAAAACTGGAGTTTCATCATATTACAGCAATCCTCACAATCTCTTCGCCCTAAGGCAGCAATGTCCCACGAAGAAATGCAATTTTACGTCAGCCTTCGTTATGTGAACACCAGACTAAAAAAATTGCTTGTAATTTTTTCCCATTATTTGTTTTTCCACGGACGTGATCAGCCTCGAATCTCCTTTTTTGTTGGGGGGTTGGCATTACAGATGCTGCCACCAGTATGGTGTGTATTCCTCGCTGTATTAAGGGCGATTTAAATGACATTTGTCGCTGAATGCGTCCAGCGATTCGTGAAATATTCCCCCAGGACTCGGGACTGTCAATGTAAACAGAGGCAGTGAGCGACTACCCGCTATTATTGTGATAGCCAGTGTTACATTCTTCCACTTGGCTGCCTCATATTCCTCTCAAAAAATGGGGAGATGGCACTTCATGGTATTTCGATTGAATGGTATTGCTTATTATATATTCTTTTGATGAAGAGCATTACAATTTGAACATCAAACAATAATTACAGTATGTGCATGAGATACAGTTTCAGCAGAGGTTAGCGCAACGGGGTACAGAAAAGTTATTGACTGTAGGATTGAGACAACAAAAAATTATTGGGATAAACAGTCAGGTTCAGATTGGAAGTCTCTCTTTAATTCATTCGAGCTTTCGCTAACTGTAACATCAATTTTTTGGATTTTTTGGATGGATGGAGTACTATTAACCCAAATGGGACAACAATATTCAGCAGTCGAAAATACCAAAGCTAGGGCTGCTGTTCGAGGAGTAGTTGCGTCAGCACTCCATGAGGTACCAGCTAGTTTATGCAGGATATTATTCCCAATAATTCCTCAAAATCTCTAAATCTGTAGATAGATTATTCTCAATAGAGAGGTGCTAAAACTGATCCTTGTGGAAGACCGTTATTCAAAGTTTTGAAATTACTAATATTATCATACACAAAATCTTCTTCTATCTGACTGCATATTTTCTAGTAAGCGAACCATCTTTCTAGATGTGTATAATGTTTGAAAATCAAAGCATCCTTTCTTGATGTGTCATATGCTACAGATAAATCAACAAATGCTGTTCCTTTCCTGTTTTTAGTTTATTTTTATTCTTACTGAGTGATTAAAATTCGAGCCCAATCATTGGTCGTTGAGTTGTAAAGGATCCTTTGAACTATTTTGAAAAATTTATTTCGATAGGGACAAAAAGTCGAATTGTACTTCGCGGAAAAATTCCAAACATATTCAATACGATCCATACTTCATTTTCGACCCTTTTCTGATCTCCCCTTTGTCCGCGCAGTAGGATGTTCCGGGTGTCACTTACTCCACTCAAACTTCCTTGTTTGCTCTGATGGGGTGTATAATTAATAGACAGTACAAAACCCCGTACGTTGCCTGATGACTGTATAGAGGAACATTTGGATCGTGTTTGTATTTCTCCTTTTCAATCAGCAGATCCACGAATGTTGGATCAACCCGGAGTCCATTTCTACTGTTGGGATCGGTGGACATGTGTGTTGTGTGATCCTTGTTTGTACACAAAATGTTCTGTTGCAGAATCTATCACGAGTGACTAGCTAGATAGTTGTGGCTTCTTCTTGAGATATTGTTCCAGTCCTTTTTTCATTGATCTGAACTGCATCAAAACTCTGAGCCTTGGAAAATATTTTTGGAAATTGGTCAGAGAAAATCCTGCATCTGTTGTCTTCAGCCTGTTCAGCCATAATACTTTGCCTTACGTTTTCATCCTAACAGATATTTTTTCATCCAGATGCCTATTTACTTTGGGATTTTCTGGATTCACTGATGGATTGAATTTTATTCGAATCATTTTGAATTGCCTCCCATAAAATCATAACTTGATCCATCATGACCAGAACAAAATATTTTGCCTCCTCCTACAACTTAGCCGATTTGAATTCTTATAACGTTTTTGAAACGAAGTCACGTCATTGCTCACCCTGATAATCTTTCGGATAAATATAGGGCAGTTCGTTTGTCCACTTGTTTCACGGTCTGAATTCTCGTCACGTGTACAAGAAAATGTCAATTCACAATTTTCCTACCCTATACTGCTAGAGAGATAAATTTTCCTACTCGGAATATTCCAAGCATGAAGTACCAAAATTTGAAGAGTGTTCCTTTAACGATCACCTAGTTGAACACATTTCCTTCCTTGCAGTTCGTTTCATTGTTTGCAGAAATGAAATTGATGTAGGTATAGGTCTCGTTTTACCTTTATTTCGGATTTTTTTCATGCCTGCGACCATTTTGAATCAAATATTAACAATTTCGCGTTGTTGGAGTTATTGATCAAGTTTTGGATGGGGAAATCATCTATTTCTTCCAACCAAATTGACAGTGCTTTGCTAAAGATGGCGTAAGACTTTACAAAGATAATTTTTGAAGAGCTTCTCGGTAGTATCACCTTGCTACCTACCAGAATCAGGAATTTCATAATGAAAATAATAATGGCAAATGGATATATGCTGCCATCTCCACTCTGAGAGTTAAGTGAGTGAAATGAGGTGGTCCCCGTTCACTGTCAGATGTCGCTAGAATATATTCCTTCTCCATACCACCTACTGATAGAGGTCAGTTCATTCTCGTTGGGGTATTAGTTGTGTTGCTCCGACGAGGTCGAATGAGACCGAAACCATAAGGAGGAACCTAATACGAATTGAGAGATGTCGAAACAAACCCTTTCGTCATTTCATCCATGTGATATCTAAGAAAATTTGAGGAGGCTTCAACTGGTCGAAAATTTATGCAGAAATGCTGGGACAGTTTGAACCTTATGCAAATATGTCCCATAGCGTCCATTAGCGTTCGTAGCTTGGTGGTTAGAGCATCGGCTTATTAAATTGAAACCGCAAGGTACTGAGTTCGATCCCGGCTAGAGAAGAAATTTTCTAGTCGATACGGGTACGGGCCAAAATTCAATGTTGGGTTAAAATTAACAGTGCTGTGCCTAAGGTGGCGAACGGACACAGTAACAAAGTCTACACAGAACACAACTGGTTCTCCGAACTCGCACAAGCTCTGACTTCGGTACCTACGGAGAATCAGTATAATATAGTATAGGAAAAGCAGAAAACTCTACGACAAGAGGAGCTTCATTGGAATCAGAGTGAAACGATCAAGAACCCTATCGACATCAAGAAGCCGACGACCAATCCTGATCTGACCTTCCCCATGACCCCGATAACATAAAAAGGGCTCGAAAAGAGCTTGATCTAAGTTCTAAGTGAATAGAGAGGAGTCTGGAAGCCACCAAACTAAAGTCCTTACTTAAGTTCGCGAGCCGTCGTCGTTTTTTCGAACTTCAGACGTCTATAACTCCGAAACCATTGAGAATAATTTGACTATCAAGCAGCCAAGGGGTCATTTGGACCCCCAATCTACCAGGAAGACTCCTTAGCTATTTTCCGAAGGATCTGCCCGGTTTTCGATGGAAAATTGAAGTGACCAAGCCCAGCGTCGACGAATGAATTCTCCGCATCAGCATCTGGACCCAATAACCAAACCGCCATGCGGAAGAATTCGGCCTCTATTCAGAGATGCATCAGGCAGGAAATTCATTTTAATTGATCCGATTCAGGGTGAATAGAGGCAGCGGAAGGGACGGCGGAGGAGAGAGGCGGCAGAGAACAGGTCATCATAAGTATGTATCGGCCGTGCCACATCGACGGCGGCGGCAAGAACCAAATCGACGCTTATACATCCGTTTGAGATTGCGTGATGGCCGTCCGTCTGGGCCCCCGCCGTCCCCGGGCCCCCCGACCGACGCCCGGGCCTGCCCAGTGGCCGGCGTCGCCATGGCGACCACCTCGTCATTAACCATCGCCTTATCATAACCGCCGCTTCCCCTGGCCATCTTAGGGGGCGGCGCATGTTCTCGCGGTTATCATCGTTTGTCATTCTGCGGAGGTCGAGGGGGTAGTTTTCGGACGATGTAGTGGACGGACAAGGGAGGGTAGCTTTGGGGTCAAGACGCACTGCGATGGGAATGAGTGCAAGACAAGCACGATTTCTGTTGGAAGTTTGGGAGCGGGGAAGGCTGTGCTTGGAATAGGAGAATTTTCGATTTATATTCTGGATATGAGGGGGAAGTTGCTTCTTTCAGTTCTTGCTAACGAAGTCTTTCGGAGTTTCGAATCAAAAAGTAATGAGTTTTCTTGGGAGTAGCATGTAGGTTTTGTATCCACCAGATCTCTGATTATATCGGAGTCCTTCCGAGGAGAAGCTGTTCTTGAACAAAATAACCTACATTATTAAATTCCTAAGAGAGGGAGACCTAGATCTTGCTCAGCATGCTCAAAATCCTTTCGTGGTATCTACAGAGAAACTAACTACAAATTCAGGATTCTTCCAAAATAAACGGAATTGGAGATTACTGATGCTTATCGAAGATCAGGTCACTTACCTCCATTGAGCTCACAAATAAGCTTTAACAATCTATCTGATGCTTTTCATCATGCGAACAGTACAATGAATCAACTCTTACTCCCTTTGTAGTCCCAAAATTCTCAAGATAATTTTGTAGTCCTTCGAGCAGGGTGTGCAAGCATCCATAAGCAATTCCGATGAGGCACCATCTTCGATTTCTGTAAAGTGAGCCAGTTATCTGCCTTGATTCTGCAACCGCCCTTGCGTTTGACTAGGATCTTCATTGAAATATGCCACCAATTCTTCTTCTTCGAGTTTTCTAGGCTGTCCAGAAAGAGGCTTGACTTAAACGCTGAAATCACCACCTATTGAGCTCATGAAGAAGCTATCTGATAAGGCGCTTTATAAAAGGGGTAGATTCATTTTCTGATCTTGAGCCAGTTTGAGCGTATCGTATGAATCAATCCTCATTCAGTTTCAGGATTTGGAGTGGCAAAATACCAATGGTATGTCGTCGTTTGAAGGGAATGTTAATGGATTTTATAAGAAATTGTTGTTGAGCTCAGAGTTTGCTATGTCCTAAAGAAACCGCACATGAGAAAAATTGCTGCAAAATGGATCCCCAAATGTTTAAATCTTGACCAAAAGCGTGCAAAGGTAGAAGCATCGCGTTCGATCTTTGCTCGATTTGAAAACGATGTAGACTTCTTAAACCGAATTGTTACTATGGATGAGACTTGGGTACATTTCTACGATCCAGAAACAAAGCAACAATCGATGGAATGGCGACACTGTGGTTCTCCAAGACCTAAGAAGTTTCGTGTCCAAAAATCTGCTGAAAAAGTTCTTGATTCATCAGTTTTTTGGGATTGCCATGGAGTAATCATGATTGATTTTTTGGATAAGGGTAGAACAATTACCGAAAATTACTATTCGACATTACTGACCACTCTACGAGAAAAAATTAAAGAGAAAAGACGTGGAAAGCTATCCAAAGGTGTTTTGTTTTTGCAGGACAACGCCCCTGCATACAAATCTCATGTTGCCATGCAAAAAGTTCGTGATATAGGGTTTGAATTACTAGAACACTACCCTTATTCACCAGATTTGGCTCCATCCGACTGTCATCCCTTTCCTCAACTGAAAAAAAGTTTAAAAAGTAGTAAATTTTCTTCCAACGAGAAGGTAATAAAAGCTGTGGAGGTCTGGTTTGCAGAGCAAGAAGAAACATTTTTTTTTGAAAGGTCTAGAGAAGTTGCAGGTTCGCTGTGATAAATTCATCCAATTAAGAGGAGAATATGTTGAGTAATAAAATATTTTGACATTGAAATTTTGTTTGGTTCTGTAGTAGGCTAAGAATTTTTCAATATATCCTCGTATATTGTCCTATTGGTGTAGTATTCTTCAGTGACTACAACCTACTTGATTCCATAGCTCACTGTATCTATGTAGATATGGTAGGTACATACCTATAGTTGGATATATTTGAGAAGGGTTACCAATGTTTAGCGATCCTTCAACTTCCCCTACCAAATCAGCCTGTAGATGGAAGTTCCCGACTTGGCGAAATTTATATTCGGAATAATTGCAATCGTAAAGCCCTCTTGATGTTTATAAATGAGCGGCTTTATTGTGAGTTCCGAAGAGAGCCCGGTCCAAATAACTTATTAATGTACAGGTGGAGGTTCCGCTCCGTTCCCTCGGGGGCGCCCCATGCATCTCGCCACGATAACAAATGACTAACAGCGAAATTCACTCCGCGGCCTACTCGGATGACAAATGAATTTTGATTCATATTCAAAACAGCGTTCCGGCCCGTTTTGCACCGAACGATAAATCGAAGTATTTGCCATTTCGCCATTAATTATTTCCCTTTTCGCTATTCGCAGAGACCGCTGGTTTCGTCGGGCGGGACGCTGACAAATGGTCGGCGATGTTGTCAAAAACCGATCAAACCCTTCTTTGTTCGGGCTCATTCGGTAGGCTACAGGCGGTTTAAATTTGGGTTCTAATGGTGGGCCACTGGCTCTAGGATATGAGTCGTTCATAGAAATAAGAAAATTTGAGGCGATTCAAACAAGATTTCTGCTAAAGAAGTAAGCCGGTAATCTGCAGTCTGCAGAATACAGCAGTTGTGGTAAAATGTTTAACTGAAGAGTTTATGAATATTTTCACGATTTTCAGGATTTAACACCAACTGACCCACTGTTCACTTTGTAAGTTAACTGCTTTTTGAGTCAGTCACATAATTCTGAGAAAGCCCCTTGTGTTTAACTCTAATCTCAATTGCTTCGGTATGGAATCGTGATTTGGGGTGGCAGTTCTGATGCCAGTAAATTATTTGTACTTCAGAAATCGGCTTTAAGAGCCATGATAGGATTAAAATATAGAGAAACTGGTAGGGGCCATTTCAGAAGGAATGGAATTCTTACTTTCTACGGACTCTTCATTATGGAGAGTATTCTTTATACCAGAAAAAATCCCCATTACTTTGAAGATTCCAAAAATAATAATAATACCAGGCGAACAGTTCCTTATCACTTTCCACAACATAATCTGACTCTAACAGAAAGAAACACCAAATATGTATGTATCAGATTGTATAATAGTGTCCCCAAAGCCATATTAGATATAATGGATTTCAGAAGATTCAAGAAAAAACTCACCAACTTGATCGTCGATATTGAACCTTATTCAGTATTAGAGTTTTTGAAATATGATTATAGGAATTTTGAAATGTAATTCTAGTTTTCTCTTTGTTTGACGGTTTCTCATTTCTTTGTATTCTGGATTCTGAGAATAAATTTATTGTTATTGTTATTGTTATTGATAATGCCACCATTCTTCGTCTACGAGTTTTTTTGGCTGTCTAGAGGGAGGTCAGTTTTCAGCGCAGAGATCACCATTCTTGTAATGACGAAAGCATTCCCTACATGAGCATTGTGACCATAAATTGAAACAAGAATTCGATGCATTTCAACTGCACTTTTCCCCAACTGAAACTACCAAAATCAGCTGCCAATATGAGACATTAATAACATTGAAAGCCTTTTTTTAAAAGGATCAAACTAATTTGTATTCACAATCCAATGACGTATTTTCAAATAGGTACCTATTTATATTTCAACTTATTATATCTATAATAGCAAATGCAGAAGAACGAATTGCTTATATCGAAATGTAATAAGTAGTTATGGCTGACTCATCATGCACAGTTATTCGAGAGCTATAGAGAGAATGATAGGTTATTATGATGAACATCTTGAGAGAATTTTGTCGAGATTGGTTTCTATTCTGCTTTCCGAAACGTTTTTCTGAAATGTGCCTTCTATCGGAAGAAATAATCCGTTAAATTTTGAAAAAGCTATTGCAAATAGATTGGATTTTGGAGGTCACATTGAAGAGAACTTAGCGAACGTAGGATTCATTTTAGGTCCTAATTTGATATGAAGTTTTCTTCATATTCCAACCTCTGGAATCATCCCCTGATGCAGATTGCTTGGCAGATGGAAACATTTATTTTCTTCTAGTGAAATGTGTGATGACACTGTAGGAGGATATACTCCTATCATAGCATAGGATCATAGCAAAATCGCTCTTTGTTGCTGACTACCAGTGGCAAATGTCAATAGAAACTTACCTATTTGATATTAATATTCCACATTTTCCCTCTTTACAGTGGTTAATGCAGGGTTAATGTCATCCCAATGTTCCCAATTCACGGAGCTGAAGAGTATAACCTGGAATAAGAGAAAGCATTCTGTGCGTAGGAGCCTCAACCTCCGGGACTCTTTCTAAGGGTCAATACTGATGTATATAAAATAAATCCGGTTGCCAGTGCCGCAATCTGACCCGATAAGAATAAAAATCAATTCGGTCCTCCTGGCCGTTTGTCTCAATCAGGCTTAGCCGCGTCTTGCAAGCAATGCTCAATGCGAAATAATGAGTGTAATTAATTCAATTAATCGCTAATTGATGGCGTCGTGTGTTTGCTCTCTAGGGTTGGGACTTAATGGACTTTTGAGCCGGCAATCAATATTTTCGGAGGATTCGCAGGACAAAGCAGGAGCACTTTCAAGGGTCCGTATTGGCAGTGTACAGGACTCTGTCATTTCGATTTGAAAGGTGCTCGGGTTCGGTTTGAACGGACCGGGGGGAGAGAATGAAGGATTAAAAGTGTCCTATTCTTTTTTTGGATGCAACGGGAGAGATAATATTACGTGAATTTTCCACGTGGTGTGTTTAAACTGAATCATTTGACACAATTGGTCGTAGTGAACTATAACCCCTTTTTTAACCATGAACTACCTGCAGTAAAGATCAGTGTTCAACATACCCACCTTTGTTTTGAATGTTCATCAAATTAGTCCCAACACTTTCACATTGAGCAAGGGTTTTCACTAGGGTTCAGTGTTTCAACCAATCCACTCTCCGATTTACATATATAAAAGATCTTCTTCAACCTGTTACTATCCAAAAAGAAGTTGAAACCAGCATAGCTGACCACCTGAGGCACTAAATGGTTGACATAAGTCTAGTTTGCCCCATGTAGTTCTATTCAAATACTTTAAGGAATAATAAGACTTGATTAGGATGCATAGTAGCGTCCGTAGCTTGGTGGTTAGAGCGTCTGCTCGGTATACTGCAGCCGCAAGGTACTGAGTTCGATCCCGGGCTAGAGAAGGAATTTTCTAGTCCATATGGGTACGGGCCACCATTCACTGTTGGGTTCAAATTAAGAGTGCTGTGCCTAAGGTGGCGTGTAAAGACACAGTAACAAAGCCTACACAGCACACAACCTGTTTTCCGAACACGTACAAGCTCACAGAGCTTCTGAGGGTTCTGAGGTATCCGGAGTATCTGGATAATCAATATTGATATGAATATCAACAAGCGTTACGATCTGAATCAATCAACCAAGTTGTCATCGTCAGGACAACGAAAGGGAGAACGTTGCACCGAAGAAAAGCAGATGATGACCATGGTTTCGGTCTCATTTGACCTCGTCAGAGCAACACAACTGCGCTAGTTTGATTGAGACACTTGTAGATATTCATATCAGCGGGTGGTATGAATCTGTATTAATTCTTATTTTTGATTCATTGTCTCCAGTTAAGGCGTTATCATTCTTTCATTACTTTAGGGAATCTTGAGTTTACCCTCATCTGAAGATGCTATTGCGTTAGCGAATCATGCTAGTGAGAGTCATATTATTCTATTTTTAGTTATCTTAAGGAATCTTTTATCCAACGTATCGTGTTTCCTCGCCTTTCTACAAATTGTTTCAGTATCTAAGGCACAAATCCAATATCCCATTCTCATTCTGGCAGACACCCGTGTATCTCTTCCAGCCATTGCCGAAGGAATACCCGATGCCATCGCAGTTTCAGAATTTTGCCATAAATCCATATTAATAGATAATACCCACTTCCGATCCCGGATGTGCTCTCCCATAAATCCGAGACAGAGAGCAATAATTATCATCTAACGTCAGAATGAGCGCGTAATCGTTACATATGTTTTAATTACAGGGATCGATGGCACTGCTTTCGAGATTTATCAGGCAACTCGATTTCCTGAAAACGACACAACGGACCGCTGCCCATAAGGATGGCAAGGGGAAGCAGGGGGGGCGAAATGAGGTGAGATTAGTAAGCGTCCTCATTAAAGTTCTGTAATAGCTTTGCGCCACCTCGAGCTTGGACGGCTATGTTTTCGACCCCCAAACTTTTCATCTCGACCCAACGGATCCTTTCGCTGATCGTTGGTGTTGTTGGTGAGAAGCAGATTGTTCCGGCGAAATTTAGGCCAACAATTTTCGGAATATAATATTGTGCCCATCTCGTAGGGTGTACCTACTTTATGATGTGGCAACTTTTTGGGAAGTTCTGCGGGGTCCAGGAAGAATTTGGAGCGATATTACCATCTCCAAAAGTCTGTTCAGCTTCGTTCAACCTTCAGCTTCCCTTGAACCCTTTCCTCCTGTCCTCATTTTACTTTGGTCCTTCGTAACTGGCCGCAATCACACCGTTCACATCGTTATGAGAGGAACAAAGGAATATCGCAGGGGTGGAGCATATTTATGTGTAATTTGGCGTTTCCAGGGCAACCGGCCGGGATACGGCATCAGACCCTGTACAGCGGCTTATGAATGTTGGAGCATAAACAAGATAGAGTCGGGTAATCGGCGTACGGATGGAGATATGCAAAGTGACGCCGTTATAATAATCCGTGATGAGCGTAGCTCACGCCCTGGATGGCTGCGCTGTCGCTCATCCCACCCCTGGTATCGACAGGGTCGGAGCGGTGACTTACTCCTTGAAAAAATCTCACTCCAAGCAGATATCAGCTGATTTGAATGTTGGAAGGTAGAATTTTCGATCAAGAAATTGTAATAAGCATGGATGAGCCAAGAAGGATGATCCTTGCAGAAGACCTAGGCCAATAAAGACTATGGGGACATTGTAGGCTAAGCTAAAAACGATTTGGTTGGTATTTGAGCTGTTGTTCTTAAGACATTTTTGATTTCTTGTTATGGAGGATAAGGAAGGCTGCTCTAGAGTGCTTTCTCTTTTCTTCTTTTTCTTCGTTTTCAACACAGATAAAATGCTGTATACCTAAAAGGTAGGTTTCAGCCCCTTTACATGCTTGTGTGGCTTATAGCTTCCTTGTTTATCTCAATACCTGAAAGTCTTGAAACTTTTGGTACTCATACCAAAAATGCATATCATCAAAGAAATCTATAGCGAACGAAGCAAAGAAACCAATACCATAGAAGCCCATAACAAAGAAACCCATAATACTGAAACACCCATACCCAAGAACATACAGATTTTCCGTACACTACTACTTTGGCTTCAAACTTACCGCATTTACTAGTGTAGTTTGGGATATAAAACTTCTAAGTGGTAGAATAGAGTATTCAATATGTTACCCATTATCGATACAAATTTGGTTTATATCCGATCTTTCCAAATCCAAAAGATTGGTTGACTGAGATGTCTATGAGTTGAATATATTTCGTGGAAATAGTACGCATATGACCAAAATCAAATTTCTTTTACCGACTGATTCAAACAACACAGTTGTAGTTTGGGGCAGGTCCACCCCTGCTGACGTCGTTAGATAGTGTAGTTTCGCGTTATCACAAAAGTGTTATTACCACCCGTAAAATGTTGTTTATCATCAGGCACGTGTCTAGACTTATATTGTTCATCATTTTTCTTGTTATAATGCTCTTGTAATAGGTGTTGACAATGGAACTGTTATGGGGGGATAAACGAGAAGGAAAATTGTTGATTTTATCTCATACCGGAACTGTGAGGGTCGAAAGGATTTCCCAGGAAATCGAATCATAAATATTACTGGGATTATTTCTATTCCAGATTTCATTAGAGATAACTGTGTTCATTAGTAATGGCGTGAAATTAGGCGAAATGAAAAATTACTTAGCGGTATTGAACGTGGAAAAATTATATTATCGAAAGTGTTGATGTTAGACTCATCAAATTTGTATTACTTAATTTATTTTAATGCCTTTTACTGCTTGAAAACTGCTCAACTCCTGATGTATCCTCATCGATCGTGATAAAGCTAAAAATGAGTCTTGGGCTTCGAACCAGAACGACGTCATACACCTCGTTTTCCTCTCCCACCTCCTGGAGGAAAGTGCCACACCGAGTAAGTCGTACCGTAACAATGGATCAAGAACAATAAACCCAATCCGCAAATTGCGGAAATCACGCAAATCCAATTTTCTGTTTACCTCTGCAATTACGGGATCATTGTTCTGAGTGCCAGAAACCAACATCCACTTCCTTGCTCGTTCATTCTTCCTGCCTGCCATCTCGAATTCTGAGAGCGTAGGTGTGGCCTTGTTTTATCTACATTAAAGGCATACAGAACGTCCCTTGCATATTCGGCGTCGAAAAATTTGCATATCATGGTATTTTGTATGTTGGATTTTCTTCTCTGATAAAAATCATCTTCTGTTCTTGTATGTCTTTGCTCTTTGCCATCCGGAAGTGAGTATTTCTGAAACAAATTCATGGAAACTCAGTGATCCATATGTTGAGAAGTGTATTTGGCGTGGAAAGATGAGGAGTCGAAAAGACACGTAATTTGATGTGAAAAACTGAAAAAATTCACAACCATCCCATTGATCTTATTCGTAATTTTAGTGAACTACAATGTATGGACTATATCAGCTACAGGACAGAAATGAGGGGTGAGAACACCCACTAGATCGTTTCGCGAAATGGAAGGCTATATCGTGCCGAAAAGGAATTAAAGCTTACTCGAAATCAGTCGAAATCATCGACTGTGTCAGTCAGTGGTCCGTTTCTCGAGTCAGGTCGTGAATTATCTTCTCCGCCGTGAAGCAAATATTACACGGTTGTGCACAAATTATGGTCTTCCGCTAGAAAAATCAAAATCGGGGTTCGGTGTCTCACAATTTGCATGTCAGAATTGAATGGAAGTCAGGTGCGAGCCTGAGAAACAAAAGACCAAAAGACGTCTCTACCGATGTGCTGTTCACGGTTTATAGTAATTAATTGGATTGGCCATGTGATTTTCTGCTATTGGAGTTATTTCTTCGAAAAGTATCCACTACTCGCTGAACAGGAAAAACATATTATTTGATTGTTTGAGCCACCCTTTGTGCTGAGTATGAATTTCATACACCTTCCATCAGAAGACTTTAAATTATGATGCTTAGAGTCATTCGGGGTAACTGAGCGCAGTGGGTAAGTGTGCGCAGTGCGTATATCTCGACTATGCAATGTATGAAAGAGGGATTCATTTGGGTGAAGCAAGGGCGCAGAATCCCCAAATTAGTTTTTCATAGGAATGCGCCATGTGACGTTTCGTTAACTTTTTATTTGCAATCAATCAAATTCACTAGTTTTCTTGTTAATTTTCAGCATCTCTGTAAATTCTGCCAGGTCCAAGTTCCGAGTCCGACAGTGTTAAACAATATTTTATTCGATCATGGGCATATTTATCTAAATATATAATAAAAAATTTTAGGTTCTCTTAGCTGCTCAACGCTATAAGAACGTCAATTCAAATTTTGGCTTGCTGGGGAAAGTGTGCGCGGGTAAGTGTGCGCATAGATTCATTGGCATTAGTTCAATGAGGAATAAATTATGCCATTGTTGATTTTCTTGGTTAAGACTCGATCAATATTGTCCTATTTGTTCGGATAAATATGAAGAGCCACCCACAGGGGAATGTATCAAGTGTTGTGTTCACCAGGAATTGTGGCACGAACAATAATGCAGTGCTTATAAAAAGGCGCTTCTGTATTGACAATAAAAAGCATTTCTTTAATATTGTAACATTTTGATGACATTATTTTGTAATTTGTTTTGATTGTGTTGTTCACTAAGCACTGCGTTCACTTACCCCATGAGAGTGCGCACACTTACCCGCAATACGGGGCATGTGAACGCACTCCGACTTTCACCATTAAATTTCTTTTTGCGGAAAGAAAACGTTTTTGTTTGTTAGCTTCTTGATGTTTTTTTATAGATTATCTTATGAATATGCTTTAATTTTCCTAGCTTCAACATTTGAAACAGGGTGTGGCTTGAAAGGCAAAAGTGCGCACAGTTGCCCCGAATGACTCTATATTCATAGCACGATAAGAATCATACTCTACTTTTCTAACTGGAAATGGTTATCAATTTTTTTGGTTGACTCTACATCAAATAATAAGTCCTAAGCACTGCAATTTTAGAGTGAGAACTTCACAGTTCCGGTGACTGAAAACCTACAATCGTTACACCAAAAAAAAATCATCTTTTGCGACCGTTCAACCCCCTCGGACACTCCTCTCCATCGTCGGATATCTGTAATATTGATACAGCCACGAAACAGCATCTCCCCCTATCGGCACATATAAACGCTCATTCGTAGAAAAAATATAAAACCAGGAGATCTAGCCCGCCCTTCAGCCATAACCGGGCTCCGGAATCTTCCGGCATTGCATCATTGAATAGTAATAAGATCCCCGGTGCGTGCTATAGAAATGAATTGCTTCTGTTTTATGTTATTTCGGGATACCTGGCCCATCTCTTCCCGAATTCCCGACTCCTGATCCGGTTCCTGCCGTTTCCGGGTCTATCCTTCCCTTTTCCTTCGCGATGCTATGAAATAACCGTAGCCGATTTGCATTCGAAACCGATACATTGAATTAAAAGTTGTCTGAATTGATACGGTTCGGTATGGGGGGTAAATGGTGATAGGAATTGGATAATAAACATTAACATAACAATTCCCTTTATTAAACATTCCGTTGAAGTGGACGCAATTTATGTTTTGCCCTCTCGACGTTCAAAATGAATTTTCTTGGGGCTTTCACGGAATTTGCGCCTGAAGAAAGGCTTCTGGCTTCTGAAAACACCAAGGAGAGTTCAAAAAATTCGTCATCGTTATATTCAGCTCTCACTGTACCTTTTTTGTGGTTATATTTTAGGTGTAATCAAAACAGTCAGTCACGTCAGATTTTCCACCAATTAAAATGATAAGAGCCAGTAGGCCAGTCTACGCATTTCCACGGAAATTGGATGAAATATGTCTTCAAATCAACCTAACCTAACCTAACTTCATCTCACCAAACCTAACCTAACCTCATCTTACCAAACCTAACCTAATTTATGAATATTTCAACGTTTATTGTCTCAAATCTGAACTGTCTCGATCATCAAATGTTGCCAAAAATTCTTCCTTCTCTCAGAGCAAAATATTACATCATTCATTCATTTTAAGATCAAAAATTTCTGCGATTCTGATTGTGATTAAATCGTTTTGATGCACGAACTTCTTAGATGTATGTCATTCAATTAAAGAATTTAGCCTTGCGTCTCAAATATCGATTTGAATTCAATCTGGGAGGACTCTGCATCTTCTGAAACTCTTTATTAGGGTTTTCACTCCCAGTCTTAACAGCATGAAATGCTGAAATCTAAAAAACTTTTACAATGAATAACATTTCTTCCTTTGCAATTGAATTGTTACCCCTCATTATCTATAAATTGCAAAAATGCATAGACGAAGTTTGATAGATTTCAGGTCGATCCTTTTCGAATCAAAGTAATAGTGAAAGGACCTTTTGAGCTAGTTTTTCCACTGAAATTTAAAGAAATTCTCACTAAATGGCCCTTTGAATATCTTCGAATATTGGCTTAATTTGGAAGTAAATTCCAGTCGTCAATAACTCAACTATTTGCAATTGCAAACAACAAGACTCCAGAGTTTCTTCTCGTACGATTTCCGACATCAAAAGTTTCCTCCATTCAATAAAATGATGTAAACGACGTAATAACCCTCTGGTCTCCCCCATAACCATAACTATTCATTACCGGGATCTCTCCCATTATTAAAGTTTCCTCAACTCGTTAGGCCAAATGAAAATATAGCACATTCATTGGAAATGAAAATGGCTGTGCCGTAGGCAGACAGGAATAGGTATGGCTGAGGATTCTCATCAGTAATGCAAACTAAGTGCATAATAACCTACGCATAAATTAACAATTTAATTTAAAGGAGAGAGAGGAGGATATCTTCACCAGGGGTTTCGACACAATAGGCTCGAGATATGCTGGGTTGGTTGAACTTAGCAGGATTCTTCTGGATATATCGCTGCTAGGAATTCGGGGATATCTTAAACCATGCACACTGATTCACACAGCTAGAGTTCTAAGCTGGCCCAATAATACAAAGATGTATTGATATCTAGTTAGCCTAGGCCAGTTCCATACATGAAAAAAATATTGCGTTATCATAACAACGAACAATAACTCATTAGAAGTGTCAGTGTGAAGTTTTGGGGTCAAAAAAGTAAACCAGAGTTACGCAATGAATTGAAAGAAAGATGTCCACCGAAATTGTGAAAATCGAAAAATTGGAGTATCGAGCCATCATCAAGTACCTGTATTTAAAAGGGTTAAGAGGTAAGAAGATTTACGAAGATATGCTTAATACCCTTGGTGATCAATGTCCTTCGTATGCTGGAACTTCTTAGGTCTTGAAGAACCAGAGTGTCGCCATTCCATCGATTGTTGCTTTGTTTCTGGATCGTAGAAATGTACCCAAGTCTCATCCATAGTAACAATTCGGTTTAAGAAGTCTACATCGTTTTCAAATCGAGCACAGATCGAACGCGATGATTCTACCTTGCACGCTTTTGGTCAACAATCAAACATTTGGGGATCCATTTTGCAGCAATTTTTCTCATGTCCAAATTGACGCGAACTATATGATGAACGCGTTCGTATGAAATATTCAGTACTTCAGATATCCTTTTAAGCCCAATTCGACGGTCCGATAAAATGATGTCATGAACTGCATCGATATTTTCGGGGACTGACACAGAAACTGGCCTTCCCGATCGGTCATCATGTTCAATGGAAAATTTACCTCTTTTGAAGCTTGCAGTCCAATTTTTCACGGTCGCAAACGAAGGACCTTGATCACCAAGGGTATTGAGCATATCTTCGTAAATCTGCTTACCTCTTAACCCTTTCAAATACAGGTACTTGATGATGGCTCGATACTCCAATTTTTCGATTTTCACAATTTCGGAGAACATCTTCTTTCTTTTGATTGGTTGCGTAACCCTGGTTTACATTTTTGACCTCAAACTTCACACTGACACTTCTAATGCGTTATTGTTCGTTGCTATGGTAACGCAATATTTTTTATGCAACTGGTCTAGGCTAACTAGATATCAATTCATCCTTGTACTATTGGATTGATATTCGTGGCAAAGAATGGATACTATTCCTGAGATTATCCCACACAACTGGATAATCTTAAATGCCTCCCTTCTCCGAATATTTTTTTCAAGATGGCCCAGCCAAATCATCCCCCCGTCACCTCAGAATCCCACTCCGACGCAGCATCCATTTCATCCCCCATCCCAGAATCCAACGTACGCCACCCTGTTTATTTTGCAGCATCCCAATATTGCTTTCACCACCTTCCGATAGGTCGCCTCCGTGAATTTTAAGCAGTCATAAAACCAGCGATGTTAATTTTTCCTCTCCGAATGTAATATCGCAAAGCTCAACGCACGTGACGTGAATTGGATCCCTGATTGGTGCCTGCTCTCGCCTGCCGAAAGGCTGGAGATGATACCTGACGCCTTTTCGCCAGCGCATTTGAACTGTTAGAGAGCTCCTGGTCCATCCGAGAGAACATGCAAATTAGACGAGGCTACACTTCCGGTTATGGCTAATAAGGAGCGAATGCAAATTGGGGAAGGGATGTGGGATGAATAACTAATTTTGAGAAATGTTGGCTTTTTACGCTCGAACATGCTAAAAGTTCAGATTGACTTTCGGTTTCCTTCTTCGTGGGCGCTCAGTGAATCTTTCAGCTTAGGGCCATGGGCACTCTTTCAATCATATTGTCAGTTTTTGTGAGAAATGAATAGAGTTATCACTAATGCATGAATCTTCGTGGAAAAAATTGAATCTGAAGGAAATCATCCAGCTATCTCATACCCGTTGCAAAATGGCGAAAGCGAGGGTGTTTTTTTGTCGTGTATTTCAGAGTTTTGAAGGAATTTTGGCGAATATTCAGCTGCAATGATTGAACTATCTTATTCGAGCATTATGGCCTGGACTTATCCTATTCAGACGTTTCAGTTCATTGAGAAACGAAGCACACTTCAGCTTCTTACAACTGTTAGGTTTAAGTTAGTGTAACCAGTCCGGCCCTTGCGGTCGGACCTTTCGAGAAACAGAGCGGTCGAGAAATTCCAGAATAACCGCGAATCTACCTGAATGTTTCCGGCGCCTATATAAGCCCAGCGGAGGAGCAGGTAGGAAGTACAAGTACAGTTACAGTGCAAGCGACTAGTGGAAATAAACAAGAGTGCAAATAAATAGTAGTGTAATAGTTAGTTTGTGAGTTATATGTGTATTAAGTGTAAATAAATAATTTTAATAAGTTGGACGTTTTAATCAAGAGAAGAAAACGTTACATTGGTGTCAAGTGTGCGGTTCAACATCGCTCGAATTAAATAAATAATTTTGGATATTTGGAGTTCATGCCAGTGACCACAAGACTGCAGAACGCGATGGAGACTCAAGCGGTAATGGACTTTTTGAGAAAATTAAATGAGAAAATGGACGAGAATTCTTGTAAGTTGGAAGAAAATTCTCGAAAACTGAATGAGAAAATGGACGAGAACTCTTGTAAGTTGAATGAACAAATGGAAGAAAATTCCAGAAGATTAAATGAGAAAATTGATGAGAACTTAAATGAGAAAATGGACCAGATTAGGGAGAATTGTAATGATGTGGTGAGTCAACTTACAGACAAATTGGATGAGAAACTGGAAACCATAAATGAAAAATTCGATAAAGTGGACGAGAGATTCGATATAGTGAGTGGAAAATTTGACGAAGTTGATGAAAAGTTTGACAAGGTTAACGGAAAGTTTGAAGAAATGGCAGGAATAATTGAACATCATTCCAAGTTCATAGATTCCTTGAAAAGAATGTCAAACAGAACAGATATTCTGGCTTCAACACCCTACAGCACAGCGAAAGCGGAAAATGACGGCGAAGGTAGTAGAATGAAGATCAAGCCTCCAACTTTTGATGGAAAAATACCCTGGTCGACATATCAGAAACAGTTTGAAGCTGCTGCGCTGGCGAACAATTGGAACGAAAACGAAAAAGCCACGGCATTAATTATAGCTCTACGAGGAGAGGCACTCAACATTTTGCAGACGATCCCGGAGAGTCAACAAGCCTGTTACGAAGTTCTTACATCGAAACTTCAGATGAGATATGGTGATGCTCATTTACAACAAGTATACCATGCACAAATAAAGAACCGAGTGCAGAAAACAGGGGAAAATCTCCAGGAGTTTGAAGCTGATGTGGCGAGATTAGTCAGGCTGGCTTATCCATCTGCTCCAGATAGCTTCCTGGAACAGCTATCAATCCAGACATTCGTGGATGGGATAAAGGATAGCGAAATACAACAAGCCCTGAGACTAGCACGCCCTAGAACCATTGATGATGCCTTAGCCCAGGCTTTAGAAATTGAGGCAGCAAAGCAAGCTTCACATAGAGGACACCTTCGTGTAAGACAAGTCCAAGACACAGACCGATCCATTCAGGACATTGTCAGAGAAGAAATCCGCAGAATATCACAAGTTAGGAAAAAGGATGCTGTGTGCTGGAACTGCAACAAAAGTGGGCATTTTAAGCGAAACTGTCCAGAATTGGAAAAAGAGTCTCAGCAGGGAAACTAAAAGGGGTCGGTGATAAGGGGCATAAATCGACCCAAGCCAAAAATGCCCCCGAAGTGATAATCCGAGGAATAATGTCTAAGGATTTATCAAGCATAGTTATCCCAGGAAAGATAAATGATAGAAGTGTGAAAATACTCGTAGACACTGGCTCGACTAAAACCATTGTGCGTCCAGAAATTGCTGAAGGATTCAAGATTCGCCCAGTTAGGATCAAACTTCGAACTGCATCTGGACAGGAAATACCGACTTATGGATCGATAGTCTCCACTATTGAATTGGGAAACACAACAGTTAGCCACGAAGTTCTGGTAGCTGGAATCACGGAAGAAGTTATTCTGGGATTGGACCTTGTTAAGAAGCTTGGATGTCAATTGGATATGAAGAGCGATGTACTTCGGCTAGGAAGTGAAGAGATTCCATTCAATGATGTGGACGACAAGATATATCGGATTCGACTGACCGAGGACATCACGTTGCCGGGCCGAACTGAAGGCATAGTGACTGGTAGATGTGAGGATGTAACGAGGAGTGGCTGCGTGAGAGTAATTGAGCCCTCTGACGATACAACCTTAGCTAAAGGACTATTACTTGGGAAGACCTTGGTAAGGGTAAGAGACAGCATTCCCATCCGATTGCTCAATGTCAACATGTTTCCAGTCACCCTGAAGAAGGATACCTTGATTGGACGTGGTGTACCTGTGTACCATATTTCGGGTGGAATAAGTTCTGCAGATGTCTCAAAATCGCAAAGGAATTCTGAAGAACTGGTGTCCCTCCTCACTTCAAAATGTCAAGAGCTCGACCGATATCAACTACTCGAAGTGAGGAAATTGGTTCAAACGTTCTCCGACGTTTTTGCTACGGATGGAAAAGCAGGGAAAACCGATGTTGTGCAGCATAAGATCAATACTGGTGATGCACAACCTATCCGACAGCATCCTAGACGTCTTCCTCTGGCAAAAAGAGAAGAAGCTGAAAGGATTATTGAAGACATGGCGAGAGAAGGTGTAATCGAACCGTCCGATAGCCCCTGGACATCGCCCGTTGTATTAGTGAAAAAGAAGGATGGAACCACTAGATTCTGCGTAGACTACAGGCAGCTCAATCAGGCCACGAAAAAGGACAGCTACCCCTTACCGAGAATTGACGATACCCTGGACACACTCTCGGGATCACGTTGGTTTTCCACCTTGGATCTGAAGAGTGGATATTGGCAGGTTGGCTTGGATCCAAAGGATAAAGAAAAAACTGCCTTCAGTATTGGAACAGGTCTGTGGCAGTTTAAAGTCATGCCTTTCGGTCTATGTAATGCTCCTGCCACATTTGAACGCCTGATGGAGACAATATTGAGAGGGCTCTCCTGGAAAACTTGTCTGGTGTATCTTGATGATGTAATAGTAGTGGGAAAATCATTCCAAGATCACCTACACAACCTATCCGAGGTTTTCCAGCGACTTCGTGATGCCAACCTAAAGCTAAGTCCTAAAAAGTGTAATCTGTTTCGAACAGAAGTGAAATATTTAGGACACGTAGTTTCACGGGGAGGTGTGAAAGTTGATCCGGATAAGATCAAGGCAGTGCAGGAATGGCCTATACCGAAAGACAAGAGTGAGTTGCGGAGTTTCTTAGGCCTTTGCACTTATTATAGAAGATTTGTATCTGGTTTTGCCAACGTTGCCAAGCCGCTGACGAAATTGACGGAAGATGGACAGGAGTACATATGGTCCGATGATTGCGCTGAAGCCTTCGAACGATTGAAAAAGGCTCTGGTCACAGCTCCAATTCTGAGTTACGCAAGGGCTGAAGGTAAATTTGTGCTCGACACCGACGCCAGTAATACAGCCATTGGCGGCGTTCTATCGCAAGTCCAGGATGGACAGGAAAGAGTCATCGGGTACTTCAGCAAGGTGTTGTCCAAACCAGAACGGAATTATTGCGTGACCAGGAGAGAACTTTTAGCAGTCATCAAGTCCGTAGAACATTTTTACAAATATTTGTACGGAAGGAAATTCTTACTAAGAACGGACCATGCTGCTTTGAAATGGCTCCTGAGTTTCAAGAACCCGGAAGGACAAGTGGCTAGATGGATTGAGAGGCTGCAAGAGTATGACTTTGACACTGAACACAGAGCGGGGACTAGCCATCGCAATGCAGACGCGTTATCAAGAAGACCTTGTCCCGAGAATTGCAGCCATTGTTCGCGCCTGGAAGAAAAGATCGATTTAAGGCGGACCACCGTAATCGAAGACGACTGGCTACCTGAAGAAATTCGAAGAGCACAAGAGGAAGATAACGACTTGAAAGTAATCCTGAGTTGGAAGAAGAGCGGTAGACGACCTACTTGGGAAGAAGTATCCAGACTGAGCCAGAATGTAAAGTCGTATTGGGCACAATGGGAAACATTGAAGATTGATGGAGGTCTTCTGAAACGTTGTTGGGAAAATGAAGATGGAACTGAGCAGAGACTTCAGTTGATTGTGCCAAAGAGCCGTGTGACAGACATTCTGACCAGACTACATAATGGAACTTCAGGTGGACATTTCGGGATAACCAAGACGTTGGAAAAAGTCAGGCAGCGATTTTATTGGCTGAATTGTAAGAGGGACGTTAAAGATTGGTGTAGAAGATGCAAGGTTTGTGCTGCTGCTAACGGACCTTATGGTAAAGGAAAAGCACCAATGAGGCAATATAACGTCGGATCCCCCATGGAACGAGTAGCTATCGACATCGCTGGCCCCTTTCCCGAAACAGACCATGGAAACAAGTACATTTTGGTAGCGATGGACTATTTCACGAAATGGGTGGAAGCCTACGGTATTCCTAATCAAGAAGCAAGTACGGTAGCTGATAAATTGGTCAGAGAATTCTTCTGCAGATTTGGAATACCTCTGGAGCTGCATTGTGATCAAGGCCGAAATTTTGAATCGAAATTATTCCAAGAGGTATGCAGCAAATTGGGAATTCACAAAACAAGGACTACACCTCTTCATCCACAATCAGACGGCATGGTCGAACGAATGAATCGGACCATGGGAAAACATCTGGCCAAAGTAGTTTCTGATCACCAGCGGGATTGGGATGAATATTTACATCTATTCACCATGGCATATAGATCTTCGGTTCAAGAATCTACCAAGGAAACTCCAGCCAGTATAATGTTCGGCCGAGAAATAAGGCTGCCTTGCGACTTAGAGTTTGGATGTAAGCCTGGAGAAGACGTAGCTGGGGAGGACTACGTTAGTAAATTAAGGAACAAGCTGGATTACATTCATGACAAGGTACGCAATCAAATGCAGCAAGCAAGTGACCGAATGAAAATGCGCTACGACATCAAGGCTATTGAAGGTGGATTCACCACTGGAGATCTGGTGTGGCTACATAATCCACAAAGGAGGAAAGGTTTTTCACCAAAGCTGCAGAGACAGTGGGAGGGACCGTATGAAATAATCAAGAGGATAAATGATGTAGTTTACCGGATAAGGAAGCTCCCCAGAGGAAAACCAAAGGTTGTCCATTTCAACCGATTAGCCCCGTACGCGCAGGACGAAGAAGAAGTACGTCTTGTGGAAGCCCCGATGCAAGGTAGCAGCGATTACCAGAAGTTTATGGATTGTTATGGTAAGACACGCGTTGCACGGTTCGGCGTTACACAGGAAGTACATCAAGATCTCTTTACCGTGTCTAAGGAATACTCTCTCGCTCATTGCGTAGCGGAGGACCTTCGTATGAGCAAAGGAATAGCAAGAGTATTCAGAAATAAATTTGGACGTCAGGAACAACTATTGCGACAGCAGCCAAGAATCGGAAAAGTTTTGAAATTGAAGGCTGAAGGTCGGTTCATTTATCACCTAGTCACGAAGCAACATTCCTATCAGAAGCCAACCTATCAGAATCTATGGACGGCACTGCATAGCTTGAAAGAAGACCTTCAACGCTTTGGGGTTAGGAAATTAGCTGTTCCCAAGCTCGGTTGTGGATTGGACCAGCTAAATTGGCGAGTTGTGCGAAGCATGCTGGAGGTGGTATTTCAGGGGACTGGTATAAGGATCCTGGTGTGCAGTTTCAACCCAAAGCAGGCCAGGGAGCCTGGAAAAACTGTGGAGTGCTACTTCCATCAGAATGGCTACTGTAGGAATGGTGATGAGTGCAAGTTTCGCCACGGTCCTCGGAGGAATTCACTAAATCTGTTCTGGGACAGAACAGGCTTAAGGAGGGGACAGTGTAACCAGTCCGGCCCTTGCGGTCGGACCTTTCGAGAAACAGAGCGGTCGAGAAATTCCAGAATAACCGCGAATCTACCTGAATGTTTCCGGCGCCTATATAAGCCCAGCGGAGGAGCAGGTAGGAAGTACAAGTACAGTTACAGTGCAAGCGACTAGTGGAAATAAACAAGAGTGCAAATAAATAGTAGTGTAATAGTTAGTTTGTGAGTTATATGTGTATTAAGTGTAAATAAATAATTTTAATAAGTTGGACGTTTTAATCAAGAGAAGAAAACGTTACATTAGTTTAGGTAAGGTTAGGTTAGGTTAGGTTTCAGTTCATCGACAAAAAAGTACACTTTAGCTTATTACAATTATTAGGTTTGGATTAGATTAGGTAAAGCTAGGTTATGTTTCAGTTCATTGACAAACAAAGCACACTTGAGCTTCTTACAACTATTAGGTTTAGATTAGGTTGGGTTAAGCTATGTTAGGTTTCAGTTCATTGAGAAACAATGCGCGAATAACTTTAAAGTTATTCAAACTTTCAATATTAATGTGCGATTTTTTCAAAAGTAGCTAGTTTACACAATTTGCAGCTCTTCTTCATCCTTGTTCAATAGCTCGGCCGTTGCCCCATGAGTTGTTAACCCTCACACGAGTATCATCCGAACCGCACGATGAAAGATTAAGCACAAAGAACTGCCACGGAGACGGAAATTGCAGACTCGATAACCGGCCGTTCCGTGGAAGAACCTCATCGGCAAAACGCCAGAAAGACATTATAGATGGTCCATTCATTACCAATCGCCGCAATGCCTTTCTCCCCGTTTTTAAATGGGAAACTTTTCCCAGGATACGTATATTTATAAGTCTCCTCCCCATACTTCGCGCGCGCGAAACGCCCGAAAGAAATAGGTGATGTCAAGACTTATGGGACGTACGATAAGATTCATTCCGGCCCGGAGTTTCGCAGTTTAAATGGCTGAAGAGGTGTTTTTATAACCGGTCCACCTCAGTTTCTGGATTTATTACAATCAATGAGGGGGGAAATAGACTGGCTAGAGGCTGGAAGGAGTATAAGGGATGAAAAACAAAGATGGAGGCTGGCAGGCAAGCAATTCGAATACAGCTGAGGCCAGCAGACCTAGGTTATAACATCATGTGAAAGCTGGAAAGATAAAGATAAAATTGCTTCATTTTTCATAATACTATTTGTACTTTTAGCACAAAAACATTGTACTATAACCTACTATAGAACCACACTATAGAACCAAACAAAATTTCAGTTTCAAAATATTTTATTACCCAACATATTCTCCTCTTAATTGGATATAATTATTATAGCGAACCTGTAACGCCTCCAGACCTTTCAAAAAAAATGCTTCTTCTTGCTCTTCAAACCAGATCTCCACAGCTTTTATTACCTCCTCCTTGGAAAAAAACTTACGACCTTTTAAACTTTTTTTCAGTTTGGAAAAGGGATGATAGTCGGGTGGAGCCAAATCTGGTGGATAATAATAATAATAATAATAATAAACAAATAAACAAAATTTTATTTCAAGGAACATCACACATTACATACATTATATGAGCGACATTAACTGAAACAATAGTCAAGACAGAAACAGGAAACATAAGAACCCTACACCAGGAACTCATCACATGAGTAAGGTTCGATTTCCAAGAGAAGATCATGTATTTGTTTTTTAAACGAATGTAGAGAATTGAGTATTTTGATAGGTTGTGGTAATCTGTTGAAGAATTTTATGCAGTTGTAATAGGCACTCTTTTCTGTGGATGACAGTCTATGCTGTGGAAAGTTATAGCAGAGATTTCTTGTGGAATAGTTTGATTGCGGTTTTAGATGTTCGAACTGTTGTTTATTTTTGAAGAAATACAAGAGACACTCTTGAATAAAGATTGCAGGGAAAGTAAGAATTTTGTTCGACCTGAATTTGCCTCTACAGGACTCCCGCGTATTTAGTTTTAATATTATTCTCAATGCCCTTTTCTGTGCTATAAACACAGAATTGGACGATCTTCCATTTGCATAGAAAATTATTCCATATCGCATTATAGACTCAAATGAAGAGTGATAGACAGTCTTTAGAGAGTTGAAGCTCATGTATCGAGTAATGATTCTAAGACCATAGCTAGCTTGGTTGAGTTTACTAAGGACATGGATTATATGTTGATCCCAACATAATGTGTTATCAAGATGTAGGCCAAGAAATTTCACATTTTCCGATGAGTCTATTTGAATGTCATCAATGTTTAATGAAATCGTATTGTGACGTTGAGATTTACTTGAGATGAATTGCATTACTTGAGTTTTTTCTTTATTGAGATTAAGTTTGTTCATATGAAACCATCTAGTTGCAAGCTGTAACAACAGTTTAAGACTGTCTATCACGTCAGGTAGCAGCAGCCCCTTAACCAGAAAATTGGAATCATCCACATACAAAATCGGATTAAAAACTGCTGGATCAATACTTAATACTATATCATTTATGTAAATTATGAATAACAGTGGTCCAGCGACACTTCCTTGAGGTACTCCTATATTAAATGTTTGCAATTCAGATCGGAAATCAGTGAAGTTTTTCTTAATCACTACACGTTGTTTCCTGTTGTGAAGAAATGATCGAAGCCATTTCAGGGCAGGACCCCTGATACCATATCTTTCTGCCTTAGTTAGGAGTATGTTATGGTCAAGACAATCATACGCCTTTGATAAATCGAGAAATACACCAACAGCCATTTCACGATTCTCCAGAGCATCTACTATGTTCAACAAAAAGTTGAAAACAGCAGTCTGGGTGGATTTACTTTTCTGTGATCCATGTTGGTATTTGTTGAAAGTGTTATTATGTTTCAGCCATGTTATGAGTCTACTACACATAATTCTCTCAAAGATTTTTGAAAATGATGAAATAAGACTTATTGGTCGATAATTATCTATATTACTGGTGTCTGCTTTCTTGTGTACCAGTGACACCAAAGCAATTTTCAATGGATCAGGGAAAATACCAAAACGCATAAGAGGGGTGTTCTAGTAATTCAAACCCTAAATCACGAATTTTTTGCATGGCAACATGAGATTTGTGTGCAGGGACGTTGTCCTGCAAAAACAAAACACTTTTGGATGGCTTTCCGCATCTTTTCTCTTTAATTTTTTCCCGTAGAGTGGTCAGTAATGTCGAATAGCAATCTCCGGTTATTTTTCTACCCCTACCCAAAAACTTAATCATGATTACTCCATAGCAATGCAAAAAACCGAAGCAAGAACTTTTCCAGCAGATAAATTGGACAGGAAAAGTTCTTGCTTCATTTTTTTGGGATTGCCATGGAGTAATCATGATTGATTTTTTGGATTAGGGTAGAACAATAACCGGAGATTATTATCACGTTGCAGGTTCGCTATAATAAATGTATCCAATTGAGAGGAGAATATGTTGAGTAATAAATTATTTGGACATTGAAATTTTGTTTGGTTCTATAGTAGGCTAAGAATTATTCAATAAATATATCTTCGTATTGCTTCTATTGTTATTAACGGTTAAATAAGTAGCAAAACGTCATAAGGAACGCTTCATCCTAGTTTATAGCAACGTTACCATCTTACGTTGATTTGTCGTTAGTTACACGTAGCAACTAACCTATTTGTAACCAAAATTCTACGGAGAAATAACGATGCTAATTCGTTTCGACATATCGTTGTTGAGATACGAATTTTAGATGCTACAACAATGTTAAGCTAGTGATTTGAGGTATTATCATCTATGGACATCAATTACACCTTCCATCCATACTTTTTAGATGACACAAACACTAATAATGAGCTAGGACTTGAATCCAGGTCTCTGGCAGTGTAACACAATGATTCGGATACTTCGTATGATCTTACTTCATCATTGGTGATTAAATAACAACTTTGGTAGTGGGTAATCATGAAATTCAACTTTGATTTCACGTTTCTGACATCCTATTGATTAAACGTTGAGTAGATACGAAAAGGACACGTTTCATATGTTCATCCTATTTAGGGATAATTTATTATAATTATTAATTTATGAAGCCCTAACAAATTGATGGGGATAATAACAACACGAAAGTATCTTCCAGCCTGACGTGATTTCAGATTCCACCGGAGGAAATGTCGCCATATGGCAGGAGGGGGGCAGGAAGCGTGTGTCCTTTGAACAGCAGGAATCACGAAGCGTTAATAACGAGGCAAAAAACAAGTTGAAACATAGGGTCCATTGAGTCATCGGATGTTTTTCGGGCGAATCGGGGAAAACGAAATAAAAGAGTGCAACGATAAATATTTAATCTTTTATGAAAGTCGGAGTGAATTTGAGTGAATCCCCGAGGATGTAGCCGTCCCATCGATACACATGTACAGTTGTATTTATCGTGGACGATTGTGTCGCTCTGTGTGCAATCAAATCGAACATTATTCGAAGGGAGAGACCTCTGGAGAATAGTGAGTGACCATTTTAAAGGACGCACTTCGTAAATAGATATTCCTCACTGACCCTCGTCAGGAGCTCGCTTTTCGCCATTCGCCAAATATTACTTCCTTTGATATGCGAGATAGCTTTTCGAATTGCCTTTTGGAATTTTCGATGTATAGAGGTCCCCGTGTCCGGTGTCCACAATGAAATATGGGATTGAGCTTTCTGCTAGTGCGAGGGTGGAGTTCCTTCGGACAAAATGAAACGTTTCATCTGAACGATGGATCGTTTCCCCTTTCTCTCCTTCTGGGGAGGGCTTATAGTCCAGTATATCGAAAAAATAGCTGTTCCTAACCAGTGTACAGGGTCGGCCAAAATTCGTTGTCTACTGAGAGTATCTCGAGAACTATAGCAGCTAGAAGAAAACGGATGACACATTTCCGAGCTCATTTTCGGAGAAACAAAGAATGGTGAAAACCACAGCCTCCTACGATACTTCGTTTTTGAGTTTGACAATTTCCTAAAATTCTCATAACTTTTTTGCCTTTGAAGTAACAAACCTGAAACTTGAATCTTCTACAGGCACTTTTTTACGTAAAATCCACTGATGAGCTCATAATATTTTTCCATTTCGAATCATTCGGTGAACTTTCATTTTTTTAAATGCAAATTTTCATTGAATTTTTATTTTTGAATTGGAGAAAAATCTTTTTCAGTAGATTCTACGTATGAAAGTGCCTAAGAAGGTTTAACTTTCAGATCTGTAACTTCAAAGACAAAAAAGTTATGATCACTTTTCGGAATCGTCAAAATCCCAATTTTTGTTTATAACTCGAAATCTTAAAATGGAAGACCGATTCTGCTTCCGGATTTGGATTAGTCATGAAAAAAGAGCTAAAGAATGTGTCATCCGTTTTCTTCTAGCTACTATAGTTCTCGAGATCCCCTCAGTAGACAACGAATTTTGCCAACCCTGTACAACCACTCGCTTAAGTTAGGTTTCTCAAAACTTGATCAGGAATTTTTTTTTCAATCGAAAATTTACTCTTCCCCAAATCACTCAAAAAATTCCCAACTGTTAGGAAATAATCAATTCCTTATAGTAAGGAAATGATATTTCCTTGCTGTTGTTAGTGTTCTACATAAATTATTGAAAACACGTTATCTTTGAGGAATTAATTTATATTTTGAAAATCTCGATGCATTGCAGAATACATTTTAAAAGTAAGAAGGTGAGGTTTACTCAACAGAAGGTAGAACTGGTAAAAAATCACCTATACAAAATTTTCAAAATGACAAAGTTGAAAAAAAAAATCAAATTGATTACTGAAATAGATCCTAATACGACCCAAGATCGTATATTAGCTGAATAGCAGTGGGAAAAAAGTTATCTCCTGATTCGACCATCTGGTTTCATTTAGGATATTGTCTCGTTGGATATTTACGTGATAATAAAAATAGAAACTTAGGATTGCTGAATTGTTCTTATTATTTTTTAGTAACTTACACGATTATGAAATGGCTCATTTCGATACCAACTGACAGAAGAGACTTAGGACACAAGTATAAAAAATAGAATAATATTTCAAAATATCACCAATAAAATTCGTCTAAATTATTCACGAATTTTTTCACAATGGGCATCACAATCTCCTTGTTCGAACATTCCAACAATCGTCATAAAAATGGGATGATATGGGGAAACATCATAGCACTTTTTCAACATAACTAACATAAGCACTTTCAAGAAACTGCCTCCATTTTCTACATTTTGTTTTCACCCTAAATTGCACGATACAACAATAATGATTCTCTCAAAAGTGACCTGATGCATCTAATCCGATGAACTTGGTACTGAACCATTCATTGTCCAGCCATATGTTTATGTTTTGATTCGTTTTTGCGATGCGGAGTCACCTGGACAGTCCCGTACTTGAAATTCAAAGAAATTTTGTCGAACTTCTAGGGGTTGTATCTCAGCCATCTTGGATATTTTATATAGACAGTTTTTGGTTAAACGACTTATTTTGATGTGTTCTACCTTCTGTCAAAACAAAGCCTCACCTTTGAAAACAACCTGTATTATATATTTACAGTTATTTCACAGTTAGTACAATTATTGAAAATTGGAGGAACATTATTAGAACTATGAGAAACATTTTGAACAATATGCGAGGTAGAAGGGTTAGTTTTTTCTGCAGGTAATAATCTCTGTAGTTGTCAGTTTCGATGCTATTATATTTTTGGATTTTCCAAGGTATACATTCATACTACTCATACCCACAATTTCACTCCCAATATTTTTTTGATAGTCTTCGAAATGTGTGTTTAGGGTGGAAGTAACAATTACCAACACAAAAATAGCTCCCCATAATATTGCAGCCGATCGAAAACCTGATGAGTAGGTGAAGAATTCTCCTCGTCGATAGTTGTCATCGCCAATCGATTAAAAATCTAATTTTCAACTTCCTCCCGCATCGCGGCCAAGTCCATTCATCATTTCCCGTCAAAACTGACTCCGGCACGTGTGCGAATGGCCCTCATAAATATTGACACTCCATAAATTGACGGAGGGGGAATTATACAGCGAATTTAAACACTTCCGTCGCTTTATCGAAGTTAAACTATTTAATTTCGCCTCCCCATCCACTCATATTCCCGAAGGATGCCATATTTCATTAAAGGAGGACCGGGAGCGGAGCGGTTACACCCGTCAAATGATCGTCACACCTAAAAATCCAAATTGAATCGGCGATATTGTCCTCGTCGGATTTGTCCGGGGGCGCGACCCCACATTACAAGAAAATGCATTCAATTCGCGATCAAGTATGTATGAACACTTATTATAACCGGGGGGGTACCGAAATGATGACATTATGTTTTATGTAACGGTATAATTGTCGAGCTGGAGATGCTGGCGGGGTTCCTTTCATCGGGATAATTTCATCTGGGGGGTTGATGCGCCGCGAACTTATCGAGGAGGCTCTTGTCTCTTAGATGCGCCGGAAGAATCGACTCTGGAGCTCTTGGGGGTATTCTGCTGGTTTGGTTGTGTAAGGGGGACATAATACCCGCTGTCGAATATCAAAATTGTTCATATTGGGTCGCTGTTGACGTTGGTAAACTATTTTCAAAACTAGTGTCTGGTATTTCATTTCCTGAGATCATAATTCTAGATTTTTCACAGGATATAGGAAACGTGGATGGTCCAAAAACTAAACCCAACTAATGCCGACGTTTCGCGGATATATTTCCACTTCTTCAGGGCAAAGCTGTGGAAAGCATAATTTCAGCTTTGCCCTGAAGAAGTGGAAATATATCCGCGAAACATCGGCATTAGTTGGGTTTAGTTTTTGGACCATCCACGTTTCCTATATCCTATGAAAAATCTAGAAATAGTTCCAAAACTCTTTCCTTTGAAATTTTGCGTTTTAAGAACTTGCCAGGCCAATTATGTCGCGACAAGTATGTTTTCAGGGAAAATGCCGGAACAGGTCAATTTTTATTCGGAGGGAGACATGTTTCTAGCAGAATTGTAAGCTGAAATCTCCTCAAACCTAGATGTAGGGGTTATCAACCCTAAATTCTTAATAGGGAATAGGGGGTGAGATTTACCTCAATTGAAAGATCACTTGACCCTCTACACGAATACTTTGGTTTGCAAATTTTAATTGATCCTTGAAGTAGTTACAGGGGCTGACAATTCGAAAACTTACCAGGCCAATTATGTTTCGACAAGGATGTTTTCAGAAAAAAGCCGGAACAGGTCAATTTTTATTCGTAGGGGGACATATTTTGAGTAAAATTGTAAGCCGAAATCTCCTCAAACCTAGGTGTAGGGGCTATCACCCCTAAATTCTTCATAGGGAATACAGGGTGAGCTAAACCTCAATTGGAAGACAATATACTCCTCTACATAAAACTATTGTCTTCCAATCGAGGTATAGCTCACCCTCTATTCCCTATTGAGAATTTAGGGGTGACAACCCCTACACCTAAGATTGAGGAGATTTTTGCTTACAATTCTGCTAGAAACATGCCCCCTCCGAATAAAAATTGACCTGTTCTGGCATTTTCTCTGAAAATATCCTTGTAGAGACAAAATTGGCCTGGCAAGTTTTCAAATTGTCAGCCCCTATAGAGTCATTCGGGGTAACTGAGCGCAGTGGGTAAGTGTGCGCAGTGCGTATATCTCGACATTGCAATGTATGAAAGATGGGTTCATTTGGGTGAAGCAAGGGCGCAGAATCGCCATATTAGTTTTTCATAGGAGTGCGCCGTGCCACGTTTCTTTAACTTTTTATTTGCAATCAATCAAATTCACTAGTTTTCTTGTTAATTTTTAGCATCTCTGCAAATTCTGCCAGGTCCAAGTTCCGAGTGCCTCAGTGTTAAACAATATTTTATTCGATCATGGGCATATTAATCTAAATATATAATAAAAAATTTTAGGTTCTCTTAGCTGCTTAACTCTATAAGAACGTCAATTCAAATTTTGGCTTACTGGGGAAAGTGTGCTCGGGTAAGTGTGCGCATAGATTCATTATAAGGGCATTAGTTCAGTGAGGAATAAATTATGACATTGTTGTTTTTCTTGGTTAAGACTCGATCGATATTGTCCTATTTGTTCAGAAAAATATGAAGAGCCACCAACAGGGGAATGTATCATGTGTTATGGTCACCAAGAATTGTGGCACGAACAATAATGCACTGCTTGTAAAAAGGCGCTCCTGTATTGACAATAAACAGCATTTCTCTAATATTGTAACATTTTGATGACATTATTTTGTAATTTGTTTTGATTGTGTGGTTCACATAGCACTGCGTTCACTTACCCCGTGAGGGTGCGCACACTTACCCGCAATACGGGGCAAGTGAACGCACTCCGACTTTCTCTATTAAATTCTTTTTTGCGGAAAGAAAACGTTTTTGTTTGTTTGCTTCTTGATGTTTTTTTATAGATTAGAAAATTCTCTATCTTATGAATATGTTTTGATTTTCCTAGCTTCAACATTTGAAACAGGGTATGGCTTGAAAGGCAAAAGTGCGAACAGTTGCCCCGAATGACTCTAACTACTTCAAGGACTCAATAAAAATTTGCAAACCATAGTATTCATGTAGAGGATCAAGTGATCTCTCAATTGAGGTATAGCTCACCCTCTATTACCTATTGAGAATTTAGGTTCTATAGCTCCTACACCTAGGGTTGAGGAGATTTTGAATAGGAATGAGGGGTACTGCGATAACTAATTTTGAAGATCGTATAGAGTACTATCTGACCCTAAAATTTCGCTTCAACACATCCATCGATAATAAAATAACAGCGAAAATAGTGAAAGAGCATGTGGAATTCATCTCGAGAATATTATTCGTATCCGATACATTTCGAAGGTATTTAGTAGTTATGTAGATATATATATATATATATCCAGAAAAGCATTAATTTTTTTTCCTTAGTAGAAAAATGTATCCGCTGCTTATGTTGTGCAACTGGTTGCCAAATTTGAAGCTACAGGTTCAGTCGGAAACAAAAATAGGATGCATGAAAGAGACAAAGCGGGGGACGTTGCTGTTTTAGATCATGTAGCAATGGATTCTACCTTTAGTACTAGGACATTATCCGATGATCTGGTGTTTTTCGCACAACCATCATGAGAATCCTCAAAGAAGATAAATTCCATCCTTATAAGATACGATTGGTTCAGGAACTGAATGAGGATGGAAAAAAAGATATATTGAGGGGCCAGCCAGATCACCTGATCTGGCTCCACTGGACTTTTTTCTATGGGGTCACCTAAAATCCAAGATTCACGTTTTCAGCGAAACTTATATTACTGCATGGAAGTGAATGCTGACAATATTACAGCATTTAATAAACTAATCACAAAAATAAGTACTCTTCCACTATTTTACCTGTCATTTCGTTATCGATGGAAATTTTGAAGCGAAATTTCAGCATCAGATAGTACTCGATGAGATCTTTAACATGAGGTATCGCATCGCCACCGCCACTTATACCTATTCAAAATCAAGTTAGGGGGTTGCAGTTAAGGGAATGCAATGAGCGTAAAAGTTGTTCCCCCTTGAATCAGAAATTGACGGGCGATTTTTAACATTTTCATTTTGAAACTGGAAAATCGAGGAGTTAACTTTTCACTGTAACACTGTAAGTACCTACTCGTGTTAAATTGCTAGCGTATTTTTCCTCAATTGATTTCAGTTCACTTTTTTTTTCGGCGTAGTATTCAATTCATCAATTTCTCCTTTAAAACCCAACCGAATGCACTCTATCCGAAAAAATGACTTCCTGTCAAAAAAACAGGGGTTACCAATCCTCCGGACAAGCCGAGAGCCATAAAATTATAAAATCGGCCATTTACATGATTAATGTAGTTGGCAAGTGAACACGCATTTACAATTGAATAGGCTGCTGGAAGGACATCATATGGTAAATGTACACAAAAGCCGGCGATAGGGGGTTGAATATTATATATATATATATATATTGAATGGATGTGGCATGGGGAAGAGAACTATTGAATTGATACTCGTTAACCCTACACCAGCCAACCGAACGAGTATCAACTGGAGAAAAGCTCTTCTACAGCCAGCAGAACTAGTTTGGTCCACTCGTTTGCCATATTCGTATGCCGTTCGTAGGATCGGTGCATATTTGATATATTTGCGCGACAAATTACTACCCTCTTCCGTATCGTAAATTGGTAGCGATATTGTTTAACTTGGAGCAGGAAGAGGAGGGTACAATTTTGGGAAAATTAAATATCAGGTCCAATAGAGTCGAGTTGGGAAGAGGGAATTCTTATATCTAGCAGATTGTTTGAGCTCATTTCACACGCAGGTACAGATTGAACTGTTTTATTAGCTCTAGCAGAAAAGCATCACAGAGGGGGGCCGAAGAAAATAATTGGTGAACTAGCAAACTTGATATTGTTGTTGCTGTATTTTATAACCGTGAACTGAATAGTGGGACGATAAAAAGAGCTTGTATGGGAAAATTCAATCGCCTTATACAGGGTATCTTTAAACAACTGCGAAGGACTTAGGGAGATGATTCCTCGATGAAAATAAGCAGGGGTAGTTCCTATAAATTTTTTTCGAAATCTACCTCCTACCAAGATACAGCCTTTGGAAGGCGATGACGAGTTGACAGTTTTTAATTTTTTTTACGGGTTCTAAAAAACAGTGAGTCATAAAACTGTACATAATATGAAGCACTAAGTAGATGTTAATCACACAACATTGATCAGAAGTGCTTGTAAGCTTTTATTTATTCCGAGAAAAGTATCGACTGTATCGAAATTTTGCAAGAGACTTTTTTTCTCCAGAATTCACTGGGAAACCATAAGAGAATTTTATTTTTCGAAAATCTATCCCACGAAAACAACTTTTGAAGGAAAATCAAAAGGGGTTGTTATTTTCAACCCCTAATAATAAAGTTATGAGATCTAAAAAGATTGTATGAGTAACATCTACTCAGTGCTTCATATTATGTATAGTTTTATGACTCAGTGTAGAAAAAATTAAAAACTGTCAACTCGTCATAGCCTTCCAAAGGCTGTATCTTGGAAGGGAGGCTGATTTCGAAACAAATTTATAGGAACTACCCCTGCTTATTTTCATTGAGGAATCATCTCACTAAGTCTTTCGCATTTGTTTACAGACATCCTGTATATAAAACAGAAGGAACTCATACTGCATACTGATAATAAACAGTTTAAAACCTTGTTGGAGCTAAATCCATAATTTTTCCCATTAAAATATGTCCCGAAATACTTTCATTAAAAGCCCAACTCAACACGGTTTTCCGATCTGACAGATCCTCATTCCACTTTCATTTCCTAATGTTCGGACCCATATTTCGGCCCGGGCAACATTCTCGGACAATTCGGGGGAGAAATTTAAATGAACAATGTGATATGTCCGTCACACTGGACCGCACCCCTTGAGGGGGACGACGGATGAAACATCGGCCTCTCGAAAATGATTCACATGCTGCAAATGTATCAGATTGAATGCAGTACATTATTAATGAACAGGTACTTGAGACCACTACAGGCCGACCCTTGTCCTGGGGGGTTGTAGTGTCGCGACCCTAGCAGCGTAACTAAATGAAAAGTCTCTCGTTTTATTTTCTCCATTTTCGTCCCTCGGAGAATATGAATACACACAGAAATGTATCGCTTTATCAATTTAAGGAACATTGTTTCTTGTATTTTTTCATTAGTCTTCAATTTTAATTAAAACAGTTTTTTTTTTTCATGCCATGTAAATTTACTTATTATTTTGCTATTAATTGACTAATTTTTTGAACTCTTGCCAAATATATATTCTTTTGAATGTCAGCAATACATTTTTAGTTATCAAACAATATAGCATATGTATGAGATTTAGCAAAGGTTAGTGTAACGGGGTACCATACAATTTGGAGTATGATACAAGAGCTTAGGGAAAAACCTCAGTAAAAAAACCCTGTCTCCCCGTTAGTAGTGTAGTGATGTCAAATTTGTTTACAGAATAAGCTTTTAATACTGAAGGGCTTCTTTCCATCGATATAAAAATTTCTTTACCCTCGTCCCATTTCGAAACAATATCTGAAACAAAGAAACACAGAAGAAAACGAGAAAAAAGTGAACAATAAAGCTTTCATCAAAACTTATTCGAAGACTCGATGGTGACTGAAGAAAAAAATAAATAATCATAGGTACATAACTTGTCTTTCAATTGCACTGGGAGGAATATCATCTCTGCGTCAAAAATCTTCTGCTGATCTTGGTGGAGGATCACCCTCGTCGTTGAAAATGCCTTCAGTACTCAAATTAATAATAGCCAAATCTTGCTTTTGACTGGGAGGGTCTTTCGACCAGGTCCAGTCTTCCAAGTGATGATTCTTCTGTTCTTCAGTTGCTCGAGGAACGCTACAGGACCCTTATGTTGGGGAATCATCTCCCATAGATATACCAGTGGTTATTCAGTAGAAAATTGAATAAACGAGAAGGAAATTCAAAAAACTTCTGACACTTCATTGTCAAATAAATAATAATAATAAAGAAAAAACTGCTGAACAAAAAGGTATTAACTGAATGCCCTTCTGGATTCCACCTAGCGTTATATAAGATGTGATTTCTTCAAATCTCAACCGTTCTTTCTCCTTAACGACCTATTATAACAATTCCGCATCACAATTCATCTATTTTTAGGTGGGAATCCCATTAAAAGCAATCCGAGTTGTTGCAAAGACCGCTTGAAACTAATGGGTTGTAGACGAACCCCGCTTCGAAGGTGTTCCGCATGGCTGTAAGGAGCTGAAGATCTTTGATTCTAATTGAAATAAGTTCATAACTTTGCCTTTCACCAACACGTTCACGTGTTTAACTCCCGCTCAATCATTAGCTTTCATAACAACACGTGTGGTCTTATGAGATATGGAAGATTCATACTGACGTGTGTAAGAGGCGGCTTCAGGAAGCATTCTACTTCGAGATCTTCGTTTTCTGGTCGATTGAATTGCGTGAATTTGAGGTTAGGTTACTTTAGGTTAGGTTTCTTCTTGATTCCATTCCATCTGTTCTGACGACTGCGCCATCTACAGCTTGCCCTCCAGCTCCAAAGTACCAATGAACTCCCAGTATCTGGGAGACGTTCAAGGAGGCTAAGTCCTCGTTTCTTTTATAAATTTTTCGCCCAAGACATTTCTTGTAATGGCGAGGCATTCTGCAACTAGGCGAACAGAATCTACACTCTTCAATTTCTGATAAGCCCATTCTCATCATATGCTTTCTAAAGCGACAATGTCTTGTAGTCTTGTAAGGAAACCAGTGAGGAGGCATAACTCAATGTTACTGAGATCTTGCAGTTTCAAACTCCTGAAGAAACTTTATGGAATGATCTATTCCTGGAGATTTCTTCCCGAGCGTTTATCTTCTGGTTTCTTCTTTCTCAAGAGACTCTTTTTTATAGGGGAATTTTCCTTTATCACTGAAATGTTCTGACCCAGTAAGTGGCGTGAGTGCTCTCTTTCTGGCAAGCGTATTAGCCTCCTTTGATTCTAGTCCAGAATTACCGGAAATCCAGACTGAAGAAACCTTGTTGTTCTTGCCCATTTTATTAACGTTCCTTCGACATTTCCAAATCAGCTTTTTGATATGCTATAAAAACTCCTATGTTATGAGTTTATTTTCAATGGAAAAGCTGTGGATGTATGCATAGGATTGGGTGCGATGTCATGGTGGGTCAGCAACAGGCAACAATCATCAGAATCATATAGATCAGAAGATTTAATCTTCTGACTGTAGTTGTTCATTCTCTAAGCCTAAATTAATGTTACTGATATCAAAATACTTCTTGGATCTTGCAGTTTCAAACTCCTGAAGAAACTTTATGGAATGATCTATTCCTGGAGATTTCTTCCAGAGTGTTTATCTTCTGGTTTCTTCTTTCTCAAGAGCCTCTTTTTTATAGGTGAATTTTCCTTTATCACTGAAATGTTCTGACCCAGTAAGTGGCGTGTGTGCTCTCTTTCTGGCAAGCGTATTAGCCTCCTTTGATTCCAGTCCAGAGTTACCAGAAATCCAGACTGAAGAAACCTTGTTGTTCTTGCCCATTTTATTAACTTTCCTTCCACACTTCCGAATCAGCTTTTTGATATGCTATAAAAACTCCTACGTTATGAGTTTATTTTCAATGGAAAAGCTGTGAATGTATGTAAAGGATTGGGTGCGATGTCATGGTGGGTCAGCAACAGGCAACAATCATCAGAATCATATAGATCAGAAGATTTGATCTTCTGACTGTAGTTGTTCATTCTCTAAACATAACTGAATGAAAATTTTCTTTATTGTTGAATCTATTTATGAGGTTTTTTATAAGTTCTTCATTTAAATGAGATCACATCCCATCTTCCTTATTCACCAAATGTTATTATTCATTGCATACCTAATTAGAGAAGGAGAAGACTTTTTTTTAATAGATGGAAGGATTGTAGGTCTTTAGCCTGGAAGGATCCAGGTGTGGGCGAATCCCGTCCTGCACAACATGCTCCATATAGATTGTGCAGGATTTTCCCGCATCTACCGGTCGCAGCATCATTTAGCCTCTTGAGAGAGTTGAAACGAGCCGCGTATAACCCCTTTTAACTCATTCATATGCTAAAGTGACGTTTATGATGATGCACTCTGGCGCTCGAGGTGTAAACGGTGTAAATATCAGCATATTACGAGGTTAACTGGGCGTGAGGAGTCGTTATCTTATGACGTGTTATGAGCCATGAATTATCCCAACTACCGGGGAAATGTTTCTATTTTGTTAAAAGCCGTGGCTGCCTATAACTCCGTGCCGGAAGCGTAAACAATTAAGACCAAGATTGATCTATATGTGCCCATATGAAGATTGAAAAGGTTTTTGCTCAGATGTTCAATGTATATAAATGCGGGTTATTTTGAGCTTTACGCCCGTTCCCAGTGGTGATGGATGATTACTGTTTTCGATTGGCATCGTTGGAACGCAATATACACCGCAATTTTGGTTCGAATGGCCTGTTTTATGTTCCTTGATAACTTTTTGTCGTTCCTTGAACGAAGATCTCGAGGGATTGGGTGCAATTCAATGAGTGGGTGGCCTAAACAACAATTTTATGTCGAAAAATACAATTTGCTACCTCTGACTTGATGATACAGGATCAGGTGTTCCAGCCGAGAGAAACCATGCACACCCAAGGCGTATCTGTCTATTCTTCGGTCTGTTAGGGTGAACATGGAGCCAATGCTGAGAAGTCTGCCGAAAATGAACTCGTCTCTTCAAAAAATTTTCTGCAAATGAGATTCTTCTTCTTGGCAAGGCCTAGATCCAACTAAGGCTCCTTGTAACTCTTGGATTACACCCAGGAAAGTGCAGTACTACTAATAATCTTACGTCCCATGGGACGTCTTCTGACTTCATGAAGTCAATCTTACATCGAAACGCTTGTTGAGGGGGGGTTCAAAGATTAGAGCGGACGACGGAGCTGGTACACTGGCAAGATGTTTTTCTATAATCTAGATGTTGTAGTTATTTATAGATACCTACATACAGGGTGTATTTGAAGGTGAGGCTTTTTTTCAACAGAAGGTAGAACTGGTCAAAATGAAGCGTTTCACCACAAATCACCTAAACAAAACTTTCAAAATGAAATGAAAGTTTGAAAAAAAAAATTGAAAATGATTACTGAAATAGATTCTAATATGACCCTAGACCGTTTGTTAGCTGGATTATCGCAAAGCAGTGGGAAAAACTCATCTCCTAATTCGACCATGTGGTTCCGTTTAGGATTTTGGCTCGTTCGATATTTACGTGGTAATGAAAATTGAAACTTAGGACTGCCGAATTGTTCCCATAATTTTCAGTAACTTACACGATTTTATGAAATGGCTCATTTCGATACCAACTGACAGGACAAGAGACTTAGGACACAAGTGTAAAAAATTGAATAATTCTTAGAAATCACACCAATTGAATTCGTCTGAATTATTCACGAATTTTTTCACAAAGGGCATCACAATCTTCTTGCTCGAAAATGGGATGAAATGGAAAAACATCATAGCACTTGTTCAACATAACTAACATAAGCACTTTCAAAAAACTGCCTCGATTTTCTACATTTTTTTTTACCATAAATTGCACGATACAACAATTATTATTCTCACAAAAGTGACCTGATGCATCTAATCCGATGAACTTGGTACTGAACCATTCATTGTCCAGCCATATGTTTATGTTTTGTTTCGTTTTTGCGATGCCGGAGTCGCCTTCCACTGTCCCGTACTTGAAATTCAATGAAATTTTGTCGAATTTTTAGGGGTTGTATCTCAGTCATCTTGGATAATTTATATAGAAAATTTTTGGTTGGACGACTCATTTTGATGAGTTCTACCTTAGGTCGAAAAAAAGCCTTACCTTTGATAACATCCTGCATATACAGGGTGTTCCTGAATTGAGCGTACAAACGAAAAGGGGAGATTCCTTAAGTGAGTTTAAGAAAAAAAAGTCCCATAAACATGGGGTCGCAAACGTTTCGTTTTCGAGATACAGAGTGTTGAAGTTTGAATTTTTTTCAAATTTTTTTCTCGAAATCGTTGGTAGATACGACAAAACTACAAGAGACCGAAAAGTTTAGTATAAGAACAAAGCTTCTTTTAACATTTTTTCAAATTAACAGTTGCTCACCAAAAAAAGTTCTGCAGAAGAACAGGTGGCAGTGTTCCAGAAAAAATATCATCCTGTAGATCTTCTATCGAAATTGCCATGTCACGTGGTGAGAACTCTAAAATGTAATATCTATGCCAAATTTCAGTTGAACATCTTGTAAAGTGTAGATACTATGAGAAAAAAAACTTGAAAAAAATTCAAACTTCAACACTCTGTATCTCGAAAACGAAACGTTTGCGACCCCATGTTTATGGGACTTTTTTTTCTTAAACTCACTTAAGGAATCTCCCCTTTTCGTTTGTACGTTCAATTTAGGAACACCCTGTATAATAACCTTCTTCGAGGGTAATAGGACATCGTCACCCCCATATTCATAAAACGATAAACGTTTCCATCGTCTCCGAATCCGACAGCCCCTGCTCGATATAATAATTACAATAACAACTAACGGAGTGCGGAAATCATGTCAAAACAGCCTTCAGAAATAGCGAAGTCACCCCCCGTTCACCCCGAGAGTCGTAACCGACAAAGCGACTTCCGGCGAAGACCGGAAGCGATCTCCGGTTGATTAGGCACTCTTCATTTACCATTTGAGCCAAATCATCGGCCATCACGCTATGCAGTTTATTATGAATGTTTCTGGCGTATGTCGGGATAATGCGTCGTTAAAACGTTATGACTGGCGCATGCAATGGGAATAATAAATGTTTGGAATGTTGGAAATCCTGATGGATGATTCGTATTCGGCACGGAGGAGACCTTGGTCTTTTTCATATTCCTGTATGTTATTACAGTTTTATCGGTATTGTATGCATGAGGGAGATCCGGCGTGTTTTGATGATTTTTTCATGCGTTTTGGGCGTTTTCTGATTTATGGACCGTTTTTTTATGTTTCCTTTCGGATGGCGATATGATGATTCTATATTCGGAACACTACTCTCAAGTGAATATCAAGTGATTTCTGGTTGAATTGTGAGTATATGCTAACATTGAAATAAGAACCCACCGTAGATAGAGGAAAGAGAAGATACCGCATTGCGCAGCTACGAAGGAGAGCTCTCTGTGTCCAACATCAACTTGTTTTTGTTTACGTTTACCCCAATCCGAATCTATCTTTTTCTACATATTTTCCACAAATTAGACAATTTCCTGGCATGTCAACACGGAAATCCTTGATACTCAAGTCTTAAAACGCACGAAACACTATTACATTGAACACAAATACGATAATAAACATTCAAATATTGGGGTAAACGTAAACAAACATGGAGTAGATGCATAGTAAATGTCAACAAAAACATAGAGATGTTGGACACACTTTTCTTGTTGTTTACGTTATCTTCCACTTCCTCTATCTACGGAACCCACATATAAAATATTTTATTAAATTTTGAGATAGGCCCATATTCCAATGATTTTTAAGGTTCACACGGCCCGGGACGTGTAGAAAACCACTGTCATCTAGGTCCCAGTACACATGATTAAGAGTAGATCTACCCCACGAAATGGATAGGAAAATCGGTAGATTCAATACACTGGCTTCGACCCTGATGACTTACAAGCACCACATTCTCATTAAAACACCAAAAATATTCTCCGTTTATCGATTCAAACAAACAACTATGGATTAACTCAAGTTACAAAAATTGATACCAGGTGGTGAAATCCACGATGATTTTTCTGGGATATACAGTGATGTATTGATATCTAGTTAGCCTAGACCAGTTCCATGCATAAAAAAAATATTGCGTTACCATAGCAACGAACAATAACTCATTAGAAGTGTCAGTGTGAAGTTTGAAGTCAAAAAAGTAAACCAGAGTTACGCAATAAATTAAAAGAAAGAAGATGTTCACCGAAATTGTGAAAATCGAAAAATTGGAGTATCCAGCCATCATCAAGTACCTGTATTCGAAAGAGGTAAGCAGATTCACGAAGATATATATGCTTAATACCCTTGGTGATCAATGTCCTTCGTATGCGACCGTGAAAAATTGGACTGCAAGCTTCAAAAGAGGTGAATTTTCCATTGAAAATGAAGACCGATCGGAAAAGCCAGTATTTCTGTCAGTCCCCGAAAATCTCCATGCAGTGCATGACATGATTTTATCAGACCGTCCAATTGGGCTAAAACGGATATCTGAAGCACTGAATATTTCATGCGAACGCGCTCATCATATAGTTCACGTCAATTTGGACATGAGAAAAATTGCTGCAAAGTGGATCCCCAAATGTTGGAATGTTGATCAAAAGCGTGCAAGAGTAGAAGCATCGCGTTCGATCTGTGCTCGATTTGAAAACGATGTAGACTCCTTAAACCGAATTGTTACTATGGATGGGTACATTTCTACGAACCAGAAACAAAGCAACAATTGATGGAATGGCGACACTCTGGTTCTCCAAGACCTAAGAAGTTTCGTGTCCAAAAATCTGCTGGAAAAGTTCTTGTTTCAGTTTTTTGGGATTGCCATGGAGTAATCATGATTGAATTTTTGGATTAGGGTAGAACAATAACCAGAGATTACTATACGACATTACTGACCAATCCACGGGAAAAAATTAAAGAGAAAAGACGCGGAAAGCTTGTTTTGATTTTACAGGTCAACGCTTATTCATATACATTATTCAAATTTCATTGGAGTGATCAACTCTTCATGCAGATTGGCATTGTGATTTGTGGGCTTAATACCAAGAATGACATTTGGATTGTATCGTTAGGCATCCATTATTCTCACAAATAATAAATGCTTCTTTGATTCTTATTCCTGTCGGGACCAGAAATCTATCTTTCAAGTTTCACTAGTGAAGAAACCTCAGATTTCCAATCCAATTGCATATTTCCACACTCAATTTCAATTCCCCTTACCGACGAAGAAAGTTACAATGTCAAGTTGTGAGGTGGTCGAAGTTCAATCTTGAAAGAGAGGAAAAATTGCTTCCAGTGGATGTCTGGAAGTTTTTCATTTGCGGTAATACAATTTCATCGTTCGCAGCCTGTTATATTTTTCCAGGCCATGCTGTTCCGTAAGCTGTAAATGTAACTCTCGATAGAATATAGCTCCTCGATCGTAGATAGAAATTCAAGATTACAATGAAGGTTCCATTTTCTTGTCATGAACAAGAGGTCTCAAAGGCTCACTGTATCTCGATCAATATAATGCATTCTGTGGATGATTTTTTTTCAAGAGTCAACTTTTTGAAGTAAGGAAGATTAGATAAAAATTTCACTATTGAAGAATATTGGCATCAATGAATAGGAGTTACAATAACAAGGGTTAGTCAAAACACTTCTTGATGGAAACAGAAATCGACAATGATCTCATGGTCAAAATAATCTTCAATCATAGAAGGAAAAGAGACAGTGAAAGTACAAAATTTCCCATAAGATTTTGAGAAATTGTAAGAAATAAATAAAGACTGGAATCATGAAAAGTCTGAATTGAAAATCCTTATAGGAATGAATATATTAACTTTGGTATTGATCACAAACTCATTTCAATTCAGCTATTATATATAGTTACACCTATTTCTTCTATATCTTTCTGAAAACATCAGCCTTTCTGTTTCGAATTTGTATCTTGAGTGATTGACGTGAGAATCATTTTTAAGTCAAGCACGTGAAAGACAGACAATTTGTGGTTGTTTCTAAACTTTGCAAATCAAAAAAATCCTGTTCTTTCCTCGCAAATATGGGGATACTGGGTTGCAGTGTCCGCAAATAAATCTTCCCCGATCCAGGAGAGGGAATTCAGCAAAGTGTGGGGAATTGTTATCACACATACATATAATATAAGCGATTCTGGGTTGCCCGCCTCACCATCACCGCATAAAGAAGAGATAGCAATTTCAGCATCCTCCATTGCTGCGTTCGTATATATTGCTGAAACCTAGTCTTCGGCATTCTTTAGTTATCGCGCCATAAAAGTGATGAAGTGGGCCTGAAACATGGCTCACTTTGTTATTCCCAACGTCGGTCGTTGCAAGGGAAAATGAGGAAAGGAAAATTTGTGAGGTGGGTTCCTCCCCCAATACACGTCAATGGGATAATTGGGAGAAACCAAAAAAAAAGATCTTTATCGGCGCTGAAAGGAATATGCTGTTTCACTCTTCCATAAATCTGGTGGTGAACTTTCTCTGAATTCAACATGTTTTTCGGCATGCATAAGCATTTGAGCATTTCAGCTTTTGAGGCTAAATATATGTATAATTAAGAATTTATTGATTTTCCTGAGATCTCCATTTGAAAGGTGGATCTGAAAGCACCAAAGAAAATACCTCTGGTGAGTCGAAAACTGCCAGGAAGTAGATCAAGAATGGAGTTGCTGAACAAACCAAGCTCAAAGTCTCAAATTTGTCGAAACTAACTCCTTCCTGGACAGTGTGATTTATTGCTGGGTCAAATAAGAATCCAATTAAAAGGATTCTGTTCCTAATTACTTGAGTTTCTCCTTCTACAGAGATTCTGCCTATAGGTGATCTCCATACGAACTCCAACACTTGATGATGGGCCTATAGATGGTATAGAATATCGACTAGAAATTTCCCAGAAGTACGATCCTGTCGTGGGTGGAACTTTCGGTCATATTTAACGTTTTATTCTCGATTCTGTCGAGATAGCTACGCGTGAACATAACGCGGGAGAAAGTGCGAATTTATTCATAGACTGGCATAATGAGAAACTGTAAAAATGAACATTTCCCCAACCGCCTTGACGGCTTTATGTTTTGATAAGGGAAATAACGCGTCGTGTTTCCCCCATAAACGACGCTGCCGTATCAGCATCCCTTCGAGGAGCACCTGCTCAGGTGACTGCACGAAGAAAAAATTCGTTGAGGGAAATTTTATTTTCCATCAGGAAATATTATTGGCAGGCTTGTATCAGGTTGAGATATTTTTGGTCCCTACATTTGCATCTTGATCATTTCAAAAAAGACTGAGAGAGATGTAACAAATGATGCACCTCGAGTAAAAACAAGAATGAAACGAAACAGAAGAAAATTAACCATGTTGTGAATCGATCCTGGATATATTAGTATGTATGGTATTGGTTAGTGTCTCGGCTATATTATTTTATAGGGTCGGCTAAGAGTGGTCGTATTTGAGAGAGTAAATGTTTATTATCCAGGGTGGCTGTGCGATATTAAAAACGGAAAAGGGGAGTCTGAGGAGAAATACGTGACAGAATTCTGACGCCGATGAGAGAACACAAAGGTTTTATTATGTAAATGTTTTTACATCGGGGTTCAACGGTTTATTAGTGGCACATCTACGAGTGATATTGTGGGAATGGGGATAGAATTCGATGTGGAAACAAAGCTTGAAAAAATAGTCGAATGCGAATTGCATTTACACCGTTTTATGCGTGAAACTTATGTGCTTGTGAATCACAAAGATCTGTAGAAATTCGCAAGCAGTTTCTACTCCTTCAGGTAGTTTTTCTAGGAAACAGTTTACTGCATCAGGTCTAGATCAATGATTATAAAGTTAGGTTAGGTTAGGTCTCTGTGTATAATCGTTGGTCAAGATTTTTTTCACATACTGCAAGCTATCAGAGTATGCGTTATCCAGCTGCAAATTTTAATATTGCGATAAAATATCTAACTACTAAAATAAATAGTAGCAGATTTTAGTGTTTAGATGTTTCATGCGTGATATATTCCAGGAGGTATAGTTTGAGGGGGTAATTGAGCAAGAAGTATACATATCAGGAACTATATCATTACACAGGGTGAGTCTCTGACTCATACAAATATTTCAACAGTAGGTTCTTCAGGTCGAAGGAAACACCTTTTTTTCATACCATTTTTTCCAATTCAGCCCTGATGAAGAGACGGAGAGATTTTAAGCTATGCCTGTCCTGAAGAAACAAAATTCCCTTCAGAATAACACTACACATCTGTGAATCTTTTAAACAAGGTTGCATTCAGCCAAAGTACCCAATTTTATGAATATCATGAACATCAAATTACTCGGAAACAGCGCATTTTACGAGAAAATATGAAGAATATCTGTGAGATATAACTGAAAATAATATAATATTTTCTCATGGTTTTTCAACAGCCTGCATCTTTCAAACCGAACTGATTCGGAAAAAGTGCTAAGGAAAAGAAGTGTTTCTTTTGACCTTAAGAATCTACTGTTAAAATATTTGTATATACGAGTCAAAGACTCACTCTGTATATTCTGGATCCTGGATCCGATATTCAACTATTACAACCAGCTATCATGTGTGCATGGAGACCAATACAACAAAAGTTCTGCACTTCTTGAGATTCATCATAAATATAATACCTTTTTTCTTCGACCGAACATAATTTGAGCGTTCGTTCGACAAATAAACCGCCCATTTCATTGATTCAAAACTCGAGGTCCTACTCAATTTCACGCGAACACCCGACGATAACGAACTCAATTAGAAAAATTTCACAGCAGCGATGAACAGACAGTTTTCATTCAATCCAGCTCAGCATTACACGGTTCGCACAACGGGCATCATAAAAAAGGTCTGTAAAAATCTACGGTCTTTGTGAGGAGTTCACACCCGTTTAAACGTTGACTTTGCCGAACGGGCCTATTGGTTTTATGCCGAAAGCTGTCAGTACGGCAAGGTAGACATTGCATAATTGATTTTCTGGTCGATTTTTTTTACTCCGCCATTTTTTAATTAATAATAGTAGCTTTCTTATATTTTCCTGTTGTACCATCATAAATTCTGTTAATTCAGGTTAGAAATTCAGTTTTACATCCTGCCAAGCGTCGAAAAGCTTTGAGGAGTACCCCAGGGGTCTCATAAGGGACCAATTATTTTCAACCTCTTGCTCTATTTATAAATTTGAACAGTCGGATAGAAGCTGTCGACTTCACGGCAGTGCTTTCTTTATTTCAATTTTAATGGGACGTAATAAACTCATATTACCGACCTTATATGAACAGGTCAACTATCAGCAAAAAAATTTTATTCCATAGTATGGCACCGGTTGTTGTTGGCCTTTGTTAAACAACTCGCCAACTCCGTTCTTTCCTCAGAACCGATTAAAATAATTTCATACTCTTCCGGTGCCGTGGTACTCAAGGTTCCAATACTCGAAGAACAATATGACTATAAAAATATCTCACTGTTCACCGACATCAACGGCCGAATGATTCGAAGAAGCTTTGCCCCCCAACTAATTATGCTCCATCCAAAAATAATTAGCGGCTACTTCTCATTCCAAATATAACATTATATTCGCGAATAGTCCGAGTGTATTCCATTTATTTTTATCGCCTATATTACCATCGGTATCACGCGACGAATTTAGAGAATTTCTCTGGTACAATACCGACTCCGTTTTCGATCTTTGTCCCTCTGACATGATTAACAGATTTAATTTCGTCCATCATCTAATAAAAGAATGGACGTAGTAAGATGTCCGGCCGCTGTCGGAAGGAGAGAATTCCTATCTGCAGCCACCCTGACGGGCCGACCAAAATATATCTAATGGTTTCAGGGAACCAGTAGCGCCAGCTATTGATCTCTACTGTGGTCTGCAGGACCGACACAGATCAACAGTTTTGGTGAAACGTCAAACTCAATCAGAGGAAATTGAAGAAAATCCACTATAACCTAGTTTGCATGAAATTTAACACGAGAAGTAAGTATGTGAAGTGTTTTTCGATAAGACGTTTCATTTTGTATAGCTCGTTGGGCAGCTGTCACTTTCGAAGCTGTCATTTTTGACACTTGACAAGTGAAAACTACGCCATTTCCAAAAATGGAACGATACACGCTTCAACAACGCATTGAAACTGTTAAAATTCATTAGAAAAATGGTGAAACTTTTACAAGCACGGTTGGCAAAACTAAAGCAATATTGGGTCGTCGTGAAGCAAATTCTCTGACGGTAATAGTGAAACTGGTGGAAAAATTTGAGCTGTTGGGTCAAGTTAGTGATGTGAAGAATCGAAACCGTGTGCGTCGCTCAAGAACAATCGAGAATTTTGATGTTGTAGCCTGTAGTGTTGACGAGAATATAGGTACAACGTATTTTGCAGGAGGACTTGCAAGGACTTAGGTCTTAAGGCCTTTAAAATTCAGTTAATACAAGAACTTAATCTGGTCGATCATCAGCAACGTCTTATCTTCGCTGATTGGGTCCTTGAAATGCTTCGAAATGATCCTGATTTTCATCGAAAAATCATCTTCGGTGATGAAGCCTATTTCTACCATGGAGGCTACGTAATGAGCAGAATTGTCGAATTTGAAGCTCGGAAAATCCAAGAATTATTGTTGGGGAGCCTCTCCATCCTCTCTCCATCACTGTTTGGTGCGGTTTTTGGGCTCTCTTATTGAAAAACCCTGTATAACTCTTCTGATACAGTGTTACACGAAATGCTTATAGCTAGATTGATGATTGTTCACCTCGATCAGACTTTTTTTCTTCCCTACAATTCCTCCAGAGTGTTTTCCTTCGGTTTCTTCCTTCTTTTGAAGCTCTTTGTTGTAGGTGAATTTTCCCTTACCACAGAAGGGTTGTGGTTATATGTATTGGCCTTCTCGAAGGACCAGAAACCCAGGTTGAAATACCTTATTATTTTTCCTATTTCATTGAGTTATGCCCAATGAATATGCTCATAGAACATCTGCCGAATTTCATTTCTGTCACTTAATTCTCTGGTATGTAAAAATAAGTGCCATTTTCTTATATAGTGAAGTGAGGACGTGTTTCAAGCTCTTTAGTTTTCTCCACGACATTTCTTTCAATGCAGTGGTTGAGAATTCAGTGAATTTTTTCATTTTTCTCGATCTGGGCAGAAACGGTCGAGCCCCCATGCCGCCTAGATCCGGCCCTGCGCCAGCACCCATCCAGCGGCCCGTGCGGGATCCAGGGTCCGTACCGCGTCTGCATTGCCACCTGATTTATTGGGCAAAAAGCACACCGGCATTCCTCCGGAGCTACCGAAGAAATTTAATTAATTATTCGCAATAGCCTCCAATAAGAATGACGTAGAAAAAGTTTGGCACGGTACTGGGAACTGTTAAATTTAAGTAGGCTGCATTTTTAATTGCTGCCGCCAGGATCGACGAAACTATTCCGCGAACTGAGGGGGCTGATGGTCACAGTCGGGGTGAGAATGTTGAAAAAGCCTGTTGCGATGCTCCTCCAGCGTCTGGATTTTCTCTTAGGGACTCAGAGTCGGCCGTAGTGGAGTTTAACTTCAGCTCCACCCACCTGAAGATGCTGCTGTGACAGCGAAACACGTGCGTGGTTAAATAAATCACGTTATCGAAAATCATGTAACTCAGATCAAATGTAATCTTCTTGCTGTCACAATTATCCTTAGTGTATGATTAAAGTATTGTCGCATTTTACTCTAGATCGAAATATACTGCTCCACAAAAGTTATGGAGGTTCAGAAATTTTGTGACCGATTCTTGTCTACCAAAACTTCTACCTTCACAAAAAATGTAATCTGACAGTTTAAGCAAGCCGAAATAATGAAAATTGGCCACAAAGGACACAAAAATCAGTTGTTTTGAATTATCTCCTCTCCTGTTTTCGCACTCATTATAAAAGTTGTAGGGCAGAACATTTTCTACAAATTTTGTTCGAAGCAATTTTTTCTACGTTTCAACGTTTTTGAGATATATGGGGATGAAAGTATATAAGACTGGCTCTCTACATTGATCTTGGCCTTTCGCATATATGGCTAAGCTCCTGGTCCTTATCGCCCTCTAACTCGAAAACGGTTAAGAGTATGTAAAATTGCTTCCGACAAAAGTTGTATAGAATGTTATTATCTACAACTTTAATAATCAATACAGAAACGATTAGAGGTACAGGAAGGGAGATATTTAAAAAAATGCCTTGTTATCATCTTCAAACTGTCAGATTAGGAAAACTCCTCCTGATTAGTGGGTCAACACGTCTGCAACACCGAGATTAACCATTTGTATAAAAATCTGATAAGTTCGAGTAGGTACAAGTAACGTTTTTTTTGCATTTTCAAAGAACCGCTGTGCGTCACGTCCGAATTGTCAGTCAGATGTTGCAAATATCTTTCAACCTAGTGAAATCGTAGTTTCCTGGCACATCCATCGATATCTAGAAACTAGAAACGTAACCTGAAGACTGGGCGGTGGACGCCCAAGATTGACCACTCGTTCACAAGATCGGTAGACTGTGTATACCCGCAGAGAGTCTTTGAGTACTTGTCGAATCATGCATTAGCAGCTTTCAAACGCTTTCGGTGTTTTGGATTCGATTGAAACAGTTCGTCGAAGACTTTCAAGAAGTTAATCTACCCTCGAAGGAGTCCATTTACTCAAAATCATAAGCCACTTCGATTGGAATGAGCTAATGAGAACGTGAATTGGAAGAATCAATGGAGAGATGGACAGCTTTCGGATAGTTCAAATCCTCTGGTGTCCACAAATCTCAGATTGTAATATAAGTTCACATTCACATAACCACTAGTCGTTTTCTATTTTCAGGTTATTATAGTGACTTCGCTCCATACCATTGCATGTTAATTCTTTCGTGGCTTGAGATCTCAACCCGAAGAATAATTCCATAAAACCTTCCAACAAATATTGAGCCCTGATAAGCTCGACCCCAACAACGGCCTGCATCTTCTTCCGAGAAACTGAACCATAGAAACGGCATCCCGAAGAAAAAGTAAAAAGTAGAAAAGGCATTATCGAAGTCTACGTCAGTTCATATATAGCTATCGCTTAATAATTGCCCGAATGATTCAGCAAATACAGCGTTTAATTGGATGTTTCAATACTACTACGACTCGGGGCAACTCTGGCAAGCATCAGGCATCATCTGAATGTATAAATCAAGGGACGGATCGTGTTCTGGGAACGATGATACAGTCTCGCAGCCTAGATGGCGCTTCTGTTCCTTCTTATCGCAACATCTCCCCGTTAATACATGCACTATTTAAATTGGCTCTTTATCTTCCTTTTTATTACGGCTCCCAACCCCAGAGATGAGGATCTTGAGCCACTGGCAAAACAATGATTATTTTTTTCGGTTGGAGAAAAACTGCAGAGATGGAATACATTGGTTATATCGGCCATTCAAAAGCGATACCGACTGAGGTCTATTTTTAATAAAGCTGAGCAGATATTGTGAATTTTGCTTAGATCGTAAAACTTGATATGCTATTTGAATAGTCAAATCGCTCATGATCAATTCGGGTTCTCATTTTTGCCTCGATCTGTTTCAATTGTGCGAGGCACTGAACTTGACAATTAAATAGCTATTCCCATTCTATCTATCCGCTCCCCACAAAAAACAGCATCGTTTCAATGAACTGTCCAAAACTTATTCTAGCGTCGATTACCCAGCCATCATCGGGCTATCACAAAGAACAAATTAATCGTCACATCAGCGATCGTAAGAAAGCAAGTCATGCATCGAAGAAATAAAGTTGAGGCGGGTAAACCGGGCCCGTATTTTTCTTGCCATGTTTGTCGCATTATTTTTAATTTCCGACCTTCTATTTCAACCCGAAACGATTTACAATTACAAGTTTAATTAAGAAAATGTCCGCCGTTTCTCTTTTTCCTGTCTGAAACTATAAAAATTCCGAACGTTTGACGCGGCCTACGTGACCTTATGTTCGGATTGATGAAATTTTGAGTTTTGGTTTGTCGGCTAATGAGGCATGCGTTGGCTGGAATAACAACTCATATGTGTGTGAGATTATAAACTTTGTTCTTGTTCGAAGGAGCACTGAAGAAATTGCCACCTATTGAATATGAATACGAAAAAATTCCAGACTAAAAAATACAGTCCTATACATGAGTATTTGATTCTTACAAATATTTTAACAGTAGATTCTTGAGGTCAAAAGAAACATTGGTTTCTACACCATTTTTTCCTAATCGCCTAGGTTTAAAAGGTACAGGCTGTTGAAAAACCATAAAAAATGCTATTTTCGGTTATATCTCACAAACGGTCTTATCGAATAAAATGAATTTCGGAATATAGCTTTTTATTTATTTGATGAATCTTTTTCGAACACAAGATATCAGCCACGTCTTCCAGTTTTTTCATTATGACCATAACGTACCATAAAAATACCAAAACTTCTAAGAATTCAACTCTTGAAACTAAGTTGGACGCTATCTAATGAATATTTGAACGTTTTGTAAAATAAAAGTATTCTCCATATTTCCTCGTATAGGTACTGCGCTATTTTCGAGTAATTTGATGTACCAAAATAAAAAATATCTGTGATATTCGAAAAATTGGGTACTTTGGCTGAATGCAACTCTGTTTGAAATATCCACAGATGTGGAGTGTCATATATTTAGCTAGTAATTCTGAAGGGAATTTTATTTCTTCAGGGTTAGAATAGCTCCTCGTGAAAACATAAAATAGCTGTATATTTTTATCCGAGCCGAATCAAAAAAAAAAAATGTATGGGCAAAAGGGTTTCTTTTGACTCACCCTGTATAATATATTATTAACCTAACTATCACATGATATAGGTACGATAAACATAAATTGTCGCATAAGGCTGCCGCAAAGGTAACAATAGTAGGTTTTACATGAGGCTAATAAGATCTGTGCACCCATTGAAAAAATGCCTCCCCATAAATGAACACTCATATTCTCTATGATCTCTTGTAGAAAAAGACACACTGCAATGAGTATCATTCTAATCACCAATTAAGTACTAATTATTCATTGGACCAACTGTAGATGTTAATGAGACCATGTCCAATATCAACCCTGCCTGTCGAGATAATCTTCTAGGTTTCATATTATCCCTGTAATTGAACTAGGTGGGTGAACCCGATCCTTGCGTCGAAATGTGCAATCGGACAGACATGCCCATACTGTGTTTCTATACTTCAATCACTCACCCACCTATTCAAATTTACCGGCAATTCACATACTCCCATGACATCGTTTACGAGCATCCTATCTGGAAAGACAATCGGTAATTTATTCATTGATTAAGTGATCCCTATTGGAGTGAGAAATTTTCACACGAATTTATTGAACAACATGAAATTAAAGAAGGGATAATATCATCAGAAAACTTTATTTTATATGAATGAACTTTACTAAGCGAAAAGCAAAAGCATTCATTTCAAATGAATGAAGTAATCAGAATTAGTAATCAAAATGGTCAATGTCTGTAGAATACAGAGTGTATGTTTCTTTGAGTGCTTTTAAATATTTTTTTATGATCTTCATCTAGTAATGCATCCAATGTTTTGTTGTCGAGTGCTGTTGGCTGTCCAAAGGAAGGCTTGTCTTCAAGGCTGAAATTACCATTCTTGAAATGTTGATAGCATGATTTTTAGTTGGAGCATTGTCAGCATAAACTTCCACGAGGATAATATGATGAATCTGCTGCACTCTTATTGCAATTAAAGCAGAAAACTGAAACCTCCGTTTTCGTAGAGGCATGCATATAAACGTTTTAACTGAGGTATATATGCAAATACCGTCAATATCTCCACGCTGTTCAGGCTGCTACCAGAAGCTTGTTTTGCCTCTTCATCTAACAAGGTACGCTTTCCTGCTTCTCTCTACCTCTATTATGTTCAATATATTCCGCTCTGGGAGCAGTTTGTCTAGCTTAACTAACTCCTTTTAATGAATAAACATATGAGCAACATCAGCTTGGGCTGTATATTAGAAATTCTAAACTCAAGCCACAAGCTTAGCGACCTGGGAAATGACTGTTTTGTATCAAATTCTGTACTTTGCCTTCCGGATTAAATCAGGAAATGATTTCCAGAGAATGAGCACTCGATTGAATCCTGGAGCGGACGGATCAGTCATAGGTGCCATTACAATAATCCTTCTGGCAGGAATTCGATCGTTCTCGAGCTGCCATGTTTCGAAAGTAAGGACATTTTCTGCCATAGGTTGTTGTCTTCCACTGTAGATAACACTCGAATGGGGAATTCTCCTCAATTTGGGTTATCACTGCATATGCAAGTTTAAACTGAATAATTATGAGTTTCATTCATGATTTCTTCAAATTCACCGCGGAAACTATTCAAAATCATCCTTCAAATATGGGGTTTTAAAATTTAAATCGCTTTGTGCGGATATCACGATTTGGCATCAACGCATACAAGACAATGAAAAGAAACATGTCCGATCAGCTTGTTTATAAAATAACAGCTGTTGATCTACAGGCGCCTACTTACTGGCGAGCTTCAACTGCAACCGTCCATAAAAATCCCATACAATTTTACGACCTTCCTCGTTCGTCGCAGACTTCATAGTCAGCCATCTTTGTCTATCTCATCAAGATAATGTATTTGTTGTCTTTTATTATCAACTTGTTGCCAACTTGTGCAATCCACATGAAACGCTTTAAATTTTAAATACCCATTTTTATTTTTCATTTTTAAATATTTTTTTTTGGGGAAACGGTTGAAATGGTTATTTCAAAATTTGACGTTTCAAAGATATTTCATAAAAAATTCATCATTTTCGTCAGAAGGAGTATTCCCTATTGAACCTGGCATATTTAAATGAATTTAAATAATGAATTCTCGCATAGAGGTCCTTATATGTCAATAATTGATAGGTCAAACATTTTGTGAATATTTTCAATACAACTGGCCACCAGTTAACGTTCTTACAGAGGCCAAGTTAACTTTGCTTTGAGCCTCATCGTAGGTGATTGCAAAGTTTATACTTTACATTTAAATAACCCTTCGAGGAGCCATCGAATAGGTTCGAATCTGGCTATCTGTGGGGCCACTCATTCTATGAGAATATAGGGATTAAGATTACAGTTGAAAGGACTTATTAACTACATTCACAAATGAAATATATCGTGAAAGTAAGCAGTTTCTAAATCCTCGAGTTCCGAAGAAAGAAATAATCGTTGTTGCTATTGATCTTTGATCAAGGTACGTTCACAGCGGCGCAACAAAGCAAACTGAATATAATATGAAGTCATAAGATATCGATGAGCACTAAATCAAGCATGAAGCATAAATCTTTCAAAATTGTGGACAGTTCCAGACAAGAAGAACCGGATACACAGTATTTATTAAACTTTTATAAAATTCATTATCGCCAGACCGAGCCTTTCGAGCGTGTCATTATAGAATCATTTCGGAATGAGATTTGTGGTGGATTGATATTTGTTTTTGTGGCGTTAGTGTCTGCTCATTTCACCGATCTGGGATTTCCATGCTTCCTGAGGTGTAAATATTTCAAATAGACAATGTGGCTGTTCGAAGGAAGGGTTATTTGATTACCAGCAGTTGGTATCCGATTGAAGAAAACAATAGATCTCCTGAATCTGCATCAAAACTCAATTTTGAGAATTTTACTGAGACTTAATAGAACATTAATTGTCTACTTATTAGAAAAAACAGAGGTCATCTCATAAAAAGCCCCCCTATTTTTTTGTAGAAAGTATTTTTGAATTCTGCTCCTTCGCATACAGGGTGAATAGGAAATTTCGAGCCATATTTCCAAAACAAAAGCAGCCTTTGTCTGAAACACTCATCTCCCAGACAGCTTCATTGAATGGACTTCGAGTTCATTGAGCAAATACTTATTTCTTGATCTTTTTTATGTGAACCATGATTGTGGGCCAGCCCACAATCATGGTTCACCTTGCTGGTCAAACTTCAATTACACGGTTGATTTTTGATTTATCTTAGTTCTATCAAATATACCTCTTCTCGAGAAAAAGCTTCAGATACTACTCATTTCTATCGCATTTTGTATATTTACTAAATAAACTGATGTTAGACTAGTATTTCTTCGTATCGAGAATGTGGTGGTTAGACTGGGAGAATCCATATCGAATATGAGCGCACCTGTTTCGATTCACCAGTATTGGTGAATTGAATCAGTTTGAAGAAAATTTTTTATTCACATTTCGGACCATAGAAGTAGAACAGCTGTTACACTTCTCAACGAGTACTTCCATTCATAGAATGATTGACCGTGAGCATAACGATTTTTTCCGGTTATTGGAATCAAACAGACTCCAATCAGGCATCAATCACAGGATGTAAGCTTGGATGGAGATGACTTGCATGTTGAAATCGGTAATAGATAATTTAAAGTTAGCGATATGGGTTTCGTTATAGTTTCGAGCATGTAGACAAACTATCGAAAAATCGACTTTCCTAAGGATATTCTCACCAAAAGCAAAATTTCAAAAGCCTAAACCTCAACAGTCTTTTGAAATTCGAATTTTGGGGGGTCCCATATCATTATTGCAGCTTATTTCTACTAAAAATCGTTTTGTCATTCCAAAAACTTCACTATTGAAATGTATGCAGTGTCATTTTTTATCGGGAAGAGATATTTCAACCAGATCTGGACTATCAAGTGATGTTTTTTCTGATTGAAGAGAGCTACAGGATCCTACTTTATGAATGACTGTGAGATCAATCTGCAGTAGTGAAATCCTACATAGAACCATCCCTTTCATTATAAAACTTGAGAGTTTGGGAAAAATCTATTTCAATCATTGAGTGTTGAGAATCTTCCATGTACAAGACCCACCCTGTATATTGAAGGCACTGATAATGGGGAGTTCTCCTCAATTTGGGTTATCACTGCATATGTAAGTTCAAACTGAAGAATTATGAGTTTCATTCATGATTTTTTCAAATTCACTGCGGAAGCTATACAAAATCATCCTTCAAATATGGGGTTTTAAAATTTAAATCGCTTTGTGCGGAGTTTACGATTTGGCAACAGCGCTTACAAGACAATGAAAAGAACAATGTCCGATCAGCTTGTTTATAGAATATCAGCTGTTGATTTACAGGCGCGTACTTACTGGCGAGCTTCAACTGCAACCAGCCATAAAAATCCCATAAAATTTTACGTTCGTCGCAGACTTCATAGACAGCCATCTTTGTCTATCTCATCAAGATAATTCATTTGTCGTCCTTTATTATCAAGGCATATTTCAGTCGATGTTGCCAACTTGTGCAATTCTCACAAAACGCTTTAAACTTTAAATACCCATTTTTATTTTTTATTTTTAAGTGCATAAAATAATTTTTCTTGGGAAAAGGTTGAAATGGTTATTTCAAAATGTGACGTTTCAAAGATATTTCATAAAAAATACATCATTTTCGTCAGAAGGAGTATTCCCTATTGTTTGATGTTTCCTTTCACCGTTACAGTATAATTTTCAACCGCATTTTAAAGAAGCAAATCCATTCATTCGGCCATATATCACCCTCCCCATTGTTTCACATCACCGGCTCTATTTAAGGAACTCCGTTCACCCCAAAGCCCTATTAATTGATAGGCACAATGTCCTCACGGACACGGTTTGTCAGAATCCTGTCTCTGCGAGATCCAAAGATTGATACCGTGTACCCTCATAACCTGCTCCGTTTCCAAAGAAAGACTTAACTCAGACGCGCCTCGTAAACATGTCAAAAACGGTTTTGTTTTAAAACTGGGAAACAATGAGACGTGGAGATTTGTGTGTCGCCATCTACGAGCGCGACGAAGCCATCACCGACAGCTGTCAGGCCAACACGCATTACCGAATCTTCTGATATCTGAAGATGGGGACCGGCCAGAAAAAGCGAGACCCATTAAAACAGTTCTATAATAATATTTGGCCCATAAAAAAGGCGAATAAGAAGAGTACGCGACGGAACAAAGGACGTTCTAGAATTTTTTCGGGCGAATATTCGGCCTTTGTCAGGGAATATTTCATTTTTTTTACAGTCGCTGGAATTCCGAGGCATCGCATTCTTGTTTCGTTTCGTTCTCCTTTATGAACATTGATATTCTGGATATTGTATTCATATTCTTGCCGAAAGCCGAGTTCGATGAAGGTAGGTATACTCCATTCACTTTTATTTTAGCACTCGGTTGGCCATGGAAATTTGACACATTTCACTCTGTATAATACGAAAATGTGGGGTTATGACGCTTGTCAAAACATTTTTGGGTTTTAAATCAACGCTATAATGCCCGTTCTACGTAAAAGTTTCTGTTATTACGTATTTTATCCCAATGTCGAATCTCTTCGGAAAATCGAACATAATCGAAGTTTATACAAACTGAGTGAAGGCATACCAAATCCAGTTATTTGCATGGAAAATACAAGAAATCAGTATAATATCATAATATGCACTAGCTTGAGGAGAGTAGGTAAATGTTCGTTATCTTCTTTGGCTAAAGTTTAAATACGTTAATTAGTTGTAGATTTCAAAAATATTAATCCGAAGATGAAATGCATATGATGCAGTGGTTGGGAATGGGTATCTCCCGAAGGAATTAACAGATAATTATTATCTATTATTATAATACAAGAATGTTAAATTCTTCAACAAAAATCATCTTGCATCAATATAAGTAAAAGTAATTAAAGGAAGTTTAAAGTCAATATGAACAAAAATTTCACAATCTTTCTGATTGTGGAAATATTCAGCTGAAATATAAGTCGTTCGGATTCAGATGAAACATTATATAAATTCTCTGACATTGAATATGTTCGCTACCGTCTGACGTATTGTGACATTAACGACATTTCATGAGTGCCAACCTTACTCCGTTCTAGTTACAAAAACTTGAGAAAATTATTTCATGGCGAACCGACTGCTAAAATAAATGTGCGTATAGGTTGAAATTTTTTACTTTCACGTCAAGTCAAGGCTGATTTGTATATCCAGAAGTGTTCAAGTGTTGAGATCTAAATCGAATTAGCAAACTTGCCATCTATTGGACCAAAATGGGAAGAAGGTCTCATTGAAGAAGGGTCGATGCTGACCATGGTTTCGATTACATTTGAGCGACACAACTCCCAATACGATGAAAAACGAATTGACGGCCCCTAATTAAACACCAGTAGGACCTTCTGAGTATTATTAAGTACTCGAGCGCCATCTAGTAAGCAATCAGATAAAACTCTATTCCTAGTGGCATATGTGATGTCCCATTTCTCCTAATTCAGTTCGCTACTTCGCAGAAGGTAAAAATATCTCTGAAAATAGATATCATGAAAAGTAGGCAAGCTGATTGGAACATTTCAGAAATTTCTTCTTTTCGGTTGCGTAGACGTCTCCCTTAGACATTGGATCACCCTGTACGTATAAGTTGCCTCTCCAATAAGGCCGAACAGTTGTGGGAACCGCGTCTCGGCCGTTGAGGAGTGTGAAGAATATCGAATCAGTCCGAAGATAATAACAATTTTCCACGGTAGGAATGAAATGCGTGCTGGGAGATGCGGCGTGACACTGTTTATTAAGAAACAGCCCTCTCATCATATCCTCTCTGGAAATTATAACTTCACAACCAGTCACAAACCAATTTCGGTTATGAATTGGTGTGTGAAGAGTAGTCATTGCTACTGTGCCAGCCGGCATGATGGGGCGTTTTTTGAAGACCACCTCCGGTTCACTCATTCATGGTGGAATATTGATATTGGAATATTCGACTGTCGATCGGGGTTATACAGGATCTTCGGATGATTTGGTTCATGCTGGGGGTATCATTTTCGAATTTCATTTGACAAGGAAGAATTGAAGGACCCAAAATATACTGCCCCACAAAAGTTGAGGAAGTTTCATCTAATTAATTCAAAATTCTCATGAAAATGTAAAAGTTATCGAATGAGAAGAGTATACATTCGATTTTTCATAAATGACTATTTGGTGGACTAGAATCGCCAACTCTTGAAATGGCCACTTCCTGAATTTTTTTTGGACATAACTAAACCAACTTCTAAACTAAATAATCAACTTGCAGATATAATTTTTTCTACATCCCATAACCTGAGCTCAATGAATAGCAGGAGAAAGAAGAAACAGTTTTGGAATTAAATTCGTGCACACAAATTATCCCCGAATGATTCCCACTCATCCGAAATCACCTGATTGCATAAATTTTCAACTTCTGTTGGCTAATGCACTATTCGAGATTGGGCCAATTCAATGCAGTGCAATTAAAATTGTTTCCCAAATTACCTACCCAATGTTGAGTTTTGAATCGGTTAAATTGGTATGTTATTTCGAAGCTGGGATAGTTATCAAATTGTTTGTTGTGTAATCAAAATTTCAATTGTACTGCCCCATGGTCCGCTGCAAGATTAAAGGGATTCTGAACGCTGGATAGAAATCCGGAGCGATTCTGCTGGTATATTGCAAGTTTCAAGTTTGTCGTCTAATTATAAAACTTTGTGGTTCACGCTTGTTTCGAACTTCAAATCTTCGAAAAACCGAGTTATTATGTTGGGATTTTCCAATTCGGAATGATAGTATCGGAATGATAGTATCAAATAAGAAAATGCATCGAAGGACCAAATCTTTGCTGTTGAATTATCATTTCCCTGAGTACAAGTACCGTCATGATTTACACGAGACCGTAATCCTCCCTACTCTTTAATTTTTTTTAATAGTTACTATGAAATTTTATTTTCATATTCCAGCTCCTTCGGACAAGCTCTCTGGAGTGCAGTCACTGTGCACTTCATAGCCTACGATAGTAATAGAACCCCTATACAGAGGAGCAAATAGGGGTGAGACTTCCTGTCTTACCCTTTTCTCATTTTGGACTTAATTGTGAAATTTACCAGCTCATTTGAATATTCTAATACAAAATACGATGATTTTTGACTTTTCATTCATATGCTGATTCTGACCATGACGTTTGATAAACCAGTGAATAATGTCTTATAATTCACGAGTGTTTTATGAATGCCATAATGTTAAGGAAAACAGGAAAATATACAATTGGTGGTTTTCCGACAAATTATATCGCTAGAAAATAACTTACTCTGAAGAAAAATTATGTTTATTTAATCTTCATTAGAATTTTTCAATTTTCATTCTGATAAAGGAGAAAAGTTTCATTAAATTCGTCCAGAATGTAGTCATTTCGAAGTCATTGCCCAATAATAGTTCCAATTCGAACGAAACCGAATATATTGACATTTATAAATTGTTTGTTTACAGTTAAAATTCCACAATTCGACTAACATGCTACCCAGATGTGTAAGGAAGGCACTAAAATTGGTCTGGGAGTTACATAGAATAGATAATGGCATTTATCTTAAATGGGAAATGAAGTACATCTAAACGCTTAAAGAGTTCTGAGATAAGATTATGGTCGATAATGAACTCAACGAATAACTTTGAGATTTATAGACCACACACGCGCGTGCATCAAAGCTTCCTCTCTTCGATTCAATGTGAAAAATGCCCCTACGGCTTGGTTTCTCTACCAATTGTTCATACACGTTCTACCCTGGGAGACTTAATTTATTGTGTTGTATAGTTATATAATAAAACCTATTACCTACCTAGATCTTGATGATTTCCTTTGCTCAATTTGAATTTCGTGCTATATTTCAATACACTTCCCATAATTGTATGTTAAATATTAAAAAAACACACCTTAACTTTTTCGAAACTACTCATTTACACCCTGCGTAGGTTAATGTCATCAACGTTAGGTTATCTATGATCAACGTCTACATTTTGACAACAGGAATTCAAGGAAAAGATGACGTTCAGTCACAGAACATTAACCATAAAAAATATGGTTTATTCAGTTCTTTAGACGCTCTTTATAAATCAAAAAGATGAAGTAGTGTTTAATAAAAGAGTTATAGCACTTACGGTACATTTGTGGGCTGAACTGGATTGTTCTTAGGTTCATCACATGGATCTGACAAATCTTCACCCGCCTCTACCAAGTCCCCGAATTATTAATGAATTCGGAATTGAATAATAACGGAAGCTGTTTAGCCTCGGGCGCCAGAAAGAGACATTTTAATCGAAAACGGCGCAACATGAGGTCTAGCCTTATTGGGATTTCTCGCATGTTTTCGGAGTAAATCGGCAGCCGTTGTAGACTGCATAGGGAGATGATTGAGTGTTTAGGACGCAATCGGATGGAGAAAGAAAATTTCCAGGCTTAGGCACTAACACCGATATTTTTATCAGTATGTTGAAGGAAAGTTCTGCTTTACCGAATGCCGAGAAGTGACCGACTGATCATTCAGATTAAACGTTAGCATATGATTTCAACGTCTGCGACCTGTTCATATACGATTCAGAATACACCATATTTTCCTGGGAAGATCAAAACCAGGAACTCTATTCGAGGGATCACAACTAATTTTGGGTTGAAAATAGTGTACGTATTCAGCCTTCCAAATAATGACCTTGTGTCCTTCGAATTAAGGAAAGAGTTGGACCAAAAGGGTTTACGCGACTTCAGTCTAGGATTCGTATTTTGTGGAATGTAGGATAAAATTGGAAATGAGTCGGGAAAGGAGTGGAATTTACGACGATATATTGAAAAATTCTTAGCCTACTATTGAACCAAACAAAATTTCAATGTCGAAATATTTTATTACTCAACATATTCCTACCTTAATTGGATACATTTATTACAGCGAACCTGCAACGTCTCTAGACCTTCAAAAAAAAATGTTCCTTCTTACTCTGCAAACCAGACCTCCACAGCTTTTATTACCTCCACGTTGGAAGAAAATTTACGACCTTTTAAACTTTTTTTCAGTTGAGGAAAGAGATGGTAGTCGGATGGAGCCAAATCTGGTGAATAAGGGGAGTGTTCTGGTAATTCAAACCCTAAATCACGAATTATTTGCAGAGAGATTTGTGTGCAGGGGCGTTGTCCTGCAAAAACAAAACACCTTCGGATAGCTTTCCGCGTGTTTCCTCTTTAATTTTTTTCCCGGAGAGTGGTCAGTAATGTCGAATAGTAATCTCCGGTTATTGCTCTACCCTTATCCAAAAAATCAATCATGATTACTCCATGGCAATCCCAAAAATCTGAAGCAAGAAATTTTCCAGCAGATTTTTGGACACGAAACTTCTTAGGTCTTGGAGAACCAGAGTGTCGCCATTCCAGCGATTGTTGCTTTGTTTCTGGATCGTTGAAATGTACCTTAGTCTCATCCATAGTAACAATTTGGTTTAAGAGGTCTATATCGTTTTCAAATCGAGCACAGATCGAACGCGATGCTTCTACCCTTGCACACTTTTGGTCAAAATTCAAACATTTGGGGATCCATTTTGCAGCAATTTTTCTCATGTCCAAATTGACGTGAACTGTATGATGAACACGTTCGTATGAAATATTCAGTGCTCCAGATATCCGCTTAAGCTCAATTCGACGGTCTGATAAAATCATGTCATGAACAGCATCGATATTTTCAGGGACTGACAGGAACTGGCCTTCCCGATCGGTCATCATCTTCAATGGAAAATTTACCTATTTTGAAGCTTGCAGTCCAATTTTTCACGGTGGCATACGAAGGACATTGATCACCAAGGGTATTAAGCATATCTTCGTAAATATGCTTACCTCTTAACCCTTTTAAATACAGGTAATTGATGGTGGCTCGATAGTCCAATTTTTCGATTCTCACAATTTTGCTGGACATCTTCTTTCTTCAAATTTATTGCGTAACTCTGGTTTAATTTTTTGAACTCAAACTTCACACTGACACTTCTAATGAGTTATTGTTCGTTGCTATGATAATGCAATATTTTTTTTTATGCATATGTACGGAATTTGATGCTTGAGCTAGCCCACATGCTTACCCTTCTTGAAACGCCGAAAGCATTCTCTACATGATTTATCACTTATAACTTATAGCATTGCAACCTTACATTCCCAGCCTTCGATGCACTTTAGCTGTATCTTTCTTCCAATTAAAATAGAACACATAATCAAACATATTCAACACAGTTTTTGGATGAAACTTGAAAGCAATTGAAAGGTCATTGAAATCTTCTTCTATCTTCTAAATTTTTCATTAACAAAGAACAGGAACAAAGTCACAAACAAATTGATTCGCGTATGAAGGCATAAAAGTTAAATGCCCCGTTATTAATTAGCGAAACGCCCATGCAGAGATGCCCACCGCCAGGCCGGCTCTGATCCCCCTGATCCAATTTGGGGCCTCAATAAAACTGCCAGGGTAAGCTCCGTCGAAGTTGTTAAGTGACATGAATTATCTGGACCCCCGGGGGGTACGCACAACTACCATCCACCGGCAACCCCCTAGCTGCTACGATACGTGCCTTGACACATTTTAGACGAAATAAGAATTTAAATTAAAACCCATTATTTATAATAAATCGAAGCGCGTTTCCTGTTTCTCGATGTCGTCGGCCCGATGAAATGGAAAAAATACGAAAATATACGGAGGCATGAAAAACGACGTCGATCGCGTCGACATTCGAAATGAATTTTGGGCGAGAAGGGAATCCGATATTAATTTGTGTTCGGATTTTATTCGGATAATTGGAAACTTCCAGGCAGGACAACAAGACAGTTTCGATGGGAAGAAATCGGAATATATTGTCGCAGAATTGATTCCTGAAAGAACAAACTCAACGACAGAGGAAAACTGGAATCTGAATAAACTTTGAAAAAAAATAGGAAAGTGTTTTGAAAAAAAAACTGATAGTTGGGGAGCCCAAGAGAGAAATTCGAGCGTGTCAGATTAATATGAGGGAAGGTACCTTGGACCCTGTAGAGTGCCTCTACCGAAAATTAGACCTGTATATAAGGGGAATTGTCTAGGACAGCCTGTCAGAATAGTAAAAAAAAATCGATCATTTCTACATACTGGAGCATGTCAGATTAAGATATATGTGGTTAATTACATGTTGAAAAGTATATATTCTCTTAATCTGACAATTTAAGAGTGACGAAAATGTTTGGGAGGGTCCAAACTTGCAAAAAAACGTCACGTGTACAGGGTGGGCAAAATTTTAACCCAACGAGATAGAGAAAAATGAATGTACCAATCCTGTCGTCTTTTTTCGAGAAACTAATAATGTCATCAACTGAATTCCTCTATCTTCTTTTGTTTTTGAGTTATAGAACAAAATTTAAATTTGGGCGATTTCAGCTTTGGTCCTTATCTCCGTTTCTGTTTGTGCTAGGATGTTGAAATCAAGACATTATAAAGACACTTTTTTGATAGCAATCTAGTGAGGTACTATGATTTTTTCCTAGAGATTTATTTGTTGTGCTATAACATAAAGCTGTGTGTTTTCTTTTGAGAACCGTAGTTTAAAATGACTTAAAAATAATCGCCACTTTTTTACCGTTTCAGAAATATATTATACATTACCCTCAGTCTTTTTAAATCATTTCAAACTACTGTTTTCATAAGAAAAAATACATATTCATGTTATAGCTCAGCAAATATACCTGTTGGAAAAAATCATAGTACGCCACTGGATTGCTATCAAAAAAGTGTCTCTATAATGTTTTCATTTCAACATCCTAGCTTAAACAGAAACGGAGATAATGACCTAAGTTGAAATTTTAATTTTGACCTATAACTCGAAAACAAAAGAAGATAGAGTAATGCAGTTGATGGCATTATTAGTTTCCCGAAAAAAGACGATGGTTATGTGCCATGCATTTTCCTCTATCTTGTTGGGTTGAAAAAGTTGTAATTCAGGTATCACCAATTTTGCCCACCCTGTACATTCTCGAGCACGGTGGCTTTTTTCTTTGAAGCTGATGATTCACGAATAACGGAAAAAATATAATCTGACAGTTTCAGCAAGCCAAAACAATAAAAATTGGCCATAAAGGTCACAAAAATCAGTTTTTTTGAATTATCCCCTCTCCTAGGGCCTCAAATTGTTTTTGCATTCATTATAAAAGTTGTAGAACCTAACATACTCTACAAATTTTGTCCGAAGTAATTTTGTCTACAATTGAACGTTTTTGAGATATATGGCGATGAATGTACATTAGACTGGGTTTCTATATTGACCTTGACCTTTCGCATGAGAGGCTAAGCTCCTCGCTCTTATCGTCCTCTAACTCGAAAACGGTTAAGGGGAGGTAAAATTGCTTCAGACAAAAGTTATATAAAACTTTATTATCTACAACTTTCATAATCAATAAAGAAACGATTAGAGGTACAGGAAGGGGAGATATTTGAAAAAATGCCTGGTCAGATTAAGAAAACGCCCCCCCTGACTAGTGTCAGATTAATGGGTCAATACGTCTGCAACACCGAGATTAACCATCTGTATGAAAATCTGACACGCTCGAGTATGTACAAGTAACGATTTTTTTTTGCATTTTCAAAGGATCACTGTTACCTTGCTTCTCGTCCGAATTGTTATTCTCTTGAAAAGCAGGTTCCAATTCACATATCCTCAAAAAATGTGACACACATGAAAAAAATTTTTTTTTACCATTTTCACCTCTTCCGCATTTTTTGGTTAGATGAACGGAATCATAAAAAGTTTCTTCTAGTAAACTTTCATGAAGTTGTAGAATTAAAACAAGATCTGAAATAATGAACGTATATTATTTATTTCCCACCTCAACTGAAATACGCTGAGTTGGGTTAAAATTCTCAAAACTTTCAAAGAAATTCGGAGATAACCCATTTCGAACCCTGTCATGGAGCATTTAATTCACCTTCTCTCGAACCTGCCAGGTTGTCGTGCTTACGGAAATTATATATCATCTCTTGACAGTGCACTTTGGTCTGAAGAAACCTGATATCTTACTTTTTACCTCTCAGTTTGCGATACTTATCATTTCGAGAAAATTTATTGCAATTGTTATATAATGTTGAGATGGGAATTCGATAAATTCGTTAACTTTCAAATTAGACAGGGAAAGATAACTGGGAACTCTCCATCCGACAGGCCAAAATCTTGCAATTATAATTTTCAGTAAAACTGATGAGAAATTGATGTCTCAAAGGTAAAATTTGTATATCTAGTGGATATCTAAGCAATAGTGTAGTGTTTCATGACTCAGTTTCTCAGAGTTTGATTGGGAAATTTCATGAAATATCAAAATGCTCATTTAACTGAATATGACAATTTTCATCAAAGTGAACATTGAAAGTAATGAAAAATTCAGAATCCTAATGGAAGGGAAGCAGAAGATATCAATCTCACGCTACCTCAACGTCAATTCGATTAATTTCAAATAACTCCAATCATTCTTTACTGGGAAGAATGATATAAAGAATAAATGTTGCCATTGCATATTTCCCAGAATATTCGCTGTACCGTGAATTCAGTACACGTTCTATAATAACCGTGTATAATAAATATACAGTGTTGCGCCGCAAGTGATAATTGCAAATCTACCCATAAATGTGAAGAAGCAAGGAGCGAAGATTTCCATTAAAGTGTGTAAGTGCCATCGGTGTGACTGTGTCCCATTTCTCGGAAACGCAGAAATGTTTCAATTCAATCACAGTGTGATTGCATAGACGGTCCAGCAGAAGTTTTGAGAGAGCTATAGCGGCCTACTAAAAACATCTAGTGGACGGTCTGCGTCAATGGCCCTATACAGGGTGTGACTTCTTGTCAAAAAACATTGTGTGTCTTTAGTATTCTTATTTCAAGGCCCTCTCCTTATATACAGCTCCCTAAAGATAGCCCCTGGAATGCAATTTTCAATTTTTTCTCAGAAACCAAAAAACTGACAGAAATGATACTGAGTCGACATTCTTTGGGTTCGAGAAGGCAATGGTAGTGCTTCCCAGAAGAGGTAAAAAAGCAACCCGTTCTTTCTCGAAAACTTTCATCCTTATTCATATTATACCATTGAGAAATTGATTTTTGATAGCTTGATTTATTCTGAGCAAATAAGATCTCTAGTAATTTCTTGCTAAAAGTGAGGGTTTTTGAGAAAAAAAAAATTTCAACAGTGGTACGTAGCGTATAGGCTGAAATTATTATCTTCGAACTTAAAATTCACCTAGTAGGCGTATATCATGCTGACATTAAAGGGAAACAGCATCAAATTTCATTTATCTCTGGTTTCTTAGGAAAAAAGGAAAGACTTACACTACTTTTAGACAAGGAATGCCCCAAAAAATTTATTAACGAAATTATTTTGAAAGGCACTCTTCACAAAGTCTGATGATTATCTACACTCTTAAAATATTTCATAAGGATCGTGTGATATACTTTTATTATCTAAGATTGTTATGGAGAATACAGGATGCCCAATATTAGTTTGAGCCCTCTGCGCAGCATGGTGCTTTTGCGTAAATCCTGCACTGATTAGGACATTGAAAAAATTGGAGAAAAGATGAAGCTACCCCTATGCCCATTGCTACAGAATATTCTTCCCAAACAGGAATAAATTCAGTGAAATATCCAGGCTTCGCATCACAAAATGTGATACATCTTCCGGGAAAACGTCAACTTTGAAGTTGGAACTCTCCAGCGTGTCTTGAATCTCGGCCCGTGTGGCAGCAAAAACAAACTCAGCTCCGATTGACAGTGAGGGGACCACCTGAGCGAATAAATCTGCAAAGGACGATCCTGTCCCCATCCCCAAACCGCATAAACCACGACTGGGGACATTTTCCGGATGTCAGCAATAAATCAAAGTAGGCGCCAGGCTACTCACCTGGGATATGAATCTAGATATCCGTGCGAGGATGCTGTTGCGTACCTGGTCGCTGAGGGCGGTATGGATTGCGCAATTTAATTTATGCCGCTTTCTAAATATTTTGGCAGGAGGCAATGATTTACTGGTGATTTCGAATCGGCTTGGTCAGGGTGCTAACGGGATGAATATTCAATGGAAGAATGAAATTCGGGCGGCACTTGCTATATTCTGGCTTAACTTTCACAAGTTGCACAATGACTGACACACTTTGTGATGGGACGACAAAAGATGGGTACTTATTAGCAGTTTCAGGTTCGGCACCCTTAATCTAATAGCCCTATTCGTGTGGTAAAAGCACGAACAAACAATAATTGAAAAACTTATTCAGAGATGGCACTCAAAGGAAAGAGAAAGAAATTTGATTTCCATAAAAATATGTCTTCAAGTTACGATATCTTGTTAGCTTAGACCAATTTCAAATATTGCGTTACCATAGCAACGAACAATAACTCATTGGAAGTGTCAGTGTGAAGTTTGAGGACAAAAAAGTAAACCAGAGTTACGCAATAAATTAAAAGAAATAAATGTCCACCGAAATTGTGAAAATCGAAAAATGTTAGTATCGAGCCATCATCAAGTACCTGTATTTAAAAGGGTTAAGAGGTAAGCAGATTTACGACGATATGCTCAATACCCTTGGTGATCAATGTCCTTCGTATGCCACCGTGAAAAATTGGACTGCAAGCTTCAAAAGAAGTAAATTTTCCATTACAGATGATGACCGATCGGGAAGGCCAGTTTCTGTGTCAATCGCCGACAATATCGATGCAGTTCATGACATGATTTTATCAGACCGTCGAATTGGGCTTAAACGGATATCTGAAGCACTGAATATTTCATACGAACTCGTTCATCATATAGTTCACGTCAATTTGGACATGAAAAAAATTGCTGCAAAATGGATTCCCAAATGTTTGAATGTTGACCAAAAGCGTTCGAGGGTAGAAGCATCGCATTCGATCTGTGCTCGATTTGAAAACGATGTAGACTTCTCAAACCGAATTGTTAGTATGGATGAGACTTGGGTGCATTTCTACGATCCAGAAACAAAGCAACAATCGATGGAATGGCGACACTCTGGTTCTCCAAGACCTAAGAAGTTTCGTGTCCAAAAATCTGCTGGAAAAGTTTTTGCTTCAGTTTATTGGGATTGCCATGGAGTAATCATGATTGATTTTTTGAATAAGGGTAGAACAATAACCGGAGATTACTATTCGACATTACTGACCACTCTACGGGAAAAAAATTTAAGAGTAAAGACGCGGAAAGCTATCCAAAGGTGTTTTGTTTTTGCAGGACAACGCCCCCAGCAAACAAATCTCATGGTGCCAAGAAAAAAATTCGTCATTTACAGTTTGAATTACCAGAACACCCCCCTTATTCGCCAGATTTTTCTCCATCCGACTATCACCTCTTTCCTCAACTGAAAAAAGTTTAAAAGGTCGTAAATTTTCTTCCAACGAGGAGTTAATCAAAGCTGTGGAGGTCTGGATTGTAGAGCAAGAAAAAACATTTTTTTTGAAAGGTCTGCAGACGTTGCAGGTTCGCTGTAATAACTGTATCCAATCAAGAGGAGAGCATGTTAAGTAATACAATATTTTGACCTTGAAATTTTGTTCAGTTCTATAGTAGACTAAGAATTTTTCAATATATCCTCGTACACTAACTTCTGCTTGAACTTTTTCAGCTCATACACATCTATACTGCCTGATGTAATTTTTTTGAATCAAACTTTCCAAGCAGACGGTCTCCAACTCATTTCCTGTCTCTCCTTCATCCTCCGTTCATCAATTTCCATTCAGAAAACAGTCATATACCATATTAATTGCTCCAGCTCTTATGATTCATTGCCTCGCGTCCAGAAGATCTGGAGCCAGGACAAAAAGACCATAAACTGGTCCGAATTAAACGGCATAGTCATAAATTCGATGTATGTTCACGTCAGAATGAGTTGTGGCGAATCCCTCGACGAAAAATTAATTGTTCGTGTTTGTCACAATGTCATAAAAGTTATGGCCGGTAAATCAGATTTTAAGTGAGTCCTGTTAACCTGATTGCGACGATAGCGACTGGTGGTGTCGCCAGGTTGGTGCTGTATCGGGAGGAATATCTAGGATTTGCGACTAGTCGATGGTATACCTGGTTTATATCAGACGAGATGAATCGAGGTAGAAAGCCACAGATATCTAGTGACATGTCATGTTTATTCATGTGCTAGAGCAGGCATGGGCAAACTTTTTGAGGGGAGGGCCAGATAAAATGAAAAATTACCTAGGCGGGCCAAAAAAAAATACACATTTTTATAAGTGATTAACTTTTTTTCGATTTTTACATCAAACATGACTAACATCCTAGAAAAGTGAAAAAAAATGACAAAAATAAATTATTGTCCGGTAGGATACGAAAGAGTATGTGAAAAATGAAACTTTGATTGAGCTTCTAAGAATTGTCCATACTCTGGTAGAAATTGGCCGTGATGATGTTAAAAGCTGGTCACTAAGGTGCCAACAGATTACTTTGACGTGACGTGGTCCCAAATCATAATGCGCATTATTCGAAAATCTAATATAGGATTTTTGCGGAAGCATTAAATTAGTCAGACGTGACGTTGACACGTGTATTCCCACGTTCCCACATTGAACGCTTCCGCGCAAAATCCGATGTTAGATTTTTGAATCATGCGCATTATGACATGGGCCCACGTCACGTTAGAGTAATCTGTAGGCACATTTATAGTCGGTTGCTTACGCTGCTATTCATAGTTTCATAGTGGAAAACACCTGTTCACATAACAATATGCAGTTGTTCCCGAGATATTATGATTATTCATTGAATATGCCCACGATACCAGATTCCGCCCGTCATATTTGGTGCTCCTCCCTCCAGTAGTAATGTTGTAAATATTAGTCAAAGGTACTTTGAAGGACGTGATTGTTTGTTTCTTGAAATTTTTGAAAAATATGTGATATTTTTGTTGCTCTCATCAATGAAAATCAAAAGGTCAAAAATACTTCGAATTACACAGACGTTGACAACGAACCAAACGAAAATTTCAATGCTTGATTCGTAACTAACCACCTCGAGCATAATATCATAATCTCAGTAACCGTGGTGTTGAATGCTATAACTCGAGGTCCCAAGACTCCCAAGCAAATCCAAAATAATTAAGTTTAGAATTGAGAGAACTAGAACACTACACCTATGCTAAGTTGCGCGCAAACTTTGCTAAACTAAAATTAATGTTAGATCCAATAATTAATACCGTTCTTAAAGCTCAAAAATTCTCATTTAGAAAGAAACCGTCACTTAATCGATTCAATCTTCGCAGAATCGAATAATTGAATAAATTTTCATGTATTAATCACATTTGAATACTGCCTTCATGTTTGGAGCTCAGCAACAAGCCGTTCGTTGCAAGTTTTGGATTCCATGCATCACTATTTGTGTTCTGTGATGCAGTCGTTTCAACATCGAAGTCCATGCAGCGTAGTTTTGAGATACATGACATAGAAGTTGTTTATCACCAATTAATTCAAAAGGTACTTCTTTAGATTTGTGTAAAGTGAATGTAAGCATATGCTTATATTCTAACTTAAGTCATGTATCCCAAAACTAGGCTGCATGGACTTGGTTCACTTCAGCAGCTATGAAGCCCCCATTTATCAGTCCTTCTTCCACCTAATACGTTTCCAGCTAATTTGTCTTCGATGTATAATCTTCAACATTTTAAGATGATAATAAACAGTACGCAACTTACGCTTTGAGACAACTCGGTATTAGGTGACATTGCTTTTCCTTATCAGCCGGTCGAACTCAGAAAACAAAAATACTGGTGATTGTTTCAAAATCTTGACGCGGGCCGGATTAGACTTTCACTTGGGCCGGACCTGGCCCGCGGGCCGTAGTTTGCCCATGCTTATGCTAGAGTATTCCCAAATATATCCTCCTCAATTTGATTAATCACTACATAGCACACCATCTAAATTCTTAGATTATTTTTCTACAATTGCTAAATGAGTGGACAGGTCATTCAAAGTATGCTTCAATCGTTGGCTATACTACTTTTTTCACCTCTCAGACAGTTTTCTAAATCCATCTTGAAAAACTGTCTTCTGTCGAGGCTATCCAGGTGGGAAGCCAATTTTCTATTCAGTTGAAAGAAGTGAGGCTATGACCTACCAAATGTTGCTACATCTATCGAAACAACTATAGTATTCAGAAGGGCAATATTTGGAGAATACAGCGGGAGTAGTGAAATGTTCCACTCTATGGTTTCTGAATATTTTTCTACTACTTTTTTCGAAGGTAAACTTACGACACACGTATACTTCATTCAAATTTATTTTAGCAGTCGGTTGGCCATGAAATAATTTTCTCAAGTTTTTGTAACTAGAACGAAGTTAGGTTGGCACTCATGAAGTGTCGGTAATGTCATAACGCCGTTGCCACAACTAATATCAATTTTTATTACGAAAATGCCGAAAGTGATTGAAAAAAGAGACAGGGCTTCAGGAAGTGCTATTTAGAATTCAGGTCCGCTCATTCAAATAGTTATACCCTGATATTCGAAAATCCACAATACGTCAGATGGTGGCGAACATATTCAATGTAACAGAATTTATATGTTTCATCTGAATCTAAACGACTTATATTTCAGCTGGATATTTCCACAATCAGAAAGATTGTGAATGAAGAGAATGACAAAGAATTTCCTTCTATTGGGAGACCCAAAAAAGTGGTGGCATTTGAGAATTTTATGTTTGAGTGAATTAATGCGAAAAGTTTACTACAGGATTTTCGATGAATGTCATCGTAGAATAAGTTCCCGAAAATAGATTTTTCTATTTTTCATTTGACTTGTCCTATACATTGTAAATGTCTTAAGGTACCAATAAATACCTAATTATTATTATTATATCAATGAATTAAGATGAACAGCCACAAATACGCGCAAGTTGCCCTGTTACTTGTTTATTCATGTGAAATTTTTGTTCAAAGGTGAAGTTCATCTTAACTTGAAACTTCCTTTAATTCCTTTTACTTACGTTGATGCAAGATGATTTTTGTTGAAGAATTTAACATTCTTGTAATTATCTATTAATTCCTTCGGGAGATACCCATTCCCAACCACTGCATCATATGCATTTCATCTTCGGGTTAATATTTTTGAAATCTACAAATGATGTAAGCCAAAGAAGATAACGATCATTAACTCTCCTCAAGCTAGTGCATATTATGATATTATACTGATCTCTTGAATTTTCCATGCAAATAACTGGATTTGGTATGCCTCCAATCAATTTGTATAATCTTCAATTATGTTCGTCACATATTTGCCGAAGAGATTCGACATTGTGATAAAATACGTAATAATAGAAACTTTCACGTAGAACGGGCAACATAGCGTTGATTTAAAACCCAAAAATGTTTTGACAAGCTTCATAACCCCACATTTTCGTACTATACAGAGTGAAATGCGTCAAATTTCCATGGCCAACCGACTGCTAAAATAAAAGTGAATGAAGTATATGTCCCAGAAAAGGATAATCATCTTGGAGCTAAAAGTGATATTTTTCCTCGAAAAACCGTTCCACCGTGTAGATTCAGTCCACCTCAGAAGAAGTGAAAGATGTGAACTTATCCTCTTCGATAAAATCTCATAAAAGCTGAATCAAAGACGGCCGAAGGAGCCGAAAGTCCAACAGGCGACAGAGAAGCGAAGCGGTTATAAATATTGTATCATTGTTGATGAGCAGTGGTGCCACCCACGAAGTGAACGGCTGCTATCTTGTCCCTATTCTTCGTCTGAGTTTTTGTGTCGAAGTCAGTTAATTGCAAACTGAAGCAGTAGCGACATCTTCAGAATTGCTTATTCATTCATACGGAGGCTGTGCTCCAAATGACTTGATGGGAAAGGGAAAAATCCATCCATCAGAAAAAAATCAGGGGAAATCTAGATGCCTTACTAATTTTGACATTATTTGAAATGCCTATATAGAATGAACCATAATAGCGCGGTGGCTTTGAAGCTAAGGATTTCAGAAAAACGGAAAAAATATAATTTGACAGTTTCAGTAAGCCGAAACAATAAAAATTGGCCATAAAGGTTACAAAAATCAGTGTTTTTCAATTATCTCCTCTCCTGAGCTTCAAATTGTTTTCGCGTTAATTATAAAAGTTGTGGAGAAGAACATTTTCTACAAATTTTGTCCGAAGCAATTTCCTCTAAGTTTGAACGTTTTTGAGATATAAGGCGATGAATGTAAATTAGACTGGGTTTCTACATTGACCTTGGCCTTTCGCATGTGTGGCTAAGCTCCTCGCACTCATCACCTTCTAGCTCGAAAACGGTTAAGGGTATGTAAAATTGCTTCAGACAAAGGTTGTACAGAAGTTTCGTTAATATCTCAATGAGGAATGAGACAACTGTTTTTCGAACCATAAATATGTACTCAACTATCATCCAAAGTTTGGTTACTGTAATGTGTCGGAATTCTCTGAAATCATTTCAAACATTTATTGCAAGCATTATTCGAAGCTTATAATTTTATAATTTTTATACCAATAAACAGCATCTGCTAGATGCTGCTACAATAATAGATGTATCTAGAATATTGTTGAAAACAGAAAAAGTAATCGGAAATGAGGAATCAGAGACATCGAATAAGGCAGCCTTTTTAAAGTAGGAAATCCGCAGGCGTTCTCCGCGCAAATTTATGGATCTCAACCAATAAATTTTAAGCAACGAACGACCACATCGGAGAAACGTAATTCACTTTTTACCCGGACATTGAGGTAGGCAGCATAATGTAATGCCCAAAGTAGCTCGTCATTTCATCCGATGAGTTGACGGCCAGCAATTTATAATTTAGTTTCCAATAATCAAGTCGGCTTTTGATACATGGCTCGGAACGACCGAGTCTCGAATAGATATTACCCATTTAAGCCTGTTTTAAATTCATCTCAATTATAAAAAGATTTTTAATTGCTCTCGTCTATTAGCTACTTTTTCCTTTATTGGTATTTATTTTTTAGTGGTCGTTAGTGTCCACTAGGCCGCACTCAGTTCGGAGTCTACGACCTCCATATTGTCATTTAATGACATCAAAGTAGTTCCACATGACATATGTCATCGTATGTTTCTATTCCGATCGATTTTCGTGACATATGAATGGATTTTTGCGTTACAACTAATCGCTGAAAACGAAAACTTCAAAGCGCTTCAATAAACAGTTCTGGGTCAGTTTAAATATTCTGTTTATGCACGTCCACTTAGATATTTCAATCAGAATAATAAAAAGAATGCATAAGCTATGAATAAAGCTGTTTGAAAGATTTGCCAACTTCATTTCTCACTTGAAATGGTGAAGAATAGGAAAAACAAACAAGCAATCGACTCTAATAGGTGAAAAACTGATACCAGATTACACGTTTCGAGCTCCCCACCTCATCTTCAGTAGACTTTGATTATTATAAACTACAGAACAGTGACACGACCTAATCTTGAAGGTGAAATTCACCTGGAAACCTTCTCATTATGAAGCAGAATACCAATATAACAGAATTCAGTTAATTTAGGTCCACATGAAATGGAAAACAAGCCCCTCGAGAATACTGCGGCGGATTTCTCTAGTTTTATTTTTATCCAAATTGCTTCTGTGAAAGGGCGAGAGCGTGACTGTACCTTGGAGAAATATTCAAAATAAAAATAATGCACGGATTTACTATACGCATTTAGGAAGAGAACAGACGTTCTCGGATGAATATAGACAGCTGCTAAATAAGAGCGAGAATATTTTGGGACATAAATTGTCTCGTTTCGAATAATTCCCAGACAAGGGGAAATATATGTCCATTGTCTTTATGGAATCGGTGTTTTACTTCTTTATCAGCTGTCTTTAATGGATCCATTCGGAAGAGAGATTGTCGGGATGAAAGATTTGGGGAAGGAATTTTAATTGTCGGTATAAGGTTGATTTTTTTTTCATCTTTGACATGAAGCAGAAATGAATCACACTGAGGAGTAGGTTCCTCAATTTCCGGTAGAATTGATTGTATGGACAATTGTTCAAGACACACAAAAAAATTGAAACATTGAGATTCTACCTAGTGAACATCAAAGATTTCAAACTCCAAGCATCGAGTGGTCTAAAATATAAAAAAATTATTTTTACGAAAGTTGGGCAGACTATCATACTCATAATATACAGGGTGTATTTGAAGGTGAGACTTTTTTTTCAACAGATGGCAGAGCTGTTCAAAATGAAGCGTTTCACCAAAAATCACCTATACAAAACTTTCAAAATGACAAAGTTGAAAAAAAAAATTGAGAATCATTACTGAAATAGATCCTAATACGACTCTAGACCGTTTGTTAGCTGAATTATCGCAAATCAGTGGGAAAAAACTTATCTCCTGATTCGACTATGTGGTTTCATTTAGGATATTGGCTCGTTCGATATTTACGTGGTAATGAAAATGGAAACTTAGGATTGCCGAATTGTTCTCATTATTTTTTTTAGTAACTTACACGATTTTATAAAATAGCTCATTTAGATACCAACTGACAGAAGAGACTTAAGATGCAGGTGTAAAAAATACATAGAATAAGACTTCAAAATCTCATCAATACAATTCGTCTAAATTATTCACGAATTTTTTCACAATGGGAATCACAATCTTCTTGTTCGAACATTCCAACAATCGTCGAAAAAATGGGATGAAATGGGGAAACATCATAGCACTTTTTCAATGTAACTAACATAAGCACTTTCAAGTAACTGCCTCGATTTTCTACATTTTTTTTCACCCTAAATTGTACGATACAACAATTATGATTCTTTCAAAAGTGACCTGATGCATCTAATCCGATGAACTTGGTACTGAACCATTCATTGTCCAGCCATATGTTAATGTTTTGTTTCTCTTTGCGATGCCGGAGTCACCTTCCATAGTCCGGTACTTGAAATTCAATGAAATTTTATCGAACTTCTAGGGGTTGTATCTCAGTCATCTTGGAGATTTTATACAGACAATTTTTCGTTAAACGACTTATTTTGAGGAGTTATACCTTCTTTAAAAAAAGCCTCACTTTTCAAAACACCCTGTATGCATATTCTTCTGATATTTTTACAATTTTCAACATCACACAATAATATAGCATGAGTATGAGGTACAGTTTCAGCAGAGGTTAGCGTAACGGGGTACCCAACAATTTTGCGTTTGATACAAGAGCTTAGGAAAGAACCCCAGTAAAAACACTTTCTCCCCGTGAGTGTAGTGGATTGTAAGAGATAAAACTGTTAACAAAATAAGCTGAAATATTTCATATTGAAGAGTATTTCGCTCTGCAAAAATCGATCCTTTCCTCGAAGAAATGAATTTCTAAATCTCGTAATGAATCTTCAGGATATGGAAGTTTGAGGGTATTCCTGGAGGATAACCCAGGTTCGATAAATAGATCAGCAAGAACGTGTAACGATTTATTACCCGTTGTTCAAGTTCCTTGATAAAACGTGAGGACATAAAATAAATAATCAATTACGAACAACTATGTCAGGTACTAGTAGTATTATAATAATTCAATTGACATGCAGGCATCAACTTCGAAACTACATAATAAAACAATATGAGGGAGCGCCGATATGCAAATATCATAAACTGAAATATGTCATTCATATTTTCGCACGGTCGTTTCGCATTCCGAAAGCCATCGCGTTATGACTGTTGCTCCGTTCAATAAATATCGAATGAATTATCTATTTAGCATTAATTTATTTATTGGGGTCTTCTGTGTAACGTCCCGCGAGAATAAATTATTTATGACCAAGTTGTAAAACCTGATACGTGTTGTGTACGTGAGGTACAAACGGCTTGTGAATTATTGATAATTTGTTATAGAAAATTTCGGGCCATTTTTGGGTAAGAGTGATAGCAGTTCAGCGAACACTGAATTGATGATAAACCAGGAAATTCTGTCTTGGCTAGTCATTCAAGGCTAATTTTGTCCTCTGTTTATAGTTCAATATCTAATATCATTCAACTCCCTCCCGTTGGAGATCCAACTGCCTTCTACAGAGATTTATGTGAGGAGCCGATTTCATACCTAATGACTACCAAGCCTACGTTCAAAGAGCAGTCAAAACGCGATAAGTCGATAATATCGCGTATTAAGCTTGTTTACACCCTGTATTATACGAGGTGATTATGTGTTATTATATCCATATCGGCCTTATCTTAATCTGGACGGCAAACATCCGTTAAATTATTACATAATAGGGGGTTGGGATGGGGTAGATCCACTTGCCGGGCATTGAGTCAAAATACGTTTAGCGATAACATCGAAAGGATGTTGAAGGATGATTGTATAACGCTGTCCCTCGGGAGGAAGTATGAATGGAGGGACACGCTCGCATCTTTGTGTGTATGGATATCAAGTGATGCTCAGATTTCGCCAGTCATTTCGAGATGCATATAAATGAAGGGTGCGATTCAGAGGCAGATTTTCGGAATCGGATGAAAAAAGACTGCATATGTTTCAACAATTAAGTCTGAAAGCAAGTTATTTTCATGTATTTTAAGGATGGCCTTTTAAAGACTCCTCAGCTGGATCTGTTTGATAACTGTGATTTGATTTATGGACTCTGCATCAGTATGTGAAAAACCATATCAAGCTTGTTCAGAACTGGTAATGCCGTTTCATCTTCGGTTTGAAGAAGTGTGTCCATGTTTTCAGAGAATTCTGGAGCTGGGGTGGTTGAGTATGAGTGAAAGAAGATTGCTACATTTGCGCTGTTTTGATTATAAACTCAATATTGTTCTGCAAGGGATTTTTTATTGGTACGAGGATATATTGAACCAAAATATTTTATTATTCAACATATTCTCCTCTTAATTGGATACATTTATTACAGCGAACCTGCAACGTCTGTAGACCTTAAAAAAAATGTTTTTCTTGCTCTGCAGACCAGACTTCCACAGCTTTTAATACCTCCACGTTGGAAGAAAATTTACGATCTTTTAAACTTTTTTTCAGTAGAGGAAAGAGATGATACTCGGATGGAGCCAAATCTGGTGAATAAGTGGGGTTTTCTAGTAATTCAAACCCTAAATCACGAATTTTTTGCATGGCAACATGAGATTTGTGTGCAGGGGCGTTGTTCTGCTAAAACAAATCACTTTTGGATAGCTTTCTGCGTCTTTTCTCTTTAGTTTTTTCCCGTAGAGTGGTCAGTAATGTCGAATAGTAATCTCCGGTCATTGTTCTACCCTTATCCAAAAAATCAATCATGATTTGGCAATCCCAAAACACTGAAGCAAGAACTTTTCCAGCAGATTTTTGGACACGAAACTTCTAAGATCTTGGAGAACCAGAGTGTCGCCATTCCATCGACTGTTCATTTGTTTCTGGATCTTAGAAATGTACCCAAGTCTCATCCATGGTAACAATTCGGTTTAAGAAGTCTACATCGTTTTCAAATCGAGCACAGATCGAACGTGATGCACGTTTTTGGTCACCATTCAAACATTTGAGGATCCATTTTGCAGCAATTTTTCTCATGTCCAAATTGACGTGATGATGAACTCGTTCGTATGAAATATTCAGTTCTTCAGTTATCCGTTTTAGCCCAATTCATCTTCAATGGAAAATTTACCTCATTTGAAGCTTGCAGTCCAATTTTTCACGGTCGCATACGAAGGACATTGATCACCAAGGGTATTAAGCATATCTTCGTATATCTGCTTACCTCTTTAACCCTTTTGAATATAGGTACTTGATGATGGCTCGATACTCCAATTTTTCGATTTTCACAATTTCGGTGGACATCTTCTTTCTTTGAATTGCGAAACTCTGGTTTACTTTTTTGACCTCAAACTTCACACTGACACTTCTAAGGAATAGTTATTTAGTTAGTTTTTTTATGCATTGAACTGGTCTACGCTAACTAGATATAAATACATCCTCGTATTGAAAAAGTAAGAATGTACTCAAAATGGTTCTGATTAGAATAGTTCTCAAAATCACCATATAAATCCTTACACACTCACATTTACTCCCAAAAGCAGGAATGAACCTACCTGCCTTCCTGACTTGTTCACTCGTAGATAAAACCACTATCTGGTGACTTATGAACGATGAATTCATCGGCAAATGAAAGCTCAAAATCTACCTTTCGTGATTTATGCCGTCGTTAAAACGGAGTTTAGAAGACAAAACGCCCTCGAACCATTAAAATCAATATGACGAGTAGACAGGTAAATAAACACCTTAAAAAACGACAACGGGCAATACGTTCGACTTTAACAACCGGTTCAAACAAAACTATATAGATAATAAAATGACCGTAAATTCGACCATACACGGTATCAATGTTATCTCTATTTTTGCTGAAAAGTTTCAGAACGTGGTTGCACATTCAATTTTCACTTTTTAGGGTTTGTCCAATTTTATAGGAATTTTCAGGGTTCCAGAACAGAAAAATTATTTAAGCTTAATCATTCACGAACACAGTTTTATTTGCTAAAGCAAATTGGTACAAATTTGAATTGCGCGTTGTTTCTTTACCTTAAATCTTAAAAACATCAGTTAGAAGAAAAAGGACAGTGATTTTTCACTTTATTATACAAATGAGTTATACAGAAAGATTTAATATAAATATCCAATGATAGTGTAATCCTGATCAACTTACATATACTGCATTCACATTTATTTTAGCAGTCGGTTGGCCATGAAATAATTTTCTCAAGTTTTTGTCACTAGAACGGAGGAAGGTTGGCACTCATGAAATGTCGTTAATGTCATAACGCCGTTGCCACAACTACTATCAATTTTTATTACGAAAATGCCGAAAGTGATTGAAAAAAAAGACAGGGTTTCAGGTGTGCTATTTAGAATTCAGGTCCGCTCATTCAGTTATACACTGATATTCTAAAATCCACAATACGTCAGACGGTAGCGAACATATTCAATGTAAGAGAATAGAGAATTTATATAATGTTTCATCTGAATCTAAACGACTTATATTGCAACTAAATATTTCCACAATCAGAAAGATTGTGAATGAAGAGGATGACAAAGAGTTTCCTTCTATTGGGAGACTCAAAAATGTGGTGGCATTTGAGAATTTTATGTTTGAGTGAATTAATGCAAAAAGTTTACTACAGGATTTTCGATGAATGTCATCGTAGAATAAGTTCCCGAAAATTGATTTTTCTATTTTTCATTTGACTTGTCCTATACATTGTAAATGTCTTAAGGTACCTATAAATACCTAATTATTATTATTATTATATCAATGCATTAAGATGAACAGCCACAATTACGTGCCAGTTGTCCTGCTAATTGAGTATTCATGTGAAATTTTTGTTCATAGGTGAAGTTCATCTTGACTTGAAACTTCCTTTAATTCCTTTTACTTATATTGATGCAAGATGATTTTTGTTGAAGAATTTAACATTCTTGTAATTATCTGTTAATTCCTTCGGGAGATACCCATTCTCAACCACTGCAACATATGCATTTAATCTTCGGGTTAATACTTTTGAAATCTACAACTGATGTAACGTATTCAAACTTTAGCCAAAGAAGATAACGAACATTACCTCTCCTCAAGATAGTGCATATTATGATATTCTACTGATCTCTTGTATTTTCCATGCAAATAACAAGATTTGGTATGCCTTCAATCAGTTTGTATAAACTTCAATTATGCTCGTCACATATTTTCCGAAGGGCTTCGACATTGTGATAAAATACGTAAGAACAGAAACTTTTACGTAGAACGGGCAACATACCGTTGATTTAAAACCCAAAAATGTTTTGACAAGCGTCATAACCCCACATTTTTTACTATTCAGAGTGAAATGTGTCAAATTTCTATGGCCAACCGAGTGCTAAAATAAAAGTGAATGGTGTATAGCTATATAGGAAATGTCTACACCCCTTGATGATGAATGAAACTCTCACATCTTCACCAGTTTCTACTACAACCGGAATGGATTCATTCAGAAAACAGGATCCCACTTGGTCTTATACCAAGTAAATAATTTTCGGTTCCAGAGGGCGGTCGAAACTATAGATTAAAGCGATAATTAGATTCCACCACACCCTTGCCTTGAGTTATAAGGTAATAAGATGCCAGGACATGCCTAATTTATAGTTGGACCGCTCATTGGAACATTATAGAGGAACCTGCTTATAGATAAAAAACAATTTTATGGAAAAAGAGAAGAAATTTACAAGATGCATCCTCTCAAAACACCTCATAATTAAATCGAATGTTTTTCTGTTTGGTCAAGTTTCGATGTGATAAATTATGGAATTCTCCGACCCAATCCTCATAAGAAGAGAATTCTCGACTGAGTCGACTCATAGTTTCCTTTGTCTGCATACTGGGCGCTCTTTAAAGTTTGCAAACAGTGAAAAAATTATTCGAAACATTTAAGTATCTATTCATGGTTGCATAATCCTAATAAATAATAATAATAATAAACGGAATAAACGGAAACAGTCTGTAATAATGATTAATATTAAATAAACAATATCAAGGGTTATACACTGCGCAAAAAAATTAACGCACATTCTGAAAATCTCAATTTGAATGAAAGTTAACTCTACATTGACTTTATAACTTATTTTTTATGTTCTCTCGGGAAGGTTTTGAACGAAATAAGACACATTAAATGGAAGAAAAATTCAGGATTTCACCGAATCCTATGTGAAAGAAGAGAAATGAACAATTTTCAAAATACTGAAATGCTGATAAGTGATTTAATACTTGGTATTTCCACCCCTTGCGTTAATTACAGCTCGGCAACGACGGTTCATACTCAAAATGAGTGATCTTAAAATGTTCTGATCTAATCCTTCCCAGATTTCTCCGAGTTGGATTCCTAAGTCATTAAGAGTAGCTGGATGATTTTCTGAACTTCTCAGCCTTCTATTGAGGTTGTCTCAAACCTGCTCAATCGGACTGAGATCTGGACTTCTTGCTGGCCATTCCATTCGAGAGACTCTTACCTCTTCAAGGTACTACTGAACGATGCGCGCACGATGGGGTCTGGCATTATCGTCCATAAAAATGAAATTTTCACCAATGTATGGGGCAAATGGCAGTACATGATCTTCAAGAATGTTCCTTATATACTTATCAGCATTCATAGCTCCATTATCAACGACCGCTAGGTCTGTGCGAGCAGTCAAAGCTATTCCACTCCATACCATAATCGATCCTCCCCCGAACCCAGTAGTATTCAGGAAATTGCACTGAGCATATCTTTCATGTGGACGTCTGTATACAAGGGAACGTCAATCAGAGAATCTAGACTCATCTGTGAACTCTTCTCAATCGGCCTCTTCCCAATGGATATGCTCTCTCGCAAAATCCAAACGCGCCCTTCGATGGGCTGGGATAAGAGCTGGGCCTCTTGCCGCGACACGACGTCTTAAATCATATTCTCTGAGGCGATTTCTTATTGTCTGAATGCTAATTTGCACCTCATGAGTTTGCTCAAGCTGAATTTGAAGGAGGCGAGCGGTTGCAAACCGTTGTCCCAACGAAGAAACTCTCAAGTAACGTTCTTGAATGGCAGTTGTTACCCGTGGTCTACCCTGTCCTGGTCTTCGGACATTCATACCTGTCTCCCTGAATCGCTGCAACATTCTGGACACAATTGTATGGGAAACTCCAAACCTTTCTGCAATTCCTGTGTATGTCCACCCTTCTTCTCGCAAAATTACCGCTTGGGCACATTCTTTTTGGGTCAAATTGCGTGTTTCGCGTTGCATAGCGATCGAGTGTAGAAAATCAAACGAAAGAAAAACTATTGATCACTAGAATTGATCGAGAACAACTGATTTTAGAGTGGAGCCAATACATTCAAAATCTGATAATATCATCTTTTTTTATTCCTGCTGGGAAAAAACATCTGTATTGAAGAAAACCGTTGGAACTGGATAACATATGCATGCATAATTCTGATAAAATAATTATCATTGAAAACACTTTCAGTTGTAGAATAAATTCGAGATTTCCATAATGTGCGTTAATTTTTTTGCGCAGTGTATTTTGTTAACTGATACAAAGCTACTTTGAAAACGTTCGACACACCTATTGTATGTATCATTTGGATTTTTAATATTTGAAAAATTTGGTGAAAAAATGGAAGCTTTTGAAACCCTCAAAATTTCTTCTTTCTGTTTGGAGCGGTTAAATCACACCATCCTCTATCAATGTCATTGGAAGCGATGAATAGGAGAGGAAGGAAGCTGAATGCACAAATAAAATATTTGAAATACTCAAGTGCGGTGTCCCTTTGAGTCTAGAAGGGTATCCAGATATCAGATTACCATAAAAACAATAGGATGGAAATGATATATGACTTTCTTCGATATTCCATAAATAACTCATAAAAAATTCATACGTTTTTGTGATTCATCATCATAGGTAGCTGGACGTTGGCTCTGCTTTACCTTTGTCAGTCTCCCGGACATACCATAAATATTAAATTCATATTCTCGGTATTATGTTTAGCATTACATATCATGTTATAGGGGCATGATTTCTGTCTACACCGTGAAATATTGTTGTTTTTGTAGCGGAGGAACCCTATAATATATGTATATGAAACCCGTTTATGTGAACGTAATGTATTCCTTATTTAAAGATCGATAAATCATCGGAAAAATTAATTCAAAATCTAGAACTGTATAAGTTACATCGTCGGGTGGTTCAACAGAATTACATTGGCTCTGGTCGAAGTTCAAGCAATGTTGAAAGTATTGAAGCAAACCCATCATGCATCACGTAGATCCTGTTTATTTTATTGAGCACCCTGTCTATGCTGTTTCATGGAACAGAAATAAAAATATGAATTAGGAGGAAATTGCACCAACTTCGAAGTATTCCTGTTTAATTTTCATGGCTCAATGGCAACATGTGAACGCGTCAGGATGAGAACTTGTTACGGTCCTCTACAATGCCAAGGACGTAAAAAGGGGCGAAAAGTGGAAAGCGGAAAAAAGAAGCTAGTGGCCGCCACTTGCTGTGTCCAGAGGATCGAGAGGGAACGTTTCAAGGTTCGATTGCCATTTCACAGATGGCAACACTTGTTCCATTGAATATGGTCAGCTAATTCCATTGGTCCTTCGATTGGTGAATCAATAGGGACGTTGAAAACATCTTGATTTCCAAAAGTCTAAGACAAAGAGGGATAGAAGTTGCGAGTAATGTTCATCAAAAGACTTAAACACATGAGTTTGGAAAATTACTTCTTACTTCATAATTCTTGTCGAAGTGGATAGTGTTCTTTTCCATTTTCCTCCGCATTTCCCATAGTCTCGTCGTAGCAGTAGCTACTGAAATTCTTTAAGTTCTCAGGTATCAGGCCTTTACCTACGAGGATACATTGAAAGATTCTTTGCCTACTATAATGTCAAAATATTTTATTACTCAAGATATTCTCCTCTTAATTGGATACATTTATTACAGCGAACCTGCAACGTCTCTAGACCTTTCAAAAAAAATGTTTCTTCTTGCTCTGCAAACCAGACCTCCACAGCTTTTATTACTTCCGCGTTGGAAGAAAATTTACGACCTTTTAAACTTTTTTTCCGTTGAGGAAAGAGATGATAGTCGGATGGAACCAAATTTGGTGAATAAGGGGGGGTGTTCTAGTAGGTAATTCAAACCCTAAATCACGAAGTTTTTGCATCTCAACATGAAATTTGTGTGCAGGGACGTTGTTCTGCAAAACAAAACACCTTTGGATAGCTTTCCGCGTCTGTTCTCTTTAATTTTTTTCCCGTAGAGTGGTCAGTAATGTCGAATAGTAATCTCCTGTTATTGTTCTACCCTTACCCGAAAAATCAATTATGATTACTCCATGGCAATCCCAAAAAACTGAAGCAAGATGCTTTCCAGCAGATTTTTGGACACGAAACTTCTTAGGTCTTGGAGAACCAGAGTGTCGCCATTCCATCGATTGTTGCTTTGTTTCTGGATCGTAGAAATGTACCAATAGTAACAATTCGGTTTAAGAACTCTACATCGTTTTGAAATCGAGCACAGATCGAACCCGATGCTTCAACCCTTGCACGCTTTTGGTCAACATTCAAACATTTGGGGATCCACCTAGCAGCAATTTTTCTCATGTCCAAATTGACGTGAACTATATGATGAATGCGTTCTTTTGAAATATTCAGTGCTTCAGATATCCGTTTAAGTCCAATTCGATCATGTCATGAACTGCATCGATATTTTCGGGGACTGACACAGAAACTGGCCTTCCCGTTCGGTCATCATCTTCAATGGAAAATTTTCCTCCTTTTAAGCTTGCAGTCCAATTTTTCACGGTCATTTTTTTATGCAAGGAACTGTTCTAGGCTAACTAGATATCAATATATCCTTGTAATACTATTTCTATTACAATGATTCAGTTCTTTAAATAAATAGAATATTAGAAATTTTCAAAGAATAATGTGAGTGAATAAATCTGGAATTTTTTTCATGCGTTATGAAGCGTATAGTTCATCAGCAGTACACAAAGTCGCTCATTACTAGATACATGTACCGCTTTTATAAAATCGGATCCAAGGTGAATAAACAGAAAAATACAAGAGATATATCCCCTCACGTAGTACTTGTAATTTGAAAGGCAAATCGAAGCTATCGGTAACAATGATGAATGTCCGCTTACTAATCAAATTTTCCTGATCTGATGCCGTGTAGTTGTTGTTGCATACATTATACCCGCTTGTATGATTATTCCCTATTGATCAGTGAAATGGTTCTGTGAATCTGCTCCACTAATGTTTGTCGATGACCGGATCCATCTGATGACCTCTGTTCGTTCCTGGACTAATGTACAAAGGGCTTAATCAGTTCCCAACTGCCAATGCCGAATCGTATTTGATAGTGAATTATCTGTCGGTTCGCATTTTGATTCGATAATCACTCAATTCAATAGTGTATAGGTACGTTATGTCCGACACAATTCCGATAAGAGTATGTAGTCCGCAGTTTTGCTTAGAGATAACCGATTTCTGCTTTGATGATGATATACAGGGCGACCCAAGTTCGATGTCCGGTGAGGGAATCTAGGAAACTAGAAGGGCTACAGCAAAACCGATCTGTTCTTCAGAGAAACAAATAATGGGAAAACCGCAGCCTCCTACGATTTCGAAAAGTTCTCATAACCTTTTTGACTTTGAAGTTACAGATCAGAAACTTGAACTTTCTACAGGCATTTTGTACGTAGAATCTACTGACAAAGGATTTTTTTGATAATTCGAAATTTAAAACTTCTGAAATTCTTCGTGAAAAGTTCCCTCAGATGGTTAACGTTTCAGATCTGTAACTTCAAAGACAAAAAATTTATGAGAACTTTTCGGAATCGACAAAATCTCATTTTTTGCTAATATTTCAAGAGCTAGGGATTGTAGGAGGCTACGGTTTTCACCATTCTTCGTTTTTCTAAAAAAGATCTAGGAAATGTGTCTTCGGTTTTGCTCTAGCTCTTCTAGTTTCCGAGATCCCCTCACTGAATATCGAATTTATTTATTTTTTTTTATTTTTATTTATTTATTTACATAAACAGGAACCCCGACAGGATTAACCCAATTATGGGGATTCACTACAATTAAAAAAAAACAATATCTCATTACATCGTGACCAAAAAAACAAACAAAATGAGTTTTCAAAGTTCTAAAACTAAACTATTTATTATAATTTTGAGACAGATACGTCAGTAATTTTTTTTTAAATTCGGATATTGACAAATTGAAAAGGTCAATACTACCTATATGCCAATTATAAAAACGACTTATCCTCAAACAGGTCGAGTTAAAATATAAAGATGTTCTTTGGGACATCCTGTACATATACACTAAATATGGATTTTTCAAAGAGTAATCAGATAATATTCCTGCAATGAAACCATGAGTTTTCTTCATTAACTCTTTTACTATTCATATTTCATTCTATTTCCTACTTTGTCAGCCAGTTTTAACATCACCAGAAATCCACGAATCCGAAATGAATCCACATTGTCTATTTTCCTTCCCACAATCTATTTCGACTACCTGAAATCGCTATTTTCACAGCATAGATTCCAAAAATACACCCATAAGTCTCATATTCCCTTCTATTTACCGAAAACGCGTGCTGCTTAAATAAATATCTGGCCTCTGGCAATATGACGTGCCTGGTATTTAGTCGTCACAGTAACTCAACAAATAACGAAACTATCTTGAGCTAGTAATAACACGGGGGAGTAAATGGAAAGGGTTGGAGCGGTGGAGATACACCGCAATACAAGTCCCCAACTTCGTGTCTAGTGTACGACTTAATAAGTCGGCGACGAGAATGGATTCATTTTCGCCGGGAATAACCCGTTTTCACGCTATCAAAATATGGTGTAACGGGAAGATATTTCTTTGGGGGGAGATGGACAGGGAGTTGTGCCAACACGCAGCAAATTTCACGCGAAGGTTCAATTTTTCCAACGTCTTGAAAATATGTATTCTAAATCATATCATCCTTTTACGAATTCGAAATGTTTTTGTTTACTTAGTTTCTTCATGAAAATGCCCTTCTTACTATTATTTATTGAATTGGTCCAATATGAAAATAAATGATATGAAAATAAAATCCTTTGGGTTTGGTGGTGACTCATGTAAGGAAAAATATGCAAATTTTCGTCTTGCGAGGAAGTAGGGTGGTAAACCATAAAACCCACTAAAACAACTAACTTCCAGAGGCAGTGTTAGCTCAGGTGTTTTGAGAACAATAGAACATTAAAATTGACGACCACTTCGATCTTAAAATCATTCACAAAGACCTAGACTCCAAAAGAGTGTCAGATTAATATGACAATATGAGGGGAGATACCTTGAACCCTGTAGAGTATCTCTACCAAAAATTAGACCTGTATATAGGGGGAATTGTCTAGGACAGCCTGTAAGAATAGTAAATAAAAAACGATCATTGTACATAATAATAATAATAATAATAATAAATCTTTATTTATCCTGTGAGACATTTAACAATGTATAGGACAAGTCAGGAAATTGCATAGAACGAACATATTCATCTAGCAGAAAAAGAGAGCAAGGAAAAAATCCTTAATTCCTAAAAAGTATCACAAAGAAATTCATCTACACTATAGTAACATTTCTCGTACAACAATGCCTTTACTGCTGCACGAAAACACTTTTTGTCGAGAATTTTTATACCTTCTGGTAGTTTATTGAATAACTTGATACATATATAAGTTGGAGATGATTCAAATTTGCTGGTGTTATGCTTGGGTATGGACAACAAACTTACATTTCTTGTGTTATAATGATGAAAGCTGGAGAGTTTAACATAGAGGTTTTCATTATCCCTAGTGTGGAGAAGACATTTATAAATATAGATACATGGAACAGTCAGAATTTTATGTTTACGGAAGATAGGTTTACAAGATGTTCGTGAGCTAAGACCAAATATCAAACGTAAGATACGTTTCTGTGCAATGAGTAATCTCATGGAGTCAATTGAGTTGCCCCAGACCTCAATGTTATATGACAGCTGAGAATAAACTAGACCATAATAGACGTTCAATAATGCTTCGAGTGGAAGCGAGCTCCTCAGTCTGCGTATAGCGTAAAAAGAAGAGGAGAGTTTTTTACTAACATAGGCAACATGTTCGCACCATCTCAAATTGCTATCGACTATTACACCTAAGAACTTTGTGGAATGTTTGGAACGGAGAACCTCCTTTCCAGAACTCAGACTTAACGGAGAGGACTCTCTCAGTTCGAATTTTATCACTTCAGTTTTACCCACATTTAGTATAAGTCCATTTGCCTGACACCATGATGTGAAGGTTTTCAATAACAATTCACACAGATCAATGAGCTCGCCTAAACTCTTTGCTCTCACAACAAATGAGGTATCATCTACAAATATTACAATTTTGGCCATCTCTATATGTTCCGATAAATCATTTATAAATAATATGAATAGTAATGGTCCTAGTACCGAACCTTGTGGAACACCGAGTTCAACAGCAAATTCAGAAGAGCATTGATCTCCCACCCTCACAGTTAATTTACGATGGGTCACGAAACTTACAATCCATCCCAAGAAAGTACCCCGAAATCCAAGATTATAAAGTTTACTTTCGAGGAAAATAGGATCAATGGTATCAAAAGCTCGCGACAAGTCGAAAAAAAGACCGGCAACAGCATAACCTTCATCCAAAGATGACTGAACGAACTGAATAAAATCTACTATAGCAGTCCCAGTTGAGCGTTTAGATCTGAAGCCATGTTGACAATCGGCAATAACATTGAATTTAACTAAGTATGACATCATGCGGTCTAGTATTATTCTTTCTATGACTTTCGAAAATACACTTAATATAGAAATTGGGCGATAGTTGGCCACATCATTCACATCATCCTTCTTGTGTATTGGAATTACAGTTGCTAGTTTGAAACAGTTTGGAAAAACGCCATAAGAAACTGATTCATTAACAAGATGCGCGAGATGTTCAGAAATATCATCCGCTATTAGTTTTATTATCCTCACAGAAACCAAATCATGACCAGTCGATTTTTTATTCTTCAATTGATTTATTGCACCAATAACTTCAATCCTATCTACGGGATGGAAGTAGAAAGAATGATTGCGAATAGAAGAGGTTGTACATATTTGACTTAGTGCATTACCGTAATTCTGTTCTAGGCTCAATTTAGCAATCTCAGAAAAATATTTCGCAAAAGAATTGGCTACATCTACATCTTCAGAAATCCCTACACCATCAATAATCAATTTAAATTTACTATTATTATTTTTAGTTTTTTTTGCAGTTTCCATATTCACTATTCTCCAAACCATTTTATTTTTATTATCAGATATTCTAATCATGTGTTCAAAAAAGCTTAACTTAGTCATCTTTATCATATGGTTGAAAGCATTCTTTGCGTCCTTGTACAGTTTTTGTGATTGACTAGTTTTCAAATTATTGTTGAGCCAATGAAGATGTTTCAATTCTTCACTAGCTTCTCTTATTCTGGGTGTTATCCAATTTTTTGTTATGTTGGTTCTTACATTATTATATACTAGTGGACAGTGATACTCAATGAGGCTCCTTATCGTGTCAACAAATGTCTGGAACATAATGTTTACATCTGAGTTTTCATATAAATCTGCGAAGGAATAGTTAGAAACATCTTCAGCCAAATTCAACAGATTTTGAGGTGACATATTTCTGCACAATTTACGTTGAGGACCATTTTCATGCCTCACTTTATTGTCAACGAAAACATCTAGTAAGAAAGCTTTATGATCGCCAAATTGAACCGGAAATACGTCAGCTTTACAATCTTTCATGTCTTTATTTGTTAGAATATAATCGATTTTTGAGGAGGATGTCTGGCCTAATATATTTGTGAAAACCCTTGTTGGTTGCGATGAAGTGATTTTCAGTTGGAAACAGTCGAATAAATCATTCAGAAGTTGAGTCTGTTTCGAACTCACCTGAAGATAATCAACATTTAGATCACCACAGAGAAAGACATGCTCGACCTGTTTGAAACAGTGATGTAATATATTCGACAAGTGTGAGATAAACGATTCAAATTTGTCTGAGTGTGGTCTGTATACACTGATGACCCCAAATGCACTCTCCCCAATCATTAACTTAACCGCACTACCCTCACACAGCATCTCCTCAGTGAACTTCATCACCTTTATTTCCTGAGTGTCCAAACAGTCTCTCGCAAAAATAGCGACACCTCCGTGTTCACGATTCACACGGCAGAAACAGGCCACTAGTTTATAGCCAGGAAATTTAATAATTTCCAGGCTCTCCCTCGTACACCAATGTTCAACAATGGAGAATATGTCGGGATTCTTTTCTGTTATCAGAAGTAACATCAAATCAACTTTGTTATTAATGGATTGAACATTCAACTGCAATAGTCTCAGCTTCAAGACAGCATCAACTATGGGTTCTGATGTATCGATTTGCGCTGGTAAAAATTATGTACACTTGCTCTATTTGGCCAGTGTTCCTGGATAGAGACCTTGTCGTATTCCTCTACCGGGATGAGAACTTTAAAAGAAGAATAACTTTCAGGGTAGCGAGATTTGAGGGATTCACATTTCACCTCAGAGAAGGTTTTCAACAGAAACATCTGTAGATCTTCTACTTTAGTTTCAGGTTTTAAATTTGATACATGCAGAGCCTTAAATTTTTTTACACCCTCAACTGTTGAATCAATAAAACTTCCAACAACAAGAGCTCTTTGCCTTTTTCCTTTCACTCTTCTGCGAGAGGCAGTTTGCCACTCTGTTTCACTATCAGGTTTTGCCAAAATACCAGTATCCTTAGCATCACCATCATGTAAAGTTACTTGTTTTTGATTATTCATCTCACTAGTTTTACTTTGTTTCATTGTTTGTTTATACCCAGGTATTTCATGGGGTACTGTAACAGAAGGTCTCGGTAAGGTGCCAGTTCTCGACGATCTTGTCGCATTATTATCCATCGGAGTAGCGGTTGCCGCATGCCTATACGTATACGTATTGCTGGGCTCGCAGATATCCTCATGAACGGTTGCGAGTTCCTTATCTTGTTTACCTTTTTTACTTCTTAGGTTGGATATGATTGTATCCCTCTGGGCGATTTCTTTTTCTAGCATGGAGATTTTAAATTCTGATAGTTTTGAGTTTTCTATCAGTATTTTATTTTTACTCTCCAACTCGAATATTATTTTCAGCAACAAATCTTGAGTTGACGATTCACTGTTTACAACGATATCATCGACGAGTGGTGGAAATAATTTTTCACTTGTTTCTGAACACGCTGGAGAATTAACGAATTCTCTATCACAACACTTTCCCATTTTTCTACTGCAGTGACTGTGGTAGACTTTATTACAAATTGAACAATTCATGCCGGATTTTGCAATATTTCTTTTGCAAACAGCACATTCAATATTGTACATTCGCGGAGCGTTTGATGGAACATCCTTACACGTTGACGCCATGACGACGAATACTCGAGCGTGTCAGATTAAGGTACATGTGGTTGAATACATGCTGAAACGTATATATTACACGGGTCAACACCAAATTTGACTTTGACTGCAAAGCATAAAATTTCGATAGTTTAGATCCTAATTAGACGAAAAAAAAATATATGGCATGAAAAAGTTTGCTTCTGTGTTTAGGAGACTGATTCAACGATATCATTTACAATAACTACAAGCAACATGTAGAGCCCATGGCTTATCTTGATTCCAAACAGGAAAGTCAAAATATGCTTCATAGGCTTCAGAGAGAACGTGAAATGTCTTTAATTCGTATTTCACGTCGCGAATTATAATAAATTGACCACATATAAAACAAGCATCGTATTTACACTTTTTCGACGACATTTGAAGTTTGTCTGGGCTTGTAAACAACACATTATCGTTTTTATGACTCGAGTGCCCACTAGTGACACTTTGTAAGGGTAAACACCCCACTCTCATCGCGCGGTTTTTGAATTATTGAAAATTATTAAAAAAATGAAGAATGAGTATTAATACTATAACTATCACAAAAGCAAACTTTATACCAAAAAAAGGTATTTTCTATTCGTTTTTGTGCATAATTAACCGGAAAATCCTAGTATAAACGTTAGGACAAAGAACGAAAAATTTTTTGTAGAGTCGTGTTATCTTTATCTGACAATTAAACGTGACAAAAATGTGTGGAAGGCCGCCAAACTTGCAAAAAAAACCACTGTGGCTGTTTTCCTCATTTTGAAGCTAATTATTCAAGAATAGCAGAAAAAACATAATCTGACAGTTTCAGCAAGCCGAAACAATAAAAATTGGTCATAAAGGTCACAAAAATCAGTTTTTTCGAATTTTCTCCACTCCTAGGCTTCAAATTGTTCTCGCATCGTTATAAAAGTTGTAGAGTATAACATTCTCTACAAATTTTGTCCGAAGCAATTTTTTCTATGTTTGAACGTTTTTGAGATAAATGGCGACGTACATTAGACTGGGTTTCTACATTGACCTTGGCCTTACGCATGTGTGGCTAAGCTTCTCGCATTTATCACCCTCTAGCTCGAAAACGGTTGAGTATGTAAAATTGCTCCAGACAAAAGTTGTATAAAATATTATTGTCTACAACTTTCATAATCAATACACAAACGATTAGAGGTAGAGAAAGGGAGATATTTAAAAAAAATGGCTTGTTATCATCTTCAAACTGCCAGATTAAGAAAACCCCCCCCTGATTATTGTCAGATTATTTGGTCAACACGTCTGCAACACCGAGATCAACCATCTGTATGAAAATCTGACACGCTCGAGTATGTACAAGTAACGATTTTTTTGCATATTCAAAGGACCGCTAAAAATATCCTCTAAAATTCTGACACGATCAAAAAAAACCTTTTTACAATTTTCAACTCTTCCGTACGGTCAGTCCCACCACGCAAACTATCAGATTATTCAGATTAACATGAATTTATTATCAGAGACAAGTAGGTCATATACAGTATCTTAATCTGACGCGCTGACAATCTTCGAAGACCTGCAGACGCTTTCCCCACCGCTGAAAGTGCATACATCATAGAACCTTTTCTTCTTTCTACCATCTAATCTTCAACATCCACTAGGTCTCCACAACGCTCGAGTAAATCCCGATTTAGCATCGTCGGCTCCCCAACTAACCCTGTATTGTAGGTATATTTGTTAGAATGTTAGGTTAGGTTAGGTTAGGTTAGGTTAGGTTAGGTTAGAATGTTAGGTTAGGTTTGTGGTTGCATTCAAAATGTTAATCGTTAAAAATATTGATAATTCACTGGAGTTTTCGATAATTTGATGGTAGTAGCAATGGGTGATATGTTTCGATTGGGACACCCTGTACTATTCAATCTGAACTGAGTGAGACAAGTGTTGGGGAGGGTTTCCTTCTAGCAGGTCGATAAATGAGTGAATAATCAGGAAATGCCTGGATGCACGTATCCGAAATATAAGCGGCAACATCCAGACCGTTCCCTCAATTCTTTCCGTGCGAATAGAAATCAAATTCCGATCGGCGTTCGTTCCACAAAAGGCTTAAAAGGGCTCCCTCAGCCCGATTCATTAGCCCCGCTTCCTCGCAACTCTTCCTCGTATAAGCGGCGATGTGTGTTAATAACATTCTACTGGAGTTTCTTTTAATTCCGGAACCGGAACACGTAAAGCGATGAATTTATTACCATTCAACCCGTTCTGAACTTAATTTCATTAGGCCGTATTGTTTAAAATTGAAAGCCGCGCGGAGTGGCAGAAGGTCCGTAGCGGGGGCGGTTAATTTATCATGTAATTTGGGGGATTTGCCCCCGTTTCCGCAGTTGAAGGCTACATTGTGCCGGTGCAGAATCGAATTATGTCTATATTGAAATTATTAGCTGCTGTTATTCGGCGAACATTCCGACTTAGGAACGAACCCTTTGAGCACGGATGGATTAGCATCCTTATGTGATTTGAATGAAATTCTGGACGGTTCCCTACACAAATTTGTTCCCCTGATTGTGTAAATGCTCAGTACATACGCTTTGTTTGGTATTGTATACAGTTTGATTCTTCTACATAAATGAAATTCCGATGATTCAGGACAAGAGGGGGTAATACTTAAACCTTCTTTTATGAAAAATATCGTACGACTATTTAAAGTATTGGATGCTGTCAGAAGTAGCTTAGATTTTCAGATTTTGCGATTAAAGAAGAAACAGCGGTCTTTGACTCGTACAAATATTTCAACAGTAGATTCTTGAGGTCAGAAGAAACACTTTTATCCTTTACCATTTTTTCCGAATCGGCTCGGTTTCAGAGATACAGACTGTTGGAAAACCATTAAAAAAATGTCATTTTTAGTTTTATCTCACAAACGGTTTTATCGAATGAAATGAATTTCGGTATATAGTTTTTCGTTTATTTGATGAATCTTTGTCGAACACAAGATATCACCCACGTCTTCCAGTTTTCTCGTTATGATCATTACGTACCATAAAACTACCAAAAATTCAAAAAACCCAACTCTTGAAACTAAGTTGGGTGCCATATAATGAATATTTGAACATTTCGTGAAATAAGAGTATTCCTCATATTTTCTTGTATAATGCGCCGTTTTCGAGTAATTTTATATCTAAAAATTAAAAAGTATCCGTGAAACTTGAAAAATTGGGTACTTTGGCTGAATACAACTCTCTTCAAAAGATCCACAGATTTAGCTAGTTATTCTGAAAGTAATTTTTTTATTCCAGGGGTGGAACAGCTCATTACTCAAAACTTAAAATAGCTATACCTATCTTTTCATCAGGGCCGAATAGGAAAAAAATGATAAAAGAAAAAAGTATTTCTTTCGACCTCAAGAAGCTTTTGTTGAATATTTGTACGACAAAGACTCACCCTGTATAAAAACGCTCGGACTCCTCGAATTCTGATTTCAGTGGGACTTCTTAGATCAAATTCAATATCGTATCGCTTCCACCCTTAGTGTTACAACCCCAACCCCTATATTTTCAATAGAGAAGATGTGGTAAGTGATACCTTATTTGAAAGGCCTTTCTACTCTGAGTTCAGCATATTTAATTTATTTTCATTCAATACATTCGTTTTCGAAATAATCACAATTTTAAACAACGTTCATCCAATACCTATAGGTACATTGCCCAGAAATGAAAAGGATAGATATTCCTTCTATTCTTCCAATTTCTGTAACACAGACATTCAGGAAGTTACTTCCTCTTACATGTCCATTAAAATATCCTTCCAAAATCATCACTCATGAAGAATCGTCTTCATACTCTTCATATAACATGTCCAGAGTTATTGATATTACCCGAGACTTTCTGACGCGTAAAAAGGACAAGGAATACCACTCGTATCATTCTCGGGTGTAAAAATTTTCCCACAATGCAATACGTCGTTTGTAACTTGTAAGTTGGTGTGTAAAAATGATCGATGGTCTTCCTTCCGTTCGTCAATCCATATTATTTCACACGGTATCATTTCAGATAATTTCCGCTGTGAAAGGTTTCTTAAGTGAACTCTACCATTATTATATTAACATGAAGTGGTTTGAATAACAGTTGATCAGGTGACACATTCATAAGAGTCTTCCGATGAAATTGAGCTGGTAATATCGAGGGCTACACGACCCTTGGGAAAACATTATGTATTTAAAAATAGTATAACATGAAGGACACGAAAGCATGTAGTGCATTAATGAATAAATAAATTATACTTCTTTGCTTCATGAAATAATCTTGAGGTTTTCAACATATTGGGAAAATTAATTATTGAGCGAAGGAGTAAGACACGCATTTTTTTTCTAAAAAGATAAATTTTAACTGATTTTGTAGTACTCGGTCTTAGAAATCTTTCGAAATCAGTCAGAATCAGAAAGACTTTTCAGTATTCTTCATATTTTTCTTTAAATTGGTAACATTTTGTTCATAAGGAGGAGGATGATCCAAAATGTGGTCAACGAGGACATAAGAGATATTCTATGAATAAGAAGAACTAAGTATACATATGTGAGGTTTATTGCTGGCTTCTATGAAGCCATTCATTTTTGACTACTGAATCGTTATCTCATAATAAAAGCTGATGCTTATAAAAGCCTTCCTTGAAAAATATCTTTGGGGGACTCCTGACTTCATGTTCGCGAAAATGAATCTTGTAGTCCTAGCTGATTAAAGATCCTTTTCAGTAGAAAAGTTTATCATTTGCTTTCAATCTATTCAATTAACTACTGCTTTCAATAATTCAACTTTTCTCACCTGTCTCTGGCTAAAATTTCGCAGATAATCGAAAAACATTCAAATTATCCCTCGAAAACCGATTCCGCATCCGAATAACCCATTTAGTTATAATCAAGGTGGCGGACTTGAAAGGTTTCAACCTACTCATGCAGAGATAACACGCTTTATGCCGACATTGACCTGTCTTCCTCAAGTATGTGCGCCCCATGGGGTAGACCCCGTCCTGTGAGAGCAACACTCTTCCTTGATTTATGATATGAATAATAATCGATATAAGGAATGTCTTCATCTTCAGTTAATTAATACGATATCATTTCCTGGAACCTGAAATAAGTCGTAGAAGTTGGTATGGGATGAGCCTTGAGATCTGATGATTATAAAGATTTGCATTGAATGGGGCTATTAAAAATGGTGGAGTGTTTTACACACAACCAAATATTCAACAGAAACACTCGTTTTCTGAAGAGAATCTTACGAAAGAATCATATTTTTACTTCTGAGAGAATGTCAAATGTCATAATATCTTCACCTAATTTGCAGAGGACAATGAAATGATTTTGAAGGTCAAGATATCTCTAAAATGCCAAAGAAGACAGGAATATGCTTAACAGTTCTTGAAACGTCGAAAGAGTCCTTACAACTGCATGATCCATCAGTTGAAGCATAAACTTCCACAAGCATTCTACGCATTTAGCTCTAAAATTCTTTCAATTGAAGCAGAAAACTAACAACTCCCTCAAATGCTCTTTAATTAACATATATTAAACTCAGCTAAGCGATATGAACTAACTATTATGGTCCAATAATGTCCTTGGAATCACCAAAATGAGCTGCCAATATGGGACATCAATAACAGTCAGGGCCATTATTGTTGCAAAATATTCGGTGATAGCATATTCTTTAGTTCTGTGCTCTATCTTTCCTCAAACGCAACAAAACTTGTGATCCTTGCGTCATTAAAAAATATATTTCTTTGCGTAGATTTTTTCGCTAACCCAATTGCCAATTCGAAACGAATTCCCAGATTGGGTGAAAATTCACCTGTAGCATCCGAATCTAACATGACCATTTATGCATGGTGCGCTTTAATTCAACGATCAAAAAAATCGCGTATTATACGTGGAAGAGAGATAGTTCGCTATTAACTGAATAGTGTAAACTACGCAGCGATTAGATCTAAATGCGAACCAGCGTTATCTCTTTCAACGATGTGTTTTATTTGTGAAAGGCGCGCAGATTTAAATTTTCATTTCCAGCGTGCAATGAATTGATCCAACATGGAACGAACTGACGGTCCGATTGTGTTGCAGTATTTCACAAAATCGCCTATCTTTTTTGCGATCTAGTTTCCGCTGTAGCCTCCCATGAAAAGAGTTACAACCACAACGATTCAACGTCATATAGGTAGATTGTTTTCTATTTTAAGGATATAGTCCTCTCCTGAGGGCTCTTCTAATTTTTTCTTCAGAGGAGAATATTCTCCTCCTTTCATCCATTCAAACAAGCATCCTTAAAAATCATTAGCTACAGTGGGTATGAATCAGTACTTCACATCATCAGTACATCGCTCTCCAGTTTCGGTAATATTCTCTCCTTCCATTATAAAATTTCTGAAACGTCTACACTGAGGAAAAAATGTAGAGGTTTCTCAAACATATCCATTTCACAAGTTATCCATAATGAAAAAACGCTTTGAAGGATACCGACAAGAAGACAACCATCCAATAAAAGTATACGATGATATATTTATGACAGTGAACTGGTCGGTGAAGCTGCTTACCTGAAATCAACTTTATGATTTGATAAATTCATAAAAGTAAATCATATTCCTCTATCTGTCTTTTCGAGGTACTTTTTGTATCCCACATTAATCTTGGATTGAACAGTTTCCGACGTCGTTTATGGCTACTATAATTGTTGAGGAATTCATTAAGAAGAAGGAAAAACATTGGTCGTGGTGAACCTAATACTTGGTCCTCGTTCAGTCATTCGCGAATAAAATAAAATTTAGGAAACCGTTTGATAGTCCTGCTGGAAATCTATCATCAAGAAATTTTCATCATTTTTCCATTCTCCAGCTTATAGCTGAATGAGATCGCATGTTTTTATTGAGAGTTGAATGACGAAACCTCACCTCATTCAATGTTTCTCAAACATGCAGATGATTTGTGTTGAGTAATCGATTTATGATGTTATTATGCAGGATAATCCGACCCTATTATGTGGCTCCTGTAGATAACGAGTGGTAATATTGTATTCTTATTTACGGTTGTTTGTCTATTATGTTTCATATTTATGTATCTCTCATGTTGACAAGTCGCAGAGAGCCTGTCACTATTTAAATGTAAATTATTGCATTTAATTTCATAATACATTCGCAGTCGTTTCGTGTAATGAATAGCACAATATTTCAGATGACTTTCTACATGTTTTCTCGGATTATTTTGATTTCCAGCATCCGAGAACAGTCCACTGTCATCAGTAGGGGTCAGTTTAACACAAGCTAATATTGTTATAATATTTATATGGTCATTATGACTGTTGGTGCATGTATAACGTATTCGAATTATTTTTTGATTTAGGAATGACTGATGAAGTCTAACAAAATGATATTACATTCATCTTATGGACTATTTGCAATGTTGTGATGGCATGTTCTGGCTGTGAAATAATAGTATGGGCCCTAGTTCAAAGTGATATATGAGTTTTGGCTCTTTTTTCGTGTTTTGTAGATATTGTAGCATGTGAGCATTTGTATTCGAAGCTTTGGCAGTTGAGAAACTGTATTCCTCCTATCGAGTAAGTGATTTGCAGCACTTCTGGAAACTCAATTTTTTTTTATTACACATATCTCATTCATGCAAGAACGATGGTAAGGTAATACTTATGAGTTATTTCTCGTATAATAGGTATTCACTTGTGGCATGAAAGGAACAAGATTATTAATCCTAAACCATCTCAATTCTGATTATATCCTCACCTTCTTGTACTTGTTGAAAAACCAACTTTTTCACGAGTTGACTGTCAGCATTATCAAGACATCATTCTGTGGTCCTTCTGGCTTCTGGTCTTTTGCCATCTCTAGTCTCTATAAGCAGATGTGTTTTCGTCACATCATTTGAAAAATGATGGTGAGAGGATTGAGGGACTGCATTTCCAATAGATGCTGCAGGAGAATAGAATGAGATTGATCAATGATCAGGCCCTCAAGAAAAATCAAACATCTACTAGAGGATTTGGCATAAAGTGTGAGAAAAAAAATTAAATAGGGGCTATTAAGGAGTGGCAAACTCTAGATTTATGTGTAAAGTTCATCGGATTAAGTACGTGGGTGGTGACATTTCAGAAAAAAAGTTATGAATTTGTTTATAAGAAACAATATATGAAGTAAGTCAGTGTGAACTTGTTTATAACCACTCTAATTGTGCATATGTCCCACTGATATTCAAATACCATTTTTTATTATTATTAATGATCATATACTCCGACCTCTCACACACATTTGATGGATGACCGAATTTGCAAACGTGCCGTGGAGGACCATAAATTATCCGATATTGAATCTCACGATCAGAAAAAACAAAATCGGCAGAATTTGCGATGGTGTAGAATCACAAACGGCGATTTCGAATGTAATAAGGTGCGATATCAGATGTAGCCCCTTCAGCCAGAGTTATGGTTATGTAGTGTTAATATATTCATACCAGAGATCGTAGGAGGTTCACCGTGTCCACAACTATTGTTTCACTTGTCTCATTGTCACCGAGTTATATCGTAGCTCTTCCCAGATGCGTGTTCTTCATTTTTTTCGAGCCCGGGAACTCACCGGCGGGTTGAAGATACTGAGCGATTTAGGATTATGCCTCCAAACGCTTATGCATGGATGGCTCTTCGTCTTGCAACATGATCTTCGGTGATTCGGTGGAATTTAACTGAATTCATCAGGCGGCGTAGGAGAATTATGCCGGAAGAATGTGAATATTTTGCTGCTTACCTACTCTTCAAACATGGAGGGGGTACCCAAAGAGAATTTTTTTTAGATTCTCGATACATTTTTACAGTTTTGAAGGATCTTTTGGAATCCTGAGAGAGTATATCTCTTTAGGTTTAGTCCTCTTTAGTATAGGTGCATTTTTTTTTACCATAGAAAGTTTCAGGGCCAGTAAGTGACATTTGTGTACTCTTTCTGTCAAGTGTGTTGGTCTCTTCGTTTCATTTGATTCCTGAGTGAGCATCAGGAACCCAAATTAGAGAGATGTTGTTGTCCAATATCATCTTTGAGTCGCTGACATAAAAGTTCAAGGTTTTGATGGCAGCTTGACTATCAGAATGAATCCCGAATCTCTATGCCACATCTGTCTTTCCAGGTTTATGTCGACGCATCTTTCGATATTTTTGCCTGGAAGACACTAGGACAGGAGCCTAACGACAAAGCACACTTGCTGTATACCATCTGTGTGCTATTCGTTTTGAGATTTTGGGTGGTGTATTCCCTTTTGCATTCTGACGGTGGTTTGAAATGAAGCTAAATCGATCGCCGTAAAATAAATGTGTAAAACAAGATACTGTGTTTATTTTTCATAGGTTATGGTCATCAGACCATCAATAAGCTAGCATACGAGGATGTATTGATATCTAGTTAGCCTAGACCATCAGTTCCATGCATAAAAAAATACTTCGTTAGCATAGCAACGAACAATAACTCATTAGAAGTGTCAGTGTGAAGTTCGAGCTAAAAAAAGTAAACCAGTATCCCCGTTTCATACGAACAAGTTCATCATATAGTTCAAGTCAATTTGGAATGTTAACCAAAAGCGTGCAAGGGTAGAAGCATCGCGTTCGATCTGTGCTCGATTTAAAAACGATGTAGACTTGTTAAACCGAATTGTTACTATGGATCAGACTTGGGTACATTTCTACGATCCAGAAACGGAGCAACAATCTATGGAATGGCGACACTCTGGTTCTCCAAGACCTTAGAAGTTTCGTGTCCAAAAATCTTTTCGAAAAGTTCAGTATTTTGGGATTGCAATGGAGAAATCATGATTGATTTTTTGGATACGGGTAGAACAATAACCAGAGATTACTTTTCGACATTACTGACCACTCTACGGGAAAAAATTAAAAAGAAAAGAAGCGGAAAGCTATCCAAAGGTGTTTTGTTCTTGCAGGACACAAATCTCATGTTGGCAAATTCTTGATTTAGGGTTTGAAATACTAGAACACCCTCCTCATTCACCAGATTTGGCTCCATCCGACTGTCATTCCTTTCCTCAACTGAAAAAAAGTTCAAAAGGTCGTAAATTTTCTTCCAACGAGGAGGTAATAAAAGCTGTGGAGATCTGGTTTGCAGAGCAAGAAGAATCATTTTTTTTGAAAGGTCTAGAGACGTTGCAGGTTCGCTGTAATAAATGTATCCAATTAAGAGGAAACTATGTTGAGTAATGAAGTATTTTGACAATGAAATTTTGTTTGGTTCTGTAGTACGCTAAGAATTTTTCAATATATCCTCGTACTATTGAATCATTCATCACAAAAAAAAACTCCACACAAAACAATTTCACTGGCTTGCCAGGGAGGTTGCCTTAGGAAAAGTTTCATTGATGTTTATCTCGTTCTTTAGTTAAAAAACTAAACTAAAAAAAAAAACTAAGTTAAAAATAAGTCGAGCTTTAGTTAAAAAACCTTAATTTGTAAATTCTCATTTCGAGGATCCTCCACACAAAAGCACTGAACAATATCGAATTGAGTAACAATAACCGAAGAAAACTGGCCTTGCCTAATCCGTCAGGACGCCAAACATTGGCCGTTAACTCGGCATTATTGAGCTGGACGTGTTGTGAACAGCCGGTGTCGGTATATCCACTGGCGTTCCGAAAATAAAAAGACAACGAAAGTGGCATTACCATAGGCATATAAATAGCCATAAAACGATGGAAAAGACAAAACCTGATTCTCACAAAATTTAAATTGAATGCTGCATATTATATAGAATATTCTAGGCGACATTCTGAGACGTCGTTAAAGATATATATGGGACAGTCGGGGATTCCTTTACATGGCGGTTATCTTGGAGCCCATTAACGAAAACTTTCGGTTTTGCTGAATTACGGTGATGCCTTCTTCAACATCTCCCGCTCGCACAGAATACACAAGACGCCTGATAAACGCCACGTCAATATCACGGAAATTTATCTATTCACGGTTTTGATCCGTTCATCAGTTTTGGGTTTATTGCTCGAAAATAAATCAGTGATGATTTTTCGTGATTTCAGAACATCGATTATGATGAAGCAATTCAATTCAGATCGATTTTTAATTGAGGATTAACTAGGGAATACTCCTTCTGACGAAAATTATGTATTTTTTATGAAATATCTTTGAAACGTCACAATATGAAATAACCATATCAACCGTTTCCCAAAAAAACCATTTTAAGCACGTAAATATGAAAAATAAAACTGGATATTTAAAGTTTGAAGCGTTTTGTCAGAATTGCACAAGCTGGCAACATCGACTGAAATATGCCTTGATAATAAAGGACAACAAATACATTATCTTGATGAGATCGACAAAGATGGCTGTCTATGAAGTCTTCGACGAACGAGGAAGGTCGTAAAATTTTATGGGATTTTTATGGCCGGTTGCAGTTGAAGTTCGCCAGTAAGTACGCGCCTGTAGATCAACAGCTGTTATTTTATAAACAAGCGGATCGGACATTGTTCTTTTCATTGTCTTGTATGCGCTGTTGCCAAATCATAAAATCCGCACAAAGCGATTTAAATTTTAAAACCCCATATTTGAAGGATGATTTTGAATAGTTACCGCGGTGAATTTGAAAAAATCATGAATGAAACTCATAATTATTTAGTTTAAACTTGCATATGCAGTGATAACCCAAATTGAGGAGAATTCCCCATTCTCTATATCCATGACCAGCTACCAATATGATAGCACGCCTTTGCAACCTGAAAATATCACAACAAAATTTCCCCAAATCAGAACAGAATATTTCATTTTCGACTTCAACAAATCCGTGAATAACAGTTTTCAAAACCTTACCTTACCTATATTCATCCTCTTCGATAATGTAATGGTGATATAACAGAGTTAATATTCGCTTCGATTGTTTGATTGTCTTGACAAAAGACCGTAGATGTTAGTAGATTTACTTGATTTCAGACCCCTTACTTTTGTTACTACAACAGTATCTACTAACCTCATGAAAACTGAATTTAATATCTTTTGGTATACTTTTTCTTCAATTATTCTCTGAACTCAATAGAGAATGCAGGAATTTCATCAAATTTTTTTTTTCGCTATCGTAGAAAAATGATCATTGAATATAATATCTGGTTCAATATTTAACTTTCAGGGTTATTATCGCCGTGTTCTACTAGACAGGATTTTCATTATGTTTCCATCATACTTCCTGATGTTAAAAATCTGATCGACCCTCAAATGGATTACAAAGCTCATTAAAATGCGTACGCTTCTATTTGAATAGCAGTACACAACATAAATACTGAATTGAAATGAAAGGATATATGGTCTTAGCACTTATCCATAAATATGCAATATCCTAGAGTGCCATCACAGACATTATTCATAAACGTGAGAATGAAATTGTTAATGTCTCTGCAATATTAATATTTGATAGATAAATATCATATAATGATGTCGATTAACTGGGAAATCCATTGTCATTCGAGGCAGCCGAAGGACGATATGTTTCTGAGAAACTGCGCGGATTTATGTTTTCATAAAGCGTAAGATGCATATCGATAAGGATTACGACATGGGAATTAATGACGAGAAATTCGTCCTGGAGGACTTGGCTTGAATATGACCGAGTTTCAAGACGTTCATGATGGAATTTTTTAATGGGAATATTGAACACGTCCCTTCTCATCAGTCACTTCATGTTTTGGTTCGGAATTCGTTCACCGAACTTCAATAAAATGGTTGCGCAATGATGAAATTTGAACAATATGACCCGGGCTTTTTATTGGCTCCGATCTGTGGTATAGCAAAATGAGCCTACAAGAAAAGGTTCCCCTAAAAAGTATCTAGAGCTTAGTAAAATACGATATACCCCCTCACTGGCTTTCTTCCATTTTTTTTTTGATGTAGCAGGGGGAAAATCTGCAAGACAGACGAACACACCCTCTCCTGAGGAGCAACAGTGTGGGGATTCTCACTCTCTTGAGCACGAGACCCACTAAAAACCCTTAACTGCTTCTTCATAGGCTCCGGGCATGTTGCCTATTAACCAGTTGACTCTTATGGTTTCTGGACTCTCACACGATCATAGTCGTGTTGATAGTTGTATGCTGCCTATATCTTTTATAGGTTAAGCTCTTCTTTGGTTACATTTAAATCCTTAACTGAGCTATCGGTCTTCGGTGGTAGGTTCTTGACCTTCTTGCTTCTTCTGTTGGATCGTAGTCGACTAATCTTCGTAGTTCCTCATTTGGATGTTGTTTGGCTTTGTTGAATATCCTTTTCGCCTTTCTCTTCATAAATTCTGTAACTAGTAGATAGTTAATTATGTCCCTAGGAGTAAAGTTTAACAGAGTACTAATATGGAAAAACCACATCAAATGTGCAGTTGATAAAACAAAAGCCGCAATGAGTAGACTTTATCCACTCATAGGCAGAAGAAGTCATATGAATAAGAACATCAAGTTGACGATGATTAAAACTATCGCGCGACCACAACTCACATATGGATCGGCGGCATGGGGCTTCGCAGCCAAGACCCACATCAAGAGATTACAGGCCACTGAGAATAAACTTCTTAGAATGGCGATGGATGTACCCTGGTTTGTTAGAAACAAACAAATCTACAAGGTCTTCGACTGGCCTTCTTACAGGGCACTGGAGTCTAAGTAAGTACAGGTGCAGCTGAGCCAATTGGCGAGTCATTGCTGGGGCTGTCGTGGGGGCAGGTAGCTACGGAAGGGCTCTTTGTGTTCCTTAGGATCTGTTGGTACGTTTTACGATAATAGCCGTTCTGTGATTTTGACCCAGCATTACCTTTCGATGTTTAAAAACTTTCCACAGCCTGAAGTGGATGAAATTGCTGAGGAAGACGATCTAGGTTTCAGCAGGATGAGGCTGCAGCCACACAGCTCGAGTCTTTCATTTGGATCATCCTCGGTGAATTCCTGGAGGAATGTCACTTTGAAAGGATGAAATTTCTATATGTTTTAAGAATTCTCCTCACTGAAGACTGGTTTATTTCGAGGTCCTCAGCTACTGCCTATTGAGAACTTGAGGATTTTCTTGACCAGAGATGCATTTTGACATCTTCATTGAGGGCACTTTGACGATGATGTTCTGTTTGTCTTAAATGCCATTTTCCCAAAGTTCTTTTTCAATTTTGCTCATGGTTCTTTGCGACCTAAGAGGTTTACTCCTCCCTGAATGAACGAAGAACTTTTCCGAAGCTAATTACATGTCTTCTATAACTTTTTTGTTCGACACAAAACGATACCTCTTGACAATCCATTATTTTATTGGCTGAATGAAATTCGTTCGTTTGAGAATTAGCCTATGCTTGTCAAATATATTTTTAACGGCGTTGAGTAAGAACTTATACCATTTCCTTGTATTAAAAAGAGCTCATTATTCTGTTCAATGTGTTGGATAAAACAGCGGTCAACCACCCTGCAAAAACCTTCGACGCCTCACTTTAAAAGTGGTCGGGAAACGACCTGCCGCCGCTTTCTGACGGCCAATTTTCAGGAAACCGAACAATACGAAATCCAAGTAGTTCCTGCCACCCAAAAGCGATTTCTGCCTAGGGTTACCAATGTAACGTTCCACACCAGTCGGCTCATCACTAATTGGCCCATCACACGTTATATCTAGACGTGTAACATAATTGTGCATTGATAATACCCTTTTTGTTCTTTGTTCTCAGGCGGATAGTCCGTTGCTTGTAGAGTTTTCTTGTCCGATTGCATTTGGTCATAGATGTTCCGTCGATTGTTTCGCATTTTAGATTCCAGATAGTGCTCGAATCGGAAAGTAATAATTTGTTCGAAACATGCGATTCCAACCGATTTGGCTCATGTAGGAACTTGGTGTTTATGTATCTAGATACTGAGAAACTTGTGTACCCTCCTATTAGTTCCTGTTGGAGTGGGCACTCCATCAATGCTGTCGCTACGTTCGGGAATCGAAGAAAAGAAAAATTACAATTCTTTTCGTTTTGTAGCTACCTTCAATATTTCTCTCAGCTTTCAGTTTCGACTAAATTACAAAGTAGGCTTAGTACATAAGCTAGTAGCTTTGCCATGATCATGAAGTTTATCCCATCATATTCATTCACCTGCTATATGACGAAATAGACGAAGGTTTATTGAAAAATAAACCTAAGAAGAAGTAAAATTGAGGAAAGTCTTTTCAAATTTCAAAAAATAATCTTAATCATTTATTGTTTGGCAGTTTGGTATTCAATTATTAAAAAAAAGGGATTCGTGAAATGCAATTATTGAATTTGGATATTTATACTGAAAGATTTTTATATGTAGGTTACAAATATTAATTAATAACACTAGATTTTTGAGGTCAAAAGAAACACTTTTTTCCTATACCATTTCTTCCGATACGGCCCTGATAAAAAGATATAGCGGCATTAAGTTTTCATAATGAGATGTGCCACACCTGGAAAAACAAAATTATCTTCAGAATAACTAGCTAAATCTGTGACACTACACATCTGTGTACCCAAGTCAAATTTCACACATACTCTTTTTTGGTATGTAGTTGTGATAATGAGAAAACTGGAAGACATAGGTAATATCTTGTGTTCGAAAAAGATTCATCAAAAAAAGGGAAAATTATATTCCGAAATTCATTTCATTCAATAAAACCGCTTGTGAGACTGTGAGACAGAACTAAAAATAATATTTTTTTATGGTTTTTCAACAGCTATCTTTAAAACTCAGGCGATTCGGAAAAAATGATAAAGGAAAAAGGTATTTCCTTCGACCTCAAGAATTTACTGCTGAAATATTCGTACGAGTCAAAGACTCACCCTGTATATATTTAGCGATTTAAAAACACTTTTCATTAATTCTATCAAGATTTGAATAGGTAGTCTCCGTACACATATGTGGACAAGAAAGCTCCTAGATAACCATCGCCTTCTGATAGGCTTATCTATAACTCAGCCATAAAACTACCGAATTGCCCATCTACATCGAATACTGCTCTATTAGAGCCCAAACAATGAACCGATAACGGTTTTCAACGTGTCTACAATTAAACAAATTGTACCTACTAAATTTGTATGTCAATTGTTCGAATAAAGCTTTCTCATGGACTATAGGCGATCGTATCTGCTCTTCGTATGTGCAAGTATTTTAAATACTGTAGCTATCGCACTCGCACATCTATTATAATAAGGCATGTAGAGAAAAGGGATGTGCGGGATTCGAAGGAAGGAATGGAAGAGGGAAAAAATTGAAAGATACGAGGATAAGGCCTTGTCTATTTATTCCACTCTCCAGCCAAGGACAACAAAAACAAGATGAGATGAAAATTTTGTTTCGATCGCTCAGTAAGAATAGTTTTATTTTTGAATTGATGAAGACGATACTCGATCAAAATCTTCAGTTGAATGTCTCCCAACTTGCTCCATAAACTACTACAGGTTAAGTTGAGCTTGAACTTGGCCTAAATGTGAATAAATTCTACAAGAATAATCCAAGAGACCAACGAGACGAGATTTTCACAAAGCCTCGTCTTTATGTCATTGAGTCTCGACGCTGATATGTCACTAAGTCTCGTCGATGACACGTCATAAAGTTTCGTCATTATGTCATGAAGTCTAGACGCTGATATGTCATGAAGTCTCGTCGTTGACACGTCATAAAGTCTCGTCTTTAAGTCAGGAAGTCTCGGCGCCGATATGTCATGAAGTTTCCACGCTGATATGTCATGAAGTCTCGTCGATGACACGTCATAAGGTCTGGTCATTATGTCATGAATTTTAGACGCTGATATGTCATGAAGTCTCGTCCTTAAGTCATGAAGTTTCGACACTGATATGTCATGAAGTCTCGTCGATGACACGTCATAAAGTCTCGTCGCCAATATGTCATGTCTCTTCTTCTTGTTTTACACGGGACTTCAGAAGAGACTTCATGACATAAAGGCGAAACGAGACGAGGCTTTGCGAAAGTCTCATCTAGTTGGTCGATTGGACTCTTCATGTTGAAAATCAAGCGATTCAGTTTTTTTTAGTGGAGTTCTTTTATTGATGACTGGTGAAAAATGGAATGATGATGTTGGCCTTTGACGCATTTATCGAAAACGCGGACGGATTGAATACGTGCCCAACCCAGCCATTTCCGATAGCTTATGATGCAGAATCCACCAAAGCGGACGCGTAACAAACTACCATAAAGGCTCATATTAGTCCAATCGGCGCTAACATATCGATGCCGAATCGTTTGAAATTTACGTCTCTTATTTTATATAGGTACTCGCACTATAATGGCTCGACCTATCCGATAAATTATTCATCCGGCATTCGCTACATCGAAAGCAATAAGTTCGACAAATATTTAAATGGCCTGGGATGGTCACGTTTATTATGCCATTTGTAACCATCCCATATTAAAATTGTTAACGACCGCATTGTATTTTGAAAAAATTAAATCATTCCATTATACCGGGATCACCGGATATCCCTGCATTTATATTTTACCGGAACTCGATGGTGTTTTGTTCCGTAATATCGATTGCGATCATATTAGCGTGAGCCATTACGAAAACACAAGGTTGCTCGATTCAGGTGTGATTCTGTTAAGTCCGTAGTCCGGACCTAAAGCAAAAAATTGATCAAGTTTGTCCATATTGGTTGGGAATTGGTTGAGTGCTGATTGTTAAGATGAAACACAATAATTAGCAGAAGAAAATTGATTATACAGGACGAGTCTCTGACCCTGACTAATATTTCAACAGTAGATTCTTGACGTCAAAAGAAACACTTTTTTCTTTTACCATTTGTTCAGAATCGGCTAGGTTTCAAAGATACAGGGTGTTAAAAAGCCATAAAAAATGTTATTTTTAGTTTTATCTCACAAGTGGTTTTTTCGAATGAAATGAATTTCAGAATATAGTTTTTCATTTATCTGATTAATCTTTTTCGAACACAAGATATCACCCACATCTTCCAGTTTTCTCATTATGACCATAAATTGCCAAAAATTCAAAGAATCCAACTCTTGAAACTAAGTTGGAAGATATCTAATGAATATTTGAACGTTTTGTGAAATAAAAGTATTTTTCATATTTTCTAGTATAATGCGCCGTTTTCGAGTAATTTGATGTTCAAAAATTAGAAAATATCTGTGAAATTTGAAAAATTGGGTACTTTGGCTGAATACAACTCTGTTTAAAAGATTCACAAATGTGTAGTGTCACAGATTTAGCTAGTTATTCTCAAGGTAATTTGGTTTTGCCAGGGGTGGCGCAGCTTATTATGAAAACTTTAAATGGCTATATCTTTTTATCAAGGCCGAATCGAAAAAAATGGTATAGGAAAAAAGTGTTTCTTTTAGCCTCAAGAATGTAGTGTTAAAACATTGCTACAAGTCATAGACTCACCCTGTATATCATTGTGAAAAAAGGTTTATGGAGCTTATATTATCGATTGAGATCAAACACTACTAATAATATACAGGGTTGGGATAAATTATGGAATCAAGTACATCTCTATAAAAGAAAAAAGACAATGTTTCTGAAATGGACAGTTTCTCCCTCTTTTCTGTGGACATAGACGTGAGTGTGGACCATTCAAAATTCCAGAAAAAACAATCGTAGATTGTGTGTTATCTCTTTCACATTTTTCTACCATAAAAATTCCGCTTAAAATCCGGTCTCTGCTCCGATTTCATAATTGCCATGGCAAGCCCTCTCTTTTGATTCTTTTCATTTCGGATTGATATGATAATTTGTCCGTTGCACAAAAGTTATTTCTATTAATACGTATTTGTTTCATCTGGCTGATTTTGTCTCATTTAAATAATAATTGTCACTTTTGCTCTACACAAAGCAGAGAGTGGGCTTATTAAAATTGAATAAAGATTCAACGTATAACCATTTCCGCTGTGTTATCTGAACATCGAATTCTGTATGGTCCATAGAATTCAGGATGACTATGATAACTAGTTTGGGTTTTGGGGAATACGTTTTACACCAGCCAAAAAAGTGTATAAATAAAAAATCATCAACTAATGTGTGTTGTGAATAAACTGTCTTTCACTTGACTCTTATGTAGATGTGTGAAATCGTTTAAGATTACTCTTTCTTGTGATTTATTCCATTGTTAAATTGTTTTTCTTTGTAAATTTTTTGATTCAACTTTATAGATATGCTTCGTGATTTTCCTGTGTAAGGGGCAATGTAATGTAAGAGTTGCATCTTCTTTGTAGCAGCTTAGCGTCTAGTACATTCTATCATGAAGAAATGATACGGTCTCATCAATCGAACATTTTCCCACAATTTCTGCATTCCTTCAGTATCTGCTGTGTTTCCCCAGACACCAAACTGCCAGCCAATAACTCCTCCACAGCCATGCGTGTAATTGAAAAGCCATTCGAATTATAAATAACACAGTCATTTCTACTCATTTAAGTCATTTGTCGCTATCTTCGTCATGAAATTCGCCTCGTACAAACACCACCAATATCTAATGGTTCTGATACACAGAGCGTGTAAAATTATGGCACAGCTCGAGTGTAAATGGTTGTTAGAAAGAATGCATTATCGTCATGCTCAAGGAACGGTGATTCCTTACCTGAGTGACATTAACAATTAAAAACCGGTGGAGTTGTCGGTTATCAATACAAACAATGAACTGATTCATTTTCCCGGGGTTATTAAACTCTGGCGATCCTTTTTTTTCGATTTTCCGCTTGGGAAACCTTTCCAAAATTGACTCAGAGTAGGCGAAAGATTGACTGGAAACAGGATCGAAAGTAATATAAATGGTAGGATTTTGACTGAAGAAAACTACTCTTCTACCACATCTTTTTATAATAACATTCTAAATTCTGGCAATTTTCATGCCCAGTGATTGGAATTTTCGAACGTGGAAAGTATTCTTCTGATCCTAGTAGTTATCGATTCATTAGTATTGAATGTTCCTTTCAAAATTTTATATTTGTCCTGATTGTAGATAAGAAATTTTGGAGAATTACTTTTTCTTGTGGCCTTTAAGGTCCAACTCTTTCCTTAATTCGACTGTAACGGATAAGGACATTTGGCACTATTTTCAACCAATAATAAGTTAGTGATCGAATAGAGTTCCTGGTTTTGAGCTTCCCAGGAAAATATGGTATATGTATACTTCATTATAAGTTGATTTGAACTCCAGGTGTAACTGTGAAGGCTGTTGGAAGGTGATTATTCACTAGGTAATATTCTTCAGACAAAAATGCCGCTGAAAAGTTGCAATACATATGAAACATGATTCGAAGAATATGAATCTCGGTATATCAAAGCTAGAAGGTATATAGAGTGAAATAGAAGGATTCAGTATCTTCGCAGAGCGTACCAAAGTAAAAGACTCCTATTTCATTATTATATCCTTTCAGTTTCCTCCTGTACCGAGGTTGCCTCGGTCACTATGAGTCCGTTTTGTATAAATCTTAATAAACCGGCAGATATGTGGCGATAAATTTCCATTTCGGCCGGGCGTAAGTCCTCATCAATCCTGCACGTACAAGCTCGTTCTGGACCGCTGGGACATTAAAGCACTTTCGTGTTCTTCATATCGTTCATTCATTTCTATAACGGCTATTTGTCAGAAGTGATTCGGAGGAACGAAAGGATATGGTTATGTCTGCAATGGAGCTTTTTACGATTTGAAAGCTTCCAGGTTTTTCTCAAAATTGGGAGAAATTCAGAAATGGAGTGCAACGTCTGAGGTTTTTGTCAGTAGTAACTTAAACAAAGGTTTTTTTAAGGAGTATCACTTCATTTTAACCTCATCTGTTCAGCCAGAAGGAGGCCCCAAATGTAGAAGAAGAAAATTAGGTAGGTCAGTGGGAAACAGGAGCATGTTTTCTTTTTCGAGTCACAAAGATCCAGCCCTGAAGATTCCTCCAAAGTGTTTTTGTCGTTTTTTTCTTCTTGTAGGAGAAATTTTTTACGATCAGAAGAGTATCGGCCACTAAGGCTTTTTTCTTCCTTTTCTAGCAATGATTCTTTGAGCCATACTCAGATCTACTCCATAAATCAACTTCTCCTTCTGCACATCTAATGATCATATAATTTTAAACACGAAAATGTATAAAATTAGTGACCAAAACCATTAGAGTAATTCCATATATAAGTATGATGGTAATCCCTCCCCTTTCCAGAGAAATTCACTTTTCTCAGCTGAATGACGTTCTCCCAACACGACTACTCCTTTATCTTATCGAAAAGCAATTTCACGCATGAAATCCCAGAAGCTATGGAATATACCTACCAGATTCCGAGTCCATGTCAATCCAAGCCATACAATGCCCACTCGGATCACGATCCATTTTATTATGACATAGAGATATTGTCCCCTAGTTTCTCAGAATTCCGAAGCAGCAGACAAGTGGATACTGTTTGGTCATAGCCCATTAAAGATGCATTTATCATGAAAATAGTCACGTATGTAATAATTCCACCGGCTATCAGCGGACATACGCGATTTTTCCTCAAGAGATGCCCCTGCGGCGTCCATATATGACTCTTATTTGATCCGTTATGCAGCAGGCCGCGACTCCGTAGCAGAAGCTGTAAATAAATCCGCTTTTAGATATGGAAACAGTATACGTTCTTTATGACCGCAAGTTTAATACAGGAAGAGATGAACTTTCTCGGTGTGTAGCACGCTCTCGTTAGTTTTTATTATTCGCAGAATTCAGGCAATCGACGCGCAAAAAAGCGGCGGTCGTTAAATACCAGAGAGCGACCAGTTATTCTTCCAATCATAAATTGAAAATTACGGACCTACATGATTTGTCTCTCAGAAATTTACACCTATTATGCCATTGCGGTTCTACGTGAGGTTATGATGGATAGGCTTGTTAATTGTTGAGAACAACGGTTTGCGCTTTCTGATGGGGAAATGCGTTCTTGTGATGCTGCTGATGGACCAGAAGCTGGTATAGATTCTGGGAAATGGCCAGCAGATGGAGTGGTGCGGTTCGATACGGTATCGGATCCAGTTCCTTGTGAATTGGGTTAGTCGGATGATGCATTTTCGAAAGGACATCATCATCGAAAATGATACGGTGGGGGATCATGGTCACAGTGATTCATGTGAATTGAAGTAGTACAAAGAATAATATCAAAAAAATGTTTCATTATGAAAATGTCTATTTTCAAGTCAGCTGTGTGGTGTATTATGTTTGTTGAACAAGCGATTTTTTGAGAGCTTCTGATTGTTAATGTATTTCTAATCAGATAATACTCCAAATATCTAGGAGTTAAGCTGGATTCCTCGCTGAATTTCAAAGCACACTTGGAAAATTTGCGTCGGAAGTTGAAAACTAGGAATAAAATCCTGCATAATCTAGTTGGTACTTCATGGGGTGCTGATGCTTCGAACGGCAGCCCTAGCCTGGGTTTTTTCGAATGCTGAATATTGTTTTTTTTGTGTAGCACTAAACTGTTCTTCTTCATAGGTTCCGGGCATTTTGCCTATTAACCAGTTGACTCTTATGGTTTCTGGACTCTCACACGATCATAGTCGTGTTGATAGTTGTATGCTGTCTATATCTTTCATAGGTTAAGCTCTCCTTTGGTTACATTTAAATCCTTAACTGATCTCTCGGTCTTCGGTGGTAGGTTCTTGACCTTCTAGCTTCTTCTGTTGGATCGTAGTCGACTAATCTTCGTGGTTCCTCATTTGGATGTTGTTTGGCTTTGTCGAATATTCTTTCTGCCTTTCTCTTCATAAATTCTGTAAGTGGTTCCCATTCCAAGTCCTTGTAGATTTGTTTGTTCCTAACAAACCAGGGTACTTCCATCGCCATTCTAAGGAGTTTATTCTCAGTGGCCTGTATTCTCTTGATGTGGGTCTTGGCTGCGAAGCCCCATGCCGCTGATCCATATGTGAGTTGTGGTCGCGCGATAGTTTTAATCATCGTCAACTTGATGTTCTTATTCATATGACTTCTTCTGCCTATGAGTGGATAAAGTCTACTCATTGCGGCTTTTGTTTTATCAACTGCACATTTGATGTGGTTTTTCCATGTTAGTCCTCTGTCAAGCTTCACTACTAGGTATGTTGCTTTTTTTTTCCCATTCAACCTCTTCTCCATCAACTTCAAGGTTTTATTCCATCCTCAATCTTCTCTTTTGCAGTAATATTGCTTGAGTCTTTCTTCCATTGATTTGGATTTTCCATTTGATGCACCTATTGAGTAATTCATATTGATGCATAGCTAAATCTTTCTATGAGAATTATTACTGGAACTATTAAATCTTCACCCATTCAATGGTTACCGGTTCTTTCAAACATTGTATCGCCCCATATTCGTAAATAGACTGCAGTTCTTGGAATGAACTTCACTTCTTTCTCGACTCTTTTCCAATTCTGTCCAATATTCCAAAAAATAGGATTCCAAGACTGAAGTCGCGTGAACCCATATGGTCCAACTCTTTCTCTAATTCTTATATAAGGGACAAGGACATTTGGGAGTCGGAATGGAATGCGTGCACTATTTTCAACCAAGAATTAGTTAGTGATGCCTCGTATAGAGTTCCTGGTTTTGATCTTCCTAGGAAAATAAGGTGTATTTTGAATCGTATAAGAACGATTTATGAATTTCAGAATAGTTTTAGAGCTATTTATGCAGTTTCCGAATGTTTTTTGAATTGAATTGTGAATTTTAGGTCAATTTTATACATAGAACTTGATTTATAGCCTCCCATTTTTCTGTTTTTGTTTTTTGTTATTCCAGATAACTTGGAGAAGACTTCCTAGATTTTCCTTTTCTTCGAGGAAAGGATCAATTTGAGCGGTGCGAGATGCCATTCAATTCTGTAAACAGATTCATCTCTTGCAATCCACTACACCTACGGGGAGACAATTTTTACACGGTGAAAATTCATTAATTTTTCACTTGAATTGATAGACAAACTGTGTTCTTTCGATGGACAAACTCCAGAAAAACGTTTTCGCAGAGTAATACAACTCATATCACAGAACGAACACAGCAAAAGAGAGAGCATGACGGTAAATGAGTTCACCGGGCTGGGTCCGGCATTTTTTGTTACCGAAACGGCGAAGTAAGCGGGAAAAGAGATACGGGAAAATGTTTTCCTAAATAATGAAAGTTTATGTGCGAGTGGCCAGCTGGTCATCATTGATTAGAGCCTGCATACCGGACGGAAAAGAGTACATCTGGTTGTTCTGATAGCAAACGGTTGAATTTATTCCCGAATTTATTCTCTCCCCTTCGGGCTCCCAGCTCGGTAGATTTATTATGGTGATGTATGAAGACTCTCTTTTGGGTTATCGATCTTGGCGTGAATATGGTGAAAATTTTATATGAGATCATCGATTTCTCGTTTCAGTATAGGTATTCAGAAACAGGTCAGAAAAGCCAAATGAATGCATCTGTAGGTTTTCATCGCCATATATTGATTAGCTTGAAAAACAGAAGCACTCAACTGAAATACGTCATTTTTATAACTAGTCACACGATGATTCATTGGAAAATTTTATGCCAATTTGACTTCAACGTCTGAAGCTTCTATCTAAGTTTTTGAAAAGATAGTATGGGTCCAGTAACGTGATTCTCAAAACTTGGATTGCTTCATCAACGATTCAACATTCTCTGGAATGACATGGGAGTGCCAAAATACCATAAAGCAACAGGCCAGAGGGAAAGTGACTCTACTATGGGTACCAGGACATTCTGGTGTTGGAAGTGAAGGAAATGACAAAGCCGATGAACTTGCAAAAAAAGCATCAAGGTTAACACCTGCTGGACCTGAGCCTTTCTGTTGGCTTGGAAATTACCTATATATGGCAGCGTACCAACAATGGGAGTTGATCAGAATAACCTTCTGGAGGAACACTCTGGACTTAATCAGTCAAAGAAATTGATTTCACCGACCTACACTATAAAACTGCTGAAGCTGATGGTGGGACTGCTGACAGGGCACTGTCAGTACAAATATCATTTGAACCATATGGGAAAGTCAGCAGATGAGATTTATAGGCTCTGTGGATCAGAAGCAGAGACAGCTGAACAAATGGTATGCAGGTGTCCACAGCTGGCTGTCCTAAGAACCATTCCTATGGGACAACCTGTCCTGGATACTCATGAGGTATCAGCCAAGGTCCCTGATGATTTTGTGGGTTGTATCAACACTTGGGTTCCTATAAATGAGTAGGGTACAGAACAAAAGATCTACATGGTCGCAGTTCCTGGAAGGCGGTTCAAATAATAATAATGATAACATTATCAGGACCATGATTTGATGCAAGAAGATATTGAAAATCTGCATCAAGCTACCAAGTTTTGTGAAACCAGGCTTGAAATGAGCAGGAAAAGTGTCAATTCCAGAATTGTTAGGAGTAAACGTATAGGTACATTATTTTTCTATTTCTAGTTTTTTTTATTGGGAGTACAAATTCGTTTGATCCATTTCGGAAAACTTCTTCGACTGGTACTAACGTCTCATAGTGGCAGCTGATTTTGTGGTCTCAGAGACTTCACTGACATCAGTCGCTTTGAATTTCATATAAGAACCTTGCTTTTTTCAGTATTGTTTATGTGTTAACTAACCAGCATTTGAAGAAGGTTTCAGACTACTGCCTCAATATATTCAGAAATGCTCAAATGAACATGTTACCACAACCCCTGTATTCTCCAGATATTGCTCCTTGTGATTATTGGTTGATACAACGAATAAAGCACGATTTGGCAAATTACCTGCACACTGATTTCGAAAAAATCGAAAATTGACTAGTAACTTGAACGGCCTCAAAAGACGAGGCATTTTTGGGAGATGGTATTCGAAAGTTGCCTAAGAGGAGATGGAGAAATGGTCTGTTCAATCTTTCAACGCACCGAGTATGGACTAATATGGAACAAAAATCGAACTCAACACGATACCCTTTCAATATGCCTTCACAACTCTCGTTTTATGAATATTTCGACGCATACAACTTTACTGATGGCTCACAGCACAAGTTAATAAGCAATTCCTCAACAGTTTTCAGAGAACGGTTCACGAACGCTTCACGAATGGTTCACGAACGCTTCACAAACGGTTCGCGAACGGTTTACGAACGGTTTGTGAACGTTTTCATAATCGTTCGCGATCCATTTATGATTGATTGGGTTCGCAAATTTGTACATTCACTGATAGGTTCAGAATGAATCCCTAAACCCATCAAGACCGAGTTGTGCCTGGCATTGCGTCAGGAACAACTTTCGCCAGGCTACCAACATCGCCTGGCACTAATCAAAAACTGAACGCAGAAGGAAGCGGCGCGTATTGAATCGGGCATCAATTCGAAGCTGCAAATGTAAATGCTTGATTCCATTACAAGCTGCAACCCTTTCCCGGTAGCCAATTGTCATTAGCGCCACTACGGACAGACGGTCCGATCGGGGGTGGCCATTCAGCTCACATGCGCCGCCATTTATATTAAATTCAAAGTCAATTTGCCCGCACAACGCAGTGATAAATTTCTACTTCCGCAAACCGGAATGGCATAATCCTGTAATTTTACATTCTAATCGATATCGTATCTCCGTGCGGGGGAGAGAAGCCTTTGAGATTATCGAATCTGATCAACGTGTCGTGAAATTACCTCTGCTCGAGTCGTCATATCGAGCTCCACGATCAATCTAGGAATGGGGAAAGGCCCGGTCAAGAAAAATTGAATTCTTTCTATTTCACATTTTCAGGATTAAGAAGCTTTCAGAAATTTATACAGGTTGAGTCTTTGACTCGTACAGATATTTCAAGAGTTGATTCTTGAGGTCAAAAGAAACACTTTTTTCTCATACCATTTTTTTCGATTCGGCTTTGATAAAAAGATATAGCCATTGTAAATTTTTATAATGAGCTGTGCCACCCCTGGAAAAAAAGAATTACCTTCAGAATATTTAGCTTAATCTGTGACACTATACATCTGTGGATCTTTTAAGTAGAGTTATATTCAGCCAAAGTAACCAATTTTTCAAATTTCACAGTTACTTTTTAATTTTTGAACATCAAATTACTCGAAGACGATCAAATATTCATTAGGTAGCGTACAACTTTGTTACAAGAGTTGGATTCTTCGAATTTTTGGTATTTTTATAGTACGTTATGGTCATAACGAGAAAACAAAAAGACGTGGGTGATATATCTTGTGTTCGAAAAAGATTGATCGAATAAATGTTAAACTATATTCCTAAATTAATTTCATTAGGTGAAACCGTTCATCAGACGAACTAAAAATAACATTTTTATGGTTCTTCAACAGCCTGTATTTTTTAAACCGAGAAGACTCGGAAAAAATGGTAAGGAAAAAAAGTGCTACTTATGACCTCAAGAATCTACTTTGAAATATTCGTAGTACCCAAAGACTCACCCTGTATAAATATTACAACCATACATAATTCATCTCAACTATGATAAAATGTTAGTCAAAAATTCTCTCTTCTACGTGGTTTTCGCTGAAAATACAGTGGGTGGTTGTCCATAAACCTTAATATTGAAATATGGGGTCGAATATGGGCCACTCCTTAGGTATTGGGCTAAAAAATTTAAGATTTTTCCTTCGTTTTCTTCGATGAAACGGTAAGCACAAAAAATATATCCTTGTGGGTTTAGAGCACTATATAGACTCCAAGTGTTCAGAAAATAATTTCCACTGCAAGGAGTTCAGGTAATCTCCAAGAAAACCTCTTAATCAACAGGCATTGCACACATTTTCCGTGGAACATATGGGCCGTTTGCCTGACTGGAAACAAATTTGGTTACTTCCAAACCAATCAGAAAACTTTTTGAAACACAATTATACTAACTACATAATCAGGATGATGTGACTTCTTCACGATGTGGACAGTCTTTCTATATAATTAGTTCCCAAAAGTGTGTTTGATCCTCAGTCGAGGACTACATTTTCACGAAAACCATTAAATTTTCGATCTTTCAACGGCTGATAAATGATCCAGATCCGGAACTATCAGTCACTATTCCATTCCTTCCTTTGCATCGTTAGTATGATGCGTTTATAGCAGAGACAAATCATGCAAGTAGCAATCAGACTGAAGGAACATTATATCCTGACCACACTGCACAAGGGTCTATCTAGCCGGTGGACGTATATTTCGTTTTGGGAGGTTGCCAACCCTGATTCATGGCGCATCGGCAATCACCATTAGTCCTCCTAATGGTAATGGTAATAACAGGGGATACAAATGTTGATTATCGTAATCTTGAGGTGCTGATTAATGGTCATTTTTAATCTCCTGCACAGTATCAATCCCTGAGTTCTCTAGCGGAAGGTGACGGAAATTTATGATGGGTATAGATTGATAATATCAATTTATCACCCCAATTTGAAATTCTCCTTCCTACATTCTTTTTATATCAGCCTACTGTTTCTGATTCGAAATATTCTGTAGTCAGGTTGGGCAAGAGTCATTCATCCATCCCAACAGTACAATTTTTCGAACTTGTTTTGAATTTTCTCCCCTAACATCTAAAACAGGAGAACTGTTTCAGCTTTCTGACCGGTTAGGCAAATCTTCTATCGCTTTTGAATGCAGTGTACGACTCTAACGTACCTACGTGTGATTTATAAGCTCTGAAAATGCTCTGCATAGTTACAGATTTCATAAAAACATTTCGAATTGCATAACGTTAGAAGTTTATTTATGAATAGTGAAAATTTAAGATCCTAGAATCGTTCCTACATGATGGAAATACACGTTTAAGTTTATTTTATAAAGAATAATCCTGAATTCATTCGTGTATTTATCCAGAACAATTATATCTGTGTTATGAACTTAATGGAATAATAGACTGGAGGATTCATAACACCTTCGTATGAACCAGTTTCGACTGTTTGAAATGTTTTATAAACAGAAGGAGCAAGTGTTGAGAGGAGTTGGAAATGATGATAAAAATGCCATTGAGAAGCTAGGTGAATCATGCAATTGATTTTTGGATGAGCGATAGTGTTGATTCCTGCTTGAGAAGATTGGGGTCGAAGCAATTATGACTCTCTATTGAGAATATATTTCTCAAAGGAATTCTGATGATATCTGGCATGAATAAAAATGATACCCATTTAAAATTTTCACAACAGTCACTGAAAAAGATACGAAATGTCTACTAATTTCAAAGGTGTCGGATTCCTCAAACCCACCAATCTAGTTGAAGACACAAAACACTACCTTGTGGAGAAATAATAGTTCTTGGTGATCTTAATGTTTCCACATTTTCTATAAGGGATTCGCATTTCTGACAATCAAAGTTTTCGAAAAATTTTTTTGTGGCTTCTCGGTATTTTGGAAAATATATTCGTGTTGCTCAAGAGCCGACCACGAGCTGCTTCCATCTATCTACTCCGAGATGAAACCTCACTAATAAACATCGAAATTTCAAATGGATGCAGGCCCCCCAACGCATTTTCTCCTAAATCGGATGGGGAGTTGTTCCGTATGGAAACTGCCTCCCTTGGAAAGCATCAATTCGATGAAAATATTCAAATTTATGTCTCAAGGTTTATTATTAAGCAAAATGCTAATTTTAACGGCCACAATCTGCGTGCTTCGACGTCCCTTGATGGCGATTGTGGGGAGCCAGATTCGTAGGGATGAGCTAATTAAAAAATATCGTCTTTTTCAGTTTCAATGACGCGGTCTGGCATCATGCAAAACGGGAGGTTGGTGAGGGATAACATCAGGATTGGATTTTGGATTTTGTTGAGTCTTCGCGTCACCGTTGGTTGAATTGAAGGTAGGTGAAGTTTAGCTGCTTCGGTCTCTTGTTTTTTAGCTGATACGAGGATGTATCGATATCTGGTTAGCCTAGACCAGTTCCATGCATAACAAAAAAATTGCGTTAGCATAGCATCGAACAATAACTGATTATAAGTGTCAGTGTGAAGTTTGAGGTCAAAAAATTAAACCAGAGTCACGCAATAAATTGAAAGAAAGAAGATATCCACCGAAATTGTGCAAATCAAAAAATTGGAGTAAAGAGCCATCATCAAGTAACCTGTATTTAAAAGGGTTAGGAGGTAAGCAGATTTACGAAGATATGCTTAATACCCTTGGTGATCAATGTCCTTCGTATGCGATCGTGAAAAATTGGACTGCAAGCTTCGAAAGATGTAAATTTTCCATTGAAGATGACGACCGATCGGGAAGGCCAGTTTCTGTATCAGTTCCCGAAAATATCGATGCAGTTCATGACATGATTTTATTGACCGTCGAATTGGGCTAAAACGGATATCTGCAGCACTGAATATTCCATACGAACGCGTTCATCATATAGTTCACGACAATTTGGACATGAGAAAAATTGCTGCAAAATGGATCCCCAAATGTTTGAATGTTGACCAAAAGCGTGCAAGAGTAGAAGCATCGCGTGCGATCTGTGCTCGATTTGAAAACGATGTAGACTTTTTAAACCTAATTGTTACTATGGATGAGACTTGGGTACATTTCTACGATCCAGAACCAAAGCAACAATCGATGGAATGGCGAAACTCTGGTTCTCCAGGACCTAAGAAGTTTCGTGTCCAAAAATCTGTCGGAAAAGTTCTTCCTTCAGTTTTTTGGTATTGCCATGGAGTAATCATGATTGATTTATTGTATAAGGGTAGAACAATAACCGGAGATTATTATTCGACATTATTGAACACTCTACGGGGAAAAATTAAAGAGAAAATTCGCGGAAAGCTATCCAAAGGAGTTTTGTTTTTGCAGGACAACGCCCCTGCACACAAATCTCATGTTGCCTTGCAAAAAATTCGTGATTTAGAGTTTGAATCACTAGAACACACCCCTTATTCACCACATTTGGCTCCATCCGACTATCATCTCTTTCGTCAACTGAAACAAAGGTCGTAAATTTTCTTTAAACGAGGAGTTAATAAATGCTGTGGAGGTTTGGTTTGCATGGTAGAAAAAACATTTTTTTTAAAGGTCTGGAGACGTTGCAGGTTCGCTGTAATGAATGTATCCAATTAAGAGGAGAATATGTTGAGTAATGAAATATTTTGACATTGGAATTTTGTTTGGTTCTATAGTAGGCTAAGAATGTTTCAATATATCCTCGTACATCCTGTCTGAGTATCCCAGCCTACATAGTGAGATTTACTCGATTATGAAGAATTTCTTCAGAGTTTAATGCTCATTTGAACAAAATTAATTCCTTTTAATTATTTCGTTTTTTCCACAACAATTTATGTACAGGTACACGAGGAGCTGTATCGATATGAATGTATAAAAACAGTTTTTGTCTTCAAAAAATCACAAATTTTTGGTTTTAATGGAGGAGTTCAATAAATAAATGATTTCCTTCTATTGGAAAAGAACAACAATCTATTCATTTCATGTTCGATACATGTGTGTGTAATTTTCAGTATCAAATCATGAAGTTCAGGAAGGTTTAAGTAATTTGCAATATCCAGAGAAATTGCTTGATTGCAAATCAGCTTCAATCGTAGTAGCTCCAGCGAAAATTTTCGGATATCGATTTCAACATCGAGTCCGACACTGTCCTTCCTCTGCAGATTACCATATTACGACTGACCATTCGGAACAGAACCGAAGAGGGCCCGCACCAACAAAGGACTGCTTAATTTTCCGGAAGGAACCCGCAGCTTTTTTCCACCCCCGACGTCTATTGGAATTATGACTCGCCGACTTGATATTTTAAAAGTGCAGAAGGGCGGGCTTCGAAGGAAAGACCGCTCGACTCGATTGACTGGAGTAATTTACAAATGAACATCGCTGCCCGAGATTATGAGCGCCGAGGGGAGAGAAAAATGTTGGAATGAGTTTTCTCTTGTAGAATTAAAATTCAAATTATGGGGGTGGAAAGTTTGCTCGGGGTGAGTTTGCTTTCTTGTTTAGACGGAGATTTTGGGGGACCAGCGTTTCAGTGCTCCCTTGCTTCCGCAATGGTTTATGTCATTTTTTTCGCTCGTACTTAACAAACTGTGCTGAATACTCACGATGAGACTAGGCAATCGCTTTTTTCGTCAGTTATTTTCATAATGAGTATTGTGGAGATTTGAAACCATCAAGCGCTTTCTGCTCATCAACGAAAAACATTGTTTTTAATATCTGGCGTTTCAGAATTAAAATCGGTATAATCTATACGATGATCTTTCTGGGAGATGCGCGTGTCAAAAGTTGACCTTCGAAAATTTTTAGATGAGTCACTTAAAAATTTGGCAAGACGAAACGGCTGCACCAAGAACTATGAAATTTCGAGATTTATTAATAGAAGAGCTGTTCTTTCAGAGTATGTATCACTTTTAGCTCTAAGATGATTTTTGTGGAAGATACGCTTTTCGAAAATTGACCTTCGAAAAATTCGGAAAAAGATAGATTTAAAAATTCTTCAAATCCAATGGTTTTCAACCAAGGTCGATGAAATTTGGAGGTTTATTACTAGAAGAGCTGCTCTTTCAAAATATGTATCACTTTCAGCTATACGATAATTTTTAAAAAATCAAGGGGCACCTAAAAATATGTACGAGGATATATTGAAAAATTCTTAGCCTACTATAGAACCAAACAAAATTTCAATGTCAAAATATTTTATCACTCAACATATTCTTCTCTTAATTAGATACATTTATTACAGCGAACCTGCAACGTCCTAGACTCTTCAAAAAAAATGTTTCTTCTTGCTCTGCAAACCAGACCTCCACAGCTTTTATGACCTCCTCGTTGGAAGAAAATTTACAACCTTTTAAACTTTTTTCAGTTGAGGAAAGAGATGATAGTCGGATGGAGCCGAATCTGGTGAAAACGGGGGATGTTCTAGTAATCCAAACCCTAAATCACGAATTTTTTGCATGGCAACATGAGATTTGTGTGCAGAGGCGTTGTCCTGCAAAAACAAAACATTTTTGGATAGCTTTCCGCGTCTTTTCTCTTTAATTTTTTCCCGTAGAGTGATTACTGACCACTCTACGTCGAATAGTAATCTCCGGTTATCGTTCTACCCTTATCCAAAAGATTACTCTACGGCAATCCCAAAAAACTGAAGCAAGAACATTTCCATCAGATTTTTGGACACGAAACTTCTTAGGTCTTGGAGAACCAGAGTGTCGCCATTCCATCGATTGTTGCTTTATTTCTGGATAGTAGAAATGTACCAAGTCTCATCCATAGTAACAATTCGGTTGAAGAAGTCTACATCGTTTTGAAATTGAGTACAGAGCTAACGCGATGCTTCTTCCCTTGCACGCTTTTAGTTAACATCAAAATATTTGGGGATCCATTCTGCAGCAATTTTTCTCATGTCCGAATTGACTATATGATGAAAGCGTTCGTATGAATATTCAGTGCTTCTGATATCCGTTTTAGCCCAGTTCGACCGACGGTCTGATAAAACCATGTCATGAACTGCATCGATATTTTCGGGAACTGACACAGAAACTGGCCTTCCCGATCGGTCATCATCTTCAATGGAAAATTTACCTCTTTTGAAGCTTGCAGTCTAACTTTTCACGATCGCATACGAAGGACATTGATCACCAAGGGTATTAAGCATATCTTCGTAATTCTGCTTACCTCTTAACCCTTCTAAATACAGGTACTTGATGATGGCTCGATTCTCTCATGTTTCGATTTTCACAATTTCGGTGGACATCTTCTTTCTTTTAATTTATTGCGTAACTCTGGTTTACTTTTTTGACCTCAAACATCTATGCCTCAAACTTCACACTGACACTTCTATTGAGTTGTTGTTCGTTGCAATGGTAACGCAAATATCAATATACATCCTCGTATATATAATTATATATTATTTCCAACTGTACGGAGTCATTGAGATTTTGATATCTTCAACGACACGACATTCTTGAAAAATTCGATTCATTCTAAACAAATTTCCAATAAATGATCAAAACCCAATCAGATGGAAAACAAACTCCCAGAACTGAATTCAAATGAGCTATCACCCTCAAGGTTTCATTGTATTCGAGAAAATTAAACGAAACCAGGTGAGTCGAGCTATATTCCTCATTTCACCGGAGAAGCGAATATCAAAATCGCAAAAAGAGATTTATAACCATGCCATAAGCCATCGCAATCTTGGATAATGGCCTATGCTTCAGCCGAAGACTACCCCAGCCTCTCTCTCTTCGCTCCTCCGGACCCGTACAGAAATGGCGGACTGGAATTAATTAATTGGCTCACAAAATAAAGACCATAAATTCTCATAGCGTCACAAATTATGGTCGAGATAGGGAGTGTCGCTGCGAGAAATAAAATAACCATATCTGGAGCTGGTACCGGAGAGGAGAGAAATTTCCAGCCCTGATACATAAATGAAGTGTCTTCTCGGTTATTGTCACTCCCTGTTTCTTCGGAAGTCTGATGAAAAATGTCCTTTCGCGGAATCCAGCATATACAGGCTATTTCTTGGAAGCTAATATTATCATATCAGTATAATATTAGGGTGAGTTTCTTGGAATTCAATGTTCGGCAACTGAATAGTTCTTAAAATTCATTTTAGGCCTGAAATGTTTCCATGAAAATGTAGACCACCCACTAGGGTAACCAACAGACGAAAAAAGTTCAGGGCATGCCGCTCGAAAAATAAACTTATCTATAGAGATTTTTTGAGGTTATTTTCAAAAAATTGCAGAAATCTCTCCGAGATTGCAAGAAAAAAATCTTACATTTATCTCGAACGGTTTTCAAGAGAAGGACTCTAGCTAAAACTACTATAACCAAGAAATATTTAAATGCACCATAGTGATAACTCTACATTCAAACTCTTCGTGGACCAGTTTGATAAGCTTGAATAAACGACCAAATGAAGGCGATGAGTATTATCTCTAGCAAATCAAAACCTACCTTGAACACAAAAAAGGGAAAAATAAATAATAATAAATAATAAAAGAATAAGGAATTTAATACCTGTAGAACAAATAAATATGATGTAGTATTACAACAGTCCTATCGTTCTGTATTCAGGTCAAGAGGTGAATAATAAATAAACACGTAGATAATCTCATGAAACGTCTTTGACTTATGAAATTTCCACTTGTCATCACGCAGAACCAGTGGAAATTGAAAACAAGTCGTATAGTAGTCAAACCGATAAAGAGAATAAAATTTCTAATTCACAACAAACGAGAAAGTAACGTTACCTCGATTGCCTGTCTTCCGTCTCCAGAGGATAGGTTATCTCCCTAATAAGTCAACTGTTTAACACCTTGTCCACCTACTGTTCCTACCGGGTGTTGTAGGTCATTGAGGACCTAGTTTGCTGGTGTTGGCTGGAGATGCACGGAATGGAGAGAACACGGAGAATGAACATGATTAATGACAATAGTTGGTGACCATGTGCGTCCAGATATGTGTGTGTGTGTAAAATTATAACACTATTAATCATTCCCGTGCAGATGGCGTCCTCTTAATCAACTTTTCTGCACCTATTTTACCGAATCTCCAATGCATTTTGATGAACGGCCTCATCGTGACTCGCCTAAAATTTGTGAGGAGCGGAAAATTGGATTGGAAGGATTTGGTTCAACATTTCTCGATCTTTTCTGAATTCGTATGTGTCAACTGGTCATTAACTGAGTTATACACTTTATTCGGAGAAAATTCTTAATGAAATTCTGTCAAAAACAAGAGAATGCCCGAAGACGGTTGGAAAATCCATAATAGTAGAAATAATTCAATAGGATTCACATAGATATTTTATTTCAAGTCAACAATGACCTAATATGAAGTTGATCTGAACCATGTGGATGTAGGACGACTAATTGAGTAAATTGCGTGCTTGTGGTTGCAAGATAAATATTACTAATATGTCTGACTAGATTATTAGTAGAACTTGAATGAATTTATTTCCAAATTGATGCGAAAGACTTATGGGCACAATTTAGGAGAATAAAATTTTCTTTGACGTTTATTGAATCACTTTTTGACAGTTTTCAATTCCACCAGTATTTTTCATTGGAACTATGTGATGCTTCAATATTTTTAGAATGAAAAATCGATTCATGAATTGAATCAATAAAACCAATTCAATTTGCAACTTTTTGGTACCAATTTCGAATGTTCGAAAAAGATTAATCAAATTAATGAAAAACTATATTCCAAAATTCAGTTCATTCGATAAAACCGTTTGTGAGATTGAACTAAAAATATCTCAACAGCCTGTATCTTGTATACCTAGCCGATTCGGAAGAAATGGCGAAGGAAAAAAGTGTTTCTTTTGACCTCAAGAATCTACTGTTGAAATATTTGTACGAGTCAAAGACTCACCCTGTAGGTTGAGTAAATCTGAAACCAGATTTATTTGAGACGCACGAAAAAAGCAGAGACGAGAGACAGAGAAGAATTCCACAGTAGAAAAGTAATAATTCATGAAACCATCAGCATCCGAACCTGACCATTAAATGATTCCTGCGAATTTTCGAAAAATCCTCCCGAATATTTGCTCTCTTAAACCTCGGTTTCCGCATCAAAATCAATCGTTCGCTGAAACCGAACGATATTATTGAGCAGGATCAGTCACTGCCGTCACTCCCGTCCAATAAATTATATTTTCGACACCCATCCGGATGATGGACAGTGAGTGACAGGCAGCAGACAGACGTCACACATTAACGTTCTTCGACCGATTCCTGTCTGCAAAGAGCACCAAGTGTGGCCGCTACAAAGGACGCGGGACACGCGGCGTTGCGTTTACATCTCCAGACACGAAGCTGCAAAAACCGAGTCCGGTGTATAATCCGGTTACAAGTACGGTATGACGGACCTGCTCCGCATATCGTTATCGATTATAACCACTCCGGATTATAATAGAGTCTCTCTTGGACGGTGCTGGACCAAACAAGGTCTTGTTGCCAATTACATTCCACGTCTGTGTAAATGCCTGCGCTGCTGCCAGGCCCTTGCAATAATTAAACATTACCTAGGGACCACTATGTAACGTCCGACCGTATACATGAGTCCTTTCATATACATGCTGACGTTTGTGCTTCTGGAATTGGACGAGATTGATTTTAGGGTTTTTGTCGGTCTGAAAAAGTGAACTTGAAGCGGGCATGACTAGGAGGAATTAGATGGATCGATTATAGATGGATTTCCTGAAATGTAAAGATATGAATTCGATGACTCTAGTTTGAGGGACAATTAGCTAAGTGAGACTATGGTTTTGTAGAATGAAAAATAACAATAACATAACTGAAAAGTAGACTAACCCTTTGAAAAAAAAAATGATTTAGTGTCAAACTCATGACTCTAGAGAGGAGATTTCAGAGTTTCCTGGCCAAATGGTGCAGTGTTTCAAGAAAATCAATCATGATTACTCCATGACAATCCCAAAAAACTGAAGCAAGAACTTTTCCAGCACATTTTTGGACACGAAATTTCTTAGGTATTGGAGAACCACAGTGTCGCAATTCCATCGATTGTTGCTTTGTTTCTGGATCGTAGAAATGTATCTACCCAAGTCTCATCCATAGTAACAATTCGGTTCAAGAAGTCTTCATCGTTTTCAAATCGAGCACAGATCGAACGCGATGCTTCTACCCTTGCACACTTTTGGTCAACATTCAAACATTTGGGGATCCATTTTGCAGCAATTTTTCTCATGTCCAAATTGACGTGAACTATATGATGAACGCGTTCGTATGAAATATTCAGTGCTTCAGATATCCGTTTTAGCCCAATTCGACGGTCTGATAAAATCATGTCATGAATGTCGATATTTTGGGGACTGACACAGAAACTGGCCTTCCCGATCGGTCATCATCTTCAATGGTAAATTAACCTCTTTTCAAGCTTGCAGTCCAATTTTTCACGGTCGCATACGAAGTATATTGATCACCAAGGGTATTAAGCATATCTTCGTGAATCTTCTTACCTCTTAATCCTTTTAAATGCAGGTACTGGATGATGCCTCGATACTCCAATTTTTCGATTTTCATAATTTCGGTGGAAATCTTCTTTCTTTTAATTTACTGGTTTACTTTTTTGACCTCAAACTTCACACTGACACTTCTAATGAGTTATTGTTCGTTGCTATGGTAACGCAATATTTTTTTATGCATGGAACTGGTCTAGGCTAACTAGATATCAATACATCCTCGTATAACGAAATTTCCAAATGGTTTCCATGAAAAATCCGTTAAGCACTCGTGTAAGACAAACTATTGAGCCCCACAGATGAAAAATAATTTCATTGCAATGAGAAAAATGCAATATTGCATATGTTCATAGGTTCATTATTTCTTTACTTTCCATTCTTCCGAGCAGAGAACCTCTACACCACTCCTGTTCAATTTTTCACGTCTACGTGAAGGATTTGGATTCCGTTCCATCATTCGGAGTAGTCGGTCGAGTGTCCCTAAAAAGCCGAGAGAAATATGAAATGGTGCAAAAAGCTGGTGTTATCCTTAATGAGAGTCTTTCGGTGACAGGTTAAATTGAAATGTATGGCCTCCAGGGCCTAGGGCCTTTTTACCAGGCGACTTGATATAACTTGATGTATCGCGGTCACTTCGTCTAGGGACACCTACACACTCTGACCCTAGAAGCGAAAAAAGTGATGTAATAGTTTTATTATACTAGTAAAAATACGTCTTGAGGTCCTGGGGGGTGAACCCCAGCCCGGAGAGTTTCGTGACAAATATAACAGGGGTGTTTGTATGAAATATCCGGATGATTTTCGTTTTCACTCAAGAAAAATCCCTTTGTCCACTCTCAGGCTAAAGTCATGAGGATATTCCGAAAATGAGATCAAGAAATGAAAGGTAACTTAAACATTGCAATAAGGAGAAGAATTTTAAGAAAGTTGAGTTTATAGAATTTCATAACATTGTTCTGTGAAGTTGAGTGTAGTGAAAATTATTCAAGAAGTGATTGAGTGGATAATAAAACAGTGTGTATAATTTGTAGCGTTTTCCCCAATGCCAGATATGCCTGAAACCATATCGATCTACCCACTGCGAAGCAGAAATCGGTATTAATAAAACGCTCTTTATCAGATAGCATTCGTTATATTCCATGATTAAGGTCTATAAATGGTCATGTAATTCCAGTTTTAATTATTTTCCATCGTATACGTAAACGAAGAAGGGGTGTTGTTGGTAGGCAGGAATTATAAGAGGTGACGCCGAAAATAGCTTCGCCTAAATTGAAAACATAATGAATGACTGGGATGATTGTAATCTTTTCTAGAAATCGTGGGGAATTATTGATTTATTGCCGCACAAACCGTGCCAGTTCATCTGTTCCTTACGGACGAAAGCACGTATTTTTTGTTCCGCTCTGAAAATAGACGCCCAGACCCATCAGTTATTTTTCTTCCGGAATTCTGAGATTTGAGTCATTTGATCTCTTTTATGGTCTTTTCTTGGAAAAATTTGTTTTTTAACGGATCATGCTCCTCTGCTCTTTCGTTCTACTTACACCATAGAAGGCATGACTGAAGCAATGTGAATTTCAATTCCTAATCACATATTGAGTAAGCACCTGGAGCACTTACATATTTTCACTGGAGAAAATTACAGATCTCACTCTTTTTGTGATAGGTAAGTTAGGTTAGGTAAGGTTACAGATCTCACTCTTGTTGTGATATGTAGGTTAAACTATGAAGCTACTCTAAGACTATCCAGGGAAGTTACCATCAATGAGGGAATTAGAAATCAGAGAGCCTGATCACCTCTGATTAAGAATACTAGTATTTAGAAAAGCTCCTCTACGAGGCTAAGTAGAAAAGAAGATTATGAAAGAGAGCCCACAATCTCAGCTCTCAAAAAGAATACCATCAAATGGTACACAGATGGTTCTTAAATCTCGATTTTAACATGGTAACTCTGGTGAAATCTTCCCGGGCTGGATCATTCAAAGAAATTTCTTCGAAACTTTAATACTGCGAGATCTATGAGGTATCTTGGTCTTAGCAAGAGTCTACCCTCACTGGTTTCTTCATAGGATCATTGCCTCCAGAGAAAGCACCTAATGAGAATGGGTCTAGCTTGAAACGACGAGTGCAGATTCTTTGGGGAGGAGAGGAGTCAGATCATATGGTGACTGACTGCCTGGTCATTACTAGTCAACGAAAAACAAGAAACTTCTTGAAGCCATCCCAGGTACTGGAGTTCACTAAAGCTCTACAACTGGAGGGCAAGATATAGAGCACGTAAAGGCGAGAACAGACACGATACACCTTAAGATAGCTGTGCAATGAGACCCCCCTTAAATCTATTCAATGACGTCTAAATAAAACGAGTGTTACTGAAAGTATCAAACAATGTGTGTAGCTATAGAAATACGGTTGAAATCTTCGAAAGCAACAACGCACCAAGTAGAAACTGAAAGAGCCTCAACCTTAATACATTGGTGATTTATAATCCATCGACTGTAATGCGAACTATCCATAAAGAAGATCCGAATACGCGCTACCTCGACAGCTTTTATGATGACGCTACGACTCACCAGAGAATATAACTGACGATATATCGATAACTCATTTCGACTGAGCCACATATTACCCCCAGACGTCTCTCTATCTTTTTCCATTCGGATCATACGTGGAAATAATATTTATGGCCGAATCAATTTCGGTATATGGATCCGGATATACCCTTCGGTTTCTGCAGGGATATTTCGGTAGATCATAAGGATATTGTGAAGAATTCACACTTATGAATTATGAGAGCTTTATAGTTCAAGTTCAACGATGACATGTTCTTCAGAGGAATTCTCATAACCCGAAAAAAACGTTTTCTAATGAGAGCTCATGTACAGGGTGGGCAAATTTCGATGTTTTCGCACTACAGCTTTTGAACCAGAGGAGATAGACAAAATCTGATACCCCATTCTCGTTCTCTTTTTCTGAGAAACAAACAAGGATAGTAGTCATTTTTGGCCACCTTCTTTTGTTTTCGAGTTATAAGCGAAAATTGGAAAAATGGCGATTTCGAAATAAATGTATATCTCTGGTGATACTGATGATAAAGCTCTTAAATTAAAACATTATACAGATACTTTTTTAAATAGAATCCAGTGGCATGCTCGCCTTTTTAGCAGGATTTTTAATTACGAAGCTATGACCCAGAGTTATGTTTTTTCAAATGGGAACACTAGATTTCTGTGCAATTTTTTGAAATCTTAATTTTTACTGATTTCAAAAATATATAACAGCATATGGTTTGCATCAATATAAATAATAAAAAATGGTCAAAAACCTTTTTTCTCAATATTTCTATGGTTTCAACTTTCGTTGAGAATAGAAAAATGTAGCATCTTATTATTACCACAGTCTCCTTCTATTAGTCCTCTTGTTTCTATGCTTCTTACTCAATTTCTCCAAGATTCAAATTTTATGAAAATTGGTAAAAAGCATAGGAAAAATGACATTGCCGGAAGGAGACTGCTCTTATTATAGGAAGCTTTATTTTTCTGTGCTCGTCAAAAGTTGAAACCATAGAAATATTGAGAAAAAAAGTTTTTGACCATTTTCTATTATTTATATTGATATAAACAATATGATGTTTTATATTTTTGAAATCAGTAAATATTTAGCTTTCAAAAAATTGCACAGACTTCTAGTGTTCCCATTTAAAAAAACATAACTTTGGGTCATAGCTTCGTAATTAAAAATCCTGCTAAAAAAGGAAGCACGCCACTGGATTCTACTCAAAAAGTGCCTGTATAATGTTTTAATTTAAGAGCTTTATCATCAGTATTAGCGGAGATATAAATTTATTTCGAAATCGCCATTTTTCCTATGTATTTTCGCTTATAACTCGAAAACGAAAGAAGCTGGCCAAAAATGACTACTACTCTTGTTAGTTTCTCAGAAAAAGAGAACGAGAATGGGGTATCAGATTTTGTCTATCTCCTCTGGTTCAAAAGCTGTAGTGCTAAAACATCGAAATTTGCCCACCCTGTACTTTCTCTGATTTTGAAGAAGTCTGGCAATTTTTTCGAAAAAAAACTGGCTTAAACATTTTTTTACACGTAAAAACGCGCCTTTTGATAAACTTTCATTTTGAGATTTGTATGAAATTCTACTTGTTTAACACTGATTTTTCTCAATACTGCATTTCAAGAAAAAATTGCAAGAGACGAGAGAGTTTCTCATTTGAGCTTTCTAACGGTGTCCACCTGAATTTCGAAAGAATAACAGAATTTCTTTCTGTCAGTATTGCCACTAGTACCTACCACTATCTTGCATTGGTGAATGCTGCTGCTTTTTCCTTTTATTGCAGTTTTCGTAGTTACGGTTTCAGATTCAGATTTATCATTTTCAGTTGAAGTAGCTTTAGTTTCACTGATCATTTCATATTTTTACTGAAAATTTTCTCTCTTTTGTTTGTTAGTGAATATTTTGAGTCTGAATCTGAGCCAAATGGCTCAGCAGTCGTTATGTTTACTGAAGAGTCAATGTCACTTATGGTAAAATAATACTACCACTTTGTGGTTATCAAGAGTAGGTACAGAAAAAAGTTGTAGTTCAGTTCAAATCCGATTGGAAGGGTGATGACGTAGAAGGTGGCAAAGTCAAGGTCAATTGACAGAACTGGGTCCGCTAGAGGTCGCGTATCAATAGACAATGGTAATAGGTGAAGTTAAAAAGAAGATAATACGAAATAACTTCAACTTTTGTTGAGATAATGATCTCTTTTTCACTTTTCAGTAATTCTTGTTTTTTCCACTTCAAATTCCTTCCTGACCCGATGAAATCAATGATTCAGCGTCGAAATTGAAAGCACTTTTTCCCGAGGCATCAAAGACCCAACTGCCCCACCGAAGTCTCTCCCGTAAATAAGGCGGATGAAAAATCCATTTCTGCCCGACTTATTGATATCACCCTTGGGGTTAGGAAATATTCACCCTGCGACTTATGACGCTCTCCTATATGGACGCCACTTTAAAAGCCATACGTCAAAGTATCATTTCTGAACGGGCGGAAATTTATAAAAAAAGCAGACGCTTAACGGGTGCACGCAGAGCTGTATGAATATTTCGCATTTTGTTATCACGAGTTTGACGTGTGGTCCCTGGGGACCGACGGAGATTCCTAAGATATAGAGTGTCCGAATTCCCCGGGGAGAATCGCCCTGCAGACTTATAGGGGACAAAATATTGAATATGCCTGTCTGGTCGGGTATAACCAGCAACTATATCAAAGATAGTTAGGGTCCAACGGGCGAGGAATAATTCATGGTTAGCTCCACAGGAAGGGCTACGTAGAGATATCAGTCTTGTGCCATCCCAATAAACACAGATACGTGGAAAAAAATTTTAAGAGCTCTTCACGAGTCTCGGAATGCGTTAATCACATATTCAGATATGATGATGAAAAAATTGCTAGAGAGAAGAAAGTTTTTCAATAGAAAGGGTTCTCGAACGGTTCAACAATTTTCAATGAATTCGCATGCGGTTAATGTTGTTTCAAGAACATTGCGGCCCAGCAGAAGCTTCAAAATAGGTATAGCATAGGCTGACCAGATTATCCCAAGTTCAATGTCATCGTAGAATATGTTCTCGAAAATTGATTTTTCTTTTTCTCATTTGACTTGTCCTATACATTGTAAATGTCTTAAGGTACCAATAAATACCTAATTATTATTATTATATCAATGTACTAAGATGAACAGCCACAAATACGCGTCAGTTGTCCTGTTAATTGTTTATTCATGTGAAATTTTTGTTCAAAGGTGAAGTTCATCTTGACTTGAAACTTCCTTCAATTCCTTTTACTTATATTGATGCAAGATGATTTTTGTTGAAGAATTTAACATTCTTGTAATTATCTGTTAATTCCTTCGGGAGATACCCATTCCCAACCACTGCATCATATGCATTTCATCTTCGGGTTAATATTTTTGAAATCTACAACTGATTTAACGCATTCAAACTTTAGCCAAAGAAGATAACGAACATTAACTCTCCTCAAGCTCTTGTATTTTCCATACGAATAACTGGATTTGGTATGCCTTCAATCAGTTCGTATAAACTTCAATTATGTTTGTCACATATTTTCCGAAGAGGTTCGACATTGTGATAAATTACGTAATAACAGAAACTTTTACGTACAACGGGCATTATAGCGTTGATTTAAAACCCAAAAATGTTTTGACAAGCGTCATAACCCACATTTTCGTACTATACAGAGTGAAATGTGTCAAATTTCCATGGCCAACCGACTGCTAAAATAGAAGTGAATGGAGTATACCTTTGAATCTTTTTTGAACGATCTGATTTGATCATTGGTTCGGTTGATGCATCCAAATTGCATCCTCTCTTGTGCGTTATACATCTAGCAGAAGTTCCTACGATTAAAATAACCCACATCGAACGATATGTCACTGTCGGGCTGGTCCCATGTTTTACATTTAGGTGAGCGAAACGGTGAGAAATGAAAAATTCATTAAAACGCCAGTTCAGCCCAGGGAGTGAAAAATTTTTCAATTTCAACCCGTTCCAAAAATATTTTCCGAAGTTTCCTACGTCCCGGTGTTCGTATAATAATTCACAATATCCATTTATCTTGGACCCAGAGTTAATTAATCAAGACTACCCAAGTACAAATTATAAAATTGTAGTAATTAAAAGTAATTTATATGTTTGTTACGGCATTCGCACATTCTCGTCGGTTATGCACCATGCTTTCGCCATCATGACACAAGTTTAATTAGTTCTGAGGAGAACACCTAGGGGAGGTTGAAATCTGAAAAGTAGCCATTACTCCACCCTTGCTCTCCTTCAAGATGCTCACTAGGATTTATGGATGTTTCGCGAAATTCATTAATTCTTCAACAACAAAAAAACACTCATAAAAATCTACTCAAAATGAACATACACTGCGCAAAAAAATTAACGCACATTATGGAAATCTCAAATTTATTCTACAACTGAAGGTATTCTCAATGATAATTATTTTTATCAGAATTATGAATGCATATGTTATCCACTTTCAACGGTTTTCCTCAATACAGATGTTTTTTCCCAGCAGGAATAAAAAAAATATTATCAGATTTTGAATGTATTGGCTCCATTCTAAAATCAGTTGTTCTCGATCAATTCTAGTGATCAATAGTTTTTCTTTCGTTGGATTTTCTACACTCGATCGCTATGCAACGACAAACACGCAATTTGACCCATGAGGAATGTGCCCAAGCGGTAGTTTTGCGAGAAGAAGGGTGGACATACACAAGAATTGCAGAAAGGTTTGGAGTTTCCCATACAAGCGTGTCCAGAATGTTGCAGCGATTCAGGGAGACAAGTATGAATGTCCGAAGACCAGGACAGGGTAGACCACGGGTAACAACTGCCATTCAAAAACGTTAATTGAGAGTTTTTTCGTTGAGACAACGGTTTGCGACCGCCTGCCTCGTTCAAATTCAGCTTAAGCAAACTCATGAGGTGCAAATTAGCACTCAGACAATAAGAAATCGCCTCAGAGAATATGATTTAAGGCCTCGTGTCGCGGCAAGAGGCCCAGCTCTTACCCCAGCCCATCGAAGGGCGCGTTTGGATTTTGCGAGAGAGCATATCCATTTGGAAGAGGCCGATTGGGAAAGAGTTCTCTTCACAGATGAGTCTAGATTCTGCCTCTACCATTGTGATCGACGTTCCCTTGTATACAGACGTCCACATGAAAGATATGCTCAGTGCAATTTCCTGAATACTACTGGTTTCGGGGTAGGATCGATTATGGTATGGGGTTGACTGCTCGCACAGACCTAGTGTTCGTTGATAATGGAGCTATGAATGCTGATAAGTATATAAGGAACATTCTTGAAGAGCATGTAGTGCCAGTTGTCCCATACATTGGTGAAAATTTCATTTTTAGGACGATAATGCCAGACCCCATCGTGCGCGCATCGTTCAGGAGTACCTTGAAGAGGTTGAAGTCTCTCGAATGGAATGGCCAGCAAGAAGTCCAGATCTCAATCCGATTGAGCAGGTTTGGGACAACCTCAATAGAAGGCTGAGAAGTTCAGAAAATCATCCAGCTACTCTTAATGACTTAGGAATCCAACTCGGAGAAATCTGGGGAGGATTAGATCAGAACATTTTAAGATCACTCATTTTTAGTATGAACCGTCGTTGCCGAGCTGTAATTAACGCAAGGGGTGGAGATACCAAGTATTAAATCACTTATCAGCATTTCAGTATTTTGAAAATTGTTCATTTCTCTTCTTTCACATAAGATTCGGTGAAATCCTGAATTTTTCTTCCATTTAATGTGTCTTGTTTCGTTCAAAACCTTCCCGAGAGAACAAAAAAAATAAGTTATAAAGTCAATGTAGAGTTAACTTTCATTAAAATTGAGATTTTCAGAATGTGCGTTAATTTTTTTGCGCAGTGTATTATTCAATCAGTGGTTTTTTCATTACTTGTCTGAGATAAGAGCTATTTTTAGGGACAAAATTTAGACTGTAACTAATATGTCCTCCTGGCCATATTCAAATTATTGTAACGGATGACTGAATGAAAAAATGCATTCCACTGAATATCGTGGCGTAATATACCTACGATTCGAGTGTTTAATGCCCGAACAACCCCGACGGTTTCCTGGAGTTCACGAGTAGCAGGTTGTGTCGGTGAATTCAGATCGTTTCAGTGGTGATAAGTAGGTTAGAGTTCCCCAGGGCAACTCACCCACCGCACCGAAACGTTCTTTCACTTACTCTCGGTAAATATAGAATATGTAAGGCAAAAAAGCTCTGAAAATTTAAAATCGTCAGGATGAACCCCGCTTAAATATTCCATTTTGCAGCTCTCCGGGTCTGCTCGCCACTTTGATTCACCACTTACCAATATATATATATGACGTCATCGTTCTGGAGACATGCGGGAAATTTTCTCCAGTTAGTTAGGAAAATACTCATGAATAAAATAAATGTTGGCTGAGCACTCCGAGTTCAGGCGGGCAACATTAATTTTTTGGGGAATAGATGAAATTATTGGAAGTGGCTTTCTCGGTTAACGCATTAGGTGTATCTTCGAGAAGAGTGTTCTTGACTTACCCATAATTCCTCAGGAATTATTAAGCAAGCTTGAAAGCAGCTTATATTCCGAATGAAAAACTTTTTTTTCTCATTTTGTACCTATTCTGGAGAAATCATCGAAATAGAATGAATCTCTCTGTGAGGTATTGGGCCTGCTATTCATAAATGACCTCAGTGTAACTCTTTTGGGGCAATAAACGCAATTCCAACTCGCAGACTTAAACCCATTAGCCAATTTTCTCATTAACCGAAAGTTAAATATGAAATCGTATATCAGGTAATATCAAGAGTTACCATCTGTATGATATATGGTGGAATAGTGTTAACCAGCCACCATCTGCAGGATGAAACGGAATATTAAAGGATGACACACCCTAAAAGATTTGCCCTTGAAAATGTATATACGTAAATATATATTTACGTTTCCATTTGAGGATCCTGGTGTGATAATTAATGAAATGTTTTTCCAGTTTATATTCTTAACCCTTTGTGAATGACACGAAGGGTGAACATTGAATCGAAGTTTTAAAATTGATTTGGTATCGACCTTACCCATGTGCGGGTATGTTCTCCTTTACGGATTTGCTTGTGAGAAAGCACCTAAATCACTCGGACCGCACAGTCTTAATTATATCGTCGCTGCCGTTCATAATAATATAAATTAAAAGATCAAAGCACTCACAATTCGCATTTAACTCGCTAGAATATCAGATAGTCGAATGCTGGTATAAAACATGAACGTTGCTGTCTGCCGTCAAAAGAACAAGCATCGCAGATTTTATAGAATGTGCTAATTGATATGCCTTGTGGAGAGGCGAAATCGAACTGAAAAAATTTGGCATGCATCTCCATTCTGTTTGCTTCAGAAAGGTGCATCCCGACCTGAAAATAGCAATATGAAAAACGACCCAAAAAAGGCCAATTTTTTGAAACTCTACAAAGGTTTCACTGTCCCAGTGCCCTCAAGTTGAGGGAGTAAATAAGTAAATATAATTGTGTTTCGACGACACAAATGGACATAAGTATATGAAAATAACGATTAATTTTCATTCTTCTGATATGAACGCATGAGATCTGGTGTTTTATCATTCCTTTCTGGTTTTTAGTTTATTTCCATACATGTACTTATAGTTTGAGAGGCCCAGGCTCTCTGTAATTCCTAATTCTCTCATGAGCCTTCCATGGATATTCTTAGGATGGTATCATGAACCCTACGTAAAATAAGCTATTTCTCGAAATGCCTCGATTTTATTTACGAGGATATATTGCAAAATTCTTAGCCTATTATAGAACCAAACAAAATTTCAATGTCAAAATATTTTATTACTCAACATATTCTCCTCCTAATTGGATACATTTATTACAGCGAACCTGCAACGTCTCTTAGACCTTTCGAAAAAAATGTTTCTTCTTGCTCTGCAAACCAGACCTCCACAGCTTTTATTACCTCCTCGTTGGAAGAAAATTTACGACCTTTTAAATTTTTTTTCAGTTTAGGAAAGAGATGATAGTCGAATGGAGCTAAATCTGGTGAATAAGGGGGGTGTTCTGGTAATTCAAACCCCAAATCACAAATTTTTTGCATGGCAACATGAGGTTTGTGCGCAGGGGCGTTGTCTTGCAAAAATAAAACACCTTTGGATAGCTTTCCAAGTCTTTTCTCTTTGATTTTTTTCCGTAGAGTGGTCAGTAATGTCAAATAGTAATCTCCGGTTATTGTTCTACCCTTATCCAAAGAATCAATCATGATTACTCCATGGCAATCCCAAAAAACTGAAGCCAGAACTTTTCCAGAAGATTTTTGGATACGAAACTTCTTAGGTCTTGGAGAACCAGAGTGTCGCCATTCCATCGATTGTTGCTTTGTTTCTGGATCGTAGAAATGTACCCAAGTCTCATCCATAGTAACAAATTCGGTTTAAGAAGTCTACATCGTTTTCAAATCGAGTACAGATCGAACGCGATGCTTCTACCCTTGCACGTTTTTGGTCAACATTCAAACATTTGGGGATCCATTTTGCAGCAATGTCCAAATTGACGTGGCAAAAATAAAAATAGCTATCTCACAATGTTTTCCGAAAATCTACGATCAAAAAAACAGCGATAATCACATTGTGGATGAGTTCTATTGATAGAAAGATGTATGATGATGTAGATAATTATTGTGACGGACAACTTTGCACCACCGAGTTGATTTCGGGGAAAGAACTCCCAGCTAGCGGGAAAAATTCATGAGCCCGTGTGTATTTCATCCCGTTTCCCGGTTTTCCACAAGTTGCCCGTCCATAAATCCAGCGCCGAAGTGCCCCTTCAGGATTGATGCGATCGATAAGTTATCTCAACATACGGCGGATTTTAGCTATTTTGACGCGTAGGCAATATTTGGAAAAGATGACCCTAATCACCTAAAAGGTAATCCCCATCCCGGTGAGTTATGATATGACCTCGGTCCGGCCGATAAAGTCGTAAATGCTGATTCAATAACCCATATCCTTCCGGCTGCGCCCACTTTCCGGCTGATTCGATCCATTTGTCAAGAATCATAAAGTTATTAACCGAAATTGGATGCCGGACGGTTGAACCGGCTGGATTAGGATCGGAGGTTGCTTGCTGCGGGAGTCGGAGGAATTATGCTTTTGTTTTTTGTCCACAACGATGGTTTTGCGAGGATTGTTCGGTTCCATCTCATGGAATCAGGATTCTGTTAGAAACTATTCCATAGACTGGGGTGTTTCGTGTGTTTTGAACGCTAATAGCCATTGGTATGTTAGCGATGAGACCTTGAAGTTAAGACAACCACACTACCTTCTCAAGGGGTACTACTTTTTATGGGAAAAGAGGCTTCCACAAGCCCAGGCAAGATGAACTTGAGGTTCATCATCATCATCATTGCTGAATCTCATAACCGAAAGTAAATCTACAAAAAGACTAAAAAACCAGACCAACGGTAATCATACTAATAATTTGTTAGGGCTACTTGCGACTGTGTGCCCTCCTGTGACTGAAGAGACCCAACCGTGACGTACAGATCCTTCCACACTCCGAGCAAGGATAGTCACCAACCAGATCTGGCCGCCTCTGTATCCTTCTCGAGTCTCCATTATAACTGTGTAGGTACCTGTCTAACGCTAGTTGTTCCCAGTTATGATTGGCATTAACTGATTTTGGGGATTGATGCAGTATATCCTTGAACCGCTTACACTGTCCTCCTGGTTTTTGGGCTCCCTCTGTGAATTCGCCATACAGAACTATTTTGAGGAGTCTTGTGTCTTGCATCCTCAGAATGTGGCCGCTCCATCTGAGTCGGGCCTCGTTACTTGAGTCTCAATTGTTATACAACTGGAGAGCTGCAAGACTTCTGCATTCGAAACTTTGTGGAACCATCTGATGTGCATTTTTTGTCTCAGATGACGTTGTTGCGTTTGTTCAAGCTGTATAATATGTCGCCTGTAGGGCGTCCAGCTTTCGCTTCCGTAAAGAAGCGTTGGGAGGACGACTGCTTTGTAAACAGCTGTCTTGGTCTTCAGATTGAGGTCGTGATTTTGAAACATTCTGACCTTTAGCTTCCAGAATGCCCGTGATGCTGAATTAATACGGTTGTGTTTTTCCGTGTCCAGGTTAGCCCTAGTATGTATGAAGCTTCCCAAGTATATGAACTGGTCGACCTGTTTTAGAGTTTGAAGGCTGTCTGACGGACTTAACTGGATTTTGGTTTGGTCAATATTGAGTCTAAGGCCTAGAGCTTCGTATATATGTTTAAGGTGTCCAACATTATCTGTAGATCCTCTAGAACGATAAGTGCGCAGTCGTCTGCATATTAAAGTTCCGTGATAAACTTTGTGGATTCATGCAGAGGTACTAAGAACTAAAAATTAAGAAAGGAACGTCACCAGTTTATGAACTTTTTATTGAGGCTTTGTCAATACTCCAGACAAAGTTCAAAGTGGATTTCTCCCTACCACATGTTCGTATTGCCTGAGCCTGTGGATGCCTAGTGCCCCTTGAGAGGATAGTTATGTTGTCGTCCTTTCAAGGGCTTATCACTTACATACCACCGTCCACTATAGACTCAATTCACTCTTACGAAACACAAAAAGGAATCTTGATCTGAAAAATATGGAAAATTACTAGTTTTGCAGCCCTTGTTAGTTGGTTTTGTATACTTGTACGTGAATCCGACAAAAAATCGACAAAATTCACTTCGAGTACTCTGTTCGACTTCACTCCTATACAAAACAGTGAAAATAAGGAACATTTGTGCCAACCTATACCTTAAAATTCTCGCTAAATGAGACGCATCGAAATCCATAGGCATATTCACTTTCCATATCCGCAAAATCTAAGGTTACTCCTGCCATCGATACGCGTGGGTGTATGGGAGATATCAACGGGCCACCTGTACCTTGAGGCTTCACCGAACTTCCCACCACAGGTGCCGGCAATTTGTGTATGAATTATGGTAATGCTTCCTCGGACAAATTGAGCGTAGGACGTTGTCAAAACACCACATGCCGGGATTTTCATTGAATTGAATTGCTTTGGGCTTCGTCTTTAAGAAAAATACGAAGTTGATAGGTTGCCACAATTTTATTTTGTTTCTCAAGCTCACATTGAATATTGAGGACGTATTTTGATGGTCACATAAGGAGAATAGGTCTCTTAGAAACTGACGACTGAAGATGCAATGGAGAGAAGGAAGAAATTACAGATTTTGTGGAAGAGGCCCAAGAAGCTCTGGATTTTTAGGTGTTAAAAACGCTTCAGAAGAGAAGAGACCTGTAGGTTCGAGGTCATGATCTTCTTGAGCTGTGTATCACCGAAACAGCTCTTTTGGGGTATAGATCTCAAGGTCGCAGTACAGTGTAACCACTTGAAATAATCTAAAATCTCTTCTCAGCAGAGAAAATGTGTACTCTGATGCAAAGATGATTAAGTTCGAAAAATGGACCGTAGGAGACATTCACCGAGGCTTCATATTGGTGAAAGCAATCTTCCTCAATACAGGAGGTTACGCAGAACGAATCTCATCAGTATTATCGTCATAAAAGTCACGATTAGCGAAGAACAGAAATTAATTCAGTTCAAATCGGGCTAATGGTCGAGTGACAATGACATAAAATCTAGAGACCGCGTCCAAAACACGACTATTACATTTACTGAAGCCGATTGAACACCATCCAGAATGAGGTGATTTCCTTCGCATTACATTGATATGACATTAAAGCAAAATGTTAAACACGTTCCATACCTTAGTTCTTGTTGTTTTCTTGTGCCTCGGAACGGAAATGGCGTTATAAAATGTACAGTTATGGGCAATTATATGGCAGGAAAGAAGGTGAAATCAAGAAAAGTATAACAATACACAGGTGCATAATTACGATCTTTATTGTGGTTCTTCTTATATCAACCGAGTGGTTACTTATGTATATCTAATTAATGCTCGACTCCATTATTCTTGGGTATTTCAATGTATTGTAGTGGGAGATACCTGAACTTCACCTTATCTCAACCTCCGTATTTGAAACTTTCTTGGGGAAAAGTAGATAGGCCTTCATAACTATTTTATCGTTACATGGATGGTTTTGCTCTTGATGACTGTTATTATTCGATGAATAACGTCATATTTTTGAAAATAAGGGATGATTTGCAATTTACTGAATAATTGGAAACTATGATATAAAAGCAGGAAAAGCACTCGACAGGTAGAGTCATTCGGTATGCAATGTATGAAAGAGGGGTTCATTTGGGTGAAGCAAGGGCGCAGAATCGCCAAATTAGAAAAATATGAAGAGCCACCAATAGAGGAATGTATCAAGTGTTGTGTTCACCATGAATGGTGGCATGAACAATAATGCACTGCTTGTAAAAAGGCGCTCCTGTATTGACAATAAACAGCATTTCTCTAATATTGTAACATTTTGATGACATTATTTTGTAATTTGTTTTGATTGTGTGGTTCACTAAGCACTGCGTTCACTTACTCCTTGAGGGTGCGCACACTTACCCGCAATACGGGGCATATGAACGCACTCTGACTTTCCCTATTAATTTTTTTTTTGCGAAAAAAAAACGTTTTTGTTTGTTCGCTCTTTGATGCTTTTTTATAGATTAGAAAATTCTCTATCTTATGAATATGTTTTAATTTTCCTAGGTTCAACATTTGAAACAGGGTATGGCTTGAAAGGCAAAAGTGTGCACAGTTGCCCCGAATGACTCTATGTCAACAAAAAAGTGGTAGTATTCTTTGATTTACAACATTTTTTGAAATTTTTCACCCAAAACATCTTCATTTCCACATTCATGATCATTCTCTCGCAAATGACTAGATAGGTGATGAAGATTTTCCGAAAATTTTCAATTCTGTCGCGACTAACTTGACAACTGATCCTCGAAATCTTCAAATCTTGTGGAAATACGCGTTGCAATTTCTTCTTGATAACAATTATACCTGTAAGAATGTTCGATCAGTCGAAGTTTGCGTGAAAGAACGTGGCAAACTCATTTAGTCCACGAGCTCTTCCATTGGATGAATGGAGACCATGAAAACTGCCAGAAAATCCATTCCCATGTTATAATCACGTGCGGTTTTAAAGCATGACACGTCAAAAGTAAAAACCGAGGTTCATTCCACCAATAGCGTTCTCTTTCATAATGCCAAGACATAAATATGTATGCGCCTTATACAATAAGTAATTAGTCCTTGCATGAGTTAGTGTTCCAAGATGGCGGACGGAAGGAACAACGCGGGGGGCGTGGGCGTGAGTCAAAGCCCCATAACTCAGATAAGAATCTTAGAAAGCTTGGCCGAGTTCATACATTTCTCATATAGATAATTTCAGCAGCTGTTGAATATGTTAACTCTTTGGTGGTGTCCAGAGTTTCTCAAAATATTCGTTTTGGTCACTCTGACTTCAGAATGTTACGTCGTGATAGAAAACTCTTCATGTCATAACCAGTAGTCAGGAATACACCTGTGAAGAACAATGAAAAAGGGTACTAATGAATTCTCGAAGCAAATTGTGACCCATAGTTGAGCAATCTTGAGCTATAATTCAGTGGTAGACTTAGAATACAGAATACCTAACCATAGGTGAGCTAGAAGAAGGAAATCTCAGAATCCAAACAAATATACATATTACGAATGATCTTAAGTACGCCTCTGTCTTCTCTGGAATAGGTGTACCAGGTTCTGGAATAAGGAATACTGTTTGGTACGTATATCTACACCAGAATGGTAGTAGAATGGTACAGAAGCCTAGTTGATATTGCATAATAATTAATTGAAAATGAATAAATGGACTGGAGGTAAAGACAAATCCATCTATACATATTGCCAATTTCATGCTACCAGTTCAGAACTACGTCTAAACATAGAATATTCTCATTCAAAACTACAAAGAAACTCCAAGAAAAGTTTGTGATCCAGTAGTTATTTTCCACAATATAAATTGGCAATAAAATAAATCATCATTCGAGCCAGCCATATGGCAGAAACATTAAACATATAATTTTTTTATATTCGAATTCATAATATGCGGAACTGTACGAGAGATACATGAAACATGAGACTCATATGAAGGTAGCTGATCTGTAATGCGGGTTAATAGAGTGAAGCAATGTGGGCTATAAATATTTTGTGATACATTTTGTCTAAAATATTACACGTGTAGAAAATATATGATATGGAGCAGCCAAGTACAGTCTTTGATATCATCATTCTGAATTATATTTATTCTCGAGTTAAAATGATACTTCTGATTCATAATGTTAAGAAAATCAGAGTCTTATGGTTACCATTCCAAGGACCTATTTTTTTGGTGCAATTTAAGCCACTCACTTATCGCCTTTTTGAGAACCCCTGAACACACACTTTCTTTATCTTTAATTGTCCGCATATAGTTAATAATGCCCTTTAATATCTCTTCCCCGATTCAAGAACGTTATTAATTCATACCCTCCAAGGCACACGGAACCGAGCGGTTTGTTTTGACAACTCGGAGATGTAAGATCCTGATAACGCATACGAATTAGTTGTTTTTAAACACGGAATAAGATCTGCTATTTATACTGGACGTATTCAGCACGAATGAAATTATACGATTCGTATGAACTTCCTCACCATTTGAATAAAATGATAATTACAGTGGAATGATGTTGTTTGGGGGGGTGGGGGATAATGAATTACTTCATTTTCGATGGGTCACGAGTTACAGGGCGATTCACACGAAAAGATCCTTTAATAATTTCTTGAGGAAGCGATGCTTTTGCTTGTGTTGGTTTTTATACTCAAACCATTTTAGAATAACTTGGGTCAAGATGATTTCGAATGGTTTAGAAGCCTTGAAGAAGCTTAGAATATCCGACATATCAATAGTTCATGGCCTAGTAGAAAAGCCACTTCAGAAGACCAAGGAAGATTAGATACAGCTCACATGAACTGTATAGGCCACTTGCACCTTAATGCCTTGCTTAAGGGACGCTGTGAGGGCAAAATGAAGAACTACTCCAAGATGCGAAAGGATTTTAGTGAGTCCCTCTCAGTATTTGCGTTCAAAAAGTTTTTCCTCTCACACGAACCAAAAAATATAGGAATTTCAAAATTGCAAATAAAATAGCTCCCACGAACTTCGAATTGATCCACCCACGCTTACAGGAACCCAAATTAAGAAACAAAAACTTACGACGCCCCTTCAGAAGCACCAGACAGAAACCCTTGTTTCTATATTTATAAACTCGAACGAATTCTCTTGAAACCGGTGCGATGAAAATGATGGTTCGTTCGTCTGTAGACAGTACTCACAAAAAAAAATGCTGAAATTATACCGACGGTGAAATTACCAGATTCGTCTCATCTCGAAGTCGTCAAAACAGGCCTTGGGGGAAATTTAAATATGTTTTCGAATTGTTCTTTCAATTATACCAGACGTCGATGCGCCTGTACTGCGACCGGTATGCATGGAAATGAGTTCGGTGAGAGAGGAGTAACTTTTTGTCGGTGTATTCCATTTTCGAGAGAAGTCGAAGTAATTGCTTCGCTATATGGGACGTTCATCGGTTACAATAATCGCGACACGGCTGTTAGAAAAAGTCCCATAAATGGGCATTTATTTTATGGATTGGGATGAGGTCATTTCAATCTCAGCCACTTTATTACCTTCGGAGACTGCAAGGAGAGTGAAAATTTCACCGAACAATGTTTTGATCTGAACTAAACGGAAATACAGCCTTCAATGCTTCAATGGACTTGAGTTTGCTGGCAGAAACTTCTACCTTCAGATAAGGTTAAAGCATTCTGCTTTACTCCAAGTAAAGTCACGGAAAGTGGACTTGCCTCTAGCTCCTAGCCTAATTGGAGGCTATAGAGGTGATGTACGTGATACCTTATCTGGTTGCAACAAAGACTAGCCTGGACTTTTAGCATCTTTCTTCCCAACTGAGGCTGTGACAAAGGATACTTCAGTATTGGCTCGACCCAATCTGTTTTACTCAAATAAAGCTATCTCTGGGCCTCCCAAAAAGACACCACTTACTTGCTAGGATTCTCCGGAACTGATCTGCAATAAGACTGCAGAAAACACACTTGAGTCAGACTTAGAACTATTGGTTCTTTTAACCTGAAGTCAGAAATCACTCTTTCTCTAGTATCATCTCTTTTCCCAAGAATATGGACCTTGAGGGTGAGAAAGGTTTGGAGTTTCCCATACAAGTGTGCCCAGAATGTTGCAGCGATTTAGGGAGACAGGTATGAATGTCCGAAGACCAGGACAGGGTAGACCACGGGTAACAACTTCCATTCAAGAACGTTACTTGAGAGTTTTTTCGTTGAGACAACGGTTTGCAACCGCTCGCCTCGTTCAAATTCAGCTTGAGCAAACTCATGAGGTGCAAATTAGCACTCAGACAATAAGAAAACGCCTCAGAGAATATGATTTAAGGCCTCGTGTCGCGGCAAGAGGCCCAGCTCTTACCCCAGCCCATCGAAGGTCGCATTTGGATTTTTCGATATATCCATTGGGAAGAGGCCGATTGGGAAAGAGTTCTCTTCACAGATGAGTCTAGATTCTGCCTCTACCATTGTGATCGGCCTTCCCTTGTATACAGACGTCCACATGAAAGATATGCTCAGTGCAATTTCCTGAATACTACTGGTTTCGGGGGAGGATCGATTATGGTATGGGGTGGAATATCTTTGACTGCTCGAACAGACCTAGTGGTCGTTGATAATGGAGCTATGAATGCTGATAAGTATATAAGGAACATTCTTGAAGAGCATGTAGTGCCATTTGCCCCATAGATTGGTGAAAATTTCATTTTTATGGACGATAATGCCAGACCCCATCGTGCGCGCATCGTTCAGGAGTACCTTGAAGAGGTTTAAGTCTCTCGGATGGAATGGCCAGCAATAAGTCCAGATCTCAATCCGATTAAGCAGGTTTGGGACAACCTCAATAGAAGGCTGAAAAGTTCAGAAAATCATCCAGCTACTCTTAATGACTTAGGAATCCAACTCGGAGAAATCTTGAAAGGATTAGATCAGAACATTTTAAGATCACTCATATTGATTATGAACCGTCGTTGCCGAGCTGTAATTAACGCAAGGGGTGGAAATACCAAGTATTAAATCACTTATCAGCATTTCAGTATTTTGAAAATTGTTCATTTCTCTTCTTTCACATAAGATTCGGTGAAATCCTGAATTTTTCTTGCATTCAATGTGTCTTGTTTCGTTCAAAACCTTCCCGAGAGAACATTAAAAATAAGTTATAAAGTCAATGTTGAGTTAACTTTCATTAAAATTGAGAATGTGCGTTAATGTTTTTGCGCTATATTCAATATTTTGACGAACTGAACAATTCACTCATTCAATATATTCACCACTTCTGTGAGTCGAACCAAAGATTCTGCATCATCCCAGAGCGTCCCAAATAGGAAATCACTCGGACTATAATCGGAATGGTCGAAATATTTCCAAGCGGAGATAGGGGGATACTTCGAGGAAATCCAGAAAGCCGACAGTCTTGAAGGTCGAGTGAGCCCCTGTGATTCCTGCAGGAGAGATTAAGTGCTAGCGGCTGCCAGGCAGATACAGATAACGCCCGTACACTAATCCAAATAACAACATTAAATACAACTCCAATTTGCCGCCTTGTGGATTTCGAATTATTCCACTCGCCGCAACGCAACGTCGATCTCCTTAGTCTTAGTCCGAGATGTATTCGCTCAAATTTACTGTCCACCAGGAGATAAATTAATTGATAGAGAGGAAACTTTGCTGAGTGCTGCGGTCTGGACGGACATGTTTGCGTTGGAGGAGGACAGGGAGGAAATCCCATCACACGGTTCGTATCGTCAACAGGAGTTGCTGTGGGTTTCTTTAAGGGATTATCGCAGGAACTGGCTCCTGATGGATCTTCAGCTTTCGTCAGGAACACCTTTTTCCTTCGGGATTGAATTATGCTTTTTTTTCGACTCGTTTTCTGGAATTTGGTTCAGTCCATGCGGGAGACTCCTCTTTAGATCTTCTAGATTCTGAAATGATCTGAATTTTCTGAATTATAGCAAATTGGATTTGAATTTTTTTCAAGATGAATGCAAGCTATGGATTTTCACAGATATTTTTTGGGTTTTATAAATATCGCTACAACTGCCCCAAAATTTTTCGTTTCTCTATAATTTAGACCTTCTGAAGAACCCTCTTTGGAAAATCAGTGGAATCTCGTGAATCCCGTAGGTTTCACAACTTTCTATGCCTAGGTTCTATAGTTACTTCGATAGTGTACAGGTTGAGTCTTTGATTCGTATACAGATATTTTAACAGTAGATTCCTGAGGTCAACAGAAACACTTTTTTCCTCTACTATTTTTCTGAATCGGCTCGGTTTAAAAGATGCAGGCTGTTGAAAAACCATAAATAGTCATTCGGGGTAACTGAGCGCAGAGGGTAAGTGTGCGCAGTGCGTATATCTCGACTATGCAATGTATGAAAAAGGGGTTCATTTGGGTGAAGCAAGGGCGCAGAATCGCCAAATTAGTTTTTCATAGGAGTGCGCCGTGCGACGTTTCGTTAACTTTTTATTTGCAATCAATCAAATTCACTAGTTTAATTGTTAATTTTTAGCATCTCTGCAAATTCTGCCAGGTCCAAGTTCCGAGTCCGACAGTGTTGAACAATATTTTATTCGATCATGTGCATATTAATCTAAATACAAAAAATTTTAGGTTCTCTTAGCTGCTCAACTCTATAAGAACCTCAATTCAAATTTTGGCTTACTGGGTAAAGTGTGCGCAAGTAAGTGTGCGCATAGATTCGTTATATGGGCATTAGTTCAGTGAGCAATAAATTATGACATTGTTGATTTTCTTGGTTAAGACTCGATCAATATTGTCCTATTCGTTCAGAAAAATATGAAGAGCCACTAATAAGGGAATGTATCAAGTGTTGTGTTCACCAGGAATGGTGGCACGAACAATAATGCAGTGCTTGTAAAAAGGCGCTTCTGTATTGACAATAAAAAGCATTTTCCTAATATTGTAACATTTTGATGACATTATTTTGTAATTTGTTTTGATTGTGTGGTTCACTAAGCTCTGCGTTCACTTACCCCGTGAGGGTGCGCACACTTACCAGCAATATGGGGCATGTGAACGCACTCCGACTTTCACTATTGAATTTTTTTTTGCGGAAAATTCTCTGTCTTATGGAAATGTTTTAATTTTCCTAGCTTCAACATTTGAAACAGGGTATGGCTTGAAAGTCAAAGGTGCGCACAGTTGCCCCGAATGATGAATCTTTTTCCATCACAAGATATCACCCACGTCTTCCAATTTTCTCATTATGACCAGTACGTACCATAAAAATACCAGAAACTCAAAGAACACAATTCTTGAAAGTAAGTTTGAAGCTATCTAATGAATATTTGAACGTTTTGTAAAATAAAAGTATAATTTCTCGTATAATGCACCGTTTTCGAGTATTTTGATGTTCAAAAATTTAAAAGTATCTGTGAAACTTGAAAAATTGGTTACTTTGGCTGAATAAAACTCTGTTCAAAAGATCCACAGATGTGTAGTCTCACAGATTTAGCTAGTTATTCTGAAGGTAATTTTGTTTTTCCTGGGGTGGCACCCCTCATTATGAAAACTTGAACTGGTTATATATTTTTGTCAGGGCCGAATCAGAAAAAATGGTATACGAAAAAAGTATTTCTTTTGACCTCAAGAATCTACTGTTGTATTTGTACGAGTAAAGACTCACCCTGTATTTAGATATAAGGGTCGTCCCTTGTGCATTTTTCAATTCTATTCACTGAATGAAAAGCAAAATCTAGTGGGCTGCTTATGTGTAACAGACTGTACGTCAGCACAAAATTACCACGTTTCTGAGATCATTCATTGTAATCGATACTGCCCAGATGAAAGACAATTATAAAGATTAAGTGTTTGAGATTTTCAGCGTCCTATAGGTGGCCGTAAAACGTAGATAGCAGGATTCAATCAAAAATGAACAAAGCCATATTGTATGATGGTTCGTAAACACCCCGATGTTTTGGGGGTGAAATAAATCCCTCTGAATTAGAAGCTGAAGCTCAGTCTATACAATCTGAGATCAATACAATCTGGAAGATATAGAAGTCGGTTTATAGGATTGTATGAACCCTCTATATATGGGTGCTTTCACTCGGAGTCAGACTGTTTTCCTTCCTAAATTCTCCAGTGCCAAAAAATATATAAACTCGAGTATAAGTTGAGAAATGTCTTTGAGATATTTTCCATTACTTTCTCCTTATGACTGGAATTGTAAGAGAAGTCTAAATTGAACTTTGGCACTTGATTCTCTCCGAAAAAAACCGTTCTGAGCAATCACAAAAATCCCAAACCCCACTCCGCCTCCAAATTAATTTTTCACTGTCCATTATCATCCCCCCCGTCGAAATTAAAACTTTGAGGGGTGGGAATAACAATTCCGATCGGAAGAACGTCTGGAAATAATTGAAAAAATCTCGTATACATGATTGACGGTAATAAAAGCGGAACAGAATAAAATTTGATAATCGGCTTAGTCCGCGTGACGCCCGAACACCTAGGGGAAGGTTTTGCCTTCCTCCTACGGATCCGGTGTCGCGAGCAGGGCGCCCCCTGCGACGCCTGGCGTCGCATTCCATACGCAGATTTGTATTTTATGAGGGAGGATTATGGGATATTTGCGAATGACGGGATTTCATTTGTTTATTAGGAAGGCAGGCGTAGAGATGGGTTCTGGATGCGATGGGAGGGAAGGTTTTCGAGGACCTGGTCGATATTCGCAGGATGCCTCAGGATATGGGTCCATTTTTTCTGGATTAATGAATAAATACTTCATTCAAGAACTATTGACATATCGCCTGGTAATCACCCTCATCAAACTAAATTAGGCAGAAAATGAAGTGAAGTGTTTTGTCCTTTTTCTCAATTCCTTTGACACAAGGTATTCCTTCAATCCCTTCTTGTTTCGCAGGGTGTGAATCCAGGACACCAAAAATTTTCGTTTTTAAGTGAAGGATTTGAGGAAATAGAAGCTCTTACAGAGTTATTTTCGATGATTTAATGACCTAAAAATCCACCCAGCATAAAGAAGAACTTCATGTTGTTGTTTCTCAATTCCTAACAAAAAAATTTTTCGCTATCCTATATTCACACCCAGTATATCAAGAAGAGCTTCAAAAAAAATACCCTGCGCCAGTTATCCATCCACGAAGAAATGTAGAATTTAAAAAAGAGGTAATTTCATAAAATGGCGATATTTCCATAACCTAGGCATTGTATGCGATAAGAGACAAGGACTTCCTGAGGTTTTGAACTACATTGGGAACTTATACAGGGTGACAATTTGAAAATTGTGAGCCGAAATCTCCTCAACCCTAGGTGTAGGGGCAATTGAAAGATCACTTGAATACTATGGTTTGCAAATTTTTATTGAGTCCTTGAAGTAGTTACAGGGGCTGACAATTTGAAAACTTGCTAGGCCAATTATGTCTCGACAAGATTGTTTTCAGAGAAAATGCCGGAACAGGTCAATTTTTATTCGGAGAGGGGCATGTTTCTAGCAGAATTGTAAGCCAAAATCTCCTCAATCTTAGATGTAGGGATTGTCACCCCTAAATTCTCAATAGGGAATAGAGGGTGAGCTATACCTCAATTGGACAAGACAATAGTTTTATGTAGAGGGATATATTGTCTTCCAATTGAGGTTTAGCTCACTCTCTATTCCCTATGAAGAATTTAGGGTTGATAGCCCCTACACCTAGGTTTGAGGAGATTTCGGCTTACAATTTTGCTGAAAATATGTCCCCCTCCCTTTAAAAATTGACCTGTTACTGCTTTTTTTTTAAAACATCCTTGTCGAGACATAATTGGCCTGGCAAGTTTTCAAATTGTCACCTCCTGTAACTACTTCGAGAAATCAATAAATATTTGCAAACCATAGTACTCATATAAAGGGACAAGTGATCTTTCCATTGAGGTATAGCTCACCCCCTATTCCCTATTGAGAATTTAGGGGTGATATCCCCTACACCTAGGGTCGAGGAGATTTCGGCTTACAATTCTGCTCAAAATATGTTTCCCTTCGAATAAAAATTGACCTGTTACGGCATTTTCTTTGAAAATATCCTTGTCGAGACATAATTGGCCTGGCAAGTTTTTAAATTATCACCTACATATGTTTATCTTCACCCACCTGAAGATGCTATTGTGATAGCGAAACTTATTTTTGTGAAAATCGTATAGTATATTTCAAGTTAAGTTTAGTTGGATAAATACCTATTTATTCTGGAAATATATGACTCAAATTCACTCTCATTTCATTCAACGTTGAAATTGAAGCATCATCCCCTGGTACATACTTTATTTTCATGCCAAAATTCATATTTTACATATTTAGATAAGAAATCAGTCTTTAATCTTGAAACGTTGACTCTTTTGGGTGACTTCTACGTTCTTGAGACGCATATTATTTCTAGTGAATTATCACGTATTCTCTTGCCAATGAAATTAGGTTTTTTATGGTATTCCCTCGAAGCATTCGTCCGTTTGATCGTCTCCCACTTCGGTTTCGCAATTCGCCATCCGCCTTTCGGGAATGATGGCAGGGCCGCCTTGATAATCGCGACATTTAAATTCATATGCACGATCCTCATGAAAATACCGGGAAAACTTATGCTTGTCGAGTGGTTTTATGAGGGCAAGGAATCGAGACCGAAATCGATTGGCGGGTGGGCTTATTAGCCATTCTGGGTGCATACATATCAACCCGGGCCTGCGGGATAATTCCCCATGGAAATTGGTTTGAAATCCATCGTCATATCTCGCTTTTGAAGGACATGACGGCATCATTATACTAGGATGTATTGATATCTAGTTAGCCTAGACCAGTGTCATGCATAAAAAAAGTATTGCGTTACCATAGTAACGAACAATAACTCATTAAAAGTGTCAGTGTGAAGTTTGAGGTCATAAGAGTAAACTAGAGTTACGCAATAAATTAAAAGAAAGAAGATGTCCACCAAAATTGGGAAAATCGAAAAATTGGAGTATCGAGCCATCATCAAGTACCTGTATTTGAAAGGGTTAAGAGGTGAGCAGATTTACGAAGATATATTTAATACCCTTGGGATCAATGCCCTTCGTATGCGACCGTGAAAAATTGGACTGCAAGCTTCAAAGGTCGTAAATTTTCTTCCATTGTATGTTTGTCGTTGAGGGAATCAACGTTTAAAACGAAAAGTGTTTTCTAAACTATCCATAGGCATAACAGTACATAAATAACTATTTCATGAAACCAACCGAAAAGTTGAAGAGGCCATAAGTGGGAGAGTTTCATCCACTTCGAAGGATACTGAACTCATCAGATGAATTGCCAACAGTAATGAACAGGTTCGAAAAGGAAGAACTTGCCTTCATTTTAAAATGGAGAAATTTGGTACTAGCAGGACTGAAATAAATGTTCATTGTCCTGGGATTAAACGTCCAGAGGACCCCCAAGAGGATCAGGGCCCTATTACTACGTCACTGTTTTCATACTACGCTCTGGTTCCTAGGAATTGTTGGAATTGGAATACGTCTAAACTATTTTCGGAATCAGTGGGTATCAACGAAGATATACAAATTGAACCAGCATATAAACTATTTCGAAAACCGAATAATACATATTACCCACTCAATTTTGGGGCACATGATGACGGCTGAAGCAACAACAAGCACACATAGACATACCAGCGTGGAATACTAACCACACAGTCCGGCTCTCTCTGTTTACGATGCAATTACTGTATAATGTAACTGTGGGACCCTCACTTAATACCTCAATTAATAATCCTGACATACCTGTCATTTGCTGACAGATGAATCGGACGATAGCTGTGTGTCCCCGAAGCTTTTGTCTCTAGTTGTTTATTCAACAGGTCTTTCCTCATTTCATCATAAACAATAACCGAATTTACATTTTGTTTGTAGAATAAAGCGCATTGAGTCGAGTACGTGTGAACGGACAGTTATGCTATTATAATATGAGGTCGTGCCGTTGGAATTTCGATGAGACCCGGTATATTTTCTAGGATTGTGCTCTGGAACATTCTATCTGGGTGAATTGTAGTCTGGATTCATCATAATTCAAGTTTGAATTGATCAACTTATTTGTGAGAGTTGTGTTCTGGTTTCTTATGGTATGTAATGGTCACAATGAAACAACTGGAAGTTGTCATTCATTCAATCTGTATCCAGTTACCGAGAATAAATACACAAAAAGACTAAAAAATGTAACTATGTGTGCGATCAAAATTATAATCTCCTAGGGCTACTTGATGCCCGAAAACCAGGAGGCCAGTATAAGCGGTTTAAGGATATACTACATCAATCCCTAAAATCAGTTAATGCCAATCATAACTGGGAACAACTGGCGTTGGACAGGTCACAGTGGAGATCTTTGGTACACAGTTATAATGGAGACTCGAGAAGGATACAGCGGCGGCCAGATCTGGTTGGTGACTATCCATGCCCGGAGTGGAAGGATCTGTAGGTCACGGTTGGGTTTCTTCAGTCACAGGAGGGCACACAGTCGCAATTAGCCCTAAGAAATTACAAGTCTGTTTGCACCTTTAATCTTTTTTTTTTGTCTTTTTGTAGATTTATTCCAGGTAACGGGATACAGCAATGAAATGAAATGGAAAGCCAGGTGTGGTCCAAATGATACCCCACAAGCTATCCCCCCATGAATCAACCAGAGACTTGGTATTCCAAACCAGAATTCAGTAGCTGACGCACATCCCCATAGAACCTAAAGATTCTCATTGCATCTACATATTTAAAATCTTCGGTCATTAAATCAAAAAGTGGCGCTAAAGACGCCTTATCAATTCCAATCATCCACCCAGACGTTGGCACGTTTTGACAATCAGTTACACCATCGAACACGTTCACCACTCAATGAAATATGAATGTGTGACGGCGTAGGTTGTTGTTGGTGCGGGATTGTGAGAATTGTATTGTTATCGGTTAATTAATATGAATGGTTGATCGGGCAACGGTACAAGAGTGCCGGAGACTGATGTTTGATGGCGTGATAGAGGTCTTGTACCGGCGGGAGACTATGCTGGAGGTCCTTTCCAAGGCCTTAGTCATAGCGGTAACGCTGTGTGAATGAACGCGAGAGGGATGTTTTCAGAGGAGTGGCGGGATTTGAATGGGAGACGGTGATAGAGAATCAGTCATGAGTATGCTTCTTGATTATAACTCTTTAAGGAGTTATATGATGCATAACTGATTTTCATTTCATTCTTCTTTCTCCTTTATTTCCAACTATTGAATATCCTCTCCACAGGCAAGAAGCCAGATTTTCGAATAGAAGATTTTCTTCAATTTAAGCAGAAACATATAGGTATGCACACTTTTTCAAAGCTTGATCAGGAAAATGTTCCTTGATTGAGCGATTTATATAGATTTGTTTTCAATCGATATTTCATTCAGAATATCACTCTTGAATTAAATTATGATCTATTGTAGAAATTAGATCAGTACTTCTTAATTTTAAGCCAAATTAACAAACGTATCGCAGCGAGTCGCAGCTTAGAAGCCGCCAAGCAAGACCCTTTGAATTCTGGTTTGACAGTCCTGAATTCTGACCGCAGTACTGGTGGCATGTAGCGTCTCCCCCATTCAAGGTTCGAATTTCATGGGTCAAATCTTCGTTTTCAAATCGAGTGAAACCTCTTGTTGATACTGCTAGTACATCACATCTGCTGAAGTAAATTCTCTGATCGCTACGTGACATATTAATCTGGCACTAATCAGGGGGGTTTTCTTAATCTGACAATTTGAAGATGATAACTAGGCATTTTTCTTGAAATATCTCCCTTCCAGTACCTCTTATCCTTTCTGCATTGATTATGAAAGTTGTAGATAATAAAATTCTATACAACTTTTGTGGAAGCAATTTTTCTTACCCTCAACTGTTTTAGAGCTAGAGGGTGATAAGAGCGAGGAGCTTAGCCACACATGGGAACGACCAAGGTCAGTATAGAAACCCAGTCTAATGTATCTCGAAAACCTTCTAACAAGACAATTCCCCCTATATACAAGTCTAATTTTTGGTACAGATACTCTACGCTCTACAGGGTCCAAGGTATCTCCCTTTATATTAATCGGGGACGCTCGAGTAAATCCCGAATTTGCCTCTTGGGCTCCCCAACTATTGGGTCAGCAGTGCAAACCTTCATAACTGACCTCTTCCATAGACTGTCGCACACAGTTTCCTATCGGCCTTTTCCCTGCGGTAATCCAGGGTGAAACATAAACATCAAGGGCGGATGATGTATCGACGCTTTTTAATAAAACTCCTGTCAAACCGAAATCAACGTAATACTTCACGATGCAGCGCAGTAGCAGCGCCGTGAGGGAAAACTTTGTAATAGCCGTCCGCCGATAATATCGGCCTGATAGATCGCCGCCGATTCAGGGAGGTGATTTTTATTGCCCGATACTTTATATTGAAAGTTGAAAGGTTACGTTATGGGATTTGATTGTGCCGGTCAATAGGTCCGCCCGTTGCCTTTCATATCTCTCTATACCAGTGTGTGTGTGCCGGCTGATTTATCCCGCACGAAACGGCGGGGTCTGAAGCTCTTCGGCGGTATTATTCGATGGTTTATACTTTATTGGATATCCTGACGGCTGTAGATACATCACGTTATGACGTTGAGGAGAATTTTGGGGAATCAATATGATTTATCATGAATAGAGGAGGAATAACGTAGTTTCATTGATCAATTTATGAGGCACGATATACAGGCCTTGCCTGATATTGACGCACAGTCGCAACTAGCCCTAAGAAATTGCAAGTCTGTTCTCCATTTTTTTTTCTTCTTTTTGTAGATTAATTCCCGGTAACGGGATACAGCAATGAATGAATGAATGAATGAATTAAATCCATATGGAAAAATATTGCCTTCTCAATTCGCCAGCCATTCATAACCGTATATTTCCATCCCTGAAAAGGTAGAATGAATTGAGAAGCCAAGACTACAGACAAGTTATACGAAGTGTGTCCTGGCTGCTTCCGTCGCCTGTCGTTTGAACGCAACGTCATAATCTGATCCCGGAGGACCCTACGGCATAAATATTTTATGGATTTACCTTGTTCTGTGCATTATACTTATCGTGTTTGTGCTTTTTGATCTGTCGCGATAGTCCCTGACGCTTTACCGACACTTTAAAGGGGCAGGGATTTCTGCTATGTTTTCAGGGAAACACACCTTGTTTGTTTTAGTTACGGAGCCAAAGGGAGGAATGATTTCTTCCTCGATTTTTCATCAGTCATCAACGAAGTTATGATATTTTCTGTCGAATTGAGATACTGAAGAAACTGGCGATGGAGGACCAGAAGATATTGAATTTCGCGTAACTTCTTACTCAATACCTGAGTAGTGAAAAATGTGAGAACTTCATCCAATTCGAATTCGGCATAACCGTTCGGTCTTGAGGAATTTTTAACTGAACCTAACTTTTTGGGAATTTTTCGAAGGTCATTTTTCGAGTCGTTTATCTTCCAGAAAAATTATCGTAAATCTAAACGTGATACACATTCTGAAAAAGCAAGTCTTCTAGTAATAAATCTGAGAACTTCATCCATTTCGGTACACCCGTTCGGTCTTGAGGAAGTTTTAACCTAACCCAACTTTTTGGGAGTTTTTCGAAGGTCATCTTGGATATCTTCCAGGAAAATGATCGTAGATCTGAAAGTGAAACATGTTCCAAAAGAGCAACTTTCCTAGTAATAAATCTGAAAATTCCATCCATTTCGGCATACTCGTTCGATCTTGAGGAAGTTTCAACTGAACCCAACTTTTTGGGAATTTTTCGAAGGTCAGCTTCAGAGTAATTTATCTGCCAGGAGAATTATCGTAGATCTAAACGAGATACATATTCTGAAAGAGCAACTCTTCTAGTGACAAATCTGAGAATTTCATCCATCACATCTTTTCGGTCTTGACGAATTCTCAAGTGAAATTTGAAATTTTTGCCATTTCCTCGAGGAAGTTTTTACTGAACCCAACCAAAATGAGACACCCCAGAAATACACCCTCCCAACAACCTTTTATTGAGCTAGCTAAAATTACATCAATTGAAGAGTGAATAATGCAAAGCCTCTGGAAAAATTGCAGTGAAGCAGAACAACACAGAAACATTGCAAATCTACTGCATTGATAGAATTCCAAACACAAAAGCCAACAGAAAGACACCGCCGAGCACCGTGGGAAGAACTCCAAAAGTTGTTAACAACATAGTTGATTTTTTTCACCTAAAATAGATTCTGTGTAATTATTGTACCTACATATTTGTTTGTTCCATATTTTGATAAGTGTTTATCGTGATACAAGGATTTTTTCAAAATAAAATATCAGCTCCTATACGCACTGCCACATGGAGAACGGATAGCTCCCTCTAAGCACCCCTTCCACGCCATGTTAAGCGCTCAATAAAATAATTAATAGCGCACCTCCAAACCCGGGGCGGCATATTCAAATTTTCAATGAACTCAATGCTGGCTGAGCCCCTCCAGCCTCGACATGAGGAGATTATCTCGTTTGAAACGATTAAGTTAATGTATCTCACTTCTAGATTAAATTTCGTCAGAAACGGGAAGGGTTAATGGAATTCCCAATTGGCGGCACAGAGTTTTCGCTTCGAAAAAATAGCTCGATTCGTTGGATGGCAATTCAAGGCGATGGTCTTTTCTAGATCTACTCCGAGGGTTATGAAAATTAGAAAAACTCCTTGGTTTTCTCGAATAGCACAACCCAGGCTTTGTTTTCAAGTTTTATCTGAAACATTCCATTTTTTAGGATGGTAATTAATGAATTATCTGGAATATAAGAATCACAATTACAAAAATAAATAATTGATACTTTCTTTACAATAACCAATTCCTCCAACGTATGGGAAGTGGAGTATTACTATATATGTGGAAAAATGACAAAATGTAGAGCAGGATGTGAGATGAATAATGGACCAGCAGCCGCAGTATGAGCATCCTTTTTGGTTGGTATAGGCTTCTAGAGGTCTCTGTTGTTAAACTGATATTTGCCTGCTTTGGGAAGCTTTGGATGGCCCTGGACAGCTAAGCGAACGCTGCCCGACAACCAGTCCACCCAAGAATAGAAAAAATTGCACAGAATCCTCCACAATTTCGAACGAAGCATGTCGATCCTTTCAACTGCACAATGGGGCCTAATTACTGCCCCAAATGGCCAATCAGACAAAATCTCCTACACGTACGCGCAGAGGGACCAGAAAGGAGCGTACGCCAGTCGCAAATCTGGACAAGCTCGGGTATCAGATTGCCACCCCTATTATGACGCCAGAGCGCCGTAATCCGTTAATAGGCCGTCCCGGCGACGCGCGTCCAGCAGCGTCATTTCACGCTCTGCGCCTTCATTAATAACTTCACGCCGGATGAGTGAAACCCTTATTGCCGTATATCAATATGGATATTCGGGAAGAATTGGCCTTGTGTCCCTGGGGGAAGCACCACGGCTCATTTATATAGCAGACGGGCCGGGATGAGGATCAGGATTTGAATCTGATTTAATGCTCAACGAAGGGGTGTGTGGAGGTGTGCGATGCTTTTTATTCGGTATGGAACGGGTTTAGAAAGGCTGCAAAAATGTGTGGTCGCCTTAGAAGTTTATTTTCTTCGTTCAATCTTTCATAACATTGTATGTGGATAGGATATTCAACTATCTGCATTTCGAGGTCTAGGGAAGTCATCTTCCAGCAAGAAATTTCGCCTCTTTCAACGTCTTTTTATCTATATATATTTTTTTTTCTCCTCCTCTTTCGTACTTCAGAATAATTTAAAATGTTTTGCAGCATTCTGTCATTCCTATTTTTTATATTTCTGGGCTCCATACTGCAGTCTAATGAGGAACAACCCTCTTACTCTCAGATAGATTGAGTGACCAAACAAAGTATTCATTATCACCATAAATGTGGTAGTCTCGATCCTTTCAAGGAAGTAAATCTGGCCAAAATTTCTCGATTAAGTATGGTTTGTTTGATACCTCAAGCGTCTAGCTATGACTCTATTGAAGTACGAGTAGGTAAAAAAATTCTTGGAGCTGTACTTAGAAAAGAGAAGTTAGGCTTTGTATGGAATTAAATTCTGGATACTTATCGTGTAAATGCATTATATGATTTCTATTTTCAGAGTCTGGTAGAGTGAAGAATTTGAGAGTGAAGTGAAATAAATTTCATTTAATTTCATTCCTACGAGAATGATGCGATATAAAATGCCACCAACATATTCTAACCGAATTTATAATGATACTCAACATATTTTTTGGAAAACCAGAGTGCACTTTGATTGCATCAAATTCACCCAGAAGTTATTGTTATGACACCATTACGAAACATTTTTCTGTCTGCCCAAAACCACAGAATCGAGGATAAGAGGATGCTGTGGCGTTATTTCCCAGCATTAATCGTATCATAAAACCATTTTATGTACTATTTTCGAAATTTATCGACCGCAGGAATTTCGTGCGTTATAAAAATAGACAAACAATGGCTTTTTGAAAAGACTCAGCTGTTCGGCGTTTCATCATTTTGAACGATGGCGTTTTATAATGGAAATATTATTGGGATACAGTGAATTTACATCATAAATCGAGCGGCATTTTCGAAATGACATCGGATTCAGTTTATATCGCGGTTGATGAAGCGAGAACTCCCTTGTTTCAAACGGATGTTGTTTTTGTTGGCTTTGGTCTTGAACCATTGATGTACTGTGTGCCTCGAGATGAAAGGGATTAGACAATGAGCAGTCTCGACGTTTATGCTCTGTTAGAATTGATTTGTAGATGCAAGTGTGATATAATTGTTGAAATGATAATATATGCTGTCGCTACACAATGCTACTACCTTCATTTCAACACGTTTTCGACTGTCTCCTTTCACATTTTTTCATCGAAATTCGAAGACAATTGAACGACTGAAATGTTCATTCAATTTCACTTGGCAGAATATGAGATTTACTGGTCATATGTATATCAATTTTTTAGTGGTGAATTATTGCAGGCTGAACTGTATGCTGTTCTTGTCAACACGATGGCCAGAAATCGCCACCATGTATAGGCTGTGAGAGTCATAGTACCCTGAAATCCTTTACTGAAGAAAAGGACATCTCCTACTTAGTATGAGAATGCAGAAAAGATGCCATCTCATTAATTCAACCTGGATAAATCTACTCCAAATACATATCATAAAAGAACTTTCGATTTTAGTCAAGGAAAAACTCAAATTAATCAAATATCTTTACCTAACTGTTGACGAGCAGTTTAGTATTTGATGAAGATTTGTTTCAAAATCAAATGGGGCAGTGCTTTAAACTCACCAACAAATGCTTGTACAATATCATAACACCAGAACCTCCTTTGTTATGGCATAAAAAATTGAAAAACTTTCGAACTGAAAAAACTACGGAGGGAAAGAAAGAAAAACAAATTATTTTTATATACCCCCAGTCTCTCCTATAATCCAGCTCATACATTCCACGAATAAGAAACCCCCTTTCAACATGCATATATCCCGACCCCTTTTTCCATTTTCCCGGAGTTATGAAATCTATGAGAAAGCTGTTCCACACATCGCCTTACTGACATAGTATAGTCGTGAAATATCAACTCCCCATCATTATCGATGTCGGTGGAACTCCCCAGACATGACAGACTGACAGACCACTTATCATCTAGCCCCGCGAGCATCCCCATAATATGATGTTATAGCTTGCCAATGCTCTCAATCATTCTCGTCACTTTTCCGAGCCCGAAGGAAAACCTGGCGCAGGACCGCACACGGCAGAAAGGAAGTTTCAATGAAAAAATACCTATAAGTTTGAAAATATTTCAGTCACTTCACTTACACCATCATTTGCGCCTAGTTTTTTGTTCAACTCGTTGATATTTCTTTAATTCTGTATGATATTTAATTTGACTTGTTTCTACCTTATTGCTATTTTATGTTATGATTTATTTCTGCCATGTAATGGCATGTAATGTTTTGAGAGTTGTAGAAAAATTTCGTTTCATTTTGGCGACATTTTTTTCGATCCTTCAGGTGTCCAGCTTCTTCAAGTGTCTACTAAGAAAGGGCAGGTAAGCAGAGAGACCTCAGATCCTCAAGAAGTATAAAGAAAAGGAAGTCTTTGGAAATGAAATTTTTCATACCCCTTAGGTCAATATACAAACTGGGCGAAAAGTAACGCTCAAAATTCATATCTATTTCATTTTTCATTTACTATTTCTGAGAAAATGCTCGAATATTTCTCTCATTTCACTCACGAAACTTTTCAAGTAGGTTAAGATATAATTGAGATTTGTTTTCGTAGGGTATCAGATTATACTTATGGCATTCACATTGCTTGGAATTTTTTCCTAATAATTGTTTCAGTGATGTTATGATTCATCGAGAAAAGCTTTCAATACGATCCTGGCACAAAGCACCGTGCGGAGAATTTCACTCAGATTCCTACTGGTTCTCCTACACCTCTAACAGCAAAGCAAATGTATATAGGTACGTGTGAGAAAAACTACCCCAATGCGACTCGATAGATATTGAATTCTACAGGTGAGGGATTCTTAAAATATCATATTGGGGAAACTTGAGACTCGATATATTTCGGTTCGAGCTTTATATGTTTTGTAGACGTTTCAATATTGATATTGTGGGGGGCATATATAAGATTTACTACCCTCGGTGAGCACTCCTGGATTACTCTATTTTTGTGGATGATGAAAAATTCGAGGATGTTCTTTTTTGTGGGATATGGATCAATAAGCTAGCATGCGTAGAGGTTTTCTTATTTGCAATGAGCAATGAGCATAGTGGATTCCCAAGAAGTACAAGATTTTGTTTGTGATGGGTCTCAAAGGTTTATTATTTTAAATAATGATGGAAGCATTAACCTGTCATCACGTAGCTCAGTCACAGATTATGGAGTCCATTCCCCACTCCGGACCACATTTACAACCATTAATTATGACACGAATAATTTTTCAAAGTTGTCAGGATGAATTAATTCACACTGCATATGAAATGGAACAAGGGATAATCCCAAGGCAGAGCTAATTGTAACTTAATGTGCGTGAATTGAAATTGAGCCATTAGGCATACGTCTAAAAGCAACCTGCTAACGTAAGATGCCATTTGCATAAAGCGCATATACATAAGCAGCTGCTACATTAAAATAATATAATACTCCGAGGGTGCCATATGAAAGTGGTGATTCAATCGTTTATATACACAGTGTTTTACTCTGTACATTAATGCCAGTTTTCACCTGGTTACAAAAATGTTGTCCAATCCAGAATATTTAAGTGTTCTACAGACACGTCCAACCAAATATTTCTAAATTTGTTCAGTTGGCAGGAATTAAGTGAAGTTTACCTTTCTAGAGATGATGAATGTTGAATAGTTAACCCCAAGTTTATCCACACCGTGCATTCAATAATATACGATCATACATTCAAGCTGATATACAAACAGATGAGCATGTTACCTCAATTTCCATCGCACCGTTGAAATTTATGGTTTAATTTCTTAGCAAATGTATTCCATTAGGAATTTGAATAATTGAAGCACCTTAGGCAATCGGAGTTGGCGTTGGAGGAGCATCATAAAACTCACTCACCTGCTCACGTTGATTTTATAATCTGAATAAACATACAATTAACTTTTTTTTGGCGTAATATAATTCCCAGATAAGACATGATAAATCATTTAACAAACTTCGCTAATTACCATACAAAGTTGCGCCAGTGAATGTGTATGTTACTCATCCTTTGTTCAGATTTACATGAAAATAATTCTCAATGGGTTGTATTTTCTGATCTTGATTTACGTAACGTTCGTGGATAACAAATTAAACATATATCATCACTATTCATCGAATTTGGTTCACTGAACTGGAACGTTTCATTAAGACGGCTTTCTTTAGAAGTTCTTGGACTTGAAACTTCTTCACACGTTCTACCACAGAACTCTATATGTCAGAATTCTGTAACAAGAAACAAATTTGAATGGAAACTGAAGGTATGGGTACTGTCACTGGCTTTTTAAGGACACTTTATGCCGTTTTCCTTAAAATCTTCGAAATTTGATCCACCATGAATGTGAAATCCATACTAATCGTCATTACAACTGTCAAATTATGCGATCAGCATTTTGCACTCGCATAATATCCAAAGTATTCGTTTACCACCAAAGTTTTACAACAGTTTGACGATCAATGAATTCTGTGTTCTCGTCGAGCACATCGACATCGAATGCGTTCCGAAAATGCATCCCTGCCACATCGAATTCCTTCGGCGATAACCGATAACTCTCAGCTCGCATAACTGTCGATAGTGTTGGAAAAAATGGCGTATCCCATATAATTTATGCCGATATGGCGTAGACATGATCATGCGGTGGAATGCGAAAAAATGGACGGTAGGATCATAACGAAATATTTGTCAACCTGTTCAGCGTCAAAAACAAGTGTTCGCCTGGTCGTTATTGAAATTCGCATACAGTGTGACACCTAAAAAGTGAAGAGATATGACGAAACGCCCCGGGCTGCCAGATGCGCGATCTTGGCGGCGTTTTTCTCGCCATCTTGACGCTTCTTCGGCACCAGTGGCGTGCAGGAATTTTCCAAGGGCCATCACCATATACGTCACCTGAAGCTGCTGAACCAAGCCTGCCAATTCGCGAGTGACAAAAGGAATGCTCAAACCGAAAGTCACCACAAAATGTATCAACATAAATCAAGTAGTTCTCAATTTTCATGCCAAATACACTCGTCAACAATTGATGCGGATCACTTTTGAATTTCCCTTCATTAGTGGCTTTTTTTCTGTTATGCAAACCTAGAAATACTCATATTTCAAGTAGGTACAGATTTGTTTCTATGGAACTCTTCATTCTTTCATTTTTTTCTGAAAAAAGTAGAAATATCAACTAAACATACTGGAGTATGATCAGAATGAATATTTTGAAGCGGATATTCACTAGATAAATTTACGGAAGATCAGCGATCCCATCCATAGTTGAGAAGTGTATACTAAAACTGCTCTATACGAGTTTTATTTCATTAGATTCTTTGTAATCACATATGCCTTCAAAAGTTTTAGATGTTGTTTTTTTTCGCAGGATAGGTTTGTCTGATATTTTTGAACCAATTATATCTATAGCTATGATGAGTTTTCAATTGAGTTCATCAGAAACAAATTGAAATCTGGTGTGCTTTCAGAGAATAGTACGAAAAAGTGAATTATTTTTATTATTTCGAATTGTTCTTGAGATCCTTTGAGAACAATAAAATTGTGAGAAATCCTTTGAACCATCATGTCGAATAGTAATCTCCGGTTATTTTTCTACCCTTATCCAAAAAATCAATCATACATAACATAATACATCCTCGTAACTCTTCTTAAATGACATTATCCTGAAAAACTATCCCATCTTGCAGTTTTCCAATTTCTCCTTTTACTTGGACAGGTGGAATGGATGGTAATACCGAATTTTTCTGTGAAGAATTCGTGGTAATGTGAATCATGCAGAATATCTTCATTTTGTGATTGTTCAGCTCTAAATTAAGTGCAAATGTACAAGAAACGCCTGTACTTGAAGCGTGAGCTCGAGTATTTTGGATTCCTCTTCGCATCGCCATCAACAGATGACACAAGCATGTGGCCTGTCTTCGCCAATTCTGATCGCCTGCTCCTTCGCTGTCACTGGGCCTTCAGCATCTCGATCTTCCACGCCAATCGCATCAATAAAAATATATACGGCCCCGATTGACATGATACACGACGCCGTACAAATTCCTCGTATGTGTAGATCTAGTTCTATTAAAAGATCGGCCTCGGGGTTGTAGGTAACTTTGGAATGAAACAAGCCGCCGCCTTTACCATGCTGGTCGTGAACGATCGCCGCTGACAACAGGTGTTTTTAGATAGGTAGCGAACATCTTCCGAGCTCGTTAGCTGTTTTCATTGCTGCAGTCGCGGGTTGTTTACCGTCCACCTATATGTGACGATTTTTTTCAAGCGGCCGTCCGTCATATTGCGTCTATGATCTAAGTTTGCCTGGAGATATCGCATTTAAGAGTATTCAACACTTCAATACTGTACTAAATTAAATTTCGTTGTGTCTATTGTCGTATTGATCTGTATTGAATAGGTAGCCTTTAAACAATCTCTGGATCTCGTGAAATGACAGAGATGTCATTAATTCTGTCGTCCGGGGATCATAATATGGTCTAAATTTCGGTATGAAATTAAAAGAATTAAAAGTCATAATACAACTTGAGTCTTCGACTCGTACAAATATTTTAACAGTAGATTCTAGAGGTCAAATGAAACACTTTTTTTCTAGACATTTTTTTCCGATTCGGCGCTGATAAAAAGATAAAGCCATTTTAAGTTGTCATATAAGCTGTGCTACCCCTGGAAAAACAAAATAACCTTTAAATAATATGCAGACGACTGCGCACTTATAGCTAGCAGCCCAGAGGATCTACAGATAATGCTGGACACCTATAAACATATCTATATACGAAGCTTTAGGCCTTAGACTCAATATCGACAAAACCAAAATCCTGGTAAGTCCGCCAGAAAGCCTTCAAACTCATATCAGCCTGGAGAATGAAACTCTAGAACAGGTCGAGCAGTTCAAATACCTGAGAAGCTTCATAAATACTAGGGCTGAACTAGACACGGAAATACACAACCGTCACACCAACATTGAAAGACCTTTACCACATACTGTGAACTTTAATGTTCTTCCGATTCAAGATATAAATTTTTTTAATATTTCCTTGTTTAGCTTGAATCTTCGATATTTTTCACCCCCTTAGGAATTAAGCTAATAAACGGAGGCTGCTTCTTCTCTGTCATAAAGTCTCAAAACTGGAGGCTCAGGAGCAACATAAAACGTCCATTAGCGAAATTAATGCACAACGGAGAGACTGTAGCATTTCGCATCTTCCGCTAATACAGAATGGCTTCGGAGAAATGTAAATTCCGGATATAAAACCCGTATTGTGAAATATTTTCATCGAGTTTGTATCTGAACAGCGGGTCATAAAACTCCCCTCCTTCCGCTTTATGGCCCAGGGGCTGGGCGAATAAATCAGAATCAGGTGTACCACCTTTCGATATTTTTCCGATATTTTAGTTGATTGCCTCGGTTGCGAAAGCTTCCTCCGGTGATATATTTTCATTTCGGGGGAAGTCTCGTTCTCCAGATCTCTCTCTATTCAATTGTTTCAAATGAACAGCATGCAGCTGAATTCTACATGGTGAAGATCTGCTGAAATTAAATATTTTGCTACTATTAATATGGTTCAACACATGGAGGCTTCAAAAAAATCCGGAAAAATCGAAATTGTTAACCTTCCATCACTCCGAAGTCACCAAAACTGGTTCCGGCTAACTCCAACATCGCATGTAAAAAAAGTGTGAAATGCTTAGGTGTCGAGCTGGACTACAAACTGTCACTAATTAATCATATATTAAAAAGCAAGAAGAAATGTATCAGCAAAAGCAAGCAGTTCAGACCGTTAACTTACAAGACAAAGGTACCCATAAACACCAATACACCGACATATATTTATAAACCAATCTGCCCAATCATCGAGAAAATCAAATTAGATTTAAACGTGATACATACTCTGAAAAAGCAACCTTTCTACTGATGAATCTCGACATTTCATCCACCCTGGTGCAACCGTTCGGTCTTGAGAAGTTTTTAACTGAACACAACTTTTTGGGAATTTTCGAAGGTCATCTTTCGAGTGGTTTGTCTTTCAAGAAAATCATCGTAAATCTAAACGTGATACATATTCTGAAAGAGCAATTCTTCTAGTAATAAATCTGAGAACTTCATCCATTTCGGCATAACCGTTCGGTCTTGAGGAATTTTTAACTGAACCCAACTTTTTGGGAATTTTTCGAAGGTCATCTTTAGAGTAATTTATCTTCCAGCTGATTCAGATCTAACCTGCGTGGATCAGTAAGTAGAAAAATTGCGATCACCTCGCATCATCGTGAATAACGCAATATAAGAGGTAAAACGATCTCTCCATCTTTATTAATATTTCCAGGGAAACCTCCGCCTTCATTAAGCTCCTCGCAATCATGAAAGATTAAATTCAATCAAGAGTTTCAGTGGCACCTCTTCAATAAATTAACATTTCTCGATTAAGAACGTGAAAGCGCTAATATGAATCGCTGGGGCTATATGGGGGCTACATAAGGTGCGAACGAAAGGGGCGGCAAAGCCGAGGGGTGGGGGGTGAGACAGCAGGAGCGGAAGATATCCGAGATTGAGTCGGTTTCATTATCGGGAAAGCTCATCATATTTTAAAGGGGAATGTAATTTCATTTGGTCCATAAAATCTAAGCAGCTCTAAATCTGGCTTGGAGGGGAGTAGGGGGTGCGGAGCATATGCGCCCCAAGCCGAGGCATATAGTTCACAGACTCCGCTGCCGTTGAATATGAGCTTAGTGAAATGTAAAACAGTCAGGGGTTTTGCATTTCGCAGGCATAAACTGCCGACAAAACGGCTGAAGGATTCCTGTTTTATGTGTGAGGATACGAAAATATGGAGGTATATGGAGGCGGAGATGGGGATTCCGCAGAGCTCGTGTTCAACGCGTTAATGATCCTGCAGGAATAATCCGGGGAGAATGGATTCTATACAGATTTTATCAACTTCATTAAATCCACTTTCATAGTTTGTTACCTTCAATGTTCCTGAATTCGCAACGGAAAGATCTCAAAATGGAGGAACTGACTTGGCTGGGGAAGCTCTTCACTTCGCCTTTTGGTCTCTTTGTGCGTCGGAAAATTGGAGAGGCTTTTTTGACCTTGGGGTAACTAATTTTCTGATTTTAGGCAACAAAGTTGGTTCAATTGTTGAGACTCATACTTTCGTTGAAACCAATAAACAATATAGAAGGAGTACAGTTGATGCTCACTCAATAAACCACCTGCACATACAGGGTGGCCCACATGAAAGGGGCCAGCCGAATATTTATGTAATCTTCGAGAAAATCGCTGTAAAATCATTTAAAACTCAATAACAACTTGAGTCGATCCAATAAAAATCAGTAGGTATGAGATATTTTTGGTTCTTTGCATATGCTTCATGAATGTTCTTATTTTGAAATGAAGTCAGTTTATCAACGGCTTCGATTTGAAACGAGTTTTCTGAAAATACCAAGACGTAAATTAACAAACGCTGAGGCTAATATGTCTATCGGAATGCTACAGGATGGCCTGACTCAGGTTGTTGTAGCGGAAAGGCTCCAAGTCAGCCAAAGTGTGATATCTCGACTTTGGTATAGGTTCAGGGAGACAGGTTCCGTGTTGGAAAGACCAAGGCTTGGTGGGCAACGAAAAACAACACCTGCTCAGGATCGTTTCATCACCGTTTTGGCGAGAAGAAACCCTACATCTACGTGTAGAAAGCTACGGAATACTCTCCAAATTGCAGATGGGGTCCAAGTTTCCATCGAAACCATCAGACGACGTTTGAGAGAGGTGAATCTAGGTTCTAGACGTCCATTAAGAGGAGTTCCATTAACGCGTGACCATAAGCGTCAAAGACTGGAATGGGCAAGGCAATATATCAATTGGAACGATGAATGGCGTAGTGTCCTTTTCACTGATGAATCCAGATATGTACGATTTTCAGATTCTCGAAGAATACGCATACCCCGTAATTGTCGCTATGTCCAAGAAGTCCATCCATTCCGAGGGGGTAGTGTTATGGTATGGGCCGGGATATGTTTCAACGGGCGCAACGATCTACACATTTGTCCTGGGAATATGACCGCCTTACACTATAGGGAGCATGTCATTGACAATGTTGTTCCAAATTTTCACGCTGCTATTGGTGAAACTTTTCAATTTCTAGACAATAACGCTAGACCGCACCGTGCAGCCATAGTTGAGAATGCGCGCGAGGAGCTTGGTATTCCACATTTACCAATACCTCCGCACTCACCAGATTTGAATTACATAGAACATGCATGGAATATGCTTCAAAGAAGATTAGATAATCATCAACCTACCCCAGACTCCTTAAATGATCCGAGTGAACTTCTGCCCCGTTTATGGAACCAAATTCCTCAAGAAATGTTCAAAAACCTCGTGTGTAGTATGCAATGAAGATGTCAAGCTGTTATTGATGCCCGTGGATGCCATACATTGTATTGATAGTACAAAAATGCTTGACTTATCTGGGAATCAAATTTCGTTATTTTACTCGATTTTTCTTAACCAACCTGTATACGCTGCAGACCTACAGGCTAAAATTAATTTGCAACTTGAAATCATATTAATATATGAATCTCCATCACAAAAATCTTATTTTAACTATATTTTTTTTGCAATTCAAGTCAATATCCCTCATGTGAAGCAGTTCAGATCAGTTGAGCATTTTGGCTCTTCTCTTTCTCCTATTCAAACAAGTGAATGTTTTCATATGTCTTCTTCGTTAGAAATATTTGAATTTTAGGAATTATCGTGATTTTTTTGCATATTCTATAGCAACCCCTGTCCGAATCCCCCAATGGCATAAATTCAGATTCTCGCCGATGTTTGAAGAAAAATTGCAATTGCCGACCCTCGATCGTAATAAATCCAGTCCCCAAATCAAACCTTATGCATTACACATACCAATTTATATGCAGTAACGCTTTTCGTACCTTTCTGAACAAAAGTGAGTGGGTAGCGCGAGCCACCCCGCCGGACACAGGGGAAATATTACCCCCTCGTTTATTGACAGAAGTAGATTGTCCCGCTATCAGTTGGCCAGTGGACAGCTATAATTCTCCGTAGGGGATGTCACCATGTAAAAAAGGAATATTTATTTCGTTTCGCATAGTTTTATTTTCATCCGATATTGGATTCGATCTGGCGGAAATTGTGATTTCGTTTTTTGCTCGTTTTAATATTATTTTTGTCCTCCCTTGGGACGTCACGTATGCGCGCTGCGCCTATAAAAATCCACTTTTTTTTCAATTTCGCCCGGAAAAATCCACGCCACACGTCCGGAATTGATGGAATGGTAATTAAATCCGGATTTAATTTGGTCGTCTCAGTATGAGCAGACGTATTTTTATTTCGATCGCCATGAAATTTCAATCTGCCAACCGATAGCCGGCCGGTGGAAAATACTTCGAAAAAACGTCGCATGTGACAGGACGTTCTACTCCCAACCCCTCGGTCATCTCCAATTATTTACCCCTGCCGAAATGTTGACTCATTGTGAGCTCCGGACGCGAGAATATACAGGGTGCTTCAGCAAGGGCCCACGACTGAAACTGATGATACTGAGAACTTATATGCAATTCCTCCTTTAAAGATATATAGGGTGTCCCACAGTGGATCGACTATTAGATTAGTTTTTAGAGAACTAATCACGATTTTTAGCTGAAAAACTTTCTACCTCGTTTCAAATGGCACATCCAGTGTATATTTGCATCTTTAGATAGCTGATTCAATGGAAATTCAAACAGTTATTTACTTTAGAAGTGAATTGCAGGGATTCTGCTGAAAAAAGTCACACTTTTTCGAATATTTCTGCAGGGAAAGTTTTTTTTCACCATTTTCAATTCTGCCATTTCCATTACGTAGTATTATAACACTATTTTCTGTTTGGACAGAATATGTACAGGGTGGGCAAATTTCAGGCTGTCCCACAGTGGCCTATTAGATGTTAAGTACAATTCATGAAATGTCAGAATTATTAATCGATACATCGAATTTTAGTATCACCCTGTGGTTTACGGAATTCATATTTCAGAGACTAATCAAGCAGTTGAATTTGCCTTTTTCCCCTATTTCGAGTTTTTCACTACCATGAGACCGAAAACTGGGAAAGGGTTCCAACAGAGCTCAATCCTTTTGATATCTGAGATATCTGGGATCAGCGAATGTTCTTCTGGAGAGGAGTGTCAAAACACAATGCTAAATTCGAAATTGGTGGGAGGTTCACATCGTAACACGAGGATGTATTGATATCTAGTTAGCCTAGACCAGTTCCATGCATAAAACTGACACTTCTTGTCAGTGTGAAGTTTGAGTTCAAAAAAGTAAACCAGAGTTACGCAATAAATTGAAAGAAAGAAGAGAATATTGCGTTTCCATAGCAACGAACAATAATTCATTAGAAGTGTCAGTGTGATTTGAAAACGATTTTGACTTCTTAAACCGAATTGTTACTATGGATGAGACTTGGGTACATTTCTACGATCCAGAAACAAAGCAAAAATCGATGGAATGTCGACACTCTGGTTCTCCAAGACCTAAAAAGTTTCGTGTCCAAAAATCTGACGGAAGAGTTCTTGCTTTAGTTTTTTGGGATTGCATGGCATGGAGTAATCATGATCAATGTCCTTCGTATGCGATCGTGCGAAATTGGGCTGCAAGATTCAAAAGAGGTACATTTTCCATTGAAGATGATGACCGATCGGGAAGGCCAGTTTCTGTGTCAGTCCCCGAAAATATCGATGCAGTTCATGACATGATTTTATCAAACCGTCGAATTGGGCTAAAACGGATATCTGAAGCACTGAATATTTGATACGAACGCGTTCATCATATAATTCACGTCAATTTCGACATGAGAAAAATTGCTGCAAAATGGATCCCCAAATGTTTGAATGTTGACCAAAAGCGTGCAAGGGTAGAAGCATCGCGTTCGATCTGTGCTCGATAGACTCGATAGACTTCTTAAACCGAATTGTTACTATGAATGAGTCTTGAGTACATTTCTACGATCCAGAAACAAAGCAACAATCGATGGAATGGCAACACTCTGGTTCTCCAAGACCTAAGAAGTTTCGTGTCCAAAAATCTGACGGAAAGGTTCTTGCTTCAGTTTTTAGGGATTGCCATGGAGTAATTATGATTGATTTTTTGGATAAGGGTGAAAAAAATAACCGGAGATTACTATTCGACATTACTGACCATTCTACGGGAAAAAATTAAAGAGAAAAGACGCGGAAAGCTATCCAAAGGTGTTTTGTTTTTGCAGGACAACGCCCCTGCACACAAATCTCATGTTGCCATGCAAAAAATTCGTGATTTAGGGTTTGAATTACTAGAACACCCCCCTTAATCACCAGATTTGGCTCCATCCGACTATCATCCCTTTCCTCAACTGAAAAAAAGTTTAAAAGGTCGTAAATTTTTTTCCAACGAGGAGGTAATAAAAGCTGTGGAGATCTGGCTTCCAGAGCAAGAAGAAACATTTTTGTTGAAAGGTCTACAGACGTTGCAGGTTCGCTGTAATAAATGTATCCAATTAAGAGGAGAATATGTTGAGTAATAAAATATTTTGACACTGAAATTCTGTTTGCTTCTATAGAAGGCTAAGAATTTTTCAATATATCCTCGTAGATGTGGAACCATGCAGATGAATTGTCCACAAGAATTTTCCCCGAAATTAATTTATCTCACGGAGTATAGTTCTTTACTCCTGAAGCAAATCCTAGTTTCAAGGACCCTTTCATACACTAAGGTAGTCATTGCTGACCCTATGAGTATACCAGACTGAGATAATAACTGATTTACTGCAGTTTTCATTACGAATACCAATCGCAATTTAACCTTATCGAAAAATGGAACACATAACATAATACCAATTGGAACACATTCTCCATGTCTTCTTCTGGGAATTGCCATTCGGAGAAACTTATCATACCTCATTCCACTTATTGAAATTCAATTCGAAGCATGTAAATTGTCCGTTCCAATAAATAAAATATCTAGCACTATATCGTTGTATGTATTCCAATCGGGTACTCATAATAAACGACTATGACATTAAAAATGCCATATAGGTTTGTTATTCCTCTCCATAAAGAAAAGTGCTGTTAGTTATTACCATCGTTCTGAGGTGTCTGCTATGGGAATTTTCGTTTGAACGGCTTCGAAATCCTCGCTTGAAATATTTATTACTCATTTCGATAATATTGTCTCTTTCAGATGGAGGACATTCAGGAATTCGAACAGTGTATGGCGATTTGCAATGTGAGAACCGAGTTTGTGTTCTGTTTTCAAATAATCACGATAAATCTTTGTTTATCCGAACTTGCATTCACGTAGTTTCGAATGAAATCCGAAATATTGTTTGAATGAAATAATACTTAAGTCTTTGTCAGATTGGGCTAGTCTTATTATGACTTTAGCCTTGCGGCTTTCACACTCCTCTCCAGAGGAAAATTCACTTATCCCAGATATCTCAGATATCAAAAGGATTAAGCTCTGTTGGAGCCCTTTCCAGGTTTTCGGGCTCGTGGTGGTGGTCGGGTCCGGGTCGCTCCTCGGCTCCCTGCCGCCGGTTGGATTCCTGCTCCACCCGTACTTCCTGTCGGAGCAGACAGTGTTCCTCTGAATTTCCCAAGTACTTGCGAACAGTTCTCGCAGTTCCCAGCAGTACCGCCTTCTGCATGACCCTATAGATATTTTCGTCCAGCTGAAGTTTCCTTAAGTTCTCTAGTAGTTCCTTCGGTATCAGGCCTGTAGATGATATGACAATAGGGATGGTCTTGACATCTTTCAGCTTCCAGTGTCTCTTGGTTTGCTCCTCGAGATCTCTGTACTTTGAAATTTTTTCAGTGTGCCTATCTAAAACATTGTTATTATTTGGAATTGCCACGTCGATGAATAGTGCTCTGTCCTCATCATTATTGAGCAATATGAGGTCTTGTCTATTGTGGGTTATTTTCAGGTCTGTGAGAACCGTGCGATCCCAGTAGAATAGCTTGTGATGTTCATTTTCCAATACAGCATCCGGATGGTAATTGTAATAAGGAACCTTTTTCGAACTTAGAATTTGGTGTTTTACTGAAAATTCTTGGTGAAGAATCTTGGCAACGGCATCATGTCTATTTTTGTACTCCGTGCCCGCGAACTTCTGACGTCCCCCGGTGATGTGCTGGATAGTTTCATGTGTCGCACAGCCATAACGACAGCTATCGTCCGCCACAGCGGCATCCTTTGCAATATATTTCATGTAATTTCTTGTTGGAATCACCTGATCCTGGATGGCAAGCATGAAGCCCTCTGTCTCAGGAAACAACCTTCCGGAAGTCAACCAGTAGTTCGACGCAGATATGTCGACGTAATCATGGTTGACCTCGTTCTGGTGCCTTCTATGCAGAGGTTTGCCAATCAGTTTCTGCATTTTACTTTCTGCAGAGTGTTCGACGGTTTTCAAGTGATCCTGTTGTAGCTTTAACGGTGTAGAACTATCAGCAACACAAACTACTCGATGGAGTTATGACAAAGCAGCCTTGCTCAGAAAATATTTTCGAAGTCCTTCAATTTCCTTGGACATACGGTTGGACAAATCAACGATTCCTCTACCTCCAAGATGTCGTGGCAGCTCTATCCGTTCTATTGAGCTTTTGGGGTGATGTTTATTGTGTTTAGTCAGCATCGTCCTTATTTTTCTCTGTAAAGCTGCTAAATCGGTGGTCGTCCAAGAGATGATACCAAATGAATAGCTCAGCGCCGAGCAAGCGTAGGTGTTAATCGCTTTTATCAGATTCTTGCTGTTAAGACCAGTTCTCATTATCCTTCTCAATCTTCGGGTGAACTCCTCCGTTAATTCTTTCTTCATCTGGGTCTGATTGATTCTTCTTGCCTGTTTTATGCCTAGATACTTGTATGTGTCTCCTTCCTTCAGTGCTTCAATTTCTGCACCTTCCTTGAGTTTTAACATATCATCTTCTATTTTCCCTCTCGTTATGTTCAGCAGGCGACATTTTTCTAGTTATTATTATTATTTCAGAGGGTTGTGATTCCGAAAGAGAGGGCCACCTGGCAAGAATCAATAATAGGGGTCTCGTAATTTTGTCTCGACAGTTTGTGGCAAAATTTTGTTGCATTTATTTCGGGACACACTGTATAAATACTTAGGAAATAAAGTTTCTCAAGATTATTCACCTTCAGAGACAAAACGGAGGCCTTTTGGCGTCACCATCCCCCAAATTCAATTCAGCATCAACCTATCTGCTCGGATGACACTCTGAAGGCATATTAGAAACGTCATTTTCCAATTCATTGACCCGGAGCGTATGTAAATAATGGATTAGACGGAACCGAAGTGCCCCGGCAAAATCAATTTATTAAAAACTATAAAAAATGAATAAGACATCTGGCCAACCCCTACGATAATCCCTCTTTAGGCCGCGACAAGTTGATGAATAAAGTGTTACATTTATGGGAAGCTGCATATGACAAAAGATCCACCCTCACGCGGATTAATACAGGGCGGAATTCAGGCGTTACGACTCACTCACTAACTGGATTAGAGCATACCGGTCATCGCCTGCGATAATAACTGTCATTTGCTGTTGTCAAATTGAATCTTCAAGAAATCCGATTGATTTTACGAAAATTAAAAGTATGATGTTCACAATGACCAAGAATAGACAGTGATAGCGATGTGGATATCAGTAACACTCCACCTGTTCCCAGGGGATTGGCAATTACGGCGACGTAGCCGAGGCCAGGAATCGGTGAGTACAAACTTACTTCCATAAAGCTACGTGAGGTCGACGCGGAAATGAAGTATGCTCTTCGGCAAAAACCGTCTTTTGTCTGTATGAATCTAATAATAGTTTCAGTTTCTGACCTTCTGATTTTTTGCAATCATCCAAAGCATAAAATCAAGATAACATGATGGTATGAAGAGTATAAAAAATGGTACATAAGTTCTATGAAGAACTGTTAAAACTTCAATTCAGAAAACAGCTGCAAACCTCATCGAATCCTCCAACTACAGCCCTGGATCTCCCCCTAATGCGTCCTGACAAAGCAATTTCAATATTCAGATTGGTTACACCTTTTAAGTGTAGATGAAATAATTTGAAGCTATATTTACCCCAGCCTGACCCTTGTTTGTTTTTACACTTGTCCTTTCATACAGAGATTAATACACATGCAGTCGTTTATTAATCCTTAAATCGAAATTAAGCGTGGCAGATCTCTCCACCCCTTCATATATTTGAGATACAAAGATTGAGGGTTCGGTTCTTCACAGAAAATTTGAGAATGTTCAACACACAATTTCATTTTTGGGAGCCACAGTTGAAAGCATAATATATCATTCTTTTGTTTTAAATAACATACCAGGAATTGTTGTGTCTTAACTACTACTCCTGTTATGTTCAATTTTGTTTCTATTCTGATACTGTTGTCCCATTTTAGTCTTAAGAAAGTAAGTCAAAATACATCTAAGAAACTTCGACTTTGTTTCAAGAAGTTGTCACTGAGTCCTGAACCTGTGAATCTACCTACCCCTGAATAAAATCAAATCTTCTCTTGCTTCTGAGAACCAGATGAGAACCATCGAATCTAACAATATCTTTGGGAGATAAAAAGTTTCCATTTTCATGCAGCATCTTTCGGTCAGTGCTGATCGTTGGAAACTGATAAAACGAAAAATAAAATAAATCTTTTATTCTCTCATCCCCATCCGCAGAAATGTTTCTATGCAATATCGGATATTAGTCCACCCTCGTTCGAAAATCTGTTCCATTCTTGATCGGATGTTGACGATGTAACAAATCGGAGCTCATACATCGACAATTTCTTTAGGGCTCCCTAGGGAAGGCCCAGTCGAGAACTGGACACATCAGCGTATTCTCTTTATGTCTTCTGGAAATTATACCTTATGGAGTCTCTACGGCCTCACGTATAACGTCGAGCTATACTGTCTGATTTCACATCTTTTCGTGAGTCCGACATGCTCCCTCTTTATTGTATCAACAAAGAATGTCTTTTGTATTCTGCTACAGGTTTGGAAACCTTATATAGTACGGCATAAAGAGATTTGGAAAAATAAAATTTCGTTCAATGGGTTATGTCCCCAGATATATAAAAAAAATTGGTTTCGAAAGAGTTGAGGTCGTCATCTCTTCTATGCTTCTAATCAGAATTATGGAAAGAATTATGTTCAACAACTTGGAATTATGTTCACTAATAAACATAATATGAATGCCCTAATTAAGTATCTTTCAACTCTAAGGAGTAAGAAAAGTTCTTGATCTCAAGACTTCATCGGCCATGTCTGAATGAATTTGTCCCCTTTAGTTTTTTCTTGAATTCTAGTTCCTATAAGAGCTAAATCATCGGTGTTTCATCTAGTGCATTCCTTATGAAATGGAACGTTTATTTGAACTTCAAAACACCGGAATCTTCCTTCTCGTTTCTCTCACTTTTTAAAATAAACGAGGGAAAATCCTGCAATTCTTTGACTCGATCGCCGGAATGCACCTAATTGAAATATAAGCAACAGAAACACAACTAATTACTTAATTGCCCTTCTGAGCTTATCAACTGGTAGAATTGCCCGAGAAATGACGATCGCAACCCCTTCATTCTTTTTCAGTCGTCTAATTCCCCCTTAATTAGAAATCAACACCGGCTGAATGCTAAAAACAGGGTTCTGGATGCCATTGAGTTATTGAAGTCGTTGAAAGGAAGGCCTTCGGCATTCTGCGGAGTTATCTCAATCAGATTTTACGAATTACCGACTTTTGGTGAAATTTGCCATATTGGTACCTACAGGGTGGGAATGAATAGCTGCGAAAAAATTCAAGGGGTGATTCTTTGCCAAGAAAAACAATAAAAAACAATTTGGGCTATAAACGTCAGCATGATATCTGGCTCCTAGGTAAATTTAGGTTTGAAGATAATAATACAGTAAATTTCTATTCTTGCAGCCCCTTGCAGTATCAAGAAAACTGATCTTCTTGAAGCAGCACGTCTTGACGTATAGGTACATTCTGCGTAGAAACTTTGAGTATTCAAGTTTATACTCAATGGTAGAACCTACCCCAAAGATCCTAAGGGGTCCCAGATGTGTCTTCCACCCATGGTTTGAAAGAAGATCAATCCATCAATACTTCCAAAGGAAATCTATATTCTTAGCAGAAGATAGTTTGTTATATCTTTACACGTTCTTTCAACTTATGTAATGATTGAAAATCTCAAAATTCAACTTGAATATGCTTAGAAACTTCGGAACTGTATCACATATTCAGATAAATAAATATAATACTCGATTATGTTGGAGAAAGCCCTCCGATATTCAATATTCCAAAAACGGAGACGCTAATTCACAGAGAGATATATAATCATGCCTTTCTAATGCCATTGATTTGGTCGAAAAAAATCCGAACCAACAATCATTTACGTATTTCTTCGCCTTTAAATCTATACAGAATTACTATCTGTTTTATAACGTTTCATTGGTTATCGACCTTCGTCCTACCATCTATGAATTAGCCATTTAAACAAATAAGGCTTAATCAGCTCAGACGCAGGTAGGTATAAATTCGAGTCCGCAAACATGCAATGTCCCACACTTTTTATTGATCTCCAGCTACTACCTACTGGGCGCCACTCTAAATCCACATCTTCAGCGGTTCTTGCCTAAAAAGTATAACAATCTCCGCGTAAATAAGACGAACATGCCCCTCGTGCTCAAGAATAGCACAAAAAGAGGATATATAATTGAATCCGCATTGGTTTGTGCAAACTCCTGAATATCGATAGAACGCAAGCATCCACGTCTTTAAGGGCATTGGCGTCAGTTTCCATATCTATTCAGTAGCTTGTGTGAAAAGAAGAGACCTAACAATTAAAAAAATTCAGTGCTTTTTCCCCTCCTTGTAATACTGGCCGAAAGACATGATCCTGGCAGGAGGTTGATGACTAATTAATGATGGATTTCAGGGAATGGTAAGACTCGTGTGAGTGGCACATGAAATTTATATCTTCCACTGTCAATCAGTGTTTTCCGTAATTCATCACCGGCGATCTTGATGCCATTAATCGCATCTTAATTTCCCCAAAGACTGGCGAAATATCGGCCTCCTTTCGTCCATCTATCTATCTGTCTTTTAATGATTGTTTTCCGATGTTATCCTTCAGATATCATTCTCCTCGATATTAACCTTAATGAGGATAAGTGCGAGAGAGAAAGTTCGTGAACTAATTGAATGACAAGGAGGATCAGAATGCAGTGGATTTTTCATATAAAAAATCCTATAATTCTTTTTTCACTACCGAAATTACTCTCCAAGTAAAACGCCAATTTAATGAGTAAATATGTACGAGGATATATTGAAAAATTCTTAGCCTACTATAGAAACAAACAAAATTTCAATGTCAAAATATTTTATAACTCAACATATTCTCCTCTTAATTGGATACATTTATTACAGCGAACCTGCAACGTCTCTAGATCTTTCAGAAAAAAATGTTTCCTCTTGCTCTGCAAACCAGACCTCTACAGCTTTTATCACCTCCTCGTTGGAAGAAAATTTACGCACTTTTAAAATTTTTTTTTATTGAGGATAGTGATGATGGAGCCAAATATGGTGAATAAGAGGAGTGTTCTAGTAATTCAAACCTCAAATCACAAATTTTTTGCATGACAACATGAGATTTGTGTTCAGGGGCGTTGTCCTGCAAAAACAAAACACCTTTGGATAGCTTTCCGCGTCTTTTCTCTTTAATTTTTCCCGTAGAGTGGTCAGTAATGTCGAATAGTACCAAATATCCGGTTATTGTTCTACCCTTATCCCAAAAATCAATCATGATTATTTCATGGCAATCCCAAAAAACTGAAGCAAGAATTTTTCGAGCAGATTTTTGGACACGAAACTTCTTAGGTCTTGGTTTGCAGTCCAATTTTTCACGGTCGCATACGAAGGACATTGATCACAAAGGGTATTAAGCATATCTTCGTAAATCTGCTTATCTCTTAACCCTTTTAAATACAGGTACTTGATGATGGCTCGATTCTTCAATTTTTGGATTTTCACAATTTTGGTGGACATCTTCTTTCTTTCAATTGATTGCGTAACTCTGGTTTACTTTTTTGACCTCAAACCTCAGTGTGAAGTTTGAGTTATTGTTCGTTGCTATGGTAACGCAATATTTTTTTTTATGCATGGAACTGGTCTAGGCTAACTAGATATCAATACATCCTCGTATGTCTGTGACAGACTTCATCCTGCTCAATTTCAAGAAAAAATGGTTAAACTTCCGATGTGGAAAATCGATAATTTATTATTGAGGGTTTTTGATGAATCATTAAATAGGGGGCTCAAATGATTCTTCTCATTATTAGTGCTTTATTGGAAGCTCAAATGTGAGTATTAGTATTGGTATTCGATAGTTGGTAGAAGGTAGTAGGTTGAAGTAAAAATTATTCTAGAAAATGAACAAATCATTGCAGTCCTGCGGGACAGGTTCCCACAAAATCTTGTCGATTGTTGATTGCACTGTGATCACTGAAGGAAAGTTCCTATCAGGCAATCAAGAAGCGGAAAAAACAAAGGATGATGAGGGAAAAGAAGATTGATCGCTCATCCGAAATATTCAAATAGGTGTGTGCGTTATCAAAAGGATCGTTAAATAATTTACATAATAGAATGATTTTTCTCAACTACATCCAGGCTCCGACAGAAGAGATACGGAAGAAAAAGTGAAGAACTTTAATAAATTCCAAATTGAGAAACGCGCCATCCCATCTTAAGCGATATTAAACAAAAGTTTGGGTCTTATCTTAATGTGAAGCAGTTAATTAATACTCAAATTACCTAAACATCGCCCTAATTATGGAGGAAAATTCTTAAAAATACCCTCTTTAATTACCTTCGTCTGCCTGAAAGCCCCCCAGCCCTACGTTCAATATCCTTCTAGAGGGTTATAATTATAAAACAGCTCTTTTCATCTTCTCGGGTGCCGTTTCAACTGGCCGGATTTGTTTATTGCAGTTTCAATAATGACTTCATGCGAATGGTACGAAAATTTCAGCCGTTTTCTGCATATAATTGACATCAACATTATTTCCAATGATTAGGAATCCTTCAGAGTTGAAAAATTCCAACCATCTTTCTCTGGAAAAATTTTTCGTCATATGATGTTCATATACTATGAACAAGTGTCGTTAAATTTTGAGAAACAGGGTGATTAATGACTCTGAGTCGACACTACACACTGTCAATTTCATTTCCCACATTTGAAACCTGAAACTGAGTCGATTGGAGTAAATAGGTAATTTATATTATTTTGTTGGCAATAAAGCAGATGGGTTTGCTAATATGGGGCATTTTCGACATTGAATAGACAGCCACTAATAGTCTTTCACTCAAGGAAGTGAAAGGCCTTTAATAGTCGTATATGTATAACTAAATCGTAAGAGTAAACCAAAAACACCATAATATTGTAGTCCAATTATTCTTGTACAGGAAAGCTAATGGGAGAAATATAAAAAATGAACATTTAGTTTGCTTGGAAAAATAGGTATGTTGTTCCTCAATCAACAAAACGCAAAGAATAGCTGGAACATCTGCTGCTTTTATTGTATGACTTCAATTTTAATCAAAGGTTCAATTGAAAGGGTAAGGGCTTCGACATATCAATAACCCTCCGTGTACCATCACATACGTCAATCGTTCAGGTTTCAATTGACAGTAATATGTAGTTAGACCTATCAAATTTCAAAGATTTCAATTTGCGAATAGAAAATGATGCCCTGAAAATAAACACGCTGCATAATGAACACTTTAATTCCCCTTATTTTAAACTAGGACTACCTAATCATTCCTTTATTCAGAATCGATTGAACTAGTCAACTTTTTCACAATGCTTTCATCTCAATCTTGTAGATAATCCATACCTTGTGAGATTATAAGCCAGACAGAATCCCGACCCATAGCTAATTAGTGTATGTCTTATTTCCCCTAAATTCCAAACAATGCAAAAGTTTTCCAAACAATCCGCCGAAAATATGCTGATTCTAAAAACTTGGCTCTGGGCAATTTGAGCACTCATTTCTTTCCCTCGCTCAAGATGAATCTGTGATGGGACTCCCTGTTTTCGACTTTCTTATTCATCAATTAGTGCCCTTAATTGTTAATTGGGGTCTTCTCTAATGATCTTTGGATATTTATGATGCTTCGGAATACTTTTCTCATTCTGATGTTTTCATGAAAATATTTATGTAAGGAAGTTTGTATATTGCAGGAAATCAATGCTGTTGGAGAAAGGGGTGTAAGATGATATCTATCATATTGTTTTAGATGTTCTTCATAATATGCTTTTCAAATAAAGTATCAAGATTCCTCATGGAAATTGATAACGTATTGCAAATATTGCTGATTATGAACCCAGATATCTCAAGATATTTCATTTATTAGTTCAATTTGAAAGGCTCTCTACAGTGCAATTTTCCATTGAATCTTTCACTCATTGTTTTTGTGGAATCTACAAAACGACTACTATGCACTTCTCAACGTAGGAAGATAAAAAAGACCCTATACTCGGGGAGAGGATCAGATACAATAGAAATGTCGATGAAGTCTAGATAATTATCATCGTGAGTATGAATAAGAATAAGAGATTCTGATCACCCCGTATAGTTTTCAGACATAATAAAATATCCAGTCTGAGTTGTAAACCTATGTAAGATATCAATATTATCGAAATAATGAAGTCGAGCATTGGTGTTTGAAAATTCCATCTGCTTCATTTTATAACACCAAACAAAGGATAATTTATTTCACATATCTCCTTCACCATTTGCGTAGGATCCATTTTATGTCAGAAAATAAAATGAGGTGGGAATACCAAACAGCATCTTACCACATCGTAAACATTATTATTTGTTTTGTTTCACCTATGTTGTCTGAATGAATTAACTTTTTTGAATAATTGACATATCGTTTCTTTAAATCGAAAAATCTGTCTCATTTTCGGATTTGCTTGTTTTGTACATTACAAAAATAATAACTGTACTCGGCTCTCTTTTAGACCTGAAATTATTTCAAGGTCAGTTTGTGCTATTTTTTTCCTTAGAAACATTTCAGAATCAAATCTAACACTGAGGTCCTTTTTGAACCCTCATCCCAATTCGGATTCTTCTAGGATAAACTGATTTTAGACAGACAGGAGCAAATGGTTCATTTTTGGGGGTCTGACCCCTTATTCATTTTTGAACAAAAATCGAGATTTTTGAAATCCGCCACTGGTAGTATCAATTCTCCGCTAATTCATTCTTGTAGGAACCTATATTCATCAAGCACTAGACTGGATGATTATTTACTCAAATACATAATCATCGGAATCGTTCTGATTACAATATTATATATATTTATCTGAAACCGAACCAATGATCTCAACCTGATACGTGTTTCAGTTTTAATGACGGGCGCAACATAAAAAACGCATAAAATTATAAATGTGGCTATAACATATTTTCCACTCTGATATAATTATGAGAACGAGCCACTCGGATGCTGAACAACTTTGACATGATGAAAAGTAGATATTAAAGTTTTATATGTGATCCTTCGTAGGAACAATTTCCACGAATTATAAAGATATCCAACAGATATCTACCTGTTATAATATGTTCATTACATTCTTTTTCTATAGAGTATGGTGCTCGGTTATAGCTGGGAGTAAGAGAAATATTATAGCATAAATTTTGCGGGGGATTTTCGTGAGAAATCAGTTAATTACATATAATTTCAAATATACGTCTCAAGTCAAAGCTAAGTGTATTTCAGAGAAAGATTTGAGCTCCTAAGGAGTAGGGTTTCATAAAAAAAACCGAACAGATATATAGGTATTATTCAATCAAATTTCTATATAGAACAAACCATTAAAATACCCATTTCCTAGCATCACACGATTCATTTTTGTGTTCACGAGAGGATACCCATATCCCCGAAACTAAATCCCTCAGATGGTTGAAGATTCCAGGAGCTAAAAGTGATCATTATGTTTTGTGAGATAAACTTACAATAACCTGTCGCAGAATATCAAAGAGGAGATCATATCCAACGGAGTTTGCAAACATACAACGGCGCAGGTATCAAAAATAATCCTATTGTGGGGCGGCATCTCAGTTATATTTAGTAAAAAGCCGCTATTTTCGCCATTTTTGTCACCTTTGCGGAAGCTCTTGGAAGGATTAAATTCGCCGAAAGGAATACTTTGCACTTGAACGGTTTCGGTGCCACTCGGTATGCTCGGATGCATTCGATCCGATGGTAATGATGGGCTTTTTGAGGATTATATGATGTATAATATGTGCGACGTGAACAAGTTGTGCTTTTGTTGATTTTGCGAGGTCTTAAACTCGGAAATTCGAAGAAAACCACTCATTCTTAGAAACTTTGGAAGCTCAAACGTTTTTCTGGTTTCCACGAGGGGTCTTACAATCAAATTTCAGGTATGGTTTCATCTATTAAACATTGCAATTATAAGTAAACATCAGAAAATTCTTGTTATTGCTTTCTGGCCCCTATTTACTGGTTTCTAATTAAATGAAAGAACCACACCACTTTTCGAAAACTATTCATGTTCATTCAACCCTGCATATATTATTTGTTCTGAAGTTCAAGCTTACCTACTCATATCAAGAACTTAAAGGATAGAGATGAGCAGTTGCCTGATTTGAATCCGGTGTACTTTGAATACACCGGCCGTACCAACTCAGAATTATGTACGATTCGATTACTCAATAAATTGGAGTATTAAACTTGAGAGCGGTGATTTCCTCGCATCACAGCTTCCCTGTATTGAAGCGACATAATTAGAGAATGGACAAAGTTAGTAATCTTATACCCGAAGTTTGCGAGATCGGCCAAGACTTCATTAATCTATAGGATACAATTAATGGCGAAACTTGTGTTCTCTTCTATGGTTTCCTCAGATTGAACAAGACTATAGCTGGTCCTGGATTATCGGCAAGTCGATTCCTGGATAGCTTGAAACACAGATCAGCATAAGAAAAAATCACAATTTGCTTTGCTGGATTTGGTATTCCTGATGTATTTCTATATACCCAATTTGATCTTTGTGCTTCGAAAATTGACGCAATATGAAAACAGGGGTAAATATTTCGAGAAAAACTCAAAAAATACTTCGTAGAATTTTCGGAAACGTTTTCTGCCTTGTCGTATGAAGATCATTCTTGTGAAAGCATATGGTCAGATGGAACTATATAACATCTCAAAATGGGGATTCCTGCTCATTTGAACCATAAGGAAGAACTATTCCCTTGTATTGAGTTGAAGGAAGAATAAATTCCTGAGTCCTTCATCTATATTCAAAAAAATACCCTACGCTTAAAGACTATTCTATATGGATAGTGAACGTAACTATCATAAAAATAATGAAATTTCAGTGCGAAACAATCCTTTCAAAGCCCAACTCCCTCGATTCCAACTAAGAAGATTGACAATATAATGATAATTCAAAGACCTTGTTTCTGAACTCTCTAACAGTAATGACTGGAAGGTCGCCTCTGGTGATTAAATGTTGAGGGTTTCGGATAGATGAGTGACAGACCATGCCCCGATGGTGTATTTAAGTAATGATAGACCAGGGAAAGACGAGCTTCAGGGTCATAACCTGATCCCCGATCGCAAACACACTTCCCAATTATCTGTATTACCCTCTGGATGCTGCATTGCGTGCAATGATCCGACCTACGTCTACGTATTGTGTTTTATTACGATGCTAGTCAGAATGGTATGTAATAAAAGATGTTGGAAGTTTTGTATGGCCAGTCGTATAAGGGAGTTGGTCAGTTTTTACCATGTGCATAAGGAAGATGTTTTTTCTTAGCCTACTATAGAACCAAACAAAATTTCAATGTCAAAATATTTTAATACTCAACATATTCTCCCCTTAATTGGATACATTTATTATAGCGAACCTGCAACGTCTCTAGACCTTTCAAAAAAAATGTTTCTTCTTGCTCTGCAAACCAGACCTCCACAGCTTGTATTACCCTCTCGTTGGAAGAAAATTTACGACTTATTAAACTTTTTTTCAGTTGAGGAAAGGGATGATAGTCGGATGGAGACAAATCTGGTGAATAAGGGGGGTGTTCTAGTAATTCAAGCCCTAAATCACGAATTTTTTGCATGGCAACATGAGATTGTTGTGCAGGGCCGTTGTCTTCAAGAAACGAAACAACTTTGGATAGCTTTCCGCGTCTTTTCTCTTTAATTTTTTCCCGTAGAGTTGTCAGTAATGTCGAATAGTAATCTCCGGTTATTGTTCCACCCTTATCCAAAAAATCAATCATGATTAGTACATGGCAATCCCAAAAACCTGAAGCAAGAACTTTTCCAGCAGATTTTTAGACACGAAACTTCTTAGGTCTTGTAGAACCAGAGTGTCGCCATTCCATCGATTGTTTCTTTGTTTCTGGATCGTAGAAATGTACCCAAGTCTCATCCAAAATAACAATTCGGTTTAAGAAGTCTACATCGTTTTCAAATCGAGCACAGATCGAACGCGATGCTTCTACCCTTGCACACTTTTGGTCAACATTCTAACATTTGGGGATCCATTTTGCAGCAATTTTTCTCATGTCCAAATTGACGTAAACTATATTATTAACGCGTTCGTAAGAAATATTCAGTGCTTCAGATATCCGTTTTAGCCCAATTCGACGGTCTGATAAAATTATGTCATGAACTGCATAGATATTTGCGGCGACTGACACAGAAACTGTCCTTCCCGATCGGTCATCATCTGCAATGGAAAATTCACCTCTTTTGAAGCTTGCAGTCCAATTTTTCAGGGTTGCATACGAAGACAAGAGTATTAAGCATATCTTCGTAAATCTGCCTACCTCTTAACTCTTTTAATTACAGGTACTTGACCATGGCTAGATACTGCAATTTTTCGATTTTCACAATTTCGGTGGATATCTTCTTTCTTTTAATTCATTGCGTAACTCTGGTTTACTTTTTTGACCTCGAACTTCACACTGACACTTCTAATGAGGTATTGTCCGTTGCTATGGTAACGCAATATTTTTTATGCATGGAACGGGTCTAGGCTAACTAGATACCAATACATCCTCGTATTTCGGTCAAAAATACGTGAGGTTGAACTATTTCGTAATTTCTTTATTCTGGCCTATGGAAAGTGACCTATGATAAAAAGAGGTCCAAAAGGTGTTTACGATGGAGTTACACATGCTCCACTAGAGCTATCAGAACATCCTCAAGTAGGACATTCGCGGTCTCATAATTCTTCATCTAGTAATAGACATATTAACTCATGACTCATGAGGCTATCTCCAGGATATTCAGGAAAGATGTATAAGAGAATTGAGAGTCAGGATAGAAGTCTATAAAATATGTCCCGTTATCTTGCAACAAGGACTACTTTCAATGTTTTCCTCTATCCTTTCCTTCGCCCAAACTAGCAATACACTTCTTCGTAGAGCCATGTGTTGACTTCAGCAAACCTTCACAAATTTGCATACCCAAAGCGGGTCCAAACACCATATATACATTCCCATACACACGCTGCTCCATATAGCTATCAATCTATGCGCTCTATTGAAATCCACCGAGGGCATCGCTCAAACGGGCTGTCAATTAGCCCTTTTACATAAACCCAGCGATAACTTCATTCCATTTTGGGCGCAGGGATACGGCGACTGATTTCTCACAACGTCCATAACGCTGTCGACATTATAAATGCCAGGACGACGTTCTAAATCGGCGCTCAACATCTCTAGCCGATATACCGGAATACACAAGAATCGAGGTGTTTGACGGGACAATGCTCGGCTATGAAGTGTCAGGCGTTTGCGATAGACAAATGCGCGAGATATTTCGATAAATTTGATACGATTCCTCCTTTTCCAGCGGCAGTCGTACATATACAATGTACGATCCAACAATGTTACCAATGTGTTGCGGAAGATTTGTTGCTCGATACATAAATACTGGGAGATATAGACGATGTCGAAAATGTAAGGGAAACTGAGAACTGTTATTCCGGTGTTCCAAGACCTCGAAGCCTGGATGATTGAAGTGATTTACACATTGCAAGAGATCGTTGGAATTGCCCTAGGTCTACAGCGTTCATTTGAACTGTCAGCTGGATCATGGAATAAAGATTGAAGTAAAAATAGCCTCACTGAGACAGATTTTAGTTATTGATAAGAAATATTACAGATAATCAGACCAGAACTTGAGAACTGCTCTTATATTTAGAGCTGAGCACCCTAGCATAATTGCAACTGTTGGGCTCCAACCAGAAAAGCTCCATACGAGTGATTGACTGCCCAACATCAACGTCTATACTCCATTCACTTTTATTTTAGGAGTCGGTTGGCCATGGAAATTTGACACATTTCACTCTGTATAGTACGAAAATGTTGGGTTATGACGCTTGTCAAAACATTTTTGGGTTTTAAATCAACGCTATGTTGCCCGTTCTACGTGAAAGTTTCTGTTATTACGTATTTTATCACAATTTCGAATCTCTTTGGAAAATATGTGACGAACATAACTGAAGTTTATACAAACTGATTGAAGGCATACCAAATCCAGTTATTTGCATGGAAAATACAAGAGATCAGTATAATATCATAATATGCACTAGCTTGAGGAGAGTTAATGTTCGTTATCTTCTTTGGCTAAAGTTTGAATACGTTAAATCAGTTGTAGATTTCAAAAATATTAAACCGAAGATGAAATGCATATGATGCAGGGGTTGGGAATGGGTATCTCCCGAAGGAATTAACAGATAATTACAAGAATATTAAATTCTTCAACAAAAATCATCTTGCATCAATATAAGTAAAAGGAATTAAAGGAAGTTTCACGTAAAGATGAACTTCACCTTTGAACAAAAATTTCACATGAATAAACAAATTAACAGGACAACTGGCGCTTATTTGTGGCTGTTCATCTTGATGCATTGATATAATAATAATAATTATGTATTTATTGGTACCTTAAGACATTTACAAGGTATAGGATAAGTCAAATGAAAAATAGAAAAATCAATTTTCGGGAACTTATTCTACGACGACATTCATCGAAAATCCTGTAGTAAACTTTTCGCATTAATTCACTCAAACATAAAATTCTCAAATGCCACCACTTTTTGGGTCTCCCAATAGAAGGAAATTCTTTGTCATCCTCTGCATCCACAATCTTTCTGATTGTGGAAATATTCAGCTGAAATATAAGTCGTTTAGATTCAGACGAAACATTATACAAATTCTCTTACATTGAATATGTTCGCTACCGTCTGAAGTATTGTGGATTTTAGAATACAGGGTATAACTATTTGAATGAGCGTACCTCAATTCTAAATAGCACTTTCTGAAACCCTGTCTGTTTTTTCAATCACTTCGGCCATTTTCGTAATATTAATTGATATAAGTTGTGACAAAGGCGTTATAACATTAACGACATTTCATGTTCTAGTTACAAAAACTTGAGAAAATTATTTCATGGCCAACCGACTGCTAAAATAAATGTGAATGCAGTATACTTCTGTCGAAACATATTGATCCTGTTCAGACATAAAAAAAAGAAAACGAGAGCTTGATTTCACCTAAATGAGTACAATGCCACAGTCAATATTCGAGAATTATTGAAATTTCCTCGGATGAAAGATCCTGAACCCGAGCCAACAAAACTCCACGACATATTAATTATATAAACCAACGTCCAATTATATCGGACGCCCGGAACAACAAAAGTTTACAGACAGTTTGAACTGTCGTCGAAACAAAGAGGAAAAAAAAGAGAACCTAACAAATGGCAATGAGTTATGAAGTCTCAACATGCAGACGGCCGAGTAGATAATCTGACACGTGAAATATTTCGGTTTTCAAACTCATAGGGGTGTCAGTCTCGATATTAACACTGTTTGCAATGTGGCCCGAAGAAATGCAAAAGGAAATTTACCGTCTGGTCTTTTTGCTTGATTTGTTCCGTTCAGTCATCTGACTGCTTCAAAGGAATTGTATCGAGGTGAGTGTACAAGACGGTCTTAATGGTTTGAGCAATTCGAGAAAAGGACCGATGTATTTACAAGCTTCTGCCAAAGAATCAAGCTCATGTTGTTAAAGAAGGTTTGCTTTCAATTAATTCTAACCTCAGTTAATTTTCACATGATGAAAATTAATTATCGACTTATATAACTTAAGCTATCTCAGATCTGAAGAAAATTTTGAAGCCAAATCTAATGTTGTCTTTGAATCCCTTCAGTAACAACTTCATTTGTGGTAGTTTTGGTTTCAACTATGAACCAAAGAAGGAAATGGAGGAATCTTGTTCAGCAAGAGTGCCAAGCTCTTACACAATAGTCTGTATTTCTTTGCACTTCATTTAGAAACGATAGAGCATATCTGGAAAAGTTGTGGACCAATATTTTGTAACCAAATATAAAAAAATTTAAACACGCACTCTAGATTCGGTTTGCCTGATGGTAATTCATCGTTTGAATGAAAAATCGTTTCTGCTACAACGATGTAATAGACCGCTGAACTATCGAATTTCAATTTAGAACGAAAGGCCACCTCGGCGATGAGCCTATACCTCGCAGTCCCGGAGCAGGACACATCAATAATCATAATAACTGATATGCCGATAAGAACACTTGTCCGGCAGTTTATTTTCTCGGACGATCATTGAATACGCCGTTGAAAAAGGCCATTAGGCTTTCAAACCAGACATGAGGTGAAGTCGAGCATCCGATCAGTTGATCCGTCCAACATCAATCAAAATAATGATCTGCTTGTTACTCTAACAGGCAAAAAATTGTTCGAAAGTGTTGCTCAACATTGTATCACGTTATCGATACAAAACATAATATATTTATTGAGGTTGTCAGGCGGGATCAAGTGGCCGTGGACAACGGACTTTTTACGGAATCTAGATGCATCATAACAATGTCGGATAGTTGTTAACAAGCGACTATCTTGTAGACCAGTTATTAGGCAGGCCATCAGGACGAAACGTCCACACTTGAACTATTACCATTTCTGACACTTTGATTGCTCCCGGTCCACACCGAGGGTGTTGAAGAAGTTGGAAGATAAGAATGATCTGATCTTGAAGTTCTTAATGATATTCCCCACGTTTATACCTACATACGAGGATGTATTGATATCTAGTTAGCTTAGACCAGATTCAAAAGAGGTAAATTTTCCATTACAGATGATGACCGATCGGGAAGGCCAGTTTCTGTGTCAGTCCCCGAAAATATCGATGCAGTTCATGACATGATTTTATCAGACCGTCGAATTGGGCTAAACGGATATCTGAAGCACTGAATATTTCATACGAACGCGTTCATCACAAAGTTCACGTCAATTTGGACATGACAAAAATTGCTGCAAAATGGATTCCCAAATGTTTGAATGTTGACCAAAAGCGTGCAAGGGTAGAAGCATCGCGTTCGATCTGTGCTCGATTTGAAAACGATGTAGACTTCTCAAACCGAATTGTTACTATGGTTGAGGCTTGGGTACATTTCTACGATCCAGAAACGAAGCAACAATCGATGGAATGGCGGCACTCTGGTTCTCCAAGACCTAAGAAGTTTCTTGTCCAAAAATCTGCTGGAAGTAGAAGTTCTTTCTTCAGTTTTTTGGGATTGGCATGGAGTAATCATGATTTATTTTTTGGATAAGGGTAGAACAATAACCGGAGATTACTATTCGACATAACTGACCATTCTACGGGAAAAAATGAAAGAGAAAAGACGCGGAAAGCTATCCAAAATTGGTTTGTTTTTGCAGGACAACACACCTGCACACAAATCTAATGTAGCCATGCAAACAATTCGTGATTTAAGGTTTGAATTACTAGAACACCTCCTTTATTCACCAGATTTTGCTCCATCCGAGTATCATCTCTTTCCTCAACTGAAAAAAAGTTTAAAAGGTCGTGAATTTTCTTCCAAGGAGGAGATTATAAAAGTTGTGGAGGTCTGGTTTGCAGAGCAAGAAGAAATATTTTTTTTGAATGGTCTAGAGACGTTGCAGTTTCGCTGTAATAAATGTATCCAATTAAGAATAGAATATGTTGAGTAATAAAATATTTTGACATTGAAATTTTGTTTGGTTCTATAGTAGGCTAAGAATTTTTCAATATATCCTCGTAAATCGTACATATTATCCTCGACGAAGTTGGGGCTCAACAAGAAAATACGACTTGAAGGAAGAAATCTTTCAAATTTGTTATATAGCAGAACTGTAATCCTGAAACATAATCAATCTCAAGGTTTACAGAAAATTGATCTAGGTAACTTGTTTTTCGTTCCATGTAATTCACAATAGAAATAACTGCAGTTCCAGTAGTTCCTGTTCATGAAAGAATTCGAACAGATAGTCTAAATGTCACCTCGAGCCTTAAAAACTGTCCTTAAGTCCTGGGGACCTTTTACCAGGTTTATAATATTTCTACTGGGCCAAGATTAAAACACACCAAAGTCTGTAGATGATCGAATTGATGGAAATCCTCAACATTGAATGGCTATACTTTGAAATCTCCAAGAACGTTTGAATTGCGCTCGATTCATGTTTGGGAGATAACCAAAATTCACATCTTTAATGACTATTATATCCACCAACAATTCTTGGAAATTAAACGGCACTGAAAGTTCATGTTCGAATTGAACTGTTAATCATACCGCCGAAGCGTGAATACCACCTTTTTTTGCCCCCCCAACCATCCTCAGTATCGCTCCGTAGGAAATGAGATTGGCGAAAGAATCGAACCATTTCAGTCTGTTCGTCAGCGAAAAGAAATCAACAATCGAAAATAAAAAAAATAAAAACCGGGAACAATTCAACTGATTCGTAAAAACGTTATTAACGTGCTTGTCTTGTTTCCATTAATGTCCCATGGCAAATACCCAAGGCGGTCCCTGTCAAAGACTCCGAGCCAGCCGGCATAAGACTTTACAATTTTATTGTTGGATATTTTCATTATTACCAGCTTTGGATTTCAGTCCGTATTTAGAAAAATATTTTTTGTTAATGCATGCATATCACCGAGCATCCGCCGTTTGTTTTTGGTTTTATATCGTCCCAGGGATCGTTGTAATCGCGGAATTGCTGCCGCTGGAAATCATCTATCTTGCATATAAATCTGGAAGTTAAGCAGGCAGCTACATGCTGCTTCACTTTATCAGCTGCGTGCTGCTACTCGATAATACCCATTCTATTTATCTGGTTCCATTTATTGCGTTTCACGATAAATAGTGTGTAGATTTAATCGAACAATAATTATTCATTTTATCTTTCTCACACTCTGATGGTTTGCCGAGCGACTGATGATCTGCATTTAACCATTTCTCGTCATTTGTTGCCTGATAACGAAAGGATATTGAAAGTAGGAACTTCCTGTACCTATCAAGGAAAGATTCATGAAATAGAACTTGTGAAAAGAGGGTTCCTTTTATTTCTGATCTATGGATCATTATAAGGTACTGTTCTCACTTGGTGGTAGTGTTCTGATTATTTGACCAGTTCCATATTGACTTGAAGGACTGACATGAAAAAATTTCTTTGGTCTTAATGCCGTGCAAGAAGTCTGGATTATGTGTTTAATGTTACAACGAAACTATAGTGGTCAAATAACTCATCCCAGTGAACATCAAATAATTCAGTTTTTTGTTTAATTAGAGTGTGTACTCGCATACACATCTGAGGGTAACGTGTGTTGAAGCTTGTATTTTATCTGCAAGTCATTTCTACCTCTGATGAAGATTGAGTAGTAGATTTGTAACCCGAATATGTCTCTAAAAAATTGATACCATTGACAACTACACTGCGCAAAAAAATTAACGCACATTAGGGAAATCTCAAATTTATTCTACAACTGAAGGTGTTCTCAATGATAATTATTTTCATCAGAATTATGCATGCATATGTTATCCAGTTTCAACGGTTTTCTTCAATACAGATGTTTTTTCCCAGCAGGAATAATAAAAGATGATATCATCAGATTTTGAATGTATTGGCTCCATTCTAAAATCAGTTGTTCTCGATCAATTCTAGTGATCAATAGTTTTTCTTTCGTTTGATTTTCTACACTCGATCGCTATGCAACGCGAAACACGCAATTTGACCCAAGAGGAATGTGCCCAAGCGGTAGTTTTGCGGGAAGAAGGGTGGACATACACAATCATTGCAGAAAGGTTTGGAGTTTCCCATACAAGTGTGTCCAGAATGTTGCAGCGATTCAGGGAGACAGGTATGAATGTCCAAAGACCAGAACAGGGTAGACCACGGATAACAACTACCATTCAAGAACGTTAATTGAGAGTTTCTTCTTTGAGACAACGTTTTGCAACCGCTCGCCTCGTTCAAATTCATCTCTTCACAAACCTTTTAGGGCTTTCACTCCCAATCTCTGAAACAAAATCAATTAGAAATGAAATCAGAGATTGGGAGTGAAAGCCCTAAAAGGTTTGTGAAGAGATGCAAAATCCTCCCAAAATAAATTTCAATCGATATCGTTCAAATTCAGCTTGAGCAAACTCATGAAGTGCAAATTAGCACTCAGACAATAAGAAATCGCCTCAAAGAATACGATTTAAGGCCTCGTGTTGCGGCAAGAGGCCCAGCTCTTACCCCAGCCCATCGAAGGACGCGTTTGGATTTTGCGAGAGAGAATATTCATTGGGAAGAGGCCGATTGGGAAAGAGTTCTCTTCACAGATGAGTCTAGATTCTGCCTGTACCATTGTAATCGACGTTCCTTTGTATACAGACGTCCACATGAAAGATATGCTCAGTGCAATTTCCTGAATACCACTGGTTTCGGGGGAGGATCGATTATGGTGTGGGGTGGAATATCTTTGACTGCTCGCACAGACCTAGTGGTCGTTGATAATGGAGCTATGAATGCTGATAAGTATATAAGGAACATTCTTGAAGGGCATATATTGCCATTGGCCCCTTATATTGGTGAAAATTCCATTTTTATGGACGATAATGCCAGACCCCATCGTGCGCGCATCGTTCAGGAGTACCTTGAAGAGGTTGAAGTCTCTCGAATGGAATGGCCAGCAAGAAGTCGAGATCTCAATCCGACTGAGCAGGTTTGGGACAGCCTCAATAGAAGGCTGAGAAGTTCAGGAAATCACTCTTAATGACTTAGGAATCCAACTCGGAGAAATCTGGGAAGGATTAGATCAGAACATTTTAAGATCACTTATTTTGTGTATGAACCGTCGTTGCCGAGCTGTAATTAACGCAAGGGGTGGAAATACCAAGTATTAAATCACTTATCAGCATTTCAGTATTTTGAAAATTGTTCATTTCTCTTCTTTTACATAAGATTCGGTGAAATCCTGAATTTTTCTTCCATTTAATGTGTCTTGTTTCGTTCAAAAGCTTCCCGAGAGAACATAAAAAATAAGTTATAAAGTCAATGTAGAGTTAACTTTCATTGAAATTGAGATTTTCAGAATGTGCGTTAATTTTTTTGCGCAGTGTATATCACTTAGCCTCCTTGAAGCCCACTCAAATAATGGATTTCATTGGAATTCTGGAGCTGGAGGGCCAAACTATAAACTATATCACCCCTGAGGTGAATTGATGCAGAAATGGCTAGATTTGTGGGTAGTCCACTGATGGGGCACAAGTGTGAGCACCGAACCTTGGTACAAGATGGCGGATTATCTCGCGCAACTCGCTAATACGTTACTCTCTTTCTTCGGCAGGCAATTATAGCAAACTAACTGCCAGACGTTATTACTCTTCACCGCAGATTTCGGGAAATATAGCCGTGCCGGGATATCAGACAAACCTAGATATATATAGGACATTAGCAACGACTGGTGAGAGAATGCGGCTAATTTAATAGCACCGAACGAGGTTATACTCCGCTGGCATAAATCCGCAGTAATGTGGCGAACTGCGGTGCTGTATATCGAGAACTCCCTCTCTGTGTATAGGGCATAATTAATCCCCTGTGTCGCACATAATATTGTTTCGTATAATTAGCGGCCATGTATTTCTGACGACCCTAGGTCTATGGTCCTAATGTGCTGAAGTAAACGTTGTTATATTTCGTCCCATCCGAATTGTACAGATTCGAACTGGCTGACTCACCGGAGAGATTTATTCCCGTTTTCGATTGATCCAGAGCTGGATTGATGACACTGTAGTGTTGTTCTCATGATATACGGGAAATCGTTGCTATAGCCACCACACCAAAGCAACTGATCTGAATATTCAGTGAGCCAATAAGCAAATTGGGAGAATCAATGAACAAGTAAATAAAGATGCGTTTATGAAAAGTTAGTTGAAAACATTTAAACACAACTGTAGAACGGTTTCGGGATCATTGTCTCTCATCATTACAGTGTAGTGCTAATTAGATACCTACTTCAACCGGAGAATTGGGCCGCGAAACCAGTGGGTTGTACTGTGTATTCCATTTGTCCATTTGTCCGAAACTATAGTTAGCATCTACTCTTTTTGCCGAAAGTTCTTCGCGTTGATAACTCTAAATAATGGTTTGTTTTGTCGGTGCAAATCTCACATAGCTGGCAAGGCAATGAAGGCCCTAATGCCGTGTAGAAGTCTGACTGGTAAAACTTGGCGTTGTAACCCAAAAATATTGCGATGGCTGTAAGTAGTATAGCAAAGAGGGTTCTGCCTCACTTGACATAAGTCCACCATTTGAATGTCTTCGTGCTCGACCTAATGAATATTACCGGTCATCTGAGGTTTGGTGGCTTTTGGTTTCTTTCAGCATACATGTGTGAAACTAAATAACCCACGAAGACACCTTCTCTGCAAACCACTGGGGGCGCCATGGTCAACACATCGAGTCCTACCACATAAACGAGTGTGACGTCAAGATTCAAAATGTGAATTTTCATCAAGCCATCAAGTGAGGCAGAACTCTTTGATATACTACTTCCATCTATGGCAGTATTTTTGGGTTACATCGCCAAGTTTTACTGATGTACGTTAAGACTTTGAGACCACTGATCACTTATGGAGCAATAGTCTGGCATGCCAAGCAAAGTAAGAACATTACGAGGAAAAACCTTGATAGAATGCAAAAGACTAGTCTATGTTTATATCTCAGCTATCTTGCCCAACTTGTGAGCTGGAAATCATTTCAGATCTCACATCTCCTCATCTTGTGATCGATTAACCAGTGATGCTAATCTTAGTATGTATAACCGAGTTAGCTCTGAGTCTCTCTGGCCAAGTACCATCAGCGAATCTAGAGGATAAAGAAAACCACCGATAAAACATCAACTACGATGCTAAGTAGGAGGGAAGATTGAGAAAGGGAACCACCTCCAAAATTCTCAGAAGAAATACCATCAAATGGTATACAGCTGGATCGGAAACCACGACAGAGACTAACGCGGGAGTATTCGACGCTGTACTGAACTCCAATGCTTTCGATTCTAAGACAGTAAAGTGAGTAAAGGTAAGGGAGTGATTCAGCACTCCCAAGGGTTATGAAGCAGAATGCATCATGAAAAAAATCTTGTACATTTAATATCATCAAAAGGTAGACCGGTTTCGGGATTGTCCCTCATCAGTACCATGCAGTGCTATTTAGATACTTAAACTAAACTGGAGGCTTAGGCGAACCGGTAGATTGTACTCTGTACTCCAATTGTCCATTCGTCAGAAACTATGCTTAGCATCTACTATTTTTGTTCTTCTCGTTTATAACTCTAAATAATGGTTTGTTTAGTCCGGTACAAATCTCACATTGCTAGCAAGGCGATGAAGGCCTTAATGCTGTGTAGAAGTCTGACTGGTAAAACTTGGCGAAGTAACCCAAAAATATTGCGATGGATGTAAGTAATATAGCAAAAAGGGTTCTGTCTCACTTGATATAAATCCACGATTTGAATGACTTCCTGCTCGACCTAATGAATATTACCGGTCATCTGCAGTTCGGTGGCTTTTGGTTTCTTTCAGTATACATGTATGAAACTCAAGAATCCACGAAAATGCCTTCCCTGCAAACCACTAGAGGCGCCATGGTCATCGAGTCCTACTACATAACCGAAACCGAGCGTGAAGTCATGATTCAATTGTGACTTTATGTCATCCAGTGAGGAAGAACTCTCTTTGATATACTACTTACATCTATGGCAGTATTTTTGGGTTACATCACCAAGTTTCACAGGCGACTTCGAGATCACTGATCACTTAAGGAGCAAGTCTGGCACGCCTAGCAAAGTCAGAACATTATGAGGAAAAACCTTGATAGAATGCAAAAGACTAGTCTATTGTTTTTATCTCTGCAGCTATGAAATCTTGCCCAACTAGTACTAGTAAGCTGGAAATCTCCTCATGTCATCTTATGATCGATTAGCCAGTGATGCTAATCTTAGTATATCCAAGTTAGCTCTCGGTCTCTCTGGCCAAGTAGGGGAGACTGGGGAGGGTTGATACGTTTTTTGGAATTTTTATTCTGGAAACTGAATTACATGAAGAAGCAGGACTTTTCTTATATTATATAATTCTTCAATTAATCGTTCAACAAAATAAATATAGAAGTCTCAAATTATAAACATCTCATTCTGTACAGAACGTTGAACACAAAAACATGCAAACTGTCTCAAGCCTCCCCACATATGGGAGGATTGATACGATGTACTGGGAGAGTAATTGAGAGGATTATTTAGCTCAGTAGGTAGGTCAGCAATGATACTGGCTTGCTTTGGTCCCATAGGTGTAGAAAAATCAGGAAATGGTCAGTTAGTCACTTCCACACGAGAAAAGTCGGCCTCGTTAAATACATGGGGATTGTACGGATAAATTCCAGTTTTTAAAAATCCCTTTGATATGTTGGATGGTGAAAACGCCTTCATGTAGGCCTATCCAACTAGCTACGGAATATTTTTTGAAGATGATACATGTATCAGGCCTCCCCACGACAAATGTCTCAAACCTCCCTGAAAGCAATTTTTAAAGTGATTTATGTTTTCGACAGCGAAAGCGAATAAAACTGTAAATTGAGTAGTTTTATTCATATTTCCCAGTGAAATGTTTGTTTATGCCGAAGAATTAATGCATGATCATAAAACCCTTAGGTAACTTGAGTAAAAACTTACAATTTCTCACCTCGAAACACTCTTCGTTGAATATTTCACAAACAAACTACTGTTAGCCTTACAGATTAACGTCACGCAATGCCCTCTGCCAAAGAATAGTGTTCACTAGTATAATACTTTTGAAAACGGCTACAGATCGCGGATATAAGCCTGTATCAAGCCTCCCCATGTATCAATGCTCCCTAGTCTCCCCTACCACCCATCAGCGAATCTTCCCAGTGACGAGATGATAAAGAAAATCAACGATAAAACATTAACTACGATGCTAAGTAGGAGGAAAGATTGAGAAATGAAGCCACCTCCAAAATTCTTAGAAGAAATACCATCAAATGGTATACAGCTGGAATGGAATCCACGACAGAGACTTTCGCAGCAGTATTCGACGCTGCACTGAACTCCAATGCTCTCGATTCTAAGATAGTAAGGGGATGATTCGGCACTCCTAAGAATTATGATGCAGGATGCGGGTAGGTATCATGAAAAAAAACCTCGTGCATTTATAATCCTTGATTCATATGATTTGTTAATTGGAAAATAAATCCACTTCATGTCGTTATCAATCGAGTTTTCCACCATGCCATAAATCTCTGAACCGCCAACCGCCACAGACCACAATGGAAAAAGAACTGTAACGAAAAATGGAATTTTTCAGAAATTCAGCCAGTGTCGAGACGTACAGTCGCGTGCAGCTTCGCCATCATATTCATTTACTTTTTAACCAGATGGTCATGTAACCGTCGACACATACACAATCCTCTAATTGCGGTAATAAACTAACATACTTGCATATCCGAGAGAACCCGACTTGTCCGCTACGCGGCGCGTCCTTAAAAAAGGATGATATTTATTCGCGACACGATGAAAATGCAGTGGCGGTCCGGGTTTTGATTTTTTACGGACGGACGAACATTTCGAGGGCATTTTAGTGGCATATTACGAATTAATCAAGGTTTTTTTAAATCTACGGCTTCCTGAATTCTCTGTATATTTAATTCTCATATACATACATGGTTGTTTTAAAGGTGCATCTTTTCTTTAGAGAGGAGTGGTTAACCTAGACCAGTTCCACACATACAAAATATTGCGTTACCATAGCAACGAACAATATCTCATTAGAAGTGTCAGTGTGGAGTTTGAGGTCAAAAAAGTAAACCAGAGTTACACAATAAATTCAAAGAAAGAAGATGTCCAGCAAAATTGTGAAAATCGAAAAATTGGAGTATCGAGCCATTATCAAGTATGTACCTGTATTTAAAAGTCTTAAGAGGTAAGCAGATTCACGAAGATATGTTTAATACCCTTGGTGATCAATGTCCTTCATATGTAACCGTGAAAAATTGGACTGTAGTGTCCAAAAAGAGGTAAATTTTCCTCTGAAGATGATGACCGAATATGAAGGCCAGTTTCTGTGTTAGTCTCCGGCAGTTCATTGCTTGATTTTATCAGACCGTCGAATTGGGCTAAAACGGGTATCTGAAGCACTCAATATTTCATACGCACGCGTTCATCATATAGTTCACGTCAGTTTGGACATGAGAAAAATTGCTGGAAAATGGATCCCCAAATGATTGAATGTTGACCAAAAGCGTGCCAGGGTAGAAGCATCGCTTTCGATCTGAAAAAGATTCGATTTGAAAAAGATGTAGACTTGTTAAACCGAATTGTTCCTATGGATGAGACTTGGGTACATTTCTACGATCCAGAAACAAAGCAACGATCAATGGAATGGCGACACTCTGGTTTTCCAAGACCTAGGAAGTTTCGTGTCCAAAAATCTGCTGGAAAAGTTCTTGCTTCAGTTTTTTGGGATTTGTGTGGAGTAATCATGATTGATTTTTTTGGTAAGGGTAGAACAATAACCGGAGATTACTATTCGACATTACTGACCACTCTACGGGAAAAAATTAAAGAGAAAATACGCAGAAAGCTATCCAAAGGTGTTTTGATTTTGCAGGATAACGCCTCTGCACACAAATCTCATGTTGCCATGCAAAAAATTCGTGATTTAGGGTTTTAATTACTGGAACACTCCCCTTATTCACCAGATTCGGCTCCTTCCGACAATCATCACTTTCCTCAACTGAAAAAAGTTTCAAAAGTCGTAAATTTTCTTCTAACGAGGAGGTAATAAAAGCTGTGGAGGTCTGGTTTGCAGAGCAAGAAGAAACATTTTTTTTGAAAGGTCTAGAGACGTTGCAGGTTCGCTGTAATAAATGTATCCAATTGAGAGGAGAATATGTTGAGTAATGAAATATTTTGACATTGAAATTTCGTTTGGTTCCCTAGATATTCTGATGATGGCCTCACGGACTACCCTATCTATCACTAGAAGTAGAGGAGTGAGATCTGCGATGCACTAGTTGGGCAGGTTCTCATAGCTACTGTGATGCGCCCACAGGCAAGCCTTTATACCTTGTCGAGTATTATATAGGCAGCTGATGGGTTTTTTTGATTCTTCAATCAACGATTCGGCAGTCAAATATATGTACGATACTTGATTAAATGCAAATAACTCCCTCTACCTGAAGATTGTGATAGCGTATCACCTATAAGAGTCAAAAAACCGATCTAAGTGAAAATTATGTGATGTTCTTTCCTTTCTATAGCTCCTATATGACAAGCATTGCTTTCCGTTGAGTATTAAAATATTTTGACATTGAAATTTTGTTTGGTTCCCTAGATATTCTGATTTGTAGAGGAATAAGATATGCGATGCACAAGTTGGGGACGTTCTCATAGCTACTGTGATGCACGCACAGGCAAGCCTTTATACCTTTTCGAGTATTTTTCTAGTGGTTGTCTGCTCGGCTTCAACACTTATGTAGGCAGCTGATGTGGTCTTTTTGATTCCCCAAGCAACGATTAGGCAGTCAAATATCAAATTGATGCGTCCGATACTTGATGAAATGCAAATAACTCCACCTGAAGATTGTGATAGCGTGATAGCCAAATAACTGATCTTGGTGAAAATCATATGATGATAGGCTTTCCCTACATGCCTACACACCTGGCCATCAGCAACAAATCCATCTATTTCCACCGATTATTCTTTTTCTCATTCCTCTCTGCTCCTTTGTATAGATCTCACACTCCCGTTCCGCCACTGTCGTATTTATTTGAGCCACGCTGCATATAAACATACCGTCGGACAGTGGTGACGAAAAAATAGCATACATATAATTTGAATTCTTTTATTTTATGCGGCAGGGAATAATAACGAATAACGCTGCAGCAGCCGCGAATAGTTGGGCGAAATTTACGCTGCTCGAGGAGGCTCATCTCATTGTTCTCGATGAATATGCTAAGCGATCCCGCGGAATGCCGCCCGATTTCTCACTCGTAGATTTTCTTCCTCCGTTCCCAGTCACCGCAGCCTCTCGCGGATCCCTCTATCGCCTCCGAGGACGATGATTTGAAGGGGCAGTCTGCGAATTCCGACGATCGCTATTGAGGAATGCACGATGCAGGATGTTTTTCGGCGGTCTGTCTAGCCGCGATGACACTTTGGTCCTTCGTGCGGAATCTATTTCATCTAGCGAGGGATCGTTTATGTTTCTGATGGATAGATCGGGTTGAGTCTAGCTCGAACCCTTTCCCCAGAGCGCTTGTCTGGTTTGGTCAAGATAAACCAACAACCGGTAATGGTCTTCATCAAAGTGGCGGTTAGTTATATCTTTATAATCGTAAATATAAGCTACCGTAGATTCGGGTGACTTGGGACAGTCCTGTAACTTGGGACAATTACCCCCCTGGCAGATTTCTTTGTTTCTTACCATTCATGAGTGAAGGGACAAGCTCATAAGATTGTGTAGCATCTTTTCGGTTAGTTTAACAACTAATTTTGCCATGACCAGAGCGTTTGAATTGACAGGAAAAGTTCACGAATTCAGGAGAGTAAGAGGGCGTTTTTTATGGCCATTATACTTTCTAGTGTCCTGTTCATGTGTTTCACTTTGTGCATGTGTAATTTTTTTCTGGATACGTGTGATATTGGGATATTAGATATGTCATGAAACAAATCAAACTCTCCTCCCTGGAATAGGGGTTTATCATTCAATTTCCTTACTGAATTTCAACTATATAATCACAAATTCTAATTTTTCAAAATTATACACCGTCCCAAATCACCTATTTCATTTGAGAGTTGAGAAATAAATAGATTTTAACTTGTGTCCCAAGCCTCCCAAATCGGTGGGTGACTTGGGAGAAGTAAATTTTATTTTTTTCGAAATTTTATCCGAATTCTGAAGTATGACATATATTCCTAATCAATAGTCTCAGTCATTAAGCATATTTGAACCTCTCTTTCGGATAAAATAGGTCACCGTTTTGAAAATATGACAAGTTGAATTCAACAATCGTCCCAAGTCACCCGAATCTACGGTATAAGCTATATGTTTGCAACAAAACTACGTTGAAACTTGTTCTTTTTCGGAAGTCAACTTCGGACAAGCGTATCTTCCAGAAAAATCATCGTAGATCTAAATGTGATAGATATTCTGAAGAAGCAACTAGTAGTAATAAATCTCGAAATTTTATTGAGACAAGTCTCTCTCTCTGCAAGGTCAAAAATTCTCGAAAACGAAGAATTTGAAGCATTACCCGATGAAGATCCAGATCCAAGTCAAAGTGGCGTGTGTAGGTAGAATCATACAGGGTGACTCAACAAGCAGTTTTCGTAAAATCCAAATCCATGGGAATCATTCAAAAGTAAGGCGATTGAGTGCCTAACAACAAACATTGAATTGAAAGACCTCATATCCATATTTGGAAACGCTCAAGTGAAAGATTCTGCCACAACCTTCTGATTACTGATGCAGCAGAGTTTGGCAGGTTACTGCTTTCGCAGAAATGGAAAATTGGCTCCCAGGTTGGGTTGCCTCAAAAGGCGAGGCTTTCTTTCGAAATGGAATCATATAAAATAGTATATAGCCAGAGATAGCTAACAATTTGAATGATCTGTTCTTTCATTTCACTACACGTAGTGGGCGTCAGTCTCAAAATTCTATCATTTATAGTTCGGAGCTCTTTAGCAAGGAGCACCACAGAATATTCAAAGACAATTACTGTGATACAATCATTAAGACCCTGTACAAGAGGCGGTTAGGAAGTTTTACAAGGCTTCACTATAACAGATATTTCAGAAGCAACACAAGGTGAGAGTTCTTACTGAGAGCCATCCTTTGTTGATAAGAAGAGGATTCAAAAATTCAAGTGTTGACTTAGTTGCGGAAGTAAATGAAGCTAACCGATTCATCAACCTGTTTCCGTTTTTCCAAACACTTAGGTGTGGCCCCTGCTGAAAATTTTTCAACCTGATACACCCATACACCCTCGCACTTCTCCCAAAAATCCAGAAGTGAACAGAATCCTTCCTCTCATTATAAGGAAAGCCTCAACAGTTCGTGCGCGACTTCAATCAAGCATGGTCCAGCCCATTCACGACTTCCCAGATAATTAGCCTGAAAAATATCCTTCTCCACCAACCCATCATGCACGGCTCATTTCGATTGGCTCTCTTCACCCGAGCCGATATTCAAATGTATCAGATATTCCGGAGTTTGTGCCTTCTGTGGACGGTGGACCGGACCACCGGCAGGGCGCCACCAGCGCATTAATGACCATTCGATGTTGCTATAATTTATGGGTGCATGTTCGGTACGTGAGTGGGAAGGCAACTCTTGCACTTCTGTTCATATTATCTGCCTACCATTAGATAAAACCCCAATCGCTGTGGACGAGGCCATAATGAAAAACCGTATTCACGTATCTCATAGATATGAGACATAGACAAGACGGTTATAATGAGATAATATTCAGTACAAGTGTTCGATGATTTTCCACAAAAATTCAATGCCACTCATCAGTGACCACTTTTCAGTTTGTATGATGAAAGTGCTCCCAGCAAGGCTCTCCTGGATCGATAAACACAAAGCTTACTGTAAGATATGGCTATAAAGAGTGCTTGATAGTCCTATTTTATCATCTGGACCAGAAATAGTACCTGTTGAAGTACTCAAAATATGTTTACTAGACCTAAGATTTGTTCTCTAATCATTCAACATGTCATGCAAGCAAAAATTATGTTTGCTGTAGGTTCTATCCAGAGCTACACCACACAGGCTGAACTACCAAATCATATAGTGATAATGCCTACCAGTTTTGTCAAAAAAAATCATTGAATTAGATGAATCTCGAATTAGTTGAATAACTAGAAAGTATTGTTCTCATCTCTAAAGATTTCGAAACACCAATCAACAGGTTTCCTCAGCTTTGTGTGGACAAGGACGATATGGAGTTCCTGGAGTTGTTCTTTTGAGGCTTAACCAACTCTGGAATAAAACAAGGCTGCGTGTTAGCGCCTTTACTGTTCAATATCTTCGCCATAGTTGTCTCGATAATTGCTGACATGAGAATGCCTGTAAGAGGTGTTATAATAAGATTCAGATTTGATGGAGGCCTATTTAACCTGAAGCGCCTCAGAGCGAAAACCCGTTCAAAGTTTATCACAGAACTTCAATATGCAGACGACTGATGCTTATAGCTATAGAAGCCCAGAGGATCTACAGATAATGCTGGACACCTATTAACATATACACGAAGCTTTAGGCCTTAGACTCAATATCGACAAAACCAAAATCCAAAAGTCCGCCAGCAGAAAGCCTTTAGACACATATTAGCTTGGAGAATGAAACTCTAGAACAGGTCGAGCAGTTCAAATACTTGGGAAGCTTCATAAATGCTAGGGCTAACCTAGACACGGAAATACACAACCGTATCAATTCGGCATTACGGGCATTCTGGAAGCTATAGGTCAGAGTGTTTCAAAATCACGACCTCAATCTGAAGACCAAGACAGCTGTTTACAAAGCAGTTGTCCTTCCTACGCTTCTTTACGGAAGCGAAAGCTGGACGCCCTACTGGCGGCATACAGCTTGAACAAACGCAACAACGTCATCTGAGACAGATGCACATCAGATAGTTCCAGAAGTTTCGAATGCAGAAGTGTTGCAACGCGCGAGTTGTACAACAATTGAGACTCAAGTAACGAGGGCCCGACTCAGATGGAGCGCCAATTTCTGAGGATGCAAGGTACAAGACTCCCCAAAATAGCTCTGTGGCGAATTGACTGTGGTAGCCCGGAAACCAGGAGGTCAGTATAAGCGATGTAAGGATACACTACATACTACATATATCCGTAAAATCAGTTAATGCCAATCATAACTGGGAACAACTAGCGTTAGACATAACAGGTCACAGTGGAGGTCTATGTACAGCGTTGGCCAGATGTGTGGAATGATCTGTTGGTCACGGTTGGGTCTCTTCAGTCACAGGAGGGCACACAGTCGCAATTAGCCCTAAAAAATTATAAATCTGTTCTTTTTGTATGTCTTTTTTCAGATTTATTCCCGGAAACGGGATACAGAAATGAATAAATGAATGTATTATGTACAAAATAGCCCATAACCGCTAGTGTAGGCAGACCAAAGATTACCTACTGCGATAAACAATGAAAAAACAACAAATTGAAATCTGGAAGGACATGAAATTATCTTCTTATCGTTATAAGTACTGCTGGACACTTAAACCATGAGTACAATAGGTGATTTAGTACAAGTGAAACCGTTATCCGGTATAACTGAGTTCAGTTCCCTTCTTATTGAAACATCTATCATCGGAACGTTTCAGAACGTAGAAAACTAGATAAAAATTCCTCATTCCCATGCCAATACGAAACTCTCGTAACGGTGTTTTTATGATCGAATTGCTTCAATAAAGTTACTTCAGTTTTTATATATGCCAAACGCGCAAGGTACAGAGACCGCAAGGAATCCATATGGGTATAATATACCAGAATTAACATTAAAAATGTATTTCCACAATAGGAGCCTTACAGCGATAAGCTGGAATAATGACGGTATGATAGATCAATTCACCTCAACGGAACAATTTCACAATTACAGATTTTCCCATTTAAGCTTCACAATGCTCATTGCAGATATCATATCGAGGCATTTCGAAATAGCTGCATATGATCATAATGCTTAATAAGGTGTTTCAATTAGGAGCAGAACAATAAAGGGGGCAGTAATGCGCATAAAAATAGAGACTTTCTGTTGATGATTGTATTGAACACCTGTGTTATGTACACAGATATGGAGAGATGAAGGATTTATCGGAATTTTCATTTCAGTTTCAAGTAAGAAGGTATTTATAATACAGTCAGCTTTTACAGTAGCTTTTTAGGGAATTTTTTCATATCATAAGAGGGTCACAAAACAGGTAAGAAAAGTTACAGGTTACAGAAAAAGGTATTAATATGATAAATAATAATACTGTTAATAAGAATAAAAATGAGAACATTAGTGGTGAATTATGACAATTTTGTAAGAGAAAATGCATGAATAATTGAAAAACCACCTAATCATATTGAAGAACCAATCTATAAAAAGTCCTACTCAACATCCACAGCCTCAGAGAACATGAATTTATTGACCATAAGATGCTGGGGTTGTCTGAAAATGGAACTTTCTTTCCTCTTCTTTCATCTTGCAGTTTTGTAGCTTCACCAAGGTAATCAGCAGATTTTGTTTTGTCTTGTTAGCTGTAGATACCCTGGAACTAACTTTGAGAAGCACCAGATGCAAAGTCCCTTAGGAACACGCTCTTCTGAAGCAACTTATTATATCTTATATACTCTGTATTTATTTGACAGCTTCACAAGAAGCAAGGCAAGGTGAAAAATTAGACATTTGAAGCTATTTTTCAATAACTGAACAATTCTTATGTGAAACTTTTTATAGATAAGTTTTTTGCAGACAAATCTTTTCGATGAAAGAGTGGTACCTATATCAGTTTCATAAGTTCGAAATATTAACACTATGTTTGAAATTTACGGACTTTCAAACCCAATTAGTGATTTATCACATCAGAAACACTCCGAGCTCATTCTCTATTTTATTGGACTTCAGACTACAAGACGATTTCAATTATAAGATATAGGTATAATTCAGGTAATTTATTCAATTATAATATAATTGTGATCGTAAAAACATGAGTTTGAAGAATTTGAATATTGAAAAATTATTAATTCACGTTATTATTGTTGTTTATAACAGTATTCTTCAATTAAGGTGCAATAAAGGAAAGTTTGATAATAGAATTCAAAAAAACGAATAGAGGTTTTGATGCTCATAAGTTGGCAGATAGTTTTAAGTGATGAAGAGTTGCCATTGAATCGTTTGTTATTTTATATAGGTATATTTTATTCATACAAAATGAGAACTCCGAGATAAAGTTCGAATATTTGGATTATTCACAACTTAATAAAAATTGATGGCACTATAAGTTCAGTGATCTTGATCCAAAGTGGCTTAGTACCTATATATTGAATTATTCATTTTTTTAACGCGTAACAATTGTATCTAGAATTTTTGTTTATATTTTCATCAACAAGGCAATAATCTCAGTATGGATGTGGGTATTCCATTCCAAAAGATACCTGCTTGGTATTCCTCTCCTAAGTCGTATCCCCATGATGTATACACTCCAACGAAATCATTCATGTCATAATTTGTACCGGTTTTTACCATCAAAGAGCTCAGTTTTTATGAATTAATCGTCAACGAAATATAAATTCTTATGACGTCAAAAAAGATCATAACATAAGTCGGAGACGCATATCCTAAACGAATACTTTTTCATCGGCCCGATAAGATCATCAAATTAGTATTAAGGGGACCTCCAAGTCTCCGCTATGCAGTTACTTAAGTCTTCTTCACACGTTAATGTGTTTAAATAATCTTTTGTCCGGCTCGAAGGACCAAAAAAGGCATATCTATTTCTGTGGTTCGGCTGGCGGGGATGTCCTGCTGCAGTCCTCGCTTTGTTAAAACGTCTGATATTTCAGTGACGTGGCGATGCAACAACTTGACAGGTTTATTGCGTCGACCGAACATCATTTAAATTCGACCGTTGTGTCATCTTCTGCTCACTCCATTTTACATTCCGCCTCGACAGTCTTTCATTGGTCAAATATGTCGCTTTTATTTGAATACTTCCCGAGAGAATTCAAAGTAGAATCGGCTATTCTAGCAGTGTTTTCGAGATCCAACAGTAAAAAATTGAAATGGTCTGGAAATTATAATATATATCATAATTTTTGCGTGTTCGATTTTTGCTGGGTATCTTCAATAAGAATTGAGAGAAAGAGCTACCAGGCCTTCTATGTTGTGAATAAGTGGAAGCTGCAAAAATATGCTTACTAAGATGATGCCGGTTTAGGAGTCGATATTGCTCAATAGCTTCTCCTCCACGACGTTATTCCAAGAACTCTAAATCGCAAAAAGTCCATTATTATAAAGCAAACGATCTTCCAGTCTTCAAGTTCCGCATGAGAATGAGCACCTGGGCAATCAACAAATAAAATAGCACAACAGAACGAGAATCTGAAATAATTCTCATCTGTTAATTAAACAAAGTGACCATAATCGTATGTAACGTTATGAAATAAAATATGTCCCCGTTCTCTCCTTTTTGGTACGCGAATTAAACGTCGAAGAAAAGGAATAAAAAGAGATAATTGCTAACGAGGTCTTCGGCGAATAAAGGAAACAAGCCATTGCATCTTTCTGTATATGTACATTAATTATAAATCTCATAAAGTTGCTTGATTTAGAATGAACGCGACTCGATTCAATAGTTTTTAGGAATCTTCAAACAGTGGCGACGAGGTTGAGGACGCAGTGTCCGAGAATTTATGTACTGGGTGAGTAATGGAGTAAACTGAGGTTGATACAGGATGGACCATGAGGATTTACGCATCAAATTCCTCGATTATCACTTATCCAAGTTCTCAAGAATGTAAAAGTTAATACAAATCCTTGATCACAGAAAATGGAGTGATATAGATAGGTGTACAGGGTGGGCAAAATCTACAGAGGAGTTCTCGAGAACTTTAAGAGCTAGAAGAAAACGGATGACATATTTCCGAGCTTTTTTTCAGAGAAACAAAGAATGATGAATACCGTAGCCTCCTACGATTCTTCGTTGTTGAGTTATTAGCCAAAAATGAGATTTTGACGATTTCGAAATGTTCTCATAACTTTTTTGTCTTTGAAGTTACAGATCTGAAACTTGAACCCTCTCATGTACTGAGAATCCAGAATCGTATAAAAGTGCCTGCAGATGGTTAAAGTTTCAGATCTGTAACTTCAAAGATAAAAAAATTATGAGCTATTTTCGAAATCGTCAAAATCTCATTTTTTTTTTGGTAATAACTCAAAAGCGAAGAATTGTAGGAGGCTACGGTTTTCATCATTCTTTGTTTCTCTGAAAACAAACTCTGAAAAGAGTTTGGAAATGTGTACAGCCTGTACAGGGAGAGCAGAATTCGTTGTCTACAGAGGGGATCTCCAGAACTATAGAAGCTATAAGAAAATAGATAAATTTTATCGAAAATGGCAGTTTCCCAATTTTTTTCCAGAACGCAAAATCATTTTCTTCCCACATACCATATGTGCAAGAAGTTTCGCTTTTTATTTGAAAGCTAATAAGAATTAATCAATATTTCATTTTATTTTTCTCTTTCTTGTGTTCGGAGTTTTTCACCTAATGTTTGATTGACATTCTGTCCAGACATCACAACACCTTATAAAATGTTCAGTTTCAAATACAATTAATTGAAAACATACATAGTGCTATCACACATAAAATACAATGAAAAACAATTCAATTAAATTTCAATATGATAAAATCATAATTCAACACCATGAAGGATTCAAGCCACTTTGAATAAACGAAAGATTCAACTGTTTTCATCAAGAGTGTGAGCAGAGGCTGCTCAAAAAAAAATGAATGAAAGTCCAACACCATTTTTTAAAAAAAATTTTTTGCAACTATTCATTTATACCCTGTATAAGAGGTAAGATATGATTTCTGGGGATAATATGACTGAAATATGGACATACTTATTTGCGTTAGTTTCTGATTGTTAGAATCCAGATATTGAAGAGCAAAAACTGAAATTAAAAATGTTTTACCTTAGAAATTAAAAAAAGGTTTTCATCATCATGATTTTGAATCCGTTTTCACGGTATAATCTTGAATTCTTGGAGCAGATTTTGCTGATAGTATTTTGAGCTTTTCAATCATACAACGAACCTATGATAATTAAATAAAATTTTTTGATATTCAATAAAAACATACCAATAAAAATTATTACAGCACTTAAAATATAACGCATGATTATCACCATAAAAATGAGGAACCGAATCAAATTTCAAACCATATGTTCGTGAGTAAACCGAAGCAATATTGTTATGGGAGATCGCAGAGACTTGTCGACCAATCCAAAATGGCAATTTCATCTCAAGCGAACACTATCCTCGCGATCGCCGTAGTTTATTACACCGATTATAAAATAATTTTTGTCCGATGTTTCTCATCCACGATTCAATTTTCGGGACGGAGAGAGGACATTAAAATAATTTTAATACCGGCCCAGAGCCATAAAAAATTGAAGAAAAAAGCCGAACAAGCGGAGAACTGGTTGATATGTTTATATCAAGGGGACACGGGACATTTTTCAGGTTCAAAACCGTCCCACGGAGGAAATTTGAAACTGTTAAAAGTGCTTTTTCGGCTCATTATTAACCGTCGCCCAAAAACAGAGTAAAACAAAGGGTTCATATAAGTTTATTAGGGTCCGCAGTCATAAATTAACATTGATTAGGATTTTGTGTGATTATATCTGATTGTGCGATGAAAGACACATAAATAATGGCCAATATAGGTGGATTTACCTGCTCTGGGAGTTGACTCTCAGAGGAAGACGCTGCCTCGCTCGTTCTTGAGAATGGAGGTGGCTTGCGATTGCATTGATGTATTGGAAAAGGGGTTCTGGCCCTCATTTGCATGATCTACTCACAGATGCAACGATATTTATTAACTGATCCGCTGCAAATTGAAAAAAATTGACCGTGGGCCTTCGGGAATACAGATTTGGGTCCATCCCTCAATCATTAACTTGGAATGATCTTGAATTCAGATCAGAAATGGATGAATGTTTTTATGGACGCTAAAATATATATATATATACTCTATTCACTTTTATTTTAGCACTCGGTTGGCCATGGAAATTCGACACATTTCACTCTGTATAGTACGAAAATGTGGGATTATGAAGCTTGTCAAAATATTTTTGGGTTTTAAATCAACGGTATGTCGCCCGTTCTACGTAAAAGTTTCTGTTATCTATTACGTATTTTATCACAATGTCGAATCTCTTCGGAAAATATGGGACAAACATAATTGACGTTTTTACAAACTGATTGAAGGCATACCAAATCCAGTTATTTGCATGGAAAATATAAGAGGTCAGTATAATATCATAGTATGGGCTAGCTTGAGGAGAGTAAATGTTCGTTATCTTCTCTGGCCAAAGCTTGAATACGTTACATCAGTTGTAGATTTCAAAGATATTAACCCGAAGATGAAATGCATATGATGCAGTGGTTGGGAATAGGTATCTCCCGAAGGAATTAACAGATAATTACAAGAATGTTAAATTCTTCAACAAAAATCATCTTGCATCAACATAAGTAAAAGGAATTAAAGGAAGTTTCACGTCAAGATGAACTTCACCTTTGAACAAACATTTCACATGAATAAACAAATTAACAGGACAACTGGCACATATTTGTGGCTGATGTTCCTCTTAATACAGTGATAGAATAATAATATTTAGGTTTTTATTGTTACCTTAAGATATTTACAATGTATAAGACGAGTCAAATGAAAAATAGATAAATCAATTTTCGGGAATTTATTCTACGATGACATTCTTCGAAAATCCTATAGTAAACTTTTCGCATCAATTCACTCAAACATAAAATTCTCAAATACCACCACTTTTTTGGGTCTCCCAATAGAAGGAAATTCTTTGTCATCCTCTTCATTCATAATCTTTCTGATTGTGAAAATATTCAGCTGAAATATAAGTCGTTTAGATTCAGATGGAACATTATATAAATTCTCTTACATTGAGTATGTTCGCTACCGTCTGACGTACTGTGGATTTTAGAATATCAGGGTATAACTATTTGAATGAGCGGACCTGAATTCTAAATAGCACTTCCTGAAACCCCGTCTCTTTTTTCAATCACTTTCAGCATTTTCGTAATAAAAATTGATATTAGTTGTGGCAACGGCGTTATGACATTAACGACATTTCATGAGTGCCAACCTTACTCCGTTCTAGTTACAAAAACTTGAGAAAATTATTTCATGACCAACCGACTGCTAAAATAAATGTGAATGGAGTATAGTTTTTTTAGGTCTATTCAAAAATTTACCAGAAATTGTAATTTCGATAAGTTGTCCCTACAATGAGGCCATTCCCTTTGTCGAAGACAACATAAAGAGTTAAAATTAAATGATCTATGTGCACGTCAAACGGATGAATGCTCAAGATATCATTCGAATGCCCCTGGTCGTAAATAATAACGTTTCACAGCGTACCTTGGAAGTGTTAGGAAGGATGATCTGGATCTTAAGAGATAGAGAGCAACCCTTTTACGCCCTACTGGGCCGTATAAATGACCGACGAGCAAGTGTCAACTGGGTGGAAAATATATTTACCTTTTTCGTAGAAACGTGCAAAGTTTGCCCTATAAAGAATTTGCAAAAGTAGGACGAACGGACAAAGGGGGCAAATGTACCATGGACCGTATTTATGACACCATAAGAAAAATGTTATTATGTTGAAAAGGGTTACGAAACAAAGGATTGTTTCGTCCTTCAGTATTTCGTCTTTGAAGAATCATGATGCACCTATACATTAATTTCATTATGTTGCATTATTCCAGATCTGCCAGAAAAATCCCAATTGTGGAGAATAAAATAGAAAAAGAGCAATAGAGTATGAATAACAGTAACATAGAATTCTCTGTCTATCCGTTTGATCAATCACTGATTCTTTTTCTAGGCCTACCAGAGTTAGGCACTTTTTATACATAGACTAGTATTTTTAACAAAGGGAAAGCGAAACATATGAAGCTTTTTCTCTTATTAAATCTTATTCAACTCAAGTTATTTCAAAGTTGAAAATTCTATACCGAAATGCAACAAAAATTTCTCATAGCAAGGTCCTTTTATCTTTCGTGGTGTATTCAAGATTGTGATATTTCGCAACGTTTCACAATTTTTCACTCAAAACAAGAGGATATGTTGAAAACAACAATCCTAAAAGTGCAGGTATCTAATCCAAAGAATATGGTGAAAATGACCAACGTTTGCAGAGTTATAAATACTCTGCGGCTGTAATTTTTGATAATTTATCACAGCACAGAACTTTTTCTTCGCGCTCATAAATATAGAGTCGGACTGTCCTCAGTAACACTTAGGCGATTACGCCCTCTTCAATTCAATAGCGGAACGACCATACAGGAATCTAGTGTCATCTAAGGAAGTGGACTGTTATTCGTTATACTCAACCTTAATCAATATACATAAATAAGGACTTATCCCTACTGAACAATAGTCCGTTGCATGATTCTTCACCACCGAAATGTACAGTACACAACATCTCATCGTTTTGACCCCATTACACCGACTACAGCCAGCTGAATCGTTTCTGAAACATCTCGCACTATTATTGACCCCATCAGTAATCCCCAATGTACGCAAAGCATTATGATTGAGATTATGACAGCATCCGAAGGATTAAATTTGCCATTTTTGAGCGTGCCAAGTACATTTCGATGTTCTTATTTAATCCCCACTGTCCTATCGGAGCGTATATTTGTTATCACTGGCATCAGCATAATCTCCATTATTCCAAATGGGGACAGAAGCCGCTGTGGATTTTACCGATGTTTACTTATGTTATATCCGAACTTATGTACTGGATAGATGGACGCAGGTTTCGGCAGGTGTGGTGGTTCCCATCAGGATTCTGGGTGGATAATAGAAACGATTTTCCGGCATATTCGTGCAGAACGTATTTTTGATAGTCACAGTTATACTCAGACCTATACGACAATCTGAGACACAAGAACTTGATATTTAATGATCGAATAAGCGGACAAACCTGACATGGAAATCCAGCAGGATGAAAATTAATAGACTAAACTCGAAATAAACCTATATGAGTAGTAGGAGAAGGAATACATATGAAATGAGTAAAAATTACTCAACTCAAGAGAGAAAAAAAATTTGAGCAGGGTCGATTAGGTTTAGGAAAGGAAGTTACAGAGAGGCACTCTGTTTTTTCAAATGGCAACGTTTACTTTTTGGGCCAGATATAGATAGACTTTCAACTGCTGAACCCTGAAAGGACTGAACTTATTAAAGTCGAATCTCATCACAGGGAAAAGATGTATCAGCTGTGGCTTTACTCCTTTGATGATCTCTACAATACCTACATGAATTATAGGTGGTTCCGAACACAATAACCTTGTAGAAATTCGACTAGGTGCTAAAATTGATTTCACAAGGAGGAAACATGGATTTGAGCCAGAGGAAATGAAGGAAATTCATTCCAGAAAAAATTTTTGTATATGAAGGGTGGGTCTTTGACTAATACAAATATTTCAACAGTCGATTCTTGAGGTCAAAAGAAACACTTTTTTCCTTTACCATTTTTTCCAGTTCAAAAGATACAGGCTGTTGAAAAACCATAAAAAAATATTTTTAGTTCTATCTCACAAACGGTTTTATCGACTGAAATCGATTTCAGCATATACCTAGTTTTTTATTTATTTGATGAATCTTTTTCGAACACAGAATATCACCCACGTCTTCCAGTTTTCTCATTATGACCATTACTTAACACAAAAATACCAAAAATTCAAAGAACCCAACACTTGAAACTAAGTTGGACGCTATCTATTGAATATTTGAACGTCTTGTAAAATATGTAATCTCCATATTTTCTCGTATAATGCGCCGTTTTCGAGTAATTTTTTGATCAAAAATTGAAAAGCATCTGAAAAATTTGAAAAATTGGGTACTTTGGCTGATTACAACTCTGTTAAAAAAATCCACTGTTGGGTAGTGTCACAGATTTAGCTGGTTATTCTGAAGGTAATTTTGTTCATCCAAGGGTGGCACATAGCTCATTAAGAAAACTCAAAATGGCTATATCTTTTTATCAAGGCCGATTAGGAAAAAATGGTATTTGAAAAAAGCGTTACTTTTGACCTCAAATATCTACTGTTGAAATATTTGTACGAGTCAAAGACTAACCCTGTATAAGTAGATATACTGCCACATTTGACACAAGAAGAACACCTAGTATCTAATACCTGGAAATTTAATATTTTAATGTTTGCCAAGCTATGGATTCAAAAACAATTCAATGCAAACATCAAAATGCGTTGGCACATGCTTCAAATGAGAGGATATAACAATCTTGTCAACTGTTAAGCTGCGTTTACATTAGAGATTAGTATTTTTTATAATCGAGTTCTCGATAAGATTCAATATGTTACGTGAAATGAAATTTTGTGTTGAGAAACTTAAATTGTTTAAGAAAAAAACAGTAGGCAATTGAATATGTTCAAGATTTCCAATTCGTATAGAAAAAATGGATCATTGTACACCACCACCAACACCAAACAGATTTTTCCCCTCATATCCATGAAAACAATTGCAAATCCTTCAAAACGTCATTCCACCCCTATTGCCATTTAATTTCTGTATGGCGTTTCCTGAAAAACTTATACTTGCGGAAATATCAAGATGGCCTCTTTTTGGTGGGCCACCCGGTATATCTTTGGTTAAAAGCAAGATTTCGAATGCTAGAAGATAAAAATATTTCTTCGCAGAAATGGAGTGAAGCAGAACCTGCTCCTCAGAAGCTCCCAAACCCCACGTCATAACTCCAGCATCATCCTCGAGAAAGGTAGCTGATGTTTACTAATAACCGCGCATCCCCATTGTTCCGATCTTGTCCCGAGATCGCGTAAATAATCCCAGAAGGCGGCTCAGAGTTATGAGCCCGCTTTTCGGCACCGCGAACATAGAATAATATTTCCATAGAGGAATATTGTTTGTCCCGACGTCAGCGCTTATCCCGCTCTCCTTTGACGGGCGACGACCGGGAACGACCGCTGCCCATTTATTAGGGCATATCCAGTTGTCCATCGGCATGTTAGGCTCACAATTTCAGCTTTTCAGCCATCATACAGGAACATTTGCATGTCTAGCAAACGTCGCGCGTGACAGATTTATTGGAGGCATAGAACTCGGACTGTTGAATCGGATGAGCAGATTCGATGGATATTAAAAGGAGAGATCAGGATTCCTTCATCCTTTATTGCATTGTTGGTTTTGAGGGGCTGTCAGATTGCATGTGGGGATATAGATTTGTAGCGAGCTATTCAGCGGGGTTCGGAATGTTGGTTACTGGTGAAGTTCAATATCGATCAGCCGTGTGGATGTGGCGGATAGGAAAGAAGCTTCCCTACCAATTGAAGAAACAGTGGATCCTATACTTCAACTACTTCCAGTAATAGCTTGTATTGAATCAGTTGAATAATTATCACCTAGGAGGTTTGAAACTAAACTATATATATGCAATTATATAATTGAATTGATTTTCAACGTTATTTTTGTACAATTGAATCGACAGAGAGCAGATTCACGAAGATATGTATATGCTTAATAACCTAGGTGATCAATGTCCTTTGTTTGCGACCGTGAAAAATTGGACTGCAAGCTTCAAAAGAGGTGAATTTTCCATTGAAGATGATGACCGATCGGGAAGGCCAGTTTCTGTGTCAGTCCCCGAAAATATCGATGCAGTTCATGACATGATTTTATCAGAACGTTGAATTGGGCTGAAGCGGATATCTGAAGCACTGAATATGTCATACGAACAAGTTCATCATATAATTCACGTCAATTTGGATATGAGAAAAATTGCTGCTAAATGGATCCCCAAATGTTTGAATGTTGACCTACAGCGTGCAAGAGTAGAAACATTGCGTTCGATCTGTGCTCGATTTGAAAACGATGTATAGATTTCTTAAAGCTTAAACCGAATTGTTACTATGGATGAGACTTGAGTACATTTCTACGATCCAGAAACAAAGCAACAATCGATGGAATGGCGACATTCTGGTTCTCCACGACCAAGAAGTTTCGTGTCCAAAAACTGCTGAAAAAGTTCTTGCTTCAGTTTTTTGGGATTGCCATGGTGTAATCATGATTGATTTTTTGGATAAGGGTAGAACAATAAAAGGAGATAAAATATTTTGACATTGAAATTTTGTTTGGTTCTATAGTAGGCTAAGAAGTTTTCAATAGGTATATCCTCGTAAATCAAAACTGAAAGATTCTTTGGATTTGATATTTTAAGGCATCTGTCATCAGCATATATCTGATACCCGCAAAATCTGTTATGCTGGCTTGGTAGTTTCATCGAATTCGAAAGATAACCACAAATTGTACAGAATATCAACCTTCAAAATCCCATAACCTACTTGACAACGAATTTTTCGAACGCACGCTATTCGGTGAATGATTGACACTATAGAAACTGCTCGATTCTTCCTATCAACCTATAAAAAATGAGTACAGTTTGATGAAATCAGCATCAATTATATAGTTTCTTCTTCCACAAGGCTGAATTAATGATGTTGTTTCACCTAATAAGATAAAATGCACTTAGTTTGGATCTAATTACCTATTAACCGTAGGCTATCCAGTTACCTACTAAATGCTTCATCTTATACAATACAACATCACAATTCACTACATGGTGTTATATCCAATTTTCCAATTCTAAGTAGTTAGAACTTCTTAGTCGGCAGAAATCTATGATATTATATCTATTTAGTTGAAGTAAAGTAACTTTCTTTGTTCATAAGTTTTTAATGAGGAACGGTTAGATAAAAAGATTTCAATGTTATTTGCTTATAGGACTGATAATATTTGACGTTAGGTTTGGTTCTTCCACTCAAGTGAAAGAAAAAAATATTCATTGAATGAAAAAAATTATGAGGTTTTTATTGTTGCTTGAGGGTAAGACAGTGAATAAGCACACATAAACAATCCGATCTATTTTTCTTCAATTCTTATTGAGCAAAAATATCCCCATCACTTGAAACATTTACGTTTGGATCAGGTTAGAATCAATCTGAATCCTTTCTCCTTCAGTTTTCCCCTCGAAATGAATGCACGAAAGGAAATGACGAATGGATATATTCAAGAAAACACATTTTATAACTAATCAATCGTTCTCGTCCAAGGAGCATGCTGTAAAACGCAACAAATCCTATCCCAATGGCGATAAAAACGAAGCGCACTTATTGGTCCTTCGAGCCGGATAGAGCAAGGAAACACCATCCCCCTCATTCATCATCTATGAATATCATAACCGCGATAACAAACGGGCGTAATATCGCCTGAGTTGATTTATGAATACCTCGGCCGAACTCTAAACCACGCTTCGCCCGTGAATGAGTACGCGCTCCTCCCCACCACTCAGGTAAATCCATTTGGGGGCGGGGCCTCCTCTCGCCACCAAACTGGAATACACAGTCATTTAGTCAATTTCCAAGCGTAGCGGCAACAACGTCACTTGACGCGTCGTATAAACAAAACAAAGTGCGATTAACTACCGAACCACAGAACCCGGAGGAACTGTGTCTTCTTGAGATTTTCTTGGACTTGACATGTCGCGAAACTAACCAGCGGTGTCCAGTACGCGGGATATCCACACGATTTTGCTTTCTTACAGACTTGCGTCGACCCGCGAAGGGTTGTTTCGACGCAACCGCCCTTCGGAGTCCCCCCTACGTCGACGTCGCGGTGGCAGAAGGCACCGTGGCGCCGTGCGGTGCGTATCAGAGGCAGCGTCTGCTCGTAATTCAGCTCTTGCGGTATGAAGAATGAGTGTTTGGTTGAGTTGAGGTGACTTGTGCGAAAAAGATTCGCTTTGTGGTGCTAAGGTGAGAGGGTGATGTCTCGCAGGAAGCAGGCCAGGCCCATAAGGGTGCTCGAAGACGAGGATGGACCACAGGCAGGCCCTTACCCCTCTACAGACCTCGGTAAGTCGAGGATCTGACTCTACTCTAATCCGGATTTCACATGGTCTTGACTCTTGACATTCCGACACTTGCCATGAACTTGCAACTTGGACTGGTAGATCAGTTTCTTGAACCTACCCGAATTTCGACGCCTAGGCAGACTTTGACATCTTCAAAAATCGCTCCAAACGTTCAATTAATTCATTTTTGATGTAGTCAATTTTTGGTCCAGCACAAAGTGTTGATCTTTCACCAACGAGATTTTGGTACATATTTTTGGCATCACTTGGGCATCAGACCAGAAATCATACTTTTTCACATTCGATCCTGTCTTCCAAGATGTTCAGTTGCTTTTCAAAGTGAACACCAAAGCCATAACTTATAGATCCTTAACTTTCTCCAGTAGCAAGAAAGGAGCTTATCTCCCACAAAACCCACGATTCCACTCAGATCAATCTGGGGCATTAAAGATCGAACGAATTGTATTCGAGCCGTGGTTCTTGAGAAATTTTGCGCGTTTTCATAAACAACGCAAAGCGAAAGGGATTTAAATATGATCTCTTTCGTGATCGGCAAGGCTAATGGTCCAGAACTACGGGCATATTATAGTGCTCGATTCGATGATAGCTGGAAATTATGCTCACGATTAGTGTTTATCAAACACTAGATGTAATATAATATGCATGGGTTGCCGAGGGATTAAGAATCTAGATAAAAATATGAGAGAATCTCAGTGTACACCTGGTTAGATGAAGGCGGTATTTCTGGTTACGGTTTATGTTTAAGAGCGATGAGGCACGATCATTTTTCGAGTTGTATCTCTGTTTCGGATCAGTTCTTTTTTTTCTGGACGTGGAGAATGAACATCTGTTTAATCCCAAATACTATAGATGGTCTCATTCAAATTGTTGAAAATGCTTTTGATAATGAAGATAAGAATTTTTATATGAGAAGTCAGAATGTCTATTCTGCCGATAATGTTCCATTATTTCCTTAGAGTTGTTTGCATATTTCTACTCGAAATCATCTTTGTTTCAATTTATCATTTTGTTAGTAATTTAAAGAATTACATTTCCTCAGTGTTGAAGACATGAATTGATGAATTCCCAAAATCTTCAGACAGTTGTTATCATGTAACTCTTAATGTCTTCGTTATTTTCTTCATTTGCTCATTTCAACTCTTTCAATCAGGAACATTCATGGTTTATCATTGATGGTTATTTGTTAAGCTTAATAATTTCATCAGGCAATTTCGTTCAATATTCACCATCTAAATTTATAATTTATTTTTGGTGCAGAAATTCCGAGGATCACCAAATTTTGTTCTTTATTATCAACATCGCGCCCATAAAGACAGTATTCATACATTATTTATTCATTTATATCCGATTTTATATCGTAGAAATTCACAGTACAAGACCACAGAAAGATATATTTTGGGATTTTTCCAAGTATAAATTGAAATTTGTTTTATATACTATACAAGGAATCGTGTAAATGATGCTTTCAAACCTGAAGTATCACACCACCAACTTTTAGAGAGCAAAATGTAGATTCCCAATTTCAAAAACAATTAGGATTTGCAACGTTCTTTCTGAAAGAATTGAAAATATTGATTGTTGTCAATTTAGATTGATTTCTTAAGTGCTTGGTTTGGATTTTGTATTTAAATTTATATAACCATTGAAAATACATAGCAGGTACATATACTTATGCCTATACCCACTATCATCAATTTATAATTCAAGCTCCTGTATTGTTTTGTATCAAGGTTCAAATTCGTTGTTAATTTTCGGATTAATTTTTAATGCCTAGGTTAAAGAGTTATTGTTAATCATCGACATTAAATAAAAGCTACTTATCTATCACCTTGTGGTTCAAGAATTTTCGGAGTGTCCTCATATTAGAGATAGATTTTCGCACAATATTGAATATGAATGAAAATTGTAATACTCCTTGTCACAACAGAGGAAATAATTTGTCAAGCACGTCCACCGTTGACCTTGACGGTCCCATCTTTCAATCCATGAATCGGGAACGAAAGTCCATTGTAACAAATTCCTCTTCTATTCATTCGAATCTGCTTCCTGATGAAATTGATCTACATATTTTCCGCCGATGGGTGTCCTTAGAGAATTGATAATTGCATCATGTTTACATCCTTATGAATTATTGAGTTTGGGCAGTCAGTGAACTGAATATTTTCAGTCGACATCAGTTCGATATGGATTGCTCTCTGCATATTGATTTTTTCAATGTACTGTTTATGGGTCATGAATCTGCCGTTATTGGCCGTGTATTTAGTTCTTCTTTTTATACAGGAATTCACAGAACAATTCAGAAATTTTTTTATTATATTTTCATTTATTCGTTCTTAATTTTTTTTCTTGTATATTGATGAAAAGGTTTTTTATGTTGTATCAGTATCCATTTTCTTATATTCGAAATGAATAATGTTTTATCTATCTATTGATGGAATTTGATGTCTAATCATTGTATGAGGAGTCGAAAATATTGCTTTTTCTCAGCGTCCATTTGCTAAAATCTTTTTCCAAATTTTCCACATATGAAGAATTTGATAGAATGTTAAAAATCAATGATCTGAGAGCCATATAGGTACCAAATATGTGATGGGATTCTAACAAGGATGTTAACATCTATTACTCAATAACAACTGGAGCAAAAGTCATCCAGTTGTGAGCTTAATACTGAGTGTTAGAGGAGAACAAGTTTATGTTTAATTACTTAATTTTTCAACCTTGAAAGTCACTGGAAAACAGTTTAAAAAACGAATAAGATCGTTGTGAGTAGCATAGTTTTCTCAATTTTTTTTTCGAAATCCACTTATCATCTGGTCTAAAAATATAAACACACATTTCAAGATTTCAAAGCTACAGTATGGCTTTTGTACTATTTTCTTGATCATCTTTAAGTTATGGACATCATCAATTATTTCACGTCAATAAATTATGGACATTCTTGAATTCTTTATCACTGAAAAATAACGGACAGACGTCTGTTCCATCAAGAAGTGATTCCGTGGCATAATTGAACTCCATAACGAAATACAGCAGAAGTCGCTGCTTCTTTGGACATAATCGCCATCATATTTATGTCAGAGCTTATGATCATCATGCGACGGCTCTGCGATATGAAGATGGGGCATAACGCAGTTTTTATCGTGGGGAATTATAAATATATTATAGGCCGTAAATTGTTCGTAATTTGTTCTCATTGCCGCAATTTTGAGCAGTTTTATCCGAGCTGCGGTCTGAGGCATGCGGAAAATTCAAATCCTCCTCTTTCGGTGTCAAGTTCAAAGGCGCCGCCTCGCTTCGCAGTGCCGCGATCGCTTGTGATCTATCATAAGTTCTGATGGGTGGAAATCCAGTTAATTTTTCACCAGGGATGAATAGAAGGGAAATCTTCGAAAGAGATTCGATTACAGGCAATTTCAGTTTCGGGAGACAATTTAACTCGTTTTAATTTTTTTTTGGGTCTTCTATTAGTTCATTGCTTCTTAAAATGAAACTTTCAAAAAAAATTGAAGCTTTACAAGAGTATAGTAAAATGCTTCAGTTTATTCTGAATTTTTTTATAGCATTTTTATGAGGAATCCAATTGAATGGAGGTTGTTTTACAAGGAAGTATTCTCATTCGTTATTTTCTATCCAGTTTTAAACAGTTCAAGTAGCAAGATGTAAATATTTTTTCTACATCTGAAAAAAATTTAATTCTAATGAACTCTTACATCGAGGTACCGCCTACTTCTTAGATCTCGCAATGTTCTCAAAAAGCTTTTTGGAGTGTTGATTCGAAAATTCCTACTTACATAGTACATAATTTTTTTTTCGATTTTTTCCTTCTCCTATTTCTTTCAGGTAGATTTTCCTTTATGTACCATAAAAAGTTCTAGGCCAATCAAAGGACATTGTGTTTTTTTCCTGGCAAGTGAATTGACCTTTTTGTTTCCTTCCTTTGAATATATGAGCAATACATGTTTAGATATCAGATAATATACAGGGTGATTTTTTGACTCGTAGAAATATTTTAACAGTAGATTCTTGAGGTCAAAATAAACACTTTTTTACCTTACTATTTTTTCCGAATCGGCTCGGTTTAAAAGATACAGGTTGTTCAAAAACCATAAAAAAATGTTATTTTTAGTTCTATCTCACAAACGGTTTTATCGAATGAAATGAATTTCGGAATATAGTTTTTCATTTATTTGATGAATCATTTTCGAACACATGATATCACCCACGTCTTCCAGTTTTCTCATTATGACCATTACGTACCATTAAAATACCAAAAATTCAAAGAACCCAACTTTCGAAATTAAGTTGGACTCTATCTGATGAATATATGAAGGTTTTGTAAAATAAAAGTATTCTTCATATTTTCTCGTATAATGCGCCGTTTTCGAGTAATTTGATGTTCAAAAATTGAAAAGTATCTGTGAAATTGGAAAAATTGGGTACTTTGGCTGAATGCAACTCTGTTTAAAAGATCCTCAGATGTGTAGTGTCACAGATTTAGCTAGTTTTTCTGAAGGTAATTTTGTGTTTCTAGGGGTGGCACAGCTCATTATGAAAACTTCAAATAGCTGTATCTTTTTATCAGGGTCGAATCGAAAAAAATGGTATAGAAAAAGAGTGTTTGTTTTGCCCCCAAGAATCTACTGTTGAAATATTTTGTCAAAGACTCACCCTGTATGAGCGCTTATAGGTGGAGATATTTCTTCCAGCTTCAAATTTAGAGCGATTTCCAATGGAGCACATTTGTCAGGTGATTAATGAGAATGATATTCTCTGGTACCATCCACCAGAGACATATTTCTCCGTTCTAAACTGACCGCATGATCGAAGGTTCCCACGCATCCAACTCCTATAAATAATATGAAATGGACCTTCAGATTTCATCTCCATTCATTCACCAGCACCGACTCAGTCATTCCGTTGGTCGGCATTCCTGAAATGCATAAAACGGACGAGAAAAAAAATAAAGCGACCAAACCTATCCTCATTATATCATTTAATAAGTCCAAAATCCGTCAAGATCCAGCGTTTCTGGCCGCGAATCCCGATAATTTCTTTCGATTTTTTTTTATTTTTAAAACGGGCAGTCGAGTGACCTATGGTCGACGGCAAGGTCCTGCGTTTGTTTATTTTACGCCGGTCCGACTCATAGCCTTCTTGACATAAAGAGATTATCGTTTTCGAACAGCCGCGACGACGTTTATCTATTAAAAATGACAGATTTACTGGTGTCCATTACCGGTGTGCCTGTGTGTGTGTGTGTTGTCCGTAATAACGAACAGGTTTCGCCGTTTGCGCCCACTTGATCTTACCAGTTTAGTCAGCGACACTTCTCCGGCGTTATATCGAAGTCGGCGCTCTTCGATTCTTTTGTTTTTTTCGTTATTTTTCCAGGTATTCGCGCCGAAATTGGACGCGGTATGCCTCGGGAATTTTTGGTTGTACGGACCTGTATGCTATAGATCTGTTATTCTTCATCTATTGAAACTGACCCCATCTTGGACCTGGCAGAAATTGTGGAATTTTCATCGTCTCTATCATAATATTTCTCGAAATTAGATTGATAAATCTATAGTCATTCGGGGCAACTGTGAACACTTTTGCCTTTTTTTCTAATCTATAAAAAAACATCAAAAAGCAAACAAACAAAAACGTTTTTTTTCCGCAAAAAAAAATTTAATAGTGAAAGTCGGAGTGCGTTCACATGCCCCGTATCGCGGGTAAGTGTGCGCACCCTCACGGGGTAAGTGAACGCAGTGCTTAGTGAACCACACAATCAAAACAAATTACAAAATAATGTCATCAAAATGTTAGAATATTAGAGAAATGTTTTTTATTGTCAATACAGAAGCGCCTTTTAGAAGAACTGCATTATTGTTCCTGCCACCATTCCTGGTGAACACAACAGTTGATACATTCCCCTGTTGGTGGCTCTTCATATTTTTCTGAACAAATAGGACAATATTGATCGAGTCTTAACCAAGAAAATCAACAATGTCATAATTTATTCCTCACTGAACTAATGCCCATATAATGAATCTATGCGCACACTTACCCGCGCACACTTTCCCCAGTAAGCCAAAATTTGAATTGACGTTCTTATAGAGTTGAGCAGCTGAAGGAACCTAAAATTTTTTATCATATGTTTAGATTAATATGCGCATGATCGAATAAAATATTGTTTAACACTGTCGGACTCGGAACTTGGACCTGGTAGAATTTGCAGAGATGCTAAAAATTAACAAGAAAACTAGTGAATTTTATTGATTGCAAATAAAAAGTTAACGAAACGTCGCACGGCGCATTCCTATGAAAAACTAATTTGGTGATTCTGCGCCCTTGCTTCACCCAAATGAACCCCTCTTTCATACATTGCATAGTTGAGATATACGCACTGCGCACACTTACCCTCTGCGCTCAGTTACCCCGAATGATTCTATTCTATAGATCGGTAATTCTTCTTCTTTGAAACTGACCCCATCTTGGACCTGACAGAAATTGTGAAATTTTCATCGTCTCTATCAGAATATTTCTCGAAATTAGATTGATTAATAAGTGTCTCTAACAGCAAAGAACTTCATCTATGAACTGACAAGTGACAACCTCCTAATTAAGAGAAAACGTAGGGCGTCAAAAATATTAGCTCAGTACTTTGGCCCCCCAACTAGATTGCGAATTTAGGGGGCTGTTACTCTGAAAAAGGGAGCCTACTTGCTAAAATCAAAAACAGGGGTAGATATATCCTCATTTTGCCACGAAAATCTGTGACGGAATTTTGTTGCATTAATTTTGGGACACCCAGTCATATGTGATGAACCAGTGGTGTCTTATCCCCCAAAGATATAAGTAAAGAGGCATTGGGGGTCTGACCCGATGTGGACAGTCCAATTTTTTCGACATAATGAACCAGATTTCACTGGCTAAAAATTGCCTGAAACTAGTCTGTCCCGTACAGCATTCTTCCATAGCCGACTTGATCTCGGGGGCAAAAATCAAACGAATAAATATTTCGCGATTATCTTGTATTTCCATACATTAAAAATTTTTTTCATAATCACTCGCAATCGTGAAATATTATAATATTCTTCGACGGCCTTCGGATGTCGAAAATTTATCTACTTGATTGGGGCTACTGATGCTCGTCACTCAACCAATAATTAATTAATTATATTGATTGAATTCAACAATATTTCCCCTTATCGAAGGACACCAGGAAAACGTATTATGACGTTACTCAATATTCGATTCTGATCGTTTCGCATATCGACTGTTATGAATTTTTACACATTGGTCCATCTATAATTTATGCGTGAGAGTGTAAGATTTGAAATTCGCATATTATGGCGAAAATCCAAAAAAAATTCCACGTGTTCCTAAGGACTTTTATCTTATTCTTCGTCTGATCTGATTGGGATTTCTGGTTCTATAACTAGCATTGCTAAGGCTTCCTCCCTAGAACAAAAACTCGATTTCGAATATCTCGATTTTTTGGATCAAAAATGAGCAAAAAGTTAGACCCCCCTAAAATGACCTATTTTCTACTCTGTCTGAAAATCAGTATGTTCTATCACTGTCTCAGGATATGAAGTGCATCTCACTCTAAAGATGACATTCGAAAAATTGCCAAAAAGTTGGGTTCAGTTAAAACTTCCTCAAGACCGAACGGTTGTGCCGATATGGATGAAGTTCTCAGATTTTTTACTAGAAGAGTTGCTCTTTCAGAATATGTATCACGTTCAGATCTACGATAATTTTCCTAGAAGTTAAATTACTCTAAAGATGACCTTCGAAAAATTCCCAAAAAGTTGGGATCAGTTAAAACTTCCTCAAGACCGAACGGTTGTGCCGACATGGATGAAGTTCTCAGATTTTTTACTAGAAGAGTTGCTCTTTCAGAATATGTATCACGTTCAGATCTACGATAATTTTCCTAGAAGTTAAATGACTCTAAAGATGACCTTCGAAAAATTCCCAAAAAGTTGGGTTCAGTTAAAACTTCCTCAAGACCGAACGGTTGTGCCGACATGGATGAAGTTCTCAGATTTTTTACTAGAAGAGTTGCTCTTTCAGAATATGTATCACGTTCAGATCTACGATAATTTTCCTGAAAATAAATTACTCTAAAAATGACCTTCGAAAAATTCCCAAAAAGTTGGGTTCAATTAAAACTTCCTCAAGAACGAACAGTTGTGCCGACATGGATGAAGTTCTCAGATTTTTTACTAGAAGAGTTGCTCTTTCAGAATATGTATCACGTTCAGATCTACGATAATTTTCCTAGAAGTTAAATTACTCTAAAGATGACCTTCGAAAAATTCCCAAAAAGTTGGGCTCAGTTAAAACTCCCTCAAGAACGAACAGTTGTGCCGACTTGGATGAAGTTCTCAGATTTTTTACTAGGAAAGTTGCTCTTTCAGAATATGTGTCACGTTCAGATCTACGATAATTTTCCTGAAAGATAAATTACTCTAAAGATGACCTTCGAAAAATTCCCAAAAAGTTGAGTTCAGTTAAAACTTCCTCAAGACCGAACGGTTGTGCCGACATGGATGAAGTTCTCAGATTCTCCTGAAATAAATTGATGGCAGGTCATTGATCCTCAGTTGTTGAGCAGTGTATGCAGATACATTGTGATGATGTGAAGAAATGGAAGGTATAGGTACCAACCACCCCTGTGGAGATAACCTCCGTCAGTCGCCATTTTGTTCATCCGTTAACCCTTTCTGGAATAATAATCTCATTAGAAGGGGTGACGTTCGAACCAGGCCAAGCGTAAGAAACTGCAGGGTGAAAGGGGCCACAGGGCCCGAGGGGTGTGCATATCTTTGATCCCGACACAGCGTTGGTCAAACTAAACACATGTAATAATAACCCCCAAACGCAATTAATCGGGTGGTAGCTACTTTGATATTTGATTTTTGCGACCGGTATATATAGAAACGACGCACCGCTCGAAATTTCACCCCTCCGTTTGGGGTTTGGAGCGTCGAATCGTTTACTTTCATCGTTGGAAATTAAATTTCGGAATGGCGCTGCCAGAGTTTAAACGCTCGAGACTAAAGGGCTTATTAATTTTACATCGTTGCGTTGAATTGAATATGGCGCGTCTCTTTCTTGCACTCGCCCCCTGCAGTAGTAGACATCGGAAGAAGTGGCATAAACCTGCGGGTACGATTCATGCTATCAATCTTTGAGATTTCTCAGGGTGGAGAATAAATAAGCGGGAGATCGAAAGTTTTGCTTCAATTTGTTCAGGGAGTAATTCTATAAAGAAGAAAGGGAGATGATGACCATCTTTAGATATTCTCAAATTGAAATTATTTCGTGGAATTTAAATGAAAAGTTAAGTAAAAATAAAAAAGTAATACGAGGTACGAGGATATATGGAAAATTCTTACTAAAAAACCAAACAAAATTTCAATGTCAAAATATTCCATTACTCAACATATTCTCCTCTTAATTGGATACATTTATCACAGCGAACCTGAAACGTCTCTAGACCTTTCAAAAAAAAATGTTTCTTCCTGCTCTGCAAACCAGACCTCCACAGCTTTTATTATCTCAACGTTGGGAGAAAATTTACGATCTTTTAAATTTTTTTTCAGTTGAGGAAAGAGATGATCGTCGGATACAGCCAAATCTGGTGAATAAGGGGGGTGTTCTAGTAATTCAAACCCTAAATCACGAATTTTTTGCGTGGCAACATGAGATTTGTGTGCATGGGCGTTGTCCTGCAAAAACAAAACACCTTTGGATAGCTTTCCACGTCTTTTCTCTTTAATTTTTTACCGTAGAGTGGTCAGTAGTGCCGAATAGTAATCTCCGGTTATTGTTCTACCCATATCCAAAAAAATCAATCATAATTACTCAGTGGTAATCCCAAAAAACTGAAGCAAGAACTTTTCCAGCAGATTTTTTGACACGAAACTTCTTAGGTCTTGGAGAACCAGAGTGTCGCCATTCCATCGATTGTTGCTTTGTTTCTGGATCGCAGAAATGTACCCAAGTCTCATCCATAGAAACAATTCGGTTTAAGAAGTCTACATCGTAAATCGAGCACAGATCGAATGCACGCTTTTGGTCAACATTCAAACATTTGGGGATCCATTTTGCAGCAATTTTTCTCATATCCAAATTGACGTGAACTGTATATGATGAACGTGTTCGTATGAAATATTCAGTGCTTCAGATATCCGTTTTAGCCCAATTCGACTGTCCGATAAAATCATGTCTTGAACTGTATCGATATTTTCGGGGACTGACACAGAAACTGGCCTTCCCGATCGGTCATCATCTTCAATGGAAAATTTACCTCTTTGAAGCTTGCAGTCCAATGTTTCACGGTCGCATACGAAGGACATTGATCACCAAGGGTATTAAGCATATCTTCGTTAATCTGATTACCTTTTAACCCTTTTAAATACAAGTACCTGATGATGGCTCGATACTCCAGATTTTCGATTTCACAATTTCGTTGGACATCTTCTTTATTTTACATTATTGCGTCTCTATGGTTTACTTTTTGTTCGTTGCTATGGTAACGCAATATTTTTTCATGCATGGAACTGGTCTAGGCTAACTAGAGATCAATACATCCTCGTATATTATGAAGAAACATATTTGCATTAGATATGTATAGGAGCATGCACACAAAATTTCATATAAAAAAGGAACAAGCAGTAATCTTTGAGAAAATTGAAACAAGGCACGAAAAAAATATAAAACATAGAACAACTTTGAAAAAAAAAACGACTGTATAGACTGGCAACTCATTGAACAAGAATTTGAAGAGAAATGACCTCAGAGACTGTCCTTGTGGGACACCGACATCATTGGGAAACTCTTGAGGATTAGGTAGAGTCGATCAACTAAAATAATGATTCATAGAGTTCCAAAGAAGTATTTAGTAAAAAAAATAAGGACAAAATGATACAATACAGCCTGTGTGTGTTAACAGAGTTTCGGGATGGATTAATGGGACCGATGACCTTGTCCCTTATTCGGGAAATATTCTGACATGTCCGGACCACCACAAGAGGTCTCCTCGTCAAGGAAAAAACCAACATGTCGCCCGATAAAAACTCGACACGTTACGGGATCAAAAACGCCGCAATACAATTATGAATGCCAATATATCCAGAAATTGACAACAAATTATGGTCCTTTGTGATGCTGCGGCCCGATCGTCTCGGAACCGGTAGCCGAGGCCAGTTATGATTTGACGTGCAGGCTACACGAGGAGCTGTCGCAGGGGCATTCTCGCAGAGTTTTTCTTGACAGATTGGCATCTTCGCGATGACAAACGCAATTAGCAATGGTGGGATTCGTTGCCATCTATCGTTTGATACGTGCACGAAGGCTTTCTGTCAATTAGTTAGCTGGAAAACTGACTGTTACGTCTTTTGCTGCAGGAAATGATTGAGAAGTCATCCATGTAGAAACAGAACATGCTGAAAGTGTGTCCACAAGAAGGTAGACGTAATTCAGTCTACCTTGCCTAAGATCCATTATATTGATCAAACGAAACTGCAGACGGTTTCAGGATTATTTGAAAGAAACGGTTGGATAGTTCAGAGATATTCTCGGTTTTCAGCGCCATCTATCTGCACCTGCTGATAATCTGTAACAACCATCGATTCCACATGCACAGCTCAAAAGTGCACATTTATTCTTGGCTAGCTAACGAGTCTGGATTTCCTATTCCAAGCATCTTTGAAAACTCCAACTACGAACAATATAAATAATCCTTCAAATGTCTACCTCTATGCGACGGAGGATTCAAACTACCACTCAATGTTGCATAAATCATGAAATGAATTGTGTGGGTTCCTCCAAATGAATGATTATGCATTGAAGCCCCCAAATGTTCTCATGATTATAAATGACGTATAATCTACTCTGCTGAATTAATGATTATCATTGCGGAGACACGTAATTGTTCTTATATACATAATTTGGACAGAGTGACCCAACTTTTGAATATAAATCAATAGATAAATATGTATAATAGGCTTTGTTGAGCCCTAATTTGTTTTGTTTTACATACGCTGCAATGATAAACGGTGGCACGCAAGACTTGGCACTCGAGTCTCTGTCCTTTCGGGAACAACGATAAAAAGTTTCGTTATTTATTCGGAAACGTCAGGAAGTTTATCTTTCGTGGCAAAGATTCATGGGAAATAACAGAAATGGCCGATTTGGTATGAGTTATTCCTAAAGGTTCATTATTAACTACCTGGAAGGTTCCTCTACAGTGTTTCTCTTTTGGTTTCTTTTTTTCCAGAAACTCTTTCTTATAGATTTTCCTATACCACAGAAAGGTTCTGGGCCAGCAAGTGGCATTTTTGTGCTCTCTTCCTGAGTTCAGTGCTTTGATAGCAGCGTGGCTACCAGAATGGATAACTATGTCACATCCTTGATAGTTTCTTTCCAGGTTTATGTCCACGTATCTTTTGATTGCTAGTATTTCTTCCCGAAAAACACTCCAGCAGTAGCCTGAAAAAACTATAGACTTGGTGCTTGCCTCGTATATTGCAGTGACAGCTCCTTCGTGGTTTTTGAACCATCAGTATACCATTTAATGGTATCAACTTTGAAATTCTGGGTATTGTATTCTTTTTCCCATTCTTCCCTTGTACAAAGCATCGTGTTAAAGTTCTTCAAAAAACCCCTAGTAAAAAATTATTCATCTGTGGGATCCACGAGCACAGAATAGTCACACTTGATGACGTTCTTTACAAATAAACGTCAGTTTAAAAAAAGTGAAATGTCACAATATTCTGTGGTCAGATATTCACACGTAGGTATTTTCTTGTTGTTTCAAGACTTCTCTATATAGTTCAAACTGGCCAATTCTCAGGAAGCCTGAAAAAAGCGGAATACCTTCGGTCTTTAACTAATGACTCATAGAAATATCTCGATAGGAGTCACATCCATTGAGAAACGCGTCTTCCTCATAGATACCTCCGACTAGATAGAGAATGGCAGGCTGCAAACTGCTTTTTGTAACTGACAAGTCCCCGAGTATTCGCAACATCGGTCCCTGTTAACAAGCAGCCATTTGATTAGAATTGCGCTGGAATCGTTCAAGATTTATGTCATCGAACCCGTACTATTAAATCTAAATAGACGGCATAAGTTTATTAATTGAAAATTATTACCTTATTTCACGGTAGATGGAAATGTTAAACGCGCCGTATATAAGGCCCTTATTTATAGGTTGCCGTTTAATTTATGCCGTAAAAATTCGACTTTTGCTTCCTGCGTCGATCGTCAACTCGTGTATGTTAATGTTAATGATCGACGTTGTTATTGCGTTGAAATAATAAAAGTTATCAGTTTGATAAGTTGGTGGTTTGTGCCGGGGTAATTGAGCGTTAAAACGTCCAAGGTATTATACCCGCAGCACATCGTCCTAATTCAATTTAGATACGTCTGTCGGTCACAGGACACTCCCTGGATTTTATCAGCGATAAATTTTAATTTGGCTCCCATAAAAAATATGTGACCATGTCGTACAAATTAGGACCGCATCGCACAACTCTGTATCACGAGAATATTTTATCAATGAGCTGAGGGTAGTATATTTCCGAAATCTTTGGGGTATAAGATGGTCTTAACAGCACAATTTTTCAGTATTCATTTCAAATTTCATCACATATTCGATAAATGTACCTATATACTGCTGAAGGTCGGTTACCTATACAAAGGGTGTAAATGAAAAGTTACGAAAAAATTTAATTGGCGATTCGTTGTCAAAAATAGTGGGAATTTGTCATATAGAATGACATTTCTGTCAGTTTTCTGGTTTCTAAGAAAAAATCGCTTTTTATGGTGCCACCTTTAAGGAGCAACTATCGATTTACACTCTATGGCAGGAAATGCCTGATTCCTGAGAGCAAATACTTATTACAAACTCGAACTCTGCCACATGTTCAAACTTGCAAAGCCATTCATAGCTTCTACAGAGGATAATACTGATAATTTCCAGTTCTACTTCATTCTTCCTCAAAAAAAAAATTGGTCCAATTTTTAGCACCTCACAAGAACACCTGTTTTTTCTGAGAACTCTCCATTCTGTTTGCATTTAATGTACGAAAAAATCTACCGTGGATAATTTTATGCCGAAGTTAACCTCACAACGGGGATTTCTACAAATCGTAAATTATAACAGTGTTTACGTTTTATGACAGGTTCCAACACCACCAACAATATTCCCATTGTTTGTCGCTATACGCAGGAGAAATTTGACCATTATCGTCTACGCACAATGAGGGGACCTCCATAAAATACCAACAATTTGTAGAAATATTCGCATTCATATTCCATCCACGTTTCACTACGACCTGAAATTATGGAACAGGTGTCCTTATTCTACCAAAATTGTGATTTTGTGAATGGGGAACCAGCGTGAAGGGTAACATACAATTTGGAATATGATACAACAGCTCGAAAAACTCTTTCTCCATGATAGTGGTGTGAATTGTAGAAAATGACACTGAAACATTTCATATTTTAGTTACTCGAAATACTTATATCAAATAAAAAGGAAACATATCAAAAAGAAGATCAAATATTTAACATAATGCAATAAATCAATTCAACAATGATTCAAAGACAGTATGTATAGCTCTAAAACCATCTTGAACTTCATGAATGGGGTATTTATTAGCCAGATTTTCACATTTTCAAGATCAAAACCAGGAACTCTATTCGAAGGATCAGTGACTAGATCTTCGTTGGAAATAATGATGTATGTAAGTATTCATTCAAACTGTCAAATGTCCTTGTTCCTTCATTTCAAATTGGGAAAAGAGTTGGGCCACAAAGGTTTACGCCACTTCAGTATAGGATATAACTGGAAATGAATCAGGAAAGGAGTGAAATTTATTCCAAGAATTCCTAACTGTAGTTTAGCAGCAGAAAAACTGAAGCTACATCCTTTCTTGAGATTCCTACTATACGAATTCATAATTGCACCATTTCATGACCAAAAATTTTCGTGGACCAAATAATGAGGATTATACTCGAGCTATTAGCGACCCCATTCAGATTTTATCAGACGTAAAGTAGCGTGCGACATTCCTAACAAACTACTGGTGGGTACACGGTTCACTGGATAAAGGCTAAGAACGCCTTATTGGTTTTGTTAGGTAGTTTTGTCATCGTACATTCGATATTTTGCGACTATAAAGATGACAATGCCGTCACAATATCCCGCATAAAGGACTGGAGGAATAGTTTGCTCCGGTGTTCCCTTTCGAGGGCCAAGCCTCGATGTCATAATAGGATGCGGCAGTTGTCTTCTATTCTACTTCTGGAGGATATATTGAAATGCGTTTTCAGATCCTGTTTGAACATTGAGAAATATAATAAAATGTCAATGATATCCTATATACGGAGAAGTCACGGTGCTTTATATCTTGTTTGTGAATGTTGAGGGTATATTTGCCATTCAATGGGAGGAAGATGAGTTTCTTCCAATAGCTCTCTGTTATTCGAGAATATCAAGGAGAATGTGGAAGCCGAGGTGGAAGCATAACAACTGGATTTTTGGATGTATCGAGATTCATGGAATAAATTATTTATTTTCCACTGAAAACAGTCTTTCACTGATTAAAATTGGACAACCAAATGGTCTATTCGAGAGATAACTTTCCTGACTTCCCCAAAATTTTCTTCATTTCCTTAATGTTGCCTCAATTTCTTCTAATTTTCCTTCATTGTCAAGTCAATTCCTTTTCCCTACATATCTACCTATATGAATTAACTAGGAAATCTCAGGCAGAATAAGTGAAAGATTCGTCAGGCTGTATTGTTAGAAAGAATAAGCTCATACAACTCAACGTTTAGACAAAGAACATCAACGTTCAAAAGTGCACAGTCCCCTCGACAACGATTTTATAACGCACGTTATATCCACCTGAACGCCAATTCGAATATTTGAAAGTTTCATACCCTTTCTCATTGAAATACTAGATGATCCTATAAAATTTTTGCTGTGTGTACTTTTTTCCGAATTTCCTTCAATTGAGTCAAATATCTGCCTTAGCAGTAACATCCCCATCAGTCTAATATCTAATATACCCACGTCTCACCTTCCGCATAGCTTCTGTCCACAATTTCATCCCCCCTACGCTCGGAAAATCCCTTATACCAATATTTCCCACCGTCTACGTGCCTCCAAAGATAGCTGCGGCCTTATGAAGGGAAATATTAGCAGGCTGGCTAGACGCCAGAGGCGTTTTGAATTTCATATTTGCAAAGTTAACATTGGTTCACCACCTCCCCACAAAGCGGCGTCTCGACGCTCTCTGTAACGCCCCGCCATGGCGCAAACAATGAAAAAAAATCGTTTACTATGATGGACTTAATATTCTCTTGTTGGGGGTTCGGAAAATTGAAATGAAAATTCAGGGTTCACGTGAAAGGAATGATTTTTTTATTATTACATTTGGAGGACGCTGAAGAAGTTTCGAATAATGGAGAATAAATGAAAGCTACAACTTTCTATTACTGCTCGAAAAAGTTGCTTTCGCTATTGATTCGATAATTTTGGTACATATTCAAGACACTTGTAACAGTTAACAGTGTTTGGGATAAAAATATCAGTATTCCAAAGTTTGCAACCCCTATTAAGACCTAATTATAACGAGTTTGAAGAAAAATGCAGATTCAATTTTATGGAACCAAAAATGAAGAAAGGTTTCTGTATCCAAAGCTTGTCGGTTCTATTTCGAAACACCCAGTATATTCATTCAATTCCTTGTGGAAACTGGAAACCCCGAATGTAAAATGATGAACCAATTTGGGTTTCTTGTACAACTAAATTGCCTTTCACTGTTTGGTTCCCTGTGGTTATAAATCCGTACCACGAATGCAGAAGTTTATTTGAAGCAATTCGATGACAGCTGGATTTATTTCATCGTGAACTGTACCTACGCAGGACCTTTGTGTCTGCTGAGAGATTATCCAAGTGCTGCGTTCATAATATTGAATAAATACGCCTCTTTTAGGGTCGTGTTCCTATTGTGGAAGGGGATTAATTTTTTGTACGAGTTTTGATTTAAATTGTGCATCGTTCGGAGTCACGCTGGGAGAAAATCCATAACGGATATTTTGACACATTATTACGGACAAATCGGTAGAAATATTCGTCTAATTTAATCAGCAGCAGCTGAACTGGAAAGGAATGAATGGTTTTAAACGTTATATAGGAGAACAGAATGAAAAAAATCATCTATTATAGGCACATCTTAGTAAATTGACATTCAAAATGTAAAAAAATTTAGACACATCTATTCTGTATTTCAGATCTCATCAGGTTGAAGTATTTCAACAGTAATTCCGGACACCCTGTATACCCAATATTCAAAATTCGATTAATAACCTCAGAATGCCCCCTTCGACGACGATACCATCGGTCTGAGCTGTCTAAATATTTAATCAGTACAAGCTGGCATACATGCTTCGAACAAAATGATAAATTAATATGTTTGTACTAAAGACCTTTGCGGCTCCAGAGATTTGTGGTATTCACAGGCAATATTCCATAGCTTCCATAATCCATTTATCACGGGAGTGGTACTATTTGTTAGAGATGTGTTATGTGTTCCAGCCCCAGCTCAGGAGAATAATTAATTATTTTAGCGCTTCTGAGCTCAAAGGAGCACTCATCTCAAGGCTGGAGAGATTGATCTTAATAATGGGTATCATACAAGGCAGAATCATTCAGCTTCTCAACATTGGTTTATGGGTTTGTTTCACTATGCAGAAAAAAATCAAAGTTGAGTTGAATTGTTGGCTGATATTAACAACTGGAACATTGGCCTTTAATCTTGTGTGTTCTCTCTACCTGTAACGCCTTCTCTACTTGAAATTTAATGGATTCGCATTCGAGTTAGGGGGATGATAACTCCGTCATCTTGAATATCTAATGTGGGCGATTTTTGGTGGAATGACTGAAATGGATTGGTTGTGTGACAACCTTCCTTATTAAAAAAAAGCAGCTGTGCAAAAATGTCGTTAATACGTTAATGTCATAACGCCGTTGCCACAACTTGTATCAATTTTTATTACGAAAAACATAGATAAACGAAAATGCCGAAACTGATTGAAAAAAGAGACAGGGTTTCAGGAAATGCTATTTAGAATTCAGGCCCGCTCGTTCAAATAGTTATACCCTGAAATTCTAAAATCCACAATACGTCAGACGGTAGCGAACATATTCAATGTAAGAGAATTTATATAATGTTTCATCTGAATCTAAACGACTTATATTTCAGCTGAATATTTCCACAATCAGAAAGATTGTGAATGAAGAGGATGACAAAGAATTTTCTTCTATTGGGAGACCCAAAAAAGTGGTGGCATTTGGGAACTTTATGTTTGAGTGAATTAATGCGAAAAGTTTACTACAGGATTTTCGATGAATGTCATCGTAGAATGAGTTCCCTAAAATTGATTCTTCTCTTTTTCATTTGACTTGTCCTATACATTGTAAATGTCTTAAGGTACCAATAAATACCAAATTATTATTATTATATCAATATATTAAGATGAACAGCCACAAATATGCGCCAGTTGTTCTGTTAATTGTTTATTCGTGTGAAATTTTTGTTCAAAGGTGAAGTTCATCTTGACTTGAAACTTCTTTTAATTCCTTTCACTTATATTGATGCAAGATGATTTTTGTTGAAGAATTCAACTTTCTTGTAATTATCTGTTAATTCCTTCGGGAGATACCCATTCCCAACCACTGCATTATATGCATTTCATCTTCGGGTCAATATTTTTGAAATCTACAACTGATGTAATGTATTCAAACTTCAGCCAAAGAAGATAACGAACATTAACTCTCCTCAAGCTAGTGCATATTATGATATTATACTGATCTCTTGTATTTTCCATGCAAATAACTGGATTTGGTATGCCTTCAATCAGTTTGTATAAACTTCAATTATGTTCGTCACATATTTTCCTAAGAGATTCGACATTGTGATAAAATACGTAATAACAGGAACTTTTACGTAGAACGGGCAACATAGCGTTGATTTAAAACCCAAAAATGTTTTGACAAGCTTCATACCTCCACATTTTCGTATTATACAGAGTGAAACGTGTCAAATTTCCATGGCCAACCGAGTGCTAAAATAAAATTGAATGGAGTATATTCAATAACTGCTTCTGCTGCTTATTCGGGCGTTTGCCAATTCAACGCGTCCGTTTACACAAAACTAATGATCGATTTCGTTATCTACCTCCCATTTTCGAGTATTTCGGACCGGCTGACTCCTGACAGAAATAAAAATTCCCCGCCAATTCCAGAAGGGCAATTACAAAAAAGCTACCTCTTTAAGGAGCCCCGGATCGCTCATGGAAGCATTTGTACTTGGGCATAAACCTCTCCGAGACAACTTCCAAAATTGTTTTGAGATAGCATTGCTTTCGAATTATATACCGGACTTGATTGAACGCGGCCATAATGCGACCATTAGTATTCCGCCATCTCATTTAGTGAACTGCTTCTGAAAATCGGGGACCACCGCCTGAATGAGTTGTCAATACCGAGTTGTCCAATTAATTTTGACGGGACCAGTCTCGGCTACCGGCGATTTTCGTAGTTTGACTTCAATTATTCTCGATTGTATTTATACCTTGTTTGTAGAATGATGGTCAGAAGATTTGATTCTTTTTAATCGGATTGTTGAAGTACAGGATGCGCAAAATTCGTTGTCTACTGAGAGGATCTCGAGAACTATAGCAGCTAGAAGAAAACGGATGACACATTTCCGAGAATGGTGAAAACCGCAGCCTCCTACGAGGCTTCTGAGTTTGACAATTTCGTAAAGTTCTCATAACATTTTTGTCTTTGAAGTTCCAAATTTGAAACTTGAACCTTCTACAGGCATTTTTACATAGAATCCACTGATGAGCTCAAAATATTTTTTCATTTCGAATCATTAGGTGAACTTTTATTTTTTTAAATGCAAACTTTTATCGAATTTGTTATTTTTAAAGTGGAAAAAATCTTTTGTCAGTAGATTCTACGTATGAAAGTGCCTAAGAAGGTTCAAATTTCAGATCTGTAACTTCGAAGACAAAAAAGTTATGAGAACTTTTCGGATTCGTGAAAATCTCAATTTTTGTTTATAACTCGAAATCTAAAAATGATAGGCCGATTCTGTTTTCAGATTTGGATTAGTCATGATAAAAGAGCTCGAGAATGTGTCATACGTTTCCTTCTAGCTGCTATAGTTCTCGAGATCCCCTCAGTAGACAACGAATTTTGCCCACCCTGTACTTACATCCTAATACTCGCACAAATAAAAATTATGTTAATTTTGATATTGAGCATCAAGATTAGGCTAATTTAAATCAGCTGATTTTTTTTTGTTTCAAATCATGATTTAAATCAATTGTTTTTTCCTCTTATACGGTGTGTCAATTTGGCAATATCTCCGCCACCATGCAAAAAGAGGTAGGACATTTTATACAGGGTAAGTTTTGACTCGTACAAATATTTCAAAAATAGATTGTTGAGGTCAAAAGAAACTTTTTTCCCATACAATTTCTTTCCATTTTTTTCAAAAATGCCTATCTGAAATTCTGAAAGAAACACTCAATAAACAAATTGGTCGATAACTACTAGGATAAGAAGAATGGATTCCACTAAATGTCAATGTTTTCGATATAGAATCATCTTCTACCTTTTTGACACATTTTGCGAAAATACCCTGTACATATATGGCTTGTATTCAATTATCGAGACCCAATCAGTACCAAGCTCTTACTTACGTTTTGGAATTGATGGTAATTTTCTCATGAGCACTCCATCGATAATGATATAGTGCGGATTAGAAAAAATATGAACGATTTAATATATTATGTTCTGAAGAATTGAATCTTGAATGAAAGCATTCAGTTTTTGCTCTCGAAGGAAGTCATCATCCGTAGTTCCAAGGTTCAGGGGCTCAATTTGCATAAAGTGTAACCAAACGTATACGCGCATATATATTTTATCGACATATCCGATCTGATCTCATTACGCTGAAACTTTCCATATGAATGGAAAAAGGGGACCTGAATAGAAGACATAAATATTGAATCTTTAGATGGCAGAGCGAGCACCGATCATACCATTCCATAAATCTTATTTTATTAATAGAATTTCATAGGAAAATACGTCCGCTGATACATTTGATTCGGCTCTGCGATATTTTCAATCAGGATCTCTCACCCCATTGACTCCCAGAGTGAATCCCATTGTTTCACGGTCGATGGAGATATTGAAAGGAATTAAGGATACTTTGGAACTTTCCCACTGAATCTATCCCGAGAGAGAGATATGGAAATTTGGCAAGACATTATTGTAGACCTTATCAGTACAACCAACAATTGATTTTTCAGTTTTGTGATAATTATTCTGGCACATTTGATACTATGGCTTTGTTTGAGTACAAATAGTATTCTTTCCATTTTTTCTGGGTAAGTGAAGTAAACTTCTTTCTGTACTCGATATCGACTCGAATTGATTTGATATGATACGAGACCTAAAATTAGAAACCCACAAACAATAACCTCTGCCAATGTTTTGTCTATTTCCGACTTCTGATCAATGTTCCTAAAAAATGAGGAAATAGGGGCCCCAAAGACAGCAGTTGTTCCGGAATCCTACCCCTGTGTTATTTTCGTCTAATTGTTTCCGTCTTTGTGGAATTCGTTTGTCTGAAAAACAGTAGACGCCGTAAAATAATTCACATTTTTTTCGATGACACGAGATACTGTGTAAATCCAGATGATGCCTCGGTTTTTGGTAACATATGGCACTTTATAAATCCGTATTCCCTGCCACCCCGGCACGAGCCACTAGTGTCTGGTGTAATATTTCTAAATATCCTTGACAATGTACACACGGAGTTGACTTTCGTATGGGGGACTGAACACGTGATTCATATTAGTAAATATGGTATTTTAAACGCCTATTTATCTTACGGTTTCGTACTCGAGTGAGTCCATGTTAATACGAGCTCTCAAATTGGCTGACAAGTTTCATTAATATCGGGGAAATTATTTTTTTACGACTCAATTCCAGGGAGGTCTCTGTCACTCGGTCTTTTTCAAGCCTCTGGCGAATCTCTGTATCTCGTTGAGTACGTGTCAGATGGACCAGGCCGTTCATAAATCATAATTATGACAACCTCTCTAGTACCCCTCAAAACATTCCTTTCCTGCCTCTTGAAAAATGTTATCAGTTTCTCAGATACCATTTGTATCTTTTCCATGTAATTTTGGGTAAAAGATGATCTCCACACGATCGAAATATGGAACTAAAACTTCGACATTCGTAATATGAATTGATTGGCGATGGTTAGGAAACGATTCTATGGATGCGGACATATGAAAGACTTATAATTTGGCAAGGGGTGTAGGCACTGCTTAATTCTTACAGCCGCATGAGACCCTCTCCATAAAGTCCGATCCACAATACCAGCCATACCGGTATCGATGTTCATCGAGCATAAAATCCCTTCGAATCATTTTCGAATCGACAAAATAGAAAATTGTCCTCCGTAATCCCACTACAACAGAGCCTAATTAAATCCATTTGCACTGATGCGATGCACATTGTCGTGCGAAAGGAGCTTTAGTGAATTTTGATCGAGGATGAAAAGAGCGATATAACATCTCTATCTGCAACAATAGCGTCACAATGTAAACACTATGACAAGCTGCTAATATGGGACGGAGGATGGGAATATATGTCGTCGGCCCCTACCGCTTGCTCGATTTTCCACAAGGTGGATCCAACCGGATTCTGTAACGAATGCACCCCATATCTCATATGTCCCTAAAGGTTGATGGTGATCTATTATAATATAACCTTATAAAACTGTGTCAGACTCATTTTTCTTGTTTTTGGAATAGGAAAGTTATTCAGAAATTAGGTTGGATCACCCAGTATAGATACGTCGATCAAATAGTGGACTCGAATGAGTGAATTCTCAAATCAATATCTCATACAATGAATTTATTATTGATTTTATATTTTTAGAATACATATGTATGTTTTTCATGAAAATGTCCTATTGAAGTGCATATAGCTGCAAATCTACTATTCTGCAAGTTTAAGAATAAGGCACTTAGAATCAATGAATGTGAGTAAAATGATTTCGACCGAAACTAATGAATAAAAACTGTTTTAACGCCCTAATACAAAATTATCTCTTCGACTCGTCGGCGCATTCACCATTTTGCACCCTGGCAATTTTCCACTTTTTCTCGAAATCCAAAAGAGTTTTTTCATTAAAAGTTTATGCCATTAATTGTTCAACTCTTTGGATGAATTTATCAAGCTCTTCATTGATGGAAATTGCAAATTAACTTCAGAAAAGGTCGAGAATATCGGACTTATTATGTACTTGATTAACATTGTTTCGTACTCAATTAACATTCGTTGTATTCGAGTTATTCAGTATATTTTTCATCTTTTGCCTGATTCTCAACAATTTATTCTATTTTCTGAAGTGGGGAATCGTATGTCATTGCTGTCACCCAGCTTTTTCTGAAAAAAAAAACATCAAGTGGACTTATATAAAATAACCTTTATTTTTTTACTCCAAACGAAGTACTTTTGGTCGTAGGTGGGGTACTACATTCTGTACCTACTCACTAGATAGTGAATATATCAAGAGAATTCAATGTATCAGTTGGTGAATTAAAATTTACCTAAGCAGAAGAGGTAAAAATGCAGGAGGAGGCATTTCTTCAAGAAAGATGGGGTCAAATATGCACAACTTCTAAGATGTAAAACTATTCTCACGTTTTCTCTAATTAAATTGAAAGAAAGAGTGATTTCTATGAAATTTTCGGTGTGTTTATAGCCTTTCATTGGTTTCTACTATTTCAGTTTGGGAGCATTAGACCAGGGGTAACTTTTTTATCAACAAACTGTCGAAGGTTTCGAAGAATGCCACCTTCATCTGAACCTTTAAGAACGTTTCAGCTTTCATATCCAAAGAACCAGCAAGTGAAAATGGTCTGAAATAATGTAACAATATTCTTGCTTATCTTTCCCTCTCTGACCAAACCTAACACAGCTCTACGACCCCTTATTACAGACCCTTCCTCGCGTCTCCGGCAAATTTCACGGGTCGCAAATTTCCAATAAGCGTTTTTTTGGCCGCGTAGCGTCGTTGTCAGGCGACACCGACATATGTCGCTCGACGCTTTACTAATATTAGTATTCCCCGTATGCGCCCCGGTAAGTAACCCAAGGCCTCGGAAGATATACGGGCCCACCTGCGTGGTAGACTGATGTCCCACCGCATGGGCTCTCTATTAGTGACATTCGGAGTGAATGCTCGTCCTCCCGTCCAACGGGGAACCGAATTGAATTGATAAGGATGTTCGATTCAATAAAATGGTAATATGAGTACTGGACAAAGACCCATTGAGCGTAATTTGTCGTTGGATTGTTCTTGGAAATGAGGACGGATACCGATAGAATCGCTTTATTATAATAAGTGGAATAAATTATAACGTTATGATTGGTGGTCTTTGTTTCAACGATGTGGGTTCGGTGGAAACCATTCAATGGGAATAAATCAAGAGCAACTGGTTGAAGACAATCATTTTTACATGTAAGGTATACATTTTCCGAAGAATTCGTTAAGAAACTACAGAGTGAAACAAGCCAGTGAACCAAAAAGCGCCTATATAAAACCTTCAAAATAACAAAATTATCATCCCTTGAAGTCGAATTCGATTCAATGATATGCAGCGCACGGATCTGTTCAAGAGAAAGTCTTTCAGCTTTCTTCATCAGTTATGAATAGGACAGTCGAATCGCGGAGGTATACTCCATTCACTTTTATTTTAGCACTCGGTTGGCCATGGAAATTTGACACATTTCACTCTGTATAGAACGATAATGTGGAGTTTTGACGCTTGTCAAAACATTTTTGGGTTTTAAATCAACGCTCCCGAAGGAATTAACAGATAATTACAAGAATATTAAATTCCTCAACAAAAATTATCTTGCATCAATATAAGTAAAAGGAATTAAAGGAAGTTTCAAGTCAAGATGAACTTCACCTTTGCACAAAACTTTCACATGAATAAACAATTAACAGGACAACTGGCGCGTATTTGTGGCTGTTCATCTTAATACATTGATATAATTATAATAATTTGGTATTTATTGGTGTACCAATGTAAATGTCTTAAGGTATACCTTAAGGACAATTCAAATGGAAAATAGTAAAATCAATTTTCGGGAACTTATTCTACGATGACATTAATCGAAAATACTGTAGTAAACTTTTCGCATTAATTCACTCAAACATAAAATTCTCAAATGCCACCACTTTTTTGGGTCTCCCAATAGAAGGAAATTCTTTGTCATCCTCTACATTCACAATCTTTCTGATTGTGGAAATATTCAGCTGAGATATAAGTCGTTTAGATTCAGATGAAACATTATATAAATTCTCTTACATTGAAAAAATATGTTCGCTACCGTCTGATTATGGATTTTAGAATATCAGGGTATAACTATTTGAATGAGCGGACCTGAATTATAAATAGCACTTCCTGAAACCCTGTCTTCTTTTTCAATCCATATAAAATCGGTCTGGTTCTGACACCTTCCTCACATTAATTCCGTCAGTAAAAAAAATGCATCGGTTGAAATCCATGTTTCACTTGAGGGAAACAGTGCAACTTCACGTAAAATTTTAATATTCTTTAATGGGGCTCTCCAAAATCTGGATATCCTGGAAGTGAGATGTTTATCTGAAGTAGCTATACAACTTTGCGCTTCAATGTTTTGAATACAAAAGCACAGCTGCTCGATGTCTTATCTGAGCCATCTTGTCTCTTCAGCAGATGTCAAAGGGCAACACAGTTATGAAATAGAATGGTACATCAAATACTTTCAAGGATGATAGTGAAAAATTGTCATCCACTGATCAAGGACTACATTATTGAAATTATAATACTTGAATTCCACCCTCGTGATATCATCGAAAAATTGTTGCAACGTTATATGAACAACAGTTTGCAAAATTCCTGATATAATCATGAGTCTACAAACGAAAATGATCAATAATACCTCTATTGAGTCATCGACCGCTCGATGCCAAATATAACAAACCAATATCGCGAATTACACGGATAGCTAGGGGGTGAAAAATCTCATATGCTGTTATGTTATGACCAACAGTCAATACAGGTCGCATTATTATGTTTGCATGAGGGCAAGCCTTCTCAATTCCACTCAAGGGATTGTCCACCCCCAACAAGTTATATTGCGCTCGTAAAAACCCGTTTTGTATTGTATTTTTCCGATTTTGCACGGGATATTTTACTACCCAGATATTTTACGATTCTCAATTTATAACTTTAAGAACTGGAGGTTAGTCGAAATAGCGAAGGTCAATTTTTTACGTTGAGAAATTATTCCAATTCTCGGGGTATCAAATTTGGGCCAAAGCTTGACTTTCAATTTAAAACAGTCTCTTAAGTTCGCGACGAAGTAGCTGGAAAAAGAATGTTCGAAATTGAGGGGAGACTGTACTAAGTGACTTATGTCCATAATAACCCCTAATTAATGACTTCGCAAACAGAAAACTAATAGACTCCATGACAAGAATGATGAGAGACAAGCGATTCGAAACGAATATTAAAAATGACATACCGAACTGCTGCCAAGTCTGGGGGCAGAGTATATAAAATATCGTTTTGCAGAAACGCAGGCTGTCATATCGTTGAAGTTGAATAAGAGGCAGAAGACTTGTAAATCGCCCTCTTTTTTAAAGTTAATGAGGTGTGGATGATCGCTTGCTACCGTAGACACCCGATCTAAATTATAAATAAGGCTGTGACAGAGTCTGTTGGACAAATGAGCTCCACTGACAGAAATGACAGCACGACGGTTGCAGGAATGAAAGAAATTTCCTCCTGATGACCATTGTTCTGTTCCTTGCGGGTTTGCTGATCTGCTAATCCATGGACATTCTTAGTTTGTTAGTCTAATTTCACTTTATCTGAGTAAATATCGAAATATGGCTACTGACCAAAAGATATATCTAAGTCAATGAGTGCAGCATTTCGTACTATACTTTCTGGATATTTTATTGCACATCCAAATGATGAATGTATTTAACTTGTCAATGCTTGTTTTATCCCATCTAATTATACGTTTTTGTTACAGGTAAGAGTCCTATTCCAATACACGCTCTAGAAATCCATTCGATTGGGTGAGTGCCGGTTTGAAACTGAGTTTTTTTTATTTCCTCTACTATTTGTGTCCCACTTAAAACCGTAAACAATAAGATAATGCCTCCGACTATATAATAGCCGGTTATATGGTTTTTAAATCCTTCCAGATCTATCGGCGAAATAGTAAATGATTCGAATCAGTGGAACGAGTTCATTGTTACCAACGAAAATAGACTTGGCATGGACTTGTCACTAGAGCGTTGGGATTTTTGGCCAGTAAATCAGAGTTCCCTAGTTGTTCGATGATTGAGAAGAATTTGAGGAATTTTTCGAAATGACAGGATATTTTAGTCGGGGGTGACGAACTCCGATGAAAATATGCATAAAGCTTCAACAAAACTGTGACAAAAGTTGATGAATATTGAGTATACAGACTGCTCTCTCGATTTTATTTGTTTCATTTGTTTCTCTTAATACTTTCGGTCTATTCTTACAGTAGATTCTTGAGGTCAAAAGAAACGCTTTTTTCCTTCACCATTTTTTCCGGATCAGCTCGGTTTAAAGGATACAGGCTGTTGAAAAACCATAAAAAAAATTTAATGTTGTTAATGATGAAATGAGTTTCGGAATATAGTTTTTCATTCATTTGATGAATCTTTTTCGAAAACAAGATATCACCCACGTCTTCAAGTTTTCTCATTATGACCATTACGTACCACAAAAATGCCAAAATTTCAAAGAACCCAACCCTTGAATCTAATTTGGACGCTATCTAGTGAATATTTGAACGTTTTGTAAAATTGAAGTATTCTTCATATTTTCTCGTAAAATGCGCCGTTTTCGAGTAATCTGATATTTAAAAACTAAAAAATATCTGTGAAATTTGAAAAATTTTGGTACTTTGGCTGAATACAACGCTGTTTGAAATATCCACAGATTTAGCTAGTTATTCTGAAGGTAATTTTGTCTCTCCAGGGGTGGCACAGCTCATTATGAAAACTTAAAACGGCTATATTCCTTTATCATGGCCGAATTGGAAAAAATGGTATAGGAAAAAAGTGACCTCATGAATCTACTGTTAAAATATTTGAACTAGTCAAAGACTGACCTTTATATCGATATCAAATATGCATAGTTAGGCACCGATTAAACATAAGAGAATGCGCAGGAGTGATACAGTCAAAAGCTTGCCTACTTTTGACCATCTTCATCTTGGACAACTTTGGGCATTCAGCATTCCGCATGAAACACCCTGTATATATCGATATCATCATCAAAAATCCGCGGAAATCCGATTAATGCTAAGCCCCTAATGAAATTTCAATTAGCGTAAAAATCGAATTCCGAAATGATATTTTGCACCGGCTGAAACGGCCATAGGAAATGCAAGAGATTGATATAAAGCCTTTAATGAATTCAATTTCAATTTGGCTGCGCGTTATATCGAGCTGATATAAATTCATGCCGCTACGAGGGGAACATTTCGAATTGAATGATGAAAATTATAGGAAAAGGAAGGATATGAATTTATACGATTCCGACATGATTAAATTCTTCTCTAATTTCCTGGAAATCTTTATGGGCCCTTTGTACGAATTTCCTTACGATAACGAATTATCTGATTGAACTCGAGGGGTCGCAGGATATTCGAATTGATGATTTGGAAGACTCAAAAATGGATTCTGATTCCGAAATTTCATTCCAGTCAAAAGTGCAAAAGACACGAACTTACAATGTTGGTACTACAATAATTCAATAATAATTGTAGGTGCATTTCGAAATTATACAATTATCATTATTTTGGAAAAACATACTCGGTTGATGTCCTGAAATACTACCTACTTTTACTTGTACTTTTCGAATACATTATCGTTTAAATGAGTAACTAATGAGGATAAGGCTTCATTTACGAAGCTAATGGAATTTTTTCACACATTTTAAAATCGAGTTAGACCCAAAGTAGTTTTCAAGAAAAAAATCGAAGCATCATTCAAACTTTCAATGGGTTACATACTATCTATGGCAATTTCATCAAACCTCTTCATTCTATTTTCATTTTTTGATATATCTGGAACAATTTTAGATTCATAGGAGGAAAACCATTGTAGATGTTTGGGTTATTGGTAAACTCATGAATCAATAACATCCTGTATGTTTCCTCCCCCTGAGCAGTCTAGGTGATTTTGTCTGAGCATCATAATAAGTCAATCACACATCAGTTATGCCGTGTGTATTTCAGGAACTCCCATAGATAAATTCTAATTAACGTCCAGTCTTTCGATTGATATAATACTCGATTTCTGGAAAAATATCGGCTATCTAACAATACAACAATATTTCATTACCATTAATTATGTATGCCACTACCTGTTGGTGGAAATAAATAATTACACAGCGAATTATGAAGGTACAGAACAAAGTTCGAACATTAGTTGGTAATACATAATGATATACCTTTTAATATGCATTTCTTTCTCTCGTCATTCCATAGTGCAAATATCATTATTTATTCTTTATGGCCATAAAAATTCTTGGAACGTATTGCAAGTAGCATTCGCTTTGAGTAAGCATGTAATTAATTCAATTAGATAGAAGCTATTCAGTTTTTTCCCATCAGTGTATGGCACAACTCAAATCATTTTGTTCGAATGTAATGTTTTCGAAATACTGAGAACAATTCGAAATGATGTATAACTCGATAAGGGTTATCTTCAGTACGAAGGAAGAATTATTGTTTCGATTTGTTTCCGTCGATTCTTTGTAATCCCAGGTTTTCTGTTGTTCGTGTAGAACAGGTAAACCAATAAAATGTCGTAATATAACAGTGATATTACGTGACGTGGGAAAATCATAAAATAATTCAATTTCAAGATAGAGCTGTTTATGGCATAATTCCTTTCGCGCCCATTTACAATACTTTTTTAATACTTTTGGTCACGACACAGTTCTGTGGGAGGTAGGGCACGCTACCTTATTGTCATTTTCCGTATAACCCCAAGAGTTACTCAGGGGTGAAGTGTTGGAGCTCTAATTTATACCTACTGTATGAGTGCATAATTCTTGCCTGGTGATTGAAGTCACCAATTTGATCCAGAGTTAATATGATTTTGTCTTCCTAAATCAATCAATCGAGAATTGTACCTAGAAGAATAGTTACATAATTTTCTCCATTTGTTTTTCGTAATACACTCCAACAAAACTCCGGTGAGAGTTGAAAAATCAGTTGAAATTCGATGATTTCGTGTGGGTACAAAATTTTGACAAGTTGATTAATGATACCAGTGGTCCTACGAACTTATTCTTTAAGGCTTGAAGATGATTTAGTGCCCGATATAATCGGTATTGTTGTCCCACCCCACGAGAATCTTCAAATCTGCACCTGTTCCCTTTTCTTAATGCTTACGGACAAATGGATCCATCTAGATTTAGCAATATTTCACCTTCAAATGAATACCTTTTAAATAAAGCATATGCAGAGCTGATTTCCATAATATACTCTGCTCAGCCTCAGGCGTAAGCGTGTTCATGATTAATCAACAAACTCCCCGTGGGAGTCATGTTCTGCAGGTGCCTTACCTTCTAATGAGTTCGAGCTCCAAAACGTTTCACTCCAGAAACGAATATAGGAGACATGAGACCTCAGGGATAATCAAAAATTTAGCCGAAAATTTAGTCAGCGTAACCCCTAGGAAATGTTCAATGGATTTATTAATTATGTTTAAAATTAATTCGTTGAACAGCATCAAGAATACGTAGCCAATTTTAAGAAATATTTGTTTGAGTAGTAGTCGAAAAACACATCGGTATGCCATTCTTCCGTGGAAATCCCAACAGTCAGTTCCACGCAAGTATAATTGGTTTATTTTCATAGGAACGAACTGTATATAAAACATAAATGTAGCCTTTTAATCCGCATAATCCAAATTTAGTTTAATAGATCCATAAATCCGGACAATAAAATGAAATTAACACATGTTGGGCATCAATTCGAACAGGCATCAATTTATATTTCATAGAAACGCCATATCGTTCGTAATTCGAAACTGTAAATACACCGTGTATGTGTTTGTGTGTGTGTGCAAGTTGGAGCTTGTTATCGATCCCATCGCCGAAAACAAAACATGATCAAAACGCGACTCTGCATACACCTACGGATGAATATTTAATAAAAATGGTGTATTTCAGTAGTGTCTGAAAATGGAAATGGACGTCCATTAGGTAATTAACCTCACAAACGATGATTTACAAACAGTATTAAGCGAAGAACCGCAGTGTCATCAATTATTGTGATATAAGCCATAATTACAACAGAACCCATTAATAACTTGTAGTTATACTCGGAAAATACCCTTTATTCATTAAGTGGCACCCCTTGAGGCAAGGTTCATTCTACCAGCATGCTGATACTTAGATAAATAATCTTTTTCTACTTACATATTTCCTTTTCGTCAATTTTCCAATATTGCCCTCTGAAAAATCCCCGTGGAAATGAAAAAATCATCAATTGTATTGAGTACTACCGTGGTGGATTTTATTTGGCACCTTTTCATTGAAAAAGTCATGTTTTTACCTCGAACATGATTTGTCTAGCTCTTGGAAATATTCTTCCATTGCAGAATATCCTCTGACCTAACGTCAATTCATGCTTCAAAGCGAATTTACGAACCGACACATCCTTCTAGGCAGCCTAATATTTCTTAACACCTTCCTCAGTGATACAAGAAGGTATTGCATCTGTGAAGATAATTAGTTAGCCCAAAAGATTTATCCTGCGTCAGAATAACCCACGCAGAACTGAGATCCAGATTATATCTTCGTTATAAAGTGTGGGGCATATTTAGAACAGTTTCCAGATCTTATCAGAGATGAGAGGGGTCTTCTATCTGGTAATGGATAGGAAAACACTATGCTTCAATGTAGACGCATTAGTATTAAGCTATATAAATAGCCGGCATGTCATTCAAGTTGTGTACCTCGGGAGGTGAATGGGGTATATTGAAGATGTAGATGGGCATCGAAATAACTGGAGTAGGTCCTTTAGTTATTGCACACATGAGTTGCCCTCACTGGGCTTTGAACTCATTGTGTATTGTGAGCTCAGTTTTGTACTTGATAACCCGATGATCATTGGTTCCAGATGCATGATCCTACTGGCATTCAAGAGAGTCTAGAATGAAAAATACCCGGCGATAACATCCCGAAGAACTTCATGAAATATTTCAGCGGTTAATCACTAGTCTATTTCACGATCAACCATGAAGTCTGTTTATTTGCATTCCATTCCATGAGTAACAGAATCATTTCCGATTTCATCTTCCTACGGATGATAATGGGAAAAGGAGAATCGTGCGAGTATAGTGCGATGTGAAAATAGATTTCTCGCAAATACGACATAAAGCAGGAGTTGACGCGTGGACCTGCTGATTATCATGATTAATTCAAGCGTTGGTGACGTCTAGATGAAAGTTTTAAAACGTTGAAGGGTTTGATTACCTCCGCTAGAACTTTGCGAGTGTCAAAACTTGAATTGAGAAGATGAGGCTGAATATTTCATCTTTAACGTGTCGGTTGTCGTTGTATGCTTTTGTTCTACTTGCACCAACAAGTGAATTATTCAGTTTCGTGAATTAGCAGGGATAATATGAATATTAATGAAGTCTACGTCTAGGTCAACGGTAGATCAGAGATGCAAACGGTTGGAAAGCACTCACAAATATGGGCAATATCGTTGATTATTTATTAAATCGATATTCGATGGCAGCATCTGAAATTTATACTTTGCTAAGTAGGGCCTCAATGGTATGGCCGATGTGCTCATATACTTATCCTGCACTTTTATTTCATTCGTATAGTCCTAATATGTGTAGGGAAGTGATCAACATTATTGGTTGTACATGATCTAGAATGTTTTAGATGACAGTAAGAGTAACATGTATCATCATTATCATCATCATTATCATAGCAACGAACAATAACTTATTAAAAGTGTCATTGTGAAGTTTGAGGTCAAAAAAGTAAACCAGAGTTACTCAATGAATTAAAAGAAATTGTGAAAATCGAAAAATTGGAGTATCGAGCCATCATCAAGTACCGTATTTAAGGGTTAAGAGGTAAACAGATTTACGAAGATATGCTCAATACCCTTGGTGATCAATGTCCTTCGTATGCGACCGTGAAAAATTGGACTGCAAGCTTCAAAAGAGGTAAATTTTCCATTGAAGATGATGACCGATCGGGAAGGCCAGTTTCTGTGTCAGTCCCCGAAAATATCGATGCAGTTCATGACATGATTTTATCAGACCGTCGAATTGGGCTTAAACGGATATCTGAAGCACTGAATATTTCATACGAACGCGTTCATCATATAGTTTACGTAAATTTGGACATGAGAAAAATTGCTGCAAAACGGATCCCCAAATGTTTGAATGTTGACCAAAAGCGTGCAAGGGTAGAAGAATCGCGTTCGATCTGTGCTCGATTTGAAAACTATGTAGACTTCTTAAACCGAATTGTTACTATGGATGAGACTTGGGTACATGTCTACGATCCAGAAACGAAACAACAATCGATGGAATGACGACACTCTGGTTCTCCAAGACCTAAGAAGTTTCGTGTCCAAAAATCTGATGGAAAAGTTCTTGCTTCAGTTTTTTGGGATTGCCATGAACATGATTGATTTTTTGGATAAGGGTAAAACAATAACCGGAGATTACTGTTCGACAATACTGACACTCTACGGGAAAAAATTAAAAAGAAAAGACGCGGAAAGCTATCCAAAGGTGTTTTGCTTTTGCAGGACAACGCCCCTGCACACAAATCTCATGTTGCAATGCAAAAAATTTTATAGCAAGCTAAAATTTTTTCAATATATCCTCGTACCTCATATAAAACATTCATTTCATAGAGGTTGGAATGGATCATAATTAATTTTCCAGTATACGATGAAAAGTTCGAAATAGAATTTGAAAATTTTCAATTCATCAGACGAATTCTTCTGTAAATTTGAGCACTTAAGGATGGTTTCGACAGTCTGACAATGTTTTCTTTCCTATCACTGAAATACTGGAGTTATTGCTGAAAAGAACTGACTATACGCGAGGTCCATTGAAGATCCTGAAGAGGTATTTCAGACATTGAACTGTCACATTGAAAATGAGAGTCTCAAGTTGGGCATAATCCAGTAGTTTAGATAAGTACTTGACTGAGTAAATGAATTTCTTAGCAAACAAACGATCTTCTTTCGAGGAAAAAATGCAGATAATGATCAGGACACCCTGGTACGAATCCCAAAGAATTTAATTCCTAAATTGATTCAGTTAAGAGAATTTCGAAATATCAATCTTCCCGACACTACAACCGATAATCCTTTCTGCAATTAAACGAGGAATCTTGTCCAAACACTTCCGCCCGAGCCTCTTATAAAGCCGTAAACGCCAGCAAGTGACCATTCGTCGAATTTATTCCGTTTTAGATGCCACACATTCGGAGATACCTTTATTTTTTCACCTGCCCCCCTCGCTCGAGATCAGCTGCGTTACGGCAAAGTCAGTTGCTCATTTGAATACCTACAAATACTCCCCCGCTCGCTGCGTTTCCGTCGACGTCTCCCGCACCTGTCGCCCTGTATCGATGTCGAAGTCAAATAAGAAAAACACCCCCCTACATGGGTAACCCCAATTAGGCGGACTCACCCTTTCGCATGAACCCGACGACAGGCCGATAGGAACGGGATAGGATGGATGGTTTTGGCCGGCGGACGGGCATTAGCATTTTTTCCGAAGCGAAAATGAATTATGGGCCTAGTGATAGTGTCACTTCCTGAGAGATGATTCCTTGCGCCCGCCTGTCGGCGGTAACGGTGGTCGCCGGGGGTGCATCCGGAGAGGAAGGAACAAAGGTGGTTGTGTATTTGGAATGTTAAAAAGTGGAGTCCATTTATTTCAGCAATAGCATTACGTCACGTGTCACGAACCGTATCCTATTGGTATCAGCGGAGGATCTGCTAATAAGTGAGCTTAGAGCCCCATAAGCTTGGTTTTCATCCAGTCGAAAAATCTTTCACAATTTACCCAAAAAGATGGAGTCAGTCAAAAATCGTCAAGACGGAAGGGTTGCTCTTTCGGAATATTCATCACTCAAGATCTGCGATGATTTTTCTGGAAGTTACACGTGTAGAAATTTGACCTTCGAAAAATTTCCAAAATGATGGGGTCAGTTGAAAAAAATCGTCAAGACCGGTTGCACCGAGCTCGATGAAGGTTCGAGATTCATTACAAGAAGAGTTGCTCTTTCAGAATATGTATCACATTTCTATCTACGGTTATTTTTATCGAGAGATAAACCTCTCGCAAGCTGACCTTCCAAAAATCCTGAAAAAGCTGGGTTCAGTTAAAAATTCGTCAAGACCGAACGGTTGTTCCGAGATGGATGAAATTCTCAGATTTATTACAAATAGAGTTGCTCTTTCAGAATATGTATCACATGTCTATCTACGATTACTTTTCTTGAGAGATAAATGACTCGAAAGCTGACCTTCGAAAAATCCTGAAAAAGATGGGTTCAGTTAAAAATTCGTCAAGACCGAACGGTTGTTCCGAGATGGATGAAATTCTCAGATTTATTACAAATAGAGTTGCTCTTTCAGAATATGTATCACATGTCTATCTACGATTACTTTTCTTGAGAGATAAATGACTCGAAAGCTGACCTTCGAAAAATCCTGAAAAAGATGGGTTCAGTTAAAAATTCGTCAAGACCGAACGGTTGTACTGAGATGGATAAAATTCTCAGATTTATTACAAAAAGAGTTGCTCTTTCAGAATATGTATCACATCTCCATCTACGGTTACTTTTATTGAGAGATAAATGACTCGAAAGCTGACCTTCCAAAAATCCTGAAAAAGCTGGGTTCAGTTAAAAATTCGTCAAGACCGAACGGTTGTTCCGAGATGGATGAAATTCTCAGATTTATTACAAAAAGAGTTGCTCTTTCAGAATATGTATCACATGTCTATCTACGATTACTTTTCTTGAGAGATAAATGACTCGAAAGCTGACCTTCGAAAAATCCTGAAAAAGATGGGTTCAGTTAAAAATTCGTCAAGACCGAACGGTTGTACTGAGATGGATGAAATTCTCAGATTTATTACAAAAAGAGTTGCTCTTTCAGAATATGTATCACATCTCCATCTACGGTTACTTTTATTGAGAGATAAATGTCTCGAAAGCTGACCTTCCAAAAATCCTGAAAAAGCTGGGTTCAGTTAAAAATTCGTCAAGACCGAACGGTTGTTCCGAGATGGATGAAATTCTCAGATTTATTACAAATAGAGTTGCTCTTTCAGAATATGTATCACATGTCTATCTACGATTACTTTTCTTGAGAGATAAATGACTCGAAAGCTGACCTTCGAAAAATCCTGAAAAAGATGGGTTCAGTTAAAAATTCGTCAAGACCGAATGGTTGTACTGAGATGGATGAAATTCTCAGATTTATTACAAATAGAGTTGCTCTTTCAGAATATGTATCACATCCCCATCTACGGTTACTTTTATTGAGAGATAAATGACTCGAAAGCTGACCTTCGAAAAATCCTGAAAATGCTGGGTTCAGTTAAAAATTCGTCAAGACTGAACGGTTGTGCCGAAATGGATAAAATTTTCAGATTTATCACAAAAACAGTTGCTCTTTCAGAATATGTATCACATTTCTATCTACTGTTAATTTTGTCGAGAGATAAACGTCTCGCAATCTGACCTTCCAAAAATCCTGAAAAAGATGGGTTCAGTTAAAAATTCGTCAAGACCGAACGGTTGTGCCGAGATGGATGAAATTCTCAGATTTATTACAAAAAGAGTTGCTCTTTCAGAATATGTATCACCTTTCCATCTACGGTTACTTTTATTGGGAGATAAATGACTCGAAAGCTGACCTTCGAAAAATCCTGAATAAGATGAGTTCAGTTAAAAATTCGTCATGACCGAACGGTTGTGGCGAGACGGATGAAATTCTCAGATTTATCACAAAAAGAGTTGCTCTTTTAGAATATGTATCACTTTTCTATCTACGGTTACTTTTATCCAGAGATAAACCTCTCGAAAGCTGACCTTCCAAAAATCCTGAAAAAGCTGGGTTCAGTTAAAAATTCGTCAAGTCCGAACGGTTGTGCCGAGATTATATTCATCACATTTAGATCAACGATGAGTTTATGACACTAGTAGGATGACCTGAATCGAATTTTTGGATGAAGCCTGTTTTCATATTTCTGGATATGTCAACTCTCAAAATGCAAGAACGAGGAGTCGCCACAAACCATTTTTTCCTTAGAAAATTGCAGTTTGTTGTGCTTTCAGTCAGATGCGAACAACTGTATGACCCATTTTGAATGAAACTTCAACTGCAGAACGTTTAAAAAAAACTTAACAGGTTTTCAATATCTGAATTGAATTAAATCAGTCAAATTGAACTACAATTGAGTTGAATAATGTGAATGCTTGTAAACTGTAGAAAATAATATGTTGAGAGATTGCCTGCAACGAAGTTATTTATAGGCTAATGCTTCCTCTCATCAAATACTGTTGATTATATCGCCATCGTCGATTTTTTGGCTGGGTTGGACCACATCTCGTTACCTCCAGGTCTTCGAATGGCGCAAAAGGCCTCGTGCATTCGAGAGGTATCACGAAATATCCAAAAAATTCTATAAATTCGCACTAGAACCGGTTTCGCGAATCCGATAATAAAAGGAGTTATGACCACCATTAATTTTATTTCGCTTTATCTCCGAATCCTGTCAGGCTTCGTTCACATTAACGTCATAGTTAATTATCGAATTATTTCATTTCGTGTTTGTTACCATAAACCATAATTTCGACTCTTCATCCGTCATGATCCTGCAGTCGTTAACTGACCGCTGATAACTCTGGAGATGATCTCGATAGTGGCTTCAAGGGAATGCGAAATTTATAGGTTAGTCATGAAGGGACAGTTTTCTTGAGTGATGCTCATTTCGTCCAATATACAAGACAAGCCTTAACGAGCCAAATTCTGTTTGAAAACTGTTGCTTCATGTTCAATTCGTTTTTCATTGATTACCGGATGAGCATGCTCATCTACAGATGACAAGAAGGCCACTTCAGGTAACAATTCGTACCCTGATTTACATCGGAACATTTCTAACCCTTTTTTCTGAGACCCAGATATCCGTGATTCGAAGAAATTAATTTTTGAACGTATCGGCTCGTTTACTTTCATCGTTTCGTTAAGATGAATGGAAAATATTTTAATGCGTTAAAATATAATTTCTGAGATCGCTTCTTTTTCTGTTTCTCCCCTCGAATTCCTTCCAATTAGTGAGAAAAAGTATCGGAAAGAGGAATTTTATGGCTTCGAAATGATAATTCGAGGATTGGTGGTCGTTATTTATATATGAGGAGTTTTATTGTATGTGATAGTGTGGACACTGGACGGTGTCGTTCTCTGGGGCAGGTAGTATTTTCGGGCAATCCTAGATTTTTTTTTAGTTAACTGAGACAAACACACCCGACGTTCAAGAAAAGATATATTCAATGCATCCTTGTCGATCAGAAAGGTTCGATATATCTTCGATGAGGTTCGTTATTGGGATTGGGGATTAAAATTGAGACTGGGGACGTTAAATTTCTGGATAAAATCACGGAAGAAGTCTTCTTATTCTACACAAAAACAACATTGTATGTTCGCCCATCTTTCAGTGGCAATTAAAGAATCATATGGCTACCAAGCAAGATCGTAAATTAAAAGGAACGATTTATGAAAATAACAAATCCGACAGCATGCTTCCATACACTCTGACTAAATAAAAGAGTCCTTTGCTTAGTGGAGTGTTTATTACTTTCATTTAAAATGTTAACGGCATCTCAACAATCTTCTGGATAAATATTTATTATGAGTGCGAAGAGTTGATCCGTTGTTCCCTTCACGAAACTATAAAATATATTTTATTGTCGCATGTCCGGAGTTTCAGTAGATGCCCAGCATATGGCCTGTGTTGTCATAATTTTAATGGATTTGCCAGGATGGGGCGCTTCGGCCTCATCTTCTTCGATACATATCCTCGGAAACCATCCATAGAAATAAAAGTGACGTAAGACATGTGACATGTGACACATGACAAATGACACGTGGAAACAAAAAATACCTTGACGACACCATCAGCATGGTGTACCTGAAAAGCCATTGTATAATCATTATTCAACCTGGTCCGGCACTGTACCTCGATTCTCATCCGATTGGTTTGATTTAAAACCATAGGCCTGCAAGCCGTCAAAATACCCAACATGTGTCGACGAACAATTTTCCATTTAGCTACTATTTAACGACGATTTGAGACGACACACTGGAAATAAGAAAAATGCGGTTGTTCAACTCCTAGATGACGGATCCGGAGCCAATTAAAATCTTATAAATAAAAGAGTGTGCTGATGATAGCTTCGAGATGTGGCACACAAGCACCAGGATTTCTAGGAGGTGTCTTCTTACATATCCGATCGATTTTATTGCTGATTTGATAGTCATCGATTCGAGATTGAAGGCGAATTGGAAATTTATATTATGTCATAATTAAATGAAGATATTTCCTTTTTAGGAATTGGATATCAGCATTTGACAGACAGTTTCCTACTCATTTAAGTTCTCCTGGTTTCGATGGAAAGAAAAACTGAAAGAAGTTTTTGAATCGATTATGAAACTGTCTGTTAATATTGTAACTACCAGTTGGATATTTGTTTTATGGATGTACTGGATCCACATCGAAGTTTTCCGCTATTCTACAATATTTTGTACCTGAGAAAAAGTTTGACAGTTCATGCTTGAACTTGCAGACTTCTTTTGTATGTTCCAAAAAGGATTGTTTGTTGATCAGAGTCGATAATACTGATAGATATCGTCTTAGCAATGGATTCATCCCTAGAAACACCACTAAATCAAACAGTAGGCAGATGACCTTATTTTTTGTGCAATGAAATGAAGAAAATTTCGAAGATATATCTCTTTCATTAACGAAAACGCGGAAAAAGTTCCACTTATCTCAAAAGCTATGCTCCTTCACGAAATATTGATGGTTTTTGGAGAAGGAATCAGCAGATGGTAAAGGAAAAAGTGTTTCTTTTTACCCCAACTACTCTTAAAACATTCTTGAGGTAAAAAAAAACACTTTTTTTCTATACCATGTTTTGACTTTTCAAGTTGTCCTATTAAAAACAAAATTACCTTCAGAATAACTAACTAAATCTGTGACACTACACATATGTGGATCTTTTAAACAGAGTTGTACTCAGCCAAAGTACCCAAGTTTTCAAATTTCACAGATACTTTTTAATTTTTGAACATCAAATTACTGGAAAACGGCGCATTATACGAAAAAATATGAAGAATACTCTTATTTTACAAAACGTTCACATATTCATTAGATGGCGTCTAACTTAATTTCAAGAGCTGGGTTCTTTGAATTTTTGGTATTTTTATGGTGCATAATGGTCATAATGAGAAAACTAGTAGACGTGGGCGATATCTTGTGTTCGAAAAAGATTCATCAACTTAATGAAAAACTATATTCTGAAATTCATTCCATTCGATAAAACCGTTTGTAAGATAGAACTGAAAATAACATTTTTTCATGGTTTTTCAACAGCCTGTATCTTTTGAAGCGAGCCTATTCCGAAAAAATGGTAAGGGAAAAAAGTGTTTCTTTTGACCTTAAGAACTTATTGTAAAAATATTTGTACGGTTCAAAGACTTGCATTACACGTTGCATCATCATCAAAACTCGGCCGATATGAAAGACACAAGCTTTCGTGTAACATCCAATCTATACCACGATTATCTCGCATGTTATTCTGCAAGAAACCGTAAAACGGTGCGGAGGTCAATTCTAAAACTCAAACGACGAGCTCACAGTCTAAAACCTAGTGTAATACCAGCTAATTCCATCAAAAAGAAGCGCCAAACCCGCCGACAACGAAGCCGTTCCGCTTTCTCGCGCGTTTTCTTCTCGGATGTCCCCCAGTCGGGCCGTTTCTCTCCAAGTGGCTTTAATTGAATTGTGTGTTTAATCTTACATTTCGCAGTTGTGCAAAATCGCAATTTCGTGACGTCCGAGTATCGAAGAAGGCGCATGTGAACCCGGGTCCACGGTTCGCCTAATGGAGTTCGTGCCTGTACGTCGATTGCATCACGGTGTCATTTGTTGTTTATTTATGACGTTTCCGCGGTGAAGTAGTGCTCGGTCACCATAGAAATATAAGCTAGATGGTTGATAAAAAAGTAACGAAGACGGAGGAGATCTTCGGATCTGCCGTCAGTCGGACTGTGGAAGCGTTAACGGCAAGATCGTTTTGGGCGATACTGATGCGCTGATGACTTGGTGGTGGGTAATTTGAGGGAATTATGGTCGGGAGATGAGCTTCCAACTGCCAGCAGTTGCTAGCTAAAATCTCCATCACTTCTATCGAAGGGTAGCAGAGTTCTACGTCAATGCCAACTTTGAAGTGGGTATGACTGCCAAGTAGCATACGGAGGTTGATGCAGCTGCTGAGGAAACTCGTGAACTAGTGCCCAGATTGGTCCAAAATAGAAAGAGAGAGAGAGATCTAAGGATGTATATAACCCTTAGAATAATCGTTTTCAACGCTCCAAGCCAAAATTTTGGCGACAAATAACAGAACTCTGCCTACCTAGACAAAATCAATGGAGAGAAGAGTGAGAACTTTGATTGCCACAAATAGTAAGGAGTTCTTGAGGCAGCATCAGTTGAACTCGTGATCCTGCAAGCGCCTCACTGTGTTTGACTGGGATCTTCATATAGTTATGCTTCTAATTCTTTGCCTTCAAGTTCTTTTGGCCGCCTAAAGAGAGGCTTGTCTAAAAAACGCCGAAATAACTATCCTTGAAACGTCGAGAGTATTCTTCAACATATCTGTTGGAGCATTGTCATTATAAACTATTACAACTATTTGATGTATTCCACATATTCAACTATGTAAAAACAAGGTTCTTGCATAGGTATAATTGAACTGAATGTAATGACTGATGGCGAATCAGTCAGCCAAATCTGCTGCCACTATGAGATTTATTACAGTCAAAGCCTGATCACTAGTTCGAAAGTTTTGCACAAATTTTCAGTATAATCAGCAAATCCTCTACCCTAATTTTTTATGGATCCTACCTCCTCTTCCCGCTGCTAATTAAACTATAGTTTGAGTAGCCCGTGGTCGTTTTTGCGCGCCGCCTCTATCAGACAAATTGATCCCGCGACCTAATGGGATTTTATGATCTACGCCGCTACGCCAACATTGGGCGGAAAATTCATTAGAAAATCCCCTTTCCAACTCGGATTCCTGGCCTCATCAATTAAAGTTTATATAGCTAGATGTCCGTGCTCCGCAGTGCGAACTAAACGACGATATCACACGCAGTTAAGGTTTTACGTTCAGATTACACTAATTTCGTAATTTCCACCGACCTGCTGAATTATTGAGGTTCGTAATGGCGCCAGAGGCACAGAGATGAACTCTCTCCGATGGAGGCGGAAACGAAAGTGGCACTACTTTCCGCAACATTTCTGTGGTTTCGTTGACGTTGTCTTGAAATGAAGGTTATTCGTTTCGATATTCAGCAGTGCAGTGGCGATATTTGACATATGTCAAATTTTTCATCCAACGAGATTAATGGTGGTATTCTGCTTTTATCTGTAAGCCAATCTGTAACTTTTCATTAGCTTACAGAAAAATTGCAATTCTGGACGTTTTTAGTGATCTGTAGCTTACAGGAAACCGTAACTATTTACGATAAGTAACACTGTTACGTACAGGAACATTTCCAGAATGGCTTTATTTACGAATCTGACAATCGGAAACTGACAGATCGATCGTAAGCTACAGATTACGTTTGCTACAAGTTACGTTTGTAACAGCCGAGAATTCTCTACCAAATTTTGCTAAGAAAACGGCAGAGATTATTTTGTATGCAACTGAACAGTGAATTCTACCGAAAGTGCGTATGTAACGGTAAAGAATTCACGGCCCATGAATTCTCGAGTAAATTCTCTAGAGAATTCTCGGCTGTTACAAACGGGCTTTACAGTTAAAAAGCAGAATACGACCGTATTTCATGGAAATTCTATGATCAAACGTAGATAAGAATGTTTTCTTCGTTTTAAGGAACGGAATGATAATTTTCAGTAGTTTTGTCACTTTTTTTTTGAAAATCTCGAAAACTATTCGATTTAGCGCAAATGTTGTTTCATATGAAAATAATCTATATTAAATAACGGACAAAAATGGTTCTACACATAATCTTACTAGAGTGGACAGTTTTAGAGTTACAGGGACTATAAAAGTAATGATTTTAGGTAGGATTCAGAGAAACCTACGCGAACTTTTTCTGAACAATGCGCACTTGTTTCCAAAAAAACGTTCAAAAGATATCTGCATAATGTCAATTGCGAAGAAAATATCTATCACTCCGGAACCATTAGTTCGATTTTGCCCACTAAAGAACAGTCGTATTCTCTACCTTAAAAAACTTGAATCCCTCTGGAAGCTGTCTGCTGCAGGGCAAATGGTCAGAAATAAATGAGAAAATTACAGGCATCCTGGAAGAATGATAAACCCTCTCGTTCCTAGACACAAGCGCGCAAAAACCGCATAATTTAATGCGCCGCGCGCCGATGAAAATCTCCATCTTGATCCGTTCAGCAACTTCTGAATGTAAGTGACGTAGAGGCAATACCGAATTTTGTATTCCATATGCAAATTCGACTCGGTCCGTAATCAAAAAACCTCATCTGATATATTGCCACGGAAGTTCCGCCATAATCCCTACTCCATAAGCGTGACCGCGTAAACTAAAACCCGAGAAAAATGGCTCAATTTGTAGTGGTTTCTGGCCTTAATTGGAACCAACCGGGGGGGAAAATTTGTACACAGGAAATAATTCTGATATCAATGGAATTACGTGAACAAACAACATTCCATTCTTATGTCGGAAATGTATGGGTGGGATCCACGATTTCATAAACGGGAGAAAAGTGCGCTCAGATATGGCAGACATTTTAATTAGGACCGTTTTCAAACAGACCGAAACGTTTCCACTTTGTATTGTAATATAATTAGATATTTGTTTAATTGAACTTACGTTAACAATGCCAGTATGAGAGCAGACGAATTTGATGGCGAACGAAATCATCGTGCGGGCACAGGGCCGTACTCGAAAATTGTTCGACATGTGGAATGTATCTGACTACTCTGTCAGCGTTAGAAATACTACAAAAACGTAAAAAAAAACGATACGGTGCATTCAGAAACAATAATTTTCCATTTCTTCTGTACAAATCAATCAAAAGTGTAATTACTACAGTGGACAATATTTATTTTTTTCTAAAAACATTGTCACACTGTACGAGGATATATTAATATCTAGTTAGACTAGACCAGTTCCATGCATTAAAAAAAAGATTGCGTTACCATAGCAACGAACAATAACTCATTAGAAGTGTCAGTGTGAAGTTTGAGGTCAAAAAACTAAACCAGACTTACGCAATAAATTAAAGGAAAGAAGATGTCCACCGAAATTGTGAAAATCGGAAAATTGGAGTATCGAGCCATCATCAAGTATGCGACTGTGAAAAATTGGACTGCAAGCTTTAAATGAGGTAAATTTTCCTTTGAAGATGATGATCATTCGGGAAGGCCAGTTTCTGTGTCAGTCACCGAAAATATCGATGCAGTTCATGACACGATTTTATAAGAACGTCAATTTGGGCTAAAACGGATATCTGAAGCACTGAATGTTTCATACGAACGCGTTCATCATATAGTTCAAGTCAATTTGGACGTGAGAAAAACTGCTGCGAAATGGATCCCCAAATGTTTGAATGTTGAACAAAAGCGTGCAAGGGTAGAAGCATCGCGTTCGATTTGTGCTCAATTTGAAAACGATGTAGACTTCTTGAACCGAATTGTCACTATGTATGAGACTTGGGTACATTTCTACGATCCAGAAACAAAGCCACAATCGATGGAATGGCGACACTCTGGTTCTCCAAGACCTAAGAAGTTTCGTATCCAAAAATCTGTTGGAAAAGTTCTTGCTACAGTATTTTGGGATTGCCATTTTCGCATTTTGAGCCGAAAATGGTCTCAATTCTCCGCTTTTATATCCCAAAAAACGTCAAAAGTCCAGTAACTTTTACTCGGAATTCCAGTTTCACTGAAAATGCAGAATTCGGATACCGTAACTCACGTCCAATTAGCAAAAAACTACCAGCAGGAAATCTCATATCGATGGGTCTTAAATCCAAGACGCGCACTTGTCACTTTCAGCCATCAGACTGTTCCTCGATTCTCAGTTCCATTTTCTGTCTCTTCGATTGATTCCATCTCAACTCTGCCATCAGTTCTGCACGGTTATTATACTATTGTTCCTTCCATCTATATGCAAATAAATGAAATCGTGGAGACGCTTTTCGTTCTTGTCGTGGATCTTATGCTCACTTTACGCTGAAACAGGATTGTCTATGGATCATTTAAAATATTCATTTTCAGTTTCACGCAACGAAAAGAGAAATAAGGCTGACAATAACATGGAGCAAAATATGGGAATTTTCTGTGGTTTAACTGTTTGTGATTCCACAATGACATAGGTCTGACGTTTATTGATTAATTTAGAATGGTAATTATAGTTTGCGAAAGTTCAAAAAGATAAAGTTCTCATTTCGATAATCTCCTACAACAAATAGACTCTAGAACCGTCATAATATCCGATGTAACATGGTAAATCCCAAGCTTGTCAGTGTCAACTGTCTCGAAAGTGACCCCTTTGAATTTCCATAATATCGTAGTCGACTTGTCCAGAATGACAGTGATAATTTTTTGTATGGCTGCAATCTGACATCAGCCGCGTTTTAAGGTCTTCCCCAACTCTGATTTCACACAATTTTCATATCGAATTAAAATGACGCGCATTTCATGGTTTTCGTAGCAATCGTCCACGTCCAAATGACATCTGAAATTAATCGGGAAACCATATTCTGTTAGGGGGAAAATTACTGGGATAAAAAGTGAGACGTTTTATTTCGAATGACGGTTTTCAGAAACTCTATAGGCATTTGTATTGATTAAGTGCGAAATAATAATGATGAATTTAACAAACTTAATTATATTTCCTAACTCGATTTTTCTCTGATTTTGAATTTTTTGTTTCAGGTTAGTATGGAATCCTTCTTCTGCTTCTGGAATCATCGGTAAAGGAATATTTGGGGGGCCCAGGATACTAAATCTTGAGCGTCGTGGAGCAAGGTCAATGTAGAACCCTAACTATAACTATCCTCCTGATTTTAAATCATTTCCGAAATCGAAATTTCGATATGTTTCACGCACAATATCCCGATGTTACAAATTCCTCCTGGTTTTAATAAATTAAACTAATCAAACTGATGAATATGCAACGGCAGCTCTGCAAATATACCTATGAAACGAATATTGAATACGTGAATCCATCATGAACGGTCTATGCTAATTTTCGTTTGTGTGAAGCTAATCACGTTCATTCACGACACGATATGCGTATATCAATTACCCGTTACGTCAAAAATGATGTCTGTCAGTTCAGGGGGCCATGGGAACCTGATGGTTTTTGGGAGTGACTTCCCAGAATTCAGTAACGAAAGAATGCGGATGGAGAACGCCTGGTTACCCTCCATAAATCGAACATTGATCCATATTGGTTCGTTACAAACTAGACGCACAAGGAGAAGTTGATTTTGGCATTAAATTCTTCAACATAGAAGTGGAGTTTGACATTTCGGAAAAAATGAGATCACTCACTTAAAAAATCGTCAAGACTAAACGGTTTGACTGAGGTGGATGAAATTTTGAGAATTCCTACTTCAAGAATTTGCCTTTCAGAGTGTGTAAAACACTAAGCTCTACGATGATTTTACTGGGAGATACGCTTCTCAGAAGTTGACCCTCGAAAAATTCCGAAAAAGTTGGGGTCACTTAAAAATTTGTCAAGGCCAAACGATTGCACTGAGGAAGATGAAATTTCGAGATTTGTTACTAGAAGAGTTGCCCTTTCACAATATCGCATTATTTTTCAAGATGATTCTTCTGGGACGTTCCAGATCAGTGCATGTTTCTCATCATTTGAGAGATTTCCATTCATAATCCAATGTTTCGAGGATAGAAATAAACACTCTGTATATTTTCTTCCTGCTATAATACATTTGTCAGAAGTACCACTAGGTATTCCACGAACACCGTCGATCTTCAAAGTCGAGGCTAATAAAAAACGTGCCAGTTTTGCAGAAGGAGACCAAGAACCCATCCGCAGTAGATAGATGGAGCTGAATTCTTCTCCCGTAAAACGTTAAACCACGACAACGTTATCAGACAAGAAGTACGAAAGCTACAGCTCGCATATTTCGAATCAATTAACGACATTTACAATTACAAACTTCTAATCTGTTACAAATAAGGCAGCACAAAGTCAGTTGTGGGTACCCACTCTCCTATCTCGAACTAACGACTCTTTTTTCCGCGCAGCCTCTTAACAAACGAGTCTTTGTTAATTAGCTAAGTGATTTCGAATAGACTGCCTCAGGCCGGACGGTAGAAGAAGCTCTACTTGGAGGCGAGATGTCTCGATGGATATAACCAGGCGCGGTGGTGACCTTTCTTATTGAGTTGTCATTTTTCTGGTTCCGCAATAAATCGTGGGCTTGCAATTGTGGAAACTGAATTCAAACCCATTTAATTAGCACGCCTGTAAAGCCATCATCTATCTCTCAACGGACTGATGTCCAAAAGGCGACAACCTTGAGGAATACTTCGCATTCTGACCATTTCGCACTCTTACCAGGAAGTCTACACAACAATGAACCTCTCCCGCTGCTCGGTCGTTTAATGATCCATTTTTACCCTTTTCAAGATCACCCTTTATAGGGCAAAAACCAAGATTTCTCCGAACCCATAAATTACGAGACAGCGATACTGTTCCAAACAGACCATGAAAATCGTATTCAAAACTATAATCGACATAAAGGGGTCAGTTTTTCTGAACGCTCTGGAATTTCGTACCCAAAGGTTTGAGCTCCTGTTGAGTCGTTTCATTGCTTTTTGGACAAAAAATTAACGATGCCATCCGGTGGATTTTGGCATGAGTCGTATTTTTCGCCCATTGTGCGTCGAAGATAAAATATATGCTGCTCATTCTGGATCATGTATTTGGTACATTTGTTTTGAGATAGGTAATTATGGGAATTCTTCATGTGAAAATTACCTTTTACACTGGACCACTATCTTTCTATCCCTAGCTGAAAAGCAAGAGCTGGAAGCTCAGTACTTTTGAGGTCATTTGAATTTTGATTATACAGGGTGGTCCTGATCGTAACCAAGAAATTTTAACCACGTATTCTACATCAAAAATAAGCCCTAGTTTGTCATATAAACATATGTCGAGAAATGTTTCCTTTCCGAGATACGGGGTGTTGAAATTATAGAAAAAAAAAATGTTTTTTATTAATAACTCTCACACTGCTTGAAATATTTCTATGAAATTTGAGAAATAGGTTTTGAGCGTCAAGGAGCACTTTTTGCATAATATCATTTCTTTTTTATTCTACCAATGGCGTCCGTACTGCAGCGAGAATGAATATTTTCAGATAAAAAAATGATACAACATTGGTTTTTCCGACAATAAAAATTACTATTTAAATTCCTATTTAATTTGGAGCAAATTCGGTCTCTTGACTTTTTGCTGTAAGAGGCACCGTTTCCGGTGAAAAAAATAAAACACATTCTCATGCATGAAGAAATCGCCAAAATTTGATATGGTAGGTACATAATAATAATAAGATTATTTTTGCTGTATCAAATTGTGGCGATTTCTTTATGCATGAGAATGTGTTTTATTTTTTTAACCGGAAACGGTGCCTCGTACAGCAAAAAGTCAAGAGACCGAATTTGCTCCAAATTAAATAGGAATTAAAATAGTAATTTTTATTGTCGGAAAAACCAGTGTCGTATCATTTTTTTATCTGAAAATATCTTTCTCGCTGCAGTACGGACGCCACTGGTAGAATAAAAAAGAAATAATATTATGCAAAAAGTGCTCTTTGACGCTCAAAACCTATTTCTCAAATTTCATAAAAATATTTCAAGCTGTGTGAGAGTTATTGATAAGAAACACTTTTTTTCTATAATTTCAATACCCCGTATCTCGGAGAGGAAACATTTCTCGACATATGTTTATATGACAAACTTGGGCTTATTTTTGATGTAGAATACGTGGTTAAAATTTCTCGGTTACGATCTGGACCACCCTGTATACGGGTAATCTAAGTACCTACTTCATTAATGAAAGTGTTTAATAATTAATTTTCTTAATGAATAGTCGACTTATTAGTCTTTGATCTGAATGGACTCAGAGTGTTCGAAAATCTATATTTTTGCAGCAGTTGTGCAATAGTTTAATTTGGGGCCCTTACTTTTGCTTTTATATTTTTTCATTTTGGTTTGAAGAGATCTCTGAAGTGTCTGACTCTGTTCGTTTTTGTTTCTGTCATTTATGTCGAAATGTAAAACTATTTTCAATTTTCCATCCAATATCTAGTAGTCATACTAACCCTTATTTTATGTTTCAGAATTCAACCCTGAAGTAATTTTCGACGGCATGCTAGCAATGCATCCAAATTGTATAAAAATATGATTTTTTTTAAGTTGAAATATTTGATGACAAAAATTTTGATCAGAGGCATTCTGCGATCAATCATCCTTTCCGAATTGATCGAAAAACTTCCTGAAACATTGCTGTGTACGCGCATCGTCCGAATCAGCCGTGAACCAACCCTGTATGAAAAATGGGGTAGTAGCGTGAGCCATAAAACTCGGGACCTTCTAAAAGATGAGTTTGCACCTGTTTATTGCCCCAACTTTACGACACCTCCACCTCTTTCTATTGTTGCCAGGAAGATTTTTTTTCGAATTCCGGAAAACATTGAAAAGCACTACCCTCTTGTGCATCAGTCTACCAATGCAAGGGTTGTAAATTTCGTAGGTCATTTTTTGTCCGAATCCTGAACGTTAATGGTCGTCTTTCATTTTCGAATTCTTAATAAAACGGGAAGGTGTTCTTGGGGATGCGTGAAATCTTCGAATTTCACATCGATAGATATGTAGAAGTTGCCTGAATGGAATTGCTAATAAATCAGTGGGACTTTGATGGATGTGTGAAGGGATACAAAGTTGTTAAGGTTCACATGTTCTTATTATTGTAGAAACCCAGCACTATAGGTATTATACATATACAGTGTGTCACGTTAAAGAAACTCTCTCATAAAAAAAAATTTTTTTTGAATTGAATTCAATAATTATCTATTACAAACTTTTACAAAATGAGAAAAAGACCTGAAAAACTGATAATTACGAAAGTAAAAATTTATGGTGGCCTTCAGAACCTCCTATATATGTGTTTTTTATAAAATTATCTCCACTTTTCAGATGAATAATCATTTCAAAAGGAATAAATCAATTCCTAGAAGTTGTTTTTCGATACATGCTAGTAATTCCATTGTAGCTGAACAGGAGTCGCCTGCAGTGAGTTTGGGAGTGGTTTACTGGTTTCGATGAAGGGGCAGCCAATCGTTAATAAAGCCATAATTTTCTGATATCGTAATAAAGTGTGCCAAGCCCACCTATCGTGAGCACTTCTCGATTAATTAATACATTTATCAAGTGGGAAACAGCCAGTAGGCAGAAATCTGCTCTAGCGATATTAGAGACTCCATTTCTCCATTCAAATCAGAAAAATCGAAAAAAATTTCGACTACGTAAAGAGTTTTGTGTATAAATTTTGTTAGTTTGTGCACAAAACTGTTGAAAACCATGAATATAAAATTGAGAACTGGGGAACTGACTCTCTTTGAATCCAGTGACTCAATTCACAACTTAATCAATTTTCCAGTGAACGTGCTCATTGAATCCGTCAATTCTGCGGTTTAAGACCCCAAATCGATTGAAATATTGGCCTTCGTCATCTTCCTACGATGATTTTGACGAAATAGATCGAGAACCAAGTGAACCGTTCTTTAAAAAACTCACGCTGTAACCTGCCTATAGTGAAAAACACGGAACGAGGGACAGCTCTGTCACTTTTATGAAGTGGTGATCGAGTTCTTGTATAAAAATCAATTTGAGTGGTTTCTAGAATGATACGACACTACTGACGAGGGTTCATTGAGCGCAATCGACTTGGAAACCGGAATATAAGTATTTATTGACGAAATAAAGAATTGAAAATGACGTCCAAGACGGGATCTTGGAAGAAGACGTATAAAATGAAATTCCCTCATAATTGTCCCAGACATAAACAATATAAATATGCTGTTAGCGGAAAAGACTGTTCTTATCTGCATAGAAATAGTTTGGTTGGAAGGTAGTTATTTCATTCTGCGGTAATTTGTTGCCTTCGAGATGCATCCCATGTGCAAATAGGAATAAATATCTGTTTGAGTATTGGCACTTTTAATCCTGACTACTTGAATTGAATAGCCGATGAATAGATTTATCTCGTTATCAAAGGAATAATCTGGTCTGCTGTAATTTCTATTGGCTTAGCAACTTCTATAATATTAATTTTTTCCATACAAAGTACGAGGATATATTGAAAAATTCCTAGGCTATTATAGAACCAAATAAATTTCAATGTCAAAATTTTTTATTACTCAAGAATATCTCCTCTTAATTGGATACATTTATTAAAACGAACACGCAACGTCTGTAGACCTTTAAAAAAAAATGTTTCTTCTTGCTCTGTAAACCAGACCTCCACAGCTTCCATTACCTTCTGGTTGAGGAAAAAATTAACGACCTTTTAAACTTTTTTTCAGTTGAGGAAAGAGATGATAGTCGGATGGAGCCAAATCTGGTGAATAAGGGGGGTGTTCTAGTAATTCAAACCCTAAATCACGATTTTTTTGCATGGCAACATGAGATTTGTGTGCAGGGGCATTGTCCTGCAAAAACAAAACACCTTCGGATAGCTTTCCGCGTCTTTTCCCTTTAATTTTTTCCTGCAGAGTGGTCAGTATTGTCGAATAGTAATCTCCAGTTATTGTTCTACCCTTATCCAAAAAATCAATTATGATTACTCCATGGCAATCCCAAAAAACTGAAGCAAGAACTTTTCCAGCAGATTTTTGGACTCCAAACTTCTTAGGTCTTGGAGAACCAGAGTGTCGCCATTCCATCGATTGTTGGTTTCTGGATCGTAGAAATGTACCCAAGTCTCATCTATACTAACAATTTGGTTTAAGAAGTGTACATCGTTTTTAAATCGTGCACAGGTCGAACGCGATGCTTCTACCCTTGCACGCTTTTGGTCAACATTCAAACATTTGGGGATCCATTTTGCAGCAATTTTTCTCATGTCCAAATTGACGTGAACTATATGATGAACGCGTTCGTATGAAATATTCAGTGCTTCAGATATCCGTTTTAGCCCAATTCGACGGTCTGATAAAATCATGTCATGAACTGCATCGATATTTTCCGTGACTGACACAGAAACTGGCCTTCCCGATCGGTCATCATCTTCAATGGAAAATTCACCTCTTTTGAAGCTTGGAGTACAATTTTTCACGGTCGCATATGAAGGATCACCAAGGGTATTAAGCATATCTTCGTAAATCTGCTTACCTCTTAACCCTTTTAAATACAGGTACTTGATGATGGCTCGATACTCCAATTTTTCGATTTTCACAATTTCATTGAACATCTTCTTTCTTTTGATTCATTACGTAACTCTGGTTTACTTTTTTGACCTCAAACTCACACTGACACTTCTAATGAGTTATTGTTCGTTGCTATGGTAACGCAATATTTTTTCTATGCATGGAACTGGTCTAGGCTAACTAGATATCAATACATCCTCGTACAAGGTATTAGCACTGGACGATGAAGCATCCAGGTGGTGAATTTCGGTCATTTCAAACAAGGGCGGATCCAGGATTTTTTTCTGGGGGGGGCACAACGGGCAGACGAGCAAAAAAATCAACAGTAACTGTGAGAAATTTTTAAGAGTTCAAGTATGCATAGAAAGATCCGTCCTGGGGGGGGCACGTGCCCCCGTGCCCCCCCCCTAAATCCGCCCTTGATTTCAAAGGATCTCCAAGAATACTTAGTCGGTGAAAATCAGGGTTCAACACACAGGGCACATGAAGAAAGGCCCGCAAATTGATTCTAACACGTTGAACAGGGTGATATACTACGTGGACGTGAAGAATACGCTGGAGAAGGAAGGACGCATTGTTGTGACTTTCGGAATGATTTGCCGGTAAACAAACACGACATTCTTCGGCTAATTTTAGTGGGTATCGCCAGGATTTCCACACGTGCCGTGCATTTGTGACTATCTGTTAACGCCAGACGACGTGGCTAGACCCGACTCCCCCGTGAGGGCGAGAAAGGTGAGGCCTTGCCAGCCCTGTGTGGTCACCTGGGGGAAACCCGTATGTAACCGAGGTTTGCGTTGGGATTACGCCAAGTTTGATGCGAATTTCGAACCTGAGATGCTGTGGAAGGTGCATTGGTTATCAGTACCTGAAATAGAATTTTACGATTGATGTTTTTTGCCTAAATCAGCCCATTGAAGTAATTGATAAAAAATTATTTATTCAATAAGATAAAAAACACTTCTATTTGAAAATTTATGGAACTTGAAGTAAGATTCGCAGGAATAACAATAAAATCACCATGAAATACAAAGAGAGGTCTATGTCTTTCGTTTGATTCTATTCTTATACAGGGTGTCCCAAAACTAGTGAATCAAACGTCACACCACGATAGAGTAGATCAAATACTATCGAATGACACCAATATTACTTGAGTAAGGCCAACTTGTGATTAAGGATAGCGTTTTTCTCCCATATTATCACCCCTATAGAGGGGGTTCATTCTGAGTAATAAAAATCATGTAGGAAAAACAATTGTTTTAATTTACATTTACTCAAGTTATCGATTAACTACTTAAACAGATTCAGCTAGTTATTCTGAAGGTAATTTTTTTTCGAGGGGTGACATAGCTCATTATGAAAACTTAAAATGGCTATATCATTTTTTCAGCGCCGAATCGGAAAAAATGGCATAGGAAAAAAGTGTTTCTTCTGACTTCAAGAAACTACTGTTAAAATATTTGTTCGAGTCAAAGACTCACCCTGTATAGAAGATGAAATTCTGCCATTGTTTGTCTTAATAATCTCTACTTGTCTTGATGCAAACACGATATTATCAATAATTTATCGATATCTCAGACATTCTTAGAGAACTGTTGGAAATAGTTATTTCGCGTGTTATTTTGAGCATTTTTTTAAGGTTCTTCATCACCAGGTTGTAATAATGTTCAATGAATTTCATTTTGGGGAACAAGAAGGCTAAACTACTTTCGAACTTGCGAAAAAAGCTACTCAAAATGTGAATTATAGGGTGTTGCACCAAATCCACATAACTCTGATCATTTTTACCTTGTTGCACAGAGCAACGTAGCTTGTTACCGTTTCATAGATCAATTTTAGTGTGTCTGGATAGCTGTTGAATTGTTATTGGGCTTACAATCATGAAGTCAAGAAATTGCCTGATGATATCAATTACTGAAGTAGTAATTATACGTGTTGTATAGTTTTTGCTATGAGAATTCATTAGAAACTCCTATGGCGAAATGTGGGTTCATATGTTTACATCTATATATGTTGTAGGTTGTTAGAGGTGCTGCTGGAATCGGAGCTTACGGCACACTCAGGCGTTTTTCCAATGGGAATTCATTTCTGGACACTTAGGTTCCATCTTGTACACGGTGTCCCCTGTAAGATCGGTGCTCAGGGCAAGTGTTAATTAACAGCCATAAATAAGCAGTAAAACACGGTACGAATTGACGTGTACGCCATAGTTAGCCGTAAAAACAACGAGATCAGTGAATATTACGAGCAATTCTGATGGGCATTCGACACACCGAAGGGCGCAATCTATATGCTAATGACGTAATGTCATTGACTGCTGCCTGGACAGCTCGAGAGGTTAACTTGGCACGACTAATCGAACGTCCAGAAATTTTCTTAGACCCCGGCCCGTTTTGCCAATTCCTGAACGGAGTATGGCAGCGGGTTAACTGCCTAATTGAATATTTATCTTTTCGGATGGTCGTTGCTCTCGAGTTCAAATTTCACACCTTGTTATACGATAATTGAAAAGAGGGGTTACCACACGTGATCCCCGCAATGCGTCATGCCCAAGCTGCCAAATATGCATGTCCGCTATGTGCTCAATAAAAAAAAAATGAGAGCACCGAGACGTTCAGATGGAGAGGTTTTAAAATAGATTATACATATTGGAGTAGGTCTAGGAGGCTGGCAGTGTGGCTACTCATAACTCCAATCGACAGAAAAAATTTGATCCGCAACGAAGGACCATAAAATACCTGATATTTGAAGAAGTGGCTGCCACTTTAGTATATTCAATTTGGTTTGTTGAGAATGAAAACGAAGATTTATCACACCTGCTCTCATGTTCTCTTTTCCATGACCTAAAATGAGGTAAACACCTCAATATTCAACACCCTGTGTTTCAAAGGTTGCTGGGAAGCAAAAGCATTTATATGTCAAATTGCAAAGTGAATGAAGAATATACTATCACGTTTGTTTGATATTTAAGTGCTACTTGCATTGTTGAAATCAGGATGGAAGTTCATCTTGAGCTATTTTCATGTTATCAATCACATGAATCCTGCAGACAATTTCTTCATATCCTTTAATGCCTGAAACACTTGTAATATCGGGGGAAATAAGGATTTCCTTCAAGGATGAAATAAGGACAATAATTCGATTCGAAATGTGCTTGTGAGAAAGAGTACTTTCAACGACAATGCAGCGATTCTAGACAGACCAATTTTCAGCTGAACCTTCGGGCAATGGCACTCTCCAGTTTGCCGATAGCCGTCTGTCATTCATAAAAATGAAATCAGTCGTTTCTTCTCAACAAAAAACGATCAGGCGAAACAGTTCGAATGGGCTTTTTCTCAATTTTACCGTTAGCAAAAATCGACTAATGACAGGTTGACTTTTTCACGTCTTCCGGCCGTGTATTTAGTCATCCTTGTCACCTTTCCCGAATAATTATAGCCTCCGCTGACACTCTTTGAAATATGAACCGCGCATTGTCATCCACTCACGCCAAAAATGAGCAACTACCACTTAACCTATTCCGACTATCCAGGAACGGCGGTTATGGCAATTTAAAAGAGATTAAAATTCTCTCTCGGAACGATCTCTCGTTCCAGATGTGTGAAATACCGAAATGTTCGGGGGTGCTCGAATTGACAGATCCTCGTGAAAAGCGTGGGTGACAAAAGAAGGCGCAGCTGTCTGACATGTGTCCGAGGCCTACCTTGATGGACAGTGGTCGCACGCGTCGTATTTCTCTTCATCGCAGCCACCCCCGCTTCTACAAAGGATCCGAATTTTAGTTCCGGATAATAATCGTGGACTATGACCCCGCAATTGTGTAGAGGTGTTATTTATTTCGTTCGCTGTAGATTTGCGCGTTATTAATGTTGATTTTGAGGACGCCTGAATGGACGTCTTAATGAAGGGATTAGATTGCTGCTCGGGTTGGTGTTCGAGCGAGGGGTGCCTTGTGATAGCTTTCGTTATAACTGTAGATCACAGTCAACATTTCAACTCCATAGTCGTTCTTCTTTTACATTCCTGAGCCAAAATGTAACATCACTCTCAAACAACGAATGTCACTCAGAAGAACACACCCAAAGACTCATATTGTAAGAAACTCTCCGATAAATTCTTCGGATGGTGGTAACAATTAAAATCCTTACATTATGTGCCAGTCCGGCATGAGCTGTTAACACGCTGAAATATCTATTGTGTAGGGTTATTTACCAGCTAGATGGGGATTTATACTACCACGGCTAATGCATGCAGTTTGTAGATTCAACGTTATTAATATTTATTGCCCCAGAGCCAAGGTGAGCTCGCTTTATGAACCATCTTCGTTGTATAAAATGCCAGAGAAAGCTTTTGACGCAAGCCGACGTTTGAGGCTACTAGAAATTTAACTACACAAAAAACAACGCTCTGTTAGTGAAGAATTCGTAACTCGTGGCCAATCAGTAATAGTCCATTATAGTCCAGTCAAAAAGTCAAAAAAAAGGGCAGAGTTTTCATCGATTCCCAACAAACTCGATGTTGGTGAAGATCTTCAATACGTCATTACAAATACTAGGTCTAAGTCTCCTTCAAATCCAGTTGTGCCTTGTTTTTTATCAGATATTAAAGGTCGCCTATTTTGGTTTTTCGCTTTTATCTCTGTAATAGTGAAAGCAACTGGAAAAATCCAGTTTGTTGTGAATTAATGCAAACTGGAATGTATATTTTCCTTGACTGATTAGGGGGTACGTGCTTCTTAAGAGTGATGTAATTTAAAGCCCAGAAAAAACAAGTATGGCTTCGTTTTTTTTATATGGTCTACTTGAGGCACCAAATCAGATGATGAAGGGCTAGGAGCTCTGATCAATCATCAGTATCTTGTTTGGTTATGACATCTTTCGAAAATTCTCAAGCCTCAGCTATTTTGCTCGTGTTACGCCACTGCATCGTCCACAATTACCATCTTCCTCGCTTTTCTAGCAGACCAGCCTGTCTCTTATTTGTAAACATTCATTAATTCTGGTTTTATTTGTGCCCTGAAATATAACTGCCGTCTTGGCTTATTAGTAAGCAGTTAAACTAATGAAGTAATATTCCTCGAGATATTCTTCAGCTTGGAGCTCTCACTTCTCAGGGCAAATGGACTTATAAAATGATCTCGTACGTATGATTATGTATTGATAATACAGATTTTACGAGGTCGCTCTGGAAGCATGACAGAAGAGGAATGTATTGAAATTATTTTCTTGTTAATGTTATTGTAGTGCGGGTATGGAGAACGATTTGATTTAGAGCAGGTTTTTCGATAAGTTCAATTTATTCCGAGGTTGCTGGACAGACAGACTGTCTGGATTTCTTTTGTCGATCCAGGATACACAAGCGGTACTATCACTGATGAGTTTCCAATACATCGTGAATACAATGGAGGAAAATTTAGACAGATATATGAATCTTCTACACCAGCTCGTAAAAATCGATCAGTATAATAATATACAGGGTGATTCTTTGATTCGTACAAATATTTCAACAGTAGATAATTGAGGTCGAAAGAAACACTTTTTTCTTATACCATTTTTTCCGAATCGGCTCGGTTTAGAAGATACAGGCTGTTGTAAAACCATAAAATATGTGATTTTTAGTTCTATCTCACAAACGGTTTTATCGAATGAAATGAATTTCGGAACATATTTTTTAATTCATTTGATGAATCTTTTTCGAATACAAGATATCACACACGTCTTCCAGTTTTCTCAATATGACCATTACCATAAATAAAAATACCAAAAATTCAAAGAACCCAACTATTAAAACTAAGTTGGACGTTATCTAATGAATATTTGAACGTTTTGTAAAATAAAAGTATTCCTTATATTTTCTCGTATAATGCGCCGTTTTCGAGTAAGTTAAGTTCAAAAATTCAAAACGTTCGGTAAAATATGAAAAATTGGGTACTTTGGCTGAATACAACTCTGTTTAAAAGATCCACAGATGTGAAGTGTCACAGGTTTAGCTAGTTATTGTGAAGACTTAGAACGGCTAGAGTCATTCGGGGCAACTGTGCGCACTTTTGCCTTTCAAGCCATACCCTGTTTCAAATGTTGAAGCTAGGAAAATTAAAACATATTCGTGAGATAGAGAATTTTCTAATCTATAAAAAAACATCAAAAAGCAAACAAACAAAAATGTTTTCTTTCCGCAAAGAAGAATTTAGTAGAGAAAGTCGGAGTGCGTTCACTTGCCCCGTATTGCGGGTAAGTGTGCGCACCCTCACGGGGTAAGTGAACGCAGTGCTCAGTGAACCACACATTCAAAACAAATTACAAAATAATGTCATCAAAATGTTACAATATTAGAGAAATGCTGTTTATTGTCAATACAGAAGCGCCATTTTATAAGCACTGCATTATTGTTCGTGTCACAATTCCTGGTGAACACAACACTTGATACATTCCTCTGTTGGCGGCTCTTCATATTTTTCTGAACAAATAGGACAATACTGATCGAGTCTTAACCAAGAAAATCAACAATGTCATAATTTATTCCTCACTGAACTAATGCCCTTATAATGAATCTATGCGCACACTTACCCGCGCACACTTTCCCCAGTAGGCCAAAATTTGAATTGACGTTCTTGTAGAGTTAAGCAGCTAAGAGAACCCAAAATTTTTAATTATACAATTAGATTAATATGAGCATGATAAAATAAAAAATTGTTTAACACTGAGGGACTCGGAACTTGGACCTGGCAGAATTTGCAGAGATGCTAAAAATTAACAAGAAAACTAGTGAATTTGATTGATAGCAAATAAAAAGTTAAAGAAACGTGGCACGGCGCACTCCTATGAAAAACTGATATGGCGATTCTGCGCCCTTGCTTCACCCAAATAAACCCCTCTTTCATACAGTGCATAGTCGAGATATACGCAATGCGCACACTTACCCACTGCGCTCAGTTACCCCGAATGACTCTATATCTTTTTATCAGGGCCGAATCAGAAAAATTGGTATGAGAACGAAGTGTTTCTTTTGACCTCAAGAATCTACTGTTAGAATATTTGTACGAGTCAGAGACTCACCCTGTATGCTCGTACACACGTTGTTAATGGTTGAATTATTGTGTTTACTTCATTTTGTACGCATTCAGACGTAAAATCCAGTGAAGTGTCAACATCTACGTAGTGCCCAATTCCAAAGAACAACATTTGATGGACAACGTTGAGTTTTCCTCCATACTTTATACTATAGAAGCACAATTCTTTCAAAAAGAGCACAACTATTCTATTCGTCATGTCACCAACTATTTCCGATCACTCGAATTTTGACAGTAGCTGGCCAAAATTATGCACAACTAGACCAAGAAGAACTTCTGTTATTTTTATGGGGAATTTTTATGATTTCGATGTGCTGTTAAAAAAATGCTGGAATTTAATAAATTTGCAGCCGTTTTTTGTCGAGAAAGTACCACCCACCTTTCTTTGCAAGGAGAAAATTGGGTAAAAACTGTCTCTCAAACTTCGCGACCCTGCCACAAGATTCCTGAACGTACGGTGCCTACGAACAGTCCCGCTCTGCATCTACCGCACCGAATCTCCAACGCTGGAATTAGCCTATCAATAATTTCCAACAAATTCCCGTCGGGGAATCAGCAGGAGAATTTATTTATCTCGGCGCGTCCATTGGACACCACTTCTGCAAGCGCGCTATCGGTTCTTGTAAAATGCGGGCATTACAATGGCAAGGATCGTTATCCAGCGCTGTTCCATCGATAGCTGCGATTCTCTACGACGCCGTTATGGCCGGATCGTGCATAGAAGACTTGTAAACTGCCCACTCGCCCCAGAAAATCTATGCGATTATACGGCCGGATGATTCCTCTTTGAGTTTTCGGTGTAGCCACTTCAAAGATGCAGATGAGGGGGATGCGGATGCAGATTCGTATTCGCGCCGGTTCGGTACCGGCGTGTGTGTGGATTTTCTGGGGCCTTATTGGTTTCTTTCGAGAATCCGAGGCTTGGTCGCGTCTTGTTTGATCATGCCTGAACGCATTTGGCTTGTATGCGTATCATAGGAGAATTTGTGGCAGGAGGAGGCTGAAAAATTAGGCTAGCACCTTAGACTCTTTTGTCTAAGGCTAGCACTGACGTGGAGTCAGGAGCTTCTGCGGCCTGTCAAAATTAAGAATCAGGACCTTGAACCATCTAGATATTGACCCTATTCATAGCTGCTTAGTACAAATGAAGATTGAAAAAGGGAACCCAACCCCCCAACCTCAAAAGAAGCACCATGAAAAGTTATACAAATGGTTTTAAAATTTGAAACAACAGGAATTGGCGCTGGATGTTTCAGTGTTGGCATCAAATGCTCGCAAGCCTCAGGCCGCTGTCTTTCTAATCGTTATTCAGGCAGAAATGTTTGAAACTGTCATAAATAAGACATAGCAATACATTATGATAGTCTAGAACATATCAAAGTATGGGATTGCCGAAGAAACTCAATGAAATAGGCAAGAATAACAAGGTATTCCTGGTCACTCGGGGACCAAAGGCATTGGAGAGGCCAATAAAGGAGTACCGAACCTCTTTGGGGTATAGAAAAAAGTACCTAGAAGAAAGAGATTCTAAAGGTTAAAAAATAAACACTATGGTGGTATCTTCCAAGGCTAGATCATTTGGAAAAATTCCTCTAGAACTTCAGCACTGATAGATTTAAGGAGTATCTGGATCTTGGCAACAGTATGCTGCAAGCTCACCTCCTGGATTACTTAATCCTTACTGGATTAAGTAATCCAGATTACTTAATCCTTACTGGATTAAGTAATCCAGATTAGGTACTTAATCCTTACTGGATTAAGTAATCCAGTACTGTAACCCTTACTGGATTAAGTAATCCAGTAAGATCAGAACTGCCATTGCAACAAACGCAAAAAATGCCTTGTTGTTGAAACTTGCAGAAGCGAGAGGAAAACATCCTTGAATCTCTTCAAGGGCAAGCTGTTGACGACGTAGTAGCGGAAACAGCTTCGATGGAGGCACAATAGATCTTCAGTTTGAAATGGTACTTAAAATCTACAGTCTACAATCCACCACCAATTCAACTTTATCAATTTTCTTTTCCACGGAGGACCAAAAATTCAAGATATGTACCTACAGCTATGAGTAGAAGACATGATATCATACATTAAGATTCATCATTAGAAGCTGTTTTCAATTCGTGTAGAACTTCGCAGGATATGTCAATTCTTAATTGAATGAATTACAATTCTACTGTTTTTCCAAATGTAACATGTTGATCTCCAAACCATGTACCCTTTTGTCATAGTTTTCTTCTTTGAATGATCATTTCATTCTCGCTCTTTTCTACAATTTTTGCTTCATTTTTCTTAATTTCACAATAAATCTTCTCTACAGGTTGACACGTACAAATATGTCAATAGTAGATTCTTGAGGTCGAAAGAAACACTTTTTTGTTCCACCATTTCTTTCGAATCGGCTCGGTTTGAAAAGATACAGACTGTTGAAAAACTATAAAAAATGTTATTTTATGTTCTATCTCACTAACGATTTCATTGAATGAAAAGAATTTCGGAATATAGTTTTTCATTTATTTCATATATTTTGAACATAAGATGATACCCACATCTTCCAGTTTTCTTATTATGACCATTACGTACAATAAAAATACCAAAAATTCAAAGAACCCAAGTCTTGAAACTAGTATTGAATGCTATCTTCTGAATATTTGAACGTTTTGTAAAATAAGAGTATTCCTCATACTTTCTCGTATAATACGCAGTTTTCGAGTTATTCGATGTTCAAAAATTAAAAAGTATCTGTGAAATTTGAAAAATTGGGTGTTTTTGCTGAATTCAACTCTGTTTAAAAGATCCACAGATGTGTAGTATCATAGATTTAGCTAGTTATTCTGAAGGTAATTTTGTTATTCCAGGGGTGGCACAGCTCATTATGCAAACTCAAAATGGCTATATCTTTTTATCAGAGCCGAATCGAAAAAAATGGTTTAGGAAAAAAATGTTTCTTTTGACCTCAAGAATCTACTGTTGAAATATTCTTACTGGTCAAAGACCCACCCTGTTTCGCTACAGAACTCCAATCATAAATTTTTTTATGATACCGTAGAAAAATTCTACCAGGATACACCAGCTTTATCCTTGTCATTTTCTATCGGTAGATTAGCCATAAGGAGTTACCTACACCGGGTCCATGCGAACCCCACAAAATCCGAAAAAGTACGCGTAAGTCACATATCCGAATAGCAAACCGGCGTTCTCATTAGCGCGCACAGCCGACCAATCAACCGGTTCGATTAAACCCCATTTAAACGCCACGATCACGATAATCGTCCGCATTTAACGCATTTGTACCGTTTAATTTTAATTGTAGATGATCCTTGTCGTTCACCACAATCGGCAGGCGAAAAAAAACCGATCGGTCCTGTCCGCGACAAACGCGCCAAGCTTGAAAATGTAATCGGGAGATATGAGCCTTGTAGATCGTAAGTCTTCCACGGTGGTCACCGGACCGCAGTACGGTGGAGAAAAAGTCGGGCGGGGGGTAGGTGGTGGCGGCTGCACCTCCGTATTTTAATTTTAATTAAACCTACTGTTGGATCGTTAAATGTGTGTCTGTCCCCGGTGTGTATGTGTGTGCCTGTATCGATCAGGTATTGAGATTACCTTGAGACGGTGCGTTGCCATTGCTGACGACCTCTTGTGGTCTTCTGTTGTCGGATGGATTCATGAACACTTTCACTGACACCTCGCAGCGACCAGTACAGCTCGCCGCGTGATCGCCTGTCCAGACGGTTGATCCTTGTTGGGTTGGCTGCTTGTATTTGAGGTATGCAAAGTTGGCACTTCGATGCGTGTTTCACGATGTAACTCAACAGTATGCGAAGTTCTTCTGACAATTCGGCCATTAAAATCCAAATATAGATTTCCATGGGAACTCAAAACATTGTCCCAATCCACTGACATATGGAAATGAACTGAGAAATATCAGCATCAAATTGGCTACTTTATAGAAAGAGAGAAATGATCGTCAGGCCAATACCTGCCTCTTTTCTGTTGCCATGGACCGTAGTGTGGACCAATCAAAATTCAAGAAAATGACCACTAGCTGGCCTGATAATCAGTTTATCCCTGTCACTTTTCCTGACCGTATTTCAGGAAATGTTCAGTCCATTTCTCTGTGTCTATGTTCCATCATAGTTTCTCGAGTCTCGTGGTGACTTCAAATCAATCGATGCGATTCTAGGTCATGAAGTATGGCTCTAGGCCTTCTTGTTCATTGAAAAACGGAAAGCTAACTCTAAGCACCCTAATTTTCTGAGCTGGAGCAGGAATATAACAACCATTGAAGAGTTGAGATAAGAAAAAATGAGGAAGAATTTAGTGAAGTAAGTGGATCTTGTAGCCTATTCGAATTCATGACCAAGGCTGTTCCATATTAGAGCTGCAATGTTGTCTACAGCTCCAGTTATACATATAGAGTTATAATGAACTCCAGTACCTGGAATGGCTTCCAGGAGGTTATACCCTTCCTTCTTTCTAGACCAAAGCATCTCTTGCGTTGACTATCAATGGCGAGGCATTGTTTCCCCATCAGGTGACCTGAATTACTGAATTTCATCCTTCTCTCCACAGAATGTACACACGTCAATTTTTGATACAGGTCATTAGATGCTTCATGAGGCGAAAATGTCCTGTAATATGAAGTATAAAGGTGCAGCATATTCTTGTAAAGATCCAGATACCTACTTTTTAGATCTCGTAGAGCTACAGGTCTCAAGGAACATACAGATCCTCTCGAGTTGATAACTAGTAGGTACTTGGCTCTAAAATAACGCTCTGAAAATTCTTGGCCATGGCATTTTATCTCAGATTACCCACATAATTTTCTTCGTTTTTCATCCCCAAATGATGAAGCAGTAATGTCCTGCTATTCTGGTGAAAATTTTGATAGTGTTGCTCTTCTTAAACGGCATCTTTTTTGCTCTTGAGTGGAGCAAAAGATATCCGGAAGGCTGATAGGTCCATACAAATTGATATTCAGTATATTCATCTGAAGAATTTGGTGATTTACCTCTGGTGAAAAATAGCAATGTAGCTCCTCAAAATGGCCAAAATTTCATGGTCAGCCATATGTTATTGAGAAGGGTGTCAGGTGTCATACAAGGTATTATTTGATTCAATCGTAAACCTTTGCAGAAGAATATTAAACATAACCAAATTCCTTGTTCTGTAGGTAGGTACCTATATAAATATCCATTTCGTATCTCCCTCGAACCTCCAAATAACCACGATCGCAGCTTGCAGCAACTTTTGGTCCCCCAAAAAGAAGAAGCAAGGGCCGACGTCGATGTGAAATACCGACGACCAATGGTACCACCATCCTCCCGACCGAGGCCGTGTACCAATGGTACATCCCATACGTCTTGCTCATACGAGCTGGTTAAGTGACACACAGCTATTTTATGCGACCACCGGATGAGAAATGGCCTTTCTCATTGGCTTAATAAACGAGTTATGATGTTTCGAGATTGGCCGTACCTTCCCGCGCGCACCGCCCTCTTGCGGGCATGTACGCAAGTGGTTTTATTGGCGTGACTGCAGGTAGATCGAGGACCGAGAACACCTCAATAAATAGAGTTGAGAATGAAAATAGACCGTACCGAGGTACCGACTGGTAATGAAGTACTCCGGCCAGCCATGGGAACCAGTTTGGGACGATAACATGGCGGTTGGAAGGGTCCAGACCGGTCCCCAGACAAAGAGATCTTGATTAAATTCAAATGATGAGCAAGTAAATCTTCGGTGTGAATATCTCGCTTATGAACTGTATGCGGACGGGTCGTATGGACTGCTAGATGGGCCAGACTTCGTGCTGCCATAACTTCTGGCATCATCTGCATAACCAGATCTAATGGGTGCATAGCCACTTGAATCGAATCATGTAAGATCAGAAGTGGACTAAACTACTGTTTCTTCCATGACAATGGAAGGCTCCTATTCAACAACTTTCTTTATTTGATTTCCGTCATCTTCAGATTATTTCCTAGTTGCCATGAAACTTCTCTTTCTAGTCTTTCTGTTGTCAAATCATACTGTCTTCTGATATTTTCTGTCTTTTGATGATTGTTCTAGTTATCCGTCCTATCCATCCTTATAGTAGCTCTGGAAGACCTTAATATGTCTCTATTTCCTTAGAAGCCTCAAGGGGAAGTTCACCCAAAGTCGCCATTCCATCGATTGTTGCTTTGTTTCTGGTCCTGGATCGTAGAAATGTACCCAAGACTCATCCATAGCAACAATTCGGTTTACGAAGTCTACATCGTTTTCAAATCGAGCACAGATCGAACGCCATGCTTCTACCCTTGCACGCTTTAGGTCAACAGTCAAACATTTAGGGATCCATTTTGCAGCAATTTTTCTCATTTCGTAATTGATGTGAACTATATGATGAACGCGTTCGTATGAAACATTCAGTGCTGAAGATATACGTTTTTGCCCAATTCGACGGTCTGATAAAATCATGTCATGAACTGCATCGATATTTTCGGGGACTGACACAGAAACTGGCCTTCCCGATAGGTCATCATCTTCAATTGAAAATTTACTTCTTTTGTAGCTTGGAGTCCAATTTTTCACGGTCGCATACGAAGGACGTTGATCACCAAGGGCATTAAGCATATCTTTGTAAATCTGCTTACCTCTTAACCCTTTTGAATACAGGTACTTGATGATGGCTCGATACTCCAATTTTTCGATTTTCACAATTTCGTTGGACATCTTCTTTCATTCAATTTATTGCGTAACTCTGGTTTACTTTATTGACCTCAAACTTCACACTGACACTTCTAATGAGTTATTGTTCGTTGCTATAGTAACGTAATATTTTTTTTTGTCCATGAAACATTTTCATTATTTGAAAGACCCACACAATTTTTTGACAAGGATTCACCCCTTTTTTCTGCAGCTATTCATTTCATCCCTGCATATTCTATACTGAGTGTTCGCTCACAATAACCATATGACATTATTTTCGTTGAAAAAGAGCTGAAAATTCGCTTTCACTTTTTCTCCCCATAAATGTTACATTCATCAATTTAAGAACATAATCTACCTTTTTTTCAGTACTTTATCGCATCATAAATCCATATTCTTGGAAATCTCACAGTCCCGACACCGAGTGGCTGGTTTATAAATCAGCGATTTAAAAATAGCCAAAAACCCAGTCCTTACCCAACGTTGCTCCTGTAGATGCAACCTAGAGCCTTGTTTATTTTAATGAGAGAAGACATGTTTCATTTATTTCCCTATTTTTCTATTTTCGAGCCGGGCCAAATATTTATGTACAGACGCATAAAGCGGTCGGAAAAAATTCAATTATTGTACTAATCGAATTGCTTCCGGTCCACAGACACGTTCCATCTCGTATTCACGGGAACTGAAAAAATATTGGGGTGATGTCTAACAGCGCCAAGGGATGTGAACTTTCTCCTCGAAAAATGGGAATTGGAATATTTCTCCGCTCCTCAGGTATGCGGGGTTTATGTTTTTTCATTTCTATTTATTCCCCTCAGTTCCGTTGTTTGCTTGCTTTTTTCCTTTGATGTGAATCATATTGGTATTTAATGATGCAATGTTCTTGAGTTAACTGGTGAAATTACCAGAAGAAAAGCTTAAATTTTCTGAAATACTTGGACAATTTTAGTAAAATTATCACATTCTCATTCTGATTCGATTCCAAAAATTGATAGAACCTTTTAAGGTTCGCCTTTCGCATTTACATAAAGTTTAACATGCTGGCAAAATTTTTGTTCATTTTGTTTTCTCTCTCATCTTTCTCTGTAAGAAAGCAAACGAATTGAGAATTTCGGTATTATTTATACCACTCATAATAAGGTTCCCCTTTTCGTATCTAGCAATTACTCAAGAATACTTTTTGCAGAGTGACTCTCACTTGAAAGTTCATATATCTCTTTATATTTAACATTCCTCTCAACTATACCATGTCCAATTTATTCATTGCTTACAGGCGAAACAGATTTCAAAGTATTCTCTAGTAGTTTATGATGGTGAAGAGTAAGTAAGGAGCAGTCCAATATTGTTGGCCCAGCTATGAGGAAATAACAGAATTACAGTAAGCAAAAACCTCTTCACTTAACGAAGGGTTATAGGAAAGAAACAATATCATTTGTGACTCCTAGGCAGAAATTTTCCCATCTTCTGGGACACTAAACGAGGCGATTCATTTTTCTCATTTTCCTGCAATTTCCTGTATAATCCTTGTTGATAATCACGCAATTATAAGCACATCGCATCAGCTCAATCTTAATCCGTTATAGATAAAAGCGGCCATTATTCAAGACCCTATTCCGAGCTGCTCCTGTCTTAATACCCATTCCTCTTAATTCTCGTTAACAATAAAAATTAATTTTACTAAACGGCCATAATGAACAAACTTCATTCAACTGCGCCAAGACTGATGGCTCGCATTTAAAACGTTACCTTTTGCGAGCACATTCAGACCGTGAATAATAATGCCAGATTGGGAATTGTGATCCACAGATCTGCAGAGGATCAACTTCAATACTGCATTTATTACACTGTTAAATCCGTAGTCGACATTGGAATAATCATTTTACCAGACGTTTATTCCTTGTACTGATTAGATTTATATTGCGTTCCTTTTTAGATAAGACGTTAATTTCGTTTAATGACACGTCCATCTATAAACGTTAAGGTTGTAATGTCCGCTACTGTTTCCAAAGATGTAGATTCATTATGTTTTATATGCCCCCCTTTTGGGAGGCTAAAAATTGTTTTGGAGCTTTCCGATAAACAATCGTTAAAACGTTGAGAAGTATACTGAATCAAGGGTCTCTTAGAGTCATACTGGGGATTTCATCTGACATCAGTATTCATAAATTATACTACTCAACTTCCATCAATTTATTTCAGAAATATTCAGATAGAAAAAAATTTCACAGGAGCCAAAAGTCTCTGAATCGATTTTTTCAATGATTGTCAATTTCAATCGAACTTATGCGTTCAAACTGGGAATAAGCAATTGCAGCAACAAATGACACGTGGTTTTTTATGCCACTATATGCAGCCTATTACATTTTTACTCCATTTACATTCATTTTAGCTGTCAGTTGGTCATGAAATAATTTTCTCAAGTTTTTGTAACTAGAACGAAATAAGGTTGGCACTTATGAAATGTCGTTAATGTCATCATAGATAACCTGAATGTCATAACGCCGTTGCCACAACTAATATCAATTTTTATTACGAAAATGCCGAAAGTGATTGATAAAAGAGACAGGGTTTCAGGAAGTGCTATTTAGAATTCAGGTCCGCTCATTCAAATAGTTATACCCTCATATTCTAAAATCCACAATACGTCAGACGGTAGCGAACATATTCAATGTAAGAGAATTTATAAACCCACATTTTCGCACTATACAGAGTGAAATGTGTCAAATTTCCATGGCCAACCGAGTGCTTTTATAGAAGTAAATGTAGTATAGGTACTGAAGCTTTTGAATAATCTGAAGTAAAAATTGAAGAGATTTTGGGGACGACGAGTCAATCTCAACAATATTATGTATTTCGGGTTTTCGGGAACAAGACTCTATGTTCGATATCTGAGGACAAAATTGAAAATAAACAATCTTTCAATTTCCAGAAATCCACCGCGGATTTTTCCAGCCCCAGATAAATTGCCTTACTTTTCGGCAAAAACTCGCATGGGACAACATCTCTCCAACTTTCCTCCCCCAATTCGAACTCTGCGATATGGGAGATATTTCCTCCATTTCCTTGTCACCGTCTGTTTGTGTCGGAGCATGTTACATGCACGGGGTATATATATGTTTGTTTTGAAGGCATAAACTGCATAGATATAGTCGAATATTCCCCCCAGAGAGAGACTCCGCTCCCTTTTCCGTTCGTATTCGGTGATTTTGCGGATGTAGCCAACAAGGCCGAAACGTGAATATTGGAGAGACTCGCTATTTTATTCAGATTGGGGATACCGCGGAAGTTTGGAATTTTTATTATTTCGCAGAGACGCGGATGGGACTGTAAAGATGCCTTCCCGATTTGCTCGCTCTTGAATTTTTCAAATTTCGTTCTAGGCTCGGAAAATACGCTGCTCAACGACTGATAGGGATCACGTATGAAATTCGTGGCTTTTAATTTATCTGAAAAATCGGTTATACTTGTGTTCTTCTAGGAAAAACAGTTGCTTTTGTCATTACCTGTTTATTTTTTCACTTCATCAAATTCTTGTCCCTGAAATAGGTACCTATACCTACTCCATTCACTTTTATCCTAGCAGTCGGTTGGCCATGGAAATTTGACACATTTCACTCTGTATAGTACGAAAATGTGGGGTTATGACGCTTGTCAAAACATTTTTTGGTTTTAAATCAACGCTATGTTGCCGTTCTACGTAGAAGTTTCTGATATTACGTATTTTATCACAATGCCGAATCTCTTCGGAAAATATGCGACGAACATAATTGAAGTTTATACAAACTGATTGAAGGCATACCAAATCCAGTTATTTGCATGGAAAATACAAGAGATCAGTGTAATATCATAATATGCACTAGCTTGAGGAGAGTTAATGTTCGTTATCTTCTTTGGCTGAAGTTTGAATACGTTAAATCAGTTGTAGATTTCAAAAATATTAACCCGAAGATGAAATGCTTATGATGCAGTGGTTGGAATGGGTATCTCCTGAAGGAATTAACAGATATTCACAAGAATGTTAAATTCTTCAACAAAATTCATCTTGCATCAATATAAGTAAAAGGACTTAAAAGAAGTTTCAAGTCAAGATGAACTTCACCTTTGAACAAAAATTTCACATGAATAAACAATCAACAGGACAACTGGCGCGTATTTGTGGCTGTTCATCTTAATACATTGATATAATAATAATAATTAGGTGTTTATTGGTACCTTAAGACATTTACAATGTATAGGATAAGTCAAATGAAAAATAGAAAAATCAATTTTCGGGAACTTATTCTACGAGGACATTAATCGAAAATCATGTAGTAAACTTTTGGCATTAATTCACTCAAACATAAAATTCTCAAAAGCCACCACTTTTTTGGGTCTCCCAATAAAAGGAAATTCTTTGTCATCCTCTTCATTCATAATCTTTCTTGATTGTGGAAATATTCAGCTGAAATATAAGTCGTTTAGATTCAGATGAAACGCTACCGTCTGACGTATTGGGGATTTTAGAATATCAGGGTATAACTATTTGAATGAGCGGACCTGAATTCCAAATAGCACTTCCTGAACCCTGTCTCTTTTTTCAATCACTTTCGGCATTTTCGTAATAAAAATTGATATTAGTTGTGGCAACGGCGTAATGACATTAACGACATTTCACGAGTGCCAACCTTACTGCGTTCTAGTTACAAAAACTTGAGAAAATTATTTCATGGCCAACCGACTGCTAAAATAAATGAGTGGATGAATAGTGGAGAAATTGAAAATTTCACCATAGAGAAATGTGTTACATCAGGTCCAGCCTGAGCTACTCTACCCTGATGAAAAAGACAAAGCTTGCGAACTCTTCAGTCGATTTACAGTAGCAGATGTATTTTTCTTCGCGTTCTTGTAGATTCCCCCAGCGAACTTTGCCAGGAGCATCGGAGATTTAACATTGTTTTACGTTAATTTGGAATCGCTGTGTCGTTAGTGTCAAGGTAATTCAAGCAGTCGTCATAAATAGACTTCAAGGCACGTGCGTTTTGGTAGGAATAGGGTTGTGATATATTTAACCGTGGGGCGAGGTTGACAGGCAAATGTTTCTGGTAGTCTCGTGCTTGGCTTCCGTTTCCCTAAAGCTGGAAACAGCCTGTTATCATATGCGGGGATGAAGATGTGATGGGTAGATGAACCCGAGGATACAGTGGTGGGACCTGACTCTGGGCTAGAGACAGTCGATACAATAAGGCACATACTTCGAAAAGCGTTCCTGGTTTTGATCTTCTCAGGGAAATATAATGTACCTATCCTAAATCTTTCATTTACGTTGCAATAGATGGAATTCAGTTGAAACCCTTGTTGTGAATGCAATAAATGGTTGAGAATCAACCAATTTCTAAATTTCAGGATGGTTTCAAGGCTATACATGCAGTTTCCGAATCAATTTTTAGATTGGGTTGATATATCAAATTTTATTTTACATTTTTCTGCTCTTGTTTTCTTTCAATTTCAGATGAGTGTTTCTAGTGACTTCTAGACTTCTAGAAAACTGTGGATTCTTTTTTTTTTCTATAGATTAATCAATTTTTCCAGCTCGAAATGGCCTGCAATGTCAGATATAGAATATCTTATTTCGTGAACAGTCTCGACTCTTCGTGATCGAGTCGCACGCCAATGGGGTTAAATCTCATCCGAATTCCAGCTTCCGTCTTCAAATTTCGTCGCCCATTATTATTACCAGTCTGGATGCGCCCCCCCTGTCCTCACCCCGAATTACCCCAAAATCGAGGGGGTTTTGTTTATGAAATATATCCGCGTTCAGCTGAAGACTCGCAGACGTTCTCGATCATTTCGCTTCTTAAATAAACTTCGTCGCACCACCGGATACGATATTATAAAACGGGCTTCCCATATTGTATTTCCATTGAAGCCTTTCGTTCAGCCGGTATTTTAATTTCGCGAACATTATATTATCTGCATTACTGCTTGATATGATCCCGATACGACGAGGGGTCAGCGGAGGTTACCTGCGATCCTGTGACGGCGCGGACCCCTTGACAGACCATTCGCACGCTTGTCAATGCTCGGTTTCTTCGGGCTCAGAATACGATGTACTGAAAAATGTTTTTTTTAGGTTCGTCGTCGGAATTATTACCAAGTTTTATTCTTACTGCCCTTCTAAAGAGTACAGGGTGAGTCTTTGACGTTGCCACGTTTATATTTTTCGTTTTTTCTAACTGAAAAGTTGATATCACTCACCTGTCATCTTCGACGTCGCTGTCAAAGAGAGGCTGCTCGTGTCCGGCTGTGAATTCCCTGAAATCCGCCTATCTGTATGGAATACCTCGACGAGAGGCACGTGAAAATTCCAGAGGAGTTGTGCGGGGTAGACGTGTGCGAAATGATCGCGATATGGAACATGCAAAGGCGAGTTAACAGCTCGTTGCATATCTGGGATTGCGAATAACGCGTATTAAAGGCCCAGGCAGGTTGAGGCGAAACGAACTGGCGTATCTGGTCCGCACAGTGGCGTAGATCATGGGTCAACTCGTGCTCTAAAAATCAGTTTTAGGTGCCATAATGGTCTTTATGGTGATAGGTGAGGCAGAGGTGAGGCAGTGTGTCAGATATATGGAATATCCTGTTTCATCTTACTTCTTCAGTCATTTTTTTTTCATCATTTGCATGCACAAGGATTTGACTTGCTCCTTAGGAACATAGGCTGAGATGCAAGCCTGAGGGGTTCCTTGTCTAGATTAGTCTGCTTCTTTTAAACCTGGGAAACGAAAATGATCAAAACATTCACTTCTACCTACTAATATCACCAGGGCTGTTATGGAAAACGATTAATAGCACTTATTTCATTCAGCCAACTCCAAATTAAAGGAGTAGGGGAAAGTGGGGGAATTGGGAACACTTAATTTCAAGCGCTGAAAAATCATACAAAAAATCAATAGATATTTAAAACTTCCATTAAAAAATGAACTCTGCTTATTTATGTACTAATCGGAAACAAAAAAACTATATAAAATCAACGTTTCCTAAAAAATATCAACGAAAACAAAAAATACTATCGTTTCTATTTACCCGACACCCTATGGGGTAATTGTGAACAGTCCCGAGAGGCAAATAAGAATGAAATGGGATAATTAGAAATGGCACATATCACAAAAGTATCAACTATCCACTGCTTGTTTCTCTCAGTTGCAGCTCAGCCTAACGTAAGCTTTTCGTTTCTTGAATCTTTGAACACACAGCAGGGATATTCACTTTTATATTTCGTTTCGGTCTTCTTTTTATAATTTCTTGGTATCTAGATACAACACAATTCAACGTTAAAATATTTTTGAACTATCAACCAGAGCAGCACAAAAGTGATTGGAAACGCAAGGGATATAAGGGCCGTTCCCAATTACCCACCTGATATCGTTTCTAATTACCCCAAGTTATCAATAGAATTAAAAATGGCTGGCATTCACTTATCCATTTTCTTTCAACTTCAAATCACGTAGGTTTAGAAAACATATAGTACCAGTATGGAATCAACAAAATATGGCACATCTAAATTTCAAAATAAGATAGTTACATCTGTTATAACACACGAAAAAATTATAGTTGAAATGCGAAAACAATTTTTCGACTCGCCGTTACAAGAAATATGCAACTCATCGTCGCAACTTTTGACATAAGCCCTGAGAATCGCTAGATGCATCCGTTGAAAATGTTGAAGACAGGGTCGCACATGAGGAAGTATTTTTTATCTAGCTGTTCCCAATTACCCGCCGTTCCCAATTACCCCACTCTCCCCTAATGCTAATATGTATGTATATTACTCAATTATTTCAGTATCATAAAAAGTAGAAACTTTCTTCCTGGTATTTCTCGTATTTCACTTTACATGTCATTGTGTACATCACTGTTTTTTCATTTTCCCATTAATTATGAATGCACACTCAGTTCCAATCAAGGGAATAGATAAAGCACAATGTTTGAATGGCACCTGAATAACCAATTAAATGAACCAATGAATACGAAGTCGATTCACATCATCGGCCAGTTGCTACTAATTAAAAGTGCTGTTGAAAACAAGAGATCCATAATATAGAGTTTTGATTCCTTAAAATTGAAAACAATAATGTATTTCGTGACGTTTTCTCTGATGAAATTTTGCCGTATCTTAGTATATATTCTTGTTTAGAAAGAGGTAACTTTGATACGGTGATTAGTATACAACATAATTTCATTAAAATCAAGAACGAGTGAACTTTCTGCTTTATACCCGAAATGACATACTGGAGTTCAGGTAGCAGGGGTCAATCAGAAGGCAGATGCTACTTGTGACGACCCCACCCTATATTTATTAGATACGACAAAAATTGATCTCACTTTTGGTTTACGTGACAGTTGCGCAACTGACCGGCTATTAAATGGCATACTCCCCCACTCATGATGATTTATTGCGATGCATTATCTTACGGCAATAAATTTTGTCCATTCTGTTGTCGAATAAAGATCAATTCCCTACTGCACACGAGGGTCCAACCCTGAAATTAGGCCATTAAGATATAACTTTGGACTTTTCAACTCCGAAACTTGCAGTGGAAAATAATGGTCGGATCATTCCTACGACCAAACTCCAATAATTTCAGACTTTGTTTTCTGAATGGAAACTATTATTTTTTGATGCAACCGATCAATTTAATTATGAAATTATGTATGTATGTACGTTAGAATGGATGTTAGAAATTAAATTGCCTCCATTATTCATTAATTAACTCGGAATTATGCGGACAACACTTAACTAACAATAAATCCTTTTATCGATTGGGAATAACTTGAAAAATGGAATCCATTCTTAATTATCAAGGCAAATCAGTCTATTTCGAATTGAATTAATTGTATTGTTGGATATTATGTATAAATTTCGCATTGTTCAGTCAGAATACCATAATTATTCCATTACTAGTAAAGGAATAAACATACTGGTAATTTGGGCTCAAAATTCGAAAATTTATCACATTTTTCAAAAGTACCACTCTCTTATTTGTAGAAATAAAGGCTCCAAAAGCGCTTTGATGAATCGATTAAGAATGAATGTCTCTCGATGAATCGCTGGAAGACCAGCATCCCATTCACGTATCACGCCCAGCAAAACGACAAAAGCGGCACAATGAAAAAATTGGACGACAAGGACCCATAATGGCACAAATAAAGGACATTTTCTGGGGGTTATTAATAGCCGGGGCACTTTTCCACGTAATAATAAGTGAGGGTAAGGCCATTTAACGGTGCAACGAAGCGTGTGCACGGTAAGATGCGAGAGACGACAAATCCAGTGGTGTATTTCCTTTCATGCCGCAACAAATTCATGTCTCCAGGACCTTTTATACGAATTCTATGCAACGCTATGTAATCCTAGAACTTTATCCATTCTACCTGACCGCATAAGCGAAGATATCGAATGCAGGCCAATATTTGAAGACAAACAGCGTCTATATTTATGTCATTGTAATGTCATCGTTGCCGGTATTGTGCTCTGAATATCTACTTGACAAATATTCCAGGTAGTTAGGACGGTAGCTGCAGATGGGTGAAGTATAGATGCCTCGCGGTGATAAGGCGTAATTTTCATGGTTTTGGGTAAAGGTATTCCGTAAAAGATACCTTACATCCGCTGACTCGATTTTGAACATCCAGATCTTAGTCCAAGATGTTGCATGATACAGACGACAATTTATCGAATTTCAGTTTTGAAATAACGGAAAATTCAACACAAAGGATAATTTTTCTGAAAAAAAATTAATTCGAAATTAAAAGGAAAAGACTTCAAAAGATTCTGAATCAGATGAAAAGTATAATACTGTACTTTATCCATCATTAAGAAAAGATCATTTCTATATGTATCTCACCCTATTTACATCATCTACATCAACTCCTGACTTTTAATATTGATATACAGAGTGTTCCTAGAGGAGCTGTACATATTCTTATCAGAGATAGAGTAAGACTAGCTGGGTACGGATTGACTATAAAAAATTAATTTCTGGCTTCTCCTGAAAAGCTACAGGGTGATTTTCGAAATTCTAAATTCTGAGACAATCATCAAAGCCAAACTTATCGACGGAATTTATTGAAACTTGGGAGGTTATCGACACAAGCTGAGATTGAGTCAGGGAGATATCAATTATTTCAATAACTGATTAATCCTCATTCAAAGTGTTCAGGGTGAAAACACCACTTTGTATTTCGAATTTCAAATAGCTGTTTCGATATTAAGAAAGAACCTAAATTAAGCTTTCATGCGTGGTACAACTCAAAGTTGTGACATCTATAATTCTTTTTTCGTGAATTTTTGAAATTGGACAAAGTTCGAAAAATTTAATTTATTATCAGAAACCTCAAGGATCTCCGCTATCAACATCAATATATAAATTTTACTGTTATGATGTGTCCATCAATCCATCTAGGAAACAATATGTACTACAATTTGCTGACGACACAACACTGATAGTACATGAAAAATCATTGCAAAGTTGCATACAAAGCCTGCAAGAACAAGTAAATACCGTCACACTATGGTTCCACAAATGGAGGTTGAAACCAAATCCAACTAAGTCCCAGTTTATCATCTTTGATCACATAATCAACCCAAATTCACCAACTATTAATATCAATGGAGTTAACATAAGACCTTCGCCGACTATAAAATATTTGGGTGTTCAAATAGACAATAGATACAATTTTAATGCCCACACAAAGATGATAAAGAAAAAGACTATCTCCAGAGCCACATATTTTGCTAAAATGACATATAAGAAGCAAGGAATCAACATCTACAATGCAGCAAAAAGACCATTTGTAGGCCATTGATTGAATATGCTCACCCAATATACGCAAACTGCAAATCCAGAGCAATAAAAAATCTGCAAGTTGCAGAGACAACAGCCCTAAGAAAGATAACACGAATGCGACACCCAAACAATGTTCTCCATAATCCACCGAATCAACTCTTATACGAAAAGACAGGAATTGAACCAATAAATGAAAGAATCAAGAGACTCAATATGAAGTTTCATTCTAAACTGATAGAACAGCATGATATAATTATACAATACCACGATGATGGAACGAATAGGACTAAACGAAAACATCCCACACAGACTCTTCTGAAAATGTTGAATACCAACTAAATAATTATTGTATTGTATTTTATATAAAAAAAAAATGATAAATAAAACTGTAAATTTAAAAGGCTGAAGGACCCTAGGTCGATGGCCATTTGTTTAAAGACAATAAAGAACTGTTATATTATATATATATATATATCAGAAACAGAACTGAAACGTGGAAGTATTCGTGAAAAATCATTTGGATAGTCAGGAGCTTTAATGAACACATTTATCAAAGAAATAGAAACAAATGAAAAACATCGAAAAACAATTTTTGCTCGTGGCATTTTCGAATTGCTCTCACAAAATATTTCCATTTTTGGAAAAAGGTACCTACATTTTATCTTCATTCTTCTCCAGAAGACGCAGATGCCACCATCCACTCTTTATGTATTCATTATGTCCGTCTTATCTCAATTCTATCACCAAGAGCCTACCTTTTTTTGTGTATTCTCGCTCTCAGGCCGCATCATAAATATAAACTAATATCGGCCATTAACAGTATCCAATTATGAAATTCCACGATAAAATGGAGCTCGTTAAATCATTCAAATTCCCATAACAAAGAGCCCAGTCCGATCTGGTATCCTTTATCGGAAATTTTTCAACCTAGGCCAACGATACCTTGAGATTTGTTTGGGAAAGTGTATAGATGAGATTCGATAGGATCTCACCCGATAAAAATAAATCAAGGATTCGGCACTCGTGAAACGGTAAGCGTAGGACGTTGATCGAATTATAAATAATTCTTGATTAGTTCGATTGGAATCGATACCAGTAGATAGTGTGAGTTACCGAAGAACATTACAAATTTGGAAGAAACACTCTTCTTCATAGTGGGCATCGCCAAGAAGTGATTTCAGTATTTCATGACAAGACAAGAAAATTTATGTGAATACCAAGATTTTTGGTCGAGAAAACAAAAAATCTCGAAATATCTTGTCTAACCATGAATGAGCTGAAATGTGTGAACAAAATAACATATTTTAACATGAGAAACCTACTTATTTCTATTTATTGCACACATTTTTTGCTAGATAAATATAAATTGAAAAGAATTAATGATAATCTTGTTGAAACTCTAATTGTAATCTAGTTTTACAATTTTTACTTTCAGGCATACGTTTTTTATGAAAACATGGTGAGATTTTGGCTTACCTTTTTATTATTTTCGCTGTTGTTACTTGTGTCCACCTCAGAATTTCGAAAGAACAACAGAATTTCTTTCTGTTAGTATTGCCCCTAGTAGCTCTACCACTATCTTGCATTGGCGAATGCTGCTGCTTTGTCCTTTTAAGGAAAAACTTTCGCAGCTATGGTTTCAGATTCAGATTTCTCATTTTCAGTTTTCACTCGAATTAGTTGATTTAGCTTAAGTTTCACTGATCCTTTTATATTTTTACTTAAACTTACGTTTCTCTCTATTCCTTGTTAGTGAAGATTCTTAATCAAAATCGGATACAAATGGCTCAGCAGACGTTCTGTTTACTGAAGAGTCAATGTCACTTATGGTAACATTGACTGTTCACCAATTTGTCATAATCAAGAGTAAGTATAGAAAGAAGTTGCAATTCAGTCGATTCAAAAGGTGATGACGTAGAAGGTGGCAAACTAAAGTACAATCGACAGAACTAGGTCTGTGACGATAGATAATAGTAATAAAACAAGTTTAAAAGTGTGTTATGCATGAAAAGCAATGAAAAATTCGCCGGGGAATCACCATTTACTGTGTCACTGGTTAATCAAGAAATTTCAACATCTTGAAGACAAGACAAGATTCAGAACGTCAAAAAGATGTCAAGATAAGATTTTTGTTTATTTCTTGACCTTTTCTCAAGACAAGATAAGAAGTCAATCATCAAGACAAGAATTCTTGTTATAATTTGTTTGAAGCGTTGTTTGATGGATATAATTTACAGTGGGAGCAGTTGATCAAAGACAGTTTTGTTGTTGTGAATATATGCCTTATTCACCCTGTAGGTGGATATCATGCTGACATTAGAGGTGAACACCACCAAAATTTTTCCAATGGACCTTTCGCTCTCATAGAATGTTTGCTAAATTTCATTTCTGTCACAATTGCGGTTTCTCAGAAAAAAATCAAAATTTCTTCAGAGGTGGCGTCTTCAGTAAAGAGGGGCTGATCAAAAAAAATCCTTTTATATGAAAGACCCACACTATTTTTTAACAAGGAATCACCATTCAAATTAGTTTGAGAAGCTCGTCGTTATACAGGGTGCGCGATAGATAATAGGCCCCATCCTATCTCTCGCATTCACTCCGTCATGCATACCTACCTATAGGGGTGCACGGGATCAAAAGAAGTACTTCGTGACCATCAATTTACATTTCAGTGTTACATACCATATTCGGTCTCGCTCGGCCAGTCTCCATTGTTGCAGGGATGTGTTACATTTATATTTACACCTCTACATTGCTTTGTTATAAGCAATTTATTACATTATTGTAATATAATGCAGTGAGCTCCGGTTTACCGTAGAATTATCACCCAGAGTGCAGTAATTTTTACGCCCATTATATTCTAATAAAATCGAGGAATGGGGTTTGAGTGCTCGAAAGTTTTTTAGCTTCGAGCTTTGTATGCGAACTCGATTTATTCGAGATAAGCGAAGAAATTGTATTATGAGCTGGATGTCACCTTTCAACAATTGATTTCGATGAAGCTGACCTTCTCTGTCGGTAATATATTATTACCTCTTTCTAATGTAAGATCATAGTGGCCTGGCTGCCATCAAACGCATCCACCCCGTAACTCACAACCCGCCAATATCCCACCACCATAAGTCCATTTAATTAAGCAGAAATTAGCCCATATATCATGGCATACCTGGACCCAGCCTGCCCATAAATACGTCCCGTTGAAATTTGCTGAATCCCAACCTGTTAACTCAACCTGTCGCATCCGTCTAAGTTATACAGCAACTGCACTGGCTGCAACAAGCCAGCGATTTAATATGCAAGAAAAATAAATCTCCAATGCACTGCCTTCCCGAGGCCTTATAATTAGTGGTTTTTAAACAATGCCCCGGGTTTTATTCTCTCTGTCTTTCACTCTCCCATATTTATTTCCTTCATCCGCCATATTGTTGTGGACTTATTCTTTTGTTGGCGAGTACTGTCGTTCCTCTCGATCGGATTTTGTTCTGTCGGACCACGTCAATTTATTGCGCATCTTTGGGCGATGTCAGGTTCGTGTTTTTTTAAAGATCGCTGACGTTTTGTGGGAGTTATCCTTGGGGTCTTTCGAGTGGTTGAAATATTGAAGGTTCTCCTTATTCTAATAACTCTTGTCTATTTCAACATGAAATACCTATTTCTAACTATTGCACACAGTTTTTGTTAGAAAAATTCAAATAGAAAATAATTAATGATACCTAATCTTGTTGAAACTTTAATTGGAATCTACATTTGCGAACTTTACTTTCAGGCATATACCTTTTCATATTTATGAAAACATGGTATAATTTTGGCTCTTTTATTACTTTTGCCGTTGGTACTTATGTCCACCTAATTTTCGAAAGAATAACAGAATATATTTCTGTAAGTGTTGCCACCAGTATTAGTCGAAGTCGCTTTAGTTTTACTGATCATTTTATATTTTCATTAAATTGCTTGTTAGTGAATATTCTGAGTCTGAATCAGAGACAAATACCTCAGCGGACGTTCTGTTTACTGAAGAGTCATTGTCACTAATGGTGAAATAAGACTATACCATTAACCGTATAAATAAAGATTTCAAATAACTACAACTTTTGTGCCAAAACGCAGTTATTATTTAAATTGCACAAAGCATTTCTCCTAGCAGTTTTTTCACATGATTTTCCACTATGGTTCTGAGACGAAGTTACCGCAAGGAAAACGACCAATAGAGGAAAGACGACAAGCATATCTAATCGATTCCCAGACTGTGCATTGACCGCTTTTCGCTAGCTTGTTTGAGCAGGCAAACAAGCAACCACGAAATCGGTTCTCCAAACATTATAATAAATGTGGAGCATCCCATAAAGGGGAAAACCGTGTAGGTACTTTATAGTTTAATGCAGGATTGCGGAATATATCTTGGTAACTTTTGCTCACCATTCCTAAGGACACAATATCTAATATAAGGTATAATAAGGTCCCCATGCAGCCGAATGGCTCTATAATTCGGGATTAAACTCACAAAATATTAAACGGATTTTTATGCGGTTTTCTCCAAATGATAGAATGATTCATGAGGAAGGTTTAGGTGTATAATTTGTTGAGGTTTTTTCCCGGGTTTTGTATGAATCGATTGAGATATGACCCTTAGATTTTTTAAAATGTCGTTATCCAACCGTTCCTTTTTGACTTTGATGGTCCGCCACGAGTAAACTATAAGAGATAGAGAAAAATGGTCAACTACAACTTTGTAGCGCACGAAAAGTTCTACAAAAAAGTCCGCGATGTCTCATATCTAACTTTCAAGGATAACCCATAATAATCAGTTTAACATTGTGAATTCATTTCAAAATATTGTTCCATTTGGAGAGATCTTTTGACTATCATCGAATCAATTCATATAGGAATGAGTATGACCATCATTTTCGGCATTTATTCCTGATGGAAAATGCCCTTTACAGCATATTCTTTCAACGAACATTTCGCGAGATATGGCAGGTTGAAGAATGGCAATTTTAGGCGAGAAATGATATTCATCGCTTTGCACCTTAATGTAAGGGGTGAGGTATTATGGTGCATCATAGAATCTGCGTCTGCGTGAATCGGCATCGAATCGAAAAGTTAAGCTAGTATTTTCACGGTAGATCAAATTGTGTCATAAGATTGGAAACAATTTATCGAATACCTACTGTTTATTTTTTATTTTGAGGTTTGTGGTTGTCGTGGACATTGGTCCTGATTCTTAGACCCTCAACACTAAATAGTGAGTCTCGAACAACCAGCCAGATCGAAACTGTTGTGAATCATTCATCGTCCAATAAAAAGCGTCGACGGTGAGACGAAGACACTATGAACAACCGTATTAAATTCCTCCGTACGAGAAGCAACGACTTCCAATAAGTAACAACTAAGAGTCTCGCAAATCGATACTGTCGTTTCTCGTTTCGCTCTCGAAGAGTCCGTCTCTGTTACTTTTTAGGTTATGTGTGCACAAAGGGACGTGAACATTTATCGATATGGAAAGGGGCGGAGTCATAACCTATATCAAGGCGGAGATTATAAGCGTACAACAAGTCACTTTTATTTATGAAGATATTGCTCCTCCTACCTGTCATAATCGGTATAGCGTTTGGTCCTTCGACTCTTCATCATCTTTGCGCCTGCTCTGTTCCACTTCTTTCCCCTTAATATCGTCATCCCCACCAGGTTTTCATAACTCACTAATAAAGGAACCTATAACCGGGTATTCATATTTCGACCATTCGTGGAGCAGGTTCTTCGGCGCATAACTTGGCGACGAAGAGGGGCACCTCTCCCTTCTAATTCGAGTGAGAGAGTCATGCGTTATGATGTATATTCATATTCAGTTTGTGTTGGGTTTCCGGCGTGAGTGGAACGTTTAGGTTAGGAATATGTGTTGTGACCTTGCCGATATGGGAATACGTTGCTAGTGGTTACAGTGACGGTGTGCATCATGTGGCTCAATTTGTTGTGGTTGCTTAGAGGTTAGAGTCGATTGATTTTTGTTTGAAGACTAAGAAAAATTTTGAAATCGTCTTTATCTCTTTGGTTTGTTTTTCCCACGTTTCGGACGTACACTTGCCGTCTTCAGGGTGGGCTTCCATTTTTTAATTTTCTAATGAGCTGGTAATGAATCTATTGGACAATGGCTTATATGGCTGAAATTTTCAGGGTAGGGTGGGGGACGAAACGCTTTCCCTACTGAAAACTGATAGATAAGTTTAGATGATTTGGTTGATGATGGTTGATGGTATTCCTAATTTATTGTCTGAATTTTATTTATTTCCCCCTACCCTTACGCGTACCTGCCATTGCTGATATCTACTTGAGACCTTCGCAGGTTTACCTACAGAAATTTCAAAAAAACTGATTTTTGACTAGTGTAGAAAACAATAGATGAAATAATCCATAATTGATTCACTCTTGACTTTGCTAACCATCGTGTTAGTAGTACATAGCTAGGGAAGATGAATTGTGTGTCCTATTCTGCTTGGCAAGATGTTTCATCCTCTTCAAAGGCAGCAAGGCTCATCGTTGTAGGCAAGAAAGCACGAATATTAATTATGTACATTTCTAGCCTATCATAATTTCCATAAATATGTAAATTAATGAAGACAGGGAAGCGTTTATTACAATTCGTATTTGACGGATTCGTTACTATAAACTTTGAGAGTTTGTTTTCAAGGGTTAATACTGTATCCAAAATATAATGGATAAAAAAGAAGATATTGAACATGGCACCTCAAAATTTCAGCCTTCTCTGGTCAAAAGACTACGAGCGGCCACTGATCAGAGGCCAGCTTGCCTCAGAAGTCTAGGAAGATTCTTCCATAGTGAATCTGAACCTTTATAGGTATATGATACCATCTGGGGTCATATTTGTGAATAACCTTAGGCAATCGAAAAGTTGGTGAACATACTCTACTCAATAAATACGAAAAACGAAACGAAAAACAACACAAAATCAAATGATATACATATAATCAAGAATCGACGCAAAGAACGATAATAATATCTGTCTATTTTTTTTGCAGACGGACCCAAACTCCTACCAGGCTTACCGAAAGTCCTCATGTGTCAACGATGTCAGGAGCAATTCACAGAAATCCAGGAATACCTAACGCACAAGGAAGAATGCGACAGAAAAGCGGTGAAACACGATGATCCCGCCCATTCGGACCCTGAAGACATGGTGGTGTCCGAAGATGACGAGGAGGAAGAGGAAAACGGCGGTAAGAAGTTGGAGAGGATGAGGAGGCACAGACAGGACGCAGCCAACAACAACAGCGTGGAGGAAAACTCCCCGTCTCCCCCAGAAGAAAATACACCTCCCATCGCCTTCCCCTTCGCTCCTGCAGTAGCCGGGCATGTTACTCTGGAAGCCCTACAGAACACCAAAGTGGCTGTGGCGCAGTTTGCCGCCACCGCTATGGCCAACAATCCGGATAACGAGGCGGCCATGCAAGAATTGGCCGTCTTACAATCCACCCTGTTCACTTTGCAACACCAGCAGGTTCTCCAGTTGCAACTGATCAACCAGTTACAGAGCCAACTGCAGATCGATAGACCGAAAACTGTTGACAGTCCGGTGTCGTCGCCGCCTAGTGAACACGAACGCGTGAAGAGCGAACCTCCGCCGTCTCCCCCAGAACCGGAGAAATCCAGGGAACCGTCTCCGATGCCGGTGGAACAGCCACCAGTTTCCCAGCCGCTCCAAGCCTCCAGTATGATGACGGAGAAGATGACTGAGGCGATCGCCAACCAGCCGCTGCCGCCACAGATACAGCCTCCGATGTGTTCCATATCCTCATCGCTCGCGTCTTCGATCATCACCCATAATAACGAACCCCCACCGTCGCTTGACGAGCCTAACACCCTGGAGATGTTACAGAAGAGAGCACAAGAAGTATTGGACAACGCGAGCCAAGGGCTTTTGGCCACGAACCTGGCCGACGAACTCGCGTTCAGGAAGAGCAAAGGGTCTTTATCGCCTTACGATTCAAAGGGAAGAAACGAGCCGTTCTTCAAGCATCGGTGTAGATATTGTGGTAAAGTTTTCGGTTCAGATTCAGCGCTACAAATACATATCCGATCCCATACGGGAGAAAGACCCTACAAGTGCAACGTTTGCGGTAGTCGGTTCACCACCAAAGGTAACCTTAAAGTTCATTTCCAAAGACACAGTGCCAAGTTTCCTCATATCAAGATGAATCCGAATCCTGTACCGGAGCATCTAGACAAATATCATCCTCCCCTCTTAGCGCAGCTTGGTCAACAACCAGCTTTATCCCCGGGAGGACCAAATCATCCACCACATTTGGGTTTTCCTCCCGCACATCCGTTTCCCCCTAGTACTCTGCCTTTATACAGACCTCCAATCCCTCCGCCCGAGATGATAAGCGCCAGTAGACTGTTACCGTCACCTCAAAGACCTCAGGATCCGCACAGACTCTTCCCGCCTCATCCGTTATTCCTGAAGAGGGAAGAGCAAGAAGCCCCGGAAAATCTATCCAAACCCCCAAGATCTCCATCACCTCCGAGAAACTCATCAAACACGGAGCCTCGAAATCCCGAAAAAGAGGACGCTGATCATCAAAATGATAACGAGAACGACGATTTTGCGTCGAAAAAAGAAACGAACGAAGCCGAAAACGAAACTGAGCACCAAGATATGAGGTTTCCCTCGCCAGGGGCTTACGATGACTGTAGTTCAGATAGCGACAACGAGGAAATGAGAGAGAGGAGAAGTCCATCAGCTGATGAAAACAACGTCAATATGCAGGATGAACCAGAGAACCTTTCCCATAGAGCGAGCAACAGCATGTCCGTTCCTCTGAGCATAAGCACAGGTCAAAGGTTACCAGGCAACTTTTCGTTTGGGCAGGGAAATTCACCACCGAGCAGTGCGTCATCCGGGAGCTTAGGGCATTTTCCAACAACTCCCTTAGCGGATATCACCAAGGATCCAGCTATATACACTAACTTATTACCCAGACCAGGTAGTAACGATAACTCTTGGGAAAGTTTGATAGAGGTTACGAAAACTTCCGAAACCAGCAAATTACAACAGTTGGTGGATAACATAGAGCATAAACTGTCGGATCCAAACCAATGCGTGATTTGCCATAGGGTGTTGTCTTGTAAGAGCGCGCTGCAGATGCATTATAGAACGCATACGGGCGAACGACCTTTCAGATGTAAAATCTGCGGTAGAGCCTTCACCACCAAGGGCAACCTCAAAACGCACATGGGGGTACACAGGGCCAAACCGCCGATGAGAGTGCTCCACCAATGTCCAGTATGTCACAAAAAGTACACGAACGCTTTAGTCTTACAACAACATATCCGTTTACACACCGGCGAACCCACTGATCTCACCCCAGAGCAGATTCAAGCTGCTGAAGTTAAGGATTTCCCATCGCCGGGTGCTTTCCCCAACCTGCCCAACCCTATGAACCCCTTTATGAGTCAAGGTTTCAACGTTCCTGGCTTGTCGCCACTTGGTCACATGCCGCTCAACATGAAATACGAGGTTAAACACGAGAAAGAAGGAAGATCTGAGCATGAGAGCATGGATGATGATGATTACGACGATGATGACATGAGCAACTTCGATCAGAATATGAGCCAGTTCAGTTCACCTCCACCGGGTGATGTCCAGCAGAACCAAAACGTACCTACAAGCATCGCCATGGCTTCCAACCTTTCCACGAGCGGTCTGAGCATGTCTGCCGAGGATTTGTGTTCCAACAGGACCACAAATTCCACCCCCATGCAGAACGGGGAGAAGTCTCCGATGCAGTCTGGAGTTCAGAGTCCGGGAAGTGCGTCGCCCAACCAACAAGCTCCAAACACACCCGTCCACCAGGTAAGATCGCATCTTCGAGGTGTCTCCGACGTTTCTAACTGTCTTTGTTTCAGATTCCAAGACCTCCATCGTCTCAGCAAGCGCCCAGTCCGGCGCCCTCTGATTGCAACTCTTTGGGTGCTCTAGATCTCACACCACGTACAAACCAACCACTCATCACAAGTCCTGGACCGAGTCCTGGTCCAGCGCCGTCGATATTTTCCGCATTTGGACTTCTCCCTCCGGGCCAGAACAGCAGTCCGCTGATGTCATCGGCTTTATCCTCTCTAACATCTTCAGTTCTCACGTCTACAGCGTTCAGCCCTCTGAGACTCGCGGTAGGACCACCAGGTAAATTTGCAATTCACGCTCTTTATGGTATCTTGTATTCCATGCTGAAGGTCTTGATTTCAAATCTGAAGGGTACAACCCAAATTTGCAGAACTCTTGTTCAACTAAGATATAAAAAGTTTCTAAATTGCTGGGAAGTCGAAGCATTGCTGGAATGTTGTATAAGAAATAGAGCGTTGAAAAAACCATTTTTACACATGTGTTCTACCTTCTAGGCCGTGGGAATACAACCTGCAACTTGTGCTTCAAGACCTTCGCTTGCAATTCAGCGTTGGAGATCCACTTCAGGAGTCACACGAAAGAGCGTCCGTTCAAGTGTTCCGTCTGTGATAGAGGGTTCTCAACAAAGGTGAGTTTGCTTCTTGGCTTCAATTTCCATTAAGTACCTTCATTCGATCACCGAGAAAGCTCTACAGTCGTTCGTGGTATTCGAATTTATCGAACCAAGCTCCCAAATAATGGACCACTATCGAGATAAGACAGTCTATATGCTTGACCACCGTAACCTATACGCGATTAAACAACTATTTCGATCAATAAATTTTTTTGACGATTTATCTGGGTTCACAGACAAAATGTGGGACGTCTGAGGACCAATTAGTCGACTCTGTCGAACTTGGAAATATTCGAATATTGTTCCGGTGAATTTATGGACTGATGCATCAACAGGATACTTTGTTTATCGTTTCGGAAAGGGAAAGAATAGATAAAAGCGGTATTCTCAATCAAAAATAGACCACTTAGACATCGACATAAGTTATTGCTGGCCAGGTGCCAACGTGTTTAATCTGCTATACGGCGACAAGTCTATTGTGTCTGAAAATAGCTGGCTCATTTCTGAATTCAATCATCTCAGTTCTGTTGTCTCGTGAATGCTTAATGACATAGAGCTTAGGCATCTGAACTTTTCTTTCGACGCCGGGTTCGAGCGATGCCAATGTGTACAATCGAACTAACCAAATACATTTGGAGCTGGTGCGGCTAAAAATACGGGATTGTCGTCTCAGAATGTTCAACTTTGCCTCTGTCCTGAGAAGCGGCAGTCGGCAGTTCGGAAAACAATTTTTTTGGTCATTATTCCTAATTATAAAGCCGAGACGTGTGGTTCACAGAACCAACAGAAGATCCCCTTTTCTGGATAACTATTCGAGTACCTTATGCATAATATTGCACTTTTTCCTGAATCAAATAGTTATTTTTGCGGTTTAAATACAAATTTTATGTTATACTACACTTTATTCTTAAATTGACTAGGAGCTTCTCTTGTATCATCTCAATTTCGAATTCAGACCCACATAGTAAACTTCATACAAAATTTCCTACATGAAAATTGTATTGGGAATAGTTAAACTCTTGTGGAGCCACCATAGGCGTCGATAACTTAACCTCAATTACCATCCCCGTTATCGACACCTTTGGGGACCTATGACTTCCAGTCGAAGAACCTTTGAAAGGCTGTTTAACGATTATGAAGCTGAATCTACCTGGAAGTTAGATCAACTAGCTGAAATCTGTCGTTTAGTCGTGTGCATCTGTTTAGATGCACTCACAGAATAAATAACACTAGTTTTCAAAAATTCGCATTCGAATATGGCATCATGACCTGAATTCCAAAATGAGAAAAAATCATTGTTCACCGAGTCTCCAACCTCTATGATGTTGTGATACTAAACGTGTATATTTCAGGAACCCTGCATGTGCAGGCAGGGGCGTATCCAGGATGAAGCAGAAGGGGCAGAAAGTAAACGAAAATCTGCCCATCACAAGTCCATACATCCTTCAGTTTTTCCGCTACCCATGACACCTGGATACGCCTCAAATTGGATGCATATGGCGGTAAGCCCGCCAAATATCAATTCCAACATCAAGGATAATTTCTCTATTTTCACAGGGAAACATGAAACAGCACATGCTCACCCACAAGATCAGGGACATGCCCCAGCACATGTTCGAGAACAAGCCGCAGACGATGAAGGAGGACTCCATGCCCTCTTCTCCTCAAGTACTGTCTTCGCGGGAGGTTCCACCTCCTCCACCTCCACCGGTGAAGCAGGAGCAGCACGTCAATCCTCCTGAACATATCGAGCAACCCCCACAGCAGCAGCCAGTCAAGAGGGAGCCTTCTGAAGCTGAGCTACCCCTGCCGAAGAGGCCACCAAGTGAGTTTGAATGAATTTTAGGGTCTACGCCCTGGTTCAACATCTGAAGAAATGGAACCGTTTTGGTTGAGAATTATTCCAAATTTAACTTTTGAGTTTCAAAAAATTGAGATATTGAAAGTGCCTTCAAGAAGCATTTACCTACAATCAGCATCATTAAACGATTCATTCAAGTGTAAAGGACTTGTTTCTCTGCTATCTTTTGATTGATATCTAGAGAAACTGTATTTATTGGTCCATTTTTGTTGTTTGAAGAAAACTCTGTTGATAGAAAGTGTGCATCCACAAAATATAAACATAAATCTCCAGTCGAAAAATAATGAATACAGTTCAAGGTAGGGCCAAAATAAAATGTATTGGAAGAAACGGAAGTCAAGAAGTCCAAGAAGAAGTAGAATTGTCCACTGTATCAAATGAAGTTCGAAATGATTTGAGACATGATAATAGAATTGCAAGAATAAGAGGCACTCTTTGAAGGTGCCTCTTCGATAAGTATAGGATGATCTTAGATTAGGTTTGATCCCAATCTCTGGTAAACTTCAATGTCGTTTGATTTTGATCAATTCAGGGTATGCAGAGTATAAACAGTCTAGTTGAAAAACTGTTGAACCAAATGGGGCGAACATAACATGAGGTTACTTTCAAAATTTCAATCATGTCTTACCATTTTTGCGATCATGAACCAGATGGCGGTGTAAATACCAGAGAGGGCGATTTTTAACAATATCGTCATCGCTTGCACTAACTTTGCTAAAGGTTGAGGGTTCATGTGTGCCTTGTGTGTTTTCGCAGGCTTGCAGTCTAACAAGCATTTATGTCACGTGTGCAATAAGAACTTCAGCTCCAGTTCGGCGTTGCAGATACATATGAGGACCCACACAGGAGACAAGCCGTTCAGATGTAGCGTATGTCAGAAGGCTTTCACAACCAAAGGAAATCTCAAGGTAAGCAACTTAATGCTTGATGCTTAACTAATGCGACTAACTTGGCTATCATCCTCTGAGATAATTTAACATTGAATTCATGGAAAAGTCTGATAAGGAAATGATTGGCATCGCTATCAGCGGTTTTTGATTGTTGCTGTATCTGGATGAGGCTTTGGAAGTTTATTTTTGCTTATGGCTTGCTCTTTTTCAGGTTCACATGGGTACCCACATGTGGAGCAACGGCGCGTCGCGACGCGGTCGTCGCATGTCCCTAGACCTCCCACCCATACCCATGACGCCAAAGGATTCAGAATTTCTACAGCGGAGGCCAGATCTTTTCTATCCGTATCTACCGGCGCCATTCCTTAACGGCATGCAAAAGGTTAGTTAAATTCTTCAAATTTTTCAGTACAAGGGCTCCAAATTTGGCAATCTTCAATTGTTCACCTCAAAATGAAACGTTGAAAACCTAACCGAAGCCTTCTCTTCCAGCTTAACGAGATGTCGGTGGTTCAGAATAACCAGAATGGTCTCAATTTGGCCGCCAAATACGGTAACCTCCTGAACTTCGGCTACCCTCCGCCAGAGCCCCTCAGATCTCAGAGCGGGTCCCCGGAAAGGGGCCCGGAAAGGCCGCCGAGTAGGGAGGGCCCGGAGTCCCGGAGCCTGTGGGACCTGCACTTCGAGCGGAAGGCAGCGAGCGAGAGTTCCAGGGATGATCTCCTGCCAGCCTCCAGAGAAGGTTTGGCCGCGTAGGCAGAACTAGCCGTTCCTAAATAAACTAGTCTTCAAACGGATTTGGGGCAATGATTACTGTGATATATCAATCAGCAACACTGTGCGACAATTAGCTTTTAAGTTTTTCCGCGTGGGAAAGGATTCATCGTCATTCGTTTCGATCTGCCCAATATATCATTTTTCAAAGTGGAGATATTTTTGGAATTTGGGAATCCCCGCGGGAAAAACATCCTCTGTTTTGTGTCCACCATAGTGTGCTGTTCTTAGAGTTACTCTTAGGCCTATACTTTGTATGATACTGAATAGCTAAATGTAAAATGTACATTAAAAATAGACTTAGAACCGTATAAATATCGTTCGCTGTGTTAAGGAGTGCATAAAGGGCGCCAGTAATTAGCTTTACACTTTGTAAATAAAAAAGAATGCAGGATATCTGATGCACTGTACTATTATCAAACTTAAATGTTGTCTATGTGAAAAATGGACATTTATCAAGGACGTGCGGTTATAGTTTGTAAATATCACAATGTATATGAGACTGTTTAATATTAATTGATGTATGCTTGACAAGAACCTTCTTCCCCAAGTACAAACAGATCCCCTCTCATCTCGATATATTTCTATAAATCCTACATACTCTGCTCGATTTACAGCCGGATCTGAGGCGATCTCATCTCAAATGATTAACCTATTTATCACGATGAAAATATATCAGTGACATCGAACAGAGCATGTATGACCAGTAAAATATCGAATTGTGTAAATGTAAGTAAATCTGAGATGTTTTTATTTAAGAATGAATGTACAAATATTTGTAACTGGTAAGTTGAATTATCTATATGTATTTATAAACTCGTAAATGCCAGTTAAACTCTGTTTAATTATAAAATAAATATTTATCACAGATACTTGACTTTTGATGTTCTAACCCAAGGTGATCGATTTTCCAGATATAAATATGAGAATTAATGATTTGTATTAATTTCGAAATACGCAACTGGATGAGAAGGAAGCAGTAGGAGTAGTTTTGAATCTCGAATTGAAAGCTAGAAACTGTTGCTCTTACCTGTGCGAACACGTGTTTGGGATTTTTCAATATCTTCCGTTTTTTTTGACAGATATTTCCGCGTTTATATCAAAATAAAAGAAACGAATTTCTTATATCACCTTTATTTCCATACCTCTATGAGTCAAGTACCCAAAAAACTTCACAATAAAATAACAGAAATGTAAACAGTCAATTACGAAACTTGATTCAATTGGGACATCAAATAATGGAATATCCCTAATATCAAGAAGGAAAAAGACAAAGGAAACCAGCCAGCTTTCAACCAAGCCCAAAATGTTAACCTGCAAAAAAAGTTCAGAACAATAATTTAACATATAATAAAGGTAAAGAAAGAACAGATCTTTTCATAATTTTTAATACTGAAGTTTTGGAATCGACGAAGACACAAAAATGCATTTTATGTTTTGAGACTTGTAGATTTCAGAATTCATAGAGGACATATACAAGAAAAGTCCAAAAATTTAACCTAGAAATCGATTTGTTGTAGTGTTATTTTGCGTTTCTTTTCTTCCCAGAAAAGGATACCTCCCGGTAAGAGGTAGGTATCTACATCTACTCACTCCAGAGAAGAGTTAAGAGTTATAATTCTTCGAGATTAGACATAGGTTTAGCGCAGGAAATGGGGAGCAAGAGTACATCAAAAATACATACTCGTAATCCTTTTCTGGTTCCATGTAAGGACTGGGTAGATCCATCAATCCAGATCTCACAATAATAACAGGTTTCAAAGGTCGATCTTCAACATCTCTTTTTACGTGTTCGATTATGTGGACTACTTCTTGACCTTTCACCACCTCAAAAAACAAGTTAAGATATTTACCATTCAAATACATATTTTTCTCCTTACTTTGCCGAATACCACATGTTGTCCATCCAACCATGGGGTGGCCATGGTGGTAATGAAAAACTGACATCCGTTAGTGTTTGGACCAGTATTTGCCATACTGATCATTCCAGGGCCGGAGTGCTTTATTATGAAATTTTCGTCCTCAAATGTGTTGCCATATACGCTTATTGTACCTGATCCATTTCCGAAAACAATATCACCTCCTACGATCATAAAATCATATAATTTTCGAAGCGCACTCACACAAAAATGTCTAATTAAATGTTATTACTACCTTGTATCATAAATCGGTCGATAACACGGTGAAATGGCGAGTTTTCATAAGTTTTTCCTTTAATTCCTTGCATTGCAATTGTTTTGAAGTTGAAAACTGTTTTTGGCACAATTTCACCAAATAGTCCGATTAAAATCCTACCTATAGATTTGTTGTCATGTTCGATATCAAAAAAGACTTGTTCAGTCACCTTGTATTCTTGTCCCTGAAAAATTGTGAACATATATAGGAATCCAAAAAAAAAATATTATAACATAATTAGGTACATAATATATTGTTTTTTTATTATAGACATACCTCAACAATAGCGTCAATAAACAAAATTATGACCAAAATACATGATTTTGAAGCGAACATGTTGTATTATGAACCAATGAAATAATCCTAAGAATCAATACATAACTAATCTAATAAAAAATCTTGCGTTTGTGACACGTTTCTTGTTCTGGTATGTTGTATTTAATTTCTTCTCTGATACCTATATGGGGAGGCTTCAATTATCAATTAATAATTTGGAAGATTAAGTATAAAAGAATATTATTACTCTTTATATTCAAAAGGTTGTGTTCTCAAGAGAATCATTCATTAAATTTTAAATTTGTAATGAAATTTCGAAACTAGGTCTTCTATACTCGAGAAACTGAACTAATAATTCAAATTTGCTAGAATTCGTTCTTTAGCTTTGAGATTTTAGTAGAAACCTTGTTGAAATAATCAGCAGTTCACTTTCAATTCAACAGATGGCTGACCAGTCATTAAGTGAAAGTTTATTTTTTATTATGATTTAAGTTAGGTTATGATATTTGACGTTTTCATTTTCTTAACAAAAAAATTTACATGCAAAAGTAACAATGAACGAAGAAATCGAGGAAACAGAATTTTATCAACAGGATTTCACCACTGCTTCTGAATGGGAAATATTTATTTCACGTATAGAAGAAATTATCAATCAGTGGAGGGTAGACGATTTGAAAGAAACACAAAATAAAGAGTGCATATGGATAACAAAATCTGAAAAACTTATGTTTGCTGATGTGGAATTCGAATTCTTGTATTATGAGAAAGTCAAAAAAACTGAACCTCCCTGTGAAGACACGAGCAATAGAAAGGAAAGATTCAAAATTGAGAATTCTATAGATTTAAGACATGAATTCCACTTATTTGATGAAAGTTTATGCCACTCTCATTCCCTAATATATACTTGGTATGGAGTTGAGAAATATTTCGTTTTAACAACCACTGGTAACATTGAAATAAATTCAGAAAGCAAAATAAAAGTTTTGTTGAGCTCCTTAGTAATTGCAGTTAGCAATTTAAATTGTCATATACCAGCGTTTGTACAGATTAGAGAAAAATGGCAACGCTTATATTTAGGAGTACATCAAAATGAACGATTCAGAACAAATTTCTCAATGGTTCACTTAAAAAGAATCCCACTAAACTGTCGGTATCTTTCAGATCTGATTCAAATGTTCTTACAGAAAGTTAAAATTTCCCATGTTACCAATACAGTCTGTTGTGGAACTCAATTCACTTATGATTTGACAGATTTTGGGAGTAGTGTTTGGAAACAGGATATTTTCTCACTTGATAATGATAATTTAGATGTGAAATCTTTATATCGTTTGCCATTTGGTGTTGCTGTAGATCCAATAGCTACATTGAAATTAAAAGGCTCATGGTTGAAGCAGCCAAGCACTGCTATTGGAGAATATCAATTTCGTTCAGTATTTGAAGGAGACAGAGCGAAAAATTGGTCCATTTTAGTAGAAGATGCCGAACCACCTGTTTGCCTTTTGTCTGACTGCTTGAATGATTATGTCAATTCACTGAAGAATAACTCAACCATTCAAGATATCCTGGCAGAACTCAGCTTTGATTCCTTGGTAGAAACAAAATCTTCAACTATTTCATCAATTTTAGGAAGAGCTGCTAGGAATTCACTATCAGGAGCTCAAAAGTTAACGAGTACTATTCCAGAAAATGTGTTGGTCGCTATTTTGTATTATCTATTTCCGGATGCAGATACAAGAGAGTCAGAACCAAGTTATCCTTATGATAAAAAGGGCGAGAATAACTTAGATGAGTCAAAAGTAAGTATCCACTTAGCATACATTTTTTTTCAACACATATAGGAATTTTCAAATGTTCCTCAGTGTAGTACTTATCATTCAAGTACCTTTACTTCTTGATTTCAGAAATTCCTCAATGTCAACAAGGAATGCAAAGGATTTAAAACCTGTCCTTCTGATTCCCTCCTATGGAGGTTTTGCATTATTTCAGCAGGCTTATTGAATTCTTCTGGATTTAGAGCTTTTGCACAAATATGGAATGAATTCATTCAGGAAATGAGGTATAGATGGGAGATGAATATCTTCATACCAGGGTAAGTGAATAATTAAATCAATACATAAACTTTTTATTTACATTTTATAAGTTTATGGGGAAGGTAGAATGGAACAATGTAATGCTGTTATCTTATTAAATAGAGATTAATATGGTATTCTTTTTGGTATACCTTTCAATACTGCATATTCACAAAATGTATCTTATGTAGGTGCTTATTTTATCTATGAAAGTGTCTGACTGAAACAAAAAATTTGCTTGGTTGCATCATTTAATGTTTCAATATTTAATTCAGATGAACAACATCTTGTCCATCTGAAATTTATTACTTACTGCTCCAATATCAAGTGTACATAAACATATAATTTTTTCAGTCACTTTCAAGAAAATGCCTAAGAAAAATTATGATTCAGACTTGATAGTGGAGCAGCTAGAAATAAAATTTCGTTTTGAAAATTAAGAAAGCAACTGCACAATGAGTATTATTTCGTTTACCTAGAATCTACTATATACAAAAACAATACTTATGATATGAAAATTTTAAAGTTAATTTTCTCAGTTTAAATTAATTAAGAGTATACAAAACAATAATTTAAGTTACTCAAATTCACAAATACTATTGTGAAATATCATTAAGTATTAGAACCCTCAATGATATAACTGAACTATACCCTATAATAATCAGTCAAATTTACAATACCAACAAAGGTATTTTCATTTGAATAAATATTTTGAATTGAATTCTATTCCAGCCTCCTTCAACTTGAAGAAAACAGACGTATTGTGCAATTAAAACTCGAAGTTCATGATAACCCCATGATTTTTTCAAAGGAATTTTCCCAATGTTTATTGTTATCACATCACATTCTGGTTTTATTTTTTTTATTAACTTCTCCATTATGCCATATCCTTCCATTCAAAGTGGAACAAGTCCATTTCTTGTCGTTGGATTTCTGGCCATGTATATTTCCATATCGTGATCTGTCCAGTTGTCCGAGTTATCACAATAGTTGTTCAGCGTGTGAGTTGATCCAGCGATGCTGTATCTGCTGCTCGGCCGATTGTGGTCTCTGGACCTAGACCTAGGTCTCGATCTCCTAGTCGACGAAGCTACCGATTGAGCTGGACCCAACCTAGTGGATAATCTATCAGATTGCATGGCTAGAGATTGACGGGACTGGCGTAGATCTAAAATATAGGGGTGTTAGTAACACAATTGTGCATGAATGGTATGTGAAGTGGCAGGTTATTCAATTAATTGATGAAATGATTGATTATTCAGACGAGTTAAATATCAATGTAATACCTGAATGAAAACGGTATATGGAGGTACTTAATGGTTCAATAAACTATTACAATATTACAGTATAAATTGTCGGCAATGCAGGATTTATGTATATGTAAGTTATACAAGATTAAGTTTGGGGCCTTGAACAAATTGTTCTTTGTCTTTATAAACTCTGAATCCGATCATTGCGCCTGCATATGTTATTTCACTCATTTAATGTATTTTGGAGGTTTGGTGTGGAGAATTGAAGATAAAATGAGCTTTTACAGAAAAATGATACGAAGGATTGAATGACATGTAAAATGTAAAAATCTGGCATGAATTCATTATTCTTATGGACATAAAAATCATGAAGTAATAATAATATTGATGTAGGAGAAGGAACAGACATTTCATGCATTTGAATGAATTATACGAAATATAAAGAACCACTTATTGAAGATGAAGAATAACATATACAATAGATTCGACACTAATGCTATATTACAATGCAATATACTGAGGATTTTCTCTGCTACTGATGCTTCAATATATATCTAGGTATAGTTTATTTACAAGAATTCAGATTATCCTTCATGCAATTGATGATGTTTGTCGATATACACTCCAGTATGCACCAAGGTGAAAAAAGTTAGTAAGTAATATTTAACAGAGCCAAAACACAAAGTCTACTCAGAACGTTATCAGGATATCCCAGTTCTGAACAACGGATATTAGTCAATTAATAGTAGATTTCAAGCCCCGCCTTTTTGAAGCCGTTCCCGCTTTTCTCACCTTGCCTTGAGGACAACAAATTATTGGGAAATGCGTTTGCGGTCAGGTACCTTCCCGAGTGATTCGAGAAGCTGTGCTGGGACTGTCCATCGGCTATGGACCTCGGTTTATTACCTTTGTTGCTAAAGTGCGATCTCATGTCATCTGGGATCAGCGATGGGGTCTGGTCAACTGAGAACATACGTGGTCGATGGGCGCTGTGCGTGCTGTATCCAGATACTTGATCCCAATCCTTCAACACAAACAAGGACGTTCGTCAAGAGTCAGAATTTTACGAGTTTCCTCAATATACTCACCTTGCTGTTATTGTAAGCGTTCAACGCGGCTAAGGACGACAGCGGACCACCTGGACTAGCTCCCTGTCCCATTCCTGTGCAACAGTTCACGGGAAGACCGGCCATTGGCAGCCCGTTTTTCAATCCCATCTTGTGCTGATGCAGTTCGTGCAACTTCCTGGAACGTCTTCTGGATGCCGCCACGAATATGATGATGGCCACGACTATCGTGCCGCAGATGGCGGCACTGGCAGCTATTGTTATCTTGTCCATGTTGGAAGACGCCGACGATACGGTCCTGACTTCTCGGCATTGCGAGTACGGCACTGTTTCGGGAGTTACGTTTATGTCTTCTAGGGATACCACGCAGACAATTATGCATTCCTAGGAAGAAAGTGTCCATTTGTTATTTTCGTGAAACGTGTCAACTTAAAACTGGAGACCCCAAGGAACACAAAGAGCCCCTCCGCATCTACCTGCGCCCACCACAGCCCGAGCAATGACCCTTCAAAACTAGAAGCGCTCTGCCGAACCTGTGGTACTAGCCAAATTATACGCAATTGTGAAATATTGAATTCACGGTACACCTGACTGATTGCTACTTAGATCACAAAGTTGACCACTGCGAATTCAAGCAAAGCGTCGTAAATTCTAAGATGCTCAATAATCAATATATGGGTAAGGCCGTCGACAGATCTAATACGGTCTATTCCTTCTTCAAATTGAAAATTTTTCGTATTGAAATTTCAAATTTTGCAATTCGTTATCTTCTCACGAAAGTTAGGAAATATCCCCGATGGGAATATATTTCCTTTCGCTGTTATTTTCACACGGTAGAGCACCCTAGAATTGGATTAGGTCACTAGTTTATTAAACTACATGATATAATTCAATTTACCCACACTTTGGCACCACATTCATGTGTCTCATTGTTTAAACTCTCTGTCCGGATTGCTAAATTGGATCAGGTTAAATAATACCATGGGAATTTCGGTTGATCCCATTGAAAGAGACACTTTTCTCGTGAAATTGAGGCGGCTACATAACGTATATTGTTTTCGATGTGAGAAGATTGAGTTTTTCAATACGGAAATGTTACTATTTCTTTCAGGCTGCTGTCACATACTTAGAGACTGCTATAACATTAGCAGTGTTATGAAATGACAATGATTGATGCACTTTTTTGGTTTATTATTGCCAAGTGAGATAGCATTAGGTTTTTGTACCAATTTCATTGATTTATCTTCTGTAGTTTCTCTTAGAAACCAGGAGATTGCCTCATTTCAAAGACCGAATAATCAACTAGATAGGAATGTGGAAATGTTATTAAAGCTTTCAAATGAAGATGAAGAAAAGGCTCTACCTTTACTAACTAACAATGATCAAACATTCACATACCTGGGAAGGCACATTCTTGATTTTGAACTCCCTCTCGCTGGCCTCTAAAGGCGGCCCTTGCTTGAAACTCTTGTCGCCGAACAGCCTGTAAACCACCCTGAAGCCGAGTATGTTGGCAGTGTCCGATCCCCACTGGATTATCACTGAATTATCTTGCCTGAAGGCGGTTTTCACCAGCACTTCCTTGGATTCATCAGCTTTGTTTCGCTGTGCGTAATTCTTGATCAAGGAAGGCCTTTGCGTCCAAGGCGTAACCGTCGTCTTTACTTTGGGTTTTTGCGTCGAGTGTTTAGGGGTGGTAATTTTCGAGGTCGTTGATGTGGTCGTTGTACTGGTTGATGCTGTGCTGGTCGCTTTCGATGTGGTCTGCGTGGTGGTAGTAACAGTTGTTGAGGTGATTATTTTCGGTGGTTTTTTCGTTGTCGTTGTCGATGTTGTGGTTACTTTTGGAGGTGGGTCAGGTGCTGATAAATTAACATCGTCCAATTCTGCACTGACTACAGTTGCCACTCCCATATTTTCTTTTCTATCTTCGGTGGTTGTGCATAGTTCTTCAGGTTGGATGCTATAGAAACCTCTGTCTCTGAATCGTGGTGGACTTCCGCAAAATTGTGGATTCCTTTCCCTGCTCGTCACTTGAAGGTCGCCCTCGCGTATCCACTTGATCACCCACGCTAATTTACAGTCGCAATGCAGGAAACGACCTCCCAAACTGAGACCTCTCAACGTTTTATTCAGATGCGATAGGGATTGGTAAGGTATAGTTACGAGAGGATTTCCATCTAGTGCTAGAAGGGTTATCGAAGGATTTCCCTTGAAAGCATCATGAGGTAGATCTGTTAGAAGGTTGAATCCTATATCTAGAACTCTGAGTTCGTTCAAGCTACTCAAAGCAGCCGTTGGAAAGTCTGGTAGGAGATTGTTTAAGAGACTTAGTGAACTCAAAGTTTTCCTAACACCTTTGAAGGCGTTTTCGCCCATATGTTGGATAAGATTTCGTTCCAAATTGATGGCGGTTAGAGATTTCAACCCTTCGAATGCGTTTTCGTTGTTCTGCCCTCCCAATTCTATCAGACTGTTTTGCGATAAGTCGAGGAACGCTAAGGTTCTCATCCCTTGTATAGCTTTCGGCACTTCTTTCTGCTTCGTTCCTTTCAGGTTTAGATTCTTCAAGCATCCCTCTAGACCGCTTAGGGCGTTTTCTTCGAGGGTAACGTTGTTATCGGCCAGTTTTAAGGTCGCCAGTCTGGTCAAATTTTGAAAAGCGTAGGGTGGTACCCTGGTTATTCTATTGTGCGAGAAGTCGAGAAGTGTGAGAGTCTTGAGCGACCTAAGGCTCTCGACTGGGACCTCGCCTATGTCGTTATCCTGCAAGTTCAGGTTCTTCAGGTGACGCTCTTGACCCTTGAAGGCGTCGCTCTCGATAGTCTTGATCTTGCATCCCGATAATTGTATGTTCTGTATCTTCAGGTTCACGAATATGTTATCTTTCAGCGACGTTATGGTCGAATTATTGACGTACAGCAGATCGAGAGGTGTGTCTGTCGCGTATTTGTGTAACGATGTCAGTAATTTTTGCCAGTCCACCATATCGCATTGGACGGACAATTCGTGACCGAGATTGTAGCTGCACAGGCAGGAGGATTGCAGGTCCGGGACCTCCAATTGCCAGGGGCACTGGGCTGCGGTAATGACCATCAGCATCGCTGATGCCAGCCATAGGATGAAGATTCTGCTTCTCATGACCTGAAACGGAGGAAAGTCGTTGAGGTAATTGGTTCTGTTGAACAAATACATCACATGTTCCAAGAAGTGGGTGGGGTTGTTTGGCATAGATTGAATATATTGAAAACTGTTCCCGAGTTTGGTCTCGTCAAATGTAACATCATCAATCACTTTCAACGAAATTTAGGTTGTGTTTTGAACGAATCGCATATCTGGAAAATGAAAAGTAGCTCAATCTTATACCCCAGAAACAAATGGTCAACAGTTTGCAAGATCCTTCAAGACGTTAGTTTTCAAAATGATCTGATCAATATTCATGGAGACTTTGGAAAAAATATATTATGATACAAGTGTAGTTTTGGAGCACGCACAAGCGGTTTGCAACGTTGCATGTGCCATATATTTGAATACATCTAATCAGGTATGTGATGGCTCTTTTATATCACTTGTCTTGTTGACATGGATATAGCAATTGTCCTTTACAAGCTTATCTGACTGTTCATATGGGTGTAGAACTCTCGCTTTTAAGGGTTATGTATAAGCCAAGGAGACTACCTGACCATTCTGTATTACAGGTACTTATGTATAGAAGGGCGTAGGGTTCATTAGTATTCCGCTTGAATCTGAAAAAGCGTTGTTTTCCCATTACAAAAGAGCACTATTGTTCGTTGAAGCTTATCGTACCGTTGACCTCAACGGAAGTTGAAAGTGATGTAGCGCCTACAAGTGGCTCTCACAGAATTTGAGAATGGTTTTGGTGGGATTTAATGGGTTTGTGAATTTTTTTTTGTAGTCTGTCCGTCTATCCTTTCATTTATTCGTACTACAAGAAATATTTGTTTTTTTTTTCACGTATCTACTCAGTATTTGTAACTTAAGTGAGATAAAAATTAGATCACCCAAGAATACTTTGAACACTTCGATGAATTTTTGTATAACAATGTCTGGTTTCACAAAGCTTCAGTTTTATCCATCCAGATTCCAGAAGATGATCAAGTTATCATCGACAAACGTTCATTCATGGAGATGCAGTTGGTATTTTACAGTTTTCCAAATAACAAAAGGTATAACATTTAATTTCTCTCCCTCCATCAATGAATTGTTTTTTTCTCAGTTGAAACCAATGAAATTAGAAATATCATCAGTTTTCGACAAGCCCACGAGTGGTCATGACCCTGTAACCCCCCTATTGAGAGATTAACTTATAGGTATACTCATCATCTATGATTCAAAACTTTGTGTTCAGTGAACGTACCTAAATTTACATTTCATTTCATCAATATGTGGCAAAAGGGAGCTCATCCAAATTAATGGATTGTGAATTTATACGTATGCAATTAATTAATTCTGAAAAAAATCACTAAAACTAATGTTAATTTAATCTTCGTCCTTTAATTCTATGGTGATTGCAGCAATTTCCTAACTCATCTTTCGAAAATAGGTCTCGACATCGAGAATGATTTCAATGATTAAAGTTGGACAGCGCTTGTACCAAGTTTCTTTATTAGCCTTCAAATTGTTGATAATTTTCTCATTATTCATGCCGTGAATGATTGTAGCTCTGAGAGAGAAATTGACAATTGGGTTAATTATTGGACAGAGGTTCTTTCTGATTCATTCATCTCCTGGAATGTGAAAATGCAAGAATACAAGGATCTGGAATCAGAATCTTCCTGCGAGGTTTAAAATCTTTGGTCTTGGAGAACAGTTATAAGCCACCCTGAAATTTTGTCATTCAGTATGTGCTAACCATGTTGCTAATTACTGGTAGATCTTGAATTCTGAGAATTTATTCGACTCTTATTCACTGCAGGTTCGCTATCATCCATGACAGATTTTTGAATAAGTTGAAAATCTTTATTTTTCTCATTTACTATTCCCATTGATGTGACATATGGCAGAAAATGCAAAGTTTTTGTGCTTTTCTTTGAAGATGCTTCACTATGTTTCATTAAAGCTTCAGAAGAATGTAGAACATCTATTCAATTTATAAAATATGAATATCCTATAAAGTTTATATCATATGTTTGTGTGGCAACCTGAACCAAGCGAAACAATACTTCGCTTTCATCGGTTTTTTCAAAATTTTTTCCACCATCCAGCGTCTACTTCACAGGTCCAAGAAAAACGGCCACCAACAATGTTTTTTATGGTAATAAGCCGAAGGAGCTCCATTTCAATGTTGCATGTACAATTCTTCTATTGTGCCCGAGAACAATCGGTCAAAAACCGAAAGTAAATCGAGAAATAAATACTTTCCAATCGACTCATTGTAACAATGGGATTTCAATTTTAATAAAACTGAATCGAATTATCGGAAAGTATCTATTTAGCAGTGGGAAAACCGCATCAGTATCGTCTAGAGAACTTTTTCATGCGCTGATTAATCCGAGTCATCTCACGTTGGCCATTTCAAGTTACAGTTATTGTACTAATTTCACGCTTATGCTTTTCCTTTCGTGAGAGCATTCTGGACCTGTATGGAAGATCGATGTGTTCAACGCAAAACATCAGTTCTTTGGAAAGCGCATAATTCAGGGAGAAGTTTTTCAAAAAACTTTCTTCTTGTGGAACGAATTCAACTCTATACAAGGATATATTGAAAAATTCTCAGCCTACTATAGAACCAAACAAAAGTTCAATGTCAAAATATTTTATTACTCAACATATTCTCCTCTTAATTGGATACATTTATTACAGCGAACCTGCAACGTCTCTAGACCTTCAAAAAAAATGTTTCTTCTTGCCCTGCAAACCAGACCTCCACAGCTTTTATAACCTCCTCGTTGGAAAAAAAATTTACGACCTTTTAAACTTTTTTTCAGTTGAGGAAAGATATGATAGTTGGATGGAGCCAAATCTGGTAATAAGGGGGTGTTCTAGTAATTCAAACCCTAAATCATGAATTTTTTGCATGGTAACATGAGATTTGTGTGAAGGGGCGTTGTCCTGCAGAAACAAAACACCTTTGGATAGCTTTCCGCTTCTTTTCTCTTTGATTTTTTTCGGTAGAGTGGTCAGTAATGTCGAATAGTAATCCCCTGTTATTGTTCTACCCTTATCCAAAAAATCAATCATGATTACTCCATGGCAATCCCAAAAAACTGAAGCAAGAACTTTTCCAGCAGATTTTTGGACACGAATCTTCTTAGGTCTTGGAGAACCAGAGCGTTGCCATTCCATCGATTGATGCTTTGTTTCTGGATCGTAGAAATGTACCCAAGTCTCATCCATAGTAACAATTCGGTTCTAGAAATGTACATCGTTTTAAAATCGAGCACAGATCGAACGTGATGCTTCTACCCTTGCACGCTTTTGGTCAACATTCAAACATTTGGGGATCCATTTTGCAGCAATTTTTCTCATGTCCAAATTGACGTGAACTATACGATGAACGCGTTCGTATGAAATATTCAGTGCTTCAGATATCCGTTTTAGCCCAATTAGACGATCTGATGAAATCATGTCATGAACTGCATCGATATTTTCGGGGACTGACACAGAAACTGGCCTTTCCGATCGGTCATCATCTTCCTTCTTTACCTCTTTTGCAGCTTGCAGTCCAATTTTTCACGGTCGCATACGAAGGACATTGATCACCAAGGGTATTAAGCAAATCTTCGTAAATCTGCTTACCTCTTAACCCTTCTAAATACAGGTACTTGATGATGGCTCGATACTCCAATTTTTCGATTTTCACAATTTCGGTGGACATTTTCTTTCTTTCAATTCATTGAGTAACTCTGGTTTACTTTTTTGACCTCAAACTTCACACTGACACTTCTAATGAGTTATTGTTCGTTTCTATGGTAACGCAATATTTTTTTTGCATGTAACTGTTCTAGGCTGACTAGACATCAATACAAATCGTAGATTTTTGCTCGAAAATGGCCATGGCTGTAATCCTGGCAGTGATGATGAAATCATTGCGTCCTTATTTCATCTCCCAGCAAAACAAAAACCAGCAGATTTCGATAACCATCTCTTTCTCACACGTAGTCCAGCGATCAACTCGCTAAGTGACAAATAATTCGAAACGGCATTACAAAAATCCTCTTAATAGCCGAAAAGACAAAGTCGACAACTTCGTAATTCACTTCGACATCTCGCCAAGTTCCCATCATTAATTATAATGAAATTTCCGAACAAAAGTTTTCACCTGGACATTTTCTTCATTGTTCTTCATTGTGGAAAGCGTATTTCCCTGGGAACGTGGCCGGTGCAATTCTGAATTGAAGATGTGAACTATTCTTCTTTGCCTCATAGGGCGTGGAAGAATTATTGAGCAAGATCAAATTGCTTCTTAGTTATGGTTTACGTAATAATAATCGAGGATACATTTTAAACTAGTTCCTGCTTGCGATCTGTTATTAAATCGGTCTCAAGAAGTTGATGACTCCTTTGTAGGTACTTTATAATTATTTCATTCTGGTACCTGACGCTTCAATTCTGACCAGTTTGTTGCTTGGTGCAATACCAAGCGTCTAAATGTTAGCTTGAACACTTAGAAACAAAGCTTGCTGCTTGACAACGCACCCTGATAAATTTATCAGTCTTCTACAAATAAAACATTTACCGTTTACCGAAATTGAACACAGGAAATTTGTAGATGCAGCGAATTTTTTCAGTGCTGAAAGAACGGCCAAAATAAATCAGAACCTGCCTTAGAGGTTTCTAGAATAGCCGCATGGCATTTTTCCCGAGGATAAACCAGGCATGCAGGCAGCCATTACCAGTTTGTCACGGACGTATTTCGAAATTCACAGGAAGTCGTGAACATGTAGAGCACGTAATGTCGAGTTCGAGGTTGCTTTTACAGTCTTTGAAAGCTGATGTCGAATCGACGTTTTACGCGGATTGGAAGAATCTTGCATTATCCGATTCGATTCAGCCGGGAGCCGTTAAAACAAGAAATGTTCTATAATCTGGAGGAGACGGATGAGAAGGTCATTCGATATCCTTATAGGAGTACAGTAGTAACTCGAAAAACACCAGAGCTTCACTCCTAACAGGCAGGATGTTCGAAGATGCTGGAAGGTCTTCATAGGAGCAGTGAGCTAAACTACTGAAGAAATTTCTGTAGTATAAATCACACCATTACAAGTTAATGAATCTTTCTATGAATATCATAGTATCATCTGCGAAAATTTCAACCCCTATCCTACCATTTTCAAAGACCACAATGAAAAGAAGTTGCCCCAGAGCTGTTCCTTGTGTAATTCCATATAAGAATCTGAAATATGCCACGCAGTTACGATCTAAATATTCTAAACTATCTTCGATTTTCTCAGTGGAAGAGTTTTGGATTTTGGTGGGTCTTCGTCACGTACGAATATTTTAAAAGTAGATTCTTGAGGTCAAAAGATACACTTTTTTTACCATTTTCCGAATCGGTTTGTTCAAAAGATACAGACTGTTGAAAAACCATAGAAAAATGTTATTTTTACTTCTCGCAAACGGTTTTATCGAATGAAATGAATTTCGGAATATAGTTTTTCATTTCTTTCGAACTCAAGATATCACATACGTCTTCAGTTTTCTTCCAGTTTTCTCATTATGACCATTACGTATACTCCATTCACATTTATTTCAGCAGTCGGTTGGCCATTAAATAATTTTCTTAAGTTTTTGTAACTAGAACGGAGTAAGGTTGGCACTCATGAAATGTCGTTAATGTCATAACGCCGTTGCCACAACTGATTTCCAATTTTATTACGAAAATGCCGAAAGTGATTGAAAAAAGAGACAGGGTTTCAGGTGTGCTATTTAGAATTCAGGTCCGCTCATTCAAATAATTATATCCTGATTTTCTAAAATCCACAATACGTCAGACGGTAGCGAACATGTTCAATGTAAGTATTTATATAATGTTTCATCTGAATCTAAACGACTTATATTTCAGCTGAATATTTCCACAATCAGAAAGATTGTGAAAAAGGGGGTGACAAAGAATTTCCTTCTATTGGGAGACCCCAAAAAGTGGTGTCATTTGAGAATTTTATGTTTGAGTGAATTAATGCGAAAAGTTTACTACAGGATTTTAGATGAATGCCATCGTAGATTAAGTTCCCGAAAATAGATTTTTCTATTTTTCATTTGACTTGTCCTATACATTGTAAATGTCTTAAGGTACCAATAAATACCCATATTCAAATTTCAGCCAAAGAAGATAACGAACATTAACTCTCCTCAAGCTTGTGCATATTATGATATTATACTGATCTCTTGTATTTTCCATGCAAATAACTGGATTTGATATGCCTTCAATCAGTTTGTTTAAACTAATTATGTACGTCCCATATTTTCCGAAGAGATTCCACATTGTGATAAAATACGTAATAACAGATACTTTCACGTAGAACGGGTAACATAGCGTTGATTGAAAACCCAAAAATGTTTTGACAAGCTTCATGACCCCACATTTTCGTCCTATACAGAGTGAAATGTGTCAAATTTCCATGGCCAACCGAGTGCTATAATAAAAGTGAATGGAGTATGCTATAAAAATACCAAATTTTCAAAGAACCCAACTCTTGGAACTAAATTGAGCTCTATCCAATGAATATTTGAACGTTTTGTAAGATTTAAGTATTCTTCATATTTTCTCGTATTAAGCCCATTTGCAACAGCCGAGAATTCTCTGGAGAATTCTCTACAAAATTCTCGCAAGAAAACGGCAGAGATTATTTTGTACGCAACTGGACAGAGAATTCTACCGAAAGTGCGTATGTAACGGTACATTGGGCTTGTTCGTAGAGTGGTTTGCAACGGTTGTGAACTGTACAGAGCAAGCGCAAATAGATTTTCGCTACCCTAAAATGAAATTGCGCTTGCTCTGTACAGTTCACAACCGTTGCAAACCACTCTGCGAACAAACCTATAATTCACGGCGCATGAAATCTCGAGTAAATTTTCTAGACAATAATTCTCGGCTGTTGCAAACGGGCTTAATACGCCGTTTTCGAGTAATTTGATGTTCAAAAAAAAAAATATCTGTGAAATTTGAGAAATTGGGTACTTTGGATGAATGCCAATGATGTGTTGTGTTAAAATATTTGTACGAGTCAAAGACTCAAGCTTTACCAGTTTAAGGAATACTCATCGAGTGTAGGCAATATTTTTTATGAACATTATATAAATTTTCATATTGCATTACCGAATCCACTTCACAGTCCTGAAATTTTGAAGAAATCCTTCAACAATTTCTTCACTAGAAACATCTTAACGAAACCGATTAACAAGATTAACGTGAATTTACATTCAATTAGGAAGAGTACCGGATAATGCTCGCGAGCACGAACAAGCCAAATTAGCGTCAGTAATTCGTACTCACGAGAGGCCCGATAACCAGTATAATAATAAAATCGTCGTCGAATCCTTACCTCTGATTTCACTAGCACTAATTCGTCCTACTTTGTCGTGATCTGGGCTATGACAGGTCCATTCCTATGACGCAAGGAACTGCATCCAGTATAACACCGTCTGCGAGGATGCTGACGAACGGTTCATCTGCCGTCGAAGACGACGGTGAAGGTCTCTGGGCCAGGTTAACTTATCGGTATCCGTTGCTCGGAGCACTAGGTGAGATTAATCCGTTATTGTTGCTGGAATGCTGGAATCAGAGAAAAACGTCGTCAAAATATGGGTGCTGCGGAGTAGAGGATGTTGGAAATGCCGTAGGTTTTAGTTGGCGCATCGATAAATCTTCTGCTTGAGGTTTAATCGAGATGCTGAAATGTCAAAGTCGCGGAAAAAGTTTCGTTATTAGTATTCATGCAAGAGCGATCCCATACTTCGCTCATAAAAATTGCGCTACACACCTTGATTGATTCTATCTGAATGCATCTCTTATCGAAATATCATATGGTGAGGTATATGCATTATAACTCCTCATAAATTTATACTAGATTGCATTGTTAAGATGTGAGTAGGAAATTCCTTAATAATACGCTGGTTCCATAAGATGTACAAAAAATACAAGAATCCAGATCAATCCCCTTTGTAATACAGAACCCTTCATGTGATATCCGATCATACTTCGTTGTGGTATAAAATTTTATCGTATTGCTTCATCGAAATATTGTTCTCTTCACACCAGACTACAACTTTGGCTTCCAATATCTTGAAAAAATTCGGTATTTTGGTGTGAGCTTCGAGGTTGGTAGGAAAATTGAAAAAACACAAGAAATGTTGAAACAGGAGCTAGAAAGATCGAGCTACGGACCATAATCTGAATTTGGTATAGCAGAAGATGGTAGGAAACGATCACACTTCCAGAATCTGATGTCTACAACTGCAGAGTGGCAGGAATCATTCAGTGTGTCTGCGAATCTACAGAAGATAGCCTAGGTGGTTCTGCTCTAATAGAAAGGGTAGAGTTCGCTATGAGTGCATCGGAAACCACTCGATATTCCGCTTATGGAAAAAATATCTGGGCATAATCCTGGCTAAAGAGCTTAAGTGTAACTCCCATGTGGATAAAACCATCCACAAAGCCAGACAATCCTCTGGGCCTGTCAAAGAATTCGTGGAAAAAACCTTGTCTCGGTGGTTTGGCAGATAGTCACTCACTGTAGCATTGCCTAGTAGTCCTGCATAAAGCCCCAACTAACCCAAAACAAACTTGCTAGACTCCAAAGAACAGAATGCCTCTAGATTTTGTAGGCATTACGATCTAACCCAACTGCATTTATGGAGATGCTATTAGATCTACCCCCTTCACATTTTTTTGTGAGGGGAGGAGAAACTAACAACTCACAGGCTCTGCAACCTAACCTTGAATGATGCTGACAAATCTTGATATTATTTCCAAGGAACTGCAACGAACAGAGAAATAAACTCGAAATTATGTTGTCCAGATTGTTGCTGTGAAAGAAATGCCATGCAAGACCAGAACTTATTCTCAGTAGGTTTTCTAGAAAACTCCTCGATTAAGATAGCCAAAGTGAGAGCAGTCCAGGATCGAATAAAGTAAGGTAGATTGACACTGATGTCGGAGTTTGTTTTTCATAATTCTATTATATTAGCTGGATAACAAAAACGAACAATACTGATACCATTAGTATGATCTGCCTTAGATCGCACAAATAATGTATTGTATTCGCTAAATATATGGCTATTTTCGATGAGCATGAGACGTCAAGAAGGTTACACGGATGGTAAACACAGTTTCCAACAATCACACTTGAAGTTTATTATCTCTCATTATGTCACATGAATGAACTGTATCATTAGGCCATCTTCCAATTCTCATCACGATTATATTTTCGAGTTTGCTCAGCAGATATAACAATTAAATCTTGGAAGGAAATTGGTGGCACGCTTGGAATTCCATCATTAATAACAATTATTTCATTTTCTTGGAGGAATTAGGTTGATATGGTGTCCATTCTTCATTCATAAGCTGCTGGATCTCATGATAGTGATTGAAATACGAGGATTCGATAATGATCAAAGTTTTAGAGCTCCTGAATTTGAGACATTTGTATACCGAGTATATTCTTTTGTTAAGGGGTGATTTCTTGTCAAAAAATGTGGTGGATCTTTCATATGAACTTTTTTGAGCAGCTCTTCTGACACAGCAACCTTATAATGACACGTGAAAGCAATTCTTAATGTTTTCCTTTTAGAAACTAGAAAACTGATTAAATTGAATTGTAATTCCCGAAAATTATTGCATAAACTGATATGACGCCCCCAATCTTAGACAAAAATGCTGCTGTGAAATCCCACTGAAAGTGTTTGTGCTAATATTCGAAGTTTGTCATTTGGAACATACCTATATCATAACATGGAAGCTTACGCTTCCGAAGAAAGCTAGCTAAAATAATAGCGACTAATGTTCGTCATATGAGACAATGTGCTCTGGACTGTTAAATCACCTAATCTCATTTGAACCACCTCGAGTTCACATAAATTCGTTTGGGAGTACAAATGCGATTTTACTTCACTTTCTAGTGTTGCATTTTCTCCGATTCTTCGTTTTTCCCATGCCAAATTGTCGCTAAACGGTTCAATTAGTAGCGGATATTTATTCATCTCTCGTGAGAACTTCATTTGTCGATTCACGTGACGTGGATGCAAAAATGTAGCAGAAAAATTTCTAGTTGTTAGACCAAAGAGATAAAAGTACACAATTCGAGTATGATTGAAACATTTTCTTGAAGGTTTATCAATATTAATTAATAATCATAAAAATATTCTTCTATGAAGGGAGAGACAAATCAGTGTGGTATTAAAAAAAGATCACAACGTGTGTGGACGGTGTGAACTATATAATAGATTCGTATATTCACGGTAAATCTCTGGTGTTAATGAGGTAAAAGTTAATACTGACTTGATGCAAATTCAGAAGTTTCCTGTTCTACAATGAGAAGGTACTACGTTAATAAAATCATGATTTCTAACCAGAGCAATTTCACTTGCTTCATGCACTTGCAGTTGAGTGTGAAAACCATTCGAAATCCTCTGGAAACATATGCTTATAGTTTGACATGGGATCTCAATTAATGTGATGTCTCTTGAAGTTGTTGCGGAACTTCGAAAGACCTAACTTTGAACATCCAGCATAATTAGATATAACCATTTATCTTATTTTTCCTCCAGAGAATTGGACTACATTGTGCGTCATTCTTCAATGTAATCGAGGTGGTTTTTTTGGTTTAAGTTCATTGATAATCTTGGCCGAACAATAGTTTCGTTTTCCTGATGAATCTGAAAAACCTGTACGTTTTGTCGTTTCTCTATTCATATAATCAATCTGAAGTACCAATCATCGAGTTCTTTTCTACGAGGTTATTACCTACTTCATTTCAAATGGGGACAACAACACCGGACCAAAATTATCTCATAAAGAAATATAAAATCGTGTTGTTTTCTATCGGCATCACATAATTATAACGTTTTGTCCTTTGTCATTGAACTACTTAACTTTCTTTCACGCCATTCTCAGGTATGTGCGAATTACACCTCAAGCTACATGTCATTTTTTTCGAATTACATCATCCTATATGTGTTACACCTGAGTCAAATCCTAACGTATTGAGAACCATACCACGCCCCAATGAGATATCTATGAGTTGGCCAAGATATCAATAAGTGTGTTAAGTTGTAAAAGAATTATATCATCTCTGTTTCGTAGACTTCGTGAGAAAAGTCTAATGCTTTGGATGGCAAAGAGATGGCGGTTGAAATTGATGTTGAGAAATTTCTGTCAAATCTATGCTTGTATCGATTGTTGTGGCAATATTCCTAAGGTGAACACCTTGCTCAATTCTAGATATATTGGTTTTCTGGACTGTTAATTATTGGAATGCTTTGGGTACTCGACAAGAATCGTCTAATAGATCTCTTGTTCCATCACGATGTATTGTGTTTCTCGCAATTAACTAGTTTACTTTCACTTTCATTTGATCTTTGTGGACGACATTGACATTGAAACCGTTTTGCGTTGGTTTTTATTGATGTTCCTGGTGGCCTTGCTGGAAGGAAAACCGATTGACATTGTTTACAACCTACATATGTTGAAGAAATGGCAAACTGAACGACATACAATGGAAAAATTCAAACGAGTATGTATGACAGGCGAATTTTCTTTCGGTACCTAGTTTTTCCACCAAATAAACTTTTTTTTCATGGTTCTAGGTTTGCATAGATCGTTGAATTGATGCAGGAACTCAAAAGGTTCAATCGAGCCTAAAATCCATTCCCTTCATAATTCAGAATCTTTGTTAGTGCACCATCACAGCAATTTGTGAAACGTACCAAATTTTCTATTTGTTGACTTCCATTTTCAACACCCTGTAACTTACAACTGAATAGTTCAAATAGAAAACAGCGAGAGAAGAGAAATTCACGAGATATCCATCACTACATCTACCTGAAATTATTGAAACATGTTTCAAAAGGAAATTGTGTTTTTCCGAAGAGAAAACACAAGATGTTTCAGTATATTCCATTTTTGGCGGGCAGTTTGGGCGTCCATCCTCCCCCACAAGCGGAATCGAGTGGCCATCTCTGGCGGACGCCTTCAGGTTCAACAATCCACGGTCAAGAGTGCCATCTTGCTTCCTTCCCGTGCCGCAGGAGTGAAGCCAAGGTGAACTGCAGGAACGTTGGCTGCGGATTGCATTTTTCTGGCATGAGGTCGGCTCTCCTTCGCCTGTACCTACTCCCCTACGTCTTTCACTTCTTCGAATTGTGCAAAACCCCGCGCGGCCAGGCGATCGGTCACGTTTTAATGGGGAATTAGCATTTCTAATCCGCTAACGCGTCCTCCGAATTATGGTTGATTTTTTTTTTCGTTGACGTCCTAAGTATATGCCTCATTTGAAACGGTCTGTGAGATTGCGAAATGTAGTAATACGCGTATATAAGGTGAGTCTTTGAGTCGTCGTACAAATATCTCAACAGTAGATTCCTGAGGTCGAAAGAAAAAATTTTTTCCTATACCATTTTTCTCGATTCGGCCCTGATAAAAAGATATAGCCATTTTAAGTTTTCATCATGATCTGTGCCACCCTTGGAAACACAAAATTACCTTCAGAATAACTAGCTTAATCTGTGACACTACACATCTAAGGATCTTTCAAACAGAGTTGTATTCAGCCAAAGTATCAAATTTTTCAGATTTCACAGATACTTTTTAATTTTTCAACATCAAAATACTCGAAAACGGCGCATTATACGAGATAATATGGAAATAAGGATATTTTTATTTTACAAAACGTTCAAATATTCATTATATAGCGCCCAATTTAGTTTCAAGAGTTGGGTTCTTTGAATTTTTGGTATTTTCATGGTACTCAATGGTCAAATAAATGAAAAACTACATTCCGAAATTCATTTCATTCGTTAGAACCGTTTGTGAGGTAGATCTAAAAATATGTAACATTTTTTTACGATTTTTCACTAGCCTGTGTCTTTTAACGTGTGTCTGAGCCGATTCGGAAAAAATGGTAAGGGTAAAAAGTGTTTTTTTTGACCTCAAGAAGCAATTTTAAAACTATTTGTACAAGTCAAAGACTTACCCTCTATACCGGGTGTCCCAGAGCTTTTAGGCCAGCAGATATCTCAGTTACCTGCGGAAAAAAAAATTGAAAAAAATACTTGTCGTAGGAGACCATACGCTCTTTCATGCAGCATAGCAAAATCCACCCCCTGACAAACAACCCCTGAGAAACAACCCCTAACTTTTGTTTTTCAAATGGCACCCCCATGTTTGTTTGGCTTCAACTGACAGCTCTTTTTAATTCTCAATCAATGATATATCATAATATGTAGTTGTAAAGATAGTCACTCGATAAAATAGAATTCGTTAGTGGGTACTGTTAATTGGACTGATCGAATTAGTCCACATTGTAGAGACAAGAAAAAGTGGATGTTGAAAAAAAAGAGTCAATAAAATGTTAGAACTTTTTGTGCTTTGTTTTATTCCTACGGTATCGGAATCTTTATTATAATGTTGCAGTAACAATACAGCTGAGCGTATAAATTCGTATTTCATTTGTATTTTTATTTTCCATAATTCTGCATGCCATTCTAGCTACCATGATACATCATTGAATGAGAAATGAAAAAAACTGTAAGTTGAAGCACAACAAACATGGGGGTGCCATTTGAAAAACAAAAGTTAGGGGTGGTTTCTCGGGGGTTGTTTGTCAGGGGGTGGATTTTGCTATGCTGCATGAAAGAGCGTATGGTCTCCTACGACAAGTATTTTTTTCAATTGTTTTTTTCCGCAGGTAACTGAGATATTTGCTGGCCTAAAAGCTATGGGACACCCGGTATATTTATGTTCGTTGATTTCGCAATTGTAGTGTAGAAGACCCACCATGATGATAAGGTCTCCTCGGTGCCTATTTTACCAAAATAGAATACTCCAATGAAACAATTTTACCAGTGGTAATCAAAAAATGGTGCAATTATGCTAGATAATGTATGGGAAGTAGATTGTGTAGATCGACTCCATCCTTCTTGCGGATGGAGATCCATGATTTAAGCTATCTATTGCAGATCTCACATTCCTGTTCTTTAACTCAAGTGAAGTTTCCCATCATGGCGTTATCGGTGTACAGGGTGGGCAAAATTCGATGGGAGTGAATGACAGCTCTGTGACCATAAGAGATAGGGAAAAATTGATGGCCTGAAAAAAAACTTTGACTGCGTCACTGAATTCTACATAAAAAAGTGTCTCTAGAAGGTTGCATTTATTCCTCGATATCATTGAAGCTTTATGAAACAGAGGCATCAATTCAAAGAGCCGAAAAATTAGTTTTCACTTATAACTCGAAAACAAAAGAAGATAAAGGTATCTTTTGGAAATATACATAGGTCGGAAACGTGCCATCCATTTTTCCGTAGCTCTTACTTTTGAAGAGCTGCCATTCATTCCCATCAAACTTTGCCCACCCTGTACGTTCCCAAGCCAAAAATCCTCAAGCATAGGGACTTCAACCTTTGCGGTTTCGCCATCATAGACAAATAGGTGAACCTCATACGGTCTTCGTTCATATCCTCGCTCTAACGGTCACGCTGTAATAAATTCACTGCACTAGAACTTGCCATTACTCTCAGGTTCGGCTAAATGTGCTGTTGGAAATTAATAATAATTATCATTGTTGTTACGAACTCAGAAATGATCGTTTATGGTCTTTGAAAGTGTTTCTAATCCGCTTTGGGCGGTCTTTGTTTTAATTAGTTTTCTGCAGCCATATACGCTTGCCGCAATATCAAATAGCAATTGGATCAAGTGGTGTGGTCAACAGCCTTGCAGATGCAATTGATTTTGAATGTGTTGCTGTCAGCGCATTCCCGGGGTTTATTCAACTATGATGTATGCGTACATGTTGGCGGTTTTTGTGGTTTTGCATAAGTTGCAAGTGGAGTATTACGATAGGCGAAATTTGTGGAGCTTGTGTATGAGAATGATACACTGGGTGGAGTTGAAATTGTACCCATTTGTCATGAAGTGTGATTAAAGTCAAGGCTTTTTCTCAGAAACCAGTGGGGGTTGGGGATAACTCGATGAGATTCGATGCAAAACTCATCTAATATCCAACAACACAGCTTTCATAACTTGGCTTGATTTGACCAAGGGTAAAGGGTAGAAAATTGAGGAGTGAATCATAGAAGTTCATATCTTTGGAAATATGTTATGACATTTTGTTTCTGCCTCTAGATTTTAAAGGGAGATCTATTGTGACCCCCATCAGATCACTTTTTGCTGCTTTGTCGTCTACATCTGGTTTCTCATGAACTCCAATATCTACACATACTAGCTCATCTCGAAAATGCACTGTTTAGCAATACTGGACTCGTTGAGCTTGTGCAATTAGCTGTACACCTTCAGTGCCAGACGTCGTAAAAAGAATATTGTGCTCGATTCAATTTGCAATTCTGAAACCAATGCAATTTCTTGTATTTATATTTGTTATTGACCGTAACATGAATTCCTAACGGGTATGCGAGTGTTAATGAGTCTTATACTGTTGACAATTAGAATACCTGCTCATGAAAACTTTCCATTAAAGGTCAGCTCTTGCTGTGGCATTAGGAATGCAGAATATATTGAATTGGTCATCTTATTCGATATAATTCGTTGAGAAATCTGAAATATAGTTTTAGATTTGGCATGGAATGCTTGACTGTCCAAATCCAGCACTATTTCTTGTGATGCTCATCGGAAAATAGCCAAATCAGGTAAATTTTATTTCCATTCTTATGGAAGCTCTTACCCTGAATAACTAGGCAGCTATTTGGAAACAAATGGAGAAGAATCTTGGTGCCCTTGAATGAGTTCTTTGCCTTTTCATTATTATGAGTAATTTTGAAGCAAATAACGAGGTATCTACTGATTTTCGATTATTTTTATGTCTTTAGGAAATCGATTGAAGAAATTAGCGCTCGTCATTGAGTTTCTAGTTATTTCGAAAACGAACTGCGGAAACTATGTCACTGTTTCCTTTGATCCAAGACAAACGATCTCCGATATTTTTCCCACAGATTCTCAACTTTTTTCTCGACGTTATTGATTGTGTCCTCAACTTTTCTCTTGGCAGTTATCGGTGAAATTAAACATTTAACTGAGTGTTCGATCTTCGATTCATCGAAACCATTACATTCTCTCGACACTAACGATTTCCTTTAGAGGAATGAGTGTAGGTTCGCAACATGGCCTTAAGGTTGCAATAGTCGCAAGATGATTCCCAGCATCCATGATTCATGCAAGATTATATAGAGATGATGATTCGATTTAGGTTTCCCAGATAGTTTGAGACATTCCGAGGATTTTAGGAAATATGTTTGTGTTTTACTTAGCCTTGCTCATCTTACTCTAGACATGATAACCATCTCGATCAAATTATCATATTTCAACCATTCTTTATTTTACTGTCGCACATAAGTTGCATCGAAGTTGCTTCCGTCTGAAGCTATCTAGATCATCGTTGATGAACACGCTGTTCTAACTGAACTGTTTGTATCATCGATCTCCTTGTTATCATAATGCTATATTTTGCTTACGGTTTCTGAAGACAGGAAGTTCTTGATTCGTATGGTTTACGCTCGAACGTTCATTTTGTAGAAATTGCAAATATACGCACTTAGAGGAAGCGGAAAATGAATTACTTTTCCCGTTTGTTTGGTTTCGAATCATTCATTTCTGCATAGTTCTCTCAGGTAATGTTTTATTTGAAGCTTTAAATGCTGCAGAGGTGTAAGTGCTATGAATTTTCATCTGAGCCTCATATGCGATTGATTTAGCCATAGGCGATGATGAAATCATAGAGCTCTCACATGAGACAAACTCTAGCTAGAAGAATATTGCCTCAAAAAATCTAAATATACTGCAGGGTGCAAAACAGGTAGCACTTTTTCGAGTTTTTTTTCAGAGGAACAAAGAATGGTGTTAGCTTTCTACGAAGCTTCGTTTCTGAGGAATTAACTAAAATTGGGATTTTGAAGATTTCGAAAAGTTCACATGAATTTTTTGTCTTTGAAGTTCTGAAACTTGTATCTTTTACAGGCATTTTTTACGTAGAATCCACTGGCATTCTGCAAAAATTTCTTTTCTTTTTATTTTTCAAATTTTTTATCACGTTCAGAAGAACTCAGGGAACATGTGAATATTTTTGAAATCTGCGATTTGTTTCCAGTTCAAAGGTGACAAACTCAAACATAGTTCTGATTGAAAAATAAAAACTGAAATCGAAAAGACCAAAAAATTTTTAAGAATGACTGTGGATTCTACGTATAGGAAAGGGCTTCTGGAAGGCCTTTAAGTTTCAGATCTTCAACTTCAACGACGAATTTTCCGAAATCATGAAAATTTTCGTTTTACTCCAAAAAGAAGAAATGTGGCTACGGTTTTCAACATCCTTTTTTTCTCTGAAAAAGTTTCATCTGTTTAGATCTAGCTATTGCAATTTTCAAGATTCCCTCTAATGAAATTGCATCATTAACTACACATTCTTCGAAATCATAAATCTCAGGGATAACATCCAAATCGACGAAGTCTTGTACAGCTGAAGGTCTTCGAACTTCTGTTTCAGATGACGAAATGAGAATTTTTTCACCTATTGTAAACCACGTCTTCGAATCGACAATCTGTTACGCGGTTTCGTTGCCAGCTATCAATACAATTTCCCATCTACTACATCTGTTTCGTCGGAGAAGATACAGTTTCGATACCGTACAATAACTGTTCGACGTCTTTATGGTCACACCGCTGTCTTATATCTGGAACCTGTTCCTGTAATTCACCTTCCATGAAGATTGACAAACGACGTGTGACATAGTTAGGGAGAACGATCCAAAGGGTAAAGGCGATCGGCTTGGTGCTGATTCATTTTAATCGGAGAGCAAGATTGGGGCATCTTTGATCTACATACACTTGTTGAAAATAAGTAATTGTTGGATCACTGATATCGGGCATCATTGTGATCGATATCAAGTCATGGTAATACAGTTCTTTCCTCCAACACTGAATGATATTGATGTGGCCGATATGTGCTGGAAAAAGAAGGTCCAAAACGACATATAGCCCAAGAAACTCAATTGCTACATGACACATCTTCGTCGTGTATGTTTCGGTGATGAGAATTAGCTCCTTAGAGCGTGTGATTTCACACCATTATATTTCTATGGAATTATTATAAGTCAAAGGTCTACTTCTTAATCGCCATTACATTACAGGTGTAAATTAAGCGCTGCATCATCATTATGAAGACTGAGCACTTTGCCTTTTTATCCTTATCACGAATTATGTATATCGTAAATTGAAAAATAGGTACCCAATTCTCACCCAATGGTTTCATCGGGTTCCCACAAAAAACTTTCGATCGAAAATCGTCATGTTCCACATCATCGGTCAACTTATCCTTCGCATAGAGTTCTCAGCGATGATGGGCTAGTAAAAGTCCATTCTTCGTTACACCGGAAACTTTTAGAACTCTTCCGTCCGGATGAATCTATGTCAACATCGCAATTAAACTATTTCGATCAACTTGTAGTCGGCGAAGAAATTGGTTTCTAAAGAGACTGGTGTAGGGTTATCGATAGATACTTATGAGAACGTGCGTTGAACGATTTAAATGGATCTTTTTATCTTTTTTGTCGTGGTTTTGGGAGATTAGTTTGCTGGAGCATCAACTGGTACCGATTTGGTGAATGCTTCAATTTGGGTTTTTTGGGATCCAATGAGGACAGTTTATGTGGCAGGTAATCGTCTAAATCGAAAACTATCTAAACGATTTGTCTAATGATTTAGTGCAACTAAAGGATAGAGATGCTATCAAACTTTGACTTGGACATTCTTATACCGATTGAGGTTAGATTCAGGAACACTCTCTTTGAACTCTTTAGCATTTCCCTGAATTTCACCACATCTTCACAATATAGATGAGCTAATCCTGCCAGATTTGATCACGATAGCTTCGAAATTACGACCACACACTGACAGAAAACAGTTTCAAACGAATTTTTAATCTATACAGGGTGAGCCTTTGACTCGTACAATTATTGTAACAGTAGATTCTTGAGGTAAAAGAAAACACTTTTTTCCTGTATCATTTTTTCCGAATCGGCTCGGTTTAATAGATACAGGCTGGTAAAAAACCATTTAAAAAATTGTTATTTTTTGTTCTATCTCACGAACGTTTTCAACGAATTAAATGTTTTTCGGTATTTAGTTTTTCATTTGTTTGATGAATCTTTTTCGAACACAAGATATCACCCACGTCTTACAGTTTTCTCATTTTGACTTTACGCACCATAAAAATACCAAAAACTCAAAGAAGCTAACTCTTGAAACTATGTTGCACGCTATCTAATGAATATTTGAACGTTTTGAATTGAAAAATTGGGTATATATATTCTTTTGAATGTCAGCAATACATTTTTAGTTATCAAACAATATAGCATATAGCATATGTATGAGTTTTAGCAAAGGTTAGTGTAACGGGGTACCATACAATTTAGAGTATGATACAAGAGCTTAGAGAAAAACCTCACTAAAAAAACCCTGTCTCCCCGTGAGAAGTGTAGTGAATACAAATTTGTTTACAGAATAAGGTTTAAATACTGAAGGGCTTCCTTTCCATTGACATAAAAATTTCTTTATCCTCTTTCTATTTCGAAATAATATCTGAAACAAAGAAACAGAGCAGAAAACGAGAAAAAAGGCGAATAATAAAGCCTTCATTCAAGCTTATTTCAAGACTTGATGATGACTGAAGAAAAAAATAAATAATCATAGGTACACAACTTGTTTTTCAATTGCATTGGGAGGAATATCATCTCTGCGTCAAAAATCTTCTGCTGATCTTGGTGGAGGATCACCCTCGTCGTTAGAAATGCCTTCAGTACTCAAATTAATAATAGCTAAATCTTACTTTTGACTGGGAGGGCCTTTCGACCAGGTCCAGTCTTCCAAGTGATGATTCTTCTATTCTTCAGTTGTTCGAGGAACGCTACAGGACCCTTATATTGGGGAATCATCTCCCATAGATATACCAGTGGTTATTCAGTAGAAAATTGAAAAAAGAGGGAAGGAATTGAAAAAACTTCTGATACTTTATTGACAATTTGTACTTTGGCTGAATACAACTCTGTTTAAAAGATCCACAGATGTATAGTCTCACAGATTTAGCTAGTTATTCTGAGGGTAATTTTGTTTATCCAGAGGCGGCATAGCACATTATGAAAACTTTAAACGGCCATATATTTTTATCAGGGCCGAATGGGAAAAAATGGTATTGGAAAAAAGTGTTTCTTTTGACTTCAAGAATCTCTTGTTGAAATATTTGTACGAGTCAAAGACTCGCACTGGGTTTTCGATCATTTTTTTTCCAAAATCAAAGGTGGCACATAAAAGGCAACCACAAGGCCACAAACCCACGCACCATATCATGGGTGAGTCTAACCTCGACTAGGAGACCCCTAAAGAAGTGAAACAAAACGTCTGATCGATCCCTCGCGGAAATACCTCTTCCGATGAACACCTGTGCTCGATCCAAAAAAAAAAAGTGCGTCCAAAATATGCGGTCATCGTTCCGCAAAATCAGGTTACGGAGGGCAAGGATGCATTTCGCATGTATAATATCCGAAATACTTCCACTTGACTCGGATCTGGGTTCGATTTCGTATTCCGAGCGGTGGCCCTGGCCGCGGGCAACTTAACCAGCACGTTCGTTGACTCTTAACGGGTCCAAGCCGAATTTGATCGGCGAGCTGCCCGGCTCGACGGTACCCGCGGCCATTTAAACCGAACGCTGTATGTGGCTTAGATCAGCGGCGTACGTGACCGTCCATGTGTGTATGCCAGCATTAGAAGATCCACGATCCGCGTAGTTTGGACCTAAATACAGGGAGTACCGTGGATCAATGGAGTGCCGGAATAGAATGATCATTAATGAAGCACTCGAAGGTCTGTGCTAAAAGCTCCACAAAGTCTTGTTGCTCTAGGTATGTAAGTTCGGTCATATTCAGCTCTTCTAGATGTTTGGAGCTCTAAAATACAGGGTGAGTCTTTGACTCGTACAAATATCTTAACAGTAGATTCTTGATGTCAAAAGAAACACTTTTTCCAAATACAATTTTTCCCGATTTGGCCCTGATAAAAAGATATATCCGTTTTATGTTTTCGTAATGAGCTGTGCCACCCCTGTAAAAACATAATAACCTTCAGAATAACTAGCTAAATCTGTGACACTACACATCTCTGGATCTTTTAAACAGAGTTTCATTCAGCCAAAGTACCAAATTTTTTAAGTTTCACAGATAGGGGAGACTGGGGAGGGTTGATACGTTTTTGGAATATTTATTTTTGTAAAATGAATTATATGAAGAAACAGGACTTTTATAACATTATATAATTCTTCGATTAATCGTTCAACGAAATAAATATAGAATTCTCAAAATATAAACATCCTATTCTGTACAAAACGTTTAACACAAAAACATGCAAACTGTCTCAAGCCTCCCCACATATGGGAGGATTGATACGGTGTACTGGGAGGCATGAGACACATAAACTGAAAATATAAGCCCCATTGTAATCACTTGCAAATGTCACATATAAACATTTTTGTGCCATTTCTAACACGGTCACATTCTTCGTGGCACCATTGCGAGCACACCTGACGCCTGATCCAGAATTACTAGATCAGTAGGTAGGTCAGCAATGATTCTGGTTTGCTTTGGTCCCGTAGGTGCAGAAACATGTTCAGAAGGTAGGTTGGATGGTAAAAACGCCTTTATGTAGGCCTGTCCAACCAGCTCCGGAATATTTTTTAAAGATGATACATGTATCAGACCTCCCAACCCTAAATGTCTCAAACCTCCCTGAAAGCAAGTTTTAAAGTAATTTATGTTTTCATTTTATACCCTTACATTTTGGCAACCTAATAAAACAGTAAATTGAGTAGGTTTATGCATATTTCCCAGTCAAATGTTTGTTTATGCCGAAAAATTAATGCATGATCATAAAATCCTTAGGTAACGTGAGTAAATACTTACAATTTCTCACCTCGAAACACTCTTTGTTGAATATTTCACGAACTACTGTTAGCCTTACAGATTAAGGTCATGTAGTGCTTTCTGCAGGAGAATAGTGTTCACCAGTATATTACTTTTGAAAACGGCTTCAGACCGCGGATATAAGCCTGTATCAAGCCTCCCCATGTATCAATGCTCCCTAGTCTCCCCTACTTTTTGATTTTTACATCAAAGCACTCGAAAACGGTGCATTTTACGTGAAAATATGAGGAATACTTTTATTTTATACAACGTTCATATATTCATTAGATGGAGTCCAACCTAGTTCCAAGAGCTGGGTTCTGTGAATTTGTGGTATTTTTATGGTACGTAATGGTCATAATGAGAAGACTTGAAGACGTGGGTGATATCTTGTGTTCGAATAAGATTCATCAAATATGTGAAAAACTACATTCCAAAATTCATTTCATTCGATAAAACCATTTGTGAGAACTGAAAATAACATTTTTTATTGTTTTTCAACAGCCTGTATCTTTCAAACCGAGCCGATTCGGAACAAATGGTACAGGAAAAAAGTGTTTCTTTTGACCTCAAGAATCTGCTATCAAAACATTAGTACGAGTCAAAGACTCACCCTGTATACCCGTAGAATTCAGCTATTCGGCGACAGTGAAAAATCAGTTGAAGAGTCCTATTCTGGAAGGCGTGAAGTGGGTGCTGCAACAACCCCAAATATATAAGCAGCATTTCCAAGTTGGAGGGTGAAAATATTGGCGAGCTCTAAACAAAAATCCCAGCTTGTTTTCAGCTGCAATTGCGAAGTCCAGAGTTGTTACTAAATAAACAAATATACGTAGAAAAAACGTTAAATTTTTCAAGTAACACCATTGTTATTTATCGTTGAATAAACGGCAAAATGTAGTTTCATCCTAGTTTGAAATCAACTTTGCTTCCTCACGTTGATTCTAGGTTTGTTACACGCAACAAATATCCTCTTTGTAACCAAAATTCTACGGAAATGTAACGTTGGAAGTCATTTTCGAAATTACCTTTTTACGAATTACGAATTTTAGACTTTAATACAATGTATCTTAGTCTTGTCAGCTAAGGTTATTAACCATCAATTTGTCCATTCATCCTGGTCCACTCTTCTATAAACATAAACGATCAATTTTAGTGTCCATTGTCATACGTTTGATGTAACTATGATTAGGTAGGTATTCTGTTTTGAACACCTATCATGAGATATTCCGCCACGCCACTGCCTTATGTTTTCCCCGTGTCCATTCCCCAGAACTCGATCTGTTCATTCATGATGGGATGATTCATTTTCTCCGATTTCGGACGAGAAGTGGGCCAATATATTCTGAAAGCAGGCTATGTGTGCGCACATACCAATTTTCTTCTCGATTACCGCGAGCTCCCTCGGACTTCACACTCGAAAATTATTATTCGACGATGAATAAAACAATAGACAACAGTACACCGTCGAAAAACGGCGGATGGTTTGTTGGCCTCACTGTCCTTCATCTCCGCTCAACATTCTTCTTCGAAATTCTCGACCGATTTCACCTGTTGGATATGGGTCAGCGTCCGTAGTGAACATAACAATATTCAAGTGCCTGGTGTATCGGCAAGAGAGGTTACGTTGACCTGTAGATTGAGCGAAACTTAAGAATTAATTCAACCTTATTATACCCATGGGTATGAACAAAAAGAAGACCTAAGAGGGGTTCGAATTTTTGGATCAAACGATCGTATTACTTTTCTCTGATCTGGGTCAGAAAGTAGGTATAGCAGGGAATGTCTTAAACCTTGTATAGCCGAAGATCCAGGTGTTAAATATTTTCTGGCTGGGAATATGTGCCTTCCATGTTTTTCCTAAGATACTGTCGAATTGACTGTCAAGTCAGGTCTGTTCTAGAGTCTTCACTCTGGGTATGGTGTCTCGAATTAAAGCCCTATGAAAAACCTTTTTTTGTGAAAGGCTCAATCTGTTCAGACATCAACTGGAAATTGAGTTTTAAGCCCCAAAATAATGCCTTAATGGTATCTCCAGTTGCCAATCGATGTCCCGATTCTCAGAGGTGAATATCTTTCGTTTCCATAGTTTATCATCGCCAGTAATTATACAAATTACTCCAGTGCTTCAAACATATCATCATCGAATCGGTAAAAGGGATATACAACGTGAAACAATGACAAACGAAATGGAAAAATGGTCAGACGTCATTGAAGTATTCGACGTGGGAGATCGAACAATGCCGTTGATTTCGGATTGTGTGAAAACAATAAATAAAAGACCCATCTTCATTCTCCACGTCCGTAACCTTTAAAGGATGCACCTCTCCACGTTCACCTACGGGTAATGCCTTAGCCCTGTTAGCCAATTGTTATTATTTATTACCCAATGGCCATATTTCTTCGATAGAATTACCTCTCGCTCCATCTGATTTATTGGAAGTTAACCGGAGTCGTCTTCTGCACACGGTTACCGGATGCTTAATCGGATCTTGACGACCGAACCGAACGAATGCTAGGATTTTTGAGGGATGCTAAGCTTGAAAAGAAACAAAGGGGGATAGCTGGAAATCATCCCCTTTCATAAACGAGTAATGTAGATTGAAAAAGCTAATAGATTTCGATTACGCAGGTTTCATTACGAAACTACAAGGTGTCCCAAAAATGTTTCAATCAAGAAAAGTTACCCCCGTCCTTTTCTACCTAAATTCAGCTTCATCTAGTATAATTGTGGATTACCCATGCAGGCAATGAAAAACGAGTCGCTGTACACATAAAAGTCGGTTGTCTGGTTGGGAGTTGATGCTGCTCATATCACGATGATGTATCCTCAGTAATAATTCTTTATGGCTAGACTCGTTGCTGTAGAATGTTAGTTGTTAGTTGGAGGAATTTAAGGCGTTTCGAGGGTCATTGGGCATGTGTTATTTTAGTATATAGTTTATCTTTGAATGGATTATGATGAGTTTTTATATGAACGCCGTTTATTTTCAGTTATAGGATTCCTTTTTAATAACGTGATTTTATTGGCTTGAAGTTGTGTTGAAAGGATTTCAATAATCGATTTGAGTCAAAAGTCATTCTGTCTGCGAATATTTTGTTGGTTCGATGGAATGTTTGAAAATCCAGGATTTTCCTGGAATCTGCAAATATGATGTGGAAGAAATGTTGAGGGAAAATTTTCACTAACTGAACTTGCAGTGATTTAAAAATGCATTGCTACTTCATTTTGTAGTTCGATTCTTCCCTAAATTCACTGATTGAATTTTGGATTGAAGAGTTCTTTTCTTGCTCTGTCTGTTTTACTTTCCATTACGTCAATTTGAAACAAAGTCAAAGTAAAGATTAGGGAAATTTGAGGAGGCTGACAATAGTTGTTGTAGAGAAGGAATGTTGATGTTTCTTCTGGTTTTGAATTAACATTTTATACAAGGAAATTCCCAATTGCCGAAAAGAAGTTTCTCTTGATCGAGAATGATAACTGAAGTTAGTAACTTTATTTTCTCAATTATTCCTAGTATTGGATATGGTTCTGCTAGATTTTCATTTAATTTTCATACAAGATTAGATTCTGTTCAAAGCATTCATCATTATCAAACCATAAATTAAAATTCAACCTTTTACGTTATTTGATGGTCCTCAGAACACAATTATGAGGTAATTTGGATCTTCGTTAATCCTGATGGAAAATAATTAAGTAAGATAACATTAAAAATTGCAGCATCCAAGTTAACAACCATTTTCTTCATAAATAAGCATCTAGTCCTTGCAAAAACCTTTCTGAATGGACAAATAGTTCTTACAATTCTATCAAACTAACATTCATTGGGTCAGAAGTACGACCCGAAGAAAAATTTCAAGAATGGTGTATAACAATGGAGGAGTCTCAGAATTATAAACCAATTAACATTTCGGTTCCCGAAATTCATACATAAGTTATTAGAGGTTACAAAAGTGTCGGCGGTAGCATTAGCATTAATTACCGTTAAAGTTAGCTGCTTTTCTAACATAACATAATGCAAATGCCGAATCCGTTATATCAGATATGGAGAATCCGATTTATATTACGAAATTTCTTATGTTTGACCCAAAAAGCGAACGATGAATTTTTACGATCGCGGCAATCCTACCTCAACTTATGGATTTCGATCAATTAGCGAGAAGAGTCACGGTCACGTGATTTTTTATCGGGTTCTTTATAATTGGGCGTACCGAGGAATGCAACTGCGTGAAATTGGGCAGGAAGCATTGAGAATTGTTTCTAATTCACCTCAACAGATAATGGGTTAGTTTTACGTACGCGATGAGAATTCTTGAGATGTCCGATTTAATTGGATTTCTGTGATTTCGAATCTTGGACGAGGTCTGGCAGTTTGAGGTCTTGAAAGAAGTGCTAAATTTGAAACTGAAGATGCGAAAATTCAACCTTGTTTAAGACGAATTCAATAAGTTTAACCATCTGGTCCCTGTAATGAAAAAGAGTAGATGAAAAACCCTATCCAAGGCCAAATCATCCTGAAGTTCTATCCATTTCTGACACAAAAAATTCAAAACAACTCAACTATCCTTCACCCCTAGCAAAGGGTGCATGAAAAACTCCTCAATTAAACATGAAGTCACGTTATTCAAAATGGAAATTGTCTGTCCCAGCATTTTTCTACAAGATAGTAATTACCGAAGCTTAAATAGATCACACGATTTTCACAAAAAAAGAGATTTTAAACCACGACACGTTTTTCGCTCTCACAATAAGATCTACAGTTGGGTGAAGGTAAACTGAAATATTTGATACTACCTAAAGATGCTATTGTGATAGCTGAACAAATGTCGTGGTGTATAAAATTATTTTTGTGCAAATCGTATGATCTGTTTTCAGTTCAGTTCAATTTCAGAAGAAAAAAACATGTATACTCCATTCATATTTATTTTAACAGTCGGTTGGCCATGAAATAATTTTCTCAAGTTTTTGTAACTAGAACGGAGTAAGGTTAATTAATATCAATTTTTATTACCGAAAGTGATTGAAAAAAAAAGAGACAGGGTTTCAGGAAGTGCTATTTAGAATTCAGGTCCGCTCATTCAAATAGTTATACCTGATATTCTTAAATCCACAATACGTCAGACGGTAGCGAACATATTCAATGTGAGAGAATTTATTTAATGTTTCATCTGAATCTAAACGACAGCTGAATATTTCCACAATCAGAAAGATTGTGAATGAAGGGGATGACAAAGAATTTTCTTCTATTGGGAGACCCAAAAAAGTGGTGGGCGTTTGAGAATTTTATGTTTGAGTGAATTAATGCGAAAAGTTTACTACAGGATTTTCGATGAATGTCATCGTAGAATAAGTTCCCGAAAATTGATTTTTCTATTTTTCATTTGACTTGTTATACACATTATAAATGTCTTAAGGTACCAATGAATACCTAGTTATTATTATTATATCAATGTATTAAGATGAACAGCCACCAATACGCGCCATTTGTCCTATTAATTGTTTATTCTTGTGAATTTTTTGTTCAAAGTTAATCTTGACTTGAAACTTCTTTTAATTCCTTCTACTTATATTGGTGCGAGATGATTTTTGTTTCAAGAATTTGACATTCTTGTAATTATCTGTGAATTCCCATTCCAACCACTTCATCATAAGCATTTCATCCTCGGGTTAATATTTTCGAAATCTACAACTGATGTAACGTATTCAAACTTTAGCCAAAGAAGATAACGAACATTAACTCTCCTCAAGCTAGTGCATATTATGATATTATACTGATCTCTTCTATTTTCCATGCAAATAACTGGATTTGGTATGCCTTCAATCAGTTTGTATATACATCAATTATGTTCGTCACATATTTTCCGAAGAGATTCGACATTGTGATGAAATACGTAATAACAGAAACTTTTACGCAGAACGGGCAACATAGCGTTGATTTAAAACCCAAAATTTTTTCGACAAGCTTCATAACCCCACATTTTCGTACTATACAGAGTGAAATGTGTCAAATTTCCATGGCCAACCGAGTTCTAAAAGAAAAGTGAATGGAGTATAGGTATATTACGATACGTCACTGTTTTCTAGCAGACCTGGATACACGATATTTTGGTCCCTATCTCAATAGCTCAAATAGTTTTAATATCAGTCCTGATTGAGAATAAAAAAAAAACAATACAATAAAAACAACACAAAAATTGCAGCAAGTTTTTCCCATAAGATATCGATCAAATCAAAATGAGATTTTTGGAGTTGTTCGTAATGAAAAAAATTTCAGCATGAGCTTCTGGAACTGTAATCTTTTCTTGCCTTTAAGCGCCAAAACAGCGCAAACGAGTATCCACCTTTTTCACCCCTCACCAACACTACCCCAAACTCACCTCAGATGGCTTTGGATAAATCCGCTTATAACTCAGAACGAAAGGAAAATCCGAAGTCAGGTCATGACCACAGGTTATAGGCACGTAAACGTAGGCACGGTTACTCGCGACAACCTCACAGCGAAGACTACACAAGAATTGTGAGTACCGGTACCGATTGCGAGCACGGATGAGTGGTACTACTCAGGTGGACTGCTGGTACTAACGCGGCTTCTTACTAGATATCTGCACGGATTATTGGATCCTACCTTCCCTCGTCATCCACCGTCTTAAGACGGTCGTGGAATGCTCGTTGTTGTGGTCCATCCCATCGTTTGGATCGTAATTAAGATGCTAATAACGTCTGAGGCGTTGGGGCGCTTGTTCAAATGGTGCCTTTCGATGGTTGGTGTCGGATATTGAGAGAGAAAAGGATCGGTTTGGTGTGTAAGTTACAGGAGGATCGGAATTTTATTATTTTTGCGAGAATTACGTCCAAAAGTTTCTTGTCACTTCTCCCCTTAGCTATCCCGAAAGTATTGCACAAGTTAGGAGAGCCCTATTTTTTATTTTGGCCAGGAGGCCCCTTATTTTGGTCCCAAATGTAGTCGTTTCTTTTTACCTCGCTTTTGTTGTAAGGCAAGGAAGTGTTCTATTGATAAAAGTTGCAATAAGTTGAATGATGCTCTCATCTTGAATTAGACCACTTCAGAAGTTATTATAAATCAGATCTCGAAAATTATTACGATTTGAAAGGGGGGTTTTCTTATTGGAAACAAGGACAATCACAGAAGAAATTATATTTGGTAGACCAAAGATGACTATAATATACAGAACAGTACAATTCACCTCTATAAATTTGAGTTTTTTTAACAGATCTCGATCATACATCAAAAGCTAACATCAGTCATCAGCTTTTGATGTATGTTCGAAATCTGTTAAAGAAACTCGAATTTATAGAGGTGAATTGTACCGTAGTGTTCTGTATATTATAGTCATCTTTGGTCTTTTTTAGGCCTGATGAAGTAGATGAAAGTCTACGAAACGTAGCCAAATATAATTAAAGAGTTCTTCTGTGTTTGTCCTTGTTCCCACTAGGGAAACATTTCCAATTCACCCTGAATAATACTAGCAGTAAAACGGAATATCGGAATTGAAGAAATTCATCACTTTTTTCAATATTTCTCTGCTGTTAGTGCTAATTTCAGTATCCACCTTTCCCTGGGATAGAAAATTGTAATTTTTTAACTATGGCTAGTGGCACTAACATCAGCGCCTTTATTTGAATCGTTGAAAAAATATCTTGAACCAATTCGGGAATTTGTAGAGCTAGAATTTTGAGGTTGATCTTGTTAGCCTAGATTACTTTCAAATTCTCTGAGCGCACACTTCTTCCGAAACAATCGTTACGTCCAAATCGAAATGAATTAATTGGTCGAGGAAAATTATAAATTATTTATCACGTAGTAGTTAAATACCTAACTGTAATCCGTTGCTCATATATTGTGATGGTTGTTCGCTTGACCCCATAACGAAATTCAAAAGTAATCGGTTCAATCCGACTCAGATTCATTTTTGGAGCACTCGATCGTTTAAAGGTGTAACTATACCAGGAATGTGGACAACAGTCCTTATATGAAAAATTCAGTCCGGCCCTGATGATGAACATCGAATACCAATTGATTGCAGGGATCATATAGCAATAGTAGATAAGCTCTACTGTATTTCCATGATGTTCATCGATATTTTCGATTGCATTCATTTTTTTCACTTTCATCCATCGTTTTACTCGAATATCAAGTTGGCAGAAAAAAATGCGAATTCGGATTTGATTAATCCGCTTATTTACGTTTTTGTTCCACAGACGAATTATAAATTTTCCAGATTCTAACTGATTATTACTGCTGAATATGAATTTTGTACATCGTGCCCAAAAAATTCTAATAATTTAAAGGAATACATGATTCTACAGACCTCTCAAATTATAACAGAATTTGATCAAAATAATAATAAAAATAATCTCCTTTCCTGGAAGTTTTCAGGATAAGGTCTTGCAAATCGAATAATATTTGACCGCAGGTTTCTTGAACATCGTGGAAGCTATCTTCACCTTCAGATTCATTCAAATTTGGAAAACAGCCTATATATCAGAATTTGGCACTCCTAGACATGGAGGTTTTTAGTGATCCTCTAGATGTTCTCTGTCTCCCATGAAAATGTTCCCCATCTTATCCGGTTCATCCTGTATTTACTCTAAAGTAATTATTCAAAGGAAATTGTATTCTCGAAATGCCTTCAATGTATTATGACACTTCCCTCATGTCGCAATGTTATCAAGAGGCAGCGTGGCCGAGCGGTCTAAGGCGCTGGTTTTAGGCACCAGTCCGAAAGGGCGTGGGTTCGAATCCCACCGCTGTCAAAAAGTTTTACATTTAAACTGTTTCAACTTCGTTAATCCCGATTGTTCGACTTAGATTCTATCGTAGCTTTCATGCTTATACGATTATATACCTGCCCTAGGGTAGAAATAATATATACTAGGTTTCCAGTCAGTCAACTGAAAATTTTCCAGGAGTTTCATTTTCATCAGTGACTGAATATTACAGGGGGACTTCTTGCATCTGGTTGTTATTTTTTGCAAAGGTAGGAATTACCTTTTTGCAATAGTATTTCAGCTATACAAAGTGGGCATACAGAAGGTGTACCACAAGGATCTGTCCATGGGCTGTAGCGCAAGTGTAAATAATTTAAAAGGGTCAATTCTAATAGAGCTCAATTGATTCAGGGTGATTGGTGTTGCATTCCGAGCTTGCGTTTACAGCTAACCATTCAAGTTTTTGCTCTGTGGATATTGGTCAATTGACGCATCATATCGAAAGTCTTTTATCGATCAGAGAAGAAGGAAAATGGATGTTTCAGTATCAGATATTGAACTACATAAAAGATGATCGTCATTATGTATTTGGTATTGTTTACTTTGAAGGCGCATTTGAGGTTTTTCCTTGGGAAAAAGGCATCATTTACAAATCTTTCATGCAATTGGTAGCTTTTCTATGAACTGTCCCCATTTTATCATCTAACCAGTAGTTTTTTGAGTTTGCAACCAGCTCAACCATCTTTTCTTTTCCAGATTGTCTCGAGATAATCCGGATTTGCGTACGTGCCTTCTCCATCAAAAACTCCAGATGCTGAACTGCTGCATCGAAAGGAAAAAATCGCGCGAAGATTCCCAGAAAGAGCTAGACTTCGATTCCGCTGAAGGTTCATCATCCGACGAAGAGTTCTTCGACTGCGCGGAGAAGCCTGTCGAGGAAGTCAAGAAGATGCAACCTGTCGGCAGACTGGGCAAATACGAAGGCCTGAAACTGATAGAAACCGGGGAGTTCTTGTATATCCCGATCACCCAGGAACCAGTCCCCAAAACGGAAGATCAGCTGGACGAAGACGCAGACGTCCTGCTCAAACTAGGTTCTGACGCTCAAGGATCCGAGATGCGAGCCAAGCTGATGAGCGCGTCTCTCCTATCCGACATGGAGGCCTTCAAAGCTGCAAATCCGGGCGCCATTTTGGAAGACTTCGTTAGGTGGTATTCTCCCAGAGACTGGACCGAAGCAGACGAAGAGGATCAGTGGGGCCAGAAGAAGGGCGAACTGAGTAAAAGAATGCTCATCGAAGACAACATCTGGGCGCAGACGTGGAAAACGGCCAAACCTGTACCTGCCAACAAACAGAAACTACTCTTCTTAGATACCACAGAAGCGGAAAAAGTCATGCATTTCCTCGAGTCCAGGACGCTCCAACAAGTTATAGAACTATTGATTCCGATAATGTTGCAGGTTGCTGTTTATAGACTAGCGGAAGAAATCCTTCCTTTCGAAGTGGAGCTGCCCGATGGTTTGGAAAGGTTGCGGAACGTGATCAAACTAGCGGAGAGGATGACTAGAGAAAGTAACATTTCACCGCGTAAAATCGAGGGCATCGCCCAAGAGATGGCGCAGCTAGAATTGGACATATCGAAGATACACTCTTTGTCCTATAAGCTCAACCCTACCGGTGCTGATTCCAAGGAGACGAGGGAGCTCCTGAGGGATTTGGTCAAGAGAAAAGAAGTTCCCGTCGAGAAAAAGTCTGCAATAGGAGAGCGTTTAACCAAGTTATTTTATGAGGCTCAACAGAGGGCTAATCTGGTTAAAGAAGAACTGCCTGAGGAGGAAGCAACACCGTTCTCTACAGACAGATATCCGCATCCGTCTATGCGAGAATTTGTCCTGTGTGTTAACACTAGAAAACCGGAATTTTATTCCTCGTATTGTCCTCAATACTTGAGGGCCATACAAACGAACGAAGGAATGAGGTTAGCCGGGGCTTTCAGCGAGGACATTTGTTTCTTCTGAAAATAGGATAGCTGCTATATCGAAATGTATTCATATGCTTTATTTTTTATTGATATTTTAATTTGTGATGTGCGTTTGTTTTTTACATCGAATTATTGTGAATTGATTGTCTTGGTGAGGGTTCTCAACTTGTTGCAATGTAGAAATAATATTTTTGGATTGAAATTATCTCGTTATCGTATCATATTTATAGTGTATAGTGTTGAAATTTTATAAATGAGAATTCGAAAGTAAAGTCTTTTTGTAGTTTTTCTACCCTATTTTTGATGATGGAACATTGCCTTCTGTATTCAATTGGAGATTTCAAAAAGTCATGAAAAGCAAAGGCGACCTTGCCAAAACCATTTACCAACTCCTATTCTTAAGGCTGCTAAAATGCCAAAGAGTGAATTGTAAGAATCAGGAACTGCTATTACTTACAAATAGTAACTGATCTCATTGGCCTGAAAATATTTGAAAAAAGTCATAATTCGAATTCATCAAGTTTAATCATTTAATCCATAAAATAAAAAATCCCATCAATGACATCTTCAGCAGAAAAGGGCTATCCTTTTCTGGAACAAAAAGTTATGGTTGCTATTCGAAAAACTCAACTACCCCTGTTGATTGAGGTGCACAACAACCTCCTCAATTATAAACATGAAAAGGGTTGTTAATTGGAATGAAAATTGACCTGTTCCAGTATTTTTCTACAAAAGAGTAAATGACGAAGGTGAGGGTGTATTACTTTTTACTCACTGTATATTCTTCGAAGAAAGGAAGAAACATAAAAAGAGTGGTCTCAAATTCACTTTGCGCCTATCTCCTTATATACACCACTTTGAGAGGGTAGGATGTAAAAACTTTTCTACTTTAATTGTTCTGCGTCGGTTTTTCGAGGTGTTCTTTCATATAAAACACATTTGAGATGCTCTCTGAAAATATCACATCGATATAGGGGAATATGAAAAAAGAAGAGGTTTAAGATATTCAAAGCAAAATATGTTTTTTTATTTGATTCCCTTTCTTTAAGGATATCTAGGAATAACCATATATTCTGAGCAAATATATGGAATTTCTTTCTGATTTATATACTGTAGACTCAAAGTTTTCCAAACAGTTCTGAATCTGATTGAATATAGAAAGTATTAATTCACAGAAGGGTCCACATTTCACATGCAAACCTTCCATGTTGATTGGTCAAAAAAGATGAGGATTTTTCCAGGAAAAAGATTCGTTTCTCGAAATAATTTGTCCAGAAAGAAGCAATGCCCATATTCGAAGTAAATTCTGATGTCCAGTTTTCATCGGGAAGACTTTTCAAAAGGCTCCATCACATCATGGAAATGTTTCCTGAATGTACGCATCAGTATCCTGAATAAACATATCATCCCTCGCTGGAAACCCGTGTAAAGTGGACTTGATACTCATGCACATATCTGTACACAGTGTTTGAACATCTCTGTTTCTGACAAACCAAGGACTCGTAAAAACTTTCGTCTGCTACTCCTCTTGTTTGAATAACTGCCAGACCGTTTGTTTGTCGAGCAAAAATATGAATTTCTGGAATTCACGTCAGTATCAACCCTCGATGCAACATTTCGATTGTAATCAAATCAGAAGGCTAATAAGTGATAACATTACACGAAACATGTTATTTCAATATAGCGTCAAATCTTCCACAGTTACATTTCATTTCTAAGGGTTATTATATCCTTCTTGTCTATTCTCTTTTCGACTACACTACCATTGAATCCTGCTATAGATTCTTTTAATAGTGATTGCATGAACCACCTACTGGAGACCTGAAAACCAGCTCTCATTTCCTTTCCATACCAATCATCTCATTCATGTGCGAAAACAAACAATTGTCAAAGATTATTAGTTGGAAAACTATTATTAGAAACTTATTATGATCCTAAGAGTTTGTTTTTATAACAACGGTTTCATGACCTCCAAATAAAGTTGATCTTTTCGAAAGAGCTTCATATACATACTTTGAATATTCTACATTATTTTGGCATATATTTCAAGGGCTAAATACCTGAGAATACAGTCGATAACTCTCAGTAATTTAAAGATATGAAAATTTTCAAATAACCTGAACTATCCTGTGAAGAAGAAATTCCTAGATGAATAAATGAAACGTTGTGTAATATTTCAATACTATAGGCACTGATCCTTATTCTCCGCCAGATTGAGACAGCTAACAGACTCCGAACGAAGACTTCAGTAAATCAGCTCAGAAAATATGCAAATATAAAGCGGGGCTTCGATGCATCCTTACGTGAAAATTACTTTTCCGAGCGCACGTAAAGAAGGGGAACATTTGCAGACGGTGATACAAAATTGAATATTTCAAGGGTATACTGCTGGAAATGTATACTTCCCCGAGTAAAATAAGAGCGTTTTCGGCTGTTCTGCCAAGAAGAAAACGGAAAATTCGCCATCCAGCAGCCATGGCAACGTTGCCTGTGCGCGCTTCAGATTTCCCAGATGATCGCATTCTTGCCTCAGTCCGCGGTTTTGTACCTCCCCGCTATGCAGTTCTGAGTTTTCCAGCTCCCGAGCAAGTTTTCGCACGTTTTATCTGATCGACTGTATGCATCCTGGATAATATGTTCTGTTAGTGGAAAAATTGGTTCTGTGTCATCTCGATATGTGAGTATACCCTTTAAAAAAGCTCTATTATTACAGATATAATTACTTGATTGGTTGGCTATAATATAAAGTAAATTTTGAAATCAAGAAAATTCTTTATGAAATTCATATCCAGCATTAAATTCAGAAAAATTAGTTAGGATTGTTCGAATGCAGCTGGAGGAATTTTTTGATTTTGAACGATAAAAATGGAATTAGAATAAAAACGAAGCAAATATTATTATGTTTAAGGATTATACTCCCAACTCTTTCTGAGTTTTCTATACAGAGTGTGAATGAATTGTTCGAAAATAATTCAAGGGATAATTCCTTGTCAAAAAAAAGTGTGGGTCTTCCATATAATTTTTTCAAGCAGCCCCTGCTAAGATACAGTTCCCTAAAGAAAACAGGAAAGTGACAGAAATGAAATCAAGAAAATATTCCATGGAAGCAGAAATCAATCAGAGAAATTTGGTGCTGTTCACCTATAATTGCAAGGAGTAGGAAAAACCACCATTGAAAAATATTACTTTTTGATAACTTTTTTTGAATTTTGAACAAATAAGGTTTCCTGTAATTTCTTGCTTGAATAACCAACAAGTAGTGAGTCGTATAGGCTAGAATTATCTTCGAATTTTCATGGAGTTCGGTCTTGACGAATTTTTAAGCGACCCTATCTTTTTTGGAATTTTTCGAAGGTCAAATTTTGACACGCGTATCTATCAGAAAAATGATAGTAGATCTAAATGTCATACATATTCTTGAAGAGCAACTCTTCTTGTAATAAATCTCGAAACTTCATCGAGTTCAGTGCAACCCTTCGATCAGGACGATTATTCAACTGACCATATCTATTTGGGAATTTTTCGACGGTGAAATTTTGACACGCGTATCTTTCAGAAAAATCATCGTAAATCTCAGTGGGATGTGGGATACATATTCTGAAAGAGCGACTCTTTTAGCAATGAATCTCCTGATTCAAGAAGAAATAAAAGATCCACAACTCATGTTTCGTGCTCAGAGACAAATATATTTTATGCCTTAAAACTCCAAATAGATATTATTACAAATATCTCGTCCGACTGTGAGAATGAAATACCATTCTTCTCGAATAATGGAAGATATCGTATCCAACAAACTAGCATTGTCAAATTTATCGGTCAATCTCCTCTGGATGAATGCGGGGGCAAATGCTGCGGAAGCACATGGAAATGAAGCAATAACCAGAAACAAGAAGCACATAAAGAGGACTGATGCTGATTCCTATAAGACCATATCAGTTTCAATAACCCCTATTCGCCAAGCGAAGATATAGTGAAACATCCAAGAATTTTTTCATTGGAAAATTCACGACCGAAAAAAAGGCTTACATGGAGAGAGATTTTCATTATTACCATGCACAATGTCGTTGAAATTTATGGATGGAACGGGAACGAACATGAAATTCGCTTAGATCCTTGTGCGTGGGCTGCGAAACCCCAAATTTCTGTTGTTGACGGTATCGAGTAGGGTGGGAATAAAGTCATTTATTACGTTCATATTTCAAGAGAACGGTGGGGGGAGTTTTAGATCCGAAATAATACGGAGGATTCTACAGCCAACCCGAATGCAATGCCCTCACAATCTCTCCTTTTCTCTCTGTGTTTTTTTCTAATTAGACAGGGTGTCCCAGACCTTTTGAGCACTCTAAAAGAATACCAGAAAAATCTGTCCCCCCCCCGAAAATGTCTTTTTCTTTCGAAATAACGATTTTTTTAACACCAAGTTACGTTTCTGAGGATCACGGTAACAAATGTATAGAATATATCAGCTTTTTCATGCTAAAATATTCTTCAAAGAGTACTCCAATAGAAATGCCAAAAATCGTATCAATATCTATTGTCATTATAAGGAAAAAACGTATCTTCAATTTATTCACAAAATGTGATCATGTGATCATCCATTTTGTCAATGTTTTCGTGAGAAAATATATATGGAAGCCTTACTGGTCAACTATTCAAAAAATATGCGGCCTTAATCCAGATTTCAAAATGGTACGATGCTGCGTCATAACTTCTGTCTTTCACTTGATTATTTTTCGAATTTTGTATTGGATGGATTATTTCTCTAGTTGTGATTGATGTTTTTCTATTGTCCTTTTCTTGTTACGATAAAGGCATACCCCACTTATACCTCTACTCAATCATTAGAAGGAATAAAAATCAATTAGAAGGATAGCCTTGTCTATACTGAAAAAAACAAGAGGAATCCATTCGATTAATTGGACAGCACTTTGAAGAAACTAGACACTGTTGAAGGATGTGTACACAATGAAAGAAAACAAGAGGTGAATGGTTGTTGACAGTATGGATTGAACAAGCTCGAATGACGAGTGGACAGATATTTCTACCTTTTCAGGAGGTATAGGTTTGCGTCAGGAACTTGAAATGCCCTTTTGCTTGAATTCTACAAGAAACTGCATCGATGGAATTTTGCGAGATTAATTTCGTATCGGCTAAAATCCTAGTAAATCCTCCATTCCTTATTCCCATATTTCTCACTGTTGAGAACGAGTATTAAGTTTTCCTATTCTTTTCTCCAATAAAACTCAAAAAGAAACATACTCCATCCTTTCCAAATCATCTAGTTCTAATCTGCCCGCTAGAGTTCCTTATTTTTACTTCAATAAAGCAGATCGTAACATCGAAGGAAATATAGCTAATAAAGCGTTGCTGAATGACATCCACATCAACAAGCTGAACTTTCTCCGATATTAATTTTATATGTTTTTTACGAGCTTCCCAGCTGGACAGTCGAATTCTACAAGGCCCTGATCTGTCAATTCGGTTAGTGAAACTGTGGATGATAAGACGCATCTGGCATTCAATAACCCGAATGGGCAGACATTAATAACACTTTCTTCGCAAGGACTATCAGGATACGTCATTACTTCGAGTCCTCTAGCGAACACATATTCCGAACAAATATCAAAATATAAGCAAAAGATTGCCATGTCAGTTAGTAGTGGAAGGACGTTACACAGCTTTCCTCCTAGGTGTGCTACATTGAATTCTCTCAATATCTCTGCGAAGATAAATAACAGTTTTTGCCACAACAGCCCCAGAGCAAAATAGCTATTATTTTTTGTTTGTATAATTGTGGAATTTAAAAAAACTTCCCAAATAGCCCTGATTTGCAAGATTATCATGCAAATCCATATCAGTGTATCCGCTCTTATCCTTCAAACGAAGCTGTTTGCGAAGTATATAATCTAGTGATCTCTCTGACAGGGTAGGGAAAATTTCTCTCATAAAGACTCGAGGAAGTGAAGCGACATGTTCATAACATTATGGATCTGGAAAACATTGTTACCCACCCTACCTAATAATAGGCCCAACATGTCCTCTAATCTCTAATATACTTATCCAATATTGAAATCACTCAATAATTATTATTATTATTAGCGTTTGACATCTCCTGAATACCGTTAATTTGTCTCGAAACAATACTCATTCCAAACGTGTCAGCAATAGTGTACAATATGGTAAGGTACCTATTGAGATTCAAGACAAATAACAATTAGCATATTACGTCGATCTACGGTGCCCATGATTGTTGACTCGAATCTAAATTAAGATTCATTGTAAGAAATATCCGAGGATTGTATTTTACGTCCATGGGTGTACAGTCTTCTTTTGATGTTAAAAATATACGGTTTGGTCGATGTGTTACTTTTTAAGTTCGGTGGCAATCAAACTCTCATTCAAAACTGGCGAATGCACAATAATAGTGTTGTGGAGCATTTTGGATGTTGGACATATATATTTATGTAAGTCCGGTAATATGATGATCTGAATTTGAATACCAAGAATGTCTATGAGTTATTCCTCGTAATTTTTATGAAGGAAGAATGTATCAGTTTTTAAAAGAAGGCTAAAATACTAATATCCTCACATTTCCTATTGTTTGGTTGAGTAATGTCTCTTCTGTTTTCAAAATCTATACTCTATCATCTTTTTTTCAGCAGAGAATCACAATCAACCAACTTAGAATGAGAGAATAAGGTGAAAGTTCACATATCTAAGGTGGTAGAATACAGGAATACAGGTTTATATCGACCAATGATATTTTCCTCTTCAATGGCCGAGTAGCTGCATATTCATGAAGAATCATGTAATATTCAGTTCATCGGATACACGTCTGATGCAGAAATTAGGGTGGTTTCTTGAGTATGCAAATAACTTGCCTTTCGGAGAGGGAACTTTGGGAGGTTAGAATAGAAAATAATTGTTTAGGATAACGCCAGAAAAGGTCGCAATTTGAAACTTTTTCCCAACGATATATTCCCTTCAGTCTCCTCGAGAAAATTCTTGAATTCTTGAGTTATAAATGAGAGAAGCATAAGGGTATACTGAAGCTGAAAATGAACATACTTCGCAAGTACCTACTTTTGTTTATGCCAGTGAACATTTCGATTTATTTTGATAACATAATATTAAATCTAAGGACACCATAATGATTTAAAATAGAAAAAAGTTTTTTTGGGCTTTTAGAGATATACCTACAGCAGCATCTGATGAATATTTTGATGTCAAAATTGAATAACTGAATGACTGCAAACAAAATAAGTGAATCTTTGCATATATGAGAAGAATTAAGATGAAAATTGATTAGGTAATGTGAAAAAACCTGAAGCAATCAACTAATTTTTTCCTTTTTCAATTCTTTTCGGGAAATATTACGAACTGTAAAGATTTAAAGCCATGAGTTTCTCAGGTATTATTCTGCAGAAATTACCACGTGAAACTCTTTCAATTCTCATTGTGAGAGCTCAGATTTACCGAGGAAATAAATTCAAAGCTCGATATCAAAATTTAAGGAGCAATAATTCTCCTCCGAGTTGAACGTATCAAAATTGAAATTCGAGTAGTATTGGTTTTTCATTTCAGTAGAGGTGTTATTTATTTACTGGCATAGCAGCCCAGGAAAGCGGATTTATAGCATCATATCGGGTTTATTTTCACCATTCAGTATAATGTATCAAATCCGGTGATATTCATGCGCTGTTATGAAGAAATATATTTGTATGGCTGTATCAAACAGCATCAATCTTTCTTTCCTGAGAATATTTTCATATCTTCGCCATTCCCATTGGAGTAAGACGGAAATATATACTGCGATTCAGCACACCAAAACACCCTATAGTTATTCTCACTTCCGAGAATCATTTTCGTCTGAAAATACGTCCACATATTGTAAAGGTTTCAATTGTTCCTGCTGCAGTAAGAATTCACTTGAGCTTTATAGCAGCACCAACATCTACTTTACCCTTGAAGAATGGCCTTTTCTCAGGTCCTGAAAGTTTTACTGCAATTATTCTTGAGTGCGACTATTGTTTCGATGCTAAATTAAAAGGGCTCAGTCGAGGCACTCGTACGTTGTTTCCCGTAGAATCTTGAACAGAAGATCATCTTGCGAATTTTACTGCTCTTTATGAATGATGAAAACATACGACTGATATATATATCATTCTCACTATGGATGTGACATAGCAGGAAGGGAAAACCGTAAGGCAACAAATTGGTAATTGCAATCCCATCAGTATGAACTATGACATCTTCTTATCTAGAAGCTCACAATCTGTAAGGGTGTAAGGTACCTTGGAAATTGGGACTCGCTTGCTGCGATGCCAAGAATGTCACTCAAGGTTGGAACTAAATAATTCTCTGGCCCTCCTTCAAGTCGATTTAGTTCCGAACAATATACATAATTCAAATACATACATTACTGCAGTCGTATCTGAAACTCCCAGTGAATTAGTGTCATTTGCATAGAGACGTCTTAATGATTTTCCTGAAATTCATACCTAAAATAACTGAATATTCCCAAATTGATCATTATCCAATAACTCCTTCCTCACTCCGCAGAGAAATCAGGAATATTTAATCAAAAATCAGATAATAAAACTGAAAAAAATTTGAAACTATCAACATCTACGCTCTGATTTTTGTCCGACAAAATAACCTTGAAAATTGCCATGAATTCCTCTGGTGAAATTACCAAGATCGCTACACCGACCATTCTGTTTATTCATAAGACTGAAGACTTTTCTTAGGAAATCACGTGTGTTAACCCCTCATTTCTTTTCTAACTTCCTGAAATATAAATACTTCTGATCGTTTCACCCCTGCAGCTATGTCATGGAATGTGAAAATGACGGAAATGAAGGTAATTGAGATTCACGTCACGTACAAAAAGTTTAACGAAGTATTCTCGACACTTGTGATAAACCCGACCCATCCCTTTCAAGTTCTGAAGTAGGTCGAAAGGGGGCTCTTTCTATTAGGATATTAGGAGAATCTTTACAAACTCGTGAATATCAAACATGAGACAGTTAGTGACGTGTAGAGATTGTGATTAAGTAAGGGAGGTTGGGTTGGCTCTTGAACAAATCTACCTGCTACAAGCCAGTGTCATGCTCATCAGCATATTCTCTCTAACAAATCCATGAGCCATCTTTCTGTTTTGTGTTTCTTAGTAAGGACTGAAATGAAAACGAAGCTGATATCTGATGCATCAGCCTTTCAACAATCCCTCCACATACAAATCCCTCTCACGAGAAGACCCGAAGAAGAAGAAAACTGGGACCCTACAGCAGCTTACGTCTTTTTTTAATAAGTTATGGGAGAGCACGTAGACCGTTGAACTTTTTATTCAGCCTTCACCCTGTTGAATTACAATTCAACAGAATGGAATCCGACTATCGTGAAAAGGGAGACCGTTGAGGTTCCGTATATATGAATGCCCTAATTCCGTATCTCTCTGCTGATATTTGGGTATCTGCAATATTGGCGCAACCTTTTCGCAGTTTGGCCATGACGAAGGACGTTTAATCGATAGGAAAGCTCATCTGGAATGTTGATGTCAGTTTTAGAAGGTCGTTCATGATGAGTAAATATCGAGAGGTCGAAAAAATTCTTCTTTAAATGGGCGCTTGAAGCTTGACCATAATAGCTATCAGATTTATGATGTTGAATCACGAATAGTAGCGAAAAAGTTCATGGGGTAACTCCCAGTCAAAAATAGCCTAGACATGGCACCTGCGAAAAGTGAAATTAAGCAGACATTCTATGGGTCGAGAATGCTATAAAAATACTTTGGTGGTGTTCCCCTATAATGTCAGCATGATATCCGCCTACTAGGACACCTTATTTGTTCAGTAGCATCAAGCTATCAAAATTAATTTATCGATAGTATAATATGAATAAGTAAGAAAGTGTCTTTCCAGAAAAATTATTCTTTCAGGAGCTATCTTTAAGGGGATGTTACTGACAATATAAGCAGGCCCGCCTTCAAATTCTTTCGGAACTTTTCCTTTACATCCTGTATATCGTTACGTATTAAAACCAGAATAAGGAATTCCCTCAAGATGTTTTTTAGGAGATTCCTTATATCTATAAATAAAAGACGCATGTCATTGCTTGCTGCGAAGAAAACAGCGAACAACAAGTGAATTACGCCTCACTTCGGAAAAGTCGAGATAATGGCTTCATTACACGAACACAAAGACTCGTGAAAGAAAATGGCTCGGGGATGAAAAACAAATAACATAGGCGATGTTTCTTCGTATATTCCAAGTTTAATGCGAAATAAACATCCTTTGTTGGAAGGGTGGATGTCAGTATCACCGTTAGGAGATCCTTAATCGAAATTTGATTCACACTGAAATCAGTATTCGAACGAAGGATCTCTAGTGGAAACTATAAGGCTTATTTTAGCTTCCATCTTCATGAAAATGGGCACTGCTGAGAAAATACTCTGCGTTCAAATATTTTTTCGTCAAGTTGGATATGGAATTTTGAGTCAGATTAGAGAAATGTAAGCATTCACAGACGATTGGTAAAATTCTTGAATGAATCGTGGTATTATGTACATTTTTGGTATTTTCAATTAAGTTCTACTGATTTAAGTAATATGAATGAATCACAGTAAGAATCGTAATGTGATCAATTTGGTGAGTGGATGAAGTATTACCAATATTTTTTTTGATCAAAATGAGGTTCTTTCACAACACACTAGATCAAACACTCTAGCATGATTCCTGAAAAACAAAGAGAGATGATTGTTCAACTTCTGATAATAAAAAACAAACAACATATTCTGAAAGATCAACTCTTAGTGATAAATCTCGAAATTTCATCAATTCATCGGTCTTGACGAATTTTCGACTGATCCATCTTTTTGGCAATTTTCCGAAGGTCAATATTCGACACGAGCATCTCCCACAAAAATAAGATGTAATATATCTAAATGTGACACACTAGACTGATCAGTAGATCAGTACAGTAATCAAATTTGCATCCCTAATTGATGGCATTAGTTCCTAATCTGATGTCGGAATGAATGCCAGATTCATGCAAATTTCGTCAGATTCCGCCCTAATCCATTCAAAATTATAAGATTATGGAACTACAATTCGACTGTGGCTATATCAGCAACCTTCACACTTCTGAAAAAAAACCATATCAACTAAAGATACTCTGGTTTTGTTAACTGATCTAAATAAACATCTTGAAGCGAAGATTCGTGGAATAAATTGATGAAAGTTCAGCTATCCCGATCAATTGTTGAATAACCTAGCTTCGATGCGTTGATTGTGCTGCAAGATGGCGAATGCGCTGGTCAAATTGCACGAAATGTTTTCTCATACCATTGATTCAGTTTTGATAAGAAATGACGGAAGTTCCTGTTTGTAGGAAATGTTTTCTGATTGATTCAGTTTTAATTGGAAAGGATAGAAGGCTACTTGATCTTGGCTCAGAGTGAGAAACAGTAAATTCTCATCTCTTCTGTAGAAAATACAGGAACAGGTCCATTTTGTTTTTAAATGCAACTTTTCATGTTTAATTGAGGTTTTTTCAACCTCTAAGGCAGGTGGAGGGTAGTTTTTCAAAATGACGAACCGCAAATGTGACCTGGATACCTGAAAGCTCGATTATTCAGGCAGATCGAACTCTTTTTTACTTTCACACTGGAGGAAACAGAGAAACCGAAATGAAGTCTGCTTCATCCGTCATCCTCGTTAGTTGACAACTCCTGAATCACCAGGCAGGCTCAGAAAAAATTCTCTTTCCTCACTTCCCCATTTCTCTGTTCGACCCCTTTGAAAACGAGGAACGTCTCGCTTGGGGGGATGCTTGGGGTGTCTACGACTATGTTTTCCCTTAGCTGGGCACCCACACGTTTCAGAAGCGCTGAACCCTGAGTTTACTTTCAATTATATTGATTGATTCCGACCCAAGGAGCACTTTATCAAATCTACGCCAGTTTGATGTGTGCCTACTATCAGTTTGTGGTCGATAATGGGGCTGGATTGAATTATATTGTTCCGTCTTATTATGACAGAATCGGCTATTTAGATAATTAGATAACGACCCTACACATTGTCCGGGGAAGGACAAGGTATCCAATGTTGCAGCCCTTGTCAATGGATCGGTTTGCGCTGTATTGTCCATTGTTTATCTGGGGCAGATTCCAATGGGGGATGGGCGAATATGAAAATCGATGTAGTCACAAAGCCAGTTGACCGATAGCGGGAAAAACCTTTCATTAGAAGCCATGTTTATTGGAAATTTTTCTTTATTTAGGACCCGATGGAACTGGGTCAGTTCCCATCTCAGTATAGCTTATAATTCAGAAATAATGGCCCTGGAACAAAGCTCAATCAATGCTTTTGTTCATGGCAGTTCATTTTTCTCTTGGTTGGAAACTATTACAGAAAATTTTCAGGGAGTAAAGGAGCAAAACCTTTTCCAAATAATTCCATCAAATATTCAGTTGGCATATAGAGTTTCAACATGTAGCATTTAGCATAAACTGCTCGTCGAAAGTTAAGGAAATTTGGGTTTATTTGGGTTTTTTATTCAGCCCTTATTCCGTTTTTTCACCAGTTTATTACCGACTGCTAGAGAAAACCATTCTCTATAGAAATATAGATTTTTCGGTATAAAAATTTTCAGGGTTACATTGCAGGCCATTGCATGGAAAAAAACTTCCAAGAATATGGTAACTTTTCGCTGTGAATCTCAGCAAAACCAACTTTTCTCTTAAACAACCGTTTCACGTTCTCCATCCGACTAATTAAGACCTCTAACGTCAAGCAAACAACTTTACGAAAAGGGAAAACTACAAGTTGGATCCAACGAACAATACTACGTTGGCGTGGAGTGAGCAATCAGTAGCCACAATGTTGTTTTCCACAAACTGACTACATTTTCAGCAAATATTTCGTCTTTCCTGATGAGGTACACTCTGAACTAACTTGAAGACAAACTTTGTTCCTCCCCTTGGAGAAAACAGTTTTTTATGAGGAATTATGAATGAGGGAACATTGGTTGCGAAGCACTCTAGGGATGCAGGCTTCTCTATGGCAGGTATTTCAAGGAATTTTCCTTGAAAATCATTTGTGATACTGATGTAGAAACAGAGCAAAAAACAAAGCATTGCAGTTTTAGTGATAGTATAATCCTTCAAATATGCAGAGAATCATCCTGTCATATGTTTCTTCATCATGAAATACGAAATTGAACAATAAACTTCAAATTCAACAGTTGTTGACAGAGTGTAGCAAACTTGTGAAACAATCAGTCCAACGTTTGGGTTATTTTCATCACAGCCGTATATCAAGAGCGTGTTTCTCCTTTTCTGATTTCCAAATGGATAACGTATTCATAAGCTAACGCGAGCACTCAACCCTAAGAAGGCAAATTTGCATTCCTGCTCAAAAGCCTGTTATGTCCGGCTTGGACTCGAAACTGAAGGATCCTAAAACGGGCATCGTAGTAGTGGAGAGCATTCAGTTTAAATATAGTAAATGTTAAGGCCTTTAACATAAAGACGAGATCTTGATTCGAACATGCTCAAAATTCCTGAATGAAACTTCAGATCAGGATATGTGTAAATTTTTGATCTGAAATAACACTTGTCTATTAAAAATTTACGATAGGAACAATTTTCCTTTTTTATAAGACGTCGAATTCTGTCTTTTCTTTCCAGATTACGAATGTAACAGGTCCAGGTCACATAAAAAATCTCATCATTTATTCCGTAGCCCATAAAAATCAGTTGCAACTGCGTCTTCATTGTCCTTCGCACGACTAGTGAAATATACATCTGATCCCACTGAAATACTCCACTTTCCTCTGCCTTGAAATCACGCTTCACTAGATTGCCTGATTGAGCCTCCGGAAAACAAAGGCTCTTTGTTCTTCCCCAACCAGGGCTGTTGGGAAACTCTGGGGAAAATGTTCAACCTCTGAATTTCATGTAAACGAGTGGGGGAAGAATGGGGAGGTCCAGTATGGTTGGGTCAGGAATCGCGAAAGCCAATTTAGATGGTGAAAATGATATCTTGCCACTGTTGTCCATCACAGGATGGAAACATCGGGCAACGATCGGAAATACCAACATTTTACCAGCTGGAATAATAACGGACGGTTTGTGTATTCTAGAGTTTTTGGGGAACTGGAGTTGATGAGTGTTTTTCTAGTTGAGCGCAATTTTTGTAAAAAAACTAGTATGGATAGTTTATCAGTTCTAGTCTCTCCACATTTCAGAAATACATACATTCTTACAATTATTTTTTATGTATCGATAACGATTTTTGACGTGTTTGAACCATATACTTATACATGCAGCATCAAAAAACCTGTAAAGCCCTCTACTATTTCTAAACTCTTCGCTAAAAACTGGAAATTCTTGACTGTCTTACATTCACACCTGTACAGCATGAAGAATCTCTGTGCCAGTGGCATACTGATGAAGAATAATACCTTGAAAATCCAACTTGCCCAAGTATTATAATATCGAAATTTCAACTAGTCAAACTCAGGCCATTTTCAAACTGCCCCACTTATTTGCTGCTGAGTTTATATTTGTTTTCTCAATATATCAATTCAAACTTTAAAAAATTTATCTATCATGAATAATTCCTGATATGTAATTCTCTCCACATATGATGGAACTCTGGAACCCTTTTATCCTCATGAAGTATTGAAGTAATTTTTCCACGAGATTTAATGTTATAGAGAAGATGGAATTGGGATAGCATAACCAAGTATATGTTGAGTGCATCATTTCATAAAAATCCTGAATGTCTGATGGAAATATGCATTCCTGACAGGCGCCGTAGGATACCCACTTCATGGATGGAAAAATTTGCATTATCGTCTGACTAGATTGTTCGGTGGTAACGAATTTTGTCGTTTATATATCCATTCTGTGTACCTGGTGAAATAAATTTATAAGAATAATCAACTACACCTCATTATTCAATCGACATGTACCAAAAAATCAAGTATTTCGTGAGATTGAGGATTACACTCAATCCCATTCTAAGTGAAGTATGAAATATCGGTTTGCTTGTGATTCCATCTCATCTGAACGATTTTATGAAAGCAGCCACAGATTTTCAATCAAAAATTATGTTTAAGACATATACTGGTTCGACGAAAATTTTATTTTTAGGAACCTCGAACCTCGCCAATAATGTAATCAAACCCTGTTTGTTGAGAACTCTCAACGACTCAGTTTTAATTGAAAACCTTACAAGCATCTCTTCGAGTTGACGCAAGCAAATTAACAATTTTCAATTCGATTCAACGTTTTTATGGTTCATTTATTTGGATTCTCGGAAAGGAAAGTTGTTAGATCAATCATTTTATATAATAGGCCTTTGATCCAAACTTTTTCGAACTCCTTCTGTGTCAATTTGGTATCATGACGGTGTTTTTGCATTTATTATATAACTATTGAAGTTTGTGATGGTCATAGTGAGGATTCTTGAGATTTGGAGGACAGTGTTGTATGTTTTTTAATCCGAATTGGAAATTATCTTTCATTTCATCTACAGACCACCGCTTTACCAACTGACCTTTCGAAGGTTGATGATTAAACTTATTATCTTACCATATAAAGTATTGAGTGGTTCATTCTTAGATATACTCAATCCAGAATCAAAAAATTGATCCTTCGAGCCGGATTTGAACCAGCGACCTATGGATACCTAAGTTAAAGTCAATCCTCTACAGTCCACCAAGTCAAGTCAAAAATAGTTTATTGAATGTTCATGTGTACAATTCTACAATCTACAGTCCACCGCTCTACCAACTGAGCTATCGAAGGTTGATGATTAAACTTATTATCTTACCATTTGAAGTATTGAGTGTTTCATTCTTAAATATATTCAATCGAGTATCAAAAGATTGATCCTTCGAGCCGGATTTGAACCAGCGACCTATGGATACCTACGTTAAAGTCAATCCTCTACAGTCCACCGCTCTACCAACTGAGCTATCGAAGGTTGATGATTGAACTTATTCTCTTACCATATAAAGTATTGAGTGGTTCATTCTTAGATATATACAATCGAGTATCAAAAGATTGATCCTTCGAGCCGGATTTGAACCAGCGACCTATGGATACCTACGTTAAAGTCAATCCTCTACAGTCCACCGCTCTACCAACTGAGCTATCGAAGGTTGATGATTAAGATTATGATCTTACTATATAAAGTATTGAGTGGTTCATTCTAAGATATATTCAATCGAGAATCAAAAGATTGATCCTTCGAGCCGGATTTGAACCAGCGACCTATGGATACCTACGTTGAGGTCAATCCTCTACAGTCCACCGCTCTACCAACTGAGCTATCGAAGGTTGATGATTAAACTTATTATCTTACCATATAAAGTATTGAGTGGTTCATTCTTAGATATATACAATCGAGTATCAAAAGATTGATCCTTCGAGCCGGATTTGAACCAGCGACCTATGGATACCTACGTTAAAGTCAATCCTCTACAGTCCACCGCTCTACCAACTGAGCTATCGAAGGTTGATGATTAAACATATTATCTTACCATATAAAGTATTCATTGGTTCATTCTAAGATATATTCAATCGAGAATCAAAAGATTGATCCTTCGAGCCGGATTTGAACCAGCGACCTATGGATACCTAAGTTAAAGTCAATCCTCTACAGTCCACCGCTCTACCAACTGAGCTATCGAAGGTTGATGATTAAACTTATTATCTTACCATATAAAGTTTTGAGTGGTTCAATCTTTGATATATTCAATCGAGAATCAAAAGATTGATCCTTCGAGCCGGATTTGAACCAGCGACCTACGGATACCTAAGTTAAAGTCAATCCTCTACAGTCCACCGCTCTACCAACTGAGCTATCGAAGGTTGATGACTAAACTTATTATATTACCATATAAAGTATTGAGTGGTTCATTCTTAGATATATTCAATCGAGAATCCAAATATTGATCCTTCGAGCCGGATTTGAACCAACGACCTATGGATACCTACGTTAAAGTCAATCCTCTACAGTCCACCGCTCTACCAACTGAGCTATCGAAGGTTGATGATTAAACATATTATCTTACCATATAAAGTATTCATTGGTTCATTCTAAGATATATTCAATCGAGAAGCAAAATATTGATCCTTCGAGCCGGATTTGAACCAGCGACCTATGGATACCTAAGTTAAAGTCAATCCTCTACAGTCCACCGCTCTACCAACTGAGCTATCGAAGGTTGATGATTAAACTTATAATCTTACCATATAAAGTTTCGAGTGGTTCATTCTTTGATATATTCGATCGAGAATCAAAAGATTGATCCTTCGAGCCGGATTTGAACCAGCGACCTATGGATACCTAAGTTAAAGTCAACCCTCTACAGTCCACCGCTCTACCAACTGAGCTATCGAAGGTTGATGATTAAACACATTATCTTACCATATAAAGTATTCATTGGTTCATTCTAAGATATATTCAATCGAGAATCAAAAGATTGATCCTTCGAGCCGGATTTGAACCAGCGACCTATGGATACCTACGTTAAAGTCAATCCTCTACAGTCCACCGCTCTACCAACTGAGCTATCGAAGGTTGATGATTAAACTCATTATCTTACCATATAAAGTATTCAGCGGTTCATTCTAAGATATATACAATCGAGAATCAAAAGATTGATCCTTCGAGCCGGATTTGAACCAGCGACCTATGGATACCTACGTTAAAGTCAATCCTCTACAGTCCACCGCTCTACCAACTGAGCTATCGAAGGTTGATATTTTCTTAACATTCTTCAATTCACAAGTCTCTCGATATTTATATTCAGTAAAATTTACTTTCACTCGCATCCAAACCAAACGAGACCGAGAGATTTCATGCGGAGATATTAATCAACGTATCGCATTAAGTTCATTCGCATCTTAGGCAAGTTCGACCCGAATTTATATCTGTCGTAGTTACGAAAAACAGGTTTTTAATGACCGATTTCTGAGTATTGTTGAAAACACGAATCAATAATTTTCCAAAAGTCGATTGAAAATGGATACCTACTCTGCAAAGGTCAGTTAATCCCTAAAATTATGAAACAAACTCCATCGCACCTGGGTGTAGTAATTAAACTGTATTATACTCAATGAAATATTAAGTTCAACCAACTATAATGATGAAAGCTTTCAAGCCAGGATATTATTCGAATATTAGAAGTTTCCGTGCTTCAAAGCCTGGATCTTTTCAATGTTTATATAATCTTAGACCGAGCAGGATTATGACAATATAATATACATATATTTCAAGTGAAAATGTAGCACTTTCGAAAGTACTATTCTCTGTATGATGATGAATAACTATTAGTGAACCAATTCTTTTATTTTTTCAGGTTCCTCATAGAGGCCATGTCGTTCTACTTCGAATAATGACGTTATGAACGAAGCCCTACTATTCCTCCTTCTTCTCTTGAATCCTGCCTTCACAACATCCACTAGAAATGACACTTGTCAGATTAAGTTCGTCTCCAGACAGACCCCGTCATCCGGACTGACTTTCGATGCATCGCAAGTAACCTACGAGATCTATCATAAGGTGAGAAAAATCAGTCAAAATTTGAAGTTTCTCAGCTTACTAGACGCAGTATATTGCAAATCATCCAGCCTATATGCTGATAAAGAAATTCACTCAATTGTACTTATGCATTTCCAAATCCAAAGCTCCCTAATCATTTTTTCAGGTTGTGAACAACAATTTATTCAAATTCGCCAACATCTCACGGGACATCATAACCCGAAGAAAAGAAGTCGTCGGTGTCATAATAACCAAAACGAAAGAGTATAACTTGGCCTTGAACATCTCGGGGAGGCTCAAGGTCTTCCCCAATCGAACCTCGGAAACCGAAGGCTTCTGGAGAAGCTTCTCTGAGAGCAAAACAGGTTGGACCCCACTTTTCATGGACTGTTACTTCTTCCGGAGCCAGTGGTTTTACGGGTACGTCTTGAAAACGTCAGATATCAGCATTGGACTATTCGTGAGGGTTATCCTGAATCCCTGTGATGAGAGCCTGGAAGGAATCCTGCCAAAGCATAGATGTCACAATGAGTCGACCACGGTAAGCGATCGCATCTTCGATAATCATACACTGCGCAAAAAATTAACGCACAGTCTGAAAATCTCAATTTTAATGAAAGTTAACTCTACATTGACTTTATAACTTATTTTTTATGTTCTCTCGGGAAGGTTTTGAACGAAACAAGACACATTAAATGGAAGAAAAATTCAGAATTTCACCGAATCTTATGTGAAAGAAGAGAAATGAACAATTTTCAAAATACTGAAATGCTGATAAGTGATTTAATACTTGGTATTTCCACCCCTTGCGTTAATCACAGCTCGGCAACGACGATTCATACTCAAAATGAATGATCTTAAAATGTTCTGATCTATTCCTTCACAGATTTCTCCGAGTTGGAATCCTAAGTCATTAAGAGTAGCTGGATGATTTTCTGAACTTCTCAGCCTTCTATTGAGGTTGTCCCAAACCTGCTCAATCGGATTGAGATCTGGACTTCTTGCTGGCCATTCCATTCGAGAGACTTCAACCTCTTCAAGGTACTCCTGAACGATGCGCGCACGATGGGGTCTGGCATTATCGTCCATAAAAATGAAATTTTCACCAATGTATGGGGCAAATAGCACTACATGCTCTTCAAGAATGTTTCTTATATACTCATCAGTATTCATAGCTCCATTGTCAACGACCACTAGGTCTGTGCGAGCAGTCGAAGATATTCCACCCCATACCATAATCGATCCTCCCCCGAAACCAGTAGTATTCAGGAAATTGCACTGAGCATATCTTTCATGTGTACGTCTGTATACAAGGGAACGTCGATCACAATGGTGGAGGCAGAATCTAGACTCATCTGTGAAGAGAACTCTTTCCCAATCGGCCTCTTCCCAATGGATATGCTCTCTCGCAAAATCCAAACGCGCCCTTCGATGGGCTGGGGTAAGAGCTGGGCCTCTTGCCGCGACACGGGGCCTTAAATCATATTCTCTGAGGCCTGAGGCGATTTCTTATTGTCTGAGTGCTAATTTGCACCTAATGAGTTTGTTCAAACTGAATTTGAAGGAGGCGAGCGGTTGCCAACCGTTTTCTCAACGAAGAAACTCTCAAGTAACGTTCTTGAATGGCAGTTGTTACCCGTGGTCTACCCTGTCCTGCTCTTCGGACATTCATACCTGTCTTCCTGAATCGCTGCAACATTCTGGACACACTTGTATGGGAAACTCCAAACCTTTCTGCAATTCTTGTGTATTTCCACCCTTCTTCTCGCAAAACTACCGCTTGGGCACATTCCTCTTGGGTCAAATTGCGTGTTTCGCGTTGCATAGCGATCGAGTGTAGAAAATCAAACGAAAGAAAAACTATTGATCACTAGAATTGATCGAGAGCAACTGATTTTAGAATGGAGCCAATACATTCAAAATCTGATAATATCATCTTTCTTTATTCCTGCTGGGAAAAAACATCTGTATTGAAAAAAACCGTTGAAAGTGGATAACATATGCATGCATAATTCTGATAAAAATAATTATCATTGAGAACACCTTCAGTTGTAGAATAAATTTGAGATTTCCATAATGTGCGTTAATTTTTTGCGCAGTGTATATTTCATACATAGGCAGAACAAATCTAAAAATGAGTCCAGAAATATCAGCAACTTTACCACAAAACGATGCTTCGTTTATGTTGTATTCTTCAAGACCTCCATATTCTGAATTTTCCTTCTTTCCTAAGGAATACAACCTGTTGCTTCATCCTTCAATTTCACTCCCGGAAAAGATACAGATAATTCATTTTCCGCTGTGTCTTCCCCGGGAAGCAAACCTCGATTTCAATCAAAGTAGACACAGTTTTCTCACGGACACAAATTCGTTAAATCTCCTTCGTTTTCAGTGTGAACCAATTCCGAGCGAGGAAGAGCAAGAGGGGGAAGAGGGCTACAGATGCATTTGTCGCCCAGGCTACTTCAATCCTCAGCCTACGAATCAGAGCTGGAGAGAATTCAGAAATGCTGATGTCGACAGAGAAGTGGCTGATTCGATAGATCCTTTGCGGTGAGTGTAAAGTCGATGTAGAATAGTGGAATCCAACTGAGATGGTGAAAATGTTGTTAGCTATCTGAGGTAGTCAAAAGGGTCACTTTTAACTCAATTAGTTTAATATAATCTGGAATCTTTCATTTTCTTTAGAAAACCCCTTTTTTCCAATGCAAACACTACCATTTTCATCTCAATACTTGCAGACACAATTTGTCTTGAAATTAATTGTATTATTCAGTTGTGAATATCATTTTGGACCCTAGTCTTTCGTTGGTTTCATCCTGCATCCTCAAAAGAACCTACAATTTCACGAATTATCAGAGAGGTGGGTGGTGCTTCAAAACAGGTCAATAGATCTATATCCTCTCGTATTTTTCGAGTTCCTTCTCCCAATATTTCCATACCTAAAGCACCAAACTCTTTGGAAACTCATCCCTCCTCCAGTTGAGTGCGATCCAATCCCACTGCACATCCACAACATCAAATCAAATAGGCGATATCGAGGATTCATATTTACCCACAACTCGCATTGAAATTTGCCAACTTTCGTAAATACGTTGTGCAAATAAACCAAACAGTATCGGCTCCGTTTGAAACTTGGGTCTTCATGCTTGCTGCAAACCAATTATGGTCCGAAATTCACTGGAAGGTTCTGTGAAAGCCACCCCCCCTCAAACAGCAATTAACGTAAGGTAGGAAGGTGAGCCACAACTCGTTGACAAAGTGAAATCCAGCTGCAGAATATAGCGGATGGCAGTTAGCTTCGAGTTAACGTATTGATTCCTAGTTCGGAACTGAATTGATTGCTGGGGATTCTATAGGGATATCGTATTTCGCTAATTGCTATCGAATTATCTGGATCCTTTGTGTAGGTGCAACATCAAAGAATTTCTCGTAATTCTTGCCGTTTATTGAAACCGATTTGCTATCATCAGATTAGATTTAGAGTAGTCGTTTTCTTTCAGCTTCTGAGCAAATTTTATATTTTACTGACGATCCAAGAAATTTGTTAGTTCTTCAGAAGAACTAACAGAACTGCTTTTTGAGGTACAATACGATGTTGAGTTATCAACCTGACACACGCTGAATATACAGGGTGTCTGTAAACAAATGAGAAGGACTTATACTTCATTCAAATTTATTTTAGCAGTCGGTTGGCCATGAAATAATTTTCTCAAGTTTTTGTAACTAGAACGAAGTTAGGTTGGCACTCATGAAATGTCGTTAATGTCATAACGCCGTTGCCAAAACTAATATCAATTTTTATTACGAAAATGCCGAAAGTGATTGAAAAAAGAGACAGGGTTTCAGGAAGTGCTATTTAGAATTCTGGTCCGCTCATTCAAATAGTCATACCCTGATATTCTAAAATCCACAATACGTCAGACGGTAGCGAACATATTCAATGTAAGAGAATTTATATGATGTTTCATCTGAATCTAAACGACATATATTTCAGCTGGATATTTCCACAATCAGAAGGATTGTGAATGAAGAGGATGATAAAGAATTTCCTTCTATTGGGAGACCCAAAAAAGTGGTGGCATTTGAGAATTTTATGTTTGAGTGAATTAATGAGAAAAGTTTACTTTCGATTTTCGATAAATGTCATCGGAGAATAAGTTCTCTAAAATGGATTTTTCTATTTTTCATTTGACTTGTCCTATACAATGTAAATGTCTTAAGGTACTAATAAATACCTATAATTATTATTATTACATCAATGTATTAAGATGAATAGCTACAAATACGCGCAAGTTGCCCTGTTACTTGTTTATTCATGTGAAATTTTTGTTCAAAGGTGAAGTTCATCTTAACTTGAAACTTCCTTCAATTCCTTTTACTTCCATTGATGCAAGATGATTTTTGTTGAAGAATTTAACATTCTTGTAATTATCTGTTAATTGCTTCGGGAGATACCCATTCCCAACCACTGCATCAAATGCTTTTCATCTTCGAGTTATTATTTTTGAAATCTACAAATGATGTAAGCCAAAGAAGATAACGAACATTAACTCTCCTCAAGCTAGTACATATTATGATATACTGATCTCTTGTATTTTCCATGCAAATAACTGGATTTGGTATGCCTTCAATCAGTTTGTATAAACTTCAATTACATATTTTCCGAAGAGATTCGACATTGTGATAAAATACGTAATAACAGAAACTTTTACGTAGAACGGGCAACATAGCGTTGATTTAAAACCCAAAAATGTTTTGACAAGCTTCATAACCCCACATTTTCGTACTATACCGAGTGAAATGTGTCAAATTTCCATGGCCAACCGACTGCTAAAATAAAAGTGAATGAAGTATAGGTAGATGATTCCTCGATGAAAATAAGCAGGGGTAGTTCCTATAATTTTTTTTTCGAAATCGGTCTCCCTTCCAAGATACAGCCTTTGGAAGGCGATGACGAGTAACATCTACTTAGTGCTTCATATTATGTATAGTTTTATGACTCAGTGTTTTTTAGAACCCTTGAAAAAAATCAAAAACTGTCATCGTCTTCCAGAGGCTGTATTTTGAGAGGGAGGTCGATTTCAAAAACAAATTATAGGAACTACCCCTGCTTATTTCCATCGAGGAATCATCTCTCTGAGTCCTTCACATTTGTTTACAGACACCCTGTATTTTACTTGAAGTGCAGTTATCAGATTTTTTTTTCTAAAGTTTTCTTTCGGAAAACGAGCGAATGTACCAAATTTAAATTCTCTATTCGAAATATTCGTGTCTCAAAATGAAATAAGCGAGAGTGTAAAATTTTAGGGGTGCAATAATTTTCTTTCGTGCTTGATTCCGAAAGTTCATCTGATACTTGAGTTAATTTATTGCGCTTAAAAATTTTCTTCAACTACCTTCAATTAATTCTTAATATCTCCCTCCTTCAAGATTCCCCATCACATTGTTCATTCTTCTGGTTCTCAAATTTTATGGCCCGAGTTACAATAAGGGCGGGAATATTACTCCATAAAACTCATTTACGGGGTCGTTATTTCTCACCGATTTCACCACATCAAATTCCTTCGGGATTCTCACATAATATCCATAGAAACTAAGAGAGATGAAATTGTTATATAGGTACGTCTGCGGAAAATCCTATTTCACGCGCAACTGGAGTGAATTTTGAATGACCGATGAAAGATCGTCTCAAATTTGAAACGATTTTTCTCAATATAAATTTGATTCTAGTCGTTTTTTAAACATCTGTATACCTTGTGGTGAACTCCATTTTCAGTTGAGTCAGTTATCCTGTAAAGAACCACGTCGATTGAGACTAACTTTTACTTCCCAGTTTTCATCTGCAAGAACCAAACTTAATCCAATTTTTGCCGACTCGCTGGAATTTTTCTATCGGGGGATCTGCAGTGCGATCTCCCCAACGAGGTTCCTGACATTCTAATTATGTTTGTGTCCCCATCCTCCTTCTCTCAAACGAGTTGAAAAAGACCCGTAAACTTCTAAAACATGCGTTTAACTTTGGCGTTCACGTTATCAACTTTCCACGGCTTGTGATCGATCCGAAGTTTTTCTTCAAAGGAGGTATTGTTAAGTTATAAAAAAGAACGGCTTCTGATTGTTCTTTCCACTTGAATACTTTGCAACAATATTCCTTCGAATTCAAGCTAGTGGACATTTCATTTCGAAGGAAGTTTTCCAATTTATTTTCCATAGAGCAATTGTCCTTAAAGAGTTTTAAGGTTTCATTAAATTTGAGACATTAACCAATATATTTTATCATTTTTATCAGGTATCTCTGGTATCAAATAAGTAAAAACAATCAAAGTAAGAATTTTGGCTTCCAGATTGGAATTCGTGTAAACTCTAATTATTGATCATTCATTAAAGATTCCTGGATTTGATCTTACATCTTACATTGTATGAAATTGTACTATATCAGGTAAAAAGTATCGACTGTCTGCTTATACTCAGATTGGGGGTTTTGACTGCAATCCCAAATAACCCCCAATCTGATTGTACTATATCTTCAGATCTTGGGTTTAATTCATGTCTGCACCGATAGATTTCACTGAAATCTGACCTTAAGTGCCTTCAAGTGAGTCGCTGCAAACAGGCATAAGTCACATAGTCGAAAAAAATGCCTAAGAAGCTTTCAAGTATTCATGAATATATTAAACCTTTTGTTCCAGCAGATGCATACAGCAACAGTCTTCACTAACGTGTAATGTAACGAATGGACCATGTTTAGTATCTGCCGATGTTTTCCTGAAAACCATCATTTTTTCCATCCACTTAGGCTGCATGGCGATTACTGTTATCCTTGGTATATTAGTCTTCAAACATCGAAAAGCGAAAGTGAGTATTTTTACATATTTTTAGGTTAAAATCACATCAAGTTGAAGGGAATTTTTCGCGAAAAATCTACTGGTGATGCTCGCTTTGTCAAATTTTCGATTAATTCGCTCCAGCCAGTGTTTTATGAAACATATCATTAAAAGTTCATTGTGATGGCGCAGTTTCATTCTCGACTCCGCCAAACATCGTTTTCACCCTGAAAATCCACATGCAAACGAGTTTCTTCATAACGATGAATGCGACTGTCATAACTCACACTTCAGAGGCGATTTTATATTCATATTACATTTCGTATCATTCTCTTTTCAGGCAATTTCGACTGGTATGTGGACCATATTAGAGATCATCCTGCTTGGGGCCTGCATTTTGTATTCAACTGTGAGTATTGAGATAACGAAGAAAGTTATATTGAATAATTTTTCGCGAAACGCATTTCTTGAATGAGAGAACCAATGAAAATGACAGACACAATGATATGACCTTTGTTTTTCTTACAAAACCGTATAATGAAATAGTTAACACATTTATTATCCAAGATATATCGACTCAGTTATAAGATTTTCACTATGATGACAACCTCGACCAAGGAAATATAAGATAGTCAAATAGGTCAAGTTATTTCCATTTATCGATTCATACGTCAAAAACGAGGGATGATACACAAAAATTTCGAGTTACCAGATGTTGAGAAGTATTTTTTCCCATATCTAACGATTTTCACTTGTCAATAAGGGTGAATAATTCAAACATGAATTGCATCGACTTACCATCGGTGGGTTTGTTTGAAAGGATAATATTTGAAGAAGCGGTAGATCGATATTTAACTTGTAATTACGAGAGGCTAAACATGGCTCAATTGACAGAGCGGGACGAATTGTTTTAACTGGGTTAAGTTTGCTCAAGTTGCGTTTTGTTGACCGATTTGGACAGGAATATCAACCTTCGTCAAAACACAATGAACACTGTTCGATTAATATTTGTCAATTATGTGATTTGAAGCGCAAATTATAGCTGATACTCGATATTGCTCTTAGTTGGAAAGTTTTACCTACGACTCTACAGCAAATTTAGCATAAGGACCATAAGCTACCATAAAAAATGTTGTTTCTTGCTGACTTTGTGTGGGGTGCGCCAATAAACCTGAATATCAAGTCAATGCAAAATCATTTTGAATAATAAGGCATATATTCATGATGAATAATAAGAAAAATAAGAAGAATTGCTGCAAAACTCAATCATCATTGTTTCCACATCTTGTAGTTACTTGATGCAGTTTTTGGCAGAAATTATCGTGGCTTATCTATTCATGACATGATTAATGATTCCTTATGAAGGGCGCAATAGGAAAATGTGTAGCATTTTTATTTCTAACGACAGAAAATTCATGCATGCCATTAACGCAGAATAGGCTCCAAAATGTACCAAAATTTTATCAATGAATCATAGGCATGCAAACGTCGTGGATGCTCTGCTCTTTGGCTATTTTTCTTCCTTATCATTGGCCAGGCCACCTTCCCATATTGAATGAAAGGAACATTAAATTATTTTTTATGTAACTCCCAATGAATCCAACAGTTTCATATCAAACTTTGACACAGCTTGATCAAATGCAATCTCCTTCGATCATCGATTGACCGAGCTTATTTCCATGTTTGCCAACTGCACACTGACACACACAGGGGATCTATATTCCTCTTGAAACAATCAGATTCAAAATAGCAACCAGCGGCATACATCCTTCTATCAAGTTTATACCAATTAACATTCCAAATCCCGAAATATTCAAATGTAATATACCAACGTTCCGGTCATAACAAAGGAACCCCTATTTTCCGGTTTCATTTCAACCTAATAAGCTTAGGCTTGCCTGGAAATGTATATTGTATTCAGTGTAATTTGAAACACATCAAACGCTCTACGTTGCAGGATTATAACTGAACAATTGGAATGCGGAATGTATGTTTGTCATCCGAAGTGAGGCTCCAAAACATTGTATGCTTAAAAAGATTAATATAGTTGGAAATGGGCACCATCAACAGCTCTGATCATTTAGATTTACAGCATTTCTGCTCTAAATACTTGTGTATCCAACAATGAACAAATATTTGGTCTATATTTCTTGGAGATTCCACACAAACATTTTTCAAAGTTTCTCTTTGGGTAAGAATATTTTTTTTTTTTTTTTGATGTAGCAGGGGGAAAATCTGCAAGACAGACGAACCACCCTCATCTCCTGAGGGGGAACAGTGTGGGGTTTCTCACTCTCCTGAGCTCGAGACCCACTAAAAACCCTACTGCTTCTTGAATTTTGGTTCCGGGCATTTGCCTATAAACCGTTCATCTCTTGATCGGTTTTCTTCTCGCACACTATCGTGCTGGGATTTATGTGTTTATCCTCTATTGGATTAACACTTTATTGAATTTTTTCAATAAGTTTCTGTTGTTATTTTAATCTCTTTTTAATTGATCTCTTGGTCTCCTTCGGTAAATTCGCATTCTCCTTTTGTCTTCCTCTAGGTCGTAGTCCACTAGTCTCCTGAGTTCTTGATTCGGATGGTTTTTCGCTGTTTCGAATAATTTCTCTGCTTTTCTGTTCATGAATTCCGTTATGGTTTCCCATTTCAGGTCCTTATAAATCTGTCTATTCCTGACAAACCAAGGTGCATCTATTGCACATCGTAGCAGCTTGTTTTCAGTGGCCTGAATTCTTTTGATATGGCTCTTTGCCGCGAAACCCCAGGCAACTGATCCATAGGTCAGTTGAGGCCTAGCAACGGCTTTGATTATCTTAAGTTTTGTCTCTTTCGACATGTGGCTTCTTCTTCCTATCAGAGGATAGAGTCTATTCATCGCTGCTTTCGTTTTGTCGATTACTTGTTTGATATGACTTTTCCAAGTAAGTCCTTTGTCAAGCGTTATTCCTAAATATTTGGCTTCATTTTTCCAGTCGATTTCTTCGCCGTCAACATCCAGTTTCGTTGTGGGTCGCAGTCTTCTCTTCTGTAGTAATATTGCTTGGCTCTTTTGTCCATTGAGCTTGATTTTCCACTTTATGCACCAGTCATTTGTTTCGTCAATCGACTCTTGTAGAACTCGTTCTATTATTTCAGGGTTTCGGTGTCGAGTTGCTATGCCTGTGTCGTCAGCATATAACGTTAGCATGGTTCTTGGATTTTTCGGAATATCGTGGATGTATATGTTGTACAGAAGTGGCCCAAGTACTGATCCTTGGGGTACTCCAGCCTCTATATCTCTTGTTGAGGAGCATTCTCCTCCCACGGGTAAGAATAACTTCTTCTGTTCTAACTGTATCCCTTTTTTCGAATTACGTATTCATCCTATCCAATAACGCCAACCTTAAGCGTAAATTTCATTAATGTACATCCCCACAATTCGCAGTTTACGTTTACAGTCGCAAATAACACAGCAAAATGGGGATATAATTTGGAGGAGAGCAAAATTATCATCATTCCAGTATCCTGCAATAATAGGTGGAAGGAGCAGTGACAGTAATCTCGTAAAATCTGATTTATTCAAACAGCGGATTAAATTTTTGAATTTATCGCTAGCCATTTGGGCGAATATGAGATGACCTAAGCGAAAAAGTAATCCAAATGGTATGAGGGTTGATATTTTTCATGGTGGGTGGAAAAACCCTCTTCGATTCTTTTTTGGATGAATAAACTACAAAAAACGTATCACGCAGAAAAGTACACAAAAGTATCGATTTTTTTTTAAATATTTTATACCCCTTCGCTAACGAGTCGAACATTATAAAATAAATTTTCAAATGCTTCACGAAAATTAAGTTTCCCGATTCGGCACTATTATGTTTAATTTTTTTTTATCGGAAACCTATGTCACCCTGAACGGAGAAAGGAAGTCTGTATACTCTTATTTCAAATGTAAACATCATTTAGACAATTTGCAGAAATTACAAACCGACGCGAACTCAATGTAAACTCTTTCATATGAATTATTATGTGACGTAGATATTCTTTAAAGCCCAAATCGACGTCCTGATTAAATAATTCATGAATTGCACGGGTATTTTCGCTGAGGGAGGGATACAGAACCTGCCCTGCTCCATCGATGAACCTCTTCAATGAAATGTTCACCTCTTTTGAAGCTTCCAATACAATTTTTCATGGTCCTTTACGAAGGATATTGATCGCCAACGGTATTAAGCATACTCTGGGGAATCTGCTTATATTCGACGGTGTCTTGTTACTTCAATTTTAAGATTTTCACATTTCGTTCAACATCCCTTAATTCAAACAGCATTTCGTAGATCTGGTTCTGTATTTGGATGCAAATCTTCACTGTAACACTTCTAATAAGTTGCTATGTGATAACAATAAACAGCTCGTAAATACTTGATATGTTCTCTTCCTGTTTTTCACTAATTTATTGAGAACATCCCTCTCAATTTGATGTTAACGTTGTTCAAAAACAAGTTAGTGAAAATTCGATTTTTCATTGCGTTGAAGCGTTTGTTCCTATTGATCCTCTTCACTCTTCACTGAAGAAGAAATCATTATTATGTGCATTTCTGCATCAATATCCTTTTTCGATATCTCAAGGAAGGGTCTCTGAAATGAAGAATTCAACAATGGATTCCCCAGCCCCCCTTCATCGCAAGCCCATGCACAATGATTTCTCGATGCGGAAACTTCCTTCGATAAAAACCCGATTACCGTGGAAAAGCGACATCTGTATTGTAAGGGGTAATTCCTCCCCACAATTTCTCAGATGAGAAATGAAGTTGGAAAAGTTTTGATAGGAACACCCTTTCCTCTACTCCCAAGTTTCTGAGATTGGGTTCTCCACGGTAAGCTTTTGTTCGAGTGTTTTATGGACTTTCTAATTTACGGCCACCTCGATTCTGTGCCGTTGTCATAACTATCTCATTGTTGATAGAAATCGAATTGGACTTTAACAAATATTGTTTCGGTTGCTGTTGCTGGGAAAGTTGAGCGATCTAATTGAAACTGCGTAACAGAGGGGCGTGGAAATTTGGGGCTTAGGAAACACCTAGAGAGGAAACGATGGTGTGAAAATATTCTTGAACCAACCTTCATATGAATTCCTAGAAGAGAAAGTTCGAAAAGATGAAAATTGCTATAGTGTATTCACTTTTATTTTAGCAGTCGGTTGGCCTTAGAAATTCGACACATTTCACTCTGTATAGTACGAAAATGTGGGGTTATGACGCTTGTCAAAACATTTTTGGGTTTTATCAACGCTATGTTGCCCATTCTACGTGAAAGTTTCTGTTTTCACGAATTTTATCACAATGTCGAATCTCTTCAGAAAATATGTGACGAACATAATTGAAGTTTATACAAACTGATTGAAGGCATACCAAATCCATTTATTTGCATGGAAAATACAAGAGATCAGTATAATATCATAATATGCACTAGCTTGAGGAGAGTTAATGTTCGTTATCTTCTTTGGCTAAAGTTTGAATACATCAATACTGAATACATCAGTTGTAGATTAAAAAAATATTAACCCGAAGATGAAATGCATATGATGCAGTGGTTAGGAATGGGGATCTCCCGAAGGAAATAACAGATAATTACAAGAATGTTAAATTCTTTAACAAAAATCATCTTGCATCAATATAAGTAGGTAAAAGGAATTGAGGGAAGTTTCAGGTCAAGATGAACTTCACCTTTGAACAAAAATTTCACATGAATAAACAATGAACAGAACAACTGGCGCGTATTTGTGGCTGTTCATCTTAATACATTGATATAATAATAATAATTAGGAATTTATTGGTACCTTAAGACATTTACAATATATAGGACAAGTCAAATGAAAAATAGAAAAATCAATTTTCGGGAACTTATACTACGATGACATTAATCGAAAATCCTGTAGTAAACTTTTTGCATTAATTCACTCAAACATAAAATTCTCAAATGCCACCCACCACTTTTTGGGTCTCCCAATAGTAGGAAATTCTTTGTCATCCTCTTCATTCACAATCTTTCCGAGTGTGGAAATATTCAGCTGAAATATAAGTCGTTTGGATTCAGATGAAACATTACATTAATTATCTCAAATTGAATATGTTCGCTACCGTCTGACGTGTTGTGGATTTTAGAATATCAGGGTATAACTATTTGAATGAGCGGACCTGAATTCTAAATAGCACTTCCTAAAACCCTGTCTCTTTTTTCACTTTCGGCATTTTCGTAATAAAAATTGATATTAATTGTAGCAACGGCGTTATGACACTAACGACATTTTATGAGTGCCATCCTTACTCCGTTCTTGTTACAAAAACTTGAGAAAATTATTTCATGGCCAACAGACTGCTAAAATAAATGTGAATGGAGTATATATATTTTCATCAGGGACGAATCGGAAAAAATGGTATAGGAAAAAAGTGTTTCTCTTGACCTCAAGAATCTACTATTGCAATATTTGTAAGAGTCAATCACTCACCATGTATAATATACATATTATCCGGCATATTATCATGAGAAAAAAATTCGATGGTGTATTTTTGTTCTCAATTTGAGTTAGAAAAAATTTGGAATATTAAAAATTATAATTTTCCTTCCTTATTATGCGCCACTTACCTACTAGTTTGAAAATTTTAAGAATCTCGATTTATTTTTCAGATATTAGTGAAATTCTTCGAGCCATCCGTGATACAGTGCTTCCTGGAACCCTGGGCCCGAGAAATGGGATTCATAATATGCTACGGAGCCATCATCCTCAAACTCTACCACCATCTAATCGAGTTCCGCACAAGGAAGGCTCACAGATGGGTGGTCAAAGACACAGACCTCCTCAAATACCTTCTGATCATGACGTTTTCGGTTTTCGCATACATGGCTGCCTTCACCGCGTTCATGCTGAACTTCAGACAGGAAAATTATGATCTGCTCGTGGAGGAAACAATCTCGGAGAGCGTATCCAAGTATCAAACCTGCAAACCGCTCCTGTGGGATTTTGTGACCGAGGCCGGCGAGCTCATAATATTGATATTCGGGATACATCTCAGTTACGCCACAAGGAACGCAAGGACTCAATTTCACGTGAGTTTGCTTTGGAAATTTGCTGTAAACCGGTGGTTTTCACGGTGGGCTGACGTATTTTAAACAGACACGAATCTGTAAACATTATTTTCTAAAGAGTTGAAAACCTTCATTCAATCCTTGGGTCTCAATTCAATCAAGCGTATACTTCGAAGAAAATACTTTTCTTATTGTAGGAAATATGAGTTGGTTGAGACAAAAATCATCAGCCTCTTAAATTCTGCATCACACCTCACATAATTTAATCTCTGTGAATGGAGTATTCGAAAATGCCTCCTGAGGAATCTGTGAGCTATATAAATCTTTTATTGAGAATATCCTCAAAAATGCCGATTGGAGGAGAATGCACATCGGGATATTTCAGCGATTGAATTCTCGCATTTTCAATTCACGTTCCACGCCAATGTAATTCCTGATTCAGGGGAGACATTTTCTCGCCATCCGTGAAAATGATAAAGAAAGAACAAATTGGAAAAGTTTCCGACTCTGGTTATGGCTTAATTGAAAACTTATCGAGAGAACAGCGTAGAAGGCATACGTAATTCGAAAGAGGCAATCAATTCTCGAGATTTTTTTCGTAGTTTGAAGAATTGAAGATTATCGATATGAATTCCAGTCGAAGAAAAATTGAAGTTTTCATTGGAAGCATCAGAGTTTGGTGATTTCGATGTTTAATTCAAAAAATAAGCCAAATACAGCAGGTGTATTCCCCACCTATTCATAGATCTGATACTAGACTTGCACTAGTAAAAGCTTAATCCTTTTGACACTTTCTAATTAGGCTAATAGTCCTTCCTATAAACGATAATGTAAATCATAAAATGTAAATCAAAAAAGTCTTGTAAATACAAGACCTTTTTCATCATATTTTTGGTATAAACACCAGTTGTTCTGTGGAGACACATCATATCGAAACCTTCATTCAACGATAAATCACTCAGGATTACCTAATCCCTCATACCCCACAGGCTGTTAGAGTAGCAAACAAGGTGTAATCCAAATCCTCCCCATCAATAAGTACGCGGGATTTAGTCCCTCCGTCTCAAAATTTCCATCTTAGATCGTATTCCGGAAAGAGAACAGATATCCTGATGCGGTCCACATCTTGAAGAGGGAATTTTATTTATCCTTCTTCGCATATCTACCCGCATCCACTTGTTCTGGTAGATATAGAGTTAAGGGTTGAAAGGAGCGTATCATGTTTTCGGTATATCCTTAACATTTATCGTATGATATCCCACGACATTATTGGAAAAGGGGATGAATATATTGGATGGATGTGACACAGTCGACTGCTGTTTTCGTTTGAAATCTTGAGAGCTTTTTGTCGAAAAATATACAAAAAGACGTGACAAGACAGGCCCAGAAGAGGTTCATAAGTAAAATCTTATATGGAAAACTAACGAAGTAATTGTGATGGACGAGTTGGGAAGAATTAAGATCCATTATAGGAGTTTTCAACCCCTATATCGTGGTAATTTTTCACAACCACGGACACAATGAGGATTTAAGCAGTAAGTTGCAAGTAGTGAGTCGCTTTCACTATCAATTATAAGTGAACAGAGATGGATTCGAATTAATGATTTCTCGAAAACTGATTGAGTCGGAAGCTTGCACTGAAAAATATCATATTCAATAGATAACATGGGAATACACTTTCAAAATCATTAAATGTTTCTTGCCCACTGTTTTCATGTTTTCATTTTGAGATATGCAGGTTCAAACAAAGTTCTACCTTATTATATCCAACATCCTTCAATGAAGGAATGAAAAAGCCCATATTTGTGAAAACATCCCTTGTAATGTTTCATTTGCTATTCGAAATCAAAATTATTTCAATTGATAAGACACTGTGGAAAATTAAGTTTCTTGCTCAAATACAGAGGATTATTTTTCAAAGCAATAAAGCAAGATTCAATACAATATTTTGAATACTGATTACCACTCACACACTGTCCATTTATGGAGAGGAATAATAGATCTTTACTTCATAACCCTTAAAAACCCAGATTACTGTTGTGACTCCAAAACCTCTTACTGCTCGAAATATTTCACCACAATAATGCTGCATGGATCATAGCTCTTAGAGTTAGGACGCCAGAGAGAAACCCTAAACAGTTGGAAACAGAAACAGCACGTGTTCATATTCATCCTGGCTTGATATTCGAGAAACCTTAACCCACCCTCATCTCGAAGATTAATCTAACTTTTGTTCCTGCAGAAAACATTTCCGTTTGCAGATAGCGTTTTAGTAAGAACACACAATTATCCCGGTGAGAACGATAATCCAAATTAATTTGAAACGCGGGAAATCTAGGTAAGTCTATTAACTCCCAAAATAACTCCGGTTTTCCAGCCTCGAGCTCGACTTGTCTCGTAATAACAATAATCACCTCCAATCTAGAGGGAAAATCACATTTTCTACCCGCGCTTATTCGACTAGGCGTTGATGCGTGTTCAAATTTTGAGTGGGGACCACCAGTTTCATTATCAATTATTATCTGGTTTCTTCAAAACTTACCAGACAGCCTGAAGACCCTAGAAAGGGAAAGGAAAACACGTAATGACAAATTTGATGAAATTAATACCATAAATCTTTACATGCGTCAAGTTTCCTCCAAGAGATAAGGACTACAACAAAGCACCAAATCATCTAGCTCCACGAGGAAACCTCTAACAATAGAACAGAAAGCAACAAGATACAAGCAGAATCTTCATTGTTAGCTCATGAATTATCCAAGTATGACAGCAATATCGGGATAGAAAACTTGTAACTGTTGAGTGGTCAGATAACAGAGAACACAAAAGTGTTTTGTTGGCCAGTTTGTAGTCCATTTTAAGCTTCCTCTAGTTTCCAGGGACTGAACGCTCTTGAAGTCTCGGTCAAGGGCGTTTTATCACTGTTCCTGTGTCAGCCACAATTTGTTCTTGTTCAATGGCAATTAGGGAGAGTTTGCTGTCCAGTAAAGTGGAATAAGTTCCTGTGCTGTTTACTACATCGAATAAAGTGTGGCAAGAAATTGTCACCGAGGATTTTACGGAACGTTCTTTCTCATTATGTGGTGGTCAGTATTTATATCGTCTGCCGCATCTGCTACAGACTTTCTTTCTCTCAAGTGAAACAATTATTTGAAAAATTTTTGAGGGTACAGAGTTTTCAGCAATTTATAGAAGAAACCAATTGATTTCCAGAAAATATCAACTTATTCATATTTCAATAGAAGTACAAATGATTCATTACGAGGATGATACCTTAATACCTTTGGTGATCAATGTCTTTCGTATGCGACCGTGAAAAATTGGACTGCAAGCTTTAAAAGAGGTAAATTTTCCATTGAAGATGATGACCGATCAGGAAGGCTAGTTTCTGTGTCAGTCCCCGAAAATATCGTGGCTGTTCATCACATGATTTTATTAGACCGTCGAATTGGGCTAAAACGGATATCTGAAGAACGCGTTCATCATATAGTTCACGTCAATTTGGACATGAGAAAAATTGCCGCAAAAAGGATCCCCAAATGTTTGAATGTTGACCAAAAGCGTGCAAGGGTAGAAGCATCGCGTTGGATCTGTGCTCGATTTGAAAACGATTTATACTTCTTAAACCGAATTTTCACTACGGATGAAACTTGTGTACATTTCTACGATCCAGAAACAAAGCAACAATCGATGGAATGGCGACACTCTGTTTCTCCAAAACCTAAGAAATTTCGTCTCCAAAAATCTGCTGGAAAAGTTCTTGCTTCAGTTTTTTGGGATTACCATGGAGTAATCATGATTGATATTTTGGATAAGGGTAGAACCATGACCGGAGATTACTATTCGACATTACTGACCACAATACGGGAAAAAATTAAAGAGAAAGACGCGGAAAGCTATCCAAACGTATTTTGTTTTTGCAGGACAACGCCCCTGCGCACAATTCTCATGTTGCCATGCAAAAAATTCGTGATTTAGGGTTTGAATTACTAGGACACCCCCCTTATTCACCAGATTTGGCTACATCCGACTATCATCTCTTTCATCAACTCAAAAAAAGTTCAATAATAAATTTTCTTCTAACGAGGAGGTTATAAAAGCTATGGAGGTCTGGTTCGCAGAGCAAGAAGAAACATTTTTTTTTAGAAATGTCTAGAGACGTTGCAGGTTCGCTGTAATAAATATATCCAATTATGAGGAGAATACGTTGAGTAATAAAATATTTTGACATTGAAATTTTGTTTGGTTCCATTGTAGGCTAAGCATTTTTCAATATATCCTCGTATCTACCCTATCGGAGTGCCTAATGTGAATCAGAGCACTGAATTATTGCATTAGAGAGTAGTGTTGAACTGGATTGTGGAAAAGCTAATGGCATAATAGAAACGGAAGTGAACGAAATATGATTTTAGCTGGAGAACAGCTCATATAGCGACTTGAAATTAGATTATTGATTCCATCTACTGATTATGTCGACAACAATATTAATTAAAGCATGAAATTGGAATTAGGAAGGAACGAACACGTTGCTGATCCCAGTGTTCCATCCATGGTATATTCCGTAATGCTGCCTGAAAATTCCAGGAATGAATAAATGTGTGATATCGGGTATGAGAGTGAGAATACGAATTCTTTTCATTTTCAAATTTTCATACCTCAAAATGAGTTCATCGAAACCAAGAGCTCGGAAAATAGTACCTATTTTCCATTAGGACACTCCTTTTCTTCTAAAAAATGGTAGGAAAAAGCTATAAGGCGTTCTGGTGTACATAATGAATCACTTTGAACAATATTTTCTTGTGAATCCTTATTCAAGATTGAGAGTTGAATTTTTCAGACGATGTGAACAATTCTGTTGCACTTAATTCAAGATATACTTGATTATACCGAGGAGCCTATGTTCCCTGTCGCTTGCAGTGTACCTTTTGTTTTCCCTCCATCCAAGCTCACTAAAACAACAGTGCCCCTGTGTTCGAACATAGGTATGAATTTGATGAACATTATAAATTTCGCAATTTCCATCAGTTCGCAAATTACACCTCGGATACGATACCCGTAGACGTGACGTCCCCCGAAACTAATTAACTCACAGGGATGCTATATAATAAGGACCTGAATTTTGCAGCAATTATAAATCCCCAAGCAGGCAGCAACCTTGGGACTTGGGAGCGTGGGTACTTAGCAGATTGCTGCATCGCTAAAATTGAAATGCCACCGAAATTTGCCAGAGCACTCGCTCGTTCGAAACGTTTTCATATTATCTTGATATTGTATTTCCTTTTTATTGTGGGATGCCAGCACCACCGAATCACAATCTCGGTGGTTGTGGCTTGAAATTAAAGAATTTTGAGTGCGAGGTTCACTTCAGGTTTCAATTCATTTGTTCGATGCAAACGCGACATTTCTCTACAATTGCCTGCGCATTCGCCATTTTGTAAAACAAATTGTACAAAGTTGATCGAAAATGAAGAGCAATATTACTAAAGATGAAAATCAAATGCCTTTTGCTTTTCAAAGTGCAATAGTACTCTTCGCAGGTTTTTTTTTTAATAAGGTAAATTCAATCCAATCGGCCTAAATACCGAGAAATATGTGTTTGTTAAATGACTTACGATCGGAATCACTTGATCGGTTTTTCAACTCTGTGACGCTTAATTTTTGGATGATATACCAAGAGTACCTATCTTTTGCCAAGAAAAAACTTCGAAGAATAGGTATAACCATAAATCATGTAGGAAAAAGTTAACTCTTATGTCTTTTCTGATTGTAGAATCCGTGATAATTATCAGACAACGACCACTTATTTTCGATTCATCCTGTATATCACTAATTCGAAATATCTTGACTTTGTGGTTTGTATGGCACATGGCAAATAGAGACCTCATCTGAAAGTTCACAATATACATTGAGCAGCTTGCTTTCGCCATTTCGCTCTACCTAATTCTACATTTCCTCCTCTTCCTAATATATCGAGTGAAGTATAGAAATACTAATATTTCGTAGGAAAGGATTAGTTTTTCTCGTCTGAAACACTGATAATGTTAAGTTCATCAAGAACTCCGGAGTCAGTTTCCTAATTTAACTGTAATTATAAATGCTGGCGCATTCGGCAGTTTGCAACTTTCACTCTCTTCAAGTTTTATAAAGAAACCTATTTCAATTTGGCAAAAAAAGTTATGTGCGATGAAGTCAAGGGTAGATCATATTATTTGAATCGTATGAAATATCCCTGAAAATGGTAATAGTCTTCCGAATCTATTTGAGCGAGAGTTAATAAAAATTTCACCCTTTTTAAAATCTTTGGATGTTCGATGTTGATTCGAGTGATATATTTCGCAACAGTTGCCGAGGAAATATAGATACGAATAAGACAAAAAAAAATGAATCTTCACTTCGAAATCTATTGGGTTCAATGCGGACGCAGCTGGAACTAACGAGAGCCTTTCCCTTGAATAATTGAGATTGGTTCCCAACAAATTCATTGCTATTTAAACGTATCACATGTGGAATGAATTCCTGCACAGAACATCGTTCTGAATTGCAGATGTACGTTCATGTTTCATACGATGTGGAATGTTTTATGTGTTTGATTATGCAACACTCGTCTGAACTGGTAACATCACTTTTTCATTAAATTCTGTTCCGAAATGCCGCAAAAGCACCCTGTAAATACCAAGAGTAGTATTTTCCAAGCAAACTTGAAGGTTTCCAATTATTCAGACTCAGCAATCCGTATTAAATTCCGAATCGTCCATCAAGAGTCTCCGATATAATTGAATCTTTCTCGACCATAAAGCTGAAAGTATCAGATTATCTGTGAGGTAAGGAAATGTGCTACCCTTTCTATATCGAAGAAAGTTTGTGAATGGCTCACAAATTAGGAAGTTTTAATTCAATTACCAATTTCCTCCAGATTGTTACCACCATCTAGTCTAGAATTGGAAACGTAGTTCAGAGGAGAGTAGATGAAGTGAAGAATTCATTTCTTGGAGAGAATAATCTCATTTATACTTAGGTCTAACGTGGATCAAAATGAATCATGATATCTCTGAATTTATAAATTGAAAAACCCTTCAATTGATCCCTATGCTAGATGAATTCAACTCTCCTTTTTTTTTCAGGAGAGGAACTTCTTGTGTGCTGCCATCAGTCTTGAATTAGCAGTCAGCACAATTTTCTACGTAAGCCGAATATTAATACTGCCAGGTTTGCACCCAGACTACATTTTGATAGTGTGTTGCGTGAGGATCCAACTATCAACCACAGTGACATTATTGCTAGTTTTTCTTCCGAAGTTCTGGTACCAGCAGAAGCAAGTAAGAAGCCTCGGTCAGGAGTATTCTTGCAGAGTGGATGCTTTTAAGGTAGGTGCACAGATTTTTTGATTATGAAATGTGCAATTGTGGTTTTCATTTCATTAAAGCTGGTATGTTTCCTGAACTAGGCATGAAAAATATTCTTCATCGAACTTGATATTTCGATTTTCAAGATACATTACAGCTGGATTTCCATCTAACCCAGTTTCAAATAAATCGATTAAAACTGTATCGAATAGGCGGTAGAGCGTGAAGAGATAAAAGTTCTATACGAAATGTGCAGAATCATCGAATAGGACCGGTGAAAGATCCATTAATCAACTTCTTAATTTATCGATTTCAGCCGTTGAAAAGGCAGAAAATGAATGAGAAAGGTGGGCTGAGCGGGTTTCCAGAGAAATTCTTCAGGCTATGATTTATGAAGCCGAATTTTCATCTCGAAAACAATGTGTGTGATAGATTCATCTCCTGTATTGTTAGATTTTTGAATAGAAAAGAAATGCTGCTATTGGAAGAGATAACATGTGCTCTTTGGACTGAGACATCATCTGTAGATTGGAGCGAGTCACTGTTATAAGCTATTTTGAAAAATAATCTCACATTCTTTTCCCCAGTTTATTATCGATTGAAAAAATAACTAAAAGAAGTAGCAAAAAGACATCGATTTGAGTTTCACTTAAACACATTCCTTGCATGTTTCGACATCACAACATCCTGTTCAGTTCATAGTCACTTAAACCAATACAGCCATGTCATCCTGCAAAACTACAATTTGTTGCATTTTTATTACAATTCATTACACCACGTCCGAAGTTAGTCTTACCATTTGGTGCAGGTTCAGAGGTTTTGTCTGAAGATACACCACTCACTTGTAACTTTTGAAGTGATTTTGATAGTGAAAATAACTCAATTCAATGTGATATTAAATATAAATCTCTTCCTCGTTTCAATAATCGCGAGATCAGCTGAATTTCATTGTTCAGTTTGGTTTTGGATACCTAGTGAAATTATAGTTTATATGCCTGAAATTGAATCAGTGAATTCCAAAACCTTCGAACACACCAAAAACGTGTAATGATGAACATGTGGGAATATGTAAATTCATCTCTAATAACACGTTCCAAGCATTGCCCAAAGAACAATAATTCACACACAGATTCGTGACTTCGTGAGAAACCTTCATGTTTGTACTGTTATTTTATGAACCGACTGTTTGGGTCTGGTATCATTTGTGATACTAATTGAATTACTATGCCATTCGGCCAAGTCGTGAATATTTGGCTCTAATCGTTCCATCAGTTTTCGTTGAATTATAGAGAACACAGAATATTTTGATAGCGTGATGCGAGGATGTATCGAAATTGCTACTCTACTGAAGGAAAAAGCGAAATATTTCATTATTCGACAAACTTTTTCTCAATAATATAGAACCTACAGAGCCGCACAATACTATTAAATGGTATACTGGTGGTAGATTTTTTCTTTATCTGTGGAACTGGCTCTTTTTGGTCCAATCAAAATCATGTCATGTTTTCTTATAATCTTTATCTTTTATTTTAATTCGTTGGCATTGACTGATGGCGAACTGGAAAATTAAACCGATTTTTCACGCATTTCATTGATCAACATCAGAGATGAAGGTCAAACGAGGAAAAACGGATAATCCAGACTACGAAAAAAAAATCCAATACTGATCTCACTCCAAAGGCATCCAATTAATCCCAGTTTAGTAAGAAAATAAACCAAGACTCATCAATCACAATTTAATCTATCACTATTCCATTAATGAAGTATACATCACCAGGATCCCGCGTTATTTAGGGCTGTTTTTTAACTAACTTTCCGTATGAATCACCCTGTTCCGGAAAGAGCTACTCTTTCGGTCCAATCATGACGCAATCTTGATAATCGCCTACCCGCCCCCCCATTCTGCACTATTCACGGAGACGCCAATGATGAATTGCCCCGGACCCGTTAGCCTCCCCAGTTCGAGTTACGCGAAATCTTCCAGAACTTCCCAAGGTCGCCGTCCGGATGATTAGGGGTTGAAATTCCATTTTCTGGATCTCTCCCTCCTATACCGTCGAATTCAATTTGTTCCGCGATGTTTTTCGGTCTTATTTAATTATGTCCGACAGGACAAGGGGATATAGGTTTCTGTTAAATTTTCACGAAACCCACCGTTTTCAGAATCGGAATTTGGAAACGGACACTTTTCGAAACCGCAATACTTGTCATTGTTGATTGAAAATATTGTGTATTTTATATTTTATTTCATTTACCCATCGATAACTTACATGGGATGTCAAAAAACAATATGAAAATTGAAAAAAGAAACAAAATAGAAGACCATCGAACCAACAAAGTACAAAGGATTCACAAACAAAAATACGAATAGAACAGTAACAGTTTAAAATTCAGCAAACTCTTCTACTGTATATAAAGTTCTTTGGAGGAGTAACTCTTTAACTCTCCTCTTGAAGTGCGTTTAACGACTTCAGCTGTGCTCGAGATTTTAGCACATAAGCAATATTTACTCAAACGGGGCAACAATATGCAGCAGCAGAAAAAAACTTTCGATGAGTAGTTGCAGCAGCACCCTATGAAGTACCATATGGTTTATGCAGGATACTATTCCTTGTTTTCAGCTTCAAAATGTACTTTGAATTTCAGCCTTTTCTAAGGAAGATCCACATAATTTTCCATCAATCATTTCAGATATATTCAAAATTTTTCCCTTTTTTTCTTCCAGGACATCAACGCCCATGGACCGTTGACTAGTCACAATAGCGATGTAGAAGTGGGAGAGATCACGTTGGCTGACATGTCCCCTGATGACATAAGAGCGGAACTCAAGAGACTCTATCTTCAGCTGGAGATTTTCAAGAGCAAGACCATATGCAGGGACAATCCTCACATATCCAAGAGAAGAGGAGGCAGGAAAGCTGCCCATAGAAGATTCAGTTTACAGGTAACGTACAATATTGATATAATAATAACCACATTTTAATCGTCTTTCTCTATCGACTGAAAAAATGCAGGTCGCGTGCTATTCAAAGATTTCTATCCACAGTTGGAATGTGTTCCTGAAAATCACAAGGTGTATGATCATACTACCTTTGATAGAAAGAAATTCATTTCAGTTAATGAGGCTGAAAAAATTCCTTAGAACAGCTAAGGTTTCTCTAGTCGCGTTCTGTTTACACCCTCTTTTTGAAAACAACTGCCAGACCATTCATCCAGATTTAATTAAGCCATGAAAAGCCTACTTATTATGAAGTTCTTCGTCGAATTTTCATGGAAGAAAATTGGTTCAACAATTCGCCAGGGAGAATGAAAGCAAACTTCAATTTCCTGAGAAATTAGTGGTGTCTCAATGAAAAATATTCAGGTATTCTCCACGTTTTCATATTTAATGAATTGACATATCCGGAAATTTGAAACCAGAATGCTGAAGAAGAAATTGATTCAGGTTGTCGATAAATTTGGTGAGCAACCATCAGCCTCTTAAATTTTTTCATAGCTTCGATGGTGATCTATCTGGCTTCAAGGAGATTACGTTCTCACTCCTCCAAGTTTCTCAATGCTGAGGCATTTCGTCAACAGGTGCTCCAGAGTTAGTAGCTAGTTCATTCATTGCTGCATCCCGTTACCGAGAATGAATCGGCAAAAAGACACACAAAAAACTATTGGTGCTATCAGACTATAATTTCTTAGGGCTAATTGCGACTGTATGCCCTCCTGTGACTGAAGAGACCTAACCGTAACCTACAGATCCTTCCACACTCCGGGCATGGATAGTCACCAACCAGATCTGGCCGCCGCTGTATTCTTCTCGAGTCTCCATTATAACTGTGGACCAAAGATCTCCACTGTGATCTGTCTAAAGCTAGTTATGCCCAGTTATGATTGGCGTTAACTGATTTTAGGGATTGATGCAGTTTATCCTTAAACCGCTTATACTGGTTTCCGAGCTCCCTCTGTGAATTCGACATACAGAGCTATTTTGGGTAGTCTTGTGCCTTGCATCCTCAGAATGTGGCCGCTCCATCTGAGTCGGGCCCTCGTTACTTGAGTCTCAATTGTTGTACAACTCGCGCGTTGCAAGACTTCTGCATTTGAAACTTTGTGGAACCATCTGATGTGTATTATTTGTCTTAGATGACCTTGTTGTGTTTGTTCAAGCTGTTTAGTATGTCGCCTGTAGGGCGTCCAGCTTTCGCTTCCGTAAAGAAACGTTGGGAGGACCACTGCTTTGTAAACAGTTGTCTTGGTCTTCAGATTGAGGTCGTGATTTTGAAACGCTCTGTCCTTCAGCTTCCAGAATGCTCGTGATGCCGAATTGATACGGTTGTGTATTTCCGTGTCTAAGTTAGCCCTAGTGTTTATGAAGCTTCCCAAGTATTTGAACTTCTTGACCTGTTCTAGAGTTTCATCCTCTAAGCTGATATTTGTAAGGAATCTAGTATGTAATGAGGTGTAGCATATGGGTCCACCAGAAATTAACTAGAAGAGTTACAATGGGGAAGAGGTAGAATCTGAAGCCAGCACAGATAAAGGAGTTCAATAAAATTGTAAAACTGGGGGTTGAGCTGTATAGACGACTTAAAGGCGAGAACAACTCTGAAGGAGGTACACTAAAACTGAAGATTGCAGTACAATGCAACGCTCCCTAAAATCTACGTCTACGTCTGATATTTCACTTTTAATCTGTAATATCATGGTACAATAGAAGCCAAGAAGTACCTACCCCTATATAAGCACAAAATATCAACGTTCAAAATTCCATGAACGGCCCTGTAAACCGTACAGGCAAACCCAGTTAAGTCACAGGTATTCTATTCGCCGATCATAACTCACAATAATGCAGAAATCGAAACTTACGACTGCACCGGCGGTGAACGATAAATTTGATCACGAATTTTCCACGTTCGTGCATATTCTGCCCCGGATATTGCCGTCGGCCCTCCGAGTTCCTGCCGCCAAGTCGACAGAATCCAACAAATCCCCCGTGGATTTGTCGAAAACTCCGCTCAATTCGGAAACATTGATCCTGCGGCACATTGATTCATGTATTCGCATAGTAATGAACCCCACAATGCCATTCTGAGATATTGCTCGTTACGTCTGTTGAGCTTCAACGGTTGCTTTCCTCGAAAATCCGTCATATTCGTTATGCCGGCTCGTTCCCGTCGACTATATGGAGGGATGGATCATCCCCCCCAGAGATCTGGAACGTGGGCTTCTTCACGCTTGTTTGTTTCCGAAAGCGCTTCGACTTACTACGGTTATTTTTCCCAATTGATAGCGATCACTGACCTACCATCAATTTATTTCAGAAATATTCCTTTCAAGATGTTTATTTTGATCAGATACCAGAGTATAGTCAGTTGATATTCTTGTTCTCTCAGAAATAATGAAAGAATAAAGAGTTTCATAAAAAAATTCAATTTTAAATATGAGAAATTCTATATTTGAACAACGAAAAAAAATTAAATGAAGAATGAATTGATTGTCTCGGTATAAATATCTGCATATGTATATTTCACCCCCAGTAAAAACCCCTTCTCCTCTCCCCAGAATTGTAGTGGATTGTGAGGGATGAAACTGTTTACAAAAAACTGAAATATTTGATATTTAAAGGACAATATTGATTCTTTTTTCGGAGAAAAAGAAAATCCAGGGATTCTTCTACAAGTTACCAGAAAATTTCATCTGAAATGAAGAAAAAACAAAAGCAGAAAATGTGAGAAAATAAAATGTAGTTCTTTATGTCAGATTCACCTAAAATTCACAACCCAATTCAACAAAGATTCGGAAACTGCATGTATCTATAGCCCTGAAACCATCCTGAAATTCAAATGGGACGATGATTAACCAGAAGATTTATGGTTTCTTCTGGTTACCCGCATTCATAACTGGTGCTCTCAACTGAATTCCATCGGAAAAGCATTATATTGCAACGTCCGTGACCTGTTCTTATACAATGCAGAATATACCATATTTTCCTTGGAGAATCAAAACCTATTCGAGGAATCACTAACCAATTCTTGGTTGAAAATAGTGTTCGTATTCCATTTAGACTGCCAAATGGTCCCTTACATTCGAATTAAGAAAAGTATTAAGTGAATTCAGTCTTGGAATCGTATTTTGTGGCATATAGGAATTGAAAATGAGTCGAGAAAAGAGTGAAATTTATTTCACGAATTTATAACTGCAATTTCTTCACGAATATGAGGAGGTACAATGATTGAAATAACTGGTACCCGTGGAATAGGGGAAGTTCTAATAGTTCCAGTAGGAAGATTTAGCTGTGTATCAATGCACATGACCCAAATGGGGCAGCAATATTCAGCAGCCGAAAAAAACAAAGCTAGGGCTGCTGTTCGAAGAGTATGTAGTTGCATCAGCACCTCATGAGGTATCAGCTAGTTTATACAGGATATTATTCCTAGTTTTCAACTTCAAACAAAAATTTTCCAAATTGGCTCTGAAATTCAGCGAGGAATCTAGCTTAACTCCTAGATATTTCAGATAGATATATGTTCCAATATATATGTTTCAATCTGAAGATTAAGACAGCTGTTTACAAAGCAGTGGTTCTCCCAACGCTTCATTACGGAAAGCTGGACGCCCTACAGGCGACATATTAAACAGCTTGAACAAACATAACAACGTCATCTAAGACAAATAATGCTCATCAGATGGTTCCACGAAGTTTCGAATGAAGAAGTCTTGCAACGCGCGAGTTGTACAACAATTGAAACTCAAGTAACGAGGGCCCGACTCAGATGGAGCGGCCACATTCTGAGGATGCTAGACACTCTCCTAAATAGCTCTGTATGGCAAATTCACTGAGGGAGCTCGGAAACCAGGAGGCCAGTATAAGCGGTTTAAGGATATACTACATCAATCCCTAAAATCAGTTAATGCCAATCATAACTGGGAACAACTAGCGTTAGACAGGTCACAGTGGAGGTTCTTTGGTACACTAATGGAGATCTGGCCAGATATAGTTGTTGACTATCCATGCCCGGAGTGTGGAAGGATCTGTAGGTCAAGGTTGGGGTCTCTTCATTCACAGAAGGGCACACAGTCGCAATTAGCCCTAAAAAAGTATAAGTCTGTTCGCACCGTTTTTTTTTGTCTTTTGGTAGATTCATTCCCGGGATGCAGCAATGAATGAATGCATGTACCAAAAAAAATAGCTCGTTCTTTGAAACACAGTGCAGGAATCATCGAAATGAGCGAAACATATAATCTCTTTCCAACTGTTAATGACGAAAGATCACGCATATTGGTGCCTCTATGACCGATGTTAATATTATGAATCTTCCACATTTTTCTCCTATTGTAATAGCAGAGATGCTCGCCTGAGTGGCTAATTAAACGGTATGAACGAATTTCTGAGGAATCAGGAAATGCACTCTGTACGTTATAAATCATTGCTAGTATATTATGTACCGTTCTTTCAGACCCATTGTTATTCATCTCAATCTTTCACGCTCAACTGAAAAGTCATCATTATATAACTGAAAAAATAGGTAATGAAATTTCGAAGATGAACGTTTTTATTATCACATGCAACATTGACCTGTTGAGAATTGCTTCTTAACATTCCTTTCGCTACAAACATATTGACTGCTTAAACTGTACAAGACTACAGACTATCTTTCGCAAGAGTTTAGGCATCCTTGAAAAATTAAGAGACCACGCACTTTAGGTGAATGAAAAAAGGCTTTCGGGTAATTTTCCAGAATTTTGACTTCTCGAGCAAAAGTGTTCAAAGGCATGAATGAATCGTATAACTAGTGTTTTGAGATACAGAGTACCTATAGGCACTTTTGATAGGGTAGTCAAAATCTAGAACGTATCAAAAATTCAGGAAATTTTTTCGAAGGCCATTTTCCATTGAAATGGTGCTTGGTCCTTTGAATCAACTATTATTGGTGGTTCCAGTTCACTTAGTATTTTCTGTTAGGCCTTTCAAGTGACTCAGTAGTCAATAGGTAATAAATTTATAGACTATCTTCATCTTCACAAAGTATTATTGGTTCAGAATTAAAATTTGACGTTAAAAGAGGCCCCTTTTTAATGGTGGCATGCAATAGAAAGGTATGTTAGTCACAAACTTCGTTCTCCTTCTGATTGAAATAGTGTATTCTATCTATCTTGAAGGAGAAATGTAGTTGGCTGATAACCCACTTACAAAAGCAGGAACGAATTGAATTTTTTCAGTCGAAGAGAACTACCGAGTCGTTCATTTTTCAAACCATTAAACTCATTATTTCATTCAATGCCTGCAGAAAAAAGGGAGCAGAGAGAAGGTAAGTTGGAATTAGTACAATTGAAACAGAACCGTAACAAGGAGGACTGAACCGAATATTAACATGTGGAAGAAATATAACTGAGAGATGAGTAATTTGGGGGGTGAATCCTTGTCAGAAAATAGGGAGAATCTTCCATATCAAATTATTTTGAGCAGCATCCTTAAAATGACGCCAGAAAAGCCATTCTTAATTTTTTTCTTGACAAAGAAAATGAGCACATTCTATGGTAGTGAGGGAGCAATAAATAAAATTTGGTGGTATATTACGAGGAGAAAAAGTAACTGGTAGAAGAAAGAATAAACATATAGAGATAGAGAAGGTCTTTCAGCTTCTGTCAAAAATAAATTCAACACTATCTTGAAAATTTAAACTATTCGGATTTCAACTGTCTGGAAGATAACCCCAATCATAATTTTTCTCATACAATTGAAAAGGATGCAAGAAATCCTTCTCTTGTTTCTGGTGTTAATTTCAGTGCAAGTTTCGTACAGAAATTCTAGCATGATATGATTCTCGGACTTATGCCTTACTTTTTCCATACCATGAATATAAAGCCACGAACCTTTTCGTTCAATGCATGTTTGAATGTGAAATTGTTTCTATCCTCGTCACCTTGTTACGATCCTGTTTCCTTGAGCTTGGAGAGCTGTCACATAACGCACGAATTCTTCTCGTAATTCACTAGTGTTTGCCTTCCATAACGAAGCTGATAAATGTCTGCCGAAAAATTGAATTTTATAACCGGATCATGTCCCTTTTCTGTCTCCCGTTCATTATTCCAGATGATAAATATTCGAAATTCGATTGCGAATTGTACGTGGATTTGGTCGTGGTTTTTTTAGACTTATTCGAATATCCGATGCCCCCTTCTATATGCTAATTCAAGTCACAATGCATTTTGATTCATTCATTTTTCAGTGAGTCTTTGTTGTAACGCAATATATGTTTCTGTGTATCGGTATGACCGTATATACAGGGTGATTCCGGGGGATTTTTCTGGTTTATGTGCTCATAAAGTAATTTTCTTTAATGAATCATTTTATTCAGGGTATGAGCAATGGATTTCTTCTTTGATGAAACTGAAACACAACTTAGTACCAGCTTTGCATGTTGCATCCTTTGACGATACAGCTTTACTACCCACTTCAGAATATTTCCATTGCATTGGAACTAAATTTCGATATCGATATTGTTCTTATTTTAAAAATTATTTCTAGGAAAACCACAGATGTACCAAAAAAATTCCAGATATCTACTGGAATGATGACTCATTATGGTTTCGTTTTTCAACCCAACGAGATAGAGGAAAATGCATGGCACATTACGGTCTTCTTTTTTCGAGAAACTAATAATGCCATCAACTGCATTACTCTATCTTCTTTTGTTTTCGAGTTATAGGTCAAAATTGAAATTTCAACTTTGGTCATTACCTCCGTTTCTGTTTAAGCTAGGATGTTGAAATGAAAACATTACACAGACACTTTTTTATAGCAATACAGTGGCGTACTATGAATTTTTCCAACAGGTCTATTTGCTGAGCTAGAAAATAAAGATGTATTTTTTTCTTATGAAAACAGTAGTTTAAAATGACTTAGAAAGACTGAGGGTGATGTATAATATATTTTTGAAACGGTAAAAATGGCGATTCTTTCTAAGTCATTTTAAACTACTGTTTTCATAAGAAAAAACACAACTTTATGTTATAGCTCAGCAAATAAACCTGTATAAAAAAATCATAGTACGCCACTGGATTGCTATCATGAAAGTGTCGGAGAAAATGACCAAAGTTGAAATCGCCCAAATTTAAATTTTGGCCTTTAACTCAAAAACAAAAGAAGATAGAGGAATGCATTTGATGGCATTATCAGTTTCTCGAAAAAAGACGACATGAATGGTACATTCATTTTTCTCTATCTCGTTGGGTTAAAAATTTGTAGTTCAGGTATCACCAATTTTGCCCACCCTGTACAGGGTACTTTGCACAAATCAACTGAAATTATATCAATAACAGCTCGGTATTTTGAAGAACGTTTAGAAATATTGAATTTACTCTTTCATATTGTACTACACTGAAAATTTCATCAAAATTGAATGATTCATACCAAAGTTATTGATAAAAGTGAAATCGGTCGAATCGGACAAATCACTCTGTAGAGTCTCGATAGGGGTCCCCAGCCATAAACCAAACATCACCCGGTTTATAGGCACAACTTTGAATCCAAAAATATTTTTACCACATAGGAAACTCTCTATTTATATTTATTAATCTCCACAACATTGAAGGATCCACAATATGGAAAACATACTTACAAAATTGAATAAAATTGATAATTCTTTTTCGATTGAATCTTTTCCTTTAAGTTTTCTCCCAATGAACTGCTCTCTATTGTGAGTATTCGATAAAAAAAACGCAAAACGGTTATTCTGACCAAATAACGGCTCTCAATTTCCAATCACAATGAAAGATTGATTTCACATCTACATACATACACTATATCACACTAGTAACAAGTATGTAATGAGTACCTTCTTTGGAAAAGTAATGTTACTAATAAGTTTCTAAATGATTAAACCAAAACACCGTTTCCGCATTGATAACCACAAAAGAAGAGAATTGATTCAACCAATAATTGACGATTATGCGTGAGTATAGTGTTGACCACTACTCTACTAGAATTAAACAGAACCAATTGACCAATTTTCAGGCGTTTTAACTGAGGGAAAAAAATGAATATTTTCTGGTCGATCCGATATTGTCGATACAGTTAACTCATTGAGGTTTATTAGAATAATGTTCAACCAAATAATATGTGGGCATAAATACGATTCGATTTGATTAGCAACTTGCTATGTTGTCAATGGTCATGATCAAATTGAAAAACATAAAATCAGGTTCAACATACGGGCTTAATTATAAAGTTGACGTCTTGCTGAGGAGCATATAATACATCTTTAACATTTATGATCATTAAAAATTAAATAATCGAATAGATAATTTCACAAACATATATATCAGTTTCGTTTTGCATTCATTCTTGATTTTTAACTGCATAGCGCTTTCAGCTTTCCGTGTATTTATTGACTGAATGTTTGACTTTTTGTTCGATGACCAATTTTTCTTCGTCAAATTATTGTTTTTTTCCCCGTGCATAAACAGTATTGATTGTATAGAATAGAATTTGTTGCGGCATGATGAAACTGGTTGTGTTAACTGAAAACTGGGTGTAACATTTCAGGCAGCTCAGCGTTCAGAGACTTCTTCTTCTTCCTCGACTAGGACGAAACGTTGGTCATCGGTTAAAACCGTAAAACAGCGTTCTACAGAAAGTCAAGTATTTAGTTTAACTGTCTCTGGCCATGAGACCCTCTGCTCAAAATCTTCAGTATGTTAACCGTAAGTCTGTACCTTACGGATTCAACAGCATGTTTAGTTAGGTATTCCTTAATGAATGTTATTATTTCGATCGATGTCTACTTCTGAAAACAATGCACAGAAATCGTATTCATCAGCTCATATTTTTTCAATTCGTCCAAAGAAGAAAATAATATTTTTTATTCCTGATTTGCACCTGGTTTCTGAAGGTCAAATGGTTCGCATGTTTTTTTATTTGTGAGCTTTTCCCCACTCAGGATCGATCTGTGAAATTCCTACCAAAATAAAATGGAACATGTTGTCTATTTACAGAATCTTCACAGCAAAAAATTCAACAGACAAGAAGATTCAACAACTGAAGCTGAACCATCTAGAACACCAGAAGATTCTGTTTGTAGTACAGAAGGTCCAAGTGGTATCTACCAGGAGTTATTGTTATCCACAAATTGACTCGAGCAGTAGATGATAAACATCTAAAGTGTCAAATAATTTAGGGAGTTTCGTGATATCAGAAATTGAAAGTACTCGTTCTTAATTTAACATGGAGATTTTGGAACGAATCATTTTTTTCTCCAAGAAATCTTGTACACTGTTCAATCCAATAAAGTTTCAATGAAATCAAAAATTGTATGTATTTTTTGTTGAGTTATAGGAGCATTCACTAAAACGAAATTTTCATTTTATATGCTTCATTTTCATGTTTGAGCTATAGAACAATCATTACATTCATCCATCATTGTTTATATTCACAAATTGTGTCTAAAACTTTCAATTCTCTGAATTTTTCAAGCTACAATTTCTCTTCCTTAATAAATACTTCCTCTACTAGAATGTACCTGTAGATGAACCTATTAGGTTATCTTGTTGTAATGAATAGTTGAGTGAGAAATTTTGTACAAATTGTGAACGAGCGTATTCAAATCAAATTTTTTCTTTCCTTCCGATGAGTTTCACTCGCTTCACCTCAAATGCTCGTAGATAATTCGATATACTGAAATCAAATGTAGATAATGAATATCATGAAAATTTATAGTACATTATGGAATATTTGTATACATTTTCAAGTGGCATATACTTATATGAAGAAGTTTTCGAAAACATTTCGTTCTAAGTTCAACATGTTGATATTGAAAATAAAGTGTTGACAAACATGGCAGTTTTTAATTACTATTTTCATCTGAAATTGAACAAATTGAGTGGTATAGGTATGTTACCGTGAGTTCTCCAAATTTATACGGACAGTCAACATATATGAGTTATACTCGTTTGGAATAAATCCGCAGAAATAATCACAAAAGAACATGATTTGAAATGGAAATAAGCCTGATTTGCTGGTAACGATTGGGACACCCACATGGGTGCCCGTTGGTGGTACAGTTTGTTTGCGAACTGAAGCGGAATAGGAATGATTAATACAACCCACAGTCCTGACCTAGTTCACTGATTTTACCTCATTATCCCACTACATATATAGCTGAAAGCTATATCTTGACATGAATAGAGAGTTTTCCACTGCTCTCCCAATTCGGAAAGCTATACTGAGTGACTGAGAAAACAAAACACCCGGAATTGATAAATTCATTACAGGAAGAATTTCTAGGAATATACAGGGTGAGTCTTTGACTCGTACAAGTTTTTAGCAGTAGATTCTTGAGGTCAAAAGAAACACTTTTTTCCAATATCAGTTTTTTCGATTAGGCCCTGATAAAAATATATAGCCATTTTAAATTTGGAAAAACAAAATAACCTTCAGAATAACTAGCTAAATCTTTGACATTACAGATCTGTGAATCTTTTAAACAGAGTTGTATATAGTCATTATCCCAATTTTTCAAATTTTACAGATACTTCTCAATTTTTGAACATCAAATTACTCGAAAACGTCGCATTTTACGAGAAAGTATGAAAAATACTTTTTTTTTATAAAACCTTCGAATATTCATTAGATAGCGTCAAATTTGGCTTCAAGAGTTGGGTTCTTGAATTTCTGGTATTTTTATGGTACGTAATAGTCATAATGAGAAAACTGGAAGACGTGGGTGATATCTTGTGTTCGAAAAAGATTAATCAAATAAATGAAAAACCATATTCCGAAAACAGTCTTTTTCATTGACAGAACGAATAACAGTAATTCTATTATTCTTCAAAAATAACTATTGTGGAACAGTACAGCAGATTTATCATCGAATTATCAGAATAAATGATTGAAAATTCGATTAATTTACACACCTATACTCCATTCACTTTTATTTTAGCAGTCGGTTGGCCATGGAAACTTGACACTTTTCACTCTGTATAGTACGAAAATGTGGAGTTATGAAGCTTGCCAAAACATTTTTGGGTTTTAAATCAACGCTATGTTGCCCGTTCTACGTAAAAGTTTCTGTTATTACGTATTTTATCACAATGTCGAATCTCTTCAGAAAATATGTGACGAACATAATTGAAGTTTATATAAAATGATTGAAGGCATACCAAATCCAGTTATTTGCATGAAAAATACAAGAGATCAGTATAATATCATAATATGCACTAGCTTGAGGAGAGTTAATGTTCGTTATCTTCTTTGGCTTAAATCATTTGAATATTTCAAAAATATTAACCCGAAGATGAAATGCATATGATGCAGTGGTTGGGAATGGGTTTCTCCCGAAGGAATTAACAGATAATTACAAGAATGTTAAATTCTTCAACAAAAATCATTAGGCAACTTATATTCTCCGATGACATTAATCGAAAAACCTGTAGTAAACTTTTCGCATTAATTCACTCAAACATAAAATTCTCAAATGCCACCACTTTTTTGGGTCTCCCAATAGAAGGAAATTCTTTGTCATCCCCTTCATTCACAATCCTTCTGGTTGTGGAAATATCCAGCTGAAATATAAGTCGTTTAGATTCAGGTGAAACATTATATAAATTCTCTTACATTGAATATGTTCGCTACCGTCTGACGTATTGTGGATTTCAGAATATCAGGGTATAACTATTTGGAAGAGCGGACCTGAATTCTAAATAGCACTGCCTGAAATCCTGTCTCTTTTTTCAATCACTTTCGGCATTTTCGTAATAAAAATTGATATAAGTTGTGGCAACGGCGTTATGACATTAACGACATTTCATGAGTGCCAACCTAACTTCGTTCTAGTTACAAGAAAATTATTTCATGGCCAACCGACTGCTAAAATAAATTTGAATGAAGTATACAAACCATGCTTCAAGGGAAAAAAGTTCGTTTAAAATTGAAATTTGAATATTTCGAAAACAAATGAACCGAATGAAAAAATATTAACTATGCTGAACAGAGAATAAGAAGGCCTTTCAAATGAGGTATCACTTAGTTCATCTTCTCTATTCAAAATATAAGGGTTGGGGTTGTAACACTAAGGGTTGAAGTGATATCTACTGTTTCGAATTTGATCCCTCTAGATTAAAAAATCGACAGTTTTCAAATGAACATCTACTTTCTCCCAAAAACTGCTGTATGAACTCAATGAAATTGAAATTTGGTGCCAAAATATAGATCACAATCTGGCAACGGTTATCCAAGTTTTTCGCCCCCATCTGGGCATATTGCTGAGACTGCTGATGATGGCTTTAAATGCATCATCGCTTATTTTATTACCTTACGTTTCGTCGCAATCTTTTCCAGTATGAAAAGGCTCTGGTTGCTACTAAACCTTGAAAAAAAAACGGTACCCGTAACTGGAATCAGAAGCGATAAAATAACCGAATGATACAGATTCCTCAAACAAGCCCGGTGATTTCCATCAGCATTTCGCATATATAATCGGCTCATTCTTGCAATGCACTGCTACGTGATGTGATAGCTCCGATAAAAAAAAGTTGGGGACATCGAATGACGTCAGACACAATTTAAGAGAGCACTGACCCCGCCAACTATAAGGATAAAGTCTTCGGAGAAGAACTGCAATATACCTCCGGCGGGTTTCGTTTTGGTCTCAGTAGGCTCCGGCGTTAAAGTCTCCGAAGCACTCTTCGATTCCGCATGGGATATTAGCCAACCGCGGCTTGTTTGTGCTCGTACGTCGAACATCGAAGAGCGGCGTGCTTACGATATATTGCTACCATCAAACAGTATATCTTTCTTTTTCCGCCAATTGTCCTCGTATTAAATTCCCTGTGATATGTACAGATAGTTTCTGGACCAATTTATAATTTTTTTTTTAATTTTTCGAAAAATGTGCTGTGAGATGTATCGGTTCGTTTTTTTAACACTGACGATCGCTGTTATTTCAGCTAAAGATGAATCAGGTAGGTTCTCAAATCTTCCAAACTGTGACATGCTCTTTTTATCCAGTAAAATAAGTTCAAAATGAAGAAACGCAAAAGGGAAATTAAATCAGATATGAAGAAAAAACTGCTTCGAAATTTTGAAACATCAGTTGGTTATGGCCATTTTTGACAAGGCCATAAAAAAAAATTTTTAATTCCATACAAAATTTGTCCTTGAATCGTTATGAAATTTTCATCCTCAACAAAAAGATTTTCAAACTGAGTCTATCCTGTAAAGCATCTCAGTCAGACAACAAAAACGTCATATGATCATGAATTTATACTTGTCCTTTGACAATTGATCAAAATCATAGGATAGGATAATTAATTCAATGTAAGGAAGAAGAAAATTCGGTACTCATTCGGAAATTATTTTTATGAGCTTTATTCTTTTTCCTTACTAATTTTTTCCTCAGATCCTTTATCGTACCTCTTTATATTATAAGTTCAATAATTTCAAAATACAGTACAATCGCGATACTGTGAACACTCGCTCGTTAGAACGGCTCAATAGCGTGAACAACATTGTTTCTGCCAAAAAGGGTGCAAACTAAGATTTCACAATTTTTTCAACCATTGTAAATCTTCTATAAGAATGTATTTTAGTTTTATTAGATAATAAATCTGTATAGCGATATATTTTAGAGTTAGTATTTCAGTGACCTCCGGTAACATGAACAACCTCTATTGTGTGAACAACCCTGGTTTTATTCTGTTCACGTTATCGCGATTGTACTGTACTTAAAAAAGAAAATTTTCATTATAAACAAAATCTGTTTTTTCAACCGTTTTGCTTATTCCATCCCTCCTAATTAAATTTCGAATATTTGGGTTATACCGCGAGGCTTTATTAAATAATAATATGAAACTCGAATATATTCATAAAGTCATCACACTAACTTCCGAATATACGAGTAAATATCACAAATCAGTGTGCGGATTTATGAATTCATGCAGGTCCAGTAGGTAATCCAACTTCTGCAGCTGAAAACCGCATTAGAACTCAAACCTAATTTGAAATTCATCGATATATTGCTACCATCAAACGATATATCTTTTTTTTTCCGCCAATTGTCCTCGAATTAAATTCCCTGTGATATGTACAGATAGTTTCTGGAACAATTTATTATTTTTTTTTATTTTTCGAAAAATGTGCTGTGAGATGTATCGGTTTGTTTTTTTAACACTGACGATCGCTGTTATTTCAGCTAAAGATGAATCAGGTAGGTTTTCAAATCTTCCAAACTGTGACATGCTCTTTTTATCCATTAAAATAAGTTCAAAATGAAGAAACACAAAATGGAAATTAAATCAGATATGAATTAAAAAACTGCTTCAAAATTTTGAAACATCAGTTGGTTATGGCCATTTTTGACAAAGCCATAAAAAAATTTTGCTAATTCCATACAAAATTTGTCCTTGAATCGTTATGAAATTTTCATCCTCAACAAAAAGATTTTCAAACTGAGTCTATCCTGTAAAGCATCTCAGTCAGACAACAAAAACGTCATATGATCATGAATTTATACTTGTCCTTTGACAGTTGATCAAAATCATAGGATAGGATAGGTAATTAATTCAATGGAAGGAAGGAGAAAATTTTTATCGTACTTATTTATATTACCTATTAGTTCAATAATTTCAAAATACATAAAAAATGAAAATTTTTATTATAAACAAAATCTGTTTTTTAATCGTTTTGCTGATTCCATCCCTCCTAATTAAATTTCCAGTATTTGGGTTATACCGCGAGGCTTTATTATGATACTCTATTATATTCATAAGGTCATCACACTAACTTCCGAATATACGAGTATATATCACAAATCAGTGTGCGGATTTATGAATTCATGCATGTCCAGTAGGTTATCCAACTTCTGCAGCTGAAAACCGCATTAGGACTGAAACCTATTTTAAAATTCATCGATGAAAATTATGTTCATTCACATTTTTATTCAGTTGAAAGAAACGAGTGAAGCCTTCTTCGAAATACCTGAAGAAATGAAGCACCAAATCTTTTTGTTCGATAAAAACCAACCGGCATTGGAGGATAATTAGTGGAAAAAGCTCTCTTCTGAAGCTTTATGATTGCTTGTAATTATCTTGCAGAGCTTCCCGACCTGAGGTTCAAATAAAACACTTATATTTCTTATTACCTCATTAGTTTTCTCAATGGGATTTTCAATATCATGGATTGTATTTGTATGAAGAAGGTAGAGGCGCTTAAGGGTAGCACAGCAGTTTTATTATGATGCAAGATGATTAAATATATCAAACCTCGACTGTTGAAAGAACAGTTAATTAATTAATAAGCTAAATAGAACCACTTAAACAATTCACAAAACTTGAAAACATTGGCATGAAGGAAATTATATAGGTTTTATACACACTTATGCGAAAGCTCTCTTATATGAAAAGTTATCATAAATTCAAATGGAATTTTATGTTCGGAATAACTGCAGGATAAGTTCACAACATTGGTTACACTCGTTATAAATCCCCCAGTATAGAGCTAAACCACGATTAAAGAAGATAATGGGATCCACTTTGTAGACCACTAACCACAAAGTCGTTACGAAATAACTTCATACTCAGGTGCTCATGTGAATGTGGCTTGAAAACAAATAGAAAATAGAGCTTGAATATTGCTCAACGTATAATGTTCTAACTCGAAATCGAAACGTTGATGATAGAGCAATTTATATTTAACGGTCAATATTCACGAACAGTAATCATAGTATTTTTTGGCCCGCATGAAAATCTAACAAATCAACTTTGCTGACGAAGTTTTTGTCTTTATTCACTTTTTATTTGTTATTCAGTTTTTCACTGAAGTTCTCCATATATATTACCTTTGAAATACTTTCGCATTATAAAAATAACTTCTTGGCTTGATTGTGAATGATTATCCGTTTCCTGCTACAGTTCCAGAGGAATGAGAGGAATTAAATTCAACCCAAATCCGTCACTTTTAATCAGGTTCATCTACACAACAAAACTTTCCAAACTCGTTCGAGAAAGTGCCAAAAATTACTTCAGAATGGTTTCACCAGAATGCATCGGATAATTTGCGATAACAAACATTGAAATCCAACCTGTATAAACTCTGAAGCATAACAAAATTACCGCTGAGCAATCGACCACCGTGAAAATTCAATTCATCAAGAGACAAGGTCGTGATGTATCCGTCAGATTTGTTATAATTCAGAAAGCCGAAACAATGGAGCCTGTTCCTGTTTGGTACGTTGGAAGTTTGCATTCAGGCTGTTAGGTCAGGTTTTTATGAATACTTCTCAAATGGTCTCCCATTGAGATCTAATGGTCGTGGATTTGAATATTTGTGGTGAAATTCCTGTCGTTCCTACTATCTAGAGTTAGAGTGAGAAATTCAGCACAAAATGCTCTCTCTATAGGAAAAGAAATCAGAGAGATCGATCATCTGAAATTAGAGAAGTTTTTAATGAATGAATGTGAATCAGCTCCTCCTGATTTGCTTAGCAAACTATATTACTTCAAAAATGTACCTACAGCGTACAGCAAATTTTAATCTCACTTTAAAACTCCTTCAATACAACAAAAATCTTCATTATTTAGTAACGGGAAGCAACCAAGTTTAATAACATCATAAAGAGTATAGAAATAATAAACTATAAAACTGTTTTTTCATAGTAATCAATTTCCTTTCTCCTTAATAATAATTACAATCAGGATATTGGTCATGCATTCACTTCAAGTAATTTAAAATGCACTCTTTTATGACTACACGGTCAGAAAAAGATTAACTCAGGTTCATTTTGAAAATATATCATTTCCCCTTTGTAGAACAATATTAATTAGGTGAATAACTAGGGCATAAAATTTGGGTGGTTTTAATATCTCACCTAATGAGCCTTTGTAGCTATACATATGCTTGGTACGGCCTGTTATTAGAATGTTCTTTACTGGGAAAACAACGGATTTTGCCATTTGAGGCAATCATTGTACAAATTATGACGTATCATTGCATGTTCAGTACCAAGTGGGGTGAATGTGCATAGGACTCATTTCAGAAACCGTTTAAATTAGATAAAAAAAAGAACCCTTTTTAAGAGAGTAAGAAAATCCATAGTACGTATATCATTGCTTAGAGTCCATAAATTAACAAAACCTAGAACCTAGAACTTACCATAGGAAAGCTAAAAACAAATGAATTGTTAGTATTTTCTTCATAATTCTTAATACCTCAAGATATTTTACTACCAATTACAAAGCATACAATTGAGAATATACTGCAGAAAGTGTAATAATTTCTTCAGATGGAAATGCTATCCGTTTCCCAATTTGGCCATAGCTCATCTGCGAAGATTTCCATGAACTATGATCCGGATTGGGTTCCTAGGAAATAAGCGAGCTGAATGATAACTTAACACATATGGTCATTGACTTCTGAAAAAGGAATGACAATAATTAGCTCCTAGGTTCTTGAATAGAAAGAGTTCAACCAGTTTTTTATAGGAGTTTGGATGAAGAGTTCGACACACTGCTAACCAACAACGGAGAGAAGAGCGCTTTGTAGAATAGGAAATGACGATAGAAGATGGATCAGATAAATTTTGAATTGAATCGAATTTATACGGTGTTCGGATGAAATAATGATAGTATTAAGATGTGGTCTATGGAGAATGGTTTCGTTTGTTCTCGGGTAGGATAAATAGGATCAGAAAATGTTCGAAAAGCGGAACAAAACCATAATCTCACTATGGATTTCCCTCCTACCATTAAATCCTTTCATATTCTGAGGATTAGATAAATATCAGAATCAATAGATTCAGCACTTATGTACTACCTTTATTTGAATAATTGGAATCCAAATGTATTAAATGGAATCATTTTGAGCTTTATAAAAGTTGATAAATGTGAGATGGAAAAAAATCATACAGCATGAGTATTATCTGGTTTATATGTAGATGATGAGAAGCTATATACAGTCAATGGAAAGTAAACTAGATCAGTAAGGAAGCTTAAAGCTCTAATGCATTCGGATATTTCATAACAAAAACATAATATGTTTCGATACTCATTTCCTTTCCAATATATCGAATGCTTCTCTGATTCGAAACGTGTTTTCATGTTACTTCATTAATTTTATTCTAGTATATAAACGTAGATCCCATCATCGGGAAATCTTTAAGGATCTAAAGATGTAATTAATTCATTCGAATAACCATTCAAATGATTCTGCATTTTGTACTCCAACTATTTTTTTTATTGTGATTTGTATGAATACAAGTATGAGAAAACGTTGCAATTATTTGGGTTTTCCCATTCATGATATTTTTAGCTCAGTAAAATATCTTTCTATTAGTGGCATTGCAATTTCACTTCCATGAATTGAACCTGCAAATTTCTTTATGTATCTGAAATAAACCATAATAGCAAATCACCAAACCCTAACTTTTTGCGCTGTCGCTAAAACTCAATTTTTTTCATGAACAAAACAAAAGCAGCCCTCTGACCCCCATATGGGGAAAAACAGTTTTTCACGGTTCAGTAGAGCCAGTGCAATCAATAAATTCCCATGTCATTCTTCTAAATTTCAAATCATTCGACCGTGTATGTGTTTAAAATGTATGATTCTGGATTCCACACATTGACGGTGCCTTTATTGGCTGATATAAATCTCGTTTTGACGGATGATGTACTCTCGATGAATATAAATGGGGGTTTATATATACAGATGTGACAAACGTGCCTCCTAGCGTGGAGTTTTTGCATAACTGCATGGCCTATAATATCTGGGAGAATGCTCCAGGATTTCGAACACTTTTTCAAATGAAAAAGTCAACCAGTTCCATAATCAACTGAAGTCAATTTTATTCTGAAGCTTCAGAGAAACCAAAGTTGAAATTCTCATTTCCCAAAAAAAATTAGATACTACTGCATATCTATTGGTGTATTCCATGAAGAATATTAGGTATATCGAAGAAAAATCAATTCATTTGCTTTTCATTCACAGAGCCCAATAGCTCTACTATGAGATGTTTCAAGATTATTTCTTCATTCTGTGACACCCTACGTATTTCGACTAATCAGAAATCATTAATTCCAGAAATAAAAAATCTCATAGGAGAACCAGACTATAGACAGGTGCGTCTTCATTGGGAAACAGATAAATCTGTTTCTCCAGAAAAATTCGAAGTGAAATATTGCGAACTTCAGTCCTGGGGACCTCAGAGATGCAGGATGCAAGACGTTTCACAGCCTGACGATAACGAAATCGACTACAATGAGAATTTGCTTTCCTACAACGCTGACATCAAGGGACTCAGGATGGCAACTACCTATTCCTTCGAGATACGAAATAGTAAAGATGTCAGGGAGAGGGAAGACAGATCTCAGGGAAGCGGGAAAAACCAGAATGTCATAGTTATACCGACCAAAGGATGTGAGTATCAAAACCGAAAAAAATTACCGACGTAAATTTCTTCCAAGAAAAATTTCCAGATAATCTGAATTGGCGAAATTCTTGCTTCTTGATCATTCTAATCTTATTCTCTGCCTTGTCTTATATCTAATTTGCAAACAATTGAACAACTTTCAGAGCCGCTTCACACAACAATATGGCTGTTTAAGCCGTATTATATTCGGAATAAAAAATTAGATCTCCTCATAATGCATGACTAAAATGTTATAGCTCTTAGAATATTCAATGGTTCTACCGTAAACAAAGAACTCTTTGTATAACTCATAATAACCTGTTGTTTCGAATTTTTTCCGGTTTGTATTTTCATAATATTCAAACGAAGAAACCGCATAATTTAAAATTTCCCTGAAACCACCCATGGATGGAATAAAATTCTTGCTCCTCTGAATATATAGGTGAATTTGCATAGTTTTCGCATCACTTTATTATTCACTTAATTGAATAACGTTGTTGCAATTAAAAGTGCATTAAACTGATAAAGCTTTCATCTTACATAATGTATAGGCCAGGAACCTTTAATGGATGTGTCAATTGGTTCGAAGACAATAGGTTATTCTTGATATGAGAGTGAAAAAATCAGTCACCACAATGTTTCATTACTTTCGAGTAATGTCAGTAAAAACCTTTGACATTTGAATCAGCCAAACAATGCGGATACATGAGAATATCTCATAATTTATCGATTGTTCTACTGCCAGCTTTGTCATTCGACAGTGTTTTAATTAGGAGAGAGATTTTTATCTTACTGTTTCCTCATATTCTTCTCGAGGGGGATGTCTATCTTCCTTATTTGTATCTATGAATCTCATGAAGTCAGATCGTAGATGGTGTTGTTTTTACGTCTGTAAATAATGATCTCGAGAAAATTTTAGAGAGAGTTGAAATTATCTGTTCTCTGTTAGATTTTAATAAAGTTTAATTCGTGGAAATATTAAACCGAACGGCGTATTGAAGCATCAGAGATATTCGCTGAAATGAATTAATGAATATGTACTTGCTGGGGAACGTGTTTATCCAGAAGCTCTTCATGACCGTCCTTGATTAACTGTTGTTAAATAGTTGGTTAGAGCAAATATATGAATTTTTCGTCGAGCACAGCAAAAAGGTATACTTGACCCAATAATCATGAGTGGAATGTAATGATGTGTTTACTTCTGTATAATAATGATAACGGAATACGAGAAGAGCATTAGTAGGTTAACAGATGTTCCTTTAATTTAACTATTTAATACTCCTACAGATTGATTGAACGGATTCGTGAATACATTATGATCTTGCGCTACCACTAATGAGAATTGAAGGAAGAGAAATCATTTCAAAACGGGTTCCAGAGGATTATGACAATTACTCATCAATATAGAAGTCCATGTATTACTACATATTTAAATTAGTAGGGTCAAATTCTCAATACTGCTACTGATACACTACACTTCACTTTAGAATGATGGATATAGTGACAAATTATCTGCAGTTTTTACAGTGACAGACTGTTTCTAGTCATCGTTACAGAATATATACAGTCGAATAGGCAGAATATTTCCAGTTACTTTGACGGAATAGTGCCAAACTGTCGTGTTTGATGGACCTGCTTAAGTCGTCGAGAATCGATAGAGGCAAATACTAGGTATATTATATTAGCATTTTTATGCTATTAAACTTAATCTTTGTTATCGTTTCCGTTCGAGCTTCTGGGTGAATTCATTAAATCAATTAAATATGATTGGTTTGGACACCTGCTTCAATTAGAGGTGTAACAATGTATCTCGATATTCCTACTTTTGCATACTGCCAGTATCGCTTGTATAGAGGTTTTTAAGACCTGTCAGGCCATTCCGCCTTTGCCTGCATGTGTAATTATGGCTAACAGCTAACTGTAAGCACTTATCAGACATCAGTGTGAAGAGGAGTACTTGACTTATTTCGAATAAACGTTTTCTAACAGTTTCTGCAGGATAATATGAATAATTTAGACATGCTTCGCTGTTGTCCGATAAAAATGCACTTTAATCGTTAGTATGCCCGAATGTGATGTTGTCTGGAATTTGATGGTCGTAGTCACGAGGAATACTGGATCTCACGCTTGGTATTAAGCTCGCAGCAATTTGTATCACGCACTCGCCATAGATCATGGTGGGTTTTTTTTATAAAAAACTAAATCAACGCTTTGTTGGGCATGATGGTTGCTGACCAAGGCTCTGGAGAAAATATAAAAACCGTTCTTAGACGGATATTCTTCTTTTGGTCTGCCATGAGAATATGTTTCAGTGCACGAAGAGTGCTACGAAAAGTTATCTTGACTCCCTTAACTGTCATACAAAACGCTTCAAGCCATGACTAATCGTTATTATTTCCTTCCCAACGACTTCGCAATTCATGAAAACATCCTCGAATTTCGTAAATCGATGAATTAATCGGTATCTAGGGTAAATAGCTTCACGTTCATCCAAATAACGTTCTGAATAAGTCACATATTAACCGAAAGAGTTTAGGGGCTCTCTGGTTTGATGGGAGAAAACCAGAGAAAGCATGAGACAACAGAAGTTTCGAAAACTTGGCCCTCTACTATACCAGAGTAGTGTTTGCCACTTCAACAAAAAAACTACTAGAAAAATTGGGTTGGGTGCCTTTGGAATAAGTTCAATTTTCAATAATCCTGGGTAATGGATTTAGTGAGAAAAGAATTTCTTATGAGCCTCAAAATTCTGAGCTCATTGAGTATGAATCCAGTGACAACTTGATGATTTAGAGGGACCATACATAAGGTGACCGAACTTCAAACCTTCAGATATAGCCTTTAAACACGATATACTGATATAGATTCAAGATTTTGAGGTGGGTTGCATTGCAATGCAACTACATAGCTCAAAGCATTTTTTCGTTGGGTAGAAATAGCGAGCCATTCTATCACCAGGTGATCAGCTTCCTCCCCACAGCACTGCACTCGTCAGTTTCTGCTAGATCCATTCTCATTAAATGCTTCCTGAGGCTACAATGCCCTGTGAGGAGGTGGTAAGGAGGTGTACCATATTCTTCTTGAGATCCAGATACTTCTCAGATCTCGCAGTGTTAAAGTTCACAAGGAACTTTTTGAAATGTCTTGAAAGATTCCTCCAGAATAATTCTCTTTCAGTTTTTTCCTTCTCTTGGCACTCTTTCTTATAGGTACCTACATTTTCCTATTGCAATGAAAGGAGCTTAACTTTTCCTGGCAAGTGTATTGGCTTCTGCAATTCCAAGTGACCAGAAACCTAGGCTTAATACTTAGGCATTTGATACTCAGTGTTTCTTTTGAGGGTTTTGGGAGGTTGGTCCCTTTTCTGATCTTCCTTTCTGCATTATCATGCAAATACAACGTAAATCTTAAAAATCATGCTGTAGAGGCACGTTGGTAGGTTTTGCTTTTCTAACAAGTTGTATTCTTCTTCGTTACTTCGAATTTCACTCAACATCGCCAATTAGGTGGATCTTCCAAGATCCTCCAAGAAAGTCCAACTACCACAAATTATCTCTATTTCTTCATCATTTCTCATAGTTCAATGTAAGTACCAGTTAGTCGGCGATTTACTGTTGGCCGGTTGCCTCGGGCGATGTACGAGCCGCCCGTACTTTTTTCAAAGTACCCAGGCTCCAAGTAATGATGCATGCATACAAGTAGACTTCTTAGCATATCTGAGCACATTCCATATAGGAAATTGAGGTAGCTAATCATATCGGGACATGGGATCGATCTTGAACTCCGAGTTGGCGGAAGAGATAGTACCTAAGAAGTAATTAGATTTTTTTGTATGCGAATGGTGTCAGTGGAGTTCCCTATTGATGAAGACCAGAAGCATGCTCTCCTCCATTTAACGATAACGGGACACAAGCTGGCTGAAGGCGCCTCGATCATAATCGGATGCTGGTAGGCGAAAGGAAAGAGCTCCATCAAAAAAAAATGCCATGCAAAAAACGATACATCCGTTCGTTCGCCTTGGTCAAAGCCACCATGATTATAATTAATAGGTGAGGTAGGAGATCGATTAAAAGTAGGATGAATCTGAGCCTTTCTTATAGCGTTCTTATCGATGTGTCTATTCCAAACAAACAAAAATTATGTATGGCTAGATAGCCATGAGTGGTGAACGTAGATTGTTCCTTTATTGCATATAAGTTGAGATGTTTGTAGCGGTTCTTTCGTTAGGTCACAGATGAATATGCACTAATGAATTGAACAATTGGTATTCTAAAAGATATTGACGATCGATCTACTTGAATGGTGCTCGAAAAGGCCATATATTGGCTAGATTATTACACCCAATTTTTCAACACAACATATTAGGAATCAGGATTTTGCTCGAATGGTCGCAATACGGATATCATTTAATTTATGCCATAATATAGATTCTCATTTTCTATTGACTCCAGGCTGCAGATTTGTGTCACTCTAGAACCATTCTATTCGGCAGACAATGAAATGTAATGAGGTTATTCTATCCAGAAGTGCTCACCTCGTAATGTTCATTCCATTCGAAATGTGGAATATAATTAGAATGAAGGTATAATTGAATGATTCGCGAAGAGTTAAGCACCATGAAATCATCCTGCAGATATGAATGGAAATAGATGTCGGTTAATGTTGATACGAGTACGTACTCTCACAATCATCTTCTGCTTGGATGATAATTAATCGACTTAATTTTGCTGTAGCTGGTATTACGAACTTGACAGATAATGCAAGGATAAACTCCATAAAAACTCATTTTAATATTAGGTATTGTTGGAATAAGGGAATCATTTCTGTTCTAAATGAATACGTTGTTGATTCCAGGCACCAGGATATGAATTTAAATTGTTCACCCATTAGTATATCCATACAGATCAGAACATTTCTCTGTTGAGATCAAAAATACTTTTTATTTTCATTTGGTCTCAACTTCTTCTTTAACTTTTGTGAAATTGGAACGTCTAAAAGCATGTTTTGAATTCCTGAAAGTAAGTTTTGCCTCTTGGACCTCTCTAACGAATATTACTATTTCAGTTTCAGCCAGAGCTACCCAGTGTCTCTCTCACGCAAGTGAAATAGAAGTGTCAACTGGCCCTTACTTCGCGGGAAGGATAGCAGTGGAAGCTGCAGACGGTGAAAGATGTGCTCTAGATGGAGACCCAAAAAGTCCCAGAGACAGCTACACCCTAAGGATCAACCACGACGAGTGTGGCAGCAAGGTCAACGAAACCACTGTGGCCACCTTCGTCATCGTTCAGGAGAACCTGCCCATTTTAACACACAGCACTAGGAGGTTCTTGGTTATATGTTCTTATCAGCCGGAGACTTTAACAGTTAGAGCTGGACTGAGCCTCCCTACCAACAATAAGGGTCAGGCGCAGTTGTCGGCAGTTAATGTGGATGATGAAAACGACCATGTAGGAAGGAGGGGGAGGAATTTCAGGGTTGGGAGAGCGTATTCTGAACCTCAAGCTCTCGGTGAGTTGCCCTTCGTCAAATTATGTACTAGATAGTGCTTTACCGTACTTGCGAAAAAGCTCTACAGTAATTTTTTCGGAAGATACGCCTTGGGAATGAACCGATGGCATAGCATATACAGTATACAAAGTAACTATACATTCGCTATTTCGAGAGTGTCTTACCAAATTTTTTTTTCAGTGAAAGAGAAGAACGGACAACTTGAATACATACCAAGCAACAACATCGTACCCATGTTCGTTATGTGCCTACTCTCCATAGCTGTTCTGATCGGAATTGTGGTAACAGTGTACAAGATATCCATGAGGAATCAGAGATGTTTCGATGACGTTTCAGTCAGCGGATTCTCTGTGAGCACAGTCGGAAGCTGTAGCACTTTGGCTGGATCAATTCCGGAAAGGGAATGTTCCAGAATTTCTGTTTGACTCAGAATTACTGCGCCCTATTGCGTTAACTGAAGAGACACACCAAGCAGATCTTTTCAAGTTCTTGAGAGGATTTTGTTGAATATATCTAGATATAAGTATTTCCTTTTAGAAATGATGCGGTCCATCGTTTCGCAACAAAGTCTGTTTTCGATATAAGTCCCGAATGTCAATTGCGTATCCCTTCTCATATACTAGGCGTTTACAGAAATTCGTGTCAGCTAAACAAGAACAACTGGCTTGCATTTCGATTAACGCTAGGTATAGTATGCAATTGTTTAGTCTTAAGTACTACTTGACTATGTGATTCTATTAGATAGAAATAAAAATATTTAGTGAAAAATATAACTTTTTTTGCCATTGCACCAATTTCCTAGTAGAATTTTAACAATTCCTAATTCTCTCCCACAAAGTTCATTTTTTCAGGAAAATGAATGAGAATTTTAATATGGCATAATTAAATTACAAGTAAATAAAACAATTAGAGGAGAATTTTAGAAAAAATTCAATAAATTTCTTTTTTCTTTTATTCAATACTCTTATCTTTCAATATCAACAACAAACAGTTCGTCATTTATATCCTCACATATCCCTTGAATTCAGAGATGCTGTTTCCCTCCAATTCATGTAATCTTGAAAAGCAGTCTGTACCTCTCGAGGATAAAAAATTCTGGAGATTTGCTAGAACAAATAATATGAGCGAATAATTTGGAAAGTGCCACAAAACATCATATGTGATATTTCCTGTCATATGAGACCATTTTCTGCGAAGTTATTTGATATATACCCATACATAGTTGAAGAATGAAGCTCACCCCTTTCCTATGTTCAGAAACACATGCGTATATTGCATGAGATATCACCGGTATCCACACAACAACCAAATACACAACGAAAGCAAAAATATCATAACCATCAACACCAATTTGACAGTATTCAAAACAGGTTACAGCCAAAACGATCTGAAATGAAGAAAAATCAAAAAAATTAGATTATTTGTTCGAGACCCACATCTACAATCGAGAATCTATTCTCCGGTATCAACATTCAAGAAAAACTTCACAGTTTTAACACAGTAGAATGTGCTTTATTGATATTTTGGTGAAAACCCATTAACTCAAATCTCTTCAGCAATTTACTGAACAGCATTAATAAAAAGATTGAAATATCTTACCAAATAAATGAAAGGAGTGATGTACCAAATTATTCTATACCACCAGTTGGGTTTGCAACCAATCATGAACTCCACATCTTCGCAAAAGTTGCGCATTCTATATATAAAAACCACAGCCATAGTTTCCAATATTACCAACGTTAAAACGGAAAAAACCGTGAATATATTCGTTGCTCCCCAGTATAGCAGTCTGATACCATGCTGAAAATTGGATGATTTCGATATTTACAACCTATTAGAGAAAAACTACACTGAAGAGACCAACCTCACTGAACATGCCAATGGCTATGAAGAATTGCCCAATGCAGAGAGCAAATATAATCCTGGTGTTATACTTGGGGTTAATATCCCATTTCGAGTATAAAAGCTGCACCAACAATTCTGAGTATTTCACCTGAAATTTGCATGAGAGATGGAAGGGATTCGGATTTGTTGTTGAATTAATGGTAGGGAAGGTTCAACTCTGCACACAAACGATGTTATATGGAATTACTCAGTATTTTATTGTTTTTCTGAGATTTTCACTTGCACATGAAAGAATCCTTTTTTACTGCTTGAAATATTAGGTCCTTTCGTTTGCATAAAAAGTGTAGCACTTTCTACACTCGATTTTAGTGTGGGTTGAATAGTCTGTTGAGCTGGAACTATCGTTAGTATTTTCAGGGAAAAGGGAAGTGAAATAAAATATTCCCACAGAATATCACAGTTTTTATTCAACCCAACTTTTATGAGGGTTGCCCTGAAGAGTAAAATATGTGCAATGTCGTTTTAACAAAAACGAATTTGTTTCGCCCTAATGTGCGGTCACTGTTGACGTCCGGAATGCAGGCTCGGGATGCAGGTCAAGTGTCGCCCTGATAATTGTTGCCAGATGTGTTGGGACCGCAGGTCTTCGAGTAGCTGGAGTGGTTTTAAGAAAAACCTTTTTTGTGCAGGCTTGGAATGCGGAAGCGATATGCGTAATTTTCTTAGCTGGTGGTCGTCTGTCTCGATCGCTGAGTGTGAGTGTGAATGAATTTTGCTTTCCATATGGGTTCTTTTTATACCATTTTAGGAACATTTTCTCTGCACCAATGAAATTGTACGACGAAGGAGGAGTGGTTTCCTATGTTTCTCCGTTTTGATTTTCTCGTCGAATTTGTTGTAGGAATTCGGCATGTGAATTTATTTTCGAGGAAATTATTACATTTCCTACACACTCCCCCACCAGTGACGAAGTTACGAAACATATTGTAGAAATCTCTTGGGAAAATGAACTCTTCTGCCTGATCTAGTAGTTGTTCTTTCCTGGGCTGGAGTTTGATCTTCTCTATCGGGTTCTACAGGGTGTTCTTGCATCGGCTGGTTCTTCCTATCGTCGTCCGCGATGACGTAGGCTGGTTTTAACCTGTCGATTGTCACTGTCGTTTCCTTGCCGTTTATTTTTATTACGAAGTGTTTTGGACTTCGACTCAACACTTCGTATGGTCCGTCGTAGGGGTTTTGCAGGCCTTTCTTCGGACCATCATGCCGGACGAAAACGTAAGGTGAAGTTACCAAGTCCTTGAATATAAAGCTGGTCCGCTCTACGTGGTGGCTTCCATCAGTGGGCCTTATTTCTCGCATTTGTTGCCTCAGGTTCACTATGAAGTCGGATGTGTTCTCGCTGTCATCCGTACTTCTGGAATCCATGAACTCTCCAGGCAATCTGAGTGGCTCTCCATAAACTAGTTCTGCTGCCGTTGCTTTTAGGTCTTCTCGCCAGGCTGCTCGCATTCCGAGGAGGACGGTTGGGAGTGTTTCGGTCCATCGGTCGTTCTGGTGGCATTTTATTGCTGCCTTAAGTTGTCGATGGATTCTCTCCACCATGCCGTTTGCTGCTGGGTGATAGGCGGTAGTTCGGATATGATTCGTGCCAGTCAACTTATTTAATTCGTTGAACAGGCTCGACTCGAATTGTCTTCCCTGATCAGTGGTGATCCGAAGTGGAGTACCGAACCTCGCTATCCAGTTTGTGTAAAATTCTCTGGCGATGGTTTTGGAGTGGGATGGCTTCTGGCCATCTAGTGAATCGGTCGACGCAAGTGAGGCAGTATCGGTAGCCCTCAGAGTGTGGCATGGTGATGATGTCCATGTGCACGTGGTCGAATCGACGTGTTGGTGGCATGAAAGTACCTAGTGGAGCATTGACGTGGCGAGTGACTTTGGCTCGCTGACACTCTATACAGCTGCGGGACCATTTTCTGCAGTCTGCGTTGATTGAAGGCCATACGAAACGTTGTTTGACCATTTTGATGGATGCATTCACTCCGGGATGTGCCAGTCTGTGAATGGTATCGAAGGCTGCTCTGCGGAATGATTTGGTGAGAAATGGACGTGCCTGAGGTGTGGATGTATCACAGTACACAGCGATTTCTGACCCATGTGGTTTCATCTTCCGTAGCAGCAATCCTGTGTCACCTTGAAGATATCTCTGCAGTTCGTTGTCATCTTCTTGCGATGTGGCCAATGCTGCATAGTCCAAGATTGGAGTCACTTCGTCTACTCTTGAAAGGGCATCAGCGACGACATTCTGCAATCCTGGTACGTAGCGTATGTCGGTGGAGAATTGCGATATATTATTCAGATGGCGGAACTGTCTGGGCGAGCACTTCTCTGGCTTCTGCTTGAAGGCATACGTCAATGGCTTGTGATCCGTGAAAATGGTAAAGTTTCGGGCCTCTACCATGTGTCTGAAGTGTTTGATGGCTAGGTAGATGGCTAGCAGTTCACGGTCGTATGCTCCATAACGAGTCTCTGGTGGTGACAGTTTCTTGGAGAAGAATGCCAGTGGTTGCCATTCGCTGTTGACCAACTGTTGTAGAGTAGCTCCTACTGCAGTGTCTGACGCGTCGGTTACTAAGGCTAGAGGAGCGGCGTCCTTGGGATGCGCAAGCAAGGCTGAAGCTAGCATCTTCTTCCCTTCTTCAAAGGCTGCAGTGGCTTCTGGGGTCCATGATATCTTCGCCTTTCCTTTCAGTTTTGGCACAAGCAGGTCGTGGAGAGGTCCAAGTGTCTGTGATGCTCGGGGTATGAAACGACGATAGAAGTTTATCATACCCAGGAATCTTCGAAGGTCTTTGGCGGTTGTTGGTTGACTGTACCCCAGTATGTCTTGGATTCTGTGTGGCAGTGGTCTTGTTCCATCGGTAGAGACGAGGTAACCAAGGAACTTTACTTCTGGTTGTCCAAAGATACACTTGGCTGGGTTGAGGACGATGGAGTAGTTGCGGAACCTCTCGAAGATGATCCGAAGATGTTCCATGTGTTCTTCTTCCGACGATGAGGCGATTAGTACGTCATCAATGTAGCAGAAGCAGAAGTCCAGTCCTTGTAGAACCTCATCGATGAATCTTTGGAAAGTCTGTGCTGCGTTCCGTAGTCCAAACGTCATGACTGGGAACTCGAACAGTCCAAATGGCGTCGTGATGGCGGTCTTGGGAACATCTTCTTCGGCCAAGGGAATCTGGTTGTATGCCCTCACTAGATCGAGGGTTGAGAAAATTTTCTTCCCCTGGAGGATATGGGCGTAGTCCTGGATGTGTCTCACGGGATACTGATCGGGGACAGTCCGGGCGTTTAGGGCACGGTAGTCTCCACACGGTCTCCATTCTTCAGAACCTTTCTTTGGTGCGAGATGCAGTGGGGATGACCATGGACTCTTGGATGGACGGGCGATTCCTAGTCGTAGCATGGCTTCGAACTCCTTTTTGGCTGCTTTGTACTTATCTGGTGCCAAACGTCGTGGTCTCGAAGCTACTGGTGGTCCAGGCATCGTCTTGATGTGATGCCTCGTGTTGTGCCTGATGCGTCCTGGTGCTCCTGCAGGTCTGGTGATCTCTGGAAAATGCGTTAGTAGATCATGATACCTGGAGGATCCGTTGACAGTCTTGACTTCTGGGATGGAGCACTCAGCCACTTCTCCTTGGGTAGTGAGTTGGGTGGTTCCGTCCAAAAGTCTTCGGTTCCTCACGTCCACTAGCAGGTTGTAAAAACTCAAGAAGTCGACGCCGATGATGGGTTTTGATACGTCTGCTATGACGAACCTCCATGTGAAATCTCGGCGTAGTCCTAGGTTCAGCGTGAGGGTGGTTGTACCGTACGTGGCGATGGGTGTCCCATTGGCTGCTGAAAGGACGTAGTCGGACTTCTCTCGTCTGCCAGTGACTGCGCTGCGTGGGAAGACGCACAGGTCTGCTCCAGTGTCGACCAGGAACTGCAACTTGGAGTCCTGATCCGTGATGAACAAGCGGCGCGTCGTTGGGCTGGGATCACTGGCCGCTTCTAGTGAAGGCCCCCTTCGTTTCCCGAGGTGTAGTTGCAGGGCTGCACGCACTTCGTGGACCTGGCTCCAAATCTCGTATGGTACCAGCAGTGTCCGTCAGTTGGCGATCGTCTGCGACTCTGGCTTCTTCGACGGTCGTGGGAACGGCTTCGGCTACCATCTCTCTTGGGTCGCTCTCGGTGGTGTGCTGCCAGCTCTGCCCGCAGGGTTGCTATCTCCAGGTTCAGTCCTAAGAACATCTGCTCCAGCTTCCTATCGATGATGGCCTCTATGTTGGTTGTCTCTGCTCTCTGGTGGACGGGTCGGGAGGCTTCCATTATATGGTCTGCATGGGTTGCCAACTCTTCGAGATTTTTGTCCTTGATGATGGCCAATGACACCTGGACACACTTGGGTAGCCGGCTCATCCACAGGGATTTCATCAGGGCATCTGGGACGGTTCGATCTGCGAGTCCCTGTAAATGTCGAAGGAATTGTGATGGCTTACGATCTCCCATTTCCTCTCGTTCCAGTAGGCGGCGGGTCTTCTCTTCTTGGGAGGCACTCAGACGTCGCACCAGCTCCATCTTCAATTTCTCGTAGGCCCCGTTGGTAGGTGGATTCATGATTATGTCCTTAACCTCGGCGGCAAATTTTGCTGGCAGGGCTCCTACGATGTAGCCAAACTTAGTCCGGTCTTGTGTCACTCCGGAGCAAAGAAAACTTCCTTCAGCCATGGCAAACCATAGTTCGGGATCGGTGGCTACAAATTCTGGGATCCGAACGGCGACTCTTGAGACCTGGGCTGCTTGTTGTTCCATTTTTCTTCGGGGCTTCTTTTCGATCACGTCGGGGTCACCAATTTGTGGGTTGAATAGTCTGTTGAGCTGGAACTATCGTTAGTATTTTCAGGGAAAAGGGAAGTGAAATAAAATATTCCCACAGAATATCACAGTTTTTATTCAACCCAACTTTTATGAGGGTTGCCCTGAAGAGTAAAATATGTGCAATGTCGTTTTAACAAAAACGAATTTGTTTCGCCCTAATGTGCGGTCACTGTTGACGTCCGGAATGCAGGCTCGGGATGCAGGTCAAGTGTCGCCCTGATAATTGTTGCCAGATGTGTTGGGACCGCAGGTCTTCGAGTAGCTGGAGTGGTTTTAAGAAAAACCTTTTTTGTGCAGGCTTGGAATGCGGAAGCGATATGCGTAATTTTCTTAGCTGGTGGTCGTCTGTCTCGATCGCTGAGTGTGAGTGTGAATGAATTTTGCTTTCCATATGGGTTCTTTTTATACCATTTTAGGAACATTTTCTCTGCACCAATGAAATTGTACGACGAAGGAGGAGTGGTTTCCTATGTTTCTCCGTTTTGATTTTCTCGTCGAATTTGTTGTAGGAATTCGGCATGTGAATTTATTTTCGAGGAAATTATTACATTTCCTACATTAGTATTCGTTTGCTGATTGAATTTACACCAGTGTAGAGGAGGTTTAGTTTATCTACATCTCCTTTTGACTATGAGTAGATAAACTCATGTAAATCAAATCGAGTGTAGAAAAGTGTTCCACTTTTTATGCAAACGAAAGGACCTATTTTAATTGATAATATAGTACTTTATAATACTCTCAATTTTAATCGAAAATGATCCTCAACTTGGTGAAAGAATCACAAAAACAAGATTGCATGTATGCGTTAATTTGAGCAAATTACCTTGTTCTTTGTTAAAAACGTTAAAAACTTCTGATTTCATTTTTATATTGAAACGAAAGCATAATTTTATGTTCAAATAACGGTATTCCTTTAAATTACAAAACAAAACTTACTGAAACGTAAAATCCTGCAGAGAAAAATGCTCCATAAAATAGAAATATGTTCAAATTCTTGTATCCCGTTGGCAGTCTTATGAAAAGTTTGGATAGGAGTGTATGAACGTAGTATTCTGAAAACAGAATTCGAATCCTGCTCAAACAAATACCTTCGAAAGTAGGTATTTCATCAGGCAGTTTAACAAGAAAAGTAAAATTTGGGTATTATGGTATTAACTGGTTTAGTTTCTATCAGAGAGGAAAATTTGTGAACATCCATCGAGTAACTAGAACTCCAGGTACTTCCACTCGTTTGACCTAGTCTGTCTGAGCAGAAATTAGACAGATTCGTGAATTGCATCAGCCCTTTTTTCTACTAATTTATTAAAATGAATCTTTTACACTTTCCTTTTGTAGTAGCTTCAGCGCAATTTTTTTCAGACAAGTGAAGGTTTAAATTACGACAATATTTCACCTTTCCAGCTCTTCGTAGTTACCTTGTCCCTCCAAAACAGCAGGAGAGTATCCTAGTTCATGGCCGTAAACACCAACTGCAGCAAAAACTATCCACGTCATAATGCAAGTAGCTACCAAGGTACACAAGGTAACAGTGACGGCATCGATATTTATTGGGGTTCTGAAAGTGGTATAAGAACCAAAATTTATCAGGGGCCCCATACCCAACCCTAACGTAATGAGAACCTGCTGGAACGCGTGAAGATACAGCTGAAATCGGTGAAATTTTAAAAGAAAAGGCCGTTAAAGTTTCAAAGTGTGTCAAATTACTTTATAGGAATTGAAATTCGACCAAGGCGGGGATAGAAGGCGTATTATTCCATCTGGTGCTCCTGGTACTGTTGTAGCTGCTATCAAGGTGACGGTCAGTACAATAATCGTACCTACGTAAACTGTCATCGTGAACTAAAAAAAAAATATGACTTTGATTTCGGTTGGTTGGATCGATGAAGACTCACGTGTTTCTTCACAGTGTATTCGTTGGCCGTGTACACCCAGATCATCAACCAGAAGACGAAAATTATGCACAGATTCCTGGCGTTGAACGAGCAGTTCAGATCATCGCTGACCATAACAACTTCGTTTCTGAAAATGTTGATGACGCCCCAAGGGGAAAATTTCATCAATGCGATTTCATTTCGAAAATTTTCCACTTCGAATTGGCCCACGAAGGCAAAAACCTGAACTCTACGATTGGGATTTCATACAAATCACCTATGATAGTTTACTCACAAGAAATGCAAATTCTCTAAACTGTTGGTCCGATTCTCGTAAAAACACATCTCACCATAATGGTCCCTGGTGGACAGTGGAGCTCTTGTACGGACGAAGGAGAAGAAATATATAAAATTGAATATGTTGATCATATCAAAAACATGAATAACAGTATTACTGTAGAAAACCATCGAGCAGCTTATACCTGCAATAAAAGATTAACCATAAGCAGGATAAAAAATTGGCCAACCGGCACTTAGCATTCTATTTCGAACAACAGAGCTTTAATACTCATACAATATAGACAATATGGAATAAAACTCACCTTCAGCTACGGGAATGATGTGAAAAACTTTCATCAACCCTTTATTTGTATATTGTCCGATTGCGACTTCGAAAAACAGTAGTGGAATGCCAAAAATTACACTTAAAATTATGTAGACGTAAAAGAAAGCACCTGAAATAGTAATAAAAATGATTTCTCTGGATTAGAACTGCCTCATACAGAGAGGAAGTTCTGGCACTCAGGAGTACAAAAAAAACATAATTTTAAATCATCGCTTCCATTCAAATATAATTAATTTCGCTCAGACTCTATAAATGAAGACATCTTCGTGTGATGATAAAAATCAAAAAATCTAAATTTACCTTCTCCATATCTCATGGCTTGCGTTGGAAATCTCCATAAATTTCCTATATTGAGACAATAAAGTAATGTTGCAAATACAAACTCTGCTCTGCTACTCCAAAAGTCGCCAAAATCCTGAGAAGAACCCGACAAGTTATAAAAGAAGCGACGCTTTAGGTACTTCCTATGGTATAATTCCTAGAGTTTAAAAAATTAGTAAAGAAGCCGCTGGCTGACAAGGTTAAACCAAATAAAAAGAAAACACGATTTTTCCGCCAAAAGTAAAATAACTGCATTACGTTAATCGTTTCTCATTAAGAAAATATGCCTGCTTTCTCAATGTCTCTACCTGGTCAATTCTCGCACATTCATTTTCTCATGATAACGAAATTATGGAATGGTATCAATTTGTGCTTCTGGTAATGAGTGAACCGCACATTTAGGCTTTGTCGCATCCACCATTAATTTCTTTTTGATGAACCAGAATTGAGATTAATGCATTAATATTAAGAATATATAATCTTCTTGATATGAACCATAATTTGGGTATTGAATTCAATAGATTTCAAAGAGATTAATTTGAATGACGAATGGTAGTCATTCAAAACCTTAAAAATTATAGACTCACGTTCAATGTGATAAGATCTCCCATTCGGGAACCTGTAGCAGGGGACTGAAATAAAATCGATGAGAGCAAAAATACAAAATTAATAGTTCACCTACTTCTCGAGGATCCAGTATAGTTACATGAGAACGACCGTCAGCAGATTCTCTTTGAGAAATTGATTGAGCAGCATTCGCTGCAGTTGCATTATCTTTTTTCTTCCAGAATACCATTTTCAACTAGTATCATTATAATTCAAAGTATCACCCTTATTTTTGAATGCTTTGATGCCACTGTGACATTTGCATTACAAATATTGATATTTGTTCATTTTGTTCCTATCAATCCCGTGTCTCTTACTAAAAATACAGTTTTTCCATGCTGGTTAAAAGAAAAGCCATAGGGGCTATTATGGATTGATCAACACCGATAGTTCTATGGTGCGGATTTTAACACATGCGAACGACTTTGTTTATTTCAACGGAAAATTGTAACGGTCATAATTCACAAATCCTTTTCAAATCTGTCTCTTCAGTCCTTTTTACAATTTCTACAATAGGATACACTAGTTGACTGTGCCCTGTGGCAACTAGTGGACAATATTTCGTTCTCGAATCCAAAGGAACAATATGGGCTCTTCAGAAAGCAAACTGAAATCTATCGATGGAAAAGCTGGAAAAGTAAAGACTCCGACTAATAGTCCTCCGTCCACGCCAATTAAATGCATTAATTCAAATTCTGAGGATGTTTCTCGCCTAGACCCCAGGTCACCAAGTGACGATATTTTTCGAACACCCATAGAGGTAAGTTTCAAAACTTAACAAATCGTTTAATAATTTTCGTGTTTTTTCACCTGGCCTATCTATTGCCTTCCTTGGTACTGTGGTTCTTCTTCCTCTACTTTACAAATATTTTTGAGTTGATGGAAGTTCCCAATCTTTCAGATACCGATACAGACAAATGACAAAGCCATGTCACACTTGAAACATGTCGTAGATCCCCGTTCACCAACTGATCAATTCGAAAGAACTCCAATCATTATCAAGGATAATCAATCCAAATGTCCAAAAAAACTGCATAATAAAATACTAGACAATGCTCGAAGAAACATTAGTTACTCTCCTACTCTGTCAAGCAAAAATAAAAAAGACTGTGATTCTGCTCCAGTATCGCCTCCAAAGCTCATTAGTAGTGTTCCAACATTCAAAAAATGTAATGAGAAAAGAAAATCTTTTGTGGGATTATTGGAGACGAATATTGATTTCACAGAAACAAATTTGGATGATTTTGTTAAAAATAAGTCATTAGATAAGAGTTTGACTATAAGCATCAATGAAATTCCTATGTGTGATATTGTTGAACATAAGAATTGTGATCCAAGATCTCCAAGTAAAGATATTCTCAGAACACCCATACAGATAGTTCAAAAGATTGGTGAAGTTGATTTCAACAATACGACTGATCAGTGCCAACTGAAAGAAGTTGCAGATACTGTAGAATGTGACAATTCTGAATCACTTCTGAAACTGGCTGGTGAGAATAACCAACTACAAAACACCGAAGAAGTAGAGGTTCATCCTCACAATATAGAGGCAATAGACGTGGCAATTGAAGAAAATGTAGCTCCTCAACTGAGTGATGCAAATCCTAAAGATGCTAATATTTCTGAAAATGTGAATGAAATGCCTCAATTAGAAATTGAGTCACTAACCACAAATGCAGCTAATACTGAGCAAATAATGGCTGATATAGTTGAAGATCTTATCGGAAATATTTCTGTTCTCACCACTGAGGACACCAAAACAGTTCCTCATATTGATAATAATGATTCAAAGGAACCAATCATTGATTTGACTGCTGATGTTCAAGAGTTTGATAAGAAATTGACAAAAATAATTCATGAGAATAATGAAAATTTCTCCTTCAAAAAAATAATTTCAAAAGAATATTTGAACGATAAAAATCAATCAAAAAAACGTACTCCCATGAAAGATAGAAATCAAATCTCTGAACCAAAAAGAAATAAACTCAAAGTTAGTGATAAACCTACAAAACTCAATTATGATATTAGTAAAATCCCTGTCTTCCGAGACAAAAAAGGACTTAAGACTAAGGTACAATGTGAGAACACTCCGCCAACTGATAGTACCATTAGGAGACGGAAGAAATCTCATCAACCAAAGTGGGACTCCGACAAAACGTTGGTCATATAAACTGATTTTGAACTAGTTCAGATTTTAGAATTGTTTTTGTTGATGTACCTACTTGTGTTATGATCATAACCAATTTTGAAGATGTGAATAGATTTTAACTTGCCATTGATTCAGTTACCTGATAACTTCTAGGTGTTTTGGATGTAATTAGATGAGGGAATATCTTTGTACATATGACTATTTATTGAGCTTGACTTTCTTTCACTTTCAAAATCTCAATGAATCAAATGGAATACGATAATTGTCTTCAAAGTTTATACCTATTAGTAAACTTCATTCTTGTTAATTTTCTTATGTTCCTCTTTCTATGAATAAAAATGTTTTATAAAAAGAATAGCTATAGTTCTTGACTTCCATTTATATATTGTTCATTTTGATTATTCTAAAACCTGTAGAGCTCTTTTAATGTGGGATAAATTGTCCAATTGTGGACTATAAAAGTGATTTAATATATCTCTAAATTTTTATTTTGTTTTACAACATTGACTAGGTGGCACTGACCAATTATAATGGTAGAAATTCCTCTTAAGATGTGGACTAGAGCATAACACTTTATGCGACTTTATATTTGAGATCATTTCTTGCATTTTCTCTGGTTGAATATTATGAGAAATGAGGAAAAAGTTCTGGCATCCTCTTGATGTCCATTCTGTATCAAATCTAATGTCATGAATCCGTAGTATATTATCAATAGGAGACAACCAAAATCCCACACTCACATCCTCAGCATTGAACAGCCTGAAAAGGTCCAATTTACTTATAAATTGGTGGGCAAAACTTGCTTTGGATGAAGATATATCAGATTTACAGAAATAATTCATAAGCATATTGATTTTACTTGAAGCCTACCTCAAGTAATCAGCATTTTTTGCAATATAAGTTATGAGTCTCTTCGAAAGAATATAACCACCACCTAAAGCATATAGAATATATTTATCACAGGCAATCCAATTTTGATCTTTCCATTTCCCTTTTCTCATCATAGTTGCCCTCCCATCGAAATATCCCCAATAAAGTGAAAGGTTATTTTTCGTTTCATTGGAGTTGATTTGCAGATTGATTCGAAGATATGGAGAATTATTTTGAGCAGACATCTTCTGGACACTTGATAATTTTGTTTTCAAATATAAAAGTTCAATATGTTTTAGCTCATGGATGAAATTATCCAAACGAACAAAACTATCATCATCACATTTCAAAACATATTTGAATCCCAAGCCATAATCATATTGCTCATTCAACCATTCGAAGCTCTTCAGTACTTTCAATGTTAAATTTGCATAACTGTCTTGAATAGGGATGAACAATATATCGTTATATTCATATTGCTCCTTCTCTATTTCCTTCAGTTGATCTTTGTTCAGGGCCAAATGGCCTATCGCGAAAAAATGTTTCACTTTGAATTTTTTGCTATCCCTAATGTTTTCCTGATCTGGGGGAATTAACGATAACCAGGTTTTACGAATTACTTTTCTTCTTTCAATGTTATTAGGTGCAGATAAGATCAGGATTATCAGCTCGGGATTTTTTAATTTGGAATTCTTCATTATGTTGAATTCTCTATCAGAATCTTCTATTCTACAAGTTCTATCTATGGGCATAATACTGAAGGAAAACATACAACCAAGAAGGAATGCGAATGCAAAACACAAATGAAGTTTGAAGCGATTCAGATGAGATATTTTCTTTAATGTTGTAGTTTGTCCCATTTTCTTTCCGTTCTTAAACTATGACTTATAGGTAATTAAAAAATGTCTAATTATTTTGTGCTTCATCGCTTCGCTGAGTTTAAATGTGAGGTTATTTGTTTGTAAACATTCCCCACAGAATAATCAACATCTACCAAGGTCTATGGAGAGTATAGAGATACTTTCTTCTTCTTCGGTTCTAAGCCAATCATTGTCGAGGTAGTGCCGGCAGTGGCCACTGGCCAAACGTGTTCTCTAGACATGAAGATTATACACTATAGTATAACATATACTTATAGTATAATCTCCTCTGTGTGGGGGTCTATTTTTGAGGGAATGAGTATAAAAGGCATTAGCAATGGTGGAATCTCCCCCAAAAGTCGGTGTGTATGTATAATGAATGCTTTCCGAAAGAGCTCTACCTACTCCCCCTTTGCAAAAATAGTTCAATAATCAAAAAGGGTCTACAATCTTTGTCTATAATGACGAATTTGTTCTTTTCAACTTCAGCTGAAGGGTCTTGGATGATGGAGAAGAATGTCTTCGAAATGTTGAAGCAAAGATTCCTCTATAAAATAAAAGCAGAGCCAAAGTCTCCGATAAAAGCCAATTAGCAAAGGGAAACTTTTTAAAAGCGCATGCTTTTATATTTTATGAACGTCACATTTATAACCTTATTTCAACCTTCAGTTTCGTTTTGTTCATACGTGGTTTTGTCACGTTTTTGCCAAGATTAGAAACTAATTTTTTTTGGTATATCCATTGGACTGCTTTGTGAGTAAAGCTGATTTACTTGGTGACTAATAACCGGTAGTTAACACTTTCCTCTCATTTCCATTCGTTGAATTCGCATTCCTGAAAAGCCTTAATTCATTCTTGGTGAAATCCACCTTCATAAACCAACTACTACCCTTCGGCTTTGAATGCTTCATCAATACTACCAGATATTACGCTCATTTCATTGACTTATAAGAATGATGTAAAATTGCACAACTTGTAGTAAATCGATGATGCACTTCTGCTGCTATATCCACCCAATCATGATCGCCTAGCTTTCGAGATTTTCGGCTTCCTTCATTTCCTCATTGACTGCACTGTAATTTCTTTACGCTAGTTCTAGATTTTGGAGGAGGTTCCCCATTACCTGCTTCTTTGTTTTTCAAGGAATCACCCGCCATATTCAGTTTTTCTATTAGACACACAATGTCACTCAGTTCTATTTGAAAGATTTTAGGAAACCTCATCGGTGAAGATATACTTTACACGATAATTCTAGCTGTTAACCCAGATAAGATAAGATTAGAGGTGGTCATTCAGGTCATCGGATCTCTTTTGTGCGTAACCACAATGTTAACGAGTAAAGAAACCTATTTCCTGAGCAAAACTAATGAATCTGGGAGGCAAGCTGTGCAGAACAGTATGCATAACTCCTTATTATGTATTCACAGTACCTATCAAAAATTCTAAATTTGAAAAATTATGAAATTCTACGAAACACCGAAATTTATAGTTTTATTCGCCCTCAGTACAAAGTATGGCCTCCACTTGCATCAATACCTGCTTGGCATCTTCTCTGTGTAGAGAATACCACGAAGGTATTGTGAAAATCCTACTCATTTTGTTGCCAAAGTTGTATTTGGTGCCAATCGTGCTCGATTGGTCAGGGGATTTTGAAGGTAATCCTTGATGTGGAATACCTTGTTTTTTCGCTGATAGCTGCGCGAAGTTGTGGGACTACTCCATGAAGAAATGCAGAGTTCATGGCTCTTAATAAAAACTTATCTATTATTATCAAGCCTATCTGATGGGATCAAATAAATATATGTATTATAGAGAATCACTCTAGTTTTGTCGCCCTCATCACTCTGAATCATAGACCTTTTTGAGCTTCGCAGTAGAGCATTTTTCCGAAAAGCATGCTAAATGTTATACCTAACCCTAGTGGAGCTTTTGGATTGCGTAGTGCCACTTAGTTTGAATATAGCAAATTGTGATTCTTTTATGCAGTTACAATCTACCCAAATTCTGGCCAGAGAAGGAGTTTGGGGGTTACTAGTTTGGTGGAAGAAAACTTCTGAAAAAATACGTATATATTGCATTTACGCCTTTCGCATTACACAATCTTACTGCCTTGAACCACAATGTCTTTTGAGAAAGTAACACACGTTATATTCGATATGGATGGATTATTAATAGAATCAGAGTCGATCTACAACAAAATTTTATCAGAAATTGCCGCCAGTTTCGGTAAGGTCTACGATTTACAACTGAAACTGAGAATTTTGGGTACACCAGAACCGGAAACTGCTCGAATTGCCATCGAGGCATTGAATTTACCCATAACAAGAGATGAATTTCTGAAGGTATATCGTCAAAGGGTCGACGAAGAATTGACCAATCCTGTACTTATGCCCGGTGCTCAAAGGTTGGTTGAACATCTCCACAAACATAAGGTTCCCATCGCTGTCGCAACTTCATCTGCTGAGGATTCTATGAAAATAAAAACGCAACACCACAAGAAGCTTTTTTCGCTGTTTCATCACATCGTGTGTGGAAGTACAGATCCTGAAGTGAAGCATGGAAAACCTGCTCCGGACATATTTTTGGTCTGCGCCTCTAGGTTTCCAGATAAACCAGATCCGTCATCGTGTCTCGTGCTGGAAGATGCCCCCAACGGCGTAAGGGGAGCAAGAGCAGCTGGGATGCAGGCAGTTCTTGTTCCAAACGAGGATGTCTTGGAGGAGTTGAGAAAACCAGCCACCTTAGTATTGAAATCTTTACTAGATTTCAAACCGGAATTGTTTGGTTTGCCTCCTTTTAACGATTGCAATTAATGTGATATTAAATTTTCCCTCGAAAAATGCTTTAGGAAATTTTTATTCCATACTTAATTTAGCAAATGAAGACGATGTTCTCACTTTTCAATTAACGGTTATTGTTTGGCTATGAATTTTACTACGTACTCTTCAATATACCTACGTGATTCAATATCATTCGACAGTATTCATTATAGAAGATATAGGCCGCAAGATATCGACAAATATTCATCGATATTACCGATGCTTCCTTTTGCAAAGATGTTATCTATTAATTGTATGCTTGTCTTAGAAAAGTTCCTCCATTAAAAAAAAGTTACGTTCCATAACTGAAGAAACATTGTCAGAGCCTTTTCAATCGTATTACGTTTATAGAATGCAAATGATATTTTCTATATATTATATTTCAAGTCTATTGTCGCCTATTTTCAATATTTTCATGATGTATCAATTAGTTAAATTTAAATTTTTTTGGTTGTTTTTTAAATTTGTTTCAAACATCAAACATTGCATGTACTTCGTCTATTAATTGTTGTAATACCATGACTGATGTTGAATATTGGATCATCAAAAAATATTTTTTCATCATTTGAATGAAAGTGTACACCTTTTGTTAATTTAAAAATCTTCGCGTGGAATACGATGTACGAATATTAAGGGTTGTAGGGTCCACGTTCAAGAGAGTAACTGTATACTTTTTAATGTGGAATTGCTGATAATCTTATACCTATTGTGTACTTACTTTGTTTCAATTTTTTGATATTATTTTGTGTGTTGTTGATTCTGATTTTTTCTGTTTGTTATGTTTAGTTAGAGAAAAACAACCACTAAATTCTAGCTTTGTCCATAAAATTTTATTGGATAATGTTCCTACTAGCGTAATGTAAACGATATAAACGAATATTTTTTTTAGTGGAATTTAATAGAGGTTTAATTTTCATATAATTGTTTATTTATTTATAAATATATTTTATCATTACATGTTGTGTCCCAAAATACTTTATATTCAATAGATGTCTTTATAGACCACACCCTCCTAACAATGTAAGAATTATGTCTGTGATTCTTTCTCCATTCGAAAATAAATTTCATTCAGATATATCTGAAAATTTGAGATGTAACAAGATATTTAAAATTTAAACAATATCTGACAATTTGCCTTAATCTAAAAATTCAAAAGAAAATTAATTCTAACCAATAGTTATTTTTCATGTTCCTAATAATAATTTGATTTATAAAAATCAGTAGTCGAGATGTCACATGGTTCATTAAGTAATATCATACTTTTTGTTGTTGATCGATAGGCTGGTCGATATGGCATGCTACTACTGACTTAAAATTTGAGGATTCTTTTTGAAAAATATCAGTTTCGGAAATTTGAAAGGGGGGAAATCAAAGTCTCATGGAAATTATATTTTTATTTTAATATATAGATATTTCAAAACTCCAATAATGTACAAAAAATATCTGTGTAATTAAATAATGTTTGTCTGTCAATTTGTTCCTTTAAAATTTAATGGGAGGGGTGTAATTGACAATAATGAAGTATGAATGCTAGTAACTAGTAATAAATGTCTAGGAACCGTCCTAGCAACAGTAACATGGCGCTTGCCTATCACAATCTCCAACAACTAGCTTTCCAAATAACGTATTTTAAATTATGTATAAAATATTAACAGTTAGTATATCCTGGTAATGCGTAGCTTGAACATTCACAAAAGGAAGACAACACTAACATATTCAAATCATAAACGAGCGCAAATCTTTTCCTTTCAACGCGCTAAATAATCATTGGTCTGAACATCAGGGCGAGGCATCAATCAACTTTGGTATTTATAGCAGATTTACATATTTCATACATTGACTTAAATTACAAAAAATAGATCATTCTGTTTCAGTTAATAATAGGGATATCACACATTTCAACAAATATCTCTTAAAACCACCACCTGATGCTAAGTTTGTAGTCGCGAGTTAAGTAAGTATTATTCCATTTATTTATAATAAGTGAATATTCGTCGTTTAAAGCTCAAAAAATTACAACCGCCAATTCATTGGTCCCATACCATTTTTAAACATTTCCGCGCAACATTCTACTATATCCATTATTTAGATTCATAATTATGAAGAATAATTTGAATAACTTTAATTTTGTACATTTTTTTGAATATTGTGAACATAGTTTTATTTTCGTTCATTTTGAAAACTGAGTGAAGCGGTTGTATACCAGACTTATGAACTAGGTCAATGAAATTTCCTGGAATTTAATTATACTTTCTTTGACAAATATCTTTTATAATTTAATCTCTTATCCATCTTTATTTTATAATCTTAAGCGAAATATTATTTCAACAGTATATAATGAGGCTCTCATTAGAAAAAATTTACATGGCGCATCTGGCAGCAGCAGTACTGTCATCGGGTTCATCACAAATAATCCCTATTATTTGTAATTGTAATTATCAATCCTATTTACAGTTAATTATTTCATTATATTCATATACCTGTGCATCGCCGTGACATTTCGACCAAATATCGAATTCTAAATCAAATTTATAAACAACTCCAATAATAAAATATAACATATATATATATAAATATAAACAATGAGTCCTTATTATATTTACAATTGCACATGCTGCGCACTACCCACTTCAAATGAACAAGCAACGTAGTAATGCACTTTGATACAGCTAACCTGTCAAAATTTACAGCCTGGTGGTACAGAACCGATGAGGTACCTAGTAGTGTATATTTCTATCTTTATTTACAACTGGCAGTCGCTCGATAATAATTTCTGCAGTAGCGGTGCTGAAGATTTATGATCACCTTGCAGAGCCTCTTCCATAGTATTCTGTAATGGAGAAATCGAAAATGTTTTAGTTGTTGAATAACCACGTGCTGAGGCTTTTAATGTAACACATAAGGGCAACATGCAGAGCTACATTAGTAAGGCAAGCGGGACAAGCGTAAGTCGACAGGTGTGTGGCTTACCCTGGAGGTTGCCTGCTGTGGAGACAGTGAGCCCATGTCTGAACCCAGAGCACACCAGAGCTTCGGGCTATCACTCGCACCTGTACGCAACAAGGACATCATTTTATGCTATCCCTACAGGTCTACCACCACTGCGACATTATCAATTAACCCAGTAGCAAAAATCATTTTTTCCAAGTGGAAAAATTACGAAAATTAAGATACTCGTGTGTAGTAGGCTACTGAATACATTATCCTCCGCAGAAGTGGTAATTCCTGTCCCTAAATGTTTAGTGGACAAAACACACAAGGATAAAATGAATGCAAGCGTAAAATAATACCCATTAAGAATAGTATGCAATTTCCATTTATGAATTATTCAAAAAAGGTTGGAGGATTTCCCCTTTTGGATTTCAAATGCCACTCTGTAAGAGGTAGCATTTTTGCTTGCCTTAACCTAGGTTAAATACAGGTTGGGGTAAATTTGTGTAATGTACAAATTTCGTAAACGCCTCATTTAATAATGGAGGGTGACACAAAAGATACGTTCAATTGAAAATTCAGATGTGATCACATGATGGCTAATATCGAGCAACGGAACTTTTGAGTCACCTTGTAGAGTACCTATAGATCCCCGACCAATGACCACATGCAGTATAAACGACTACAAAGTTAATCGAATGATCAGCTTGAAGAAATTTATACTGTTTCCCCTAATGAGTAAATGTGAAATAAGTGTCGCTGGATGTTGGGAGTATCATTTAAAATTTTCGAACTCTGTATAAAAACGTCATTTTAACATTGGACAGAATTAATTTTTTTATTGTTAAGGATGATTCTGCTGATACTAGCCACAGTCTATGTGAAATATGTACCCCAAAGTGAGTCGCCGATATGGTCATGATCCATAACATGTCAACATTCGCGAAGAGCACATGATATGTCACACGAAGCGACAGATAGCTTCTTGATAAAAAAATCTCATAACGACTAATAACGATAACACCGAAATTCATGTGGATAATTGGGAGTGTGGAAGAATAAGTGGGAGAAATGCTACATACCACTTTCGTAAGTCAGTCCAAGAACCTCCAGATCAGCAACCTGCTGTTGTTGAGTGAGTATCTGCTGCTGAGGGGCTTGCCGGTTCTGCTGCGGCGCCTGTCCTTGTGTTCTGGCTCCTACAACTGCACGCAATTCCTGCCTTACAAATTCTGAAGTAGGTCCACTCCCCGACACACCTATCAGGGGTTAACATATTAAGCTCACAACATCGCCCGCAAACATGCTATGATTGATGATTGTTGATGAATGTTGCCCAACAACTGTACTTTTTGAATGACAAAGCTACTTTTACATAAAGTAGGTAATTCTTGTTTGAAATTCCACTTTTGGTGGTTTGCCTCTATCTATAACATATCTATGTTTCTAGCAACCCGATACTTAATTGTTCAGCAACATTCAACCAATTCCATTGAAGTTATTGTGCATGTAAGTCTCCCTATTACCTATCAGATAGAAGGCTACACTGATTCAGATGAGAAGGAAATGTCTGATACCTTGCCTCCGATTGGTGACTCCTTGGAATGACATATAAAACAACTGATAACCTCCAAATCCTAACAAATGCATCAACTAACATGCACATAACTATGGATACATGAAATACTAATTTTATCTAAACATAAACATGATCTATGAAGTTTTAGACACGTATAAGCGAAAACCATATGACAGCATGTCGAACAAAAAAAAAAACAATGCGAAAATAAAATTGTGGAAAAAGCTCAGAACACAACATATAAAGCACACACATAAAATAGCATGGAGAGCTTGCAGATGTCGGATGAAAATGGCGATATATTTTTTCGTTGGTAGGTATAAGGGATAGAAGGAAATGCAGCCGGTGTGGATCAAGGATTCCCCCGTAGGATATTTTAGCACAGCCTATGGGCGAGCACATGTAATGTTTATGAGTGTTAGACACAGGGCGTTTGTGCCAATGAGTGCTTGTGATGATCCAAATCTTCAGAACGTATGAACCTTTGCACTAAAAAACTATTTTCAATTGAATTAAAATGTTTGAAGAACATTCAGATTTCTTGGTATTCCATCGAAGTATTGTTGATCGATTCAAAATGACCTAATTGAAAAAAATCAAGCACTACTTCCCAGGTTTCCAAATTTCAACATATTCTTTTATAACCCTGTTTTTGCTAAACGAGATGCTCCCTTTTAAGTCTATCGTGTATTGAAGTATTGAATGTACATCGATGGAATACTACAAATGAATGAAAAAATTTTCTGTAAGTTCTGGAGATTTTCCATGGGTGTTCGGATGATTCTGCCCGTATTTGGCCGTTGACTTACCGGGGTGGAGGTGAGGGGGGGCTCGACCTCGGTCGGCTCCATTGTACGCTAAATGTAAACCCGTCTGATCATAACAGTATTGGGCATCTTGTTGGTACATCATGGGGTGATGAGATGGCGGTTGTGGGGGGATAGAGGAATAGGGATGGGGGTGATGATCTGCCCTGCCATATGGCCGGGGGGAGCCCAGGCCACCTGTAACATACGCCACCCTCTCAGAAACTCTCGGCTACTAAGTCCAATCTTCAATTTCTTTTCTATCCTCAAGATTAGCTTCCTCAATTACTCAATATGAAATAACGTCGGTTGAAATTCCCGATCATTATTTTAAAGAAATACTACAAAAATTATCACTTATATCATCAGGTTCACCCAGAGTTTTCAATAATGTCGATATAGTTTTAGTTCAGCTGTGATGACAGGCTAGTTGAAATGACAAAAGCATCCAGTTTGGTGCGTTCAAATAGAAATCAGGTTAGTCCAAGTTATCCTTGGAGTACACCTGCGTCAGGTAACTCTTCAAAAAGAAAGCATAAAATAATCTACCATGCACCGTAAAATCACATTTTCTAATGAGAAAATCGTCTACTAATGCATGGGCAGAGCAAAATCCAAAACCATGCTTCAACCTGACGCCATAATGAAAAAAAATTGTTAAAATAGTAAAATCGAGTCGAGGACACTCTAAAGAATCGTAAAGGAAAATAAACGAAACAAAACTATGCGTGAAACTTCACGTACTTCAAAGACCTCACTAGAGTGGAAAACTTCTAAATTCACAAACAAATCGGTGCACAAAATGAAAGCTTACCTGGAAGGTGAGTAGTGGCAGTTGGTGTGTTATTAGTACGTTGCACTCCTCTCAGGTACTGGTTTGGGGTGAAGACAGAATTGGGCGAGGTAGGTGGAGGGAAAGAGTCTGTTGAAAAGGGCGAGTGCCTGTTCCCTGGACTGTTCATAGTCCTCTGTTGAGGTGCTCTCTGCGAAAAGCAAACATATTAGAAAAATAAATATTTTAAGCTTATTCTTCATGTATTTCAATCTTGTATGGGTACTTACTGTGAGCTGGGCGTTGAGCATTGGATTTTGAGCAGCCAATCTTGCCTGCTGTGCCCAATTAGCATTCGGAGCTGTCCCTTGTGGGTAGGCTTGCCTAGGCGAGTGTTGCTGATTGAAAGCTGACTGAGGTGATAATCTGGCAGTATTCTGTTGGAAATTCCCTGCAGTACTCTGCTGGAAATTCTGCTGAATCGGTGAAGTGAGTTGTGAATGCGGCGAAAACTGCTGCTGGTTGCTCACTCTTGATGCCTGAGTGATTTGGTTGTAGTTTGGTGATGACTGAGGCTCTGGAATACTCGATGAACGTTGCAGGGTTACGTTTGGTGCGACAGTGTTGTTCAATAAACTATCAATGTTTTGAATGCCGCTGTTGATTTCAGCTGCAGTTGCGTTGGGCGGTATGAGTAACTGTTGTTGCTGCTGTTGTTGCAGTAATCGTTTCTTTTCCTGTTGTTGAGCCATCGCCTTACGTTGCTGATGTATCAAAAGCTGCTGAGGATTGATAGCAGTGCCGCCAAGTGGATAATTGGGGTTTCTTACCACTCTCTGACCAATTTTGTAGCCCTGCTGTGGGTAATTGGGAGGAGGGGGGAAACCTCTATTTTGACTGTTTTGATTCGATAGCTGAAATTCGAAAAAACGTATTATCACTGTACCAATGTTCACAGAGCATTTTTATTACCGTAACAGATGAGTAAGCTGGGGGCGTTCCAGATATTGAAACGTTAGGCGATGCTGGCTTCTTCATCAAACTTTCCATTTGCATCAGCGAGTTTTGGATGATGTTGATGGCCATTTTCTCGCTTATTTCCGAATTCTGATAGCTGTTATGCTGAGGGTCCAATTCCAAAATCTGCATGATACTATCAGGTACAATATCCATAACCTGAAAAGGATAATTTTATTTAAAAATCTATCGATTCATCGATCTGAGGGATCTCGCGTACCTGATCAAGAATTTCAGATAGATCTGGATCGTTTGAGCTCTGGATATTGTTGTTTTCGGACCAAGAGTTGTTGTTGTCCAGAGAAGAGGCATTGTTGGGAGATGTGTAACAACCACCGGAAAGTGCCTGAGATAATCTGTTGTCGTTTCGTTGTTGCATGTTGTTCTGAGGGGATAACATGGCGTTGAGGTAGCTGGTTTGTGGGCGGCTAGGCATTCTTGTCAGTCTATTATTCATCATTTGTTGTTGCTGAACTTGCTGTTGCAGCTGTTGTTGTACTTGTTGAACTTGCTGTTGCTGGAGAGTTTGCGAATTCACTGTCCTGTTGTTCAAGTTTTTCGTCAAATTGGGATCGACTATTTTGGGCAGTTTTTCTTGGGGTGTTGCGTGAAGAACGCTGGCAGGTATTGGTGGGATAGGTTGTGGAGGGTTGGGTGACTGCTTTGCCAGTAGAGATACCAGCATGCGATTCCTTCTGCATAACTCACTGCCAGATGATGTTACCTGAAATAACCAATACACATGTAGGGACCCAGAAAGTATAAGAAGAGGAATTTGAAGGAGAATGTTCAAACTTACCGCTCCATCTGAATTGCTCCTTTTGCTAGCGCTATCCTCTCCGTCGCTTGGTCTCTTCCTTGATCCAGGAGGAGAGGGAGAACTTGTGAATCCCAAACTCCTGAGGAGTGTATCATCATGGGACTGATCTTTCTTGTCGTCACCCTCATCATTCCTCTCTGTTTTAAGCAAATGCTCTAGCAATTCACTCTTCTTCTTCACGCCACTGCGAGCTTCGAGATCATCGTCATCGCTTTTATCGTTAAGTAGCTACGAAAAGTAAAATTTTTCATTTAATAAAAAACATTATTGCCCATTTTATGTTGCTCTGATTTTCTGTTTCTAGAATGTCTAAAATTTTTTCGTTTTGCAAGAAACGCTACTACTTTCGAAGGATATTCCGAAAAATTATTGTTCTATTACAGTTTCATCGATTCATTGTAGTCATATATTTATTTTTCGAATAACTTTTTTCAGTACCTCATCCTGAATGACATCACATCATTGCTCATTTACAACCTCATCAGAAGGAGTAGATCGGAGCTGATCAGATGGATAATATTTTCAGAGCTGATAGAGTTCAATATTCAAGGGAATTCTGGGATCAATGCAGCAAAAAATTGCAGAAAAATTCGTGCGAATATTTTAATCTATAAAGTGAAGTTCCTGATGATATATATTCATTTTATTTCAGTGGAAATTAGCACTTACGGATACTGTTAGTGTTATATCCATTTTATCAGATAATTATTATTTATTTCCAAAGTCTAGAGATATTACAAGTATCAAAGACAAATATAGGAGAAATCCTTCTAATTTATCCAAGATAAAAATACATGATTCAGGCTCATGAACAGCTGCAATGAAAATTTTTTCCATATGAATTGAAATATTTTTTTATATTTTATAAATGTGGAAAAATATTGAGTATTTGATGTTAATTAGATTATGATGTATATTTTGCATGCATATACTATCAGTATTTCTTCAATTTATTTTGAATTCTCAATTTACCCTATCGAAAAACGTATAGGCAGTGTCATTCACATCATACAGCATCTTTCGAGAATTTAAGAAGTCTCCTTTCCTATGGTCACTTCCTTTAACAGCTTCTCAACAAATCTTTCGCTGCAAAAATTTCATTTGTATGAACCCTCTGAATAATCATAATTGATATCCAAGTTAGTAACGAATGCTGATAGAAGTTTGGTTAAACCACGGTGCATGAAGAAAGAAGGAGTAAAAATGTGCATAATATTAGATGAAATCAGATCAAACGACAAAAATCGTTGGGACAAGTATGTAACTATTACGGTTTTCTTGAAATCGTCAAATTCGTGACTTTCACTTACACAAACGTTATAATTATATATTCTTCGAAATGGTTCGGTATAACCTTAAAGATTCGAACACGATTTACATAATACGTGTTTCTCTAATATACACACAATGTTTTTGAACGCGATTTATGTTGCTTAATTTCGATTCAATTCATTGGAACTTCATTTGTATAAACTATGTGGACATATTAAGTATTCAATATAGACGTGATTTAATGATGGACTGTCTTACCAAGGTAGTAAACGACCGAGTGAAAAGCAATGGTTAGCTAGGATTCCTATAAATTTTCGATTCCCTAGCGTAACCAAAAATCGAACTGAATATTTGAATTTATTGGGCTTGAAATGATTTATTTTTCACAGATAAATCTTCATCAGGTAATCTGTGGATGTATCGGAACATGATGGTTTAATATCAGTTGTGTTTATTTTGGTAAACATATTTGTTTTCTCAGTATTGTTTTGTAGATTATCACAGCTTTTCACTTAATTTTGTGCCCATTCTGTTCTTTCTTTCACTAGTTTTCGAACTACATAGGTTATAACTAGGCCCTTGTGAATTATATAAATATTCGCGATTTTACCGATGTATTATCACTGTTGGTCAGATTAGTTGTATTATGATTATTAGATGACGCTGAAATTCTATTTATTGATTTCTCTTAGTGTGTGTGTGGGGGAGTATGGAGAAAATGAAGAAATAAAAATAGAACTATGAAATTTTCGAAACATGCAAACCTTAGATGGATATTATTCGAATAGTTGTATCATAATGATGGTGAAGATAACCCAAGCGGGGATACATGTTGTATTCATACACCAGTATTAACCGAATTGAAGAAATGGCGTTTTTACAATCGGGAAAGATATTAGTAAATATTGAAGAACATGAGGCATGGTATGATTCAGAGTTATGCGATTAGGAATGAAATGAAAAGGGTGAGATGCTAGAACACATCGAATTAGTAACAAAACCGAATCACTCACCACCATATTTCCTTGATGCTGAAAAACAGTATCTCTAGTTTCACGCACACTATCACTTCTATGAACCGACATTAACTAACCCGTTTCGAACTTATTATCAGATAAGTATGCACTTCAGACTACACATAGGTGATATAGAAAGACAGGACGCCCAGGCGATAACGTCATAGCAAGACTGGGTACGCTATGCACTAAAATAATATTCTTCGGCTTCAGTACTTAGTACCTAAGGGTCGAGACTCAGGTAGAAAAGGGACTACACCGCCTGCGCTCGATTGGGGTGCAATAGACAACTACGATGCCAATGCCAATACCTACAATAACCCACGACATACTACTTATTTTCGAAATTGACTTGTATCACAAACAATCCGAAGGTTTCTGTTAACTTTATGACCCCCTCCCTTTCTACGCACGTCCGATTATGATGAGGAGCAATTGTAAATCATCTTTATTTGGGGAGTTTTCAGTTACAACGTGTCGGGGATGGTTTATGACTGTGACTTAGGAGGACGAAGGCACGTAGGCAATAAAGCGGTCTGCTCCTTTTCCACCAGATTTGGGAAGTACCGACTTGACTACGTTAGGGATTTGGTTTCGTTTACTCTCATTTATCAGCATTGGAGATGGGCTACGATATGCGGTATCTCTACAAAATTGATTAATCATCTTTGGGTTCGAATTCTGAGTTTTTCATTACCAACGCCATCGTTTGGAGATTTTTCGTGCGTGTATCGAGTATTTGTGACGTCAGCAAGATAAAAAATGAGAGAAATGGGTAGTTTAACTGAAAATTTATCATCATATCGGACTAAATTTATATTCTTCTAATTGTATCACATCTGAACTAAAAATAATGTAGAATTATCACAATATACAGGGTGTTAATGAATATTGGTGATTTTTCGTCAAAAATAGTTTGGGTTTTTTATATTTATATTGGCAGCATCTGCTATCATTGCAATTCGTAAGAAGATAATTTGGGCCTTTACTACTCACGCTACGTACCTGTTGATAATTTTTTTCTCAGATAACGCTACTTTCAGCGAAAAATTACAAGAGACCTTATTTGTTCCAGATGAATCATGCTATCAGAAATAAATTTTTCAATGGAATAATATGAATATTCTGGCATTGGTAAGAGGTGTAGACAGGGAGAGAGAGATTCGTCGGTTCTTCAGTGAATATGAACAAGGAAAAAAGTTTCCAGCGGAACAAATTTAAGGGGTGGCTTTTTATATCTTTTGCAATTGTAGAAAACACCACCCAATTTTTTTATTGTCTTCTAGCTCCCTTAGAATGTCTACTCAATTTCGTTTCTGTCAGTATTTTCTAAGTAAACTACTTTGATGTCGAAAATAGGGTTGTTAACTCTGTATTAAAATTAAAATCTTTCAGTCTCGAATGCGATTTTTGTGCAGGAATAAAAAAAAATTCCTGCTCATTGTGGTTCAGTGGAGCTATGGCATAAAAATTTATGGCAAATATGCCAGAGTGGTGAGGTATTGAGATCTAGCGATTCTGTAGAACAGTTCCATCTTGTTGAAAAAAATGATACCAACTGACGTGAAGTCGGGAACTTCTGCCCATTTATTCAAATCCATAACTAGAGCGGTCATCCATTCGGATAATGAAATCTCCAATACTTTTTGGCTAATAAAAAATTAATTTTCGTATTGGTTTTTTAATGAATCATGAAAACTAATTCAGATGCCTATAATTTTAGTTCTTCTGATATCTGATGTAAGAAGATACGGCTTCTTGTTCAATTAAATTATCATCTATGAATATCGGTACCACTGCAGAAAAATCAAGAATACAGGGTGTCCTATTAGAATTTTATGGAGAAATAATAATTCGATCTCTTCCAAATCTTGTATGAAGATATAAGTCAGAACTTAATCACTGAAATATTTTCAAATACCAATGACTTCCCTTTGTACCGGAAATGGCACCAAATTTCTCATTACAAATGGAACACCCTATATATTATGACAATATCACAAATGGAGGCTTGTAGAAGACTGAGGCTTCCATAAAAGCGCAACGCACAAGCTCAGATCTGTTTATTGTGCTTTGTTACCGAAAAGATATTCTACGTCGTTATGTAGAGAAAATTACTTTTTGATATACAGAAAGATCAAATGTGTCTCAAAATTTTTTCGGAATATCCTGAAATGCAAAATTTGCATGGAAGAATAAACGGACAATCAGAACAACTCAAGTTGGTAGAAAAAAAAATAAATAAAAGCGACTTACTTCGAGCAACATTGCGTTGTTCCTTCCCGCAGTCATGGAGTTCGAATTTTTGGCTAACTCCGCAGTTCCAGAGGTGCCCGGCATCGCTCCCCTGCTCACCAAGCCCCTGGGACTGGTCCTGTTGTCGTTCCTGCAATCGTCGTCATCCTGCTGATTCAACAGACCCTTCAATATGCGATTCTTGTTCCTGCTGTCGTTATCGTTAGCAGAATCTACAACAGGCGTGTTCGGAGGTTTAGACAATAAAGATCTCAGTTTGGTGGAGTTGGACATCATACTCGTAGCCTCCTCCAACACATTCACTTTGGAATCTTTCTGCTCTTCCATCGCGTAATTTTGTTCGGTTATGGGGCTGAAGGAGAAGTTGTTGTTGTAGGAGTTTGCCGGAGTCGGCGGGTTCGGAATGGTGGGGCTGGGCTGAGCCACGAAGCTCGCCATGGGGCTCTGAGCCAAGGAGGTGACGGGGCTGAAGGCAGGGTTGCTCGGGGGTCGAGGTGTGGGCGTGGAGACCGGCGTGTTGCTCTGTCTAGATTCAGGCCTAGGCTCTTGCCAGCTGGTGGAGTCCAGCTCCCACGTGGAGGATGGGAACATGTCGAAATTGAAGTCGTTATCGATGTTGAAGGTGGTGTAGGTGGCCGAGGTGGTGTTCAGGAGGGTGTTGGTGGATGAGGTGGTGGAGTTATCTGAGCCAACTCCAACGGGGGCAGTGTTTCTTGATCCGTTCACCGCGCTGGTCATGAGGGGGCCACCGAGGCTGCTGTTGCTGTTGCCACCACCTGGATCTGATGGTCCTAGAGAGTCGCTCTCTCTGCAAAAGAAGAAATCGTGATATTATGCTGGTCTAGTTGATCCTACAAAGCGCACAGTAGATGGAGATGAAACTTAGAACTTGAATAGTCATATTTAGATCAACTCTGTTATCACCACAGACGAACAAAGAACTTAAAACAAAAACGAACAAATGGACAGGCTGACATCGCTTGTTCCTTGACTAAGGAATTCACGTAGAAATAGTGTTGTGAAGTTAACGGAGTTCCTTTTAGTATTTAGTTACTCGTGAACAATACAAGATCTAAAGCACAAAGGGAAAATGTTTCAAATTTGGGAAACACAACCATAGATAACAGTTTTCACGTGATCACCATCTGCCAGTAGAGCTAATTTTGACATAAACGAACTACACAAATACCGTGATACAAAATTTTCTCTACTCCGAAACCCATGATGTAGAAAGTATTCGACTGTGTAACATCCAAGCGAGGTGTAGAATATTCAAAGAATATCGTTCACAGTAAATATTAAAATTTTGTAACATGCGTGAAAGTAGCTGCGGTATGACCATCATTTTCACTTCATCGGTCTTCCGAATGAACATGCGTGTGAAAATTTGGTGAGGTCCATTATTTAACAATGATCAGTAACCTGAAAACATCAAGAATATCATACTGGGCGGAACATGTAATCAAAAGTAGGAAAAATGAGTTGACGATCAGGCAACATCGCACAGGACGATTTTCACCAACAAGAAGTGGCTGAGAACGGGGGTTCTAGGAGCAGATGGTGAAATCTGTTAACATCTGGATAGCGTCCCTTTTTGAGCTCAAAGTATGGCGTAATGACTTTTGTAAATAACTTGAGATTTCGTTGTTTATATCCCTCTACAGGGTGAGTCTTTGACGCATACAAATATTTCAACAGTAGATTCTTCAGGAAGAAAGAAACACTTTTTTCCGATTCGGCCCTGATAAAAATATACAGCCATTTTAAGTTTTCATAATGGGCTATGCCACCCCTGAAGAAACAAAATTCTCTTCAGAATAACAAGCTAAATCTATGACATTACACATCTGTAATCTGCACATCTTTTATACAGAGTTGCATTCAGCCAAAGTGCCCAATTTTCCGAATATCACAGCTATTTTTTATTTTTGAACATCAAATTACTCGAAAACGGCGCATTATACGAGAAAATATGGGGACTATTTTTATTTTACAAAATGTTCAAATATTCATTAGACAGCGTCCAACTTAGTTTCAAGAGTTGGGTTCTTTGAATTTTTGGTATTTTTATGGTACGTAATGGTCATAAGGAGAATACTGGAAAATATGGGTGATATCTTGTGTTCGAAAAAGATTAATCAAATAAATGAACAACTACATTCCGAAATCCATTGGATTCGATTAAACGGTTTGCGAGATAGAACTAAAATTAATTTTTTTTATAGTTTTTCAACACCCTGTATCTTTTAAACCGAGCCGATTCGAAAAAAATGGTATGGGAAAAAAGTGCTTCTTTTGACTTCAAGAACCTACTGTTGAAATATTTGGACGAGTCAGAGACTCACCCTGTATAGTGAGAACAACGCAACATGCACGTACTATATCAAAAAATATTTGATAGACTCGGGATCTAGTTAGCTCCAAGATATGACCTTATATGGGCATCTTCGATCACTTCGGTTAACTTCGGATAATTTCAGAGAGCGGCGTTCATAGAAATGGATTCCAGAAATATTCAACTCTACTCAATTGATCTGAACATAGAAAAAACCCCTTAGTTATACTTTTTTGTGCATCTCAATCTTTCAAAAAATTTATAATTGATCATATAAAAATGGAATATAGGAATATTTGACGGAAAAATTTCAACATAATCTATACGATTTGATAAAACTTCATATAAAAATTTTTTACAGTTCACTTATTCAATTAAATTAGTTTTCAGATGATCCACCTTCGGTTTTCTAGTGCTGCTTGTAGAATCTGAATCCGCGAGTCCAATGTCAGCTTGAAACGTGGGTGGATTGAAAAACAAAATATTAAACAATATTGTGTATTCTACAAGACCTTGCTCATTTGCTGACATCGATGCGCGATCATCTAACTGTCTAACAGATTGGATTTTGCATTTCATCATGAAATGCACCGATTCGAGAATGAAGAACGAATTTATTAGAGATGATTGTCTCAGGTTTCGTAATGAAAGAGACAGGGGTGGATCTAGGACAGAAAAGTACCTACATATGATTTCACATATTATGAATTCGAAAAGAAACGGTAGTTGAATTTAACTGGTTTTAGGATGAAAATTGAAAGAAAATGGGAAAACTGTGATCTACAATCTTACACCTCAGATGGAACATTAATAAAATGGCACATTTGAACATTATTTGAAGTTCACGAGTGCGTAATTTCTTCAAGAAGCACTATCGGATTTCGAAACCTGAGATGGAACCAAACCTAGCAACAGTAACGGCCGATGCGAAGCGTTTATTGTAGGTACCTTCTCAATGAGCCCCTTTATTATGGAACACGTCACTCAAAAACAAATTTCACCACAATGCTCGAATAGAAAATCTCAGTAAGATCGACAAACAAAAAGATTTCTTACTTTGCCGGTAGAGCGAACAGGACTGATTTCTACCGATTCAGCCCGATAGCTTATCACAGATTAGGTTATTCTATCCAGTTGGAGATTATCTGAGCTCATGTTGATATAAATTTTCAATCGAGATTCCTCGATAATAAAAAAACGGACGATCACGGAAAACAGCCACAAAATTTGAATTTGTTCGAAAGTTTCTACACCAACTGAACAAGCGGGCTGACTAATAGCTGACGCAGTAATTAGATAGTAATTTTCTGAACGACCTAACGTTCACTGGGAGCTATTACAGAAAGATAACTATTTATGACAAAACGAATGATCGAAAGGTACTCAGGTATTTTTTCAAGGCACAAATAGGTACACTTCCGGTTGCAATTTAGGAGAACTGCCCTTTGTTGCATGATATCAGGTATGACAGAAGTGTTCAATATTCAGAAATAGTGCTTAAACATTGCGAGCCAGAATTTTTTTATCATGTATCTGAGTGACAAAATTTAATGAAAAAAGTTGATATCAACCAATCAAAGTTTCCCTTTTACTTAATCGAATTCTCTGCATTGGAAACTATGTAAAACCACTCTAATTTTCGGCAAAAATCTTCAAAATAATGGAAAGATATAAATGCTGTAAATAAATAACTTCGAAAAAATTTAAGAGTTGATTCCTGAAAACCAGAAAACTGATAAAAATCAAATTGAGCAGGCATTCAGTGGCAGCTGTATAAATAAATGATTCTGCCTTATAATTAAACTGGCCGAAACACCACTGAATTAGAGTAAATTATAATTTATTCTAAAAAATAAAGAAATAATTAAAATAGCCAAAGACAACTTTGTTAAACAGGATGGAAAGATCAATAGCAAATACTATAGATGAAACCAACAAGTAAAATCGGTGATGACCGATCAAAAATTAGTAGATTGCGGGAATTCGAACAAGCCTATAATATTTTATGTATCTACGATAAATTATCATGAGAAACAACAAGACTTGACGGAACTTCATGAAATAAACCGATCAAATCATTGAAATTGAATGAAAAAAATAATAAATTTTACTCAAATAATAAAATAATGAAAGTGAATTAAGATTAACAAAACAAAGTGTGAATAAGAAATTTAACCTGATTAAAATGATATCTTACCCAAGAATTGTGTGAGTGGCCATCACAAAATCGGATTCTGAAGCGTGCGAACTCGTTTTGAACAATTTGGATTTCGTTTGCACTTGAATGAACTTGTCGGGCCCGAACTGCAGTCTATAGAGCACGCTGGGCGCCTGTCCGGTAGTGAGAGTCTCTTTCAAATGAGAGACGAGCTTGTGGACGTCCTGAGGTGCGACCAACTCTTTAAAAACCCTATTTGTCAGATCTTTACTAATGAATTGGCAATGGGCAGGCGACACCCCCGAGGTGTCTACGCCAATGATTTTACCCGACGTGTCGAGCTTCGTAGTGAATTGCTCTACGTCGGTGATAGTCTTATCTTTGTGGGATATTCTGCTGGCCACGCACAGTAGGCAAGGTCCGTTATCACCCCCTTCTTCGTCACCAAGCGCCAGCTGATCCACCAGCGGGGCACTCAAAATATTCATCCACTCGTACTGGCAGAGGCGCTGTTGTTTCTCCTCCACAGTTTCGTCTACGTCTTCCAGCGGCTTGACCAAGAGCCTTATGGTGAACGATCGCGATTTGTTAGTCAGCTCGTTGCCCCATGCTATAGACATGGGCAGCAAACTCGAACTGAACTTGGCATGATCTCCATGGTGGATGAAATTGTAGATGCTTTTACCGAGAATGTCTTCTTTAGTGAACTTTATATAGTTTGTTACGTTTTCCGTCACTTGCTCTACCCTCCCTTCACTGTTCACCACGAAAAGGAACCCTTCTAAAGCTTCCAGAAGGAGGGGTCCGAACACCTCGTTCGATAAGATGGTTGGCCTCGACGATGACACTTCACCCTGCTGCACGGGGTCAGAAGACTGGACTGCGTTCTCTTGTTGCTTTATGTTACGTATTTGGTTGACGGTTTCTTGTAAGATGGCGCACTTATCCGGCTTTACCGACAGCGAGCTCATGTCCGCGAAGTTGGCTGAGATCAGTTCTGCTAGTTCCTCTATGTAGATGTTCTCTTGTTCGCGACGACGCTTCTCATTATTACACTTATTACTGAAACAAAAGGGAAAAATTTAGTTTTCTGCCTTCTAGGTTCCTTCGAAACAAAATTAGAATGAATCATCACAATTTGATCTTGGAGGATATGAGATATAGCCATAAAAAATCCATAGGGGCTAAATCAGGATAGCAACAAGGCCAATACTTGCCCCTTCTCTTCGACATCCATTTTTGAGGGAAAATTTCTAGTCGCTTCAAAATTGGGAATACTAGAAAGAATTTTCCACATAAAGTGAGTATGTAGCACCTATTTTGTATTCATCATATTGATATCTGTTGAAATATTCATGAAAGATGTTGTAAATCGTTGAGTTATTGCAATTTTCGGAGTTGGCATTGGACACAGTTTCAAAATTACAAAAATTCCAAATATTTAATGATTCCAGTTTTCGTATAAATTCCATTTTTTCTTCAATAGTGTTGGAAATGTTATCTATCCATAAATGTTCGCAGTGAAGTGATCAAAGATGAACAAAGAGCAAATGACTCATGGACTGAGAAATCACAAGGTGAATGCAGGAATTCACGTGAACAAATATTTATATTATTCTCAACAAATATAATGAAAAAATATAAATTTGCAACAGAAAAATTATATTAGGGAGTGAACATGTGAACCAAAGATGATTATAAAAAATGTTTTAAATTGAAATCCACAAAAAACTATTCAGAAGGAGGAATATCCTGCAATCATCGAAAGTCTCACCTCATTTCTTGATATAATCACTACACTATGACAATGAAGTTGGTACTGATATGAGTTAAACTTGCTATGAGACATGTGGAATATGTTGAAGTACACAGAATGCTTACCTAAGCATATTGTCGATCAGTCGCATCCTATTCTATAGAATAGTGTGGGTAGACTCAATTGTATTACGTTATTTAAATGAACTAGTTATAATATTGTCATGTACCTTTCTGAAAGTTGAATTATACGTACGTGAACTATTTTTACACATTTTCGACTGAATTTTTAGAAAAAGAAGTGTATAACTTGAACCTATCTGAATATTTCAGCATAACGTAATTGCTTGAATATTTTAAAAGGTCCTCAATACTTTTTCATCGAAATTTGTATCTGAAGTTGGACCTGACAAATAAAACAAAGGTGTGAATGCAGTATATCATATAAATGTGTAGCCCATGTGTAGCTACAACTCCAAGAAGAATTGTTCAAACATATAAAATCATATGGAATATAGACTCACATCCTAATGTAGCTATAATTCTTGAATGCAATTGAGAGTTTCAAATCCATTTTCGATTTTTATTGGTATCTTGTTTTTTTTGTGATTTTGGGATTAATAAAAAAAATATACACTATCGAAGCGTATCCAATCTTGTTTCGTAATAGTTCGAAGTTATACTTTTTCCTCTCTGTAATTCCAGGCCATGCAATGATTTCTAACACTACCAGCAGCCGACTTTGCGTTTGATATAAACCATTAACTGTGGTTTCGAGTAGTTATTTTCCAACTGTAATATCTTTTCGTGGCTTTGAAAGATAATCATTTCATTTTTAATTCGATTTTAATAGAAGGCCAATGTTATGGTTGCGCCATAATAAGAATCTTCTGCAGATAAATGTCTTCTCGAGAATAACTGTTTGCTTCATTCGGATCCACAAACGGGTTATTTGAAAGCTTAATCATTGTGTTTATGATAGTTAAATGAATTTCTTCGAAGACCCTATTTTTATGCAAAAAACCAAGGTCGATGCGAGCTTTGGATAACAACAAATTATCGAGATTCATCTCGTAGATTTCACTTGTGAAGGAAAAAAGTTTCTTACCGACAAATTTGAGGGGTGACCTTTTCTATTTATGTATTTCAATTATAGGTATACACCACCAAAATTTACTTCTTCTTGTTTTCTCGCCCTTCTTGTTTTCTCGCCCCAATATAATGTGTGCTTAATTTAATTTGTTTTCCTTTTCAGACTGATTTTCAGGTGTTATCTTCAGGAAGCTCTATCTGAGCAGAAAAAAGTTGAAATGAAAGAACCACACTATTTTGCTATTGTTACTAGAGGCATACTTCACGAAGGATGGTGTACTCTCGGGTGTATTTACGACGTGGCTCTTTTTTGGATGTGCGGCGGTTAAAATGAGGCATATTTTCAGTGATTAAGCTCATCATTTCGTGGAGTCAAATCGAGTTGCATTTTTTCCTTTCACCTCCAAAAGAATCCAAGATACGGAATGAATCGTAGGGAAGGTCACAGTTCCACTCTTGTACGTACTTGGGAGAACATTAAGAAGAAACCAGTTTTCTCTCACCAACGTTTCTGCAGCTTTGCCACACCTCCATTACAATTCGGTAAAAATACCTGAGATTTTCCAAAGGATAAACAGAATTAAGTTGGAAATACCGATACTGAAAGCCGCTAATTGAAGGAATATGAACGTTGTTACAGAAAATAAGGTAGAATATATACGAGGGCACTTTTTTGAAAACAGATTTTATCTCAAATCTGATCCAATCTTCATATATCGTTAAAGTCGATTCACACTGACACTTGATGAATTGAAACTCCCATTTTTGCTTGTTTTATTCATGTTGAAACGTGAATAATTATTGATGATTGTAGGTTTCGTTTTTTTCCTCCAAATCCAACAAAACTATAGGATATTTGAGTCGTACCTTTGCCTCAACTACGGCTAAATAATGCTCAATTACAGGAATACATTGAAAAAAGATTTAAATTACGTTGAAAAATTTATATTTATATATATTAATTTAGGTTAACACCACTAGAGAAATTTGTGTGAAATTGAACAGAATGCAGGACTTCGTAACAGTGCATGCTTCAGGCTGAAGGTAGATTAACACCAGTGGCGTAGAGACAGGCAATCCCTGAAATTTTGAATGAAATATGTGTTGTGCCTATCCTTTCTCATTTCTTACAATTGTTTGTTGTATTTTAGAAAATCAGTAGCCCTTTCCATTTTTTGTGGGACACGTCGTTTCCAGTTTAAAAAAATTGAATGCCCTTTTCGGTTTTTCAATTTCTTTTACTCGAGATTAAGGGCAAGATGAACTTTTCCAATAAGAATATTTTCTCTTACCATATATTTTTCTATATTTTTGCTAGAGTAATCGTCTTGAGTTTTCATAGAGCCTTCGGAAATTCACCAACAACATAAAATAACTAGTAAAACTACTAAAAATAGATATTTCTGAAAGAAAACGGGATATTTGAACTGGATACTTTAACAAATCCATATTGATTCCTAGCAAATTCTTCATTCAGAAAGCGTTCTTACAGAAAATTAAATAAAATTTGGAAAAGAGCAACGCAGATAAACAAGCACAAAACTATGAAGATGTTTGCACAAGAAATATAATGAAATGAGAAATAAGTATCACGACAGAAGATGGCCAACATTCTTCTTCTTATTCGAAGGCTGATCAAATATCTTTCGATCAATGAATATTCGTTTTTCTCAACCCCAAATATAAGAGTTGAATACAAAATTTTTTAATCAATGAAGGTTTGCTTAAATATTTCAAAAAGGGCTTTTTTGTTTGATTGAAATGTCACGACAGAGTAGGTAGTCATTTTTTACAAAAACTGATCAAACTATGTGGAATCTGGAAATATTGCTGACCATATCACTCTAAACCCAATCCTTTGGTGTTCAGAGTTGAATATTTCGATAACCAATAAACAGATTTCATTGGTTTCCGCAAGGGGGAAAAGATCTTGGGGGATTTTCCCAAATTATATTTCGAAATTCCCATGATTCTATAAATTCAGAAGGCAGCGGTATCCAGAAGTTTTCGGTATCGTGGCAGCGTTGCTCTTCTCCGATGGTGTTTGAATGCCACCACACGTTGAGAGGCTGGCTTGTCATCGCCGTCGGCTGCTTCTTTCTTATGACCATGACGTAAGGTATCATGACCCACATATCCGGTGTAAAGGAAGCCCGCGTTGTGCAAGCTAGCGCCAAAGTCAGTTTTCTTCTTCGTTGAAATAAATAAAGCGGCGAATGGAAGTTTCTATACGGATAGTTTTACCGTTACAGTGGAGTCTTACACGAATGCTGTTTTGAATTTTTAATGCGACGTACGGAAAGTAGAAGAAGCGGCTTCTCGAACGAGGTACGTCGTTAATTGATGATTAGCGTGACGCCAATGGACGTTGGATTGAAGATTGGCTTGGTGGAGAAGCCCTGAGACTATAGGAGAAGGGTTTATTGGGAATCCCAGGGTGGGATGAAAATTCTAGATGCAGTGGTATTTTTGACCTTAGGCTGAAGGGGGACAACTCCCTTCATCAGACCAAAGCACCTTCTCTCCCACTCCAACTGTATCAGCTGATAGGATACATGAGTCCCAATATTTATCTCAACACGTATCGAAAATATCTAGAAATTTGTTATTTATTTGGGATACATTCAACGCCCTGTATCTTGAAGACGAAGCAGTTCCAAACAAGGTCTGATAAAGGCCTGATAGAACTTTTCGACTCAAAACTACAGGGTGGGCAAAATTCGTTGTCTACTGAGGGGATCTCGAGAACTAACGTCCAGTTTCATATTTCATAATCGAATTTAACGTCACCTTAAGCTTAAAGTCATTTACGTCCAGTTTCATAATCAAATTTAAAGTCAATTCCTGTCTGCATGCCGCTAAACCTTTCATTTCATTATATTTTCAGACACTAAACTATCATCATAAAGTCAATTAAGTTTAAAGCTTCCTTTACTGTCATTTTTAGTAGGGTTACGTCCAGTTTCATAATAAAATTTAAAATCACTTTAAGTTTAAAGCTTCCTTTACTGTCATTTTTAGTAGGGTTAAAGGAAGCTTTAAAATTAAAGCGACTTTAGGTTTGATTATGAAACCGGCCGTTAAAGGAAGCTTCAAAATTAAAGGGACTTTAGGTTTGATTATGAAACCGGCTGTAAAGCAGCTAGAAGAAAACGGATGACACATTCTCGAGCTATTTTTTCATGACTAATCCAAATCTGAAAACAATCGGCCCATCGTTTTTAGATTTCGAGATGTAAACAAAAATTGAGATTTTAACAATGCCGAAACGTTCTCATAACTTTTTTGTCTCTGATGTTACAGATCTGAAACTTGAACCTCCTAAGGCACTTTTACGCGTGGAATATACTGACGAAAGATTTTTTTCCAATTCAAAAATCACAAATTCAATAAAAGTTTGCATTATAAAAAACGAATATTCGCCTAATGATTTGAAATGAAAAAATATTTTGAGCTCGTCAGTGGATTCTACGTAAAAAAGTATCTGTAGAAGGTTCATGTTTCAGATTTGTAACTTCAAAGACAAAAAAGTTATGAGAACTTCACGAAATTGTCAAAGTCAAAAACGTATCGTTGTTTCTTCGAAAAAGAGCTCGGAAATGTGTCATCCCTTTTCTTCTAGCTGCTATAGTTCTCGAGATCCCCACAGTAGACAACGAATTTTGCCCACCCTGTACAATATCCTGAATTTGTTCGCAATTTTTACGAAATTATCCTGAATAGTTCACCATGTTTTTTAAATTTAAAAAAAAGAGAATGGGAATTGAGGCTGTAGTATTATTGGTCTTAAAGAATATTACACAGAAAAACCGATGGATTTAATTTATTTTCATGTATCTATGCACAAATGCAACGTGTTAAGAGACCAAACCTAACGCTCTCACACTAGTCCTGTAAGTTCTAATAACTTTTCCATTTGCGCCTCATAACTCATCCTTTAACGATCCAACAAAAAAAGCAATGAGACTTTTTTCCTGCCTCCATTGTCCGTTAACACGCATGTGATACAGATATCCCAGAAAAACAGCGCTACGCTAGAATTTTCCACGTAATAACAGCGAGTCGGAGCAAAAGTATTTCTGCAATTAAGCAAAACGTTTCGTGGAAGTAACTTCACGCCATAAAGGTCCATTATCTTGGAAGCGCATCTTTCTAAATGAATAAAATTCTTTCAGTCAGCGAACTGCCGCACTTCAACGGGTATTATGACAGGGTTATTCTGCTAGATGAGCGTATTCTGACGGGCCTGCTCTTTTGCAAGGGGGTTTGAGGAACCCTTCAACAGACTGTTTCGATGTAATCCTATTTGTTTTGTCATCTGGCTGTGAGATGTCACGTTTGTGCACACGTTAACACCCCACAGATTTGACTGTGAAAGTTTCGGTCGTTTATTGAAATAGCTACAAAGATATTACCAGAAAAAGAACGAGAATTGGTCCATTACAGAGCCCCATTGAAGGATTGTTGATTCTTTTCTCGCTAAGGTGGCACAACTTTCATTTATGTATGTTCACGTAGTTTGGGCTTCGTCTCTCCTTTTTTCTTGGCTTGTTTTCAGTGATCTACTTTCGATTTCAACAAAGCTCAGCAATGTTTCAAATTTTGCATGAAAATTCGCCCTCCAAGGTTTTCGAATAGAAAAATAAATCGAGTACCAACACATTATTAAAAAGATTTGGCACTTCTTGCCTCTCCTATGTTGAGAATTTTAGGGGAGTTTTTAAAAACGATATCGTTCCATGACACCAATAAGTTTTTTTGAATATTCTAACCCATACCTACGAATTTCATCTTCAGGCACCCTTTCATTTTCAATCTTGTTCATTTTCCCCACAATGTCTAATTAAAATAATTATTGAACACTAAAGACAAATGGATTCAAAGCGTACTCTGTTGTTTCGCTAGTTAGTTTCATTAAAGCGATAACCATAAATAATTCGAAACATAATAACAAACACCTGTTGACCGGTTTGAACCGATTTCTTCAGTTCAAGGTGTTGGATGATTTGATGGGATTGCTGATGGTTCACAGACCAGGTGATAAATATTAATAGAGGTTTAGAAATAAAGTTCATTCATTAGTCAAATTGCTAATATCTACGTCACTGGAAAAATCTACATTCGATTGCATAATCTCATCGGACCTTTTTTCAGTTGAACAACTCAGAAATTTACTTGAAACATACTACTACCCCTGTAGGGTTAGGATTATCCGATATTCACATATCTCTTTAAAATTGGAGCGACTCTTTTACAAGTATGATTATTGGGTTAAAAACTGTTGACCTCACTTGAAGAGAAATAAAAAAATTTTAGTATATTTTGAAGGATACCGAAGGCAAACTGGAGAAATGAATCTATGTATTTCTTTATGTTTCAAGTGAATATTATCTACGGGTAAGTAACGACGCCAAATTTACAGCTTTTTCTGTTTCCAGCCATTAGCCTGTTGTAATTTTCGATAATATTCGTCACTTTCACATTTTTCGTTTGGTGAAGCTTATCTTCATTTATCCACGTTTATCGCATAACAATAAAAGTCTATTATTTTGGTAGTTTCGAAAATAATGATATTACTATTATACTTTTTTCAAATTGTCCCAAATGAAACTGAGAAATGTATTGATTAGAAAACCATTGTATTAAGAAGGAGCTTCTTTCATCGCAGGTCTTCTTTTATGTTGAATGATGTCATGATCATTAAGTTGTTTGGGTTGTGATGAGACAAATATAAATCTTATTGTTCCGAACCGAATTACTAAATTGAAGCACTGAATTCTCCGTAATCTATTTTAGGAATATTAATAATTGAACCTGATGAAGAAATCGAATAATATTCCCTAACGATGTAGGTACTGATTGATTGGAAATATGCAACAATAGCTTGGACAGATGATTCATTCTAATTCTGTTTGTGTTTTGCTTCTTTGAAACAAATTACATACATACTAACTCATGCAGAATAACTTTCTTACATTTGAGCCTGAGGTTTAGTTTCAGACTTTTTCCTCCTCTTATTAGCTCCAGACAATGAGTTCATCTTAGCCCAACCGGGATCTTGGAGCTCACATGGACCGAGCCTGGAAAAAACAGAAAATTGTAGTTTCAATTTATAATAAAGAGATGCAAGCTTCAGTCTCAATATCTCTCATTCGATATCGAATGATAGAGAAATCTCAACGTGGAAGATTCGCTTTAGTTGAAGGAGTGATTGTGTTAACTTTCTATTTTTTAATTATTACACCATCAAGGTCATATAACTATTTCGATATTAGGTACTCCCCTGGTAGAACCACCGCGTAAATTAATGGAATTATTTATTACTTGCTGTAGACTGGATTCTATGTATAAGAAACTAACTTAAATCGAATGGAAAATAATGAAAAAAGAACTTGAAGGATTCTCACGTATCTACACAAATAATGCGACAACTGACAAAGGTGATGCAACTCATTAAAGAGCCTTAATAATGCGACCGCTTAACCTATATATCTTTTTGAAACAAAGGAATTATAATGAAACGAAAATAATAGATCTGTACTGTCATGTCGTGACGAAACAAAGGGAATAACTTTGTTTATGTAGGTATATGTTATCTCTGCATTATCAATAAATTTCAATGTAACACCACTCATATTGATCAACATGAGCTGAGGCAGGGAGGTGAATAGAATTTGGGTAAATTATTCCCAGTTGTTGAACCCGTTTCGGAATATTTAAGGCATGGATCATTTGAAATTCAAGCGAAAACTATTCGACACGATTATGTATGTATTTGGTCGATTATTTCATCGGAATAACAAATCTCCGATACATTCCTAGAAGTAAGAAAGCACTACTAGTACTTAAAACTCAACGAGCAAAAACTAAAACACGACGAATCAAAACAAACAGTGACGCATCATTTTCGTGTTTGTCTGATTCAACAGAGGATCTAATCATCTTCTATGGTAATCATCATAATGTCCAAAATAGTTATGGCAAATGAGACGTCCTTTTAATGGGTTTTTAGATAGACCCCTTTGTCACACAGGCCTGAGGTTGTTTTGTCGACCTTGAACAACTGAAATAGGACAGTTTTTTGCCCCAACTGAAATCTGTGATAACTGTTTTTGTGTATACAAGGTGTGAAGGAATAGTTGCAGTTTTCAAGTGCCATATTTAGGGAGGTTTTTTATATATAAAGACCCTCACTATTTTTTATGAGGAATCCTTCTCAAACATTCATTCACACTCAGTATATCAAAGCACTAAGTATAATACTTAAATGCAAATATTATTTCTATCCTCCATTTCAAAATAAGAAAAAAACATCGATTGAAGGATTTTATTCTCGGAAATAGGTATGAGGTATGTATTTGCATTTTTTGGAAGATATTTAAGGAATTTCTCTCCCAACGTGAGGAATGCATGTAGAGAATTATTTGTAGAAAAAAACACTTTCATTGTACTGTGAAAGATTGATGAAATATAACGAGCTATTTCAGAAATTGAATAGCGAAACGAACAATCAACTACAAAAGTGCTTGTGCATGACTGACCACGAATCATAAAAATGATCTGAAACGAACATTTCTACGAATAAAATCAGGCAGAAGTTTTAACATGGCATCTGCAATACATATAGTCGTACTCACTTAACAGCTAGAGTCATTCGGGGTAACTGAGCGCGGTGGGTAAGTGTGCGCAGTGCGTATATCTCGACTATGCAATGTATGAAAGAGGGGTTCATTTGGGTGAAGCAAGGGCGCAGAATCGCCATATTAGTTTTTCATAGGAGTGCGCCGTGCCACGTTTCTTTGATTTTTTATTTGCAATCAATCAAATTCACTAGTTTCCTTGTTAATTTTTAGCATCTCTGCACATTCTGCCAGGTCCAAGTTCCGAGTCCCTCAGTGTTAAACAATATTTTATTCGATCATGGGCATATTAATCTAAATATATAATAAAAAAAATTTAGGTTCTCTTAGCTGCTCAACTCTATAAGAACGTCAATTCAAATTTTGGCTTACTGGGGAAAGTGTGCGCGGGTAAGTGTGCGCATAGATTCATTATATGGGCATTAGTTCAGTGAGGAATGAATTATGACATTGTTGATTTTCTTGGTTAAGACTCGATCAATATTGTCCTATTTGTTCAGAAAAATATGAAGAGCCACCAACAGGGAAATGTATCAAGTGTTGTGTTCACCAAGAATTGTGGCACGAACAATAATGCACTGCTTGTAAAAAGGCGCTTGTGTATTGACAATAAACAGCATTTCTCTAATATTGTAACATTTTGATGACATTATTTTGTAATTTGTTTTGATTGTGTGGTTCACTAAGAACTGCGTTCACTTACCCCGTGAGGGTGCGCACACTTACCCGCAATACGGGGCATATGAACGCACTCCGACTTTCTCTATTAAATTCTTTTTTGCGGAAAGAAAACGTTTTTGTTTGTTTGCTTTTTGATGTTTTCTTATAGATTAGAAAATTCTCTATCTCATGAATATGTTATATGTTTTAATTTTCCTAGCTTCAACATTTGAAACAGGGTATGGCTTGAAAGGCAAAAGTGCGCACAGTTGCCCCGAATGACTCTACATATTATGATCAGAAACCAATAGGAACTTGATTTCCATACAAGTAAATTCGAACGCTAAGGAAGTCTCGCAGATTGTTCTAGTATTGATCGAAATTACAATTACACAATTATTATTATCTATACCTGGGTAAATAAAGAAAAATTTCGAACCAAAGTTCAGTTTTGAAAGTCCGTTCATTAAAAAAAACCCTTCTGCAGAGTTGAAATTTTATCGATATGTTCATGGTGGAAGTGAAAGGCGCTAGCATAGCACAGGGCTTTCATTTGCATAGAAACCTGGACAAGGAAAGCGACTGCACTTTCGCTTTTTCTGGAAAATCAATATTGCGCATATGACGTCATGCCGCAGAAAGCAAACTACAGGGACATGCGGCCGGGGCCGGATGCGACAAAAAATACTGGAATTTGGGGAAAACAGAGTGCCCAGCCAATTTTGGACGGGGGTGAGGAATTAATTTGGGGTTCCTCGACTTGAGTGTCTCGGGGGAGACTTATGGATCACATACGAGCGCCGCGATGTTGCCGGTTGTTTGTACAATCCGGCACGGTAAACTTTACCGGACTAACTTACTTCCTTAGGAAGGTGAATCTTATGAGGTGTGTACCTTGGCACCTTTCCATGTCTTGGGAGTATGGCTCGGTGTTACTGGGACTTTTATTGTACTTCATCCCCCTAGCATCTATCTATACCTCTCAATAAACTTTCCCAATATATAGGTTCTTTCAATCGGAATATGATGAGGCATGCATTGTATGTCTTATAAAAAAATTTTCCTCTTTCTGATGATCTTCAGCTATTTCCATCCAGTATACTCATAATAACACCTCTCATTGGTATTGAAGTAAATCAATAACTTATTTTTTATGGATCTCAGCTGCCTCAGATACCTGAATAATGTTATCAGATGAGGATATTGAGATAAATATGGGTCAAACATTTCCCCACATAATTTTATTGTTTTCACTTCAATACACCGAGATTGGAAAGATATTTGAAATGATGTGTGTAGTCTCCCCTCAAACAAATATAGATGGAACTAGAATCTGAATTATATGATTTTCAAACCCTGGTGAAAAAATTTTGAAGATTTACATTCACATAAATCTAGAAATGCAGTCATTTAATCGAAATGTTTAACAAAATTGTGCAATTCTAAATCAAATAAGAGATAACCTTGTTCCACCAATATTCTTTTCTCAATAAATATTCTGCTGTAAGTTCCCAATTCACCGATATAACATATTTTGGGCATAAAAAAATTGTCAAACGCAATACCGAGATTCTCTGTGAGTAGATGGGTTTGTCGAATCGTAAAAACATCGTAATTTGGAAAGTTACTCAATGTAGGATGTCCAAAATAACATATGCAGAAGAATTTAGTCGGTCAAACAGGTTTCAGGTAACTCCTAACAGGTGACCGCTCAATTTCACATGAAACTAGTGACAAAATATTACCTTGTAATAATCTCACAACACTGATTCACGAAGAATCACTTGAATACTCGACGAAAAGTCAATACCGATCAACATGCTTTGGTGTTTCTCAATAACATCGACTCACTTGGAGTATTACTTGTGGCAAAAATAAAAAATGGGCCCCTCATAATTTTTCCGCAATTCTATAAGAGATAAAACTATTTCCTGAAGAGAAATGCACTTTTATCAAGAAACCAGAGGTTATATCGATTAAAAATACATTTCTGACATAGTTATAAGTCAATATAAAACGTCGTTTTTGAGCATAAATTGATTCAACAATACATTGGTGATATTTTTTCGATTGAACATATCATCTTTCATTCAGTATTCTGTCTAAATATGAAAATATCAATGGGATTGGTTCAGAAACATAATGCAAAATAATGTTCATTCAGAGGGATGTTTTATGATGTATCAATTCTTTTTTCAGCTTGAATCGACAAGGGACATATGGCAAACAACAATCTGTCAATTTTTCACGAAAATTCAATTGCAGAAATCGAAAGAGCAGAAAAACCATCTTGCTACAATACTTTTTATTGTCTTTCTCAGCCTCTTGACAGTCCAAAAACGCAAATGAAACTCGCTATCTTACGTTTCGGTTTTTCTCAAGATCTTCCACATAAATCCAAATGAGTAAGAACCAGTTCCTATATTTGATAAAGAAAAGTATATTATCCAATTTTCGAAAAAAAAAACGTTAATTGGCAACATTGCAATGAAAAACCGCCGGGGAATCAATACCGAGAAAGTGGAAGGTGGAGGCGTCTAGCCGTCGACACGCAACAGGCTGCCGCGCGTGCGTTTTTCTGACCAGCGTCACTGTACGCCGCGCCGCCTTGCAAGAAGACGTCCAGCCCTGCCGCTGCCGCTCATTCGGTTGAGGCAGGTCGGAGACGTGTTCCCAGCTACAGCTGGGAGCATCAGACATGCCAAGAAGGGGACCAGGGAGAATCCCTTCCCGGGGATGCTAGCTACCCTTAGTTGTGCCGGTAAAAAGGGCCCGCATATTCTAGACCCTACACGAACGCTGGAAGAATACGCCCGTTTATTTAGAAATTTGGTAAAACGTTTCCATCGATAATCCTCAATTCGAGCAGAATGCTAATGAAGAGGGTATAGGGGATTTTAGCCACCTGAAATAGCAGGACCCTTAAATAGTATCTGAATGGCATTAATTTGGGGTACCAACACGTGAGGTTTATTGTGAATGAGTTCCATTCGTCTAAAATGGAATAACTATCCCTGTAAATTATTTCATTCAGACTTGTGGAGTGAAGGACATGGCGAGGATGTAGGGGAAAAACCCTTAACATTCTCAATAGAACCATACATTGCCTAAGCTGTTCTGTAATTGAAAAATATTGGGAATTAGTGGATATTCTTAGAAGGACCTTTCACAAGATGGAAAGGTGTGAGAGCTTTAACACAGTGACTATGATCTCCACTGCCCTATTAAAGCTCCAATGGTGTCTTCTGATCTTACTTGACTTGGCATACCATACTGTTGCCCCATGAGTGATTATGACGTACATATATCGCAGAATTTTTTGATTGAACCCCCAAGTTATACACCGACAGCAACCTGTCTCTTCAAGAAAGGAAGTTTGAGATCTAATTGCAGAGTTCATTGAGGATAGTAGTAAAATATACCTAACATTCTGGAAGACCACAAAAATTGGTCACCATTTATTTCTAGAGTTGATTGTCATTTGTAATTTCAATTATCGTGTTCTGAATTCAGTTTTATTATTCAATCAAAATTGCACTCCCAACGTAACCTCCACATTCGGCACACATAAAATTCTGGAAATACAATCACCTATTTCTATCTTTATCAACTACATCATCGGAATGCTCAATATTAAGTGTGGTCAGTCCGAACGAATTTTCATCGTAAAATTACATCCTGCATTTCCTGCATTCCTGCCACGAATAATACACCAATCTGACGTCATGGGAGTAAAAACCCAATAAAATACGGTCGTCAAAACTGGAATCGCTGTTGGACAACAATAGAAAATAATTTTCTAAAAAGTAATAAGGCGGACATAAAACTAGCCAATAAAATACGAAAAAAGTCGAAACTAGAAACGCCAATGCATCCGACCTAGCTGGAAACGTTCTATGTTTGTTTCCGCAGGTTTATGGCCGTCTCTATTTTTATCCAGATTCCCCTGTCGTCGTTAAGAGTCTTTTCTGAATTCTAACCGGCGACTTTCACAACTTGCGAGCTGTGACATATCGGAATGCTTGGGAGAAGACTAGAGTTCACTTAAACGTTTAAAACGAGCCTTAGTTAAAAGTGCTTTAGAGATAATGTAGGAAAAAATCGAACAGTTTTAAGTTCTATTAGGGGAAAAAAATCTAGATTCTTTAGGGGAATCTGTAACTTGGAGAGAAATTAGAAATTGTTGCACAGCAAGTTTGAGAAAGGAAATCCAAATGTGGCCAAATAACTTGTTTTTCTAAGACCTTCAGAAGTTTTTAAATCAATGATATTCTCGAAAACTGCAGATGGTAAAAGATTTGGAAGTTTAGACCCAAAAACCTGACATTTTCCTTTCTTCAAATGTGCCATACGACCATTCTTCTTCGTGTTTAAGCCTATTGCAAAACATTTAACCCTTCAGAATGTTCTTCGATCCTTCAATTCAATTTGAAGTGTTAAATTTCACGACCGTTGGAGAAGAGGCAAGATAATACAAATTTTTGGAGAAACATTACGTCATAATAGTTGCTTGAATCAATTGAGATAACAGGATTCTTGCATTTTGAAATATCTTCGTTTAATTATTAATTTTTTTAATTTTCTAATAACTATCATGATTGATAACTGTTCTGCCATAAAATGAGGAAATCGTTTTCCAGAGCCGAATCAGTTCTTTTCATAATCTCAAAAACGCCTATATGTTTTTACCCTTATCCGAAAAAGGCTGCCTTTGTAATTTTTATATTATACAAAGAGCAGACAAACTACAAACCGTTAACAATCATCACAAAATCAGAGGCAAGACTTCCGATTGCAAATTCGACAAATAACCCTCAATGTCAATAACTCGATAAAAGTGGCAGTCTCAATCTATTGCCTATTGCGACTGTAAAACGTGCAAGCACAGGAGGCACGCGATCCAATCCAGTCGACAGCACTATAGTAGCCTTGGCAATTTGCGAATAACATTAATGAACTCCCATATCGTGGCAGATCTCATAAATACTAACCGACACGGCTCCCTGGTCGTTATCAGAATAGTTTGGCGATAAAACAGAGCCAACATCACGTTTGGTTTTGTTTCTTCTAGCCCACGAATATCAGGAAATTTGGGAGAAATTGAAAAAAATTGCAAACTGAAAATTATGGAAAATTCCCTATACGAATTGAATGGAGGGCAATCTTTGATTTTCTGAATGTGGACTACGCCACATGAAATACACCGAGTCTATTTTAATCTGACACTTTCGTGTATGTTTGTTGATGTTTTCAGAATTCAGATGCGCTGATGTCATACGCAGATCCCCCTATATACAAAGCTAATTTTTGGTATAGGCTATCCTAGGAGTGTAGAGCTACCCAACAATGAAAACTGATCAAGAATAAAAAAGAAGCTTCCAATTTTTCTTTCAGAAAAACTCCTCAGATATAAATTGAAGATGAAAATATTCAACTCGAACTGTTCTTGAAGTAAACCCATGAACGTTGATTTTTTTTTTCTGTAAAAAGACCTCGAAAGAAACGTTTCTGAAACACTTTCATTCGATTAATGTTTCTTCAATAGTATTGGAGAAATTTATTGTTCAGACCGAGTGAAGCAAGACCTCCTTCTAGACCATTGTCTGATACTACTGAAAATTCCAATACACGTAACAACGCTATGAATGGACATAATTATCAATAATTATTAATAATAATCGATACAATTATTCCACTACACGTCACAACTCGGTTTGATCGTTGCATGAAACATGTCATATTAAAAGTGACATTTCATAATCGATCAGCAATAGAAGCTGAAACTCGTTTATGTTTTATTTTTGGAAAATTTTCTGCCTTGGTGTGAGTGTAGGAGCACGCTTTTCTGTTTCATATTGGCACTAAAATGTATCGGTGAAATTTCATTAGGCATATTCATCTGGAAATTGATAGTCTAATTCTTGATATGAAGCCATATCAAAAGAGAAAAAGCTTTAAAGGATGACTAAACTGACTGATGATGGACAAAACATTGAGGAATTTCAGCAAACTTTGAAATGGTCATATATGTTTGTGTATTCTTGTATTAAATCACGAGAAATCATGTCAAGCATCTTCAGAAAGTAATAATTATGTTATTTAAATACTAGAGATATCTGAAAATTTCATGAGAATAGATAATTACACCAAAACAATCGTGCTGCATATACATAACTGTTTGAACCTACGAAAAAAGCAATATTTCATGAAGCAATCATAAGGAGACAACTAACAAGCCATTAAAACCCATGAAATTTGCTGGCGAATAATTTCAGTCCTACCTCTTCACCTCAAATACATTAATTCAGTCAGCAGCGCACATATGAGCTTGCCACATAGTCAAACCTTGAGTGAAAAAAATATATTTGATAACTCTGATGAGGAGATTTCCCAATCAACTTAATTGCTCCACGTACAAGGATTACTAAATGGATTCGCATTAGCATTTCATGAATGAATTTTTTTTTAATTGCACGATCATATTGTTGTGGAAATCCGGATTTTTTATATAAACAATGGGGCTTTGAATTCAAAATGAGCGGCTCATTAAGAGGAGGAGTATACTATTAAAACGAGAACATTGATTCATTAAATGTTGTGGTATCACGATATGTACGGTTTCAGTTTCATATTATTTTTTGTGTTTACTTTTCCATCAAATTTTTTACGTATACACATTCTATGTGTGTGGGCTATTCTTGTTCAAGTGTTTATTATGATTTAACAATGAATTAGATTCTACCTCTCCAATTTCATTTCATTTCAGTATTGGACATTACAATAAAGTTATGAATTGAGAAAAGAATCGATAAATAATTATACGATTTGAAAAGCAATTGATATAATCAAATTCCGTTGCTGTAGTTTACTCACAATAAAACACACAATAATGAATGTACTCACGCTCGCTCGGAACATAAATTCAATATAACATAATGTTGTATTTTTTCGATAATTTGTACACAACTGAATTGAAATTTATCTCGAGCATTCGGAGCACCACAATTGGGCGATAGCGATAATGTGGGATCATTACTTTGTCCATTAGATACAAAACAAGGATATTGTGCGTCGCGATACCGATATGATTGACATGTTACTTCCGATGAAACCGACTTCTCGAAAGTAACCGAATTCTTCCTTATCATCGAAGATGATTCGTCGTTGAAACGAAGTTGTGCTGAGATACGCCACGAAAATGATTGAAAAGTCAGCAATAAACTCTGCTCGAAATTTTGTACTGGTAACCTAACCTAACTCATCCTCGTTTCAAAATTTTTGCCTGTTTGTCTATTTGTAAGGGGTAATCTACAGATTGGCTCAACTGATTCTCACGGGACTTTGACTGTTGGAAAGAAAACTCCCCAACGATGGTTTTTGACTTTATTCAAAATTTCAACTTTCTTCTATTCCGCCGCCATCTTGGAAAAAGTGAATGAAGAAGTAAAGAACACGTAAATATCTCGTTGGGAACAAAACAACGCAGAAATATCATTTCTCAAGGGAAAGACCTCCAATCGAAACTTAGTGAGAAGGATAATATACAGGGTGTGAAAGAATAGTTGCGTACAAATTTAAGGGGGTATTCCTCGTCAAAAAATAGTGTGGATCTTTATAATTTTTTTTGAGTAAATCCCTGGGCTGAAGTGCTAGAAGTCCAAAATCTGTAATATACAGGGTGATTCCATATGAACTAGGTGATGTATATTCTTCCTTGGGTTTTCACTATAAACTTTTCATAATAACGAATTGAAAGTGTTCTTCTGGAAGATGGAACAATCTAGAAGCGGATTTATCTGCTGAGCTCGGAGAACGATTCAAAAGTTAGCGGCGAAACTCGTTGAACTAGTTTATGCTCAACGACCATGAATATGCAAGGAAATATAAATGCATCACACGATCTGACGAAACAAGGTTGCCAGATCTCATTCGGGGAACTTCTCTCGTTTGAAATATATGGAATGGTACCTGAAATTCCCATGCAATTCGAGGTATACACACAAACATGAAAATAGGATCAGCGCACCCAAAATATTCGGCCTTGTGCGTCCCTGGTGCAATGCTCCGGACTTAATTCGTTGACCTATGTGAGTATCCTTCGCAAATAATCCATTTTTCTTACATAAAATGTCAGCCACGTAATTCTTGCACTGAGCTGTATCGGTTAGTGGCGAATTATTTCAAATTGTAATCGTTTAATTAGGGTAGACATTGATATATGATTAAACATTTATTGATATCACAGCTACCTTCTCGAATTATCTCGATTAAATTGATGGCAGAATGAGAAAACAAGGTGTTGAACGTTGAACTCGAAGTTAATGGGTGTGGATGAACCTTTATATTCGAGAAAAAAATTGCGCAGGCGAACTGAAAGAGCGAGATTCCACAAATGTTCGGCTTGATATGCTAGCAAAGGCCACATTGCTACATTCTTAGGTTGTTTCTCGATATTCGATAAAAAATAGTATGGGTACTGCTTAACAAACACGAAATTTTAACCCTTATTATATATATATTTAGTGGAAGAACCTCCACCAAGGAACAGCTCAGAATAATTCAAAGCCAACTGCGACGCTATACAATCATTTATTAAGCCATTTTGTGATCTGCTCTTATTCAAATTTTTTTTTGTTGGGATGGAAATGAAAAATATGATCGCCCCATCATTTTTTTTATGAATTGATTGTGGATCATACCATTGAGAAATGTCCTCACGAATTGCTCACTAAAATGTTCAACAATAAAAGGCACAATTTGTCATTTTCACTTTTACCTAATGCTTCTATATTGAACATTGTAGGTACACTGCTGAAGAAAACTGGTGATCTGCCTTCCTTTCTTGTTATTTGTGTAGGAAGTTGTGTTATGACCAAAAATGCAGTTATGACTCCATTACCGTAACGGGTAAGGCAATGAAATCGGGAACAATATACCAGCAAATCACCAACCCATGATCAATCACATGAACCCATTATTAATATAGACGATAAAAAAGGTTTTTTCTTCATTTATTTAAGAGTTACTGGAAAATCGAGATGAGTGTGACCATAAATATCTTAAGAGTTTTTTTTAATCTAAGAAAATTTTTTCTGCACAATTTTGGTTTCAATATTTTCGTTTATCCCACTATTTTTGGGTTGTGAACGAAAATTTCTTATTCACTGAATAGTTTAAATGCAGGAGAAAAGTTTTGAAATTCAGCCTTCTCATAAATCAATTGTTTTATTTGACTGCAGAAATTCAGACTTTCGTTATAACATTCTTGTTCCTCCTTTTTGTTTTTCTGAAAAGATTTTCAACTTTGGGTGAAATAAAATGCAACGTCTGATTCCCCGAATCTTTAAAAGTTTTCATGTTCAGGTGAGTATATAAAAAAACGAAAAAAGAACACATGTATACGTAGCCCATTCTTTTTATTTAACAATCGAAAGAAGTTGGCAAAAAAATCGACTAACTCTTTGACAGATTGGCACACATACATTCAGAAACGTCATCCCTATTCGAAAAAACTCAAAATCTGGCTCAACAGAATAAGGAAACCGTTGTTTCCACCGGATAAAAACCCATCGAGCTCCATTCCGGTAGTTATAAATTTAATAACCGACAACGCAGCATTCTAAAACGTGGAACGTTGTGTACGAAGATGGTAAGGTGTCAGGGAAAAAGTATTATAGTCTCCGTAGAAGGCATTCAATTACACAGACCTTATGGAATCGTAAACGAAAAGTGGTCTATTAGTTTTTTATTATTTTACCTGGTAAAGGCGAGCACTACGGAGAACCTGAATTTTTTTTTGAAGCGGTAGGATCAATTACTTGCCAAGCAGCTTGAAATTTGGAGGCTCTTAGGAAATTGAGAAAATTCCGGCTGCCTGATATAAAGAATTTGTTATTCAATTATTTTTGCCCATTTAGTGATCTTAATCAATTGAACACCAAGCTCTACGAAGTAATTTTCTCTGAAATATCATATTTTCCTCCGAAAATTTGATTTCCATTTGACGATGATACACAGGGTGTCCCAGAATCGGAAATTAGAATATGTTTTTTCGAAAAATAGAGCTGCCGCCTTCAAAAGTTATAACCCTTCAGATTTTGTTCCTTTCCTACCTCAGTAAAAATAATGAAATTAGGTATGACTCATTGTACTCAGCAGCTCAAGATAAAAAAATACAATCATTTGCGTCTGAAACTGTTATCAACACTCAACAAGCACACTCAAATTCATTCAGTAATCAGCAATCAGTTTTGACTGTTATAGCAATTTTCGAACAGTTTTATTCGGAAATAGTGCATTCCATCGAGAAAAGTATTATTTTAGTATAGAAAATTGGGTTTTCGGAAAGAGTTGTTGAGGAATATACTGGATTTATTCCAAGTTAGAGACTGAATGTAGTGAATGATTGCGAAATTCTCGGCATTTTCAGAAAATTTTGTTATTATTCAAGAACATGTTGATGGAATTATTATCTGCTCATCCTTGTCAGATGAATTTCCATGTTGCGTTTCTAATTAAAAATGCAACCTCATTTGAATCAATTTTTAGTGTCAATAAAAACCGTTTTGAATAATTCATGAATAATAATAACTGAAATAATTCACCACCTATCAATTACAAGTACGACGATAAAAATCAATGGACCAACAATGAATGCGGCTGGTACCTCTCTTTTCTTGAACGTATAGGGCCTCTAGTGGAGTTTGTAATTTCGATGCGGTTGAAATATATTTATATACACGTAGAGAAGTTAATTAATGGCCAGAATGCAGGACTAAAGTATTATCATTTCCTTATAATTATGCTTGTAGGGGAGCTTCATAATACTGAATCATAAAAATCAGCATATTGAGGTTACCATTATTAAATGAACCCATTATATTGTAATATATGGTAATAAACGGAAAAACTGAAATTAATAATAGGTTTTATTGAACGAGTCTTGAAAATATCAAGCGGTGGTGGGGGAAAACCCAACGAGACACCTGCTTTCAGCCAAGAAAAAACGAACTCTCTCATAGAATGGAACGCACAATTAAGGAATTCATTTTTCAATCAGGTTTTTTATACAAGTTGAACAATTTACTGATTTTTTGTGTGAACGTAATTTTTCCCTAACTTGTTATAAATAATAATTGTTATTACGGAGATATGGAAGCTCACAAAATTAATTCAATCTTCTCAATTCTCTATCCGTTCACGATGATTATGTTCATACTGTTTGAAACAAACGGAACTAGAAATGTCTTGTTTACTCACTCCTACTCGGTAATTCAGGTTGTTTATTTTGGCTTTTATTATCACTCGAAATGGTTATCCCTCTTGTGACAGACATACCTGGAACAATTCAAAAGTTATAGTGATTTATGACATACAGATCGTCTGTCAAAAAATTGTTTGGGCTACATGGATAGTTCTACAGAATTCTACAGCGAGCATACATCTTTGGAGCACAGTATATAATCTAGCTTTAGAATCTACTGAATTGATATCGAAACCAATGCCTTTGGACATAAGATGCTTGAGACCCTTTCAGAAAGTGAAGATCAACAAATAGGCAACTAATATTTCGAGAATTGGAAGTTCGTTGATGATATTGGTTTCTTTTAGGATAATTTTCAGATGAGTGGTGTTATAGGCTCACCCTGTAAACCTACTCCGCAGTTTTGTTTTGCAGTTATTACTCAGCTGATAGAGTGAATAATAATGATGAATCCTCATTGTGAAATTGGAAATTCTGATACAAATACCGAGAATTTTATTCTGTTCATTCTTTGTCATGGACACGAAGGGAGATATTTAATATTCCGAATATTTCATGATTTCCACAGATTCGATGGAGTACAAATATGAACGTTATCCTTATTACAACTCCTGCCAAATTAGACCAGAGATGTAATATTGAAATAATAACGGAATTCTCTATTCGCAACGTTGGAATTTAATAACGCTGAAATATTTGGCAGGTGAATCAGGGATTCGTTGGAAATATGTCCGATTCATGGTAATAACGAGAGTGAAAGCGGCGTTATGAAACATTCTTCGTACGAAATTCGGCTTCCTCTTCAATCACCTTGTCTGATTGTCTAAGGATCCTGGTGCCTATAATCTATCCGCTTGAAGCATTCCGCACTAGAACAAAAGGCGGGTTATTCGCTGAATCCGCTTTTTTTGCTACGCCTTTCCGCGAAACCGAAACAGAAAAACTAATCAGCTCCTTTGTAGATCTGCATTCTTTCCTACCGGCCGGGACGCCTGTACCTACAGGAATTTTTCAAGTCGTCGGACTTCTTTTGTATGGTTGTCGTTCGTGATTTTCGGCGATTATTTCTGTTGGGGATTTTTACGGAAAGAATGTGTTTTTTTTTGGTTCTACAGTTCTGTTTTCTACCTCTTTCAGTCACATTTAGCGTCTATTACAAAGACATTTAATTAATAATTAATCGATGAAAGAAACCACCTTCCATTTTACGCCTCAATCGATTGCATTATAAACGGACTGTATCATTTTCAGTCCAGTGCTAATTGAGTTGCAAGAAATTAACCAGTTTTAGAGACCAATGCGCAGGGCAAGGTCTGATCCTTATTTTTAGTAATCGAACTTGTCGCGTGAAAACAAAAACGACTTGTACGCAGATAAAAAGTATTTATATTTAACCAGGAGAAATCAAGCGCTCATTAGAAAAGCGTTCTTCGATGGGCTGTTGCAACGAGAAAGTCAATTTGCCTGTGACTACGGACATTTCTCTTTTAATTGCGACTGGAAAGGATGGCTGTGCGTTTTTTTTTCGATCACAAGTCAAAAATCGAGAATTTATCGCGTGTTTGTAGTTTTTTGAAATGGTTCGTTCAAATGAACTGATAAATGTAGAGTACCCCCAAATTTTGCAAGAAATTCGAATGACCAACTGCTTCTAATCGATTTCTAAGGACTTTTTGAACTTATAGCTACTAGAAATTGACAATAATTGAAATGGGCCGGCAATAAGTACATAAGGAGCAATACATGAAGGCAGTCAAATGAGCAAAACTGAAGAAACGAGAATCCTGTTGAACCAAATACGTTGTACCTATGATCATCGATTTAAAAAATCAGCGTGAGAAACTCCGCACGAACAAACACCGAAATAAAGGTCTGTTTGCCCGAAAACGTCGATAGGGAAAGGATGTTAGTCCTGGGTCAACGTACAAACATTCTAACGGGTCACTGTCCTATCGAGAAAAAACAGAAACGGAATATATTTTGGCATACAATACGTGCATGCCCACCTATTTGCACTTTTAAATCACCTTTTGGGAAGAAGAGAGCGTAATGATGAAGTTGGCAACGATTCCGAATTCTCAGAAATGTTTACGAGTTTTTTGGCCACCGAAAGTTCACAGCGATTACGGTGAACCGATCGATAATGAACTGTTTTACTGTTCCCATGTGGCCCCAGTCAGACATGTCGGGAAATTTGTTCTATTGACTAATACACAGCTCAAAAATTGAAGTGGATGATTGGCATACATATAATAGCTACAACATGTATAAGGGGAAATAAAAGTGTGCAGGTTAACTTGCCTGCAAAATAGAAACAGTGACAGCTTTATTGCGACAAGATAATAAAGATGGTATCTGATGGAGCTTAAAAAATGTGTTACAAACATTTATTCTCTTAAAAAAAATTGTCTCGAAATCCTTCTTGGAATATTATTTATAAAGGGACGCATTCAAATGTAAAATAGCTACTGTAATAAAATATTTTATTGAGGATACGAAATTAACCACTATCCATGAAATCGATCGAATTCAAACTTTTCCTGACCTATCTTATCGCCAGGTAAAATTTAGAAAACGCATTAAATCCAAATCGGATAGGTGTATATAAAGCCGTAATAAAACAACATGCTAGTTATCCACCGGATACGAGAAAAGGCTACAAAGTTGCCGTAAAATTGTTTCAATAAAGCCCAGGCTGTTAAGTTTTTACAGTGGCATTGACTTGGCATTTGATTAGTTATGGAGTTTTTGATCATTTTCATAACAATAACAGTCCATTGTTGGTGGAAATGACCTGTTCTGATTACATACAGTGTATACGACGATTAGATTGAGATTATAATTCAGTTCGTTATGCCACATTCTGGAAGTTTTTCGAAGTGTGGGGAAATTGAGGAGAATTTTAAATTTTGCATAATTAAAGGACATTGAACGTTACTGGATTTATAGGTTGAGTCCTGAAGAATTATGCATTAATTTAACAGTGGAAACACTCCTTTGTTCAGGATATTTTCCATGATTTGACATATTGGGCATCCACGTTGGTTACTTAGGTTACATTGTGATTTGTGAAGGCATTTAATAAAAAACGCTACTGGGTAACTACCATATATAATATTTTAGTCGATTAAGATGGAAATACAACGATTTCAGCCAAAACCTAGAATAATAGTTGTCGTTTAGCATCTGCAGAAGTGTCTGCTCTAGTAGCAAGAGTATGCAACAGCTTCTTACTGGATCTCTTACAGAGCATTATCGCTCCAGAAAGCACAAAAGATCTCAAAGTAGCAGTGTAACGCCCCCATTAAAATCTAGAGTGTAGCATGTTATTTCCGTAAGAATTTTAATCCGTTTAGTGTAGCCAGAAGCTAGGAAAAGCCTGGACAGTAAAGCCTTCCTTTATTTTTCGAAATTCTATGAAAATAATAATGATTGTTTGTTTTCGAAAGTTTATTGTTGAAAAAATTCAATGTTGTTGCTATAAATATCCTGTGATTTTCGTTATGAAACGTACAATGTTACTTCAGCCATCTACGCATAGACCTAGATGTAATTAGTTTCAACATCACCGCATATTAACCGTGAGAGAATGTTTTTATTGTAATACTTCTCACATCAACCATAAGCGTATACAACAAACATCGAGATAATAATGATATCAGTGAAAAAATCGGAATATCCAAATGAACACTCGATCCTGCTTTGTTAGCTGGCGGAGATAAGGTCGAAATTAAGCCAATTTTAATTTGAAGGTACCGTTAAAACGAGCCACTAGATCAGGCCTGTCCAAGTGGCCCTGCCTTCCGCTTCTATCCTTCTTGGCCGTTCTCTAAATGGAAATGACGATTTTATGTGTGTGTGGTCTTCAGGTTTGGCCAACCGAATGGAATCCTGCCAGTTCGTCGCTCAATTCGATTCTCTGGCGATAAAACTTGTTTGGCCCATATCCACCTATGCCTAAGCGTCGACTGAAATCGGTTCCGAATTTTGTCTGTGCACGGCGACTGCATGATGAAGGATGAAGCCGTTACTGGGTTTTATGCATTACTTGCAGTCGTATCACGAATTGAATGAGGAGGGAGGCAATTTTATTTTAGAATATCGAAGGAAAACCAGCAAACATCAGATGAACCACATAAGTGTCACCTGTGTGCGGAGCATAAGTGTCACCTATGTGACGATCGATCGATGATCAGAGGAAATTTACACCGCTCACAGAGCGGGAGCGTTTTACATCGAAGGGGGACACAAAACGGCGTATTCATTCTTTGTATGTCGTTATACACCTTTAGGAATTTTCAACTCCAAGTATTGACACAATTTGACCAAAGATTGACTGATTACTAACTCATTCTAAGATTTTCAGTTACTCAACCAAATGCTTCATCAATGATTCGCTGAAACCTTGTCCGACATTTGTGACATCCGGTTAAACTTCTTGCTGAAGTGGTGACTCTTTCAGGAAGATAGATAAAACTCCTGTCGTAACCGTTATATTTCTAATAAATTCGTATATATCTAAAAATTGCACATTCCAACTCGATTATTCTTAGGTTTTTGGCTTGAGTCATGTGACGAGTATAACAATAAAAATTTTAGTACAAGTTTGAGATAACTTTCATTTTTTATTATAACAAAACAATAAAAATATGAGTAACTCTTCTAAAGTTCTCTTTCATCTTCTTTTTCATGACGTCAAATTTGGAAATCCTTTTCTTCACAAAATTTCGAAATCTTCCATGAAAATCTGAGACTTTTCTTCAAGGTCGCCATTTCTTCTGCTTCGAGTTTTTCTTTATGAAACAATTTTTTTAGGGTCGTGCCGTTTTGGTAATTTTGAAAAAATTTCGGAATTTTCTTGCAGGGCTCCAATTAATATCCATTCTGTTCTTCTGAAAAAATTTCTTGCCAAGCTCCGCTACCCACCTTGTGGTATAAAAATCCGGAAAGAAAGAAACGTCAAAGTTTTCTTCGAAGGTTGGTGAAACGTTCAAATACTGAGCACTATGTTCGAGCATTATAAAGTTGGACACACTCTGTGAAGTATCCAATCAAACATCTATCAACTGAAGACACAGTTAACTTTACCGGTTATAACACACTTAAGTAATCCAAAGGAGAACACTGCTTCGACACATGGCCGCACGAAGCATCGCTATTACGCACCAGTCGATCATTCAACAACACTGGAAAGTTTAACAGTAATATCATAACTAGTTTCATTTTTATTCCACGACACGGTAATGTTATTGTCACTCGACGGCTATGTTCACGCACGGTTCTGCAGAACGTAGGCGACTAGCTCCAGCCAGAGAGGAAAAGTCGGCTTCCACCACCGGGTCCTGCTGCGAGTGCGTCTACAACCTTCCTCTGCGGATGCCGGCGACTCAATGGCAACAGCAACGTCTACGTAGTGCGCGAGGATTTCAATTTGGGTTAGTAGGTCGCTATGACGCCTTCCTTCGATGTTTGCCGAGTATCGCAGCACCAGACCAACGCTTTTCATCAAAACGGCAAGGCTATCTCAAAAATAAATTTTTTCCACTCGCACTGACCTTCCTGCCGGTCGATTTTGCAGAATGTCGCGAAAATATGGCGAATTTCGACGGCACAGACCTTGCTTCCTCGTTTGGTCGGACGAACGTTAGCAGAGCGAGAGTGGGGAGAGCGAGGATCCTTCTGAACTGTTGCCCAACACACTCGGCGGAATTGGAGAAGGAAATCTTGTTGAATCATGAAGATTACGAAAGTTTCACGTCATGTTTTCTCTAATTGCCCTTCGTGTTATGTGATGGTTTTCATAAACATTCACGTGATGGTCTTCGTGAAGGTCTTGACCAACTCCATGCTGGAAATCCCGTTCTATCATGTGACTAATCACTGCTTGGATCAAGAACTTCACTTGGGACTGAAAGCGGCCACCCTCACATGGTGAAATATGTTCTCCATAACTAGAAAACCGCCTCATTTCCTGGAAACCTTATTTTGGAAGGTTTGGACCACCTAACCAAGGAAATACCTAATTGTTCTGCAAGCTTCTAATATTTTCTCCTTAGGAAGAGTTGGGTATGACCTGGCTACAGCTGGCATCACCTCCTTCAAGAGACTACAGAATCTTTCACGTTGGTATCAGAATATACTACCCAGAATAGCTCCTGTACATGGTTATTCTAATGACTGCAGATCATTATGAGTTATGACAGGGTAGCCAATCAATTGTGCTACTCTGTTTTGAATCGAGACGGTTTGCAGAGAGTGTTTTGGTGACGAATTCCAAAGACCAGAACAACATTCGTGTACTAAACTGACTTGGAGGTGCTAGTCCATAACTAGGTTTGGTACCTGGAACTTGGTCTTACAGTTGTTTGCTTGTGGTGGACGTTGCGATTACACTCAAATCTCACATGTCTTTCACTGATGAAGGAAGACATCAAGAGCTATTCGATGGGCCAAAAACTACCAAGAACACTATTAGAAATCAAGCTTAATCTGAGGGCCTTCCCTGAGATGTAGCCTTCTCAGATTGGGAAGACAGGCAGGAAGAAAGGTCGATATGCTTTTGGATTATTGCTTCAGTAGTTTTGGAGCTATTGAGTATGATGTTGAATTCGTTGTAGTCGAACTTGCATTCACCAACTTCATTTTTGAATACGTTAACTGATTCCTCATCATTGTTGAACCTGCTTCATTCACACTTCTATGTGTTGAAGCCACTTGTCGATTGTCTCTCGTAAAGATGTTGAATATAGGCATAGGCATGCCCCCCCCCCCCCCAACAAATTCGAAATGAAATCGTGAGTAGAAACTAACCAAAGAGGTTCATTAATTTCGAAAAATTAGTTTGCACTGATTTTCCACTTCTATAGCTTTACTTTAGCGCTCGGAAAATTTCAATCAGGTTGAAAATCCCCAGATAGAAGTCAGACCTAAGTTCTGCTAGAGGTACCAAATGCTAATTGCTTCAAACCCCATCTGAAAACGCACAGATGCACCGAACAAAATAAATAATCGAAAAGAATAAGACAAATTAAAAACCAACAGGCAAACTGCTTTACCCGAAGACGAGTCTTCTGAATTCATTGGCATGAATTAACAACAAGCATCGCCAAATTTGGCAGTAGGCATTCCTAATTAGTGTCAACCTATCTCAAAAAGAAACCGAGTATCAGCCTCAGTTCTGGTACTTCTCGTTACTAAATTATTAATGGTCCCTGTTACACGGGAAATTTGCAGGCTACGCCGACTAAGATAACTCCGAAATTAATTACTCTGGAATTGTGGGACGAATTCAAAACAGGCGTTTAGATTGTATAAACATATATCTGGAAAGTTTGTTGGACTAAACACATAAGGAACGAGAAGGTTTTCGCAGATTGGACACGGATTTTGAAACTGCTATAGTAGTTTTCTTCAAGAAGTTCATTTATACGTATATTTTTATGTGTTATACGTTTAAACACAAAACATAAAGATTAATTTAGTTGTGATCCCTATTAAGTAAGTTCATAATTGGGTATACTGAAACAAAAACGTGTAACAATATTTAGGTCGATTATAGATAACCCCACATTTGGGAATATTCCGCAATATGCTTCCTCTTCTCGAAGTTGCCAGATTCAATCCTGTACAAATTTAAACAGTTTAGAGGATCAGTTATTCGTTATATAATATGACTTTCTACTTGAATTAATTCAATGCCATCAATATCCTCACTGATAAAGTAATGTAAGTCAGTAGTTGCAATGTTAACGTGCCAATGTCATCGAGCCAATTAGGAAAGGGGCCCTGATTATAGTGGGCCGTCGTAATAGAATAGAACCACTAATTGGGAGACGGCATACCATCTCAGAAATCACCATATGAATAGATTGAATCAGCATCTAGGATGAGCATTTTTATTACGAGCTGTATATACAATTTTTTTGATCGGAGCGTCAGTATGCTATCGCCTTTAGACGACTTGTGGAGAGACTCATTTGTATGAACGTGAATGATGAAATTTGCTGCACGTGGTTAGTAGAACTTAAAACTAAGAAACTAGAGAACCAGAGTTTAACCTACTTACAAGAGTCGGGTTTGAAAAATGTCATTTCCGAGATGAAAATCTAAACGAACGGAGATAGGCTTTCGAAATTGCTTGCAATAGATTCAGCGTGTTCGAAAACCTATATTTTCATACCGAACTTCTCAATATCTGACACTGTTCAGGAGAAAATAATTTTTTTTGTTTTTCCAGTTTTCATTTTCGAGTTGACTTCGAAGAGCTCTCTGGAGTGCAATTCTCTATGGAATCATCAACTGTTTGATTTTCTAGAATCTTCAAAACGAATTCTATGCACTCCATATCCTAAGACAGTAATAGGACATCCTGATTTTCAGACAGAGTATCAAATAGGTCATTTCAGGGGGGTCTAACCCCTTGCTCATTTTTGACCCAAAAAATCGAGATTTTCGAAATCGAGTTTTTGTGCTAGGGTGGAAGCCTAGGCAACGCTGATTATATAATTGAAAATCCCAATTGGATCTGTCGAATATAACGGGAGATATCGCAGATTGAAAATTGGCAATTTTCGAAAAATGCCATTTCCAAGATGAAAATCTAAACGAACGGAGATAGGTTCTCGAAATTGCTTGCAATAGATTCAGCGTGTTCGAAAACCTATATTTTCATACCAAACTTCTCAATATCTGACACTGTTCAGGAGAAAATAATTTTTTTTGTTTTTCCACTTTTCATTTTCGAGTTGACTTCGAAGAGCTCTCTGGAGTGCAATTCTCTATGGAATCATCAACTGTTTGGTTTTCTAGAATCTTCAAAACGAATTCTATGCACTCCATATCCTAAGACAGTAATAGAACTTCCTGATTTTTAGGCAGAGTAGCAAATAGGTGATTTTAGGGGGGTCTAACCCCTTGCTCATTTTTGACCCAAAAAATCGAGATTTTCGAAATCGAGTTTTTGTGCTAGGGTGGAAGCCTAGGCAACGCTGATTATATAACTGAAAATCCCAATTGGATCTGTCGAATATAACGGGAGATATCGCAGATTGAAAATTGGCAATTTTCGAAAAATGCCATTTCCAAGATGAAAATCTAAACGAACGGAGATAGGTTCTCGAAATTGCTCGCAATAGATTCAGCGTGTTCGAAAACCTATATTTCCATACCAAACTTCTCAATATCTGACACTGTTCAGGAGAAAATATTTTTTTTTGTTTTTCCACTTTTCATTTTCGAGTTGACTTCGAAGAGCTCTCTGGAGTGCAATTCTCTATTGAATCATCAACTGTTTGGTTTTCTAGAATCTTTGAAACGAATTCTATGCACTCCATATCCTAAGACAGTAATAGAACTTCCTGATTTTTAGGCAGAGTAGCAAATAGGTGATTTTAGGGGGGTCTAACCCCTTGCTCATTTTTGACCCAAAAAATCGAGATTTTCGGAATCGAGTTTTTGTGCTAGGGTGGAAGCCTAGGCAACGCTGATTATATAACTGAAAATCCCAATTGGATCTGTCGAATATAACGGGAGATATCGCAGATTGAAAATTGGCCATTTTTGAAAAATGCCATTTCCAAGATGAAAATCTAAACGAACGGAGAAAGGTTCTCGAAATTGCTTGCAATAGCTTCAGCGTGTTCGAAAACCTATATTTCCATACCAAACTTCTCAATATCTGTCACTGTTCAGGAGAAAATAATTTTTTTTGTTTTTCCACTTTTCATTTTCGAGTTGACTTCGAAGAGCTCTCTGGAGTGCAATTCTCTATTGAATCATCAACTGTTTAGTTTTCTAGAATCTTCAAAACGAATTCTATGCACTCCATATCCTAAGACAGTAATAGAACTTCCTGATTTTTAGGCAGAGTAGCAAATAGGTGATTTTAGGGGGGTCTAACCCCTTGCTCATTTTTGACCCAAAAAATCGAGATTTTCGAAATCGAGTTTTTGTGCTAGGGTGGAAGCCTAGGCAACGCTGATGATATAACTGAAAATCCCAATTGGATCTGTCGAATATAACGGGAGATATCGCAGATTGAAAATTGGCAATTTTTGAAAAATGCCATTTCCAAGATGAAAATCTAAACGAACGGAGATAGGTTCTCGAAATTGCTTGCAATAGATTCAGCGTGTTCGAAAACCTATATTTCCATACCAAACTTCTCAATATCTGTCACTGTTCAGGAGAAAATAATTTTTTTTGTTTTTCCACTTTTCATTTTCGAGTTGACTTCGAAGAGCTCTCTGGAGTGCAATTCTCTATTGAATCATCAACTGTTTAGTTTTCTAGAATCTTCAAAACGAATTCTATGCACTCCATATCCTAAGACAGTAATAGAACTTCCTGATTTTTAGGCAGAGTAGCAAATAGGTGATTTTAGGGGGGTCTAACCCCTTGCTCATTTTTGACCCAAAAAATCGAGATTTTCGAAATCGAGTTTTTGTGCTAGGGTGGAAGCCTAGGCAACGCTGATGATATAACTGAAAATCCCAATTGGATCTGTCGAATATAACGGGAGATATCGCAGATTGAAAATTGGCAATTTTTGAAAAATGCCATTTCCAAGATGAAAATCTAAACGAACGGAGATAGATTCTCGAAATTGCTTGCAATAGATTCAGCGTGTTCGAAAACCTATATTTCCATACCAAACTTCTCAATATCTGACACTGTTCAGGAGAAAATAATTTTTTTTGTTTTTCCACTTTTCATTTTCGAGTTGACTTCGAAGAGCTCTCTGGAGTGCAATTCTCTATTGAATCATCAACTGTTTGGTTTTCTAGAATCTTCAAAACGAATTCTATGCACTCCATATCCTAAGACAGTAATAGAACTTCCTGATTTTTAGGCAGAGTAGCAAATAGGTCATTTAAGGGGGGTCTAACCCCTTGCTCATTTTTGACCCGAAAAATCGAGATTTTCGAAATCGAGTTTTTGTGCTAGGGTGGAAGCCGAGGCAACGCTGATTATATAACTGAAAATCCCAATTGGATCTGTCGAATATAACGGGAGATATCGCAGATTGAAAATTGGCAATTTTTGAAAAATGCCATTTCCAAGATGAAAATCTAAACGAACGGAGAAAGGTTCTCGAAATTGCTCGCAATAGATTCAGCGTGTTCGAAAACCTATATTTCCATACCAAACTTCTCAATATCTGACACTGTTCAGGAGAAAATAATTTTTTTTGTTTTTCCACTTTTCATTTTCGAGTTGACTTCGAAGAGCTCTCTGGAGTGCAATTCTCTATTGAATCATCAACTATTTGGTTTTCTAGAATCTTCAAAACCAATTATCTGCACTCCATATCCTAAGACAGTAATAGGACATCCTGATTTTCAGACAGAGTATCAAATAGGTGATTTTAGGGGGTTCTGACCCCTTGCTCATTTTTGACCCAAAAAATCGAGATTTTCGAAATCGAGTTTTTGTGCTAGGATGGAAGCCTAGGCAACGCTGATTATATAACTGAAAATCCCAATTGGATCTGTCGAATATAACGGGAGATATCGCAGATTGAAAATTGGCAATTTTTGAAAAATGCCATTTCCGAGATGAAAATCTAAACGAACGGAGATAGGTTCTCGAAATTGCTTGCAATAGATTCAGCGTGTTCGAAAACCTATATTTCCATACCAAACTTCTCAATATCTGACACTGTTCAGGAGAAAATAATTTTTTTTGTTTTTCTACTTTTCATTTTCGAGTTGACTTCGAAGAGCTCTCTGGAGTGCAATTCTCTATTGAATCATCAACTATTTGGTTTTCTAGAATCTTCAAAACCAATTATCTGCACTCCATATCCTAAGACAGTAATAGGACATCCTGATTTTCAGACAGAGTATCAAATAGGTGATTTTAGGGGGTTCTGACCCCTTGCTCATTTTTGACCCAAAAAATCGAGATTTTCGAAATCGAGTTTTTGTGCTAGGGTGGAAGCCTAGGCAACGCTGATTATATAACTGAAAATCCCAATTGGATCTGTCGAATATAACGGGAGATATCGCAGATTGAAAATTGGCAATTTTTGAAAAATGCCATTTCCAAGATGAAAATCTAAACGAACGGAGAAAGGTTCTCGAAATTGCTCGCAATAGATTCAGCGTGTTCGAAAACCTATATTTCCATACCAAACTTCTCAATATCTGACACTGTTCAGGAGAAAATAATTTTTTTTGTTTTTCCACTTTTCATTTTCGAGTTGACTTCGAAGAGCTCTCTGGAGTGCAATTCTCTATTGAATCATCAACTGTTTGGTTTTCTAGAATCTTCAAAACGAATTCTATGCACTCCATATCCTAAGACAGTAATAGAACTTCCTGATTTTTAGGCAGAGTAGCAAATAGGTGATTTTAGGGGGGTCTAACCCCTTGCTCATTTTTGACCCAAAAAATCGAGATTTTCGAAATCGAGTTTTTGTGCTAGGGTGGAAGCTTAGGCAAAGCTGATTATATAACTGAAAATCCCAATTGGATCTGTCGAATATAACGGGAGATATCGCAGATTGAAAATTGGCAATTTTTGAAAAATGCCTTTTCCAAGATGAAAATCTAAACGAATGGAGATAGGTTCTCGAAATTGCTTGCAATAGATTCAGCGTGTTCGAAAACCTATATTTCCATACCAAACTTCTCAATATCTGACACTGTTCAGGAGAAAATATTTTTTTTTGTTTTTCCACTTTTCATTTTCGAGTTGACTTCGAAGAGCTCTCTGGAGTGCAATTCTCTATTGAATCATCAACTGTTTGGTTTTTTAGAATCTTCAAAACGAATTCTATGCACTCCATATCCTAAGAGAGTAATAGAACTTCCTGATTTTTAGCCAGAGTAGCAAATAGGTGATTTTAGGGGGGTCTAACCCCTTGCTCATTTTTGACCCAAAAAATCGAGATTTTCGAAATCGAGTTTTTGTGCTAGGGTGGAAGCCTAGGCAAAGCTGATTATATAACTGAAAATCCCAATTGGATCTGTCGAATATAACGGGAGATATCGCAGATTGAAAATTGGCAATTTTTGAAAAATGCCATTTCCAAGATGAAAATCGAAACGAACGGAGATAGGTTCTCGAAATTGCTTGCAATAGATTCAGCGTGTTCGAAAACCTATATTTCCATACCAAACTTCTCAATATCTGACACTGTTCAGGAGAAAATAATTTTTTTTGTTTTTCCACTTTTCATTTTCGAGTTGACTTCGAAGAGCTCTCTGGAGTGCAATTCTCTATTGAATCATCAACTGTTTGGTTTTCTAGAATCTTTAAAACCAATTATATGCACTCCATATCCTAAGACAGTAATAGGACATCCTGATTTTCAGACAGAGTATCAAATAGGTCATTTCAGGGGGGTCTAACCCCTTGCTCATTTTTGACCCAAAAAATCGAGATTTTCGAAATCGAGTTTTTGTGCTAGGGTGGAAGCCTAGGCAACGCTGATTATATAATTGAAAATCCCAATTGGATCTGTCGAATATAACGGGAGATATCGCAGATTGAAAATTGGCAATTTTCGAAAAATGCCATTTCCAAGATGAAAATCTAAACGAACGGAGATAGGTTCTCGAAATTGCTTGCAATAGATTCAGCGTGTTCGAAAACCTATATTTTCATACCAAACTTCTCAATATCTGACACTGTTCAGGAGAAAATAATTTTTTTTGTTTTTCCACTTTTCATTTTCGAGTTGACTTCGAAGAGCTCTCTGGAGTGCAATTCTCTATGGAATCATCAACTGTTTGGTTTTCTAGAATCTTCAAAACGAATTCTATGCACTCCATATCCTAAGACAGTAATAAAACTTCCTGATTTTTAGGCAGAGTAGCAAATAGGTGATTTTAGGGGGGTCTAACCCCTTGCTCATTTTTGACCCAAAAAATCGAGATTTTCGAAATCGAGTTTTTGTGCTAGGGTGGAAGCCTAGGCAACGCTGATTATATAACTGAAAATCCCAATTGGATCTGTCGAATATAACGGGAGATATCGCAGATTGAAAATTGGCAATTTTCGAAAAATGCCATTTCCAAGATGAAAATCTAAACGAACGGAGATAGGTTCTCGAAATTGCTCGCAATAGATTCAGCGTGTTCGAAAACCTATATTTCCATACCAAACTTCTCAATATCTGACACTGTTCAGGAGAAAATATTTTTTTTTGTTTTTCCACTTTTCATTTTCGAGTTGACTTCGAAGAGCTCTCTGGAGTGCAATTCTCTATTGAATCATCAACTGTTTGGTTTTCTAGAATCTTTGAAACGAATTCTATGCACTCCATATCCTAAGACAGTAATAGAACTTCCTGATTTTTAGGCAGAGTAGCAAATAGGTGATTTTAGGGGCGTCTAACCCCTTGCTCATTTTTGACCCAAAAAATCGAGATTTTCGGAATCGAGTTTTTGTGCTAGGGTGGAAGCCTAGGCAACGCTGATTATATAACTGAAAATCCCAATTGGATCTGTCGAATATAACGGGAGATATCGCAGATTGAAAATTGGCCATTTTTGAAAAATGCCATTTCCAAGATGAAAATCTAAACGAACGGAGAAAGGTTCTCGAAATTGCTTGCAATAGCTTCAGCGTGTTCGAAAACCTATATTTCCATACCAAACTTCTCAATATCTGTCACTGTTCAGGAGAAAATAATTTTTTTTGTTTTTCCACTTTTCATTTTCGAGTTGACTTCGAAGAGCTCTCTGGAGTGCAATTCTCTATTGAATCATCAACTGTTTAGTTTTCTAGAATCTTCAAAACGAATTCTATGCACTCCATATCCTAAGACAGTAATAGAACTTCCTGATTTTTAGGCAGAGTAGCAAATAGGTGATTTTAGGGGGGTCTAACCCCTTGCTCATTTTTGACCCAAAAAATCGAGATTTTCGGAATCGAGTTTTTGTGCTAGGGTGGAAGCCTAGGCAACGCTGATTATATAACTGAAAATCCCAATTGGATCTGTCGAATATAACGGGAGATATCGCAGATTGAAAATTGGCAATTTTCGAAAAATGCCATTTCCAAGATGAAAATCTAAACGAACGGAGATAGGTTCTCGAAATTGCTCGCAATAGATTCAGCGTGTTCGAAAACCTATATTTCCATACCAAACTTCTCAATATCTGACACTGTTCAGGAGAAAATATTTTTTTTTGTTTTTCCACTTTTCATTTTCGAGTTGACTTCGAAGAGCTCTCTGGAGTGCAATTCTCTATTGAATCATCAACTGTTTGGTTTTCTAGAATCTTTGAAACGAATTCTATGCACTCCATATCCTAAGATAGTAATAGAACTTCCTGATTTTTAGGCAGAGTAGCAAATAGGTGATTTTAGGGGGGTCTAACCCCTTGCTCATTTTTGACCCAAAAAATCGAGATTTTCGGAATCGAGTTTTTGTGCTAGGGTGGAAGCCTAGGCAAAGCTGATTATATAACTGAAAATCCCAATTGGATCTGTCGAATATAACGGGAGATATCGCAGATTGAAAATTGGCAATTTTTGAAAAATGCCATTTCCAAGATGAAAATCGAAACGAACGGAGATAGGTTCTCGAAATTGCTTGCAATAGATTCAGCGTGTTCGAAAACCTATATTTCCATACCAAACTTCTCAATATCTGACACTGTTCAGGAGAAAATAATTTTTTTTGTTTTTCCACTTTTCATTTTCGAGTTGACTTCGAAGAGCTCTCTGGAGTGCAATTCTCTATTGAATCATCAACTGTTTGGTTTTCTAGAATCTTTAAAACCAATTATATGCACTCCATATCCTAAGACAGTAATAGGACATCCTGATTTTCAGACAGAGTATCAAATAGGTCATTTCAGGGGGTTCTAACCCCTTGCTCATTTTTGACCCAAAAAATCGAGATTTTCGAAATCGAGTTTTTGTGCTAGGGTGGAATCCTAGGCAACGCTGATTATATAACTGAAAATCCCAATTGGATCTGTCGAATATAACGGGAGATATCGCAGATTGAAAATTGGCAATTTTTGAAAAATGCCATTTCCAAGATGAAAATCTAAACGAACGGAGATAGGTTCTCGAAATTGCTTGCAATAGATTCAGCGTGTTCGAAAACCTATATTTCCATACCAAACTCCTCAATATCTGACACTGTTCAGGAGAAAATAATTTTTTTTTGTTTTTCCACTTTTTATTTTCGAGTTGACTTCGAAGAGCTCTCTGGAGTGCAATTCTCTATTGAATCATCAACTGTTTGGTTTTCTAGAATCTTCAAAACGAATTCTATGCACTCCATATCCTAAGACAGTAATAGAACTTCCTGATTTTTAGGCAGAGTAGCAAATAGGTGATTTTAGAGGGGTCTAACCCCTTGCTCATTTTTGACCCAAAAAATCGAGATTTTCGAAATCGAGTTTTTGTGCTAGGGTGGAAGCCTAGGCAAAGCTGATTATATAACTGAAAATCCCAATTGGATCTGTCGAATATAACGGGAGATATCGCAGATTGAAAATTGGCAATTTTTGAAAAATGCCATTTCCAAGATGAAAATCGAAACGAACGGAGATAGGTTCTCGAAATTGCTTGCAATAGATTCAGCGTGTTCGAAAACCTATATTTCCATACCAAACTTCTCAATATCTGACACTGTTCAGGAGAAAATAATTTTTTTTGTTTTTCCACTTTTCATTTTCGAGTTGACTTCGAAGAGCTCTCTGGAGTGCAATTCTCTATTGAATCATCAACTGTTTGGTTTTCTAGAATCTTTAAAACCAATTATCTGCACTCCATATCCTAAGACAGTAATAGGACATCCTGATTTTCAGACAGAGTATCAAATAGGTCATTTCAGGGGGGTCTAACCCCTTGCTCATTTTTGACCCAAAAAATCGAGATTTTCGAAATCGAGTTTTTGTGCTAGGGTGGAAGCCTAGGCAACGCTGATTATATAATTGAAAATCCCAATTGGATCTGTCGAATATAACGGGAGATATCGCAGATTGAAAATTGGCAATTTTTGAAAAATGCCATTTCCAAGATGAAAATCTAAAGGAACGGAGATAGGTTCTCGAAATTGCTTGCAATAGATTCAGCGTGTTTGAAAACAAATATTTCCATACCAAATGTCCGAATATTTGGCACTGTATTTAAGTGATTCCATCTTTTTGGAATTATTTCGATAGTCACCGTTCAAGTAGTTTTTCTTTCAAGAAAAATAACCGTAGATGGAAATGTGATACATATTCTGAAAGAGCAAGTCTTCTTGTTGAAAATCTGAAAATTTTATCGAGCTCGATGAAGCCGTTCGGTCTTGACGATCATTTGAGTGATTCCATTTTTTTGGAAATTTTTCGATAGTCACCGTTAGAGTAGTTTTTCTCTCAATAAAAATAACCGTTGATGGAAATGTGATACATATTCTGAAATAGCAACTCTTCTAGTTAAAAATCTGAAAATTTTATCGAGCTCGATGAAGCCGTTCGGTTTTGACGATTATTTAAGTGATTCAATATTTTTCGATAGTCACCGTTAGAATAGTTTCTATCTCAATAAAAATAACCGCAGATGGAAATGGAAAAATTGGGTACTTTGGCTGAACACATCTCTGTTTAAAAGATCCACAGATGAGTAGTGTCACAGATTTAGCTAGTTATTCTGAAGGTAATTTTATTCCTCCAGGGGGTAGCACATCTCATTATGAAAACTTGAAACGGCTATAATTTTTTCCAGTGCCAAATCTAAAAAAATGGTAAAGGAAAAAGTGTTTCTTTCGATCTCAAGAATCTACTGTTGAAATATTTGTACGAGCAAAAGACTCACGAATAAGTTACGACAAAAGCAACGGTATGACAAATGATAAAGAGTGACAAGTTTCAATTGGTCGGGACAGCCTGTATACAATCGTAAAGTCTTGCTTTACAGCGGGACCTTGATCCGTGGGGCAATCATCCATGTTATTAATGCAAATCGAACAACATATTTCTCCATCTGCAATCAAAATCGGCTCAGAGGTATTACCGCAAATACAGTTCCAATCCGATCAGGTGGGAAATGTTGATGATTCAGATCCGCGATTTCCAAAGCAATTAGAAATCCGCGCGGCCGACCAAACAGAGTCGAACGCGTGTCAGTAGTACCAATGTTATTGTGTCAAGGCTCGGTCGGGGATCCTCGATGCAATTTTCGAGCGACTGATAGGGGAAAGACAAGGTTCTAGATAGTTGTTTATCGCCGATGACGGAAAATATGAGGGTGAGCACTCATGTGTGCGGAACGTCGACGAAGCGCCGCGCGTCCATCGTTTGAAATATGTGCCAAGATGGCGACTAGACGTGAGAATGTGGGTCTGGGAGATCTGGAGGCCGTCTCTGATCCCATTAAGAGCCGTTTTGCATATGTCACATCGGAAGGAGCTATATTAACACATAGTATTATTACTGAAAAGGGGATGTATAAGGGAGGATATGATTTATATCCTTGGGAACATGTTCGAACTGGCAAGAACTAAAGGTCCCTCTGTACCACGTTGTGACACAGAGATGAATTGGTGTTGAATTGTTGGGAAAGGAAGAATTGGCTGCTGAATATTTCTATGTTCGATTGCCCATGACAGAGTTGGCTATTTTCCTAGATTTCAAAACATATGTCATTGAAATCCTTATGACTCAAATATGCCGCAAAATATTTTTTTGCCTACATTCACTTACGAAAATTCGGAGTTCAGAAGTGCTCTCACAATCCGAAAACGCCCAGCGAGTCAATAATGGTCATAAAAGTTTCTGATCACCATAGACTTAATAAATATTAAGTTTGGAGATCACATTTCACAAGGAAAACAAACGACAGAAAATGTCATCGGTTTTAAGAATAGATACAGATTACAGATGAAATTTTTCATGATGTGTGGATACAGAATTTTATAATCTTCTTGGTCGATTCCACTGTTGTCGAATTAACAAATACTAATACTTTCCAAGAGACTGACAATATTCACAGCGGTCCTTTGAAAATGCAAAAAAAAAACGTTACTTGTACATACTCGAGCGTGTCAGATTTTCATTTCATTCTCGGTGTTGCAGAAGTATTGACCCATTAATCTGACACTTATCAGGGGGGTTTTCTTAAGCTGACAGTTTGAAGTTGATAACAATGCTTTTTTTTCAAATATCTCCCTTCCTGTACCTCTAATCTTTTCTGTAATCATTATGAAAGTTGTAGATAATAAAATTCTATACAACTTTTGTCTGAAGCAATTTTTCATACCCTAAACCGTTTTCGAGCTAGAGGGCGATAAGTGTGAGGAGCTAAGACGCACATGCACACCCAGTGTACATTCATCGCCATACATCTCAAAAACGTTCCAACGTAAAAAAAATTGCTTCGGTCAACATTTGTGAAGAATGTTATGCTCTACAACTTTTATAATGAATGCGAAAACAATTTAAAGCCCAGGAGAGGAGATAATTCAAAAAAACTGATTTTTGTGACCTTTAAGGCCAATTTTTATTGTTTCGGCTTGCTGAAACTGCCAGATTATGTTTTTTCCGTTATTCTTGAACCATCAGCTTCAAAATAAGATAAAGGCCACCACCCTCGAGAATATAGATACACGTGACGCTTTTTCTGAAACTTTGGCGCCCTCCCACACATTTTCGTCAAGCCTAAATTGCCAGACTAAGAGAATATATACTTTTTAACGTGTAATTAACCACATATATCTTAATCTGACAAGCTCGAATATGTACAATGATCGTTTTTTTACTATTCTGACAGGCTGTCCTAGACTGGTCTAATTCTTGGTAGAGGTATTGTACAGGGACCAAGGTATCTCCCCTTATATTAATCCTATTAATTTCCCTCTTGGGTTCCCCAACTATTACAGGCTCACCAATAATTCTCGATGCTCGACAAATTCTAACACAACGGTAATTTCTTTCGATTTAATTCGGTCGTTTCCCTGAGCGAACCATATAAAGATCACGGTTGCATGCAGAATCTCACTAACACTTCGTTAGTAACTAGCGTTCGCCATGAAATCGAATTGCCACCATATCTGGAAAGAGGAAGATGCGATATGACGACATGTGCACATTATCGCTCGCAAGAACTGACGACTGGAAATTCTCTGGAAATAACACCGTATTCCGTATGCCGGGACATGTTTTCGCCGACTAAGCCGCCTGGATTCGGGTCAATTCTTCCACAAATTGTCTCGCCGAAGCTGCAACACGTTCCGGCATTCAGGGGGTCTTATAAACTGTTTGCGGATCGCGAATTGCCCGAATAAGTTGTAATGCGCTCCGCGGAAATGTAGGCCAATATATAAAAGCGAGATCAACATGAAAATAATCGGATATTGCCGTGAAAATGCCGCTCGCCAACGGCTTATTTGCATGTTCTGCCAATGTTCACTCGACATTCGAATCGGCAGAACCATTCATTTGCCCGCGACGCCTCCATTGTACGTGCCGGTATGATGTCACGTTTTCCCATGTTTTTTTTTGTCGCAATAGCCCATTCGCTCCAGTTTATGTTTCGTTGTATAATTGAGCGGCGAATTCATGTTCCAGAAGCGTTGGAAAACCGAATGAAAACGCGATCAATGAAAATATTCGATATTTTCGACGTTCGAGGTGAAGCAGAATTATTCAGAATACGATTGTCCTCAATAGATATCAGGTGACACAATTCCTTCTTTTTTAGGTGATGATCTCAGATGAGATTAGAAGAGAAATACTTTTTAGTTTTGTATTTGTGGCTTGTGATCGGTTATTTCCGGTTTAGCTCACTCAGTGGTCAAAAGGATATTGACGCTTCACAATAGTTATTATTTATTTTCAAGGTACTCATAACGATGGTACTGTAGCTTCTAGTGCACCATCTGTAGACTTTTTTGGGTGATTACTAATCACCCAAAAAAGTCTACAGATGGTGCACTAGAAGCTACAGTACCTGATTACAAAGTGTCACCTATCTTTTGCCTGAATTTCCAATCCTATCAAGAAGATTTGCCGAGGATGCTGCATCAAAATGGATACTAGAAGATGATTTTTGTTGAATATGTCTGATTATGTTTTCACTAAACACCATTTGCATCAGGTTTTAGGTTTCTGCTTTGATGGGAAAGAATGTGCGACTAAAATTCCTCAAATACAGGGTGTTTTCAAAGGTGAGGCTTTTTTTTCGACAGAAGATAGAACTCATCAAAATAAGTCGTTTAACCAAAAATTGTCTATATAAAATATCTGAGATGGCTGAGATACAACCCCTAGAATTTCGACAAAATTTCATTGAATTTCAAGTACGGGACTGTGGAAGGCGACTCCGGCATCGCAAAAACGAAACAAAACATAAACATATGGCTGGACAATGAATGGTTCAGTACCAAGTTCATCGGATTAGATGCATCAGGTCACTTCTGAGAGAATCATAACTGTTGTATCGTGCAATTTAGGGTGAAAAAAAAATGTAGAAAATCGAGGCAGTTTCTTGAAAGTGCTTAGTTAGTTATGTTGAAAAAGTGCTATGATGTTACTCCATTTCATCCCATTTTTACGACGATTGTTGGAATGTTCGAACAAGAAGATTGTGATGCCCATTGTGAAAAAATTCGTGAATAATTTAGACGAATTTAATTGGTGAGATTTTGAAGAATTATTCTATTTTTTTACTCTTATGTTCAGTTGGTATCGAAACGGGCCATTTCATAAAATCGTGTAAGTTACTAAAAAATAATGAGAACAATTCGGCAATCCTAAGTTTTTTCATTACCACTTAAATATCGAACGAGCCAATATCCTAAACGAAACTACATGGTCGAATCAGGAGATACGTTGTTTCCCACTGCTTTGCGATAATCCATCTAACCAACGGTCTAGGGTCGTATTAGGATCTATTTCAGTAACGGTTTTCAATTTTTCTTTCAACTTTGTCATTTTGAAAGTTTTGTATAGGTGATTTTTGGTGAAACGATTTATTTCGAATAGTTCTACCTTCTCTTGAAAAAAAAAACCTCACCTTCAAATACACCCTGTAAAAGGGGAACTTTATGATGATAAAGCTCCAACTGATGAATAGTGTAGGGAAATCTTTCGATGTTTCAAGAATGGTGATTTCAGCATTAAAGATATAGGCATCTCCTTGGACAAAACTCGAAGGCAAAGAATTGAGGCATCACTTGAAGCATTTAAAAAGTCAAAACCAAGGGGCTCTCATTTTGTGTGACCATAAGAAAACCAAACGAAATAATTTGTACATCGAAGAAACATCAGTCTTTCCCAATTTCTTGCCTCCACTACCGTTTGCACTATTTCTAAAAAAAAAACCTCTTGCGGCTAACCTGCGGTATCGTGCTTCATTCTGATCGCTTCACTGACGACACAGCCACACTGGCAACCGGCCTCAAGGCCGATATACCCAGTGCACCACATAACAGTTTCAGCATTCTTCAGCCGAAACGTTTCCGGCTAAGGAATATCTCGAAAGGAGCTTTGACGTTTCTAATTAGAGGATAATTAGCTGAAGGAAGGAAGAAGCTTTGGTTGTCTTTCGAATACAGGTCGTAATAACTCATGTAGACGTCGATAACAGGGATAATAGGACCTTTGATTTGCTGGATAGATACATATAGTCGTTGAAACATATGCAGTTGAGTAGAAAAAGAAAGAATATCACAAAATTCAAGGAATGAGTAATACAGTAATGAAAAACTAGATTTTTTAGAACTTAATTCAAAGAGGGAGCTAATTACTCGAAACATTTCCAAAATTGGGTATCTACTAGTCGCACAATACTTGTCTCCTGATCGGCGAATCACTCTGATGTGGACCTAGCCTTAGAACAAGGCTTAAGGCCGATTCCAAAGCTACTTCGAGAACCGATCAATTCGACCGATTGTGAAATAAGTTTCACCAGCAACGTCGAAAAATGAAAACGCGTTTTTCGAGCGCAATAAAACTATGCCCGAGAATGTCACCAGAAATTAACCAATAATACACTCTCGTTTCATTGTGTAACGTGTCATAATCGTCCATTACCGCTAAGCGCGCATACATAATGTTACCTTTGAATTCAGTGTCAATAGTAGCGGAAAGAGAAAGCTTTTGTTTCAACATCGATCGGTCAAGTTGTACGCTTTGAGTCGGGCTTTGAAATTTCGGATCTATACGCTTGTATACTACGAGCCAACCAGCTGACATTGTAACTACTGACACTCTAACTGGAACACCCGTTTCTTTCTGTTTCTTCATCTTGAGAGCATGATTGGTGTTTGCTAAACACTCGATTCGAATCTGTACTTTCCAAATAACATCGTCATCCTCAATAAATGTTTATAACTACTGGTTGCTTCAAATTTCCAAGAAGAACTTCCCCAAATATGTTGATATAAGCGATTTCCAATTAATATTGAAACAGATACTACTTCTTCAGACTTGCACCTTCAACTGTATAAAAACTAAACACTCAATTAATCAAAAATCGAAATGAATACTCGGCAAATCATCAGAAGGGTTTGTGCAACTGATGACTTTAACTCAGTAAGTTGGACATGGAAGCTGTAACCCTCAGTGAATGTATTTGAAATGTCTTGTGGATGGAATGTACCAGATTCTGAGATTGTAGAAGAACAAACCTGAAGAGTGAAAATTGGGTCATTCCAAAGCTTCATTGTCCTTCATGTATCCTGAGAAGCCGATGCAATCAGTATACTGCCGTATTATTCGATAATAATGCATAATACAAAAACGTACCTAGCATTATTAGCCCACTTCGCTGAACTATTCAATGAACAACAACAAATTAAGACAACATCAATAGGAAATTGCAGAGGAATTGAGGAAATTCCCTGCTTATAAGTATTATAATTCTCCGATAACAACCTTCGCTTCTTCTACACAACATTGATATTATCTAGTTTCTGCTTCACGCATTTAACGGGATTTATCGAAAAACAGGTTTCTGTGATAACTGTTACTTCTATTCTCGACTGTCAAGATCGTGTTTCTATCCACTTTTATTGAAAAGAAACCACGAGTGAAATTGGAAGACATGAAATGGATATCAGTAGCAGGAGTAGTAGTAAATACTCGGCTGGGAGCTGTTAAGTATCACTTAGCTAGGGCGCTTTTTATTCCTCAAACCGTTCAACCATTCCGTGAGAATCTCATTCTTCACCAACAACCAGAAAACGAAAAATTTTGAACTCCTAATTACTGAAAATCTGAAAAATGTGTTTGAAAAATCGGGATAAAAAAATCCATAATAATTGACAAAAAAAATGCAACATTCGAGGATGTATTGATATCTAGTTAGCCTAGACCAGTTCCATGCATACATACAAAAATATTGCGTTACCATATCTACGAACAATAACTCATTAGAAGTTTGAGGTCAAAAAAGTAAACCAGAGTTACGCAATAAATTGAAAGAAAGAAGATGTCCACCGAAATTGTTAACATCGAAAAATTGGAGTATCAAGCCATTATCAAGTGCCTGTATTTAAAAGAGTTAAGAGGTAAGTAGATTTACGAAGATATGCTTAATACCATTGGTGATCAATGTCCTTCGTATGCGACCGTGAAAAAGGGTAGAAGCATCCCGTTCGATCTGTACTCGATTTGAAAACGATGTAGACTTCTTGAACCGAATTGTTACTATGGATCAGACTTGGGTACATTTCGACGATCCAAAAACAAAGCAACAATCGATGGAATGGCGACACTCTGGTCCTCCAAGACCTAAGAAATTTCATGTCCAAAAATCTGCTGGAAAAGTTCTTGCTTCAGTTTTTTGGGATTGCTATGGAATAATCATGATTGATTTTTTGGATAAGGGTAGAATAATATCCGGAGATTACTATTCGACATTACTGACCACTCTACGCGAAAAAATTAAAGAGAAAAGACGCGTAAAGCTATCCAAAGGTGTTTTGTTTTTGCAGAACAACGCCCCTGCACACAAATCTCATGTTGCCATGCATAAAATTCGTGATTTAAGGTTTGAATTACTAGAACACCCTCCTTGTTCACTAGATTTGGCTCCATCCGACTATCATCTCTTTCCTCAACTGAAAAAAAGTTTGAAAGGTCGTAAATTTTCTTCCAACTAGGAGATAATTGAAGCTGTGGAAGTCTGGTTTGTAGAGCAAGAAGAATCATTTTTTTTGAAAGGTCTAGAGACGTTGCAGGTTCGCTGTAATAAATGTACCCAATTGAGAGGAGAATATATGTTGAGTAATAAAATATTTTGACATTGAAATTTTGTTTGGTTCTATAGTAGGTTAACAATTCATCAATATATCCTCGTATCTACGAATCAAAACATACTTCTTCAATCCATATTCAAAATTAGAAATAAAAGGTCAAGATCTGAGATTTGGAAACAATAAAGGACTTCGAGAATGATGAAGGTCTCTGTTAAAGAATAAATAGTAGAATTCCTGATCATACACGAGTAAAACTTATTATAGAATATTGCAATAGTTTTGTCTATGAATATTGGATGAAAATAATTCCTGCATGCGCTGAATTTCCTGTACTGAATTATATACTGTATCAAACAGTAATAAATTACTGTGGAACAGAATAGTGAAGCTTTATTTCATTCCAAAGGCTGAATTTATGGACAACTGTTTGTCGTAAGCGGAGGAATGAAACGTTTTATTTATGAACATTGAAATGCAGAATTCCTAGCAGTCTATGCACAATATTTCATATTTCTGGAGTAGGTACCCACATTACATGAAAATATATATTAATAACTCCAACTATACGAAAGCTTACTCGGCTAAGTGAATGCAAATATTGATTTTTCCCGAGAATCGTATAATGTTGACTCGCTGAAATATACTTATACGATCCTTCTTTTTGTATTGCTCACATTGACGCTTAGGAATGCTCGCAATAACACCACGATCGGAGTGGAAATCTAAGCATTTTCCGGATTAAATTACGAGAGGACCTCATTGAGGAACACGAGCTGATTCGTTCGGATGAAATATTCGGGAAGTTTCTTTATAACTGGAAGAAGTTCAGTTGGACAGTGCAAGTTTGGCCGTTTCAATTTCCAGACTGCATTTCCTGATCATATCTTCAATGGCTTTCGGTTATGCTTCGGATGTTATGAGTTTGAGGACTTGGATGTGTTTTCAAGAGTGGGAATCTTGTAATTGGGTATCTTTCATATTTATGGTTATTCGCGGATTTGACTTTAGTCGTTCGAATAAGATATTAACCATTTATTTCTGGAAATGTTCGAGGGAACAAACATCGAAGTTGGTCTATAAATTTGAGATCAAAATTCGCTTATTTTACCGAAGTGGTGAGGTCATTTACGTAAAGGACATTCATTCTATCGAAATTCCACTTCGGTTTGGCAATTTTGGATACTTGAAGACTTAAAAATATGGTACTATAAAATGAGGCAGAAAAGTAACATTTTCAACAAGTCGGTAATTTCTTGAGAGTGGCTAAATTTTCAGTGTACAATCACAAAAATATAATATTGCAAATGAATCAATGGCGTCGCAAAAAATGAGCCGTCGAAGAATTTCCTTTCTTCTCATAATCTGATACCTTCCGAGGCAAATGAATGCAACTTTTGCGATAAAAATAATCGCATATCCGAAGCATTGACCTTAATGATGTTTATGAACTGATAAACTTTTTGTTTTCTTCCAATCATTATCGCCATAATCCGAGCTGATTATTCGTTTGTCCTTCCAAAGCTTGCCCTTTACAACTTTTATCCATAAAAACCACCATGTGGTTATGGATATTTTCAGGGCCGATTATACATACTTCTATTTTGTATTTCGCACATGTCGGAGAATTCAGATTATTTTTCAGATAGATGGAATTTTTATATCAGGAAATAGATGATTTTGCTGGCCACCATGGTATGCATGTAGTACATAAAATTGATAAATTGATCACTAATCACTAAGACTAACAATAATCAACTTACTGATAACAAAAATTCTGAACTTTCAGAACATTAAAGCAATATTGAAATCGTGTTCTTCATTGAGTTCATTTGTCAACTGTCAACCGCCAACAAGTGTCAAGTCAAACTCTTGCATACATACCATTGCGCACGAAATTCAAATATTGTCTAGTTTTATTGTTTATTCCAGTTTTTCAGGCATTTTCCGAATTTTTCTACATAGTATGAGGAAGGTTCCAAAGAAAAAATAAATAAAATCGGTTCAGCTCATTTTACGTCAAGCCATGACACCACAAAGCAGGGCTCCATTTTTATTTATAACAAGATTTGTCAGATTTTTGGACACGAAACTTCTTAGGTCTTGGAGAACCAGAATGTCGCCATTCCATCGATTGTTGCTTTGTTTCTAGATCGTAGAAATGTACCCAAGTCTCCTTCATAGTAACAATTAGGTTTAAGAAGTCTTCATCGTTTTCAAATCGAGCACAGATCCAACGCGATGCTTCTACCCTTGTACGCTTTTGGTCAACATTCAAACATTTGGGGATCCATTTTGCAGCAATTTTTCTCATGTCCAAATTGACGTGAACTATATGATGAACGCGTTCGTATGAAGTATTCAGTGCTTCAGATATCCGTTTTAGTCCAAGACGGTCTGATAAAATCATGTCATGAACTGCATCGATATTTTCGGGGACTGACACAGAAACTGGCCTTCCCGATCGGTTATCATCTTCAATGGAAAATTTACCTCTTTTGAAGCTTGCAGTCCAATTTTTCACAGGCGCATACGAAGGACATTGATCACCAAGGGTATTAAGCCTATCTTCGTACATCTGCTTACCTCTTAACCCTTTTAAATACAGGTATTTGATGATGGCTCGATACTCCAATTTTTCGATTCTCACAATTTCGGTGGACATCTTTCTTTTAATTTATTGCGTAACTCTGGTTTACTTTTCTGACCTCAAACTTCACACTGAAACTTCTAATGAGTTATTGTTCGTTGCTATGGTAACCTAATATTTTTATGCATGGAACTGGTCTGGGCTAACTAGACATCAATACATCCTCATAGATATAAACTGCATTTGGACATAGAACGACTTCACGAATCCTTTCTTTCTGTGAGATACCAGATAACTTGTATAATTTTAGTCGTATGTATATTTTTGTACGCCATAACTCGGGCTACGCCAGAAATAATGAGCGTTCATCCCAAATAATGCCTCCAACGAGATAATAAAGTAGTATTTCAAACCATGTTGCGCGTGCAATTGAGCTCAAGGATTTGGAATAATTAGTTTCGGGTTTCCTGATCGATATCTGGCGAGCCATGAAAGAAAATTACATAAGAGGTGTACACAAGAATTCGAACTAGTCGGAACTCGTGATTCATTTGTCTCTATATACTGTAGCTCTTCGGATTGGTAAGTCACGAATATCTGCCAACCGCCTTTGCGGTCAAACCGAATGAAGTATGACGCGGCAAACTTATTTCATTTGCTGCCTCAAAACGAAGCCGTCGTATTTCAAAATTGCCCTCTCTGGCTCTTGGCCGCCCGTCGCTTTACAATATTAATGAAGGATATAATGAAAAATGAACGAATGAATTATTGTTACTGGATAGATGGGAAGGAATTAAGAGACCGTGCCGTAACCGTCATATTCTGCTTACATACGCTGTTAGTGGAATCGGCTACACTTTACTGAGAAAAGTTTGAATTAAGATTAATTTGTTCAGACATAAATAATAATCCCGCGACTGTGGAAAAAAGACGGTGATCAATCATTCAATTTTTCTTCATCGCAGACTGTTCTTTTTTTCTTGCTATCTGCTGCAAATGGACTGCTTGTGTCGCGAAAATTGTCATCTAAGATCCATCATCTTTATCTTATTTAGTTACTTTGTGAGCTTCTGCACTCTACTTTCCTGATGTTGACTGCATGTGTATCAAATTAGGTACACACAAGTGAACCATAATTCTTTGGGAAAGAAAAAAATAATGCTCATATTATACAGCTTTCCTACATCACCCAATAAGTCCATGTCTGACACATATAAGGCAACATCGTTAATAGACCCACGTCATTAATGGGCAGTAATGACATTCAACTTGTCAAAATTTCATGGCATTCTGACAGCTGTATTTTGGAGGCTACAGTCGTATTAGTGACCTAAGTTTGGTTAATTTCAAGAATCCCTTTCGTGAAATTGATTGTATTACTCAGAACAATTCGAAATGAGGATTCAAATATTCGTGCAGGAAAATTGTCCTTCTCTATGTGTTAGGCAGTGTATTCATTCTATTATTTTACGATCACCATTAAATTGGAAGATTTATCGGTTGTTGATTGAATAGGCCGATGATAAAGTGGAAGTTAACATAAATGAGATAACCGTGTCAGGATTGATGGATATTTATGTTTTCGAAGGAGTTTTACTCACTATATCTTTTAGTTCCACACAGGATTTGTGACATCGTACATACCTGAAACAAACAAAACTTACATTGAAGTTTGAAGTAGAAGTAAGGCAAAAAATAAGTGTCGTTTAATTTGCTTTCAAGTTCCTCACAAAGAAAATAGATACTCTATGAGTAAGAATAACTAAGGCAAGCCTCTTTTACAGAAAAATAAAATGAGTAACTATAGAGAATGACGAGCTACAAATGACATTTGCAGAATGTTTTTCTTGCACCATTAATGCAAACCATACTAGTGAGAATTGAAATTTGAGCATCAAAACTTGTTTTGGCTTATTACACAGGAGAAATTTCTGCAAACCAATAAACAGTTGGGAAAGAAGATTGTACTGTGGCTGTAGAAAAATATAGGTAATCAACATTCTCTGTTATTCAAATCCGTGAAAATATGATGATAATATTCAATATTCGTCCATTTCAGTTTCAATTTGGTGTTCGAAAAAATAATCATTATTTTACGACCTCGATCGTCCATCATTCTATAAATGCAAGAGACACCATCTTGTCCCATTTACCTAGTACTTGAGTATGCTATAGAGAATCTTTGGTAACGGTACAATACAGACGCATGATATTGAGGCAGTAGTTTAATACGTGGAATATGTAAATGGAAAACAGTAAATTCCGGAATGAAACATGTCCCACTGCGAACTCCGCATATATACCGGGAAATTTTACTTTCTTACATCGACTACGAAGTCTTCCATAATGAGCATGAATAATATTCGAATGTGAAATGAAAACCACAGAAAATAATTCATTCGTGACAAGTGTCATGCTTAATTATAATTTCCAGTTATTTTTTGGTATTTATATGGTTATGTCTGAAACCTACAACCCTCAAAAAGCTGAAATGTGCACCAAAAAAATCTGATGACCACTGACCAAAAAAATTGGTACAGACGAGGGAAACTGGCCCCTTACAAACTACCCTGATGAATGGACTGTAGACTCGAAGATACTCTATATCTGTATCATCTTTCATTTCGGAAAAGGAAGCAAGAAAAACGAAGATGAATGAATGGTATCCTGGCTTATGAATCAATTAATTTCCAATTCCTTTATCAACAAAGGTGGACAGTTGGTAGTCCCTATACAAGATTCGTTTTCAACAATTTGATCCGACCCAAAAATCCTAAGATAACAGGATTTATTTCACTCGTTCATTCGTTCGGAGCACTTCATTAATTTAATGTTGAGATCTCGAATAGAAAAGTCGGTTTCGAAAAATTTATATTATCAGCTCACTGTCAGTAAACAAGATACTAAATAACTTTATCAAACCAGAATATATCCAATCGCAGTTGATTCGAAACCAGTTTCCATTTTAATGAATCAGTCTTGCATTCCCACAAAGTGTGAATGGGTTAGATGTTCTCCAATGGAATTCCATTTGGAGGGAATATAATCTGGAATTTCCCTAGAAACAATCCAGAAGGGGTTTCGGCTTAAATGAATCTCTGTTTATACGAAACTTTCAGGTGTTTTGTGAACTGAGGTCCTGCAGGCATTTTGGTCTTTTATTTTTACTCTCTCTCCTAAATTGTCCAAGATTACTCAATTATTTATAAGGTTGGGTATTGTTTGTAAGGAAATAATTTTAAAAAATTCAAAATATTCTCAACTTTTTCCAATACGTGATTCTTTTGATGTGGTAATATTTATGAAAATTAAATTATTTCAGGATCAATTATCCTGTACGTAAATAGTATTCGAGATTCACAAAATGGATATGATGCTGCTTTATGTGTAAACGGAAAAATAATGTCAATAATTTCCTGATTAAGTGAAAGGAAGACCCTTTTTGGGTGACTTGACTACTATACGCTCGGCTTTCACGAAACCAGTTTGTCGTGAGCGACAGAGATCACATAATGGACGTGAAACGTGTAGGTTTATGAAATATGAAAATTACACGAGACTAAATAACGTTACATAATAAACTGCCTCGTCTAATTTCCGGCCAGAGGGTTTGAAGTGTCTATTTTAAACCCAGATTGGGGAATAATTCACTTCGCACAAGATTCACCTCCATCATTATTGATTCCGGTCGTTTCGAGCGACAACCTGGTATTATAGAAGTACAGGTGGATACGGAAAAGTGGTTTGTAGATTTTGAACTCGGTTGAGAATTCGATAAATCATAGAAAAAAGGTACCCATGGGCAGACACAATAATATTCTTCTCTACGAAGGATTACGAAGGATATCTTCATGAAAGTAAAATCAAATGGGAAGGAAATAAATTTTGCAGATGTTAATTCCATACTTCGGTGGAAAAATTTGAAATGAGGAGGATTTCGATGAAAAATCAAATCAAAATTCGTCATATTTCTTGAATACCCTGTATTGACTGTAACGACAGTGAGAAATATATCTATTATATACACTGCGCAAAATAATTAACGCGCTTTCTAAAATCTCAATTTCAATGAAAGTTAACTCTACATTGACTTTCTAACTTATTTTTTATGTTCTCTCCGGAAGGTTTTGAACGAAACAAGACACATTAAATGGAAGAAAAATTCAGGATTTCACCGAATCTTATGTGAAAGAAGAGAAATGAACAATTTTCAAAATACTGAAATGCTGATAAGTGATTTAATACTTGGTATTTCCACCCCTTGCGTTAATTACAGCTCGGCAACGACGGTTCATACTCAAAATGAGTGATCTTTAAATGTTCTGATCGAATCCTTCCCAGATTTCTCCGAGTTGGATTCCTAAGTCATTAAGAGTAGCTGGATGATTTTCTGATTCTCAGCCTTCTACTGAGGTTGTCCCAAACCTGCTCAATCGGATTGAGATCTGGACTTCTTGCTGGCCATTCCATTCGAGAGACTTCAACCTCTTCAAGGTACTCCTGAACGATGCGCGCACGATGGGGTCTGGCATTATCGTCCATAAAAATGAAATTTTCACCAATGTATGGGGCAAATGGCACTATATGCTCTTCAAGAAAGTTCCTTATATACTTATCAGCATTCGAAGCTCCATTATCAACGACCACTAGGTCTGTGCGAGCAGTCAAAGATTTTCCACCCCATACCATAATCGATCCTCCCTCGAAACCAGTAGTATTCAGGAAATTGCACTGAGTATATCTTCCATGTGGACGTCTGTATACTAGGCAAGGTCGATCACAATGGTAGAGGCAGAATTTAGACTCATCTTTCAAGAGAACTCTTTCCCAATCGGCCTCTTCCCAATGGATATGCTCTCTCGCAAAATCCAAACGCGCCCTTCGATGGGCTGGGGTAATAGCTGGGCCTCTTGCCGCGACACGAGGCCTCAAATCATATTCTCTGAGGCGATTACTTATTGTCTGAGTGCTAATTTGCACCTCATGAGTTTGCACAAGCTGAATTTGAAGGAGGCGAGCGGTTGAAACCGTTATCTCAACGAAGAAACTCCCAAGTAACGTTCTTGAATGGCAGTTGTTACCCGTGGTCTACCCTGTCCTGGTCTTCGGACATTCATACCTGTGTCCCTGAATCGCTGCAACATTCTGGACACACTTGTATGGGAAACTCCAAACCTTTCTGCAATTCTTGTGTATGTCCACCCTTCTTCTCGCAAAACTACCGCTTGGGCACATTCCTCTTGGGTCAAATTGCGTGTTTCGCTTTACATAGCGATCGAGTGTAGAAAATCAAACGAAAAAAAAACTATTGATCACCAGAATTGATCGAGAACAACTGATTTTAGAATGGAGCCAATACATTCAAAATCTGATAATATCATCTTTTTTTATTCCTGCTTGGAAAAAACATCTGTATTGAAGAAAACCGTTGAAAGTGGATAACATATGCAGGCATAATTCTGATAAAAATAATTATCCTTGAGAACACCTTCAGTTGTAGAATACATTTGAGATTTCCATAATGTGCGTATATTTTTTTGCGCAGTGTATTATATCTCAATAAACGAAAGAAGATATCCTTCCGCAATTTAGTTTGCACAGTAAGCTAGCGAAATATTCAAAATTTGCCTATGACGTTTTCAAAAAATCAGTAAGTCCAACAAAAAACTCCAAAGGACTTTTTCCGATCGCCCTGTCTGTATTTTCCCATCTTTTAATTTGTTCGGAAAAACTGAGTACAAGTTAATTTCGGTATGAATTCAGTGAGAAATTTCGAATTACCCTTGCGTACTTTTATGCCCGTATCTCTCTTTGTGTGCACTTTTTCTGTCGAATCATGTTTTCAATTATCTCTCCCGCTAAATGAAAGTTCGCGAAACACAGCCCCGAGGAAAAAAGTGGCCGAGGTACTCGTAAAATACGCGAGCCGAGAGATGTCAGATATTCGGCCCATTTCAGATGCGAAATGGATGTCGGATCGGGGATTTCAAAGATCATTAAGTTGGCAACATGTAATAAAATCCATTACCCAAACGCTTCTTCAGCTCCTCAATAACCCTCTCTGTTTCGAAAGAACTCGCTTCTAGTGTACGGACGGATGTGGCGGAATTGTCTTTTTCAGTTTCACCGCTATCGTAATCATTAGGGAATGAATAGGCACTCATCTTTGTCATTTCGAACCGACTTCATTAGGTCCACGTATGCTGTAGGGGCTTCTACTCTCTAGTTACAGAAGGAAAGTGCACATTTTCAAGTGGTTTTATGTGCTCAACACATTTTTTCAAAATCTACTGAATCTGTGATATGTCCTTTCAGATTTTATAGCTTGTTATTATTATCCTGCAGCTCAAACTGTAAAATTGAATTCCAGATTGATGGCGAGAGTCTGTGAAAGCTGGCTTATTTGGTATACTCCTATGTTTAGGGCTTGTATAGGCCGATTGTGGATGACACAAGGAAATAACGACATATGTTTTTGTTAAATTCACAAGGAAACATCTTTCTCAACGAATTATATGAAATTTTTTAGATGAGGTTAGATTATAATTGAGACTAATTCATAGACTGTGATTCATATTGGTCTCTTCATTAGCGAACTAAGGCTATACGTCTATGGCCAGTAAAAGCTTGGGAAGCAATCCATTCAAAGAGCTTTCAATAAGCTTCGATATAATTCCAGAGGTGATAACCCCTTCTGCGTTCACAATTCAATCAGTTTGACTGAGCTGTAATCAGAGACTTTGGCTCCGATGGATATTGACCAACTTCTTTGGAGAAGGGGAAATGGAATCCATAGGGACCATCTAATGATTTATGTCGAGGTGTTTCACGATGAGACCGTGCCAGACAGTTTAGTTTAAATGGATCCAGGGAGAGGCTTAGACGAAGTGACGTCGTTTACGGGCGCACAGATTGGAAGGAATTCAAACGAAATGGAAAACTGGAAGTGCTTTCTATTTTTCACGTCGAATAACGGTTCAGCACGAAACTCTCCAGAACTTAGAACATCAATTCATATGGATTCAGTAATTAAAAGAGAGTTGGGCAGGCTATTCTGCTAACCAACCGAAAAACGTCAAGATAAAACAAGAAATTTTCATGATATAGTAATTGCCTTGCAAAAAATACCCTGAAAATCTGTAAATTCTCCTGTAAACCTCATCTACCACCAGATTCATAATCAACTTTGAAGTCGTTGACGTGAAGTTACTTGAAAGTCCTTCTAGTTCAAATCTACTGAAAAAAGAAACTAAGGTAAGCTCTGAAGTTGAAGGGACTTCAAGATCTTGAAAATTCAAGTTTTCAAAGCTTTTAATATATCTAGCTCAACCTAGTCTTCTGTATTTTCATTGAAGACATTTGGTACATTGTGGTACAAGAATGTGACTTCCTCTCATCATTTAATCAATTTCTAACATCAAAGGAAAAAAGCATTCTAATAAATTCTGACATGAATTATTCAGGCTTGTCTGAAATGTATTGTGTTCAGAACACAGGAACCGTGTGAGTAAACGTTGTGAATAAATAAAATCATCAAGTCCTATCTTCTCACGTTTATCGTCACCACCTGTGCAAATATCTGCAAGATTATCATCTGGTCATGCTGGTATATCCCGAGCATGGACATAGTCTTCAAGATAAGCGCTGAAAGAGAGCTACAGTAAATATGCATATATGTATATGAGCTTATTCTTTCTGCGATAAGGGGAAATTATGGGGGGATGATAGAAGAGACATTTCCATATCAGAAAATAAGACAGGGATTCTTGTAAATTCGATACAGGGTCGTAGCGAGGCTGGCAACTCCAAGACCTTTCCATTACTTTGAATAAACTGCCCACAATAACATGTGTTATTTCAGGAAAAACTAGGATTTTTCAAGTTGTTCTAAGCACATCTTTTCAAACTTCTTCAGAGTGCTGGAACTTGAGGAGCAATATATAGACCATTCTGTAATCCAAATACACTGCGCAAAAAAATTAACGCACATTCTGAAAATCTCAATTTTAATGAAAGTTAACTCTACATTGACTTTATAACTTATTTTTTATGTTCTCTCGGGAAGGTTTTGAACGAAACAAGACACATCAAATAAAAGAAAATTTCAGGATTTCACCGAATCTTATGCGGAAGAAGAGAAATGAACAATTTTCAAAATACTGAAATGCTGATAAGTGATTTAGTACTTGGTATCTCCACCCCTTGCGTTAATTACAGCTCGGCAACGACGGTTCATACTCAAAATGGGTGATCTTAAAATGTTCTGATCTAATCCTTCCTAGATTTCTCCGAGTTGGATTCCTAAGTCATTAAGAGTAGCTGGATGATTTTCTGAATTTCTCAGCCTTCTGTTGAGGTTGTCCCAAACCTGCTCAATCGGATTGAGATCTGGACTTCTTGCTGGCCATTCCATACGAGAGACTTCAACCTCTTCAAGGTACTCCTGAACGATGCGCGCACGATGGGGTCTGGCATTATCGTCCATAAAAATGACATTTTCACCAATGTATGGGGCAAATGGCACTACATGCTCTTCAAGAATGTTCCTTATATACATATCAGCATTCATAGCTCCATTATCAACGACCACAAGGTCTGTGCGAGCAGTCAAAGATATTCTACCCCATACCATAATCGATCCTCCCCCGAAACCAGTAGTATTCAGGAAATTGCACTGAGCATATCTTTCATGTGGACGTCTGTATACAAGGGAACGTCGATCGCAAGGGTAGAGGCAGAATCTGTCTCTTGCCGCGACACGAGGCCTTAAATCACATTCTCTGAGGCGATTTCTTATTGTCTGAGTGCTAATACGCTTCTCATGAGTTTGCTCAAGATGAATTTGAAGGAGGCGAGCGGTTGCAAACCGTTGTCTCAACGAAGAAACTCTCAAGTAACGTTCTTGAATGGCAGTTGTTACCCGTGGTTTACCCTGTCCTGGTCTTCGGACATTCATACCTGTCTCCCTGAATCGCTGCAACACTCTGGACACACTTGTATGGGAAACTCCAAACCTTTCTGCAATTCTTGTGTATGTCCACCCTTCTTCTCGCAAAACTACCGCTTGGGCACATTCCTCTTGGGTCAAATTGCGTGTTTCGCGTTGCATAGCGATCGAGTGTAGAAAATCAAACGAAAGAAAAACTATTGATCACTAGAATTGATCGAGAACAATTGATTTTAGAATGGAGCCAATACATTCAAAATCTGATAATATCATCTTTTTTTATTCCTGCTGGGAAAAAACATCTGTATTGAAGAAAACCGTTGAAAGTGGATAACATATGCAGGCATAATTCTGATAAAAATATTATAATTATCATTGAGAACACCTCCACTTGTAGAATAAATTTGAGATTTCCATAATGTGCGTAAATTTTTTTGCGCAGTGTAATTTCATCACGGCGCACAATCCATCCTTTTCATCTCGATCATATATTCGAAGCGGCTTGGACCAAAACCGTACGATCAAAGGACATCGATTAATAACAATCTCCATACTCTTTAAAGCTCACCTCGATGACTGAAAAGGATCCAGTTAAACCTCCATAACAATCACGGAACGTTTCTCATGTTTCGCTAGCTATTATGTGTTTTTTCGAGTTGTCTGAGTGCTTTGAGAGCCACTGAATTAGTAAATCTATCAGCACTGGGTCGACGTTAATGGGCTTACGAATATATATGTGTGCACGAAAATTGACTAGCGTCCAAAGTCGTTTGCAGTAATTGATGTGTTTGGAATCGCGAACAAGGAGACTGCGAAAAACTGGAAGAAACCGAAAGTGTTGCTGCATCTGCCGGCTCAATAGCGCCTTCCTTTCATTACTCCTGTTATACGAGGTGATTCATTGGTAAATGGGTGAAAGGTAAGGGTATATGGGGGACACTGGGGTGACTTCGATAAACCTAAGTGTCTATCTCCCTTTATGATCTAGATACAGAGTTTCTTATTGATTTTTCAATTCCTTCAATTACCTATAACTCTTGAGCCATCCTATATAGGGTGAGTCTTTGGCTCGTACAAATATTTCAACAGTAGATTCTTGAGGTCAAAAGAAACACTTATATAGCCATTTCAAGTTTCCACAATGAGCTGTGCCAACAACTTTTAAACAGAGTTGTGTTCAGCCAAAGTACCCAATTTTTCGAATTTCAAAGAAAATTTTCGATTTTTGAACATCAAACTACTCGAAAATGGAGCATTATGCGAGAAAATATGAAGGATACTTTTATTTCACAAAACGTTCAAATATTCATTAGATAGCGTCCAACTTGGTTTCAAGAGTTGGGTTCTTTGAATTTTAGGGTTTTTACGGTACGTAATGGTCATAATGAGAAAACTGGAAGACGCAGGTGATATCTTGTGTTCGAAAAAGATTCATCGAATAAATGAAAAACAATATACCGAAATTCATTTCATTCGATGAGACCGTTTGTGGGATAGAACTAAAAATAACTTTTTTTCAATGGTTTTTCAACAGCCTGTCACATACATTCGAATTAAAAAAAGGGTTGGTCATAAGGGTTTACGCGACTTCAATCTTGGAATCGTATTTTGTGGAATATAGGATAGATTTGGAGACGAGTCAGGAAAGGAGTGAAATTTATTACAAGAATTTTTAACTGCAGTCTGTCTACGAATATGGGAAGGTGCAATGTTTGAAAGAACTGGTAACCATTGAATATGAATAGGTGAAGATCTAATAGTTCCACTAATAATTCTCATAGAAAGATTTAGCTGCACATCAATGTTTTGCACATGAGCACTATTAACCCAAACAGGATAACAATATTCAGCAGCCAAAAAAACTAGAGTTAGGGCTGCCGTTCGAAGAGTTGCTGCGTCAGCACTCCATAAAGTACCAGCTAGTTTATGCAGGATATTATTCTTAGTTCTCAACTTCAGACTCAACCTCTCCTAATGGACTTCGAAATTAAGCGAGGAATCTAGCTTTAAATTCCTAGATATACAAATGGGGGATGAACTACAGGAATGGATGGATTATTCATCTTAGAGTCATTCGGGGTAACTGAGCGCAGTGGGTAAGTGTACGCAGTGCTTATATCTCGACTATGCAATGTATGAAAGAGGGGTTCATTTGGGTGAAGCAAGGGCGCAAAATCGCCATATTAGTTTTTCATAGTAGTGCGCCGTGCCACGTTTTTTTAACTTTTTATTTGCAATCAATCAAATTCACTAGTTTTCTTGTTAATTTTCAGCATCTCTGCACATTCTGCCAGGTCCAAGTTCCGAGTCCCTCAGTGTTAAACAATATTTCATTCGATCATGGGCGTATTAATCTGAATATATAATAAAAAATTTTAGGTTCTCTCAGCTGCTCAACTTTATAAGAACGTCAATTCAAATTTTGGCTTACTGGGGAAAGTGTGCGCGGGTAAGTGTGCGCATAGATTCATTATATGGGCATTAGCTCAGTGAGGAATAAATTATGACATTGTTGAGTTTCTTGGTTAAGACTCGATCAATATTGTCCCATTTGTTCAGAAAAATATGAAGAGCCACCAACAGGGAAATGTATCAAGTGTTGTGTTCACCAAGAATTGTGGCACGAACAATAATGCAGTGCTTATAAAAAGTCGCTTCTGTATTAACAATAAACAGCATTTCTTCAATATTGTAACATTTTGATGACATTATTTTGTAATTTGTTTTGATTGTGTGGTTCACTAAGCACTGCGTTCACTTACCCCGTGAGGGTGCGCACACTTACCTGCAATACGGGACATGTGAACGCACTCCGACTTTCTCTATTAAATTCTTTTTTGCGGAAAGAAAACATTTTTGTTTTTTGTTTGTTTGCTTTTTGATGTTTTCTTCTAGATTAGAAAATTGTCTATCTTATGAATATGTTTTAATTTTTCTAGCTTCAACATTTGAAACAGGGTATGGCTTGAAAGGCAAAAGTGCGCACAGTTGCCCCGAATGACTCTATATAGCTTCATTTTCAGTGAGAGAAATATTTGAATCAGGGGTTCAAACCAATAGTATACTTTGAGCTTGTTTTTGTTTTGTAATAACATCGACGACATTTATTTTTTAGCTCTTAGGTTCAGCTAGAAGTAGTCTCATGATATTGTGCCAAAATCTGTTTGAAATCAATTCAAGAACCACTAGATTTCGTTGACGGTTCGAGGCAGGCTAATCAGCCTGCTGAACAAATAGTTTCACCAATCTGTCGTCTCGATTCTGAAACCCGATGATTTCAGCCCTTGTCCTTTCAATCAGATTATCAATCAAACATCCTGCGGTGTCGAATTCACCGCAAAAGGTCGAGAGGAATCGACGAACTCCATCCAGGAGTCACTGAACTTCACCCAGATAACGCCGCATTGGGGCGCCGATATCCCAATCTTGCACATCTCTACGTCCCTGGTTCCAAGAAGGAATGATCGATCTCCATCCCCTCAGCAGTCAGTGGCGATATCGAACGGCAACGGCCGTGAGGCAGGTTATGCAAGGGTCAAGTTCAGACGCCGCCTATCGGCAACCCTTGTTCGCTACCTCCGAACGCGCCGTTACGCAAGAGAAAAGAGAATACAGCGCCTTCGCTACGAAACAGAAGTGGAATCGTTGCGGTATCCACGAAACTGCGAACGACCCTCGCTGTGATCGATTCATATCTTGAAAAATTCTTAGCCTACTCTAGAACCAAATTAAATTTCAATGTCAAAATATTTTATTACTCAACATATTCTCCTCTTGATTGGATACATTAATTACAGCGAACCTGCAACGTCTCTAGACCTTTCAAAAAAAATGTTTCTCCTTGCTCTGCAAACCAGACCTCCACAGCTTTCATACCTCTTCGTGGAAAGAAAATTTACGACCTTTTAAACTTTTTTTCAGTTGAGGAAAGAGATGATAGTCGGATGGAGCCAAATCTGGTGAATAAGGGGGGTGTTCTAGTAATTCAAACTCTAAATCACGAATTTTTTGCATGGCGACATGAGATTTGTGTGCAGGGACGTTGTCCTGCAAGAACAAAACACCTTTGGATAGCTTTCCGCGTCTTTTCTTTTTAATTCTTTCCTGTAGACTGGTCAGTAATGCCGAATAGTAATATTCAGTTATTGTTCTACTCTTATCCAAAAAATCAATCATGATTACTCCATGGCAATCCCAAAAAAATGAAGCAAGAACTTTTCCAGCAGATTTTTGGACACGAAACTTCTTAGGTCTTGCAGAACCAGAGTGTTGCCATTCCATCGATTGTTGCTTTGTTTCTGGATCGTAGAAATGTACCCAAGTCTCATCCATGGTAACAATTCGGTGTAAGAAGTCTACATCGTTTTCAAATCGGGCACAGATCGAACGCGATGCTTCTACCTTTGCAAGCTTTTGGTCAACATTCAAACATTTAGGGATCCATTTTGCAGCAATTTTTCTCAGGTTTAAATTGACGTGAACTATATGATGAACGCGTTCGTATGGAATATTCAGTGCTTCAGACATCCGTTTCAGCCCAATTCGACTGATAAAATCATGTCATGAACTGCATCGATATTTTCGGGGACTGACACAGAAACTGGCCTTCCTGATCGGTCATCATCTTCAATGGAAAATTTACCTCTTTTGAAGCTTGCAGTTCAATTTTTCACTGCCGCATACGAAGGACATTAATCACCAAGGGTATTAAGCATATCTTCGTAAATCTGCTTACCTCCTAACCCTTTTAAATACTTGATGATGGCTGGATACTCCAATTTTTCGATTTTTCGATTTCGGTGGACATCTTCTTCTTTTAATTTATTGCGTAACTCTGGTTTACTTTTTTGACCTCAAACTTCACACTGACACTTCTAATGAGTTATTGTTCGTTGGTATGGTAACGCAATATTTTTTTTTATGCATGGAACTGGTCTAGGCTAACAAGATATCAATACATCCTCGTATATAAAGGAGCAGTAGATGTAGAGTTTCCCAAATTCGTGTCCAGCGAGAAACATACTAAGTTGACGCAGACCGACGCCACGTTACTCACGAATCTGGGGAACTGTTTTCCATAGACCCTAGCATACTGACAGAATTCTACAGGGTGAGAGACGTAGCCCTGTGGCAAGCGTTCATGATTTGCAGTGTCCACTCCTTCCAACAGATCTGAATCAGTCTGAATGGAATACGTGCACTATTTTCAATAACCAAAAATTAGCTGGTGATCCCTCGGATCTCTTGGTTTTGATCTTCCCAGGAAAATATGGTGGACCTACTCTGGATCGTCTTGGACGTAGCAATAGTATGCTCTTCCCATGGAATTCAGTTGAAAGTCCTAGTTGTGAATGCGGGGAACCAGAAGAAAGTAGTTCACTCTACAAATATAAGTGAACCAGTCGACACTCATACTCGTCGATTATCAAAAGAGCAGCCATATCTGGACTTGTCAGTAGAGAGCTATCGGCTATCGCCATAATGTTGAAGTCTTTACAACTCGACGCTCAGTTCAGAAAGCCCATCCTTGTCGTGGAGGTTTGGCAGGAATTTGTTTCGATGACATAACTGATTTATTGGTACTCCCGGGTTTTCGTTGAATTTATTCTGCTTCGAAACTTTTTTGGTTTCTGAAATCTCATTTGGGGAGCAGTTTATTAATTACACCTTCAATCCAAACAAGATTTTTTTAATTTTCTCCCCAAACTCTACGAATTCCAGGCGTATTAACAGATTATACCCAAACGAAGTTACCAGACCGTGTTTCGAATTTTCCTACGCGTTCTCGTCGGATATTCCAGTCAGCTTGTTAGGGTAGTCCGATAAAATTTTGCGTGTCTGCTTGGCTCCAGCGTGTACGGGGTAGGCGGGACCGATGGGCGTCGGTTCGATGGAATTGTGCGTCTTGACAACCAGAACTCTAGCGTCTAGGGAACGTGGAGACGCGTCGGGCCTAGATGCAAGGCAGCCAAAATCAATTGGGCCTCTGTTCGTTACGTCACAAGGCATATTTTTCATGTTGGTGGCACTGCTGCCGTTATTAACGACAGTTTCGAGTTGTTTCTTGAGCGAAAGAAACTATAAAATATTCCCACTATCCAAATGCAGTAGAATTGTCCCTCTATTAGGTAATGCGAGCTAGTCATGAACCAGGAAATTTTTTTTATTCATTTGCAGTATTCGTTTCTCACCTTCCACTTCTTGTACATAGTTTCCGAATGAACTTTCCATCATTTTTTAGAGCTAAGGAATTTAAATCAGAAGAGTAAAGAATGGTTTCTGAAGATCACACAGTTTTTGAAACCGGAGAAAGATGGGGTCACTTAAGAATTAGTCAAGACCAAACGGTTGCACCGTAGTCGATGAAACTTCGTGATTTATTACTAGAAGAGTTGCTCTTCCAAAATATGTATCACTATAAGACCTACGACGATTCTTCTGGGAGTCGAGAGCCTTTGAAAAACTACGTAAAAGATGGGATCCTCGATGGGATCACTTAAGAATGCGTCAAGGGCAAACGGTTGCACCGAAGTCGATGAAATTTCGTGATTTGTTACTAGAAGAGTTGCTCTTCAAAAATATGTATCACTTCTAGCCCTACAACGATTCTTCTGGGAGTCGAAAGCCATTGAAAAACTACGTATAAGATGGGATCCTCGATGGAATCACTTCAGAATTCGTCAAGACCAAACAGTGGCACTGCGATCGATAAAGCTCAGTTATTCATTACTAGAAGATATGCTCTTTCAGAGCTGTGAGGTGTCAAAAATGGAAATTTTTCATATATACGTATTCTTCGATCAAATTGAAAGTGCAGGAGATATTTTGTTCAAATATCCATTAAGTTGATCCTCAGAAAAAAATATAGCTCGAATAAAGAGTATCCTACTACATCAAGACTACTAAAATATTACAAAATGCTTTAAAAAGAGCCAGTGTTGGATTTGGAGCTCAAGTCTAACAATACCTTTCTTGAAATCACTCCAAGTTTTCAGAGAATGTGGTTTTCAACTGCAATTTTGCATCTTGCGCAAAGTTATGGTGGTTTTAAGGGTAGAATACCTAAAAATACTACTACAAATACTAGAAAGGTGTTTTTCGAATAATGAGTGAATATCAGCATATAGAAATTCAACCAAATATCTCTGGCGCTTTCAATCTCATCAATGAGAAGTTGAGAGAAGTTTCCATTTTCGATACTCCATATCTTAGAAGGGTGAATTTTGAAACCCAAATTTCTCCACGAAATACTAATTTTTTCCAATAACAGGAATCACCTTCTGCATTTTCGCCACATCTTGAGAGAACATCCTGACTCCATGTGCTGAATTGATCAAAAACCCTCATCAAATGCTGACAAATTCGATCTTTATGTATCATAAAATACGTACAGCACTTTGATGAGTTCAAATAGATCCAGTAGAATGTTCCTTTCGTGCTTTTGATGCAATGAATGGCGGCGCAATTCTACGTTTCCAACCGAAGCTATTCGTTCCTTTGAAGTAGGAATCGTTCAGGAATGAAAAAAATTGCATTTCACCTGCATCTGGCTTCAGATCTCAGAAACACGAGGCAGGTGGGCGAAAACCTATGTCTGTTTTATCAGGAGTCTGTAGTGAAGTATCAGCAAGTTAACGAAAACTTCTGTGTATTTCTTTTTCAGCACTGAATGTTGCTCAGTTTTTCTGTTTTATCACCTGCAGTTGACACGAGTGTTCAAGGTTTTATTGTGTATTCTGGACTTCAAAGATAAATAAAATACACAGAGATCAGGAAAAAAATTTTCTTGCAGATAAAGGGTGTTCTGGGAGACACAGGAGAAGCAGGTAGATGTCTGCTATCTTCTCCGAGAAGCGCCAGTGTAAGATGTAAATTCATCCACCGTTGAAACACTAACGCTTTTCCAAACGATGCATTGTATAATTTGCAACAAAATTTCGTATTCGTTCAACTTGAAAACAATAACCCATCGCGAATACAAATGGTAGTTTAGTCCTCCCACAATCGAATGATCATTTCCGAATGAATTCGAAATTAATTTCAAAAATAATCTCGGACGACAAATTCCATTTTTGCATTGTTCCGACCGCTTGTAGCTGAATCTCTGTTGACGAGCACGTAGTTAGCGATCATAAATTATTCATAGATTTCAGGAACATCATGTTTATTACGCCACATTGAAATAAAACTGGTGTCGACAAGTAGGTAACTGATTTCTGAGTAGAAACAAATTGTTTTGAAGACGCTGAAGATAAACAGAGAAGCCAACAATATATTCCATGTTAAAAAACGGACACAGGATAGAAAATTAGGAGGAATATATTACCTTCATGGTGAACAAATGGATTGAAAGCATACGGTGACTTAAACCATAATATTGAGAGATTTCCTTTTTCTACATTTCTCACAGCATAAGCACAAAATGATCAAAAAAAAAGAAACTGGAAAATTTCAACTCGTTTGTAGACTGAAAAATAAGGAATAAACTGGAAATTTAAAGTGTGAAGCTACTTTCAAGCGACGAAAAATACTTAAGCATGCTGGTTCAATTCTGAAAAAAGCTATCCTTGTGCCCAATCTCTATTGTTTACTGAACTAAAGTTCTCTTTACTCTATATACAAACAGGGTGCATATAAATGAAAATTTGGATGAGGAGGCAACATACATAAATAATTAATAATTAATGACCATTGGCCGGCACTTCTGGAAGTCCGGTCTATTCAAATGCTAATTCCAAACACAAGCTCATTGAGGCAGTTGTTACAAACGTTCTAAGCTTTCAAAATTTCTTACGAGCGTGACACAAATACAAACAAGACCGTGGAGTGGAATATCGAAAACGACACACGGTGAGGAGTATCCGAAGAATACCCAATAACCTAATGCAACAATAGAAAAGGATCCTTCCAACCTCATTAAAAAACACAAAGAGATTCATTGAAAAATTCCAAAAGGGACCTCGATCAATGATGTAATAGGAAGATCAGAGTGCGGCTTTTCGATAAATCTTCTGATCAACCCAAAGTTTACTTACTATTTCAACGGAGGAAGTTGGTCGGTAATTCCTTGAAACGAATTACTATGGCAATTTTTTGGTTGAGAGCAGAGTAATTATTTGAGTGAGTTGTATAATTTACGAAATCAGCATTGTGTGATGTGGCTTACGGTGATGGAACGAACGTGTATTAGCCTTCAAGGAATTATGAAGATTGTGAAGTGATGATTGTCTTTTATGTTTTATCAGGTGCTTAACATTGAGCAAGAATTTGAGCTGCAGTTATAGCTACAATTATTATGGGTAGGTATGGAAATAAATTACAGCACAGTACCCCACAGAACGTCGACTATTCTTTAACGATTTTTTCATCTATTTGTGTAAAATATACATACAGGATGAGCCTGTGACTGGTATAAATATTTTAACAGTAGATTCTTGATGTCAAAAGAAACACTATTATCCTTTACCATTTTTTCCGACTCAGCTCGGTTTAAAAGATACAGGCTGTTGAAAAATCATTAAATAATGATATTTTTAGTTCTATCTCACGAACGGTATTGAATAAAATGAATTTTCAAATATACAATATCTTTTTATCAGGACAGAATCGGAAAAAATGGTAGATATAGGAAAAAAGGGTTTCTTTTAACCTCAAGAATCAACTGTTGAAATATTTGTACTAGTCGAAGACTCACCCTGTATTATATTCATTTGATGCAGAGATTATGTTTTTTTGTCTTTGAATGTGCCGGACATTCACTTTGATACAAGTATGTAATCCACTTTACTTTAGGTTTATTTCTGGAGCGTTTCTCTAACAGACAAATTTCATGACGACCCAGTAAAATTGGTCTCTTTGCCTCATTTTCATCACGAACAGAGACCGAAGTACAGTTTGAATGGAATCATCCATCTGACAAAGCTTCAAGGGTAGACTCTACTCGTGCTTGTATCCGTAGCGAAAATTTCTGTCGTTGTTCCAACTAATTACTCTGCACGAAGACTACGCTATGTCGGTGTTTGCGCAATGGTCTATGAAAGAGACGCCTTGAAAAAGCGTCTTATCCACTCATTAAAACAGCACATATTAATTAATGACTGCCGGGACCTTCCGCTACAACTAATTAGGAGTAGGTTTTATCACCGGCCGAAAATGGTTCTAATGAACAACGTCTCTTGACGAGGCCCTTGGAATTGAAAGGAACGCTAACTTATGTGGAAATCGCAGCGTCGTCCATGATTTTTAACTAGCAGAAAACTTATTAGACGGTCTGAAATTGGACGACCTGGAAAGTCTTGGCGAAAAGTTAATACTACGAAAAAAGTCCAAGATATCCTAATTCAACATCTTTACTTTATATCCCTGCTTATACAGGGTGAGTCTTTGCCTCGTACAAAGATTTTAACAGTAGATTCTTGTGGTCAGAAGAAATGCTTTTTTCCTATACCATTTTTTCCGATTCGGCCCTGATAAAAATATATAGCCATTTTAAGTTTTCATAATGAGTTGTGCCACCCCTGAAAAAACGAAATTACCTTCAAAATAGCTAGCTAAATCTGTGACATTGCACATCTGTGCATCTTTTAAACAGAGTTGTATTCAGCCAAAGTACCTAATTTTTCGATATTTTTTAATTTTTGAACATCAAATTACTCGAAAACGGCGCATTATACGAGAAAATATGAAGAATACTTTTATTTTACAAAACGTTGAAATATTCATTAGATAAAGTCATTCGGGGCAACTGTGCGCACTTTTGCCTTTCAAGCCATACCCTGTTTCAAATGTTGAAGCTAGGAAAATTAAAACATATTCATAAGATAGAGAATTTTCTGATCTATACAAAAACATCAAAAAGCAAACAAACAAAAACGTTTTTTTTCCGCAAAAAAAAATTTTATATTGAAAGTCGGAGTGCGTTCACATGCCCCGTATTGCGGGTAAGTGTGCGCACCCTCACGGGGTAAGTGAACGCAGTGCTTAGTGAACCACACAATCAAAACAAATTACAAAATAATGTCATCAAAATGTTACAATATTAGAGAAATGCTATTTATTGCCAATACAGAAGCGCCTTTTACAAGCACTGCATTATTGTTCGTGCCACCATTCCTGGTGAACACAACACCTGATACAATTCCCTGTTGGTGGCTCTTCATATTTTTCTGAACAAATAGGACAATATTGATCGAGTCTTAACCAAGAAAATCAACAATGTCGTAATTTATTCCTCACTGAACTAATGCCCATATTATGAATCTATGCGCACACTTACCCGCGCACACTTTCCCCAGTAAGCCAAAATTCGAATTGACGTTCTTATAGAGTTGAGCAGCTAAAAGAACCTAAAATTTTTTATTATATATTTAGATTAATATGCGCACGATCGAATAAAATATTGTTTAACACTGTCGGACTGCGCTCAGTTTCACCGAATGACTCTAATGGTCATAATGAGAAAACTGGTAGACGTGGGTGATATCTTGTGTTCGAAACAGATTAATCAAATCAATGAAAAACTATATTCCGTAATTCATTTTATTCGATAAAACCGTTTGTGAGATAGAACTAAAAATAACATTTTTTAAGGTTTTTCAACAGCCTGTATCTTTTAAACCGTGCCGATTCGAGAAAAATGGTAAAGGAATATAGTGTTTCTTTCGACCTCAAGAATAAGAATCTACTGTTGAAACGAGTTGAGGACTCACTCTGTATATCTCATCTTTATATCAAAATACAAAAACCTATGAGTCGAATCCAACCCTGAAACTACTGGAAATTCGGTTGGCTTTTCCTGCACTGTTTGCTCATCGAAAAACCATGAGCCATTCGGAAAGACATGTCGAATGATTTATGACTGTCAATTCCACTATTATTAGTAATCGATTTGCGTTGAAATGTTGGTTGTTGTGGCTCTATTTCGGTGCTTTTTCACAGTCTCGTAGACTTCATATCCGCTCACTCTAGGACATAAAATATATAAATATTCCTTAGCCTGTGCCTTATACTGCTTGAAATGCTTCCAGATAAGCGACCTAATTTGTCAGGCGGTAGCGTTATAAAAACTAGTATTAGCATATCAGCCTCCTATGACTTAATAAATCATACTCCAAGGGCGATACAAAAGCGATGAATTATGTAGACGAACATGCAGCTCGGATTCACCCATCTCGAAGGCAGCTCATGCAATCTAACTTTAGATACGTCAATTTAATTGCGACTAAAGATAAAGCAAACAAAGAAGTTTGAATTGCAAAAGCGAAGATAATTCTGCACGTTGAAGGGCATTCATTATAGAATCGCTGTTGTGTGCGTTGGTTTTCCGGAAAATTGTTCCTTAGGAGATAATACAACCTTGGATACCAAATTATCGTCTTGATTTTTTTTCTAGTCGCCAATGAACGAATTTTCTTCTCCGAATACTTTAAAGGCCTATTCGGATTTCTGTTTTGAAGTTTATGTAGCTCTACGATTAAACCAAAACTCTGAATGAATCCAAATACACAAAGATGATATTATCAGATTTTGAATGTATTGGCTCCATTCTAAAATCAGTTGTTCTCGATCAATTCTAGTGATCAATAGTTTTTCTTTCGTTTGATTTTCTACACTCGATCGCTATGCAACGCGAAACACGCAATTTGACCCAAGAGGAATGTGCCCAAGCGGTAGTTTTGCGAGAAGAAGGGTGGACATACACAAGAATTGCAGAAAGGTTTGGAGTTTCTCATAAAAGAGTGTCCAGAATGTTGCAGCGATTCTGGGAGACAGGTATGACTGTCCGAAGACCAGGACAGGGTAGACCACGGGAACAACTGCCATTCAAGAACGTTACTTGAGAGTTTCTTCGTTGAGACAACGGTTTGCAACCGCTAGCCTCCTTCAAATTCAGCTTGAGCAAACTCATGAGGTGCAAATTAGCACTCAGACAATAAGAAATCGCCTCAGAGAATATGATTTGAGGCCTCGTGTCGCGGCAAGAGGCCCAGCTCTTACCCCAGCCCATCGAAGGGCGCGTTTGGATTTTGCGAGAGAGCATATTGCGAAGAGGCCGATTGGGAAAGAGTTCTCTTCACAGATGAGTCTAGATTCTGCCTCTACCATTGCGATCGACGTTCCCTTGTATACAGACGTCCACATGAAAGATATGCTCAGTGCAATTTCCTGAATACTACTGGTTTCGGGGGAGAATCGATTATGGTATGGGGTGGAATATCTTTGACCGCTCGCACAGACCTAGTGGTCGTTGATAATGGAGCTATGAAAGCTGATAAGTATATAAGGAACATTCTTGAAGAGCATGTAGTGCCATTTGCCCCATACATTGGTGAAAATTTCATTTTTATGGACGATAATGCCAGACCCCATCGTGCGCGCATCGTTCAGGAGTACCTTGAAGAGGTTGAAGTCTCTCGAATGGAATGGCCAGCAAGAAGTCCAGATCCCAATCCGATTGAGCAGGTTTGGGACAACCTCAATAGAAGGCTGAGAAGTTCAGAAAATCATTCAGCTACTCTTAATGACTTAGGAATCCAACTCGGAGAAATCTGGGAAGGATTAGATCAGAACATTTTAAGATCACTCATTTTGAGTATGAACCGTCGTTGCCGAGCTGTAATTAACGCAAGGGGTGGAAAACCAAGTATTAAATCACTTATCAGCATTTCAGTATTTTGAAAATTGTTCATTTCTCTTCTTTCACATAAGATTCGGTGAAATCCTGAATGTTTCTTCCATTTAATGTGTCTTGTTTCGTTCAAAACCTTCCCGAGAGAAGATAAAAAATAAGTTATAAAGTCAATGTAGAGTTAACGTTCATTAAAATTGAGATTTTCAGAATGTGCGTTCATTTTTTTGCGCAGTGTATTTGATATTCGAACAGTAGCAACAGATACTGAGCAGCTAAATAGAGAGACATGTATATCCTTGTGATTTTCTCAAAGGAGTTTTTGCAGTGGTTATTCGATCCAGAATTGAAGTATCGCTCGCACAATTCTCCTCTTATCGAATTTTGAACTGAAAATTCACACGGGGATGTGGGATACTGAATTTTTGAAGTTGTTCCCGTTCTGTGTCATCCCATTGTTATCTGCACAGATGTGGGTCTCGAAAAACCAGTTCGGACATGGATCAATGCTTCCGTTCGCGATAAATCCGTTTCGACTGGATCTCCACACAAGAAAAATAGCGAACATCCAAGGGGTGTTTTGCAAATCCACCCTTTCAAGTACTGGACATTGTGAGTATGAATAGATTTGCGAATATGAATATATATCATCCTTTATACGGAATTCGCATAGGTATTTGTGGGTACCTTTGGGAACCAATGCTGAACGTATTTCCCAGATGTTTTTCATGAAAAAAAATTACTCGTTCAGACCAAATACTAATACTATAGATTTCCCATACCTTTGAAATGGTTTCATCCTTGTAGTCAAAATAACATACCTGAAAAAGAAAATTTCGAATGAGGAGAAGTTGATACACGATACAGGATATACAGGGTATCAATAAAAAGTTGCGAAAAATTAAAGGGATGATTTCTTGAAAAATCGAGAGCGAGAAAAAAATTTTGGTGGTGTTCCCTCGCCAGCAAGGTAAATGTAAGTTTAAATTCCATTTTTCAATGGTTGGAAAAATTGGAAAAACAATTATTTCATTGAAAAGTATTTTTTGTTTTATTATTCTGATATCAATAATAATTACCACGATCTTTTTGGATACATCGGAAAAGAGAAATAAGTACTGATTTTTCATTCTGAATACGAACGACTTTTGAAGAGAAATTCTTTGCTGGCCTGAAGCCACAGTTCACAATGAAACAATGATTGTTAATATCATTTCTGTATGTGAGTGATTCACAGAAACCTATATAAAAACCGGTTCGCTGCCGCAGCAAACGTGTTCTGTTACTTCTTGTAATGATGTGGAGGAAAGAAATAGCATTTTGGCTCGTACAAGACGAAATGAAGGACAACTTTAGGTTGATGATGAGGAATCGCATAATTCAGGGTATTGCTCGAGTATAATTGGGAGAGAAAGAGATATATTCAACTATAAAATAATGTACAATTACCGAAAAATTCAGCCCTGTTTTTTGGGGAAATCTAATATCGTTGAGAAGTTTCATTTTGATTCCAAAGAACGATAAACGAAAAAATCGACAAACAACTCAGGAATCTGAACGAAGTGTTTCGGCAATCGAAATAGACCGGCGTTGCCTAATGTATTTTTCGTGTAGATATAAATATAATCGGCCTGTTTACACTCTTGGTAACATGGTTTCCGAGTTTTCACTCCCCTCAGACCATGTGGGTTGGTGAAAAACATCTCCGGCCAAACGAAATCTGGAGTGAAATATTTCTTCTGAACGTATGTGAAATCAGAATCTTTGAAGCCTGGAAAATTTTTAGGGCAACTGTTTTTCGAATTGTTGGAATTACAGTTTTTTTTCTTTCAATTAGGTAGGCTTATCAGTTCCGATAAATCGTTCCTACGTATTGTTTACTAACGGAACTCAAAATGACAGAATAAAATTCAACTGTGTCGACATTGCCTTGAATAATAATCACCTCCATTTCCTTTTCAACGAAAATGTGAATCATTTCTGTTGTTCCATACACACAAGATTCATTGGATCACAATAAAGGACTTTCGATTCGAGGTAACAATTACCCACATTTGAAAGTGAAATTTTCGAAGTTCAAGAAGGACGCCTATTTTGGTTGAAACTACCACAAACCGTTAACAGTCATTGAAATCACAATGACTCGAGTTCGAGCTTGTGAAGACTATCGTTCTTCTTTCTTGGAGTTTCCTCTTTCAGAAATGATTCTTTATTTATATTGTTCTATATTCGTGTGAACAATTTTAGTAACCTGCATCCAACTTATGTCTTTTTCAAAATTCAAAGGCTGCTCCTTATCTGCAGAGACTAAAACCATAATAAGTTTTCCTTATTTTCCATCTTTATGAGTCATTTTCAATAGCGTCATCAAATCCTCGTTGGGTTAATATAAAACTTAACCTCGAAGTTTATTTTTCACTTATAAAAATGAAAAGACATTAGGTGCTAGACCTAGACAGCGAATGACCTATTATTTCAATGTTTTGGGCATTCAAGTAGGTACACTCATTTGTTCCAGCAGCAGTGTGAGCTCGAGCGTTATTTTGGACGTTTTTCTGAGGCAGACAAAGTGTAGTGTTTGTCTATCCTCCAGTTCAGTAATTGAAACAAGGAGGGACCAGTTATGTCATTTAGTTCATTTCAATGCACATTCTTTCAGGTAATTCCATGCTCGAAATTGAAAAAAATCATAGCTTGATCCCCTTTTTCGAATCTATTTTTCGTATTTAGATAGTGTTCAAGAATAAGTAAGAGCTATTTACTTTTACCGTTATGGAAACTGACTTCATTTTGAAGTCTGTGGTTATTTGTGTCCCTATTTGAAAAAAAATTAGACATCTCCCTTACTACTGCTGCAACTCCTAGGTATTAAGCCATTTTTTGTCTGAATTCCTTTTAAGGCATAAATAATAATAATAATTTTGAATTATATGCCTCTGATCATCTGTTGTGGTGCTTTCTGGTAACCAACTCATTCACTTCGGGCGACAGTTTATAAAAACCTTATCGAACCTAGTTTTCAAACTCTCACAGTTAAGTATTTTCATTTTGTCCGAAAAAGTGTTAGTCTTATCCAACTTATAGGTCTCATAAGCTACATTATGGAATCATAAAGAGAGTTCCATGTAGTAGGAAAGGGATACACGCTATACAGGGCGAGTCTTTGACTTGTACAAATATTTTAACAGTAGATTTTTGAGGTCGAAAGAACCACTTTTTTACCTTACCATTTTTTTCGAATCGGTTCGGTTTAAAAGATGAAGGCTGTTTAAAAACCGTGAAAAAATGGTATTTTTAGTTGTATCTTCCAAAAGGTTTTATCGAATGAAATGACTTATTTGATGAATCTTTTTCGAACACAAGATATCACCTACGTCTTTCAGTGGTCTCAATATGACCATTACGTACCATAAAAATACCAAAAATTTGAAGAACTCGACTCTTGAAACTAAGTTGGACGCTATCTTATAAATATTTGAAAGTTTTGTAAAATAAAACTATTCATTATATTTTCTCGTATAATGAGCTGTTTTCGAGTAATTTGATGTTCAAAAATGAAAAAGTATCTGTGATATTCGGAAAATTGGGTACTTTGGGTGAATGCCACTATGTTTACAAGATCCACGGATGTGTAGTGTCACAGATTTAGCCAGTTATTCTGAAGGTAATTTTGTTTTTTTATTGATGGCACAGCTCATCATGAAAACTTAAATGGCTATATATTTTTATCAGGACAGAATCGGAAAAAATGGTATAGGAAAAGTGTTTTTTTTTGACGTCAAGAATCTACTGTAATATTTGTACGAGTCAAAGACTCACCCAGTATATAAACGCATTTTGAAGTCATAAGTATCGAAATACAAAAAAGTTCAGCATCAGGTGTTTGAAATACCAATTACGAATGACATTTTCGTCACAATACAAATATCAAATATGTATTCTCATTTAAATTACAAGTAATTGAAATACTGATACCCAATCTATCCATCAGCCACCTACCATCGATTTCCCCTAACTACATCCCTCGTAGATGATTAATAGATTTTCTTTCCTTCGAAATCGATAACGATTTGTTCATGTACAGGGTGGGCAAAATTCGTTGTCTACTAAGAGGATCCCGAGAACTACAGCAGCTAAAAGAAAATGGATGACACATTTCCGAACTCTTTTTCGGAGAAACAAAGAATGGTGAAAACCGCAGCCTCCTACGATACTTCGTTTTTGAGTTTCACACTTTCATAAAGTTCTCAAAACTTTTTTGTCTTTGAAGTTAGAAATCTGAAACTTGAACCTTATACAGGCACTTTTTTACGTAGAATCCACTGATGACCACAAAAATTTTTTTATTTCGAATTATTAAGTGAACTTTAATTTTTTTAAATGCAAGCTTTCATTGAATTTGTTATTTTTGAATTGGAAAAAAATCTTTTGTCAGTAGATTCTACGTATGAAAGTGTCTAAGAAGATTCAAGTTTCGGATCTGTAACTTCAAAGACAAAAAAGTTGTGGGAACTTTTCGGAATCGTCAGAATATCAATTTTTGTTTATAACTCGAAATCTAAAAATGATAGGCCGTTTCTGTTTTCAGATTTGGTTTAGTCAGGAAAAAGAGCTAAAGAATGTGCCATCCGCTTTCTTCTAGCTGCTATAGTTCTCGAGATCCCCTCAGTAGACAACGAATTTTGCCCACCCTGTACTTCTTCAACAGTTACTCGACACTTACATCTTGCAAGATATTCGGGGTGGCGTTGAATTCTTCCGAATTTACGGATTTCTTCTATTCCTTCATGGCAGAATCTCCCTCTGACTGCCATTTAGGATACCAGACCTCCTTTGTCCGGCAAATCCTGTCTATCAGCGTCACTCTCAAATCTCTTCCTCACGAACTTCCTGACACACCTGCCTCTCCATTACAGGTAACCACCACCAACAAACAACACGACACAAACCTGCCCGGCAGATGTTAGATCACCTTGGATTTCTTGGGGTTCCAGCTCACCGATGGCCTGCCGCGAAATCAGATACGCTACCCGATATTCGATCTAGCTTAGACAATAATTCCGTACATATACGAGAGCTTAGAAATCCACCGGTGCACCCGTCTTCATTTCCTGCCATTTGTTGCCGGGCCCGAAAACGGGCTCTGCCAGCCCAGCCAGGATCGTCGCCGGTCGTTTTTCATTCGGCGAATTTGTTTAATTACCATGCAGTCCACATTTTTATGGATTCGCAGAAATTCCGTGTGGGACATGGGGAGTCCGGGCAATCATTTGCCGCTGCGATAGATAATCTCATGCTGGGAAGTCAAGTTGAATATCCGGAGAATGCATCGATGATCTACAGGATCTTTGTCCGAGCTGTCTTTACGACTCCTGGATGTCCAAGACTGTGGGACGCGGTTTTTTATCGCTGAAGGTGGAGGTGATACACCAGGATTAGTCACATACCAAAAAAAGTTGGTTAAACTTGGCGCTTCCGAATTTATCTCCTATGACTCCCTTTTATTCGCAGAAGCATACTGAACGCCTCTTTTGTTATGAGATATGGAAGGAACAACCTCCCTTCTTCTCTCTTAATGCATCCCTGAAGGCGAAAATCATCGAAATACAGCTACTAGATCTAATCAAGACACACAATCTTTTCACATAACAGATCACCGTTCAAATCGTATTGTCAGCACGAAAGTTTGTCAAGCTACGAACAAAGATTATAGAGTAGAAAGATAGGAAACGAAGCGACTAGAGTGATGTGAGCGCCATCTGTGTTTCAAATGTGTTTTTAAGGCCCTAAGACTGGTTAAAATTTTAATTCGAGGGACATATGAAATTTTGCAAGATGTCAAAGTCAGATGGCCATTTTGATCAAACCGGTTTTGAATGTTTTGATTCTCGTATCCATAGACAACCTCGCCTTTTGTTTTTCGAGCCCGTTCTAGTTGCTGATTGTTGTCTAATTCCTTGGCGAAAACCTCAGAATATCGTTCGAAAATTATTGTATTGTATCAATTTGTATATTGTGTCATAAAGACGGGCTTGAATACAAGGCTTGTATACCTCTGTAAGGTTTTTTTCAATTGTGGTTCTGAAAATTTTGTGAATAATATGTAAGTAACGGAAATATGTATCCTATGACGGTAAATTGAATATTGGTTCATATCTATTCCTGATATAAATTGTAAAAATTCAACTCAGTTTATTAATTCGAAACTTTTTCACAGAAAAAACACCTTTCACGTAACTATAGCAGATAACCATGTACTCTTGTATCCAAGTCAGAGCTCTATTCGTTGTCCATAATTTCAAATTTTTGTAAATTTTTTATAGATTGCAAATAAAAATTTATCACATCCAACAGCGTATTTCATTGATACCAATCGATTCCAAACAATGTTCAGATGAAAACTAACATCCTGGTCACAAAACAAAACCATCCTTTCGTTTTGTCGCTCAAGATGTTTGTTTTCTGGTCTCAACAAGGTCAATATTGAAATTGAATACAAGGAATAGAATTCGAATTTCGCGCCCCTCAATTATAAAAGAGAAAACTGTTATTAAACAGTTTTTCTGTATTGATAATACGTTTTCAGCGCCATCTCATTGTCAAATGTGTTTTCACTGGCCAAAATGTAGTCGGTTTTTATAATAGTACTAGCGATATGAGGGCGTTTCCTATCTTTCTACTCTATAATCTTTGGCTACGAATAGAGATAACCAGGAAAACACAACGAAGTGTTCAACTATCTTTATCCTATCTCTGTGAAGGCGTTGTTTCATGGGAGTGTATTCGTGATGATACAAAACCACCATATATAAAAAAGGGATATCGATAAAACATTACAACTTTGCACTGCTTTTAACTGCGTTCAAATTTTACACTTATGCTCTGGAGTCAAACTTCATAAGTGTAAAGTATTCTTTTGATCTGTGGAGTTGACAGTTAAGCCAAGAAAATGCATCGACCTTTCCATGGATGAAGGAAGCAATAAGATTTCATTTTTCAATATTGGGTGGTAAACTATTTCGTATGATACAAAACCCTTCTAAAAATTGGTACAAATCGACCTCTAGATCATGTAAAATCTTGAAATAATACACTAGAGAAAGACAGGTGAATGTGAGATGTTCGAATAACTTTTTCTCTTGCGGGAATTAGATACCCTGGATTCAACCCCCTTCAAGTCAACTTACGCTTTGATCTATCTATCTATTCAAGGCTTACCAGTTTTTATAACGTCAAAACATGATTATCTACCCCACTAATCCATGGAATATAGAATGAAATGGGACTAAGTCATATTCAAGAAGTTCCAAGTTCGGACGTTAAGAAATCTCCCAAGAGATAAAGGTTCAGAGAATTTTAATCGTAACACAGAAAAATTGACTGTCAAAAAGACCTAGTTACACGTTTCAGTTGACAGGTTGAAACACCCTGTATATAAAAACACCAAATCTGGTATTCGACGATCTAAAAGAGCCTTTCCTTCTTATAAATACCTAATTTATATGACTATACCATTATAAATTATAGCTGCTGTAACCTTGGATGAACAAACCATTGGGCAATTCCTTGGAGAAAGCTGATCCACTGATCAGCATTCTCCTGCTACTTCTAGATATTTTCCACACGCACCTCTCTATTGCGTTGAGTAATAATGAAGGAAGCTTCACATATTATTTCATAAATGAAGAACCAGTAGGATACTAATTTTTTAATTTATTCAACTTCAACTTCATTTCTGAAAATAACAATGCTTAATTATTCACATGATGGTCCATTGACGGTCATATTGAATTTCAGCTATATTTTGAACCATTCCCAATTATAATAGATCAGAGAATAGACACGGTAAAAAAAAAAATTGACTTGGCAACGATCTTCTCCTGCAGATATTTGGAAGAATATGTACACTTTAGGTACATCCCTAATGGAATATAAACTTCTTAGTTGATGAGAATAAAAGTGAAAGGAATAACTCCTCCAGTTCAAGGTCCAATAAAAGCAATCACATTCACTATTCGTACATTATTATCATCGGATCAACTAATGCTACTTGTTTTTCGTTGATTAAACTATAGGGTATATGGTTTACCGTTTGTTACGTGTATTATTAGTGGCTCAACTAATGACGCTTTAAGCATAATGATAATTGTGCGCTGTTGTTGAGCATAGTTGCACATAAGTGAGGGTTCATTAACAGGTTGTTCGAATTTATAGGGGCTTATAATGATGATGGCTACCATACTAGTTCGTCGGCTTAAGAAAAAAGTTGCAGAAGTATACCAGATAGAACACGATACATAGTCGTACATCACATATTGTCATCTGACCCGATTTTTCATTTCAATCATAACAACGAACGGTTTTTCAATCGTGAAAATAGTTTTCAGCCAAAATGTTAATAATTTCCTAAAATTGAAGGGAATCCAGATACTTCGTCAATAATTCTATTGAAGTGTCAGTATCGCATTCACCATTTTGCAAACCAGCAGCTTGTTAGTGTGAAATCGACTAGAAAAGTGTTAGAATGATGTGGATATTTTTTTCCTGAGATCGCTTTAATACTAAAGGAATTAGCTGCAATCTTCGATGTCCTTCACGAACTATCAAATAAGTGATACAAGGCGAAATTATCGGTAATGTCCAGCGATAAGTATCACCAAGAACAATTTCCATTTACGAACGCCAAAAAAATGTTGATGATCATTAAGGTTGCAACGGCGTTCTTAAAAAATGTAAACCACGTTCTTGCATCGTAATTATAGTGATTGGGGAAGGTACTGCCCAGCCTTATCGCAACCAAATTGTCTGAAATATTTTCCGATTCCAAGACCAACACCTCATAATGGCCAATAAAGAAGTCTGTATGGGTGAGGCTGAAAAAGGATGAATAAATGCGTGGAGAAATGTGAAAGGGCGGATTGAGAAATTGATTTGCGAGGAGTTTCAGGTGCAGAAAGTATTTTTAGACTTCTGCAGCCTGCAGCTTCTAATGAACTCCAGTATCTGAGTGGCTTCAAAGAGGCTACCTCCTCACTCCTGCAACTTTCTCGTCTAAACTAAGCATTTTTTGAGTTGCTTTGGTTACAGATACTTAGATCTCGAAGTACACTGCGCAAAAAAATTAACGCACATTATGGAAATCTCGAATTTATTCTACAACTGAAGGTGTTCTCAATGGTAATTCTTTTTATCAGAATTATGCATGCATATGTTATCCACTTTCAACGGTTTTTTTTCAATACAGATGTTTTTTCCCAGCAGGAATAGAAAAAGATGATATTATCAGATTTTGAATGTATTGGCTCCATTCTAAAATCAGTTGTTCTCGATCAATTCTAGTGATCAATAGTTTTTCTTTCGTTTGATTTTCTTCTACACTCGATCGCTATGCAACGCGAAACACGCAATTTGACCCAAGAGGAATGTGCCCAAGCGGTAGTTTTGCGAGAAGAAGGGTGGACATACACAAGAATTGCAGAAATGTTTGGAGTTTCCCATACAAGTGTGTCCAGAATGTTGCAGCGATTCAGGGAGACAGGTATGAATGTCCGAAGACCAGGACAGGGTAGACCACGGGTAACAACTGCCATTCAAGAACGTTACTTGAGAGTTTCTTCGTTGAGACAACGGTTTGCAACCGCTCGCCTCCTTCAAATTCAGCGTGAGCAAACTCATGGGGTGCAAATTAGCACTGAGACAATAAGAAATCGCCTCAGAGAATATGATTTAAGGCCTCGTGTCGCGGCAAGAGGCCCAGCTCTTACCCCAGCCCATCGAAGGGCGCGTTTGGATATTGCGAGAGAGCATATCCATTGGGAAGAGGCTGATTGGGAAAGAGTTCTCTTCACAGATGAGTCTAAATTCTGCCTCTACCATTGTGATCGACGTTCCCTTGTATACAGACGTCCACATGAAAGATATGCTCAGTGCAATTTCCTGAATGATACTATTAAATCACTAATCAGCTTTTCAGTATTTTGAAAATTGTTCATTTCTCTTCTTTCACATAAGATTCGGTGAAATCCTGAATTTTTCTTCCATTTAATGTATCTTGTTTCGTTCAAAACCCTCCCGAGAGAACATAAAAAATAAGTTATAAAGTCAACGTAGAGTTAACTTTCATTAAAATTGAGATTTTCAGAATGTGCGTTAATTTTCTTGCGCAGTGTATTAAAATTTCCAGGTAACTTTTCGAAGTATTTTAAGGAGATCTTCTTCTCCTGAAACTCTTTCTTATAGGTACCACAGAAAGTTTAGGAAGAAATTGAAGGAACATGTGGGTAGAACCCTCAATCCTTCAAAAAAACTAATCGGGGTGTTGAAATTTTCATCTTACGCATGTGGGAGGTTTCATTCTGGCTTAGAATGAATTGATATTCTCAACTGCACTAATTGTCGAGATTATACAGTATTGATGTATTCAAACTAATTAATGATCTCTTATATGGCTTCGCTGAATACGGAGAAGCGAAAAAAGCTAATTAGATGGAAGCACCATATGGTGGATAGAATTCCACTTGGGCATGGATAAGAGGGACTACGATGACAGAAGAGGAGGTGTATGAATTCATATCGGGCAAGGATGAGGGTAATCTAAGCAATTTATTTCTACCTAATGTCAGACCTCACACGATATTCAATACGAATTTCAGTAGACTGTAGTCCATTCTTTGACTTCGATGCTGAATTTTTCTGCAACTAATGAAAAGATTCAGGTGAGTTCATTCAGGGTTAGTTTTTAATCTCAAATTAATATCTTATTAACAAAAGCTTCTGCAGCTTCAATTAATGATACTGGTCAAGTATTTCCTTTTTTTTTGAATGATTTGATCTGATCAAGAAATTTTAAAAACGATTTAGTTTTCTGTGACATTTGGATCGTTTTCTATTGAAACCAAAGGAAGTTATGGTAGAGGACAGTTGTCTCACTAGTTTACCTTCAGATAATCTTGAGAATACACAAGAATATGAGCTAAATCAGAGTTTTGGACGAATCGTCTTCTTATTATGAAGAAAACCAAGCTATGAAGAAGTTGGTCCAGACGTCTGTAGGACCAAGATCATTACTAAACGCCCATTAAATAACTCGGTGTAACCAACTTTATACCAATTCGTATCGATTACGAAACAACCGATGTTGGATAACCAATTTTGGTAGGAACTAGACGGTCGATATTCCCTAGGTATACTTTATTGCAGCATTAAACTTGAATCGTTTCAACTACGTTTTTATTCCGCTAGCTAAACGGCCGGGATTGTTCTAATCATCGAGCTTTATCCAGCTCGTAAATTTCAATGGTGCAATCTAACGAATATCAACGGATTTCAGGCTCCAATCCGGGTATTTTACTGGTGCCTTGATGACACGTGATGGGTATATGAACTGTAGATCATAAAAATTCGAGTAGGAGAAAGTGAACTTCCGGTTTGAGTTGATTCTGACGAAGTTTTATCTGATTTTTTGGTCATTATTGAACCTTTGGGAATAAACACTTTGAAGGTGGGGTAGGTAGAGTTCAAGGAATCAAATAAAACACACTGAAAACTCATGATTGAAAAGTAAAAAAGGCATTAAACCTCACGTAATACGTACATTGCTTATTGCATTGCTAGTATGATACATACAGGGTGTCTGTAAAGAAATGCGAAGGACTTAGGGAGATGATTCCTCGATGAAAATAAGCAGGGGTAGTTCCTATACATTTTTTTCGAAATCGACCTCCCTTTCAAGATATGTATAGCCTTTGGAAGGCGATGACGAGTTGACAGTTTTTAATTTTTTTTACGGGTTCTAAAGAACACTGAGTCATAAAACTATACAATTGAATGGAAAACCATAAGAGAATATTATTTTTCAAAACTCTTTCCCACGAAAACAATTTTTGAAGGAAAATCATAAGGGGTTGTTATTTTCAACCCCTAATAATAAAGTTAGGAGATCTTAAAAAATTGTGTGAGCAACATCTACTTAGTGCTTCATGTTATGTATAGTGTTATGACTCAGTGTTTTTAAGAACCCGTAAAAAAAATTAAAAACTGTCAACTCGTCATCGCCTTCCAAAGGCTGTATCTTGGAAGGGAGGTCGATTTCGAAAAAAATTTATAGGAACTACCCCTGCTTAATTTCATCGAGGAATCATCTGCCTAAGTCCTTCGCATTTGTTTAGAGACACCCTGCATGAAATTTCTTATTGCATAAGCCCGACTATTGATTATATTAAATTAAAAAATCCAGCAGTAATAATGCTTCTGCACACTTTCAAGAGAATCTTCCTCACCGAGAAGAACGAATTCACTTCTACCATCGTCTACTGACTAACTGCAGATAGGAAGCTGATGTAGGTTATAGCCAATTCGATCACAATTTACAAGAATGACTTAGCGAATTAGAAGGTTAATTTCCTGAGTATTGAACTAATCGTGAAATATTCCGAATGATGACAGGTTAATTTTGTGCTTCCTTCTTTGTCCCTGTATAAACATTCAGGTGAGACACTTTGGATGAAATTGAGATTGTTAGCTGAATAAGGTCAGAATCTTATTGGTCTTATTTTCAAGAATTTCGTGCTGATATTTAGTGGACTAAATCATGGCCGAGCAGCTATTGATAGATAATTGAGTTGATATAAGGTTGTAGACAGGGTATGCTCTACAATGTCATGAAAAGATTTGATTCGAATTGGTCCAACCCTTTTTCTAAAATCGATCTATCACTGAAATATCCTTTTGTACTGGAGGTATTGAACTGAATTTTTCAAAACACATTTCAACATCGAAGACATGCTACTGCTCCAATTTGGCTCGAATTGATCCAACACTCTTATCGTCTCATACTTTGTCGAATCGACCATCGAAAACATTGAACTGGAAGTCAGGACTGAAATTCTCTTCAATCTCAATTGGGATTGGGATTGGATATGTTTAAGAAATTTTAAAAAAATTCATTTTACTACCCGAAGATCATTTTTTACTATCGGTTAACACACTGAAGGAATCTGTTAATGTCACAACTGGAGTCGTGTATCTAATCTCATTCGAATACGTCGATTTCAATTAATTTCCATACGTCACAAACGTCAATAACCATCAAGATCATAAATATTTTCCTTAATTAGGTTGCCAAGTTTTTGAATCGATTATCAGTCGTACATAATTGAGTGAATATTATTAATTTATTCCATTATCTGTGTTCACTGTCATTCCCTATCCACCAGCGAATAAATACAAACTATCTTTGCGCTCTGCTGTTGGAGCACTTTCATCACATCCCACACGCTGATAAACTTAAGACAACAAATCAAAGTTATTTGTGCATTAGCTATGAGCCAGTAAACATTTCAATATCCTACCATTCGCAGTTAGATAATAAATCGTAATTAGCGAGTTGTAGAGGTGCAAATTGTCGGTGCAAATTGAATTGTTCCACAATGCGAGAGAGGCATTAAAGATAGACTTTCACGTTGTAAATTTTGATAATCATCATTTGCTTTAATGGTGGAAATTGGTTTTGTCAATAACCGAAAATTGATGTCGCGTAGGTGATGTTTCTATGGAAGAAATCAAGTCACAGCTCCGAACGTGGATGTATTCGCTTGTTTTAAGCGATCGTAACTATACTACATTCACATTTATTTTAGCAGTCGGCCATGAAATAATTTTCTCAAGTTTTTGTAACTAGAACGGAGTAAGGTTGGTACTCATGAAATGTCGTTAATGTCATAACGCCGTTGTCACAACTTATATCAATTTTTATTACGAAAATGCCGAAAGTGATTGAAAAAAATGATAGGGTTTCAGGAAGTGCTATTTAGAATTCAGGTCCGCTCATTCAAATAGTTATACCCTGATATTCTAAAATCCACAATACGTCAGACGGTAGCGAACATATTCAATGTAAGAGAATTTATATGATGTTTCATCTGAATCTAAACGACTTCTATTTCAGCTGAATATTTTCACAAGCAGAAAGATTGTGAATGAAGGAGATGACAAAGATTATTCTTCTTTTGGGAGACCCCAAAAAGTGGTGGCATTCGAGAATTTTATGTTTGAATGAATTAATGCGAAAAGTTTACTACAGGATTTTCGATGAATGTCATCGTAGAATAAGTAATTGATTTTTCCATTTTTCATTTGACTTGTCCTATACATTGTAAGGTTATTCAAGGTACCAATAGATACCTAATTATTATTATTATATCAATGTATTAAGTTGAACAGCCACAAATACGCGCCAGTTATCCTGTTGATTGTTTATTCATGTGAAATTTTTGTTCAAAGGTGGAGTTCATCTTGACTTGAAACTTCCTTTAATTCCTGTTACTTATGATTTTTGTTAAAAAATTTAACATTCTTGTAATTATCTGTTAATTCCTTCGGGAGATAACCATTCCCAACCACTGCATCATATGCATTTCATCTTCGGATTTATATATTTTTGAAATCCACAACTGATGCAACGTATTCAAACATTAGCCAAAGAAGATAACGAACATTAACTCTCCTCAAGCTAGTGCATATTATGATATTATACAAATCTCTTGTATTTTCCATGCAAATAACTGGATTTGGTATGCCTTCAATCAGTTTGTATGAACTTCAATTATGTTCGTCACATATTTTCCGAAGAGATTCGACATTATGATAAAATACGTAATAACAGAAACTTTTACATAAAACGGGCAACATAGCGTTGATTTAAAACCCAAAAATGTTTTGACAAGTTCCATAACCCCACATTTTCGTACTATATGAGTGAAATGTGTCAAATTTCTATGGCCAACCGAGAGCTAAAATAAAAGTGAATGGAGTATAGTCTAAACAAGTGTTTTCATTTAACCCATAATAACCTAGTGTTACACATATGTAACGCATATTTCACTGGCAAATCTATTTTATTTCTCAGTAACTGTAGCTATTAGCGTTACATATATGCATGTAACTCCATTTTTCTAGAACAAAAGCCATACAATATTCAAACAGAAATTGAGTCGTTTTTGTCTTGTACACTCTATAAAGAATGTTCATTTAATTAAAATGGCATTTTTATGGAAAAAAAAACTCAGGTTATGGAGGGTTAATTCGATTCTGTCGACCCACAGAGATATCTTTCGTTTCAATAGCACACTCTGTATATCGGCGCTTCAGTGTGATATTCTTGTAACGCAACAGAAACACAAGATACATTTCTTCTCCGTAGATACTCTGTGAAATCACTTGGATTACTTTGTCACGAATAAAAAGGACAGTGGGAATCGGCTAACTGATGGATTTGCGGACACAAATCAATTTCGCATCCCCCAGATTTAATTTGGACTGGCGAGGGTCGAGGAAAACCCTTCCGGCAACGAACAAAACGAGCAAATTTCCTTTCGAATTTCGGACTATCAATAAGCCCAATCAAACATGACGACTGGAAATCGGCAACACGTGTTAAATTTTCTCGATTTCATCTCCCATGTCTTTCGGATAGATACATAATCAAGGTTCCTTTTTACTCAGGAGCCAGATTAAATCGGTCTTACTTCCTTCGAATCGCTTCGCAGAGTTTGAGGCACGTGCTCAAGCCCAGAAGTAGGGGCTTACGGTTTGTTTGATCTATAATGTTGGAGAGAGCTCCTCTTGTATTGGCGGTGGGGGTCGCTATTCGCAAATTTTCGATACGTGTATTTTTTCCTGTGGGAACATTATTGGATTCGCTGTTTGGTTTTTGTTTATTCACGATCGAAAAATGGTGATTTTCAATTTGTGGAAATGAAAATATTGGACAAAACTCCGCCAATTGAGTGAAGATAATATAAAAAATGATTTCAATTATGGATTCCAATCTGAGTGAGGAATTCCTGCGAATCTTTGTATTTTCCTGAACGCCATGACTAAATGAGAAAATATACAGGGTGAGTCTTTGATTCGTGCGAATATTTTAACAGTAAGTATTCCACTTTTAGCTTTCAGTGGAAAATTTCGAAAAACTTGGTCAACTTTGAGGAGCTGTAGCGGCCAGAAAAAGAAACTTTGACATATGCTGATTTTTTTTATGATAGATGGATCCTTTGCAAATAGAAAATTCTAGTTTTCATTCGTCTTGCTCGAATAGTTCAGATTTTATGATTTTTTACGCGAAGGTCCTAATTTTCTAATTTTTCATCATCATTTTTGAAGAAAAATATATACGAATTGGTCGACAGTATGAATTTGATTCCAATCGGAGACTAAAAATATTTTTCAAAAAAATCGCAATTTTTCCATACATATGCATGGAAAAATTCGAAAAATTTTCGATCTCCCCAATGTCCACCAAAACTTGAGTATTTAATGAATCGAGGGCGTAGATCACGAATATGCAGCCAGAATTTTGCTGAAAGAAATAGTTTTCAAGTTATGGTCGATGAAAAATTCGAAATTTGGAACAGTTGAGATTTTATGATTTTTTCCGCGAAGGTCCAAATTTTCTAATTTTTCATCGACCATAACTTGAAAAATAAATTTTCTTAAAAATATCTGTTTACATATTCGTTTTCCTCGCCCTCGAATTAGTCGACAGTATGAATTTGATTCTAATCGGAGACCAAAAATATTTTTCGAAAAAATCGCAATTTTTCCATACATCTGCATGAAAAAATTCGAAAAATTTTCGATCACCCCAATGTCCACCAAAACTTGAGTATTTAATGAATCGAGGGCGTAGATCATGAATATGCAAACAGAATTTTGCTGAAAGAATTAGTTCTCAAGTTATGGTCGATGGAAAGTTCGAAATTTAGAACCTTCGAGGAAAAAATTTTAAAATCTGAACTATTCACGGTAGTTGGATGAAAATTAGATGTTTTCATTCGCAAAGGAATTAACTATCACCAAAAAAATCAGCATATGTCAGCAGTCTTTTTTCTGGCTGCTACAGCTCCTCAAAGTTGACCAATTTTTTCGAAATTTTTCACTAAAAGTGATTTATTTCCTAAAATACTAATCCTGAGAATAATCTAACTGCATATTCGTAATCAACGACCTCGAATCATTCGAAAAAATGACCCGGGTCAAAATATTTGTACGAGTCAGAGTATTGATCAAAGCAAAAAACTCACTAATAAAAAGATAACAATACAAGCCTTCATTTTGACTTTTTGACCACAACAACAAATCAAGTGAAACAAATAATTCCTTCTTATATCCCTGATTATATTCCAGAAGATTTCGACTCCGAACCAGTCTCACGAAATTGAAATAAAGACCAATGCTCAATGCCCTGTTATCGACATCTCGAAAGGATAAACAAATTACCACCATTACCCCATGTGGATCGACAAATTGGACCTGTTGAATACGGTATCTATGGGACATATCGTAATTCCATTGAACAAGACGAGGTAATTTTTGAGATGGAGGAAACGATAGAGGTTTATTAGGTAGCGCCTGCAACGGCAATTGTGTCTCATTACACGAGATAATATCAAGCGAGTCCATGTAAATTTACATACATAAAACGCTTCAGTTACCGTTGCCGTCAATGTTACAGGATGATAGGTTTATGTTGGAGGTATCTTACAGCTCCCTGGAAGTTTTACTGGGTTCTTTCTTTTAGTGGGGAAGCCCATGAGGGAAATTCGAGATTTACTCGAGCGTGTCAGATAAGGGGAGATACCTTGGACCCTCTACCAATAATTGAGTACCTCTACAAATATTTCAATAGTAGATTCTTGAGGTCAAAAGAAACACTTTTTTCGTTTACCATTTTTTTTCAAAACAGCTCGGTTTGAAAGATACAGGCTGTTGAAAAACTATAAAAAATTATATTTTTAGTTCCCTCACAAACGGTTTCATCGAATGAAGTGAATTTCGGAATATAGTTTTTCATTTATTTGATGAATCTTTTTCGAACACAAGATATCACCCACGTCTTCCAGTTTTCTCCTTTTGACCATCAAATATCATAAAAATACCAAATATTCAAAGAACCCAACTCTTGAAACTAAGTTGGACACTATCTATTGAATACTTGAACGTTTTGTAAAATAAAAGTATTCTTCATATTTTCTCGTAAAATGCGCCGTTTTCGAGTAATTTGATGTTCAACAATGAAAAAGTAACTGTGAAATTTGAAAAATTGGACACTTTAACTGAATACAACTCTGTTTAAAAGATCCACAGATGTGTAGTGTCACAGATTTAGCTAGTTATTCTGAATTTTGTTTTTTTAGGGGTGGCACAGCTCATTATGAAAACTTAAAATGGAAAAAAATGGTATAGGAAAATAGTTTGATATAAAGATATGACCAAAAGAATGAGTTAGATGAACGGGTAAACATTCAGATTTCTGATATTCAAAATAGAAAAGATGGAAACTTTTGAAACAGTCTCAAAATTTCGGAATTTCCTCAACTTCCACAGAGCACTATACTCGTATATCACTTCACGATAAGATAAAATGGAAAGCAAATGGCAAAAAGTGATCGTTCGGTTAAAATCGATTTTCCATCATTGTTAAGCATCTAGAGCCTTCAAAATCATGAGAGGGTATGGCTGTTCCATTCGAATTCGGCGATAAGCAGCTTACCAAATCGAAAAGGTATATTCAGGTGTAAAATCGAAATTTCCATCTTGCATGGGGATCAACAGAATACTGGATTTTTATCGGAGGTTTCAGGGTTTTATTTCAGTTTAAGCGGCCTATATGGGCTGATAGCGGCGCGTCAGTTCTCCGTTTATTATGCAGAGAATCCAGAAGTGAAAAAAATATTTATATCGATCAAGGTGCTATTCATACAATAAAGATTTTATGATGTTAAGTGTGAGCTTTCTTTATTACCTATAAATTCTCCACCTTGGTGAACAACCTCGGGTATGGAATCGAACTCGAGAATGGTTTCCTTGGAGAATTGGGAAATTTCACAGATTGGATTTCTCAATATTCTAAATGCCGAATATTGAATTCATTTATTGTTCGTCTACTCGTCTTCACGATATAGTTGAGATCATAAAAAGATGATGTGGATAAATAATTATAAAATTTAATTCAGATACATACAACATTGACAAAAATCACCAAATCTGAACTGTCTGCTGATTAAGAGTTTAGAAAAATGGATACATACTGTCATCTTCATTAAGAGAGTTGAAAGAGTGAATTGCGATGATCTTATTACCTGTCAGGTGAAGAATATAGTGTCAAAAATATCGACATCTTTGAAATGAACCAGAAACAAATTGTTCTTCTCATTTCCTCATTTTATTTGTTCGCTTGTTCCGAATAACCAGACAGTTTTCATTCAGCCCTGTCCAAACGCCAGTGATATACGAATTTCACATCGGAAATGAAATACAAATAGAGTCATTCGGGGCAACTGTGCGCACTTTTGCCTTTCAAGCCATACCCTGTTTCAAATGTTGAAGCTAGGAAAATTAAAACATATTCATAAGATAGAGAATTTTCTAATCGATAAGAAAACATCAAAAAGCAAACAAACAAAAACGTTTTCTTTCCGCAAAAAAAAATTCAATTGAGTAAGTCGGAGTGCGTTCACATGCCCCGTATTGCGGGTAAGTGTGCGCACCCTCACGGGGTAAATGAACGCAGTGCTTAGTGAACCACACAATCAAAACAAATTACAAAATAATGTCATCAAAATGTTACAATATTAGAGAAATGCTGTTTATTGTCAATACAGAAGCGCCTTTTTACAAGCAGTGCATTATTGTTCGTGCCACAATTCTTGGTGAACAAAACACTTGATACATTCCCCTGTTGGTGGCTCTTCATATTTTTCTGAACAAATAGGACAATATTGATCGAGTCTTAACCAAGAAAATCAACAATGTCATAATTTATTCCTCACTGAACTAATGCCCATATAATGAATCTGTGCGCACACTTACCCGCACACACTTTCCCCAGTAAGCCAAAATTTGAATTGACGTTCTTATAGAGTTGAGCAGCTAAGAGAACCTAAAATTTTTCATTATATATTCAGATTAATATGCCCATGATCGAATAAAATATTGTTTAACACTGTCGGACTCGGAACTTGGACCTGGCAGAATTTGCAGAGATACTAAAAATTAACAAGAAAACTAGTGAATTTGATTGATTGCAAATAAAAAGTTAACGAAACGTCACACGGCGCACTCCTATGAAAAACTAATTTGGCGATTCTGCGTCCTTGCTTCACCCAAATGAACCCCTCTTTCATACATTGCATAGTCGAGATATACGCACTGCGCACACTTACCCACTGCGCTCAGTTACCCCGAATGACTCTACCTATTTTCTGAGAATTTCTGGTTAGATTTTCGAGGATCAATATCTGAGGGTATTTTTCTCAAACGTGATTGATATTATTTCTCCCATAACGTATTTTCTGTCAATCACGAAATCTTATAAGCCGAAACAATGCGCTCTTAGCCCCAACTCTTTATATTCCGAGCACAATTGGATTAATTGAGATCAAAGTATACACATAGTCAGCGTGTCGCGTTTGAATAGGATCTTTGTTAATCCATTATTACAACCAGTGTATGCAATGCTTCGGTCTCACGTTTATTCATCGACTTGTACTGTTAATTGAGCCATTGTTTTCGCTTCAAACGGAGCAGTCGTCAATGTTTTGGGGAGGAGCATTTGACAATATTTTGTACGTTCTGAAATTCAGGATACCAGCATACTTTTATTGGTAGGCAATGGAGCGGAAGAAATAGCTGAAACTCTGATTGTACTTTGCATAATCAGTCAGCTATTCATATGGTAAGTTGTGCATCTGTTGAATGGCAGGGGATATTCATGAATAGTTATTGAGTAAGACAGATTTTTTTGATTGAATGTCTCAAAAATTGAGATAACACTGAATATCTTGAACGGCTTGCACTTTTTTACCTGGAGCGTCTAGACTTTAGGACCACCGGACGCTTTAAGCATTCTTTTGATTCACGGTACAAAAAAATAGGCTAATAAGATAGCATAGAACTTCTAATCAACTGATTCTGTACGTATGAGAAGGATATATCAATCAAGTCATTTATTCTGAATTTTCGAAAGATTATCATCGGAAATGTTGAACCAATACATGGAGTAATTGGGCACGAATTTCATGGGAAACCTCCCATATACGCGAGTAACGGGACGCTGGTTTGTTTCGCTGCGTTGCGTCCAAAAAATTCAAACTAGGGGCCCCACCCACATATCCAGCGCCGTCAGTTTTTGCCGAAAAAAGGCTTAATCACAAGTCGCAATTCCGAATAACGGTAACGATTCACACCAGTCGCCAGTGTGCACACCCGAATCACGATCTACAACGCTGAAGAAAATTTATAATGGCGGGTAATGCGACTGACAGAGATTAACACCGATTCTTGGAGTGGCTTCCTATCCACGTTAAATCGACAAATGAGATGGGCGTGATGCCTCGTCATTCAGAATCAGGGTATAATCCGTCCAGAAAGAGCTGTTCTTTGTAATCGATGGAGCCCTGATGGGTGTATTATTGTAATTATATCATATAGTTGAGGAGCGACAGTGTTAGAAGCGGTTTATCTAAATCACACCCCTCTCGAGGAAATGAAGATTTTTTTCTTAGAACAACTACTTGTGCTTTGGCAATGATCCAAGTCTTCACTATACCTACAGGGTGAATCTTGGACTTGAACGCACAGCTTTGACTCGAACAAATATTTTAACAGTAGATTCACGCAATTTGACCCAAGAGGAATGTGCCCAAGCGGTAGTTTTGCGAGAAGAAGGGTGGACATACACAAGAATTGCAGAAAGGTTTGGAGTTTCCCATACAAGTGTGTCCAGAATGTTGCAGCGATTCAGGGAGATAGGTATGAATGTCCGAAGATCAGGACAGGGTAGACCACGGGTAACAACTGCCATTCAAGAACGTTACTTGAGAGTTTTTTCGTTGAGACAACGGTTTGCAACCGCTCGCCTCCTTCAAATTCAGCTTGAGCAAACTCATGAGCTACAAATAAGCACTCAGACAATAAGAAATCGACTCAGAGAATATGATTTAAGGCCTCGTGTCGCGGCAAGAGGCCCAGCTCTTACCCCAGCCCATCGAAGGGCGCGTTTGGATTTTGCGAGAGAGCATATCCATTGGGAAGAGGCCGATTGGGAAAGAGTTCTCTTCACAGACGAGTCTAGATTCTGCCTCTACCATTGTGATCGACGTTCCCTTGTGTACAGACGTCCACATGAAAGATATGCTCAGTGCAATTTCCTAAATACTACTGGTTTCGGGGGAGGATCGATTATGGTATGGGGTGGAATATCTTTGACTGCTCGCACAGACCTACTGTTCGTTGATAATGGAGCTATGAATGCTGATAAGTATATAAGAAACATTCTCGAAGAGCATGTAGTGCCATTTGCCCCATACATTGGTGAAAATTTCATTTTTATGGACGATAATGCCAGACCCCATCGTGCGCGCATCGTTCAGGAGTACCTTGAAGAGGTTGATGTCTCTTGAATGGAATGGCCAGCAAGAAGTCCAGATCTCAATCAAATTGAGCAGGTTTGGGACAACCTCAATAGAAGGCTGAGAAGTTCAGAAAAGCATCCAGCTACTCTTAATGACTTAGGAATCCAACTCGGAGAAATCTGGGAAGGATTAGATCAGAACATTTTAAGATCACTCATTTTGAATATGAACCGTCGTTGCCGAGCTGTAATTAACCCAAGTATTAAATCACGTATCAGCATTACACTATTTTGAAAATTGTTCATTTCTCTTCTTTCACATAAGATTCGGTGAAATACTGAATTTTTCTTCCATTCAATGTGTCTTGTTTCGTTCAAAACCTTCCCGAGAGAACATGAAATATAAGTTATAAAGTCAATGTAGCCAGGCGCTATGTACCACAGCAGTCTCTTTTTTTCTGTTGATATTATTTTTCTGTTTCCTCAATTATGATGTTGTATCCATTCTTGAAGGTTCTGTGACGAATAAATCTGAAAAATCTTACTGGTCTCAAAACTACCCAAGATATGTTCCAAGTTTTACAGTATCACCCTGAGTACCTCTTCGAAAATCCCTCCAAATCGATCGGTTTCCTTTTCCAAACAACAAATTTCGCTGATGCAGCATCCGGGCCCGGTCGGCAGAGTAATCTGATCGGGAATTCATTGGTATATTTCATTTTCCGAAACGCAACTGTACCCCCCGACTAGAATGTTCACTTAGTTAATTACTTCCACTTCAGAAACACTCGCTTCTACTTCGGGCGCTTGCTTCAGGTTTTAATGGATCAAATTCAATTTTCCGTATAATGGCCTCTAAATGACGGGAGTTTCGGAAAATTGCTCTGCGGTTGGTCCGCACAGGAGGCTGGGAATTGATTGTGCGATGCGTTCGTATCGAAACAATGATTATCGATAATAGCCGTTTTAATTATACTGAGTGACAGAAGGAAATGGGGGAGTATGTAAGACAAGCTTGCCTTCGAATGCACCAAAAGGCAGGAAAATTTTTTTTAAGAATTCTTATGTATATAGGTTGTTCTATGAGAACAAGATCGATTGACAAGGATTGACTCTGTCAAAATTGCGACCATTCATAGCATTTTTCCCCTACCGCCTGTTTCCTTAGCCCTCAGAAAAACGTTCCGTTTGCTAAATAGTTCGTTGGTTTGAAAATTATTCTATACAAATGAACTCGTATGAATATTTTAACAGTAGATTCTTGAGGTCAAGAGAAACACTTTTTTCCTTTACCATTTTTTCCGAAACGGCTCGGTTCAAAAGATACAGGCTGTTGAAAATCCATAAAAAAAAATATTTTCATTTATATCTCACAAACGGTTTTATCGAATGAAATGGATTTCGGAATACAGATTTTCATTTATTTGATGAATCTTTTTCAAACGCAAGATATAACCCACGTCTTCCAGATTCCTCATAATGACCATTACGTACAATAAAAATACAAAAAATCCAAAGAACCCAACACTTGAAACTAAATTGGAAGCTATCTACTGAATATTAGAACGTTCTGTAAAATAAAAGTTTCCTCATATTTTCTCTAGTCCAAAAAACCCATATTGATAGGTCTAATCAATTCCATAACCGAGATGCAGGGTGCTTCATATATTCACCTAAAATTTCAATTTCTCATAACTTTTGAACAAACCAGTATGGTCGGTTGATATTTGGAATATATGATTCACTTGCACAGGTCGATAGATTCACATTTAAATCTCCAAAAAATTCCAGGTCCGTAATTGAAAAATATGGGACATCTTCCAAGCTGGGATTCAACACACTGTATATCAAAATTTCTGGATTTGATGGAGATATTTGAAAAAAACAGAAAATTTTCAATGAGATTCAGTAGATCTCTCACGTCATTTTGCTCAAAGGAAACTTCAGGGAAAGCAAAGTGAGAAATGTTTTCTTTGCTTATTTTGGTTACAAATCGTTCTAAGACCTTTGTAAATGAATCATATATTCCAACTATCAACCGACTATACTGGTTGGTTCAAAAGTTATGAGAAATTCAAATTTTAGGTGAATACATGAAGCACCCTGTATCTCGATTATGGAATTGATTAGACCTATCTAATATGGGTTTTTGGACTAGCCTAGGGTAGCTCTAACTCAGGTTACCGTATGTCCATTTACCAATGAAACACCCTGTATAATTTCACTTCAGAGGAGTACCAAAATATTGATGCTATGTTGTTTTCCGGGTATGAGTTGCCACATAAGGTTGTTCAAGTTGCGAGGTACTTTCTTGAAACAAATTGAAGACTCTCAGGAGCTGCTATTAATAGTACACCATTTAGTTCCTTACTAAGTGGTTACATTGTGAATAGCTTGATGCAAATGAGGATAGTAGCAGACGCCGCAGACCTACGATAAGCTTGCAATTTGCGACGTTATCTGAACGGGAAGTTCTGTGAATCCGCTATATCAATTTACCTAGAATAATCTCATGATCATTTGTACCGATATTACCTATCGTGGAAGCGAAAGCTCTGTCCATCCATTCTGCTATAATTTTGATGACGTTAGATGGTTTTCCTTTCCGTCTCTTACGATTGAAGGGTTCTTCATCAATCAACCTTATTCCAAGTGATATCCAACGGAAGCTTTATATACAGAATGAAGGAAATGTGAGAATCTAACGAAAAACGACAGGATTCTCGTCTAATCCGTCAAAACACACTTTTCAAAATCATGTTTTGAACTATGACACGTAGATTTTGTTGAGCGTTTAATTCCAAATGAATCAAATCAGTTGGTTTAGTCCAGAAACGAAAACTATACTTTGGTTATTCGTGAGTGAACTTTGCGTGCAGTCTCGTAATTACGAGGATTGGAATGATTTAAAACAGATTGGGATATGGATTAACGTCGATTAGCTTTGGTTTAATTTTAGTAGAGACAGGTTATCATCTAATCGATAGTTCATAGTTCTCAAACTTTCGCTATTTCCAATTAAAAAAACCATGCGATAGAAAGACAAACTTCTCTAACAGATAATTTTTTCATGTTAGGTTCTGTAATGGACAAATTCAAGCAAATTTTTGGGTAAATTCTTCATGCGTTCATTCACAATATACATCAGTAGAAAACGCAAAAGTTCAAAACAAAACCGTTATCGATTTCAGTGAAAAAATAAAGTTAATTTCCGATGTGTTTGTGCCATGTCGCGTGCCATAAACAATTTACAATACCCTATCAAGAGAAATGAACCGGCGGCACTCTTGCTAACAGAATTATTCTCTGACGTCATGGTAATAATATCAGTGATAGATCTAATTATATCTGTGTACACAATGTATTTGACTATGGGGTAGACAAATGAGGTTGTACGATTGATGTTGATAAAAACCGTAGTTTGGGTAATGTGTTTTTATGGATGGAGAAGGAATACAACGAAATTTATTCATTTTATTGTCCACGTAAAAAATGGATGCTTATTTGAAACTCTCCATTTTACGAAAATATATTACAGATATACCTAATTCTGACCCTACCAATTTTTGCCCTTGGCAAACAAGCATTCCCCATTGTTATATACAAATGGGATGCGTCCAGTGTTTTTCACATCGAAAGGGGTTAACATAAAAAAACAAGTAACACATGCAAACATTCGCTTTTATTTTTCGGGCAATAATATAGCCATATTTTCCATGTTAAATACCCTGATACCCGATAAGGGAATTAATTTATTATGCACATTTTAATTATCGAGATTGGTATAGGGTCTAAAACAGCCCAATTTATTGAAATGATAACGATCTGATAAATCTACATACAGACTGAATAATATCTTTTGAACCCCCGTGTTCTGGAATTGAAAATATCATTGTGGATATGGCATTATGAGGAAATGTATCTACATTGAATTTTTTGTTGTTTCGACAATAGCAAAAGAATAAATTAAGATCAGAAATAATCAGGCTTTTTGTTCAAGTATCGGTTTTTGAAAAAACAAACGATGATCAGAATGTGAAGAAATAAGCGGCTGAACATCGAATACGTATTTGGAATTGTTATCATTATTTTTGTGCGCGTTTGTTTCTTCGATAGACATTGTCATAGATATATCTTAGGTCGAAAACAAAGAGAATATAACAGTCTGTTGAGCCTTCAGAGGTAGGGAGAATATAACACTCCGATAGATCAACCAATTATAAACAGGCAATTATAGTAGGAAATGCTCTCGAGTTCACATTCCTCAATCAAAAACTTTATTATCAATGGATCTGGTTTAACTAGAGGTTGTGAAATCGAAGTAGGAAATGTATCCATTAATTAAGCCCATCAGTATTCCACTGGAAATTTTCAAGGAAATTTATGCTGAGAATAAAAGACAAATTGCTAGGTTCATAACATATAACGCTGGAAGTATATGCGGAGGTTGAACTTCTTTTTAGAATTCTGGTGACAAGCAAAATATCCGAGAAATCGAAGAAAAGATTTTCGCTAATTAAGCCTTTATCTTAGACCTTATCTATTACTTCCATACACCTGTGCAATTCTAAAGGTGTGTCAAGCCATTATGAATTATAAAGTGTCAAATCTATCTTACGCCTAGTATACAACAGATATACCGCATTCTGCAGCTCCAATACAATACTACTTATTCATTTTCTGTCAGACAATAAATATTCATCCTCTAGTGCAGATGAACATGTGAGATTCGTGTGTTTCTTAGTAGGAAACACATTATGCCATTGTTTTAATTACGTTCGATTCCTAGGGCACATGTTCATGTTTGTCTGACAGTTGCGATAAAGCCGACAATATTTCAGGATTTATTGTTTTGCTTTAAATTCTGCACTCCCAAGACATTGCCTCTATTGTTTCTGAGGGTTGATGCTTATCATAATGAGTTATCGATAACTGTACTTCATGCTATAAAAAACCAGGACCCCTGTACTATGTCACAGCATCTTTGCGACTCCACAACTGACGTACATCAGATGCAGATTGCAGAGTCAAACTAGTGGACCATATGGACTCAATTCAAGTAGATCGTTGTAGATTATTGAGGACGCAACTTATACGCCTTCCGTGTATATTGAAATATTATGAAAAAAAATCCTTTCGAGGCGTTCTACAGAGTGTCCATCATTTCCTCTATAACGCAACTATTGCACCATTTGCGTCCAATCGAAATTGTAATTACGAAATGGCAATGTAATTTCCCGTGATGGCAGGTCCGTACCGTTCATTATTCTATTTAAATGAATAAATTACCCTGCACTTGAAACGTTAGGTACTTATCTCCGCGTCTAACGCGCCTGAGTTCAAAGGTAATAAGCTTCTTTGGTCACGGTACTTGATCTTGAATACAAGACCGGGATTTGCCAGGCTGTTCGGCGATAATTATAGATCAGAGCCAAGAGGACCACTTTCCTAGAGCCAATTTTCAGCGAGCTTGTGTCTAAACTACATTTCAAGGTTGGTAGGATATGACCGCCGAATGAAATTGGGTATAGAAAAAATAAATTGGTTAGAAGGCAAGTTCGTTCTGGTGAGACGGTTTTGTTTTGGTTTGGCGATAAATGCGAGCTTTTATTTGTGAAATGTGGTAACCGAATGACAATAATGCACGTAATGAACGATAAATCACGAAATGAATGAATGGTCTTATTGAGAGAATAAATTCTTTCAATGAATCGATATCGACCTGGTGTTAAAATTGACTTAATTTGCTCAATGATTTTCTCACAACTCCTGGGCGAATATCTATGAAATATATCGTAATAACAATGGGTTGGGAAGAAAATATCCATTGTGACATCGTTATTCATAAATATGAATGAATAAAAATTTATTGCCCTCCTGGGAATATCGAATAATGGAATGAAATAAGAATTGTTACCAATTAATCATGCCTACTTCGAAAACCATTCATCAGGCAGTAGCAGATTATCAATTTTTCCCATAATAGTAGACTTATACTGTCACAATTAAAAAAATATCTATCACAACTTAATGGATCTGAGCACTTGAAAAGAGCTTAGATAGAATTAAATAGTTAGGCTGATACTTTTGAACAATAAACTTGAATTTCTAGGAGAGTTTCTCAAAAAAACATAAGTTTTCCAATGGTATTATATTGAATTTGCGTAAATTTCAAATAATGGAAATAGTGGAAGTGGAGCAGGAAATGTAGCAAAATCTGTGTACTCAATATTTCACGATATAAACTAGTGGCTTTGCAAACACCCAACATGACAACCTGAAGAATTTTGAAGTGTTTAATACTGAAATTCGAAAATTTCGTTGAAATTTCAAGTCTAATTGCGAGTAAGTAGTGCGGAATTCTTTTGAAGTATCTCTCAATTACCAAACGAAGGGAGAGACAGAATTAACTGATAGCTGGGTTTCATATTACTGTTAACCATACTTGTACAAAAAGGTGTGAGTGGGTGATTAATTAGCATATTCATTTGGTCATACCCAGCGTTCACTTACATTTGTCCAAATATAGATCTGTATCAAGTCGATGTTGATTTGAAGGTTCTGAGTGAACCAGGTGTAGCTGCGAACTTTTATATGATCAATTCTGTGTTTTTACGTGAATTGGAAGCGTTTTACTATGCTCCAAAAACTGAGTAGAATTTTGAAGTCTACTGGTAAAAAAGGATCAAGTATGTGTGTCTTCAATTGATAAGAACTCGTTCAGTCAGTGGGAAAATAATACAGTTGGCGAGGTTTGATTTCTAAAGTAGTTAGTGTCTAGGTTTTTAGTATTTTTGTCTAGAGATCGTCATAGAATCGTCGAAAAATTCCCATCACTTTTATAGATTGGCATTATGCGGAACGCCGATTTGGAAGAAGCGGAAATGACATGAATTCCCGACGAATTGTGCTCCCACCAATATTTTGTATTGTCCCCCCGGATTCCGAGGACTTGGTATCTTCAATTTCATCAGGAAAGCTCCGCAAATTCGCCCCTTCTCAGACTAGTTTCGATAACGGCGCATTCCTCTGAAATTGCAGGCTTCCATGTCTTCTTCTGGCGCCAGATGATCTTATCACGTTGCTTATAGTGGCTGCAATCGAGAAATAAGCCCGACTTACCCTAGATTCGGCGGTATTCCTACGTTGGCAGCAATGCCCCGGAATTCCGACATGCATGCATAAGTAATGCAGTAGGAGGATGAAGATCATGTCAATTTTCCTATGCGAGTTCCATCACGGCCGTCTATAGAGAGATGGATAGTTTGAGAAGGCTGTGGTGAACGAGAAAAATTCGATGCATGGCAAAATACTCGAATAAATATGGTCCTAGTGTTCGCAAAATTAATGGTGTTTTCAAAAGGATTTTCTTTCTTGATCAGCGATTCTCAAAGTGGGATTTCAGGTTTATTGAAGGGGTTTTATGATGAAGTTCATGCTTTGACTTGCATTATTTTACTGTATCTGACACAGTATCTCTATGAAACTATACTGACGTTAAATACCAATTTCTCGGCCTACCTATGAGTCTCCATGAGATTTCCATCAATCCCAATCATTTTCCTCCTGTCATATTTTCCTTGTGTTCAATCACCTGAAGTATCCTTGAGGAAACTTATCGATCACCTCATAAATAATGCGTCACCTATAGCGTGTCTCGAATAAATTGATTCCAATTACCAAAAGTTTCTGCACTCGGTGAATTCCACGAAGAATTATACATCGAACTTCGACAATAATTTTCGAAGGAAATTCAGCCACCGTCGAATAACGATCAACTTTACGTCAAGAATGGAAACTTCTCAGCTCCGAAGTTAAGAAAAAAGTTCGCGGAATCGAACATCTTCAGACGATTTTAACGGAAATGGATCCATCATTAGTATTTGACTTCGCGAGAAGTTGATTCTTGAAGGTATCGAAGTTTGTGTTTTTTCGAAAAATGTTATTCGATTGGTATCACCATTAAGTGGTATTCCAATGAGCCATGATACTTTTGGAATTGACCTTTCAAAATTTGTGTCCTTGTACTTCATAGCCATTATTGAAACTTTGAAAATGATCGAAAAACCTTCGGATAGCTCATTCGATGATACTCCCTTCAAAACAACAAAAAGAACTTATAAAACGTCTTTCCCATTTCATTTTTCTGATGGACTTGGATAGTTTGGTTCAGAGTTTCAGTAGGGCGCTTACTAGGGCCATAATTTTATTGACAATTACGTCAAATCATTGAGAAAAACATCGATGGCATCTATGGCTTGCAATTTGCAAGACACAACTAAAACATCGATTGCTGAGGAGTTAAAATATTCTCGAAACCGTAGTCTTCAAGTGTTTATTGATTATGTCTGATTCTCTGGAATAACCAAGATCTAACTCTCAACATGTCGAGAGACAGGAAATTATTATTATTTCTTGATAAACCTGCGCGAAGCCATGTTACGCGTGAAACTATATCAATGGTTTCTTAATCACACAAGCTCATTCACAGCCGAAAGCAATATTTCCTTCGACTCATTGTGGTTAATAGATGGAGATACGTTCCCACGTTGTACCATGGTGTGCATACGCAATGGGTGTGTCGGACTTGAGGCTAGCATTATTTGTGTACAGTTAGAGACGACAGATTATTTTCAATATGTACCCATACACCCGACTGTGAGCCTGGGGCTAGGATTTTCTGCAATAATTGTGATTTGTGCACGACAGGGAAACAGAATCAGTCGGAATAAGTAATAAGTGTGATTTGAGGCCCATAAATGGTGGTTCGTCTGCGTTTGTGGGTGTCGTGAAACAAATTACCGGATGACAATGACCTAAATTCCAATCCAATGAAGTATAATCGCGAAAAGTACCTCAGACTTAATGTAATGAGCATTTATTTATTTAATCTGATATAAGATAGATAACTCGTTGTGTTTGCATATATGTCTGCATCCTTACTCAACTTATGGTTTGTGATTATTTTATCAAGTTACTAAATTTTTATTGAAATAGTATATTCTACAGTTTAAGTCTTATTTATTAAGAAAACAAGAACCCGAATCTATTCTGTCATATTTGAGGTCTTCGGGGACATCCAGACAAAAATCTGTCTTCGAACCCACAAGTGCCTCAACTCATTTTCAGTTATTACACCATTAACCTGTTTGCGCTCTATTTCACAGACCCTGAAATTTGTTCATATTTCAGTTTATATTTGACAGAATCTACAACGAGGGCCATAAAGGCGTCGAACGATGTATCAAAATCTTATATTAACCAGCTCGGAAAATTTATGAGGCATAAAAATCCCATTTCCAACAAGGCGAATGGGTGCATAAGAATCAAACGGAGTTGATGAAGGGGATCTCCAAGTGTCTATCGTATGATCGACAATAACTGACTCTCGGTTCGAAATATACAGTGAATGATAAATTTTCACAAAGAAAGTGAAGATACCGCGAATTTTACATGTGATTCGGAAAAACTGGTTGAGCTAAGCTCATGCAGTGAAAAGTGACCTATTGAGTATATCATTTCAGCAGTCTGGCCTGAATACTTTCGAAAAAATGATAAAAACCTAATCGGAACACAAAGTTTGTAGGATGTTTGCCTGATTTTCGTACCGAATTTAATCAAGATTCACAATGAAAATCTCCACACAATCGTCTTAGAGACTGCTGGTTTCAAATCTCTTCAGAAAATTAAGTTATTCGTATGAATTCCTTACCAAGACTGAAAATCTTCTTCACTCACCTGAAACAAAAAGAAAACCGATAAGTTGGATTCAAAAATAGTTATAGAAGTGAATTAACGAATGAAATATAATATTGAGAAATATTCAAGATGGGTATTTTATCACGAGAAAACAGTTATTATACCTAAATCTACCTTCTGCAGAATACATCGGAAACCGTTTTCATAAGGCTTATCCTCTTATAATTAACTAATAAATTTTTCCTTACGAACCATAACGCCATATCAACTTCCAATCCCTGTTTTATTATCATACCATCATTACAGACGATGCACTTTTTCAAGTCTAGCTACAAGAAATGCATTTTGCGGTCGACACATTGTATCTAATCAGGTTTGATTCATTATTGGAGCATTATAAGCATATTTTAACGACATATAGTAGAGCAAGCTGACAGTGTAGTGTAATAACAAGAGAACTTCCTGTTGATAAGGAATCTAAGTCTAGTGGACGTGAATTAAATATTGATTAAAGGATATTTTAGGAGGTGCTTGCAGAAGCGTTTCTCACTGACAATTTTCATAATTATTCCTTGTATTTCAGATATTGAGGGAGAAAACCAATAAAAAGTTATAGGAAGGACCTAAACTTGGCCTTAATTTCCGATGTAGGTCCGGTAGTTTACAGAAGAAGAAGACTCATAACGCATGCAAGATAAGGGGTGAAAAGAAGTAAAAAAATTAAAAACGTTTACAAATGTAACAAAATTATTACAGTAATCAAATACCTAGTGTTGAATTGTGGTCAATGATCGCCATCGCACTGATAAATGTTGTACCTGCACCCATCGTAAATGTCCCATCAACGACAAGTTCTAGTTGAATTGAAATCGTTACAGGTGATGTCAGAAAGGCAATACTTAATAACCCGGAAGAAATAGAATGCTACTGACAGCTGCATCATCTCTTGTTACCGAGATATAAAAAATGAACCAATCAGAAACAGTTCTTGGAGATAACTGTTTATGAATTTGGAGCAGGAAGAGGTTAAGTAGGAATAATGGAGCTTCCTGTATCTTCTATATCATATGATAAAAGGTGTATTCATCTCTTGAACACAGGCAAGCTCTAATTCATGTGGAATTCATTCTTCTCTCTTCGCAAAATTATTAAAAGTATTCACAAATGGTGAAGAATTTTCTTTCAGAAAATTGGGTTTTAGAATATACGATAAGTTCGGTCCGTTTTTATGGCCAAAAATGGATTAACCTCAGAATAAAATGAATGAGCAGATCATCTGAAGCATAATCCATCGCTGGCTGCTAATTTTTTTAACTTCTCCGGCATTTTTCGAAAAAACTGTTTGTTGAGTCAGCCTACATGATCCCACAAACGGCCCTTGCGTTTGTCTTTTTTTGGCTGTCGAGAGAAAGAGAGATCTTCAAAGCTGAAATTATAATTCTTGGAACGTCGAAAACATTCCCTACAGCCTCCTACAAATGCTGTTTGGTTAACACGTAATCTAACAAAGTCAAAAAGTAAAAATCAAGGTTGGAATTCGAAGCGTTATGAACTGAATATTACAGCGTGAGTGTCTGACTCGTACAAATATTTTAACAGTAGATTCTTGAGATCAAAAGAAACACTTTTCTATAGCATATTCCGATTCGGGCCTGATAAAAAGATACAGAGATTTCAAGTTTCATAATGGGCTGTGCCACCCCTGGAAAAACAAAATTACCTTCAGAATATCTAGCTGAATCTGTGACACTACACATCTGTGGATCTTTTAATAGAGTTGTATTCAGCTAAAGTACCCAATTCTTCAAATTTCACAGATACTCAGATATGAGGAATAATCTTATTTTATAAAACGTCAAATATTGTGGTGTGATATCTTGTGTTCGAAAAAGATTCATCGAATAAATGAAAAACTATATTCCGAAATTCATTTCATTCGACAAAACCGTTTGTAAGAATTAAAAAAAACTTTTTTTTATGGTTTTTCAACAGCCTGTATCTTTCAAACTGAGCAGATTCGAAAAAAATGGTATGGGAAAAATATGTTTCTTTCGACCTCGAAAATCAACTGTTAAAGTGTTTGTATGAGTCAAAGGCTCACCCTGTATAGACTATCTGAAACCTGAAACAACCAAAATCAGCACTATGAGACAAAGAATAGTCGAAGTAATTTTCTTAAATTGACCTAAATAAAGTCGTTCCAGCTTAGATCTGTTTTTTCGCCTCCTCTTGTCGAATTACCCTTCGGCTAAGAAAATTGACTAAATATTTTGGTGAAGATGAACCTATATGGGCGGTGTCTGACAGCTCAAAATGCTCAAAGTTGTTAATTGCCAGTTAGTGAACGCACCCTTACGTTAGGATTTGGGTTCACGTTCAATCTATCCCAGTGAATGGGTTTGATAGGTTTTAATTACTACGATAAAATGAACCTCGTGTTCGATTTGTCGTCAATCTTGTAATACCAGACCGACATTCGGAATTAATCACTTTTCCATGCCGTTTTCCCGTATTTACCGGAAATCGGGCTCTAATGGAATTCGACTATTTGTCCCAGCAAACTTAAATGAGAGAGAGGCCCGAAAAAGCTCGGACAGGATTGTTCCAGGAAAACAATTCAAAACCGCATCGCTTCAATTATTTATATGCACGAGGATATATTGAAGAATTCTTAGCCTACTATAGAACCAAACTAAATTTCAATGTCAAAATATTTTATTACTCAACATGTTCTCCTCTTATTTGTATAAATTTATTACAGCGAACCTGTCACGTCTCTAGACCTTTCAAAAAACATGTTTCTTCTTGCTCTGCAAACCAGACCTCAACAGCTTTCATTATCTAATAGTTGGAAGAAAATTTACGACCTTTTAAATTTTTTTCAGTTGAGATAAGAGATGATAGTCGGATGGAGCCAAATCTGGTAAATAACGGGGGTGTTCTAGTAATTCAAATCCTAAATCACGAATTTTTTGCATGGCAACGTGAGATTTTTGTGCAGGAGCGTTGTCCTGCAAAAACAAACCACCTTTGGATAGCTTTCCGCGTCTTTACTCTTTTATTTTTTCCCGTAGAGTGGCCAGTGATATCGAATAGTAATCTCTGGTTATTGCTCTACACTTATCCAAAAAATCAATCATGATTACTCCATGGTAATCGTAAAAAACTGAAGCAAGAACATTTCCAGCAGATTTTTGGACACGAAACTTCTTAAGTCTTGGAGAACCAGAGTGTCGCCATTCCATCGATTGTTGCTTTGTATCTGGATCGTAGAAATGTACCCAAGTCTCATCCATAGTAACAATTCGGTTTAAGAAGTCTTCATCGTTTTCAAATCGAGCACAGATCGAACGCGATGCTTCTACCCTTGCACGCTTTTGGTCAACATTCAAACATTTGGGGATCCATTTTGCAGCAATTTTTCTCATGTCCAAATCGACGTGAACTATATGATGAACGCGTTCCTATGAGATATTCAGTGCTTCAGATATCCGTTTTAGCCCAATTCAACGGTCTGATAAAATCATGTCATGAACTGCATGGATATTTTCGTGCACTGACACAGAAACTGGCCTTCCCGATCAGTCATCATCTTCAATGGAAAATTTACCTCTCTTGAAGCTTGCAGTCCAATTTTTCACGGTCGCATACGAAGGACATTGATCACCATTGATCAATACATCCTCGTATCACCAGTTTGGGGTTTCTTTTTCGTTTTCAATCATCCTGTACATTATAAGGATTTTCCTCATTAAAATGACTTTTTTCTCATTCTAATGAGTCTCATTTCTGTAATCTCAAATTCTATAATTTCGAAATGATAGATCCTAATAGATGAACTCTCGAAAATGCACCTCACTCTGATCGGTGCTTCCTAAAGAAACATGTCCACCTACGCGCTTTCATATTATATACAAGGGTATAGATACATATTCATCATTCATCTTCTACACCGCAAACTCTGTCAATCCAAAGGTTATGATTAATGCATCCGAATCGAGATATGATATTAATTCAGTCCCGTCCCTTGTACAGAATCTTCGCGAATTGAAGTTGAAAGAAGTTGTACGCCCTCGCGGCATCTCTCAGGTGCATGTGCAATGCATCAACCGCATCTTATATGGCGAGCGGTGACGATTTTGTTAATTTCTTGCAAATTCATCAGTCTCTGTCAGACGATGTTCAAAATACGGCTTGACGTGTGACATGAAAAGGATGAAATTAATCCTTGATATTGAGTTGTATTCGGAGTTAAACTCGAATATAATGAGGTGGGATTTGAAATGACACACGTAGGTGGCTACTTCAATGGAATACCAGACGCCGGCGTATGCACAAAGAGGACTTTTGGCTGCTGCAACAAGAGTTTTTAGAGGTAAAAAGGTACTGGTTTGGTCCTTTCTGCTGGGCTCTCAGAATACATTAAAAGAGATACCCAAGTAACTCTATAACAAAAGAGTCTGTTTGTGGATCAATTGCTCAACTTGATCAGGCTACAAAGTGGATTTGACATTAGAAAATTGGACCATACAATATAATAGCAACGCAGATGGGATATCTCTGGCGTATATTAAGTTTTACTGAATAAAATGCAGAATAGAACTGTATAGGTTAAAGGTACTGTCAAAAATACGCACATACTGTTTGTACACCTTTTCTTAATATTACAAATATGTAATTGCATTCAGCAGTTTCTCTGGACCAGGTGGGAGTGAAGTCTAGATTGACTAGAAGGCTACTAACACAGTAATGCTGAATCGAATGCGATGAATATTTTTTGTAATCAATGAGAATCTTACTAACATTACTCTATTGTCAGGAGAGTCAGCAAAAATTTAGGATAAAGAGACTGAAGAGGAGAGCCCTTTGACGTAGGCCACTTTTCATGGTTATGATGGTTTTAACTAGAGATCATGTTTTGAAAATCGTTGTTTATTGAATTCCTCAAGAGTTTATAAGTCTTCTTCAGTTTCTCGGATCACTCTACGGGTGGTTTGAAAGATATTGCAATTATTTGAATATGATGTTAAAAAAAGGCCAATAAGTCCATGCATGCCCTGAACTTTTTTGTCTCTTTGATTGCCCAATGTGACTGTAGCAGGACTTTATTTCAGGCTTAGAATGAAGAGTGTTAAAACACATGTTAAGCCTAAAATGTTTCCATAAACATAAATTCTTGACATATTTCTAACAAATTATAAATTGAATCCCAAAAAATCGGGAAGAAAGCAACTCTGGAGTTTGGGTTACCGAATATCCAATTTTATTCATCTCAGGCGATGCCGTCCATCATGCCGTCGTCGATATGTTGGCTGTCAAGCAAGAGGATGAGCGCAGGTTGGTTTGGGGGCCAGTGGGACAGAGCTGGGGCTCTGTGGGGGGGACGCTGGGATCACTAGCCGCGCCAAGGCCAAGGCTGACTAACCAAACGGCAGAGCAGCTTTCCTCTGGACAGGAACGTCGTCGGTTCGAAACCAGCTGTCTTGTATTGTTTGCGGGACGTCATAAGCCAATTTTATCAACGTGATGGATTGTTTGGCGTTCCCGTTTATTATGGGAATCCCAGCAATCTCTTCCAATATGATGAAATATGTCTGCCAATTTGGTCCTGTCGAATAACGATCCGGATCGATTCTCCTCAGGTTCGAGATTCCTCGACTGAAGAACTATACGCTGCTTTATTGGTCCTTGGGTCTCACAATGATTGATACCTAATCTTCAGGGACCCACTCTGAGACGAGTAGGTCTACCAGGACTATCACAGGCCATTGAAAACAGCGGCTCTGTAGGTCAGCAGAACCGAATTGTATAACATATTGACAACTCCTAAGATCAAATTCAAAACCGTATCGTTTCAACCTTTAGTGTTACAAAACCCTATATATAACTCCTATATTTTCAGTAGGGAAGATGTGGTGAGTGGTACCTCATTTGAAGGGCTTTTCTATTCTGAATTGAGCATATATATTTTTTTTTCATTCAATATATTCGTTTTACGAGCTTAAGATCGAGATCTCAAGTATCTGATATCGAATGTTGTGTGGAAAACGCTCTCAAACGGATCTAATGGTTTGGGACCATTGAAAGTGGTCCAACATCCAAAAGAAATGTGCTAGGGGCATGAAATTACCAAATTAGGTTAAGGACAATCGAATTGATGCTCAGTGACAGTCCATTGAATCTTTTTTCTTATCAATCAGTTTCAGGAACCATCATAGGTGATAGAAAACCTTTTAAATCACTAGAAATATTTCCTACAATGGAATCTGTGAATCAATCATGTGACATGTGACCATCAATCTTGTTTCGTGCGAAATATTGCCCAATATAGGAGGAAATGAAGTGGGCTGGGGTCAGGATTGATCGAGGATCCTGCCCCATACACTAATAAATAGCACACACATGGCACCTGTGACTCGAAATAAACCTCAGGTATGTCTACGAACGTCAGTTTGATCCAACTTTTCCCAATTTGTTCGTCCACAGATATAAACACGCTGGTTGATTTATCTTATAAATTAACCCGACTTGTTCTTGAATGAAAAAATGAGTTGATGTTACAATAATCGTCACAATCTGAAAAGAAAATGGGTCAAGAAACTCTCAATATTTTCTGCTATTCATTACCATGGAAATCCTATACATACGTGAAAAATTGACGGGGTTATCCGAACAAATAAAAGAATACCTAATTGAATGGGGTTATCGGACAATAAAGAAGACTTCTCTCCAGAATTAACTGGAGGTTATCAACTACTCCGAATTTGTACTATGCCCAGAAGAAAAAATTTAATTTTTCTAGGATTACACAGCCATCTCAACATAATATAGCATATAGGGAGACAACTACTTCAAAGAAATGATTTGAAGTAGAGATTAGACTGCCAACATTCACATACAAATTCACTATTCATTTCTCAAAAGTCGACCTTTGATATCCAAAATTTAGCGAATTTTTATCAGACATATACTAGACGAAAAAAAAATTCTTCGGAATGATTAAGAAACCATCATAAGTGATGATAATCGCCAGTAGTACTCGAAGGAGGTACAACACCGCATTTCGCTTTGCATACAACCATTTGAATCGGCTGGATACGACAAGGAATGTGACATAAATTTGTCAAACAAGCGCGTGCCTCAGATAAAACCATACGTAACGCCTTCGTCTAATGTCTGGTAGTAGAATTCCGCCAGACCACCTCAGAGGTTCACTTCTCACGTCAAGAAGTCGCACGAACGGGGAACAAGAATATTAACGAAGAAGTGAGGCTGTAAACATGTCATCTCAAGTGGTGCAATTCGGGCTTCGTTCTGAGTAAAATGACCAAAACAGCGAGAGTCCAGTTTGGTATTTGCACAGCTAACCACATCGGCACAAGCTGAATAGAGTAGTAATGATCCTGCTCCTAATAAATGTTTAAATAAATGACATGCAATCATCCTAATCTAACTCATTAATTTTCTACTTAATTTTCTACAGCAAAGAAAATCTTGGTAGTAGGATTCACTGAGCAATTTCCATACTGCGGTTTATTCTATCCTATGTCTCGCTAGCAATCCTTCTTGTTAATATCAAGCCGAAAATGAAAGTGAAAATGGGTCTACCATCACCTGACCAGGATAGCGCAAAAAATAGCAGTGGGACACACCTGGTGCTGAACATTTCTCGGAATATCTGTTAATTGGTGTGGGCCTCTGACGCCAATAGTGTTTCGCTTTCCAAATTATTCTCAGACTAGAATCGTTTCCATATTTCAAAACGGCTCGACGACGGTTTTCTTTGATGTGGAAATCCGAAAATTGGAACAGATGTTCCAGTGGCAAAAACGAGAGCTGAAAATGTGGATTTCGATTTCTTTCAACATCTGTTTTACAGCCAATTATTCGAATTTCGTTTGCGTCGTGTAGAAAGATCGCAGATTCGAAAGAAATTACAAAATGAACAGAAACAGACAGCCACACATGCCGTTGAAATGAAAAAAGGCTTGCCCTTCACTTTGAAAGTTCATAATAACGAACTTGGGCCTAGCATTCTAGTTTGATGTACTGGATGCTGTTTTGATCTGTTCAGGGAGGAACAGAAGGAAGAACTGGGACACCCTAGTGTGAAATTTTTTTAAATAACTCACCACTTAAATTGGCTTAAATTGCTAGGACTTTGGACAAATTTATTCACTGTAAATTACAAAAAATGAGGTTAAATGGTCCTCGAAACGTTTTTTAACTGGCAGTGAACAAAATTGTCCACATTTCTGGCAATCGTTTGAGTATAGTTCAAAGTTGTGACCATTATTTTGATGTGCGTCTAGTCTTAACTTAAGCACAAATGGAGATAAAATAAAGTATGTACAAGCAATAATACTTGAGCTCAAAAAAATTGGACAACCAATACAATACAATTAATTCTTCTACATCGCTTTAATAATGAACCAAACATAAATGTTTTCTGAAGATAACTATTGCAGAAACATCTCCTCTTATGGATTATAATTCACTGCCATCTAGATCCCTTCAGGGGTTAACTGCTAGAGAAGGCAGTGTAGTACATATATATGGATATGATTAGATATGAAGATCCCCTGACCTACATAAAATAGAGCACGCTTTAAACCAATTACAGAGCCTTTGATACCCACAGACCATAGCCAGAAACGCTTGAACAGGTCTGAGGCCTTTTCCCACAACTTTGGCAAAAAAATACCGAATTGACCTAAACTTACTCAATAGCTTGTTGGAAAGCATGCAAAGAAGATGCCGCGCAGTTATTGATGCACGTGGAGGTCTTAATTCTTAATTCTACATTTACTGCGAAATTTCGAGGAAATTTCGACAACTCCTTCACAATTTACAAATAACGAACATAAGCTTGAATCAGGAGGAATTAACCATCAGTATAAAATTTAGTGATGATCCGCAAATCCTCACTGATGCATTAAAATTTCATAATGAAATTTTCCACGTGCTTACATAACCAATTTCTAATAACGATATATAATTTCAATCAGTTTATAACGAAGCAGGATCTCCTCCCTGGTGAATCGATTCCATTTAAACTTCGTTAAACCAGAATGGAGTAGGTGTAAACACCGAACTCTGATTCGAATCCAGATATACACCAAGTAATTACCTAGTGGGGCATTAATGTTCGGCTGATTCAATCAGCTCAACCAGAGTTCTGTGGGATAATTTGAAACAATACATGTTTCTATGCTCTCAAGATTCCAATCGAGGTGATTTGTTGTACATGCACTCGTATAACGTTATTTATGTACATGATTCGCAATATTTGTAATGGATTGGGTGAGATCACGATTTTTAAGGGTATCACAAGGAAGTACACCATGAAGGTATCTGGCATTTCCTTAAGCCTTCCGAGGGAATCAGCGTGTTTGACCACCACCAGTTCTTTGGATTATTTGGAGCTGTACAGGATGCAAATCACTCCACAAATTGTGATGGCTTTACGATCGGTAATTGCATATTTCTAGCAAAGATTGGAAGGTCTCCCAACAGCCAGACATTCCTCTAACCCAAATATGCGCCTGTCGGCGATCATACGTCAAAAACGTGAATTTAAGACCTCGTAAATCAAAGTACACCAATCATTATGTCATGCGATGGTTAACTTTATTGCTATATTAGACCAAAGATGGGATTAGCTGCATTTCCTACTTCGCCAAATTGACCAAGCATGGGGAAGATAAAGATGCACGAGTTTCATTAAGTTGAAAATTTTTCTGATTTACTTAGTTTGATGACTTTCTTGTCGGTGCTTAAAATGCAGCATAATGCGGGATTATTTATTGATCATGAATTTTCCATTAAGTGTACAGACTAGGTTTTATGAATACTCATTATTCCATAAAGTCGCATGACTATGGAGATTATGTTGAACTGCATTGTCATCCAATTCATTGGTTGTATGTCATCAATGCTGCCACTCAGTGCACTCGGATATTATGAGAATTGCATTTATATTCAACGAAATGAATAATATTCAGGGAGATATTTTAAATGCAGGAGGCAAGATACTCCTAAGCACAACGTGGTTCAGAATCAAAACACCATCACTTATCTATGTTATAATGTGTATAAATCAGGTATTCCACACAATACCTGGCATTGTATAGAATGCCCAAGGCGTCCAGGCAATGTTTTGACTATGTTCTTCTCCATTAGATACATACTTTGCCTAGATATTGCATACCATACCCAGGGATTGTATAGAATATCTGTTAGACCGACAGCAATGTGTAGAATAAGTTGAATTTGGTCCATTTCTCAATGTTATGTAAATAATTACCCACCTTGGACCAATTTGTGGAAGAAAATTCATATGAACTTAGATTTGAGATACGAGAATCCCTGTGACGTGTCCTCTGATTGAACAATCCCATCAGAGCATCGAGAAACTCAGATGTCGGCGAAATAATCGTTAGATTCATCTCATCTCATCACCGATCATTACGTCAATGCAAGTGGGATAATTTTAACTGTGTTGGCAGGCACGGAGCGAGCATATTTAATAGATTCAACGGCGTCATAATAGACGTGGAAGTACCTCTTCCAACACGTTCATATTGACATATCTGTTTTATGAATTTATATAGAAAGAAGCGCATAGACTGCTAAAAATACATGCATGTTGGACAGGTCAGGTTCATAACTCACGCGGACTGGTCTATTCGAGGCTGAAACCAAACCGCAAGGCTATAGGTAGCTCGGTCTGCACGAGTAGAATTAGAATCTCTTATCCTTGAATATATGAGGAAACTGTTTATGTATAACATCCATATTAGATTGGATGCTCCGATTATGAATAAAATATTATTCGAATACGATAAATCCTGTGAAAATTCTAGAGCCAAAGGGCATTTGATAAGTTTAAAGAAACAAAACCAAGTGATGCTGGATCAAATTTTCATCTTAGGTTTTTTTATAATAGGTAAAAAAAGATGATGTCAGTTGAAAATTCGTCAAGACCGAACGGTTGCTTCGAGATAGCTGTGGTTCTCAGATTTACTACTAGAAGAGTTGCTTCTTCGGAACGTGCATAGTTTTCCGATCTTTGATGATTTTTCTGGAAGATCAACTTTGGGGAGCAACAGTAGCCAGAAAAAAAGCACTGGGCATATGCTGATGTTTCTGCATATAGAATGAACCTTTGCGATTAGAAAAGTCTAACTTTCATCCTCCTACCATGAACAGTTTAGACTTTATGATTTTTTCCGCGAAGGTCCAACATTTCCAATTTTCCATCGCCCATAACTCGAAAAATAATCCCTTCAGCAAAATTCTGTTTGCATATTCGTGATCTACACCCTCGATTTAGTACATAGTCCAATTTTGGTGGAAATCGGGAAGATCGAAAAATTTTCAATTTTTTCCATACATATGTATGGAAAAAATTTTTTGAAAAATATTTTTGGCCTCCGATCGAAACCAAATTTATAGTGTTGACTAATTCGAGGGCGTAGATAACGAATATGCAAAAATAAATTTGCTAAAATGATTATTTTTCAAGTTATGGTCGATGGAACATTCGAAATATTGAACCTTCGGGGAAAAAATCATAAAATGTAAACTGTTCACGGTAGGTGAATGAAAGTTGAACTTTTCAATTCGCAAAGGATCAATTTATCACCAAAAAAATCATCATATGTTCAATGCTTTGTTTCTGGTTTCTAGAGCTCCTCAAAGTTGACAAATTCCTTCAAAATTTTAAACTAATTTGGAACTATTAATAATTTTTTTTCAGTAGAAGCTGTGTTTTACTTTACTAGGTTCAGCTCTTCAGCTGGTCCTTGTATTTGTTGGAAAAATTATATTAGAAAAATTATGAAACTGAGTTATACACAGAGAAAGGGTGAGCGTTTCATTTGATGAGAGAAATCTTAAGATTGGACTAGTATATTAACCTGCAGTTCTCTCACTTCAATTCTCATTAGTTCCTATACATATCAGTTGACCATCATAATCTCTAGCACAAAAAAGTGCTTTTAGAAGGATAATTATTACTTTCCTAATGGTAAGTATGTATAAATATCATCAGCTTATCTAGAGAATATTTCATTTTCCACAAAAAGCGTCGCTATCTCCAACCCTAGGAATCTCCGTGAAAGGAAAAATGAATCAAAACGAATTAAATATAATCTGGTATGTCGTAACAACCATATTCCGGTCGGGTTACACATGATTAGTCGAAATTGTCATTTGAAGAACCGGTCTAGGTATCGCAACCATTTTAATGCATGGGAAGACAGACAATCGTCTCAGGAAATTTTTTTAGCGCTCATTGTTCCACGCCATTACACAGATTGATGAAAAGAATCATATTATGTTCATAATGGCTATGTAAACGCGTATGCAATAGGTTGTCGAGTTCTTTAATTGACTGAATTGAGAATGAATGGTTGTTTCAGTCTTAAATCTTGTAGATATCACTCACGATTAATTGTTGAATGCGTAATAACATAGCGCGAAAAATTCCATACTGAATTTGACTTTTATTGCTTTCTACTTTCTGCATTTCTCGGATTCCTGTTCATGTTAGTCTCAATAGAACACTTATTTGGATAGATATAAGGTCAAAACACGACAATTTTCACTGTTTCACATATAGGTATTGCTTTATCATTTCAGATCGAGCAAAGAACAAAAATCATCTAGTTCCCAACTGTGAGAGGTCTGCTTTTCAAAGTTTTGAACATTGTAGGAAAAACTGGACCAGAAATTCGACATAATATATGTTCATCTGTAACATCAATGGAAGTTCGAAATATAAGTTACGGTATATTACATTTCATTCTTTCTGAGGTGCGAAGACCTTGCTTCAGGTTGGTTAATTAATTTTTTCTTACAATTTGGATTTTACTGTTCTTGAAAAAAGATACCAAAAAAGGATGAAAAAATTGGGTATTACAGAAGTACTCAATTAGACTCGATAATAAGACAGCGCAGTAGAAAAAATTTAATAACCGAGTCTCTAATGACAGAAAAAACCTCAGCATATTTAAAATCAAACATTCTGGACATAATTGGTTAATAATATAGTCAGGAGAGTTATATCTTCCGACGTTCGTAGTAGCATAATATATAAAACATGCATGACTTTTGGCTGTTTCGAAATCGGTGAAAAGGAAACGGAAAAAATTATAATAAAAATTTCGGCACACTTCAAAGGATCGAGTTTTGTGGCTCATAACTAATGCAATGTTGGAGCAGGTAGAACCAGTTCTAGAGGCTCTAATGAAACATTTGATAGCAGGTCGAAGAATGAACAAGTGTGCCTTATTTGAATATTGAATGTCTTCCAAATAACTCGAATTATTCGAACTTGCTGTTTCCTCGGCAGTTTGACATTTCATTCAGAATCTAGTTAGAGTAATAAAAAAGTTAGAGTGGAGTTGGAAGCACCGCTTACTGCGATATGCAAATTCAATGTTCAGTAATTTCGTTTGATCCAATGAAATAGTGTTTTTATTATTTTGTTCATTAGTTTGCAGACAAAACTGTGTCGATTAAACGGTACATATGTGTATCTCGGATCTAAAGTCTGGATCGTATAGATTTTTGAAATTCAAAACGGGTACAGACCGCACATATATCATTTCCAACATTGTAAGTGAATACATGGCAGGGTATACCTACTGCTTCTGAAATAACGTTGTAACATTGATGGATGGAAATTCCCAAATATCAAATATCTGTCAAGATTATTTTCAGCATAATTTATTGCTCTTACTCGATATAGCTACAGTGCAATAAAGCTGTAGGCAATGATTGTAATATGACAGATACAATGAGTCGTATGCAAGGAGAAGAGTATTTCCATTTACTTTAATACGTTCTTTGTCAGTTGTTTATAAAATGTATCTATGAGTTCATTTCAATAAACTGAAGTAAAAGTATTGACTACTTCTTTATGTATATGGTCCTATCTCTTCAGATAATTCAGTGTACAATGATGTAAACAACTCATGTCTCTAAAATATCATCAGTCATTGTACGTTTTCAATAATTTCACTTGGATAACAATGAGGTGGACAAGAAAATCGTAGTGCTAGGCCAGTACAACGATTCACATTAATGTCCCCATTCCACATAATGCTCAAAAATAACAACAGTTCTATGGTCAATTGAACAGTGATGCAATAATAGAAGATAATGATCCCCCGTCTCGTGTTCTATCACGAAAAATGATGTGTTAGGTCCAAAAACCTATGAATTATTCATGGTGAAACAAATTTTATTCGGACGTAAGAAAGGAGGACTATTTGTGAGGATTCCATTATCCTTGTATCGCTGAATAATACCTATACTTCTTTCAGATTCCAATTGCATCGATAAATTTTTATTGCCGAGATTATCACTTTTGTAAATGGCTGATTATAAACAGTTTTTATGGCTCATAATTCCAGGTTCGGAAATTAATCCAAGACTAAGGTTATTTTAAAGTCGATATCATTGTGAATCAAGAGTCACAAGAATGGTAGTTTCTCTTTTACTGCGCATTGGAAAATCAAAAGTGTCGCAGGCATCTGCGAATTATAATCGTATGTATAATTCCAATAGGGTGAAACATTCCACGTATTCGTGAAATCTACCCTGAAGAACTGAACACAATGACAAGTGATGTGAAATAATCTTCCAGAACACCTATTTCATTGGGATAGTTTTTTTTTCTGGAAATATCTCACATTTGAAGTTTACGGCCCATAAATCAGTTGAGTCATAAATGAAGAACGGATTCGAAAATTACAGTTGATGTAAGTATCGATTTTAGCGTGACCGCCAGCTCCAAATTCAAAATTTCACATTTTGAAGGGAACTAATTGATTAAAAACGAATACAGCGAGCAAATGTTTCGGGCCTTGATATTTTGCCATCTCATTATTTCAATATGGGAAACGGCGTATCAAAACCATCGGGGCTAATCCTAAAACCTCGTAAAACCAATTTAACTTGAATCGGAAATGCGCTACGATTATATTCCCATGTAATTCAAGCGCGAAGTTAAAGTGATGTGTATATTCAATATAGCTAATTGCGAAGTTGAAAGGTCAAGCACGTTTCCAATAAGTTTGGCGATGCCTTTCGCAGGTTATTTAATGCTCGTGCGATGAATTCGCGTAGATCATTGATAGAAATCATTTTTTCGTTTTGAGGTGCGGACAGAACCGACTCCAGTAGAATTTTGTTTGTACAAAGGGTTGGTAACGTTTTATGAGGACGAACAGGGAATCAAGCACTCTCATTTTATTATCAGAGCGTATTATTTATTGTTTTACACCTGGATCAGCGGGTTCAAATCATCCATTTTAACTGTCAATTGAAAATTCCTGTTTAAATACAAGAGAAGTGCAAAATTCATAAGATTTTCAAGTTGTTCACATTTTCATTGTCAATTTCTAAAAGCCTTCTTTCAAAGTATGTTTCAAGACTCTTTCAAGTATTTTGCCATATCCGCATTTACTGTATCTGGACTGATAAAATATTCTAAAATTCTCAGCTAAAAGAAGCACTCAAGGATTCTTGAATTTTTCACAAATATTGATAGATAAGGTTTTGAATAACCCGTAAAAAACTAGATGCAAACAAGAATATGAACAGATGAGCTAAATTGGATCATAAACGAAAAAGCTTTGTTAGATCTAACCAAAATTCAATGTAACTGAATAAGCATGAGACTTTATAAAACAATTGATTTGTATGGAATGCCAACAGAACAGAATATATTTGGCAGCTGAACATGTCAAAAGGTGAATGAAGATGAAGCAATTTTGAAAGAGGCGTTCAATATATACCTCCAGAGTCTTGGATTGTATCTTGATTAATCCCAAATCAAATAGAAAGAAAAATGTTTGCCTGTAGTGAGCATTTTCAGATGGTAATCTTTCGTACCAAATTTTATGGGGTTATCTCCAGATTGATGAGATGTTTTAGTTCCTTCTTGAAATAAACATTGTCGAAATTCCAGAAAAATATCATTGAAAATAATGAATGAACAAAATTGTTTTACTAGATTATAGAAACCTACTGTAGGAGGCTCGTCCTGTGTATTTAAATTTCACGAGAGTGCTTTGACCTCATTTGCTCCAAAATAACGATTTTCCGAAAAAAAAATACACTTTTATATGAATTCAAGCAAATATGGAATAATTAAAAAAATCCAACTCCTCATCAGATACTCGTGAATAAAATTATTTCGGTATCACGATGAGAAACTCTCAAAAAGCGCCACGGCACAGGTACTTGTTTATGAAACGTTAAGAGAGCGTCCAGAGTCGATGTCCCCTGCGCCATGACAGCTCAGAAAGTACAAAACCCTTATCCAATTTGGGCGAACGGATAATGAACTTGAAACTGTTGTGGGATTTGTATCCCAAGTTCGTTGACCGATTTCAGCGTCGAGTGTCATTTGGGTGATATCGCGATAGATTGTTCCTTGAATTTTCGAGTCCGGTCGCCAAACTTGACGATCTGACAGTTGCAACTGGCTGATACCTCCTGATTCGAGATCCGAGCCCAGATCATTTCCAGAATATTCAACCAATGGCAAAAAAAGGATTTGATATGTCATTCCTCTGTCCGAAAAAATTCGTGAATCGATTATTAGGTATAAACAAGCTGTCTAGCAGAGGTACCATTTAGGTAGATTCGCATTTCGCAGGTAGACTCGGACTAGGCGAATCCAATGCACTAGCTGCGTCAGCGTACAACGGCCGATAAAAAAAATTCGTTATCAAGTAGGCCATGGAATTTGGGAGTCGGTACCATTGATACCATTTTGTTTTAGTCCTTGATGACAACTGACAGTAAGCTTTTGGAATCTTGGAAGAATCTAACAGTATTTCTTTTTCAAAAGTTTGTTTAGATACGTCGAAATACAGGTTAATGGCATTGCTATGTTCATTATATTATATATTTCTCGAATTTCAAGAAAAAAACTTCAACTCTAGATTTACGTGTAGCAAAATTTTGTCTTAGCGAATATATTCACTTCTTCTTGGTCTACCTCTTGAAAAGGGTACCTATACCAATAGTTTCAAAATAAAAACAAGATCTTATTCTGGAACTGTCATCGCAAGTTATTGCATTTATGGATTTATTGACATCCGGGAAGATATGATTGGCGTCAGAACAATTTTCTTCGCATTTTATAAGGTCGACATTCAAAAGAAGTCTAAATGTGTTCACCCCTCGGTTCAACCAAATGGATCACAGCAGATTCAAGCATATCGATATGTTTACGACATTTACCGCTAGCTATAGGTTTATCTTTGTTGAAAAAAATACTAGCAGATCCTTGGAAAAAAACATAAATCCAACTCATGGTAAAAGTAAGAGCTGAGCACGACACTCAAGTATATAAGAAGCTATTCCACAAGTCCACAAGAACTCTTTATTGAACTGTTAGGTCAATACCTCCATGATTGCTTTTATCGAGATTCTGTACACAACTCTTCAGCTCACACGTGATGATCTTTACCAGGCTCATTGCCTAGTTCATTGCTGATTGATGAATTTTCATCTGTCGTCAGCCACCATTCACACATGTTGTGAATAACAGTAAATGCTGATCTTCAAAGCCGATTAATTAAGCAATACAATGCACCGCAAGAAGCATATGGCGTGACACATATATTTTGCCCTAATGATGATTTATTTTGTCTGCACGATCTTTAGGTCATCTTCTATAAGCTCCGACATCCTCATCGGGTAGAGAACACGACATTTGATCAACTCACCCTGCATTTTCAGACGGTCCGGCAGGAAAACCAACATCTGTGGGCGCAGCAGCTGGCGGCACATAGTCGAGCCTATCCAGAGAACCAAGAAGAACGGATGAATCGCCAAGAGGAAATTCCTGCGAGAGCAGATCCACAGTATCCGAAAAGGAGGCGTTGTCCACAGCCTCTCTTCCCCACGAGTAAAACAGCTTGAAGGCTTTTTAGAACCACAAATATGAAGAATCAACTGACTAAGTCAGTTACGGTTGAACTGGAGGAAACGCACAAAGACATGACAAGAACGTCATTGTACTCACAAAAAGTGGCGAAGAACTGTTGTCACAAGTACCTTATCACAGGTATCACTTTTTATGTCACAGTTTTTCTTATATTCAGCTGAATATTCACTGTAAGGAATGTCAAGGCGTCAGTAAAATTTGATAATGTTGATGAACTCGTGATTAGGATGAAATGAAGGTTAGGAATGGGAGATTCTAAGGCATTGTTATATAATAAGAGATACAAAGAAGTGTAATAGAGTTTATTCTAGGTTTTACGGTGATAACTCAACTTCAAAAGGTTCGAGAAATGAAAATTTCCTATTTTTCTGGTTCTCATTACTAGGAATGATGGAACCAAGCATGACAACTGACCCTTCTCATTCCAAAAATGCTGATGTTAAGCCTTATCTTCGTTCAGTAAACGAACGCCTTGGAATGCATGCTGTTGACTACCGAAAATGTATTAGTAGCGAATAAATGAAAGTGAGAAGCTTTTTGCGCTGAATCTATTTCTTGGCAGCCACCGAGGATGTGGAATATGGACGCGAACATTGTCCGCCTCGCAGTTTGAAAATTCCTGATGAAAATACCGCGTACGAAGAATGACGACCGCGAGATCCAGTTGGTGACAGAGTGCTTACAGTGAACATTCAACTAGTTTAATCCTGTTCAAGAGGAACACAGAGAGGTTCACACACTGAACACCGACGACTGATGAGTCTTCTGAAAACTTTCAGACAGCACAAAGGTTGCACTTCTCAGTTTATGTCTTCGGCAAGAAAACTTTTCTGCCAGAAACTAGATATGAGTTGTCGAAGAAACGCGTTTCGGCCTTTTTAACGTTGAATCGTCACGAATAGGCGCTGTGGAACGGAAAATGAGTTGAGAACTTCCCGCTACGCCAGCTTGGTGTAGACTGATATTTAGAAGTTGTATCGTGGCGCGCCGCTAGAGGGCCCCCTGGAAGTATATGGTGTTCTCGAACGTCTAGATATACAATGACGACCGCTGCACCAACTTGGATAAACCGAGGAATGTTTATCTTTCGTAATGTGTTATAGACACAAACTAAGAGCTATGACGTAGCGTTGCAACTTGTGAAAACAATAGTGGGAAGTTGGTCAAGTCTATGACGGCTTAGTTGTGATGTAGGAGAAGAAATTTCGGTAAATCTATGGTTACTGTCAAAATCTATGAGCGAAGATTCTGTGATATATGGATCGTCAGATTGGTCCTTCCCACCGGATCGCAGGAGGATTCAGTGCTCGACGATGAAACTTCATATCCACTAAATCAAAAGCCTTCTAAGTCAAAAGTATTTGGACAATGAGTGTCTCAACTTTGTACATCCTCGCATTATATTCATAACTTATTACAAAGAAATATGCATTCAGAGTCTACATGAATGTTTCTAGGAATGCCAGAGCATGTAAATTTTGATGTCCATAGATGCTTATGTGATTTACAGGTTTATAACATAAAAAACACTGTCAACCTTGCATAGGATATCTGCAGAAGAATTTTCAATGTATCATTGAATTTGCAAAGAAATATTTGAAAGATACTACAATGAAGAATATCTGTAGACTGAAGAAAGGGATCAAGTAGGTATTTCCTGTGGACAGTTACAATCAGCAGATCAGATCTGGTATCTAGAAGCATGCAGCTTCTAGATTTTGTTCAGAGAACTGATCTGGAGCGAGGAAATAACCTCCTTGAATCCATTCTATTGAAAGTCTGGAACTGGAAGAAGAGCAGCAGATGACTTAGTGACAAGAACATCTCTGACTGGTGGCACAATAGATCTTATAATGTCCCAGTGCAACCACTTCTTAAATAGACGAACTACAATCCACAGGATATCTGGACCAAATATGCATAAGATATCTGTAGACTGAAGAGAGGGATCAAGTAAGTATTTTCTGTGGACAGTTACACTCAACAGATCAGATACCAGCCCATGCAGCTTCTAGATTTTGTTCAGAGAACTGATCTGACACTTGTGGATTGAGGAGCGAGGAAATAACCTCCTTGAATCCATTTTATTAAAAGTCTGGAACTGGAAGAAGAGCTGTAGATGACGTAGTGACAAGAACATCTCTGACTGGTGGCACAATAGATCTTATAATGTCCCAGTGCAATGCAACCACTCCTTAAATAGACAAACTACAATCCACAGGATATCTGGACCAAATATGCATAAGATATCTGTAGACTGAAGAGAGGGATCAAGTAGGTATTTTCTGTGGACAGTTACAGTCAACAGATCAGATACCCTCTCATGCAGCTTCTAGAGTTTGTTCAGAGAACTGATCTGACACTTGTAGGTTGAGGAGCGAGGAAATAACCTCCTTGAATCAATTCTATTAAAAGTCTGGAACTGGAAGAAGAGCTGTAGATGACGTAGTGACAAGAACATCTCTGACTGGTGGCACAATAGATCTTATAATGTCCCTGTGCAATGCAACCACTCCTTAAATAGTCAAACTACAATCCACAGGATATCTGGACCAAATATGCATAAGATATCTGTAGACTGAAGAAAGGGATCAAGTAGGTATTTCCTGTGGAGAGTTACAATCAGCAGATCAGATACCAGCTCATGCAGCTTTTGTTTTTGTTTTTTGATTTTGTTCAGAGAACTGATCTGACACTTGTGGGTTGAGGAGCGAGGAAATAACCTCCTTGAATCCATTCTATTAAAAGTCTGGAACTGGAAGAAGAGCAGTAGATGACTTAGTGACAAGAACATCTCTGACTGTTGGCACAATAGATCTTATAATGTCCCAGTGCAATGCAACCACTCCTTAAGTAGACAAACTACAATCCACAGGATATCTGGACCAAATATGCATAAGATATCTGTAGACTGAAGAGAGGGATCAAGTAGGTATTTTCTGTGGACAGTTACAGTCAACAGATCAGATACCAGCTCATGCAGCTTCTAGATTTTGTTCAGAGAAATGATCTGACACTTGTGGGTCAGGATCGAGGAAATAACCTCCTTGAATCCATTCCATTGAAAGTCTGGACCTGGAGGAAGAGCTGTAGATGACGTAGTGACAAGAACACCTCTGACTGGTGGCACAATAGATCTTATAATGTCCCAGTGCAATGCAACCACTCCTTAAATAGACAAACTACAATCCACAGGATATCTGGACCAAATATGCATAAGATATCTGTAGACTGAAGAGAGGGATCAAGTAAGTATTTTCTGTGGACAGTTACAGTCAACAGATCAGATACCAGCTCATGCAGCTTCTAGATTTTATTCAGAGAACTGATCTGACACTTGTGGGTTGAGGAGCGAAGAAATAACCTCCTTGAATCCATTCTATTGAAAGTCTGGAACTGGAAGAAGAGCTGTAGATGACTTAGTGACAAGAACATCTCTTACTGGTGGCACAATAGATCTTATAATGTCCCAGTGCAATGCAACCACTCCTTAAATAGACAAACTACAATCCACAGGATATCTGGACCAAATATGCATAAGATATCTGTAGACTGAAGAGAGGGATCAAGTAGGTATTTTCTGTGGACAGTTACTGTCAACAGATCAGATACCAGCTCATGCAGTTTCTAGATTTTGTTCAGAGAACTGATCTGACACTTGTGGGTTGAGGAGCGAGGAAATAACCTCCTTGAATCCATTCTATTGAAAGTCTGGAACTGGAAGAAGAGCTGTAGATGACTTAGTGACAAAAACATCTCTGACTGGTGGCACAATAGATCTTATAATGTCCCAGTGCAATGCAACCACTCCTTAAATAGACAAACTACAATCCACAGGATATCTGGACCAAATATGCATAAGATATCTGTAGACTGAAGAGAGGGATCAAGTAAGTATTTTCTGTGGACAGTTACAGTCAACAGATCAGATACCAGCTCATGCAGCTTCTAGATTTTATTCAGAGAACTGATCTGACACTTGTGGGTTGAGGAGCGAGGAAATAACCTCCTTGAATCCATTCTATTGAAAGTCTGGAACTGAAAGAAGAGCTGTAGATGACTTAGAGACAAGAACATCTCTGACTGGTGGCACAATAGATCTTATAATGTCCCAGTGCAATGCAACCACTCCTTAAATAGACAAACTACAATCCACAGGATATCTGGACCAAATATGCATAAGATATCTGTAGACTGAAGAGAGGGATCAAGTAAGTATTTTCTGTGGACAGTTACAGTCAACAGATCAGATACCAGCTCATGCAGCTTCTAGATTTTGTTCAGAGAACTGATCTGACACTTGTGGGTTGAGGAGCGAGAAAATAACCTTCTTGAATCCATTCTATTAAAAGTCTGGAATTGGAAGAAGAGATGACGTAGTGACAAGAACATATCTGACTGGTGGCACAATAGATCTTATAATGTCCCAGTGCAGTGCAACCACTCCTTAAATAGACAAATTACAATCCACAGGTTATCTAGACCAATTATGCATGAGATATCTGGATCTACCGATGGTGACTCAAAATCAGTCTCCTGGAAATATTACGAGAAGGAAAAAATGCCGAAAAAACGTCGTTTTATAGGTTAGTCGATTTCAATTTTCTACAATTGAGGGAACCCATTCGCAACGCATCGAAATTTCACCAAAACCTTAACCCAGTTTCTTCGGGATTTAATTCCAACATTGTTCGAGTGTGTCGTAAGAGTTGTGGAAATTTTTATATTTGTGCAATACTTTTAATGGCATATTCAGCTCGGTGAGATTGTCTCTGTACGAGCTGACGTTTACGGAATTCAAATATGCATGAAATGGATCTGTCATTCGCTAAAACCAGAATGTCTTAGAGGATTGTTATCCAAGGGGCAATTTGTGGCTGAATCTGAATGTTATTTGTCTTATGATGATAGAATCTGAAGAGAATGTAGGAACGAGTCAGTTTTCACTTGATGGAAATTCATTGGTGTTCAAGATTGATACTTTCTGAATATGTTACCAAGAAAATTCTTCTGAATCAACATATACCAGAGGTCTCTTTTGTTCAATATCTTCGAGTGAATTCGGAAACTTCAATATTCACTTCCATTAGCAGGGCTGGTATAGGTATCTAAGTGCTAAGTGTATTTCAAGATGTAAGCAATGCCTAATGGAATTTATTAATCCGGTCCTGACCACGCACTCATTTTTTCTGTCTTTCATCGCGTTATTCAATCACTCCAACCCACAGATACAATTGAAGAATACCGAGAAAAAAGTACCTAATGAAAGGCTGATATCCATTTTTGTCAACGCCAATTACAACGATCTGGAGATAGAAAGAACACATGTGCTTAATAGCAGCTGACACATATCCCTCCTAATAAAGCGTTTTTCAAATGAGGGAACACCTGCAAGCTCTATCTTCTCATCAACCCTTTGGAGCAGGTATTTCAGAAATGAGTTACTCGTTGTGAGAGAGGCCAGAAGAGTTGTATGCATCTTTCATGCAATCATTCTATTTTTGATTAAATTTTTTTCAGAACATGCAAATCCGTGAAAATCCCAGAAAATCTATACTCAAATTTATTAGCACTTAACTCCAGCGGACTCCATCATTAAAATTGGACCGAAAAGCTAATAAAATCACATCTGATATCCGGAGCAAATGCTGCGATAATTATTCGAATTGAATGAAATGTTCGAATTGCTACTTTATTACGTACAGAATAGTTTCCTGAATACAGAAATATGCCCGAAGTATATTCAATTACACGCGTATTAATCCGTGAATTGAGTAGTTAAAATTTTATTATCCCATTTTGGTTGCAGTTATCAGATCAGCCTATGTCTGTGCATGGAGTGGAATTCGATATTTATGTTTATTTCATATCCCATGGTAACAGATACAGGTGAAATGGAATCAGTAGTCCCAGTAACAGACTAACAGCATATATTATGAAATATTGTTTTATTATTTCCAATAATTGAGTGGAACAGGATATCAAAAAAGAAGCATACATTCTCTAAAATTTATAAGGCTACTTATCCCGAATTTTTTGTCATGATTTACGATTCACTGAAGGTTTATCGTTGGAAATAATGAGCTATAGCATGGAGCCTAGTCGACATCATAATAAGCAACCTGAAATTATCACATATTCAAAACCACAACATTCAATTTACAGGCCCATTTAATCAATCGAAACACCTCGACATTCTAATAATTGTCATCCGCAATAATCCGATTGATTATCATGGAAGATCTGTTTAATTTCCGTTGTGATGTTGGATACCTAATTATTTATGAACAGCCCACAGCAATAATATCTTGCAGGGACAACATAGGTTTGATGAACTGGAAATATTGCAGCAATACCCATGGTTTCACCTGACAAAACAGGCATATTGTACAAATCCATCAGGAAAACGAAGCCAATTTTCCAATTCCAGATTTCCCAGCTATGCTACACACCCAAAAGTTGATTAATAATGACACCGATAAACATTTCAGATCAATTTGATTTCGTGGATTGCGTCTCATAGATTTTTTCGATATGCCGAGAATAAATGAAGAGTCATATGGGTTTCAAACAAACAGTGTGAGTAAACGAATCGCTCGAATCCACATAGATTGCACTTTTTCTGTTCAATTTGTTGTTTATCTGTTTCCACGAATGCTGAGCTTATCCGCTGAGGGGAAACTATTTATTTGGATCGAAACTCGGCTCTGTATACAAGATCCGAGGAGTAATACGAGTTCAATTGTCTGTGTGAGACATATACAGTGAGTTCTTCATCCTCAGCAAAAACAGTGTTGTGTTTACATTGAGCATTTTTTCTCCTCATTTTTTCATCATCGGGAACATATTCACTATGATGAGTAGAAATAAAGATTGGCAAAGGAAACTCACTAACAAATCCTCAAAATTAAATGGTAGATACCTATACAGATGGTTCGTAAACCACGACAGTGACTGATGTAGGAGATGTTCACTATCGCTAGGTACTATCCAAGAGTCTTTCAGGCAGAAATATTCGAAAAGAAAGATATTTGGGATGAGGAAGTTGCCAGATACTGGATTTCATTAGAACTCTACAACTGAACAATAGATCTTGGGGTGGCATTGCAACGCAAAAAAAACCTACAATTTGCCATGCAGAATTAAATTAATTTTATTGCCATATGGATCTCGATGTTTTGAATCATTTAGCTATTTGTCTGCAGCTTCTTCCTATTTCCCATTATAAATGCTCAAACTTCCCAGTAGACAATTCAAATTTGCTCTTAAATTGCTTCGGTAATCCCTGGATATGGGAAAAACCACGCAGATATCTAGTATTCATTAATAATTGATGCGTATCTGGGTCATGAAAACAACTCACCTGGTTGGTCCAGATTGGCCTGGATCCAACTAACAAAATTGTTTCGGATTCTGCGACATCCGCAACTAGACTGTTTACTCGAAGATTCGATAGAGAGGGGTATAAATTTGACTTAATAGTTAGGTAGTTTTGACTCTATGGCAGCGAGAAGACAACCGAAAAAAAATTCTTTCATCCCATTTCTCTTACCTTACACTTAAGGAGGAAAAAACAGTAATTGTCCTTACCTGAAACAAATGAGATAAATTGAGTCAAATCAATGACAGAATAGCTGAAATTGGATGGTGCTTTTCGAATTCGAAATTATGAGGGGTACATACAGCTACATCCTTTAATATGATGCAAAGATACCTACAAATTTTGTACATTTGTTTATTACTTGATCCCCTTTTCAAACAAGTACCTCGTCACCACTTACACAGGCTTTTAAATGCGGTAATACTGGAATTACCCTTTCTTCACTCCATTGATTCGCCCTACCTTCTAGTTGGGGAGCCGAAGAGGGAAATTCGGGATTTACTCGAGCGTGTCAGATTAATAGGTATAAGGAGACATACCTTGGACCCTGTAGAGTACCTCTACCAAAAATTAGACCTGTATATAGGAGGAATGGGCAAGTTTCCCAAAACTCCAAAACCGAATTTCAGATTATTTATGGAAAGCCTTTTCTACTAATTATCCAACACGTAAAAGATTCGCTTCAAAATTCAGATATTTCAGAAATACACCCTTCGAAACTTCGACTATGTGAAAGCTTGTGACGTAGAATGCCTTTATTAAAGTATAGTAATTTTTGTTAATTCGACAACACTGGAACCGATCAAGAAGATATCCACAGATTACAAAAAATTGTTTCTGTAATCTGTGTCTTTACCTTCTTAAAACCGATGACATTTTGTGTCATTGTGTGTTTTTCTTGTCAAATGTGAATAATGTGATCATCAAACTTGATATTTATTATATCTGTGGTGATCAGAAAACTTTCATGACCATTACTGACACAAATGGGCGTTGCCGGATTGTAAAATTGACGTAGAATGTTCACAAGAGCACTTCTGAAATCAGAATTTTCGTAATGGAATACAGACAAAATGCAATATGTTAAAATTCGAAAAAAATATATTTCGAGATATTTGAGTTATAAGGATTTTTATGACATATATTTTGAAATTTAGGAAAATACCCCATTGTCTAGGACAGCCTGTCAGAATAGTAAAAAAAAACGATCATTGTACATACTCGAGCGGGTCAGATTAAGATATATGTGGTTGATTACACTTTGAAAAGTATATATTCTCTTAATCTGACAATTTAAGCGTGTCGAAAATGTGTGGGAGGGCACCAAAGTTGCAAAAAAAAAGTCACATTCTCGAGCGCGGTGGCGTTTTTTCTTATTTTGAAGCTATTGATTCAAGAATAACGGAAAAAATATAATCTCACAGTTTCAGCAAGCAGAAACAATAAAAATTGGCCATAAAGGTCACAAAAATCTGTTTATTTGAATTATCTCCTTCCCTGGGCTTCAAATCTTTTTCGCATTCATTATAAAAGTTGTAGAGCATAACATTTTCTACAAATTTTGTCAAAAGCAATTTTTTCTACGTTCAAACGTTTTTGAGATATATGGCGATTAATGCGAGGTGTTTAGCGATACATGCTGAAGCGAAAATTGACTCGTTGGAAAATAGTACATTCTACGGTTCAGGCACCTAGAATTTTCGTGACTAATTTCGAAATTCTCATCATAGAAATACCTTTGTATTTTGACAATTGTAGATTAGACCGGGATTCTATACTTCATTCAACTTTATTTTAGCAAATCTGTTATCCATCCTGTTCATTGGAGTTTGATAGATAATGAAAAAGACGAAGTTTTCGTGTCTGCTCCAAATTCTTTATTAAAAATTGCTGCATATGTTTCGGCCCTTACAAAATTAGGGCCATCTTCAGGCATCTGCAGACGAATACAAAGATGTATGAAAACAGCAATAAAATAAAAGACAGCAATTTTATTTTAGCAGTCGGTTGGCCATGGAAATTTGACACATTTCACTCTGTATAGTACGAAAATGTGGGGTTATGAAGCTTGTCAAAACATTTTTGGGTTTTAAATCAACGCCATGTTGCCCGTTCTACGTAAAAGTTTCTGTTATTACGTATTTTATCACAATGTCGAATCTCTTCGGAAAATATGTGACCAACATAATTGAAGTTTATACAAACTGATTGAAGGCATACCAAATCCAGTTATTTGCATGGAAAATACAAGAGATCAGTATAATATCATAATAAGCACTAGCTTCAGGAGAGTTAATGTTCGTTATCTTCTTTGGCTTACATCATTTGTAGATTTCAAAAATATTAACCCGAAGATGAAATGCATATGATGCAGTGGTTGGGAATAGGTATCTCCCGAAGGGATAAACAGATAATTACAAGAATGTTAAATTCTTCAACAAAAATCATCTTGCATCAATATAAGTAAAAGGAGTTGAAGGAAGTTTCAAGTTAAGATGCAACTTCACCGTTGAACAAAAATTTCTCATGAATAAACAAGTAACAGGGCAACTTGCGCGTGTTTGTGGCTATTCATCTTAATACATTGATGTAATTATAATAATTAGGTATTTATTAGTACCTTAAGACATTTACATTGTATAGGACAAGTCAAATAAAAAATAGAAAAATCCATTTTAGGCAACTTATTCTCCGATGGCATTTATCGAAAATCCTGTAGTAAACTTTTCGCATTAATTCACTCAAACATAAAATTCCCAAATGCCACCACTTTTTTGGGTCTCCCAATAGAAGGAAATTCTTTGTCATACTCTTCATGCAGAATCTTTCTGATTGTGGAAATATTCAGCTGAAATATAAGTCTTTTAGATTCAGATGAAACATTATATAAATTCTCTTACATTGAATATGTTCGCTATCGTCTGACGTATTGTGGATTTTAGAATATCAGGGTATAACTATTTGAATGAGCGGACCTGAATTCTAAATAGCACTTCCTGAAACCCTGTCTCTTTTTTCAATCACTTTTGGCATTTTCGAATTTTCGTAATAAAAATTGATATTAGTTGTGGCAACGGCGTTATGACATTAACGACATTTCATGAGTGCCAACCTAACTTCGTTCTAGTTACAAAAACTTGAGAAAATTATTTCATGGCCAACCGACTGCTAAAATAAATTTGAATGAAGTATACATTGACCTTGCCCTTCCGCATGTGTGGCTAAGCTTCTCGTACTTATAGCCCTCTAACTCGAGAACGGTTGAGAGTATGTAAAATTGCTGTGTAGAATTTTATTATCTACAACTTTCATAATAAATACAAAAACGATTAGAGGTACAGGGAGAGAAATATTCGAAAAAAAGGGATTTTTATCATCTTCAAAGTGTCAGATTAAGAACACCCCTCCTAATTAGTGTCAGATTATTGGGTCAACACGTCCACAACACCCAGATTAACCATCTGTATGAAAATCTGACGCGATCGAGTATGTACAAGTACCGATTTTTGTTTACATTTTCAAAGGCCCACTGTGACCTTGCGTCACGTCCAAATTGTCAGTCCCTTGAAAAGTAGCTTCTTTTGGGTCCAATTAACATATCCTCCAAAAATCTGACACGCTGGAAATTGTTTTTTACCATTTTCAACTCTTCCGTACGGCCAGTCCCACCGCGCAAACTGTCAGATAAGCATGAATTCATTATCAGAGACACGTAGAGCATATACAGTATCTTAATCTGACACGCTCGAGTATGTACACCTGACGATTTTTTTTTTTTACATCTTTGAGATCCTGCAGACGCTTTCCCCACCGCTGAAAGTGCATACATCATAGAACCTTTTTTCTTTCAACCATCTAATCTTCAAAATCCACTAGGTCTCCACGACGCTCGAGTAAATCCCGATATAGCATCGTCGGCTCCCCAACTATTCTTATTTAGGTTTAATTTCGGTTAAAAAATATTGACTTATCATCGAAACCTTCTTTGCATCCTACTTTAATTCACATAGTCTCCTACCACCTTCGGTGAATATTCACTTTTCCGTGACAAAACCCCAATCCTGAGGCTGCTGTATCCCTAAAATTAGCGAGCTAATTTAGAGCTTCTAATGCGTAAAATTCCATCGGCGTAGCTAAGGTTGCGCTCGTCTCTTGCTTACCAAACAACATTATCCCGGATAAATTGAGTTCCCAGGAATCAAAACCCGTGACGCGAAGTTTCCGATGTCGACAAAATAATTATGCCCTATGTTCGTTCGAAGTTCGAATATACAAAACCAATTCCGACTGAATCAACTTCGTTAATTAAGTTCGGAATGATATTGTATCAATACAAGGACCGGATTATTCGTGAGCGATATCAGGATTGAAGAGCGCGATGAAAACAAGCATGTACGCACAAGTTGGGGAAACTTTCATACCATCATGCGGTGAAAATTCAACCGGAGCTTTTCATGTTTGTTTTCCCGAGGGAAAGCTTCGTAAGGAGGGTTGCTTTTTTTGGCTCATTCATTTAAGATTGACTAAAAACCAATTAGTTTCGGGATGTTCGTTTCTTGATTGAACGCATACGAGATGAAAGAAAGAGGTTATACAGAAAATAATATTTGACCTCCTAAAGCTCAGTTTTGGAATTCCAGAATATCATCGAATTGTCACTTCTAAATGTTTAATTTGATTTTCTTTACTTCTGTGGTCTAAATCGATCAATACCACAACAATTGACTAAGGCAAGATGTGCCGGAGTGTGTACTCATTAAAAATTACTAAATCCTTTCAAATATTTCATGTTGTCGGTACATTTTACGCAGTAAAAATGAAAAATAAGGCACAAAAACCATATCCTTGGTATTTACCTACTATTTCGTTAAAAAAATCTCGAATAGGGCAATTTTTGTGATTTTTTTGTGAAAGATTTCATCTGAAATGTAGGAGTTGGTCATGTACCAACCTAGAGTTGAGGGGTAGTTGAGTTTTTTAAATTGCTCCCTAACTTTATGTGCCAGAAATTGATAGACCATTTGTTGCTGAGTATGATTTCATCATTGATGTTTTTTTTTTTTAGTGAGTGGCTGCTTTTTTTTAATCGTAAAATTGGAGTATCGAGCGATCATCAAGTTCCTGTATTTGAAAGGGTTAAGATATGCTTAATATCCTTGGTGATCAATGTCCTTCGTGTGCGACCGTGAAAAATTGGACTGCAAGCTTCAAAAGAGGTAAATTTTCCATTGAAGATGATGACAGATCGAGAAGGCCAGTTTCTGTGTCAGTCCCCAAAAATATCGATGCAGTTCATGACATGATTTTATCAGACCGTCAAATTGGGCTAAAACGGATAACTGAAGCACTGAATATTTCATCATATAGTTCACGTCAATTTGGACATGAGAAAAATTGCTGCAAAATGGATTCCCAAATGTTTGAATGTTGACCAAAAGGCATGCAAGGGTAGAAGCATCGCGTTCGATCTGTGCTCGATTTGAAAACGATGTAGACTTCTTAAACCGAATTTTTAGTATGGATGAGACTTGGGTACATTTCTACGATCCAGAAACAAAGCAACAATCGATGGAATGGCGACACTCTGGTTCTCCAAGACCTAAGAAGTTTCGTGTCCAAAAATCTGCTGGAACAGTTCTTGCTTCAGTTTTTTGGCTATTTTTGGCTGGATTCACCCCACAAATTTTTCCATTTATACCCTGTATATATTTTCAGTCGGCGTTTATTGCGGAGAATAATCATCAGCAGAATCCTACAATCCAGTGCATATTTTCCAGTGTATGAAGAAATCAATGAACAATTTATCGCCACACCCTTGAAAATGGATTGAGTCATTTATCATCACATTGTAGCAGATCGATGAGAGCGTGGGTTATTAAATTCCTCCATGGAAAAATTACGAATCGCAGGCTTATATACCGCAGTCATTCCACTTAGATATGGAATAATTACCTGATAATAATGGTTATATTTTCATCCTCATGAAATATGGCTTCACAAAGCTTTTGGTTCGATTGTTCACTCAGACGGTCTTTTTGAGGGGTTTATGAGGTCGTACACGTGGATTTATCGACAGAGCGATTTGAAAATTATCATTTTCGTTATTTGAAATTGAACGACTGATGTTCAATATTGGCAAGTTACATCAAATAACACATTTATGGGAATATGTGTGGATCAGAGGTTATTTGAAAGGAAATTAATATCACATAGATGCTGTACATAGGAGAGGCTCTCCTGCTAGATGCATATCTCTAGGAATTGCATGATTTTTATTGAAAATGAAAGGGTAAATGGTTCCTCAAGGTACACATAGGGTGTCATTCAGTCTATATTCAAAGTAAAATGGAAGGAGCGAATAGAACGAGAGGGATAACATTCCCAAAATATTTCACACAGATTTCTGTATGTTTTATGAGTTTTATGATACCAGGGGCATTTTAAGTTCGTAAGCCAGGTGTATATTACCTATATAATATTGTATCGAATAAAGGATGAGTGCATGGTGATTCAGAAATGTCTGCGTGGCTGAACTCCTTGATTTCCATTACAGAAATGGGTATATTATTGAATTCACTGAAGCATTTCGTGAAAGTTTTTCTCCTGTGTAAACTATCTTGATTTATTATTCAACTAGTAAGCCTTCGAGTATGAGGGTACGTGTCTTTCCGAAAAACTGCTATTGCAACTTTGTCACGTTCCGGTGCTCAACTCCAAACAGGGGATATGAAGGATTAACTCGAAATGGTCGGTGAGTAAGGCCTTAATTTTAGTGCAGTAATGAATCCACACAAAAAATATATTTACATATAATTTCAAAATCGTGAATTTGAACAAAGAATCAATTTTTCCATTCAGATTTATTTGTTCCATCTTGCTACCCATGAACAGAGAAATTCGATTTTAAACAAATTTTTCGAGGAAAACACGAGGATGTATTGATATCTAGTTAGACTAGACTAGTTCCATCCATAACAAAAATATTGCGTTACCATATCGAAGAACAATAACTCATTAGAAGTGTCAGTGTGAAGTTTGAAGTCAAAAAGGTAAACCAGAGTCACGCAATAAATTAAAAGAAAGAAGATGTCTACCGAAATTGAGAAAATCGAAAAATTGGAGTATGGAGCCATCATCAAGTACCTGTATTCAAATGGGTCAAGAGGTAAGCAGATTTACGAAGATATGCTTTATACCCTTGGTGATCAATGTCCTTCGTATGCGACCGTGAAAAATTGGACTGCAAAATTCAAAAGAGGTAAATTTTCCATTGAAGATGATTACCGATCGGGAAGGCCAGTTTTTGTGTCAGTTCCCGAAAATATCGATGCAGTTCATGACATGATTTTATCAGATTGCCGAAGCACCGAATATTTTATACGAACGCTTTCATCATATAGTTCACGTCAATTTGGACATGAGAAAAATTGCTGCAAAATGGATCTTTAAATGTTTGAATGTTGACCAAAAGCGTGCAAGGGTAGAAGCATCGCGTTCGATCTGTGCTCGATTTGAAAACGATGTAGACTTCTTAAACCGAATTGTTACTATGGATGAGACTTTTGTACATTTCTAGGATCCAGAAACAAAGCAACAATCGATGAAATAGCAACACTCTGGTTCTACAAGATCTTAGAAGTTTCGTGTCCAAAAATCTGCTGGAAAAGCTTTTGCTTCAGTTTTTTGGGACTGCCATGGTGTTATCATGATTGATTTTTTGGATGAGGGTAGAACAATAAACGGAGATTGCTATTCGACATTACTGACCACTCTACTGGAAAAAATCAAATAGAATATAGTTTTATTCTATAGTAGGCTAAGAATTTTTCAATATATCCTCGTATTTCACTTAATAAAATATTCACTAAACTTTATTCTATATAAGTAGATGATACCCAGCTCGATTTCCTCCCATCTCAAGCAGAAACAACCATTTCCTATTGAAATTAACAGAATTTTTCCAGAGCGCCCCATAAAGGTATTGTGTCCTAAACATATTGTGTTCGATATCGTGTCATTCGAAGCTAAAAACCCACGACCAGTTCACGGCGAAAGAATTTGGCAACAAAGGACACTTGAAATATGGCCAAGTATCCTTCATATTTCAGAGCAACACATGCGACATCGTAATAATCACGATGCATGAGCGAACTCCATAATGGAGCATCAAGACAGAGACAATTAGGTCTGATCTTGACCAAGCCATTCGTGCTGGTACAATGCAATATGGCGAATAATCCGAGAGGTGAGATAGATGCAATAAAACTGGGGCAATATCATGAAAGCAGGTCATATAAAAGAGTGAAAGTCATGACCGTCCTTTTCCTGCCTTGAATGCAGGCTCTGGCTGTCTCCCTCACTCTCACTATTTGCCTTACATAACTAGCTAGTGAGATGACATTCGTTCGGTCCAGGCTCATCTCTCCCGCATTGAATTGGAGCAGTGGTCTACCAACTTCATTAATGTGACTCATTGTGGATTTTACCGTCATTTATTCGACCTGTTAGGGTGTCTTGGAAAATGATGAGCTGAACAGGTTTCCTTATTCTATATAGTGTGAGTTTTGACACAAGGTTAGCCTCATCCAATAAAACACCTTATTCCTGGTATTTTCTGTTTTTACTGTATGGAAGCTATCATTTGTGAATAAACTGTTAAATCTGTACACAAAAATCAGAGGGAAAACGTACAAAATGGATTTGAAAATTCATCGTTCTAACTTCAAGGAGGAAAATACTGTTCTTGTGAAGATATGTCGATAATCAATTCCATTGCCTTTATCGATTTTCCCTCGAGTATCATAGCTATGCGGGTCACACGCCTAATTTACTGTACCCTCATAGAAGTTCTCTGTACTGCCTCATCTATAAACAATTTGCATTATATCTTAGCGCTAATAATAATCTCATACTCATACTCAAATCAAAAGGTCTTCGAACCCTCATTCTGTGGCATATGTTGCATAGATATGCAACAAGGGATCTGAATGTAGATATGGACACTTTAGTAATTTCAACAAATAGGTTGCGATGGAAGGATTGCATTATTGTGAGACGCCGAGGCAAGTCAGAACAGTACGAGGAAAACCCTGGATAGAATATAAAGGCTAGTCTGTTTTTGCAGCTGTGAGAATCAGCCTAGAGCCCTTGAATCTATACTGGCGCAACTAAACATATTCTTTGTATTGTAAACCATTGTGTTAGTATGATTGATAAAATAATATCTTTACCTGTCAATTGCCTCAGTCACTTAGTTTAAGCTGGCAGTCGAACTTCTATAGATGATGTCCCATCTTTAACTTTCCTAGAAGTGGTAAGAAAACATGTCTAAGTTCAGTTGCCTAAAAATTTCGCCAATGTTTTGAATACATCCAATTCATGAGAAATTCCAATTCGAGGAGGAAAAGGTGTGATTTTTGGAAGTTGCTTCCTTCTATCTTACTTTATTAGATATAATGAAAAATGGTGGAATAAAGAGAAACAATAATTCTTCTAGAGGTTCTGGAAAATGTGTTAAATTCTTGCGTTACGATTAGACATTTCAAACACCGCAAACTAGCCATGTTACATCTGTAAAATCTCGTTATCGTTATTCTAATAAACTAAGATAACTTGTCAGGAACATAGGTATTCTTATGTTGTCGTGAAACAATCAGAGGGAATAACAGAATAATTGAATTGGACAGGTTTGCTCTTTATGTAAAAATTATTGTTATGTTATTAAATACATAGAGTTGATTATCAGTTATTAAGTGAATGATAAACCAACTAACACTAATATTTTCCTTTCATAGTTCTATGCTTCTATGATTAACCGCATGAATATAAAATCCAATCAAGATAATAATAAACTGAACACCTTGACAATAACTAGATGTTGTTCCGAGTATGAGGAAGTTTAACGAATGTTATTTGTAATAGAATGACTGAATCATATCATAATTATACGCGAAAGGTAGCAAATATTATACAATTATCAATCATATTCATTTGCCCGATTTGATATAGCCATTCTATCGATTTTTCAGTGTAGCTATTCGCTGGGGAATCAGGCAAAACACACTGTTACCTACAGCTCTCCTACACTTGAAAATTCAGCCGGTTTATCGATTGGTAGTTTCCGTGAGTAGAAAACATTCTGCTTTCTAGGTTGCGACGGAATGTTAAATAGCTGGAATTCGACTGGGCTGAATCGATACATAAAGGATTGCAACATTTTGGACGAGAAAAGACTGAAAACTGATTCTGTATGTTAGAAACCAATTTTATCCCAAGACTTTGCTCTCTGCCAGAGCACTTTTGGTTCTCGCTCATCGCAGTTCGATTCAGATTCTTACAAACATCGACAACTGATTACTGACGCATGTAGGACTCACAAAGTCACAAAAATGACAGGGAATATGGAGTTTAGTCTAATTTATATTGTTGTATGGAACTTAAATCAAAATTTGAAAAACTCTTAGAAGAAAGTTTTCAGAACCTTGGTTGAAAGAATTTAAGACCTTCATGAAATGTTTCCTTATCGTGTAACCTGAAGATTTGAAAAAAAATTAATGAAAAAGGTCGCAACTCTGCCTTTCTGACAACTACTATCTCTAGTTCCTCGAAACTATGGATACCTTTCTTCTCACTCCACAATCGATGTGATAATTCCAAGATTTCATTTTTCAAATGTCTCAAGTCAAAGATTTCCCTTTCAAGTGGAACAAAATTCTGAATCGTCAGAACACGTGTCTGACCAATATCGTTATAGCCGTTTGTGGTAAATTTGTATTCCAATTTTTATCTCAGAAGCTCGTCTTAGTAATTAAAAACTCATTCGGAACTTGTTTAATATCTGAAATTCCTTGTTATTGAATGAGAATGAGAATGAAATGAACTGAATCAGGGAAGTTTGGCATAATTGAAAGTTATAAGAATTGGTGCCTTGCGACGTTCACATTGAAGCAGTGAACTGAGGAAATCAGTCTATGAGAGTTGACTGGCATCAGAAATATTTCAAGCAATTGCCATCTCATGAGTGAAATAAATTTCCACCGTATAGCTGAAATTATTTTAGATGCCAGTTTCTTTTTCAGAAGTGGAAATCACAATACGAAACTGCTGGTGAAAAATTCCAATATATTCTCATATTCCGTATAGGATTCATATTACATCAAGACACTTGACTGTAATTCAATTGATATAAATAATTTGACGTAGTCTTCGTTTTCCACATGATGGCATCATTTGAGACAATGAGGAAAATATAGATACAATTATTTTATTCGAGAGATTTTGAACGATCTAATAAGTAGTTTCTTTTTTAATTAATACACTTCTCATATTCCATTCGAAGTATTGAGAGTGTCATCTCAATCTACCCCATCTTCTGAGAAGATACGACACCATGCTGTATTATATTGAGTGACTGAAATATGGTACAAAATTTTGTAAATATATTCAACCAGGAACTATTTACAAGTATTCAACTCAAGAGTCAAAATATGGTTTCAGATGTTCATTTTCAACCTCAAAACCAAGTATAGGAAGGCTGCCTTTTCCATCTAGTCAAAATCTAATGTCTCTTCATAATTTATATTAATTTTTTTGTTGTGTACGTTTCTATTCAAAACTATCGATGACACAGAGATTCAATATGATGGCGCTGCCTGACGGTAATGAATGCATAAATAGAGCAGTCTGTTGATTAGTTTTGGAAAAATATCTATTGCACGGGCGTTATACGAAATATACAGAGTGAGTCTTCGACTCTCACAAATATTTTAACAGTAGATTCCTGGGGTCAAAAGACTTTTTTCCTCAACCATTTTCTGTCGGCCCTGATAAAAAGATGGTCATAACGAGAAAACTGGAAGACGTGGGTGATATCTTGTCTTCGAAGAAGATTCATCGAATGAATGAAAAAATATATTCCGAAATTCATTTCATTCGATAAAACCGTTTGTGAGAGAATTGAAAATATGTAACATTCTTCAAGATTTTTCAACAGCCTGTATCTTTCAAACCGAGCCGATTCAGAAAAAATGGTAAAGGAAAATAGTGTTCCTTTTGACCTCAAGAATCTACTGTTAAAATATTTGTACGATTCAAAGACTCACCCTGTATAGACACTTGCCTGTACAGGAAAATGGTTTTGTGGTCTGAACGTCTAGAGATTGAGAACATTAGCCGAATAAAACAAGTTTTTTTTAATACTGAAGCAACTCGATCTTCAGTGAATCAATAAGAAGAGACACATGGTTTTCGTCTCAATCGGATCGTTTCGAAAAGAACACATAATGAACATCCCGAGCATAATCTTCATCGATTGACAGGTGTTCGAGCCTCTTCTGCCATTCTGTAGCAGCTCTTTGTTCTCCCCGTAAACAGCTGCGACATGATCAGTCAAGACGGTAATGAGTCCGTCATTACCGACATAATTTGATCGCGAATCGAGCTGCAAAGTTCCGCCGGCGACCGCCATCTTGTACGCGATGCCTCAAAATTATACATACACAGAGTACTCCGTCGGCGGAAATGTTCTAAAACCGAAAGTTTCATTCATTCGGTCGAGCGAATCCGCAATCAAATGCGAAGGTCGTGGCTTTCGTTTGTTGCTACATTGTTCTCTTTTAAAGAGGAAGAATCAGGCGTGGTTCGCAGTAGTTGGGATGCAGGATCCGTGATACTTGTTTGAGAGCATAGATCATCCCTTGAAAATTTCTCCCAAGATTCAATTTGTTTTCTAGCGTTACAGGTTACAAAACAGGAGGTTTTAGCTACAATCGTAAGGCATCTTTAGATGCGAAGTCCTTGAAAGTTGCACTACGACCTTATCAGAGCTGTTTCCTCTGCAACTACATCTAAATCTCGACCTCCAGTTGTAAAATTCTAATGAGCTATGTTAGGGTAGGACGCGTAGGCTAATAAGGGCGAGGCATTCCGTAACCAGGTGATACCCTGTAGGTCGTTTTAGGGGTTTAACGTGGTTAATGAGTAAAATTTGATCCTTCGTGATAAAACTTAGCCCGTCTGCGATATTTCAAATGGCTTTATGCGATCCCCTGACCCCTAACGTTTTGTCTCCGGAATTCTGTTTCGAATTCAGGGAAAGATGTCCCTATTTCTAAAAAAAGGAATAATTACGAGGATGTATTGATATCTAGTTAGAGACTAGACCAGTTCCATGCATAAAAAATATTGCGTTACCATAGCAACGAACAATAACTCATTAGAAGTGTCAGTGTGAAGTTTGAGGTCAAAAAAGTAAACTTTAGTTAAGCAATAAATTAAAAGAAAGAAACCGAAATTGTGAAAATCGGAAAATTGGAGTACGAACCATCATCAAATACCTTTAAAAAGGTTAAGAGGTAAGCAGATTTACGAAGATATGCTTAATACCCTTGGTTATCAATGTCCTTCGTATGCGACCGTGAAAAATTGGACTGCAACTTCAAAAGAGGTAAATTTTCCCTTGAAGATGATGACCGATCGGGAAGGCCAGTTTCTGTGTCAGTCCCCGTAAATATCGATGCAGTTCATGACCTGATTGCATCAGAACGTCGAATTGGGCTAGAACGGATATCTGAATATTTCATACGAACTCGTTCATCATATAGTTCACGTCAATTTGGACATGAGAAAAATTGCTGCAAAATGGATCCCCAAATGCTTGAATGTTGACCAGAAGCGTCCAAGGGTAGAAGCATCGTGTTCGATCTGTGTTCGATTTGAAAACGATCTAGACTTCTTAAACCGAATTGTTACTATGGATGAGACTTGGGTACATTTCTACGATCCAGAAACAAAGTAACAATCAATGGAATAGCGATACTCTGGTTCTCCAAGACCTAAGAAGTTTCGTGTCCAAAAATCTGCTGGAAAAGTTCTTGCTTCAGTTTTTTGGGATTGGCATGGAGTAATCATGATTGATTTTTTGGATAAGGGTAGAACAATAACCGGAGATTACTATTCGACATTACTGACCACTCCACGGGAAAAAATTGAAGAGAAAAGACGCGGAAAGCTATCCAAAGATGTTTTGTTTTTGCAGGGCAACGCCTCTGCACAAAAATCTCATTTTTTCTTTTGAATTTCATTCTTGTATAGGTGCTTCTTCCCTGGCCATTGTATGTACAGCCATTGTATTGTATGTACAGTTGTTCTGAGTACGGTTCTGGAGTAAGTGGGATCAGATCGACAATGTTCAGAGTCTACCAGAGAAAAGTTTTAGTAGGTAGGGTTCTATCGTATAGCGTCTAGTCGTTCAGTTCAAACTAACAGAACAGCAACAATTCTTTGTTGTAGGAGACATTTTCGTAAATATAGTCTATACATTTGTTGATGTAAGGATTTTTTCAAGTCAAAACGGCATTTCTTGTTATTTGTTACTTCTGTCATTATAGATTCGCTTTCTGTTGCTATATTTTCCATTTTATTTATATCAATATTGCATTTCTGATAGGAAAATAAATAATTTCAACTTCTTTTCATTAAATAAAAAGGAGAAATCGACCTCGAATTATTTCAATAGAATATAGATAAAAATATATACTTCCATTGTGAATCCTCTGCCAAGACGACGTCACTGTATCAATATTAGCATTTCCTCCTATCTCGAAATTCATGGCAATAACCTTCATTTTTATCGGTTGTCCACCCTGCTAAACTAGATCCCAGTCAAACATTGATAATGAATTTGCCCTTTTCATCATTAATTATTGTCATTTACGATAAGTTCTCACAAACGCAATATATTCGATAAAAAAAGAATTATAAACTTGCAGTAGTAGTTCAAACTCTCGAACTGAATTTTTTCCTGCATTCGTATTTAATTTCCCATCACAAGTTTTCTATAGAAGATGCAATATATCATATTATGCATATATAATATGACACATCGAACAGTTGCAACATTAAATCGATATAGAAATGTCTCTCCTTTTCATTATTGGAAAACATATTTTTTAAGTTAAAAATCAAATGTTCATCTTATGGGTGAAACTCCTTGAATGGTGTGTCCGAAATTTTTTGGGAAGTACAATTTAATGATAGACGATAGACCAATAAGAATATCTTCGTGGTCAGTCGATGTCATTAAAATTCCATTTAAGCCGGCTTGTTGACGTGACTATCATGATTTTTACGGAAATGCGGCGATGAATAACAATACGGTAAATTCCCAGAATTTCTCGGGCTATTTTCGACATTTTCCAGGAATCAAAAACCGAAAACCATCGGTGCAAAACTAGTCTAGACTGAGTAGGAAAAACGATTTCGAACAATAAAAACCAAGATGGCATCAGCAGAGCGAGGTGTGCTCGAAACCCATCATTAAAAAAATGAAATAACACAATACGATGGACTAATTACAAACCGAGGTAGATTAGAGAATTTACATAATTGCTGAGGCAAAAATTACACTAATCATTCAGGGGTCTTTGTTGAGTTTAATCCGATGAGTAACACAGATAGGTTTCGTTTATGTTTATGCCACTTGAATCTATTTAATGTGCGGCTTTTCAATCCAATTTTTTCACATCGATAATTCGTCTGACTATCAAACCTAATTACCAGCATTTCCACTGTAATTGAGATCGGGCGATAGTTATTTGCAATAATTTAGCCGTGTATGAACCTCTCTTAACGTTCGTAAGAATGGACAGATAGAAAACGAATTTGGTCGATCTCAGGATGAGGTATTTTCCCACTAAACTTTGTATATATAAACTCAAAATACATCAAAAATTTGAGAGTGAAACCTGAGTTGAAGTAGTAACAAAATATATGAAATCAGGAGCGTTATGCGGCTTTGTATTTGCCTCCAAAATTTCATAAATATCATCATTTTCGTTAAAAATAATTACTTGGTTCCAAATTTTATCCCTATTGCCTTTTCGAAGATTTTTCCTTATTGTTTTGGGATGAAACGAATAAAATTGTTTGATATATGAGATCATATCGAAAACCTGTATTATTCTCAATCAAGCCATAAACGCAGGGTGTAAATGAAGAGTTGAAAAATTTAAGAGGTGATTCTTCAAAAATTTTTCTGTCAGCTTTTCAGCACTCCAAAAATGTTGATAGTGTTCCCCTACAATTGCCTCAATTCCCTCAATTCGTTTTACAAAACTATTCATTCACAACCCGTATGTTTATTCCGTGTATAAACTGAAATATAAGCCTGAAACGTCAGATTTTGATCCAGCCTATGTTTCTCCCTCAATTCCGAACATTTCAGTACGAATTCAGCTCAGCTGCTAGAAACACTTCGAACTAAAGGCATAAAAGAGCTCCAAACTTCATTCCTAATTCAATAACCACGTCAATTTTCCTCACATAACCCGATTTAATAATCTAATCAACTGCAAATGTGATTTCGGACACCACGCATTTGTCAGTCGCTACATTGCCGTTTAAGTTGATTGTCGGAACTACCAACAAAACGTAATCTCAAAGGAATATCTGTTAGCTACGCGTCTGTTTTTCCTTGAAGAGCACAACATTGGCCTTTCGGAAATTGAGTCTTGTGTCCAAGGCGATATTTCATTTGACCCTCGAAGGATAGATTTGATGGAGAAGTCCCCTGGGAAGAAGCTGGATAAAATGTTATGCTGTAATGCATATGTCGAATGTGCTAAATCGATCAATATGATGTAGGTAAAGGGTTTTTCCTTGAAGACACGAGATACAAACACCCTTAGTGTTCTGCTCATTTCATTCTTCAGTAGATAGGATATATTTGTCCTGATTTTCCATATTCAAAAAGACATAACTTTTATTCCACCATGGCAGAGAAAAAATTGTTTCACCCAAATAAACGAAATATTTTAAGGATCCCTTATCCTTTCAATCGAATAGTTAAAACTACAGTTGCACAACGAGCTTGTGCTGATCGATACCTTACTGCTTGTAATAATGCAATTTCAAAATAATTGGATGAGTATAAACTCTAGAAGTTAATCTCCAAAGTATACTTATTGGGTTACCGTTTTAAACCAGGATTTGGACCTTGCGTGAAGTAATATTTTCACTCGGGTGATTCAACACCACTCTATCAGTTTCACATGGAATGAAGCCTTCGCGTAGATGAGTAACATGACTCAACCTAACGTTAGCATCGACCTTTCATTCATAAATCGAAACTGAAACAAATAGGAAACATCACAGAAATCATTTCGAATGAAAATCATCAATTCGATGAGTTCTTTGAATTTGGTCATTTTACAAAGCACCTCAATCTTTCTTCGCGCATCATCATGAAAATTATTCAGAAGAGTAATTCTCACGAGCAAATAATAAACTGCCAGAGTTGTCCTGTCATTCCGTTGACGTAGCTTTCGATATTGATTCATCCAATTCGGAATACTACCACCTACAGTTTCCTTCTCCATTGTTATCCCACGAAAGCAATCAAAGAAAGTGTATACATCGACTAATGCACTCTTATCTTCAGGAAACCTTTTAAGAAAACATCTCCTTTCTGTTATTTCATTGTCAGATGAAATCGAATGAAAGCTCACCGATTGCAACGGATATTGTGGCGAAGAAAAGCGTTCGATGTTGTAAGGATACAAGCTCTTCACCTTAAATTGGCTACCATGGGTGATGATCGATTTTATCGTATGGTGGGAGCCTAGAAACTCAAGGCACGATTCATATTTTCAACCATTATGTTGAAATCTGATTATCAGGGTGAGTCTTTAACTCGTACAAATATTTCAACGGTAGATTCTTGAGGTCAAAAGGACCACTTTTTTCTCATACCATTTTTTCCGATTCAGCCTTGATGAAAAGATACAGCCATTTTAAGTTTTCATAATGAGCTATGCCGCCTCTGGAAATACAAAATTTCCTTCAAAACAACAAGCTCAATTTATGACACCACACATCTGTGGATCTTTTAAACAGAGTTGTATTCAGCCAAAGTAACCACTTTTTCAAATTTCACAGATACTTTTTTAACATCAAATTACTCAAAAACAGTGCATTATATGAGAAAATATGAAGAATACTTTTATTTCACAAAACGTTCAAATATTCATCAGATAGCGTCCAACTCAGTTTCAAGAGTTGGGTTCTCTGAATTTTTGGTATGTTTATGGTACGTAATGGTAATAATGAGAAAACTGGAAAACGTGGGTGATATCTTGTGTTCGAAAAATATTCATCAAATAAATGAAAAACTATATTCCGAAATTCATTTCACTCAATAAAACCGTTTGTGAGATAAAACTAAAATTAACATTTTCCTATGGTTTTCCAACAGCCTGTATCTTTTAAACCGAGCCGATTCGAAAAAAATGGTATTGGAAAAAAGTGTTTCTTTTGATCCCAAGAATCTACTGGTAAAATATTTGTACCAGTCAAAGACTCACCGAGTATAGGAGGTAAATGAATAGTGGCAAATATATTAAATAGGTGTGATTCTCTGTTAAAAAATAGTGTGAGTCTATCATATAATTTTTTTTGGGCAGCCCTTGGTGGAATCAAAACTTTTTTTTTTTTATTTGGTGGCATTGAAATTTGAAACGAAATTAAACAGGGTGTGCGGGGAGAGTACATACTCTTTCGAGTGATAGAGTAGGAATATCTGTCCTATTTATATGAATAAATTGAATTTTTCGAACTTTGTCCAATCTCAAAAATCCATAAGAAAAGAATTGTAGAAGTGACAACTTTGTGTGATACCTTTTATTGAAGCTTAATTTCTGTTCTTTCTAACAAGCGAAACAATTATTTGAAATTAGAAATACAAAGTGATATTTTCACCCTGAACACTTTGAAGGAGGATTAATGAGCCCGGTCCTGGAATTTCGAAATAATTGATATCTCTCTGACTCGATCCCAGCATGTGTCAATAACCTTCCAAGTTTCAATAAATTCCGACGTTTGGCTTTGATGATGGGCTCAGTATTTCCACGAGTTTCGAAAATCACCCTGTAGCTTTCTGGGGAGATCCAGAAATTATTTTTTTATAGTCAATCCGTACTCAGCTAAGATAAGTGTATGTACAGTTTCTCCCGGGACACCCTGTATAATTATCATTTTCCCGTTGAGTGATTGAGGATAAAACATCAATAATAATCATATCAGTCCACGAGCTAAATCAATCGTCATTTTAAACTGATTCGATTCTCGTCTACAGAAGCGTGAAACATCCAAATCGAATATGTATGATATGAAAAATTCCCCATGAATTGAAAATCAGGTAATATCGAATGTAGGAAGACAGCGAGATCGCTGAGTTAGCACCCTACGGATCCTTGAGTGTGGCATCGGTGTATGAGGGGTAATAACCGGTGAAGGACCCTAGCAAGGCCGATGCGCTGGCCACAGCTTTCTGTCTCAATATTTCGCGATTTCGGTACCTTGACTGTTGTTACACACTCGGGATTGTAGTAGGAAGGTTTTATCTCGAACGACGTTCTGCGGATATTTAGAGATGAGCGAGTTGGGTCCAGAATGCGTGGGTGGAAATAGGAATTTTTTCGATTTATGAGCATTATGCGTTTCTGATCATGAATCATGAAGCACGAACATGAACTCCACTGTTAAGTGACAGTTAATCATCCATTTTGAACATAATCTTCTATTTATCGAGAAGACAGTTGTGTTCATCGATCAAACAAAAAATAACACAGTAGGAATTATGTTGAGATATCAGTTAAGTCGAAACCTATATCAATTTCCTATGGGCAGAATGATGAATGAGAACTGATGAAGAAAAATGATAATGCCTCAAGAAAGCCAACTATTCGTTAGCATACTCAAATTTTGCATAAAAAAGTCATACTGGAGGAATAGTATTGGGAGGATATTGACTACCAAAAATCTCTTTTATTACCTCAAACATGAAATAACCGATGAATAATTATATTAAACCCTATATTGCATGAATATGTTCATTTCATCTTAAGTATGGTTTAATCAAACGTAACCAAATGAAATACTTCAAATATGGGATATTTTCCACTTGTGAGAACTTAGTTGATCAAAACTTCAATTGGAATCGAATATGAATACCCTATAGTGTGTATTTTCTTCGTGCATGGAGTAGGTCAATATCCAGATAGGGAGAAGTGGGTACATATTTGAGAATTATAATTGGAATGTTAAAATAACTTCTGAGCCTATCGGAGTGAGGATCAGTTGTTTGACTTGAGTTTTCTTCTTGGTTTGCTGAGGCCATATTAGAATCTTGATGGAATGAACATACTCGCACACTTCCCAATCATAACATCATTCTATGATGGGTATTCGTTGAATAAATTTGTTCTCTACCAACCGAATGAAGTGGAAATGATGAACTGTGTTGGTAATTTGGTTTTCGAGGCTGAAATTGTGAAGAAATTCGAAAAATCCCTGGATATAAATATGTATTGGCAAACACCTACTTTCATTTATAAAGGGTGGCCCATTTAAAAATTGGAATTTAATTTTGCTATAAAAAAAAAACTGCTCAATATTTTTCAATGGTTGAACATTTATTTAAAAGGTTGGTTCATGACATTTATTTATGAAAAATAATTTCGGCCAAATGACCACCACGGCTGACTTGGCAGTAGCCTATTCGTTCCACCCAATTTTTTAATACATTTTCGATTGTTTGGGGCTCTATTTCACCAATAGCAGCTTGAATTTCGGTCTTGAGGTCTTGAATTGTTTCTGGATTGTTGGCGTAACACTTATCTTTCACCGCTCCCCAAAGATAATAATCCAATGGCGTCAGATCGCAGCTTCTTGGTGGCCAATTCACATCAGCATTTCTGCTGATTATTCGATTTCCGAAAATGCGGCGTAAAACATCGATTGTGGCGTGTGCTGTATGGCTCGTTGCACCGTCCTGTTGAAACCAAACATCGTCCAAGTCGTCAGCTTCAATTTCTTGAAAGAACCAATCGTTCAACATTGCGCGGTAGCGCTCGGCATTGACGGTTACGGCGATTTCTGCTTCATTTTCAAAGAAAAATGGACCGATGATGCCGCCAGACCAAAGTCCGCACCAAACAGTCACTCGTTGTGGGTGCATTGGCTTCTCTATGACGACGTGCGGGTTTTCTGTGCCCCAGATGCGACAATTTTACTTATTAACATAACCACCGAGGTGTAAATGAGCTTCGTCCGAAAAGACGATTTTTCGATAAAATTCGTTATCCTCCGCCAAACAATTTTCCGCCCAATTTGCGAACCGTAGACGACTCGGATGGTCAATTGGCTTTAGCTGTTGCACCAATTGAACTTTATACGGCTTCATGGCAAGATCTTTACGCAAAATTCGCATCAAAGAAGTGCGTGAAATGTCCAATTGTTGAGAACGATGGCGAACTGATGTTGATGGTTGTTCACGCACACTTTCAGCCACAGCAGCAATATTTTCGGTTGAACGGACCGGACGTGTACGTACACGTGTTGGTTTATCCACCAACATTCCGGTTTCACGAACACGCTTCACAAATTGATCCACAAATTGGGTTTTTGGAACATTTTTTTTGTCGAATTTTTTTCTTAAATTTCTCACAGTTTGAGTAGAAGACTCACCACTTTGGAAATAAGTTTTTAATATTTCCCAACTTTCTTCAAGCGAATAGCGTCCCATTTCGTAAACTTCAAACTTTCAACTTAATATTAGTCACGTCAAAAAGAATAGTTGACGTTTATAAAGTCAAATAATCGGTAGTTCAAATTCCAAACACTAGATGGACCACCCTTTACAGTATATACAAAAATCAAGCATTCAACTACCATCTCATCTTTGAAACTACTGAACATGAAACTTAAAAAAAAAAAACTTCAGTCTAAAATTGGCCAAGAAAAAGCAAATATTCGTGAGTACAAATAGGTTGAAATAAAGTCTCACACACATGTTGTGAAGTAAGGAAGGATGAGTATGTATTTTAGTATTGCAGTGACAGTGTTGATAAAAAAAAACTTTTGATTTCAATTCGACGCTGAACATTTCCATGTGTCTCAGTCAGGAAACTGCCTTGTCGTTTTAAGAGGGGTTGTGTGATGCTTTCACAAGCAATCTACCTGCCTTCAAGTTTGGGTACACCTGGTTCGAAATTAGATATTCACGTAGGTTTAGGAGCTGGTGTCGTCTGGTATGCTATAGAAGGTATTATTAGGAAGCGTCTCAGACAGAGACCGCTATTATGTAATAGCCTGGTTTCATACAGACATCTAGAGAGCATTCCGGTAATGATACGGTCGAATGTCGAATTATCTACGTATAATATCTCATTAAATCGGCTTCGAAAACTCATTGGGGAGCTATCAGACGAACCGGATGATCTGGAGTGATCGGAGACAGTTATCCCTACTCGTGTTTTTGCACCGATACAATTTTTAACGAGCGAAACGAGCTAAATTTGAATATTGGATAAAACGCGTTAGTTTAGACAATATTGGGCATTTTGACATCTTTGGACAAGAAAATCTTATGAATGGTATTCGAAATACATCGAGTCAAAGCTGAAAAGTTGAGCATTCTGCTTAGATTTTCTAGAATTGATAAAGGTCCTTGTATAGCGCGAATACAACCCCTCAATGATTGTATGATGCCACGATGATCCTTTAATCTTTATAATTTTTTAATGAAGCCATTATTCGTCATGAGGACCATATTTTGTTTGTGTAATACGCCAAACATACGCCTCTCTACATGGTACGAACAGCAATACTGAAAATCTGATTCAAGTTCAAAGAGTGAGATTTCCCTCGAATATACACTTCAATATTTTGAGCAGTGTATAATGATCAATATCCTCCAATTATGAGGAAATATTGCGCAAGAAACGAAGTGGCGAGTCGCTCGTTCAAACTGATTGATTCCATCATCGCAAAGAACAACAGTTCTGTACGTGTCCAAAATGTTTTATTGCCAGCCTGTGAACGAACGTAACTTTCCCCACAGTCGATTTGTTCTTTTCATACTCGAAAGAAAAAACGCGCAAGGTATCGGTCCATGGAACCAGCGGGGAGTTGAATAAAACGGATATGGTCAGGATATTCACACAGGAATTTCAGCCACAATTAATAGCTTCACTTTATTAGCTGCTTCGCTATTTAAGGATAGGCACAATGAGGATAGAATTTCATGCAGTGCAATATAGCATTCTTAAGATGGTACGAAGGGGAATTACTTCCCTTTGAGCTTTCTTGAAGCGATGGAAATGTACCTGTTTTTTCAGTGGTGATTGTGCTTCAGATAATCAGTCAAACTCAGACGAAATGATTGCATTGCATGCCCGAAAACCACCTCAGTTATATGTTCAAGATACAGAGGCTTCAACATGATGTGCGTCATAACAATTTTTGATGAAGTTGAGGTTCATTCTCGTTGCAATACCCAAGAGAGCTACGATGTCTTTTGGTCAGCTGACTCTTGTACTCACTCGAATCTGTTTTAGTTCTAATTTAGTGTAAAATCATCCAGAAGTTGTAGTTTGGTGAAGGGCTTCATTTCACTGAGACCTTATAAGGTTTATTGTATCCCCCATCAGAGCTGTTCTCACAACTGCACCCTTATTCCTCCAATAACTTTCCCGTACAAGACATTCCTTGCGCAGGCTTGCTATGGAGGAGTTTCCTCCTCTTTCTCACAGAATCCACACTTGTCAGTTTTTGATAAGCCCATTCATATGCTTTCTATATAAGGCTACAATTTCTTGCGAAGAGGCGTAACTTGGTCTTACTCTGATCTAAACACTTTTTGGATATTGGTGTTCCATGTGGTCCAGGAATGATCCATTCCTGGCAGATTCCTCCAGAGTGTTTCCCTTTTGGTTTTCTCCTTCTCCATGAACTCTTACCTACACATTTTCCTGTAAGAAGCGTTTAAGCTCTCTTTCTGGCGTTTCCTTTGATTCCAGAGTGACCAGCAACCAGCAACCCAGATAAGAGAAACCTTTTTGTTCTTGTCTATTTCATTAAATATCCTTCTTTCCTTCCTATATTAAACAGCTTGAACAAACGCAACAACGTCATCTACAACGGATAATGCTTATCAAATGGTTCCACAAAGTTTCGAATGCAGAAGTCTTGCAAAGCGCGAGTTGTACAACAATTGAGACTCAAGTAACGAGGGCCCGACTCAGATGGAGCGGCCACATTCCGAGGATGCAAGACACAATACTCCCCAAAATAGCTCTGTATGGCGAATTGACAGAGGGAGCCCGGAAACCAGTAGATATACGCGGTTTAAGGATACACTACATCAATCCCTAAAATCAGTTAATGCCAATCATAACTGGGAACAACTAGCGTTAGACAGGTCACAGTGGAGGTCTATGGTGCACAGTTAAAATGGAGACTCGAGAAGAATACAGTGGCGGCCAGATTTGGTTGGTGACTATCCATGCCCGGAGTGTGGAAGGATCTGTAGGTTACGGCTGGGTCTCTTCAGTCACAGGAGGGCACACAGTCGCAATTAGCCCTAAGGAAATATAAATCTGTTCTTTTTTTCTTTTTTTTATGTCTTTTTGTAGATTTATTCCCAGTTACGGGATACAGCAATGAATGAATGAATGAATTAGCTTTGAGTCGATGATATAGGAGTTCAGTAATTTGATAGCAGCTTGACTATCAGAATGGATCACTATGTCAAATCTTTGATAGTTTCTTCTCAAGTTTGTGACTACGCATCTTTCTAGTGCAAGCATTTCTGCTTTAGGAACACTAGAGGATTAGCTTAACTGCGTAACAATAGTACACACTTGGTGCCAGCCCCTATCGTGGTTCTTGAACCATCAGTATGCCATTTAATGGTATCAACTTTGAAATTCTAAGTATTGCATTCTTTTTCCCATTATCCCCTTTTGAAAGCATCGTATTAAAGTTCTTCTCAATGCTGTGATTTCTTGCCATCCAAAAGTTACATCCTGATATTTGATAATATACAACTGAGACAGTTTGGTTAAATTAATACACTCTTTTCCTCTGTTACTTTCGTGCGACGCTCTGTTGGAATCCCTCCCTGGACTTTCGATTTCACCATTGCGTAAGGCTGTACGATGTCCATCGCTTAGGTCACGGAGTGTACCTAGGTAATAATCGATTTGCACCTGACTCACCTAGGTACAGAACTGTGTTACTACGCACAAGTTCACGCCGACAACGCAAACGCAGACAGCTCCTCCGGTATATACGGCGCTCAATTCAGTACCACGAAGATGTGGATGGTAGGTGAGTGTACCATCCTGACATACCTACCCACATTCCGGCAGTCTTACTAACATATCTACCTGGTTTGATCTCCGTGGCTTGGCCCACGTTTTCATTCAATTAATTTATGGTCTCGCAGTAATTTTCTCTTGGTTATTGCAAGTCTCGAACACCAATTTGGTTTATTACCCCCGCGAGGACAGATAGATGGATGTGGAGGATTTATTTTATGTTGGGCTGAAATTAGCTGCTTCTAACGGCGACCGACTGACAGAGGGAGAGAATTAGAAGTAGTTCTGAGATCACCATCAATATTCTATTCAGTCAAGTTCACCGCACAAGGAAGTGATTTCTTGTCCGGAAACATCAATATTTCGTGGAGAATTATGATGATGGTGGGTTAAAAAGGGACACAAGTTGTTGACGAACACAAGCATATATATACTGCTCCACAAAAGCTAAGGAAATTTTGTCACCGGTTCAAAAGTTGCCGATTCTACTCCACCAAGTGTTCATTTATGAGAAATAAATGGTTTACTCTCTTGTATCTGAATGTTTTTTTGACCCTCATTTGGTAACTTTTTCAGTTTCAGACAAGTTTTTGTCTTTTGCGTTTTCAACAATTTTGCATCAGTTATTGTTTTACGTTCTTTTATATTATACAATAGACTTGGATGGAAAAACTGAAAATTTGTTTTGTAATGCTCAGACGTAAACGTAGTGCCGATTAAGCCAAAAGACTATTGGTATAACCGTAATCAGAGAGATGTTGCGAATTTTTTCGAGTTAGTGAAAGCGTAGCTTACAGGACCATCGATATCGAGAAACTGGAAACGTTCTGAGGAGTAGACGGTCAAGATCTACTATTTCTACACAAGATCGGTTTCTGACTGTAAAGAGCCTTGTCGAATCATGCAACAGCTGCTTTTGAACGCTTCTGGTGTTTTGGTTTCAAATGAAACAGTTCGTCGAAAACTTCGGATGTTATTTTCCATGGAGGTCTGTATTCTTCTCAGATGAATCTAGATATAGACGATTTTCGTATAGTCGGCGTGTTCGTTTGATGCGGTACTTCGCCACTGGAAGACTGGAACTATTCGTCAAAGATCCAGAAATGGTTGACCACGTGCTACAACGCCCGTAGAAGACCATTTTTCAATTATTTCGGTGGCAACACAGCTTCTCAGCTCCTTAGGAATGGCTACTTCTTCGAGATGCCACTGGTACTTCAATTACCCAAACCACAGTCAGAACTAGTCCCCTGGCAATGTAGATGTGGCTATCTTTCTGACAGCCATCGAGTACTAGTGTAGTCATGTCTGTGGTCACTGTTCAAAAAGTACATTCCCTTTGAGAGGCACAATTATGGTTTGTGGTGGAATTTGTTTCGATGACAGGACTGATTTCCTGATTTCCTATTGTGAACTCACAGATATACGTTGATGATGTTATCAACGAAGAAGTACCACAATTTTACGCGGAGAAAAATGCTCTCCCGCATGGATTCTACCTGGTGATTGAGGAAACCATCATATGCCACATCTAGCATAGCCTCGAAGATCTCGAAGCATGTTTGGGATCAATCACAAATACCCTCTGATGCCCACAGATCACAGACGAAAGAGCTTTGACATCAGGTTCAGCAGTAGTTTCGCAATAACTTTGAGGTCATGCAGAGAAGATAGACTTATTGGTGCACGTGGTTGTTATACTTTGTAGTGAGGGTGAAAAGAACTACTTATGAATTCTGGTCTTTCAGAAAATTTCGAACTAGAACTTAATTTTTCTTCGTTAGTTTCGAACGTCACTTGTTGATATGGCAGCAGTTTTTTATTGAATTGCATGAATTCATTTCCGTTTCATCATATTTGTAAATTCTGATGATTCCGAAGGTTTATTACCTATATCCAAAAGTGGACCAAAATTCGTACAAACTGAAGAATTAGTGACGTATACAGAAATCAGAAAAGACCAATCCAATGATGTCGCAAGAGAGAAGGATCTTTCAAAGCGCTGTATAGAACCGTGACGCCAAAGCCTGACCTGCCCCAACTCGGCACATGAAAATGGGAAATTGAAAACGAAACTGCTTTCCCATTTTCATCTCGACTCTAAACGAAAACGAAACGAGGTCACGTTCTTATGAATTTTCACTCGTTACAGTGGTCTCCGAAGGTCATCATCGGCTTCTATGATTCTGAAATTACATGAATCATGCATTTATGGCGTCCTCGACGGCAGACAGAGGTGAATATTCGCTGGCGCGTATACATGACCGGTAGCTTGAAAAAGCATAAATGGTATATTTATTGGGAGGAAACGCCAAGTCGCGAAGGAGGTTCAGCAACTGCTGCCAAAATTTCACTCGATGTGAATTGGGATTTTTTCCACCTTGGTGGCGGAATTGCTCAAGGCAAGGACTTGCATCGTTCTTCAGTCTCAAACTTTGGACGTCAAAGATCGAGAACTGGGACGAAAGGCTACATGAGCCAACTGAACATCCATGATTTCTCTGCTGTTTGTAAGTTAGGTAAGTCCAGCGAAGTAACTGTATTCTCAGGATAGGATGTTGGTTATTGTTTCAAAATGAACTAAATTCGATTTAATTTTACTTTTAAGTACAAGATACTTTTCGTACATGGAAAAATGATCTCACCGTGGTATTTTGATATCTACCAGGTTTCCGAGAAACATCTCAAAGTGTTAAATAATTCCCTCTTGTACAGAATTGTTTACCCGTCTAGATCCTCAAAAAATTACCGAGATAACCCAAATTCAGCTCAGATCTCACAGCCTCCTAGTGCGAAACTGAGAAGGCTCGAAAAGAACGAACATAATCCGAGTCAATTCATGTCGAAACAAGCTGAAATCATCTCCTCATCCATAATTGGGAATTCACGAAGACCCCCTCTGTTGGAAGCGCCAAAAAGATCAATTCCTCCCTGTAACCACACAGCCGAGGAAAAGACGGCTGTCGTTAGGGACTCGGATCACCATGGTAATAACCACAGCCGTTCCTGGGAAGATAAACAGTCTGTGCATATGTGAAAATCGTCAAATTTCCACATGCTCCTCAGATTTCAACGAGTCCATGCGATTGAGGGATGTACACCAGAGAAAAACGATCATAAGTTTTCTACCCTATCGTCTCTATCCATGTGTTCAGTCTCAACAATTGTAATTTGCGTATTTTGAATGTTGACATCACCAAAACTCTCACACTCAAAGAATTCTTGACCCTACTCTTTTCACGTGCCAAAACAATATGGAAAACCAAATTGTCCTTCACTTGACATTTCCACAGAGTTTTCTCCTGCGGCATCAACTATGATCGAGGCGAAACGCCCTCTCTGATCTTAAAAAATTATTTTAAATCTGGGCTACCATGTTCTACCCACTGAAGCGCGATAAAAAGAACTTTATCTGCTGATTTGTTTTCATATACCAAAAACAAATAGAATGCAGGTCGCATTGAGATCTTGACACCATTTTTTATACGTCATAATGCTTACACAATGAGCAATTACACTTATTAATCTCTTTCTTGTCTTTTATATTGGGTCTTGGTCTGGTGCTCTTGCTGTATCTTGCTTACTTCGGGAATTTCTACAAAAACAATCTTTGGAAAGTTGTTTCGACCTTTACATTCGTTCGATTTTTCTTCATGAAAGCTTATTTCTTCCTATGCACTCATATAATTACTATCAATAACTTTTCATATCTATTTTATGAACAAATCCATCAGATTATTTTGGGCTATGCGATCCTGAAGCATTTTCGTCAAGGCCAAGGTGGAACAACCTCTTATGTCCATCACTTTTGGTGAATATGTAGAAATGTCGATGGTACCTAAGTGATGCCAGTTTGTTTCCCAACACTAAAAATAGAAACTTGTTTCTAAAACTGAAGAAGAATAAGACTAACCAAATAACAATATATATTTGTTAATTAAAAAATTTTGACACAAAGGTAACATAATTTTATGATAGGAGTGTTACAAATGATCGATGGGACTCGAAAAGTTCACTTGTCAATATCAAGCGTGCTCCGTCTCAGTTGCACTTAGGCTAGAATACTTCAAAACTGATCTAACCTAACTCTTCGTTCATAACTTCAACTCTTGGACATTTGGCTTTTTCGTAGGCTAGAATGTTACATAACCATGCTGAGCATATTAAAACTAGGGTTATTACCTGTACTGAAATATTTCATAATGAAACGTCTCCTAAAATGTCTTCACAGTCATATTCAAGCCAAACATTCATTCAAGGTCCTTTGATATACTCAGTCCAAAACACAACCGATATAGAGCTGGAAAATCTGTTCCACTGCACACACAGTCACTGGTGCACACAAAAACATATATCGATATCTTCCAAATTATCGTTTGTCATCAGATTAGTCGATAAATAACGTAAAATCGTGAAAAATAGCGAACGTACAAGTAAAGGTTGTTTTCAACATGGCCGCTTACAAAACTCGGCTATTTCACAAGGATTTGTTGACCCTGGCGTGAATATCGCTTTCATTGGTCGTAGCAACGCGCTTTAGAATCCCATTGGCGGAATTCAAGGTCAGGGGCAAAACATGGGCCTGCACCTGTCACCTCGATTTTGGAAGTCTTGATTCCATTTCAATCATTGACATTATTCAATTTAAGGAATACATAAGTTTACTTCTTGTGATAAGATCTTGTCCAGAAGAATCCGACATCAACCAAACGGAAAAAGCATAGATAAGGCGTCTGTTGATCTATTGTAGTGACATCTGGAACCTTGATGGGAAATAAATATTCGCTAAATTGGGTAATATCTATTCGCCTTTCCTAAATCTTTATTGTTATCAGCTTAATTCATTTATTGCGTCCATGGTACAGCTCATTTTATCTTAAAGTCATTCCGTTGCTCTATGCTTTGATTGACAACCCTGAGCTCGGTCTAAAGCTGGATTCAGCAATGTGGCGCCATCTTTAAAATCACACGCTCACTGAAATCCAGCATACGGGCCATCAAGAGGTATCTGTGTACATGGAGCTTTAGTTGGAGAAAATGTTTATCGATTTCCATGTTACAGATGGTTTCTAGACTTTGGCAGCCAAGTCTTTTTGACATCCAGATGTCGTGAGATACTTTTCTATGGGTCGATTGACCTTAATCTTCTCTAGAATCCGTTTAACTTAGGTATTTGAATATTTTTTCAGAAATATGATATGTTTTCGCAAATTAACCTATTTTAGAGCCCGATTTATAGTTTCGCAGTCTTCTTAAACTTCTCATTTGTGCCTACATTCGCCCAATCGTTGTTTTTAGTCCAGATCAGCTTGATCTGTGGTCAAACCGAGCAGTTTTACCAATATTTGAAGCATCAGTGATACTTTCAAGGCTAAATTATCCATTAACTAGAGCAATTTGATTTGGACTGATAAATATTGCGCTTTGGATTCAGCGCCTACATATCTATACTATATCTATATCTATCTAATAACTTATTGGCCATGCATGTTCATCTCAACAATCGATTTTCTTTATTTGTACTACTTTTTTGAAGTTAAGTTGCCTAATGAAATGAAATATGGTCGATTAAAAAGTAGGAATAAGTTTTAAAAATGAAATATTCTTTCTGAATCGACTGCCATTTTGAGAGGCCATATTCGAAACGAAATATGCACAATATTTCCAATATTTAGATATTATTGTATTTTTTCTACTTTGTATCCATAACTCTTATATGGATAGATGAAATTTAAGCCTTTGATCATAAGGATTCATACAATTAAAATATACGTTATACATTTGAGAAGAAAAACACAACATCAGCATATTTATCTTTATTCGAAATCAGAACATTTCGTTTCAGGTCGTCCTAATTAACATGAGTAAATTCCTATATAAATTAAACAATATGCTTCTATATAATTTCTTATCACTTCCATTCTTTCTGCCAATGACGTTCGATGGAAGAAATCCATACCAACACAAGCAGAAGAAACGATGGAGTCTTTCAAACGTATCAACTACAACTATCATTAATATCACAAACATTGATTGACAATAATGAGTAACATATTCGAATATTTTCTACTTAAGGGATATTCTGAAGAAAAAAATAGAAATCGTGAAATATGAAAAACGGAAATTTAAAGGTATCTTTGACGAAAAAAATACCATAAATGTTTTCAATCTCGATCTGAACACTACAAAATGTCATGAAAACTTGCTATGGCGTGACAGGGTACCACAAAGTTACAAAAAGTATTAAAAGGTAGTATTGAATAACAATATCTAATCGATAAACATCCGAGTACATGGGGAATACGTATATCAAATGTTTCGGGGGATACTGCGTTCGAATAATATGTTTCAGATGGCTTTGGATTATGACTAGGTGCGACATCTTGCGGGATGATTACTTCAATCTCATCTCAGGATGGTTCATTCCTAGGGTGCGCAGCGATCGTTTGTCCACTCTCTGGATGTCGCTATAAGATCGTTCTGGAAAAAAGAAACAAAAATAATATCATACTAAATTTATGCTATGATTATTGTCCATTTGATGAAAGTGGACACATCGATTTTTTATTCCAAAAACAACTTCTAAGATCAAATTTCAAACCGTATCGCTTCAACCCTTAGTGTTACAATCCCCGAATTGTATTTTAGAAGCTGTTCCCCTTCAATCAAAAAGACCAGCATTTTTATATATAATTCGAATCTGCCGGTCTACAGAGAAGCTATTTCAGTGAGACACGCTGTATATTTTAGTTAAAGATAAAGTATAACATTGATTCTGTCCATAAACATATAGAAAACATTTCTGTTAACAAAAATACATTGAGAAATGTAACTGGATGTATACGAATGGCTAGAAAATGCCGATCAGCACACCACAACTGCTGTGAAATATGGTGTACTGTCGAAAATATATCCTGTTCCGACTATCACAGCTCATCGATCCTGTTTGTGTATAAAAAGAGCGCACTGATTGCCAGCCTACGCTTGTTAAACCCCATTTTATCGAATTACTGCTATTGTTTGATACTGCGAATGATTCAATACTGCCAATATTTTCCCCGCTTTTCGACGCAACAAATCATGGAAACATGATATTTCAACGAATAATTCACAAATCATCTTACCCAAGTAAGATTCAATTTGCTGGATGAAAATTCAGAAAACTTTATTGATTTGAAGTAAATATTGTCTTTAGGTGAGAGTATGTCGGTTTCTTTTTTCTTAAACATCTGTATCTAGAGTTTTTTACTCATTTACTTCGAGAAAAGCGTAAATAAAGGCATAAGACAACAAGATGTCTATTAAAAAAATATATAACCATACTAAGAGTGGATAAAAAGTAACGCACAAAATTCATATCCTAGGTACCTAGTAACTAGTAACTAATGTAGAAAAGTGCTGTTACATGTCGATTTCATTTTGAATTACGAAATTTTTTGTGTGCTTTTCCTACACCCTCCATGAGGAGTGGAGTGTTGAAAAGGCAACTTTTTGTGTCAGAATTAGATAGACTTATTGATGCTGAAGATGATTTGGACAATGACGAATTCTGATTACTCACTGTGTATATGTCCTTCTACGACATCTTCACATAAATGAGATATTATACAGTTATGATATGGATTTCGTAATAAAGAAAAAATCGATAAAAAATTTAAGAAAAGATGAAATCTTTAGAGCACAATTCCATCTGCACCATTTGATTTAGAGATGCCAAACTTCCTGTGGCTCACCTCTGTATTTGATGAAATGACATGGTCTCTCTTCCATTTTCGGCTGACATCTCTTGGTAGAGTTGACTGGTGTGCTGTCTCGCGTTGATCTGAAGGATCCTGATGGTCGCAACGAGGGTGGTTGAATGCACAGAACGTCTTTGCTAAGTCTATAGGATGTAACAGACGGCGCTTCTAGAGTACTGTCATCGTAGGTATTGATGTCAATATCAGTGAGCACTGCAAAGAATGTTAAGAATGTTAAAAGTTATCACTGAGGGAAAGTTTGAATTTATGATATGGGTATGGGTATATACTCAAATACATTGTTATGGATCAGTCATCATTTACATAATTCATTATCTAACATAGAAGAAGCGCTCTGAAGAATTAGGATTATATCACCCATTATATGGTGATAAGATCGGAATGTTCCTTTTATAATGGTAGTTTCATCAATAAATCTTAATAAGTCCTTATAAAAAGGAAAATCAGCATATGTATTTCACACATTAGTTCATCATTTTCGAAGCTTCTTCGCATCTATAGACCCCTATTTAACACTTCAGTATATTATGTAGAAATATTCATTATATGAAAATTGAGAAGCCTAGAGCTACATAAAATGAAGAGTACTCCCTCGAGTTATATGGCCCGCATACATATGTCCACGAGGTATTATTCTCTCTATGTTTTTGTTCTGAATTTTCGACCTTTATGCATATCAACCTAGAAATTTTCCTGATCAGTGGGAAGAAATGTGAGCATATCTTCACTTTCAAATATCTGATGTGTACTCTACGAGGTATTGCAGAATAAATTTCGCTGTTAATTACTTATTTGATGTAATAAAAGATTACGACATGGCGCACCCACATTGCTTCAAGACTTATTACACCTCCTGTATCCATAAATTAGGATAAAAGATAAACAACCTTACGGTAATTTAAATATCACCTGTTGAACTTGGAATTTTTCAAGTGTTGTGTCATCGGACAAGTCGTCAATCTGGATCTTTCTCTGTATGAAATTGAAATATTTTGGAAGGAATGAAGAATTTCTACTTCGTTCTTTATCATTGGGGATGTAAGTACTATTATAATATACAAGGTGAATCTTAATTGTCGAGCAATATATTTCTTAGGATGATAAAACATCAGAATGTGTGTATTATGGTACCTCCTTCAGAAGTAATGTAAGAGAAACTTAGGTCCTTTTCGATTCACTTTGGATTTAGGGAAATTCGTTGTCAAAAAGACCTCGACCGATGAGGTTCTGTGAAATTTAAACTATTTTCAACTTCTACAGTTATCAAAACTGTTTTACATAATATAATACACCGCAGTCTACGCCTAAAATTGCTTTTGCCCGTAAATTAATTTGATTGAATAGTGAATGAGATCAGTGCAGTGTTCTTGGACTGAGTTCTAGATACTGGCGTTGTTCAAATTTCACATGATTCATTCAGCCCAAATATTTGTGGTCGACAAAGTAGTACAGTAAATTGTCTGAGTCATTCTCGAATTATTCCCATTTTGTAGTACTGTAAAAGTGAAGTGAAATATTGCAAGGAAAGAATGGATAATGTTCTGAAATCGAATGCCTTCAAAAGAATTGTTATGCAGTAGTTTTATAAATCTGTATGTTTGTCTTTGTACTCAATAATGAAAACTACTTCAAAAATAATCATGTTATTGAGTCCAGTAGCGTAGAAAAGGAAAAAAGCTCTAGAACAATTTAAATCTCAACTGATTAGCTGAAATATAAGTAAAACAGAACGTAAGCTCGAAGGTTCCTTCATTCTTACGAAAAAAACAATGCTCCGAAGAATTTTCAATCAAAAAATAAGTTTTCAACCTTAACATACGCAAAACAATACACAAAAAGGAGGAGAACTGTGTACAACTAACAGCTGAAGAAAATTCAAAGATTTTCTCTTTCAGTAGGTTAGAAGATTCAATTCTGTAAAATTGCGGATAAGTATCTATGTTACGTCTGGCAGATCTAAGCTTTTTCCCATTCCCAGAGGACGTATACAGTTATGATTCGGTTTTCTTACTTTCTTCATGCTAGTTATCGAGGAAATGACCGGAAAAATGGCGTCGTTATATGAATTATTCATTGGATTCAACCGCTTTTATAAATCTGAGGCCATCTTTTCGAACGCTGTTTCCGCCGTACAATCAGTAGGTACCTATCTATATCTGGCAGCAATGATTTATCAGGATTATTACTTGATATTCAGAATCGGCAATCGATAAGTGTCGTGCTAATAGAGGTATAAAAACTTAGTTTGAATTAATTCCCGATCTTTAGAAAGAGGTATTGGAGAGGTTATTCTGGTCAACGTAAATGAACCGTTGATTTCAAATAAAATCGAATTCTTCGTTATTTTGATTCATTAAACGGAGGATATATATGGCAAATAAGCTCTTGAAATGAGTATCTGAAGGTTTTTACAAAGGCTCATTCCATCGAGAAGAAGCTGGCCATTGTTTCAGTCTTATTTGGCCTCGTCAGAGCAGCACAACTCATACCTCGATGAAAATTTGACGCCAGCAAACGCTATGGTGGTCGACTAAACCCTAGCGCCACCTGCCAGGAAACTCAATTGTATTATTTAAAAGCAAGATGAAATCTTTCCTGGTAACTTCATCACTTATGATTTTCCTTCGTTTCTACTGCCTACTAACTGATGATGGATCATTTCATTTTTATTGTAATTTGAAATTGAATTTCCTATGAAGTAAACAGACTCAATGATTTCCCCTGTAGCACCACTTCTTCGCTTACCTTGATATTCTGCAGGTTTCTATAGAACCAAAATCAAGAAGATTTTGAATAACGAAATCATTACATTAAAAAAAATTGACCCATATCTAAAACGAATGACGATTTCGGTCTATGCTACTAGTCCCTAGGGAGATATCCACCGCACCACATCCCCTGGAGTAGATCCTACCTCTCAGCGGAGCTTGGAGGTTATTTCCAGCATCTCGTCCGAGATTTCGCCGTCCCCAGCGTCGCTTTTGGATTTGCGAGAAGATAAATATTCCACGAGAATTTGCGACCAATAAATTTCTAACGATCGGAATCCCCGTGCGACCCGCAACGCGATTCCATAATCGAATATTCATTTCGCGACTAGCTTCCTGACGCCCATCTTTTCCGCCATCCCTTGACGTCTGATCTGCGACATTTTCAATTTTAACTGGGCGGCCGACGACGTTGACAAAACGGATTACCGCGTTCGGGATCTGTTCGATTTTTAGACGGCGATTTATCGGATTCGGAGACGGATAAGTGGATGGGATCGTTGACGGATTCGTTCGACAGCCAGAACCAAGACTCACACTTAACGGGCAATTTTGACAGGGTTCAGTTTCAAAATTACGGGATTGCAGGGTTGGGAAACTAAGCACGGCGTCGGGAAACGGTTCTCTACTACGTTTTCTGCTTCCAGCGTGTTTGCACGCCAGCCAAAATCGTACTCCCATCGAAGAGAAACGAGAAAAGACAAGGAATAAGGGCGACCAATTGTTCACGACTCTAATTTCGGCTTCCAACAACTCATTAGGATAGTTAAAAAGACACACAAGTTTACCACTCGCGTTTCTGCTTCCAACAGATTTTCACGCCAGCCAGAAAGTCGTACTCCCAGAAGTGGTAGGAACTAGATAGGATAAAGGGTTGAAACAGAGGTTCCCAATTGAAATTGCTGACTGCTGTCTAACCTATAGACTCTGTGGACGGAAGTTGTCTCGAGCGGTTTCTCTGGCACTAGTTACTTATTGAGCGCATAAAGTTACCGTGGGGTACCTCAGATTAGACTTTTGAAAAGTAATTTCAAGAATCACTCGAATATGGCCACTAAATAGGGAATCACTACTGATTTACGAATCAAATACTCAGCTGGATGAGCGGGGGGACATCTCTTTTTGTACTCATTGGTGGGGGTGGAAACGGAATGTCTCCCATGTGCCGAAAATCGATAAAATTCGCATCGATGAAGCTGTTTCGACTGCTTATCCGTACCAGCTTTCGAAAATTCGGTTATTTTCGAATTCAGGATGTTTTTCAAGGTGCTACATTGTTTTTCAGCACTCGAGAAGGCATAAAAACGGTTTTCAACTATGTAGGAATCCTGAATTGAAATTAAAAGTACGCAAGTTGAAACCAAACGGAAAAAATAAATTCTCGAATTACTCTGAAATGAGGGTGCGTTTTTGTAAGAAAAAAATGAAACTTCATTACAACTGCCTGGGATAAAAGAATCGCATACCACCCCCACAGCCCAAGAACAGCGAAAAATCAGTTCACATTTCCCACCATTCATTATCTCTCTCTTGAATGCTCCATCATTTAAAAGCACAATACAATCGATGCCGCAGAAGTGCATGAATATTGATTCCATCCCAACCAATCCAGGCAATTCCAAATTCTAGAAGAAAAACACGAAAGTCTTACGAACCGCATCTCGTACTGAATTCCAATTAGCGAACTTTCGTGACAATACATACTTCATAGAAATTCTTGCCGATTAAATTAAAGCGATGAAGGATTCGTTCGAATTTCATCGATTAGAACGAAAACGACCATTGAGAAAGAAATTGCACGATTCAGTAATTAGATTCGATAGATATTGCAGGCAATTGGCCAGTCCAACTGTTTCGTTTCGTATCTGGAAGTGGAAGAAAATGGGTGGAACCAGACCGAGCGGATGCAAGTTGACGGAATTTTGATTTCCATTCGCGATGTCGTAAATGTAAAAGAGGTTCTGTTATGTGGAACTGAACGGATTTACGTGATTTTCCCTGTGAAATTATGAGGAATAGGTACCAAATGTGATATTAAAATGAAAGCCTCTATAGATTCTTATGACTAAAGAGTATAAAGGAAATGAAATTGTTTTTTCAAAGTTTGAAATAATCTTATATTTCTAAATCAATTCTGATCGAAGGGATACAAGTGTGTAACAGCAAAAATTTCAAATTCCGTTTTAAAATTCCCTCTGAAGTCAAATATGTTTCTCACTCGAATGTTTTCTATCTTTATTCGATGGAACATAAGGAATGCAGACTTATTTCCGGATATTCCCTCTCTGGAATACTCCATACAATTACAAAAGCTCTCGGAAGATGAAAATTCTGAATTAAACTTTACTTATTCAAGACTGGAAGTTTTTTATACTACTTTATTCAGAGTGATCTTACCAGTGCTCTGAGGGGTTGATTTGTATTTTAACCTGGAAGAGTGGAAACCTTTGGGAGATAGGAAAATGGACTAGATCCTAGATCCAGGAAATATTGAGATGTAGACATCTGCTTCGATGTTGTTTATTTGTTAGTTGTCTTGTATTACAGTATCAAAGTAATCTCAATAGCAAGGGGTAATGAGGATTTTCTGGCTTAGGATTAGGACGAGATTGCATCGAATATAACATGAAGGTTCAATCTCAATTTCGATATCAAAAGCTGATATTTTGAGTATCACTCCTTCAAAAGAATTTAACTGTCCAACTTTCGATATTTTGGTTAATTTATGGTAAAATAGCTGGAATATGCAGAAAAAATTGTAATTTAGAGTAAAATTACAGCGTCATATGGTGCAGCATAGGAGAGAAAACTTCTGAACAAATAGAAACTCATCGTTACAGAACGAACATAAAAATTAACGTGTATTTATGTGAAATCCAACCTCGCCTTTGCATCGGATAATTGAGTCGTTCCTTCAAATGATAATATGTTCTTATTCCTCACAGCTTTCACAGCCCGAACATCACAGAACGAACGATTCGAATTCAAAGCGAAACTCCTTGTCTTTTTTATTAAGGAAATAAGTCTCGGAGTTGGAATCAAATAGGGTGAATCAATTAAGAGAGCTTTCAAGTTATTCTGGTTCATTTTAATTGAATCGAGGCTTTCCTGGATGGAAGAAGAAGAAAAAACTTGTTGAGAAAGGGGACGCGTGGAAATGGGATGATTGAAATTAGCGTGCACGGCCACAGTTCCTCCTTTGAAGCTGCTGAACTTCTGAAGAAGCGGAAAATTTTCATAATGATGTCTCTGGCTTGCACTATGGGAGGTTTGTGGGATGGAAGTTCTTCCAGTTCGATATAGAATTTGAGGGCTAGATACTACAGCATAAAACTACGTTTCAGCTCATTAAAATAAGAACCTGTACAGGCACAGAAAAAAATTATAACTCGCTGCAGGAATTTCAGTGTAGTTTATGGATTTTGGCTAGAAAAAGATTTTCATTGCTTCAGCAAATCTAATTTTTAGTGTTTTCGATCTACGATACAGCAAATTCCGAGTTTTTCTGTCAGACTTCTACCCTAGAAAAATAAATCCTTTTCATGTCAGTTAACCGGAATATCCTTAAACTCTGTCTATAAAAGCGCAATTTCCACTGACATATATGGCGCAACTTCACAGGAAAAACCAGAAATGGCAGGCCGACAAGCGGTGCAGAAAACATACTTACGTTTGTGGTCGGACTTAAAGAACGAAGTCCCTGTGGATTTTCTTTTCCGTTTATATTTCGAGCGATTTACCACGTCATGTTTGCCGGATGAATAAAAACCCCGAGTGTTGTTAACAGCGAAAAAAAGTGAGATTAATAAATAAAGAGAAACTGGAGAAAATAGAGAATTGCTGCGTATTACTTTAATGGAGCAGCTGTTGTTTGATGAATGGTACATGGCTCTAGCAAAACTGCATGCACGATGAAGAGGAGAACAGAGGGATAGAAATATTCTGAGAATTACTAATTGGCTGGCATGGTTCTGTTAATTAGGTGTGCGAAATATTGCAATGCCGGATGAATTTATTATTTGTCTTCTGAATTCGACGCTCTAGTGCATCATCGAAAGCGATGTGGTCTGGATTGAGTTTGTTCTACGAAAGCACCTTTACATTCACGTGGAGGTAATTTTATTTGGAAATAAAGAAGCTTCTTCAAAATATTTCTTTCATTCAAATCATTATGGAAGTCTTTCCTTTGAAGGAACGAAAATTCAGGTAGTTGTTATAGTTTTTCAGAAATGTATGGCGATTAAAATTTTATAAGTTTTACATATGTTGGTAGAGGAGACCAGGGATGAAAGTAACAATTTTTCTCGTAATATCTCGAAGACCTTTAGCACTATGAAGGTTCTAATAAGATCACATAATGCTTTGGCCTTTCAACACTACACTTTTCCTCCCTTTTCAATACAGGTCTGCCCCCCTTACGAAAGGGGTCAAGCTATTGCTTCATATTTCTTGATGTATTCGGCAATTCGAAACTCGAAACACTTTAATGAATGGCCCAGGAACGTCCCAGGGTGAAATATCACGTTAATAATGAAGCAACATCAAGGAGCATCGGTTCGAGAAGGGTTGTTTGGGGATGAAGCAAAACCCTTGAGTGAGCTTTCGGCAATGGACCAAGTTGTAATTTCCTGGGGAATTCGGTAAGAATGCGGGGAGCCTGGTTGATCGTGTGAGAAAACGGGAAGTTACGGATCTTATCAAAGGCATTTCGCTCTTGATCAACACTGGTAGAAATCGTTGTTAGCATTCTGAATGGAATTGTACGGTTAGAATACGAATACTATCGTATTTGTGACTACAAAGCTTATCCAGAATGGATAATATGGTCGCAAAAATGAGTAAATCCAAAATATGATGCCTTGAGTGTTACAAGTAACTATAGAAAGGTATCTACATTAAATACTACAAAACAGACGATTAAAATTTCCCTCGAATCAATAACTTATGTATAAATGTCAGTTAAACCTAGCAATTATGAATTATTGTCAGTTAGAATTGGCAGTTATGGATTTTTGTCAGTTAGAACTGGCACTTATGTATAATTGGCAAATACACTGCGCAAAAAAATTAACGCACGTTATGGAAATCTCAAATTTATTCTACAACTGAAAGTGTTCTCAATGATAATTATTTTATCAGAATTATGCATGCATATGTTATCCACTTTCAACGGTTTTCTTCAATACAGATGTTTTTTCCCAGCAGGAATAAAAAAAGATGATATTATCAGATTTTGAATGTATTGGCTCCACTCTAAAATCAGTTGTTCTCGATCAATTCTAGTTTGATTTATTACACTCGATCGCTATGCAACGCGAAACACGCAATTTGACCCAAGAGGAATGTGCCCAAGCGGTAGTTTTGCGAGAAGAAGGGTGGACATACACAAGAATTGCAGAAAGGTTTGGAGTTTCCCATACTACAAGTGTGTCCAGAATGTTGCAGCGATTCAGGGAGACAGGTATGAATGTCCGAAGACCAGGACAGGGTAGACCACGGGTAACAACTGCCATTCAAGAACGTTACTTGAGAGTTTCTTCGTTGAGACAACGGTTTGCAACCGCTCGCCTCCTTCAAATTCAGCTTGAGCAAACTCATGAGATGCAAATTAGCACTCAGACAATAAGAAATCGCCTCAGAGAATATGATTTGAGGCCTCGTGTCGCGGCAAGAGGCCCAGCTCTTACCCCAGCCCATCGAAGGGCGCCTTTGGATTTTGCGAGAGAGCATATAAATTGGGAACAGGCAAGGAAAGATTTCTCTTCACAGATGAGTCTAGATTCTGCCTCTACCATTGTGATCGACGTTTCCTTGTATACAGACGTCCACATGAAAGATATGCAATTTCCTGAATACTACTGGTTTCGGGGGAGGATCGATTATGGTATGGGGTGGAATATCTTTCACTGCTCGCACAGACCTAGTGGTCGTTGACAATGCAGCTATGAATGCTGATAAGTATATAAGAGACATTTTTGAAGAGCATGTAGTGCCATTTGCCCCATACATTGGTGAAAATTTCATTTTTATGGACGATAATGCCAGACCCCAGCGTACGCGCATCGTTCAGGAGTACCTTGAAGAGGTTGAAGTCTCTCGAATGGAATGGCCAGCAAGAAGTCCAGATCTCAATCCGATTGAGCAGGTTTGGGACAACCTCAAGGCTGAGAAGTTCAGAAAATCATCCAGCTACTCTTAATGACTTAGGAATCCAACTCTGAGAAATCTGGGAAGGATTAGATCAGAACATTTTAAGATCACTCATTTTGAGTATGAACCGTCGTTGCCGAACTGTAATTAACGCAAGGGGTGGAAATACCAAGAATTAAATCACTTATCAGCATTTCAGTATTTTGAGAATTGTTCATTTCTCTTCTTTCACATAAGATTCGGTGAAATCCTGAATTTTTTTTTCCATTTAATGTGTCTTGTTTCTTTCAAAATCTTCCCGAGAGAACATAAAAAATAAGTTATAAAGTCAATGTAGAGTTAACTTTCATTAAAATTGAGATTTTCAGAATGTGCGTTAATTTTTTTGCGCAGTTTATAATATTTTTTCTGAGCTCAGAGCTTTCGATCATCACCTATATTCAGAATAGATGAGGTTATCCTGCCATTCCACAGGCAGAATCCACAAGTGAAACCGTCCGCGAAGGGTAAGGGTGTCCTAAATAGAATTTTCGGTTATGTACATTCATTCTGGCAAAGATGAAACGTTATTTGATTTATTGTTCCGCCATTGCTGTCGAACACTCAGGAAATGATGTGAAAGCCATTTTGGGGTCTCAGAATGTATGAGCCTCAAAACGACGGTTTCACGTGAGTCGATTCAACAATGGCGTTCCGGAGACACTTTTGTTACAACAGATTCTGGAGATGATGAATGAAACGACGAACGAAATACTTTCCATTTAAGTGGGGAATGTTGAGGAAATGACATCGGGAGATTTTTCTGAATAATTGGCCCATTTTTCGATGGAAAATGAGGAGAAGTTTCAGCCGCTTTCGTTGGTTGCACTATCTGGTGAAATCTGGTAATAGTCATCGCCATTTCCAACAATTTTGATATGAAATTCCAAAAAAGTGAACTTTTGAAATCAATAGGGATTCTTCATGGTTTTCGAGCCGAAATTCAAAAAAGAAAGAGATGATTTTCACTAGGAAAGAGTTTCTGCACCTCATATGCTCGGCTACACGTGTTTATATGTACAGGGATGCCATTATAATATTATATTTGTACGAATAATCATCGTAATTAGAATTCAGAGGATTCAAGGGTAATTCCACCAAAACTACTTTTAAATTTGTAAATATTCCCAAGGAGATTTCACGGAAACAAATGCTATGTCAGATTTCACCCCTCAACCTATCATTTTACCAGCCCCCACCAAGTATGTAATTCTCATATTTCGCGGAACTCGTACAAAAGCTGTAAATATTTCTTACACTCTCATGTTCTATTCATAAAAGTGGAAGGGTGGAGATATGACGATAATATTTCGAGCCATTACTCGAATAAAAACCAAGGCATCCCCAGAGAACCCTTTGTCTTGGGGGATGATAATTTGGGTTTCTTTCCCTACTCTTCACTCTCGTCCAGTTTCATCAAATGTCGCTGTCAGGCATTTTCCTGCGGTTGTTGTTTCCCTTGTTCATGGCGCTTCGTTTATGCATTTTCATTTTCTCTTCTTCGAGGTGAAAGCTTGAGAACACCGAAAATTCGAGGACGTTAGAAATCCACGTCAAAATTATGTTACTTTGTTCCGGTTCTCGAACAGTGAAACTTTGAATTTCCGGTGACATGTAAAATCAGTTGTATATCTCTATTTATAATGTTATCACCAAATATTATAGAGTAGAAAGATGGGAAAAGAAGCGACTAAAGTGATGCGAGCGCCATCGGTGTTTCGAATGTGTTACTTAGACCCTAAGACTGTTTTTGAATGTTTCGTCGCTCAGGATGTTTGTTTTCTTGCCTCTACAAAGTCCAGGACTGAAATTTCGCTCCCTTTAATTATAAAAAATAACACTGTGATTACAGTTTTTCTGTAATGACAGTACGTTTTCAGCGCCATCTCATTGTCAAATGTGTTTTCACCGATCAAAATGTAGTTGCTTTTCAGTACTAGAGATATGAGGGCGTTTCCTATCTTTCTCCTCTAAAATCTTTGGAAATCATTTGGAATTTTGGTTATATTTCACTGCAATTAATATCATTCTATGGTTTCCGGAAAAAATTAATAAAAGTCATGCACAGAGATACTGGAGATGAACGGACGTTGTTCGTTGACCAAAGGATCTCCATAAAGGAAGACGATTGAGAAATATTTCAGAAAAACAATAGTGGGTCTTGTTTCGAAATGTTTTTTTTTGCCATCCTGTATTATTTGAAGTATGGTGAAGAATGTAACAAAGCAATTTGAAAAAAAAAGGTACAATCCATTCGTGAAAATTGTATCGCTTTCATCAGCACCCAGTTTGACTATGAACCTTGAAAAATCTACATTTCACAGCCCTTTTAATTATGCACAATCTCGATTTAGCTGCATAAAAAGACGAATTCTTCGGAAACGAATGAGAAATTTCATGCAAAGTGGATCTATCGATCTTTCCAGATGGAGGGAGACGACTTGTTTCTCCATGACGCTCTGATTTGAAGCAACAGCTAGACCAGGCACCATATGGTGCATATCGGGATTTAGGGGTGAATAATTCTGGGGAAAAAATGAATTATTCAGTTATGAAATGAATAATTCGTCACATTTCGAAAGCCCCTATTCTCTAGTAAATCGGAGTTCGTAGAAACGCAAATAGGAAGGAAATGATCCATTCTGAGCGGACTGATAGGTGCAATTCCATTTTTCGAATGGAGCGGAATTGTGAAAGGATTGAAAATAAATTAATTACCATTGTTACCTGACTGGAAATATTTTTCACGGAAAAAAGGGGATTCAATTAATTGAAATTCAATTTCGGTGTGTAAACAGACAATGCAGTTTTGATTTTAACAACTGTTGTTCATCCAATGAAAGTCTAGTATGGAAGTAAATATTCCGAGGACACATTTCATATTTAGGTCACAGCTGAACTGGATTGATAATGAATTCATTAAATCAGAGCCAATAAACAACATTCGGATGAGCTTGGTTAGAAGTTTTACAACAAATAATATCAATGACAAAGGCTTATTGGAGTACACGATCTTTTGGCAATATTTTCTTTGTTTAGAGTGTTTTTATCGGTTTTTATCTCATCTGCTAGATTTCAAGGGACATCATTGTCATGAAATGAGGACTTCCAATATAAATTTTACACATAACCCTCACAATTCGATATTTGGACCCGAATACCTGGTTTGCAGAGACGAACGCCTTCATTCTAAGGCCAACCTAACAAGATTAATTCGTTAAATTTCATCACCATACCAATTTGATTGATCACTACTTTCTTTAAAGAATACAGGACATTTCATGTCGTTTTTCTCAATCGATTCTCGGATGGAAGATGATCCTCTAATAAAGTTTGATGTTTTGCTACATTATCGGTTTAGAACGCCTACCCTTATAATTGTGGAGCACACAATTGCTCAGTTGGATCGTATTATTTCAAGAGTGCTCCACTATTCTGTTTTGCAGTCATTCCCTTATGGAAATTTCTAACAAATATTTGCTCGTTAATGAATTCAGTACTTCACTGCGAGGTGACAATTAACAATGTATGAACTTACTTTGCATTTAATTGTTTTGGTTCTACCTACGATGTGAAATGAGCACAAGTAGTAGTAGTTCAATTCTGCTGTGTCAAATTTCGTTGTTGAAAATATTCGTAGATGCAAAAATAGAGAGATTCAAGGGGTGATTTCTTTTCAAAAAATAGTATAGGTCTTATAATTTTTTTCCAGCAGTCCCTACTTAAATACAACTCCCAAAAGATGTATGACCCTGTACATCAACTTTTGGCAGTTGTAGCTTGTTAATCCTCCTCGAACACGATCGTGTCCAAAATTCAATTTGTTTTTTCGATCATGGTAATGGACCTAATGTAAATATTTTGTCAACTCACGTGATAGCCTGTTATCCAGTGAGGGATGGTCCCACTCAGCCTCCCTCGGAGTCCAATCTCTTTTCCGCAAAAAGCTGCTATAGTCTTCTTGGTTCCTTGTGCTGACAGTGTCTGTGGATACCCGAGCGGTTGCTAGAACAAATAAAAGAAATGTAAATATATCAAATTAAATTGAAAGCCAGATGGTTCAAATCGTAATATTTGTTTGAATTCATCAAGGGGAAGAGACATCGTTTCAGACAGGGATGAGATGGTTTTTCTTTCTTTGTGGGGGGGAGCATCAATTATGTTGATTCGGACTAATTGAACAATTCACACTGTGATTCTGATGAAACAGTAACTTTGTCATTCTCAAAATTTCTATTGCATATGGCACAAATATTCGTTATACGAGGATGTATTGATATCCAGTTAGCCTAGACCAGTTCTATGCATAAAAAAATATTGCGTTACCATAGCAACGAACAATAACTCATTAGAAATGTCAGTGTGAAGTTTGAGGTCAAAAAAGTAAACCAGACTTACGCAATAAATCGAAAGAAAGAAGATGTCCACCGGAATTGTGAAAATCGAAAAATTGGAGTATCGAGCCATCATCAAGTACCTGTATTTAAAAGGGTTAAGAGGTAAGCAGATTTACGAAGATATGCTTAATACCCTTGGTGATCAATGTCCTTCGTATGCGACCGTGAAAAATTGGACTGCAAGCTTCAAAAGAGGTAAATTTTCCATTGAAGATGATGACAGATCGGGAAGGCCAGTTCATGACATGATTTTATCAGACCGTCGAATTGGGCTAAAACGGATATCTGAAGCACTGAATATTTCATACGAACGCGTTCATCATATAGTTCACGTCAATTTAGACATGAGAAAAATTGCTGCAAAATGGATCCCCAAAGGTTTGAATGTTGACCAAAAGCGTGCAAGGGTAGAAGCATCGCGTTCGATCTGTGCTCGATTTGAAAACAATGTAGAGTTCTTAAACCGAATTGATACTATGGATGAGACTTGGGTACATTTCTACGATACAGAAAAAAAGCAACAATCGATGGAATGGCGACACTCTGGTTCTCCAAGACCTAAGAAACTTCGTTTCCGAAAATCTGCTGGAAAAGTTCTTGCTTCATTTTTTTGAGATTGCCATGGAGTAATCATGATTGACGTTTTGGATAAGGGTAGAACAATAACCGGAGATTAATATTCGACATTACTGACCACTCTACGGAAAAAAAGGAAAGAGGCGGAAAGCTATCCGAAGGTGTTTCGTTTTTGCACACAAATCTCATGTTGCCATGCAAAAAATTCGTGATTTAGGGATTGAATTTCTAGAACACCCCCCTCATTCACCAGATTGGTGGATCTCCTGGCTTACTAGTTATGAATGAATTATTTTCAATTATTTCGAACTTATCCATCAGGAAACATGATATAATTTCCTACATGAAAATCACGATGCCATTATAAAGGTCCAAAATCCTGTTCGTTTATCGAACAGGCCTTGTTATCCTGCTGGTGGATATAGGCCAGGACGGCAAAAGGAAGAGAATCCAATGATAATAGATTTACCAGTGGGATGTAACAAAACGTGGCCGGGGTCAATCTAATATTCATACCCCATTTTTCAGGGAAACGGCAATAGGAGAGAACCGATGATGACACAATTCCGATAGACGTCCAACATTGCCTCTCGAACCCCCAATCGCCTGCCGTAAGCAAGTTAAATTCGTGAAGTTGAGGGCGGAAGGTCAATAAAACGGTTGAAACTGTCTTATAACGACGTTCTTTATTAGGGAGCAATTGCTCCGAAGGGTTTTTCCGAAGGAAACTGAAGAGAGAGACAAAATCGATACGGTACAGCAACAACATACTAAGAGAACCGTTCAACTTAATTCTAATTCGGTTTCGAAGGTTCACTTGGAGGGTTCGATTCGATTATTGGCGATAAGAAAGAAACTTTTTTATGAAGGAGGCTGCGGACTGCTCTCTGTGACAGGAATTTTTCTTGAATACAACCCCGGGGGTTTCAATGAAAGGGGGAATTCATTACTAATTTTCGTGAACTGAATGTTTCGACGTATTTTTAAGTGAAATTTAGTAGGAAATGAAATTTTTAAAATTTAAACATATTCTGAAAGAGACTGTACAGGGTGGGCACAATTCGTTGTCTACTGAGGGGATCTCGAGAACTATAAGAGCTAGAAGGAAACGGATGACACATTTCCGAGCTCTTTTTCAGAGAATGGTGAAAACCGTAGCCTCCTATGATCCTTCGTTTTTGAGATATCAGCAAAAAATTAGATTTTGACGTTCCGAAAAGTTCTCATAACTTTTTTATCTTTGAAGGTACAGATCTGAAACTTGAACCTTCTTAGGCACCTACATACGTAGAACCTACTAACAAAAGATTTTTTTTCCAATTCAAAAATAACGCATTCAATAAAAGTTTGCATTTAAAAAAACGAATGTTCGCCTAATGATTCGAAATGAAAAAATATTTTGAACTCGTCAATGGATTCTACGCTGTAGAAGGTTCAAGTTTCAGATCAGTAACTTCAAAGACAAAAAAAATTATGAGAACTTTTCCAAATAGTAAAAATCTCATTTTTTGCTAATAACTCAGAAACGAAGAATCGTAGAAGGCTGCAGTTTTCACCATTCTTTGTTTCTCTGGAAAAGAGCTCAGAAATGTGTCATCCGTTTTCTCCTAGCTCTCAAAGTTCCCGAGATCTGTACAGCATGTTTCCAAAAGAATGCAAATTGCGCCCCATATCTGCTGTCATAATGACACATGACACATTGATTCTGTCATGACAGATAGAAATAGCAATAGAAATAGAAATAGCATTTATTGATCCAAAAGACACAAACATTGATGTGTATAGGACAAGTCATATATGCATATACATAAATAGAACAATAATGAATATACGAAAGAACATAAAAGTTCTATGAAAGAAAAATAAATAAACTAATACATACATTAGTACATATAAAAAAGACAGGTTAAATACAAATGACATTACATAGATTCAATGAGAGTAGCTCAAATTGGTGTCAGTCATAAATTCATCTATGGAATAATAAGCCTTTAAAACCAATAGCTCCTTTAGATACTTCTTAAATGATTTAAAGTTTAAGTCCTGCACAACTCTAGGAAGATGATTAAAAAATTGGATGCCCTGGTATTTAACATACATTTCAAATTTATTCGTTCTATGCTTTGGAATACTCAACAGGTTGGAAGACCTGGTTGCATAATTATGATAGGATGAGTTTTTATTTATACTTGCAAAATTATTCTTGATAAACAAAAGAACATTCAAAATATAAATACACGGAAAAGTTAAAATTTTGTGTTTTATAAAGATGGGTTTACAGGAGTCCAAACGTTGTAACCCAAATATGTTGCGTAATACACGCTTCTGTGCAATCAAAATTCTCCTGCTTTGCACCGCATTACCCCAGAGTATCACGTTGTAAGAGAGATGGGTATAGACCATACTGTAGTAAACACTCAGAACTACATCAAGAGGCAAGGTATGTTTTACTCGAGAGATAGCATAGTTAGCACAATTGATTTTTTTGCTCACGTGATCGATATGAGCATCCCACTTCAGGTTGTGTTCCAAAAACACGCCCAAAAACTTGACAGTGCTTGCAGAGCTCCTGCATTGATTATTATCAGAATTAATACGCAGGACATGTTCATTTCGTAAGTTGAAGTGCACGAAATCAGTTTTGTCAAGATTAAGTACTAGGCCATTGGATTGACACCATGATTTAAATTTTTCCATAAAATATTGCACTTTCAATCTAAGTTCCTCAAGTGATCGCGCAAAAACCAGTAGTGATGCATCATCTGCAAACAAAGTCAAAATACCGGAATCAAAACAATCCGCCAAATCGTTTACAAACAACAAAAACAGCAATGGGCCCAGCACGGAACCCTGAGGAACACCCATGTTCACGCCCAGGCATCGCCACAATACATCACGGATCCTCACGCATATACTCCTATCAAGCAGGAAATCCATCAGCCACTCCAAGAACACACCCCTGAATCCAATATTATACAATTTGGTCTTCATGTATTTCAGATCAAGAATGTCAAATGCATGTGATAAATCAAAAAATATGACCACCACTAACAACCCTTCGTCCAGAAGTCTATAAACATCACCAAGAAGATTACATGCAGCAGACTGAGTTGAACGGCCTTTACGAAAGCCGTATTGAGAGTCGGAGATTAAATTGAATGTCCCCAAAAATTCATCCATCCTGCCATGTGCCAATTTTTCAAAAATTTTGGAGAAGATGCTCAGCAGAGCAATCGGCCTATAATTTACAATACTGAGAGGATCGCCTTTCTTATAGACAGGTATGATAATTCCTGTCTTCAAAATACTAGGGAATTTACCCTGTAGAACCGACAGATTGAATAAGTCAGCCAGATATTCAGATATATCCTCAGCAATATATTTAATAACCTTAGTAGAGATGCCATCAATCCCAGCGCTTTTCCCATTCTTGAGTTGATCTATTACAAGCAGAACATCCTGTTTCGTCACAGGCTTGAAGAAAAATGTAGATGGCATTATATTAGACGCAGTACAATTCAAGGATTCAGAGGTGCCAAAGTTCTCACGTACAATCTCATCAGCAACACCGGCAAAATAATCACAGATAGGTGACATATGGGGGTTAGTACACATGGAGTTTATAGGATAGAACAGTGCTACCTCATTTTATGATACTTATACGAAAGTAGTCTATCCAAAACTTGTCAATGTTTGATACGCATTGTGGTCTGGGGTAGTCATTGAGCCCTTTCAATTCTTCGAATACGAGCCAGAGGTATAATGTCATGTCACCTTAGAGGTGAATGTTATCGTGCTATGACAAAACAGTAACAGGTGAGATTCACTTTTCTGTGATCTCTCCAATGAGCCTACACATGATGTATCCATTTGAAAAACGAAAGGTGGATGGGGTTCGTCTTAGGGATTGAAGAAAAATATTCAATTTTTTTTCCAGAAAATGAGAGTAATTAAAAATCAACTGACCGGTGTCAGCGTTTTCATTTTGACTCATTGCTTGAAGAAATATCAATTTTATGCTAGACTTATGCCCAGCCCTGTTTAATTGCAGAAACTTCTTATAAATGTTAAACTATGCGAGTGAAAATAATAACAATTTACGAGCACTCTGAAGTTAATTGAAAATTTTCATCAGTGTATATTTCTTCATTCATTACTCGAGTCTGAACCCAGAGAAACTTCGTTATCCTGGAATTCTAGACGCATGTTATGTTTCATAAAGGCCAATTCGAGTTTCATCAGTTGAAATCCTTGTCTCTGGGACTGCTGGAATCCTCCTACGGGAACAATCGAGCAGTTTGAACGTTCTCCAGAGAATCCCTCTATCTCCCGTAGATGAAGTAGTCACAAAATATCAAGGCGTCCACATCGGTACAACAAGAATGGCTTGGAATTCCGCTTATTCGCGCAAAAATCCGTGAATGTGGGATAAAAGGAACAAAGGGACGGCTGATCTGCACATCCCGAATTATCAGGCCCACCAGGAATGCTGTCCGAAGGGGGGGTTGGAACAAAGGACCTCCAATTCTCGTGAAACTTTAACTATGACGGTTATTTCACCCTGAACGAAGATTCACCTGGATCCAGCTTATAGACTTTATAGAGCTACGGAAATGGAGAAAAAAGCAGACTATGCGTTTCATAACTATCGAGAAATTTCGTGCAGGTTGGTCAGCAGTTCTCCAAGGAGAGAACGACGAGCAGAAATATCCCGATTTCGTGAAGGAAGGGTATAAAAATATCTTATTTATCGTAGTAAAATCTTGAGATGACTTCCAGATGCCTAGAAGTCATCCCTGCAGATGATTTCCTGAAGAGAATGCCATAATACCTCAAAGAAACTGGTCAGGGGCAACAGCATAACTCTCATACAGATTTCGGCAGAATCCGAACTCTTTTGTAAGTCTCTCGAAAAGTAGCTTCCTTTGGGTCCAATCAACATATCCTCTAAAAATCTGACACGCTCTAAAAGAATGTTTTTCACCATTTTCAACTCTTCCGTACGGCCAGTCCCACCGCGCAAACTGTCAGATTAACATCAACACGTAGGGTAATCAGTATCTTAATCTGACACGGTCGAGTATGTACCTACACCAGCACTAGACGATTTTTTTACATCTTTGAAAACTCTCCCCACCGCTGAGAGTGCCTATATCATAAAACCTTTTTTTCTTTCTACCAACTAATCTTCAAAATCTACTAGGTCTCCACGACGCTCATCGACCCTATCTTGATGTAATCAATTCTGAATCAATTTCTGCAACAGCCAATCGGAAGAGAAAACAAAGCAAGCCTCAAACGTGTTTAGCCTTAATGAGTTTATGATTTTTATGTATAATAGCAGAATTTACTGAGCAGGAATTGAATATAATGATGATTGTGCCACGAACAGTAAACTTTTAGTGATGGAGAGACAAACAGAAGGATTTAAAACTTGTGTTTCTCGTGTGTCTGAATTGGAAATAAGTATCTCCTAGATTTCTCTTCAATATTCAATGGTATAGAACACAACAATTCATACTGCAACATACGGTGTTTAGTAGTAGATAGGAAAATACTCGAACACACTTGGTTTTGACGTTTTGCTACAAGATATCAAGAATGAAATTTTATCGAGAATTCTCCGACATCTGAGTGCTTTCAGATGTGAATTATGGTACCCAATGAAAGAAGTTGTCCTTAATGTTCTCCAAATAACCAGTGGTATTCCAAACCACTGCGTCCTCAATCAATATATCGTTTCACAATTGGTGTGATTAGTGGTAAGCCATGTGCAGTTGAGCATATTCGTTGCTAGCTAATTACGCAAATTTTCGTCAGTACTGAGAGGAAATGGCGACTCGATTAGCAATCAAGCTTAAGGTAATCGGGCCATTGTCAATTAACGCAAAAAATATTCCTTCAGATCCTGTAGTGATATTGTTGGGAGTGAAATGAAAACATCAAGCAATCTTTCCAGTGGGAATTTTTCGAAGGTCGACTTGCGAGTAGTTTTTCTTCCAGGAAAATTATCGTAGATATAAATGTGATACATATTGTGAAAGAGCAACACTTCTAGTAATAAATTTGAGAATCTCATCCACCTCAGCATAACCCTTCGATCTTGAGGAAGTTTTAACTGAACCCAACCTTTTGGGAATTTTCCGAAGGTCAACTTGCGATTAGTTTTTCTTCCAGGAAAATCATCGTAGATATTAATGTGATACATATTCTGAAAGAGCAACACTTCTAGTAATAAATTTGAGAATTTCATTCATCTTGACGCAACCGTTCGGTCTTGACGAATTATCAAGTGAAATTTGCAATTTTTGAAGAATGCCATTTCCAAGATGAAAATCTGAACGAAGGGAGATAGGTTTCCGACTCGCAATAGATTCAGCGTGGTCGAAAACATATATTTTCATACCAAAATTTCGAATATCTGACACTGTTCAGGAGAAAATATATTTTTTTGTCTTTCCAATTTTCATTTTCGAGTGAACTTCGAAGAGCTTTCTGGAGTGCAATGCTCTATTGAATCATCAACTCTTTGGTTTTCTAGAATCTTCAGAACAACTTCAATGCACTCCAGATTATTTCTGTTTATAGAGGAAATACTCACGAATTTTCTGCCTATTCGTTAACCAATCATCCAAGGAAGGCGTAATATTATTATTGTCCCTAGGTCGGCCGTCATGCGAATGCCTCAAGGCTCTCCTCCTCTCCTTGCTCGTCAACGTGCATTCCTCCAAATATTCGAACCATTCTTCGAGTCCCTCAGTCGCCCTCAGAAATATTTTGCCGTCTCTGCCGAAATTGAGGACGACAGCGCTGTAAGTCTTTTTATTCTCCCATTCTACCTTTTCGACATCCACTAATTTTATTTTCAACAAGAATTGTCCCATCTCTGATATGCGTTCGGACCCCGACGCTCTCCTGAAGCAGTGGAGGTAGTCTCTCGTCAGGATGAAATAGCGCTCTTTCCATCTGCTGAAAAGCCGGTCTCTTTGGTGCCAAAGCAGACCTTTTTTGATGGCGTGCACCGTCTCCTTGTCGAACATGGGCGCTAGAAGGCTCTGAAACAAAAGACGAGATATCAGCCATCTATACTATAATACACGTGGGTAGATTCAGAAGTTTTGCATCATTTTATTCTCATATTAAGGAATTCTTCAACATCACCAATTTTTTGGAAGAAGGGCACTCAGGAATCCCTTCAGAACTTCACAGAACCTTGTTCAAAGGCGCAATGCTTAATTTTCTTCAGAAGCATATTACTTATCTGCTGAGGAGTAAAGATAGGCGTCTCCGATGCTTTTTCTTGAGAAGAGCCCTCTCAAGTAGCATCATAAAGAAAAATTCCTCGAAACTCAGGAAGTGAATGCATTTCAATTGGTGAGCAGTGTATGTTCCAGTCACCCTGAGTAAAAGCTCATATTTCAGGAGACCGACAATATTCCACGCAACGAGAGCAAACAACCTCTTCATATTCCCATTTGGGCGCGACTATTTCAACGCTCACATGAATCTCTATCAGCAGGGCATAATGATTTCATTAAAAGAATCCTACGATATGGAGATAAATAATCACCGTTGACGTTTTGTCCTTACTAATTGGAAAAAAGTAATAATTAAGTCCACGATCGCGGCACACGAGCTGCTGATTCGTAAAGGGAATTTTCACAGCTATTAATCAGAGTTGTTCGTAATTATTCCGGTCATTATCCAGCTTCTTTCTCGTTCGACGGTGATCTCATGCTCTCCTTCCACCGCACCGGGTTCAAAATTTATCATTGCAGTATTCTCATTGTGTGGTGGATATTTATAGGCGTCGTCAAATAAGATAATTGTCCCTTACATTGTAAATATCGTGACTTTTATGTCTAGGAGTGAAAAAACCCGAGTCAATGAATGAGCGAACACTAGAAAACAAGTTTTAACCTCTGCCTGCTTTCATTGAAGCCCCATAGCTAATATATTACTATAGGCTGTAGAAAGTCCAGGCTCTTCTAGCCTTATGATAAGTTGGCAGAAATGGAATATGTATCAAGAATTGAATCGGCATAATTCTAGACTCTCGTTTGAGGTTACTGCCAATTTTCCTTATATATGTTTCTTCAATCCTTCTGCTAGCTTTACCGTCAAGCTAACAGACCAAACTTGAAAAAAGAAGCCCAGGACAAATCCACCTGAACATGGAAGTGAAAGTCGGACAATACACTTACCAAGAAAGGAGTACTAACTCCATTTATTGGTATAGGTAAGAGAGAAAAGAGTTTCAGGAGAAGGAAAAACGAGAAGCAATGAATCTTTCTGGGTTGGATCATTCCAAAAGAAAGTTCCTCCGAGACTTTAATATTGCGATATCTAAGAAGTATTTAGATCTTAGCATATATGTATACGATACACTAGCAGAAAACGCCAACCCAAAAAATGGCTTAAGATTGCAGTGCAAAGAAACTGCCCCTTCAAATACATATTATAAACTCATTTTGTGTTTCCGTTCCATTCGCTTGAGATATTTCAGGTTGGGATAGTTCAAGATTGCTTACAGACCAAAAAAGCTCTGTACCCTCACAAATCTTTTTGATCGTTGGAATTGCTTTGAAGACTTATAACGAATCGTGGCTCTATAGCTATATTGCAATACCTCACAATAACCAGCCAAGCATGAGAATGCCTTGAAGAAGCAGCGATTCATTATTACAGTCCACAGGGTAAAAAGGGAATTTTCTCGAGGACTGAAATTAATGGATAGCGAATATTCGAGAAATATACAAACCTAAAGGTATCATTACTTCCTCAAACAACCGTTAAAAGTAGTTGATAATGCGAGTTGTTATAACAGTTAAATGCAGGGAATAACAATTAAAATGATACGAAATAATCGTAATTATTCACAGGGTTAACTGTACAGAAGTCCTGTGGTACAGATATAATGATTATGCTTTACCCTATTAAATATTTTCTAGGCTCTAATACAGAACTGTTCTTGTTTAACTGTTTATGATATGAAAACGAAGTATATTCTATACTTCAAATTTCATAACCGATATTTTAATGAAGTTATTACTGCTTTATGGATCGTCAATTGATATCCTACAGAGAAATTAATTCAGATCAAACGGTTTTCAATGTTAGCCTAAGTATGATATCACGTTTACTCTCACTCTATTTTGCCAGTGGAACTGTTCGTTGAAGTCTAATAAATGGTAGTTCACACCTGCAAAGTCAGCAAAATACATTACAGAGGGATTCCAAAATAAACAAGCTACAGGTCTTGTTTTACTAGACGCCGCCAGAGCATTCGACAGAGTATGGCATGAAGGATTAATATATAAGATGAGATGTGCTAGATATTCGTTCAAAATATGCAAGTTGGTCCGGAATTATCTCAAACATAGAAGATTTTACGTGAAAGTGGAAGGAGAATGCTCTTCAACAAGAGATAAAGAGGCTGGAGTACCCCAAGGGTCAGTACTTGGACCACTTCTGTACAACATATACATTCACGATATTCCGAAGAATCCAAGAACCATGCTAACGTTATATGCTGACACAGGCATGGCAACTCGACACCGCAACCTAGAAGTAATAGAACGAGTACTACAAGAAACGATTGACGAAACAAATGACTGGTGCATAAAGTGGAAAATCAAGCTCAATGGACAAAAGAGCCAAGCAATATTACTACAGAAGAGAAGACTGCGACCCACCACGAATCTAGAAGTTGAAGGCGAAGAAATCGACTGGAAAAATGAAGCCAAAAATTTAGGAATAACGCTGGACAAAGGACTGAAGGTTTTTTAGTGGGTCTCGAGCTCAGGAGAGTGAGAATCCCCACACTCGTTCTAACATCAGGACGCTTGTTAAAGTAGCGTCTATCAATAATAACCTTTCCTGAGCACAATTTTGCGTGAAATTCAATTCAGCGCTGCTTAGCTCCCATTGGTGGTGAGCCGAGTTTTTTTTTTTTTTTTGGCCATTGTGGGACAAAGACAAACTAAGGAAAGCTCCTGAGAAGAGGGTTAGAGGTTACTTCGAATTTCTTTCACATTTCTCTTAAAAAAATCAACATAGTTTTAATTGCAATCGTCGAATGACTTATGCCTGAGCTCCAAACCATCAAATGAGCCTCTTCCTCGAATTCAATTATCGCGGACGCGTTAAATATTGGATTGCCCTCCCATCTACAAAGTTCGCGAAAGCGGTATTCCTGATGCTTATACCGTCATAACTCAATCTGCCCCAAGGAACATACTTCAGAATTCGGAATACGACATGATTTATAAATGGGAAAGTAGATGGGTTTCTTGATGAAAATGAAAAAGAAACATTCAATGATGTATACTCGAAACGAACAATCTCGTTGGAGAACTTATGTACTGTCTGAAGTTTCGGCTATAATTTCATTAGCATCAGTTTAATGCACCGAATATGCTGGGCTTCGCTCTTGCTCTAAAAGCCCTTCCTTGTATAGGTGAGTTCGGTATTCCGATGTCTGGGATTTGTTAGAAGCTTGATGAAGAACATGATTGGAGCAGACATAGACAAAATCTAGAATGGGTATAACCAGAATAAAAATCTGATCCGAAGAAAACGTATTCCAAAGTTCACTATTCCAAATTGAACTTGAAGAAAATATCATATACGAGGATATATTGAAAAATTCTTAGCCTACTCTAAAACCAAACAAAATTTCAATGTCAAAATATTTTGTTACTCAACATATTCCCCTCTTAATTGGACACATTTATTACAGCGAATCTGCAAACCTTTCAAAAAAAATGTTTCTTCTTGCTCTGCAAACCAGACCTCCACAGCTTTTATAACCTCCTCGTTGGAAGAAAATTTACGACCTTTTAAACTTTTTTTTCAGTTGAGTAAAGAGATGATAGTCGGATGGAACCAAATCTGGTGAATAAGGGAGGTGTTCTAGTAATTCAAATCCTAAATCCCGAATTTTTTGCATGTAAACATGAGATTTGTGTGCAGGGGCGTTATCCAGCAAAAACAAAACAACTCTGGATAGCTTTCCGCGTCTTTTCTCTTTAATTTTCTTCCGTAGAGTGGTCAGTAATGTCGAATAGTAATATCCGGTTATTGTTCTACCCTTATCCAAAAAATCAGTCATGATTACTCCATGGCAATCCCAAAAAACTGAAGCAAGAACTTTTCCAGCAGATTTTTGGACACGAAACTTTTTAGGTCTTGGAGAACCAGAATGTCGCCATTCCATCGATTGTTGCTTTGTTTCTGGATCGTAGAAATGTACCCAAGTCTCATCCATAGTAACAATTCGGTTTAAGAAGTCTACATCGTTTTTAAATCGAGCACAGATCGAACGCGATGCTTTCTACCCTTGCACGCTTATATGATGAACGCGTTCGTATGAAATATGTTCATTGCTTCAGATATCCGTTTTAGCCCAATTCGAGTGTCGCCATATTGTCTAGGAATACGGTTACCTCAGTTTTTAGCTCTACGATGATTTCTTTTGGGAGATTCCGAAAAATATGGGGTCAGTTAAGAATTCGTCAAGACCAATCGGTTGCATCGAGGTCGATGAAATTTCTAAATTTATTACTAGAAGAGTTGCCCTTCCAGAATACTCAACACATTAAGGCTAGATTTTCATCGCATCCACCCTATATCCAATGTAGATAAACAAAATGTGCACATATCAGAGACAAATAATAACTTATCTTGCATGCGTCTTCATTCATATTCCATTGTATTCTTCCAGTAATGACTGTACTTTATGTTTGGAATAATTGTGCGTCATACCATGGGCATAATTCGTACCTCGCTATAATTGCGCCAGAGAATCAGAGCCGTGGGTGTACACATTTCTATAACTACACTAATCGTGCGAATATGCGCGATGTATATGTATGAATTCACCCGAGCTGTTCGAATTCAGTGCATGAGGGATACTCTGTTGTGTTTTACCAAAAAAGATGGGCGAAGAACCAACATTTGATTAAGTAAATTTGAGATGTGTTACACTACACTGTACTGATGAGGGACAATAATTCCTTGGAACCCGTATACAGCAGTTGACCAAAGCATTATTCGTAAGGCTTACCTCAACAGATCTCATTTTCCACATAAACAGTCAACACAGGACACCAACATGACTGAATATCAACCCTTTTTGAGTATCAGTGAAAGGGTGGGAATATAGTTGTTGCCAACCGTTTTTGGGTTGGAGTGAAAGGGGAGGAATAGATTTTCACAAAATTATGTTCTTGAACAATGTCTTGCAGTCTTCGAAGTATAATTGCTACAGCTAATCAGAAAACAGCCACATATTTCTGAGGCTGTCACTGAATGTTATCTAGCACTGAGAATATAAAATACCCACTGGTATCTATCCCCATTTCATCTTGTCTTGTGTGATCAGTGATTATAAACGGTTTTTCAGAAGGTTTAACCGTTTACCCTGGAAATCGAGAAATGTTTTCTCGAAAACAACATCAGCTGGATCTGCCTCGGGTTCAAAAACGAAGGTGAAAGAACATTTTGCACCGGATGTATGGGCGAACGCCACTGTCAGCAATGAATTCTCCTTATAATAGCATCGGAGGTAATAACTGGCATCATGCTCCACACAGGAAGTATTGTTTTAGCATTATAAATGGTTCCCAATGGCTTAAAAACTTATCAGCATTCAGTTGCCGTAGTAATTGGCAACCTGCCCGAGGTGGTATAAGAAATTCGCATTTGTCATAATTGAGGAATGGCTCACACTCCCATATAGACTCATGTATGTTTATTAGGAGGAACTTGATTAACCAATTTGGGTTATACAATGGAATTAATGAATAATGGTTATGGTTAAAAGGCTTTCGCTATCGGGCCAGTCGGAGAGAAATTAATGGGCGGAAGGATTTTGCATTTTTCAGAAAGGTTTTCCAATAACTGAGCACCTACCCTCCCTTATTTTATGTAAATGATATGTCTACTAGTCAGATCTGTAGAAGTCAGTAAACATGGGCTTTTCTCACCAGGAATATAATGAGCAAAATGTCTTGAGTTACTTTTTTACAAACACAATTTTTGCCTGAAAATGCAGTAGTCTTTCAGCTGCCTATATGTCCAAAAATGTCGAAAAATGCATAAGCAACGTTCGTCCAACAATTAACATAAGTTTGGATTTTCGGTCCATATATTCGGATCTAATAGTAAACAATCTGTGTCAGAGAGCTATGAACTTCCTTCCGCTGATGTTTCTTATCGAAATTATTTGATAACTGGACGGTCAGCCGGCTTCCTTTGGTCTAAAATCCTCTTTGACGGAACGTGTGCAACGAGTGATTGATGCAATTAAGCCTTCCACTTTCAGGAAAATGGTCAGATGTTATCAGTGAGCCGTAGGTTAAGTATACACAAGGAATAGTCATTTCATAACGCTGAATTTCTCAATACCCACTGAAAGCAGACGGTCACACCGAAATGCATCTTAATTATTCTCAAATTCCCTTCCATAAGCAATGTAACTTCAGAAATAAATGAGCTAGGGACTTGAAATTTCAGGGTAGGTTGATGGTCACGTTTCTGATGTATAGGAAGCCAAAACAAAAACATTTGGGATTAGTCTAACGGGAATAGATCATTCCAAAAAGTTCTTTCACCGATTGTGTCACATTTTATACCTCAAAGCATCATGCTCATTTAATATTTCATATCAAAATACTATACTTCCCCAAAATATAAGTACATATAGTATAACAAGCGCCGGAAGGACAAGCCTCATAACGTTTTTCGTCCGCACCAAGAATATTTTGGTGACTTACTCTCTTCCGACTAACAGTTTAAAATTTATGAATGCATACTTGTCGCTGTATGACTAACAAAGTCATCATATTCATTAACAAGTCGAATGATGATACAGCGGGTACTTATTTAGATGCGTAGAACGTTCAAGGAATGTGTGTCTAACGCCAGAAAACGCCTCATCGTCCATGGGATATTTAGCTACAGGCCTACTGTACATGGAATTTGTTATGAGATTTTTTATTACCGGTTATGTAACATCTATTGCTCGAAGGATTTTTTCTCACACTTCATTTGTATGCGGTAATAGTTCTTTCACTTATTTGACTATCGTCACCAAAACAGCAAGGACGAATAGAAAGAGTGTCGAGAACAATTATTATGGATTCGCCAAAAATTAATATCTCAAGAAGAACCTGCATAGCTACATATTACCCACATGCCTATATGATTCACTCCTTTTCTTCTTATCAGAATATAATCGGAAAAATTGGTAAAGAAAAAAGGGTGCATAAAATTTTGTATAACAAGAGATGCAGAAATTATTCTGATTACAACAATCTTAAAAGTAACGATGTATTCTATTAGTAATCTAGAAGCTGATGTTGTTAGTGGTTGATTTTGTTTGGGAAATTATCAAATTTCCAGCGATTGATTGGCGTTACATAGTTGCACATTGTTACACGTTGCATTGTACCATTTGCACCCGGCTTCATGTGTAACTAGTGTACAATACACTCCTTCAGAAAACATACATGTCAGCAGCAGAAATAGAAGGGAATAATTCTGTTAAAATCATGCATTTGAAGTCGCATCGGCGGATTTCTAATAAAGTTACCCATTCATGCGCGCATTTTCGAGAATATCTCTTGATTAAATCGTATCTCGCTCAACAAATCTTTCCCGTTTCGTCTTCCAATAGAAATCATCAGATCGCGATGGCTGAAAGGTCACTGCGAGCCGATACGGCCATCGCCTGTTCAAATCTATATATGTATGTACTGCACCAGAGATTAGTAATATGTTCCACAATGGATAAATCGTTCAATTTATCTCGACGAAGGATGAATCTCCTGCATAAGCGGCTTTTGTTCATCGGAATGAGTAAAATGTAAATTTCCTAATTGAAAGTATCCACCGAAACAATGCTCCGTGGTAATTTGGATCGAGATGAGGAATCGATGATGCAGAGAATGAAAGAAGAGTGTTCTTGGAAGGATGGGTTTGGTTCATGGAGGGTTGAAGTTTTGGGTGTGGATATTTTTCATCAACTATCATGAAAAGGGCTTATCCTGAACTGATCCTTTTTTCACTTTTCACAACATTTGTGCTATTGAAATAGTTTTTGCAAACTGAAACTTGTTGAATGATTAAAAAATTGGATGTCAACCATAACTAATCATTTATTCGTTCTTTATTAGTTCAAAATCAATCAAGCTATCAAAAATGAATTTTTCAATGGTGTAATATGAATAAGGAAAAATGTTTCATGGGAAACAAATTTTAGGGGTGGTTATTTCTACCCCATGCAATTATGGGGACGTATGGGGAGCCTTCTGGCTCCTAAAGAATGTCTGCTCATTTCTGTCAGTTTTTTGGTTTCTGTGAAAAATATGGAAAATTGCTTTTCAGGTGCCATTCAAATGGAGCTACAAAGGGTGAGTCTTTGTCTCGTACAAATATTTCAACAGTAGATTCTTGATGTCGAAAGATACCCTTTTTTCATATACCGTTTTTTCCGAATCGGCTCGGTTTAAAAGATACAGGCTGTTGAAAAACCATAAAAAATGTTATTTCTAGTTTTATCTAACAAACGGATTCATCGAATGAAATGAATTTCGGAATGTAGTTTTTTATTTATTTGATGAATCTTTTTCGAACACAAGATATCATCCACGTCTTCCAGTTTTCTCATTATTATCATTATAGGAGAAAAGTATTCCTTTTGACCTCAAGAATCTACTGTTGAAAAAGTTGTACTAGTCAAAGACCCACCCTGTATAAGCAACAGAGAGCTGCTCGAAAAAAGTGAGGTGCTACCTGTATCAGGTATCAGGTGAAATGCTAAGTGAAAAGATAATAGTCTTTCTTATGAAAATAATCATGAAAGCGAATAAAACTTTCTAATTCAGGCTCCAGTTATCTCAAAAATGAATCTGAAATTATTATCATATTATGTTCATATGGAATTTTTGATCTGAAATCAGGCATAAACTGATCTCATTAAATGTCGACAACCAAATGAAGACATTCGATACAAAATTCAAAACCTGCAAGCCAAACAAATAACAAATATTACATAAATCAACCCATAAATAGCCCTTCGAAGATGACGCCTATCGCAGTGCGTCAAACGCCCAAACAAAAAAAATTTCCACTATTTGCCGGAAAATCCTATCGATCTTAGGACGAAAATAATCCCAGTTCCGATAGGCCCCGAGCCAAGTGTGCTAACATTCAGCATGCACGGATGTTTTGGACTAGTTCTTGGCACAATACCTACACTCGACCAAGGAGAAATTCTAACAAATTAATTATACAGATGCCAACTCATTCGTGACTAACTGAACCAACTTGACAAATAGGGCGACGAAAATCAACTTGCCGATTTCCGAAGGCGTGATTTTGGCAATCAATCATTTTCGCCACCCGGTACAGGGTGGAATCTATTTTTCGTTGCCTCTGAAAAAACGATCATATTTATCGAGATATAAACTGACGAAGTATTGGGCTGGAAACGAATGGGGAGAAAAAATTATCAAGAAGGAAGGATAAAGGCCAAGTTTTGTTGAAAAAAATCGACAGAACATTCCCTAACCATATGTGGCCTCATTTAGGCGTATAAAAAGTTTCTGCTTCACTGATGTGTAATTAAAACAAGTCATTGAATCGATTACTACGCGTGTTCAGATTAGAGCAAATACAATACCCCATGAATTGAAGAGCTTGAGCAAAAGATGCAAGCCCAAAAATCTCATATGCTTGTGTTTTTCTGCTGCTTAGATAATCTGAAACATTGTTCAGTTCATCTTAGTGGATGCTCTTCTTTTCGAAACAATAATATACACTGCGCAAAAAAATTAACGCACATTCTGAAAATCTCAATTTTAATGAAAGTTAACTCTACATTGACTTTATAACTTATTTTTTATGTTCTCTCGGGAAGGTTTTGAACGAAACAAGACACATTAAATGGAAGAAAAATTCAGGATTTCACCGAATCTAATGTGAAAGATGAGAAATGCACAATTTTCAAAATACTGAAATGCTGATAAGTGATTTAATACTTGGTATTTCCACCCCTTGCGTTAATTACAGCTCGGCAACGACGGTTCATACTCAAAATGAGTGATCTTAGAATGTTCTGATCTAATCCTTCCCAGATTTCTCCGAGTTGGACTCCTAAGTCATTAAGAGTAGCTGGATGATTTTTCTGAACTTCTCAGCCTTCTATTGAGGTTGTCCCAAACCTGCTCAATCGGATTGAGATCTGGACTTCTTGCTGGCCATTCCATTCGAGAGACTTCAACCTCTTCAAGGTACTCCTGAACGATGCGCGCACGATGGGGTCTGGCATTATCGTCCATAAAAATGAAATTTTCACCAATGTATGGGGCAAATGGCAGTACATGCTCTTCAAGAATGTTCCTTATATACTTATCAGCATTCATAGCTCCATTATCAACGACCACTAAGTCTATGCGAGCAGGAAATTGCACCGAGCATATCTTTCATGTGGACGTCTGTACACAAGGGAACGTCGATCACAATGGTAGAGGCAGAATCTAGACTCATCTGTGAAGAGAACTCTTTCCCAATCGGCCTCTTCCCAATGGATATGCTCTCTTGCAAAATCCAAACGCGCCCTTCGATGGGCTGGGGTAAGAGCTGGGCTTCTTGCCGCGATTTCTTATTGTCTGAGTGCTAATTTGCACCTCATGAGTTTGCTCAAGCTGAATTTGAAGGAGGCGAGCGGTTGCAAACCGTTGTCTCAACGAAGAAACTCTCAAGTAATGTTCTTGAAAGGCAGTTGTTACCCGTGGTCTACCCAGTCCTGGTCTTCGGACATTCATACCTGTCTCCCTGAATCGCTGCAACATTCTGGACACACTTGTATGGGAAACTCCAAACCTTTCTGCAATTCTTGTGTATGTCCACCCTTCTTTTCGCAAAACTACCGCTTGGGCAAATTCCTCTTGGGTCAGATTGCGTGTTTCGCGTTGCATAGCGATCGAGTGTAGAAAATCAAACGAAAGAAAAACTATTGATCACTAGAATTGATCGAGAACAACTGATTTTAGAATGGAGCCAATACATTCAAAATCTGATAATATCATCTTTTTTTATTCCTGCTGGGAAAAAACATCTGTATTGAAGAAAACCGTTGAGAGTGAATAACATATGCATGCATAATTCTGATAAAAATAATTATCATTGAGAACACCTTTAGTTGTAGAATAAATTTGAGATTTCCATAATGTGCGTTAGTTTTTGCTCAGTGTATAATGAATAAATAATCAGTTATCTTCATTTTCTTTCATTCTCCTTCCTTAACGTGTGCAGACGATAAACCACTCCCCCACAAAGACAACTGCAATTGCCGATACAAATTCCTCGGCTTCTCCCAAATCAAGCGTCCGGGAAAACCCGATTTCCCCCATTTCACTCTGGCTAATGAAAGGGCCCTCCATCAAAATCGGGTTGACGACAGTTACACCGTTGCTAATGAATCGTTAGAAGAAGAAAAATCGGAGAAGGATGAATGGATGGTATCCCCCAAGAGTGTCTCTAATTGTATTTGCCATCGTTGGCACAAAGGACCTAAATTATTAACGCCAACTTCCGGAATTAATAGCTTTCAAGGATGCAACTCCCGACTGTCGAAAAGTGGTACCTACTTAATGAAATATTTTCAATGATTAAAATCGAATATCTGGACTTCCGATTCCTCACTAAGTGAAGTTAAATTCAATTCTTTCTGCAATCTCAATACCATGTAGAATCTCAAATGCAGAATAGTTCAAAGTTGATATATTTCAGGCACTCCTGTCAATTTTAAAAATAAATCAATGTTGTATGCTCATTCCAGAGTATATATCCAGTTCTAAATAATACAAAACTTTGTTTTCACCATGTTGTGTCCAAATAAATTCAATTATGTACTTATACGAATTTTCCCCCAACCGAAAACAATAGGTGAACATGAGAATTGGACATCGATTGCGTGTTATTCTTGTCCAACTAATTCAATCAAAGTTTCTTGATTCCTCTTGGGTAATTCCATTCCGAAGTAACATAAAAAAACAAAACTTTCGCCCAATAAACCGCACCAAGTTCGTATTTGATCCCTTTACCACAAGAATTCCCTTCAATTCGTTTTTCTGACCAAGACGTACAATCTATGTGATCCAAGAAAACACGGAAATGATTTATCGTAGCAATTCTTCTCGTACCAAAAACAGCTGTTTCGGTATTATCCAATCGGAGTGAGATTCTAAAGTTCAATGATATTTGATTCAAATGTCTCATTACCCAACTATTGAAAATAATGTTATCCAATTCAGAGATAACACAATAGAAGTAACTACCAATTTATTTGTATTAGAAGACAGGAGACCCTGATCTCTATATCAAAATTATGGTAATATCTACGAATGTTAGATTGAAATGTCGCAGATTTCTTGTTGTTTGTTGTATCATAGTAACACTTTTCGTTTCAACGTTTGCATGTCCATATTTCATAACGTAACTTTGAACTTCACGATTCAAACATTCGAACGAAATGTCTAGATACCCAAAATAATTTTCCTGAATTTCCTTCAATAAAATAATTCTATATTCACGATTGTATACCAAAACAATAATTCAATGAAATTATATAGAAGAAGCACTCAATTATAGATAGAAAATACACTAGATAGAATTCATATTTTCGACCCCATCCAATTATTCTTAGGAGCCAAATTGTCATGAATCGGAAATCATTGAAGATAGCTATGACTCATCAACACTTATTTTTATTAACTGTGTGGGAATAAAAGCTCCTGAACACATGCTGAGATTATTCTCCAGCTACAATTCAACACAAGTATGACTGACAAATTGTTTTCAATTCAGGGCTAATAGAAAGATAGATTGATTTCAAGCTATTCGTGTGAAGTTAAAATAGAGAACTAATAATCTTATATTTATAGTATCCATAGATTATGTGGATATTTTAATGGTTTGTACAAATTATAGCGATTATCACTGATGGAAAATCATCAAGCAATGTTTTTCATTACAGGTCCCTTAATCCATTGATTGGTATAACAATATCCACAAAGTAAATAAGCGTTGACGACACTACAAGGAGAAGAAAACAAAATAATTGATTTCTCAATGATTGTAATAACATCAAATCGAATATAGTTGAAACAACTATAAAACTGCATTGAAAGTTCATTACTCCTTCACAATGTTTTCATTCAATGACAAAATTAAATCTGCAGAAACGCTGACGAAGAATTATCGATCAGGTGATTTTATGGCAATCGATTGTTAGTGGTGACGACACACTATGAAAATTTGGGTGATCGAGAGGACAGAACCATGTTCAAATACATGGGTGTAACTGGAATTCAGTATTCATTGAAGAAAAGCCTTTTTTACTCGTTCTTAGGAAGTCGCATCTGTATAAAGTTTTACCAATTTCAATAGCTAGATTCAACAGTGGAAATAACTAATCAATACCAATATGGATGCTGTATGAATCCATCGAGATAGTTCAGATGTTAACCAACCCTACTGTTGAATTATCACTGGGGTGTTCTTAGAAGATTACCATATTTTCATCATGATTATTCAGGAAACGTTTCAGTTAACCTATCGCTCCTGAAGCATGATCCCAGAAACGCTCCAATGGAAACACCAAATTGTCCTCAGCTCTCACTTAACCACGACAAAACAGTGATGAACAACAAGAACATCGTTCGGTTTCAGAATTTTTGCGAGCGTTTTCTTTTGATAGCCGTTCCGTTGTGAATAATAAATATACAGAGGAGGGTCAATGTTCGTGGAAAAAGGTAGTTATATAGAAATTTCATTCAGGAGCAAGTTGAATTTTTTTGTTCAGGCAGGAAAAACGTAATAATCTACCTATCGTGAGGAGTTGCATTGTCTCGGTTGGATTTTTTCTGTCAGGCAGTAGAAGATTGTCAAGAAATCATCATGAGAAAAGTCGAACAATATGATATAATGGTTCTTTATTATTCTCACAACGAGCAGATCTGGTGGAGGGACATATTTCTTTCATCAAATCGCAAGTATATCTAAATCTCGATACACAGAGTGAGTAATAACTAACTCATATCTTCTGTATTCACTATTTTGGAGTAAAATGCTCGAACAGGCCAGTTTTCAGGAATTTTGTTTGCCTAACTTTTCATGTATAATTGAGGAGTCTTTCGTGGACCTTCAAAGGTAGGGTAGATAAGATTTATTAAATGGAAACTCTTACATATCATGTCAGAAATGATTGGGTCATTGATGGGTTTTCCATCATCCTTTTTTTCATTACAGGATGAATGTCGCATGTCAACGAGTCGAAAAAAGTTCTATTTGTGACAAATGTGAGGTGCTATGTCGATATTTTCATACCTCCACAATTTCCGGTGCAATTAGACGACCATGTACGACAAAATCACATTTTTTGGGGAGGAAAGCACGACTAAGCAGTGAAAGTGTCTGTTTCTCTCATAGAACGGAAGTGGCCATCTGTTTCTTCAGACTATAGAGCAACGAACCTCCTAAACCACTAATTAATGGCGGAAAAGAATGAATTTGAAAGAAAGTGTTAAAATTTCGCACCGGTAATGAACAAGATCGTAATCCAAGTTAGACTACATCAGCAAGGTTTCATAATCGCTCAAGATTAGTGATTATTGTGAAATATACAGATACATCCTTCGCAGAATGGACGTTACTCATCAAATTGACATACATAATTCCATGTTAATCTTCGAGATACAGTACTCAGTTGTAGCTGAACAAAAATTATGAAAGAAAAACCCCACTTTGTGTAATTTATACCGAAGAAATTGTTGGTCAGAGAGAGAGAAACTACATAGGGAGAAAAATCACTTAACATGTATTGATTTTTAACAATATAATATCGGAATCTTGACGCCAGACTATTGAAAACTTTAGGTATTGCTTAGATAAAGAATAACGGAACCCATCCTAAATGCTATCAGAACATACAGAGTATCTTCAAAACAATTTTCATCTATGTACTTCATTTTCTAACAAATTTGGATATACTGTGTTATTATGAATGAAAACCTAGGTAAATGGTAAATATGAGCATAGTCCATAATCTCTTTAACAGAAACAAATATGAAGTCATCTGAAAGCAGTCTGCAAGGATAAAAACTTTATGTTATTATCAATTCCATATGAAATCGGGCACAAATCAAATTATGCATACCTATACTCTATTTGAATTCTGAAATTTCGTTCTTAAGGTCAAAAGTTGGCAAGAATAAATGAATAATAAGTAAGCATTTTGTTAAAACAAGACATGGCTGAGAAGACGCCTAGAATTTCAATAATTCCAAGACAAATAAATCCATCAGACGAAATATTTCTTCTCGTGAAGGCAGGCGACAAAAACAAATGGATCATTGCTCCACAATTTCATCAGTCAACCTCTAATCAATAGTAACAGTTGACCAACAAGCTCTGACACAAAAACTAAGAATTCGACATTGACTATCGCAATATTTTGAGAGTAGAACTTCGGAATGTTTTACACGAAGGATTTCGTCTATATTGACGTTAATTATTCCACGTAAACGGAACACACGACGACGATCTGTTTCTTTAAATTCTCACTCAGGTCAAAATGACTAAGAAACAAGGAGTGGGTACATGTAATTTGCATTCTATGCAAATTTGTGACGAACAAGAGAGATTAACGTGTGGATTTCACCCAAAATATTCCGCAAACGTAGACGATGAGTAAAAAGGTTTGATTCACGATCCTATTGACCACAACTTCTAACCAAGTCGTTCATCTCCTGGTCTATTATACTCTCAGACTGCAAGTAAACTATTGCAACTGGGTCTTACAAGATGAAACTCAAATCGATGGGCCAAAAACCCAGATCACAAAAGTGTTTAATTCCCATCCAAAGACAACTGATGCGCAGAAACTTTCCAACTATGGTGACTCTAAAAAGAGTCGTTTATGAATATTCGAATAAAAATGACCCTCGAAAAATCTGCATTCGTCCATCTTTTTTTCATTATCCGTGTTAAATATTACTTCCGACGATAATAAAAACCAGCTAAAATTTAGTCGATAACCTTCCACATTATCTGCAATTTCCTCTCAGATAAGTTAATAGATTACCAAGGAGCAAGAGCCATTTTAAATTCAGAACCTGATTTAATCCAAGGGCCCCATATGACATTCGAAATGGCACAGAAGATGGTAGGAAACCATAACTCACCTGTTCGCTCTCTGCGACAACCAAAATCGGATGAAAATGAAGTCCGTGAACTCAAATACGACTAGTAGTGTCCTACTTTTTGAGTAATCCGATCGTCCTTGCTTCTAAAGGTTGACTACAAGCGACGCTTGCTTATCTTCATTTTCATTTCACAGCCAGGAATTTCTGAGGAGTTACTAGTAAGTGCTTCAAAATACACTGCGCGAAAAAATTAACACACATTATGGAAATCTCAAATTTATTCTACAACTGAAGGTGTTCTCAATGATAATTATTCTTATCAGAATCATGCATGCATATGTTATCCACCTTCAACGGTTTTCTTCAATACAGATGTTTTTTCCCAGCAGGAATAAAAAAAGATGATATTATCAGATTTTGAATGTATTGGCTCCATTCTAAAATCAGTTGTTCTCGATCAATTCTAGTGATCAATAGTTTTTCTTTCGTTTGATTTTCTACACTCGATCGCTATGCAACGCGAAACACGCAATTTGACCCAAGAGGAATGTGCCCAAGCGGTGGTTTTGCGAGAAGAAGGGTGGACATACACAAGAATTGCAGAAAGGTTTGGAGTTTCCCATACAAGTGTGTCCAGAATGTTGCAGCGATTCAGGGAGACAGGTATGAATGTCCGAAGACCAGGACAGGGTAGACCACGGGTAACAACTGCCATTCAAGAACGTTACTTGAAAGTTTCTTCGTTGAGACAACGGTTTGCAACCGCTCGCCTCCTTCAAATTCAGCTTGAGCAAACTCATGAGGTGCAAATTAGCACTCAGACAATAAGAAATCGCCTCAGAGAATATAATTTAAGGCCTCGTGTCGCGGCAAGAGGCCCAGCTCTTACCCCAGCCCATCGAAGGGCGCGTTTGGATTTTGCGAGAGAACATATCCATTGGGAAGAGGTCGATTGGGAAAGAGTTCTCTTCACAGATGAGTCTAGATTCTGCCTCTACCATTGTGATCGACGTTCCCTTGTATACAGATGTCCACATGAAAGATATGCTCAGTGCAATTTCCTGAATACTACTGATTTCGGGGGAGGATCGATTATGGTATGGGGTGGAATATCTTTGACTGCTCGCACAGACCTAGTGGTCGTTGATAATGGAGCTATGAATCCTGATAAGTATATAAGTAACATTCTTGAAGAGCATGTAGTGCCATACATTGGTGAAAATTTCATTTTTATGGACGATAATGCCAGACCCCATCGTTCAGGAGTACCTTGAAGAGGTTGAAGTCTCTCGAATGGAATGGCCAGAAAGAAGTCCAGATCTCATTCCGATTGAGCAGGTTTGGGACAACCTCAATAGACGGCTGAGAAGTTCAGAAAATCATCCAGCTACTCTTTATGACTTAGGAATCCAACTCGGAGAATTAGGGAAGTTTTGAAATTTTGAGACTCTCTCAAAAGTTTCCATTTTTCACAGTTTCAGGTGAAAATTTGTGACTGAAAAAACCTTGTTATCCTTGCCTATTCCATTGAAGTTGTTCGTTACAACAGGAAAAATGCAGATTTTGGAATGATGAATATGAATTTATAGTTATTTTCTTTCAAATGCTGTGTGAGAGCGAATGCAAAACTCTAATCGAATCTATTACAACTTTCAACTCCAATCATCTCGTAATATGAATCAGTGGTCCATTAATTACATCATAATTACTGTTACCTCCAGCTGTCAGGTAATTTCTAACGAAATACTTGCATGATTAATCAATCTAACCAATCGGATTTTCAGGAAATAATAAATTTGCAGTGGGAAAAAATTTCTGATGAAAAACTGAAGGACACCCGAGATGTTGTCTTCTTTATGAATCAGAAAATTAACCTCACAGGCATTTCATTTCTCCCGAATAAATACAAAAAGCTTGTATTTCTTCACATCCTACATGAAATCACAATTCCCAATCAAACGCTTGATTTCTGAGTGATCTCTCCATGATCTAAACAAACATGCATAAATCTCGTTGTGAAAAAGCATAAAAGTCACGGTCCTCTGAATTTTTATTTGAAAAAACGAGCTTTTTATACGAAACTCCGCATTCATTATATTCAGATTATAATTGTTCAGTCTCTGTGTTGCTGTCTTGTCACCTTCAAGTACTCCTTTACCACATGTTAGTCATTCTTCCCCGTCTAAACGCGTAAAACCCATATATCATATCATAACTATTTCCTCCATATTTTTATTCCTTGTGACGCCTCCTCGATACTTAGTTGCATAATGTGTCATCACAAATAACAAGAATGTTAATGCCAGAATACGAAATTAACATATAAAATATTTTGAGCCTTATGTCAACACAGTTAATAGATCCTTTCCGCTGAGAGCTATTTCAACCCGTCACTTCAAAGATGAAATAGGCGAACTTTATTATTTCTGAAGACGATTCGATTTCAAAGGGAGAAATAAGAAACAAAATGTTGGCTCTTTAATTTCAACATTTGTATAGAACTCAGATCAATAAAAAACATCTGATCTGAGGTAAAGAAGCATCGCGTTCGATCTGTGCTCGATTTGAAAACGATGTAGACTCCTTATGCCGAATTGTTACCATGGATGAGATTTGGGTACATTTCTACGATCCAGAAACAATGCAACAATCGATGGAATGGCGAGACTGTGGTTCTCCAAGACCTAAGAAGTTTCGTGTCCAAAAATCTGCTGGAAAAGTTCTTGCTTCAGTTTTTTGGTATTGTCATGGAGTAATCATGATTGATTTTTTGGATAAGGGTAGAACAATAACCGGAGATAACTATTCGACATAACTGACCACTCTACGGGAAAAATTAAAGATAAAAGACGCGGAAAGCTATCCAAAGGTGTTTTGTTTTTGCAGGACAACGCCCCTGCACGCAAATCTCATGTTGCCATGCTAAAAATTAGTGATTTAGCGTTTGAATTACTAGAACACCCCCCTTATTCACCAGATTTGGCTCCATGAGACTATCATCTCTTTCCTCAACTGAAAAAAAGTTTAAAAGGTCGTTAATTTTCTTTCAACGAGGAAGCAATAAAAGCTGTGAAGGTCTGGTTTGCAGAGCAAGAAAAAACATTTTTTTTTGGAAGTTCTAGAGACGTTGCAGGTTCGCTGTAATAAATGTATTCAATTAAGAGGAGAATATATTGAGTAATAAAATATTTGGACATTGAAATTCTGTTTGGTTCTATAGTAGGCTAAGAATTTTTCAATATATCCTCATATCTAGTAGTGAAGCCTTCTCAAGGATTGTCTTTTTGATGTATGAATAGCAATATTAATATTAATTTAGTAATACCTCCGTTAACCTGAATTATTGTGATGAGGAAATACTTATAGTGGTAAAAACCTCATCTTTCTCTTCTTAGTGCATAGGACATGCTCCAACACATAATCAATTTTTCCTTTTTCGTACAGATATATGAATACACAATTGGAAACAATAAATTTTATTTTTTCAATCAACGAATGAATAAAACTATGGATGTATTCGATACTATCAGTGATCTATTACAGCATTCATTGGGAAAAATGAATAATGAAAGAGAAGGTGTAACAGGCGATTTCATTTCAATTGTATCATTTATATTCGTTCACAAAACATTCCCACATATGGTTTCAGTATTGCCGAATGTTTATCGAACGTAAAATATTATATGGACTCTCTGGAACACTATATCGATATTTTTTCCGTTCTTGAACGGTATTGATTATTTGGCGCCTCATCTGTCATAAAAGTTGCGATATAATAATCGCCGATATTTAGATATAATATTGAAGTACGCACTACACAGATAACATTATTGCATAACGGACAAGACTGCTAAGAATACACATTCGAGATAATTCCTAAGCGGAAATTAGTTATGGAATGAGGTTTAACACTGATCGATAAGGGCAATTTATGTAGTCTCGGCTTGGGAAGGTCGAGACTATCCCATAAGTCGCACCAGAATAATTATCTTTGTGTACAAATACGATCGATATTCGATTGCAAACATTGAGGACTTTTCTATATTCGCAGCGGTTTCTGCTCATTCAGGCACGTGCATTTCATTCATAACAGTTTTATGTTCAACTGCGAAGAAAATTGTCAAATTCAGATCGAACTTGTGGTATTTTTTAATGAAATACCACTCTTGGGCGTTAAAACCCAACGATTCCTATGTTAAGAACCTCAAACAATAACTCATTTGAGACTCCCAGCTTCATATGTTGAAAAATGCAGTAAATTTCATGGAACTTCACGAAAAACCAGGCAATGGTTCAAAGAAATCTGCAATTTCATTGATATCGAACGAATGATCTGCATTTTATATTGGATTATTCATAAAGTTTCTAATTCACCCTTCTGAATTTGAGTATAGCTTCAAACAGTTGAAATTGTGTCGTTCAATGAAATTACACTTGATGTATCTGCATAATTCAATGGATTATATCCTGGGAAATTTCATTACCCGAACAGGTCTGTGCCATAAAACGTACTTCAAGGCAACTAAATCGAAAATTTTCCGAAGAAAATGAGTCATGGACGCGAAGCATAAATTGCAACAATTTCCAAGTACCGTTATGCCGAGCACACAACCAATTATTTATTATGTTCATAAAAAACTTTCTACTACCCATAATTTTCAGCGCTTTGAACACGACATCAACTCACTTGCTTACCTCAAGTTAGCAGCTTGTAGCCGGCATTTTAAACATTTAAACTCAGCAAGATTAGGATTTAGATTCAGAAGCTTCGATCTATAGATATTTGGTCCTCCGCAGGTTTGATGATTGATGAGACACACTTTTTTTTCAATATACACTGCGCAAAAAAATTAACGCACATTCTGAAAATCTCAATTTTAATGAAAGTTAACTCTACATTGACTTTATAACTTATTTTTTTTGTTCTCTCGGGAAGGTTTTGAACGAAACAAGACACATTAAATGGAAGAAAAATTCAGGATTTCACCGAATCTTACGTGAAAGAAGAGAAATGAACAATTTTCAAAATACTGAAATGCTGATAAGTGATTTAATACTTGGTAATCCTTCCCAGATTTCTCCGAGTTGGATTCCTAAGTCATTAAGAGTAGCTGGATGATTTTCTGAACTTCTCAGCCTTCTATTGAGGTTATCCCAAACCTGTTCAATCGGATTGAGATCTGGACTTCTTGCTGGCCATTCCATTCGAGAGACTTCAGCCTCTTCAAGGTACTCCTGAACGATGCGCGCACGATGAGGTCTGGCATTATCGTCCATAAAAATGAAATTTTCACCAATGTATGGGGCAAATGGCACTACATGCTCTTCAAGAATGTTCCTTACTCCTTATCAGCATTCATAGCTCCATTATCAACGACCACTAGGTCTGTGCGAGCAGTCAAAGATATTCCACCCCATACCATAATCGATCATCCCCCGAAACCAGTAGTATTTAGGGAATTGCACTGAGCATATCTTTTATGTGGATGTCTGTATACAATAGAACGTCGATCACAATGGTAGAGGCAGAATCTAGACTCATCTGTGAAGAGAACTCTTTCCCAATCGGCCTCTTCCCAATGGATATGCTCTCTCGCAAAATCCAAACGCGCCCTTCGATGGGCTGGGGTAAGAGCTGGGCCTCTTGCCGCGACACGGTAATTAATTTGCACCTCATGAGTTTGCTCAAGCTGAATTTGAAGGAGGCGAACGGTTGCAAACCGTTGTCTCAACGAAGAAACTCTCAAGTAACATTCTTGAATGGCAGTTGTTACCCGTAGTCTACCCTGTCCTGGTCTTCGGACATTCATACCTGTCTCCCTGAATCGCTGCAACATTCTGGACACACTTGTATGGGAAACTCCAAACCTTTCTGCAATTGTTGTGTATGTCCACCCTTCTTCTCGCAAAACTACCGCTTGGGCATATTCCTCTTGGGAGTGTAGAAAATCAAACGAAAGAAAAACTATTGATCACTAGAATTGATCGAGAACAACTGATTTTAGAATGGAGATAATACATTCAAAATCTGATAATATCATCTTTTTTTATTCCTGCTGGGAAAAAACATCTGTATTGAAGAAAACCGTTGAAAGTGGATAATATATGCATGTATTATTCTGATGAAAATAATTATCATTGAGAAAACCTTCAGTTGTAGAATGAATTTGATTTTGCGCAGTGTATAAGGAGGAAATGAAGCATTCAACGCATAAAGCATTAAAATGTTTTGGAAAATATTAACAGAAGTTTGGTAAATTAATTTCGACGAAAATTCCAGCCTACACGACCCCTCAAATTTTTTCGCAACTGTTCATTTACACTCTGTAAACTGACAAAAATGACAGAAATGTCCCCCATTTCTGAACGAACTTAGCCATTGGAACACGAGAAACGCCAGATCTAAAGAAATCTCCCAGTCATATGAATAGAAAGTTTCCATCAGATGAAACAATAAATATTCAAAGGGGTGGTAGGACTAGGGGTGGGGCTTTTTGAGAGCGTTAATGGTCGTTCAAACTTTGATGTTGGCTGGGGAGATAGGCCATGAATGTATACGGTGAGGTGTGAAGTTGAACTTTGTTAGAAAGCCATTCCGCTATTTTCGAGTCGCAGCGTATATACCTGAATTTCAATTCTACTTCTCGTGATGGATTTTCCAGGAATAAATTGGAAATATACGGATTCATTCCCGCGAAATGATCCGGGAAATTGCATCCATCGTTACAGCTTCCGAAAAGCAGGATATGAAACTGCACAAGTCGGATACATTTCACCTGGAGCAGATACTTTTAATTTGGGAAATTATTTAGGAGAACAAGAATCAATCAAAGTATATATGACAATATTTTTTATCAGAAACAAATAGCAACTACACTGAGCAAAAAAATTAACGCACATTATGGAAATCTCAAATTGATTCTACAACTGAATGTGTTCTCAATGATAATTATTTTTATCAGAATTATGCATGCATATGTTATCTACTTTCAACGGTTTTCTTCAATACAGATGTTTTTTCCCAGCAGGAATAAAAAAAGATGATATTATCAGATTTTGAATGTATTGGCTCCATTCTAAAATCAGTTGTTCTCTTGTATACAGACGTCCACATGAAAGATATGCTCAGTGCAATTTCCTGAATACTACTGGTTTCGGGGGAGGATCGATTATGGTATGGGGTGGAATATCTTTGACACAGATCTAGTGGTCGTTGATAATGGAGCTATGAATGCTGATAAGTATATAAGGAATATTCTTGAAGAGTATGTAGTGCCATTTGCCCCATACATTGGTGAAAATTTAATTTTTATGGACGATAATGCCCGACCCCATCGTGCGCGCATCGTTCAGGAGTACCTTGAAGAGTTTGAAGTCTCTCGAATGGAATGGCCAGCAAGAAGTCCAGATCTCAATCCGATTGAGCAGGTTTGGCCTCAATAGAAGGCTGAGAAGTTCGAAAAATCATCCAGCTACTCTTAATGAATCCAACTCGGAGAAATCTGGGAAGGATTAGATCAGAACATTTTATGATCACTCATTTTGAGTATGAACCGTCGTTGCCGAGCTGTAATTAACGCAAGGGGTGGAAATACCAAGTATTAAATCACTTATCAGCATTTCAGTATTTTGAAAATTGTTCATTTCTGTTCTTTCACATAAGATTCGATGAAATCCTGAATTTTTCTTAGATTTAATGTGTCTTGTTTCGTTCAAAACCTTTCCGAGAGAACATAAAAAATAAGTTATAAAGTCAATGTAGAGTTAACTTTCATTAAAATTGAGATTTTCAGAATGTGCGTTAATTTTTGGCGCAGTGTATTTCTGAAATAAAGTGACTTCTTTTATTTGTTGGACGGAATTTTTTCTTCTTAAAAGATTAAAAGTGAGAGTTCTAGTGTTTGCTATAGGTACATCTATGAGAGAATGTCGGGAACCATTCAATACATCAAAAGGAATCAGTCGAAGGACAAAATTTTGATGGATTCATCACGAGTATGAAAAGCAATCTGTTCTTTTCACAAATATTCAATAAGAACCCAAATCCGACATTACTTAAGTATTCCTGTCGACATAAATCTTGAACGCATTTACTTTCATTCGCACGAAAGAGACTAAAATTAAAATACCCATTTAATTACGGAAAGAGATGTTGATGTCCGCATCTGTTAATGCGATAGAGATAACGAGGGAGGAATAATTTCATTTCGCATTTATGAACAGAATAAAAATATTATATTCATTAAGATGCAATCAGCTAACGAGCAAGGTATGAATTCTTGAAAGTATTCAGCGTCAACTTGTTTAATGATCACCTGATACGCATCCTTAGAAATAAAAGTTTTCTAGCTATGAGTTATCGGAGTAGTAATCGAGTCAACAATACCTACTCGCTATTGAACCAGATGTTTTCTAATTTAAACTTTCTAGTGCTTATTGACCTGCATGTTGAACCGTCCTATTAAGTCACTCTGAGGAGGTATGCCCTATTATTAGCCAAGTTATGTATTGTGTTGTTGTTATCATGATGGAATTAACTTGGTTCTACCCCTACGAAGAATGCAACTCGAATAAATCTCTAGGGAAATGACATTTTCCATATTTTAGCCGAACATGTTGAATTCGAATAAAACTTGGCTAGAGTTTACACTCTTTCGCAATGAACATATGGAGTATTTGTCAAAAAAAGTTAGAAATTTGAACATTCAACATTATGAGTAGAGTTATCATGAAAAGCATTTTCTAATTCATCGGAAACTGAATTATACGATTATAAAATTGAAATCCTGAAATTTCTGTGATCTTTGTTCAGAAGAGAAAGAAATATTTGTGTCACATCCCACACTAAGACACATGAGTTGTATCTACATTTTCTTTTAGTTTCGCTAAGAATACCATGGTATTTCTAGTTATCAACTTATTTGGCGATCTATAACGTAGAGGTATTTAGTGCGAAAGTATCACTTCTTTTTGCTCTTCATACACTTTCACTTGCCATATTCCGAACTCGTTTTCTACATCGAATAATTCCATAATGATAACAAACGGAGTTAATTCTAGACTTATCTCAGATTCCATCATAACAGAAAGTTAATTCTGATTGTGGAGCAATTAATTTTCAGAATCGTTTTCTGTAATTCCTCAATTCATTCAATGAACCAGCTTCTATACCGATTGCAGTGATTGTATTTGAGTAAACACAACCTATTTGGTATCATTTGAAAGTATAATTTTGAAAGAGCTTCTTATGCTTCATTGTAATCACCAATTAACTGACTTTCACGGTTCATATTTCAACTCCAGTACGTGTTTTTTTTTTTCAAGAGTTTCAAGGAATATTTTCGGACTAACACATAAGTAAACTCATAATTTGTAGAGGTTTATTGTTTCAAAATAGTGAGCCAGGCAACCATATCGTAACTCATAATCTAAAATTACCAATGATGTGTACTCTGTAAAAATCCGAAAATAAATACCTTAGAGAAGTTACTCAAAATCAGAAATGCTTCTCAAAGTTAATCTAGAGTAATTGTCACTGTACCTAATCTAAAATAGTTCTTAAAACGATCGAATCAATATCATAAAACGACGACGAACAAGGGAAAGTCTAATGAACAAAACTCATTTGAGTTGGTAATTGCTTCAATATTTTTTAATGCATTTTTTACGAATCCCCATGAAATATATATTCAATCCAATGAAATTAGTGAGGCAACTGATGAGGGAGTAGTATTTGGTACAAATAATTTTCGAGTGAATGTGGAGTTCAAGGGAGATTTACTTCAACTTTTTTCATCAGATCTTTATAATTTTGTGGTGAGGTAAAACCAATGATTCTTGAACAATTCTACTTTGGAAACTAATCGATCAATTTCCGAAATATCCTTTGTCTCGATTGTATAAAAAAGAGTGTTATTCACCGAAACCGCACTTCCAATATTTCAATTTTTTCTCCACTGCGAATTGGCAAGATGTGTGGAATCCAAGGAATGATTTAGAGAGTACAGAGCCCAGTTAAAGACACGTCTAGACATAAAAAAACGTCCCAGTTTACCCATAAAACTCTTTTTTGTTATCTATACAACATTGCGAAAGCCTTGGCTAGTAATTTTGCGGTTTGAAAGTGCGCAATGAATCAAGAGAGACTTAGCAGATAATGCTGAAAATTTCATCGCTGGCTGGGCCCACTACAGGTACCCGCATCAACAAAATTTATAGTCCAAAAACTTTTGAGTCATAATTATTTAAGGATTTTGGGCGAGACAAACTATTATCTATTTACATTGTTGTGATTCGTGTGTGTTCATATGTTCCACGAATATAAATTACAATATGTGTGAGTAAACATCACTGAATATTGAAGAGTATGACGAACAGGGTTTTCTCAGTTATTTGTAATAATTGTTCAGTGTGGCTGTTGAATTACTACGAGGAGATTTATGAATCTACGAGTGAATCATTCATGAAGTAATCTACTAGAGTAATCGTATCTGAGGGACATTATCTTCGTGAGCTAACAGTTCCATTCTTTGCTCAGATTCAATTCTTTTTTCCTACAGGACTTTGCCTCTATTTTTTTTCCTTATCTCGGAAATGAAAATCGGAATAATTCACTTGCTACAGCTTTTTAAAGAGAATGAATCTGCAGCAAAAATATTTCACAACATAACTTCAACATGCTGAAAAAGAACCCAGATTTCAAGAACAATATGCGGAACTATCCGAGTATTATAACAATTGCATTTGAGTTTCATCATTTTTTTCTGGTCAAGTTCTAGTGTGATGTATTTTGAGCAATTTTCAGCGCTCATCGATTGAAACCAGAAGAGAGCAGTCGCTTCCATAGTCTTCTACCTTTTTTTCTTTACCAAATATCGCTGATTGATGTGAATTTGAATAATATGCAGAATTCGATCAATTAAATGGAGTTTCTGATGAGAAAAATGAACCAGTTTCATTTTTTTTCCTTGCGCCAAGGAACGAGTGGATCATAGTTCACAAATTTCTGTAACTTTCGGTTTTTGATCCAAGAATGGTCTCAAACTACTGGGTTGTCTAATTGATGATGATTCGTGGTCGACCATTTTACAATGAGCACTTGTGCACAATTTGTCGGGATTATATGCCTTATAAGTTAAAAAAAAATATAGTTTCTGTGTCTCAGAAAGTCACGTACTTATTTCCTGCTTAATAGGATATATTTTTTTGGATATATCGATACATTTTCGCCAAAATATCGTAAGACTCCGTTACTTGCTTTGTGACTTACGATATTTTGGCAGAAATGTGTCGATATGCTCGGATATATGTAATGGGAGTCAAGCAGCGTTGGGTGAGACTAGTACCTGGATGGCAGACCAAATAGTTATGAATTTTTAGAAGCGCGCAAAAGTGCTTTTTTTCATCTGCTTTCCTCATTTTTTATAGGTAGAATGGGACAATTTAAAGGTTAGATTCGGTTCGAGCAAGCTGGGAGAGTGTGAAACAATTTCTCCTATAAAAGTAGGTATCGATCGCAGGTAAAATTGAATGGATGAAACTCGAGATGGAAGAATAGGTTGATAGAAAAGGGTAGTACGTACAGTAATACAATCTTCCAGGTATTCAAAACAAATTATTTGGTACTCTCAAACTGAAATTTTCTGAAATTGAAAATGACTCCATTACCATGCGATTTATCTTGATTTTTTCATTAGAGCTAAGTGAAAAATCAAACTTATTGGCAGCTTAACTACTGCTGCTACGATACATTGAAGAAAAAGTAGGTTAAAAACAAAAACACTTATGTTTGAACTGAAACTACATAGTGGTAATAAAATAAAAGTAGAATTTCTTGTGTTATGAAAACTGTAAGAACATCTCAAACGTTGTGAAGATATGATTGCTACTATTGAAGCGAAAAACTGTGCCTAAACGATCAGCTTGTTGAAAATCTGTTATTGTCAAGAGCCGACTCGTTAAAAGGTCACTCTTTGTATTCTCCAAGCCTCGATCCTTACAGTTACCACTTCCTTGTCGGTTCACCGTTGACCACCGGAAGTCAAGTACACCGAAGTGAGCTTCGTAGAATCTGCAAACCGGAATGGCATCGAAGGCAATAAACTTTCGATTGTCGTCCGCGCAGAACAACCGTTTGAACGTTGGGAAATTGAGAAAAACTGTACACCAACCTGTCCCAAGAGAGACCTAGGAGGTCTCAGCGTTTCCTCCTCCTGCCTTATCATGGCCCTCCGCACCCTAGCCAACAGCGGGGAATCCTTCAGGCTGACCGGCTGGTCGGTGGCGGACGTACCCCTGCTCATCTCACCCTGCACCCACATATTGTTCACCAAGAGCCCTTCTGGCACGGGACTTCGCACTGTTCACACTCGGTCTTGTCGGATCTGTCACGCTGACGAACGCTCGTGCTCGCCTACCATGTGCGCGCGTCTTCTCCGACGAGGTCTCGAAGCTCGCCTCGCTGAAGTTTCAGGAGGACTGCTCGGATTCTCGCAATATTTTCCCGTTTGAACGACCGGGTGAAATCGGTGGGAGGAGACGTATGCGCTCACGGTTCTTCGATGAATTTGCCTTCGAAATGCATCCTCATCTTGTGCGATAACCCCGGTGCACGACGAGGAGCATTGGCTGTGTGGTTTACCGTTTCGCCTGGAGTGGATCTACCTCCAATACATATGTAAATTTTATCGGGAACTTATCCAACAGCTAAAACTGGCAGAAAAACTTCGGAAATCGCTGACGTAGAATCCGCTTGTGCAAATTCACAATCAAGTGGCCACCCATCCAGGTATTGAACTCGTCCAACGCTGCTTGATTCATCTACGTCAAATTTCGTTTTCTTACTATACTGCATTCACTTTTATTTTAGCACTTGGTTGGCCATGGAAATTTGACACATTTCACTCTGTATAGTACGGAAATGTGGGTTTATGAAGCTTGTCAAAACATTTTTGGCTTTTAAATCAACGCTATGTTGCCCGTTCTACGTAAAAGTTTCTGTTATTACGTACTTTATCACAATGTCGAATCTCTTCGGAAAATATGTGACGAACATAATTGAAGTTTATACAAACTGATTGAAGGCATACCAAATCCAGTAATTTGCATGGAAAACACAAGAGATCAGTATAATATCATAATATGCACTAGTTTGAGGAGAGTTAATGTTCGTTATCTTCTTTGGCTTACATCATTTGTAGATTTCAAAAATATTAACCCGAAGATGAAATGCATATGATGCAGTATAGTTGGGAATGGGTGTCTCCCGAAGGAATTAACAGATAATTACAAGAAGGTTAAATTCTTCAACAAAAATCATCTTGCATCAATATAAGTAAAAGGAATTGAAGGAAGTTTCGAGTTAAGATGAACGTCAACTTTGAACAAAAATTTCACATGAATAAACAAGTAACAGGGCAACTTGTGCATATTTGTGGCTATTCATCTTAATACATTGATGTAATAATAATAATTAGGTATTTATTAGTACCTTAAGACATTTACATTGTATAGGACAAGTCAAATGAAAAATAGAAAAATCCATTTCAGGGAACTTATTCTCCGATGACATTTATCGAAAATCCTATAGTAAACTTTTCGCATTAATTCACTCAAACATAAAATTCTCAAATGCCACCACTTTTTTGGGTCTCCCAAGAGAAGGAAATTCTTTGTCATCCTCTTCATTCACAATCTTTCTGATTGAGGAAATATTCAGCTGAAATATAAGTCTTTTAGATTCAGATGAAGCATTATATAAATTCTCTTACATTGAATATGTTCGCTACCGTCTGACGTATTGTGGATTTTAGAATATCAGGGTATAACTATTTGAATGAGCGGACCTGAATTCTAAATAGCACTTCCTGAAACCCTGTCTCTTTTTTCAATCACTTTCGACATTTTCGAATTTTCGTAATAAAAATTTATATTAGTTGTGGCAACGGCGTTATGACATTGACGACATTTCATGAGTGCCAACCTAACTTCGTTCTAGTTACAAAAACTTGAGAAAATTATTTCATGGCCAACCGACTGCTAAAATAAATTTGAATGAAGTATATTTCCAAGTAAAACCACCCGACTATGTGGCACTTCTGCAGTTTTTCAAACGCAACTCATTGAATCTATTGTGATTTAAAAAAACTGTAGGTACATTTCACACAAAGTTCTGATACAAAAACAAATTAAACTGAAAATGGAGAATTTATTTTCCCTTTACCATTCTTAGGCAGCCAAGTGGCCAACAGTCAATGTTTGCACAATTTTGAATTGAATTTCATTAGTAGAGATCGAACCTTCGATTTCAATTGAAATTTTAACTTATTTTCAGAGAGAAATAAAGCGAAAATCTGTAGAAATTTTTATGGGGACATATCAAAGAAAAAATCAATAGATCTAAACATTTGATCCTCAGAAATCAAGATGCTTGTGATACCAGGAGACAACAACTAGATATTATAAGAGTTTTTCAATTAATAATAGGATTAACAAATGGTTGAAGGAGGAACAAGCAATTTTGAACCAAAATTATTAGAATCACGAGGATATATTGAAAAATTCTTAGCCTACTATAGGACCAAACGAATTTTCAATGTCCAAATATTTTATTACTCAACGTATTCTCCTCTTAATTGGATACATTCATTACAGCGAACCTGCAACGTCTCTAGACCTTCAAAAAAATTTTTCTTCTTGCTCTGCAAACCAGACCTCCACAGCTTTTATCACCTCTTCGTTGGAAGAAAATTTACGACCATTTAAACTTTTTTTCAGTTGAGGAAAGAGATGATAGACGGATGGAGCCAAATCTGGTGAATAACGGGGGTGTTCTAGTAATTCAAACCCTAAATCACTAATATTTTGCATTCCAACATGATATTCGTCTGCAGGGGCGTTGTCCTGCAAAAACAAAACACCTTTGGATGGCTTTCCGTGTCTTTTCTCTGTAATTTTTCCCGTAGAGTGGTCAAGATTGTCGAATAGTAATCTCCGGTTATTGTTCTACCCTTATCCAAAAAATCAATCATGATTACTCCATGGCAATCCCAAAAAACTAAAGCAAGGACTTTTTCAACAGATTTTTGGACACGAAACTTCTTAGGTCTTGGAGAACCATAGTATCGCCATTCCATCGATTGTTGCTTTGTTTCTGGATCGTAGAAATGTACCCAAGTCTCATCCATAGTAACAATTCGGTTAAAGGAGTCTACATCGTTTTCAAATCGAGCACAGATCGAACGCGATGATTCTACCCTTGCACGCTTTTGGTCAACATTCAAACATTCAACATTTTGCAGCAATTTTTCTCATGTCCAACCGAATTGTTCATATCCAAACACTACTTGACTTGGTAAAAAATGTTTTAGGTTCCTCAGAAACCAGAAAGGAGGACTATACTTTATGAACAGCTAGATAGAAGATGAGATCTGATTAGCATAATCATTTTTTAATCCACCCAACCTGCACTCGAAGAATGGAAAACACGAATTCGCTTCAACTGGTGAAGAACTGGGTCGACTAATGAATAAGTAAGCAAGAAACGACGTGAAAATCGATAGGAAAATTATACCGTAAAATCAGACTCCATGTAATCTCCAAACCGTTGAGTGAACTTCCTTTAGCCACTCTACGGAAGAATTCGCATCGGATTCGTATGGCGGACAGTTACATGGACGGTAAAAACGTATCTTGTCGGAGAACCAATCATAAGAGTGTCCTTACTCTGATATTTCTACAATGGGAACATCTGATTGAAGAGACAAAAAGAGGAAAGTAATGTAGAATCTGGTTTTGTCTGGGTCTACGTATTGTCCAATCTCCTGCATTGTTGAAAGATTCGCTGGTAGTATATTTGTGGTGAAATATAGGTACAGAAGAACTACCTACAATTCAGAAATTAACGCCTAATGGTTCATCGAATATTCATCTTAAAAAACTTTTTCTACTACCGGTAGATTCGGGTGACTTGGGACAGTCCTGTAACTTGGGACAATTACCCCCTTGCAGATTTCTTTGTTTCTTACCATTTATGAATGAAGGGACAAACTTATAAGATTGTGTAGCGTCTTTTCGGTTAGTTTAACAATTAATTACTGTTGAGATTGCCGTGACCAGAGCGTTTGAATTGACAGGAAAAATTAACGAATTCAGGAGAGTCAAAGCGCGTTTTTTTATGGCCCTTATACCATCTAGTGTACTGTACATGTGTTTCACTTTGTGCAAGTGTATTTTTTTTCTGGATACGTGGGATATTGGGATATTAGATATGTCATGAAACAAGACACCTATTTCATTTGAGAGTTGAGAAATCAATAGATTTCAACTTGTGTCCCAAGCCTCCCAAATCGGTGGGGACAAGTATATTTTATTTATTTTTTCAAAATTTATATCCGAATTGTGAATCATGGTATAAATCCTAATCAACAGTCTGAGTGATTAAGCATATTCGAACCTCTTTTTCAGATAAAAATAGGTCACCGTTTTGAAAATATGACAAGTTGAATTCAACAATCGTCCCAAGTCACCCGAATCTACGGCACAGAAAGAAAAATTACTCTTTCTGAAATTTGTTCTTTTACAATGATCAAATGAGGACTAATACGTGATAATCCATGGTGGTTAACACAAGGACTCTTATACAGGCCGTCCCAATAATTTGTTGACTTTTGTTTCGTCACGTACCCAGTATATCTGAACATTTCAGACCAGACAGAACCATTTGTAACCGCTTAGTTAATTGTGGTCCATTCGAAATATCCCTTTGCAGGTTACCCTTCACGACGGGTGTCTCCGTGAGAAACCTCTCGATGTTTTGCAATTCATTTCGAACACGAAAGAACGTTTCGCCTATTGTTTGAGAAATGGAGGTAATGTAGTGTACAAATTATGACAGGAAACACTTGTCTAATGCAACCAAGATAATGAAGAATGGATATCGAAATTTGACGTATTTGAAAGCAACATGTAAGCTTTCATTCCTAGAATTTCTTTGGAAGGAGACAATGGAACACGAAATGAGAATTCAGAGGCACCGAATTCCTATAGATACATATCATTTATCCACATATTTTTTAATCTACTCCGAAGTACAAATATCAAAAACAACTCCATCAAAAACAACCCCACAGCTATTGTTTATTGCTTTTTCAGTTTCATCCTTTAATCAGTTGAGTTTTATTTCAACATCAAAATTGCCTAGTGAACCATTTATTGATATCTTCTCTATAACAATATTGTTTTCATGATGAGTCTGCTTAAGAAAATACCCCTCAACTTTTCTTTCATTAAGTTAACATCGGGAAGCCAATATATCCTAATCTGCCGAAGAAATATATCCTTATCTGCTGAAGAAATTCCTCTAATAACATTAGATCAACCCACTTAATGAATTTACGATCTCAGCCGAGATAATCTGGATTTCTTAATCAAATATAAAATTGCTAACTTTCATTTATAACGAGTGAATGCAGAAGAACGCGCTGAAACATAAAATATCTTGGTAATCTCATCAGACATCGGACTTCACTGATTAGTTGTATTCTTTTTCCACATCCTGCACAAAAATTTGTTGTGTAAATACACTTTCCTGCTCTGGTATTAACGAAGAAACAAGCTTGCAAAATATACGAACCAGCAAAAGTAATAAGATTTATATTTGGCCGTTTGCTATTCATCTAATCCTTCCATCAATTGAACACAAGTTTCGGTCAATAGGGAATTCTCCTTCAATTTGGGTTATCACTGCATATGCAGGTTTAAACTGAATAATTACGAGTTTCATTAATGATTTTTTCAAATGCACCGCGAAAACTATTCAAAATCATTCTTCAAATATGGGGTTTTAAAATTTAAATCGCTTGGTTTCAAGTTAACGATTTGGCAACAGCTCCTACTAGAAAATAAAATGAACAATGTCCTATCAGATTGTTTATAAAATAACAGCTGTTTATTTACAGGTGCCTACTAACTGGCGAGCCTCAACTGCAACCGGCTATAAAAATCACATAAAATTTTACGGCTTTCTTGTTCGTTAGACATCTCTGTCTATCTCATCAAGATAAAGTATTTGTTGTCCTTTATTATCAAGGCATATTTCAGTCGATGTTGCCAACTTGTGAAATTGAATTGAAACGCTTTGAATTTTAAATACCCATTTTTATTTTTCATTTTTAAGTGCTTAAAATATTTTTTTTTTCTGGGAAACGGTTGAAATGGTTATTTCAGAATGTGACGTTTCATAGGTATTTCATAAAAAATTCATCATTTTCGTCAGAAGGAGTATTCCCTATTGTGTAGCCTCAATCGCCTAATCATATTCCAAGGATATTTTTTGAAAATTTTATCGAGACCTGTAAGCATAAACGTCTAGACAAAACCGAAATCCCTCTGAACGTGAATGATTCAGTCCAACACGAATTTTACTTCAATTTTCATCCGGGATGGTGCAAGCACTAATTCATGCAATTTCCCACAGCCCCTTTGTGAATGACAGATTTAATTACTTCAAAACCTGGAACAATGGGAAATCTTTGAAGTCGAAGTGGATGAATAATTCCATGAAAAACGTCTGTTGGAGACGATAAGTGAGAATAGGTTCTGCTCCACCTCACAATCGGGGACGGGCATGAAATTTGAGATCGAATAAGATGATATTCATTCCATTGAAATCTTTCCAGTCACATTAATACGACGGTTGTTTGGAAACATTGCGAAATACGCTATTCATGAGGTACATGATTACCAAGACTAGAAAATTTTCATTTCATTCTCTCATTACAAAAAATTATAATCATTCGACGAAAGAAAACAGAATTTTTGTATCATACTGATAATTTTGAGAGGAGAAAACAATATTTTATCCACTGATTTGTTAATTACAGAAGTAATACTTCGCATCAGTGGAACAAAAGTTTAAACACTGAAGACAACCAAGAAATATATTTTTTCACATAAAATATTTCATAACAAACATTTATTATAGTTCATTGATTCAAATTCAGTTTGAATTGCTCACCTAAGAATCAATCTTAATAAAATACACAATAAAGATGCTCTGGCTCTAATAATTTTTGACCAACCTGTGATAATAAATCAGAAATATTGCTTTAAAATATCTTAAAATACATCTACCCCCTTTACTCTTCAGGTTCTTGTCTCTAAGCCCTGTATAAGCGGCCAGTAGTTCGAAAAATCAAACAATGAAATTGAATTTCCTTTACTACATCTAGGTACATATATTTAATGTTTTACCTAAATTAGGTTTATCCTCATAATCCTCCTCTATATAGGGTATCCTCATAAAAAATACCACACACTACCAAGTCCTGGAATAACATTCCTTTTCTATTGAGAACTTGTGATAAAAGTGATGCTATGAAAAATATTAATTGGATAATGCAATTGCAATTTCTTAAATTTCTTTAAGAGGCATTATCTCAAGTTCGGTGGCAATTGTTGTCTCCAGAATTCTTGTCTTGCATTCAAATAGTCCACAGTTTCTTGTACATTCTTCATAATCGTGTCATCATCCTCTTTAAATTTACATTTGATATTAGGGTTCATCAGTAGATTATCAAGGTAATCTTTATCAGCGCCCAATTCCCTTAGCAATCTACTACCTTTCGACGATCTGGCCCTACTGATTGGAGTAACCCTTTTGCTTGAAGTTGAATTAGATGTACCAGATCTGTTGGTTGGCTGTTCGGATGTTTGTTTAGACTCCCTTCCCGTCCCAAATAAAGATGGTCCACCGATAGCATTCTCAATGGCTTTTTGGGATTTATGCACTCCAAGTTTGAATTGTTCGTGATCAGGTCTGATGTGGAGGCCTCTGTGGAAATACATCAAGCTATATTCGAAATTACCAAGGTAGTAGAGGGATTCTGCTTTTTGGTATATGGCTTTCAGAAAATTCTTGTCGATGTTGAGGGCCATTTCTGCGTCATCCAAGGCTTTGGCAGGCTGGCCGAGCAGGATGTAGCATTTGCTTCTAGCAACTAATGCGTTCTTCTCGGTGGGGTTCAGCTCAAGGGCCTGTGGACAAATCGGTGAATCAGTAAAGATGGAAACAGATAACGAAACGAGTAAGTTTAAAAAATCAATGTAGCAAGGGAGACAAGTTGGAACACAACGAGAGTTCTTCGTGGGCAACACTGAAGTTGCATTGTATGTGTATTCCACTACCCTAACTGGGGGCTTTAACCCATTTATGCCTGGATTTTCGAAAGCCTATTCCGTTAAGCATGAGGGACAAATCACCCAAGGAAATCAATGTACCAATAACACCGAACACTGTCTTTCTTAGCTATTCAAAGAGCTTTGGGGTACCCAACTCAACTAGGTATAGTTGAGTCAGGAAAACAACTCCTACATTAAAATGGTTGTTACAATTAACATATTGAATAAGTTTTCATTAAGGTTCATTCGGAGTTGAACCTTTTCTTTATATTACTCAGTTTGCAGACTGAGAAATCAGCTGAAAAAGCTCTCAATTCTGCAGATTGTATGAATCTAAATCAATCTCTCGAATTGTCCTCAAGAATTTGGAAGTCACGTAGTTTATAGTCACGATATTCACAGAGTTGTGGTCAGGAAAGTGAGATCATAAACCATTACCATATTACAAGAACGTTTTACCGGAGAACTAGTTCTGTACGTGATCTAGGTTTCAAGAATAAAGGAAGGATGAGATAATAATTGTGAGTGGAGCTCGGGCTCATTGTAGGTTCCATTTGAATCCGCTTCGATAGAATATAATATGTCCGTACCTATTGTCTGTATAGAGGTAACCTTTGAAAGTAATCAGACTGAAGATCATGGTCAGAAAATATATTACATTAGTTTTTCCAGACTGATCCTTCTTGTGTACACAATGATACTTCATATCCATCAGAAAAAATTGTGGAATATTCAGAGCGGAGATATACCGGGTGTTCATTAAGGATGCGGAATAATACAGGAGAATATTCCTTTCGTAAAGAAACATGGCATCAAATGAAATGGGGATTCTCTCAGACCAACTGATAAACAATGTAGGAAATACTTTCAAGAATGGCTGAATACAAGCCTCTCTCTGGACAGTTCAAAACGCTCAAAGACGATGAAGATCGGAGTCAAACGTAAGAAGTGCTTGTAGAATCATTTAGGCTGACTCAACTAGTAGTTTCTTCACAATTGAGATCCAAAGAAATCGTTCAAAGTCAAGGGAAGTGGCTCTCAAATTGGATCGCCTTAAAGGACGAAGCATTTTTTTGACATGATTTCGAAAATTAGCTGAGAGGTGAAAAAAAGAAGTAGCCAGAGATGGAGAATACTTTGAATGATCTGTATATCCAGTTTGTCATGAAATAAATGCACTTTTGACTTTTGACTATTAGAAAACCGAACTGATTTGTACTGCCTATAGAATAATAAAAGTAGGAATATTTCGAAAGAACTTTTGTATAAAATTTGCCATATTTTCAACTTATTCTTCCTCTAAGGTATCAAACTCTGCTTCAGTATTCTCGCATGTCCTACAATAACAAACATTTCGATATCGATTAACGGCGGTTTCAATAAACTTATCTACCCATTGTTTCACTTACTGAAGATAGAAAAACCATCTGATTTCGTTTCTATGATCTATCTGTAGATATGTCTTAGCCAATTTAACCAATGGTTACCAATCGTCAGTAAGTGAAACGATGGATAGATAGGTTTATTGAAAACGGCCGTTAGAGATGTTTAGTTCAAAATAGGAGATATTTTGACGAATGGCATATAACATTCCTCACAAATTCATCGAGACGATCGTTATAAACCGAAGAACACGAATATAACGGAGGTGTTTTACCTTCGTTATGAAATCCAGAGCGATCTTCAGATCGCCTTTGCCCATTTCGTAGTTACCCCACGCTAAAAAAGTGCTCGGTTCTGCCTCTTCGGGTATCATCAAAGCCTTCGATCTATCCTGTTTCCTCTTCATCTTCAACGACTGCTTTATATCCCTAGATCCCAAATTGACAGCAGCCGCCCTGTCCTTATCGCAGTACAATTCTTCCCGTTTACAACCGATGTTTCTCCTACGCCTTCGTTTTCCCTTTTTCTTAACCTCGTCGTCGACCTGAGATCTGATGATTTCGGTCTGCTGTCTCTTGATCTTCTCCTCTTCTAACTTCTCAAGGGCGGCTTCCGCCTTCTGTTTTTCCAGCTGCGTCTCTAGCCTGTTCTCCACTTCCGAGTTTCCGTTGGACTCGTCAACGTTGACTCTCACGAAACTCTGAAGGAGTTCAGCTTCCCTGCTGATGTTGAGGCGTTTGTCGACCATCGTTTTGACCTCTTTCGGAAGAGGTGCTTCGCTCTCGCCCATGGTGACTTATAAGAATGAAAATCAGATGGAAATTTCCAATTTAAGGAACTCGTAATCATGATCTATAAGGTGTATGGAAAGGTGGCAATATTTACAAGTAATCGTTCAAATTCCGTGAAGAATGATGAATTTTTGAATAATGAGGAATTCGTGGAGGAACAGAAAATTATTGAATGCTGAAAAAAACCTCTCAATGCAGGACTCGAACCCACGACCACCTGGAGAGGTACTTTTTCAGATTTATCTTCTCAATGATGAATTTCATCGAATTTTTCAGTGGCTGAGGCAATTAATTTTGTAGAACCAAGAGATAAAATAAAATGCAGTATTTTAACCCGTTCATTAGGGTTCAGGCTGACTCTTCAACTGTAACAAAGACTATGTTGCAGGTTGCATCAAAATTAGACTTCATTTCGAGTAGTAGAAGTATAATTCTTGAAGTTTGCTCCTGCAGATCGGTTATATTCAAAAAGCTTCACGATTTTTGCTCATAAAACCTCTAGCACTCCAAGGAATTAACTAGGGTAACAAGTTTTTCATCAATTCTTATTTCTGATTTTAACTTATGAAGAAACCTTTATTCTGAATATTTAGTCTTGGAATGGAATGGAAAGACCTTATTTTGAATTGAGAAAAAGTAGAATATAACCTTATAATACTGATTACCTAACCTGACCTAAATTAAACTGACCTGAGATAACCTAAATCAATTATTCATAAAAAATTACAAATTATTGGCGTTCTTGTTATTTTTTATGGTACAAAATATCGTTGAATTTCTGACAAACCAAAATGTTTCATATCTAACCTAATCGAACCCCACCTGAGCTAGCCCAAACTCATATGAACTTATACAATTTCCAGTTATACTCCAATTTTGGGACTATGTATTTATACCCAGCACTTACAAGAAAAATATTCAATAAATAGGTTCCTTAATATTTGTGAAATTGTGAAATATCATTAGGATTCTGACAGCAACAAAATCCAAAGCAGGAGATATTATAAACTAGGCTCATCTGATTTCACCTAACCTATCCAAATTCAACCTATTTTATAATATTTCATTTCGAAAATATATTATGTAATTCCAAAGATCGAATTTCTTACTCTGAATATCTTTCCTACCTCGTATGAAGGTTTAAAACAAGATGAAAGTCTGTTACTATATATATCCATACATATTTGCCATTTACACATATTCTTCTATACCTACAGTAATGCTAATAGCATAAATAGATCAGAATCTCAGATAAGCAAAATGGTGAATGCTCCGGTCATTACTCATTACGCTCGATATAAAACTTTCTACTGATTTTGCAATGAAAGTTGAAATCTTATTTTATATTTGGATATTCAATAAACTCAATTCATAAAACATTAAACAATCAAACTGTATAATCAGCGGATTTTCAGAAAAATATTGATTTTCCTTCATGAAGCTAAACTGAATTGACACAAAAGTTTGAAAATTTCATCGATAGACTAATTTTATTCATCTATCGTTACCATTCCTCCACAATATTTCCTGGAATATGGTATCATATCATTACCACATCAGAAAATTCAACAAACTGAAAAACTCCAAATAGGCCACCTTTCCTATCGTGCAGTGTAATCTTCCCCTATTGTTACTTACATGGAATGTTCACCTTAATGTATTAATTTTCTCCAGCGATCAAGCTAAAATGCATTAGCTCGAAAAGGTCGTGCTTTATAAAAACTGTAATTTACCAGGGGCACACGTATGGCGAATTTAGCAATAAAGTAACACTTGCGGCGTCGTTTCTATGGCTACTTAGAAGGTGTGATCAATTTCGAACCTGAGCAACCGGAGAGAACCGTTTAACACCTTGCGGAGGATATTACAAGCGACAATAATGATGGTTGGGTATCCGTGGTTCCAGTCCTATCGATAAAATAATCCTAGGCGTGGAAAGGGATATTTTTAGCAATCTACACAAAAACTTTTATGGGTTTTTTGTTTCGTGTCCCATCTGATGGGAAAAGTTTTTGAGAAAAGTTGTGGGCTGGGGAGAACTCCAAGATTGTACATGTGAAAAACGGGTTATCTTGTTTATCGTTGTGTATTTTTCACGAAGGACATTTCCGTTACTTGTTGAAGGGTTGTTTTACCGGTTCATTCTGGAGACGGCGAAAACAAAATAAGCAACTCATATTCAGGTGGCTTGTGCGAATGGCACGAATGAAATTTTTGAACATTTCTATTTCGAAGATAATATCTTCCAGGAAGATTATTGATACATAATCTGAAATAGCAACTCTTCTTGTAATAAATCTGAGAAGTTCATCCATCTCGGCGCGACCGTTCGGTCTTGAGGAAGTTTTAACTGAACCCAACTTTTTGGGTTTCGAAGGTCAGTTTTCGAGTAGTTTTTCTTTCAGGATAATTATCGTAGATCTAAATGTGATACATATTCTGATGAAGCAACTCTTCAAGTAATAAATCTGAGAAGTTCATCCATCTCGGCGCAACCGTTCGCTCTTGAGGAAGTTTTAACTGAATCCATCTTTTTGGGAATTTTTGGAAGATCAGCTTTGGAGTAGTTTTTCTTCTAGGATACTCATCGTAGATCTAAATGTGATACATTTTCTGATATAGCAATTCTTCTAGTAATAAATTTGAGAAGTTCAGCAATCTCGGCATAACCGTTCGGTCTTGACGAATTCTCAAGTCAAATTAGCAATTTTTAAAAAATGCCATTTCCGAAATGAAAATCTAAATAAAAGGAGATAGGCCTTCGAAATTGCTGGCAATAGATTCAGCGTGTTCGAAAAGTTATATTTTCACACCAAAATTCTGAGTATCTGGTTCAGTTCAGGTTTTTCCGCTTTTCATTTTCGAGTTGACTTCGAAGAGCTCTCTGAAGTGCAATTCTTTATTGAATCATCAACTGTTTGGTTTTCTAGAATCTGCAAAACATATTATATGCACTCCATATCCTAGGGTAGTAATAGAACATCCTGATTTTTAGACAGAGTAGCAAATAGGTGATTTTAGGGGGGTCTACCCCTTGCTCATTTTTGACCAAAAAAATCGAGATTTTCGAAATCGAGTTTTTGTGCTTGGGTGGAAGCCTAGGCAATGCTGATTATATAACCGGAAATCCCAATTGTATCAGACGAATATAACAGGAGATATCGCAGATTGGAAAATTGTAATTTTTGAAAAATGCCATTTTCAAGATGAAAATCTAAACGAAGGGAGATAGGCTTTCGAAATTGCTCGCAATGGATTCAGCGTGTTCGAAAACCTATATTTCCATACCAAAATTTCAAATATCTGGCACTGTTTCGGAGAAAATAATTTTTTTTGTTTTTCCACTTTTCATTTTCAAGTTGACTTCGAACAGCTCTCTAGAGTGCAATTCTCTATTGAATCATCAACTGTTTGGTTTTCTAGAATCTTCAAAACAAATATTATGCGCTCCATATCCGAGAACAGTAGTAGAACATCCTGATTTTTAGACAGATTAGCAAAAAGGTGATTTTAGGGGGGCTAACCCCTTGCTCATTTTTGACCAAAAAAAGCGAGATTTTCGAAATGGAGTTTTTATGCTAGGGTGGAAGCCTAGGCAACGCTGATTATATAACCGGAAATCCCAATTGTATCAGACGAATATAACAGGAGATATCGCAGATTGAAAAATTGTAATTTTTGAAAAATGCCATTTTCAAGATGAAAATCTAAACGAAGGGAGATAGGCTTTCGAAATTGCTCGCAATGGATTCAGCGTGTTCGAAAACCTATATTTCCATACCAAAATTTCAAATATTTGGCACTGTTTCGAAGAAAATAATTTTTTTTGGTTTTCCACTTTTCATTTTCGAGTTGACTTCGAACAGCTCTCTAGAGTGCAATTCTCTATTGAATCATCAACTGTTTGGTTTTCTAGAATCTTCAAAACAAATTTTATGCGCTCCATATCCGAGAACTGTAGTAGAACATCCTGATTTTTAGACAGAGTAGCAAAAAGGTGATTTTAGGGGGGTCTAACCCCTTGTTCATTTTTGACCAAAAAAATCGAGATTTTTGAAATCGAGTTTTTGTGCTAGGGTGGAAGCCTAGGCAACGCTGATTATATAACCGGAAATCCCAATTGTATCAGACGAATATAACAGGAGATATCGCAGATTGAAAAATTGTAATTTTTGAAAAATGCCATTTTCAAGATGAAAATCTAAACGAAGGGAGATAGGCTTTCGAAATTGCTCGCAATGGATTCAGCGTGTTCGAAAACCTATATTTCCATACCAAAATTTCAAATATCTGGCACTGTTTCGAAGAGAATAATTTTTTTTGTTTTTCCACTTTTCATTTTCGAGTTGACTTCGAACAGCTCTCTAGAGTGCAATTCTCTATTGAATCATCAACTGTTTGGTTTTCTAGAATCTTCAAAACAAATTTTATGCGCTCCATATCCTAGAACAGTAGTAGAACATCCTGATTTTTATACAGAGTAGCAAAAAGGTGATTTTAGGGGGGTCTAACCCCTTGCTCATTTTTGACCAAAAAAATTGGGATTTTCGAAATCGAGTTTTTGTGCTAGGGTGGAAGCCTAGGCAACGCTGATTATATAACCGGAAATCCCAATTGTATCAGACGAATATAACAGGAGATATCGCAGATTGAAAAATTCATATTTTGAAAAATGCCATTTTCAAGATGAAAATCTAAACGAAGGGAGATAGGCTTTCGAAATTGCTCGCAATGGATTCAGCGTGTTCGAAAACCTATATTTCCATACCAAAATTTCAAATATCTGACACTGTTTCGGAGGAAATAATTTTTTTTGTTTTTCCACTTTTCATTTTCGAGTTGACTTCGAACAGCTCTCTAGAGTGCAATTCTCTATTGAATCATCAACTGTTTGCTTTTCTAAAATCTTCAAAACAAATATTATGCGCTCCATATCCGAGAACAGTAGTAGAACATCCTGATTTTTAGACAGAGTAGCAAAAAGGTGATTTTAGGGGGGTCTAACCCCTTGCTCATTTTTGACCAAAAAAATCGAGATTTTCGAAATCGAGTTTTTGTGCTAGGGTGGAAGCCTAGGCAACGCTGATTATATAACCGGAAATCCCAATTGTATCAGACGAATATAATAGGAGATATCGCAGATTGAAAAATTGCAATTTTTGAAAAATGCCATTTTCAAGATGAAAATCTAAACGAAGGGAGATAGGCTTTCGAAATTGCTCGCAATGGATTCAGCGTGTTCGAAAACCTATATTTCCATACCAAAATTTCAAATATCTGGCACTGTTTCGGAGAAAATAATTTTTTTTGTTTTTCCACTTTTCATTTTCGAGTTGACTTCGAACAGCTCTCTAGAGTGCAATTCTCTATTGAATCATCAACTGTTTGGTTTTCTAGAATCTTCATAACAAATATTATGCGCTCCATATCCGAGAACAGTAGTAGAACATCCTGATTTTTAGACAGAGTAGCAAAAAGGTGAATTTAGGGGGGTCTAACCCCTTGCTCATTTTTGACCAAAAAAATCGAGATTTTCGAAATCGAGTTTTTGTGCTAGGGTGGAAGCCTAGGCAACGCTGATTAAATAACCGGAAATCCCAATTGTATCAGACGAATATAATGGGAGATATCGCAGATTGAAAAATTGCAATTTTTGAAAAATGCCATTTTCAAGATGAAAATCTTAACGAAGGGAGATAGGCTTTCGAAATTGCTCGCAATGGATTCAGCGTGTTCGAAAACCTATATTTCCATACCAAAATTTCAAATATCTGGCACTGTTTCGGAGAAAATAATTTTTTTTGTTTTTCCACTTTTCATTTTCGAGTTGACTTCGAACAGCTCTCTAGAGTGCAATTCTCTATTGAATCATCAACTGTTTGGTTTTCTAGAATCTTCAAAACAAATTTTATGCGCTCCATATCCTAGAACAGTAGTAGAACATCCTGATTTTTATACAGAGTAGCAAAAAGGTGATTTTAGGGGGGTCTAACCCCTTGCTCATTTTCGACCTGAAAAATCGAGATTTTCGAAATCGAGTTTTTGTGCTAGGGTGGAAGCCTAGGCAACGCTGATTATATAACCGGAAATCCCAATTGTATCAGACGAATATAACAGGAGATATCGCAGATTGAAAAATTGCAATTTTTGAAAAATGCCATTTTCAAGATGAAAATCTAAACGAAGGGAGATAGGCTTTCGAAATTGCTCGCAATGGATTCAGCGTGTTCGAAAACCCATATTTCCATACCAAAATTTCAAATATCTGGCGCTGTTTCGGAGAAAATAATTTTTTTTGTTTTTCCACTTTTCATTTTCGAGTTGACTTCGAACAGCTCTCTAGAGTGCAATTCTCTATTGAATCATCAACTGTTTGTTTTTCTAAAATCTTCAAAACAAATATTATGCGCTCCAAATCCTAGAACAGTAGTAGAACATCCTGATTTTTAGACAGAGTAGCAAAAAGGTGATTTTAGGGGGGTCTAACCCCTTGCTCATTTTTGACCAAAAAAAGCGAGATTTTCGAAATCGAGTTTTTATGCTAGGGTGACAGCCTAGGCAACGTTGATTATATAACCGGAAATCCCAATTGTATCAGACGAATATAACAGGAGATATCGCAGATTGAAAAATTGTAATTTTTGAAAAATGCCATTTTCAAGATGAAAATCTAAACGAAGGGAGATAGGCTTTCGAAATTGCTCGCAATGGATTCAGCGTTGTCAAAAACCTATATTTCCATACCAAAATTTCAAATATCTGGCACTGTTTCGGAGAAAATAATTTTTTTTGTTTTTCCACTTTTCATTTTCGAGTTGACTTCGAACAGCTCTCTAGAGTGCAATTCTCTATTGAATCATCAACTGTTTGGTTTTCTAGAATCTTCAAAACAAATTTTATGCGCTCCATATCCTAGAACAGTAGTAGAACATCCTGATTTTTATACAGAGTAGCAAAAAGGTGATTTTAGGGGGGTCTAACCCCTTGCTCATTTTTGACCAAAAAAATTGAGATTTTCGAAATCGAGTTTTTGTGCTAGGGTGGAAGCCTAGGCAACGCTGATTATATAACCGGAAATCCCAATTGTATCAGACGAATATAACAGGAGATATCGCAGATTGAAAAATTCATATTTTGAAAAATGCCATTTTCAAGATGAAAATCTAAACGAAGGGAGATAGGCTTTCGAAATTGCTCGCAATGGATTCAGCGTGTTCGAAAACCTATATTTCCATACCAAAATTTCAAATATCTGACACTGTTTCGGAGGAAATAATTTTTTTTTTTTTCCACTTTTCATTTTCGAGTTGACTTCGAACAGCTCTCTAGAGTGCAATTCTCTATTGAATCATCAACTGTTTGCTTTTCTAAAATCTTCAAAACAAATATTATGCGCTCCATATCCGAGAACAGTAGTAGAACATCCTGATTTTTAGACAGAGTAGCAAAAAGGTGATTTTAGGGGGGTCTAACCCCTTGCTCATTTTTGACCAAAAAAATCGAGATTTTCGAAATCGAGTTTTTGTGCTAGGGTGGAAGCCTAGGCAACGCTGATTATATAACCGGAAATCCCAATTGTATCAGACGAATATAATAGGAGATATCGCAGATTGAAAAATTGCAATTTTTGAAAAATGCCATTTTCAAGATGAAAATCTAAACGAAGGGAGATAGGCTTTCGAAATTGCTCGCAATGGATTCAGCGTGTTCGAAAACCTATATTTCCATACCAAAATTTCAAATATCTGGCACTGTTTCGGAGAAAATAATTTTTTTTGTTTTTCCACTTTTCATTTTCGAGTTGACTTCGAACAGCTCTCTAGAGTGCAATTCTCTATTGAATCATCAACTGTTTGGTTTTCTAGAATCTTCATAACAAATATTATGCGCTCCATATCCGAGAACAGTAGTAGAACATCCTGATTTTTAGACAGAGTAGCAAAAAGGTGATTTTAGGGGGGTCTAACCCCTTGCTCATTTTTGACCAAAAAAATCGAGATTTTCGAAATCGAGTTTTTGTGCTAGGGTGGAAGCCTAGGCAACGCTGATTTTATAACCGGAAATCCCAATTGTATCAGACGAATATATTAGGAGATATCGCAGATTGAAAAATTGCAATTTTTGAAAAATGCCATTTTCAAGATGAAAATCTAAACGAAGGGAGATAGGCTTTCGAAATTGCTCGCAATGGATTCAGCGTGTTCGAAAACCTATATTTCCATACCAAAATTTCAAATATCTGGCACTGTTTCGGAGAAAATAATTTTTTTTGTTTTTCCACTTTTCATTTTCGAGTTGACTTCGAACAGCTCTCTAGAGTGCAATTCTCTATTGAATCATCAACTGTTTGGTTTTCTAGAATCTTCAAAACAAATATTATGCGCTCCATATCCGAGAACAGTAGTAGAACATCCTGATTTTTATACAGAGTAGCAAAAAGGTGATTTTAGGGGGGTCTAACCCCTTGCTCATTTTTGACCAAAAAAATTGAGATTTTCGAAATCGAGTTTTTGTGCTAGGGTGGAAGCCTAGGCAACGCTGATTATATAACCGGAAATCCCAATTTTATCAGACGAATATAACAGGAGATATCGCAGATTGAAAAATTGCAATTTTTGAAAAATGCCATTTTCAAGATGAAAATCTAAACGAAGGGAGATAGGCTTTCGAAAATGCTCGCAATGGATTCAGCGTGTTCGAAAACCTATATTTCCATACCAAAATTTCAAATATCTGGCACTGTTTCGGAGAAAATAATTTTTTTTGTTTTTCCACTTTTCATTTTCGAGTTGACTTCGAACAGCTCTCTAGAGTGCAATTCTCTATTGAATCATCAACTGTTTGGTTTTCTAGAATCTTCATAACAAATATTATGCGCTCCATATCCGAGAACAGTAGTAGAACATCCTGATTTTTAGACAGAGTAGCAAAAAGGTGATTTTAGGGGGGTCTAACCCCTTGCTCATTTTTGACCAAAAAAATCGAGATTTTCGAAATCGAGTTTTTGTGCTAGGGTGGAAGCCTAGGCAACGCTGATTTTATAACCGGAAATCCCAATTGTATCAGACGAATATATTAGGAGATATCGCAGATTGAAAAATTGCAATTTTTGAAAAATGCCATTTTCAAGATGAAAATCTAAACGAAGGGAGATAGGCTTTCGAAATTGCTCGCAATGGATTCAGCGTGTTCGAAAACCTATATTTCCATACCAAAATTTCAAATATCTGGCACTGTTTCGGAGAAAATAATTTTTTTTGTTTTTCCACTTTTCATTTTCGAGTTGACTTCGAACAGCTCTCTAGAGTGCAATTCTCTATTGAATCATCAACTGTTTGGTTTTCTAGAATCTTCAAAACAAGTTTCATGCGCTCCATATCCTAGAACAGTAGTAGAACATCCTGATTTTTATACAGAGTAGCAAAAAGGTGATTTTAGGGGGGTCTAACCCCTTGCTCATTTTTGACCAAAAAAATCGAGATTTTCGAAATCGAGTTTTTGTGCTAGGGTGGAAGCCTAGGCAACGCTGATTATATAACCGGAAATCCCAATTGTATCAGACGAATATAACAGGAGATATCGCAGATAAAAAAATTGCAATTTTTGAAAAATGTCATTTTCAAGATGAAAATCTAAACGAAGGGAGATAGGCTTTCGAAGTTGCTCGCAATGGATTCAGCGTGTTCGAAAACCTATATTTTCATACCAAACTTTCCAATATCTGACACTGTTTAGGAGAAAATAATTTTTTTTTGTTTTTCCACTTTTCATTTTCGAGTTGACTTCGAAGAGCTCTCTAGAGTGCAATTCTCAATTGGATCATCAACTGTTTTGTTTTCTGGAATCTACAAAACAACTTCTATGCACTCAATATCTTCGGACAGTAATAGAGCATCCTGATTTTCAGATAGAGAAGCAGAAGAACAGAAATTCTCATTCAGAATTTCAGAAGAGGCGAAATCCTTCAAGTTAGAACTGACCGAGATATCTCACATCCTCCATATATAGCTCGTACCTAATAGAGGTGAATCGAAAGGAACTTCAATCGCGAAGCAGAACAAAAATAAATTTGCAATTCTATTAGGCCGGTTGCGTGAACCGAATGTCGAGAGTGTTGAAAATGCACTGCTACAAACTTTGCGAGGGATTTGAGGGCAAGATAAACACCCCGAAATCTGGGACTTCAAAAGTTCCTTACATCGGTAAAATTCAAATTAGATGCGAGAGAATGTCTTTTTGAATCGGGAATTCTTTGAGAGGATTCGATCCCGGCTAACTTCAAGGAAAAATGAAGGCAGTCAATTCATTTCGTTGGCTCATTGTGTTCGCATAAAATTCATCGGGATTTACTTCGATCTTTTGTGATATTCACGGGTTATGTTTTGAGAAATGTATAGTCGAAAAGACCTCAATAAAATACATTCAATTTAACATGAAAAAAATGTAACAATGATCAAAAATCATGGAAATAATTCAACAAAATGGTGATATAAATTAGGTTTTTTTTCTTTTCTTGCACCCCCTTTAACGCATGGTCCAAGGTTCCTCATACCAAGAAGAAATGTTATACTTTCAGTTTATAATTTGGAAATCTGGGAATGGTAATCTAACCTTATTATATGCAATCACTGCCTTCTCCAGATTTCCGGCTTTAACATGACTGTTTGCCTCTTCGTACCACAGTTTAGACTCTTTCTTCTGGTTGATCGCCTTGCTCATCGATTCAGTTCTTTGACGTTTACGCTGCTCATCCATTCTCGAAGTTTGTGCTGGAAAAAATACCCATATTATTTTACAACGAATTACTCTTGTGTCTGCATAAGATCATCATACATCATGATACACCCACATAAAATGATCAGATTTCAAATTATGGAATGAAAATTTCAGCACATTCCAAAAACCAACCGCCAAAAATTGCTTTGTATCGGAAATAATCACATAAGATCATATTATAAGAAGTTTGCTATCAGTATGCCTTCGATATGAAGTGAAAGTAGGGGAGATATCATTCAGTGTTTTTGACCTGCTTAACAGTTCTTTTGTCGACGTCACTCTTTACAATCAACAACCTTCGATAGCTCAGTTGGTAGAGCGGTGGACTGTAGAGGATTGATTTTAACGTAGGTATCCATAGGTCGCTGGTTCAAATCCGGCTCGAAGGATTAACTTCTTTTGATTTTTGCATTCAATTTCTCAACGCTTCATATGGCAAGGTAATTGTACATCTCATCAACCTTCGATAGCTCAGTTGGTAGAGCGGTGGACTGTAGAGGATTCAGAGCAACATAGTTATCCATAGGTCGCTGGTTCAAATCCGGCTCGAAGGATCAATCTTTTGATTCTCGATTGAATATATCTAAGAATGAACCAGTCAATACTTTATATGGTAAGATAATAAGTTTAATCATCAACCTTCGATAGCTCAGTTGGTAGAGCGGTGGACTGTAGAGGATTGACTTTAACTTAGGTATCCATAGGTCGCTGGTTCAAATCCGGCTCGAAGGATCAATCTTTTGATTCTCGATTGAATATATCTAAGAATGAAGTACTCAATACTTTATATGTTAAGATAATAGGTCCAATCATCAACCTTCGATAGCTCAGTTGGTAGAGCGGTGGACTGTAGAGGAAACATAACTTGGGTATCCATAGGTCGCTGGTTCAAATCCGGCTCGAAGGAGAAATAACTTTTGATTCTTGGTACCATATTTGCTCAACTACTCAACAAATCTGTATGACATTATTGCAAGAGGATGTTTTCAACCATAAATACCTATTGATACCATAGAGACCAATCAGTCGATCAGAAAGATGAGGTTTGTTCGTAGAGTGGTTTGCAACGGTTTTGAACTCTGCTGAGCAAGCGCAATTCCATTTTAGGATAGCGAAAATCCATTTGCGCTCGCTCTGTACAGTTCACAACCGTTGTGAGCAACAAGCCTAATAATGAAAAGTATAATTAAAACAATAATGTGAAAAATGTGTTCAGAAAGCTACCTCTATCTCAAATGCGCGCTTGGATTTTATGGTATCTAACTACAGGAGGCTTTTTTTAAGAGAAGTTTAAAATGGTCAAAATATAGCGCTTCACCAAAAATCACCTATACAAAACTTTCAAAATCACAAAGTTGAAGAAAAAATTAAAACGATCACTGAAATATATCCCATAAGACCCCCTAGACCATTTCCACAGTCCCGTACTTGAGATTTAATGAAATTTTGCCGGAATTCTAGAGGTTGTAGATCAGCCATCTTTAATATTTTATATAGGCAGTTTTTGGTGAAATTACTTATTTTGATTAATTTTACCTTCCGTCAAAAAAGCCTCATCCGTGAAAGCACCCTGTATATAAGTTCGATAACGTGACAACTCAGATTATTTGAATTTTTTAATCCATTTAAGGGCGATTTCTTAGTTCATTTGCATGACTGATGGATCTGCCAAATGGCTATAAATCACGGAGTTGTTATCTGCAAATTTCATCAAAACTAACCACTCCTTCATATTTTTTAGAGAATGGAATGTCACCAGCAGGATAATTATCTATATTTTAGATGTTTTTTCTGTCGATTTGAAAAAATTTCACTCTTCCATCTCATGACACTGAGTTCTTGCATACCGGAAATTTTTATTCACTCAGTATTAAGTGGAAAATTTTAATCGTTGGCGATTGAACTAAAGTGGGTCGAATTGAACATGGAAAAATGTGGATCAGTATCATACACCCAGTAGATGGGTCACCATTTGTCTTTCATAAGTTGTTTATCTATCTCTATAAATTATTGATGATATCAATAATGCACTGAAAAGAAGTCTTTCAATGCGACTATATATTAATCATGTCTAACGTCTTTATAGGCCTTTTCGAGACAAATGGCTGAGTGAAGATTGATTACCTAGCTATCATCTGGTCTGATTCTGAATAAAAATGCGGAATTGATATAGAGAATGAAAGACTGCCGCAATTCATATTGAAATATTTTTATGGGTCTATGAATTTCCATGCACTACAGAATTTCTTGCGTGATTTCCACTCATTCAAAAAATTAATCAATACCTGAATGGTGGTATTCGTTTGTTTTCTGGGAAATATTAGTCTTTCTGACTTCATAACATTGGCCATAAGACTCGTACGAGTAATCGATGAAAATTTATAGTTTGATCTGTACTTTTTTCTTGATTGAACTGTTGGAATCAATTCGAAACGTTTTTCCTTGCTTGAGCACATGCAATTTACACCCAAGTGGCACAAAATGATGCGTTGGGGACATATTATATAACTCCATCGAAACTGAAAACGGTTTCAATGATCCTCTACCTTAACAACGATACATAATCTTCTGTTCACTTAAGGATTTTCACCCCAGACAGCAGATTTCAAGATTGGAAAGAAATCGACATCGGTTTCATCGAAATGGGAAAAATATCGCCTACGTGTCATTCTGAAGCCATGGCACTCTGGATTATCGTCCTCTTCTGCCCCTGTCATTTCGCGTATTCTTTTAACCATTCATGCATTATCGGTAATCTTCAGGTAGATGTGTCAAGAGAAAGGGGGTTTTTGAGTGACGAAATACGGAATATTTTCCATTCACTCGCATGAAAAAATCATTGATGCAGCGTTTTAAGGTTTGATGGAATGGGACAAATGGTCACATTTGGTTTTTTTAATAGAAGATCGCAATTGGTCAGAGCACATAGCATAAAAAATTTTATACTTCATTATTTTGAACAATTGGGAATATCATCATACAATTATAATCCTAATTTTTTATTTATAAAAATATGATCTCAAAAAAAAAAACGTTTGAAAATCATCATTATATATTTTCACTCTTAGGTATGCACAACACAATCCATGACAATTGAAAAATGTGTAATAAATCGATTTAGCGGTTTACAGAATTTTCGAATAAAAAAACTTCTTGTTATGTACATCAGAAACATGGAATGGAATATTTTCTCGATTATTCAAGGTGATGTTTCATTCCATGCGTCCAAAAAAAAACTTAATTTTTCAAATTAAATTGGTATGGAAACAATTTCTCGCCATTTTTTATTCATTTCAACGCAAACGGAAAAATTTTTCTTGCACAATATTTTCTGAATGCTCAATCAATTCTCAATTCGAATATATGAATGTAATGATGGTTTTATATTCATTTCAATGAATTCATTTCAGAATCTCTCAGATTGAATAAAATCAACATCCATAAAATCATGGATATTGTCTATAATATAATTCAATAAATGAGGGATGTGAAATTTAGTCACATCTGACGACAAGTCTTTATTGAACATTAGAAAACATTAATATATTTTCCGAATTAATTGAGCATTGGGAAAATATGAGAAAAATTGTCTCAAGTATACAGTGCAAAAAAATTGCCTTTTTCGGGAAAAGTTAAAATTTAAAAAAATGGTAATAAACTGCCTTGATACCATTTAAATTTGACAATCAATTAAATCGGCAATTTTGAGAACCAACTATAGATCATATTCATGAATTATAATTCAAGCATGACACATACATGTGTCCACCCTCAAAAAAACTTGGAGGGACCTCAAAAATTCTCTTCTATTCAGAAATCTCCACCGGAATTTTTTTTGATCTATTTCAGGTGTTTATTATCAGAAATAATTCATCAAGTGGAGTTGTTAAAATTCCAAAGTTGTAAACTTGGATGAAGAAAAACTCTTTCAAGTTTTTATTCTTTGTTTACTCAGAAAAAAAAGATAAATCAACTTATAAGGGTTATAAAGTTTGCTGTGCATAGGAATTAAATAAAATGCTGGTGCTTTTTTCTTCATTTTTTTTTCGAAGGTTTTTATGATGCGGACTTTTGTTTTATCATCGACTTCACCTAACAAGTGAACCATTATCATGAAATCAATAATAAAAATAATTTATATGAATATTAATAAATGTAATAAATAAATTTTACGTTTTGTGATCCCCAATAAAAGAGGGGCAGAAAAGAATAAACCACAACCATCCCCATTAAAAAGTTCGAGCTCCACAATAAAACGATTAGAACTCTCTAGAAAACAAGAACTTGTCGGATGGAAATTGAAAAAAAGACCAGAACCATCGAACGTGATCGGATATCGTCATGGAAGCGAAATAGGTCACTTTTTACGAGAACAAACTTTATTGTTTCCATTCGTGGCGCTGAAAAAATTCATTCATTTCGCACAACTCCGGTGAGGATGCTCAATGTGGGGTGCAGATTCGTGAAAACTCACCCTGAACAATTTAGGAATTGATAGGGAGTCTGGCGTGCAAATCTGAATCAGGCCAGACGTGATCCGGCTGGAGGCTGCCTAGGCGAGATACATCTCATTTCGGAATATCCGAAGAGACTTATTATAGGTGGTTATAAGCTTCTATTTCGCGGCAGGCGAACTGGGGGATTACCGAGGACTGATTATGAAAGTCGGTACGGGGTAGACCGCGCATCAGTTGGGGCTCGACAGGTGGTTTCTATTTTATGATAACCACGATTGGATGACGGAAATGTTTCGCAAGAGATGAGGGAGGTATTTTCGAATTCGAAAAACGCAGCCCCCGTCATGGTTGCAGAAGCAGATCGTTAATTCCTAGCGATTATAGCAGCAGATGGAGTGGGAAACCTAAAAAATTTACTATCTATAAGCTATAACTTTAAAATTCATTTGGTGATGCTGGATTTACACCCCGAGATTCGAAGAATTGTCCTTTCCTATGCTATTGATGCAAGATATTTTTTTGATTTATTCCTGTTATCATGTTACCTGCAGTTTTAGCAGAGGTTATATAGCATAACGGGGTACCATACAATTTTGCGTATAATACAAGAGCTTAGGGAAAAACCCCAGTAAAAACCCTTTCTCCCCGTGAGTGTAGTGGATTGTAAGAGATGGAATTGTTTTCAAAATAAGCTGAAATATTTCACATTGAAGGGCATCTCGCACTGCAAAAATTGATCCTTTCTTCGAAGACAAAGAAAATCCTTCTCCAAGTTAACAGAAAATTTTATCTGAAAAAAAAACAGAAACAGTAAAATGTGAGATAAGAAAATTGAGTTCTATATGTCAGGTAGACCTAAAATTCACAACCCTAATCAAAAATGTTTCGGAAACTGCGTCAACAGCCCTAAAACCATCCTGAAATTTATAAATGGGGCAATGATTAACCAGATGATTTATGGTTCCTTTTGGATCCCCGCACTCACAACTACGAGGATATATTGAAAAATTTTTACCCTACTATAGAACCAAATCAAATTTCAATGTCAAAATTTTTATTACTCAACACATTCTCCTCTTAATTGCATACATTTATTACAACGAATCTGCAACGTCTCTGGACCTTTCAAAAAAAATGTTTTTTCTTGCTCTGCAAACCAGACCTCCACAGCCTTTATTACATCCTCGTTGGAAGAAAATTTACGACATTTCAAGCCTCAACCTAACCTAACCTAACCTAACATAAATATTGAAAAAATTTAAAAAGTATATATACCCAGATAGATATTATGATGTTATCGTAAAACAGTGAGGATTTAAGTAGATACCACAGAAATAGCTTAAAAATCTTCAGCAACTCATTTCCACGTCGGAATGAATTGAAAATTTATCTCTTTATCTCTACAACCATTTATTAGCTTTATTAAAATTGCATTTCTGGTTTTAGAGGAGCTGAAAATAAATGAAATATTCCGCAATAACGGAAATGCAAGCTTTTCCAGCTAAATTCGAAGGTAAGATAAAGATCGATGAAGAAACGAAACATGTCAGTTGGCCATTAATCCTTCAAAAAGTTCAGTCGAAGTCAGTTGGCTTAATTAATGTTTGGTCCTTATCAATTTCGATAGAATTATAGCCTTTACGCACGTCATTCTTCTGGTGAAAAATTCATATGCGTCCCTATGTTTCATGCAATTTACCCAATGAATTGAATTCACAATTAACTCCTGCTCTTTCATCTAATTTTCGTATAATACCTACTTGTAGAAACATTTTCGTCTATCCTGGGTTATGTCATTCAGTCTTGACGCTCCAAGAAACATGATATCAATTGCCAATATGTTCCTACCCCAATCTCGTTTTCATCTGACTTATGAATATAAACCCTCTCGTAAGGGTTCAATCTATACATTTTCCTAAACGGGAGGAGTTTTACGAGATATTTTTAAAGGGGAGATTGAAATCAAAAAATATGTGCAGCTTTTTAGATAGTGACTGAATAAATAATGAGATTCCTCGAATTTATATAAAGAGAGTAGGGCTCAGGAGAGTGGAAAATTATAAAACAACATTACCCCCATTATCTAGAAAATAACCATCATAAAATTACTGCTAATGCTTTGAAGTTATGGGAGATGTCGAAATGATTCATGATGGTCATATTTTATTTCTGCCGTTCGTGAACAAGGGTTGTGGTTGGTAATGAGTAAAGTTTATAACGAGTGTATAATCCTTTCAATTTTTATTCGAAAACCAACTACCAATTACTGCTGTTCTTCGAAGGAAACAACCGAGTACGTCCTTTATTTTCTACATCCGAATCCTTTTTTCATTTCCCTTTTATCGAGTTGTCATAAATATGAACTGCAACAATAATTTTTGTCCTCATTCTCTGAGCTTATTTGAGCTGTTGTTAGTGTTGTTGATGACAATAAAAAAATTTTATTTTCCACAGCTGGATTGATTTGCTAGGAAAATAATTCATATTTACGAGAAACTAAAAAGGGGACAATTTTAGAAGAAGTAAGTATTCAAAATTGGCCCTGCTTTAGATATAGCAATTTGACCAAACATATCAAACACTCTTCTAGCTTGAAAAGAAAGGATAAATTCCTCTCTTGTCAGTCGATTTTCAGTGATGAATTAAAAAAGAAATCGATATCAATGAAATTTTAAATAATCATAAAAACGATGCAGGCTGAAAACTCTATTTCTAGTGTACACACCAGGAAATGAAGCGGCAATGTCCAATTTTACGAGTATGTACCAACTTCATCAGAATTTCCAGTGGATCTCTCTAAACTGGAGGCACGGAGTCAGGTTAGTGCATATATATTTTACGAACTCCTTCGTTATGGATTATCAAACGTCATCACGTTTGCATATAGAAAGGATATGCTCGGAGTTGCTGGTTAAACAATTTATAATGAGATTTGCCACTGCTGCAGATCAATTAATGTGATATAACAGCAAATTTCGTATATATATGTACAGGGTGATTCCTGACGAATGACCCATTGGTTATCTAATAGAGGGATTAGAAATGGACACCCAAACATATCTATGCCATTGATTTTTGATTCTTCTAAGTGCTTCAATAAGCTATCATCAAAATCCATTCAATAGTTTAGAACTTATAGTGATCGTTGGCCAGAAATCACCCTGTATAGTCATAGCAATGAATTTTTGTGGATGAATGTACAAGTTTGAAGAAAATTCCTGAATATTAGATTGCGATGGTATAATATACCTCTTTCTCAATACCTAGACGTCTAGACTGAAATCCTGGTAGAAAGTAGATGTATTGTAATCATTAGTTCCAAAAATATCCCCAGAATTCATTCTGCTTCTACTTCCCATTTCGCAATTAGAAAAGAACCCATACATTAACCCTACCCTTGAACCCTTTCATTTGGGTGATATATTTGACATTCATTCCTCGAACATGGCAATGTATAGGTTATTCGAACTGGTCTGGCCCATAAATTGCGGAAATAATGGAACTGCAACGGAAGTTAGCTTTTATCGATCAACGAAGTCTGTTTTATGACACAACTACGATTAATTGAATCGTCAAATTGGAATCGCAACTCACGATAAGGTACAGAAAACATTGAATCGGTGGTTATAATAGCAAAGTGCATACAGGGGGAAAACATGTATTCGAACAGATATTTTGTCCATATTCATGTACACGAAGGTACAAAACTTTTTTTTTTCCTCATCCAAAATGAGTATACAGGGTGTGGCGTAATGAATGGATAATATTGAGCCTGCGGGTAGAGGACTCTATGGCGGTTCAGAAAAATATATTTTACGTTTAGTAAAAGTGCCTTGGTTTTCGAGATATTGGAGATTTTCGAAAATTCAAGAGAATTACACTCTTCGCCACTCGTTTTGCAGGCAAGTCTCCAAATGAAGTAATTTTTTCAAACTGTTTTTTGGATAGTATTCCTGAATAGATGATCTATCGAATGTAATTCATTATTTTTGAGGCGCATGAATAGTTCTTCATGAAAAGAAGATCTAACTCAACTTTTCCGTTTTGCAATTTTTTTTTTCATAAATTCAAACTAGCGCGGTGTAAAAAATAATATGGTTACCTGAGAGCCAATGCAAGAAAAAACATGCCAGTTTCATTGAGATTCCGAAATGGTATAACTCTCTGTATTCTCACAATTTAATACAAAATAAATTCCTATTGCAATCAGTTGAGGCCTAGTTTAATGTAAACAGTGTTTTTTAAATTTTTATCAGCAAAAATGAGAAATGCAAGCAGAATGAAGCAATCGTCTATAAGAAGGTATAGAGCATTTACTGAAGCTCATGGTGGCCTCTTAGAAAATCTTTTGTGATATTCAATTCAATGAAAAGATACTCATTTTAAAATTGTTGATATCCATGCAATACAGCTATGAATTATTAGAAAGTGTAGACTATAGAGCATGTATCAGAACTCATGGTGAGCAAATTAAGCATCATTTGTGATTTGTGAAACTTTATTCAATGAAAAGATATTTTAAAATTGTTATTTTTTCTCGTTTTCTTTTATCATTGAACCCCAACGTTGTGAAATAAATATTTTCAAGTTAATTTCAAATTATGCATTAAATTTCAGCATTTTTGTAACAAGGGTCTTGACTCAATGTAATAAAAATTACCAAATTTTCAGCTTTTTTTCTTAATTACAAAATTGCTGGAATTCACTTCGTTACTTGAAATTCGCTTAACAACTATTACCTTTTTAACTATAGGGCTTAATAATGAAAGAATACGAGGGAAAAAAACCAATTTTAAAATATTGAATCGAGTTTTACAAAAAGTGTTCAAAGTGTGTATCAGGAGCTGTAATAGATGCTCTACAACTTCTTATGAATAATTGCATCATTCTGCTTGCAAGTCTCATTTCAGTTGCTAAAAATTAAAGAAAAAGGCTTACGTCAAACTCTGCCTTGACTCATTGTAATAGAAATTTATTTTGTATTCAGAATCTCAGTAAAACAGGCATGTTTTCCCTTGCTTTGGCACTCAGGTAACCATATTATTTTTCACACCACGCTGGGTTGAACTTAGGAAAAAAAATAAGCAAGACGGAAAATTTGAGTTGATTCCTTTATTTATGAAAAACTATTTATACGCCTCAAAAATAATAATTTACATTCGATAGCGCATCTATCCAGGAATACTATCCAAAAAACAGTTTGAAAAAATTCCTTCATTTGGAGTCTTGCCTGCAAAAATAGTGGCGAAGGGTGTGATTTTCTTGAATTTTCGAAAATCTCAAATATCTCGAAAACCAAGGCACTTTTACTGAACGTAAAATATATTTTTCTGAACCGCCATAGAGTCCTCTACCTGCAGGCTCCATATTATCCATTCATTACGCCACACCCTGTATATGTATTTCATGCTACGAGAGTTTTTTGAAGGCCTTCATTTTCATAAACCTTTTCGGAAAAATGTTATATGCAATTTCTCGAAAAAATCTTTTGGTTTTATGTATACAAGACGTGCCTAGGTTCAGAAGAATTCACAGAGATATTGCAGGGTATGGAATATGAAAAATCGAAACTCAAAAGCGGCTGGTTCATCATTTCAGTGGCTATTATAAGGAAAATTGGTTAAAATTGTCTGTTCGTGGTGACTTCTGTCAGAGAAACGCAAGATTGATGTGGTGGTTAATTACAAATTCAATAACGCGTGGGGAAGTTCACCAAACAAGTTTCCATTCGTACTGGAAACAGAGGATGACATGTCTGCAAATTGAAAATGATGGAAACGTGAAATTTCCCGTAATATGTGGAGGAATTTCAGACACGCAACGTATCGCGCGCGAAGAACCAATTTTATCTTGTCCTGATACTTGTTATTAAAATATAGTGTTTTTTTTGTACGCACTGAAATCTGAACGAATAAGAAACATATTTTGGTAGAAAATTTTTGGTATATTATTTCCAATGCTCCTGTAATTCTGCACGAAACTGTGGAGGTTTTTTGTGTTTTTTCCATTCTGGATTGAGAAAGTTGATATTCAATTGAGTTAAATTCGTCTGTCTGTCTCCTATGATTACTCAGCAACATACTGAGTAAACTTCGTGGATATTTACCTACAAATCTGTTGAAATATTGAACGTAATGTGAGAACTGATTTCGATTGACATCTCTGATTTCTGACTTCTTTGAACGAAAGAAAAAATTCTCCTCAAACTCGTGGGAAATTAACATTACGTTCGAGTTGAACAATAAACTTTTGCGGATGGTTTTTTTTTTATATAAAATAGAGATATACTTCATTTTTACTGTTAGTTTAACGAGAAGGAATGATAATTTGATATTTTTTTACATATGTGTAACTTGATATGAATACCTTTCAAAAAAAGTGATAAGAAAGTCAGGATTGACAAGCTCTTTAACATATTAACAACAAAAAAACTCTCTTCGATATATTGCATTTATTATAAGTGAGAGACTGCCGTGTATGTATCAAACAATAATATCCTATTTTGTCCGTTACGTCATTTCTCTCTGAATATCATTCCAAAACGAAATGACTAAGAAACCTGCCTGTATAACTTCAATTTCAGACTAATAAAACTACAATCTACCTTCCTGAGATCTTATTGCGTGTCTGGAGTATTCAAAAGACACGCGATTCCTCATAATATCATGTCTTAAACTCCGCCGTCTTTTATATGTAATTCGTATTTTTATTCGGGAAAAGCTATTAAGACCAAATGCATCGAAGTCATGAGCGCTGAACCAAAATCGATGTTCTGATGAGACTAGATATTGAAGGAACACGTTATTGATAAAATTTGAGCCATTTATAACATGCCTCAGGAACTATAGAGTACTGAAAGGGAACTTCTAGGTGACCTATGTTGGAGAGCTTGCTTTGGTATCGAACATAAAACAGTTCTGGCCTGATTTGATCCCTAAAAACAAAAAACTGATGTCCCTGTTCCTGTTAAGCGGACTTGCCATTGTTGTTCAGAATTTTCGATCTGTTCACAGATAAAACCCGTTAGATCCATCTCAAACATGTCACTGCTGAGTTACCTAACTCTATATTCTTTGGATATATCCATCTCAAATTTTCCCTATTCTTCATAGAACCCGATAGTGTAACCTCAAACGAGAATGTGATAAGTTAGATTAGATATTCAAGTCATTTCGTTAATTTCAACGAATTGAAAGGTGCTTTAGACAAGAGACTTGTAATTTGAAGCCACCCCTTCAGATACTCTGATGGCGCCACAATAGAAAAATCTACAATATACATCTTGTGAAAGGAATTTCCATATTTGTTTTAACGATACACAATGAAAACCCATGTATGTTGTTTGAATTAGTTCTATTATTTCATATAGTAGACATTCATTATAGTAATACTGAAAAATTTACGACATACATATTAGGATTCGTCAATATTAATACTGATAAAAAGTAGTAATTTACAAATAATGCCAGTCTCTTAAAAATCGTCAAAAAATACAATTTTTTCTTTCTCATCATCACTCCATTTCCACATTTGGTCCAATCAACAAGCAAAATAACTCTTGAATATCATATATTCAACACACTCTAGAGATGCCTGCATCAACAAGGTGATTTTTCGTTAAATCATTTTCTTATCGTTCTTGGGGTTCATCATCTCGTAGATGATATCAATGTATCTTCCTCAGCTCAGTGTCCTGTGAACAGTCACCTTAGTTTCTACGTTTTTATCCAAATCGCCCAGATTCGCCAGACTATCGATGTGAGGCAAGCTATTTCTACATTTAAACCTAGCATTCTCGGGCTTTGACCTCGAGTACGCTTTGCTGCCAAACCTGAGCAACCTATTGGTATTTGAATCGGGTGGCAAGACCTGCAATACAGTGTCAACCAGCTTGGCACGTTTCGAAGGTGGTACTGGATTGTCTATAACTATCATCGCGTTTTGTTTCCTCTCCAACGCAGCGTTTTTCTTCATCAAAAGCTTGGCCTTCTTGTTCAGGAGTTCCTGAGCTTCAGGGTACTGAGCCAAGGCTGCATTCAGGTCCGCTTTGCTCAAGACGAAGAGGTTAGAGTGGCCCTGAGATCTGAAAAAAAACAGTTAAAATATTATCGATATCTCATCTAGTCTGAATTGAATTTTTATTCCTTTAAAGACTTGGCCTGTTCCAAAGATTTTCAATAGGTTGATAAATGTTTTCATTGAACGAGATGAAGATATCAGGGACCTTCATACCTGACATCTGCAGTTCTTCTATTCTTTCCAGGAATCCCCAGAAGACTGATTTCCCCAAAAACCGACCCTTCGGAAAGGGTAGCCAACACTTCGTTGTTCGTTCCAATCACTTGAACTTTTCCAGATTGAATTATATACATTTCTTTCCCCACGTCACCTTTCCTGCAAATTATATCTCCAGGTAAATATATCACGCTTTTGAGCTGAAGCACCAATTCCCTTAAAAGTGCTTCGTCGCAGTCAGCAAACAGTTTCACCTTACTCAGTGTTTGAATATGTACGTTAATGGCAATATCAGTCTTCATTTTGTGAGGTAGACAATCCATTATTCTGCATTCATCTGCGAAAGAGTTTTAGCTATTTGAGTATTTATAGAAATGCTATCCCTAGTTATAAAAAGAAGACACAATAATAACTGCAACCTGAAAATTGTTTGAAATTTTTTTATGTACTTATACCATTCGGAATTCTATGACAAATTGGAAGTACACGAAAACTTCATCTTCATTTTCTCCCCAACTCTTAAATTAAAAATTTAATTTTGACTAATAATTAGGTATGATGGAAAAACAACTACCTATATCTACTACAGCTACAGAGTAGAATCTGTAAAAAGGCAATATGCCTCATTCTTTTAAATCTTTCAGAATAGTGAATCATACAACAGCATTGAAAATATATCCAACCAAAACCTTTTTTCAGCTAATAATATAGGTAACTGTTTCAATGGGATATTCCTCAGTACAAAATACTTCAAATATGAAATTGAAAAATAACAGTTTTCCGATGTAGTTGCTGCCAAGGCAAATAAGACGATGATATTGGATTTTAAAATTAATGTTTGACCAACTTTCGTCTTAATAAAACGCACCTAGAGTCCTTTGCGTTTTCCAGGTATATGTGAACCATTGTTGAGCTCTTCTCTGCATTTCTATCGGCAAGTTCAGTCTTCGCATATATTCCAAGGTTTCATTCACCAACTTTTTATATTCGGTTCTATTTCTGTTAGCTGTCGAAATGATATCTCTTATTTGACCTATTAACACCGCGAATACAAATACCCCCATCAACCAGGACACGGTCATAAACATATACTCAATCTGCAATAAAATTAAATTATCCGATGACCAGTTTAATTGTATTCCAAATTTATTCCCAAGCATCATTTTTTTTATTCACCTCGTGTGTGGGCTTTGGATTCTTCCCGATGGAGGTGGCCGTTTTTGTGGCAAAGTAAAAACATTTTATGTAAGCGTTTCCTTTTCCGTTGAAAACGAAGCTGTTGCTGCCGATGCCTTCCCAGGCTGAAAAAGCGTAATACGCGCAGGCATTCAGGTGTATCAGGTACATCATGTACATAAGTGTCTTAGATATTCGGACAACGTAGGGATTTTTCACCAGTTTGTCGATAAAACTGACCAATTTCCAGAAAGAATGGACTTTCAGTAAACGGGGCAAGCGGAGTGCGACAAAGTCCGGTCCTGTTACGACATAAAGGACGTCGAGAGGCAGGAGTGCGAATAAATCTAGCTGAAAACAATAAATAATAATAATTTCATTAAAATAATTTGATTTGAATATGATATGAGACCGGATTTTATGCAATTGCTTATTGAAATTTCAAAAAGTATCTATGTTATCATATAGTATAGGGATTCGATGTATACCGAATATTTCAGTGTTGGACATCGGTGCATTATTCTCACCTTGAACTGTTTCCTCCTCAAATAATGATTCCTGAGCAAAGTGACATCAGTAACCCAAAATCCGTCTTCTAAATACTTCACCTTAGGCTGAATCACCAACATATCTACCAGGTATACGAAATCAGTCATATAGTCGAAAAACATCCATACTATTCTATTTTTTGGGGTTTGGTAAGGAAATGTGCTTCTCAGAGGTATCACCCATGCGTTGTACAAGAAGGTTACAGTGACAAAAAACATCCATCCTAGAAAAAAGTGAGTATTGGTATAGGTACCTATTACAATATTTCTGTTAGTTGATGCGTTTAAATTTTTATTTTGAAACACTCAATTTTTCATGTATTATTGAGCATTGAGCACCCTCCTAGAGGGTGCATCAACTCCTCTATGAAAAAAAATATTAAAAACCCATCGTAGATCTAAGATACATATTCCAAAAGAACAGTTCTTCTAGTAACAAACCTCGAAATTTCATCGAACTTTTTAAAACCGTTCGGTCTTTTTCAATTAAATGAATTTTTTACTGAACTCATATATTTTTCGGTATTTTTTGAAAGAAAACTTTCGACACGAGTATCTCCCAGAAAAAACATCGTAGATCTAAATGTGAATAGTTCAAAACGAAAGACCAGTTTCAAATCTTACCCAGATAAAACTTCCCATTAGGATCGAGGGTGCAAGTGACGAAATGATCTTTTAAAGTATTACGTAGCCGTTTTTTACTACTGATCTTCGTCTCAGTTACATCAGTGCCGTTTATAAACTTTTTTTGTGGAGTCTGTGCATTCGAAGAAGGTCTCGTACTGAAGGAAGTTTCATTTGAAGTTTCTCTGCTACATATAGAAGACGGAGTACCAGGGGACTCTATTCTTGCTTTAACTGCTCTAGTTCTACTAGAGAAGGCTTCGACAAGATGCCTTATCCTATCTTGAATGAACTGACGATTGGGATAACTGCAACAAACAGCGTAATAAAAGCCTCGCTTTGGCCATTTCATCAGAGAAAAATCTAGTTACTGCGTTGTAAGTAGAAGTCAGCATATCCGATCATAGAATACATACTCGTTTTGTAAGCTAACTTCCATTGTTCCATCCCCGCTAATACGATTTCCATTGAATTTGTTCTCATAACATGTTATATTTATATTATTGCTATAATCCTCCAATGGTTCGCTACACCATGACGAGGATGAGCACACCGTATTTTTCTTAACTTGGTTGAATGCATTCTTTTCCGGGTATACCATATTGCTCTGAAAAAAAAAACAATTTTGTAATTCATCTAACAAAACAAATTTCAGCTAGATTCGGAATTGAATATCGATGTTGAGATGGAAAAAGCGCAAATACACAAAATTGTCATTGGAGACTTATGAGAAGGAAAATTTTGGAATGTAAAATTTGCTTCAATTGTTTTATGAACTGATAAAAAACTTGTTTCACATGAGAGATGTAAGTGAAAGTGTATTACATTGGCATTAAATCAATTTTTAATTCCAAAATGAAATGGTATCATTCAATTTCGATATAACGTTCACAATTGACTATAAAAATTCGGCGCATTATCATTTCTTCGGGAAAAACTAAATAACCTTACTTTTCCCGCTTTCGCTCATTCAAAAAATATACTATCTAACATACCAGTCTCACAAGCTGATGTCTGTTTGAAATTACTAACTCATCCCATAAAGTATGAATAAAAAGCCAATTGTAAAGCCACTTCTCAACTGTCGCATCATGTTTATATTCGCAAACCTAGAATTCGCACTTAACCAAACTGCGGCGCGTCGAAAATCAAAAGAACAATACAAGAACAACAGCCGGGGACGTTCTGAATTGAAATATCGTGGAGAAGCCGATCTAGCTCAGCTTGGAATGGGTTCGAGTTAATTGCGCCTATACATTAAACATTCAGAGAAGGTGGAGGCAATTACTTTAAGTAGGTTTACCTTTTTGAAGCGATAAATGGTTTCCATTTCTATATGAGCTGATCACTTAGTTGCATGTTATGGAAGGACGAACAGCTATTGCGCCGTAGATTTTCAGGATATCCAGGATATGTGTGCGCACCCCCCAAGGATATCCAGTTTGGAATCGATATAGTGACGTTGGAAGGAAACTCGAAGCACTTTCTGGAGGCAGATTCGTTACTTGGTCAACTCATTAAAGTTATTGGCATCTGCTCTTGTTTGATTTGATATTGAGAGGTTGGCATGTTTCCATAATGTAGTAAATGAGTAAACAACCGAAGTAAGTGAATGCTCTCGAAGATATTGGATATTGGCGTTTAAATTTACCACTTAGTATCAGAGATCTTCGAATTCTATCACAAACTAACATTTGGCGACAAACATTGGTTCAATATACCCAATTTAATCAAAGATATTACATCATTGTCTAATATCTTTGAATATAATACTTTAGTACAACCTGGCGGGAAAATGATAAGTGGGAATTTGCTTCGAAATTCGAAAAGTCGAGAACGATTCAAACTTGATGTATATTTGCTGTTAAAAAAGTGAAAAACCTGTCTCCAAATCTCTCTTGAAACTTGATTAGAGATCATTTAAATCCCAGGTTAATTACTTCTAAATGAAAAAAGCTCCCAAAAATTATGATTTTCGAATATGGGTAACTATCACAGATTTCTGCAACACGTAATACACATTCTTTATTTCTCCTGTCTAGAACCAAAGAGGAATCTTTGCTTGAAACAAGGAGTAATTTCGTCTTTCGTCTTTTGAATGAAGAGTAAAGGCAAAGAGGAATTATTTAATTATTAATTAATTAATCAGATCATCTTTGGTAGAGAGTACTTTTCCTTTTATAGCCTATTCTATGTCCTACTTAACCTAAAAATCGGTCAAAGTTTGAATCGTATCAGTTTTTTTGAAATGATTTTGGAGATGATTTCCAAGTATTAAATTGAAGGTATTAAAACTTCTCAAATTTGCTACATACTTTGGAATTCACACAGAATTCTCCAAGATCGTTACGTTTATATTGCAAATTTTATGTTTCAGCCTGAATTACTGGAGTTTCTAGTGTTGATAACTATTTTTTAAACAATAAACATTATGTCGTTTTGTATAACTAAGGATAAAACTTTGCAAAAAAGCACTCTACAATTCTTATATGACGAAAATACTACTGAAGAAACCATAAGTAAGCCTACAAGTAATGGTCCTTTCAGGTGATTCTATGAATTTCCATGTTTTAGGAATACAAGAGACCTTTGGTGGCATTCTATCCAATTTAAATTATGCGTGGCTTGTGAGAAAATCAAAGTTTTTGGTGGTTAATTGTAAAAATGGCTTAAGAGTTGGCTCGTGGGATTTTGGTAATTCGCTTCAAGACGATACAGCAAAGATCATTGCAGTCGAAGAAATTCAGAGACCTAATGGAAAAGAACCCCATCTAATAATATCTGTAAATTGTGAAACTAGAGGCGGTTTAATATGTATATTTGATTTTGTGGGGTCTAAAATAATAAGAGCAATTCAAGTTGTAGAACATGTGAGTTATAGACTGTTCAAATTCATATATTTTACTAATTATACACTTCTTTTTAAGATTACCACTATACATGTTATAGACAGAGGACAAGATCTTTTCAGTTTGTCCGGACCTTTAAGAAATTTTGATGGAGTACTTGCTGTTGGTACAGTGGGAGGAAATGTTTTCATCTTGGATATTTGTAGGCAATTATGCTATGAAGGTACGATTATTTTTATTTTGAAATTGCTGATTGAATTATAATAATTTCTGTAGGTTTCAATTCAATTGAAACTCGTGATGAATTGAATCCATGTCCTATGCAAGTAATTACATCTAGAAACCTTAAAGATTTGGAAAATTATAAAACGATTGCTTTATGTAATGTTTCACATTTAGCGATCTTTCTCAATGGTGAGTTATTCATTTATTCATATTTTTATTGAAGATGATTGAAGACTAGCTGTGATGATTTGTAATTTTTTTCAGTGGTGCATAATAGGAAAACTGAACACTTCGTTCTCAAAAATCCAGATGGATTGGATAGTGTGCATGTTAATAGGGAAGAAGTTTTAGTCAGTGCGCTCCATTATTGCCCACAATTAGGTTCAATATTAGTTGGTTATAATTTTGGTGCTTTTCAACTGTGGAACCTTATGAGTATGGAATTGATTTATACTTCACAGATATGTGATGATCACATACCTATCATAAAATTTGCCATTCAGGTGAGACTTCACATTGTATAAGTGGTTTTTACTATATTGGTACTATTTCAAGGAACCTGCTGATGATCCCCGAGCATTTTGTTATATATGGGCCGTTTACAGCACTGATGATCTAGAATCTAAAATTTTACCTTGCTTAGTAATGTTTGCTTTGTGTTATGAGACTAAAGAATTTCATGAGAACTATGGTGTTTTGTATGAGGTAACAAACACTCCGTTGGTTATTTTTTCTCGATTATTATTCTTGATGTTTTTCAGAAATTTCAAGGTTGTACTGTACGTTTTCAAAGAGAACTTGGTTACGGCAATAATATATCAAATATGAAGCCACCAATAGGTGGTAAATGTTTGAGACTCGATTCATTGGTCTTGAAAAACTTGAACACCAATAATGATATATTTGGCAACGATGGGGCAGAAGATGCACTGTCTTTATGTGTCACAGCTTGGAAAGTGGTGTGTGAAGATGGGCAGCAATTGACATTCATGTCTGTGTTTGATCTGAATCAATGGTATAAAGCTCAAATGCCTAGTAAGTATGCTCTTTCATGTTTTGGAAATGATTTTAATTACAGGAGTTGATAATTATATTATTTTCAAACCTCTAATAGGCCATCCACACTTTATACAATGTAAAAATTTTGTTATAGATTCCTCAAACTTCGACGAGTGTGCAAGTTATATGATGACACTGTGCATTTCTGATTTGACTCTAACTGAGAGCGAGAATGAAGTCGAAGTACTTGATGTAAACTTGCACAAAAAAACAATTCAACAATTCGTAGGCACGCAGAGACTGGAAGAACACTACTATCCGTCTTCTTTGTCATTTGGTATGTAACAAAATTTCAAATCCAACCAAATGTAAAATTTCTGTTGTTTTTTTTAGAAACTTCTTGTTTATTAGAGCACAAAATAGTGAATATTCAATACCAAGGTGTTCAAAAGGCCTTATTATGTCAACTGCAAACATCTGGACCATTGTGTTTAATCAGACCATCAGATACTTATCAAGAAATTATAGCTTTAGGGCTTACTCCATTATTTGTTGACTTGAACACGACTTCCGCTATTACCAGTCTGGTAAGCACATTTGCAATGAAAAATTTATAGCTCGCTCTACTCCCTATGATGCTATTGATCTGCATATTTTTATTATCAATGAATTTTTGTAGAATAATCAAAGAGAAGTTATCCTAAATGTTGCGTTAGAACAACAGTTAACAAGCTGGCTCTGTAAATGCGCATCTGAATGGGCAAACGGTAGTTTCTCTTCTGCCGGCTGTTCCTTAGATTTACTCACTTCTTGGGCTTTTCGAAGAGCCATAGCCTTGAAACGGCAATGTGATTATTTGAGTAAGAATTTCCAATTACTTTAGAAACATTTTATTGTTGGTTTGATTTGTAGGCGTACCCTTATTTGATTATTCAGATGATAAATTAGATGCGAATACTGTCAACATACTCAGTAATTGCATCAGGCAGATTAAAATTATTTCTTTTGTTTTTTCATTTATACTGAGTAAACTTTCATCCTACTTGACTAACAAAGGTGAGTTTTCTGTTTGTTTAATTGCTTTTCCTGATAACAAAAACTTGTTAATTTTTGTTCAAGATGTAATATCTGAACAGTACAAAAATCTCCAAATGATTGAGATGTATTTCGATGTTTTACAATGGTTCTTCAACGTTGGCCTTTTACCTGAATATCCCCCATTCAGTACCAACCCAGTAGCGCAAGAAAGTAAAGTTAGAGCCCCTTATCCAGTGAGGGAGTTGGAGGAATACTATAAGAAAAAACGTTCAGAACTTATGCTTGCGATGAACAGAAAATTTGCATCAAAGACGAGCATCCTTTTCATAGATAGTCTGATAAATGTGGAATGTGGTGGCGACCGTCTGGGGAAAGACTGGGAGAAAGATGGTGGTGACGGTTTCTACCCTCCAAGGTCACTTCAGGCACTCTTACGAACCTACTTACTTGATGGAATCGAAGTTTGCAATAAGCATTCCGTGATCATTTATCTCCTGGTGGATTTAGCGGTGATACTGGACTTACAGTGAGTTTAGAAAGTTCGCTTTGAATCGCTTCCCTGTATCGAAAATATCTGCTGCAATTGTATGATTTTGAATGGTTTCCTTCAAAATCTTGTACCCAAAGCACTGTACTTTTTCTTATTCACTAATTAGCAGTTCAATATTAGTTTCTTTCTTTTAGGTATAAAAATGTTCTAACGAATCTAGTAAAATTCCCAGCTGTCTTCAAAGTTAGCCCTAGTTCCATCAAAATCACTCACGCCTTTTGGCAACTAGATCATGGCGAATTCAATGTGAGTAATTCAATTAAAAATCCCTGAATGTTTTATTTTTATCCTTTCTCTTTAAGTCGGCTATAGAACATCTTCTGGATCCAATGGTCAATCAAAATGATTTGAAGAACTGGCACCACAAAGTGGCCCTCAAGTCTTTACTTGTCCAAGAACAACATAATCTTGCTCTACTTTATATGAATGTTAGGAAGCCACCCATTATAGATGATGAGGACGTTTTATGCGCTCTTAGTCTTTTTATTTCAAATAATATGCTGGATGAAGCATTTTATCTTGAAAAGAACTTTAAAGATTACACTAATTCCAGAAGGATTATTAAACATCTATTCAAAGGTAACTGCATTTCTAATATACGCTGGTTATACGCCCCATTAGGATGAAAAAAATTTTGAATAAAAACTCATGAAATGATTTCTAGAATGCTGCAATTATGGACGTTTGAGTAGTATCATATATAGAAACCTAACTGCCGAAGAAGAAGAACAATTTTTGAAATATTTGGATGAAGTCGACCATCCTGAAGCTGCTGACTTGAAGATAACGTATTTCATGCAGAGATCTCATTACATAGAAGCTTTCAAAACCTATCAGGCATGCGAAGATGATCCAATGAAAAAAGGATTGATCAGTAGATTGAACCTGAAGGCGCGTGATCAAATTGTTCACAGTTACAAAAAATTCCTACCCACAGTGAGTTATAAGTTCATCGAAAGTTGCACAACGGAGCTTAACCCTACGTTATGGAAAGAAGGTAATTTATTTTTTCCTAAAGCTAGCCATAACTGATTTTTGTGGGTGTATCATTTTTAGTATCCAGGCCAGATCCCATGTCAGTGTGTGTACAAAAAGGTGATGAAAAAACTGAATATAAGTCTTCACTCATTCTGGCTGCACTGGCAAAGGCTAAACTTACATTCAATGAAAGTGTACAAAATGTTTCATTAGCGAATGCCACCACTGAAGAAATACCATTCTTGAGAACTCCAACTTTAATGCCAACCAAGAAAAGGTATGGATGAAAATTAAAAGTAGCAACTTACTATTCTATTTAGATATAGATTTTAAAGGGGGTTGGGCAGTGGCGGCGCAAGACCTTAATTTGATGTGGGCAAGATACATTTTGCGAGGCCCTCTGGTGACGCCAGACGACGTTTTCATGAGAAAGCGACTGATAATAAAAAATGAAATTTAAGAAATATAGAATTTTCTACTTTCAGCCTAACTCACTTAACTGAACTAATTAATTATCAAGTCATGGCCCACCTGAGATGCTAGATCATGCTTAGTTGAAAAATTTCAAAATAACTACTGAGAAATAGTTCAAATGAACGCGCAACAACCTGTGATTGGATCCATACACAGTGCAAGATTGTGTTGAACTCGGTCAACATAGTCGCGCGTAATTAATTACGCGTAAACGGTTTCGGGAGTCGCGCGATCCTTTGAACTGGGCCTCAGTGTATTTAGTAGGCTTAGTTCAGATGATAGTTCGTAAACCCGCGATCCACAAACCGCGCGACTAAAGATTCAGAGGAGTCATATACAAATGTTCATATGGTCGCGCGACATCGCGCGTAGACTCCACTGTATCTTAAGGCTTAGTTCAGATGATTCGAACCAGAAACCGGACTACTAAAGATACAGAGGAGTCTACGCGCATATGAACATTTATATTTGACTCCTCTGTATCTTTAGTCGCGCGGTTTGTGGATCGCGCGTTTACGCGCTATCATATGAACTAAGCCTTATTCAGTTATGTGCATTCAGTATAGGTCCTTTCGTTTGCATAAAAAGTATAGCACTTTTCTACACTCGATTTTAGTATTCGTTTGCTGATTGGATTTACACCAGTGTAGAGTAGGTGTAGTTTATCTATACCTTCTTTTGACTAGGTGTAGATAAAATACACCCCCTCTTCACTGGTGTGAATCAACTCGAGTGTAGAAAAGTGCTACACTTTTTATGCAAACGAAAGTACCTAATATCATAGTCGTATAGAATTATGAACTAATATACGCCAATTTAGTGAGTCCCAATGGCTTTTTTTTTAACATCTCTATTTAAGCATGGAAAAATTTCATGGTTTCATGGATTCATTCTGAAAATTGAGTTAATGTCAAATTGTTGATAACCCAATTGAAGTCTTGTGAAACCCGCTGTTGGACGTCAAGCTCAAGCGGTGTAGTGGATCTTCAAGGTAAGCGTCCACAGTTAAGTCACTCGAGCGAAAATTATTCGCTTCGAGCGAAATTTCGCAGTACCTAAAACAAAGCGCAATTCATGCAGAGCGAAATTGTCGCGTGTAGAGACCTTTGATGCGCTGATAAAAACCAACAGACCACCGACTCGCAGTGAGGGCCCTAGCCCGGCAATTACTGGGTACCAATACTTATAATCTTTGCTCGTCACCTCTACACTAGGCGCTTTTTAAAAAGTCGGTCTATTTCATAGAGTTTCTTGAGTGAATCTGTCTATATGTTAATCGCTGTTTTCATGACAGAACATTCTTTTCCTTTTGGCTACTCCTTCCTTTCTGAAGTAATTTAGAAGATCAAAACGGTTCTCCTTAATCAACTCTTCGACCCTAATCAATATTTTTTGATACTGTTTGAAAATGTACGCAAATGTTGTAAAGTAAAGGAACTTTTAAATTAACTTGTTTAGATTGCTATAGGAATATGTCTCATACCAAACATGTTGGTGGACCTTGAAAATGGCAGAACAATTTTCTGGATATACCCACAACCCTCAGATCTAGACACGTTCACTGTTTTCATTGCATAAACCTGATGCGAGGGGCTCCTCGGCCCGTGTGGCCCCTCAAGCCGCGAGGCCGTAGGCCGTCGCCCACGTCGCCTACGCCTTCCGCCGCCACTGGGGTTGGGCTGCACTGCAATGTACCACCATCAGTGATGTGTCTTGATGAAAATATTGATTATGATTTCAGATCTTCGGTGCAAATAATCATTCCAAAAATTGTTCTGAATGATGGGTTCGAAGAAGAAGATGGTCCCACTCCTCCAAAGAGATCAAAATTATGTTTATCCTCTTTCTCTAAGTTGTCGGAAACTGGCGCTGATTTTAATTCATCAATACTCAGTACACCTATCATAGCAAGGAAGAATAGGGGTGGTATGTCTTCCGCTGACAGAAATGCCAAGGATGTGGCTTCAACACCTGCAAGTATCTTAAAGGTATGGAAATACTGACATTATTCATTGGTATAAGGATATGTGAAAATACGCAGAGGTCAAAAAAATGTATTGAATTCGCATAACAAAAACGTGAATCCTTCACTAATCTCTAATTTTCATTTATTCTATTCATTTAGGTGAGAAATTCGTACAAGAAAGATTTCCAGAATATTTCGTCACCAATTATGACCAGCGGATCGTCAAGTACGCCTTTGCGACCATCTGAGGTTGGTATCTATAATATTCACAAATTTATTATGCATAAATGTGACGCTGTTTCGATTTCTCAATCCATGCTATAATTTTCAGCATAAAACCATTGTATCGGGAAGGAAATCGACGCGTGTTTCTATGGTGAGATTCGATGTGCCCTCATCGTCATCTGAAGAACCTTCGTCTTCTCTGAAGTTGAACTCTAGTGAAAGGGACGCTCGAACTCCCGAAAAAAATGAGACAATTTCTTTCGAGAATTCTTCGAGGAGTGTCTCTCAATCCTTAACTCCTAAGAATGCATCTGATACGGACGATATCTATTATTCCCCCAATTCTTCACTGAATAACATAGAGGAACTTCCAAAAGACAAGAGCGACGATGAGAACGACGCAAAAAAGGATCAAGAATTCACTTTGAAACTTTCACCGGAAAAACCAGAGGTCATCAAAAAAGCCGAAAGAGTGAAACTTGTAGATTACGATGCTTCATCATCTTCTAAAGAGGGAACGGATCCTAGTTTGACTTCTTCGCCAAGGGGTAGAAGGAGTTATAGAAGTAAATGAAACAAATACGATGTGCCATTTGGATCTGACGAATTTCTTTTATATTTCAGAACTGTCATCTGATACAACTCACGTCAGATCGAGCCCTAGATTGAGTCGGACTTCAGCAGTCACTGAACGCGAGAGAGGAGGAAGTGATAAAACAATAGCAAATAATGCTCCTTCTCCATCTTTCTTGTCTCTCAACAAGGGGAGAAAATCATTGAATCGAAAAGTATTAGAAGCTAATACACTTGCGAGAGTATCTTCTGATGAGCATACTGTGGAAACGAGTAGAACCGAAATCTTTAGGGAAGAAAAGAAGACTTCAAGTGTGTTTAATGACAATGAAAAAACAGAAACTTCCCAGATTACCATTGAATGTACCACTAAGAGTTATTCTTGTACCACAGAAGCCAATATGGATTTAGACAGTGCTAAATTAGATGGGAATCAAGAGTCGGCTGATTCTTCTGTTGAAATTAGCAAAAATAAAACCATCGAGTCCACAGACGCTCAAAGTTCAGATTCTGGCAGTAAAAAAGGTAAGTGGTTACTTTCTTTTGGTAAATATTCGCTTCATCTGAAATACTTATGAATGTATGTTCATTGAATTCAACAAATATCACCATAAGATCGAACAATTTCCAAGTTATACTTAAACAAAAGTTTGAATAGAACAGTTTATTGAACTTTCAGGCCAAAATGAAAAAAATTTTACAAAAACTTTTTATATTCTGGTTAGTCGTTTGAAAACACAGCTTTTATAATGCCAATGTCATGATAAAAGTTTGTGAAGTCGGCTCTGCACTTTTCTATTTTTGAGAAAAAAATTTGATGCTGCTTTGTGCCACTTGTACGAAGCAAAACCTTCCTATGAAAAGAATGCTTTCCTTGGAAAAAACACATCGGCGGTATCGAAATTTATCGCTTATACATTGTATCTCTTTGAACAAGCTCGATACTTTCTGCTTCAGTAGATCTGGCTTGTTCTAGACCATCTTTTTTTTATTTTAGAGCCTTCATTTGATTTCACTCCGACAAGATCAAATTCAAGGTCGAGTAAGATTTTGCATAGAGCATTCGCTAAAAGTGAAAACACCGGTAGTAATGAACCAATGGTTGTTGAAGAGCGATCTCCATCTATATCTTCAATAAAATCTAGAAAATCGTTGAATCGTCGAGTTTTAGAAGCTAATACACTTGCTCGTTTCGCCTCAAGTGATGATAAAGTTTTGACCAAAAATGAGAATGAGAAAGCATCTAGTGCAGTTCTTGAGGATGGGAAAACTGATATATCTAGCACCAATATCGAATCTTCAGATAGCAGTTGTGCTCATTCTGCCCAAACAACTATTTATTCAGACAGTGGTGAAAATCTCAAAGGACTAGATGATAATATGGGGTCTCCCAGTAGTGGGATATCTGATTCTTTCATTGAAGTGCTCTATAATGATTTATGTAAACGTAAAACTTGGGAACTTAATCGTCCCAGTACAGAATCTGACAGTAAGCAAGGTGAGTTGTTCACTGTTACTTTAAAGATCTGTTGGAAAATAACTCTTTTTATATGTCATGAAATGGAAAACGGCTTCAAGATTAAGACAGGTGAATAATATACGAAATTAATTCGAATATATGGCTTCCATTGAAGTAAAAATGAACATTATGATTCCGATGTGGGAGTTACAACCATGAATTCGAACGTTTCCGTGCTCCCTCTCGACTGCTTGATGACAATATTTGGTTTCTGCAAATTAGTTGTGAGTTTGTATCAAATGGATACATGCTGTCATCTTCGCTCTGAAAGTAAGGACAGTAAGACAGTAGCGCTAGGATGTATTCCTACACCTTATAATAGAGGGGACATCGACTTGTTGGTCAAATGAGATTGAAACCATGGTCAGGGGGGAATGGTCGATGGAAATAGTCATTCTGTTAATACTCTGAGTGATTGTAGTTAGTTGGTTCGATTCAGATTGTAACATTTGTTGGATGGATGTCATTTATCTGAATTAATTTCGTACATATTTGCAAAAACTCCACCATATTTTATAATCTTCGAAAAATATTTCGTGTTTTTCTGTATTTTCACTTTTAATCTTTCCAAAAATTCAACTGCACATGAAATACACTGAAATCTATAAGGCAAAAAATGACTTATTCAGAGCAATTATAATATTCGTTAAGGATACTAATGTTTCGACTAATCTTTTTCAATATTGCATAATTTCTCTTATGCTTTTCAATTCACAATCTGCTTGTACTTCAGAGAGCTCTCTGGAAAAACCTGACGTCAGGGAAACTACGCCTTTAAGAATAACAAGGGGACTGTCCAGAAGATTATCAGAAGAAAGAACCTTAATTTCTGACAGTACCCCAATATCGCAGGATAAATCAAAGAGTAAAGTCCCATTTGTGAATATAAAAAGACAAACAAGAGCATCTTCAGTTGATAGACTTACCCCATCAACGCCAAATAAGCCTTCAACAAGCGCTGAAAGAAAATCAGAAGAAAAAATTTCAACTTCGGGTAATAGTTCACACTTATCTGAAAACGCAAATCCAAGTAAAGATGGTAAAACTCCTCTAATAAATCGTAAGAAGACTATTATTACAACACCTAACACTGGTAGCGTAGAGAAGATTTTGAAATTGAATCGCCAAGTAAAATCTACACCTCTGAGTAGAAGGGTGATAGAAAAAAATGCATTACTGAGAATTGCATCATCGTATGATACTTCAAGCAATGAGGAAACAGAAAATATGGATATTGAGATGATAGAAAGTGTAGAGCAAAACGAGGGTAACTTATCAATATCTGATTCGTTCCTTGAAGAAATTGCTTTTGGGAAACTACCCAAGGAAAAAGAACTGTTAGAGGAGTGCAGGAGATCTATCTTTACCGGAAACAAACAGAAAAATGTACCCTCCGACACTGGTAGTATTGAGGATAATGTCGAATTAACAACGGAAACGATTACCACAGCGGAAAATGATGAAGACAACATAAAACAGTGTGTAAATTTTGAAAATGAAAATAAACCGAATGATCCCGAACAAATTGTGGTTGAGATCTCAGATGATGTCAGAAATCAGACTATCCCCGAGTCTCCTGGGATAGAGAATGAAATAGTTTGCGAATTTAATCCACCGAGGCAAGATAATGTAACGCCTACAGGTAAGACTTCTTAATGAGAATTACACTGTTCAAAAATTGAAGTGGATAATTTGCGCACATATATAAAGGAAAATAAAAAAAACATTTTTTTTAAATCTTTCTTATATTTGCTGGTCATTAGTTTTAGCCCATTGATCGCGATCATTCTGTAAACTTATCTACCTCAATCGATAAAATCAGACGAACGTTTCTTCAACACAAGTTTTTCTGAAGAATACTGATAACCTGCGTACAGTTAAAACTTCATACTTCTTTCCAGTTTTTGAAAGAAATATATTCGGCAGCGATATGGAAAGTTCTAATGAGTCAATGTTCGACTCCAGTAAGAATTCAAAGCATGAAATGAAAATAATAGAAATTTCGAGCACAGATGAAATGGAAAGTAAATCATCGTCATCTTCTGAAAGTAAGAATTCGACATCAAATGATAATAATCAACGATGTGAGTATAGTTGAGAGGCAGACTGGTCTGGGTATAAAAAAGAAATATGTTTTCCAAAATCTAGAAGACACACTTGATATTTCCTCTCTTACAGTCTAGTCTTTTTGCATATCCCAAACCATTTCGAGATTGAATTGCAACTAGACGAAATGTTTTGATCAAAACGATAACAATCATGTAATCATATAAACATGGTGCTTAAAAATTTTTGATTTCATGTCGTTACTATATCAACACTTCCCAGGGAATCTTCTCAATTGGAAATTTTTTTAAATTGAACAAGCTTTACCCCTCTGATTCCTCCTTTTTAAGTTGAAAATTCAATAAGAACTGCATTCCCATAAATCATAAACTCATTAAAAACTTCTCAATTTTTGTTGTTGAAAATTCATGACAACTCTATTTTAGATGAAGAAAATATTTCTGATATGATCTACGGTGATCTTGATAGTGGAGATGGTCAAGACTCTGAAATGAACTGTGACTTGAACAAAGGTATGATAGAGGAATTCTTTTTGTTTCTACGTATTTTTCTGAAATGTAATTTTTTCTTGTTTCAGTCATCTCAATCCAGGAATCAAATATCGATAAGGAGGAAAATAATAAAATCGACTCTCAATCTGATGCTGACATAACTTCAAAAGGTGTAGAATCTGATAGCAAAACAGTTACTAAGAAGAATGTTGACAAAAATTGTACAGAAAAAGAAAAGTCTGATGACGACAAGAATAAACCTGTAAAAAGGATGACGAGGAGATTGAGTAAGCAATTAGAAGAACGAGAAAACGAATCGATTTGTAGTGAGCAGAATGAAGAGGTACAAATGCAGACAGAGAAGAGCAGTGGTGGACAAAGAGGTCAGAATCACTAAGTTTCTTCATGTGTGTCTATGAAGTTATGAAAAAATTTTCAACTTCATTTGTTATGATGTTACGTTGCATGTTATAGTCTCATACTGAATAAAGTATAAAAAATATTCACACAATTGAATGTTTTTAGCTTGGCATGTTCTCGATCATTAATGGGTATAGTAGTATAATTATACATAAATTGTTTTCATGGTTTTGAATCGTTTTGTATAAAATCATGCCAAAATGTTTTAGGATCTATTTCTAGACGATCCTCTCATAGCTCTAAGCCCAGTTTGGATCTGAATGCATCATCTTCAGTGAATCCAGATCCGGAACTACCGGAAGAAGCTCCAAGATCAATTAGTGCACGAAAGCGAACTAGAAGTGTTGATTTGTCATTAAATTCTCAGTTGCAAGAAGCAAGCGCAAGTACATCCAAAACATCAGGAGTTCTCAGAGCCAAACGGAAATTGAGGAGTGCCAGTGTTGACGTTCCCATTGCTATTGACGAGGAAATTAGTAAAGAATCTCCAAAAATCGATAAAACTAGAAAGAAACCATCTTCTTTGAGCGGAATAGAGGTCATAAAGGAAGAAAAGAAGGGCAAAAAAACACTTGAGCCTATTAAAGAGGTAGTAAGTTATAAGACAAGCAGAAGGTTGACTAGGAGGCAGTCAAATATCTTAGAACAATCGCTAGATAAGATTGATTTATCTGCAATTGAACCACAGGATCCTATTGAGTTATTGGACAAACCTGAATTCAAAGGTAACTTTTCAGGAAAATTTGAATTTTTTCACTTTATGAACTATCTACAAACTACGAAAGCGCTGAGCGTTCATGCGGGAAAAATATTAGATTGCCAGATCAAACTGGCAGTTATAAAATGCAATTATGTAAAATTGTCACTTCCTAACTGGCAATCAGGCATAAATTCCAGTTCAAAGTAGCAATCAAATTTTTTTTTGCATGTCCGTTTCCCGCTTTCGTAAAAAATTGAATTACAATCGAAAATGAAGTTTCTGGACATATTTAAACTAAAGTATCGCCCAGATAATAAAAATAGCCCAATATACTACAGGTTCTCCTGACCCCCAAGAGCAAAAGGTATATGAAACATCGCCTTCTTCTACATCAAGTGCAAAAACATCTAATACAGGACGGCCTGCCAGAAGATCGGGTAGAGCTAATTCAAATGCTTCAGATGATAGTTTGGCCTCGACCAAATCGACATCAAGCCGGCGTAAAGCGGTTACTACCCCACAATCTAACCCTGTAGCAGGTAGGCACCTTAATACGTGAATACTTGGTTTTAATTTTTTTTTTCAAGGAGGTAGAAGAAAGTTGAGGTCTGCATCAAGTGATGGAGAGCCAAAATCAACTAGACGAGTAAAGGTGAGTTTTGTAGATAATTTATGATTTGAACCAAAACTCTAACTCAAAAACGAGTTTTAAATGTTGAGTCAAATTAAGTAATAAAAATTTTCTTTCTAAAGTTGAAATTTTTGTTCTTAGGAAAAGACTCCTGATATGAGTGATGATAGTGGGGAATCTGACATTTCAGTATTGTCAACCAGGAGCAGAAAGTCGAATACTGAAGGTAAAAGCTAAAAGGCATTGATATCACTGTAGGGATTAAAATATTGTTTCCATCCACAGATTCAAGTACTCCAACAAAGAGGAAAAGAAAGGTTGCTTCCAAATCTGTATTGCCGGAAATCAAAGAAGAAAATTTGGAGGTAAATTTTTAGTGTAATTTATAAGAGTTATCTTAAAAGTTTGTCCAGCATCCCTGGGAGTTTGACAACTTCTCATAATTTTATAATTATCTCTGAAAGTTGGTTCTGATGCTGATGATCACTCCATAATTTTCACTGTAACTTATTTTTCTAGGGTGGATCTCCTGCGCAAAACACAAGGCGAGGAAGGAAGACTGCTAACAAATAGCCATATTTATTTTGGTTGTTATGAAAGAGTAAATAATGTGTATAAGGTGTAATTTCATTTTTTTTCACTGTAGTTTTTTATTACTAACACTAGGCTGGATAATAAAGAAAACCTCGAAATTAATTGTCCTACAATCAATTATCGACCTGGGCCAATATGTAAAAATGTAAAGTCGAATAAATGATGCCAAAAAATGGTTTATTCAATAATTTATTTAAAAGTTTTATAATTTAATCAATAAAAAATTCACAACTAAAATTAAACCAGCAGATGAACAAATAACAATCTTACCAGGGATGACAATTCACACATTGAGAATCCCAAATAAAAAAAAATATATATAATTTACAATCTCTGTTTTTAAGTGTAAGGAATCTGAAGCGTTGAAGAAAAACAGAAGGCTAGATCATGCTACAAATCAATAAAACATTCAACAGTAACAGTAGTTTTAGAAATATACAATATTAATATCAAACATGAAGTGCCATACAGCTTGGGTAAAGTTAGTGTAAATTCTCAATAATAATATTGACGTACTTCACTAAGAGTATGCTTAAAAGTGTTATAAACATCTTGACATGATTTAAGTTTCAAAGCAAAAGAAGCATTTGCTTAATAATTATCGACAATGCACTTCATTGTGAATTGAAATACAACATTGAGATGAGTATGAACAGTATCTCATAATTTTTAATAAATCGAAATTATGACACTTCAACCTTCAACAATATGGCCAATATATTTCTTTTCCACAAATTGAGGTAACAATAAGTTGCAATCTTAAGTAATGTGTGTGTTGAACTGGATTTACTTGTGTTTAATATCGAATATGAACATTTAGAAAAAGTACAAATGGAATGAGATAATAATATTGATATTTCTTTCCCTTATGACAGAACTTTTCAAGCCGAAATTTAGCACATTCTGCCACATTTCACTGGGTCTCTTTAAAATTTGTGATCAATTCAACTGGAAATGTTTCGATTTGAAAATTGATTCATTTGAACAAAATCTGAACTGCATGCTTGTATTGCTCAATCATACCCTGTAAACAGCTTCGCTCACAATCCCAACATTGTTCCAATACATCTGCTTGGAAGCAGATTTAGTTCCCTTTGTACTTTATTTTACAAAATTAAATATCTATAATACAAAATAAAGGGATTGTCCGATTGGATAAAACTTAAAAAGTAATGAAGAATTTCATTAAAATCTGTACATAAGTCTACATTATTAAAATATGATTCGATCAATTTCTAATCATAGGTAGAAAACAACCATTTGGTTTCCTGATTGCTTAGTAAATACGTTCCAGTCTTTGGATTGAGATTAGGGGCACTTTGAAGCGACAATTTCTGATTTTTCATAATCTATATCAGTGTAAGAAGCCAGAATTTGAAGTGAAATAGTTTTTCGGAACTTAACATTTCCGTACGCGAGGGAGTTACAGAACATTACGAATCCAGCTTTGAGGTTTGATACCTACTTCTGTGCTGCCCTTTTTGAGATTTTTTCAAAATTTTGTTTCTTTACTATTTACTTAAAGTTGAACCGATTCAATCACTAGGTTATGGTCTCAGAAACATGTTTTCATCCTGATCAGATGGACCACATTTTCTGATATCCAAATTCATTCTCGAAGCTAGGAGATAATTGTCATCGCCGATAGGAGCAGCCCTGAAACGAATACAGTAATTTTATATTTAGAAAGGAACTAGTTCCTTGATAGATCTACCATATGATAGATTATTTACAATTAACCAAAATGTAAAATTCTCACTTACTTGCTACCATATCTGGTGTCCCTAGCTAAGGTCCTGTTATAAATCCTATGTCGTCTTTCAATCTGATAAGCTATCTCTCTTATCTCTCTCAGAATATTGTAGCAGCTCTGCAGATCCACCCCAGAAATACTTTTCGGAAGTGGTCCAGAATACACTCTATCACCTTCGCACCAATTTATAAACGACTCTATAAAATCCAGGTGTCCCATAACTAACGAATGTATCCTCTGCAAATCCCTTTCTGGGTCGAGGGACATGTGAAAGTTGTTGTCTAACGTGGAGACAGCGTTACAGCCTGGTGCTAATTCGTTTTGGGAATTGCAACTGGAAAAGAAACCGATTATCAATTGGAATTTTTTTTTAACAACCGATGACTTACCATTGCCACTGTCCATTGATGAACGCACACGGATGGTATTCTTTCAGTCTATTAGAATTTGTTTGACAGATCTTCGTGAGAAGATCAATCCATTCCTTCTCTTCCACGCAGTTCGGGGCTTGTACATAAAGGGCTCGTTCTCTCTGGATGATTTGAAACATATTCTTCATTTTGAACGATCTCTCGTTCAGCCTCTCCACCGCCAAAATATTCGACAGGGGTATTTGGCACAATGCTTCCTTATCTGCAACAATCAAATCGACTGTAGATTGAAAAAAGCAAATTCGGATATGGTACATACGTCTGTTCTTAGAATAGCTGAGATCATGAGTGGTCAATTTGAAATATCTTTGCTTGAAATTCTTTCTGCCGAACCTTTTTCTTCCTTGCGCACGCTTAATCATCAACCTGCAAATATAAAGAACAAAATGGTATTGTTTTTCTGATTGATTTTCTCGTCAAAAGTTGAGGATAATGAATCAACTTGTGTTTTTCCTTCAGAAAAATCCAAGTTATAACAAAAATAAGATGATACTCAAAATATGCATCAATATGCTCAACCCGAGGACCATTTTATGTTTGGAGACATGGAGGAAATAGCCCTATTTCATAAATTCAGCATTCTTACCTTTTAATCTCTCTATGTTAGTAAGCATAAGGGGAAAAGTGTTATTTTTAAATAATCAGTTTGATTGGCAAAAATAGGTAGATATTTACCCTTCTTTCAAAAGTACTGGCGTATCGTTTTGTATTGTTTCTGGATTCGAGATAGCCGAGATGATCTCTAAGAACTGTCGCACGGCAACAATGTGTTTTTCTGTATAAACTATTTTGTAGAGTTGTTCCATGTATTCTTCTTTGCACACCTGCTGGGTCGACCTGCTGCTCACGTAATTACCCAACGATTGGATAGTCTTAGAAATAAGGGTAAGGGTCCTATTTGTTTGATTATCCTAGAAGGCAATAACCAATGATTACACCTTGTTGTTCGCAACATATTGATGTACTCACTATTTGTTGAGTAGTCAGGTCGAACAGCCTGGGACCCAGTATGGCGGGCGCGAAAAACCTCAAGAAAATAAACCCCGATATGACCGAGTATTTGACCTCGCGGTTGGCAGGAAAATGCAGAAGGGCGCACTCCCTCAGATTGTAGAAAATCTGGCACATCAGGGCTGGACAGTAGACGGCACTCTGGGTGATGGCGTCCAGGATCTTCTGGATGTAACACTTCAGATTGGTCAGGTTGGTTTGGATCGTGTTTGCGTCCTTCACCCTGGTCGGATCTATCTCGCAGGGTTTCTTCTCGTTGAAGATGAGTTCCAAGGTGGGACGCAGCGTCTTGTGGAGGTACTGTATGCCGATCAGCCGCATAGCTTCGTCCATCATCTTGGAGACGAGGGTGTTACCGCGGAAGATCGTGGTAGCATCGCTGGAAGGAAAAATTCAATTCGATCATGTATTGCTTCGATCATTTCTATTTAAATAGTTCAGACAGTGATATAAAAAAGAGAACACCTAGTTTTAATGAATTTATTACGAAATAACATGGGTTATTCCCGATATTATTCCTCAATGAAGCCAAATCGTAAGTCTGAAGGACATTATCGCCTTGAAGGATCGCGCAACCCATTTAACGATAAAGAATCCCGAACAAGGCGTTTGAAAACCGCAGTTGCACATCGATATGTCATTCAACGGAGCGTCCATTGTTGATTTTATGAACGGAACTTGTTCTAACAAGCTCGAATAGCAGGCGTGGTCTCGACATTAAAAAGAACAATGGATTTATGCGACGCGAATCAAAGTGTCGAAGAGACAATCACCAAAACAATGGAGTATGTCGTCGTAATAACAATATCAGGAACAATAATTAAAGCAGTAAAAAGAGCGGCGTTCGCCTCCTGAATTTTCAATAAGATCCGTTAGCAAGACTTCATATCTGAAATGAGTTCTATGTATAAGAAAAGGAAATGCTGGTATATTGAAAATTTCGAAGCTTTCCCCGTCAGTACGCCCTTCTAAGACCCCAATTATCTTACTAATACAGCAATAAATTCATTTATACAAATTTTTTTCAATATTCGAAATAAGAAATTCGCTTCTAAGTTATGTAGGTAGAATGATCCGTATAAAGCAGCAAAATCCCCGGCCAGATTCTGGATTGTGCAAGATCGTTACGTCCTTCAATGTTCATTTTTAGTGTCAAATAAAAATAAAAGTATCATTATGCCCACATTTGTGCACGGGCGGTCTGATGAAGAGACCGCCAACGCTAGAACGAAGCGGTTCGGATACAAATTTGTCTTGTACATAATTCTACGTACGCCCACCTGCCCCTCGAATCAATACTGACTACTAATTAGTGCGAGAGAAACCTCCACGAACGACCAAGTGAACTGGAAAATTCAGGAAAATGAAAAATGAGCTCCTCCTTCTGAAAACGTAACCCTTGGCGTTGGGACTGAATAAGCACGGATTTTTTCCACCCCCGCAGAAGGTAATATGGGTTTTCGATCATTATTGGGGAAGTTGGGGAAGAAAACTCTACGCCTCTACTTAGCTGTAACGTAGTAGGATTTATTGGGTTATTTTCATCATATATAGATGTTGACAACAATAACCTTATTTGCTATGAGTTTTCTTAGAAAATTCTTATCGCAAATTTGACCCTTTGTGGGGAATCTGTGTAACCACAAAGTTGCATGATACGTTCTGAGTTAGAACGAATTCTAACACCGGAAGCATTGTACAGTGCAAGTCAAACATCTTTCAAACAACAAGGAAAAATAATTTGATGTGATTTATGTGTAGCTTGATAAAATTCTGCAAGAATAAACATAAAAAAAAATAGTTACTTTACACAGAGATCTGGAACAGGGAACAGATTGTAGTATCTTTCTTGTTGCCATTTCTTTACATCTGCTTCATTGTTTTCAGATTGAAACATTTTCATTGGACTCTTTCAAAGGAAGATATATTTCAAATTTGGGACAAGCTGTATAACAATTTCTTCTACCCAAATGAGCGCATTTTAAAATACTAATCGACATGCTCAGGCATAATTGAAACAAAAAACTGTCTTTAATTTACTAAATCTGTTCCAAGGTTCTATAAACCACTTGAAGAATTTTGTTCTGAGATGGTTTCAGCTATCTTGGTTGTAAGCTGATGGAAAATATTTTCGTTTCCTTGGTCTTTTCCAAAAGATCAAGCTTCGTATCCTCATTATTTATCTTTAGTTCAAACACACCAGCTACAACGTATGAACGACTTCAATAAACAATTATCCGGACAGGTCCTCCTACTGGAATTTGCAAATTGAAAACGCCGTGCTGAGTGGGCTGTGAGACACTGGGCGAGACTGGATTGTGGCCATTGTCGTTTTCATTGAGGAAATGGAAGTACATAATTTACATATTTGACGTGGAATTTTCGGTTTGTGCTTCTAAAACGAACAACCGAGTGTTGAATGTAAACAGCCTGAAATTGGATAGTTCGCCAGTTGTTCATTTCGGATGTACGAACAAGGATGAGCAATTTACACTTATATCATTTGGGTTGATTCCTAGAAAAATACGTCTACCATGAAAAATCTCAAAATTTCAATGGCAACAAGTACAGACTTCCAGGCGTGAGAAATTACAGGAGAATTATAGTCCACTCACTAAGATAAAAGCAGTCGGCTGGCCATCGAATAATCTTCTTAAGAGGGGCCTACACCGTTTTAGTGGTCAGTTCAAAAAAAGGAGATGAATATCTTAGGTCAGAAACCACTAATTCATATGGGGTTTCCATTATAATTCAATTCAATCAGTTCGTCATCTCGGAAAGTCAGATTTTTTTTTATTCGTCAAACGAAAAAAAAAATAACAAAATTTTTTCATTGATTAAGAAATATTCATTCATGTCATCAACTTTCCGAGGTGGAATTATCTCTTCTATGAATTTCCACATGAAGAAATTTCTCGAAAACTCACACCATTGGCTACAATTCGTATCCTGGTGAAATTGAAAAAAGACGTTCGTTAAGTGCTGACATCTTTTCGACAAAAGTGGAAACTATTGTAATATTCGTAACTTTTACTTAGCGTTAAAGTGTTCTGGCAACACCCCATTTTCTGATAGTCTTTCCCCATTTACGCCTTATACGGATGGCAAGGAAGTCCCGTGGTATAAACTCCTTTTAAGTAAGAATTAAATTCAGATGCATACCGTGAACCTGCCGATATGAATAAAAACAATTGTTACGATCTGAACTGAACTAGCCAATTTGTCATCGATGGCAACTTTTCTCATTTTAGACAGCGTGTAACTTTTCGAAGAAAGACCTAAAAGAGTATTAGTTTACATACTTAAATTTCCACCAATCGCACACTAAAAGCATTCTAACTTATTTGGCAACACCCTGTATAAACGATATTCATGTCCAACACATATTTTCGTATTAATTTATTCACATTGTGACAAATAAGTAATTACCAAGACCTTCACGTAAAACGGACAACATAACTCAGATTTAAAATCAAAAAATCTTCTGACAAGCGTCATAAGCTCATATTTTCTAACTATACAGTGTGGAATGTGTCCACAAGGCCAACCGACAGCTTTTCTAAAAACGAATGGACCATAAATCGTGACCATCACAATAGAACGACCTATTTAAATAAAAATTTGTGAATGTCCTCGCGTACCTACCTGTCGACGTCGACATAACCGAAATACTCTCAAAACTGGGCATCCCTAACCTCACCTAACCGCCCACGCAGCCGGTCCAATCGATCATCCGCCGCCGTGTGTATATCGCGAAAATCAGGGCACCCCATTTCGATATCGGCAGCCGTTTCTGTTTTATCAATTATTCCCGGCGTGTGCGGGGGCGGCAAACCGGCGGACCGCCGTATGCTAAATTCGAAGCGCCGCCGTCCGTCCGTCCAAAACGCCGGAAACGGGCGATGAAGGCGTCATGATTCATCGAGAGGCGGCCGGGGCCGGTTGATGCAATCGTCGTCGGACGGATAATCTTCAAAATAAACAGATGATGTCAAATATGATGAGCGATAATCCGCATCGAAGGACCAGAGCAGCTGACACAGGCTGGACATTCAAATTTCACTTATCCTTGTGTTTATACCGTGTCACAAGCTCATAGTCATTCAAACGGGCCTTATATGCTTATATTTCCCAGTTCCTGCACAGTTTTCACTTAAAATTTCTGATTCCACCTTGAAAAAATCTGAATCATTTAAATCTGGGGATCTGGCGGACCGTGAACAACGTCTACTGCGTCCTATCCACCTGTTTGGATCCAAATTGATGGAAATACCAAAACATACCCTATAATTCCTTTCCTTCGAAATAACAATAAGATTTCTCATATGAAACTTCGTTCTAGAATGAACATATTTCAGATATTCGAGATCCAGATGCCTTTGATCACACTCGCATAATTTCATGTTAAAATTGTAGCCCTTGTATGGCATTTATTGGGGAAATTTTTTCTCATAGTTCTCATAGTCAGTTTTCCTTCAAATTTAGATCTAACATGGACAGTTTCACCACTACACAACCCCTTTGATCAATATACAGAGGCCATTGCTTGTCGAAAAAAGTGTGGGTCTTCCATACAAATTTTTTCGGGCAGCCTCTGCTTAGATACAGCCTAAAGACGGTACGAGAACGAATGGAAGAATTTTTCAAAATCCACAGATTCCCAGAACGTTCACTATGATAGATAAGTATTAAAAAATAACAGCATGCGGACAAATTATTGAATTCTTTCTGCATGCTGTAACTCCTTTCAGTTTTCAGTATATTCATCACAGATATAAAATTATCTTCTTGTCAACTATGAGGCTTGTTCGTAGAGTGGTCCTCTACAGAGCAAGCGCAAATGGATTTTCGCTGCTCTAAAATGGAATTGCGCTTGCTCTGTACAGTTCAAAACCGTTGAAAACCTCTCTACGAACAAACCTATGATAAAACCAGGAAGGTCCAGATTTCTACAATTCGAAAACCAAGTTTGGGGCTCCAACATGAGCCTCTTTCTATCAAGTATCATTTAGGATTCTGCTTTCGACTGGAATTTAGACTCGATTGAAAGCCACACATCTATTTCTAGCGTTCTGGGTTCCATTTCACATATTCGTACTACGTTTCGAACGACAATTTCACACCCATACAGGCCATAACGAGGATGAAAACAATAAGGACGGTGTCGCGCACGTATATCCGCTGAACCCACCAGTTTTCGTATGGGGGGAACGCATCTGAAATTTTGACGTTGACCCACATACGAACGCGGTTCGATGCTTGGAACGCTCGAAAATGGAACATAAACTATCCGTCCTCAAGTTACGATAACGCAATTAAGATTTTCATAGGTCGTTCTGTCAGATCAAGATTTTTCCAAAAATTCAGGCCAAAAGTACCTTTTATACGAAAGACAAGCAAAGCAATCACAGAAATTTTCAGCAGCAAATTTTCATCTTGCCACAAGTGAGGGTGGTTTTGTTGGACCTCTAAAAACCATTAAAACGAGGAGTAGGCAAAAAGACTATTGAGATATCGAGAATTTTTACGGAATATCTCTTGCCCCTTCAATTCTATCAACGAAAACGTGATGAAAGACACTGGATAAAAATTTGTATGTCCTGGGCCAGATACCAACCTCTGACAGAAGCAGTGTCATGTTGAAAACGAAACATAGATATTTCAGGTACTTTGGAAAACCATGAAGCGAGAATTTAAACTTTCCCGCTCGTTTTCAACACTTTTCCGTTGGAAATAAAAATCCAACCGCGTTTCTTGAAGCCTCAAAGATTGCCACGTGCCGAGAGCCATTCTTCCTCGTACGAAATGCCACAAAATCTGTCTCGACTCGATTCCAATAGGAAAATACGGTAGTCTAGAATGAGGATATGAATCATGCGGTAAAGAGAGCATTCCCGAATGCATTATGTAATTGTTCGCCACGTGCTTCGTCGCCTCTTCGACAAAAGGGGGATAAATTGGGGGTTATCGATGTCTCGACCACATTTATTTTCGTTCGTTTCCTCTTATCTCGAACGAAATGGGAAATAGTGGAGAATATCGGTATACTCACGTTAAACCTGATACTTCATGATTGGCCAATGACCTTATTATTGACACTATCTCGTTGTGGTGCATGAAGATTTTCACTAACGGTTGTGCAATGTCCATTTTACTGGATATCACTTCTCCCAATATGTACACTGCGCTCGAAGTTATGGGCTGAAATGAAAAGTATAAGATCAACATGAATTCCATCGAAAGCTGAAAACGTATTGTCTTCCAGCGGGTGATTACTCAAGCATGCAAACTTGCTACTAGTAAGAGCTTGTAAGTCTGAATAATTAATCCATAGAATTGTTAATAAAAATGAAATGAGTACTTGATAGAAAGCAGGGGAGTACCTACTCTCTAGAAAGCAGAACTTATTAGTTAACAGAAGAGCTCACTATTAAGAGGAGAGAACTACTAGCTTGTAAGTGCGAGCTTTTATTAGTAAGTAAGAAGAAAGGAATACTCATCAGAACAAGGATAACTCGTTAGCTCGAAGAAGAGTACTACTTGCTAGTAAGAGAAGAGTACTACTCCCTCTTAAGAGAAGAGCTCGGAGAAGAGAATATAATCACTTTTTGATGGGGTGTAATACTCGCTAGTAAGAATAGAGAACTACATGTTACAATGTTAGTTAAAAGAGTACTCACTAGTAAGAGCAGAGGACTACTTACTAATAGAAGGAGAAGGTACTAGTTAGTAATAGGGAAGGAATTCTCGCTAGTAAGGGGAGAATACTATTCACTGTAAAAGGATATGATATCTCACTAGTAAGGGAATAGTACTACTCTAGTAAGAGAGTTTACTACTAGGGAGTAGTACCCTTCTCTTACTAGACAGAAGTTCTCTTTTCTTACTAGCGAGTACTCCCCTACTCTTACAAGCGAGTATTATACTCGTTCCTAAGAGAAGAGAAATACTCTCTTGAAGTATTTCTCTACTCCCCCACTCTTACAAGAGTAAGAGTAGGGGAGTACTCGCTAGTAAGAAAAGAGAACTACTCTTACAAGCGAGTATTATAGTCGTTCCTAAGAGAAGAGAAATACTTCTTGTAAGAGTAGGGGAGTACTCGCTAGTAAGAAAAGAGAACTTCTGACTAGTAAGAGAAGGGTACTACTCCCTAGTGGTAAACTTTCTTATTAGAGTAGTACTATTCTAATAGAATAGCACTACTCTAATAAGAAAGTACCTATAGAGAATCAGGATAATATGAATATGAATAGTACTACTCTAGTAAGAGAGTTTACTACTAGGGAGAAGCACCCTTCTCTTACTAGTCAGAAGTTCTCTTTTCTTACTAGCGAGTACTCCCCTACTCTTACAAGCGAGTATTTCTCTTCTCTTAGGAGCTAGTATAATAGTCGCTTGTAAGTGTAGGGGAGTACTCGCTAGTAAGACTATTATACTCGCTCCTAAGAGAAGAGAAATACTCGCTTGTAAGAGTAGGGGAGTACTCGCTAGTAAGAAAAGAGAACTTCTGACTAGTAAGAGAAGGGTGCTTCTCCCTAGTAGTAAACTCTCTTACTAGAGTAGTACTATTCATATTCATATTATCCTGATTCTCTATAGGTACCGAAGTATCCCTCAGAAGCTCCGCAAGCTTACTAGCGAATCCTCCCCTACTCTTGCAAGCGAGTATTATACTCGCTCCTAAGAGAAGAGAAATACTCGCTTCTAAGAGTAGGGGAGTACTCGCTAGTAAGAAAAGAGAACTTCTGAATAGTAAGAATAGGGTACTACTCCCTAGGCTAGTAGCTAGTAAGAGAATGAAATGGATCTACTCGCTAGTGAAAGTGTAGTAGTGTACACAAGTTGAAGTCTGATCGACTCACCGTTGTATTCACGCTTTGCAACAGCAACCTCCTCAGAGGTTCGTAGACCTGTGCCGGGAAAACCCTGTCCTCCGTGTATTGGACCTGGAGGCGGAGAGAGCCTAAGGAATTATCACTGGAAAGCCTCGTTCCTGGCGGTGTGGAGTGCGTGAAGAACGGTCGATTCCTAGTCGACCTCGGCTGTAGGAAGTACCTGGAAAAATGGTAGATTTTCACGATTCGCATTTGGAACACACGGTTCTTATCATACAAAGGGCATAATTCCTCACTTTTTCAAACACCACACGACTAAGGACTAATAATTTAACAGTCGATGCCGAATTTTACAAAAAGAAAAAATAATAAGTTTTACGATCCGAGGCAGTTTCGAACCTAGGACCTTGAGCTTTAGCACACCCATACAATTGGTATCACAAAACTTACTTGATACAAAGCCATAGCATAAAGTGTTATATGATGAATTACATATTTTCGAAATTAAATGAACCGAAGTTTATAGATACTTCAGTATCGACATTAAAAAATCTTTCGATTCAACATTGAATTAGAATTAATCTTCTCATTCTACTAAAGAATCCTGGTTCAGGTTGCATATTTCGATATTTTCCAGTCCAACCAATTTCTATAAACTGATCGACAGAAATGAGGACGAATAGAATCTCCACCAAACAATGTAGCGTTCATATCAGTGATCACCTATGTCACAATATGAGCGGTTCAGGGAAGACATTAATAGCCAACTTAATTGGATTAACTACCTATCGTACGATAACACACACCAATAACGTAATTGAATTATTGACAGCTTGCATAAACTCATCAAAACAAAGTGTACCGACACCTGAACGATTAATTAAATCTGGGTATACACGAAAATTCTTCCGATATTCAAATCGTGAATTCGCTCACCAAAAAGACGTGACTCATTTTTTTCTTCGAGATATCAATTAGATTAGCCGCAAGCACTCGATGAGCAATCGTAAGGTCTGGGAAAATTGAGAATTTATTTACATTCAAATAGGGAATATGGTAAACATAAACTTCCTCATCAATTCCGAACGGAGGATTCCCAGTAATCAATAATTGAAAACCGAATTTGTTGGCGGTAAATTCCGACTGAGAAACGCTACAGAGAAATGTTATCATTCAGGAAATATTCATCCATGTGACCATGGTCAACCAGATTCATTCCTGGGTGATAAAATTGATAAATTATGAAGACCAAATCATTTCATTATTTTTTTAATTGTTTTTCTTATTTGTTTTCGGAATAATACATCTCAATTTATCATATTAAAAGTACAGACAAATGAATCAATGGCATATTTTCGAAATTCAATCACATTTCACATACGTTTTCAGAACTTCCTCAGGTAAGTACCAACCTACCCTAACAGAAGTAGAAGGGCCTGCATGCTCCAGAGACAGGAAGCATAAGGCGTCTCTAGTCTAGACGGAAATGAGACAATGAGATTTCGAGGATATTGTTCTTGCAGGTGTGACCCTAATAATTAAAACGAACATTAAACTGAGGATGTTCTCACAATTAGTTTGTCACCTACTCGAACTAAAATCTGGCCATGAAGTAATGAACGCGCTATCTGATCCGAGAAATGAGGGTTAAGATTTGTAACAATTAGATTTTACATTTCAAGAAAGCCAGCAGTTTGGAAGCTCTGTGTGAGATGTTTTCTATAACATAGAAGGAAACTTTTCAGACAGTCCAAGATTTAAAAGCCGATATCAGAAAGTGAGCAACAGATGACAGATGTTTAAAAAAAAACAACCAACATCGAAAACTTTTGGACGCATCGCTTACTCATAAAACAATCTAGGTCCTTTCGTTTGCAAAAAAAGTGTAGCACTTTTTTACACTAGATTTCAGTATTTGTTTGCTGATTGAATTTACACCAGTGTAGAGGAGGTGTAGTTTATCTACATCTCCTTTGACTATGTGTAGATAAACTACACTTCCTCTACACTGGTACAAATCAAATAGAGTGTAGAAAAGTGCTACACTTTTATGCAAACGAAAGGACCTTCTATCTGACCATATGTCAGATGTCATCTATCGATCTGTCATGAAATGATCAAAATGTCATTGATGACAGCCAAAATGACGCATAATTCGAATACTTTCGTGGGCTTACGAGTTCGAAACCGATTGGTGACATAAAACAAACCGACACAATTCACACGGCGTTTCTAATAACGAAAATCGACAGATCGGCATCGAATGGAACCCTGGCACCCTGGACCAGAACGTGACGAATCCGTTTGTCTCTTTTGCCTACAGAATGCCGCAAAATTTTCACAGCTTCTCGCTGATTTTTCTCCTTGAACGATCCAAGTTTCATCATTCGCGAGACGAACACATTATTCAGACGTTTCGAAATCTGTGCAGCGGTCGTTTTCAACATTATGTGTCATTCGGGGTATTGTGTCAGCTAGCTGTATTTGGCGTTCATTAGAATGCCACGCTCGTCTTATCGTGTCGGCGGGTAGACAACAGTTTGGGACCTCACCAAGGTCCGAAACGGATACGGATATAACTATAAACAGAAAATTTAAGGAATAATAACTTCCTCTGATCCATGTCAGCTATGGACGAAAAGTCACTTCCTACCTACTTGCGATCTGTACTGACGAGAATCGAAATTATCAGTGTCAGAGTCCACGGGTACAGTACTTAACCGATTCGGAACTAGTTCAGGGATTATTCGCTTATTTAGATGATTTTTTGCGATAACGCATGAGGGTCACGAACTGGTCTATTGTATACGAAATAAAACACATTACATTACCTTTTATTTCATTTAGTACATTCGCACTTCATATTTCGTATCGATGAAAATGCACTAATGGAAGAATGGGGAATACAGATATACTAAAATCATAGCTATTAGTGCAAATGATCACTTAAAACACTTGATATAAAGATGAAAATCTCCGAACACAAAAAGCAACAGTTTTCTACCAAAAAGTCACGATAAAAACGACTATTATGGAAATTTCGAGAGGAATATATAATAATTAATTAATTTTCTACCGAAATTTGCTGTAGACGAAGCAACCCAAACCTAATTCAAGCTATTTCTTCAGTTTGAAAAAACGACCGATGCAATCATATGTTGAAGTTAGTTCTCAGAATTTTTGACGATATTTTCAGATCGCATGGATTGCGTATACCTACTGATTCACGTCTAATTGATGCCCAGGGAATTTCTCGCTAATCAAAGCGTCATTTTTCCAGTTTCGTAGATCAATGAGCGGTGTATAAAGGTGACGCATACAAGATAGTTTTGACGTCACGGATATGAATTGATGCCATCGCAACAACTCTATTCGATTCCATTGGTATATCTGAAAATTTCAATAAGGATTTATTTGTGTTACTCATTCTTCAATTTCTCCCGATCGCCTTGTATCTACCGATTTGATAGAAAATATCAATATGGATACTGTTAGAACAAGTTCTTCCATACGACTCCGCATCGTTTCATTAAGTGTCGGAGGAAAATTCTACAGGTTTCGTCTCAAAATTGTGTGATCGTTATGTTATAATGATATTTTATCGACTATATAGGGCTCGATATAGGGTGAGTCTTTGACCCCCACAAATATTTTAACAGTAGATTCTTGAGGTCAAACGAACAACCTCATTCCAATACAATTTTTTTCGAATCGGCTCGGTTTAATAGATACAGGTTGTGGAAAAACCATAAAAAACGTTATTTTTAATTCCATCTCACGAACCGTTTTATCGACAGAAATGAATTTCGGAATATAGTTTTTCATTTATTTGATGAATCTTTTTCGAACGCAAGATATCATTCACGTCTTCCAGTTTTCTCATTGACCATTACGTACCATAAAAATACCAAAAATCCAAAGAACTCAACTCTTGAAACTAAGTTGGATCTAATGAATATTTGAACGTTTCGTAAAATAAATTATTCGTCATATTTCCTCGTATAATGCGCCGTTTTCGAGTAATTTGATATTCAAAAATTTGAAACTATATGTGAAATTTGAAAAATTGAGTAATTTGACTGAATACAACTCTGTAAGATCCACAGACGAGTAGTGTCACAGATTTAGCAAGTTATTCTGAAGGTAATTTTGTTTTTCCAGCGGTGGCACAACAATTAAACTTGCAAGGGCCGAATCAGAAAAAATGATATAGAAAAACAGTGTTTCTTTTGACCTCAAGTATCTGCTGTTAAAATATATATACGAGTCAAAGACTCACCCTGTATATGTGGTCAGATTTCGAGTCACATTTGCTCACATAAAATATAGAGAAGAAGTTTCGTTTATGTATGAAACCACCATCAGAGTTTCCTCAGTTCTTAGACCTATGGAAGGTGCAACCTCATTGGCGGATGGCGTTCACGTGATCGCCGTCCGTCAATTAGATTTGTCCCTTTCTTAGGTCTCTGCATAAACCTGACAATAGCTATAGCTGACTTCAACCGAGGGTATAAAACGAATTTCTGTGAAATCTACAGTGAAGATCAACCTAACCCATTCAAAACATGGCGTTGGTGCAATAAAACGAAGGTTTTAAGCCTGACTGACAACCTCCCACGTGCAGTGCGGCCATCAATGCGATCTACCGGAAATTTGGGCGATTTGAGATGCATTTTCCGAGAATATCGGAGAAATGTTTATAAGTCTATCGCACCGCGCTTTCTGAAAGTCGTAAAATGGCCGGATTTAAGTTCCAATCATACGATGATGACTCATTATTTCCTCCTGACGAAGCACATAAATCTTGAGGACGTATCGGTTTACGACAATGCAATCGCTGGTAGAAAACGAAGTATCGGAAAGTTTGGAAAATTTATATCACGGCGTTCTTCTCGAAAGTCGAATTTTTTTCGTGGACGAAACTCAAAATTTCATTATTTGGCGGAATTCATCAAAAGATGAAGAGTTTTTCCCGAATTCTCCAGAAAGATGGGATTTTGGCTGTAAACACCACGTAGTTGATATACAAGGTGTAATAAGAAAAAAAAATCATCCTAGATCTGCATGTGACACATATTCTAAAAGGGCAACCTCTTCTAGAAGTAAATATTCGAAAAAAAAAGAAATTTCTGGAATCACCCCTCAAATTTTTCGCAACTATTTATTTACATCCTTTAGATATTTTCACAGCGGCAATGCAGATATATAAACTCCATTCACTTTTATTTTAGCACTCGGTTGGCCATGGAAATTTGACACATTTCACTCTGTATAGCACGAAAATGTGTGGTTATGACGCTTGTCAGAACATTTTGGGTTTTAAATCAACGCTATGTTGCCCGTTCTACGTAAAAGTTTCTGTTATTACGTATTTTATCACAATGTCGAATCTCTTCGGAAAATATGTGACGAACATAATTGAAGTTTATACAAACTGATTGAAGGCATACCAAATCCAGTTATTTGCATGGAAAATATAAGAGATCATAGTATGCGCTAGCTTGAGGAGAGTTAATGTTCGTTATCTTCTTTGGCTAAAGTTTGAATACGCTACATCAGTTGTAGATTTCAAAAATATTAACCCGAAGATGAAATTCATATGATGCAGTGTTTGGGAATGGGTATCTCCCGAAGGAATTAACAGATAATTACAAGAATGTTGAATTATTCAACAAAAATCATCTTGTATCAATATAAAAGGAATTAAAGGAAGTTTCAAGTCAAGATGAACTTCACCTTTGAACAAAAATTTCACATGAATAAACAATTAACAGGACAACTGGCGTGTATTTGTGGCTGTTCTTCTTAATACATTGATATAATAATAATAATTAGGTATTTATTGGTACCTTAAGACATTTACAATGTATAGGACAAGTCAAATGAAAAATAGAAAAATCAATTTTCGGGAACTTATCCAACGATGACATTCATCGAAAATCCTGTAGTAAACTTTTCGCATTAATTCACTCAAATATAAAATACTCAAATGCCACCACTTTTTTGGGTCTCCCAATAGAAGGTAATTCTTTGTCATCCTCTTCTTTCACAATCTTTCTGATTGTGGAAATATTCAGTTGAAATATAAGTCGTTTAGATTCAGATGAAACATATGAATTCTCTTACATTGAATATGTTCGCTACCGTCTGACATATTCTGGATTTTAGAATATCAGGGTATAACTATTTGAATGAGCGGACCTGAATTCTAAATAGCACTTCCTGAAACCCTGTCTCTTTTTTCAATCACTTTCGGCATTTTCGTAATAAAAATTGATATTAGTTGTGGCAACGGCGTTATGACATTAACGACATTTCATGAGTGCCAACCTCACTCGCTTCTAGATACAAAAACTTGAGAAAATTATTTCATGGCCAACCGACTGCTAAAATAAATTTGAATGGAGTATAACTCACAGTCGATTAACCAACCACTCAACTCTCTTTCAAGCCGACTGAGTTATCAGAAAACCGGTAGAAAAAAAATCCCCTAACCAGAAAAAGGTGTTCGATTAAAACGGGACGCAATTTAAAACTTATTCCAGTTACGACGCGTGAACGAAGGTCTGGTTCTGTCGTCGTTAATCATAATCAATTAAGAGCAGAATCGATGTCGAAAAACCAATAATAATTTTTCGAGCGGGCTTCATTCAACACACGGCCCATGAATGAACGACGGAGGAATTAGAAAATCGACCAAGGGGATATTTTTAATGGCCCCATTCATGAAAGATATACCAGAAATCGTTAATTGGAAAATTATAAATATAGCACTGGCGATGATTGGTAGGTTCGCTCATTCATAAACTCATTGCAGGCTCTCATTTGAAACTATTGCAGAATGCCCTTATATAATTAATTCAGACACAAGACACCTGCTTATATAAAATCAAAAAACCATCAATCAAAGTATTTTATTTACAGAAATATCTGAGGAATTAATATTCCTCGTAGTTGATGACTATTGCATTTTTGGAACGTTCGAATTCTCGGCAACGTAGTCTTTTTTGAAGGAATTCCAGGGTTTCCTAGCTTCACCTCGGAAGCTAGCAGAACGTAAGAGAAAAAAAACTCAGAACAAGTCCCCTTCCACAATAATTTTAGGCTCTATTCTTTTCTATTGATTAGTGTTTGAAAAACTCTCGCTCAACAAATAGAGATAATATGGACGGACATAGGTAGGTACAATTTGAATTCCACCTAACTACTGGAAAGTTATTATTATAAATCCAATCTACGCCTTTTATATTTAGTTGAAACTATCAAAAAGAATCCTCCTGTTCATTATTTCGTTAATTTAAAAATAAATAAACAAGCACAACCTTGTTCGGTTTTTCCAATTTGTTTGATTATACCTACATGAATTTCCTCAAAGAAGGCAAGCAAACCTTTGACTCCAGCTTGTTCGTGAACATGAAGAACAGATAACAGAAATCCTGGAGCCAATATTTGCTTTATATTTTCAGGAAAAGATAGGTTTCTGAACCTAGATGCGAGAAAAAAAGGCTTAATATCTATTGATACCGTTTTAAGAGAGCTCAATTGTTGTTCATTCGAAGAACTCATATAGTGTGAGCGGGAATTTATATATCTTTTGTTTTCTGGTACTAATGAGAAAACAATTTTCACATCCGTTTTTTTCTCTTCGCCGTTTAAACGAACGCCTTCGAATGGAGTGTCTGTGGCTGATAATATCTCCGTATCTAAAAATCACAAGAAACTAGACGATTGTTCTCTTGAATCTACAATAAATAAAAAAGTTTTCTGAACTCGTATACGTCGCTGTATGGGAAACATGTACACAGCACCATGGTTTCCGAGAATTACGAGTGAGAACTTCAGGTGCCTCCGAAATTTGATAGCACATACAGGGTGATACGTGGTGGATGACGCAGAGAAGGTTTTCTTGTCTCATTTTCGACGAACCGGTCAGAACACTCAGAATTATTGAGTTCCCTTAGTACTACAGAACTGAAACATTTTTAGAAACAAGGCGTAACTTCCCAACAACCTCCTATACTTTTGTGGATTACCTTTTTTGAAGAATTGCACTTTGAAAAATAAGTACACCCAATTATTCGAATTATTTTGTACAGCTTTTCGCGTAAAAGGGGAAATTCAAAATGGAAATTCGGAAAATATGTCAATGTTTTCTATGGTGTTACACTTGTCAATGTCAATGTGGATAAAACTTCAAAATTTGACATGTATTTTATTGAAGTTTTTATAGCGTGATCGCCATCATAGATCGCCATCTGCCAAGAATAAAATACTTTCTTATTTTTGTTCTTATCGATTTGTTTGTATAAACTCCACTTGTATGTGAAATTAAAAGCGTCTTCATTCAGAAAGCGGCTGCAAATACGTACAATGAATACGTATTCACCCCCGAAAATGAAGTGGACGTGTACTGAATGAACCGAAACACCGTTCATTCATGTCTGTTTCCGCCACACCCACAGCGTGAAGTTGAAGGGGAAACCCCTTTCGGAAATTGCGGAAAAACGGAAGTGAAACAAACGATTCGGTAGTAGGTAGCCCCACGTATTTTCTAATTATATTTCTGGGTCGGAGGTGGGAGCGTAAACAAAAATCCCGAGCATAATATTGGAACAACTAGGTATACAAAGACCACACAGAGGGTTCAATTGAAACCTTTCGGGGCGGCAGGGGCGGGTTCAGGGAGATTTCCAGGACGAATGTTCCTACAATAACAAACTGAAGAATACCGCAAGGATTTGTGTTTCCTCTTTAGGAAAAATCCTCGAAAAAACACAATTTCCTTCTGGAATACATGTATATCGATGTATATGGAAGTTTTCTAGGTGGGAATAACAAGATTTCAAAGAAATTATTTAGTCACAGTAACACAAACACAATATTTGACCTCCACGTGCATCAATAACTGCTTTGGCATCTTCTCTACATGCTTCCCACCAAATTATTGAAATATTACTGTTTCGAAAAGTTTATTCGATGAAACGTAGGCTAGAAATTTGAAGAGTCGCACAAGAAAAAACATCCGTTTAGGCCCCTACCGGATAAAATTGATGGGACTGATGGAGAGTACACATAATTGATTCCCTTCATGATATTCTCGTCATTTCGAAATTTTGCCAGCTTGAATAGAAGTTAGAATTAGAGTTTTGTGCAGTTAATCTGAGAGTGACACTGTGAAGCTTTGATTCAATACCGCAAACACCGACATATCGCTATCTCAATCTCCTTTTTTCGATACCGATTCCTCCACCCACAAAGACAAGCCCAGGATGTATTGCGAAACCAGAGGTGAAACCGTTCCAGCATGAATATCGTATCGTATGACGCTGGTGAGTAAGCAACGGAAGCAAGTCAGCCGCATGCATTTTTTTTAAAACATCCCGGTATCTTGCTAATCTAACTAGGAAGGTGTGTGAGGGGTGATTCATTTATTCTTTAAGAGCTGCAGTATCTTTTGTTCGCCGATATATCGGTATCTGAAGAATAAACAACCAGGAGATTCGATAAAGAGCCGATTTTTGTTGAATACTTTTTTAAAAATTTTTGACGATTATCTTTATCTTATTAAGTGTGAGGATCAAACAGAAACTTATCCTATTTGCGATAGAAAATCTTGTTGAGTTGTTGTCGAAAAAAAAACTAAAAATAATATGTATTGCAATAAAAATTATTCGAGATAATGTAAGTAGTACTTATGTAGGAAATTTTCACTGAATCATATAGGCAGTGAGTGCACCAATAAAAGTAGATTTCAATGACAAAACGTCCAAGAACATTCACAAAGCCATTAATATTAATTCAATTAATTTTCTGGAAAGATAAGTAATTCTAGAAGAAGTAATTTCATTGTCATGCTAGCGATGGAGAAAAATTCGATTGAATGCTTCATATAACATATATCTTTGCGAAACACAATAGCCGAATAGAGAATATTTCAGAATCAGTGGATATTTCAAAAAAATTCGGCAACTAAGATACAAACGAAAATACTCCAAAATACTAATAAACTCTTCACGAAACAAGCAATATTTTGATTTAAACCTGTGTTCCTTTTTCAATTCTTTTCCAATAGTATAATAATACACTTGAGCTAATCCACAACACTTTCTTTGATTACTTCAATGATTGATATGCTGAATTTGTTTGCAATGCTTATGAAAAATCCCTGTATATAAAAAGCAAACTTTCATTCAACCCTGTTACAATATTCCAGATTTTTAATTAGTTAAATTGATGAAGAAAATACATATGTGTATATGTACTTACATGGTTTCAACGAATTTAAAATGAACTTAAGAAAAATGTAAATATGTTTTGATATCCAATAATTAAGTAAGGCTGATTTGTGAATGATTCTATAGTAATAAAGAAATATTTGTTTTGTGATTGCAGGGGGTAATTTTAGTAAAGAAAATAATACATCATTGTAGATAATATCCAAGTAGTACTCATGAAACGGAAAAAGTATAATTTCCAACATTCACTGCAACTATGTATGATTCAATTATCTTTTTCATTGAATATCTTGTACCTATGTTATATCATTAGATAATATTATAGCTTAACAGAGGAAATATGAATGCATAATAAAGTTAATAATATATAGGTGTTTGATTGATGATATTATAACAATGACAGCGTAGTTGAATGATAAACATCTATTTCCTCATAAGAAAAATCTCAATCTCACAAACTTTCAGTATCTACTCCCAAAAATTTTCAAATCATATATGAGTACATACAAAATATTCTCAATATATCGAATGAACTCACCATGCATTCCTATGGGCAGCATTCTGTTGTTGCATCCCCCGGAGTTGCACTCGAACTTCCCCGAGAAACACATCTCCACCCATTCCAGGTACATCGTGCCAAATGGCAACTTGAAGTTCACAAATTTCCACATCAGTCTCAGGACACACTGAGTAAGAGTCTCTATCTTTCTCCCGTTCCTCAACACTATCGAACATAAAAACCTCTTCAAACTGTGGACATGTCGTTTTCTTTTGCACTTTGGTCCGTTTGTTGATTTTTTTTCCATTGGTATAAAGAACTGTCACAACCGCATAAGGATCACAAGAGCCACCTTTCAATGTTAGGTCTAAACATTCTACAACATGCACCGAAAGCCGCCTATTGCTACTAAAACTATTTGTACTTTTGTTGGGTGGTGCTGGTTCGAAATTGATTTCAATGTTTGCTTTTCCCTGTACTTCAGAATCTGCATCCACAGCTTTGATTGGGAACCAATGGTCTTTGTTGTTGTAGGAAGCCAAATCTTCTCGTTTTATTGCAACCTTTCCTAATACTTTGTCCTGTTTCAAGTGCCTGTCTCTATCGAACACATATACTGACACAAAACGGAAGTTCCTTGGTACCTCGAATTGAAATTCCTCTCCGAAGAAGGGGCTACAATTGAGAGAATTTATAAATATTCATCCAATAACTTTTTCAAAACTTTTACCTGAGAGATTTTTCAATGGTAGATGTACGAAATATTTCTTCTTGATCCAAAGATAAAGTACAGTATACATCTCTTTGGGACGAGGAACCGTGCGTCCTAGCTTGTAAATTCTTGGCTTCTCCTAAAAAAAGACAGTAAATTAGATTAAAAATATTCGACTTATTCAGAATGTTAAAGGGTTTCGGTGTTAAATCTCACCACCTGCGTTTGTTTTGAAACTTCAAAATGTCAACAACAGGAAGTTGATTTAAATGGATTAACTTATTTACTTGGAAATGAGGTTATAATGGTTTCGTACACAATTCGAATGTTAAATTTGTAGGGAATATTGACAAATAATTACTCACCAATTTTTATTTTCAATCGTTCCAATACACGTATTTTATATCCTTCGTCAGCCATGTTACTACTACATACATTCATGGTCTGAAAAACTGAACGGGCATTTGACATAAAGTTGTACTGTGGCCTCAGATCTGCGGTTAGGAGTTAGGATTCGTTGAAATGACTGCCTACGCTCTTAGCGTTGTTCTTGAAATCAACTTCCAAACCCGAGGCATCTTCTCTTCTTCCCAGCATGCATTGTAATCCACGATCTACGGCAGGTGAGTGAGGAGAATGTGGAATGTGAGAAGGAATATAGCACACTGTCCGCCACGGTATAAAACTACACGTGTGATAAAATATGAACGAGCACACCAGCTACGCTGGGTATTCATGAATGGAACATATGCAACCGAACGTAGAGCAGTACAGAATGAAATGAACTGAACAAGGACTACAAAATCATTACTACAAGTAGCTCACTACGCAGTCGTTGGCGTTGAATGAATGGGCGAAAAAATTCCCATTGAGAATTAAGTTATTAATTGAAACAAAATTTACAATACTAATGAATGGGTGAACCGTTACGTTCCATTTTAGAACGTTGAAAAACACAAAAAGAATGCCGGAAAGTCTAGAGAAAAATGAATGCAGATGTAGAAAAAACCCAGACGGCAATTATTTTGGTTTACTATTTCATTATTTATTTTGTCGTAAAATCAACTTTTTGTTCCACGTTTTTTCTATCGGTTTTCCTCTAGGTATACGGTACTTTTTATATGAAAAATATTTTTAGTTTTGATGTATTCCATTCAATGCATACACGTTTAGTATAATCCATTGGTCTATTGGTCATACTTGAAGAATTTCTTAATATTGGCGCCAGTTAAATAGGGTGATTAGCTGTGATGACCCATAAAATGAATCCTAAAATTTCACTCACTTCTTCAAGCAACTGAAATAACAAAGCCAATCCTCACCAAAATTTGGTGAAATTTTCTGGGAATCTTCAAAAATTAGCTATATATTATACAAATTTCATATTTTTCAGGATGGTGTATAAATCATTGTCGCAGTTGACTTCGATTTATTCTTTGGCGCTTTCATACTAACAAATATCATGAAATTACTCTTTTAGCTTTGAGTATTAAAAGGGGGGTATATACACAAATCTTTTGGCAAGAAATTACTAGATACATTATTGGTTCAAAATGAATCAAGCTTTGAAAAATAAATATATATGAATAAGGAAAAAAGTTTTTTGCGAAACATAATTTAGAGGTGGATCTCGTCAGGGAAACACAACCCTCACTTCTACACCCATATGGAAAACAGTAAACAGTGATGGATGATGGATTAAATAAGTACTTGTGTAGGAACTCCCGCTTCTGAGTATCATAAGGAACTCAAGCGCCATCTAGTAAGCATATGCCACTGTCTTTGTTTGAGGTGCGATCTTGTTTAACTAGATGGCGCTCGAATATTCTACAATACTCAGAAGCTTCTACTAGTATTTAATTGGGATCCGCCAACTCAAAAGGTTTTCCATCGAAGTGGGAGTTGTCTTTCTTGGACGAGGTCAAATGAGACCCAAACCATGGTCAGCATCTACTCATCTTGTATGGGACGGGGACGGGGTAGCAGTTTATTATTATAGCATTCATGCTTCACTGTTAGAGACTTTTTCATTTGAAAATTATATATCGAATTATGCCTTCTGTTATAATAAGTCATACTGTATGATTCTCGGTATTTTGTCTAACCGTTCATTTCTATTTGAGAATTTATTAGCGAATGTTATTTCGGTGTTATTTCCAAGGCAGCATCATCCGGAAATGTTGTATAATCACGAAAACAAATCGTTATAAATTTATTGATAAACAACCGTAACCATATTCAAATATATACGGGAACAAAAACAAACGAACTAGAGATTTTATGAATGATGCTGCGATAAGTCAACGTCATGCTCATGCTGCACCGTCGATAAGGGATTCATTGAGAAATCGCCAGATTGTCAGATAAAGGGGATTTCATTTTTCAAGACTGAAATAGAAGTGTCGACAGTTATAATAATTTATTTCTCACATTTCTAGACAGCGTATTCCTAGTACTCCGAGCACGTAATAAATATCGATCAGATTGAAGGATACATACTTGCCTCTATTTCTGCGTGGAAAGATGCTGATAAATTTGTTCCATGTGAATGCACTCGATATGGAAATATCCACTGGAGGGAGGATAAATCAGGGCCTTGATATCGATGGTATATTGGGTTTTTGACTGATGCTCACTTCGAGAAGGATTCGAACAAATTTGAAGGAGAATGGACCGCATCTGTAATGAGCTAGGAGTACCACTTCAACTTCTACACCTGAAACCTAATACTAATAGAACATACGATGCTCTATACAGGGTCTTTACTAAAGATGCTGCAGAAATCAGGAGGTGATCTTGACCTCGTAAGATATGAGGAGGAAAAGTGGTTCAAGATAAATTGTAGACAAAAAATTCAACGAAATTTATTCAGACAATGAGATATTCAGGCAAATTTATACATTCTGCTTCTTAACTGCTGGTAGGCATTCAATTTGAGGCATTTCCCTATTATTGTATCCCAACTGAAAGAGAGTTTGAAAAATTCGAATTTGTAAAAAAATCTTATGTCCTGTTCTATACTCCATTCACATTTATTTTAGGAGTCGGTTGGCGATGAAATAATTTTCTCAAATTTTTGTAACTAGAACGGAGTAAGGTTGGCACTCATGAACGCCGTTGCCACAACTAATATCAATTTTTATTACGAAAATGCCGAAAGTGATTGAAAAAAGAGACAGGGTTTCAGGAAATGAATCTGAACGACTTTTATTTCAGCTGAATATTTCTACAATCAGAAAGAAATGTGAATGAAGAGGATGACAAAGAATTAGGTTATTTGGAGACCCAAAAAAGTGGTGGCATTTGAGAATTTTATGTTTGAGTGAATTAAAGCGAAAAGTTTACTACAGGATTTTCATATCATCATAGAATAAGTTCCCGAAAACTGATTTTTCTATTTTTCATTTGACTTGTCCTATACATTGTAAATGTCTTAAGGTACCAATAAATACCTAATTATCATTATTATTATAATATATCTATGTATTAAGATGAACAGCCACAAATACGCGCCAGTTGTCCTGTTAATTATTTATTCATGTGAAATTTTCGTTCAAAGGTGCAGTTTATCTTGACTTGAAACTTCCTTTAATTCCTTTTACTTATATTGAGGCAAGATGATTTTTGTTGTAGAATTTAACATTCTTGTAATTATCTGTTAATTACTTAGGGAGATACCCATTCCCAACCACCGCATCATATGCATTTCATCGTCGGGTTAATATTTTTGCAATCTACATGATGTAACGTATTCAAACTTTAGCCAAAGAAGATAACGAACATTAACTCTCCTCAAGCTAGTGCATATTATGATATTATACTAATCTCCAGTATTTTCCATGCAAATAACTGGATTTGGTATGCCTTCAATCAGTTTTTATAAACTTCTATTATGTTCGTAACATATTTTCCGAAGATATTCGACAATGTGATAAAATACGTAATACCAGAAACTTTTACGAAGAACGGGCAACATAGCGTTGATTTAAAACCCAAAAATGTTTTGACAAGCGTCATAATCCCACATTTTCGTACTATACAGAGTGAAATGTGTCAAATTTCCATGGCCAACCGAGTGCTAAAATAAAAATGAATGGAGTATATTTGCCCAGTGTATGAAACAGCTATCGATACTTAGGCGCTTTTCGCAAATCGGAAGCACCTCACTCATCATTTCGAAAGGCCGACAATTAAGCAACGCTCAGCGAAAATCCCGGACTAACCAAAGTTGTGCAATGCCGAAGATATCAACGATTCCTGGCGCTGCGTGGACCAAAGCTCGCAGGAAATGACGAAGTGCCACACTAAAATAGCGGAAACGATCCATGGAGTTTTCCCTTCAACGTTCACTCAGTCGATATGTTCTATTTCGGTCGTACCTTTCAAAATTCCACATTGTGCGCGACCTGCCCCCTTTCACCGGTCCAGATAAACAAAATAAAAATTTCGAAGCTGTCATCTCCAGTCTGTCACGCTCCAGAAATAAACTGGCCTAGGCCCCGTATGCTCCTTTATGTTTGCCGGCTTCAATCGATGATACAAAGCTTGAGCTACCCCAAAACAATAGGTCCTTTCGTTTGCATAAAAAGTGTAGCACTTTTCTACACTCGATTTGATTTGCACCAGTGTAGAGGAAGTGTAGTCAAAAGGAGATGTAGATAAACTACACCTCCTCTACACTGGTGTAAATTAAACGAATACTAAAATCGAGTGTAGAAAAGTGCTACACTTTTTGTGCAACCGAAAGGACCTAATGTAGCTTTTAATTTTCGCGGAGTATGGAAATCTGAATATTGCCACAAACGAATTCTCAGAAAAAATGGAAATAACGAAGCGATATAGCTAGAAAGGCCCTTCTTCCTTCTCTTATTCACCAAATTTAAAGTGAATATAGAATATTAAACGCTTTCAATTTGTTTATATTATTAGGGTATTGACTTAACCTTCTTCGAATCATATATTCATCAAAATATTTCATCATCACTATCGCTTTCGATCTGATTACTCAAACATGGGAACTTGGGAAAATGAGGACTATTCATTGGAGTTTTGCTCGATGTTTTCAGCAGAATAATTAGTATTCAGAAGTCCTCAAGTATCATGATGACACTTTTTCCAAATAGTAATATAATTATGAGAACTCTCGTTCGTGATTGTTTGTGCATACTCATATTACGCGTATTGTGAGGGTCAACGCAGGAAAAAGAAATCACATTGTTTTTCTTTAGAATTTCGCAGTCGTCAACTGACATCCGTCGATGGGGAGAGGTCATTGGCGTACAAGAATTCCCTATTGGGTGGTTACGAGGTTAACAATATCGTGAGTACCTACCCACTCCTTTTCCTGCACATTTATTGTTTTTATCAGATGAACATCTGCTTGGAAAATACTTTTTTTGAATTTTATTTCACTTTACGCGCGTCTTCTCGTATTGGAATTGTTGATAACGTCATTTCTTATGAAAAAATCCTTGTTTTAGTTCAATGTTGATAGTATATTTTGCTATACATTTGGCAGAGGCCACTTCAACATTTTATGGATTACCTAGGAATAGTTACTGATGAAATGAATTTTCAAACTTCAAACCAAAAACCAAGACTTGGCCTTCAACAGATTTGACGTATTCGTGTTAGCCCCTTACACTTATAGCCCAACTAATGAAGAACAGTACATTTACCCTATGATGATTAATTTTTTTTTTAAATCCGATCAACAATATTCCACGGTATATGACTCGTTTACATTGTGTATTATATTTTCGTACATCCTGTATGTAGAAAAGGTAAAGGAAATCTCAGATCTGAATCAACAAACTATTTCTGGAAGAAAATTGTGGAATTGATTCTTTATTCTTATATTGAAAACATTTTGCTGATGACAAATCCAAGTTTTTACTGATCCATGAAAAAATTTTTTGGGACGCCACTGAATCAACAATAACATAAAAATATGGAACCGACTCTCACAGTGATATCGAACAACAATAAAGAGAATATATGTCGACAAAGGGACTAAAGTATAATGTGGGAATTTTTCAGACAAAGGCAATCAATTTAAATACTGTTTGTAATTTTCATGTTATTTTCTACAAAACCTCTAAGATTAAAATGAAGAGATAGTGGACTAGATTCATGACCCCATTATTGAAGAAAATTAATTTTCATTGTGAAAGAAGCCGCTTATCTTTGTAGGTGTGAAAGTTATGTAATTGGTTATGTTTAGAGGGAAGTATAGTATTTCCAAAAGATGGAGTTACAAAAGTTATATGGCTTTTTTCAGAAAAATTAAGTTAGGGTTAGGGACTTGACATTATATACTTACATATGTAGAAAATGCTTTTGCAATGTAGCGAAAATCATGTAATTTTGTCTTCGAGGGAGTCAAAATTAAATTACTAGGTCGATCAGACCTATCGTTCAAGCAGTTTTCTTGAATTACAATTTTCTGGAGCAATCTGTTTGCTCTTGAATATGAAAGGTACTGCTTTACCAGAATTGACTTTCTGTAAAGAGATACCAACAAATATTTCAATTATTCCTACACTCCCTTTTTTGGCTTCAACATGAAGGAAGTATGTTCATGAAATGAAATTTAATGTTGCCCATCTGTTACCTTTTGAGTTCTTAGCATGTTATATGACGAGGAAAGTCCAAATCAGTCAGCCATTACGAAATTCCCATCCGAAGATAACCACAAGCATTATTTCAGGATGAACATGTATGCAGTGGCCGTTTGAACAGGATGGGAATTTTTCTGTTCATTCTCTTTCCTTCCTCCGCTAATAGAGTAAGAGATGTCATCCGACGATTGAGCTGGTTCATTTATGGAATGGATATTCTGTCGGAAGCGCTAATGGTCTATGTGGTATTTCTTGGTTATCGAATGATGCATTCCTGCAATTTCAATGAAACCGCATCCTCTTTATTTTAATTCACTGTTTATCAGACAGTCGGTCGCTGTTTTGAATTAATAATATTCTGCAGCTCTTGCAGGCACCAAACTGGCTGTCGACTTCGACGTCCTTGAGTTGATCGTTGTGGGAAAACGTTTTTCACTTTTTTGAAGGTTTCTTCGAGTTTTTTCGTTCTATTTCTGTTTTCTCTTCAAACACACAAAAATAGTTGTATGAATAATGGCAGTTATGAAAAGACTCGTACATATACTAGCGTGGATAGGGGAGAGAGTGTTATGCTTCAGTTTTCCCATAGATTAATCTAAGATTTTACCCTTCCAAAATGAGAGTTTTAAATTCTGATGGGGCATCAAATCTTAATGGACTTTCCTGCAACTGCAAGTTAATTGAACTAAATTTCAGAGGAGAATAGTGAATTGTATAATATAAGTAGTTTAAGCGAATTAAAAAAACGTTTTTCGCAATGAGAAAAGGGAAGTGTCAGGAGGATTATTAAATAAGTCCTACACACGTTTCCACAAATCTCTAGTCTGACCTAATGGTTCAATTGTGGCTCTGATGAAACGGAAGAGAATGCTCAATTACAAAATGAGCTACATGATATTATTGTGGATGAGTCATTAATTTAGTTATAATTCCTCTAAACACCGAATAATATTACTGAGAAATTCCCATTTTTCGAATTTTGGGATGAAAACTCCTAGACAATCTAAAATTTGGTAGTGGTTCTATATTCCTCTTTATATTTGAGAAAGCGATCTTCGGGAGTAGAAAAAACTAAATTTTGACCCATCGATCTAAGTTTTTGTATCTTCAATATTGAAAAATCCGAATGGAAATAAAATATTAACTAATTGGCGTATTTTAGGAAAGTAAACGACACACAGTTAATTCCTATTTGCTCAAGTTATCTCATGAGGTGTATCAAATTATTTCCGTTTAATGCTTTTCGGTTTATTTGCTGGAAGATGCTTTGAAATATGATGTATGTATACTTGAGCTCAATTTTTATCTTACTACACCATTCATCATTTCGAATCTAATATATTGCGTGTACTAAAGGATAAATAACACAATTAAATTCTCGATAAAATCTACCCTGTGCGTCTTCGTGTGCTACACGTGGAAAAAGGACAATAAAAAATATAATGAAATTACTCCTCATTAGATTGGGAAATGGAAAAATGGAACTTTGCATCTAGACGTCGAGCTATAAATGCTCGAAAGCAGCTTTGATTTGGGGTACAATAGATCTTGAGGTCGCAGTACAACTCAACTCCCTTTAAAAACTAGAAATCTAAGTTTATAAGTACATAGATTTTTTAATGGTGGAAGATTACAATCAGGGCAGTAGCATAAATAAAAAATTACGCGATTCTTCATCATTTCCCCTCATTATTGTTGTAATCGAAATAGAAATATCACACAAATTGCTTTCAAAGTTGAATGATGGGACTGAAAGAATTTCTCCTTTACTGAATTTCAGAAAAAAGTTTCTGTGTTAATAGTAGCCCTTGTTGTTAATACGCAGGTATATTGTGTTTACTGCGGAGAAAAAATAGATCACAGGAACTTGATGTATTATGTCCATTATGAATATTCTGTTTTTCACATCGAGCGTTTAGCTTTCATTGTGGATCGAACAGAGAAAGTGGATAATATTTTCGCATGAATTCTATTCATGTTTATGAAATTTAATTGTTGGTATTTTTCTAATTGAAGATAATGGAGTTGTTTTTGGTGTGAAGAAGATTTATGAATACATATTGTGTAATTTTTGCAAGATGTTTTTCAAATTTAAATAGTTCTCTTCTTGTTAGCATAATGACTCAATAACAAAATATATCAGCGCTTAGGAAGCTCTCTAGAGAATTCTGATACTGAGAATTTCTTATGTTTTAATGTTTTCTTCATCTGAGGAATATAATCATTATTGTTTTATGTGAGGGATTCTCTTGAAGTGCAATGCAATTAATTCCTTTAGCAAATCAATTTAAACTTCAAAGGATGTGAGTCTTTCAAGCCAAGAGCCTTTTGAAAAACCGACAAGCGTTCATATATCATACACATATCTCGGATTTATTGCTGGCATTAAAATATTGACCCTTGAGAACCCATATATGTCAATGATATCAACATAAATTCAGTGAGCATATGAAGGATTCTGTTGTGTCTTTCCGATAAATATTGACAGAAGATAATGCCAAACTTCCGTTTAATGCATAGCGATCTGGAAAAGTATCCGATGATCACGATATGGATGTGGATTCATCTTGGAAATTCTGTTCATTCCGACGAAAAATTTGACATGAACAGAACAGTTTAGTTTAGCGCAATATTTTAATCCCTTTATTGGTATAGGTACCTGCCTACATATTTCTAAACGGCTTGAATAATTTCGATTAAATATCGACATGGGATATTTTTCCTATTGAATAATGAATAAAAGCAAAGATGTTCTATGAAATCTTTCGACAGTTCGTAGATGAAAACTACAGCTTCTGTTCGGCAAAATCTAAGACAGATAAACAGATCTAAACAGTTTCTAGGTCATTTGAAGCCATTTACATCGTATTCCTGTTTTCCTGCAAGTGTGTAGCAACTCCGACACTAAAATTTTTTAATGATCCTACTTACTAGCGACAGTTTTCAGAAGTAGATTTATCACCGAAACAAGTCATCAATCTCTATACATGAGGATAGTGAAGGAGATAATAACTACCACATTTTGATCAGATGAATGATTATGAAATGTTCGTAAAATCTAAAAATAGGCACATAGACAAAGTGGATTTCTTCAGCACTCAGCATAAATCGACTTTAAGTGAAATAAATGATTATATTGATGCATAAAGACATCCAACTATTTACCTGACACTCCACTCTACGTGTAAATTGTTGGAAAAATCGTTCATGATTGTTCCCAACTAATTTGTATTGTAATTTTCAGAATAACATTTATATTGGTTGAACCAACGTTGAAGAATAATATTTCAAAAATGTCTGTGAAGATGTGAGATGCCTCTTCTGATTTTTAATTAGCAGTCAGTCGATTATGAATTCCGATCCCACTGAAATAGTCACACGTAAAGAATTAGATGGCAATTTAAGTATAGGCGGCTTATTTAATAAGGAATCATAAACGTTGTTAGTGGAAAAGGAAACGGATATGACTATATTATTTAATATGAATAATTCGTCTAGAGGCGCACTCTTGCCAGAGATTACAAATAGAGATTTGTTCCTTATAAAGCTGAGGAGTCTTTTTCTAAGATGGAGGAATAGCCTTATTGTTCCTCACAAACAATTTCAATGAATTTATTATATTGTGAGGGATATGAAATAAGTGTATTTGTAGTTTTATTATACACATATCTCAGAATCTTTCAGAGAAACCTGTTACTTCCATTAATTTCCAGGAAGTCTAGATTTATACAGGGTGTAAATGAAGAGTTGCCAATTACTATGATACAGCTTCTTAAAGGAGGAAACTGGAAAGCAATTTTTAATTTTCATTAAAGAAAAACAGAAAACTGACAGAAATTCGAACTATTCATTTACACCATGTGTACGTATGTGCTAGAAGTAAGGGTATAAATAGATGTATGTCCGCCTTGCTTTCAGTTAAGGACGTGCTGTGAATATTACTTCATCTTCTTATTCGTACATACGCTCAGAGTAAAGAGATGATTTGCATATTGCAAACCAGGTGTGGTCCTTATATTCACTTCCCGTGAAGAACTTTTCATTCGTGAAGCAGTTCGTGACAGTTTGAACGTATCTACGCGAAATTAATTCAGAGGATTCAACAGAAATCATTTGCATACGATTTGGAAGAATGAAGTCATTCATACCTGGGGTGGTTAAGAGGCATTTCCGAGCTATATATTATGAATTACGTTCTTTTTTGGCATAGCTACTCAATAAATGGTTTTATTTTTATGCGTCCTGCGATGAAGTTTACAATTTTATAAATACATAGGTACATAAATGATTATCGTAGAAAACATACCACATAATAAAGACACTCCACCTTTATACAGAACAGAGTAGGTAATAAGTAATTGCTTTCTGTAAGTCTTAAAATAATGCTCGTAATTTCATTCAAGTTTTATATAATAATCCGTTAAATCATAAATAAATAAATGTGATTCTTAAAGTTTAGGTGGGCACTTTTGAATTTCTAGATAAAGGTATCAGCTGGAATGGCATTTATTCTTATTTTTGCAGTTGAGTGGCGAAATACATATTTGGTTAGTGTTATAAAAAATCTGATGACTTGGAAAAAACAATTTGTATGGCTGGAACATGAAATACTCGTTTCCTTCTATATAGTATTCGGTAATTTAAAACTTTTTCTTTTTTCTGTCCTTTCTTTATGAGGATGTATTGATATCTAGTTAGCCTAGACCAGTTCCCGTCAATTTGCACATGAGAAAAATTGCTGCAAAATGGATACCCAAATGTTTGAATGTTGACGAAAAGCGTGCAAGGGTAGAAGCATCGCGTTCGATCTGTGATCGATTTGAAAACGATGTAGACTTCTTAAACCGAATTGTTGCTATGCATGAGACTTGGGTACATTTCCACGATCCAGAAACAAAGCAACAATTGATGGAATGGCGACACTCTGGTTCTCCACGACCTAAGAAGTTTCGTGTCCAAAAATCTGCTGGAAAAGTTCTTGCTTCAGTTCTTTGGGATTGCCATGGAGCATCATATTCATGATGGATTTTTTGGATAAGGGTAGAACAATAACTGGAGATTACTATTCGCCATTACTGACCACTCTACGGGAAAGGATTTAAGAGAAAAGACGCGGAAAGCTATCCAAATGTAAATCTCATGTTGCCATGCAAAAAATTCGTGATTTAGGGTTTGAATTACTAGAACACCCCCCTTATTCACCAGATTTGGCTCCATCTCTTTCCTCAACTGAAAAAAAGTTTAAGGTCGTAAATTTTCTTCCAACGAGGAGATAATAAAAGCTGTGGAGGTCTGGTTTGCAAATCAAGAAGAAAAATTTTTTCGAAAGGTGCATGTAGAGACGTTGCAGGTTTGCTGTAATAATGGTATCCAATTAAGAGGAAAATATGTTGAGTAAAAAAATATTTTGACATTGAAATTTTGTTTGGTTCTATAGTAGGCTAAGAATTTTTCAATATATCATCGTACTTGAATTTGTTCACATATTTTTACGTGATATAATGTCTATCTTCTTTGCATCCCCTAATCATTTATGCAACACGAAAGAATAATTGAATTGAATTCGAATTATTTCACTGTAAATTCTCTATTTTATTTTGCAGTTTATCTTCGAGAATGATACGCCCTTTTTGCACGAAAATTCAATAATCGTGGGTGAAAAATTTGAGCCCAGTTAATGCGATCGCTCTTAAAACCACTTCCTGCGCAACTTCCCCCAACCCAATTGTAATTGAATCGAGCAAATGAGGAGAATAGAGGCTAAAATATACCTACGCTCATCCGGTACGAATTTGATATCTTACTATGAAAATTTATTCTCCTCTCCCAGAATTTGATGATGCAATTATTCAGGTGAAGTATAATCACAGGAGTAACCGCATGTTTCCACTGTTAATTCCATTGTGCGAAATTTTGCGGACGGGTTAATTACATAACTAATATTTTATTCCACATATTTTCACATGATAAATGCATATCAACATTATATCTTTTCATATACCTAGGGGAAAACAATGGTTCAAGAGAATCTATTAAAACATTGCTACAAATAAAACTACCACAATAAAAAAATAACGTTTATAAATTATATACAAATGTACAAAACTAGAGGATGTCTAGATTTATTTCCTAGATAAAATACATAGAAAAGATTCGAATAATTAATGGTTACATTACATTTGCGAATGGACTAACAAAGTATTTACATTTTTATACGTTTTCTGACCTATTTTTCAAGATATGCCGATTGAAATTTTTGTCTGAGTCTGAGAACTTCCGAGTCAGATGAGAATAAATGGTGGTAAAACGGTATGTATTTAAAATAATATGTTTGTTTCTTAAAATCGATAATTGAAGTTTATTTAAAACTGGAGTTTTTCTCATCGACAAAAGGAATATAATGCCAATGTTTGTCATTGAATGGGGAATCAGTATAGATACTATTTTTTTTCTTCATTGTATGGATTTACTAGGACAAGTAACAGACAAAAATATCAACTGTTATCTTACTAGGTTCTCATCATTCGTCCAAGAAAGCCTCGGAGAAATTGTATCATGGCTATATTGAAATGAACTGTTCAATATTCGAATCATTCTTGAAAGAGTCACGATTAAATTTTAAGTTTTAACTATCGAATAAACTGAGAAGTAGAATTTTTTACTCAGTTTCGAGAAATCGTAACGCTATGTATAGTAACTCTACAGCTGAAAATCTCTTAGTATTCCTTAGCTAACTGACTAGTTTCCTTTCAGTAAGGAAAGATCTGCTCAAGAGGAAAATTCTGGAAGTTGTCGTTCATTATTTTCGTAAATGCAGTGCTAACCAAATCATTGATTAGAGGACTCAAAACAACGAATCCTGGCTGCCAGGCGCTGTTGATAATCCAATCCAGCATGTTTTCTAAAATTAAACGAATATTATTATTTTCGGGAATACACAGAGGCGTACCTGAAATTTTATTCTTAGCCTAATATACGTTATGACAAGGTATATACAATCATCCTGGGTTTATTATTTACAACAATATGTAGAAATCACTGCAATTCATAAAGATTAAAGATCACACGATTAGAGGTACAGGGTGGGCAAAATTCGATGGAATTGAATGGCAGATCTGTAACCGTAAGAGCTAGGGAAAAATGGATGGCACGTTTCCGACCTCAATTTTACATACAGTGTGATACAATTTCCATGATTCCGAGAGCCGACAATGCCCAGATATTGTTTTGTATTTTTAGTTTGTAAAGACATGTACTGCAAATAGCAACTGCAACCCTCTATATAAAAAAAAAATGAATAGTTTTCCCAAGAGACATAATACAATGGGACGTACAAAAAACACGAACTTAGGGTATGAATCAAGGTTTATAATCCTTGGGTATGAATGACATCCAGATTATAACATCATAGAGTAATTGAGAGTTGCCCTACACCTTTTATTTTTTCATTCATTCATGGCTCCATAACCCCTTCACCAAAGATAGAGTTACAACACATTGCATCTACACACTAGATGTATGTATGTATTTCCCTAGTATCCCACTCAGTTGTGGCACCCAAGCAAAAGTTGATATGACTTGTCACTCCTGCCAGGGACACAATTTCCTAAGTACGCCCCTGAACACCATCGAACATGTGTTGTTCCGAAAATATCCCGAAAATCAAACATTATGTTCGACATCAAAACTGAGATGAGAATGCGTTAGCACGAACAGATTTATAAACAGCTTGTAATAAATTCTGGTCATTAAAATGCGCTTTAAAACTTTCAAAACACTCATAATCTGTATTCACTTGACGGAAGAATGATTGACTTTTTTCGATAAATCTGAACCATTTCACGAACAATGGCTCTTTTGAATTGGACCGATATGAGTTTAATTGCAATTTGGGTTAGGTTTTTATCGTTTTAGTCACTACAGCTGTTTGATTTTTACTCGTTGGCGTTATCAAATTGAGATTATTATTTCATGTTTATGTGTGTTGTTTGATGAATGGAAATAACAGAACTCAGAACTTGATGATTTTATCTGGAGTACCTATAGAGATGTGATATATATGTATTTATCTATTGTATTATTTTCAGGAAGGAGGAGTTATGATGGAAATATGTTTTTACAAAGGATTATGATCACCAATCTAGATATTAACAAAGCTAATCACTCTTGTGTTTCCAGTATTAGGAAGAGATATTTTGATATCTGTGGAAACACCCAAGTGAAGTACGTTTTGCAAGGCAATATTTGACTACAATGGTGGAAGTAACGCCTTTAACCCTGATAGGCAACTAATCAAACACAGTTTGTACATTATGTGTAAACATCAAAGCAGAGACTGATCTAAGTATCCGTTTGTACTTTGAGACTCTGATATTCGTGAAATGTTATACCCAGAGACAACCTGGTACTGAAACTTGTCGAACACTCATACAAATAATTTTGTAACCCATACAGACAGGAGACAGGAGATTAAAATTTCCAATAAGCACCCTCCTGTAACTGAGCATTCTTGACTTTTTTAATTACCTACTATCCTCCTTCCTCCAGCTAAGTGTCCGATATGAAGTTCCAGCTTTTTGGAGTTCTGTATATTGACCTTTACTTTCAGCGGTGGATGTGGGACATATTTGCCTCGTTGGTCCTTCTGGGGTTTCCTGGTTATCGTTGTTGTTTGAACGAAGTCGTACAATCCCAAACTCCAAGAGCCCTTGTTGGACATTGGGCGTCCCATGAAGGTACCATCAATTTCGTACCAACCATTCAACTTTTTGTCTGGGAACGTTTGAGTGTACTGAATGAGATCGTTTTGGAAGTCACATCTGAAAAAAACGTACCAGTCCTATTTATTTTGGTGTCTTTCATAGCCACTCATCACTTCTGATTCTCGAATGTGACTATGTGACTTTGGATATCAGTTAACGTTGTTGCAGCAAATCTGAATTTCAGTCCAGAATAGTGATAGATATCTATCTATTCTATTCTATTCATGTTATGTTATAGTTATACATATACACGGCTCATATAGAATTTTTTTATTGAGTTGAGGATTTGCAGCCACCTTGATGGGTTTCCAAATTCATTGATTTTTTGTTGCAAAAACAACTCAGTAAAGTGTTCTGATGCAATTAATTCTCAACTCATTAAGCGAAAATGCAAGATTGCATGATTTACGACAACATATTATCAGAGAGATTGATGAATCGAGCTGAAAAATACTAACAACTTTTCTGGTAAACAATATTTGTAGCTCAAATCTGTGAATATTTAGCAGGAAATACTCTTGTTTCGAACTCGTTCAGTTGTTTCGAATTCTAGATTGAAATATTTAAAAAAAGAAAAGAGACATTAAAAACATTCTCCTGGTGGGAAATTCTGCTCTGATGTAAAAATTCCCAAACATCAAAAATTCTCCACTTCTGAGATTGAAGATGAAAGCAAGTAAATCGTAAAGCAACGTACAAATACAGTATGATTCGTTTGAAAATTTCCCTTACGTAATTCACTCTCTCAAGGAAAATCACACAAACCTGAATTTGGTCATTTCTGAAACGGACCAACCAGCCTCTGTCACATTTCGCAAGACCAGCTTGTAGTTGAATAATAAGTTGCTCCTCTTCTGGGTCACCTCTTCAGCGTAGAAGGGGTCCAGCGGTGATATCCCATAATCTGGCAAACCTGGGAAAAAATCCGGACAAATTTTTGAGAAATTTATGATGAAAGGAAATATGGAGCGTAGAGGATTGACCTCTACGCTTTTGAGGAAATAAATCAAACAATGGTACCCAGTTTGAAAGGAACTCTCCAAGATGAGACCAAATTAAGAAAATTTAAGTATGAAAACTCTACACGTGTAACTCAACACTTTTCATTTCACGTATTTCCAGAAAAAAATTGTAAAAACTGCAAATGAATCTTACCTGACTTATAATAGGGCCTGAGCTTGTTGATGCTATCCCTGACACAATTGTCAAAGTTGGTGCTATTTTTTCGACAATATCCGAAGTGCCTCCCTGAAACAAATTTTATCATCTCAAACAAAACCATATATTTTATGTTCAGATATAATAATTCACATTTGAAGAAATGGTAAATAAGGTAAATAAGAGATTTCAGTCAGGATGTCTGTGATATTTCTGCCAGTATTCTTTCAGGATTTATGTTGGACAGATAAATAAATATTTAAGTGGTGAACTTACTCAAATCAACTTGACATTTAACCACTACAAAGGCGCAGCAAAAAACTATAATAATCCTCATCATTGCTTAAGTTGAATCAACAGATTAGAGTCAAGAACAATTTCGAAACTATTCAACACATTTTCAGGCACCTTTGTTATCTTCACTCAAAGACTTCAGACTAAGAGAACTGCATGTTTTGTTGATTATTACCTCACTCAACCCCACTTGAGAGTTGTGCAAGTTGAATGATCAAATTTAAAAGGTAGGCTGGTATCTATAGATCACCTCTGATACCTTACTTTCACGGGATTTTTCAAGAATATTGTTCCGATATTCGTGGACGTAAATGTGTTATTATGCCACACGCGGTAATGAATTCTGAATAGTTATGTCATAAGTAAAGGCAGATACCTGTGGATTGAACAGTTCCGATTTCTCGATCTCGGAAATTTCATTCATATGTAACCAAATAAATGCCAATAATTGAACTAATATTGCTGCAGGCTATGGTACTGAAATAATTAATTGTCATGATGAATGAATTAGAATGGGTTTACCCTTAAATTTATGCGTTGATCAATTTCTATAACGAGGAAGGAAATTCAGCGTATCAATTTTTTCTGCAACCTGCATGGTGAATGCGTAACACAGACATTTTAGTTCCCAATTTCCTCCATGAGATATGATTTCCATAATCAAACTACTTCCTAATCATGACTGCACACCATGGTTTCGGTATTATACTACCATTTTCAGTTAAGCTTAATGATCAGATCAGAATCTTTGGAGACGAGCTTAGCATCTGCACTGGTGGCATGAGAATTCCAAATACATAGGTTTTCTGAAGTTCGAGATTTCATCAAAACACATTTCCTGCAAACAGAAATATCTGAGTCTCTTAGTTGGCACACTCTGTATGTAGAAATACCCTCATATTATTATTATTAGATGCTACAGAGTGCAGAATGATTGAAAATATGAAATTCTCGATAGAGAATTACAAAATTCATGACCAATTTCGAATATTTTTCTAATATATCATTTGAAATCCACGAAAATTTTCATTTTAGCTGACACTTGGGAGCCTCATTGATTTTTGTTGTGCATTGCATTGAATTATCTATATATATATATATATATATATATTCTTTTGATATAGAGCATTACAATCTTGCTTGAACAGCAAACAATAATTATAGCATGTGTATGAGATACAGTTTTAGCAGAGGTTAGCGTAACGGGGTACCATACAAATTGGTGTATGATACAAGAGCTTAGGGAAAAACCTCAGTAAAAAAACCCTTTCTCCCCGTGAGTGTAGTGGATTGTAATTGTTCACGAAATAAGCTGAAATATTCCATATTGAAAGGCATCTCGCACTGCAAAAATTGATTCTTTCTCCAACAAAGAGGAAAATCCAGAAAGTCTTCTCCAAGATACCAGAAACTTTTATCTGAAATAAAGAGAAAACAAAAGCAGAGAAACGTAAAATAATAAAATTAAATACAATATGTCAGATTGACCTAAAATTGACAACCCAATTCAAAAAAGATTCGGAAACTGCATGTATAGCTCTAAAACCATCCTGAAATTTATAAATTGGACAATGATTAACTAGATGATTTATGGTTTCTTCTGGTTCCCCGCATTCACAACCAGGGCTTTCAACTGAATTCCACCTGAAAAGCATGCTATTGCAACGTCCGTGACCTGTTCTTATACGATTCAGAATACACCATATTTTCCTGGGAAGATCAAAACCAGGAACTCTATTCGAAGGATCAGTTACTAATTCTTTGTTGAAAATAGTGCACCTATTCCATTCAGACTGTCAAAGGTCTTTGTCACTTATATTCGAATTAAGAAAGGAGTTGGACCATAAAGGTTTACGCGACTTCAGTCTTGGAATGGTATTTTCGGGAATATAGGATAGAATTGGGAACGAGTCTGGATAGGATTGGAATTTTTTCCAGGAATTCATAACCGCAGTCTGTCTACGAATATGAGGCGGTAAAATGTTTGAAAGAACTGGTAACCATTGAATAAGTGAAGATCTAATAGTTCCAGTTATGGTTCTCATGGAAAGATTCAGTTGTGCATCAATTTTCTGCACATGAGCACTATTAATCCAAACGGGGCAACAATATTCAGCAGCCGAAAAAACCAAAGCTAGGGCTACCGTTCGAAGAGTGTAAATGAATAGTTGCGAAAAAGTTTAGAAGGTAGTTCAAAAAGTAGTGTTGGTCTTTCGTAAATTTTTTTGAGCAGCCCCTACTTAGATACAGCTCCCTAAAATTGGCACTTAGAAAGCTTGATGCATTTCGAACAAATAAGGGCTCTTGTAATTTCTAAAAGAAACGGTCATATTATAAGGTATCACAACAACATTTTTTTATTGGATTGAGGATTGCTTTTAAGGTGCCATCTTATGGGGGCTATGAAATAAAAGACTCACTATTTTTTGACAAGAAATCATCCCCTTTCTATTAACGATCATCCCTTTTATTTTACTATTCATATCAAAGATCTCTTATAAGAAATTATAAATAAAAATATAACGTGCTTTGAATATTCAGAAAAACAATCTTCATTTTTCATGTATAGGTACAGCAATTTTCGGTTTGAGTGAAAAATGTTGTAACTTTTAACTATTCCCTAGTGATGATCATTGTGAAATCCACTTCTCCATCGGCAATTAACAGAAATTAACAATTATTCGTTGAATGTCGCAGGCTATTAACCCTTCTTCTCATTTCTCAATATCCTATGCTCAGAAAATAAAGTGCATCAAACTTTATGAAACATGACTTATCATGAACGAGGATATTAATTTGAGAGAAAGTATTTGCGAGTTACAAGTACTACTCAAGACTTTATAGTAAATGATCAGCGCACACGGAGGTCGGTTTGCATATTATTTTCTCCGCTAGATCAAGTTCGCACCTAGATCGCTAATATTCAAAATGTATGATGTAGATTTGCTTATATTGCTACTTGTGGGGCTAACTCATTCTGCAACTGTGAACGAAGATAATATTCGTGAGTATCTCATAAAATATTCCATCTATTGTTTTATATAATAGTGTTCCTGATCTTGGAATTATGAATTAATATTTTCCCCCATTATGTAACATCTCAGTTTATATTCTCGAATGGTTATTTTGAAATTTTATTCGGCAATTCCACTGTAGAAAGTATTTAGCAACACGTGAATATTCAATCTGTTGAAAACGATTCATTTAATTGCATTATTAATCAGTAATCACAACTGAAATTAAGGAGAAAATTTTTCGGACCTCTAAAACCATTGGAAAAATTCTCCCATTTATTGTGCCCATCGTTTCATCAAATGATGAATTTTTTCATTGCTCGATCTTTCTTCAACTCATGGAAATTTGAAAAAAGTTACCTAACGTATACGTTAGTCCATTAAATTTTCGAAATATGTAGGTACCTAGTGGTTTTTCTGATTTTTATGTTATTATGATTTATACTAACGATGTTAAGTAGTATTCTTGTGCTTCAACATTAATCGAAAAAGGACCATCATTCGTAATTGTTGGCAAGGTAGAAAAAAATTCTGAAACTTTGAAAATTATCTTTATTGTTTATTGGGAATAAGAAATTTCACGAAGTCAATGTACTTCAACTCGCTTTCTGTTCCTACATTTTTATGAAGGTTCTTCTATAGCTGCAGAAAGTGAAAGCACTATCAGAGAGTGATAATCCTCTACACTACACGAAATATCAATCTACAACGTAGCAAAAGAAAATGGATGTTATATACGGCGTAAACAGAATAGCGGAACCAAAAGTACCGTGAAGAATTTATGTTTTACATGAAATCGTTCATTTCCAGGGAAATAATTCATTCATTGAACTACTCATATGTTATCAGTTCCTACTAAATAATGAGAAATGGCGCATTACGAGATTGTTATGAATGAGAACTCCGAAAAACACAACTTCGTTTTGTATATTTCATATCGTTCTCTCTATAAATGTCGGTTGAATGTACAGACATTAAAAATGCGTTTTCTGTAGTTGATAGAATACAATTCTTGAATATGACTTCAAGAGGTTAATTTAGATCTTGAAATTAAACCTAGGAAGGCTGAAACTGAATCTCAAAAATGGGAATAACCAGAAAAATCCACTGAAAATCCGAATGCGTTCAAGATCTTTATTATTTCAATAACGATGACAAAAAAATAGTTATTAATATGAGAATTCATCATGACTGAGATGTACTTTTCAGCCCCGTATGTCAAGCAATGTTACGAAGGAGATCCAGAAGTAATTCAATGTTTCAAGAGTGCGCTCCATCATCTAACTCCATATCTGGCTACTGGAATCCCAGAAATTGAATTACCCTCCGTTGAACCTTTCAGAATGGAAGAACTCTCCCTGTCTCTCACTACAGGGCCAAACGGATACAAGGTATCTTTATTGGACATAGACATCTTTGGTGCAAGCAATTTCAGCGTGAAGAAAATAAGGTATGTACAATATTGGACACCAAGGCAGCATCTAACATGTTACTTCATTATTATTTTGTCTTGCTAATTCATTCCTACTCAGTGATGGTTATTTTTGAATAATTTATTTTCAGCATTATCGAGAAGAAATAATCAGTAACTTAACAGTTTTCAATATATTAGTACCTTTTGCAAAATGTAGTTATGTCTAATAATTATATCAATTCTTTTTCATCAGGCTTAGTGAAAAGGACGAACCCTTCGAAACAAGAATACATATTCCAAAATTGAGGATAAATTCGAGGTACCAAAGCAGTGGAGTCCTGATCATATTACCTGCAAGTGGTAATGGAACTTTCAATGGGTTATTCGGTAAAATAATTTCATCTTGCGATGATCTTTTCCCATTTATTATCGGATCTTTCGAATTGTAGAAGATGTAACTGCTATAGTAAGAGGAACAGCCAGTATTTCAGAGAGAGAGGGCGTTAAATATCTGCACATTGATACATTGAACGTGGATATAGCAATAAAGAATGTGAAAATGAACGTCAAGGATATTTATAGGAATAATAGGATATTGAGTAAGTTCCAATTTTTTCCAGAAAGTGGGGAGATATAATGAGAAGAAACTCAGCTGGTTATTTATTATTCCAATGTCATTATCTACGTTTCTGTTAATTTCAATTCGAATTTATGTTAAGTTATAAATCCAAGTCAACAAGCTATGAACTACATCGATTTTTTTTATCAAATTCTCAATTTGTCCGATTTAGCAGCTTTCTCATTAAGTTATTTTTCAGCTCAAGCAATAAACCTATTCTTACTTGACAATGGACAAGAAATCCTCAGGATAATGTTACCGCAACTAAGGAAGAAACTTGCGGCTTTGTTTATGAGCATTTCAAACAAATTATTGAGTCATCTGCCATTGGATGTATTTTATGTACCATTGTCGAAGCAGAAGAAGACTTAGGTTTGAAGGATACCAAAAAGATAACAGTGATTTAGATTATATTGTTTATTTTTATATAGAGTGTAGTTGAATAAAATTGATTTATAATTAGTAGGTATTATAATCTGTTGTGAATATGAAAAGAACTGAGTGATTTAGTGGAGAAATAAAATAAAAGCCTTTCATAAGAAAATTAACAATAAAACCCAATCTTCCTTCTTTTACTGTCTAGGATGTTTCCAGAAATATGAAGGAAATAAATCCTTCCTCCATGAAAATATGAAAATTTCCGTTTGAAAAAAGTGCTATAGAAATTTTGTTTTTAAGGAATGTCTGCTCAGAAATTTTTTATATGAAAGTTCAATACTATTTATATATCACACATTAAATTTTTTCGCAACTATTCATTTACACCCTGTGTATTCACCCTCCAGAAGAATATCTATTGTAATAGCGAATTAGCTTTACAAGTGGTTAGAAATTCATCTCAGGGAGAGTTATGTAATTCAATTTTCCCATTTTAATCATGGATTTTCACCAAATATCGGTAACATCATAATTTCCTAATTTTTTCCTGTGGAGCAAAAATTGAATTGAATTTTTTAAAGAACCTTCAAAGGGCGTAGTTTATTTTACAATAGGAAAAATGAGTACAGAGTTAAATCAAGTGAATACATACCTACTAGGTATAGTTAGTTGTGAAGAAAATTTTCCAATAAAAGTCACAAAAAATTTAGTTTTTCCATATTCGAATAAATATTGCAAGGAAAAAATCGATTTTTGTCACTATATAGTTTTTGAGCACAAAACTTTGGACTTTCATGATTGGTTCGACAAAAAAAATCAATGAATGATATACCCTTTGGAATATTTAGAAGTGTTGAGACTATTTTAGGGAATTGAAAATGAATGATGCAACAAATATTCGAATAAAATTCGAAATCTTGGGGTTCAAGATTGTCGCCTGTAGTTTTTTCCAGGTGAAAACAAAAGTGTGTCAAAATAATTTCTAGTGAAATGAACATTGAAAAGTTCGATGGAGTGCTACCAATATACGAAGATAAAATGACTCGTTTGGATAAGCCCGCACTATTTGAAAGGAAATTTCTTTTATTCGGGGAAGAATGATCTCATCAATTTTTTGTTAAAATCAACCGTCATTCCAGGAAGTCACGCACACCTCTGGCAAGGATCCACTTTCGAATTCAACACGAAAAGTTGATGACAGTTTTGCATTATTATTAATGACAAAGGATGCTGATTTCAGATCATTGAAATGTTTAATCGATTTATCTACGTCAGAGGATGGAGGAAAACAGTTGAATAACTAATAGGGGAGCAACTGTTTCGATAAAGCTATAAAGTTGTGAGTAGCAGAGTATGCCCCTACTCGATCGAGGAGTTCAAAGTCACGGTCAGCCTATTGGAGGTCAGTCGGTGCAAGAACTTCTTCTTACTTGGTGATCGTTTTGGATAGGCATCAAAAATGTACAGGTTCATACGTCAAGTTACCTTCCTGGTAGTGTTCCAGTTTTACTTTAGTGGCATTGAATGTAAGTAGTTTAACATCCTTATTTTTAATGTTTTTAGATGATGCGTAACAGTTTATCTTCAATTTTCTATAGCTAGTTTTGTATGTCGGTAAGTTCATGTGTGAAAAATTCAAGAAAAATCCAAAACCTGCTTATTTATTTGAAATTTTGTTTTCAAAAGTCTGATTTCGAAGAAAATTTTGATAGTACTACTACTATAGTTCGTACTGCTTTTCTCCGAACACATTACTTTTCAGTATGAGGACGAATATTTATATTACAGTAGATAGCAGTAGAAGAGACGAAATTTTTAGGGCAATATATTCCTAGCTTATTTCTGTGAACGTCATTTTCTTTTTCATCATTTTCATTGAATTGGAGAGGAGCAATTCCAAGGATCAATGTTCTGGTTTTTTCTCATTTTCTGGACGAAAATGTAATATCTATACTATATTCGTCAAATGTATCAAAAAACTGATTTCGATAGCATCTACTGATCTTTGTTTCTCTGTGTATGTTTGATGTATGTATTGATTCTTTGGCAGTTTTCCAATGGTTGTATTGTTCAATCCTTAACACTATTTTATAAGAATTATTTTTCTACTTACAAATCTCTATGTAAGAACTCTTACCATTCATACTCATTAAGTGATTAAACACTGAACTTTTTCTTATCGAAGAAAGCAAATGATTAGTAATCAAAATAATTGCATGTTTCTCTTACTGTATAAATTTCTCTTTTTTCATGCTTTTCACATGAACCCAACATCCATAAACTGCTCTCTTTCAATCGATGCTTTTTCTGATAGAATCACCGAATGGTTTTCATATTATGCATATTGCACACAACACAATTATTGAAGATAGTTGAGAAAATTCATGAAAATCCTTCTTATTCTCTCTCACACAAATACTGTCTTTACAAGTGAAACGCCGAAGAATGTTAGAGTCGTCTGAAAGAACCGTTAATTACGATGGTTTGATACTGGTATATATTTAACGAAGCAAAATTTCACCGTTACAAATTATATGACATCATCTCAGATCGATTTATTTTAGCATATATCGCTCTCATTTTCCATAATGATTATAATTTCACCGTCAGTTAGTTTACGCTACGATATTAAACTTGTTGCTCATGATATGAATGAAACTGCTTGACGATTTTCGAGTGGGGGCCAAATTTTTTCTTATCACTCATATCCATAGATGTGAAGTTTTCTCCTCAAATAGATTATGGAAGTTAATACTCTGTGCTTGAATTTTATTCTTAGCTGCATCTGTTGGGCTTGAAAGTTTGCGTATCTGCTTCCTAAAGAATTTTTCTTCATATCTGAAATCACTCTAGAAGTTAATATAATTTTTTTCACATAGATTCCACTTGCAATTAATGTAGTGGCACAAACTAGGGGGCACATATTTATGGGCTGAAAGTAATTACCACGATTCCATAGTCTGCCTCTTCAGAGTGATCTCTGTTGAGTAACAAATCGATAAAAGACCATAAATTGAAGTTCATCATCGGTGCATAATCTTTGATTGCTATTTCCAAATAGAGAATAAATTACATATTCATGATTCCTACTGTCACCGAGGAAAATGTTACTCAAATTTCGGTACAGATTTCTCGTGAAATCGAAAGTGAAAATGTAGACTTCCTTGTTTCTTCCACTAAATGGTGTTGTATCTTCTTGACTTTTTATCCTCTGTTACCTGTGTTACGCATCAATAGAGTGCTATTGGCATGTACAGTTCAATATTTTTATACGTGGCAAGTATGTCTTTGCTGATTAAGATTCATAGTTGAATACCTATTTTTTTTTTCTACTCCTGGGGGTTTTCACCGAATTTTCTACACTCATTCCGATAATGTCCCCAAAATTTGCCAGTTTTTTTGGCTGTCCAAAGACAGGATTTTCTTCAACGGTTGAACTCACCATTCTTGACGAGAGCAATCCCTACATGGTTTTTCAGTTGGGGCTAGAGAACATTTCCATGTCTAGGGTTGGGGCAATGTCAGCATAAACTTCCACAAGCATTCGAAGCATTTCAGTTGCCCTTTTCTTCCAATTAAAGAAGAAAAAACTCACTACCATGACTGAGTATATTTGAAATTGGGGCAAAATTTAGAAATATTCCACATATCAGGATGAAAACATTAAAATTTGTTGTTTATGAAAGGGAAAATCGTAAAATTCTGTTTTAAATTCAATCGTGGATAGTATTCCTGGAGTTTTTTATTACACATATTCCTACATGAATTTCACGTCTTATGGCTCATTTTGAATCTGGAAAAGTACCTGGCTTGTGCATGTGCACCTCAAGAGACAATAACCTCTTGATCAAGACTCTATATGTTATTTCAAGCTGATGCGTATTATAGTTAATCCAAAACTTTTGTGTTTCAGCTGCTTATTTCTTGAAGAGATGTTCCAGGAGCGATCCAAACTTCAACATATGCCTGCAGGATTCTGCCAATTACCTGATAGCAAACATGAGACGTGGAATACCCGAATTGGGACTTTATGAACCAGAACCTATTGTCATTGACGAAATCGGAATAGCTTTGGGAGGTGGGCCTGATGGGTATCGGGCGACATTCAAAAACATCGAGGCTTACGGGGTCAGTAACACAACTGTTACGGCCGTAAGGTATGTGACCTACTTCAATGAAAAGAAAACGGGTTCCGAAGAAGGATGATTCGGTTTTTGTGAGTTGATCACTCTTGAAATCCTGATTCGTCTACAAGAATTGTGTCTGTCGTTTAAATCGATCCATGTAGTCTCAGTTATACTCTATACGACTACAGAGTGAAATTTTCAAAGGACCAAAATGGCATTCAGTTAAATTTCCTGAATTTTTGGGATGATATAGGCGTCAAATATGAAGTAGAGCTTTTTGCTTTGAGAAATTTCGAAAAGCCTATGTACCTATTGTGTGAACACAATCCCTCAATGATTATAGAGGGTGATTTATTAAGGGCGGCAAACTGAATTGATAAAATGCCAATATTTTTAGAACGACAAGAGATTGAGTTTGATGATAGTACTGTTTCTTAGAAAAATGTTTGTTTTTCAATTAAAGGTATCCTGTATTTCAGAAAAACATCGTTTAATTCTCTAGAATTTTTGATATTATGTGATTTTTGGGGCTTGAACCTTCAGAAAGAGCTAAGTAATCCAAAAAATTATCCGAGTAATGATTTCTCTTTCCTCAGCTGGATTTGGGTGATAATTCTTTTTTGGAATTTCATGAAAATATTTTATTTCAGATCTGACATCGATACATACCAATTTCAGTACACAATGTACATACCAAAGATATCTGCTAAGGCTCAATATCAATCCAGTGGTATTCTTATTCTAGTCCAAGCCTCTGGTGGGGGAAATTACTGGGGTGAATATGGTGAGTAATTTGGTTGAGTACCTCAGCCAAAAAATGAAATTATTGAACACTAAAGCAAACTAATTTCACTCAATAACATATCACCTTAATTTTAGAGGGAATCAAGGTCAAAGTGTATATTAAAGCTGCTCCTAGATCAGTGAATGGACGTTCTTACCTCAAATTGCAACAGATGAAGATGGATTTCAGCGTTAAAAATATTCAAATGGGCGTCGATAATGTACATAATGGAAATTCTGTTATACGTAAGTTTTTTGGCGATAATGTTAGCTCAATTAAGATTTTGAATCCAAGAAAATGAGAAAAAGGACAAGATAATAAGAATGATTATTTTTTCACGAATGTGTTTGAAGATCTTATCATTCTGAAATTTAGTAACCTACAACTCGAACAAATTTTCGTGTCAGGCATTTGATGCTGAACGAAAATAACGAATGATACTCCTACTTCCTCAATAATCCAACTTACCATTCCGCAGAGGCTGCGTTGAACCTTTTCATCAACTCCAACGCCCAGGAACTCCTCAAAGAGATGAAACCCGATCTGAAAAGGAAACTGTTGGAGTTAATGTCGAGCTTCGTGGAAAATTTGTTCAACAACATACCATTAGATGCGTGGATCTCGGAATGATCCAAGCTACCACTTAGTCACAGTGTTTCGAATCGAATACTGAATTTGTTGATAATTATTCTAGTTTTTAAGTAATTTATTGTTATTTAGTATTGTTGCATGTTCTGTGTATATGTGATTCAAGTGAAAATTAAGGAGACAAACGAGAGGCTTATTTAAATGAAGGAAAGGAAGTTGATAATGAAAAAGAGATGATATATTAGTTTGGTAGTTGGATTTATATATTCAATGTTTTAATGTATATTGAAGTTAATATTTGTTGCCTTGAAAGTGAGATGAGATGATTGTAGTTCAATATAATTCAACCTCTTCTGATTGTGGATATTTGAATTACACATCCCTGCAATAAAACTCCTACTATGTACAATATAATATACGCCTAATACCTAATAGACGTGTGTCTCAACGAAAAAGGTTCAGAGAAAACGATAACAAAATTTACACCCAAAAAAGATTGTAGACAATCAACTCAAATGTGTAGTACTCTCTCTGGTTTTTAAAAGAGCCAATAGGGAATATGAGATGTTTTTAAGTGTTCTGAGTGGCTCAACATAAGTAAAACTATCAAGCTGAAGCTGACAAGAACACTTGAGAACTTGCAGTTTGCATGGAGTTGTTGAAACAAAGTGATTAGTAATTTTAGCAATTATGTTAGATACAACTCATTATTTACTACATCATTTACTACAACATTATATGTTCAGAGTAAAAATCAGTAGTTTGTACCTAGAATTTAACTATTGCATGTCACAACTTGCTGATTACAGTTCTCCCAGAAAATTAATATCGTATCCCTAGAACAGAAGGGTTATATAAATTGTATAACATCTTAGAAGTAATATTGTTCAGCTGATATGGAGCTGGATTTAAAAACAGCCATGAAGGAATTGCCACTTTTCTTTTTTCTTCTGATGGCAACTTGTTTAGGCAAAGAACTACGTAAGTTTTGTATTAGATGAAATAATAATCATATTCTTGAATTTTTTATACTACAAGATACTTTTTTCATATTGTCCATTTATTTCATCATATCATTCCTGAAAAGTACCTGAGTGATCTGATTCTTTTGAATATAGCATCTTTTCTTCATGTCTGCTCTGATAACGATCCAAATGTTAATGATTGCATGATATCCGCTATTGAAGATTTACGTCCATATTTGAAAAAAGGTAAAGATGCTTCTTTGCATTTGGTGCCTTATGATTTTAATCTGAATTCCTTCGACAGGGGTTCCTGAATACAATATACCATGTTTGGAGCCCTTAATTCTAGAGGATCTCATCACAGAAGATATTTCTGGATTGAAGGTGAAAGTAGCAAATGTTAGTGCTTATGGATGTAGTGACTTCATCGTCCAATATGTGAAGTGAGATCAATTTTAAGAACTTGGATTCTTCTAAAATCATAAAATATAATATTTTCAGTGTAAATTGGGAAAATAGGTCCATGGAAATGGATTTAGATATCCCTGAATTGAAAATCAATGCTCATTATTTAGTTAATGGTAAAGTATTGATGGTACCAATAAAGGGAAAAGGTGACATAGAGGCTAATATAAGTGAGTTTTCATTATCCTCATATGCGCATATCGTGAACTTTCGTAATCCGTTTATATCTATTGCTATGAAACTTATTTTTCTTCGAAATTAGAGTCAGTGATTTGGAATAATACTTCAATATGATATTTCAGCTGATTGTTCATCGCAAACTCTTCTTCAGATGGAAAAATATGAAGTTGATGGTGAACGCCATGTGAAATTCAGCAATGTCAATATCAAAGTCAAAGTTGGTGGAGGTCGTATACGTTTAGAAAATCTATTCAATGGTGACGACAAACTACGTGAGTACAAATTATTATATAATAGCTATAGCTCGCGAGTGTTTCTTTTTGGAAATTTGGCTTTATTTGAAAAAGTCAATATTTTTCCATTAAGCCAAAGGACTCCTAGAAAGAAATCAAATTTTTTGAGGATTCAGTTGAATCATTTCAGATTGAAGAAATATTTAGTTAATTTTTTCGATAAGAATTACTCCCCTGTGCAATGAGATGAGATTCTTAAATTCGGTGATATAGAATTGTTTCACGAAAAAGTCACATTTTTCAGTTTCCTTCATCAGTGAGGTGGTCAACAGAAATTTGCAGATGTTTCTGAAAGAACTTATGCCTATCCTGGAAAAAGGCTTAGCTAGGAAATTCATGGAAGTAGGGAACAATGTAGTCGAACAATTCACTTGCAGACAGCTTTTCCCATCATGATGATGATATGCAGTTAAAAAATCACAGGACCTAGGAAAACATGGTAAATCCTATTGGTTAGAATAAATAAATATATTCATGTAGTAACCATTGTTTTCTTGAAATTAAGGAAGTTTAAGGTGAAATGAGGGGAGTAAGTTTTCAATTAGCTTTATTGCAAAATTTATTTGAATTAAAATGCAGGTCATTGTCGTATTCGAAAGATTTTTCATATTCTTTCAGATGACTTATGAAATCAATGTGTAGCATTGTATTGCCGTATAATATATATATAAATGAAACAACAACAAGAAAAACAATATCAAAATTCTATTAAAACCAGGCAAAAGAAACTTTTCAATCACAGAAACAAAATCATTTGGGGAAGATTTCATCGTAATCCACGGTGTTCGTTATGGAATTAGCAATTTCGAGAAAGATTTCTGATGCTTTTGCATTGATAAAAGGAAGTGATGCCGCAATGAATTCTTGCTTGTTCTGATGGAGGACATCAAGGGCTGCTTGACCTGAAAAAAAAACAAATAAATTCATATTTGAGTTGAATAGAACGAGAAAAACCATAATATAAAACCCGAATAGACAGTAAATACGGAAAAATGTGTTTTTTGGGATACACATTCAAGTCAAGACTTCAGATGTAGATATTAAAGGGAGTTACATCGCGTTGTGACCTTGAGATCTAAAGTGCACGCCCATCATCATGGCTGTTTTCGCTGCTGTATAGTCTACAGTTCACCATCCAGTTCCAGAGTTCTGATGAACTCTAGTATCTGGGATAGTTTGGAGATTACCTCCTCACTCCAGCAAATTACTCTTCCAAAGCTTTTTTTCGTTGGCTAGCGATGGCGAGGTATTCTGTCATCAGGTGATGTGAAGTTTCATCCTTCTTCCTACAGAATTTGCAGTCGCCAGATTCTACTAGATCCCTTCTCATCAGGTGCTTCCTGAGGTGACAATGTTATGTAAGGAATCCAGTCAGGAGGTGTAGATACTTCTTAGATTTCGTAGTTTTAAGGTTCCTATAGAAAGTTTTGGAATGTTTCAGTATCAGAAGATTCCTCCAGTGTCATTTTCTTTCGGTTTTATCCTTCTCATGAATCTCTTTCTTGTAGGTAAATTTTCCTGTACACACAACCAATGAAAGGAGTTTGGGCTCCTTTACAGGCTAGTACTCTGATTTCTGAATGACCGGGAACCAAGGCTAAACAGATCTTAATTTGTTGACATTCCTTCGGCACTGTCATTAAAGCCAATCTCTTATTGGTCTATAAAAATTTGAATGTCCATACTGCTAAATTGAACGGGATGTAGGTTGACACTTTTATTCCCTACCATAATTATTCGTTCTTTTCATGTTTACTTACTAAGAGTTGGATCTCCGTTGAAGAGATTGTCCAATTCGATATTGTAATCGCCAACATTGATGGAGAACAGGAAAGAAGTGAATTTGAAGCGTTTAATTCCGTTTTCATCCGGCTTCACGTCTGCCTTGAGGATGGCTTGTCCCTCACAGTTTGCTGGAATAATTCAAACAATGAAAATCTTCGAATTTGTGGCGAATAGTGTTAAATTTCTAAAAGAAGACAATCGGAACTCACTTGCGTTCGCTCTGAATTTACCACTTCCTTTGATTGGTACCACGAGAATTTTGGCGTCAATATCGTAATCACCATTCATCATTAGGGAGGGAATTTTTACACCAACGCGGTATGTGAATTTGTCGACGTTCAACCTGAAACATAATCGAAGACAATAATGAATGAAATAAAATATTTTTATCTCATAATCGGAACGTCAGAAAAGTGTGGAGACGTATTGATAAAACAATGCACAAAAGGCTTGTTTATCTCCTCATTTCGTATCCACCCAATCAATCATCTATCCCCAATAGATGAGGACATGATTGATTTGTTAAATTGTTGGTCAATACTCACTTCAGCTTTGTTATTTCAAAGTTACTGGCGCCGTAAACATTAATATTCCTCAGGAACGCTTTGAAGTTGTTGTTTTGTCCTCTCAAAATTGCTACTTCCTTGATGAATAAAGGTTCGATTCCAGGCACATTTAGTTCCGGTATGCCTTGCTTGAGCTGTGGCCTCAGAAATTCGATAGATTCTCTTATACATTTCGCTACTTCTGGATCTGACCTTCTGCAAATGTGGATGTAGTCAGCTGGAAAATTACAGGATACCATTACGGTTGATAGGCAGCAATACAGGATAATTTGTACATGTTTTCGTATATAAAAGACTCTCACTATTTTTGACAAGCAATCACCCCTTAAATTTTCACTATTCATTAACACCCTGTTTAATGTCACACAGTAGCTACGTATACTATTCAAGTATGTGTGCAAACGTATACAGATTGTACATTTATGGCTTCTGCTTCGAAAACCTGAAGGAATGAGTTATGTGGAGAGGCGTCCAGTTCATTGAGAGGATTGTACAGTTGTAACCCTTAAAGGAATGAATTAAGTTTTTATTTTCAAGAATCGTCCAGTTTCACTCATATTGCGTTTCGATTGGCAATTCAACAGTAAAAAAATTGATTCTGGTTTCACTTTCTTGACTGTTGAACGACTGAAGAACTTGTTGAAGGTATTTTCGAGGTGAAACACAACATTTACAAGAGGAGTGCCCTTCTTAAGAGGAATCGGTTGGTCGTTTAATTAAATTATTCAACAATCTCATAATGCATAACCGCAGAATATCCGCAGTTCCTTGTTGCTGTTTGAATACGCAAAATATGCAATCCATAATGTACTTTGCACCTATAGAATGAAACCTATTTACACATAATATTCATAATTTGTGAGCAAGTAGTGAATAAATGAGTGCTTTGTGCTCACAGGATTATTTAATTGCTCATAATAAAAAACCGGTGAACATGGGATAAAAATACCTTTATTGATTATTTTACCTACCTTCCTTTAGTATTTTGGAGTAATTCTACCTTCACCTTTATGTTTTCAGAGTTGTTTTGGTAATAGGCTTTTTATTACTTATAAAGCATTATGAGAATATGAAGTTTCTAATATGTATATTTCTAGAGGCTTTTTTGATCATTTTCTTTGATATCAAAACGTTATACCCTCGACAAACTATACTAGCAAAAATCTTATTTAAATACCGTGAATTCAAAAAGTCTGAAGCTTTCAGATCCCACTAAATATCACATTGTAGTTAGCCACACATGTCAAAGCACGAGTTGATAATCCCTAATGTGAAAATATCACAATAATTTTTTCTATAATTTCCGAAATGATGGATTTTTCTCCAAAATTATCAAATGCCGTACTTGATTTTTCTCTAATCCACATAAGTAAAATGGTAACAAACAGTTTCAATATAAATTTTCAAGATTCCCTTTTTTTTGAAGCTTCTAGAGTTGGTCTACTGAAAAGATGAACTGAAAGAAGCTTCCAAATTAAAGGGACTCTGAAATTTATTATGAGACTGGTTGTTACTCATTTTTCATCAAATTCTGTGTGAATTTCTGAATGACTTAAATGGAATTCAGCTAATATTATCGTTTCCAATAAAATTCTTAAAAATATGCATTGTTATATTTGGAGATTTTGTTTCACCGGACCCCAATTTCATTTTTTGAGTTAAGCACTTTATTCTTCACGTGTTAATAACTTTAATGACATAGAAAATGAAATTGGAAAAATTTTGAAAAACATACTATTATCCCGCCAGAAAAATTTATCTGCTTCCTTAGCCACAAACGCGACATATAATCAAATACCCATTAGGATTTGATGGGGATCACTTACGTATATTTCCTGAGTCGGCTAGGGCTACCAGAGAAACAAAAACAAATACCAACTTGGTCAACATACTTTTCGACTTTTTCGCACTGTCTGGTCCCTTCGATATGAAGACCAGAATTAATCAGATAATGCGAACGTTTCTTTTATAAAGTTGGTTTGTTATTTCCATTTACGTCATATTATAACTATAATTAAGCGATGCTTCGGGTAGGAACTTCTCTCCAAACTCCTTTCCATGAACGTGTTGTGTATGACAACAGTGATGACCTTAGAGGCGGATAATTACTCGGCTCACTCGGTGTATCAAAGGTAAAACTCTTCAAATGAAAGAACAAAGATGGCATATCCGCTGTAACATCAGTAGGAAATTATAATATTCATTACTGCCGAAGAAACCATCCTATTTGTCATTTAGTTCAGTAGGGATATTCTGTTAAGAAATAAAATATCATGTGAAGACTTTCACTATCAATCTGCAGAGTAAAATAGTTCCTGATGCCATTATGTCAATGTATAGGAATTAAAGGACAGTGTGGTATATTTTCGAAGCAAGAAATTTCTTCCAAAAATATCATTGGAAGGTTCTCTGGATGTCAAAAAAGTTCAAAGTTATGTACAAGGAAGTTGATAAGATCTTCTTCGTCAAATGTGAACTCAAAAACTTTTAAAAAACTCTTCATTTACATGTCAACCGCTGTTAAAGCGATTCAGAAGTGTTGAAATTGTCAGAATGATTCTGCTACTCAGCAGTACTTGAAAAAGTCTTCAAGAAATAATAAAACTCATTAATATTATAATAGTGGAGATTACATGGAAGTAATCAACTTCTGCTCCCCAAAAAAATTAATTGGAAGTATCTCAACTTCTTCATAACAGTAATTGGTAGGATCGTTCGATGAAAATCAGTAGGGGTAAATGTTTTTTGAAACAAAGAAATGCTTTGGCCATCTTTTCATTCTTTTTCAAGGGGTTCAGAAAATACAGAGTAATATAATTTTACATAATTCTAAGGAATATGTGAATGATCATAGAATAATTGAAAATAGCAATCCAAACTTTTATAATTAATTATAAATTTTTTTGTGGGAATGGTTACTCTGAAATATTGATTTTTTCATGATTCTCTTTTCAATTTGGAAGAAAATATTTATTCTGCAAAATTTCGATCTATTACCTACTCTCACAATAAATAGAAATTCACAGGTTATACAGAGTGAATGAATAGTTGCGAAAAAATTCAAGGGATGATTCCGTATGGTTCACGAAATGAAATAAGTCTTGAAATTATTCAGCAAATGATGAGATCACACGCAATTTATCAAAATTTATTAGGGTCTGCTTCTAACCAGTTATTATTATGATCCCAGCCCAATAAACAAGTTCGCTTCTTAACGTCACATCAAAATCCCCAATATGGATTTAAAACTAGATCCACAACCTCTTGATCTTCGGGATTCGGAATGACCATGACGCAGGACACTGTTTTATGCTGACTATTGAAATTTGTTAGTCATTTTATTGTTTATAAACAACATACGATGTCCAACAACACCGTTGAAGACCGTGTGGAATATTACTAGGCGATTTTATAAACATAAGATCATACCTGAAATGTTATGAATTAGGAAAGAGAATATTATTCACGTTGTATCATTGAAGATGATCGATTTCTCAAACTATGGGGAATAATAATATTTCTTTCGATTTTCACCATTTAATTCGCTTTGAAAATATTGGCAGATTTAATAGATCGTTAAATGAAAATTAATTGTATTTCCACGAAATCTCATCGTATTTCCTGCATTTTCTATGCATAGATTAAAGTAAATATTATCCTATTCCCAAAGTATATAGACATTGGTAATAGTTCATATTATATTTTATGTGTAATATGTTTGAATGTATATTGATTTCCCTCAAAAACCATTATTGTCATCCTTATTAACATCATAGTATATCCATTCTATAGCAAAATACACATTTGTATTGCCTGTACTAAAAAGATTCGCAATGATATTATATGCACAACAATTATTAATATTCCTGGTTGGTAGAACTTTTGACCTTGAAGAATAATTATGAAAATTCAATTTGAAAAGAATTCATTCATGAAAAACCTGTAAATAGGGTAACATGAAATGGATTGAATTTGTCTTCAACTTTTCATATCATATTCATCAGTAATTGAGTAACAATTTTCGCGTTACAAAAAACTTCATATTACTCTATATATCTTAAAAAAAATGGTTTTTCCTCCTAGTAAATAACAATTTGTTCGTATGTTCATTGAAGGTCAACTTCCTGATGATCATCATCAATCTCTTCATTTTTTCTGAGTTCTCTCTGCTAATTATAAAAAAAAATTATATCCGAGCAACAATAGAGATTTTCGAAGTTCCGAAGCTGCTGATAGAATGAATTCGGGATAACGCTGGAGATAATACATTTTTTATAGTACCAATTAGTTTTGACCTCGAAATGATTAGTTCTTCTTTCCTCTGTACGAACTAATAATTAAAAATGAAGTTGGTGATTAAGCTATTTGCTCTCACAGCTTATTAACAAAATATTTACGCGAGAAATGTTATGGTATCCTGATTTATGAATGAGAATAAGATATCGATTTCCGTAGAGCTCTAAATGTAGAAAAATGCATTAAATTCTAATAGGTTATGGTATAAAATTAGTTTATCCTATTTGAAGACTCAAGAATGCTTTGATTGATTTCCATTATTTCAATGTTGTTCTAATCCTAAAACTTTTCAATTTTCATCTACCCTTGGAGAAAATCACTGAAAAAACTAATATATTCGATTCTCATAGCTGTACCACATTGCAGTATCATTTTTAGGACTTTAGAATGCTTTGATCTTTTTTAAATATTTTACTGCTATTCTTACCCTTATGCTCCTTAATTTTCATCCACTCTCAGAGAACATCACTAATAAAGACTGACGAGAACAACGTTTTTTGAGATCACTAACTAGCTACTGTGATTCCCTGAACACCTCACTGAATGGAATATAACTATTTCCTGTTAATTATTAATCCAAATTTATTCCCCCTTACATAGATTATTTTATTGGTGATTGAGCTATAGAAAAAAGTAATACTCATTTCGCATGCCACTACCCAATTTATTAAACTACCATCCTTTTGTATAATTTTGCGGACTGGTTGTCCATATTTTCGAAGAAAAAAAAAACTAAAGATGCAAGATTGATAGGAATAAACAGGTATGGCGGTGAATTACAATGTAAATAATTGAGATCCTTAATCGATCCACACATTAAAGGAGTTGGACCAAGGTCTTCAAAGAAGATTATAAAGTAGGTCCCAACTCCAAACCAAAAGATAACTCTGGTGGTTGTTGAGGCCGGTAAAATGTTCCTGAGGAGTCTCTTGTTTGTTTGTGGTGCGGTTCTGGTTACAGCCAAAATACGTGAGTAGCTTCGTGATTTTTTGAGTAGTCACCTGAATTGGATCGTGAAAGAAATTTGATTAGATATCCATAATATCTATTAGAATTTAATTTAGCGATTTTCTACGTTAACAAAATTTTTTTTTAAGGATCTGTGAAGGATTCCAGTTTTAATGTAATTTTTTCAGATGAAAAAAACATTTTTGCATCTAAGAATGGCAATTAGATAAAAATGAATTGGTATAACATCGATTTCTTCAGAAAACAATCCCTCCTATGCATTTAAAAATCAAAGCTAAATTAAATCTTCCAAATTCACGTTGCAGAAGGGCTTGGAAAAAAATCTTTGAAAAACTTTGCTCAATTGCCCTGAAAAATGTTCATGGAAAATTGGAAAATTCTATATGAATACGTCAATAATGAAAATGTGATGGATATTTTGGTGAATGAAAATTTTTTTGTACATATCAACGAACTGCAGAACAATTCTGCGAAGATTTGATGAATGGAGATTCACATAAAAACAGTACTTCTTCCATAAAATTTATTCTAAACACTTATCACCACAGCCTTCAATCTGAAGTTTATCTTGAGCATACTAAGTAGCTACCCATAGCTTTTATTATGAATGATTCACCTATTTCACTACTCAAAATGCATGAAGAATATGTTTTGCTATACCCCTTTGTTCTGGGAAACCTGTGTGTATCAGAATATGATCTTCGGAACAATTTATTTCCTTAGAAATCAGATTTATCTCATTTCTTGAGCATATTATGCAATGTAAATATGCCAAGATAGGTAAGAGAACTGTAACTTGACAGTACAGAACAAATTGGAATAATTGTTGAAACAATGAAGAATGATGAACAGTGTGAATTGTTGAAGACCGATATATGTGAATAGGAAAATTATTGTTTTTCAATAGATGTACTACATACTGAACGAAAATAATTAAATCACATGATTTTGGCTTCTATAAACCTACAAACTGCCTTCAATCAATACAATATCAACTGCAGGTAAAGGTGTTTTACCAATTTTTCTTTTCGTACATTAAAAATTGAATAGTTTGAGTCGACAAACATATCTTTCTACCATTTACTGCTTTGGGAATTTAATAATCACATTCTGAATATTCTTTGATGAAATTTCGAATAGAAGGACGTATTTTTTGAGTTGCTCCCTATTTAAATGTCTAGAAGCAAACTTAATTATTCAATAGGTTGAAAAACTAGTCACCCATTGTATTTCAAAACATTTCTGTGGTTAACTGAATTCATTCATCCTTTCGCTTGGAACCATCATTAACATATACTTAATTTTCAAGCTGACTACATCAAAATATGTAAATCAACGGAACCGAATATGGCACAATGCATCACAGACTCCGTAAATGCGTTAAGACCGTATCTGAAGGCCGGTATCCCAGAACTAGACGTACCTCCTCTGGAACCCCTATTCCTGGATGAAATCAAACTGAGAAGTGGACCAAATGCAGCCAAACTGGATGCTAATTTCACGAACGTGAAGGTTTGGGGCCCATCCGACTTCAAGATCCTGGAAATGAAGTGAGATTTCGTGTTATTCCTGTTATTCTAAACAGTTTCAATTTTTACGTTATTTCAGACCGAATGTGGCCAAGAAGAGGTTTGCTTTCAAAGTCACCGTACCCCAAGTCTACTTCGAAGGGGATTACGACATCGATATGCATATTCTCCTGCTCAAATATAAGGGGAAAGGACCAGTTAGCGGGAATTTTAGTAAGTATCTGAAGTGAATAGCACAAGATTTAAATATAATATACACTGTGCAAAAAAATTAACGCACATTATGAAAATCTCAATTTTAATGAAAGTTAACTCTACATTGACTTTATAACTTGTTTTTTATGTTCTCTCGGGAAGGTTTTGAACGAAACATTAAATGGAAGAAAAATTCAGGATTTCACCGAATCTTATGTGAAAGAAGAGAAATGAACAATGTTCAAAATACTGAAATGCTGATAAGTGCTTTAATACTTGGTATTTCCACCCCTTGCGTTAATTACAGCTCGGCAACTACGGTTCATAATCAAAATGAGTGATCTTAAAATGTTCTGATCTAATCCTTCCCAGATTTCTCTGAGTTGGATTCCTAAGTCATTAAGAGTAGCTGGATGATTTTCTGAACTTCTCAGCCTTCTATTGAGGTTGTCCCAAACCTGCTCAATCGGATTGAGATCTGGACTTCTTGCTGGCCATTCCATTCGAGAGACTTCAACCTCTTCAAGGTACTCCTGAACGATGCGCGCACGATGGGGTCTGGCATTATCGTCCATAAAAATGAAATTTTCACCAATGTATGGGGCAAATGGCACTACATGCTCTTCAAGAATGTTCCTTATATACTTATCAGCATAGCTCCATTATCAACGACCACTAGGTCTGTGCGAGCAGTCAAAGATATTTCACCCCATACCATAATCGATCCTCCCCCGAAACCAGTAGTACTCAGGAAATTCCACTGAGCATATCTTTCATGTGGACGTCTGTATACAAGGGAACGTCGATCACAATGGTAGAGGCAGAATCTAGACCCATCTGTGAAGAGAATTCTTTTCCAATCGGCCTCTTCCCAATGGATATGCTCTCTCGCAAAATCCAAACGCGCCCTTCGAGGGGCTGGGCTAAGAGCTGGGCCTCTTGCCGCGACACGAGGCCTTAAATCATATTCTCTGAGGCGATTTCTTATTGTCTGAGTGCTAATTTGCAACTCATGAGTTCGCTCAAGCTGAATTTGAAGTAGGCGAGCGGTTGCAAACCGTTGTCTCAACGAAGAAACTCTCAAGTAACGTTCTTGAATGGCAGTTGTTACCCGTGGTCTACCCTGTCCTGGTCTTCGGATATTCATACCTGTCTCCCTGAATCGCTGTAACATTCTGGACACACTTGTATGGGAAACTCCAAACCTTTCCGCAATTCTTGTGTATGCCCACCCTTCTTCTAGCAAAACTACCGCTTGGGCACATTCCTCTTGGGTCAAATTGCGTGTTTCGCGTTGCATAGCGATCGAGTATAGAAAATCAAACGAAAGAAAGACTATTGATCACTAGAATTGATCGAGAACAACTGATTTTAGAATGGAGCCAATACATTCAAAATCTGATCATCTTTTTTTGTTCCTGCTGGGAAAAAACATCTGCATTGAAGAAAACCGTTGAAAGTGGATAACATATGCATGCATAATTCTGATAAAAATGATTATCATGGAGAACACCTTCAGTTGTAGAATAAATTTGAGATTTCCATAATGTGCGTTAATTTTTTTGCGCAGTGTATCTCTTTAAAGAGATCAAAAGTATTTTAGTATGAAAAACCCAATTGCCAGATAGTTTAGGAGAAAAAGCCATAAAAAAATCGTTTAATTTTTCAGCCGACTACTTCTTCGATTGCATAATGAAGGGTCGCACCATGATGATAGAGGGAAAGGACTACCTGAAATTCGACAAGATGCGTTGTAAATTGCAGTTTGGAAAATCCTCAATCAAGTTGGCAAACCTGTTCAAGGAGGATCCGGTGTTGGCCAGAGCAACTGACGATGTTATCGAGGAAAACACCGAACTATTCCTTGCCGAAATCAAGCCCATATTGGAGGATGCTCTAGCTGAGAAATTCACCGACATAGCGAATAAACTGACGCTGAAGTTCACATACCAAGAACTGTTTCCTTAGGTTCTCGATTATCAGTATTGCAAATATTTTGTTAATTTCGCCAATAAATGTTAAGTTACTATAGTTTTTAAATGAATCGATTCATACCAAATCACTTTACTCGCGTAATGGAGATGGGATGAACAACATACCAACTTGAATTGAATGAGTGGCGCTTGCACCATTTTGTTTCTACAATATATAATTTTATTTGGTTCAAGATTTCCTTGAATCGAACAAATATCAATATTTTCACACCTTAGAGACTTATGGGTTTCCACAAACGAGCAAAATTCGTAATGGAAATTAGAGTTACCTTAATGTAATAATAGAAATGGTGTATTGAAATCCCTATTCAGATGGTAAGAGGTTTACAGATAACGCAGTACGGAAATTTTTGATTTAGGTTCCATGTCAAACGATCTAAGTATTTCTGATACTTGAAAATGAAGATCTGTGGAAATATTCTTCATATTCTTGGAAGAAAACCCTGTGTACGAGATTGTTCCAGACAAAATTGACTTAATGGAATATTTTGTAGAAATATTTCAACAAGACTAATTTTTGCATGGATCTGGAAAGGAAATTTAATGAGCAGGGTGGGTTTGTGACCCTTTTTACTATGTGTGACATGAAAAAAATTTACTCCGAACAGCAAATCATTCTACAAATTCCCCAAGACTTATATGAAAGTACTCTGTTCTTTTCATGAAATCTTCGAGATTCAAATAATACTTAAATCCATAGTACCAATTTGTGCCCATCAAACTAAATCTATAAATCTCCTAAAAATTTACTTATTTTACTGTAGAATTCCATTTCCCGATAAGGAAAACCCAAAATGAAATCACCAGACCCTAAACATCGAAAAAATACCCATTGAGAATCATCTAATGACCCATATAGTCCATTCAAGAATTATTGATATCCCAGTAGTCCTTGAAAGTTCAGACTCAGCTTAGTAGCTGTTAGCAAAAAAATTCTGTAGTTTCGATCCCGAAACTAAAATGTATAAATATTACCTGAAAAAGGAGAAATACTCAAATTGAGAATAGATAATCAACATCTGTTCGATTGAACCAAAAATATAAACAAAAGTACAACATAGTCAGTTATAAGTACTTAATTGATCTATGGATCAGTGTTTATTACCAATATCAACCTGAACTGCGCAAGTTAGCTGTCAATAATTCTTGAATGGAGAGAAAATCATGATACCGTAAAAATATTAAAAATACTCCTTACTGAATTAGCGATTGAAAGAAAATCGATCAGGATGTGTCAATCAAAATTGATTTCCCAATCAAGCTTCGAGAATCCGGCGTGTATGTTCTTCACTTCTAATAACTCAGCATTTTTCAAACATATAATTTTCTTATGAACGTATTCTCAGAGTTCATGGAGATATTTTCGAATTTTGAACCATTTCCTCAAGGTCAACTTCTTGTCTAATCTCTCATCCTTCAAGCAGCTACCTATTATATGATTTAAGCTGCTTGAATGATTAAAATTATGATGAGATAATGAATTATAAATCCAAATAAGGCAAGATTGAAGATTTCGTCAAGTAACAATTGTTTGAATTTGAAATAATTCAGAATGTTCCATTTAATTAGGGATTAAAATTGGAAAATATCTCTTCCGTGGAATTTTTGTATTGTACAAAAGGAAGATTAAAGTTTTAATATCCTCAAAGAATTGAAAACTGCAATAGAGACTCCTAGATACTACAGAATATTGAGGCAAAATACCATGAATAGAAGAATGAAATTTATAATTTAAAATATAAAAATCTCGTTTCTAGGAGAAAGCGTGCAAAAACTATGAAATATGTTTTAGTTGGAAAACTTCTCTTAAGATTTATCAATATGTACAAAAATCCTGAATTCAAATTCTTACTTCGAAACAAGAAACTATTTCAGAAATACAATAAATCAGGGCCAAATAGTGAAAACGTTTTGTTACCTTCTCTATTAAATATTGAAAAGGATGTGCTCTAAACCTTTGAAGAAATTTTGCTACTTTCATTGAGGTAAATATGGTACAACCATTTCAGAATCATCTGAAATCTACTATATAAGCGTCTTTTTATTGAGGCAGGTTGTACAAACCGACTTATTATTTCGTAAGTAAAAATTTCAACATATATCCCGTATTTCGATTTAAAATGATATCCTTAAAATTCAAGTGTCTGTGAAACTCCTCACCTTGGTTTGTATTTGATACCATATTCAATGGAGGCAGATTACCTTCCTTCCGAACAGGTTTTTGAGTAGTATTCATTCAACCACTGACCTAACTTTTTCAATGTTTTTGAATTCGTATTATTCGCGACTAAAGTCCACCTAAATTATTTTCCTAGCATTTTCTCGATTGACTCATGAAGAACTAAGATGGATATTGTAATAATCAACTAGTTACTGATCAGTTGAATTTGATTTTGTTTCCTGACATGGCATATACAACTCCTTGTATAAAATATACCCTACTGCCATGGATTAACGCGATGATATTAATTATTAATTAATTGAATAATAGTATGATACTATTTTGCGATTTCTCCAATTTTCCATTTCCCAGTCAAGCAGTTCCAAGTACTACTGCGTCAGGTCCTTGAATACCTGTTTCAAAACATGCATGAATTTAAAGGTTTTATTCTCTGTGGATCAACAATCTGCCTGTAACAACAATGAGATACTCATATCCACCGGAATATTAATTCCAATAAAACACAGGACTCGCAAATTTATTCCTATACAGTAAAAAATTCACAGATTTTAATTGGAGGATACATTATAGTTTCTTCTTGCCTTGTACTATGCTCGAATCCATGGTGGTGGTAACCTGGTAGAAATTCAGGTAGTGGTAGTACTCGCCATCATCGGCGAATTTCATATAAATATAATCCTTTAACTTTCCTAGCTCTAGTGTCGCGAGTTTGATAAAATGAAGATATTTGTGGTTGTAGCACTTCTGGCACACGTTGCCGTGTCTGCTAAATTGCGTATGTATTTATCATTTGCAATTCAATCATCCACAATAAATCAATATTTATACCACCAGAACAGCACTGCAATGTTTATTATTTGTACAAAAGGAGTCGATCATTATCCCTGTTTTCAATATCTCTAGGAAACAATGAGTGAATGAATTAGTCCTTGGCATCCTTAAAATTTTTTGGACACATAATTCTCAATTTTGACATGACTGAAAAAGATCTCCATACCTAAAAAAATAATTTATTAGGTACATATCGATAGGCATTTTATATATAGACTCAATTGTTATTGTTTTGATAAGAATCCAGCATCATTGTATATCCTTTGGTGATGAAAATATGCCCGCAGAGTATTTTGATTTTCTGATCTATAAGTGGTTATTCTATAAAATTGTAGGTTAATTCTTATGGGGTGTTTATTTTCGCTCATATTAACACTTTTTTTCTGTAACAACTAAATCCTGCGTTAAGCAAATAAGTGAAGTAGCTTCATGTATTGAATAAGCCCATAATTTTCAACACATGGTAAATAACTTGAATTCTGGGTAGTTGCGATCATGTTTTTTGGAAGACTACAACACTGAAATTTAAAAAGGGAAGTTGGACCAAGATCCACGATAAATCATTAGAAAGTTTCTTTATCTAGATTGTATAACGAAAATAGATTTTCAAAAATTATTTATTGGTTGTTCAAAATAATCCAAGTCAATATGATTAAACTGATTTCCAATAGGCAATAACAATATTTCTGTATTTAAATCCGAATGATCTCTCATGAACCTTCTCTTCAACATCAAAAACAATATATAATTCATTATTGATAAATATGGGAAAACAACTTTAGAATGAATGTGTATCAGTTTTCCCTTTTCTTCATGATTTCAATTCCAGATTTGCTGGATGCCAAACATTTTCAGGATGGTCTTGCTTCCCTATTCAAATTTCAAGGGTTCAGTTTTGTACGTCTAAGCAAAGGGGTGAAGAACACGACTTAAAAAAATATCCCTGACGAGAATTGTTGAGAATCTGTTCCAGTCAATTCCCAACATTATTTTTTCCTTCCAGCAAAGATTTTGTTCGATTCTGAACATAACATCACCTGTCTACGGAAATTGCACATCTAAAAACGTCAATTTCCACAGCGTGACATCTATTAGGCTTTCGCAAGAATTGCATACTACTATACTGGTATACCGGCTATTGAGAGCACACAGTCAATGACTACAAATTCTAATTCTATCCAACAGCTTTGAGCTTATAGTAATTATTTCAGGTATTACTCAATAACAAGGCAGACATAAAAATTAACTTTCCCAGTAAGTGACGGTGATGCAATGTTTGTATCGCTTTCATCAGATTGGAGGAAGAATATGTAGTTTTTTTAATGAAGGGTTTGAGCGCAGAAAGAATGGCTAATGATAGAATAATATGATGTATGTTCAATCCTTTTCTCCTCGAAAATAAACATAAACACCCACTTAGGTTTTATGTTTATCGACACAATTTCTTTTATGAATTCATAACTGCTTGTTCTTAGGCATGCATTTTTCATGAAATACCATTGTTATTATTTGAAAACTTACAAACCAAATTGCTCTGCAGTAAAATTAGGGGGCAATACCTCCACCATTTTGCAACCGACGCCTGGATAAATATTCATATTCACTTTGACAAAAATTGTGAAGAATAATAGATAATCGTAGTCCAATTTTGACTAAATTTTTACAGCTTTTCGGTTAGAGGACTTCAGTTGTAACAGGGAGGATCCCAATCTCAGCAGTTGCGTGGTGAATTCCATAGAAAAGGCTCGTCCCTATGTTATAGAAGGAATCAAGGAACTGAACATTCCACCAATTGATCCATTCATTCTACCTTATGCCTCCGTCAACAGGACAATTAGCGAATTAGTCAGTATCAACTCAGTTTTGAGAAATGCGAAAACTTTGGGATTGGGAAACTACGTAGTGGATAATGTTAGGTAGGTGATTTTTTTAACTAACTAGGGAAACAGAAATAATTCAAATTTTCTTTTTTTTTTCAATATCAAAGTATGAGTATATATAATGTGAGTCTCTTTTGACTGCATCAGGCTGATCTTTCAGTCACCGAATTCAGTTTTAATTTTTTTTCAATTTACAGTGTGGATCTTCCAAATCATGCTATAGAATTCAGATACACTTTGCCATGGGCATATCTCGAGATGGAATATGATGTCAGTGGTCAACTCCTCCAAATACCATTGCAGAGCAAAGGTTTCTTCAAAGGCAACTTCAGTAAGTACCTGAAAAATTCATTTTCAATGATCTCTCTCATTAAAAAAAACTGAATGATAAGGAATGATGAACTTTTTTGGCACCAGATTGATACCAATCTCTGGCTATTATTCAACTCTAAACGATTGTATGGTACAGAACCAAGATAAATGAAATTCATTCAAGAATTAAATCTCGATTGTGTACATGAAAGAATCAATTGTTGTAGAACATTTAATTAACGGGTCCGTGAAGTTAGCGAAAAGTTGAAAGCACTAATTCTGAAACTATGGTAAATATTTAGTGCTTAATTAGTGCCTATTAGTGCCGTATAAATCTTTGACAGCACCATTGTAGTTTTTGAGAAATTGATAATTCAAGTTCTTGGTGCTGACTTCACGCTCAGCACCAACATTTTCAAATTACCATGAAATTATTATACTAATATTTAGTGCTTAATTAGTGCCTATTAGTGCTTCTGGAACCAATGGAAAAAAATGAACGGTTTTCAATATATCACAGATTATTTCCTTTGATGCTGACTTCACGCCCAGCACCAACATATTGGAATTTCGTGAAAATTTTTGTTGGAATAATTAGTGCTTAATTAGTGCATATTAGTGCTTTTAAAACGGATGCGATATCATTTTTGGTTTTACAGTAATTGCCTGATGCTTTTCGAACTAGTGTGAAGTTAGCGAAAAGTTGGAAGCACTAATTCTGAAATTATGTCAAATATTTAGTACTTCATTAGTGCAAATTAGTGCCGTATAAATCATCGACAGCACCCTTGTAGTTTTTGAGTTACACGAAAAAATCTGTTTTGATACCGCGTAGCCATCTATGGAGAGGTATGCGAGTCATTCTCTGCAATAGATTCGTCGTCAGTGCGTCATTTTATTATCACCTAAAGCGGCTCACACATATACGACTTGGGGCGCCAATCTTGATATCGAAGAATAATTGTACTATTGATTTAAGGGGACACAAAACTATTTTCTGAATTATTCAAATAATGTTTATATGAAGTAAAGGTTCTTTTTCTCAGATACTGCCTAAACTCTTTTTTCTTTTGTAATAATAATAATACTTTTTGGGTCATCGAGATGAAAAAAGAATATAGAGTGTATTATATGCTTAAAAGAATATCAGAAGAACTGTATTATTTTTCAATATGGAAGTACGGAAATTCTAACAGAAAAATGTATAGTGCTATGAAAATAGACATATTATCCCCTATAATGGGGATAATAGTAAAATATATTTTTATGTATGTATATCTAACCAGACATATGAAAATAAAAATGTCTTAATACGTAGGTACATAACGAAACATAATAGCAATATTTTGACAAAAAAATTCTCAAACATAAACGATGCAACAACAAACTCGAAAAAACGCAAAATTTTCAATATGTAATACAAAAAAAATTTATGACGAGAAGGCAGAATCATAAATCCATTTGAAAAGCAGTTTACAAAAATTTCAGCTTCATTCAAATAATGAATTTTTGTAATTTCATGCTACATATCAATCTTTTAGTAGGTATACTCATATATATATATTCTTCGCATTGACCATTGACCCTAATATTTTCTCTAAAATTAGCTGTCTCGTGAAATATGAGTTTCATTATGAATGATTAAGATAATTTCGATTCCATAAAGATAAATAAATAAATCTTTATATCACAGTCGATAAATGAAGAGTATGTATATTTTTGGAGTTTCGATTAATGTGATAATCGTGAGCTGAGTTTCCTCTTCATTTTCTCGTTTGCTTAATATGATCAAATGTCCTTGAATATTGAAGGTTAAAGATCACGCCAATCAGTTTGTTTTTTCTACTTTTCCGTACCTATCTCGAACACTTCTCTGCAGTTGATATTGATATTGAAGTAATATATCATTACCAACGGAAGAACAAGAAAATGTAGAAAATATTGAATTCCCGGAAAGACTATCTATTTCACCTCTCACCATTTCTTATATTCGGAAGTGAGTAAAATGTTGCGTACTGATCTTAAAATGAGAATATCAAACAGAAACTCCTGTTAATGCTTAGGTATGGTCGCATGGGCAGATAAAACTTTTCACAAGCTTAATATTTTAACGTTTGTAGATCGACATTGTTCGATATAAGATTACAGAACTCAAGAAAATCCAGATTGACTTGGTGGTCATAATATAATACGATCTTAGACAGACTAGACAAATTCGATACGAATTATTTTGTTAAGTCTGTGGAACACTTTAGATTCAATAGATTGGCATTTGCGTTCTTTTTAAGCATATAATACACTCTATATTCTTTTTTCATCTCGATGACCCAAAAAGTATTATTATTATTACAAAAGAAAAAAGAGTTTAGGCAGTATCTGAGAAAAAGAACCTTTACTTCATATAAACATTATTTGAATAATTCAGAAAATAGTTTTGTGTCCCCTTAAATCAATAGTACAATTATTCTTCGATATCAAGATTGGCGCCCCAAGTCGTATATGTGTGAGCCGCTTTAGGTGATAATAAAATGACGCACTGACGACGAATCTATTGCAGAGAATGACTCGCATACCTCTCCATAGATGGCTACGCGGTATCAAAACAGATTTTTTCGTGTAACTCAAAAACTACAAGGGTGCTGTCGAAGATTTATACGGCACTAATTTGCACTAATGAAGTACTAAATATTTGACATAATTTCAGAATTAGTGCTTCCAACTTTTCGCTAACTTCACACTAGTTCGAAAAGCATCAGGCAATTACTGTAAAACCAAAAATGATATCGCATCCGTTTCAAAAGCACTAATATGTACTAATTAAGCACTAATTATTCCAACAAAAATTTTCACGAAATTCCAATATGTTGGTGCTGGGCGTGAAGTCAGCACCAATGGAAATAATCTGTGATATTTTGAAAACCGTTCATTTTTTTCCATTGGTTCCAAAAGCACTTATAGGCACTAATTAAGCACTAAATATTAGTATAATAATTTCATGGTAATTTGAAAATGTTGGTGCTGAGCGTGAAGTCAGCACCAAGAACTTGAATTATCAATTTCTCAAAAACTACAATGGTGCTGTCAATGATTTATACGGCACTAATAGGCACTAATTAAGCACTAAATATTTAACATAGTTTCAGAATTAGTGCTTTCAACTTTTCGCTAACTTCACGGACCCTTAATTAACTCTAGAATAAGCCTAAGTTTGAGAATATCTTGGTGAGGGTAAGATTTATTGAAGGCTTCTAAATTCCGATATGGAACCACTAGATATATCATGACTTATATAATGATATATACTGTTTTGAGACTCTTTTGAACTTCCTATGCTTGTTACAGCCGACACACAAATGGTTGTCAAAGCTACTATCGAGAGTTATCAGCGTGAAGGAGAAACCTATTACAGGATCCACAAAATGACAGTGAAAGGACAAGTAGGTGATGGCTGGGTCAAGATGACAGCCAAAAATCCTGATCTACAGTTTGGAGGTGAGATCATTTTTCAGATTTATGCGATAGTTCACAATTTAATGAAAGAAATTATGACCATAGTAAAAGAAACGCCTAGTATGGGCAAATACATTTATAATTTTCCTTCTGATTATTTCATTCTGTATAAAACCGTAAAGTCGTGCTTTACCTAAACAGAATATGATTTTCATATAGGATATTTTCTCAAATTTCAGCCGATTTGATAGCAAATGCTTTCAATGCCGACCCAAGAGCAATTCTGGATGCAGTCAACCCCATCTTCGTTGAATTCGCTGCAGACCTTTTCAAAGCTGTAGGAAATCAAGTTTTAGCGAGAGTACCTGCTACCAAAATCTTCAGTTGAAGAGTATATATATTTATAAGTAGATAGAATTTTTAATGTGATGCAAATGATTGTGAAATCAATTCTCTTTTAAATGTATTTAGATTATATTTTTGTGAAATATAGTACCCCTCATTGAACTGACAATGTTTGTTGAAATTATAGCACCGATTTTTATTAAATTGTGTATGGATATACTCTATTTTGTTGTTTTTTGTTTGTGTTATGTATCTCTCCTTTTGATGAATTGAACGAACCACAATTATTGTTGTCTAAAATTCGATACACTAATGAGAAGAGGTCAGGCAAATTTTGTGTACGAAAAATTCCTACTTTTTGGATTTCATGCCCAAGTTTTAAATCTAAGTTCTCATAAATGACATATATTTTTTTTAATTTAAAAGGCGTTGAACTACCGAAATTAAATGTAGAATACAGAGTATCAGTTCCCAAATAGAAGCAAACTTGCATTCCTTTACACGAAAGATAAATGTAGCGAAACCGTTGACTTCATTCATTCAAGGATTTTTGAGTGTTTCGTCAGAAGAATTATAATTTTTTTCTTAGAATAGATTGAAAATTGTTTTCTGGAAGTAGGTAGGTATAGGAAGATTCAAAGACGATTCTTTAATTGAAATCAATCACAATGCTTCCGAATAGAGTTTTGATGTCAAACTAACGAATTTTACTAAATACTTGTTTGAAATCAATTTACTGCTCCTGTGACTGGTTTCACAGCAACTACCTATAAGTAAACAAAAGTACTAGAGATAAATCTAGAATTTGGATGATTTCTGACGATTTCAGTTCTTGTAAAGGGTCTTTCAATAGGGACGGGTCGATGTTGGCAGCCTGTGGCGGCCATGTTGTTTTAACGTCGTCTTTCTAACCTATATTTTTTTATTCAGTTAGTAATGCCAAATCACCATGGCAAGTTACACGGTTGAGCAACACGTCCAAATGTTAAAAATGTATTACCAAAATGAGTGTTCGTTAGTGCAAACGTTACGTGCATTGCGCCCATTTTACGGCAGACGAGGTGGTCCTTCAAAGTCGACTCTCCAACGTTTGGTGGCCAAATTCGAATCGACCGGTTCAATAAACAATCTGCCAACACCCGTACGTGCAAAAACCGCCAGATCGGCCGAGAACATCGCTGCTGTCCGTGATAGTGTGCAGGAGAACCCGAGGCAGTCAATTCATCGACGTTCACAAGAACTCGGTCTTTCACAAACATCAACGTGGCGCATTTTGCGTCAGGACTTAGGGCTGCACCCGTACAAGATTCAACTCACTCAGGAGCTCAAAGTTACTGACCATAGGCAACGCCGTTCGTTCGCTGATTGGGCTACAGTGTGTTTGGCAGAGGACCCCAACTTTGGCAGAAAAATCATTTTTTCCGACGAAGCGCATTTCTGGATGAATGGCTATGTGAACAAGCAGAATTGCCGTATATGGGATGACAACAACCCACACGAAGTTCACCAAGTAGCCATGCATCCACAAAAAGTGACCGTATGGTGCGGATTTTGTGCCGGCGGTGTTATTGGTCCGTACTTTTTTGAAAACGATGTTGGTGAGGCCATTACCGTCACAGGCGAACGGTACAGAAGGATGATCACCGATTTCTTTTGGCCCAAATTGGACGATCTACACTTAGACGACATGTGGTTCCAGCAGGATGGCGCTACGAGCCATACAGCGGATGCCACCATGGATCTTCTGCATGAACGCTTTGAGGGCAAGGTTATCTCTCGCAGAGGTGACGTGAATTGGCCACCGAGATCCTGCGACTTATCACCTTTAGACTTTTTTTGTGGGGTTTTCTTAAGTCGCAGGTCTATACCAATAAGCCACAATCGACCGATGCCCTTAAAGTCAACATAGCTCAGGCAATCGCTGAAATTCAACCCGAACTATGCGGCAGAGTTGTTGAACATTGGACAACTCGAATTCGTGCCACCGTGAGAAGCCGCGGCGGACATTTAAACGATGTGATTTTCCACACATAATGGCATATATAGCTCTTTCAAATAAAAAAAAAAAATCGTTAAAATCTCACACACGGCCTTTTTTATTTCATGTCAAAATCGACCCGTCCTTATTGAAAGACCCTTTATTAAATTCATTTCAACGTACGACTTTTGGAGAATGAAGCATAACATGTTTTTCGGAAAATAAATATCAAAATACATTGTTTCAATTCTATAAGTTCAATACAATTCTTCACCGCTAAAATGAAGGAGAAAAATGTATTAGGTACCTACTGATAATTATTACAGTATCCATAAGAATTTTATGCTTTTTAATGAGGTCAATTCATTCTGATAGAGGGTACAGTATTTCGAAATGTCGTTCAGATTGATGTCCTTCTGATTTTTTCATACATATCGTATAGCTAGTTTGAAAACTTCACACAATCACAATATTTTCATAAATTGAGGAATTAATAGTTGAAAGTTTGTAGGAGTAGAGTGCTGGGATTTCGTTACCCTAGTAACGGCATGTCAACAACGAAATAGATGAATACGAAAGTTGTTAAAAAATTGTTCTTTCCTTTTTTCCCTTTTTCTAATCTGAAATAATAAAAGTATCTGACTGAGTGCCTCTATAAGTTCATGAAGTTTCTTGATGGAAAAGTCACCTCGCAATCAGTTCTTCTTTAGCAAGAGATGAATCTTTGAAGCAAAATAAAATAATCAACTATAATCACATATGAAGACTAAATACTCACCCTTAGGACTGTCAAACAGTGGTTTGCAGTTGTTATTTTGTTTATTAGATTATTTTTAGTTAGACTACTTACTTGAAATGACTACTCTGAAAACTGGAAAATTTTCTTTTCAGGTCAGGATCGATCATTTCAATATTTTCTAGTTTTGACGTCCAACCATCTCATGGTTGGAGGTAATAGATTTTCAGAATTATCATCACAACATTTGTAAAATTTGAAGGTCTTTGCTGACTACTAATAATAAAGGTATCCAAAAAGAGTTCTACTTTGTATCCCATACAATTAAAAAAGTAATGAATGACATTTACAAACACAAAATTAGAGTTTCTCTTCCAGTTCTTGTACAACAATTACCAAAAATAACACGGAATTTTGTACATTTTCTGGGGCACGGAATCATTCGTGATATACACTGTGTGACATTGAAAATTGAGCAGGATTGGACTGTCAAGTGTGAATCAAACCTTGAAGAGGTGTAATAATAGTTTTTCCGTAAGATTTCTTGGCCCCTGAAGAAGACTCATCGATCCTTCACCAAACCCCATTGTTTATTTTTTTATGAAGAGAATCATTCCCCTTCTACTTCTCATGAATATCTGCTGAATAATTAGTCAGATCGCTCAAAGAAGTGAACTAGGTTACCTTGACTATATTTTTCACATGTAAATATTTTCATTATTCCGACAAAAAATGAACTTATCACAATTATCTCAGTAATTTATACATTTATAACAGAATTTCTTGTTCGCCAGTTTCAATTAGGTAAATCATCACTAATAGTTGAAGATTACACCGCATCAATGGCATCAATCGTAATACGATCTGTCAAGGAAAAATCAACCACCAGATCTGATTGGCGGCCTGCGTACACTCTGTGAGATTCTTATAAATATTCTTTATCGAATTTGTTTTTGGCAGTTTAGTTCAAGCACTCATATGTTGTGTAGTGTCCGAACTTACGATGGTTTACTCGATTTACAGCATCTGTGCAGTTTTGCTTATAGTTTTCAGTGTTGAAGCTGCGAAAGATTTACGTATGTCGCTCTGAAAATTTTTTGAGTACTTTGAGCTGAATTTTGGATGAAAGGTTGGATTCGCAATGAAAAATTCAATCGAAATTTTTCACATAAATTATATATGTACCTACCACTTGAAGAGTTGAATAATTCACGGTTTTTCGAGAAATAAAATTTTTTATGACTTCTATTGCATTCAAGAATCAAAGTTTAGTATTGTTGAAGAACAATGGTTCAAAAAGTTTCAAGAGATTATCCTACCTATTTTGCTACTATTATCTTACTAAGATAATACAATTGGATTTTTGATGATTTCCGATTGAAAAAATTTCATCATCGGTTAGTACCCATTCACAATCTTGAAAAAATTATATTCCAATTTTTCATTGCAAATATTTGCAGTTCAAGATATTTTTCTCGTCTCAATTTACCACAATATTGCTAAATAATTTCTTCACTGAGACATTTTCGAGATTGAATTAGGAACTATTTCATTATCCAAAAAAAAATTCATTAAAAATTTTCCCAGTTACCATTACCGGTCTATTAATATAAGATTTTTAAATGTGAGTATTCAGCTAGATCAAAAAGTAGTCATTTATACTGGGTATTTTTTTGAGTAGGCCCTGCTTCTATAAAAAGCAATTTTTTTAAACGCCAGAAAATTGACAGAAATTGCGTGAAGCCGATAAAAAAATTGCTATAATCGCAAGGGGGAGAAAAAGCAACCCCTAAAATTTTAAACTCTTTTCCTTATTCATAATATACCATTGAAAATTAATTTTGAAATTCGTATTTCGAACAAAAACGGTCCCTTGCAAGTTCCTGGTAAAAGAAGCGGTCTTCGGAAAACATTATGAAGGGGTAGGTAGCTTTAGTAGTATAGGCTGGAATTATCTTCGAAATCAAATGTCAAGAACCTCCCCCTGTAATCAGGGATTTCAAAGAAAAAAAATTGCTTTTCATTTGCCATCTTTTACAGAGCTGTACCTAAGTAGTTGCTGTTAAAAAAAATTATACCCACACAATTTTTGACAAGGAATTCAACTTTTCATTTACACTCTGTATATTTCGTTTGTTCAAAATCTTTTCCCCTTTATCTCTGACCACATAATATATGCCAAAAAGGTTGACGATTTTCTGAATGAATTAAGTTTGGAACCTTTCTGTCCTCAATACTAACCGACTCTATTTTCGTTAGATTCAAGCACCATTCTACTTTTTACAAATTTCCATTGATGGCAGCTCTTAAAGAGAGACGTAATATTGATACCCAAGTATGCACTCACCTTTTTTCTGTAATGTGAATACTCTCATGAAAGTTTATGAGTTGCAATAATCATTAATGAACCCGCAACGATGGGTTTATTTGAAAAAAATTTCTGTCATGAATAGTGAATAGTGCGAATTTTAATGAAATTACGTTTTTGTTTTAAGAAAAAACAGGGATTTCCAAATGAATCCTTATCCTGCATACTTTTTCAAGAACGTTAGGAATAAAAAATTTTGTTCATTTAATGCCACTGATTTTTCTTGGAATAATACTGTAGCCATAAATGATCACTTATTTGCAGAGACACTCGTTACTTTAGCAGTCCTTTTTTTCGTTATATATCCTTGAGAAAAAAATACGAAACATCGACGCGAATTACTTCACTTGATCGAATCTTCTAATTGAGTTTTTCAACTGATTTGGGGTCTTATTTTACTCAGAAGGTCAGAACTTGATTCGTATGGGTGATCAACGAGAATGGAATAAGCCTATAATAAGCAAAATCGATATTGCCACTTGCCAACGAACCAGTTTCCAATATATTCAGTGAAACGGTGCCGATTCAATGTGATTAACATTTTTCTTTTAAATAAAGGTCAAGTATTGTATGACGGTGTATATTAAATCATTAAGAAGATATATTTTCACATTGAAAGGAACCTCCAGGCGCCATCATATATAACATATTAATTTCTGAAAGTTAAATATCAAAATAATACACACTTCTCATCTGGATTTTCAGAATTGCAATCATATTATGTCAAAGTTTCATTTTTCTCCTAAGATGCAACTTTTGGAATAAGGAATTTTCCAATGTTTTCACAAATTGTAGCTATTTTATACTTTTTGCATAATATAATATCATAATCAATTTCTAGAAATATTCTCGGTGAGTTTAAGTCAACAAGCAATATAATCACATCCATCTGAATGCAAAATTTATTTCCTGTCAATATGTAATTTTTTCATAAAGTAACTAATTCGATATTAGTTCTCAGTTTCAAAGTGCATCAATAAATGGATTTTAAGGCATCATTAGACGTTGAGATTTTTCAGATAATTTTGTTTTTTCTTGATACAATTATTCTAGAGTGAGTTAGGTGCTCATTTATATCACATCACATCAATATGTACACTATGTAGAAGGATGATTAGGATGATAATACTTATAATCATATCATTATTAAAGGAAAAAAATTGAAATAAATTCTAATGAACATTGGTAATTCAACAAAAGCTCTCTCTCTCTCTCTCTCAATCAAATATTTGATTGAGCATTCTTCTCCTTCAAATTACAGAATTGACCTCAGCTTTGAGTGCAATCTTCATCTCAGTGAAAAATCGAGGAGAATTGGACAAGATCAACAAAATGACAATTACACCTAAGAGCAACAAGCTGAATATTATTGTGCTAATAAAATACGACATTTTACAGCTTCCTACTTCCCAAGATGCTACAGGAATGACCCAAAACTAAATGAATGCCTATTGAAAGCTACGGAAACTGTGAAACCCTTCCTTATCAAAGGAGTTCCTGAACTGAACGTCCCTTCTATAGAACCGCTGATAATTCCTGAGATAGAACTGCAGCAAGGAACACAGGCTTTGAATTTCAAAGCTTCGTTGAAAAATGTCACCGTACATGGTCTGTCCAGCTACAAATTGGACAAATTCGAGTGAGTGTTCGTTCTTATTTTTCAATTACAGAATATAAGGTCAAAAAATGATCATTTTCTAACGATTTTCAGAAAAATAAATACATTGTTACTGTTTTATAAATTCGAATTTGGTGTATGACGATACGAGTACTAAGTTTATATTAGGATGAATAATTTAATTTAAATTCCAATGCAGAATGAGATTTGGGAAATGTTACATTGAAATATAGTGTGAAATTTACAGCCTTCTTTCAGATGAAGAGGCACTTCAGGAAAATAATTCCAACCTTCACCTTATATCATAGGGAGTAATGATATGTTGATACCAGTGTAGATTACATTATTTTCATGTAGATTATTTTATTACTACCTATATGCCTAAGTTTATCGTCTCACTTCTCAAAGCCATATTATGGAAATTTCAATGTCACGTATTTCTATTCTACAATTTTATTACCTGTTCACTCTACAGTTTCGATGTACCAAATCTACAATTCTTTTGCGGTGGATGGGTAGAGAAACTCGACCTTGAAGGAAAATACAAAGTCAGCGGGAAGATTTTGATTGCTCCCATCGAGGGTGAAGGCACTTTTACTGCAACCGTTGGTATGTATAAAAAATTCTTTGAAATTATCAAGATTTGATAACTCCTATGAATTTTTTCACGCTGTTCAATCGATATTAGGATAAAACCATACTTGGATTTTCATTCCTTTAAAGGAAGAAATTCAGTGAAAATTTCCACCAAAACAATTCTAATTTCAAACGTTTTCTTTGTCTTATTGGATTTTATGATCAAACTTCTTCTAACGGCCTACACCAATATTTACGCTTCACATCTTTACTATGCTTCTGCAGGTAAATCCAGAATGGACGTCTATCAAAAAGTGAAAGAAGTGACTAAAAAAGGATTAGTTTATATTTCTCCTGTGCATACAAACAGCTCCATAAGTGTTGGAAATCCAAAGGCCCATTTGGACGGACTCTTCCAAAATAATGAACAATTAAGTGAGTATTTGCTGTTATATTTCAAACGATTCATACACAAAGGTATCCTTAAAAACTGTTAAATTTTTATTGGATCAAATAGTCCGGTTAAGAAATTAAATGTTATTGTTGTCGAACAATGAGCGCATTCGCCAATTAGTACTTGAAGCTAATTTTGATATGAAATCTTTATATGGGGCTTGCAAATTATCTCTGAACATTTCATAGTAATTAAAGGTAATTTACAACAAAAAAGTTCATATAGAATGGGGTCCCATTATCCGCCGTTGTACAAAGTTACATTTTGTAATGTTCCACAATTCATTGTACACCATAGCAAAGATTCCCGATTAGGATTAGAAATACTCCAGTTTTCATCATTTGATGAAATCTGCTCAGATGTAAAATACTTCCCGAGACTATTTCTGCTCTAAAAAGCTTTTCCATTTTCAGATAAGGCTACCAACGATGTCATCAGTGATAACATCGATATTCTTTTCGAGGAGATCAAGCCAGTGTTGGAAAAAGTAATAACAAATTTCATGGAGGACATACTCTTGTCTGCATTGGAAGGACAAGTACCCTTCGACAAATTGTATCCCATCAAGAAAGATTGATAACGTGTTGAATTTTGACAGCTTTCCTTATTTATTCAGTTTAGTGTTATATTTTTTGTTGTTGTATTTCTTCTTCGAAATAAATGATTGATTTTAGGAATTTATTTTAATATTTATATTCGAAAACCGCGAAATATGTCAAGTATCTAGTGAGCTGACAAAAATTTCAGTTTTAGGAAAGTGTATGTTTTTCAGTTGAAGAGAGAGAAATTTCGTTTTGTGGATAGTCAATAGTACATATGACGTTTTCTCTTACCAAGTTTATGTATTATCCAAGAACAACTTTAACTTACACTCGCACTTTCATTTGATTTATCTGGATTATGCATTTATAGATATTATAGATAGAAGATGAAAAATCCAGACTTTAAACTATTATATTTACTTAAGTATTGAAAAATCACATAGATACATATACTAACAAGTAGAAAATACTTTTATGGTAACTTCTTCCTTTCATTCGCATAAAAAAATCACTAGGTACATAAATATTCTAATATATATATTCTAATGTATGTCTATTTAGGAAACAGTTCATCAAAGGAATACTTCACGAAAACCCTAGACACCAAACTCTGCACTATTTCAATAACAACCTTATTGACCACAGGCTCTAATTCTTTGATAATTTCCTCAATATTGTCGTTGATGATTTTGTTCGTTTGGTCGTTAACTTCTTTGTTCTCGAAGAGATCAGCGAAAAGAAAAACAGGCTTGCCGTAGTTACCGTTCACTTTGACATCTTGGATTTCTAGATAAGTTTTTCCGTTTTTCTCTATTTTCCTTCCATTTCCCAGCAATTCTGCTTGGACGTTAGCTGAAAGATATAAGAAGGTGGGTTTATTAACTTATCACACATAAATAATGAAGGTCCATTATTGCAGAATGTTCAGTATATTGTTGTATATATATTTTGTTCGGGTTTTTCAGAATGCCAATCATCCATGAACCATTTTTGTATTGTCGAAATTTAATAGTACCAGAGAGATGTATTTTTTTGGTACCACGTTATAATACTTAATAATGGATGATTCGTTCGGAAGAATTCACAGAGCTAATTATTCGAATCACCAGAGACATGTAATTATTCGAATTTGTTGTTGTTTGTTGATGAGAATGGTTCCAAGAATGTATTTGAAACGTCTGTCTGGAACTTGAAATAAATTACTCACTCATAATTTATGTCCGCAATAATTATAGTCATAGTCATAGGAAATTGATAATTCAGTTTACTCAGATTAATTGAATTCTGAATCAGCAGACTTCTGAGGAGAGATTCCTTTTTCTCTGTGTCCTACCTCCTACCCCTGTCAGGTATTATAAAAAATACGCTTAGATTCAGCTATGAAAAAGTCTTTTGGATAAAAATCAAGAATGATACTCAGATGCTCTCACAATGTAGCTCAACTACGCACTATTGACCGAACAAAACCATAGTTCAATCAATCATCAAGAGCACAAGCTCTTGATGAGATTTTAAAGTGGTTAGATATAAACCAAGAAAACCTACGAAAACTGTAACCTGTACCCTTTAGATATTTTTATGTCAAATACTCACTGAAATTTCCATCAGCTGGTCCAGCTCCTTTCAACTCCAAAAACAGAATCTTTCCATCAACAGCATATTTCGACTTGATTCTAAGCTTGGGGAAGGAAAGAGCAACATCCAGAATGACTTTATCGAGATCTATTTGGAATTTGGTGATTTTGAATTCATCTGCATTGTACACCTTAAAAATACAGAAAGGATATTTGTGCATTTTTACTAAACATGGCAAGTTAAAATTGGGGTGTAATGGGTAAAATTTGGGATAATGCGGGCGTGTCAGAGCTGTCAAATCAATATAAAGAGGATACCTCACAGCATGTGGAGTACCCATATTCTGAAATTAATCTTGTTACAAGGGGAGCTGTGCAACTCAGCATATCAAAAATGTTAGCAAACATATTGTTTTCTCAATAGTGTACCACTGTAGTACTCAATTCTTGAAATGCATAAATATATATATAACTATTACCTCTATGTCTTTGAAGCTAGCGTTGAAACTTGGTCCTGTTTCGAGACCTGCAAATGGAATGGTGAGAGGGTCTAAGGAAGGAATTCCTAATTCTGGAATTCCTTTCTTGAGATGAGGCTGGATGGCATCAACAGCTCGTAATATGCATTTCTCCAGTTCTGGATCGTTTCTTTTACACAAAGTGATGTAGGATGCTGGAATAATAGGAGATTCAGAATCTGTGACGCTAAATTTGAAAATCTTTTGAATCCCTATACTAGTTTATATGAAGAATCAATTGAAAATATAAATTTATTCAGCAAAATAGTACTCCATTTCTGCATCTTCTATATTAATAATAGATTGTGGTCATTTTTTTGCCGATAATTTTCTCCATCTTACTTTTCCTATTATCTATAATTGAACCTTGAGAATATTTCATGTTAAAGTGTTGTTTTAATTAGTATGCTTTTTTCTATTTTCAATCTACGTATCACAATATTCAAACTCTTCATTTCATTTCAAAAATTCCAGATGTAAATTTGCCAAATGGAAAGAATAAACTTGTGCAACACCTCTCGCTATGCGGTTATTGAGGAAAATCAAACATACATATTCGGTAAATGCTGATTATATTTACGAAATCACCAAGATGTTTGGTCACCTTCAGATGATGGCCTCAAATGTTCTTCAGGTTAAACGTTCAAGTAATATTACATTATCTGCAAAAAACTCGTACCTATCCATTTGAAACGCTCGAAAGAATTTCAGCGTTGGTTATTGCTTTTGAAATAATTAATAAAGTCATAACTCAAACTTTTTTCACTTCTTAATACTCCATGTGGATGTCCCAAACAAGTATGGACACGTGTAGGTAATGTTTAAAGTAACCTTCTAGTAATTTAAATGAAAAAAAACATATCTCTTCATTATTATTTCGAATAGAAAGTTTTGTACATTTTACATAATTTTCACATTTTCAGGTTTTAAGAACCAATATTCAAATCATAGACATTACATAACATTCGTTTGCCATTGGAAAACTGTAGAACATAGTTCGAATCGATTTTTAATCCACAAAGAATTGTTGGAAGCGTTTTATGAATAAATCGAATAACTTCCTTGCGAAATATCTTGATTTGTGGAACTGATGTTCTGATGATCAGAATCATAACAAATTCTCACACAAAATATAGTTTTGCAATCAGATATATTGCTACCTCCTTCAAATATGTCTCTCTGAATTCCAAGAATTAAAAGCCATGCAAATAATTATTAGGCTGCGAATAGAATCAGTTCGAACTTCAACAATTTACTATAAATTCGAATTTTCTATGTTGTGAGCAACAATATGCGATAAAGACATGACGAATCTAATGTTCATGCAGAATTAAGATAATTTTCATCAGTCAGACATTGTAAGCGAGACTTTCTGAACGACAGGTTTTCTTGAATTAAATGTAATATAAAAACATTAACTTAGAGAAAATACTCAGAGAAAAAAAAAGGTGTAGTTATCAGTAATGAGACAACTGAAGTGAATAGGGCTAATTTTTAACGTTTATTGCATTTATTATGGCTGAACTGAATCAGAATGATTGATAATTCTAGGCAAAATTTCTCAATTGGGTCCTATCTGTTCGGAGGTAGGTATCATATAGATTCATACATAAAAAAATTCCATATACTGTCGGTAAGTTGAGATGTATCGATAACTTGATGAATGAAGATCGTTTATTATTATTATTATTATGATACAGCAGCTTCTGAATTTATCCTAGAAATATGTATTTTTCACTCGAAGATAAATTATGTTTCCTATATAATTTCACCTATATTGAAATGTTCTCAAGGTTCACTTCTCTCGAAAAACTTGCAACCAAGAAAAAACTTTTCATTCAAGCTGGACAGAAATTTTATCAGACAATTCGACAATAATACGTTATTTGCATATAAACCTCGGAGACAAACTAGAAGTATTTTCATTTATTATTTTTTTGAAATCTATGATTACCTACCTAATAAAAATTTGTATTGAAATAAAGGTAAAAATAAGAAAAGAACAATAATAAATTGATGAGACAAGTGAATTTATTTCATTAGGCCAGTATATACAAGTTTTGGGGTTTGGTATTGTACTACCAAAATATATAAATTTTTTACACCTACGGTCAGTACGACCAAAATCAAGATATCGAACATTAAAAATTTCACCTATTTGGTTGAGCTTAAAGTACTAATTTTTACAATAAAAATGTGGAAAATTAAAAATGGTACTCACGAATCCCTTTTGCTTCTATTCCAATAACGCACAGAACAGCACAAACGGAGATCGAAATTAGAGTGTTCATTTTACTAGTTACCACCTATGTCCTCAACAGAACACAATAGAAGAATGATAAGAAACCTTCGTGTTCTTCATAATGTATTTATATCTGTCAACAGTGCGCGGACAATTAACTTTTAATGGGAATCTGAACCGAAAATCATCAAGTTGGATGATATTGACCCTCAATTTCGCCGGTGCATGAAATTCCAGTATTGGCTTGAGATGGAGGACCAAACATCTCTTCAGACAGGATGGAACCGCAGATTTTAGTTTGCCACAGGTGATTTTTTAGTAAATTCTTAAAGAAAAGTTATTTCGATTTATCTTTTCGGTACTTTGAAGAAACCAGCTGATTTACGATGTTTTTTCTGGAAGATAGGCTTATCGAAATTTCACCTTCGAAAAATCTCGAAAAAGATGAGTTTAGTTGAAAATTCCTCAAGACCGAAGAGTTTTACCGAGCTCGATGAAATTTCGAGATTTATAACAAGAAAAGTTGCTCTTTGAGGACTTGAGAGAAATGATCTTTCTTGTATCGAAAATCGAAAATAATACAACAAAATTATTGATGATAATCAATGAGGACCACGTATTTTATATGGCTGAGTCCGCTTCTGTCCCAATTGGTACCTGATGAGAATTACCTGCTGCCACTAATTTCAGTTGTAAAAACATTTTATTATATGGTTCGCAGCTTCTTGATACCTCATTGATAATATTTGAACAGAGAATTTTATTAAATTTGGAAGTCCCCCTATTTGATGACACCATGGATTTTACAACAAAATTTTTCGAAGGTATATGAAAAATTTCCAGAGAGTTCAAATGGATCAGAAATAACAAGATAATTATAGACAGACGAAATAATTATGTGGATGATATAATGGGTCAATATTTTGAGTTAATATATCATTGAAAGAATATTGTGTGCTAAAAACAAAAACAGAAATTAGCATGAGTAGCTGTCCTGAAAATTAATTGTATTTGAAAACTGCTTGAAAAACCACATATTTAAGGGTAAATACTGTTAATATAGTGTTCAAAACTTCTTTCTCATTTCATGAAAGTAAACTGGTTTGTTTTCACTGGCTTCTTACAAAGAAAAAATGAATTAGTGAGCTGAGCAATGTTTGAAAATCAGATCATATAAATATTGATTTCTCGGAGAAACGAGAGAATGATATCGAATTTTAGAAAAGGTTTCATAGATTGATTCAATATTGTCCGCGGAAGCTCAAACTTATCAGACATGTCAATTCTACAAAAAATTGACTCGATTCGACTTATTATTGACTGCTTAGTCCTATTTCATTTTGTCGAATTTTCAAAGAGCAGTAGCATTCATGAAAGAAGAAATGAAAATATAGATTTCAATCATTGTTTTCTCATTATTTCCCAACAGTCAGATCATACACAACCTTCTTAGAGGTGTGTTGTAATGAAATTAATTATAATTACAATATCCTTTATTCACGTGCGAAAGGTGAATTGTTAATTGAGAAACAATTGGATAATTTATAATTAAGATACATATCTGCGAAAATTCCATCGAAAGTTGAGTTCTTCAACAACCAGAAAGAAGTATGACTCATCAACAAACCAACAGTTTTTTCCACAGTGGCTAAATACTAATTTCATTTAATGATCTAAGGAGTCATGTTTCCAATCTAACAATAAAAGAACATTTCTTCCAATTTTTTTCAGATGGTTCAGACGTCAGACATCTGTACGTTGCCCTTGACCATCGGTTTATTAGTTGCACGGTCTATTTTTCATCTCAATTTTTATGATTCAAGGCCCTCATGTTTGGAACCTCATTAATCAGGGTGACTAAAAGTACTATGATGCATCTCTTCTTCGAATATTTATCATAACATGACCATAGGCAGGGTGCTCGAGCGTTCGATAAATCTAAGGAATTTTGGACTAGCTTAATCAATAAAAAGAGATTCAACCTCTAAAATCAAGGTCTAGCAGTGAGAAATATGGTTTTTTCGGATTTCAAACTGAGGCATGAGGAAAATGTATTTTTTAAGGCTTCGAGAAAAAGTCTGGATCTTGTTTTTCGTTTCCTGAAAACTGTTTTTTTCAGAATAGAACATAGACTGTGAAGAAATAAAGGTTTGGAATTTTTTTTGCGCTTCATTCAAAAATTTCATTACTGAGAACACTGTACCAAACCTAAACCAAATGAAGGCCAACTTGAAATAGAAGAACTTTATTTCTAGTAAAATATAACAGAATCAGGTTTGAAAAAGATGTGTACGAATGTAGGTACCTCTTGTATGTTACCTTATTCCCTCATTTTGGGAATAATTCCTCTAATGAAAACCTTGCAAATATCCTCCCAATCAAACCGAAAATAAATTCACTTATGACTTTATTCAAAACAGGACTGAGTTCTTCGATGATGCCCTCAATGTTTTCATTGATGATTCTGTTGGTCTGTACATTTAGTTCCTCGTTTTGTCCGAATAGGTTCTCGAAGTTCAAAATGGGACGACCCACATTCAATTTCAACTCATTTTTATCGAAGTTCATATATTCCTTGTTATTCTTCGTATATCTGGAACCATTCATGATCATTCTGGCTTCCACATTGGCTGAAAAATTATTTCCAAAATTATTCATCTTGCCAGGTTAACTATTAGAAGAATAATCTTTTCAGTTAGGGACAAAATATGACTACTAGATATTCGTAAGATTGGATAATCTCATGAAAAAAGTGAATGTTAGAATTGAAAGTTGAATTCGAATTGGAACAGCTACTTATCAGATTATGTGAGTATTTCCAGTGGAATTAAGTGATTTGATCCTTGCATGCAAGTCTCTTAAACTCACTGAAATTTCCATCTGATGGTCCACTTCCATCCAACTGCAATATGAGCAACTTTCCTGAAACCGCATAAATGGACTTAATCCTCAATCTTGGGAAGACTATAACCATCTCAACACGGTTATTCTTCAGATCGATATCGACATTTTTCAAAATGAACTCATCAGCGTAGAAGACCTCGATGTTTTTGAAGGTACACTTGAAGTTTTCTCCACTTTCCAATGAGGCTTCAGGCAAGAATAGAGGATTCATCGAAGGTAGCTGAAATTCTGGTATACCCTCGGCCAAATGAGGTTTCACTTGATGGATTGCTTTAGCTACACATTCGTTTAACTGGGGGTCATCTCTATGGCAATATGTGATATAATTTGCTGAAAAAGAAGTTAAAGTATAGATTTTGTTTTGATACAATGAAAATAAATAATGAAGAATAGTCATAAAAATTCATATTTAAGCGGACGATTTTCTTCCCCATAACAAACTAATCAGCTACGAAGATTGAGATTGCGGTTTGGGAAGGAATTTAAAGGATGATTCATCCTATCTATTTTGTGGAGAATTATCTATCGAAATCCAGGGGGTGAACCTAAACTTTCTGCTGGGAAAAACAATTCCCCATCCTCATGATTCACGATGTTGTATAGTTTCTTCAATAAATAATTATTGTTGTCGATAGACACCAAGGTATTTCCACATAGTTGTACACTTGAGAACAGGTAAAATTAATTAATATTCATAAATCTGTAATATTATCAACGTCGCATAGAATTTTGAAGGAAAATTCCAAATTACTTATGCCTCTTTTCTTTTCGATGAAACTCGAAAAATTTCGTTCATTTATCCAACCTAATTTTATCAAAGAAGACTACATCATCGATAAGATTTAGCTTAATGGGATATGTCATCATATCCAAAGGCAATGGAATATTTTTCTTCAAACTTGTTACAGTTTTTCTATATCAATATTGAAAAAATTGACTATTCAAAAATATACTTCAATCGACAGTTAATGGAATTACTTGAAATATTTCGTTATGTTTATCATCCGACAAAATTGATTTGACAATCGGATCTCAGAAAAGCAATGCAATTTTCATAAGATCTCTGATGAAACTCATTCAAGAACTAGTTATAAATTAATATTCGATGACGCAATTTTCATTGAAGATTTCCCAGAACTTGTCATACCTCAGCCAAAATTTAGAGTTCTCAAAAACCGAAAATATATTCAATAATTTGAAAGGTAATACTCCATTTTTATTTCGATTTGATGCTGAGATTGAAATGAATGATTTATTGTCTCATAAAAATAAATTTTTTCGCAAAATCATTATTATTATTATTATGTATTAAGGTATTAGGGTGAATAGCCCTAACCGTGAAGTTATAAAATTTATTTTGTCTGAATAGAAAACAGTTACTTTTTTCTCAATTTGATATTCTTCCCAAATCATTAAAATAATGTAATTATGGTATCGTGAAAAAGCAGATAAACAGAAAAATTCCAACACTCACGCAGTTTTTTGGTGGCAACAAATCCAAAAACTTGAATACTAATAACAAAAACAAATAGAAACTGCATTCTGATGCTACTGGACACCAATTACTTTGTCTTCGAGCAATCGAAGTAATACATAAGTGGCTTAGAATGAAGTTGATCCATACTTTTATAGTTTTCAAGGTGAATTTATGCCACCTTTGTATGTTTCTGTAATGCACTTCTCCAACAAAGTCTTAATTTCGAGACCAGCAATTCAGATGCAAAAATGAGCCTTGAACAATGCAGATGCATTTCCCTGCTTCATCGAATAATCCAGTATTATTTCATAGTTAATCATATATTCAGATTACAGCGTTCAGTGAAAATTCACTGAAAACCTATACTTATAAGGAGAATATTGAGTATATTAATAATAGTTATCCTTATTATTGAGTACCTACATTATTTTATTCAGAAATTATTCTACCATATTTCACTGTGTACTTATGTAAATCTCATTTCAAAATGAGAACCACTTGTGGCGACAGGAAATTAGTTAAATAGTTAAACTGCTTTCAATACCAGAGTTCTCTTTCATGAAGTTTTTTGAATGATCAAAATCAAGCAAATTTTCCTTGCTTGAGAAATCAATAATTGAAGTATAAAATACTTCTTTTATTTCTTCAACCACCACAGGTGTGATTCACTTTGCCCTCAACGTTATTATGTATTTATTGATCTCCTACTTTACTGAAGTTCAACTTTAGCATTTCCATGAAATATTTTTCATACTCATTATCAGAAATTTTAAGAAATCTTCCAGAAATAAATTGACCAAAATTCCTTGATATCTCTCTAGATTTCTGATTAGTGTATCGATTCAAATCTTATATAGATGGCTAACGGATGAACAATGTTCGTTTCTTGCAAATCTATCGAATAAAGAATAAAAAATCAATGCATTCAACGTGTACCCATATGATGACCCATATTTGAAGCAAACTGCAAGCAAAGCAGATTGGACAATTCACTGTACACGGTTTTGAGAATAGCAAGTAGTAGGTAATAAAATGTCTTGTTGAAAATTCACAACAATTAGTCCATGTACATTGATTGGAAACGGAAAAATGAATCTATTTTATCTAGGATTTGTTCTTGCTAGTGTCCTTTTTGTCATAGAGGGCAAAACCAAACTGCGTAAGTCATTTGAATTTCTTTTTCGTGTTTCTCAATCGTTCATGTAAAATATGCTCACAAAATATATCACATAGTATTCTGAAAGATGAGATTTTCATCCTTGACAAAAAGTATATGCAACTGATATAAAAATAGGGTATAAAAATTGAACACAAGTTAATTTTCAGCGACTTTTTTGAAGATATGTCATCGTTCAGATCCAAATTTGGGAGAATGCATTATAGAATCGGTGCATAGATTGAAACCACTTCTTGCTCATGGTATACCTGAGTTTGGCATCCCTAGTTGTGAGCCTCTGTATATTCCAGAGGTAGTTTTGGATCAGGGTTCAGGAGCCGTATCTGTTAATTCCAGCTACAAAGATATAAAGGTGTATGGGCCTTCAGAGTTCACTCTGAAGCAAGTTAAGTAAGTAGAGTTCAATCTTCAATCCATCATCAACTGATTACTTGAGCGAAATTAGTACAGGTTGTGTTGGCTCAAATGAGCCACTCAAAAACCTATTACAACATGGCGGATGCGAAATTCTTTCATTGTTAGAAATCTATATGCGTCTAAAAATCATTAATAAAAGTTAAAATTGTCATGGAGGCCAAATAATAAATGGAAGTACAGAAAAATATTTCATATTCGCTCTAGAAATTAGCATCGTAGGAATGGAATCCGGAAAAAAAAACACTCCGTAAACGCTTAAAAAATTGTGTGCACAAAGTCGTAAAGTTACCATGACCTCCCGTTGAAATGTTAAATTATGAAAATTAATTCTCAAGGACTCTGAAACATCGTACTCATTTTTTGTTTATTTCCAAGAATCAATTTGGATAGGGACCGTATACGCTTGAAATTGCACGTTCCTTCTCTTTACTTGGAGAGTAAATATACCATGGAAGGAAGAATACTGATGATGCCAATTCTAGGTTCAGGAAACTTTTACGGGAACTACTGTAAGTATTTGATCAAGTATCATACTTAATGACAAATGCTCATTTTTTTTCAGCTGATATAGAGGCAATAGTTAACATATTGGGTCAAAAAATTGTTAAGGATGGAGAAATATACTTCAACATCAAAGATTTTTACATCGACTTCAATATTGGACATGCGACTATTCAGCTGGACAATTTATTCAATGGAGATGAAGAATTAGGTTTGTGATTTGATTTTATTCAGCAAATTTTTCGCGTAGAATCAATAGAATGGTTTTGCCAGAAAATCTGGTGAAAAAAGTTTCTTCTGTCGAACTGAAAAATGTTATTGGGTACTTGATATGACTTTTATGTGGAAATTCATTGAAGAATGCTTCTTGGATATTCCTGAATTACTTGAAATTTTCATTTACACAAGGATTTTTCTTGGAAACAGATCATACTTTGATAACCTTCCACAAGCATAATAATCATGAAGTGGGTAAATGAAATATCATAAATAAAATGCAAAACCTTCAACTGTTAAGTACACATCTGAAAAGTACCAGCAGAATTTACGGTTATATTTTAAGCCTAGATTTTGTTCACAGGTGAAGCCATGAACTTATTTCTGAATGACAACTGGAAAAACGTAGCCAACGAGATAAAACCTGTTCTAGAAGATACAATTGCGAGCATATTCAAAAAATTCTCGAACAAAATATATCATAAGTATCCTCTATCTGTGTTACTTCCCAAATAGTTGTGAAAAAGATTAAAATGAATTGAACCCAAGCATTTTCAATGTCATATCCCAATTCTGCTTCATTGATTTGAAACGATTTCACTCAGCTGAACCTAATATATGCATGACTAAATTCTCAGGTAAGGGTAGTCCCCAATCTACCAAACTGTAATCTGGTACATCAAATAGCTTCGGCCATCGATTACAATGTTTCGTTCGAAGTTTTGCGAGCTTTCTAAGGTGTACTTCAAAATGAATTGACTCATAAAAGATCCGAAACTTTCCACCCAATGGCTTTATTGAAAATCTTGGATTCTTGAACCACATATTCTGGGTTTAAATAGACCGAAAACCCAAGAAAGTATGTAATGAACATACAGTTTCTTGGAAGAACAAGACAATAGGAAATGTCTTCTACTAATTGACAAAGTTTGTCCTATCCTATTATAATAACAGTCATCTCAACCCAAGTGGAACAGTAAACACACTCATGAAGAAATAGAGAAATTCCTTGGACAGACTTGACCAATAAAAATGGAATTTCCGAGCAAAAAGCCCATATCGACATGATGCAAACAATAACGAAACCTCCAATTTGTTTACATTACCAATCGCATCTCAGGTTAATACGTAACTCTGAGTTCTTTAGTAGGAGAGAAATGTAACTTAAACTTTCACTCCCAACATCGTCAATTTTGCGCAAATTTCATCCGAATGGTCTCTTGGCCGAAGATCCATCTTCGCTTGTCCATCATGAGCTGTGCAATATTTATCCAGCTTCAAGAAAGGGGTGCTGAGATAATTTCGGCATTGGATCACTGGTACAGAATTATAGGAACTACCGGTTGAGAATGGCTAAAATTGAAAAATTCTTTTTGTTTTCCGTCGTTTTATTGTTCATTTATGAATACGGTGATTGTTACAATGTGCAAACTGTGGCTTTTCCGAAAGAAAAACGTGAGTACTATGAATACTATTTTTTAATTCTCTATCTCTACTGCTTGTTGAATGAAAATCTCCATAGTATGTTTGGAGCTAAGCTGAGCGAAAACGAGCTATCATTTTGAGGAAGATATGTTATCAGCTATGTTGAGTTGCTCCACTCCTGCATCATTTTATAATAAAAACCAATATTCTCACCACATTTCTCAAACCATTTTACATCGACTAACTTTTTTCAACATTCAAGTTTTAAGAACCTTTACCATGGGTACAATTCTTCAATAGCGTTTGTTGTTTATTATTAAGCTACCGAAAAAATGATTCAAAGCCCCTTCAAAACTTATATTCAGTATGTCAGCTCGAGGTACACAAGGTAGAATGAAATATTTATTTAGAATGCAATATCTGATTATTTTTACTTGCTTCAAACTATATTCACAAAGAATACGAAAAAGTATAAAAACGTGGAATAACTGATAAAATTAAACTACGTGGAAGCTGATTCATACCAATCAACTTTTTCTTCAAATTCATGAAAAAAACTAAGGCAGAAGAGAAAAAGCTAAATTAAACTGAAGAAACCGAATTACTCGTACATAGAGGATTTTCGATAGGATGAGGTTATTACCACTAGGTTTCAGATGAGTGAAGCTAATGGTGAAGGTATTACCTCAAGTGGGAAAAACTAATCTTTAAAAGTAATCTACTCAATTCAGTTTTCTTGTTTGTTTCTGGATTCTCATCAAGTATTGGCCAGATCAAATCAATATTTCGGAAATTACATCAAATGCCAGCAGAATATTTTGAAAAGTAGACCCAATTTTCATTGATAAATATCACTTGTGTCGTGTTTTCTGCTCCAAATGTAAAGGCGACCATCATAATATGCTGTTATATAAAGTGATTATAGTTACGTAACGTTCAAGATAGTGTGTCAGTATGTTATCCACTGTTTATTCTGTCTGCAACCTACATAAGCGAAACTTCTCTATGTATTTAAGTCTGCATCATAATATCAATTAACCACATGAAAGGGGATCTTGAAGTCTTCGTAACCAGAGGATTAAAAACACGTGAACCAATAATGATGTGTTCACATGAGTTTTTCAATTATAAAAATTCTAAATTCATTTTTCAAGAAAAATGTATATTTCTCGCTTTTGAGCTTGAGAAATATTTCAGAACATTTCCAAATTGATACCGATTTGAAGATAGAGCTTACTCAAATAAAATTGGTTAGATTTCAGAGAGCACATTCTAAAAATAACAGAAACAAATATTTTCATGCCCTTTTCAAAGTTATTTCTTCATTCATTTCGTTCTTTACAACAAGTTTTAGGCCTTGTAATAGCATTCATTACTTCTTTACAGCATCCTGGCTGAAGGTGTGTAGGAGAAGTGATCCCCATTTGAACCAGTGTATGTCGGAAGTGTTTCAAAATATGTTTCCCTACCTTGCTGATGGTTAGTATTTTTTATTTCCAACAGAATATTTCTCATTAATCTATCAATTTTCTGTCTAATTTGAAGGAATACCAGAGTTGAATATCGAGCGATTCGAACCTCTGAGGTTGGACAAGGTATCAATCAGCAAAGGACATGGACCCATTATTCTAACTGGAAGTCTCTTTGATATGGAAATTCGTGGACCATCAAATTCCACTCCGACTTACACCGAGTAAGTATAAGAAAAAAAGAAGAAAGAGAAGAAGAGAGAAACATACAACAATCCTCGAGTTTCCAAACTGTTTCATCAAAGTTTCTGTTTCTAAGATATTGATTTTGCAGATTGGATCTCCAAAACAAAACATGGAATTTTGGTATAAATATGCCTTTGTTGGACATCAAATCTCGATACAATCTAAAAGGTCACATATTGGTTTTACCTTTGGTAGGAAACGGTAATTGCGATCTCAAACTTTATGATGTGAAGTCTCGAATATTCACAAATATCAGTATGCCGATGAGAAATGGCAGAGAAATAATTAATGTGGACCAAATGAAAGTGGAATTCAGTGTCTCTAACATGAAAACAAGACTGTATAATCTCTTCAATGGTAACAAAGTATTGGGTAAGTTTCATAGAGGAAGAGTAGATGCTGACTACCAAAGATTATAGAGTTAACCTAACCTAACTCTATAATCTTTGGCTGACTACAATTTCGGTCTGATTTGACCTCGTCAGAGTTACACAACTCTAACGGCCCTTTTATTCAACGCCAGTAGTCGCTAACTTGTATGAATATACCCCAGCGCCATCTGTCAGAACACGAGGTTACCATGTTGTTCTCATCGCATAGTTGAGAGGGATTTGAATAGTAACCTTTGATGAATTTTATATCCATGATTGTTATATATCTCAATTGATTCAGATTATTATCTATCTGCCTTCATATAAGTAAGCTTTATCCTTTTTCCTATTCAAATTTTTTTTTCAGGAGAAACAGTGAATAATTTCATCAACAAGAATGCACTGGAGATCATTCAAGAATTAGAGGAGAGCCTCAACGAAAGTATGTCGGAAATATTCATTCATCTATTGAACAATATATTCAATAAGTTACCAACTGATTTCTGGCTTCTGACAGACCAGCAATACGCTGAATACGAGCAGAAATTGAAGACTGGCAATAATACTTCTTGATCAAAGGCCTGGATTCAGATGAACCAAGAAGTGCAAATTATTTAGATGTATCATGTACGATTGTATCTGTGATTTATTTTATGATAATATTGAAATTTTTTATTGAATCGATATGTGTGAAATTTTAATGATCGAATATAAGGACGTAATTAAATATTTCATGAAAATCATAATGATTTATTTGTGCTTTTTTCATGCATACCAATAGAGTTTTCATGCGAGCAAAGAAAAATTTAGTCAATATAATTTCTGAATATAAGTAGGTATAGGTGGCAGGTACTTATGTATGAAAAATAGAAATATGATTCATAGAGGGATGGATCATGTAAACGAATAAAAACATTAAATGACCATTATCTTAAACCTAAATTGATGCGCATCAAGGTGGCACTAAAGATTATCTTGTTTTCATGAAAACGTGAAAACTTTAAGAATACCAGTTTAAAGTATCCTGTTGAAACATTCCATTGCTTCAAATCATACTGAGTAGATGTCACCACATATTTATACATAGCAAATTAGATACATCCTAAACAAGAATCTTTAACTAATTACTAATTCGAATTCTATTTGTCTTTTCATTCCAATTTACATATCTTGTTTATTTTTACATTCCAATGTACTTACAAATGAATAAATATTGATATTTTAAACCCCTCTCATCACTCTCGTTGAAGTGCGATCTATCTACTGTTGTATTGAATTATTAGTTTGTGATATGCGAAACTGATAGCTTACTTATGTTAATAAATAGACGAATTTTAAGGAACTCACATTCGGGTTCATCTTATCCAAATTTTTCGAAATATTTTCCTTTCAAGTTTCACTATAATAAGCGAAATTAACAGATTTTTGAGTTCAGTTTCAGCCTTCAGAATGGATTGATAGCTTTCAGCTGCTATCATTTCATTCTATCGACAATTATCTGACATTTTGTTGTTATAATTTTCATCAATTAAGTTAAAATATAGTTACCGACATAATCCGATAGTTCCTCGGAATGTATGAAATGTAATCTATGGAAATTTCAGGATATATTGAATTTCCTCTCTTTAATATTCGATTTATATAGTTTATTAGATAATGAAGGTATGGTAATTCAATGGAAGGATATATAGAGAACCCCGTATCAGGATCCATAGAAAACTAATTCCTTTTGTTTCCACAAACAAAATAAATACATTCGAATAATTCTTATTTGATTCTTTCTCCACGTAATGTATAATAATTATTTGAAAGTTCCATGAACTGCTTATGAGTTCAGGGTGCAGAAAAGGATTTACCCCCAAAAGTTTTTCGTAGCTATCATGTATTGTCAGATTTTCCTTGATGTGGGTATTCCAATGAAAAGAAAATAGAAGTTGCTTTCAGCAAATCTAGGAATCAATAATGTATAAAAGGCAGGATATAGACGCGGATTCTCTCCGTAGTATACATTGTCAGTTGATTAGCAGAAGAAAATATACTGAATGGTCTATCTATTCTCAACTGAGAATCTCCAATGAACTCACCTATGCATGCAAGAATGTCACTTCGAATTTTGATAAAGGCTACGTTATGTAATTCTTTCATGTGAAGGCGTATTGATGAATATAGCATTGTTATCCCTACTAGACAATTCTTCAGCAATTTGTCCATTACCCTACCCTTATATATCTAAAGTGTAATATGTTGCATGCTACTTTCCTAATAAAAGTACTTGCACTCTCCAACTGCGTTGACGCACCTGTGAAATGTACTAGTAAAATAAACACAACTTCAATTGGTCAACACTGCGAAACTGTCTCCATCTGAGTGATCTTTTTGGCGCTAATTCAAAATGTGCTACATCAAAGGTGCCTTTTCGTTTTTCCTCTTTTGTTTAGTTGCTTCAGAAAATGTTACGGAACACCCAGATACACGTAAGTGGAGTGAAGATTTTTCTTATATCGAAGAAAAAATATTTTTTGGTTACAAATTTATCCTAAACGTTTTTTTACTATTCATTGAATTCCACCAGGACATCCAATGAGTCTGCATTTCTACTTGTCGTTAACACATCTTACATTCGGAATATTATTAAGAAAATGTTCAAATATACAACGTATAGTAGGTTATTTTATTGCCCTGAAGTTATCAGTAGAAATAGGACTATTAAATCAGACTTTTCACACAGAACTGTCGAAAAAGAGCATTTTGAAATTCTTTCATTCGCCATTTTTTATTTTATAATAGTTTTTTTTTTTTTTCATCAAAAAAAGTGTGCTCGCCGGTCAGCATACTTCCAATCTTCTCGAATAAATTTTTAATGAAATATGCAATGCGCATAAGTTTTAGGCATTCGATTTTTTACTTCTAGAAGAATGGATTTCAAATTTTCGGGGTAGACCATAAAATATTTTCTCAGGGTTTACATACATATATACAATGGTATAAGGTTCAAATACGCCAGTAGGGTTATAGGCTGAATCTACTTGGTAGTTCAGCAGTTATTGGCTGTTATCTGAATTTTTTCTCAATATTGAAACAAATATCATTGATTGAAGTATCAGTATAATATAAAAAACTTAAATCAAGGAAAATACCGATACAATTTAAGTTTTCAATTCACATTATGATTTCATGTTAAATATCAGATTTTCTCTCGTATTTCTTTTTGTTGTAATATTCAAAAACCAATCAGAATCAAACCCTTTAAAATCTCATAATTGATGTGTTTATCACGATGGTATAAAATTTAATACACTCTAAAAATTGCAGGTGAAGCACACAGAATTGACCTCTCCGATAATTATGTCAATAATGTGCAGTTTTTGACAATGATCCTACGAAGTCTGAAAACATCCTATACTGATATGTACCTTGTTTAATTGAACCAGAAATTCTGCAATTATTTCTGATCATTCTAACTAATTGAACTAACGTGAAATCTTTCTCGGTAAATACTGTGCCTATACCCTCCTCTGGGACAAGAACCGATAATTTCAATCAAGCAAAGTCAGTAATGTCCATTGCATAATCCTTACATCATTTCCGCGATAAGTACCTTCCGTATTTGCCTAGTTTACACTAGAATGTCCTGTTGAATATCTAGGAACCATATTTCTTGGTTTAGGTTCTGTGGTTGAAAATATTTTTTTCAACGGAGCTCTAATCAAAAACACTTCTGGAAGCTTTTTTCAGAACTAATAATATATAGATTCTCTTTTTTTTTTCTATTTTTATACTCGGAAGAAATACTCAACTTGTTTCTTGTTCTCAACTCTCCTATATGTATTATTGTCTCTTTTGTCTCAAAGTTCATTCAGTTGTCTTGTGATGGGATATAACATATATAGGTACCTAATGAATAGCCATATTTTTTGCTACGCCAAAAAAAAAACAACCTACACATGACCAAATCTGATGTCCTTACTGTCACACTTATTTAGAATGAAATTGCTGCATTAGAAACTGGTATAGAATGAGAAATGTAAAGGGGAGTGTTTTGTGCGAGAAAAATAAGAGAAGCCTTAAAAGATAAAGAAGACTAATGAGAAAAACAAAGTTTAATTAAGACTTCAAACAAAACGTACATCAAAAAAAAAATATGAATTTCATCCAGATTTACCCTAAGCAGAATTCTTGTTAACGAATCATGTCTGATCCGATCCTGAAATTTGCATACAAACCATCATATGTCACAGAGAGAGCATATATTGCTACTTTCACTCTCGTCTTTCTTTATGTAATCTTTACCTAGTTATGAAGAAGTGAGCCACGCAATGTTCCAATTAGGCATTTAAGGTCACTAGATCACTCAAGTGATTTCCTGTATATTTTAATGACGTCTAAAATTCTCTCATCATTGAACCGTTTATACCATGTCATTGTTGTTCACAGTAAATAGTCTTATGAAACAATGAATTGTACAAACTCCCTTCTACACTCTTCAGTTTCTTTTAATTTTCCATTATTGGCAAATATAAAAATCTATCACCCAAAATCGATGCGATTCTGCGAATAGGCTTTCGCAGAAAGGATTATTTGTTAACCATTGGCAAATGTATACGAAAATAAAAACTATTTTTTGCAGCGGAGTATATAATTCCTTGTTACAAATCAGATCCCGAGCTAAATAAATGTGTTACAAATACATTCAACCATTTGAGGCCCTACTTAATCAATGGTATAAAAGATATCAACGTTCCTAGCATTGATCCTTTCAAGATTGAAAGGATTGTTATTGAGAATGGCCAAGGACCATTCAGGATAAGAGCTTCCTTTTTCAACGTCACCGCAGGAGGAGCAAGTAACTATTCGATACAATCAGTAAAGTGAGTATTTTCGGGAATTTATTTTGTTATTCTTCAAGCAATCTGTTATGTCTCCCTACATGTAGATAAAGAGATATCTTATCGTGAGTAATAAGATAAATTTGGACAGACATAAAGCGTCAATTCCTGTTCTTCTGAAAACAGTGTGATAATTTCTCTTTAATTTCTGTAATTGATAGATAGAACATAATTTCGAATTCAATGTGATGTTATTTCCTAGAAGTAATTGCTTTTATAGTCATAGCCTTCTGGGGTCCAGTAACGTATTCATTAATCGCCATTGAAATTTCAAAAAATAGTCTATGCATAACATTTTAGGATTTAAGAATCCTACATTCAAAACTTAAAATCGACTATTTGCAAAAATGTCAAATAAATCACTAACCCTTTCAATGTCCGTCTTTCATCCACCTTGACCACACGTCAAAAGTTACCAATTTCGATCAAATCAGTGTGTGGAATTCAAATGAGGTGCATTATCTGCGAAGACAGATGATGATTTCTGTAGACGAACTGTATAGAGCATGTCAAGGACTAGTGTGACATATTTTTTATGCGATATCGGTTCTTCGCAGTCCTTGCTGTTTGATGATACGCTCGATTGAATATAAATTAGACTACAAGTATTTCTGTCTGTCGCAAGGTGACATTGATAAGAAAAGAACATCATCGCATTATTGGGAGATACCGACTCGACAGACCTTGTACTTGGTAAGGTTGTAGGAGTTTTAGAGATTATCAGTACCCTCAGGTTGCAAAGCTGCCCTCTTCTTATTATCATTGTAAGGGATAATTATTGTCATATATTTAGCTTTTGTATTTTTCCTGCTCTAGAGAAAACACATGATCGATTTAACAATGAGACTTTCTACACTTGTCGTGTACTCTATGGTAGGCGTCTACCATATTAAAGTCCTGACAATATTTTCAGTGTGCAAAACATCTACCTGTGAAATGCATAAGGATATGCATCTGGTGTATTCGTATACTATAGTTCTTTACTTTGATATTTTACTTCGTTTGGTAATTTTATGGATTGGACTGAATCAAAATTGAGTAGTGAAAATGTTTAACTAGGAAGTTTTTCACTAAAGATGCTCAGGACATCAATAACCACTATCATCAGTCTGGGTTTCAATTTTGTATATCAAATTCAGCGTTCTATGATATTTAAATTCAGTGACAATACCAAAGCTTGCATTGTAAAAGACAAATTTTCTTCATTTTTCAGTGCCGATGTTGATCGATATACTATTGAATTAGGTGTTAAGTTACCACGGATAGAAATAAGAGGAAAATATGACGTCAATGGAAACGTTCTTCTCTTTCCAGTTAGATCTAAGGGTGACTTCTGGGCAATATTTTGTGAGTTGATAATTGATAACAACTCGGGTGATCTTTAACAGAATTAGACTTTGAGTTTTTTTGGATATTTCAGTGGATATAGATGCTGCCGCAAAAATATACGGAAAGGAAATAAAAAACAAGGAGGGCGTGAGGTTCATGAAAATAGACAAAATGTTTGTTGACTTCCGATTCAGCAAGAGTAGATTCAGAATAAAGGATATTATAAATCATGGAAATGTGATAGGTAAGATATATTATTTTCTGAATGAGGCAGACACTTTTAAAGATACCACAAAACTGCTTATGTATAAGTAGGTACATTCTGAGGATGCCTATTTTCACATTTAAAATTCTGATGACTTTCAATTCATCTTCCTAACGTATGTGATCTCTGGAACAAATTTTTAAGACCATTTACGGCTGTACACACAGATTAGTGAGTCAGCTGACATCATGTCACCATTTGTCAATTGATAGGGCTTCTGAGGTTTTAGGGCAGTCTTAAGCCAACATGGAAGCTCAGTTTTTGTCAAAACATATTAAAATTATTGAACATTTTGTAGGCGAAGCAATGAACCAATTCCTGAACAACAACTCAGAGGAAATCATCAAAGAAATGAAACCAGCAGCGACCACAGCTATAGCTAAACATTTCAAAACTTTCTTGAATGCAGCATTTCTTCGACTTCCTTTGAAGGTATGGTTACCAGATGCGTGAAGATGTTACTATGTAACATCATGACTGAAATCTATGTGTTATGCTAAGTTCGATAGAGTAATATAAATAAAGGAATCAAAGCCCAGTAATTGGAATGCCACTGTAAATAATATAGTTACACAGAAATAATTTCATTTGATTTATATAGATGTGCTGGAATACAAGGGAAATTATTTGAAATAAAGCAAGTAGAGTCTTCAAGTTGAATGGACACCGAAAAAATATCGAATTCATTAATGAAATGAGGAAATTTTTTTACCAATATAACTTGAATAGTATTCGTAGAATCTGTTCGAGAATATTCGTGGTCTCTAAATTGATCTTATTATCGAAAAAGAATATTGAGGAACGTATTCTATATTATTCCCTTTGGACAAGAAGTAATGAAAATGTTTTCTTCTCATTTGTTGTTGCTGTTGTTAATAAAAATTCTCAAAGTACTTTGTGTATTATTGAAACTGAAATTTTTTGGTAATATTGACCAAATATTGTTCACTAACAGTACCCTAAAAAAATGCGAATAGACTAAATTGGATTTGGAATTAATTTTTTATTGAAGCATTTATTTCTAGACCATTTGTATCTACTGTTTTTTTGGGAATAAGAATACTTGAGATTCTTGAGAACATTCCTGACGTAACGACAATTCGGTGAAAACAAACCATTACGCCTAGTTGTGGCTTCGAACTGGCGACAATAACTTTTATCATTTAATAACAAATCATGAACTCACATAATCTTTGAACTGCACCCCTCTCACTTCTGAACAAATCGAAGAAAATCGACTTTGAATTCGCAGCAATCTTAACGATGTGATAAGAGTTGACCACATGATATTTTTTTCAGTCATCTGAAATAATCCATCCGAAGATGCAACTGTTGAATGTTCACTATGATCAACCGAAAATTTTTCTACAATAATTATCTTATATTTATGGAACTTTCGAATTTTTTTATGTGTTGTTGAGTTCTGTTTCAATCTTGTTTGTGCCCAGTGACTTATTGTATCTTTTGACTTTTTGTGTTTTTGATTGTGTATAAAGACTAAAAATGGCCGACTTCACTAAACGACAATGGCTGACGTTGATTGTTATTGGAATTGCTGATTTTTGCAACGCAATTTGTGTTTCGCTCCAAGCTCCATTCTATCCTCAAGAAGTAAGTTCAAATCCCCTATTTGAAGGTATTTAGTTTCACTGAAAATTGTATTCCTTAAGAAATAAGGAAATGAAAGTTTTCTGAAATACAAGAAATGTCTATTCCTTGAGACAAATCTATAGGTAAATATGGTCTCAAGGAAGGAAAATTGTTGAAAAACAAGAGCTGGAGAATACGATGAAGATCTTTTCGATACTCTGACATTTCTAATTGAGATAATATTATTTTTTCTCATCAGATTTCAAAAAAATCATTATTTTATTACTGGAAATTAGATGATTCAACGTATTGTGAATGGAAAAATTCTATTATCCACTGATAATAGCAAGCAAATCGCTGGCCTACATAAATATTTCTGTTTTTCATTTAGTCTGCTAAGAAAAATTTTTAATTCAATAAAAGAAAATATTCATTGGAATTGAATAAAACAAATTTCAAAGGATCTCACTCATAATTCAAATAACGAGGAACGCAAAATATTCTGGAATAGAGGACGCGTATAAAATTTCATTGAGAACTTATTATTTAAGTTCAATATAAGACCTTCATCTGCCATGACTTGATGGCACAATAACCTTCCTGAAATCAAAACTGAATAATCTATTGAAAATGAATTGAAATATCATAGATCTGTCAATCAAACTTTCCAAATATGTCAATTAATTGATGTGTAGATTATTTGCAGTTTTATTTACACAACATTGAGCGCAAATTTCACATGTTGAAATCATTATTTTGATTGTTTCTGCTAATAACATAGCTGTGATCTATTTTATAAGATGATTCGAAAGAACAAACAGGATCAATTCAATGTAAATGGCCAAAAAGGGTCTTATCAATGAGTATTCCCAGTAACTTTTCGTTAACTCTATACTTTTCGGTGATTTTCTGGATTGAGTGATGTAATAATGAACTAAATTTCTATTTCTCATGTTCAAGAGAATTATTCCATAATCTCGCAAACATTCATACAAATCTTTTTTCGTAAATCATGAGGAATTTCAATGTACCGGCCGGGGTCAAATTAATACATTTATCATCAGACTTTGATTCTTTAATCCTATTCTCTTCAGAAAATTGCTCTTTATTAGGCGAATCCTTCTCTAGTTTTTACTCCTGACGAAGTGTATCTTTCTGAAGATACAAAATTCCAGATAACCTCTTCACTATCACTGTGACATCTGTTTCTTTTATTAGTTTACTACAATTTGATCGTACCCCGCAATGAATGCACCCTTGTAATTTTAAATCGAAAATATTCGAGATTCGACCTAGGTATTCCGTGAAATCAACAAAAAAAAAATCAATTTTTTGAGTACTTTACATTTTTGTTATAAAACGAATTATTGGCACTCGTTACTTGTTAAGTACAATGTACAAATCGATATCTAAAAACTATTATGATATTGTGGTGTGAGTTTGTTTGTAATATTCGAATGAGGCGTTCGATTTTGATAAGCATTTAATCGTAATATAAGGCATGAGACTGGAAGATATCCATTTTTTGTTCCAATATTTCTAGCATCCATTCGAATCAGAGTTTAGTACCTACGAATATATAAATAGATCTTTGGAATACAGAAAGGGCAAAAATCAAATCATAATAATTATTGTAGATGGTTGATTATTGGCCCAAAATAATTTACAATGAGATCCACCTCAGAAATGGTCTATTCAATGAATTTTACAAGGATGTCGTGAAGTAAAAAACCGAAAACCAATTTCAATATGTCTCCTCGAAATTTTATTAGTCGTATTTTCAGTTCAAAATCATCATGTTTACGCCGCATCCACCATATTCTGAAACTGAAAAAAATCTTTTTATTGTCACGATATTATGTATTTATTTTTCGGCCAAAAGACAAGACTGTAGAATGGTGTTAACTTTCAGGCTGAGAAAAAAGGATGCACTGCAACTGAATATGGATTCGTTTTTGGAGTATTCGAGTTGGTAGTTTTTATCATAAGCCCAATTTATGGTCAACACCTCAATAGGATCGGAGCTAAAGTAACTTTTAACGCTGGTATATATACGACTGGAATTTGTGCAATTTTATTTGGGTAAGTATACGTCATGGACGATGGTAGAGTTGATTAAATTTTCTCACAAACATGATCGTTTCCATTTGAAGGGGTATATCTCTAATATGGTATGCAGTCCACGATTCTATTGATTCAGCACGGATATTTCATATCAATAATATCAATATGAAGCATATTTGATGTTCAACAACTTCTTTCGTTTATTTTTTCAGCCTTCTTGACAGAATACATGGACATACTCCTTTCATAGTTCTTAGTTTCACCATAAGAATAATAGAGGCTTTGGGAAATGCCGCATTTCTCACAGCCAGTTTTGCAATCATAGCCAAAGAATTCCCCAACAATGTGGCAATCACTTTTGTAAGTTGTACTCCACCCTCAATACTTTCTAAGCTATCTTACAAATAAAATTTGTTTGCCCGGAATGTCGTCAACATTTCAAGAGTATCTCTATAGAATTGAGTTGGTATAATGGAAGATATCATGAAATAAAAATTTATTTTTTCATACCCAGGCATCTTTGGAAACATGTTTCGGTTTCGGATTAATTGTTGGTCCGACAGTTGGGGGAGCCTTATTCCAACTTGGAGGCTATACCCTGCCATTTGCTGTTATGGGATCAGCTTTATTCGCCTCTGCTGTTTTGACCGCCTTTGTCCTGCCTAAATACGAGGAAGGAGTGGACAGAGAAACACCACGTGAGTACATGTACAAACCTCTATAACTTTTATGAAGAAATACACCTTTTTTACTCATTCCAAAGCAGCTGTTCTTTGTTTCCTGTCCGATAACCCTGAACCTATACGTCAGCACGCTGCTTCTAACTCCATACATTTCTTATGATGGAGGCTGTCACATGCTTTTGACTCCTCGGCGTATATTATTATCAGTATTTCACAATTCCTCCGAAAGTGTTCACCAAATTTTCTTTAGAAGATCAATCTTCTACTTACCAACCTGTTCCTCGAACATCGAACCATTTACTCGTATTAAATAACCATGTAAATCTGCAGAATCGATGACGACTGTTTTGAAAATTCCTGGGGTCCTGCTAGCCACGTGTAGTATCATAGTAACGAGCATGTCGATTGGATTCCTACAAGCAACCTTGGAGCCACATCTCCGCCAGTTCTTGCTGTCTCCGATGATTTTGGGGGTGATGTTCGTCATCAACGGAGGAACCTACGCCCTTACCTCAACAGTTTTCGGGTGGTTGTGCGACTCCTTCATGCATCCGAAATACGTAACCATGCTGGGTTGTCTCTTCGTGGCAGCAGGTTTTTGTCTGATAGGTCCAGCACCTTTCATTCCGTACGAAACGTGAGTATCAACCATTTAGAGTTAGGTGATGGTGGATGACTTAACTACATGGTTTTTGCTCCAGAACCCTCTGGATGACGATAGTTGGACTTGTCCTGCATGGTTTAGGGATGGGCTCTCAGTTGGTGGCATCATTTTCTGATGCTCTCAGGACGAGTATGTGAGTATCTCATGGTGAAGAAATATTTCTTATATGCTCTGCAACCATGATCACTTTAACTTGATTTTAAGTGTATGATGGGAAGCCTATATGTATATTCATCAGGTATTTCAGTGAAGGTACTTTTAAATATACATTTAAAAAGACTTTGAATTGAAGAAAGATTGGGATGTCAACACTTGGTACTCACAATCGAAAATGTTTCGATTACCTTGAATTAACTCGTCTCATTAGCTAAACTCTGACCCCATTCGAAATTTTTGAAATATCATGAAAATTTTCCGACAGTGCCAATGGACTTCCTAACAACATCGAGACCTATGGTTTGGTCTCTGGGCTATGGACGAGCACCTTCGCGCTTGGAGCCTTCATAGGACCCTCCATCAGTGGAATACTATATGATAGTGTAGGTTTTCGCCAGGCCAGTATGTTTATTGTAGGGGTACACCTGATCGTTGCCTTGATGGTAGCAGTCTTCATGGTAATCCAACGTTCCAAACCTAATTATGTCGAGTTGAAAGACGAGAAATTGGTACCGAGCATGGATGATTCGACAACGAGAGGAAAATCCATGCCAGCTAACATTACAGATAGCGTGAAGAGGTATGGGGACGATAATAATTTCCTTATTGTGATTTTTCGTACCATGGCACCCGATAGTGAAAACGTTGGAGTTTCTTCAAGATTACAGTACTTTATTGAAAAATTAATTCATTATTCTCACTCATGAAATAACGTAATGCCAGATTATTAGGCCTAGGTATTATATACATCTTGAACTTAATGAGGAAAAGAATGATATAAAAAAGTGTTTCTTTTGATCTCAAAAATGTGTTAAAATATTTGTAGATGACTCCGTATTAAAAATGAAAATTTAATAATATATGAAATAGTATATGAAGAATATATCAAAGTATTCATGACTTCACAGGCAATTAAAGCACAGTTAACAAAAAAACTGAAGATGTTCGCTTGATTTTTTCAGCCTTAGGAGCATCGTGAACGGAATTTCAATCGAGCAAAGCAGACCACCAGCAATGAACAGCTTGATAGCATGCAACAGCTACAAGAGCAAAGCTTGGCCTACAAGAGATTTGGGCAGTTTAACCCTAGGTCCGTACAGCCGCAGCTATGGAACGGTCGATGCCAGAGAGAGGAACGAAAATGCTACATCGTACCTGCAGGGTGTCGCTTGAGGAAGGGGTGGACTAGCTCTTTTCCCCAATTTTAAATTATGAAAATGAATCAGTTTTTACTACTTTGAAAGTTCGAACAACTCGATTTCAGTTTCTGACTACATGTTGGAAAGTACTTTGATATGTGGATATAGATTTTACATAGTAACACTCCGAATAAATCTAGAAGTGTATGTTGTTATTTCAATTTCACGAAGAAAAGAGAATTTGATTGCATATTCCCACCAGTATACGAAAATGAATTTAGATATTCCTCCTCATTGCCATAAAAAGTATACGATGCAGCTAAAGCAGTTTTCCCTTCAAAAATTCCATCGAGAAATTCATCCATGTCCTAATTAATTAATTTATCTAGTCCGGCCGTGAGTCACCTGTCGTTTAAGTTTTCCAATAACTACCATAAATAAGACTTATTGTTATGAGGATAGGTGCTCGATGAGTGAAGACTTCCGATGTCTGCCTAATTAACAGCAAATTTCTTTTCCTCATTCTTCGAGATTAATGCAGCAGACTTCATGAGGAAATACAGATGCTTTCATAATTCGTGCATGTTCATTAAGAATGAGAAATCTGCTTTCGTACGAGACTGAAGTACGCCTTTTCTGGATTTTCTTGAAATTCAACGAAAGGCTGAATAGTTGGCTATCTCTTGGATTCATATTTGTAGCAAATAAAAGAGCATGTCTAATTGGAAAAAGTGACATGTAAATTTCAAGCGAAAGAACCAAATGGGTCCTCATTTCAACTTCCATCAGTTTTATATCCCATATTGAGGAATGAACATAAAAATAACCAAATTTTTGAAACTGTGGTTCATGAAATTCCAAAATAAATTTCATTTTGCTGCCATATAATTTCAGAACACCCAAGTGATAAATTCATTTTTCCAAAAAAACATAAAACGTTGTCAATTACCAGTTTTAAAGATCGTTTTTGGATATCACCAAGTTCCATCTATTTATCCTCAGTATTATCCCTCTTGTTGGATTCCAAAAGTGCATAATCAGAATAAACAATACAAAAGCAACTTCAGGTTTGGTCACTTTTGACTGGTGAGTAAATAGAGTGTCTCATAAAAACCGGATGTGCGAAAGTTATTTTCTCAATTCACATTATTGGCGACAGACGCCTTTATGGTTAAAAAGGATGTGAGTAGGTAATGTTCATTTTAGAGGATGTCAGCTGAAGAAAGGGGATGATTCAGAGACATTCATTTTTACAGAAAACGTTTTACGAGTGAATATAAAAGAATAATATATACTGTCGTAAGTAGTGTGCAAGTACGTACACTATGGCCGCCCTTTGAGGACTTGAGAGAAATATTTTTTCAAATATTTACTTCTAGAAGGGTTGCTCTTTCGAAATATTATAATATTGTATACAACAATTTTCCTATTCATCATAATTCTCGTCTAATAAACAATAGATAATAATACTCGGGTAATGATAATTATAATCTGTCTATAAAAATTAACGAGATAAAAAAATTTCCTTCGAGCCGGATTTGAACCAGCGACCTATGGATATCCAAGATCTGCTTCCTCTACAGTCCACCGCTCTACCAACTGAGCTATCGAAGGTTGTTGACTGTTGAGGGATATCACTAGTATATTGTGTGGTACAGTATTCGCGTAAATAAGTATAATGTAATATACCCTTTGGGTAAACTAATAAAACTGAAGATACTTGTAAGTCTTTAGAATTATCTAAGAACCTTCATTGATGTGAAAATCAACTATTCTCTAATTCATAGGAATTCATTATAATCCCACCATTTCCTTCATTGAATTAGGATTCAATCACTTTTTTATGTCTTCTGAGTTCAATGTTCAATGAAATCCAATTTAGGGGTGATTGATATTTTTGAAATGTTATCGAAAACGTCAAAACGACAAACGTGCTTCTTCAGCAAGCAAAAGTTCGGTTTGCCATTCAAATCAAACTTGACTACCCTCCAATCCTCGCAGAGGGTGACTGAGATACCTACCCAATTATACATGGAGAATTGCGTAATGCACAATAACATAGACCTGTTGGGGCATTTTTCTACAAAATAATTTGTGAATACCGAAGATATTTCATTTATGTAGTAATATGATGAATTGTTCTTGTACATTCACTTCCCTGAATGTTTGAAGAATTGTATTACTTACTTCTTCTATTCATTTTCGAGGCATTTTAAGCCGAATTATTCGTTCTATTATTGTTTTTTCTTCGAAAGTAAAGTTGAAAATAGATAGGTACCTACTTTGTAACTATTGAACTTCTCGAAATGTCTCGGTATATTTTTATTCCAACTGGAGTTTCAATGATAGTTGATAATTTTGATGCTCTGTTATAGTCATGCATCAATGTTGATGTTGCTCACGGTAGTAGTATCTACAGGTATTAATTTCATAATTCATCAGAATATAGTTTCCTAGAACTTCTCAAGTCCCATTCCACAAATGAAAATTTTCGAAGGACTTCATAATTAGCACGTTTCCGTTGCATATTGCAAATTTACCGTGCTGATAATAACAATGGCAGAACAACCAGCTATTTGGTGACACCCACGATTTCTTATCTGCGAATTGGACCTCATAAAGCAAACCTACCTATTCAGAAACAAGATACGATTAGTTTATATTCATCGATAGGAATAAACAATAATAATTTCTATTCTAAAATCGAGGAAATATGCCTTATTCTTTCACGAAGAAATTCATACTTGATAGAAATATGCCTACCTACTTCAATATTTCCCATCTATAGTTCATTAATCTTGTAGGTAAGCTACTCCTTCATCAGACAGTGAATTGCAAAAAAAAATTATTCTTTGTGTTTCAAATTAATGTTGGGAGAGTGAACCCATAAAAACTTTCAAAAAAAAGCTATAAAATTCCAGAGTAAGGAATATTTCTCCTCAATAAAATGAACCTTTATCTCATCGAATATTTATTTCGCAGAATAACCGTTTAAAATAAACAGACGCCGGCGCCTATGATCTGTTCACGACTTTAGAGGGTAAGTGGTAGTAAAAGACTACTTTTACATTACAGGATATTGCCTTGAGGCTCCTTACATAAAGGAATGCTCTTTTTTGCTTGATGTTGCTGGTTCATATACCTATAGCATTCGATGCGCTGGAGATTGTAGGTGGAAATCTTCATGATAAAAGCATTTCGAAGACCCTAGTTCTATTTATTTATTCATATGTAAAAAATATAGATACGCCTCATCAGAATTTTTCACATCATGTAGGTATGTACACTGCTAAAACGCTAATGACTAAACTCATTGTTTTCCGCATTTGATTTATTTTCGAAGAAACATTAGCCTTTCTTTACCCACCCAAATTTTCGTAGGTAATTTCCCATATTTTTCGATATATACAATCATTAATAGCCAGTTTCATAATCGATTTGGAAGTCCCATTGAATTTAGAGCTTATTTTATTCCTATAGTTACTTTTCTAAGACATTATTTTTACTACTATGGCACATTTTGTATTTCATTGCCATACCTTCTAAGAAATCGAATTGGTATTTATACCTTGAGTTAGAAAAATCAATGGGTTTCAGTATATATATCTACAAGTAATTTTACAGAAGAAACTTTGTGCAGTCCTTATATTATAGAATTGTTAATGCAAGACAGCATCAAGTTAAATGGTCAACATGATTTGACACTCGAAAATGAAAAGTGGAAAAACAAAAAAAAATATTTTCCCCTAAACAATGTCAGATATTGGGAAGTTTGGTATGAAAATATAGGTTTTTGAATACGCTGAATCTGTTGCGAGCAATTTCGAAAGCCTATCTCCGTTCGTTCAGATTTTCATCTTGGAAATGGCATTTTTCAAAAATTGCAATTTTCAATCTGCGATATCTCTCATTATATTCGTGTGCTCCAATTAGGATTTCCGGTTACATAATCAGCGTTGCCTAGGCTTCCACCCTAGCACAAAAACTCGATTTCGAAAATCTCGATTTTTGGTCAAAAATGAGCAAGGGGTTAGACCCCCCTAAAATGACCTATTTGCTACTCTGTCTACAAGTCAGGAAGTTCTATCACTGACCTCGGATATGGAGTGCATAGAATTTATTTTAAAGATTCTAGAAAAACAAACAATTGACGATTCAATAGAGAATTGCACTCCAGAGAGCTCTTCGAAGTCAACTCGAAAATGAAAAGTTGAAAAACAAAAAAAATTATTTTCCTCTAAACAGTGTCAGATATTGAGAAGTTTGGTATGAAAATATTGGATTTCGAATTCGCCGAATCTATTGCAAGCAATTTAGAAAACCTATCTCCGTTCGTTTAGATTTTCATTTTGGAAATGGCATTTTTCAAAAGTTGCAATTTTCAATCTGCGATATCTTCTTTTATATTCGTCTGATCCAATTGGGATTACCGGTTATATAATCAGCGTTGCCTAGGCTTCCACCCTAGCACAAAAACTCGATTTCGAAAATCTCAATTTTTTTTTTGTCAAAAATGAGCAAGGGGTTAGACCCCCCTAAAATGACCTATTTTCTACTCTGTCTGAAAATCAGGATGTTCTATTACTGTCTTAGGATATAGAGTGCATAGAATTTGTTTTGAAGATTCTAGAAAACCAAACAGTTGATGATTCAATAGAGAATTGCACTCCAGAGAGCTCTTCGAAGTCAACTCGAAAATTGCAAATTTCACTTGAGAATTCGTCAAGACCGAAAGGCTGCATCGAGCTCGATAAAATTTTCAGATTTTCAAGTAGAAGAGTTGCTCTTTCAGAATATGTATCATATTTCCATCTACGGTTATTTTTATTGAGAGAAAAACTACTCTAACGGTGACTATCGAAATATTTCCAAAAAGATGGAATCACTTAAATAATCGTCAAGACCGAACGGCTTCATCGAGCTCGATAAAATTTTCATATTTTCAACTAGAAGAGTTGCTCTTTCAGAATATGTATCACATTTCCATCTACGGTTATTTTTATTGAGAGAAAAACTACTCTAACACTCTTTGAAGGTTTTTGATCCTCTCTTTCGTATCCTGATTAAATCTATTCTAGAAAAAATTGAATGTTACACTTCTGGTCACTAGCAAAAAACTTCTTAAGCTTGTTCGAATCAGAAATGTTCCTGAGCTGAACCAGAAACATAGGTATAGGTGCGGAGAGTATACTCAAGTGGAACCAAATGGTACATTACCATATGGGTAGACCCTCTTATACCTGGAACAAATGTTGTTCATCTTGACGAATCCCGATTCCGACGTAAGAACGGAAAGACCGCAAAACGCGATAGCGATTCGAGGAAAAGTCCTGTGTGATTCCCAAGATTCTCTTGGCCGACTAGACCCATGGTACCAATACCAACGTTGGTGTCTTGGTAGACTGTGCTGGTCAGATCGTTGCCCCACCTTGCTTATTCAAACAGGTGAACCGGCATTACCTGAGCACTCTTCAGTTAGTGAACGTCATCTAACCTATCGTGACCTGCGTCACTGTTAGCTCATAAACCGTTCGAGTGATTGTTGGTGTTGAACCTTTTGTGAACCTTCTTTATTCCCGGATTTATAGGATCTACCACCACGAAGCCAGTAAGTGGAAAATTATTCCGTCAATAATTGGAATATGATGATGGCATTCACAATGAAATTTCGACAATCGAAATCAATTCATATCCCTAAATGTTTGTTTGATGATTGATTATAAATATCCATTAATAAAATTATGAAATACCTTAATTTTTCAATTCATTATGATTCAGTTTCCATAAAATATATAAAGGAAACTGAAAGTATTTCACTTTCGAGATGCAGAAATCTTAGAACATACCATTGGAATATTTTTAACACAATTCCATCAAATATACATCGGTTAACTAAAATAACACAACAATTGATTGATTGTACATCACATTATTTCAACCTATCGAAGACATCCGGGTTGGATTATCCTTGAAAAGCTTCTTCTCACAGTTATTCTTCACCTGTTGCTCCCCCTAACTTCAACCCTCATCTATAAGTAGGTTTTAACAGTATCCTTTCATTTTATGATTCTTCAGAATGTATTTTATAAAGTGAATAAGTATGTATTATTCTTTGTAAAACCAAAATGTTCCACTTAATTTTTGTTGAAATTGAAATGTATCTGTGTAATTAAGTTACTAATAGGAATTGAATACTAGTAAATTTTTTTTAGATGAAGTTTCCAATGTTGTTTCTGCTAAATTGCCAATTCACTTGAAAACCGTTCGAGAAGAGAAAGGTGCAAGGACACCTTGATATCCTTTAATGATTCACAAGGTATTTGCCAATTAATCAAATCCAAAGATATAGTCTATCCTAGCATCGGAATAATTTTTTATTTTTTTGTCTGCTCACCATCACTAATCACTATCAAATTTTACATTGTACCTATGTCGTTTTTGGATAAAGCTATTTTCCATCAGTAATTTTATGAATGAATATGTATTTGGAATCACTTCATATCCAAAACTATAATAGGGACATAAGTTGGAATTTCCTTCTTGTTGATTTGTGGCTTCGATAACTAAGTTGAGGTCATTCAGAAGATCTTCCATTCTCGTTAGATCGTTAAAATTCATTCATTTTTCTGGAATATTTCTCGTTCTTATCAAAACCAAGCTTCTTTCTTGTGGTCATATATGGAATTGATGAGAAACAGATTGATGGGGTCAAATAGAGAAAACAATTTTCACTGAGACGACCCATATTTTTTTGGAAATTCCCTACTTTCCTAAGAAGTTGACACTCTCAATTTTGGTACTAAAAGTTCGTTGATGATTTGTCTTGAAGTAGAACATCTTCGCAGATTTGTAAAATATAATGCATCGAAATGCAAATTCAAATTTGAATGGATCTGTTACAGAATGAACACGGTTTGGGTTCACATTTTTCATCACCATTTTCCATAGTCATTCGTCATTCTTCTTCCACAATTCTCCAATGTATTCCGAGTTCCATTGAATCAAAAACGCACAGACATATTTCCCTCTCTGAACAACACACATCAAATTTTATCGCTTAGTTCATAAAGAGGTCACCAATTTTCTAAATAAGATGTTTATTTTCGTATCTAGTTCTGAACAGTGTTGAAAACGTCTGTTTTTATCTCCGGTACATTGATGAATGAGCGTAATTATTTTATCTGGCATTTCTCATGGGTATACCGCACTCTTTAGGATTTCAAACCTAGGGTAAGACATTTTCATAACTTCTCTCTTCCCAAGGAAGTATCTATACCTATATCATTAGAATATATCATAACGGTAGATAAGCATTCATGCAATACTGTGTTTCGGAAACATAAAGACCACATCCTGTGAAAACGAGTGTTATAAAGATTATAATTCGAATTGTCTGTCTTAGTTTTCGTCAAGTAAATTAAAAATTACTTCCGATTTTTTCTCCTATATTATATCGGATATCTAGTTTCGTTCTAATTTTAATCAGTTAAAATTTTATTCTGATATAAATATATCCTCAATGAAATATCAGATCTTTGTTAACCTATTGACAGAATGTTGTTATTAGAGTGGAGTGCAAGATATGCAATAAGAGGAAATATAATGTGTATAAAAAAATTAAGCAAACAACAGTCGTACATCGTTCCACTCATGAAAATAATCAAGATTCTGATTACTATAAGAGGTACAACTGAACCATATCTTCAGTTAAAGTAAATGCGGATTTTTTTAAGGAGATTAATACTGTTAGAATGAAAAAGACCGATGGATAATCGTGGTGGCAGAATATAGCAATGACGAGCCACGTGACTCTTGTAAACAATAGCCTGTGAACCATTGTGATACATCAACCGAAACATGGCAATAGTCGGTACATGAAGAGATTGACCTGTGAAAATCTACCGGAAAAACTGGCACACAGACTTGCATTTTTGATCGCATGAATATGAGGCTGCTGATAAAATGCGATAGATTCATTCTATGATAGAGAAAAGTGAAAATTTTGTGGAAATAAATTATTTCAATTTTCAATTTGGTCGGAATTGGGATAGATCAATTTTTGATCTGCTGTTACGTATACCAAATTACCATATAAAATGAGCCATAGGGTGGTGAGAATGGGGGGTCTTGATCTCCTGGGATCTTGAATAAGGTGCTGAAAATACAGGGTGTGAATGAATAGTTGCGAAGAAGATGATTCCTTGTCAAAAAATAGAGTGGGTCTGTACCTGCCAGAAATGAAGTTGAGCAGACATTATATTTTTCTCAACTATCCATTTACACTCTGTATAATAGGAAATGGAGATACGTAGATCGATATTTGCTGGTGTCAATGGAGGGCCTTGACCTCTTGAGATCTTGAACAAGGTGATGAAATATGAGGTCGTTTCATATACCATTTCCGAAATCCTCAATTTTCAAATACCATAAAACACGAAAATTTCAGGGAAGGTTGTGTTTAAAATTATGCCTTGTTATCGCCTTAGAAAGGGAAGGTTGCCTTGTATTATTCCTGTCTCTTTCCGCTTTGTGGTAACTCTTGGAGTCGAATGAAGAACGTGATTTAATAGGAACAAACGACAATTAACGCTATTGTTCGTTTTTTCATATAGAAATCAAGGTTATTTTTATCTTCGCTTCAAAAATTTATTTACCGAATGGAACGGACTGAAGGTGATGCTTCTGAAGCATCTCTTTCTTGTATCTTTTGTCGGCTTGGCTATATAATGATATTTTATCATTGTATTTATTATCTGAAAGAACCCAATTTCGATGTGATGCAATTTCTTTTTTTTTTCAAGAAAATTCCGCTGTTGTAGAATACCAGTTCATTTCGTCACAATTTGCTCGGACTAGTATAGCGATAAATGAGGCCAGTCTTGTCTTGATCACCACTCTAAGTTGAGGTACACTCGTCTACCTCGACTGCTCTCAAAATACGTCAACTTCGCCCACTCTCAACAATTAGAACAATATTTATCATGGTCGATTGATTTCATAATTGATTGAGATTTTGAACATTCCGTGAGAAATTCAGACCCTGTATGAATATACAGGGTGTTTCATGATATGCGGTATAAGTGAAGGAGGTGATTTTTTTTCCGAAAACGTTACTCCTCAAAAAAATATTCGTAGTCAAATACGCACACCAGTTAAGTTACAGAAGAATGTCTTATTGGTGAAATGATTAAAATGGATGAACAAAATTATGTTTTTTGAGAGGAAATACAAACAAGCACAAAGACTAAAATCTACCAAACTCACCAAAGTTTTATGCTCTCTGCAAGAATAATACATATTTCAGAAAGTAGAATGTTGATGGTTGATTCGGAAACTATGCGTCTAAAAAAATTTAATCTTTTCCCATGCATCAGCTTTCTCGATTGAGGAATCATTTCTCAATCCGGATAGTATTATCCTTGTTCTATATCTAGAAACGTTCAGCGTTTTGATTTTGCGGTATTTCAATTAATTACACATTATTCATTTTGTATTTCAAATGGAATTACAGAATTATTCGGTTTCTAGAAACCGCCAGTCACCCTGAAATCACTGCAATAATCAATCGTAGATAAAAACGGATTTTTCTTGCCAATAGATTACATCAAATCTTTTAATAACCATGCCTAAGCCACCATATGACATTCATTATTGTTATCAGTCGCTTATGGATTCTGAAAGCACAATAATACGTATGTTCAAACAACCATCAAACTGATCTTGGAAAATAATGAAAATGAAGAATATTCCTTTCTGAAAGAGTGTTAAATTAAATTCGCATCTATCCATCGCAAAAATATTTCTTCAGACTCAACAGAGAAGGTTTTTTATTTTCAGATAGTTGATCCTACCTATCAGTATTATGATGCAAGACTAGTAAGCTGTATACTGGGACAACACACTCGTGAGGTGAGTTCTTTTGAGCATTATCATTAATCTTCGTGACTAATAGACAAAGAATTCTCATAGGGCGGCAACGAAATTAATTTGAAATTCATAAGTTAGAGAGAGATTTCCTTTGAATGGAGGCTTGTAGCAAGCCATATTGCAACCACTATTTCATTATGATGGAATTTCGGATCTACTATGAACATGATTTCTTTTCGAGAAAAAAAATTGATCAGTAAACTTCAAACGTTCGCCAAACGTTGCAAAAAATGATTGAATTCTCCGATGATAACTAAATGATTCTACAAATGTACCAAGTTTTGAAATTTTTTCATGGCACGTGCGGGGTGGTCAAGTCTGCTCATGAAAGCATGAATTTTTACACGAAAAAGTTTACTTCTTCAAGATTTCGTACACAGGAAGTTGTTACTTCCTGCGTCTAACGCTCCAGCGAATCCCCTACACTCCTGAATCATTCATAATCTTCATATCTACAGTCCAGGAGCTTCAATGAAGCAGGTACTAAAAATTTAAAAGACCACAACCCCACATTTTACGATAGACCAATGCTACCCTTGATGTTTCCGGTGTCAAACAAGTGTTGTAAAGCTTATTGGCATCAATACCCAAATAGGAGTCGGTAATATGATATGATACTCAAGTGCTTCAGTAAATAGACGTCTAGCAAAACGTCAACAAGAATTTATGGGGTGTGAGGTTTTTGAACTAGTGGAGTAAACCATGTAGAAAAAAATTCAACCGCAAAGTTGGTAGCTTACAACTTGAAATAGTATTTTTTTTGAGAGTTCATTTTTGTCAAATAATTGAATATAATATCACAATTTATTTTATTACAAACTTTGATATACAAATTGATTGATCGTTCATTTGTTCAATTAAAAGAGTAAATGAGTTCTTTGTAACAATGACCACATTCTTGTAAACAATAATATTTTTATTTTAGAGTATAAACAATTGAACATATCACTTAATTAGGGAATGATCAAAATGACATCCATGCATCAACTGAAACAATTATTGAGAATGAATAATTAGCTGCTATAATCCCATGTATTCATTCATTTTCACATACAACAATTCAGCATATTATGCAAATTAATTTGTGCTCGTCTCAAAAAGGTTAATCAATTCAGCATTTGGTAATACAGTTATAGTCTTTTAGACTGAGTGGGTACTTATATCCTTTGATTGTTAAATTGTCATGGTAGGTATTTATGAAAACAATAGTTATTCTTCAATCAGCTTAGTATCAAAGATATATTTTCTTTATATTCTCTATTCATAGATACCGATATTATACCGTATAAGAGGATTAAAATTTTCGTGGAGATTCATGAACTTTAATGAAAACTCATTTTTATATGATTTTTCTTGGTTTGTTGCTTAATTTTCGAGTTTCAAAAATTGTCAATCAGACCAACAAGCTGAAAAAACGTTATACTATTCATCCTGTGTTCAGCTGAGGAGCTTGCATTAAAAGTCTAATTAATCTAATTAATATTATGTTACTCAATAAACGCTCAACTTGCTTTGAGGAATGGAAACGAATTACAAAACTTCGAGCTCATTTCTAAAAGTAGCCAATTTCACAAAGTGTCGAACGTTACATTACACATGTTATACAATTCTTTTCCAGTTATTCATTATGTTGAACTTGAGAAATATTCGATCATACCTCGATTTCGAATGCATTCCAATAGTCAACAAGAAGTTTCCCAACCGGCTGTCAAATTAAGTTCTACATGTTAATTTTTTGAAAGCACAAGATAATTCCTTTCGTAGAATACAACCTGGAGAGAATGTTCAAACTTGATGCGGCTCTGTAACGCTAAACAGTCTCCATATTTAATTTTCATCAACGTTTTTTCTTCAAAATACAACCTCTCACTTCGATCGTAAAGAATCAGCCTTAAATTATTTTGGCAGCTTTATAGTTGGTACCACTACATATACCCAATCGGAATTTTGGCTATCTGCCATTTAGTTCGCTTCATTTTGTCAGTTGTTGAAGTGTGTTTTGTGTATTTTATAAAACCAATAATTGATCTATTTCACTATAATAATTTGGACTGATTTGGAATTATCGATCATTTCAAGGATAGATATACATATGTGTAAAATTAACACCTAGAGAAATGAAGCCTTGAATTCCTATTAAATTAAAACGATTATTTTCGTCTGCTCGAGATGATGATAATTGATGAATTTCTCATACCAATAAATACTAAATTAATGTCTTCTTCTCACTTCTCATGTTACTTTAAACGTTATTCTGAATGGCTTTTTTAATGCTCTATTATTCTTCGAATTTAATGTTTCAGACAAATCTGATGGAAAGGTAGATACATATCATTAATGATTCAGACAGTTTAGTGAAAGTAACAGCGATTTTATCGACGCTCAAGTTCACAATCACAATTTGATTACGAATCGGATAGAATTTCAGGGAGTTCTTGATGTAACAACCAATTCAGCTTGATTCGTTCAGAAGAGTGAATGTTTGTGAATGTTGACAAAATGTTCAAAAACCCTACACAAGCCAAAAACCTTCTCTCTGATCTGACAGTAAATAAATATCAAGAATAAAAAACAATTCCTCAATTGCTTCTGATTTTTTTAAAGCATCTTGTGTTTTCACCAAAATGAAATATAAGGAATATATTCACCAACTTGTATGTCTCGAGATAATCGAGAACAACATTCCGTTGAAAGTTCTGAGATCAATTAATGGTTTCTTCCTGACCATACAGAAGGTATCACTTATAGGTAAAATTTACCAAAACGACTTTCACGCTGTCGTATCAATTCAGGTCTCGTTATCGAATTGAAAACTGAAACATGTGGGTATGTACGAGCTTACAGTGACTATTATTCAATATTTACGCAATGGGGGATAAGGAGAACATATGAACATCGGGTACAAGTCGATGTGGATTAAGTAGTTTCTTGCTTAACCGAGCGTTGAAGTCTCTCGCCTATTCGCAGAAAAGCAACATAAATTCCAGACTTTTGAACGAAACCTTGGGTATAAAATTGCACGTGGTCTATAGAATCTGATTTTTTTTTATTATTTCTAATCGAATCGAAAGAAAGAATATCCTTATGAAAACTTATTCAAAGAGTAGAAATTATAAGAAAGAATGAACACGGAAATGGATGAACACCAGTGTATTTCTGTAACGATAGGAAATAGGATCAGGCAATAGACGAATTGATCTTCTTAATCACAAGCCATTAAGAGCAATCTAATGAAGCATGGCAAAAAGTGACCTTGGTGGCTGGCAGTAATTGAAGGTATTCTTCATTCATGGATGAAATAATTGTCCAATAATAAAAACCGCAATGAAATATTCAAGCTCTTCAGGAACTCTTCCTGAAATTCTGTTACCAACATCGTGATGTCATCTTTAAATTAAGTTGACGTTTCCAATTCATAGGTACTATTCTTTTTCCCACTCAACAAGACATATTCCACATTTAACTCAATTTATGGAATTTCAAATTTTCATAACGTCACGAAAGAATGAAAAAAAATGGAACGAACACTTGAATTCTTGAAAATTCTTAAACTTTTGTCTCGACAATGTGGTACCATATTTTGTTGCAAATTTCTTGATATAAACACTCTGCCTAGGGCCTAGATATTACTCTCCATGTTCAAAGATGAAAATTCCATATCTTTGTGGGCATTTATTTCCATTTCTAGGTTACTATTCACGATTTCATAAGATTAATTGAAGTTTCCACTGTTTATATATTTTAAAACTTACCGTATCACACTCATTCATAAAGCGAAAAATCTGTGAGGTTGTAAAGTCGAAGGTAATAAAATTTGGATAACGTTTTATTCGCGGTTTAAGATTATTCTTTCTTTATGCTGGGTCAATTGAAGTTTGAGATTTCTAGGATATTAAAAATAATTCATAACACTTTATCTAGGATTATCATATGAAGAAAAATAAACCAGTATTCAAAATACATTATTCCCTTTCAAAAAACCGTTACCATTTATATATTCATGAAGATAAGCAGTATATTAATGACTATGACCTCTTCTCGTAAGTCCACATACATGCATTTACTCTCAAATAATATTCCCACAACACAGTGCATGTATTGCGCCTTAACCAGAAATCTCCAATCAACTCATCTTCATCCAATCTCAACTTCCCACAATCATGAACGATTAAAACTTATATAACCCATTTATCAAGTCAAATGCAATCAGTTCGAGAAACAGAAGACGTCACAGAATAAATACTCGCTCTGCGAATAGGACATCATGACTTGTTTTTCTCATATTGCGTTCTTAAATTCAACGTTTCTTAATAACATCTGAATGGGGTTTTACGTAAGGTACCGTATGAATTTGCACGGAAATTAAAGCAAGAACCTCATGAGTGAGAATTATTCTTCAGATTGTAGCTTCTTACTAGACTTTAACCCGGATATACAAAGAATGAACAACGAAAAAAATGTTCGCACTTTTGAGCTATGAATTAATCTTGATAGCAGAAACACAAACTGTGCCAATTCAAGACTTGAATGATTCTCTCAACTTAGAAATTATATTCATTGTGGGCTGTATTTCGCATATTTTTGTTTTCGATCCAAAAATTTGCCACTGTATCATTTCGGGCCAAATGAGATTAAAATATTCGGACTCTCACTCTAATATGCCCAAGAAAAATAATGTACTATATAATTAAAATCGTATTTCCTTTAAAAGTTCGAAAGTGAATGAAATAATATTGGAATCTCCGGTTGAATTTATACAACCTACTTTTATATTTCCCATTTTCAGATCCGATAATTAGTAATCTCAACGAGTTAATTAAATTTGTGATTTTATTTAGGCAAGTCCACGAAGAAAGTGAATTGTATATTTACATTAGAATTCGGCCAATATTTACTCAGATATTTCAGCTAGAATTTCTATACGGATGCATATTGATGGTAACTGAAAATTAGAAACTGTTAACATAAGATTTACACATGTGCAATACTTTCAGAGGTGAAAGTACAAATGTCTTTACATTATTCAGAAAATATATCGATGAAGGCTTACGGACATTCATATCTACTTTTTCCCAAAAAAGAGTCTGTATTCATACGTTCAGAATATGCTTTACCTATAGGTATCTACTATTCTATTTCACGTATGGAATCAGAATGAGAAAACCTCAAAATATTCCCTGAAACAGGCTGGCAATAGACTTATCTTGTGAAGATTATGATTAATATTGAAATAACAGGAGCGATATTTCTGAAGAACTTTTTAAACTTACTTCCGATTGTAATTTGAGAATCGATCAACATATTTCAAAGCTGTATTCAACGCTCATGTTATATCTGGACTAAAACTGCTTCAAATTGATGTAACGTAGTGGAAATACTCAACGAGAATGTAAAATAAAGACATTATTATTATTGAGATCATTTCCAAGCCTATATCCGCTAGAATTTCCGTGATGTAACAGTCCTTGATCTTGACGGTATTCGATAGAATTCTCCGCAGTCATTTGGAACTTTTAAAATACAGTGATCGACATATTACTAAATACCGTAGGTACTCACAATTGTGTGATACTTTGAATCTTCCTGGTGTAGAAAGAATTCACTTTAGAAGCCACAGAATGAAAATTATTTCCCAGTGGAGATACTAATTATAACAGGAGATCATTGAACAAATTAAAATGATATTAATTAGAGTTCAGGTGGTACATAAGGAGCCAATTTCTCTTCTGAAAAGATAAATTTAATTTCCTCTGTTCATCATAATTGAAATCATCATGAATATCAGGTTTTTCCAAAATGAGCATATGCGATGATGATTATAATAGAGACTACCGCAAGTGAGGAGAAATTTTTTGTGTCGTTGAACTATTAGCGTAGAAATCTGCATTCCAATACCAGTGTTATATAATTCGAAATAAAGTATTTCCGATAATACATCAAGTTGGTTTGACATCGGTTTCAGGTATAAACGGTTTCATATATATACCTGTAGAAGAAAGGAACATTGTGGTCGGTATTCATCAATGATAACTGAAAATTACACAACGAATTCAAATTTAGAAATTACGAAAAAGATGTGATGCTTAATACGATTATGGTTTGCTATTACTTCGTTATTAGGAAAAATATTCAAGGGTTGAAGTGAATTAAAAAATTCGGGCTGTATCTAGGCAGAGCGGCTTCACACAAAAAATGTATAAAACCCACCCTATTTTTTACGAAGAAGTACCCCTGTACATCTATATTAAACCTTTTTTCGCCACTTTAATTGACGAAAATGGACTGCGACTAATGGATGAATACAAAGATCAACAGGATTCATTCGATCATCGAACTCACGGATTTTTGTGAGAAAATCACTTCAAAATCTCCTCAGAGTTACATTTCAAGACTTATTCCTTTGTACCTTTTACTCTTAGAGTACAATCCTGTGCACAGTACGCGAAACAGTTACTTCAAGATTCCAAAGAACTAGAATAATATAAACCGTTCAATAATGTAACAGAACAGAGTAAAAGTGAAACTGAATTGGATTAGAGCTTGCTCCAGGCAATGTTTTTCTTATTCAGTTGCGGTATTTTCATACGTCCTTGTGAAACGTTTCTCCATCAGACCGTAGCGCGTTTTAAACTGATCAGGAATTGATAATCGACACACATCATTGGCTGATTATGATTCCGAACAGATATTCAGTTGAGAAAAATCATTTCCTTTGGGAAACTCGCAAATCAGGTTTTTTTCGTTTCATTTCTGATGAACATCGAATTGAAAGTTGAATTTTCCATATTTATCCGAGATATCAGTTACATCTGTGACCAAATGTAGCATCTTCTATGTCAGAAAGCCCACAATTTTGAACGGACTCTTCAAGAGACCATCTCCATCTTCATTATTGGAAATAACCGACCAAAATGGAAACACCGGATTATTTTTGCGCCAGAGCAAAACTATGCATATATTTCGTCGAATTTGGTCTAGTTGGTCATTATACTCCGTAAAATCCACAACCTTCATACAGGAACACTTATGATTCGTTCTTCTGAGAAGCGCGTAGGTAACGGCCAACAGGTAAAGTTATTATTTGAACAAGCATTCCTGAGAAACAGGAAACAACCAGCATTGATATATGTACATTGCTCATATGCTTTCAGAACTTTCAGAAGGATCTGTCCTTGCTGGATGCTGCGGCCATTGTTCATTCATAAACTGGTTGCCTTTTGACACGTCACTTTGTGTCGCAACTATTGTAAATGGGTGTAGGTTTCAGCTTAACTATGCGTTCGGCTCTCGATCGATGTTTCAATCTCGAATAGAGAACGCTTGATTTGCTATACATGTACCTATATACGAGGATATATTGAAAAATTCTTAGCCAACTATAGAACTGAAAAAAATTTCAATGTCAAAATGTTTTATTACTCTACATATTCTCCTCTTAATTGAATACATTTATTACAGCGAACCTACAACGTCTCTAGGCCTTTCAAAAAAAAATGTTTCTTCTTGTTCTTCAAACCAGACCTCCACAGCTTTTATTACCTCCTCATTGGAAGAAAATTTACAACCTTTTAAACTTTTTTTCAGTTGAGGAAAGAGATGATACTCGGATGGAGTCAAATCTGGTGAATAAAGGGGATGTTCTAGTAATTCAAACCCTAAATCACCAATTTTTTGCATGGCAACATCGTCGCCCTGCAAAAACAAAACAACTTTGGATAGCTTTCCGCGTCTTTTCTCTTTAATTTTTTCCCGTATAGTGGTCAGTAATTTCGAATAGTAATCTCCGGTTATTGTTCTACCCTCGTCCAAAAAATCAATCATGATTACTCCATGGCAATCCCAAAAAACTGAAGCAAGAACTTTTTCAGCAGATTTCTCTACACGAAACTTCTCAGGTCTTGGAGAACCAGAGTGTCGCCATTCCATCGATTGTTGCTTTGTTTCTGTATTGTAGAAATGTACCCAAGTCTCATCCATAGTAACAATTCGGTTTAAGAAGTCTACATCGTTTTCAAATCGAACACAGATCGAACGCGATGCTTCTACCCTTGCACGCTTTTGGTCAACATTCAAACATTTGGGGATCCATTTTGCAGCAATTTTCCTCATGTCCAAATTGACGTGAACTATATGATGAACGCGTTCGTATGAAATATTCAGTGCTACAGACATCCGTTTTAGTCCAATTCGACGGTCTGATAAAATCATGTCATGAATTCCATCGATATTTTCGGTGACTGACACAGAAACTGGCCTTCCCGATCGGTCAGCATCTTCAATGGAAAATTCACCTCTTTTGAAGCTTGCAGTCCAATTTCTCACGATCGTACACGAAGGACATTGATCACCAAGGGTATTAAGGATATTTTCGTGAATCTGCTTACCTCTCAACCCTTTTAAATACAGGTACTTGATGATGGCTGGATACTTAAATTTTTCGATTTTCACAATATCGGTGGACATCTTCTTTCTTTTAACTTATTGCGTAACTCTGGTTTACTTTTTTGACCTCGAACTTCACACTGACACTTCTTCTTCAATGAGTTATTGTTCGTTGCTATGGTAACGCAAAATTTTTTTATGCATGGAACTGGTCTAGGCTAACTAGATATCAATACATCCTCGTAGCAAACCTATTTGAAGCCATATGCAATTTATAACAGAGGAAAAAAACATATAGCTACTCCATAATCATATTACGATTATTAAGTACTAAAAATTATTTATTGTTTGAATGGCAGATATGTTCTTTATTTTGTACCATATGTGGAAGCTCATGTCTAATTCAAAGGTCTACAGTGATTGTGAATTGGGTGCAGGATATCAAATGTATTTTCGGAGGTAAATCTTAACTCCGATTGTAAATCAAAGAACAAACAACTGAATGAAAATGTATTCGAAATTATCCCTCCGAATAGGCAAAAACTAAAAAAATCTTTTTTTCATGACCTCTCTCTCGGATATCGTTCATAATTCAATAGCCACAAAAGATTGGTTTCTCCAAATCCCCAGACAAAGCGATCCCTGAATGCAAAGCACAGACCGACTTGCACTTTCTATACGGGTATTATGATTCATTCTTTTTTTTACCGTCCGCGTCTGTGTAAGGCCCCGTCGTACAACTTTCATCATACCACCGCGGAACAGGTAATAATAATTCTTTGTTTGCTGAATTTCTTATGGATTGATCGACGTGCTGGAGGTATGGTGCTGCATATCGAACATTCCTTCGATGGTCTTTGCATACACCCACAAAAGTTTACGCGTCGACTTGATGACGTTTAGAATGGCACTCCTCTGCTAACTTGAGTGACGCTAAAAATTGTTTTCATCATACCTGATTCTTCATCCTTGTTGTATGCACTGAAAAACTTCAAAAAATACCATGTTTTAAAGTTTGATAGGTGAAACCAGGTCTTTATTTTTCATGAGTCAACTTACACACTTCTAAAATCACGTGCACGCAAAAAAAATCGTCGTCGAGTAGGCTATGGTATTTTGAAAGTTGATGTTTTGCGACTGAACCACAGAAATTATATTATATTTATCTACATTATGATTTCTATGGACTGAACGTATGTCTTTCCTTGAATTACTTCATTAGCCCCAGACATTGTAGACAATGTCGACATCAACCTATATATCGTAATTTTTTTAGGACAAATGTACTAGATTTATCCCAACTTTCCAAAATCATTTTTTCCTTTCATCAACATCAGATGTACATTTTATTATCGTATTGTAATTTGAAATTCAAATAGTCAGGAGTGTTAATACCAACTTTGGTTAGCAGAATGAAACGAATGACTCATAATCTAAAAGAACAGAGATTCCAAGAAGTTTTAAGGATGATCACTGATCATACAGCGCTATTGAGTTTTCAAGTTTGGAAGAATGAATGAAATAACTAAAGGATGATCCAAAGAAGGTCACTAGGAAACATAACATTGAAGCATTAGTCATTTTGTTCATTTTAACATTTGAAGTGGATGATTTGGACATTTTTGATGAATTATTTCCAAAATCCTCTGATGCCGAGTACCAGAAAAAAAAGTCTCTATAACATGAGTTTTTGAGGTTATATTTTTTTTCAATTTTGATTTGGGATATCTGAAAAACTTTGAGGGATACAAAATTGAAAAATTTTTTGTCCGAGGGGTGTCCAATTGTGTATTCAATATTTGGTCTGAACATAACTATTTCATTGTTTGTTTCATGCTATCCTCAGAATCGAAATATAATGAAAAAACTTGTACCGAAATATTCCGTCAAGCTTTTTCAGTCTTTTTTATGAACTATGAAAAAGAACATCGGCACAAAGAAAAAAATTCAGAGCTGAAAGTGAAAATATTTCTGTTCCCAATTAAAATTATCGTCCCCATTCAAGGTCAGGTCTGAACCACTAGAGGCGTTAATGGCTTAGTTTTCTCATTACGTTTTAAAATTGAAAGGGCGTTCAATTAGTGATTTTTTTTCTCTTTATTGCGAAATATACGGGCAGTCGTAAGATCAAATGACCTTCGTTATAATATCGCTCATAAAAGGAAGTTTAATTTGATTTTTTTTAATCAGATTCGATATATGCTTAGTTGTTTTCAAATGTGGTGCTGCTGGTTTCAAATCTGATCTACCATGTGACTCCTTAGAAATTAACTGACAATGAAGAGAATTCATTTTGAAATAAAAAGGAGGGTATGGAATTTTGAATTTTTTTTGAAAGCCCCTACAAAGATTCATTAACTCATTGAATTAGAAAAATACTTTGGAGTAGGCATGTATTATACCTAACTTTTTTTCCCTCATATTTCCTGAATATTAAATATTATTAAAATGTGCTCAAAGTTATCTCAACAAATCGAAAGTCGTAGAATTGAATGTTTGAATCCAAAGGGTGTGAAATCCCACTTATCTGTAATTTATGACCACTTCAGAAGGGTTTTCAACGATTCACAGTTGCACAGATACCTAACTATCATAGGACTCTTATCTGCTAAAGTGGAAAGATCTTTTATTTTATTAGGTGTCAACTTTTACTCATTTCAAGTTGATTTCAAGTTTCTGGAATACCTGATTCAGAAGGTTCTTGTTTTCATTAGGTATATATTTGTTTAAGGTCAAAAATCTTCAAGAATTCTGTTCCGCATCCGTAGAAGAACGTTGGTATATTTTAATTTGCCATTTTAAGACATCACTGAATGAATCAATTAATATATGCGTCATTCTAATCCGGTTCTGATAATGTGCTGGGTAGGAGTTTTAATATTTAATGAATGGATAGATATAGGGACCAACACAAACATAAATTTTCACTTCACGAGTTTTTCCAGGCAATCTCCACATTGATACATAGAATTAATACCCAACTGTGGACAAAGCTTATTGTAGGTGTTTCAATATAAACCACTCTATTCATATGTAGGTTTCGCATTATATTATTACGAACGACAAGGTCATTCTATTGAAATTGCTACCGTTTTAGGTGGTTCCTTGTAGGGACAGTCTTGATCACATAAAAAAATAGAGCGATAAACGCAGATAGCACCTATATTTAAATAAAGTTATGAAACTTGTTCTTCATACATACTAGGCTAATGTTTATTGCTTATTGCTTTACCCCTAATCTGGGTAATCTCAAGACCTATGATTTTCGTAACATAAAATTACAATATTAATATAAATAAACTGTGGCATCCTTTTGACATCGTCAGTTGTTAAATTCACTCCATATGCTTCCACATTTCTTGAGATTGGTCAAACAGGTATCTATATAACTGTGTTTATCGGATAATATAGGGATATTTCATTGCTTAGTTCAGCGGTGTGTAATTATGGATTAATAATATATCAGTTACATGTATTGATGACGAAAAGAATGTTTTTCCCACGTGATAATGGAAATTGATCGATTTATTATACAAAAGGAGTGCAATTTACTATATGTTTCTAGAGTATATATACTCTAGTATAGTTGCATAATTGATTTCTATGTGAGAGCAGTTGGAATCCACAGATATTATGGAATAATATCATTCTCGTATTTTCTTTTTGCAACTCTGTGGTTTAACTACCCAATTTTAGTACCAATATTAGAGTAGGTAATTCTACATCATTTTCAAACGTGATGAAAATGTTGGAGAATCCCCATTTAAGGGAATAATGAAACTATGTCATTTCATCTCTCAACCTAATGAACAAGATTTAAATCATTCTACGAACGATATATACCACATTCCTTCAAACAGGTCCCATTATTTTCGTATTGTCGCAAAATAGGTTAAATCATCAGATTTCTGCACTATTGCAAGCAGTTAAGTTATAATAAAAACAAATGTTCGCATGAAAGTGAACGGTACATACCATTGGTTACAGTAATTACCTGTGTAATGGACGAAACCATCTTCGTTCTGAACTATAGGTTTCAAGAAAATTTGTCGAATATTCACCGGCAAGTAGTTCGGATATAGGTGAAATGAGTGCATGGTGAAGATGAAGAAATTTTACAGTGTTAAGAGAGTGAAAGGTGAGGGAATGTGTTGGTATATTCAAACGTAGAAAATCATTCATTGATATTTGAGTATTTTGATATACATTAATTCATTTACCTGTTTTCGTTCGAATATTTGAATAATATAGAACACCACAAAAAAAAAATAATAATTCTCAGTTAATCAGAGCAATTTGAGTATTTTGATATACATTAATTCATTTACCTGTTTTCGTTTGAATATTTGAATAATATAGAACACCACAAAAAAAAAATAATTCTCAGTTAATCAGAGCTTTATTTCGATTACAGCGTATCCCAAAATTGAAATTTGGCCACAGGAGGTTCACTCTTACTTAGTTACAATTCCCTCCGAGTTTCGCTTCTAAAAATAGTCTCTTCTTACTATATAATCACTGAATTTAGTACACAGGAGTTTTACAATATACGAAATCTCTTAATGCTTAGTGCATTGATTATTAGACTCAATTTAATACTCAATGGTGCTACCGATTTTGGCGAAGAACAATTTATCTTTGGAACCACTAAACATTAGGTACCTGCGTATTATTGTGCATAATATTCTCAACATAAAATACTTATTGATTAAATTAATACTTGTCCATAAATAGAAGTGCAAAAATATATTTCATATATAGTATGTTCTGCTCCAAAGCAGCCTAATAAAATTCAAAATGGGTCAATTCAGAGCACTTAAACGATAGTAAAGTTCGGAATTCATCCGGTTGAAGCTGAGTTATTAAATTCCATATATTACAGAACAAAGAGCAATACAAATGGTTAAATAGTTGATTATTGAACAATATTAATTCATAATTCCACTTGGTATGTGACTGATTCAACCTTAAATATCAATAATGGATTCTCTTCACGAATCTGCCACCTTTAATCGATATTATTACGTATATTTTCCACGCCAGTGTTAAAAACTACTTAAACATAGTTAACTTAACCTAGGAATTTGAAGAATTCGCATTCATCTTTGATTCGCACCTAAGATTAATGTTTGATTTACGATTTGGTAATTTGAAGAATGTCTAGTTTGCAGAGTTCTTCACACATTGCATCCTAGACATTTTCAAAATGTTGATTATTACACAAGGGAGCCATTAGGAACTTGCATTTGAAATATAGCCGCAAGTACAAGAAACTCGAGAAAATATATGGTTCGTCCTACATTCCTCTTACAACCAATTCAATGGAATGTTGATGTTTCATAAAAAGCATCGCATTTATCTGGAAAGGAATGTCGCATCATTTTCATAAAATTAATCCTAAGATTATTCATCGTTTTCATAAAGCAAAAGTTATACTTAGGGAAGATTTGTTAGCTTGATTATTATCGGTAACTTTGTCCTCAATAATGTGCATACGTTGTAAGATGGAAAGTAATACATCTAATTAAATGAATCTCTGTTTTCACCATGAAGCTCATCATCTTTATCACTTGTTCCTATGTAGTTTCAACGATTTACCAGTTTTAGAAAGTACATCAACACGATGGGACATTTATCGTCAATTGTATGCAATTGTGTTGATGACTTTTCGGTCATCTTCAGAATGGCACGATTTAACTTTACCTCTTCATTGATCATAGGTATGATGACCACGAATTTTCATAGGGAATAGGGAAGAAATGTGAGATCCAAAATAATGCGATATATTCATCTCATATTTTCCATCCCTCTCCTTAAATATTATATTTCAGTTGTCTCTAGACTCTGGATGGTGGTTTGAAACATCTACATATAAGGGTTTCATAAAAGTATCATAAAATATCGGTAAATTTTTTTCTAACCTTCATTATATCTCACCCTGTGATGGTGGGTTCCAATGTTGTTCATAGTGAAAACATAATATAAGAATCGATTTCAAACTTAACTTAATCAAAATTGAGATCAAAATAAAACAATTCTGAGCTTATCGATGATCTCCTCTAACTGCATCGCTTTAATTTGAGCAATGGACCGCATTTTCCTCAAGATATTTTATTCAATTAGAACTAGAAGTCCATAGATGTGTGGGAAATTAAAAAGCTGCATCAACAAATGATAGACTGCCCCACCGAGTTCTGAACAACTTTATATCGTCAATTATGCTCATATTATGTAATGAAACTATATTCCGATGACCGATGTCAAGAAACGCGTGTGAATTACCTCTCGGTAAAATCATTAAAAAAAAGTGAACAATGAACCGAGCACGAACGTTACGGTTGAGTTGTGAATCGGATCTCGATTTTCCAAATTGCCTCAAATTGCTGGCATAATGAGTTGACCAACGTGGAGTTTTTTACGCGGATAACGGTGTGTAGAAGTACACACGTAATGATACTTACAGCTCAGAAGAGAGCAGGTGACATGTATAGCAAAAAGTTGCTGTTTCGCTAAATTCGTGTAAAAATCTGTTAAAATTAATAGATCGTTTATTTTATACTCCTCCTTCCTTCTGCTGTTGAGGGAATTGGTAATATAACGGACACTTATTTTTTATTGGTAACTAACCTAGGCATTTCTTACGCTGATGTTGCACTATTACTGTCATTACAGCATTATCGATGGTATATCGTTGAGATGAAATATTGCATTCAAGTAAAACAACATTATTTTGGACAACAGGATATTACGTGGTGGTATGATTAGAGATGAAAAAACAGGAGGATATTAATCTAACACACACACTACACCTTTTTTGTATTAACCTCAAACTACATGTCTTAATTGAAACGTAACCTTTCGGATGTAGCAGATCGATCGGAATATTTTTTAACCTGATAACAATATATAGCCATTTTAAATTTTCAAAATGAGCTGTGCCACCCCTGGAAAAACAATATTACCTTACCTTCAGAGCTGTATTCAGCCAAATTTCTCAATTATACTTTTTAATTTTTGAACATCAAATTACTTGAAAACGGCGCATTATACGAGAAAATATGAAGAATACTTTTATCTTACAAAACGTTCAAATATTCACCAGATAGCGTCCAACTCAGTTTTCAGAGTTGGGTTCTTGGAATGTTATGATTTCGTGGCGTGCATATAACGGCCTCGTGAAGAAGTTATTCTTACTTTTCGGCTGACTGTAGGAAGCATCGCGATTAATAACAAATAACGATTTGTAAAAATAAAAGTGAAACAATCTGAAGATCCACCGCGTCACGTTCTTCATCAATTCGTCCTTGTTAAAAGTCATCAAACGAACGGATCGCATAGATTGTTATTGATAAAATGTGAAAGGTTTCGGATTCCGTTTAAATTGTGATCGAATAAAAACAATCTGCAGTATAGTCGTTCTATTTAAAACATCTTCAGCTCACATACGCGGAGTAACACTTTCAAATTTGTTGGACGCATAAATTACACCTACCTGAATTTTCGCAAGGGTTTCGAGAAAAATTTTGAATGATAAGTCTGCAGTTGTCTTGGATACATACCAAGCTTCATATGTATCATATACTGCTTTGCAATAGGTGTGGTTGACCTTAGTCTATCATTAAGAAATTCATACCTAACCTTTACCATTATTCTACAAAGGAAATGATACATATTTATGGTAATATGGTTATTGAGATATTAAGAGCTGGGCCATGATGTGTCCTGTTTTGATTATCATATTATTTCGACATTGGCAATGATATCGCATTCGATATATAAATTATAATAATAATTTTTTGGATTTTGGTATTTCACAGACGACTTAACACAGGGCTTGGGTCTGAAGGGATATAAAGTTTAAGAGAACTCAAACCTATGACCATTAACAATGTATCTGTGCCGACTGAAAGTTAGGGACCATAGAAATGAACCTCAATATAAATGATGAGGCACATTGTACCTTGGAAGCTAACCAAGCTTCCTCATTAACCTATGAGCATAATTTTCGTATTTATGGCTCAGAAAACCCAAGCAAGGTCATGTAATTTGATACCTTTGGTCCTTTTCTTTCGGGTCACGTGGAAGATAAGACTTGTGCTGATACACTTCAGTCAATTCAAGAACTGAAAGAGGATTCATGCTGATCTCGACCAAACTGAGCATTAAATGCTCGAAAATGGATGCAAATCTTCATCAAAATAGAAATTGTCCTGCAAGCATAGCTGTAGGATCCATTCTACTGATATTGTTCTTCGTATTATTAATGGCAAACCTTTCTCTCATGAATGGAACAAGAGTTAAATTATTTTTTACCTTCTGAGGCGAGAATGTTCAGTAAGAAAGCCAATGAGTAGGCTTAGTTTATTCTTACTGAGATCCAAACAGTTTTTGAAACTTATACAGTTTAACTCAAACAATCTACAAGAGTCGAACAGAAGGACCGTATCATCGAAAACCTATCGAGGTTCATCGACCCAAGAAATAATGCATTATCGCCGTATATGGCCAAGCCAATGGATATATTGCATATCGATATACGCACGCATTGATTTCGTGTATAACCTGTAAGGCTGAAACAATCGGTAGGTACCTATTGGGTTTCGCGAGTGGCAGCTATCGTCTACCATGATCACGTATCCGACCAAATGGGCATATTGGAAACCGCGGCACGGTTCTATGGAGTAGTAGACGGTCCACTAACATCACGTCAACGGTCAAGTTTCTCCCAGAGGCTAATCCTTTCCGCCTGCACAACTTGTATTGTTATGACTTAAGATGTCTAAAACACTGGTGTGTGCACTTGTCACTTTTTGCAAGCATCAACAATTCGGAAAATCGGGGATATGGGATCAGTTTCGTGGCGGCGCCACCATGTCATTTGCTTCGTTCTGTCCTTTTTCTACCAAAGGAAGTCCAATGATACTCTCTCGTTTTATTTTGTTCTGCGTTTTGCGAATGTCGATCAACGAGTTCAAAATATGAACTGGCCCATTTTGTCAGCTGTTAAGGAATATTTGTGCTTTACAGTTCAATTTTTGTTGTAAAAACAAATCTGTCAATATTTCAACACTATGGAATAAGGGTTCGAAGGAGGATTTACTGTTCTTCTTCAAGATAATTTCCGTTTGACAACTTGAATTCGTGAGGGGGGTAATTCAATATGATTTTAATAAAACACAGTTGATTGATCAAACATCAAATATATTCAGTTGACGGAAAGGGAATTTTCACTATATCTACTCAGGAATAATATTTGAAGAACAAACTCGAATTTATCACTTTCTGATTCTCAATACATGCTCACAATTCACATTACGTATTTCCAATACAGTTTCGTTGAAACATTGCTGAAGTTGCCATAAAACTTAGCTATATCCTTCCCGAATGTTCGTTCATCTGATTTTGTCTGCCTCAAATTCCAACAACACCGAATTATTAGCTGTAGTTCTTGATTGTCCATACAGAAACCTGAACTTACTGAACGACATGTTGAATAAATGAATGTTCTACACCCCTTTCTCGAAACTAATACATTTTCACACACCAATAATCGCTTATAAATACAACATATTCGTTAGTCGTAGGAAAGTATTCAAATTATTTTCAAATATCAATTGACAATGCTCTGTCAAATTCTAAACAGCGCTACCTACAGTGGGAAAAACGAAACTGGTCCGATATCCCCACGAAATTAAAAACAATATCGAATCAGTGAATACACCAGAGTTTTAGACATCTTATTATGACTATACGATGAAGTGCTTGTACAAGTTTTGTGGCACAGAGATGAAATCAGGAAGGGCTTCTATGCACATTCCATAGATACATTAGTGTCTATGATAAGATGTCCATGGTATTTCTATGTCCATAACATAGACATAGAGACATGGACTGAGCAATGCCAGCATGAAATTGGCTTTTTTTATAGAAAGAGAGAAATGATGGTCGGGCATTTACCTTCTCTTTTTTGTTCACATAGAGGTGAGTGTTGACCAATCAATATTCTAGAAAGAGACAACTGCATTCCCGACGTGCGTTTCTCTCTGTCACTTTTTTTGACCGTATTTCATACATAGATAGAAAGGGAAGGCACAGTCCATGTCTATATGTCTATGATGGTCTATAATAAGTCTATGGAACATTTCCTGAAATACTGCCAGTGGATTTCACACGATTTAGATTGCTGAATGGATTGAAAAAGTAGCAGTTGAAAATCACCAAATGAACGTATACTTATAGATCATAATTTGATGCAAGAAGGATATTCTGATATCTATATCTCTATACGAAGAAGTACTTGTACAAGTTTTGTGACACAGAGATGACATCAGGAAGGGCTTCTATGTACATTTCATAGACATATTAATGTCTATGATAAGATGTCTATAAGTCTATGGTACATTTCCTGAAATAGTGCCAGTGGATTTCACACAATTTAGATTGCTGAATGGATTGAAAAAGTAGCAGTTGAAAATCACCAAATGGACGTATACTTATAGATCATAATTTGATGCAAGAAGTATATTCTGATGTCTCTCATGACTGAATTATCGAATGATAACAATTCAATGTGAATCTATAGAAGAAACCGAAAAAAATGTCAGGTAGAACTCGAGTTGCCATTTTGAACTAAGTCCAAGGTAGTTTTCCATATACATTTTTTCTTCTCCAAAGGAAGTTTTTTCAACAGTATTTTCTGAATCATATCTACCGGATTTTTCCTTCCTCACAGATTCTTCATTTTTACAAGGCCCATATCAGGGAGACTTGTCTACTTCCAGCAACTCCATATTCAGATTTTAATTCGATGGTGGTCATAAATTTATCGTGGAGCCTAACTTGAGTGTTCGGGACATGGAAATTAAGTAGATGATGCGTTTTAACTACGCGTAATCTTCTGAACCGTTACATAACGATCTGCTTCAATTATAAGCATCTTCGTCTTCTGAAGATGGACCGCAGTCAAAAATGTGAATCAAAAATTACACGTGCGCCGTCTTATGCAACAGATACTGTTAACTGTTTGGGAAGGTATACAGTGTGTCCTTGGAAGGGGTACGGAGAGGTTTTTTCGGGTAAAAAACTAAAATAAAACACTGGATGTAACACTTTTGAGTTCACTGGGTATATTTTACAATGTATTCCGTCTCCATCACTGCACTTCCTAGAGGTTATCGGTCTGCAATATGCGATTCCAGGTTGCGTTTGAGTCTCATAATTCTCAGACTTCAGTAATGACGGTTCACTGGGCTCCTTTAATTGAACGAGGACTGGCGACCAGCACATTTACATTGGTCGTAAACCTGAGCATGTTTGTACACAGTCGAGGAAAGTGTAATATTACCTAGCACAAAGCTCTTGGAACAATAAATACTTGACTTTTTCGACTTATTGTTCGACGTAGTAGAAACTCGAGCCTTTCCTGCTTTTGTATGAATGACGAATCGTTTCTGGATCTAACATCCTTCGGCACAATATGGTGCTGATTTGAAGAATGAATATTTCTTCAAAGCAGTAACTATCAGCAGGTGATGTGAGGAATTGACATATGGGCATGCATGTTTCGAAAACTGAGGAAAACCATAGCGTTTCACAGACTGGCTATTTTATCGTCCTGCTTTTGTGCTGAGACATCAAGCTAACCAATTCATATTGTTTTGTCTGGACAGAAGGAGAGCTTTTATTTTCTGGCAGAAGATGTTAACTCAATCTTTTCCTCTGAAACGGCTGTACTAAAATAACTAACTATTATTGCACACTGCATATCTGATAATCACACAATCTGCCTTGGAAGTACATTGCGCAAAAAAATTAACGCACATTCTGAAAATCTCAATTTTAATGAAAGTTAACTCTACGTTGACTTTATAACTTATTTTTTATGTTCTCTCAGAAAGGTTTTGAACGAAACAAGACACATTAAATGGAAGAAAAATTCAGGATTTCACCGAATCTTATGTGAAAGAAAAGAAATGAATAATTTTCAAAATACTGAAATGCTGATAAGTGATTTAATACTTGGTATTTCCATCCCTTGCGTTAATTACAGCTCGGCAACGACGGTTCATACTCAAAATGAGTGATCTTAAAATGTTCTGCTCTAATCCTTCCCAGATTTCTCCGAGTTGGATTCCTAAGTCATTAAGAGTAGCTGGATGATTTTCTGAACTTCTCAGCCTTCTATTGAGGTTGTCCCAAACCTGCTCAATCGGATTGAGATCTGGACTTCTTGCTGGCCTTTCCATTCGAGAGACTTCAACCTCTTCAAGGTACTCCTGAACGATGCGCGCACGATGGGGTCTGGCATTTTCGTCCAAAAAAATGAAATTTTCACCAATGTATGGGGCAAATAGCACTATATGCTCTTCAAGAATTTTCCTTATATACTTATCAGCATTCATAGCTCCATTATCAACGACCACTAGGTCTGTGCGAGCAGTCAAAGATATTCCACCCCATACCATAATCGATCCTTCCCCGAAACCAGTAGTATTCAGGAAATTGCACTGAGCATATCTTTCATGTGGACAAGGGAACGTCGATCACAATGGTAGAGGTAGAATCTAGACTCATCTGTGAAGAGAACTTTTTCCCAATCGGCCTCTTCCCAATGGATATGCTCTCTCGCAAAATCCAAACGCGCCCTTCGATGGGCTGGGGTAAGAGCTGGGCCTCTTGCCGCGACACGAGGCCTTAAATCATATTCTCTGAGGCGATTTTTTATTGTCTGAGTGGTAATTTGCACCTTATGAGTTTGCTCAAGCTGAATTTGAAGGAGGCGAGCAGGTGCAAACCGTTGTCTCAACGAAGAAACTCTCAAGTAACGTTCTTGACTGGCAGTTTTTACCCGTGGTCTACCCTGTCCTGGTCTTCGGACGTTCATACCTGTCTCCCTGAATCGCTGCAACATTCTGGACACACTTGTATGGGAAACTCCAAACCTTTCTGCAATTCTTGTGTATGTCCACCCTTCTTCTCGCAAAACTACCGCTTGGGCACATTCCTCTTGGGTCAAATTGCGTGTTTCGCGTTGCATAGCGATCGAGTGTAGAAGAAAATCAAACGAAAGAAAAACTATTGATCACTAGAACTGATCGAGAACAACTGATTTTAGAATGGAGCCAATACATTCAAAATCTGATAATATCATCTGTTTTTGTTCCTGCTGGGAAAAAACATCTGTATTGAAGAAAACCGTTGAAAGTGGATAACATATGAATGCATAATTCTGATAAAAATAATTATCATTGAGAACACCTTCAGTTGTAGAATAAATTTGAGATTTCCATAATGTGCGTTAATTTTTTTGAGCAGTGTATTAATATAAATAAAATCTGAGATAAGTAGAAAGTATATTAGGTGCATATAGTCAGTAGTGGTTGTGCTTCCGGGTATGTCTTTTATTTTTTTGCCGATATATACATACATATAGGTTCACACACACCTCAAAAGGATTTTTTATTTTGAAGAGAACTATGACTGAAATATGCATTTCACATTTACAACAAATTCAACTCTCTTGAAGAAAATTCATTGAATTATCCTTCAACTGACAACTGGTCAGTAAATTTCGAATAGTAGAACAAACTCCATTCATATCCACGTCGATGCCTCATTAACCCCAATACCATTCAAGACCGCAAAGAGTAAATATGACCTGAAATATGGAAGTTTCGAAAAGTCACCTGTTTGGCACCCTCAGGCAAGATCTTTCGTTTTTACGTCTACGAACGCGCGAGAACCACTCTCACATCAGCAGCCCGAAAATGTACCTACCACACTTTCACATAAACTCTTTATTTCGTTTATTCGCAGAAGAATTTCTTACGAACGAAACGGGCAATTCTCAATTCTTTTCTCCGAACAGGTGGTAAGGTAACAGTTGTGTTGAGAGAAAATTGAAGTGGTTGAGTTATCTCTTTCGAGGACAGGTCAAAACACGAAGTTGACATAGAGTCTCCAATGCTCCTAAAGAACAATGCAATATAACCATGGTGGAATTCGAGGTCAATAGATTTTATACTCCAATTATCCAAATGTAATGATAAGTACCAGAAATGATATTTATCGAGAGGCATTAATGCTTTCCAAAATGGGGTCAATCCCTCAGTATACTATTACATTATCAACAAAACGTTGCGAATTGAACACAACAGTGCATTTATTGAATTATTCATCCTTCCAACATGAAACATCTTAAAAATTGGGAATATAATTGAAATTTCGCATTCAAAAAACTCACCTTAAACAATGTTCACTGAAATCAGCTCATAATCATAAAAATCGTTGCCTACTTGGAGCACCAATCTTAAATTGATTCATTTTAACGAAAAGCTAAGCATCCATCGATTTATTGGAGCCTTTATTTCTGAATAAAAATTTTACGGTAATGGAAACAAACACTCATTGCAAATTTCAGATTATCAATATCAACAGTTTCAACTCAGACTTGTGTTTTCCGAATTGAAAACTTCATTCTTTCATTTTCATTTGAAATGAATTCATTCTCATTCCTTCTTTTCGTATATAAGACTGATGTTATTATAATACTGTCGTATAATATTTCCAATGAGGCGAGCAGAGCAGATTGTTGAAGTGAAAGCGCATAAATCAATTTTTGCAGCATCCAAGAATTCTTTTCAATCGATGATAATATTTGCAAGCTACCAGGAAACGAGTTATGTCATAAAGATCCGTTGAATCTATTACATAAACAATATAAATATTCGCGACATGAGTACTACTTCATTATTATAATCGTTAGAAGGATAATGAATTCATGGACCAAAAGAGAAAATCAGTTAGCATGAAGTATTCGAATGATGTGAAATAGGTGCAGTCTTATTTCTTCTAAAGCTTGAGTCAAAGAATAAAATTCGAAGAAATCAAACTTATTTCACTAATTTTCAACCATAATGTGGCCCTGTCCAACGTCGGAATAATAAGTATCAAAAATCTAGTTCTCTTCGTCTTATTGAAACAGTTTTCGAAGCTTTCAAAGCTAATCAAGTAGAAAGTGTCCTTAACTATTTTCTACAATCGTTAAATGAGTTTCTATCTTACATTTTACTCTACTGTTCTCACCTTGAAAAAGCTTTCTTCGTAATACACTGATAAGAATTGCGAAACTCTTGGACGCCACTGAAAGGTGACCAGGGTTGAGCTATGGTGTGAGGAGACGAAGGCCAACGAGTCTTTCACTGTTTAGGATGTCTGGAGGAACGATCTACAGTCAGTGGACAATAGCAACCGACAAATTTGATATGCATAACGACCTGTTTCTGCATGGTACCACCGGCGCTGTTTTAACGGTCTCCCTTTCTCATGGAATTGGGTTAATTTTATATCCGCAGACGTGAATGGCGCAATTCGCATCAATTTTAGCCTGCCGAATCTTGAAACAGATTAAATATGTCCGATCGGATCCGGCAGAATCCAATTCCATATCGAAAACAAGAAAAAAACGGACTCTGCAAGAGAAAAACACAGATAAATTATTTCTGTATCAAATATCCGTTGGTTTCTATGAACCTCCAAGAAATTCAACAAGATCTCACTAAAATTAAGAGCAGAAAAAACTTATCAATATTCAAGAAGAAGATATTCAAGCTACTACTGGAGATAGATGTTTTGTTTTGACACTGTTTCATTCAATACTACGGTTTCATTTGGAAATAAAGTTAATTATTATTATTGGTTAAGTTCATTCATTCTTGATTCCAAATATGTACTCATTGTTGTTAGAAAGGGTTAATATATCAGTTCTTATTCCAATTTTTGTTGCAGCAATGGATGCTGATAGCAGTTATGGAGGCAGCGATACAGCTCAAGACTCAACCTGTGGAAACGACAATAACTCACTGGAGAACTCCACGATAACATCACATAACACATCACATCCGACAAGTCATTCGGTAACAAGCATCACTGTAAATAGCGAAGAGAACCCATACTACAACAAAAACGAAATCACACTACCTGTAAACAGAGATGAGACAGATTTTAAGAGTGAGGACAGCCCCAAACTGCCTCACTATCTATCCACTGCCAATCTGAACATAAACGAGACCTTAGAACATCACAGTAACTTAGAAGCGATGAGCAAGCAATACAGGAGTACGAGTTATCTGAACGCTGAAACGCCACCAAGTCATCGAAAGTCTGGCTTGGATAATCCAGCCTTCGATGATGAGGAGGAGGCTAAGGACAAGCAGAGCATCAAGTCCTCGTTCGACCAAAGCAAACCTTATAACGGAGATTTAAACTCATCGGTGAACTCCATGAGCCTCAATGAAGAACCCCTAACCGAAGCTGTAAATTTGGAACTTGTGAACATGAAACCGTCAGGGAAAGACATCACAGGGCCGTACGAAAATGGTACCAACGGTATGACCACGATACCCTTGAAACCGGACGCTGACGTAGAGATGGGCAACCCATACGATGAATATTTTGTTCCTGTGAACGAGCATAAAAAATTTATGAGGTGAGTAGTCGTCATGAGACTGAACGGTTCACCTTGAAAAACTTAGGGCATATTGTATGCAAACTCTTCGAATGAATACTTCATTTGTATTTACAGACTTTGATAATGATTTTAGTGGATATCTGAGACATTGATAACCTATCTTCCAAGCTTCTAAACAACTTATTGGAGAAATATTAGAAGAGCTACTTCATAAACTTAATATCGAAATTATTCCATCAAAAATGCAAATACCTTTCCATTTGCTGCTTAGTTTTTCAATGGATACCTTGGGAAAAAGAATATTCACACATGCAGCAATATGTCCTAAGTTGTGTCTCTTATGAAAAGTCATGAGCATTGAGGAACGATGTCGACAGTCCATAAAATTAAACATCTCGAGTATTTCAGTAAATTCAGCAGATCTCGGAACAGCGTTACGTTTGCCGAGTCTTTAGCCAGTTCATCCGGATACGAAAACGAAGAAAATGGTACTGGAGTTGTGAACTATCCAGAGTGGATCATGTCCCAACATCCACGGTATCCACTTTCATTCTTTCCACTACACCATCAAATAGAAAAAAGTAGAATTATGTTCATGTTTCGACAGGATTCCAGAAACACTTCTTGATATTCAGAAGAATGAAGACGAGAATTCTATTACATTTATTAAGATTTTCTCACGTCAATTAGTATTGGCCAATTTGAGTCCTCTAGATTGATTTTTATTCATTTTGTTGAAATAATCAAGCATTAAACTTGACATATATCCATATTTTCACGCATAATATAATACAATTTATTATTCGGAATGAAATGGGACAGCAGCGTTATAGAAGATTACGAAAAATTCGGGTAAAATATTGACTATTGCAATTTTTTTAGTTTACACCTCATCCATTATTAACTAGTTGAATCAAAAATTTCGTCTTAAATGTAAGTTGAGACCGAAGTTTACGAACATAAATAGCATCGGAAAAGAGATTCTTTAAATGGCATCTCAACAATTTCATTGGTTTGCTTCTTTGCAATGGAAACGATGTTTTATATGAATGTGCATAAGAAAGGTCTGCTACATAAATTGGACATTGATTAAAAACTGCATATAATATTCGATTCATGAAATTTCCAAGTGGAAAATGAAGTTCAGCTCACAAAAATTCTTTATATACCTACTTAACCTCCATAAAAAAGTTGTTTCTTCCCATATCGGTAAAGAAGTGACAGTTGCGGATATGAATTTCAGGTCATCTCGTTTTAGGATTACCAGATGGAAAAGAAATGAGTTATCCTTCAGCGTATATTGCCTGGTTCTGAAAATGATATCAAAAATCCTATCAATTCTTGTCTTGACAATCCAGATATGAAATGTTTCTGGAATCATCATAAAGTTATGAAACTGATGAGGGTACCATTAAGATATTTTCTAAAGAACTGATAATTTTACTTCTTGACTTTTAAATTCGTAGAATTCATCTCTTCTTTTCCTCAACTTTATATGGCATCTGATTTTTAGTTGTTCGGTATTACATTAAAATCTATGAAAATTTGTATAAATAACGAATAATGAAATCCAAATATATCTGATATGCAATGTGTAAATGAATGAGTTGCGAAAAACTTTTGGGGACTGATTCCTTGTCAAAAAATAGTCTTTTATATGATTTTCTTTCGAACAGCTCCTGTTTAGATAAATTTTATGGGAGGGAGAAATTTTTTTTTAAAGTTGCTGCTGTTCCCCCCTATAATGTCATCGATATATCCGCCTAGTAGGCAAATTTAAGTTCGAAAATAATTCCAGCCTATACGACTCACGCTATGTGCCTATTGATGAATTATTTTTTCCCAAAAACTGTTACCTCAACAAGAAACGACAAGACTTGATTTGTTCAAAATGAATCAATCTATTCAAACTTAAATTTTCAATGTTAGGGATGGCGTTTTCTACCCCTTGCAATTATAGGGGATCACCACCAAAATTTCAGTCAGTTCTCTGGTTTCTACGGAAAAAATAAAAAATTGCTTTTCGGTTACCAACTTCAGAGAGCTACATCTAAGAAGAGGCTGCTCCCTATTTTTTGATGAGGTATCACCCCTTAGATTTATTTCCAACTATTCATTCATACATTGTATAACAAACAAGGGTGTTCTTGATGGTTCAATTCTGGGACGACTGCTGAGAAGCAGCCTGTACCAGTTTAACTATATTTACATATTTTTCATGGAAATCTACTTGGCAACACATGACCAATAAACATGGTCAGCATTCTTCGAACTTTTCATATTATTGAATATTGTTGCGTGTGGGGAACTAAATTCCTCACCCGTTATATAAATTTCTCAATCTCTATGCACTTGCATGTTTATCATAGAATGAATACATCGAATAGATAAATATTTATCTATAGATACATAGATATAATACCTACAAAAAAGGTAACGCACTTTCAAGCACACTAGATGTGCGAAATCAGAAATCGCCAACGAAGTAGTGGATAATCCCATTCATAAATTTGTAATATCAGTTTTTGGAGACTATCTTCATGGAGATCGGTGTGTGGATTGGTGAGGTGGACCACTAAATTCCTTGCGTTCTTATTTGTTTCGATATTCTGATCATGTTCTTCGAGAGATATTATCGTCCAGCTTCATGAACCACCTTAAAGCGTAGCAAATAAGAACGAGTGGGATAATCCATCATGTGAAGCTATTTTGCATATTAACTCAAAGGGTTACCTTTATAATCACTCACAATATCTGTAAAAGCTATGGGACGCTTGAATCGAGGAAGAGTGTGAACTGTGAATACCAAATTATAAATTTCTTCCAGGGGGGAGAAATTATACGTTACCATGGACAAGAGGAATGTGAAGAAGAAGAGCAGGTGTCTTTGTTGGGGCGTGTGCATCTGTGTCGTTCTGGCAGCTTTAGTCTTAGGAATTTTGGCAGCAGGTAATTAATGCTCATAATATTCATCTTTCCTGAAAAGGATCAGGAAAAGATAAACCAAGAATACATTAAACAAAAAGTGACACTAATGAACTTCTTAATGAGATATGGAATTGTCCTTTGGAATAATTGTTATTGGTAATGGATTTATATACTCATATAGGTAATTCATTATTTCCAGTGGGAGTTATAGGAACCGCGCCCGTTCAAGAAGTAAGTTCAAGGCAGTTCGGTGGATCCACACCAGTAGTCAAGAAAGGAGTGATATTCGGTCTTCCTACGGGAGAAACCGAAAATTCTTCAATGTCACCTGATAATGCATCACCCAGGTACACACCTGGTCCACCAATCAGCGCAGCCCCTTATCCACTAACAACGGAAATGTCCGAAATATCAGGTTAATACTAAATGCTCTGGGAAAATTTCTAAAATAATCAAAACTTTAATGATTTCCAGTTCCTCAAGCCTTAGAATCTCAAATAAGAATAGACAACCTTGAATTCGACCCTGAATATTCAGACAAGAGCAGCTCCAAATTCAAGGATCTGGCATCTACGTTAGAAGAAGAACTCAAAAACACAATATTCACCAACGATGAGTTGAACTATGGACCTGCAGATATAGAAGTCAAAGTTATTGATTTCATGTACGTACTTCAGCATATATCTAGTAAACACAGTATTATTTGAGACATATTTTTTACAGTGAAGGAAGCGTTATTGCAAGATACCGTATTGTATGGAAATTCAAGGAGGGTTTACATAACACCAAAGATCCAGTAGACATTTCAACAGTGGATAAAAGAATGATGAAAAGTATGGAAACAAATGGGGGAAATTTAGGATACTTCCACATTGATGAAGAATCTTCTATGAATAGAACAACAAGGGTTCTGGACTCCTGTAAAATACAAAACTTCGGTTGTGAACATGAATGTAAATTCGATTATGATACAGCTGAATTTACATGTATTTGCCCTGAAGGAAAAGTACTCATGGAGAATGGCAAGAATTGTGCTGATGAGTCAGTTTCAGAGCCGAAACCAGAACCAGAAGCGGAACCAACACCAGAACCAAATCCACAATGGTATGACCATGAAAATAGGCATGACACCGAGGCAACACCTGAAGCTCATGCAGACGCAGAACCTAGTTCCGAACCAGAACCTAGTTCTGAGCCAGAACCTACTTCTGAACCAGTGTCTGTATCGAAGCATGAATCAGAACCAGTACCTAGTTCTGAACCAGAACCTGTTTCTGAGCCAGAACCTAATTCTGAACCAGAACCTAGTTCTGAACCAGAACCAACTTCTGAGCCCCAACCCGATGCCAATTCGCATTTCATTCCTCACATTATTGAGACAACCGTACGAAATTTTGAGGAGTTGAAAGAAACCACGGCTGAACCAGCAGCAGAACCAATACCTTCAGCAGAACCGACAGCAGAACCAGCAGCAGAACCAGCAGCAGAACCAACAGCAGAACCAACAGCAGAACCAGCAGCTGATCCGACTGCAGAACTGGCAGCAAAACCAACACATAAACCAGTAGCAGAACCGGCAACGGAACCCGCAGCAGGACCAACAGCAGAACCAGCAGCTGAACCAACAGCCGAACCAGCAGCTGAACCAGCAGCTGAACCAGCAGCTGAACCAACAGCCGAACCAGCAGTTGAACCAGCAGCTGAACCAGCAGCTGAACCAGCAGCCGAACCAGCAGCTGAACCAGCAGCCGAACCAGCAGCTGAACCAACAGCCGAACCATCAGCCGAACCCACAGCCGAACCAACAGCCGAACCAACAACCGAACCAGCAGCCGAACCAGCAGCTGAACCAGCAGCCGAACCAGCAGCCGAACCAGCAGCTGAACCAGCAGCCGAACCAGCAGCTGAACCAGCAGCCGAACCAGCAGCCGGACCAACTGCCGAACCAACAGCCGAACCAGCAGCCGAACCAGCAGCAGAGCCTACTGCTGAACCTACTGCAGAGGCAACGAATGAACCTTCTGTCGATTCAGAGCACAAAGGAGACTCGAAGACTGAATATGTTGCTGAACCAACATCGGCACCCTCAGCAGAACCAACAACTACACCTACAGTGAAATCAAATATAGAATTGGAGGGTTCAGGCAAGACAATAGAAGCAGAACCAACACCCGAACCTACTTCTGAACATTTAACAGAATCTTACCCCCTTCTAAAATCAAACCAAGATTCGGTATCAGATCCTGCGGTTGAAACTGGAAGGCAATTCATATCTGAAAATATTGGAGTTGCGATGACAGAATCAGAAACTATGTCGGAGCCAACTATAGAACCGATACCAGAAGATGCTGCAAATGAACACAACGAAATCATTGATGAAAACAAAACAGAATACACCACAATAGCGTCAGAGGAATCATCAGAACCATCCTTCACTGAGCCAATTGTTACCAAGAAAACAAGTTCAAATGCAAGGTTACTTTCAGAACCAGTTGAACCAAATACTGAAATGACTACCCAAACTGCAACAGAATCTGCTACGATGCCAGGTGAAGAATCGACTGAAAAAATTTTGCAATCAATGGTAGCAGAGATTGACAAAGTCACTACTATCGAATCCCTTCCTGAAAAAGTAACAATTTCTCCCGCAGACAGTTCCAGCAATTCTGAAAAATTAACATCTAACGAATCGACAACAGAATACGATGCAAAAACTGCAATTCCAACCACTACACAAGAATTAATCGGCAAAACTGAGGAGCCACTGGAAATGAGTGAAAATAATGAGAAAGAGCAGGATTCGGAAAACACTGGTGAATTTCTGACAATCACTCAAACCTCAACCCCCTCCCAATCCATCCAGTCTATCACTACGGAACTGCCAAAAGGAAATCAAGATGTAGAAAACACCACTGCGTTCAACAGCCTGGAAGAAGCTGCTGTTACTATAAACCCACAAATTTTCGTCCACAATGAAGTTGAAAATATAAACAATAACCTGACTGTTGGTGGCGTTGAATCAACGAAAAAAGCAGAAACGAATGAAAAATCGGAAAAACTAATTGACGGTACAGAAACAATAGAACAAAATCAAATTCATATCCAACAAATAACGACATCTAGATACGTTGAGGAAGTAACTGACCCACAGATGATCAGGTCTCCTGAAACTCACCAAAATATTCTTCTGAATGAACCACAAGAGTATTCGAATAACATTGACAATATGTCACCATTTCTTCCCGAGATAGAAAATGATACATTCATCAACTCGTTGAGATCTGATGAGCATTTCATCGATAATTATATGAATCAGAGTAACGAAGAACATATTTTGGTGACGACAAAAGCGCCAACGCTAGAGCATGATCAAATGAATAAAACTAATCCAATGGATCCAAGCCCAACCGACACTGAAAACATAGTTCCTGAAAGTACAACATTATCTGAATATAACATTACAAGAACAGGAAAAGCGGAGGACATAGATCATGCTCCTCTCTTCACATCTGTTGAACAAACTACCGAGTACTTAATGGATTCTGTGAATGAAAACACTAGCCTTGAGAATTCCTCCACCAAAGAATACGAAAACTTGACTAAAGCCGAAGAGAATGTTCCTGAAGTGACCACAACTGAAAAGCAACAACCTTTATCAGAAGAAGAACCTACAACGTCGTCATCGGAAAATGACAAAGATGAACATGATACGACAATCGCAGCAACTACATACAGAGACTCGAATGATTTAGCTAGTAGCACCGAAGATTTGATTGCAATGGAAACTACCACAAACGGCTTGAAAGCGTCTCCAGAAAATATTTCCAAACTGAACGACGAACAGCAGAAACAGAAAGTTCTCCCTGAAAGTTCAATAACCAATGAAAAAAACAGTGATTACCAAAGTTATGCTGTACAAGAAGAGTTTGTGGACTCAACAACTACCTCAAAATTATTTGTGACTAAATCAACGACAGTGCTTCCGATGAACGCGTCAGAAAATGACTCCAAAACTTCTAATGACATTTTCCAAGCCACCCCTATAAACTCAGAGAACAAATCTCAAGAAAAACAAATAGAAACAACAGTGGGTTATCAAATGGATAAATTAGGAAAAAGCCTCTTCGATTCGCGTTACGTAGACAATTCTGAGACAGGCCTCAACGACGATACCAAAGAGGCAAACACTGATGTCAAACCAGTTACTGAAGGGTTTACTTTGATAAGTTTTTCAAGGTGTGAAGCCAATCAATTCAAATGTGAAAATGGTACTTCTCGATCGGATGGAAGTTATTGTATTCCTATTGGTGATAGATGTGATTCAGTTGAAGACTGTACAGATGGTTCAGATGAAGTCAATTGTATGGAAGAAGGGTGCCCAAACAACTTCCAAGTAAGTAGTTTCATTTATTCTATTAGTGTTACAGATGTGATTTATTTTGAAACACAAACAAGCTCAAAGAGCTAGACTTCCCCCTCAAATACCATCTTCTTGAGAAAGGAGATTATGTCAGGGAAGGTGTGATTCATGAGCTCCTCTAGATTCAGCTTGAGAGGACCAAAGCTTCCAAATCTGACTCTCTCTGCCGCCGGGCAGTCACAAAGGAAATGCTCAATGTTTTATCAGTGCCTAGACCTCACAGCCTATAGGTCCCAACGACACAGAAAGGCCATCCTTTGTTATTGCCATTCGGCATACAGAGTGAGATGCGTATGATACACCTAAGCTGACTCTAGAGGAGCTCAGAAAATACTAACCTTCTTGAATAATCTAATTCCTTTAAAGGGTAGGATTGCAGTGTGGCATTTACCTTACAGGTTTCGTTTGTGGGTTAAAACAGACTAAACTGAATTACGCAAACTGTAAAATATTACAGTGTGAAAAAAATTGATTATTACATATAATATTTTAATATTTCACACTTTCACAGTGTAAAAGCGGACAATGCCTGAAGAGACACTTGGTTTGTGATGGTATAGAGAACTGCAATGATGGAAGTGATGAAATCAATTGTGGTGAGTGAATTAAACGACATATTAATCAATCAACTAAATTCTAAGCCGAATATGCATCGATTATCCAAGTAGAGAACCATTACAGCTATACATTTCGTGCTAAAGTATTCTTAATTTACTTTTATATGAATATCTCGTAACAAACATGTAAAAACAATAAGCTGGGATACATCCTCGTTGTAGGAGTCAGTAATTCTTCAGATCAATGTTTTCCACATATTGTGTTGTAAAGATGTCATTTCCACAAATTTCCTTTCATCCCTTAGAATCATGGAAATGCTCAGATGACGAATTCACTTGCGGAAACAACGACCGTTGTATACCTTTAAGATGGGTCTGTGATGGAAGATCTCAATGCCGAGATGGATCAGATGAACATCATTGTAACGTGACAAAATGCTCTGATGACGAATTTAACTGTGCTCAGCAGGATAGCTGTGTACCGAAGTCTTGGAGATGTGACGGGAAATCTGACTGTATGAGTTCCGAAGACGAAACGAATTGTGGTAAGATTCAAATGTTCAATAAACCTTCATAACCTTTTCCTAACAATTTCAACAATTTCAGAATGTACTAAGGACGAGTTCAAATGTAGAATCGGAGGCGGTTGCGTAAGTCTTAAGGCAGTATGCGACGGAATCACAAACTGTGGCGATAGATCTGACGAATGGAATTGTCTTTCCCTGCAAGAAACAACTTCCGCTCTTAAAGCTAACGTCGGAAATGAATCGGCAATGATCTGCTCAGATAATTGGGACTCTAGTCATTCAGATATGGCTTGTCACATGATGGGTTACTTAGGTTCCACCCATTATGCAGAAATCGAGAGACCGGCAGATATAACGAATGTTTTGAAAATCGCGGAGAACATAACTTCTGGTACTTCACTGCTCTCGCAACTAGAAAATGTCAGCTCATGCGAGAGGGTTGTGACCCTAACATGTCAAAAATATGGTGAGTATCAATAGATAATACCTACTATAAGGTTGGGATATTAGAAGCTAAATCTGTAAAAATTACCGCTGAGTATCAACTCGCCAGCAGGGATGACACTCAATCATTCTCCAATGTCCTAAGTAATAGTAAAATTGAAGAGGAAACTTACTTTTTGCACTTGAGTCAAATTTTCAGTATTGTTGTACCTACATACTATGCGCCACTCATAATTGGGTACCACACATAAAATATGTTCATATTTTTTAATTCTTCACACAAATTGTTATTTTTCCAGAATGTGGTTCATTCGAGAATATTACGGAAACATCTGTAGCGCACTCGACAAACCAGACATCTGAATGGCCTAGTTTGGCACTTCTTTACAGCAACAAACAGAATATTTATTGTACCGGATCTGTAGTAGCACCCTCCTGGGTAGTCGCCAGCTATTCTTGTCTGTTAGGATCAATGAGTCAAGGAAAATTATCCCCTGTCGATTGGATTTTGAGAATTGGCAACCAGCAGAGAACCATTGGAAATATTATTGAGCACCCTAAGGTAGGTCAACTGATACTGAGAATATTCAATATATTGCATCTGCATAACCTTTCCTTGCAATGCCTTAGCATTGAAACGGTAAAACTTGCGCATCTTCTTTCTTCTGGAGCTCAAACCTTTGAATGTTTTTATTATCCAACTGCTTTCGCTTTTTGCATGGTCCACTATTGTATAAAGACTATAGCAGTCTTCATACCTCTATAGTGAGTTGAGTTAAAAAAAGGCACAAAACCTTAAATAGCTAGTTTTACTTTAGTATCCTGTTCAGAATTAGAATCAAGAAAATTCAATTCCAGGTCAAGTACACCAACTTCTATTACACTAACGATATCGCACTCCTCAAACTGAATCAACAACTTCCTTCAACTGTTCAATCAGTATGTCTTCCTGAAGAAAAGCTAGAGGATACTCAGACTTGTGTGGTGGCAGGATGGAAGAAGATTATCCCAGGAGGTAAGTTGATTTTTGAACGTAAAAGGTACGGTAAAACTGATTCAATCGTTTTTCAGACTCTACACAAGAACAATATCTGGACAATGTGTCTAAGCCTCTCACTAGTATACAAGAATGCAATTCTACAAAACATTACAATGGTATGATGGGCGCCAATGAAATCTGCATCGAATCAAATGATGCCGATGGTTCGCTATGCCGCGTAAGTACTTTCTTTCAAAAAAAAAAACAAATATCTACATTCATGACATGTATCTGCATTCATTACTTATTTTTGTGGAAAAAATGGTAAAACCTTTCAATCGCTGAATTACTACATATTTTACGTAAAATATAGCGATGTATCGATTCAGAACTCTCAACTCAAACCATTCTTTTGCAGGACGACGTCGGAGCGCCTTTAATGTGTATTTCAGAAGTGAAAAAGATGTGGCAAATACAAGGCTTACTTAGCCATACAAACAAATGCACAACTCAAAGCCACCCACCAGTGTTCACATCCATGAATAAAGAACTAACGGAGTGGATTAGAAACACGATAGGCCAAGCAATATGAAGAGACTTTTCTGCTCTAATTGTGATTGTAAATTAAAATTTATTCTATTATGTTCGGAATGATATATTGGAGAATTCGCAAAAAAGTGAACGATACACTATGGATGTTAAAAAAGACGAACAGTGGTACCAAAAAATGGTTTTTATAGCATCGAGGGTATATCATAATCACTTCAATCCAGAAATTAAAATTCAATGTTCCTATTGAACAAATGATGAAATCTTTCATGATTGTGATTTTTATTTATATAATAGCATTGAACAAAAACTGAGGTAAAGTAAAAAAAGCATAAGGCAATGAAACTTAGTATACAGCACACTGTATCACCTACAACAGAGATGATATTGTGTAGGTAATGATGATTCAACAGCAAACCTAAACATTTTGGATATCCATATTTCTGTTTGAGCGGCAGATTTGTAAATTTTTTAAATCAATGTTGCAACAATGGATCAAGTCCATATTGTACTGATGAACAATGTAACCAATTTAATATGTTTTATGTTGAATTCTTTTTAGTATTATACCCATACAAATCAATATGAATGATAAAATATATTTTTTAATAAGGCTTTTGTATATAATGTATGATATTTTAGTTTCTTCGAATGTTATTATTGAAATGTAATGTTATCCGTCCAAAAATATGGATTTATTATTCTTGTTTTTATTTCGCTAGTCACATATTTTTCTGTGCCAATACAAAATAAGTGACGGTGTTTGACCATGTAAATATTTAGTAGATACTAATAAAAATTTTACCGAAACTATCATGTCTTCAATAAGTTTACTGAAAATTCTGTTTGTATTCTGGAGATATTGAATCAGTTAATTGTTTGGGGCAGCTACCAATTCAATTAGCATTTGACTTCAAAAGAATGTGACAAATGTTGTAACAAAATGCAACAAGTCTTATAACAAGTTTTTTATTTTCAAAGTTTTTTCTTCAATCTACACCTTTTCATATCTTTTGCTACATCCTAAATCTTGAATTGGTTGAAATAAAAATTATAACAACCTAAGAAGTTGGAAAGGAGTTGTAAACATTCATTTTGATAAAAAATCAATTAAATTATGTTAATACAGTTATAACAGGATCGGAAACTCAGCTAGAGAAAAAGCATACAATTTTTTATTAGAAGAAGTGTTTTGCGAGCAGAATCAGGTCAGAGATCTATTTTTTTTTTTATTTAAACAATAGTTAATTTAAGAAAACATGACAATAAAGATCTAATAAAATTGTATGAATGAATTACTCACATAGGTATTCTTTACTCTTCATTTTTGAAAGTCTGTTCTTGCCCAGATTCCAAATTTGTTAACAATAAATTCATCTGCCTAAATAAAAGTTTGATATTTTTCATCATATCATTATAACCAACCAGAACCTTGATGACATTTTCCACAGTTTTCAACCTCTCTTGATTAATTGCAAAATTTTCGATTAGAGCTAACTTGATGCGATCATCATTATCTATCAATCGGTTTATGTTTTCAGAATTAAGTATCACTAGTAGTTTATCCAACGCTTTCAAACTCTCGTAGTTTTCCTTCAGCTTTTCATGCATCTCTAATACATAGGTCATCTTACACTCCACATCGATCATTTGAACAACATACAATGGATCTAAATATTCATCTACTTTGGCCATTCTATCCATAACAGCAGTTATTGAATCTCGACAGCTCAAGGCGGAAGAAATCATTGTATGGGCTTGTATTAAGGAATCTGTAACTGTTGTTTTCAAATCGTCAGTGTTTCCATTGTTTGCTATTCCTAAAATTTCACGTTCTAGTGCAGCAATCCTGCTTTCGATCAAATCAAGATTGGGCATAATTGTTGTTTTTGTACTGAAACTGACAATTTATAGATATTGCTCAATTGTAGGGTGTTAAAAACTCACGATAAGAGATATTCACTGGATACAGTTACTTAAATTTAGGACTATGAACTATATTATTATTATTATTATTAGGTAAATTGACATAAAAAGTTTTCAACAAGAAAGAAAGGTTAGCTGCCTAATTGTCAAATTTCTGACAGACATTGATTGGGTGACGTGGGATGCGTTCCAAAGCTGCGTTCCGATGTACGTTCTAAATATTGCTTGAAGCGTTGATTGAAGTATTCAATATATTTTTTAAGAAAAGAACTACTAAAGTAATATCTGCATTTCGGAGGATAAAGCAGGTTATTTTGTGCAGAAATTTTTTCCACCTGAGTTGATTTATTGAAGGTTTTTCTAAGCACTCATATCCATGTAAACAACAAAAAACAAAAGTTATTGAGCAGAGATTCAACCATAGACATAGAGAGGTCTCTATGTAAATTCTGGTCTGCGCATACGCCATTTTGTAAATTGGAAAAACAAAATCAAAATTCCCTGATTTGAGGCAGCTATCGCGTACTACTCTAGGACAACTAGGAGACCATTCCTGATAATAATATTATATTTAGAGTGGAAGATTAATATAAATACACAAACATTGAAACATTACCTATGAAATTTTCGATCTGATTCTCTTTGCAGTATGTTTTGTTATGTAAACGGAAAGGTAATCCGTTTACCGTACCACTTTCTCATTAATTGATATATAATAATTACAGAGAAATTGTCTCACATGCTTTTACAAATCCTTCGCATTTCAGTATGTTCCATATGAAGTGTACAATCTATATAATTCTATAGAATCAAATAATCAGCAAATTTGAAATAACATTTTCTTGGAATACGTAATAGTCACTTCAAGACAAAAACATTAATGGTAAAAGCGTATAATGTTTCCCAGAATAATGTTACGGATAGTAGGATAAAAGCATCATTGTGTTTGAGGTTTGGGTGGTTGCAAAATGGCGATTGCGAGTTGCAATATGGCGAATGCGCTTTATGAAAATATGTATACAAATTTGGGGCGATACAAAAAAAAATATAAATAAATAACATAAAACGATACAATATAGTATTTTGCAATTTCCATTATAATATACCACCAGATCAATAACCTGAATTCAGGAAAACATTCAACGTTTATTTTTTCTATACAATCTACATGATAAAAAACAATAGCTTCTTTCATTCCCGGCTATAAATCGTTCACAACTCATCAAAAAAACCATTCAAATCGTGTACTCGCTGGAAGAACCCATTTCGCAAAATCTACGGACATTTTTTCTCGAATTTTCAATCAATTCCTCATGAGAGTTGGGTCGCTAAAATGGCGAACCTATCCGCAATATTGGAAATGTTTTGATGGATTTGATTCTATCGATATGCGTCCGAACTTCGATGTGTTATATTTCCGAGATTTCAGTAGATTTAATGAGCGCAAACCGCAAAAGATCGAAGACCTTTTGTGCGCATTGCCTTCGGAGCAAAAGAGAAAATTCCCGCTCAACCATCCCCAACTCCAGTGAGTCGACTCCAGGGCCGCTCGCTCCTCGGTCGGTTCGAACAAGCAGTGCCTGTGCTTGGTCAAATATGGCTACGGAAAATTGATATTTCCGACTGATGTGAACAGTTTTGCAGTAAAAAAGTAAATACCACCTGAGCACCAATAGTAGTAAATCGCTTTTTTGTTTGAGTAGAAATTGTGTCTTAGTTCTGTTACATTTGCATGGCATAGACGCTTTGGAAAAATGTACAAAAAAAGAGGTGTTCAACACGTGCATGCAGCTTAAATGAGATCGATATTTATCGAGGGATCTCTGTACCGGATTTTGGTGGCTACATTACAATAGTTTCAATTCGGCTATCTCGTTTGTTTTTATGAATCATATAGAGGGAATTTATGCTATATGTCGATCGATAAGTGAACTAATTTGGGTTTCCACCTGAACTTGACCGGAATTGAATTACTCTGGCTGGAAATTTCACAAAAAATAATCCAGTTTGAGAATCAGATGTCTTCAGAGCAAAATCTAATGATTAGCAACTGGATCAAGTGGAAACAATGAAACTACATATTAGAAGGAACAATGTAAAATCTATTATAAGAGAATGCACCCACACCTTAAATCTCATTGAATCGACCATATTTTGTATTATTCGTTCGCAATTTTAAGCGGGATATTCAATTGAATAAAAAAAAATGAGGAGGAAGAATAGTTTGTTGGGAGATTTTACCTGAAAGTGAAATTAGCATTATAATTCCATGTTTACAGAGAAAAAGTCAGCCGATCTCGATGGGAGAAATTGAGAAATAATATTATGGAATTTCAATTACTCCAAATTCGTACAATTCGTTTGAATCCATTTTTTACTATTAACTACTTTAAATTATAAAATACATATCATACCTATGTTTCATTCAGCAGTTTTTCGAATCATCAGACAAATCATTAACTGTATAAATGAACTTTTGCAATAGTAATTATTTGTTCGTTTGGACCGATTTGATTAGATCAGAGGTTCCCAAACTTTTTTCTCTCATGGACCACTTTAAAATTTTGCTAGTTTCGGTGGACCCCCTGCGTACATTTCTACCATATTCCCAAAATTCAAAACAAAAAATGTGAAGATTAAATCAAACAAAAAAAATTTGCGTTGAAGCTGCGTTCCAATCACGAATTTCGAAAAAAATTTGAGAATAATTGGTTAATTAATTGATTTATTGTGATGTGAATGGTTGTAAGAAAAGAAAAGTTGGCCAATCAAAGAAGTGATTCCATCCAACTTTTCTTTTTCGTCATCCACTGGCAGCACAAGAAATCAATCAATTTTCTTTTATTTTATTCAGAAAACTCCCCATTCGCAGATGGTAGGGATAAAAAAAATAGTATATTTGCTTTAATATTCAAATATGTAATTATTACAAATAATATTATAATGTAATATGATAACAATATAAATAAAATCAAACATTAATAACGTAATATAACTATAATGACAAAAAACTCATAATTTTAATGGGAGGGATGTACTTGATGGATTGACAGCAAATTATCAATATTTGGCTTCAGTTTTGTTAGGAATAACCGCAAATCTCCTCGTTCTGTGATATTTAATCTGCTCCGTTTTTTTGTTAAAAGATTTGTGACGACACTGAAGCTTTTTTCGACAAGATATGACGAGGGAAAGGCTATCAGAAGCTTTCTCGCAATTCCCCACAGTCCAGGATATTTTTCGGGTATTTCTGACTGCAGCCAAAATGCTTGATATCCTCTTTTAAATTTAACCTTCAGTTCCTCATTAGTGCTAAGTTCAAGTAGCTCCTCTTGTAATATCACAATCCCCACTTCCGTTTCATCAAATGGATTTATGATCCATGGTGGTATTTCCATTGTCAAGATATCTTCAAATCTGATTTTAAAGTCATCATGCAGGGCAATTAAATGTTGAACGTATGTCTGAATATCCTCATCAAGGCATTCTACCTGTGACAGGTTTGAGAACTGAGAAAATTCTCGCCGACTAATATTTTGCTTCATAAATTTCAATTTTCCAAGAAAAGCTGAGACTGCACCCTTTGTTTTTATTAAATTGAGGCTATCCCCTTGTAATTGTAAGTTGAGGTCATTGAATTTTTTGAACAAATCTGTCAAATACGCGATGTCTGCTTTCGAATTGATCAGGTTTTTTTTCAAATCTGAATCTCTACTATCCAAAAACTGTAGAACAGATTCAAAAAGTGAGTAAAATCTTGTTAAACATGCACCTTTCGATAACCAGCGTACTTCAGTATGTAAGAGCAATCGTCGAAAATCTTCATCATTTTCATCGCACAATTGCGCAAATAAACGCGTATTCAATGCATTGCTTCTTATTTTGTTAACTGCATTAATCACAAATTGAAGCGATTGGTGCAATCTGCCACACAAATTTTTTGCTACGAGGTGTTGTCGGTGGATGACACAGTGAATTGCAATTACCTCTGGTACAATTCTTTTAAGATGGCTTATAAACCCACGATATCGCCCGACCATGGCAGGAGCTCCATCTGTTGCCACCGAAATAACGTTTGTGAATGGTATCGATTTTTCCCTGAAAAAATCACTCAGGATATTGAATATTGATTCACCTTTAGTGTCCGTGTCCAATGTTTTCGCGAAGAGTAGCTCTTCATGCATTTCTTCGTCCATAACAAATCGAACATAAGCCAATAGTAATGCTTCATTACCAGGTAGAGTTGACTCGTCCAATTGTATAGAAAAATGAGTTGTTTGCAGATAATTACACAAGAAACTTTCAATATCAGAGCTCATTTCATCAATACGTCTTTGTACAGTGTTGTTACTCAAAGGAATTCTTTTGAGTATGTCAAATGGAGATTTGTGCAGAACAGTTTTCAAAACCTCTTCAACAGCGGGTAAAATTAATTGTTCTCCAATGGTGTGCGGTTTTCCAGATTTCGCTATAAGCAATGAAATATTGTAAGATGCCCGCAAGCCATCCTCGTTACTTTCAGACGTTGAAGCGAACATGCTTTGCACAGTGGGTCTCTTTTCATATTTTTCCTTCAATGTTTGAAAATATTTCAAATCTTTACCTACTTTATCGGGATGACACCTTCTTAGATGATCTTCGAGCTTCGATGGTTTCATAGAGTCATTGCTCAAAAGTTTGTTGCATAAAAGGCATATGGGCAATCGCTTATCTGCCTTTGATGGAAGAAAACCAAATTTTAAATAATCAACACTGTACTGTCGACATTTTTTCTTAGATTCAGCCATGTTGCGTATCAGTTACGTACCTGTAAATAAAAAGGCTCTGTTTTAGTCTTCTTTAAGACGGTTTTCTTCAACAGAATATGATTATTTCAACAGAATTTGATTGAATAATTATTGCAATGAAATAAAAAAAGTACCGGCAGCAAACTGATTCTAATAATTGATAGCAATAAATTGCTAAGATCCATAATAAACTTTTAAGAAAACAGCTGAACCGATTAATGTAAAGTGGAATATCCATTGATTCTATTTGGATTTATGTATTTCGGTAAATTGTATACCCATAACAAATAGCCAAATTAGTATGTAGGTACTTACTTTTTCCGACACTGGCAAACACTAAAATCGATTCACTTAACTTTTCTGTTCGAAATTCCGGAAACAAATGAGTAACGTTGATTCTTGGCATTCGTATTTATATTAGTGAAGAATCCAACAAGTCCGTGCAAGATTGAAAGCTTGCACACCACAAGTCGTATTTCGTATTTGCATTTCCAACCAAGCGCTGCAGACGGCAGAGGCGGCCCTTTTCAAGTCTCGACACGTTGTACTGAATATGGAATATGAAAGATTTACAAGTAACAGTCGATGAACTTCTCAAAATATTATCTGCCTACGTTGATAGGTGAAATAAAACCAACATTTTAGTTCTTCACTATCGAAACCAGATAAATTTTCGTGGACCCCCGCTTGCGAACTGCTAACCCCCATTTTTTTGTCACGCCAACGTGGACCCCCATCGAGTCTTCCATGGACCCCTGGGGGTCCACCTGGACCACTTTGGGAATCAGGGGATTAGATCATGAAATTTTATCACGTATCTTTGTACAGAATCATAATATCTATTCATAATAATGATAATGCACATCCAGAAGTTTGAGCATGACTCTGGAGGTGGGAATTCAACCGTTAAATCCACTTAATTCGTAATGAGGGGGAAAAAATTCGGCTCCCTAGTCAAGTGGTAGAAGATCAAACGTACCGCGCTTGTAATACCCATGGAAGGATATGTTCCTGTCACTTCATTCAATTTATTGCTACTTACTGTCGGCAGCAGGCGCCTATCATTAATCCTTCAATGTTCACGTGTACGCCGGTTTGGTTTATGGCAGTCAAAGCAATTATCTAAATGACATGCGTGGACAGAAATTCCTACGATGTGAAACACAAGGAAGTGTTTTTTTTTTATTGGACTTTTTTCATTGTTATAGATTTGTCAATACCGTTATGAGAGTTTCCAACATTTACTGCTTCATTACCCTTAAACTAATTACCCTAAAACTAGTTACTCTAAAACTAATTCACTTAAGAGCACTAAAAAATAAGCAAAAAGTAAATGTTATTCAACATAAGTACATGAACCATTTTTTTCAAACTTTTCATTTGTAGGTAATTTCTGATGATGCCTGTTATGTTTCTCGAAAGTATATAAATAAATGAATGAAATTCATTCATTCATTTGCATTCAAATGCAAAATTAGTGGATTCACAAACGTTTCCGACACACATTTGTGTGAATTGGGCATAAACATAAACAATTGAACTTTTCGATTGTTGAATCTGAAATATAATAATAAGATTCGAAGGCCAATTTATCTCAAACTCCACACGTTTGGTTGCGACACATTTCACGAGATCCTCTCTGGAATACTCATATTTCTTCAACCTGAAGAGTTTCCTGGTACAATGACGTATTCTGAGGGGAATGAGACCGATATTTCCCTCTGTCTAATCCCTATAGATTTTTCATTAACCTACAAAATCCGGGATTTTATTCGATGAAAACGTTCATTCTGGTTTGTTATATTTTCAAGCTCCATCGCACAAGAACAATTCGGCGGATGTCAACATGGTGAAACCGCATTTCCTCACTCCCGTTTTTAAATTGTTATGACCTGTATAAGTGATCATCCCGAATAGAAAATTGAACATAATTTAATTGCTAGAATTAATAACCACCCACTTGGTGGTTTATTAATTCGCTGACTAATTGGTCAGTGCTTAGACTCGCAGGTGTAGTCAGGCTGGAGTAATATGGTAAAATTAAGTCCTGGAAATAAATTAATGGATGAGTTAAAGTGATTATATCGTGAAAGGATAGAAACGGAAAAGAAGGCTCAATTCTCCATCATTTTAGAGTTGGAAAGTGAAAGTGAAATGCTATGAACTGCATAGAAGTGGAAATTTTGAAAGTTTCACAGCTTATATCATTTCGTAAGTCAAAGCTTGATTTTCAATGAGTTCATCAAGTTCGCAATCTTTCATCATCAGTTATTTGAGATGACCAAACAGAAACCATAAATTTCTGCTGAGGAGCTGAGAGATAAAAATTGTATAATTTTTATTCCCTGATTGTATTTCTTTCTGATTTCTTATCTGGTTTGTCATCGTCGATGTATTGCTTTTCACCTTCCTTTCTCTTTTATTATATATACCTACACATATAATTGGGCCTTAGCCTGTTCGATGTATTTCTGAATAAATAAATTTCAGATAATATTGCGGAAAAAGTATAACTATGCCCGAAATATCAAAGTTTTTTTTCAAACCTACTCGAATGCCCATATTTTCAAGAATTATCATTAAGTTTGTTATATTCGCATGATTTATGTGTGTTTCTTAAGAATTATGTCCCCTCTGTATAGAGATCCAGTGAAACGATTAAATTTGTTGGTTCAAAATTTGAAATCCATCAAATCATTTATTTTTAGTCGTATCGTTGACAATGAAATGATAACGGTAACTCTTCGTATTTGACTATGATTTATTTGGGATTATGTTGAGATGTGTATTCAAAATTCATATGCTTATAAATTTTACTGTTTATCAGGAAAAATCCAGTTTGGTGTAACTTTATTTATTCACGGTTATTTGAATTGTGATTTATGTATGGAAACCATGTTGACAGTAACTTAAAGTATTCGATTGCGAATATTTCAACCTCAAAGGGATATGAAGTAAGCAGAAGTTTATCGAGTTATAGATCATTAAAATTATTTCAAGGCATATATATGATATCGGCCTATAGAGAAAAAAGAACACAACAAGTTTTTTTTCTGAAGGGTGATTGCTTGTCAAAAAATAGTGTGGGTCTTTCATATAATTTTTTTAGCTCCTGCTTCGATATAACCCCCAAAATGGAACCTGAAAAACAATTCACAATTTTTTTCTTGGAAACCAGAAAACTGACACAGTACAGCCTATACGACTCAAGCTACCCACCTATTGATAAATTATTTTGTTCTCAAAAACCTTTAGAAAGAAATTACCAATGGCCTTAATTGTTCAAAATGAATCAAGTTTTGATATTGCAATGGTATCTATAAAATGAATAAGGAAAAAGTTTCTTGAGAAACAAATTTCAGGGTTTGCTTTTTTGATCCCATAAAATGCTCAGTTTCATTTCTGTCAGTTTTCTGGTTTCTACGAAAAAAATTGAAAATTGCTTTAGGGAGCTGCATCTAAGTAAGGGCTGCTCAAAAAAACATATATTTATATGAAATACTCGCACTATTTAAGAGGAATCATCTCTTGAATTTTTTCTATGTGTCTATATATTGTAGAGATAATCAGGAGTTGAATGCTCAGGGTAATTTTATTCAAGTGGAAATACTGATTTGCGAAAAACAATTCTGAACATGCAAATATTTTATTAGCATAAACATTATGGGCTTACATATCAGCTCATTCTGAATGTTTATAGAGCTTATCAAACTTTCCAAAATCAAAATTCAGTTTCATATACGAATACTACAGTTCACATGCATTGTTCTATCGAGATGAGAGTGATGAGGCCGAGATGAATTAACCGATTTTTTTTCTCTTTGCAGATTACAATAGTTCATAATGGCTGTGTATCTTATTATTATAACAAAAGTAATAAGATAATCTAATTAACAAAAATGTTAGAACCGTATTCTCCTAGTTTGATATGGCTGATAGTATTAGGATTTATAATAGCATTTATTTTGGCATTTGGAATTGGTGCGAACGATGTGGCCAATTCATTTGGGACAAGTGTGGGATCCAAAGTGCTGACCATATTTCAAGCATGTTGCCTGGCCACCTTTTTCGAAGTTGCTGGGGCTATATTAATTGGTAAGAATTTAATAAGTCATTATTTTTATACTAATTTCTACAAATAATAATAAACCTAAGCTTGATGAAAAGGCTCAATAAATAATGGCCTCCAAATAATTTTTATTCGTCATCAAAAGATTGATAATGAAGAAATTAGAATAGTCAGTCACAATCTGCAGACTTTCCACTTTTAAGTTGACTGAAACACTTTTTTATTGAATTTCCTTGGGCCAAAATAGAACAATTTCTATAAGTATGAGAGTAATGAATGAAAAACTCCATACTGAGTATCTCTGTATTCAAAATAGTAGTACAGCAACGTAAATCTCGATTTTGCAGGTTACAAAGTTTCTGATACAATGAGAAAAGGAATATTAGATGTAAATTTATACAAAAATGATGAAATAGAACTGATGCTAGGGTGTCTGAGTGCACTTGGTTCTAGTGCAGCATGGCTGATAGCAGCTACATTTTTAAAGTTACCTATTTCTGGTACACATAGCATAGTTGGTGCCACAGTGGGATACAGTCTGGTAGCAAGGGGAACAAATGGTGTGCATTGGTGGACTTTGGGCAAAATAGGTAAGAAAAAACTTCGTCTGATACTTACGACCAATAAATCATTTGACTGGATAATTTCATATGGACACAATTATCATCTGAATCGTCAAACTTATGCCTGTTCTATTTCAGTTGGATCTTGGTTCATTTCTCCAGTGCTGAGCGGTTGCACTTCCATCCTTTTTTTATGGATAATAAAAAAATGTATTCTGAGCAAGCCCAATCCTGTGGAGTCAGGACTTTTCTCCCTCCCTCTGTTTTATAGTTTTACCATTTTCGTGAATGTGTTCTCAATTATACACGATGGTCCCAAGTTGCTCTATATGGATGATATACCTTTATGGATGGCGATGACTATAAGCGTTTCCATAGCAGTTATTGCCATGTTCCTCATATGGTTGTTCGTAGTGCCTCTTCAGCGTGGGAGGTTGGAAGCTGAAGCCCGAAATCAGAAAAACGGAGTCAATTTCAATATTGGGGAGTCTTCAGGTGAGAAAATAGAAGGGAAGCATAAAAAATTTCGCCACGCCAAGCAATTTCAAACATCAGTTAATTACGAAGTCATTTGGACCATGTATTGCAATTTTCGGGAATTATTGAAAAAAATATTGGTCAATAATTCCTTCAAATATTCTTACTGAGAGTGAAAACACATGCATGGCCATATTCAGCATTCAGACAATCAGAATGAAAAGATCTTAGTGGGTTTCATTTTTTTCTTAGAAACCCAGTAAACTGACAGAAATGAAATAAGCAGTCGTTTTATAAAACCAGGAAGGCAATCAAAATTATTTTTGGTGGGGCTTCCCTATAATTGGAAGGGGTAGGAAAAGCCACGTGTCTTTTTCTTAAACCCAACTTTTCGGGAATTATTCGAAGGTCAAATTTCGAGTCGCGTATCTTACAGGAAAATCATCGTAGATCCGAATGTTATGCTTACTCTGAAAGAGCAACTCCTCTTGTAATCAATCTCAAGATTTCGTTCATCTCGGCGAAACCGTTCGGTCTTGACGAATTCTCAAGTGAAATTTGCAATTTTTGAAATATGCCATTTCAAGGATGAAAATCTAAACGAAGGGAGATCGGCGTTCGAAATTGCTCGCAATAGATTCAGCGAGTTCGAAAACCTATATTTTCATACCAAAATTTCAAATGTCCGGCCCAGTTTAGGAGAAAACAATTTTTTTTGTTTTTTCACTATTCATTTTCGAGTTGACTTCGAAGAGCTCTCTGGAGTGCAATTCTCTATTGAATCATCAACTGTTTGGTTTTCTAGAATCTTCAAAACAAATTCTATGCACTCCATATCCGAGAAAAGTAATAGAACATCATGATTTTCAGACAGAGTAGAAAAAAGGTCATTTTAGGGGGGTCTAACCCCTTGCTCATTTTTGGCCCAAAAAATCTAGATTTTCGAAATCGAGTTTTTGTGCTTGGGTGGAAGCCTTGGCAATGCGAATTATAAAACCGGAAATCCCAATTGGATCAGACGAATATAACAGTAGATATCGCAGATTGAAAATTGCAATTTTTGGAAAATGCCATTTCCAAGATGAAAATCTAAAAGAAGGGGGATAGGCTTTCGAAATCGCTCGCAATAGATTCAGCGAGTTCGAAAACCTATATTTTCATACCAAAATTTCAAATGTCCGGCCCAGTTTAGTAGAAAATAATTTTTTTTGTTTTTTCACTTTTCATTTTCGAGTTAACTTCGAAGAGCTCTCTGGAGTGCAATTCTCTATTGAATCATCAACTGTTTGGTTTTCTAGAATCTTGAAAACAAATTCTATGGACCCCACATCCTAAGACGGTAAAAGAATATCATGATTTTCAGACAGAGTAGAAAATAGGTCATTTTAGGGGGGTCTAACCCCTTGCTCATTTTTAACCCAAAAAATCGAGATTTTCGAAATCGAGTTTTTGTGCTTGGGTGGAAGCCTTGGCAATGCTGATTATAAAACCGGAAATCCCAATTGGATCAGACGAATATGACAGGAGATATCGCCGATTGAAAATTGCAATTTTTGAAAAATGCCATTTCCAAGATGAAAATATAAACGAAGAGAGATAGGCCTTCGAAAAACTATAGGCAATGAAGTTTTTGAAGTGTATCGATTTAATGCTTGATAGAAGAACACATTTTTCGTCGCTTTACTCACTCTTGCCTCATTTAATGAAATTTTCAGATACTTCCCCAGAGGGAAGCCCTAGAAAAAGGCACTCTGCAAATTTAGAACGTCAATTAACTGTGATCTCTGAGAATACGGAGTTGCAAGCAATGGAAAACAAACTGACTGCTGCAAAGTATATTTTTCCAATACAGACAGCGGACAGCAAAAACGGTTATACCCCTGCCAAAGACTCAAACGTCCAAAAACAGCCGGAAAGACCTAAAGAGCTCAAGTTAGTTGAAAGTAAGGTAGATGTTAATCCAGTTTTATCGCCGAGTTCCAGTGGAGTTCCACTGATAATGAACAAAAGTGCTGTGCAGCTACAACCAACCAAAACTTGTGCGTTGGAAGTGCACGATGAAGCGGAAACTGCTGAAAATAAAGGTGTCTCACAATTGTTCAGCTTTCTGCAGATTTTAACAGCGATGTTTGGAAGTTTTGCTCATGGAGGTAACGATGTAAGGTAAAAATATACTATTGCACTTTGTAAAATGTATCCTCATCATATTCTCCTAAAAATTATTTCTAATAAATTCGTTATTTATACTGGGTGCTATTCTATTTTTACGTTACTGGAATATACTTTATGATTTACATTAACCTTCCAGCAATGCTATCGGCCCTCTAGTGACTCTTTGGCTCATCTATACAGAGGGAAGTGTTCAACAGAAATCAGAAACCCCAATCTATATTCTTCTTTATGGGGGCTTTGGAATTTCCGTCGGTCTTTGGTTGTGGGGACGAAGAGTCATTCAGACAATTGGAGAAGACCTGACTACAATCACACCATCGACGTAAGTTGGACGATGATCATCAATGTTAAGCAAGAATAATGCAACATGCTGTTTTTTTTTCAGCGGATTCACAATAGAAATTGGCGCTGCCTTTACAGTATTATTGGCCAGTAAGATCGGAATACCCATATCAACCACACATTGCAAGGTGGGATCAGTTGTCTTTGTTGGCTATTTTAGCACCTCGAAGAAAGGTGTCGACTGGAGTTTGTTCAGGTACCTGTTTATTTAGCCATCAGACGCACTTTACGAAGAAAAGCTATTATTAACATTTCGTCCGGAAAACCAGTAATTTTAATTCATGTAATGATCTTTTCCAGGAATATTATATCAGCTTGGGTTGTGACAGTTCCAATAGCTGCAGTTCTTTCTGCTGCTATGATGTTTTCGTTGCGCTGGGCCTTTTTGTTATGAATTAAGCTTCATAGCTCCTTTCTTCATAAGTCAATGTTAACTACTTAGGACATGAGCCATCATTATTTATTTATGTATTTTACTTACCGTTCTAGCTTCTAGGAAATAGCTCTAGAAAATAAAAATGTCCATTCCAAACAATTCCCCTAAAAAATCGAAGTGTCTAGTCGTTCAGAAATATTTGAAATTCGATGTCTTAGACTAATCAATATTTTCGTATTTTTTTACCGTTATTTTTTGCTAACTTCTTCAGGAATAGAAAAACTGAGCACTCAATTTAAATGGCAAACTCATATGGGAATATATAGCACATATTTTAATTTGACTATTAGAACTGGAACAAAAAATAGATGAATGTTGTTAGATGAAACAATAAGTGAAATTTAGGTGGCAGAAATTGATGCTAGTGAACAAAGAATTGTATCCAAAACTTGAGGAGTTTGAAACCAATCATCTTTTTATAAAATTATTTAGTTCGATATTATTATATAAGTCATTGCTGTGCAATCGTTTATATCTTACTTGTATAAAATTTAGCTGAAATATTTTTTTAAATATTTGATATATGTAATAACTTAATTCCTATCAATTAATCAACGATTATTTTTCAACTCCCGTACCTGAACTCAACGGACACGTAGATGGAAAAGCATAGCTAGAAGAAATAAGGTTCTAATTTTATTTTAATATACAGGGTTTCTCACGCAAAACTTCGCTCTGCCATATACACTAAATTGAAAGAAATTTCGTTTGCAACAGCAGTGAGAACCATTGTTTTCTGAGATATCGTCTACCTAAGCTAAGGGATTGAGAAACACTGGATATAGAATTTTTGAATCCTTATATCATTTTGAGATCAAATGTAAACTTTCAAGGTATACTTTTTATTTTCGAAAATATTTACAAATTCTGCTAATATACACTGGACAGTTGGAAAATTGTGCCTATTTTGTTTGATAGAATTTGACATTTTTCGGAAAACATTCAACTAAAATTCACTTTCTATATAGTGTGACACTGAAAAAATCTGTGATTACAAGAAAAATATTCAATTGTGTCTTGTTCGCAGTTACTGTTGAAAAAGATGTTATCAAGTGAGAATACAATGAACTGGTGTAACCTTCTAAATCCGGACAATTAGGAGTGAGTTTACTGATCATATAAAATCACTTGATAAAATTTTCTTTGTACTTAAAAATGATAAGTTAATTGTTTCTGAAGTATATTTTTATTATTGTTATTATAAGAATGTACATGGGTCACATCAAGATGTAGAACATAAATAAATTTTTTAAAAAACATGAATTCCATGTACTTTATTTATTCATTATTTCTGCATGTCTCAGTTATACCTCCTATAAAAGCTCAGAATCAAATTATCTTAAGAATAATTTCTACTCGAACAACTGTACAAGACATATTACATAATATGTATGAATAAGATGACCTAATGCAGGTAATAGGTTTACCTCTTGAATTAGAATCATTACACACACATTTTATATGTCCATAAAATATACAAAAAAAAATCCTTAACAATAATTTAAATTAAATGTATGTAACTTTTTTCAATTACCTCCTATTCGAAGTTGATTAAATAACATTCATAAAACAACAAAATATACAGTTTTGGAATTCACTGAATAGCTTTGAAATAAGGTGAGTATTGAAATGATTCTTCCGAATAATATGAATCTATTGCTCACGATATTTGGGTGGAACTATGCAAGATATGTGAAAATCGATTTCTCAGTCCTCTGCAATGAATGTATTATGGAATAATATACATTGGACACAGTTTCCCCCCATGTCATTAATAAATACTGCATAATTTACAAATGAACTATGTACTTCAGTTGATAAAGAAAAACAATGAAATTTATTATGCATGGTTCTCCTTATAGCATGGTCGATTTATGCTTATACTCATTCCATTTCAAAAGTTGATAACTTATGAATATATTTGAGGAGTAAATTTTGGTAAAACATTATTTATTGAACAAATTCATCAAAAGGTACAATGACTTCTGAATCTCAAGGAAAATTAGTTATAAGTGAAGATTTGAATAACTGATGCCTGTGTAGGGGGGAGAAATTGTAAAAAGCTTGAAGCAATTTGATATCCTCATCCTTTTATTTTTAACCATGTGAATATCACGATTGTGATGACGATCACAAAACAATAAATCAAAAATTTCTTGAAGAAATGAAGCCTCATACTGATTATTTTGCCAAATTTGAACACTTTTAAATGCACTTAACAATATATTAAAACTTAATTACACCATATCTGAGATCTTCACCTTGTCCATAATCTCACATGAAGATCCACACTAAGTCCTCAAGTAGTATTTTAAGTATACACATCAACTAATATTCCCTTTATGGTGTTCATAGATTTGACCAGTGTCTTTATTTACAGGATAAAGAATTCAGTCCATATTTGTATTGGAAAACAGTAGTTAGAAACAATAATATATCAATCCCAAAAGTACAAAAGTACCGAATATCTATGCCATTTCAAACAGACAAAATAACTTTGGGTTAAAATACGCATTTCGATATATTCAAGATAAGCTTTTGAGCTTTTGGAACAATGATCAAACCCAAACACCCACAAGATATTATAAAAACCGAAAATTAAAATTAGTCTGAAACTACAAACTCACATTCTTCAATATCTTCACCTATAACAATTTCTTCAACGTGTTCCTGCACAGGAATTTCTTGTTCTTCAATTGTTACCTCATTGACATTGTCTTCTAATGTCACTTCATCCACGAATTCTTGTTCTTCGTATTTGATGCCATTTTGGAAAAACGATTCTCCAAGGAGTTCATCTTCCTCAACATCGGGATCCTCAAACACGTCCGAATTCTCGATCACCTCGCTGTGTTCATCAAGCAATTCTGCATTATCCTCGAAATTACCGAGATGGTGTTCCTCTACAATGATATCAGACGGTTCTGACTTCACTATAGGGACCGGAACAATTGAAGGCTTGATTTGCTTCACAATTTTAGCAGTTTTCAGAATGAAAGTCTTTGCAGGCTGGAAAAAAAAATTGGAAAAATGAGGAAAATAGTTAAATCCTAGTAGGCATTTGATAGCAGAATAGTTTGAATATAACTCAGTGGACTTTTTAACCGTTTGAAAGTTTACATTACATTACATGAAAGTTTAGACATTATAAAGAAGGAGCAATACTATGTATTCAGATATAAATAGTCAATCCAGAGAGCTATGTGTGTGTATGTGATTCGAAACTATAATTCTCAATTTTCAATAGAGTTAATAGAATCCAAAGATTATAGAGTTAACTCTATAATCTTTGATAGAATCATTTTTCAGTGTCATAAAAGTGAATCCTATTTTGGTTTGTCACATTTGACAACTTTTATTTGTCAAACTGACAACTTGTATTTGTCACATTTGACAACTTTTATTTGTCAAATTTGACATGTTTCATTTGACAAATTCGACAATAACCATTTGTCAAATTCGACAACCACGAGTTGACGAATTCGACCGTCATTTTTTGACGTTAGTACACGCGTGCAACTTGCTTTCATATCCCAAGGATGAAAAATAAAAACATTGGACAAGACAGACTAGTGAATTTCTATAAAACACCACTGAAATCAATTTGATAATAGCTGGTAAGTAATATTTTGAATAAATTATCTAAATAAATCATGTACAACAGCATTTGACATCTGAAATGTAGACATCTCAAGTATTGAAGTTAGGGATTGTGAATATTGGAGGGTTGCGTTCACAAACTTACTCAGAGCAAGCTCTGAGTAAGCTCTGATTACCCGAAACGTTCACAAACGTACTTTTAGTTCCTCAGAGTATGCTCTCTGAGCATGACCATACTCATACTCTACTCTCGGAGTAAGTTTATGAACACACCCGAGATTATACTCACATTAGACATCTCGATCTTGGCCAACTGTGGTACTACCTGAAGAATGACATTTTTACCAGACGGTGTCTTCACCATGACCAAGTTAGTGGCAAGATTTGAAGTGTGTGGGGCTTGGTTCGGAGTAATTTCTTCCACGGTTGCTTCTTCAATGCTGCAGCAGAAAGCAAGCCAATCAAGAAAACATCATCATTGCTTCATTAAGCAATTTTTTGTTGCTGCATTATTAAAACCAAGGTGAGGTACTTCAGAAATTTTTTATTTTTTTTTGATAAATGACATCTGCGTAAATAATAACCATCATAATATGCTTGTATTATTGATGGGGCCGGCAAACTTTTGACAGATTTAACAAGTGCTAGCTCAAATTCACATACTGCCCACTTTCTCAGTGGATGTCGAATGGTTTGCTAATAAAAAGTTTTGACAGTACTTGTAAAATATCGTCAATATTTACAAGAGTATAAAATTAAATGATAACAATATATATGCGCTGATTTGGAAATAAAAAACCAACAAAAGCTTTCTGTTATTTATTGTTGCATTTTCAGACACTTTTTATGCATATTCTTCTTTCTGGTGTATGTATTCTGGCAACTATAAATGTTAATCAGCAACTTTCTTCACAGAAATCTCCCATTCAGTCATATATTGGATAACAGTAAATGAGAATTTCATATTTTATTCAATCTTCAATATGGATGACCTGCTGCACAAAGAAAAATAGAACTTACCCTCTATCAGCAGGATTGACTGTGAGTCCATAGTGTATATCTGCTTGCCACGGGTTGAATTTTTGAGTAGATACCTGAGTGATAACTCCATTTTCATCAACTTCTTCAACATAGCCATTTGGCATCATGGTTTCTTCATATTCAGACTGACTTTCATCGCTCATACCATCAGTCCTTTGCCTTTTACTTTTAGGAGAATAAGGTTCGCCATTGCTCTTCACCCTCGTTCTAATTCTTCTTCGTCGTGTAATAGTATAATGCACTGAGTCATATCCTTCCCTCCTCATCATTTCTGGTAAGTATCTATATCCAAAACCATCATTCAGAACAAATAAAACACACCATAATGCATCTATATTAGATTTGGCAATTTGACAACAAGTCATAACCTGCCATAATATAACAATATGGACAGGTTATAACCTTGTCAACCTATAATTCTAAGATTGACATTATAATTACATTATTGACAATATTGACATGAATGTTTTCTATTGAAAAATATTTGACATGATAGATTGGAGATCAATTTATCATCCGTCTGTTCCGATATTCCTGAACAGTACTGTCAGTATTTCAGAGACGATGCCTATTGGCCCAGTCGTTCGAGTTCTATTGTTATTCGATTGCGGGCCAGTAAAACCAGCAATATCGGAACAGGCCCAATGATTTTCCATTATATATAACTCTTTAAATGATATCTAACACTAAAATAGGAGAGAAAGATTCATGATGAATCACTCTGTATCGCTTGAAAATACCCCAAGAAATATCATAGTTTATTAAATCAACATGGTGAAGGGCTTGGTTCACCCAGAGGAGTAAATTATTAAAGAAATTATCTGGAATTCATGAAGAGAGAGTATATTTGTAGAATATCAATGGTTATAAAGAAAAAATAAATACACAAACAATATAGCTTATACCTTCTTCGAGCATTGATGAACCAATTACTAATTTGAAGAACTGTAAGGTTTGTCTCGTGAGACAAAATCTGCTTTTCTGCTTCTGTCGGATATGCATTGAATCGGTGTTCATACAACCAACTTTTCAATAATTTAACAGATTCCTTCGGTAGGTGACCTCTCCTTTTCACAGTCACTGGTTCATAAGTTGTTTCGTAATTATAAATTATCTGCTGTTCATCTTCTGAACCTGTTTCATTCTCTTCTTCAGCACTACTCATCGACTGAAACTGGTGTTCTGAAGAAAATTTATTATTAGATGAAACGTAAAAATCTAGGCGCAAATAATTACCTAGATAATGAAACTGCTGTTTCTGAGACATTTTGTGTTCTTTTTTATTGAACGTATAATTAATGTATTGGGAGATATTGGTTGTATCACCTCAAGGCTGAAAAAGAAATCAGTAGAAATGGGGATTTATTTGGGCAAAAATAAAATGAAATTTAAATTTGTTCAACATTGAATCTGAATTGTAAACGCATATCTCTGAATAATATGCAGCTTAAATATGTTACAAAACTTATCTATGACGTCATCAAGAGAAGGGATGGGTGGGTTCATTGTAAAGCTGAGCGAAAATATACTTACAGTAAATAAATAAAATAGGCAAAAATGGAAAACAAATATTATGTTTTTCTTTTCAAAACACAAAATTTGTTTTATCTTCAAACATCAACTTCAAATTTCAACTTCAAATAAATGTCAATTCAGTAGGGTTAAGCTATCACTCTTTTAGACATTCACTGACACTTCAGAATTCAACGAGTAGAACAATCAAGTCGAAAAAAGTTGAAAATATGTATTTTTCGGGTACTGCATTAATTTTCACCACAAAGATACTGCGAAATTAGAGATCGGCCATTACATCCACATCAAACTGCATAGCTTCCTTGCGTTTTTTACGCTTGGCTGTTTCTAATCTAATCGCTGGTGATGTCACAGTTCTTCTTATTCATTTCGGTCTCAACGAATTGTATAATAACTTAGGATTTGTTGTCGTTGATATCATTTGCTTGAAAAATAAAGTGAAATATTCTTTCATTATTGAGTTAACGAAGGTCAAAATATATTTAGTCATTATAGAGTTGTATTAAATTTTGAAAACCAGGTTTCACGGTATTAATAAATTGCTCTCTCCGCCACTGCATTCTGGACTGAAATTGGTGGATGCGCTTCTATTAAATTGAAATAATATATTACCTCTGCTTCTCTCAGTATTTAAGAATTAAAAGAGCCAAAATTATCAGTCAAATAAAGAACTCACACTTGGGACTTAAAGTTCTGCATTGGCGTAGTTCAGTAAGGGCTGAAGTGGATAACCTCAGGCTACCTCAGACCAGACAGATGAAATCTATAAGGGAGAATGAAGATTTTTAGCGGCATGCAGACAGGAATTGAATTCTGGGTGGTACTTTTTTCAGAATTCAATTCCTGTCAGCATGCCGCTAAAAATCTTCATTTTCATTATATTTCAGACACTAAAACTATCATCACAATCTATAAGAGAGGACTTGAAAGAACTCTGACTTGACCAAGAAGAAGTTCCAAATCCATAATTTTTCATTTCTTTCTAACGTTGATAAGCTATTCTGCTTATGGGCAGAGACAAACTCTGTTATGGGCATATACGCTTTATCTTGCTCGAATTACCGAGTTATGAACATCCGATCTAGATGGAAAAAATAAAGCATTAGGGAATAACATCAATATTTACATTCATGTGTTATCCACGTCAACATTAGAATAATATGGATAAAACTACGAATTTTTGTAGTTTTGAGACTGTAATTACCCCTTCTACCTTCGCTTATCGACGCCCTTGACATTAAGTGTTCCACTCTGATGCTTTGTATAGATTTTTGGAGATGTTTGAGTTCAATTATCCACTTCCTGAATTCACCAACAAAAAATTGAAGAAACTCATTATGGTTTTTCCTGAACTGGCAAAAAATTTATTTAATTTGATGGAATATAAACTGTCACAAAATTCAACCAATTTATTCTTTAATTCTTTTACAGTATTAATTAAATTTTTGGTCTCAAGATTATATTTTTTGATACGAAAACTACTCTAATCAAAATTTTAGCTGAGTAAATAAAACCTTCTGATCATTAAAATGCAGATTTTTTTTGTTCATATACACTTTTTTGTCTCCACACTTTTGCAATAAAGTGGCGAATACCTACCTTCTTCAACTTTTTTTTTTCAATACTAATTTTATGTTCAGGAAACCAGAAAAATATCTCAATATTCTTCGAACCAATACCCGAATATATGGAACAAAAATAGTAGTACATAGAACAACAGATTGCTCATTTCATTTTTCATTACTTCTGCTCGGGGACGTTAAGATTTTTGTAACTTTTTGAGCCGACAAGAAACCAAAGTTGAGTTAAGCGTTTATTAGTGTTCTGCCTATTTTTTCAGCATTCAAGGAAAGTCAATCTTTTTTGCTATCAACATATGGAAAACTAATGGTTTTATGATTTTTCATGACAAACTTTCTTTCATTTATAAAATGTTGGTTATATAACTTGGCGTCCCTAGGCCATCACCTGAGTAGGCCTAGTCCAAGGATTACAGACTAGCCAAGTTGGTCCTTATGCCTAGTCTAGTGTGGCTAATATGCCACTGGATATAGGCAGTAGTGACAGTGATTTGTGAACTCATGTTGAGATATTGGAGTAATTTCAACAACAATTCAAAAATGGGGAATTGTCAAGTTTCCCACAAGACTAACAAAGCCATAATCAATCATGGACATACGTTATATGACGCTCTCTCGGCCTATGGTCTATTATTACCCCCCCTCCAACGCGAATCTGCTTATCCTCATTGGTCCGGTTCTTCCCCTGTATGCTCTCGAATTCGAGCGCAAGAAATTTGAAAATTAATACAAAGCTAACAGCATTTGTGCACGAACGTCTGGTATGGTATAGAGATGACACAGTGTTCATAAGTTCGAGAAGTGTAAAAAAAACCGGATTAATGACAATTTTTCAGTGATTTTGTGCCATCAGTGATTGTTCTCGTGCGACTAAATGGAGAAAAACGGCGGTATTCTTATGATTTTAGGTGGGTGCGGGTTTGGTGCATGTTTTTCCATCATGACTAGATCCACACTCATCCAAAAACAAAGGATGTCCTTCAGTCTTCCGAGGATAAAACGAAATTATTCGTAGTAGTGTAGGTACAACAATGCTGTTATGTTTGTGTTTGAATTCATCACAATTTTTGTGATACACCCACTGAAAAAAGCCGGTAAACATCCTGTTTCCAGGGACCAATTAATGAACGCAGCCAACCTTCTACCTTTTATGAAAAATGCTCCTGAACACCTGTTGCTGCTAGCTTGTACCTGGGAATGCGCTTGTTTGCTTGGTTTAACCCCCGAATATCAGAGAATGTTGAAATTCGAGTTAGTTTTCTTTCTTCGTGTTTAAAACTCTGTAAACATCAAAATTCTAGATTTTAATTTTTTTGTCGTCCTGATGATTTATGACCCAAATCTTCCCAAATAATAATATCTTATTATTTTATTTTTCCAACTGATAGCTATCAAACTGAATTTTGTTTCTCTTTGACATCCTTCCTTTTGTTGTTGAGTTTGACTCCACATAGATTCATTTCGCCATTGACAATTTGTCTAGTAGATGTGCCAAAAACATTGCAAAAAATATTGAGGATAGGTCAATATAAGCTATCAGATTTGATGCAGCCATAAATGTTTTGCATTTCGAAATTAATTCCAAAAAATACTGAATGAAAATTGAATAAGTTGAAGATGAATCAATTCACAAGAGCTGAGTTTCGATACTCAATCAGCCAATCAATTATTGTTGAATATCAATTTATAAAAATCAGTATGACACACTAAGACCTATCTAGGAAATAGCACATCAGTTCTCTATTGAATAGTAGTAGTAGTAGTAGTATTATTAGTGCCGACTACCACTACTACTACTATTCGATAAGAAACACAAAGGTACCTACAATCTCCATTACGTATAAGCTATTTGTATTGACAAAAAGTACCAAAATTATATTAAGAAAAAATTTTTAATTTGTTAAAATTGTTTATTGAATTCATTAAGCTTTTTCTACCCAAATGAATAACTGATTAATGTTATTATTCAATTCACACAACATTTCGAATGTAATTGGATTCTGAAAACGCCCAAATTTCAATAATTCTAAGAAATATGACGAATTTTATGACAATGAATGAATGAATCGATAAAAATTTGTAGTGAGAATCTCAAAAACTGTCCTGTAATTTATTTATGTTGATCGTTCCTTTCACTGAAAATCATTCAAACATGTGTTGGTCGATGTCAAACGATATTTTTAATTGAATGATAATGAGAATTGCATCTGAAAATTCGATTAACCTTCCTTCATCACTGGTCAAATTTTTCATTTGAAGATTGTAGCTCCAACAAGCGTATTCGAAGTTTCATTCTTGGAAACATACTTAAACAGAATATACATTGCTTGCTTGCCTCTGCCATTTTATTATATCAACGAATTTGCGAAAAAACGTATATGAAAAGACAATAAAATACCAAACATTTGATGACTAGCATATTTGCTTTATTTTTCCTTGCTATCTTTCTTCAGCATATGCAAATATATTCAGTCATCAACAGATGACAGACATTTCAGTTTTTTTTTTAAATTATGTACATTCAAAAGTTGTCTACCCCTCTTACCTTGATGTCAATAAAATTTAATACAAATGTGAAATAAAGTATTTTCCAATCGATTTATGTTTTTTTACCCACTGATTCAAGATAATAGATGCTTGTAAGGATCCTGGACAATATATTTATTGCAAGTAAAAAAATCAGATTCACCAGTTGATTAGAATACATGTTCTTGAATTCTATTGACTTTAGAGGGGAATAGATCGATTGGTTTCATCTGGAGCACATCTGGTTAGCTACAAAATCTGCAGCTAGTTAAACCTAGGCTAGGATAATGATTATCCATAAGTATATAGAGAGAAAGGTGATGTGATATAGCGATTGTCATTTATAAGAACAGTCAATTACTCGCTGAGAAATCTGAGTATTCCTTATGACTCATATTTAATTCATAAAGAAGCAATGAAATGAAAGGTTGATTAAAATCAATCAAGTTTAATGTATTCGAGTCGACATGAAGAGTGATGAAGAATGTATATAACATACTTCTTGTTATATCAAGAAATATAGTGAATATATTTCTCGAAAACTCGATTGAGAGAAGATTATAATAATTGATAATTATAGAATAATATTATCCAACTCTGATCGGATGTTGCTTAATTTGAACCATATAATTTTATTTGAAATTTATCTCGAATATTTTGGTAATCAATTCAATATTCTCATCTACAATAATTCAAATTTATAGTCAGTAAGTATTTTTACCTCCCCTATAGGTATCCTGAAACCTCATCAAAAAAAGCATTTGGCGAGATCCTTATAAAATTTAAACGTGTAGCCAATGGAAACAATACTCTCACAAGACAATAACATACATTGACGTTTAACTTAACGAACTAATTTCCTCTAAGCAGATGTGGATGAACTCTTGTAATAAATCATTAATAATTCATGATGCAAACCATCAAGGAATTTCACTGGTGCGGGCAGTGATTTTCTGCTCAAAATAGGCAATTCTCATTAAATATTCAACGGAAAATTGGCAAGAGGCGGAATTCATTTTAAAACTGACGATTTGATTATGCGGAAGTTTCGCAGAAGGAGGAAATATTTCAATTTTAGAGTTTTTGTATTGTGACTACATTGCTCAACAAATGATAGAGATCACGTCTGGAGTTCTCTTCATTCGTAGCTTCTGTTATCTAGAACAGTCAATACATGTGTTCTTTCTGGAAAAACTGGGATGTTTTAGTTAGTTAGTTAGGACTATTTCTAAAGGGACATTTAATTTTGAATATCCAGTAGAAGTATTCAAGTTATCTTTGGTTCACATAAATATTCTGATTATCATGTCGAAATTTCAATTATAAGGACATCGAAAATCAGAAATTTATGTGCAAAATTCATATAATTTTCCTTCCAACTGTCGGAGCAAAAGATCATCTACCTTTCTCGATCTTTCTGATGAGAGAGGATATGGCGCCAATTAAGATGTTGAATAACTGGAATACGAGAAATGAAATATTAACGTGAGAATCCTTGGAGCACTATCGACAACAGGCTTTTCTAGATTATGGAAAAAAGCGACTGCTTGATGGACATTTCCTGAGGATGCATCGCATACAATGTAGATTGATGGAAGATATTTTGCAGTAAATTATCTGAAGATTACCCCTTGATGAGGAAGAAGAGAATAAAAAGATGCAACAAAATGAAAGGGAATTCAGAAGAAAGGAAGAATTAATGTTCTTTATTCTATAGGTAGAACATTTGGGAAATAAATGGTAGTGAATTTCAGTACACTCTTATTTTTATCAGATATAACTAATAGGTAATAGTTTTTTGGACTGGAATATCTAGGTAAATGAAAAAGATATAGCCATTCAAAGTTTCCTATGGAAAAACAAGATTACCTTCAGAATAACTAGCTAAATCTGTGACATAACACATCTGTGGATCTTAAACAGAGTTGTATTCAGCCAAAAGTACCCAACTTTTCAGATTGAAGATACTTTTAAATTTTTGAACATCAAATTACTCGTAAACGGCGCATTATACGAGAAAATATGAAGAATACTTTTATTTTACAAAACGTATTTATGATACGTGACGGTCATAATGAGAAAACTGGAAGACGTGGGTGATATCTGGTGTTCAAGAAAGATTAATCAAATAAATTGAAAACCATACTCCGAAATTCATTTCATTCGATAAAAATGAAATTTTCTTATGGTTTTTCAACAGCCTGCATCTTTTAAACCGAGCTGATTCGGAAAAAATGGTAAAGGAAAAAAGTGTTTCTTTTGATCTCAAGAATCTACTGTTGAAATATTCGTCGGAGTCAAAGACTCACCCAGCTCACCCTGTATAGTTATGTGAAATCTTCAGGACTTTCTACCAAGAAAATCTTCTCTCTCAGGGTAATGTCTACGTATATTAAATTCCACATTTTAATTCCGTAGAGATAATCGCAAAACAGTCACGGTAGGTGGTTATTTCCCACAGTGATATTTAGGTAAATGACTAAGACAGTACATTACACTCTTCAAGGAGATACTTTACAAGCTTCGGGTTTTTTATAGTGCTTCTTTCTATTGCGGCACCTTCAACCGTGTTAAATGAACTCAAAGTGCTGAATGAAGTATCAATTCTCTTTTCAACAAAGTCTTTGATCGCATAAAATACTTAATTTAAAATTCAAAGTAAAGCTTCAATCATTCATATTAACAAAATGTACATTTCTATATTGATGTGGAAAGTGGTTCTACAAAAATTAAGCATCTTTATGTAATAATTTTTGTGGTCTCAAAATGCACGAAATTCATATCTTTTGTAGAAAAATGCTCGAATAGGCCCATTTATATTTTGAAGTCACAATTTCTCATGTATAATTGAGGGGTTTGTCATGCATCCTCTATGAAAGGTGGAGGGTAGTTAATTTTTTTTTAAAGGGTAACACTAAGTTTTTGGTAATTGATAGAAAAAGTTGCGTAATTTTCCTGTGCGAGAATTTTTCTACAGAATAGTGGCCACTCTGTATATTCCAACCTTTTGTTGCCATCAAGGGCTAATCTTCCGAAAAACTTCTCTTACAGCGGCGAACGTCACTGTAAATTCCTCGATCCAATCAATTGGGATGAATTGATTGAGAATAATATCCAAAACCTCTAAAATCGACCTTCAGACAGCCATCAATGAAAATCAATTTGCGGTCCTTACGCCCGCAGTAACCTGAAGAAGGACTATAGAAGGAGAGGAAATACGAAAAAATTGCGATATTCTCACTTTCAATACCAGAATATAAACCACATTCGTCACTGCCTTCTCACCAGACTATGAAATCTTCAAGGTTCATCGAATTTTCATCTGATTGTTTCTGCATAAAATACCGAATGCATCTCGGCTTTTTTTTTACAAGAAATGTTCACTGCGGTGGTTTATGTGTATGGGTGTTCTGAAATGGTTAAGAGAATGAATACACTATCTAGAAGGGATTGGTGTGAATTGAAGAACAGGAGCGGATTATAGAGGATATCTAAATTTCTTACGCTTTTAACTCCATTTCTCTTTATCCTCAATTTAGGTTTTCTCTTGAGTGTCATCCAGTTTTTCACCTTTTTTTTAACGAAAAGTTGAATGAAAATGAATCTTTGTAGGTTGATTCGAAGAGTAGGTATAGTCTTTTTCGCATGCCAAAAAATGTCAGGAAATTTCAATAGGTGAATATCATTTTCGGTTTATTATTTCCAATAATGTACAATTTTCCAAAGTTATCTAAAAAAGTGTCATTTTGTGGCAAATAAAATCAATAAATCAATAAAAATATTTCTAGGTTGTTGCTTGAACCAAAATTTCTCAACTTAAGTTGAAAACATAAAAAGAAAACTGTATTCCATTAATATAAGAGGGTTGAATAACGACAAAATATGAAGGTTCTCTAAATTATTCCACATACGAGACTCCTCGTCTCGTATATGGATATCTAGTTAGCCTAGACCAGTTCCATGCATAAAAAAAATATTGCGTTACCATAGCAACGAACAATAACTCATTAGAAGTGTCAGTGTGAAGTTTGAGGTCAAAAAAGTAAACCAGAGATACGCAATAAATAAAAAGAAAGAAGATGTCCACCGAAATTGTGAAAATCGAAAAATTGGAGTATCGAGCCATCATCAAGTACCTGTATTTAAAAGGGTTAAGAGGTATGCAGATTTACGAAGATATGCTAAGCTAAATACCCTTGGTGATCAATGTCCTTCGTATGCGACCGTGAAAAATTGGGCTGCAAGCTTCAAAAGAGGTGAATTTTCCATTGAAGATGATGACCGATCGGGAAGGCCAGTTTTTGTGTTAGTCCCAGAAAATATTGGTGCAGTTCATGACATGATTTTATCAGACCGTCGAATTGGGCTAAAACGGATATCTGAAGCACTGAATATTTCATACGAACGCGTTCATCATATAGTTCACGTCAATTTGGACATGCGAAAAATTGCTTCAAAATGGATCCCCAAATGTTTGAATGTTGACCAAAAGCGTGCAAGGGTAGAAGCATCGCGTTCGATCTGTGCTCGATTTGAAAACGATGTAGACTTCTTAAACCGAATTGTTACTATGGATGAAACTTGGGTGTATTTCTACGATCCAGAAACAAAGCAACAATCGATGGAATGGCGACACTCTGGTAATCCAAGACCTAAGAAGTTTCCTGTCCAAAAATCTGCTGAAAAAGTTCTTGCTTCAGTATTTTGTGATTGCCATGGAGTAATCATGATTGATTTTTTGGATAAGGGTAGAACAACAACCGGAGATTACTATTCGACAATACTGATCAATCTACGGGAAAAACTTGAAAAGAAAAGACGCGGAAAGCTATCCAAAGGTGTTTTGTGTTTGCAGGACAACGCCCCCGCACACAAATCTCATGTTGCCATGCAAAAAATTCGTGATTTAGGGTTTGAATTACTAGAACACCCCCCTTATCCACAAGATTTGGCTCCATCCGACTATCATCTCTTTTCTCAACTGAAAAAAGTTTAAAAGGTCGTAAATTTTCTTTCAACGAGGAGGTAATAAATGCTGTGGAGGTCTGGTTTGCAGAGCAAGAAGAAACATTGTTTTTTAAAGATCTAGAGACGTTGCAGGTTCGCTGTAATAAATGTATCCAATTAAGAGGAGAATATGTTGAGTAATAAAATATTTTGACATTGAAATTTGGTTTGGTTCTATAGTAGACTAAGAATTTTTCGATATATCCTCGTATGTATCATGAGTGATGTAAACAATAGCCAAAACAAGGTAAATTAAAGACTTGAATGGCAGATTTTTGAGAACCGAATCTGCACCAAAAACATGCCGATACATTTGTCGTCTGACAAAATCCACGAGACCCTTCTCAGATACGACTTCCTTAATAGCAACTGAGTCGTTCTCATACATCCTCGCTCTTCGGCGAAAGGCAGAAAGGTTGTATTTGTGATAAAATATCGGATAGAGCGGGAATCTTGCTCAGGACAGCACTCTTTGCGAGATGACTGGCCTTGAACCGTACCTGTTGGATGCTCGATTAGTGAGGAAACGTACGTCGAAGCTTGTATATATACGCTTCGAAAGCCGGGCACGACATAATAATATAATACAAAATTTATCATTATGTGTTATTATATGTAAGTATTCAACTGGGTATTTATTCGAGTTGTGTGATCACGAACAGAACGCGGTTGATTTTTTCTGGTCGTTTTCATTTTGTGTCATTCTTGTGAGGATTACCCACGAAGACCACCTCTGTAGCGTGACTTTTAGTCATTTCTCTGAATTATGGTACCCTGAATCAACCCCCTCTTCACCCACTACCCAATGGATATAAGATTATCGAAAATTTGAATCATTTTTTCAAACAATCCAAATTGGCGGGACATTTGACGTCATGTCCAACATCTATTTTAGTTGACACTAAAGTTTTACCGAACATTAAATATACCATTTGAACTGAACAGTCTGGATCTTTTTTCGTGCCTATACGAGGATGTATTGATATCTAGTTAGCCTAGACCAGTTCCATGCATAAAAAAAATATTGCGTTACCACAGCAACGAACAATAACTCAAGTTTAAGGTCAAAAAAGTAAATCAGAGTTACTCAATAAATTAAAAGAAAGATGATGTCCACCGAAAATGTGAAAATCGAAAAATTGGAGTATCGAGGCATCATCAAGTACCTGCGTATTCAAAAGGGTTAAGAGGTAAGCAGATTTACGAAGATATGCTTAATACCCTTGGTGATCAATGTCCTTCGTATGCGACCGAGAAAAATTGCTGCAAAATGGGTCCCCAAATGTTTGAATGTTGACAAAAAGCGTGCAAGGGTAAAAGCATCGCGTTCGATCTTTGCTCGATTTGAAAGCGATGTAGACTTCTTAAACCGAATTGTTACCATGGATGAGACTTGGGTACATTTCTACGATCCAGAAACAAAGCAACAATCGATGGAATGGCGACACTCTGGTTCTCCAAGACCTAAGAAGTTTCGTGTCCAAAAATCTGCTGGAAAAGTTCTTGCTTCAGTTTTTTGGGATTGCCATGGAGTAATCATGATTGATGTTTTTGGTAAGGGTAGAACAATAACCAGAGATTACTATTCGACATTACTGACCACTCTACGGGAAAAAGTTAAAGAGAAAAGACGCGGAAAGCTATCCAAAGGTGTTTTGTTTTTGCAGGACAACGCCCCTGTACACAAATCTCATGTTGCCATGAAAAAAATTCGTGATTCAGGGTTTGAATTACTAGAACAGCCCCCTTATTTACCAGATTTGGCTCCATCCGACAATCATCTCTTTCCTCAACTGAAAAAAAGTTTCAAAACGTCGTGAATTTTCTTCAGACGAGGAGGTAATAAAAGCTGTGGAGACTGGTTTGCAGATCAAGAAGAAACATTTTTTTTTTGAAAGGTCTAGAGACGTTGCAGGTTCGCTGTAATAAATGTATCCAATTAAGAGGAGAATATGTTGAGTAATAAAATATTTTAACACTGAAATTTAGTTTGGTCACATAGAAGGCCAAGAATTTTTCAATATTTCCTCGTACGACTCAAAACGCGACTTAAAAATTTCTATTCGCCAATTCTAAAGTTTCATCAACGAGAAAACAATAACGAACATTGAATTGGCCAGTGTGTGTCTTTTCATTTAGTCCACCGATGCAACCGAATCTACCCTTTGTTCAAGGTTCTGTCTTGGACAAACCGTAAACAGGTTCTGAAAATTCGTTAGTGATGTAATCCAACCCGGACCAACCAGGGAACCTCCACTATAAATCATATACCTACAAGAATTGCTTTATGTGAAATATCGAATCATTCGTACCTACATCAACATCGTCTGGTACTGGATGATAGAGGAAATATAATTTTAATGTGACTTGACCGGAATCAAACCACCATATGTTGCTCAATGGACTCTATCCAGCTAAGATGAGGCATCAGAAAAGTGATTCTTCCACGGATCGTTTATTGCACGTATTGCCCTTCATCCTCTCGTGAAACAGGTCCGGAGGCAGGCGATGATGCTGATCGCAGCCCCAATCATTCAGATGTATCATGATTCCATCTTACACACGCATAACTCCCAGAAAAATCATCGTAGATCTAAATGTGATATATATTCTGAAAGAACAACTCTTCCAGTCATAAATCTCGAACTTTCATCGAGCTCGGTGCAACCGTTAGGTCTTGACGAATTTTTAACTGACCCCATCTTGGAGATTTACTTGTGCTTATACTTAGATATAAAGATTTATGGATAACTGAACTGCGGCTACAAAACAGATGCTACAATATTTTAAAATGACTGGAATAAATTCATGTTTTCAATCAAAGTACAAATGCTTATGCTTTAATATCAGAATTGAAAAGAGCTTCAAAATAATGTGAAATTCCCATTAGTATGAAGGGTTTCTTTCAGTTGGTACAACCTGAAGCATAGGGAGCAATGAAAGGTACCTCATTATTCGAAGAAAAGAAAGACGAAACGCTTCAAAGCAACAAGGAAAGAATTACCGAATCATTCAGCTACTACAAAGAGATGAATCCACCCCTGTTGAAAAAAAAACCGACATCACACTGATAAATATAATCAAGTGAGAGGCAGGTGGCTGGAATCGTCTACCTGGAATAGAAGCACGATTACAGTGAAGGAACCGAAGTAAAGGCACTATAGGAAAGCCAAGCAAGTCTGTACTTTACTCAAGCTCCACTCGCTTATTTGTATTTTTTGTGTAACCTTGCTCTTGCTTCCTTTTATATTGAGATAGGTTGTGTTTTGTCATGAAAAGGAAGTTGATACTTAATTTATGATTCAGTGGCAATCTTTCTCGGTCGATTCGAAGGAGATTTTTACGTTTCATTGCTTCCAGCTTAGAGCAGGTGCAAAGAATTCGAATTTATCTGCTAGAGTTACTTGTAATTGATGTATTTCATTTAGATCTTTGAACTCTAGGTACTGCCACCATAGTCAATCAACAGGTGAGTTTGAAATAAAGTTAATTTCAGCCTTCAAAATACATCGATCAAAAAGGAGCATTTCTGGAGGTCCCTTCATTTCTAAAATGCTGCATAATGTTCTTCCTGACATAGAATATAAGATTTTAGCGACATTTAGAACGAACACAAAGAAGCTATCGATATTAGGGCAGTTAGAGTAATTGCGATAAGGATGAAATCGAAACCGAACAAACACGTTATCGACGTCTAAAGATAGTTAATGCAGATATTCAGAGCGGAGAACAGAAGAGTTTTGTTTTGAATATATACCACTCATGCATGTATGCATGAAATTTATGCGTGAGAAAGTCCGTTTCCACCGCAACTACATAACGAGCAGAACTGATGATAGGTACCCGTATCCGTAGTATCAGGCGATTTAGATCAGACTCCATTATGTAACAATGCTTGTTGCACCGATTTGACCCCATGGGGTGGGGTGACTACACCCTGATAATCATTATTCAAGAAGTGTGCGAAAAAGATGCCAAGGAGCGTGAGGTCGGAGATTTTTTTATGCTTCTGGGTCATTATTTCCTAAACTGAAAACTAAATTACCTGATTTTTAATAGGATGAGCTATTTAACCATCTGGAGGTGGGTGGAGATAAACTTATTATTTCCTATTATTATAAATTTTCATTTCAAGACAGCAGTTCTTTGCTCCGAAAGTTCTAAGGATAAATCGATTGATTGTAATAGACATCGAGTGCTATTTCTAAAAAAATTTTGAACAGGAAGATTTATTTCAATTGAAAAAACTTTTCAGGTATAATTTAGGAGTTTATTATGTACCCTCTACGAGAGGTAGAGGGTAGTAAGGTTTACTTAATGGCAACCCTAACTTTTTGTGCCAGATATGGATAGACCAATATTAGGGTAAAATGGTTGGACTTATATTGTATTCCAATTTCCACTTTCTTTACCCAATTTGAGGATATACACCTTTACTTGGTGTTATTGAAAGACGGGCTGATTTTTTGTCCGTTCTTTTGAAATAAACATGTGTCAAAGGGGATGTTGAAGATTTTTTCCTGCTAGATCCCTTGCTCATTTTTTACCAAAAAAATCGAGATTTTCGAAATCGAGTTTTTGTGCTAGGGTGGAAGCCTAGGCAACGCTGATTATATAACCGGAAATCCCAATTGGATCAGACGAATATAACAGGAGATATCGCAGATTGAAAAATAGCAATTTTTGAAAAATGCCATTTTCAAGATGAAAATCTAAACGAAGGGAGATAGGCTTTCGAAATTGCTCGCAATGGATTCAGCGTGTTCGAAAACCTATATTTCCATACCAAAATTTCAAATATCTGGCACTGTTTCGGAGAAAATCATTTTTTTTGTTTTTCCACTTTTCATTTTCGAGTTGACTTCGAACAGCTCTCTAGAGTGCAATTCTCTATGGAATCATCAACTGTTTGGTTTTCTAGAATCTTCAAAACAAATATTATGCGCTCCATATCCAAGAACAGTAGTAGAACATCCTGATTTTTAGACAGAGTAGCAAAAAGGTGATTTTAGGGGGGTCTAACCCCTTGCTCATTTTTGACCAAAAAAATCGAGATTTTCGAAATCGAGTTTTTGTGCTAGGGTGGAAGCCTAGGCAACGCTGATTATATAACCGGAAATCCCAATTAGATCAGACGAATATAACAGGAGATATCGCAGATTGAAAAATTGCAATTTTTGAAAAATGCCATTTTCAAGATGAAAATCTAAACGAAGGGAGATAGGCTTCCGAAATTGCTCGCAATGGATTCAGCGTGTTCGAAAACCTATATTTCCATACCAAAATTTCAAATATCTGGCACTGTTTCGGAGAAAATAATTTTTTTTGTTTTTCCACTTTTTATTTTCGAGTTGACTTCGAACAGCTCTCTAGAGTGCAATTCTCTATTGAATCATCAACTGTTTGGTTTTCTAGAATCTTCAAAACAAATATTATGCGCTTCATATCCTAGAACAGTAGTAGAACATCCTGATTTTTAGACAGAGTAGCAAAAAGGTGATTTTAGGGGGGTCTAACCCCTTGCTCATTTTTGACCAGAAAAATCGAGATTTTCGAAATCGAGTTTTTGTGCTAGGGTGGAAGCCTAGGCAACGCTGATTATATAACCGGAAATTCCAATTGGATCAGACGAATATAACAGGAGATATCGCAGATTGAAAAATTGCAATTTTTGAAAAATGCAATTTTCGAGATGAAAATCTAAACGAAGGGAGAAGGGCTCTCGAAATTGCTCGCAATGGATTCAGCGTGTTCGAAAACCTATATTTCCATACCAAAATTTCAAATATCTGGCACTGTTTCGGACAAAATCATTTTTTTTGTTTTTCCACTTTTCATTTTTGAGTTAACTTCGAACAGCTCTCTAGAGTGCAATTCTCTATTGAATCATCAACAGTTTGGTTTTCTAGAATCTTCAAAACAAATATTATGCGCTCCATATCCAAGAACAGTAGTAGAACATCCTGATTTTTAGACAGAGTAGCAAAAAGGTGATTTTAGGGGGGTCTAACCCCTTGCTCATTTTTGACCAAAAAAATCGAGATTTTCGAAATCGAGTTTCTGTGCTAGGGTGGAAGCCTAGGCAACGCTGATTATATAACCGGAAATCCCAATTGGATCTGACGAATATAACAGGAGATATCGCAGATTGAAAAATTGCAATTTTTGAAAAATGCCATTTTCAAGATGAAAATCTAAACGAAGGGAGATAGGCTTTCGAAATTGCTCGCAATGGATTCAGCGTGTTCGAAAACCTATATTTCCATACCAAAATTTCAAATATCTGGCACTGTTTCGGAGAAAATCATTTTTTTTGTTTTTCCACTTTTCATTTTCGAGTTGACTTCGAACAGCTCTCTAGAGTGCAATTCTCTATTGAATCATCAACTGTTTGGTTTTCTAGAATCTTCAAAACAAATATTATCCGCTCCATATCCTAGAACAGTAGTAGAACATCCTGATTTTTAGACAGAGTAGCAAAAAGGTGATTTTAGGGGGGTCTAACCCCTTGCTCATTTTTGACCAAAAAAATCGAGATTTTCGAAATCAAGTTTTTGTGCTAGGGTGGAAGCCTAGGCAACGCTGATTATATAACCGGAAATCCCAATTGGATCAGACGAATGTAACAGGAGATATCGCAGATTGAAAAATTGCAATTTTTGAAAAATGCCATTTTCAAGATGAAAATCTAAACGAAGGGAGATAGGCTTTCGAAATTGCTCGCAATGGATTCAGCGTGTTCGAAAACTTATATTTCCATACCAAAATTTCAAATATCTGGCACTGCTTCGGAGAAAATAATTTTTTTTTTTTCCACTTTTCATTTTCGAGTTGACTTCGAACAGCTCTCTAGAGTGCAATTCTCTATTGAATCATCAACTGTTTGGTTTTCTAGAATCTCCAAAACAGATATTATGCGCTCCATATCCAAGAACAGTAGTAGAACATCCTGATTTTTAGACAGAGTAGCAAAAAGGTGATTTTAGGGGGGTCTAACCACTTGCTCATTTTTGACCAGAAAAATCGAGATTTTCGAAATCGAGTTTTTGTGGTAGGGTGGAAGCCTAGGCAACGTTGATTATACAACCGGAAATCCCAATTGGATCAGACGAATATAACAGGAGATATCGCAGATTGAAAAATTGCAATTTTTGAAAAATGCCATTTTCAAGATGAAAATCTAAACGAAGGGAGATAGGCTCTCGAAATTGCTCGCAATGGATTCAGCGTGTTCGAAAACTTATATTTCCATACCAAAATTTCAAATATCTGGCACTGTTTCGGAGAAAATAATTTTTTTTGTTTTTCCACTTTTCATTTTCGATTTGACTTCGAACAGCTCTCTAGAGTGCAATTCTCTATTGAATCATCAACTGTTTGGTTTTCTGGAATCTTCAAAACAAATATTATGCGCTCCATATCCTAGAACAGTAGTAGAACATCGTGATTTTTAGACAGAGTAGCAAAAAGGTGATTTTAGGGGGGTCTAACCCCTTGCTCATTTTTGACAAAAAAATCGAGATTTTCGGAATCGAGTTTTTGTGCTAGGGTGGAAGCCTAGGCAACGCTGATTATATAACCGGAAATCCCAATTGGATCAGACGAATATAACAGGAGATATCGCAGATTGAAAAATTGCAATTTTTGAAAAATGCCATTTTCAAGATGAAAATCTAAACGAAGGGAGATAGGCTTTCGAAATTGCTCGCAATGGATTCAGCGTGTTCGAAAACCTATATTTTCATACCAAAATTTCAAATATCTGGCACTGTTTCGGAGAAAATAATTTTTTTTGTTTTTCCACTTTTCATTTTCGAGTTGACTTCGAACAGCTCTCTAGAGTGTAATTCTCTATTGAATCATCAACTGTTTGGTTTTCTAGAATCTTCAAAACAAATATTATGCGCTCCATATCCTAGAACAGTAGTAGAACATCCTGATTTTTAGACAGAGTAGCAAAAAGGTGATTTTAGGGGGGTCTAACCCCTTGCTCATTTTTGACCAAAAAAATCGAGATTTTAGAAATCGAGTTTTTGTGCTAGGGTGGAAGCCTAGGCAACGCTGATTATATAACCGGAAATCCCAATTGGATCAGACGAATATAACAGGAGATATCGCAGATTGAAAAATTGCAATTTTTGAAAAATGCCATTTTCAAGATGAAAATCTAAACGAAGGGAGATAGGCTTTCGAAATTGCTCGCAATGGATTCAGCGTGTTCGAAAACCTATATTTCCATACCAAAATTTCAAATATCTGGCACTGTTTCGGAGAAAATCATTTTTTTTGTTTTTCCACTTTTCATTTTCGAGTTGACTTCGAACAGCTCTCTAGAGTGCAATTCTCTATTGAATCATCAACTGTTTGGTTTTCTAGAATCTTCAAAACAAATATTATGCGCTCCATATCCTAGAACAGTAGTAGAACATCCTGATTTTTGGACAGAGTAGCAAAAAGGTGATTTTAGGGGGGTCTAACCCCTTGCTCATTTTTGCCAGTAATGATCCAAAATTGAGAGTTTTAGGAACATTGTCATCCAGACTCATCACTACTTGATCAAATTCTCTACGGTTTGTGTAAAGCCTTCATATTTCACCTCTTTTCCTTAGAGTGTGACTCATCTCACAATCAAATCGTGCGAAAGAGAAATGTTATTCATGCAGTTAAAAGGCGACTGGTCCATAATGACTGTCAACTCATAGGGGACACGCGACCGCTATATAGGCTTGTCGTGACTTTTTAAATTAAGCCAATTCTGCAATTTGAAGCATATGGAAGAGTGCTCAGTTTTAGCCCGCATAATCGGTATATCCACATCCACACGATGACAGAAAGGGAATCGAATTTATTGATATTGGGGGGTGATAAAATGATGCGAGGGATGCTACTACCCGCCCTAACTACCCACTAGATTCTAATTGAACGGAACAATCGAGTATTCCATCATGAATTATGCATGTTCGTTAGAAAATATAACGAAACTTTTGATGTACGAATCATGAAAACTTTAAATTGATTTTCAGCAAAATAAATTATGTCAAACTAACAGAAAATGGTTGATTGTCACATGAACCACCATTAATATCACTTTTATGAATCCAGAGATCCCGTAACTTGTATCTCCACCAGTGGTTGATCAATATTTTTCAGATGTAACTATGGCAACTGAACGAAATCATTGTGGTAGTTGGATGAATAACCTTCTCTAAAATTCCCTGTACTGAGCTTTGTGAAAATGATTGAATTTCCAGATCGTTCATACATTTTAATTTTACATTTTTGTCATATTTTTGAATTAAATGCTAATTTAATGGATGTTAGAGAAATATTAAGTTTTGATTTAGTCCAAGACCTCTAATTTCTGATCAGTCGTCTAATGAATAATGTTTATATCGCATGACTAACATACAGAGGTATTTAATTTTATAGAGTAGACAAAAATTCGATTAGGTCTGCAACCGATATCTTTAACAAACAATAATATCACTCAGGACAAAGAATGTTTTGTTTTTGGTCGACTGAAATAATAACATACCTCGCGTCACACTACCTAGCGTTTTGATAATGATTACTGAATAAACTTCCTACATTGAGAGCACTTATGTTCGAGTGTAGGTAAATCAGAGCAAAAAAACTGCAAAAATTTGTAATATACAAAATTTTTTTGAAGAAAGCTTTCATTTGAGTGTTTTGAAACACAAAATGAACTTTGAAGAGAATCAAACCATTATTTTTGTACATCATATCATATAGAATGTCGCGAGCTTTTTCTTGTCAAACTTAAAACCTGTGACAAGATATATTTCTGCGAAACGCTTTCATATCGTTTAAAATTTCGAAAATAATATAGGTATCGACTTGGTTAACCCAGTTTATTCCTCATTCTTTTTGGATCACTCAAATGAAAGCTGGTTTCTGAAAAAGTTTTTTAATAATAATAATTATTTTTCAATTTCGATTTTTTGTGTGATCTGATGGTTATGATATTGTGAGGAACAAACTCGAGACGTAATAAAGCCACGTGTGAGATTCTATAGCAGCATTTTATCATTTTCGCGGTAGCTATATGACGGTGCTTTTTGCACTGGAAGCAGTTCGAGTAACTCAAGACATATGCAGGCATCTCTTGTGGGAGTCTGATGTGAGATAAGTCAATGCGAATAGAACGCTAATGATCCAGATCGACCTCACCAGCTAGACTGAAATCGCGAGATCAAGAGTTCAAATCAGAGGCGTTCTGTCTGATAATCCAGAACATGGGTGGGGTAGATTCATTTTGGCCTATTGATTTCAACGCAAACAAAGAAATTACGAGTCTCAACTTACACTCACGTTTGTGTGTCAAGACCGATTCTCGATTTTTTCTGGTCCAAAGACAAAGCTCTCTAGAGTCTACTCTAGATTATATCACGTCCCATTCTTGTCTGAGGTACAGGATTGGGATAAAGTAAACTGAACCGACCTTCAAAACTAAAAATACAAAATTCGTGAAACTTTTCAGGTAAACACAATTTTCAAATATCCCTAACTTTCTTAATTTGAATGGGATACTGTACATTTACTGAATTTTCAAAGACTTTGTTGGTATACAGGGTGAGTCTTTGACTCGTACAAATATTTTAACAGTAGGTTCTCGAGGTCGAGAGAAACAATTTTTTTCTATACCATTTTTTCCGATTCGGTCCTGATAAAAAGATATAGCCATTTTGAGTTTTCATAATGAACTGTGCTACACCTGCAAAAACAAAATTACCTTCAGAATAATTAGATACATCTGTGACACTACACCTCTGTGGATCTTTTAAATAGAATTGTGAAGTAACCAATTTTTCAAATTTAACAGATACTCTTTTATTTTTGAATATCAAATTACTCGAAAACTATCAATCAATGAGCAGTGTTTGTACTAAAACCCAGTTGGAAAACTGTAATATTTTTGGGGCATATATTCTGTAGCTAACTGAGTAAATAATTGTGGAGTCACCATCAAAATAAAGCGAGTAGAGTCAGAATTACATTCAGAATTCCAGTATTTGCCATGTTCTGCATCCACTCGTTAACTAATCCCATATCAACTAATGATCGTTATCGAGTTAGAATTAAGTCAACCTACGCTACTGCATCTTGTTGCAGTAGAATCATTAATTCATCTTAAATTGGTTCTAGGAAATTGATAATGCGCGTATACAACCAGGGGGTTTCTCCGATAGCAATATCGCAGTAAAAATAGAATCGAACGCTGTGGTCCTAATTACACGCTCAAAATGGGACTACCATCAATCCCAGCGTTCGTACCGTTATTAGCGAAGTTTCCTTTCTTATATGCAGGTATTATTTACCCTGGAAGTGGAACAGAGATTGCAGCATGAAAAACGCTGCAGATTTCACACGGAGGTTCATTATTATTGGAGAAAAAAAGCTCTTACGTACTGGCGGATAACGCAAATTTCCATGTTTTACTACGACAGCTAATATTAGGAGAAAAATGTATCTACTAATGTAATTATATGGCAACTTTATGTCATGAAAGAATTTCTGTACATTAACGATGAGAAGGTATATCTCTAAGTTTTTTATTTTGTGCCCACAAGATGCAGCATTTCGCTCACTAAAAGCGATTTTCCAACCCATAAATCAGCAGATTTTACCTCTCACCTTTACCAATTGGTGCTTACGAAATTAAAATGACATCTGCATCACAAAAATCAAATGAACAGAAATTGTTATGAGCTATTGTTTCAGATCACATCGTAAACCACTCTTGATTAGTTGAATTTTTCTTTACTGAAACGATTCCCGCAGGTTAACCCTAAATACAAGTACCGTGGATCCATGGAGTCGAATGTACTTGACAAATTCAGTCATTCTCTTCATTTTTTGACCTAGTTAGATAACGATGAAGAAAAAACTGGATGATATCTAAGAAAAGATTATTAGAGTTGATATTCTTTGATTCAAGTTTATATAATGATTCAGATGATTAACTGATTCTAACTACTGGTCTACCCCGTCCTAGATAATTTGCAGAAATTTAATTTCAAGTGTCATATGGAAAAAAGAGCAAATCCTACTTTAGACTTGGTGAAATATTTCTACATTTTAACCCTCCTTTCTCTTTGGGACAATTTCACCCATCACCCTCGCTCCTGGGACGCTGGGCTGGGAGAAAATCGAATTGGAAATGTTGAAAGGGTTAAAAGAATCACTTTTTCGTCACGAGGTCAAGTAATTTCGGTGATGTGTAGATATTTTTTGTGAGATCTAATGGGATGAAGGTAAGAGTCAGCAACGGTCACCTAAGAATGTGGCGGGATAACCTTGATGGTGAGGTAAACGTCCGTCGACGTTGCCGCTTTTCCTTGAGGCAAAAGGACCAAGGAGGAAAGGATTCTACTTATTTTCCACAGGAGTATTCATTGCACATAACATATAAAAGGATAACTATTCTAAACCCTCGTTATTCTCGCTGTATCTCCATATTTTTTCATCTCTATTGAAAGACGAATACATATTGTTACGTTTCCTCTGATTTATTCGATGAAAATTGTAAGAACTCATATTTTCGATGGAATTCTATAGGTTCCTCTGTTATCGGAACTAAATGTTCAAAGATTATATTTTGCAGACAGGATTCACGTATTATAAAGCTACACAAGATGTAGCTTTGCGCTGGCATATACTAATTAGACTTTCAAATGGCCCTAAGTATATATCTCAAGTAGCTTGAGGCTTTATCAAGTCTGAATACCACCCTGCTAACGAAGTTGTTTGGGAATTTGAAGAAATTCCTACATTCTAGCATTGCCACCTTTACTGATTCCAAACTCTTCCATCACGGTGGGAGTAGTGTTGCTCTGAGGAGGTCAAATAAGACCGAAACCATGGCCAGCATCTACTCTTCCTCGATGGAATGGCCTTTCTATCGAATGACGGTGTATTGACTAGTTCCATTTACATTCATTATAACATTATTTGTTGATATTTATATCAATAATAGATATAAATGGTTGTTATATATCTGAAATAATTTCGAAAATAATATAATAATAATAATGAATAATACCAAAGTTATATTGGTGAGAAAATGGGCCTTTTTGTCCTATGATTTGCATCGTAATCATAGAGCTGGATCTGTCTATCAGGCATTTCGTTGAGTAATGATACTTAGTCACACATTGGATTTTCAACGAGAGCTGGCAACAAGGCCGTCGATTTACCTACCCGGTCTTTTCGCTTGAGCTGAGCTTGAGTCCTTTGTTAAGTCCTCACACCAGGGGTACCACAAATACGGGTTCTGATCGGCATAAATTTACATAATATGTAGACCAGGAGTAGGTTACAACGATAACTGAGATTTATCAATTATAATTCCAGTCTGTCACCTGAATTACACATTCAAACATCCAGTATAAAAGGATAGCATGAAATTGCGAGTTTACTTTCTCAATGGCCCGAATACATTTTTTTTTATATTGGGAAATGGAGGACACTCATTGGCACATTTAGTAGTAGTACTTTTTATACTCCAAAGTAAAATCTTTATTGAAAAAGTCCTTCTTTTGCTCAAAAAACAGAGCAACTTTTTCGAAAACTCAACTTATATCACTCTAATAAACATGAAAGTTGTTGTGGCTTGATGTGTTGACATCTTTGGAAAATCTCAGTCACTTTTCATATGAAAAAATTCAGCAAGTTAAAGTCAATGTCTACTTCAATGGATTCAGCCCTTATCTAGGAGGGGTCACATGGGATGCCATAAGTGGATGAACATTTATTTCTATCATAGACTTAATAAAGTCTATGATTTCAATGAAAATTAGGTGAGCATGACCCCCTCTCTCAGTCAACCTGAGAATTTCGAGAAGTGTTTCTCAGAACTGTGAAGAAATTCGTGCACAAAGCAAAAATTCACTCTATTCTTTGGCACACAATGAATGAACCGAGCTTTTCATCCGGAGAAATTGATCGAAAGTTGAGACTTGTCCAGTTTGGGCTTCCCATCGTTGAGAAAAAAACAGAATGAAACGAGTGGTATATATTACCCGTTTGCGGTCCACGGTAATGACCGAAACGATCACGTCTCTGGTATATTGAATTTCGGCAATCGTATACAATCAAAGAAACCATAACAGTAAGCCGAGATAAGCATTGACTTTACGTTAATTTCGATACGTGGATACCCCTCGGAAAGCGAAAGAAAAAAACTATAAAACAACGATTTCAACAAGAAAGAAATAAAGTCGTGAGTCGTGAACCAGAACGAATTATTTAGTAATTTGCCGGTTCACCTGTTGGGAAAGACTTGAGAAGGCAGATTGGAGCATTCGATTCACTTGTTCCTTGTTTTCATTAAGAGGTGAGGTGAAGAATTTATTATTGTTTCTTCGATATCGTTTTTGACTTGAACTTCCATCGTGAAAGCGATTCGATGTAACGTACAATAGGAAACCAAGTATAACTGCAATATAATGGTTGAATGTTGAGAACTGGAGCAGGAAAATAGCTGCATAATACGGGGGTTGCTATTTATGTAAATATTCCAACACTGGTCTCAAGACCATGACATGTTTCATACCCCAGAGCGAAGAAGTTAATATTTTCATCTCAGACAAAAATGGAATTATAAAGCAATGATGCATATATCAGTGGGGCTAAATATTCACCGAACCAAGACCACAATAATCCCATTTACCCGGAAAAGAAAACTTGCAGCTATAAAATAAACTCCAACTCTCTATATAAATAACTCTAGGTAGTAAGTTTCTGGAATAAGCATTTTCAGATCGCCATTAAAGCAATAAAGGCCTTGATGTCTTGCAGAAATATGTTTGTAAAACTTGGGTATGTAACCCATAAATACTGCGATGGATGTACTTCATAATTGTGATATCAGTATTCACTTATGGGGCAAGTCAAAACGCAATCAGTGTTTGCATCACTGAAGCTATGAGAACATGCCCAACTGGAGAGGGCATGGAGATCATTACAGATCTCACAACTCTTCTCTTGTGACAGATAGATTTGGCTATAAGACCATCCTTAGAATAACAAGGAAAGATACGTGTGATGGAATAATTAGGAATCAGAGAGCCTACTTAGGTCTTTCTAACTAAGTACATCCCATTGGCTTATCTTCCCAGTGACGAGACGATAAAGAAAACAAGCATCGAGGAAACATTCAAGACGATTCTAAGTATAAAGGAAGTTTGGGAAAGAAAAGGAAGCACAAAGTCCCTTCATTAACCCATAATCTCCACAGGATATATAGGAAAATGTACCTGCAGCTTGTATGGGGAGGAGAATTGAAACTCCAGATCACCTGGCGACAGAATGCCTGGAGTATCAATTTTCCTCACTGAGATTTGTCACTTTTGAGGCATTATAAAATGGATCAACAAAGTCTGATATAAATTACCCAGAACCGGATCATTCTTACCCGCTTATGCGAACCTTAGATCGTTTGAGAACCTCTGGAAAAGGCGCAATTCGTCATGGTACCGCAGTAACCAGCGGCGGTTGAAGGAACGAACAAGAGGGGACTCAAATCACTTTTGAAACCGTTGATAATTGCACCATACTTGTCTGTCATTCGAAGTGTAATTTACCTTTTTCCACTTGAGAATGATGCTGATCGGCAATCTAGTGCATGAACTGTCCATCCTCTAGCAAATTCTCGCTGAGGCATGGATAGCAAGCCTTCAATTTGCAGACAGCGTTGATTCCTATTCCCCCAACACAAACTAGGTATATACTTATAACTTTTTTCGATCGATTCGAGATTGAGTAAATATGTTACAAGGGCGAATCAAATTGTTGGAATAAAATAAAAAACACATATCTGCCGTTCACTTAAAGTTTTTCCCCCGATATTACAGACTGGAGATTCAAAAATCACTAAAAATATATCAAATTCCGAGTCCATTTCATGAATTTCAAACAGTGTGAATATAATTCTTGTACGTTCGATGAGAGTCGGTTTTAATCAAGCTTGAGTCAATCTATGATTCGATATTTTCTCGAAATTTATGAATAATTCTGAACAGGCATTCGCATGAATGCCATGTAGTTGAAACTTCGACGCAAAATGTTATTCCGGTAGATGTAAATGATATTTTTCTAATCAAGACGATGCTTTCCAAAATATTCATCACTAAATAAGAAAGGAAACAGAGAATCACAAAGGATTTAAGAAATAATGTGTGGGAATTTGATTATTAGATAAAATATATTTTAATCCATCATTTATATCACATAATATAGCTATAGAATTTGCTAAGTACTAATATTCATTTGTTTTTTCTCCAAACACTATCGTGAAGTATCTCGTTTTCATTGGGAGATTATCATTACCAAAACTTTGTAAAAAAACGTGACCAGAAAAGTTGGCAATTTGAAAAAATCGTGATTTTCCTAACAGGTGCGGAAGTCACACTTTCCCGCACGTTGCATGGCATTCCTGTGCGGGAAAAACACTTTACGCATGAGTTGAGGACATTATTTTTCTTCAGATGTTTTCACGTTTTTAATTGAAATATATGATTATTATCCTTAAGTTTTAACAAGAGTTTTATTCATGAAACAAAGAAATGGTGGAATGTACTTATTGATTCAGGAACCATAACACGCAAATGAAAATGAGATGTATGATTAAAGAAACACATATTGAGAATTATCATTATCCAATCATTCTCGTCAAAATCTTAAATGATATAATGTTTGGCAGTTTTCTTATTTTGAATGAACTTTCAGAGAAGATATGGATAACAATCTAAGACTAACCCATTATTTTATTAAGAATGTCATATATACTCTTACTTTATCCATTGATTCTTTAAGCCTACATCAAAAAAGTTAAATTCCTGGTTATGAACTTTGTCTATAATTACAAAATTGTTTTAGGCATTGCTGATATGAGCCTCTAATAAATTACCAAACACACTAACATTAAAAGATTGTAAGACACAACACAAATCTCCCTAGAAATCTAACAATTTGTATTGTGATACAGACACCTAGTTTGAAGTAACTGTAGCGATAAAACTCAATGCAAAACACAAAATATAGCTTATACATTATATATTACTTACAAGCACTCATGCAAAAAGTTATAATTTTGATGAATTTTCTGTAATTACTGATAAATTTTCTCAATGTTGAGCAATAATAAAAAATGCAGGTAAAAGTATCACAGTTTACATAAGATTTTCAAGAGATAAGGCCAAAGTTTGCATAATATGTTTGTTACCATTTCTAATTGAAAAAAAAATAGCACCATCATTCTCTCTGATAATTTTGGGTCACTGGATTATATATTCTACTGATGATCATTTCGACTAAAATCATCAGTAAGGGAATAATGTAAGTTTAACTGAAATATTGAAATAGCAGGAGTTGGTAACTGAAAGCTCCAGTTCATTGGTTCTAAAAAATTTCATACTCATCGACTTGATTTAATCAATACTTTTGTACTTAACTTAACTTAAATAAAGTATGCAATTAAGATTAACTGAACCAGCTTAATCCAAATATTGAGATCTACATCCTATTTTGAAAATTGGCCTATTTCTGATTGGAGCTTGGGGGATAATCAAATATTAACATTGTAGAACCGCAGTCTTTAAAAAAAAATGAAGAACAATGACAGTTATATATGCAACTTAAATTAATTAAATTTTGTAAGTAGCTGACTTCGGAGACTCATGTTTTGAAAACATATGATCTAGTCTAGTAGAAGAACATTTATATTTAAATACAGGGAGTTCACACAAAGGTTCCATTAGAAGTATCTAGAGAGACCTGAATGAAGTTTTTTCTGAAAATTTGTAGATCAAATTGTTTCATTCCCGATACCTAACTATACCAATATCTAAATATTCAGACAATTCATTCAAGATTATTTTCACATCAAATTTGAGACAAATTAATTAATATCTCCAGAACCTTTAAGGTTTAGGTATGGGGAAATTCAAATAAATTGTAGGTCAAATTCTTCAGAGAAAGGAAAAATGTAGTAAAAGATAGGGTGCCCAATTGAAATAACAAATTTTGGCTCAACTTCCGGTGTAACTGGAGGTACCACAGAGAAAAACACATCTCAGTGGTTTAAGTTGAATAGATCTTGCCAATTTTTCATGACCCACAAATTTTCAGAAACAAATCTCATTCGATACGCTAGATACTCCTGGTGATACACCCTGTATTTCGCAAAAAATATTTCAGATTCAATATTAAGTATATGGATGAGAGAATTTATTTCTTTCTTTCAGTTAAATTCATTAGATGAGAATATTAATGATAAAGACATATATAAACCATTCAAAATGCCAAGAATATATTAGTAGATGAAAGAATAAAATATCTGAAGATTTATATCCAAAACTTCATGAAAACTTGAAGATCAAGGGTAATTTAGCACTTATCTTTACCACATTCTTCACTAAGTTCCTCATATTCTTTTTGAGCTTCTGCTATGCTCTTACGCATTTTGATAACTTGGCTACGAATTTCTTTGTGTTTTTCTAAAATATTGCCTACCTTTTCTCTGATTTTTTTAGTGGACGAATCAATTACCCACCTCAGGAAGAGATCATTCCAAAGAACCAGACTCACCGGTGCTACACTTGGCCAAATGGGGCCTTTATTGGGCTCATACACAGGATTCAAGATTGAAGAAAGTATATCGGGACGATTCAAATAGGACCAGAGACTTGTTGTTTGCCTGGCCAGTTTCAAGTTCACTCTGTCTTGTTCACAATTGCCAAGAAAGGTGCCTGCGATAAAAAAAGAATATAAAATAAAGTAAGATCAATAAAAGAAGATTGAAGTTCATTTACTCACCGAACTGGCTGAAGTATGAATGTTCAAATAAAAGTATCAACATATCTGTGTTGAATTCAAAACTACAGGGAAACTGATAATGAAGTTGATGAACACAGTCCAAAAATAGAAGGAAAGTAGGCTGTTGATATTTGGATCTAGAGTTTGAGAAACAGAACTTGGAGTTTCTCAACTGAAATGGATGGCCTGCTTGCAGCCATTCACGTTCTATCAGAGCCTCCAAACCTGAAGAAAAATGTAAATTCATCATTTAATTTTGCAGTTTTATTCAGAAAAAGTGTACCTCGAACTGTCCTACAGTCTGGATTCAATACTATCTGAGCAATAGATGTTAGAAGTAAAGTTGAATCCAATCCACTAGAGCCATGAACCAACACAGTAGCACCATCTTGATCTAAACATTGAGCTACCAAGCAAGCTCCATTTAAGACATTCAAAACATGTGTTAACCAGTTACTGCTTTCTAACCTAGAGAGCCATTTGTCAGAAGAACAAGTAGTATCACTGCAAGCTGTAAAACATTATTTCAAAACTATTTGGAAACTTAACTCCAATACTCACCATCAATAAGCTTTGCTAAATTGTCTAAGAGAGATCCATTACATTTAGAAATTTTATCCATGGGCTTATGAACTTTTTTCCATTGAGTATAATGCCCCTCAGGCTCAGTTCCACCACCCTTTGCTTTGCAATTATTAGTGTAATTTGTACTTCTTGTATCAATTATATAGCCTTTTCTTGTTTGTCCCAAAACAGCATTCAGAATCTTTTCATCTGCTCTACTTCTTCTAATACTATTATTGAGCATGGGCTGACTACTTCTCAGTAGGATTGCCCCATTTTCATGTCTATAACTAAGAACTGGAAATCTGCCCCCATCTCTGAATGAGGCAGCTGCAGATATAACATCATCATCAATTGACTTTGGAACAACTAAACTTGCTCCATATGAAGAACAAACACTAAAATCACTATTGATATGAGATAGACGCCACTCATCACTTTGTAATAACTTTGAGAATTCTGTTTCAGGCTTGTACAAAATATGACCATCTTCTAAAATATTATACATGGGTCGGTAGAAAAAGGGATAGAGTAATTCAGTTTTATCTAAGTTAATCAGTCGTTCTATAGATGTAAAAACATTCAGGAGATCTTCTGTAGCAGATATCACCAACTGAAAAACGCGAAAATCCTTGCATTTTATAATTATGATCCCACCATTATTAATACTACTACTGCTGAGTTTTTTGTCAATGCAGTCGATGCTCTGATGGAGGAGCTGAAAAAGCAGTATTTTTATCATATGTATAATACAGTGGGCGTGAAACTGATCAATGAAGTAAGTATATCTGACATAACTGCATTGTTATTGTTGCTACCAAATGAAAATTTTTATTATCAGATACTTCTATAGTTAGAGAATCAAAATAAAATCACTTTGTGTTAGATGATCATGTATAAAATTAAGTGAGAGTTCTAAAATATTCACCCAAATTTCTTGAGCAGGAAGTGATTCATTTCTCGAAGACAAGATGAGATGATGCCCAGTTATACATAATGTTCCTTCAATAGAAGTTTTAGAACAATCTTGAAGTATCACACGATCCAAATTGGGAGAGGTAATTAGTTCCGCAAATTCCATTATTCAAAACTTGAATTTTTCAATTTAGTACATAACATAGCCCTGATAATCAACATTCACATGTGAAATGAACTCCAAGGACAATAAGGTTCATTGAGAAAAGTTGAACTAATACTTGTAAACATATTTGCGGTCTTAAACTGTACATTCCATTATTATAATAATTAATTTGTTTAATGAACTCTTATAACCTGCAAATTTTGACAAGAGTGAAAGGATAGTCGTTGCTTAGCAACCATATCAAACTTCCTCCCACAGATAACAGAGACAAGAGTGTTCTGTGAGAGACAACCTGTTGCCTCCGTAAGGGACTCTATTCTGATAAATTTCAAAAAATGCAAAAACGGCTGTTCTGATTCTGACTAAAATCAATATGCTTCTTAGCATCACCAATTCTCTCTCTGCAGAAAATGTGCTCGATAGTTTCAAAATCACCACTTGCAGCATGTCCACAATAGATTACTTACAGAGTCTCTGTTACTTACCTCATAAGTTGCTCAAAAACTATCACATCAGAAGAATTCGAATTAATACATTGTTGTTCATTTGTTACATTTTAAATAATAAAGCAACAAAGGAAATTATGGAATTAATGTATATATTATAAACTAGGGTGAACCGTACAGTCATTGGACAGCGACAGTTATTGGACATCGCTCAAAGATCTCTATAAAATAAGGAAGAGATGTAATTTTTCAGTGCAGAATATTTATAGATTTCATCTCTAGTTACGCTAGATCATGAATAGATGACGAGAAATTCTCTAGATGTCGCTAATATCAATTGAATTATGAAGTGACACGCATGACAGTACACATAGACGAGTTTCTTAAGAAATTGTTAAGCGAACGTTAAAACTGGTGAATAAATTTATGGTAATACCTAATGCTTAATTTTGACCAACTATTGTGCATGTGATTGTCATGACCTTAATATTCATTAATAATTTTTGTTCAGCATGATATAATTATTTTTTTATGGTTAAATACATGTCCAATGACTGCACGGTAAAAAGAAACATATTTAGTTATTGGACAGGGTGTCCAATAACTGTAATTGGGAGAACATAGTGAATATAGTATTTCAGTTGTTTCAGTTGAAGAGTACAATACAAGCTATTAGTGTATATATTTTTTTATGAGATAGGATTCATGTATACAGTTATTGTCCACATGTCCAATGACTACGCGAGAAATGTCCAATGACTGTATCAAACCAAATTTCTGTAGAATTCATACGCAACTGAAATCAAATTGTGCCTGAATTCAAAGGACGTAATTCTATTTCAGAAAAGCGACAATAATGTCTAAAAGACAATATGATGATGCTGCAATGAAAGCAGCATTGTCTGAAATTCGGCAGCATGGCAGCCAGTTACGTGCTACAGCAAAAAAATATGGGGTACCAAAATCAACCTTATCTTTCAAATTGAAAAATGTCGGACACAAAGACACATTCGGTCCCCGTCCTATTCTCAGTGGCGAAGAAGAAAATTTGCTAGCGAAATGGGTTGAAGAGTTAGCAAGAAAAGGATTTCCTAGAAAAAAAGAGGATCTACAGTCTAGTGTACAAGTATTTTTGAATAATAATCCACGTCCTAACCCATTCAAAAACAACAAACCTGGTGATGGTTGGGTTAAATCTTTTTTGAAACGGCATCCTGAGATTGTGCAAAGAACCAGTGAAGCTGTAACATTTGCCAGTTCATGCGTGAGCGAAAAAGACATACGAAAGTGGTACCACGAAATCTCCCAGTACTTAACAGAAAACGATCTCCAAGCTGTCATTCAAGATCCTTCAAGAGTGTTCAATGGTGACGAGACAGGTTTTCAATTATGTCCTAGCACCGGAAAGGTACTAGCCTGCAAAGGAGAAAAAAATGTGTATACTGTAGAACATGGCAGCTCGAAGGAAAATATTACCGTCATGTTTACGTTCTCGGCCAGTGGAAAATCATGTCCACCTATGATTATTTATGGATATAAGAGGATCCCTGAGAAAATTGCATCCAATGTACCTACGGGATGGGGAATTGCAAAAAGCGAAAATGGTTGGATGACCTCAGAAGTTTTTTTTGAATACATTGCCAATATTTTCCATCCATATTTAATAAAAGAGAATATTGTGTTGCCGGTTGTGTTTTTCTTAGACGGTCATAAGACACATCTTACATATGAAGTAAGCAAGTTATGCTCTGAATTGAAAATTGAACTGGTTGCACTATACCCAAATGCGACTCGAATTTTGCAACCTGCCGATGTAGCTGTTTTTCGTCCAATTAAACTTGCTTGGAAGAAAGCAATTAGGGCTTGGTGTAACGAAAATGTTAATGAAGTGGTGACTAAATTGAATTTTGCTTCTATTTTGGAAAATGTGGTGAACACAGCCATAAATCCAGAAACCCTTGTCAATGGTTTTAGAGTATGTGGACTTTGTCCATTCAATGTAGAAAACATTGACTTCTCCAAATGTCTTGGTAAACAAAAGGTTGCTGAATGTAACAATCAAGACCTCACAGCCCGTTCCACTATCACATATAAACATTTTAAAAACATCGTGGGTGAAGAAAAAATCGGGGAATTTCGAAAATTTGAAGAACTAAGTCTAAGTGAAGAAAACCGGAAAGATTTTTGTCTACTGTACAAAATTTGGAAATCTTTTCAAAATTCGAATGAATCTGAAGATCAAAATCAAAGTCAAGTTATAATTACTCAAAATCAATCTTATGAAAATACCCAAGAGGTAAACACACCCGAAGAGATACAAGTTGAGAGTAACAGAGAAATCATCAATCAGACCCTGTCCGAAGCAAGCCCTTCTTTTAAAATTGTTGATAATACAGCATTTGGAAAATATTTAGTTTGGCCAAAAACTCCAGAACGTAAAGGAAAACGTGAAACGGAGCGCTTACCATTTGCTATAACTTCGGAAAAGTATAAGCAAATGTTCAGAGAAAAAAAAGAAAAAAAGAGAAAAATAGAAGAAGAAAAGGCTGAAAAGAAGAGAATAAGGGAGGAAAACAAGAAAGGTGGAGGACAAAAAACAAACAAAAAGCGCAAGAATATACCAGAAGCATCAACTTCAAAATGTACTTCAAATGTTTCTGAGATTAACTTGGATAAAATTCAAACGGCAACTCGCTCTTTATTTGCAGATTCAGATTGCTGCGGTAGTTGCAAACAGCGCGTTCATGCACAAAAGGACTTGGTGTGCGACGAATGTTCGAAAATATTTCATAAGAAATGTGTACCAAAGAGCCATCAAATACATATACCGGATGATATGGATAATGATTTATATTTATGTCACTTGTGCTATCGGGAATCCTACAACAGTTCAGAAGACGAGAACGTTGAAAATTCCGATGAAGACACTGAAGATGTCAATATATTATTGGCAGAATACAAACACTATTACAACACTCATTAGAATTTTAGTTAGTTTTCATTTATAGTTGTATTACATTAATAAAAATAAATAAAATACATATTGTCCAATGACTGTACAACTCTCGTCCCATAACTGTATAATATGTCCAATAACTATATTTTTCGCCCACTTGTTCATTGAAATGTGATAAAAATTAAATACCTTCTATTTTGTTCATAATTACACAAATAACCTTTAAATCATACATTCTAGTATCGTTTTAAATCATTATATCATAGATTATCCCCAAATTTAGGCAGTTTTCATAACTTTACTAACGAAATTTTCTTAAGTGTCCAATGACTATGTCGTTCACCCTACACATCAAAGTTTCAGAAAGTTTTATTGAATAAAAGTCACACATAATTGACATAATCCAGAGTTAAATGTGAAATAAGATCGAGATGGAAACAAAGTCACTGTCATTATAAACATAAAACAATAATGTTGAATCCACAATGATTTTAAGAGTATAATAATAAAATAACTTGCTGTTGACGAAATTATCATGGCATATTGAAGGAATATTTTAAAAACGCCACTCATAGATTTGAATCTACATACTTCACATTGTTTCAGTATCACACAGCAATGTCTCGTAGATATTTGTATAAAATTTCATGAAAAATTCAAATTGTTTCCTCAAGTTCTCAAAAAGCTGTTTGGTGAGTTTCATCATCAGTGGTTAACATATAATAGGTTAAATAAACTGTAACTGCACTGATTTTAATTAATAACATGAATATTTCAATCTACTATCTAATCAGGTACTGTTTGTTGCTATCTGAAAATCACATATCACAAAAAACTGAGAAGCCCCAAGGCTTTTCGCAAGCCATTCATTCTTCAGAACAGCCAACTTCAGACAGTCAACAGTGAAGGTTGCATAAAAGTTGGTTTGCACAGCTCTGCCCATACCTTCAATTATTACACAATCAGTCGTAAGCATGGTATTGCACAATTCTAAAAAAAATCATAATTAAATCAATATAGTATATCTCATATTTTTAGTCTAACTAAGTAGAATCTCAGAATTGTTTATTGATCAATTTTCAAAAAAATATTTCCTTATATAGTTAATCAATGGTGGGTTCATACAGAGTTCCTAAGAACTAAGCCCTAAGAAAGAAAACAATATATTGGACAAATGACGATTATGTGAACGCCATCTACCAATAAGATCAAAAGGTTTAATTTGGTTTTAATATAGAAATGTTGAAGAGTTACTAACCTTCAGGTAAACTAGATAAGTCAAGACATGGTCCTTTTTGGCCATTTTCAAAACACTGTAACTTTTTTTCATTCAGGGCATTTTTAAATATACTACACTGAAGGGACGCCTCAATTGAGTATGTCTTAAGTTCTCTAAATGTCACATCATTTAGAGCAGGTAAGGAGTTTCCAACTAGAATCACTTTGGTGCCAAGTTTCAATAGTTCTCTTGCAAACGGCAATATTCCTAACACAAAATCTATACCAGCATTATCTACAAATATCACAACCTTTTTATATGGACAAGTCTGAAAAAAAATTATTATTTTCATTAATATATCATAACTGAATGCATCAAAATAATTCTAATTTTGGATGAACTATATTACCTCTATTTTACTAACAAATAATTCAAAATCATCTTTGAACCAGGGACGAGGTTGAATTGTATTCATGGCATCAAAAAGATCAAAATTTGGTGATTTTTCCAGCATATCAGAAACCACTTTTGATCCCCAATCGAAAACATTTCCAGCTAAAACACCCTTTATCACCTCCAACCACCTATCCCTGAATGGCACTATGGAATCTATATACCTCAAACGAGCAGAAAATTTATCGAAGGCTACAGCAGTTTCCTTTTGCTTTTGAATCCACCATGCATCTTTCAAGTTGTTTGTTCTTAAATTATCTTCATTGAATTCTAATAATGTTCTCACGCTAAGAGGATTTAATAAACTGAAAATAAACTAAGTATAGTTGATTGATATTTCATCTCATCAACACATTCTACACCAACTAAGATGTATCTTACCTAGGATTATCTTTCAGTTTTTCAGTCAACATATGGAAAGTTTGGTAACTTTTTTCAGCCTTTTCGGTAGCTTGCAAATCTTCAGGATTCAGAATTGACGCCTTTGGTATGAACTTTTTGATCATTTGATCCAGACATGTTAACCAATATTCTCTTTGTTTGATATCATTTTGCAAATCAATTGTATCTGGGTCATAACTATGAGGATTTCTCAAAACAGGACACACACTTCTTTCAAAATCCATAACTCACTGTTTATGCTATTATAATAATTTAACCCGGTTGTTTACTTAATCGTTTCTCATATCTTATCACCTGATTTTGATTTGTATTGTCTGAGCTTTTCAAACAAATCGACTATTCCTACAAAAAATAAATGTGCTTACTTTCCTGTTAATTATATCAGCTATTGATGATAAGAATACCACAGAGAGTTGAAAGAAGTGTTTCTGAGAAATATTTCGTATTGTTACTAATGTTCATTGTTCATTTTATGTTTGTGAAATTTTAAATTTTGAGTTTGACAATTTCTCCCTCATGGGGGAAGTTAAATTTCTTTCTACCGTGTTTTGACATTTTTCAGTACTGACAGGACAGGGACGGGCTCACCAGATAATATTCGGATGGATGCGATTTATGTTGTACTATAATTTTTAATAATGAACCTTTACAATATAGCACCAAGAGTTTATGTTTAGTTTTAATTTATTTTTAGCGTGTCCTGTAATTTTTCAGTAGTGGCAGGACAGGGACGGACTGTATTTTAGTGTTCTGTGGTTCTTACTCTTTTAGGTTCAGTTATAATTTATTTCTACCGTGTTCTGTTATTTTTTTACTTTGAACTCTATGGTTCCAATAGAGTTCAATGATTTTTCAGTAGGGATAGGACAGGGACGAACTCACCAACATTCATGCGGGTTTGATTCAAATAATGGAGTTGTTGAGTTTTCGTATTATAATTTCTAATATTGAACCTTTGGAATGAAGCACCAAAAGTTTATGTTTTGGAAACATTTGGTTAGGTTTAACTCGTATGTTCGCTTTTCACGCTTTTTCTCGTGAACTGCTGACCAGAAATGAATGGATTTCGATAGAAAAGTGGACTACGACTACAAACGAATGCTTTTGAAGTTTGTGAATTAGGGAATAAATTAATTAAAACATAGATATTATTCGAACTTGACCCAACCGGGTCTTGTGTATATTTTTTTCTACTTATTTCAATATGGAATGCGTCCCTTCAAACAAAATTTTGAAAGTTTTTTGCCTGGTTATTCAATGGTCGGTCCGACCAGACTCGTGACTCTGAATGAATTTTTTGAAACGATATGGAAATTAATAAATCTAAGTTATCGTCAGAACTTCTAACGATTAGGTTGACTCCATTTTATAGAACACATTTTAAAATATATGATTGTTAACTAAATGAATTTTTGTCGTTGTATTAGCTTGCACATAATAATTGAAATTGTATCAAACGTTTTATTAGTGAAATAAACACTTTTTTGAATAGGAAATCGAATGGGATTCGATTTTTCAATAGATTTTGGCACCAAACACTTCAATTCTATTTTCCTCTCTCAGTTCCGAAGATATATTATTACGAGAATTGAGAAACTTAAGTTTTTGGTAATTGGATTGAGGTAAAAGTACAAGAAATTTCAATAAAATGTACTGGGCTGTAGGAAGCCTAGAGAAAATCTTGTTCTGATCCCAATTCCCTTATTTTATCAAAGAGGAGACGTTATAATCATCCCAAAAACACAGATTTCCGGCAATAATTCAACGAATGATACGCTCAGCTGCCTTGACCCTAAGAAATATTCCGTTTCCAAGATATAATATCGCTGGTAATTCGAATTTTGGAGGATACGCCAGGAAAAGCGAACTCTGCGACGAAATGACGGAAAAACAACAACCAGAGAACCAGTGGATCGTGCAAGACCTATCCCGACTCTGAGTTATGGGTCATATCCAGTTAGTGAACGCAATCAACTTGATAGATAACCGGATTCCGGAAGATCTGATCATCCGGATGGATTGCGACTTGGTACATCAACAAAAGCTAAAAAGATTGACGTTTTTCTATCCACTTTCTTATATCATAGATCAAGGCTTATTTCAACATTATCAACATGACTACGGAATTGTGGATTTAAATTTAACATTTTTCAAAGCTACCAGCATTGTGAACAGATTATTTGAGAAATAATGAGTGATAACGAAAAAGAATTTTCTCTAACGAAATGCAAATTGCAGTCTGCAAATTCAGATTTCCATTCTTTCCAAAAGTATGGAAATTTCCTGATTAGATATTGATCCGCTCTATCCTAGTTATTATGATTCAGGAGCCTTAGGTCAGCATTTTCTACAAAGGATCCTATAATTGAGTTCCTTTCGCAAAAGAATAATGAATGAGTCTGTAGGGATGAATCCGAGTGAGAAGCGGAGATGGAATGTGTTGAAATCTCAACCGAGATTAAATTTTTCAGTTCGCTTCAAAGAATATCCACTGCGACGAAGAATGTTTCAATTCATCAACTCGTCGCGAATTCTTCAATATGAACAGAATTTCATTTAATAGTAGCTATCAAAATAGATAGGTACTTCAGAGAAAATTCAAGAATACCAATCGATATCGTTTCATAAGAAGTTTTCGAAAAAATATTTTCGTCTTAATTCGAGACCTATAGATACTTTCGCCATTTTGCAACTTCTAACAAAATCCATACCAACATGACAGACACTTCTTTAGTAGGTATCATTATGGCAAATTTTATGCTTAAAAAAATGTAACTTTGAAAATAATCGTCCAAACCTCTTTTTAGTTTTTACATGACGCTTCAACATTCGAAAACGAATTTCTGAGGTGGTTTCATATTTTTGCTCCTACATTAGGATAATCCTTTTCATTTCATAATTGCTATTCAAGATAATTCCATTTCAAAACACTTATACGAATGGGTTTCTAAATGAATTTCGCATAATTGGGATGATTCCAGGTTAATGGACCACAACATGGCTTCGTAGTATATCATTAAAAACAGATAACGCATTATGTAGCCACATCTGCTGAAATTATGAGCCAAAATAAAGCCATTTCATTCAAGCATCATTTACCCTCTAAAAGGGAACATAGTGGCATTACAAGAAGTCTATTTGAGCCCGAATTTAAGCGACGAATAATAAACATAAATGATATTCCAACCACAAAATAACTTCTTGACCCATTTAACGTTTTTCCGTTCTCTCGTCATGAAGGGAGATATAAATAATGTAATTCACTAATTGCATCTTCCAGAAAGCTAGAAATTTAAATTGAGATTGCTTCATTTTATGAATTCTTGTATGAATGATTTTCTTATAATTTCTCTAATCGTCAACAGTTTTAGGGTGAAAAAATATCTAAAATGGCATCATTTTCCTCATAAATTCTATAGGAATAGGACTAGTTTGTTTGATCACAGCTTAGTGAAACCACTGGAAACCAACATTTTGGCAATACAATCTCAATGTATTCATAATTTTTCGGTATTTACTTTGGCGCTTTCAGATATCATATTTTCTACTCCAGAATCAAAATACCTGGGTTTCGATTAGCACTCATCGTTACCATTCATTACAAAATATCTAAATCTCTGATAAAAATGCTCAAATCTCAAATTAGTCAGGATAGGAAAATCATAATCCCCTTCAAGAGTGCATTCGCCAATTTGCAACTCTGAATAGTAGTGAATCCTATTGAATTATACATCTTTCTCAACACTTAGAATACCTGCATAACTCATTTCAGTATAAAGAATAGAATTGTAGGTGGATAACCAAAATAATGAGTAATTTGCTTCTAAAATGTCAGCACGAACATTTCCTAATAAATCCCCCTCAGATGCGCATTCACCAATTTGCAACTCTCTGACTGCAAGTAAATACTTCAACTATACTTACATCCCAAGAGTTTATTTCCGAGTAGGAATCACAATTGGAAATCGATAACACCTTCAAAATTCTTTCTTTATTCTGGATTAATAGTTCAAAAACATAAATAAATGTATTTATTACAAGTATATGAGGAATCGAGGAAAACAGCCTATGAGTGAAAACATATAATCAGTGAGAATTCATACAGTATAGAATGTGCATAAATAACTTCACAATATGTATAACAACCAAGAGCTTTCTTAATAGTTGAAGAAAAATCAAGCAAAAAACTTCGATACAGTTGGTTTTTCCGAACTTGGCATACACCAAAAACTTCCTGTATATAGAGAGAACTCTACTCATAACAGAAAATACTGTTGCTCGTTCCATAATATCCCCGGAACTCGTTCAGTCGGCAATTCAATTAAAAAGCCGCAGAAGTTTACTCATTTCCAGATATTCAACCCACTTTTAATCGCGAAATGTTCATCAAAATTAAAGCATTCTCTCGAACGAAATTGAACCAGCAGTTACAAAATTCACTTTCCAGCGGAGTTCATTCGAGTCCCACTTGGTCGTTTCACTTGTACACGAAAACGATAGCAGCAATTATCGTCGTTATGCTTCCTCTGTACACTGAAGAGGTGGATCCAAAAAAATTAAAAAATTTGTGGTTATTAATATCCTCACTCATTAATCGAATTATCTCTGTACTATTTTGGGGTGTGCCGAGGATTGTTAGTTGTTGACAGGTTATTCCAACATGAGCAAAAGAGTTGTTCCCTAATAGTTTTTTGCTTAGGGGGAAGCGTAAATGAGAGGAGGTTTTCTTCAGTTCTGTTCCATTTTCCGTTTGATGTTTCACTGTTGAACGGTAATACCTTGTATTTACCTGAAAAAGTCGATAAAAACATGATGTTTGAGAAAATATTATCGATATTTATTCACGCTCCATCCGTCAATAATTCCTATGATCTTTAAACACTTTAATGAAGAGTTCTGAACTGATGTCTCATTCATGATTTATTATCTATTCCGATTGAATATTTCGAAATAAAATTGATTGCCTAATACGTTAAATAGAACAGACTCTTTCATTGTATAAACTTAGATTATAAATTTACTCAAATTAAAATAATTAGCTTGGCTCGCAACATTCTTGTGGCAGAAATGGCCACAATGACAATTTGGGAATCTTCGTCTGAAACAACCCCTCCCGATTCATTCAAGGTCAAGGTATGGGGTAGAATATGAATTAGGGAATTATCAGACCTCTGTTCTAAAGGACAGTTATAGGAAGCGCATTCTATGAATTGTTCAAGATTCACTCCACCCTCAAATAGATATTCCGAACCCAAGAATAATTATGCTGCTATTCGTTTGAAAATCATGCTATTGAATTTCGAAGTTTTTATGTTTTCTTGAAATTTCCACTCTCAAGAGTACGTCTGAGTGGAGTGAGTTCAAGTTCTTGTGGAGGATTTGAATTCAAAGCTCTTCATTTCGATCTCCACATGATTCACTTACCATTTTATCATTCACATACCAAGCAATTGTTGGTGTAGGATCTCCTGGAGCGGTCAAACATGTACAGTCTAGTAAATCTCCAACCAAATACGTATTGCTCAGGTTGGACAAGACTGGTTTTTCCATTGGAATTGCTGCAAAAATGATTTTTCTTATGATGTAGTTCATCAATTTTCCTAGGCACTATGGGAGGGGGCTCACTAATTTGAATCACCCAAAAAGTTCCCGAGGGTCAATAAAAACCCTTCCCCTAGCCTCAGAAATCATTAGGCAAAACATGCTACACGCAGATTCTGTAGGAAAGATGAATAAACTTCTAGCATCTAGAAATAGATGTGTCGCCATTGAAAGCCAGCGAGGGGTGCTTGGGCATGAAATTATAAAGGATGTATATCCTCATTGAAGCCATCTTAGGCCCTGGAGTTCATTAGAACTTTGGAAATAGAGGGGGTCACTAATGCATTAGTATCCTACACTTCTAATTGCTTATCCACTACCCTTAAAATAAACCGATGTAGGTTTCGAAATTAGTTCATATACACAGAAACATTAGAAGTGTTACCCAATTATTGAGGCATGATTTCCTCAACTTGATTTTTTTAACAGAATGGCACTATTTGAAGCTTGCTACGGTAACCCCACAATTTGGCCCTTCTAATGTAATTGAGTATACTGAAATCTTCTCAATCCCAACCACTCCTCCTATTCTCACCTGCCACAGTAATGTTTTGCGTTTTTGAGACTAATCTAAACGTTGGAGCCTCTATGGATACTTCACATCGATACGCCCCTGAGCTGTACGATCTCGTTAAATTTTTCATGGACAGATAGCAGAAGGACATGTTACATTTCGTATTGAATAAATCAACTTGTACTCCCGTAACTTCGAATAGTAATGGTTTTCTTCCTTTAGGGCTATATCTGAAGAATTCGTAGTCGTCTTTGTACCATTTCACTGCGTACAGATCTTCATCGCCAATGTAGAAGCTACAAGAGAGCAGCATGTCTTCTCTGGGATCTTGAATTGAAGGTGCTGTCATATTCGTGATGTGCAGGCTGAAGCATTCTGGAAAAAAGGGTATATTTCAGGCTGAAGGACACTATTTTCCTTGAAACGCATTATAGGTTTTTTACCTAACGATAAAAGTTTCAAGAAAAACGCAAAATGCTCTCATAATATCCTTCACTCAATAGGTATTTGGAATACAATAGTGGCAACGCATATAGTTTGAAATATTTTTTCTGCCAGATATCCTAAATTCAGTAGAAAATGTTTCCTGAAATAAATTATTCAATACCAAAAATTAATATTTTTCTTCAGTATAGCCATTAAAATAAAATCCCAAAAAAACATGCAATGTTTGTAAAGAATGAAAATGTATTCATTGAAAAGGTTTTTACAAGGGTGTATCATAAACAATGTGTATCAATAATGCATGATCTTAGGGAGAATAAAAGTGCGGGAGTTTCCACATCTTGATTACGCATTCTGGATTCACTTCCTCACGTTTCATTTTTATGGAGACAAACAATGAGTAACGGAAAATGAATATTTTTTATTGGTATTTTTGGTACGTTTGATAATTGATTTGTTCAAATTAAAAGAAACATTAAATTTGAGAAAATTTCATACTGCGTATATCCTACCTGCTATCAACAGAAGAAGTAAATTCGTTGGTAAATTATGGATCTTCATCACGCCATTCACATTTGTTGTTATCACTGTCGTTTAGTAATATTTTTATGTTTTTGAATTAATAATTATTTGTAGCATCAAAAACACAACTTTATGTATCAATCGTTTTTCTTGTACCTATATATTTTTTCCAGGTTTCATCATAAGACGCAAGTCAGCGAACTGCGATAAACAAGTAAAATTCGAATCTTGAAATGCTTTCAATTGCATTTTAAAATTTTTCCAAAAATCTTGTTTCATGGAAAAATTGCAAGATACGATCTAACGATTTAAAAAATTTCAAAGAATTCAAATACGTCGTTAATGTTTAGTGGTTTCAAAGACATCGCGAAAATAGGTGGCATTATAAGATTTCGCATTTCATAAAACTCCTGTGTACCTACCAAATTCAGTGATTTCAGTAAGACAGGATACTGAAATGAAAAAAAAAAGACTTTTTTGTTTCGAGAATTAGTGATCAAATTTTGTTGCATTAATTTCGGAACACCCTGTAGATTGGCACGAAAATTCAACAACAACATAAAATCCAAGTTGACTTTATTTTCAATTCAGTGGCCCTGACGAAAATTAAATGAATAGTTCTGAAAAATTTGAAATTTACTGCAGGATCTGATGCATCCTAGCAATTTCTAATGCCAACTGTAAACATAAGTTGATTAGAATTTTCAAGTTCATGGATGCAACAGTAAACTGAAAAGTATCACAGTGATATGTATTCCTATAACATGGAAGTTAGTTTTGAAAAAAATCGAATATATTATTAATTGTAACCAATCAAAAAAAAAAACGGAAGTTAATGGAGATATTTTCACTCACGAACCAAAAAATATTTTGTTAAAACTTTTCTTTTCCAGCGGAAAACATTCACAGCTATCTAATTGCTCAACACTCTAGGGGAAACCCTTTTATTAGGTACTTCTCGTATGACGGCCGGTGCAATCAAAATCGTGAATTTTTATTTAAAATCCGAGGCGCGTCTTCGTGTGTTCACTCCGGCGTCGGGACGCTTTCCCAGCGTCCTGCCTAGGCATCGACTGAACTTGATGGTCGGAAGGTGGGCGTGTCACACTTTACGATCTCCGAATCATCTGCGGTCCAATTCCTGTACATCCTTTTTTTCTCTCGCGTGTAGAAACTTCAGATTAAATTGAAAAAAAAAATCAATCCAAATTGCATCGTCAAATATAATAAAAAATTGGGCAATAAGTACGTTAACATTGTTGAAAGGTATGACTAACTTTCATCAGCCAAAAAAAGTAATAACTGCTTCATTTGGAGGCATAACCATACTCAAAATTCAAAAGACTTTTGAAAGTGGGAAGTCTTTTTGGTGATGATGAAGTTCTGACTTCAAATTGATCTTTTCTGAAGCAATTACAAAACGTGTCTACAACTGAATATTCTGTTCATGGAACATGATTTTTTGCAATTTTGTGTAACAATCATTTCGCGACATATTTCATGGATCTTCTGAGAATCGTCATATTTGTATTAATAAAAGAGTCAACCGAGGATAGATTGGAGAAAGGACTTCTCTAGTGAACCTATACGTAAAAAACTTTTCACTTTCAATAATTTTTATAACTATATTGAATATTATGTTTTAGAGCTTCATGTTCAAGAGAATATTTCCACTAAAAATTATACGTCTGGTTTCACCTGAAATTCACTCTATCAGCAGCTTATAGTCAGCTCAAATTTATATAGTCGAAATCATCCCGTCTAATTTCGCATGTATCAAAAGTAGAAATAGGTATATCGAATATTGCCCCTAATTTTAAAAGATCAATCGAAGTAACTCGGCGAAAGCTCATGCTGATATTAGGTTCATTCGAAAATAATTCTCGTGCTTAATCTTATAAAAGGCTTTTGAATGGTTTCATTCCAAGTAGGACAGTTTTGTGCTTTCAGTACGATGGAAGGTGGTGTAGAAAATCAGAATAGCGTAAGTTAACAGGCCTACCATTTCAACATCCCCTATAGAAAATAATTTTTCTTGGATTTCTGATTGATTATAATTTATTAATTTATTAATGTTTCAAAGAAAAATCGATTGAATTGGGATTTCATCATTGATGGAAAGTGCGTTAAGAGATACTGAAAAGTATATTTCTTGTTGTTTGCTTTACCTACTTAAGTAGAATATTCTTCAGATTGCCTCCTTTCATTGGCAACAAAATTTTTTCGAAAATCTTCATACATACACATACCTAATCGTTACATCTTAGAAATGCTCTGTTTTTGGGTTCAAAACGTGGTAGTTCGATTTTCAGGAATTCCTGAAATAAAATATTTATTCTTCTGAAGGCATAAACTGTGGAAATTTCACGGAGAACATTGAATTTTTCTGAGCTCGTAAAGGAAAATGTGTTTTTTTAGTTGGGACACCAAGTATTTGAGCTAATAATTTGTACTCTTGCGAATCGAACCGAACGGAAAAGAAGCCAGAAGCAAGTTGGGAAATTGAATTTAACGAAAGAAAAAACTTTATCTTGGATGAGAGGAAATTGGTTTCACTCTGATCTAAGGCTAGAAGCATATTGAGACGACGAATGCTAAGGTATAGACGAACGATAAAGAGCGGGGTTCTATCAGAAAGGTATTTATACGTTTAGTTTTTTGTTGTCTCAAAATCACTTTAGCCGCCTCAATGTGCTTGAACCCTAAGATGAAACTTTACGTATCGTCAATTTATTTCATCAATTGGTTCGTTGTTTTCAACAGGAGGCATCTAATAGGATATTTATCCTCTTTAATAGCAATAAATTTTTAATTCGACTGATCGTAGAGAGTGTTGAAACAGAAATATGTGACAATTGAGTCGATGATTGTGTGAAAATGTTGAATTAATGGTGTTGTCTTCATTGTTCTAAAAATTGAAATGTGTTGAAGGAATGTAGTTGAAGTGGAAGAATATCGGGAATGAGTAGAATACGTGTAAGTTTCTTAACTTCCATCATTAGATATACCGGTGAGTCAGAATAAGACGTACCTTCTACTAGTCGGTAATATAGTTCGTTTAAGATTTTTATTTCTTATTAACGACCTCCATGGATTCTCTCTGAGATACAAAAAGTCTAATGACTAATGCATTAGAAAATATTATTTTTCTTTTAAGGATATTTATAATGATACCGCCAAAAATAGGCACTGTAACATTTTTTTATAAAATATCTTAGAGGCCCGTTCTTTCATTTCTTTGGATCGTTCTCAGTTCCAAAGATTCTTTACTGGAAATAATTTAGGTACCAAAAGTAATTCGGATTCTGCTTATTCTGACTCTGTCGGCATCTAGCAGTTCCTTGGCACTAGATAAAATAACATTCTTCTTGAAGATGGATAGGTTGTTTATTCAACAAACAAAAAATTGAACAAATCGAAAAGTTTCGAAAGAAATAAAAATAATAAGAATAAGTATTATTATATATTCCGATTATTTGTTTCAATAGGGATTTTCATTTCTCCACATTTAGTTTACGTGCTGTGCAAGCAGAGTTCATTATAGATAGACTATACAGTATTCCGTATAGGAAGAGAAAAATCACTTAATTAAAAATTAATTTCAAAGGACCATAACGACTTAGATCTTTTGCATCAAGTTCCTATTTGGCCAAATTTTAAATAAGATAGAGCTGTTTCTATAAATATTGTAGGATCTAATACCCCATTCAAATTCGCGTATACCTTCTCATAACCTACTACATCAAACTACAATTAAAATGCAAATTTCCCGGCAATATTTCTCAATTAACACTTCGAATTGCATTAATCGCGGGTCATCTGTTTCTTTTACTGCCTTCTTACAGTAGGAAAAGCAATAAATCCATGATCGCTGCAGGAAATTAAACATCTTTCAGGCGTGTTGTGTATTCGAAATCCATTACGCAATATTTTATTGAAAAAAGAATAATTCTGTGAAAGTGAAGGTAAAAAAATTCGCGTGTTAAATAAATCTTCGATAGGGAATATAACTTGTTCCCTTTCATATTTTCCAGGCGCAAGACATCGATTTGGACGATATCCTACCAAAAATTGGAGAGTTCGGACGTTATCAAAAATTGATGTTATGGTTTGTTTGTCTGCCAGCATGTTTCCCTTGTGGATTTTGTGCTTTCAATCAGCTCTTCATGACTGATACTCCTCCGCATTGGTGCTGGATTCCGGAGTTGCATAATTTAACATCAGAACAGCGAAAACTGCTATCAATTCCCAATGAAAATGGTACGAAATATTCCAAATGCTACCAGTATGATTCAAATTGGGCCAACGTTATGATGAATGAGCCTATGGCAGATAGTGAAGAGACAAAAAAAATTGTGGAGTGCAAGAATGGATGGGAGTTTGACATGAGTGAGATACAATCGACCATCGTTAAAGATGTAAGTAAGCAAACGGTCTTGTAAAGTAGTCAAATTAAATATCCAGGAATATCTTCTGAATCATTAAGCACGTAAAGGTTCTCCTTTCATTACCAAAATGTTTCGGAAAAATTAATTTCATTGCCTAAATGTGCATTGAAGAAATTTTCAAAAGCAACAACTTCAGTCTTCGGATAACAGATAAGAAAAGTGCTTTTCCAAAATTGATTTCTGGGAAAAAAATATGAAATAAGTATCTACCTTTTGTCTTCATCATTTTTGAAAAATGTTTCACAAAAAGCTAATGTTGAATTAGGCGAAATTCAGTTCTTCAGAAGTGTAAATCTTTTTCAATATTCGTTTTCAGTTTGAGCTTGTCTGTGATAAGGATATTTATCCAACCCTAGGTCTAGTCGCTTTGAACTTTGGTGGTCCCATAGGAGTGTACGTTTTTGGTATGCTCAACGACAGGATAGGACGCAAAAAATCTTTCTTTACATGCTTAACAACACTACTTTGCGGAAGTTTTCTGACAGCATTCGCAGAGAATTTTACCATGTGGATTTTCAGCAGATTTATCGTTGGTCTCACAATTCCTGCCATTTATCAGATTCCATTCATCATATGTAAGTATATTTTCTGTTTAAGGTACAATTTTCCTTATATGTATGCATACTATCACATTCGAAATGGATATTGCTATTTTTTTGTTTACAGCTTTGGAGCTGGTGGGTCCTAGCTACAGAGCTTTCGTGACAGTGCTGACATGCATGTTTTATACGATTGGCCTTTGTATGCTGGCTGTAGTAGCTTATCTAATAAGGGATTGGCGACAACTCAGTCTAGCCACTTCAGTTCCATTCACCCTATATTATTTCTATTGGTTCGTCCTTCCAGAAAGCCCACGGTGGTTGTTAGCCAAAGGCCGATTTGATGAGGCCCTGAAAATTTTGAAAGATTTGGCAGAGACCAACGACAAAGAGTTACCGCCAAGTTTCATACAAAATTTGAAGAGGACTAGGAGCAAGAGTGAAGAGGAGGAATTGAAGAAGAGTCCTGGACTTAAGGGTTTATGCGGTTCCCCAAATATGAGACTGAAGACATCATTGATCACGCTCAATTGGTTCGCCAACGAGATGGTTTATGTTGGCTTGAGCTATTATGGTCCGTCCTTGGGAAGCAATGAATATTTGAGTTTTTTACTTTCGTCTGCTGTTGAGATTCCTAGTTATCTGATGTGTTGGATGATAATGGATAAATGGGGAAGAAGGTGGCCTCTCTGTTTGTGTATGGTTATAAGTGGAGTTAGTTGCATTGCTACTGTTTTGTTGCCACAAGGTGAGAAGCTCTGATTCTTTTATCATTGCTTGAATTTCTTTAACGTTTGGCGTGTTAACTATTATGCTACAGAGCTCCAGTTTGGCCACAGCCTTCTATATAAACTGGACTTGCTGTATGCCCGGGTGCTTCCAATTAATTACTCTTGTTTGGTCTGTTTTGATGGATCCATTTTCCTGACAATTTTACAATATATATTTCTGATGGTGGGGCCATCTTTTTTAAAAGACCGATGGACCAAACTTTACTTCTTTATTTCTACTGCTAATTTTTCATTTTAAGACTAAAAGTGATTGAAGACGTGATAAATCATTAATTTGATCACTTGAGGACAATTTCAAGGCTACATAGAGCGTTTCTTTTATTTTCCAGACGCAGTGATCACCACGCTGGTGTTGTTTTTGATCTCCAAAAGTGCGATATCTGCATCATTTTTGATAATATACCCATTTGCTGGTGAATTATATCCCACTCAATTACGAGGAATAGGAATCGGATTTTCAGCATATGTTGGAGGTTTGGGATTGATAATTATACCTTTCATCACTTACCTGGTGAGTCGCACTTTATTCGATTTATTCAATATGATTGACGATAGCTTATCGAAGAGTGCTTTTTCAGGGCTCCGAAATGCTGATTCTTCCACTGATTATAATGGGGTCTATCTCGGTTATTGGGGGAATTTCTGGATTGAGATTGCCTGAAACTCTTCACCACCGTCTACCACAAACTGTTGAAGAAGGAGAGGAATTTGGAAAAAATTTCACCATGGAAGATTGCCTAAGATGCATTCCTATGAGGTGAGACATTTTTTACAAATATGTCACATAGCATCATGATTATTAATCATCAATCATGCCATTTTCTATCCAACCTTCTTCATTCTTTCACTTTTCAGAGAAAGAAATATATATGGACTGTTAAAAAACACTCTTTCATTTTTTTTATTACAGAGAGGTTTTTAAATGATTCTTCAGTTAACGCTATTTGTTTTTTTACTTACGAAAATGTTTCATCTCTTTTTGCGCTATTGTGAACTGACAGTTCGTAGTTCATTGCAATTTTGAAGATAACGAGCTCAATACGTGGTCTCAATATTTGTGAGGCTAGGTACTCGAAAAACTAAGATGACTTTTCTAATCCCGTTCGAAGGTAGATCTACTTAACCTTGTTTTTATAGACCAGATATATCTCGTGCAGCCTCATATGAAAATTTGGAATTACAACAATTGGAACCACAAGAGGACACTCCCTTAGATCTGCCTAGACAGAGGAGAGTTTCCATGCGAAAATTGGTGAAGCAACAAAGTATCATGGATACTCCAAAGGATGAACATGGAAATATGAAAATAACATATTGGGTTTAGTTATTTTTATCCTAAAGATAGTATAATTTGTTTTCATAAAAAAAGTGAATAAATGATTTCCAATTGTTTATATTTTCTATAGTTATCCTTTAACTTATAGTCTCTGCTCAGATATGTAGTTTTTGAAGAAACCCAGGACAGGAAGAAAAAAGTTCAGTTTCATTATATGCATTTATTAAATGGCAACTTTACAATCCGTATGTTTGTCAATGGGAATATATAACTAAAATCTGTTCCTTATGTGATGTGCAAGGAAGGAAATTCAATAAATTCTTTACTTTTAAAACACAAACATGACATTGCAAATTAAATATATAAATATACATAACTACATGTAACATTTTTATAATGTTGTTGATGTGTTCAAATTTTTCAACAATAAATTAAAAAACCAATTCAAATTTGAGTCAGAGTTATTGACCATAAAATTCATTTTGAATTTCACAAATATTGTCCTGAAAAAAATGTTGCGTCACCATATCCAGAATAAAAATTTAACAACTATCAAAAATCATAAAAAACTAAAAATTCCTAGTACGGTAATCAATAATGATTGAATTCCAATCTTACAATAATTGAATATGTAACTTTTTTTGTCCTAAAACAATATTATTTCAACATTTTTGGTGAAGCACTTCTTAAACTGTCAATTAGGATTTTAGGTCCAAATATTCAGCTGACCTGTATTTGTAGCATATATCAGTCCTTGTCCTGAAGTCGGAAGCCAACGAATACAATTAACACTTTTATGACTTGTAGCACGCTCATCTGTGCCCCTATCAATCTGTCTCACAAAGGGTAAATGATCTCCAGGTTGATCTTTCTCCTCAATTTTGAAGATGGATGCCATCATCCATCTATCATTAGGTAATATAGACACTCTACGTGAAGCTAAGCCCACAACCAGATGTCTACCTAATGGAGACAATGAAACAGAGACTGCATTGTGAACGAAGCTTGTTGTGTACAAACATTGCCCTAATGTCTCCCATCTCAAGCTATATACACCTGTAAATAGAAAAACAAGAAACTTTAACTATGGGACCATAATTCTAAGTAGTAACAGACCACATGGAATCAATTGAAACTGTGTTTGAAAAAAAAAAAAACTAAACCTACCTAATCTATTAGTTATATTGAGATATCCACCAGATGGTAGTAGAGTAACAAGAATGGACCCATCGGTCGCTATATCAACACTGGCATCATTGTGGATTTTGCACTCACGTACAACCAAGTTTTTCAATGCTGTAATCAATTATACCTTATCAGAACTGGAACTATGAATATTTCATTTGAAATACTTACGGTCGCTTATACTGGGTATAATTGAATCAGAAATATCCCATACTTGAATCCTATGATTTGGAGTGACAGTTGAAATAACATCGCTGTCATAAATATGTTCTCTTTGCTCCAAGTCGGCATCAAAAGGATTCAGAGTAGCGTATAAAGGATGTAGAAGTCTTGGTCTTAGCACTCCCATGGGGTTATATACAGATACTGACCGGATAGCAGCCAACCTGGCCATAACTCTAGGGTAGCTGGAGTTGTTACTATTCACTCCAAGATTAGAAGAAGAGTTATTATCTGATTCAGAATTTTCTAAAGGAGTTGCAAGATCAGAAACTGGAATGTCATTTACTTGTACCGTAGGTACCCTCCAGTATCTAGAATGAAGAAGCAACATTTTGGTCTACACAGATACGGATTATATGACTTTCACAAAAATTAGTTTTTAAACCACGACACGTGTTTCGCTATCACAATAGCGTTCTCAGGTGGGTGAAGGTGAACTTTGGTTTAAAAACTCATTTTCCTGAAAATCATATAATCTGTTTTAAGTTCAAATATGAATTTTCATGAAGTATCGGCCACATCAATCCAATAAAAAAAAATCATTCCTACCTTAGGGGCTCAGAAGCATTTGCATTGTTTGATGTTGACGGACGAGACCCTATAGGTGAAAGTGGAGGAGGAACATGCGGTTCATAACCGAATAAATTCCTTTCTTCTGTTGGCTGAGCATCCTCTGAAGTACCATCAAGCCACGCTTGGAGTTCGGGAGTTACCTATGGTAATAACAATAAATCCAATGATTCACCAAACATTGTTGCCAAATTTTAAATCTACATAATTTTTGATAAATACTCTGATGGATGATCAGATGAAGTTAATGATTAAATAAAATTACCTGGATTTCAGAACTGTCATCTTCCTCCAGTCGCCTCCCATCTTCTACAGGATTCTGATTTTCTGACCGACTGGATGTATTTGGTACTGGATTATTGGCCATATGCATTCTTATGCGAGATCTGTGAGCTGAATTCCTATTCCTCGTATCGTTACTTCTGCTAGAACCTGGTCTCGACGGTGAATTCGAGCTCAACGATGTTATAAGCGCTATATCACGATAGGGATTGAAACCGGTACGGTTTGCCCTATTTTCGGTAGATGAAGTATTTCTATCTTCCGTATCCTCAAAATCGTTCCCTGAAATTACGTTCGGATTCGACTGGTTCAGACTTCTGCTCCTTCCGGCTGTCAGGTATGCATTGATCAAGAGATCTGTAGAGTTTCTCCTTCTAGCCCTAGTAGTACTGTCCTCAATTTGGGAAGTGTTAGCAGCACCAATTTGATTTGAGTTCGATGAATCCTGCGTCCTCTGTCGCCTGCTTAAATACAAGCAGGCGTTGATGAGGGGACTGTTGCCACTATTAGCAGCAGATGTACTATTTCTTGTTTGTCTGCTCGGCTGCGAGTTTGATTCCGTAACTGTGTTGGAGTTCGATTGGTGTTGGGCTCTCTGTCTCCTAGCCAGATAAAGGCAAGCATTGATTAGGGGGCTGTTTGAATTAGAACTAGATTCTCTACTTCCAGTTTGTCTATTGTTATCCCCAGAAAGTTCCCTTTCTGAATCTGGGGATAAATTTAAATTATCATGTACTAAATTATTAGCAGAATACCTGGCCCTCATAGTCCTCAGTAAGTTTCGCGCTCTTTCAGGTGTATAGAAATGTCCTCTCCGACTGGGAGTCAATAAGTGGGAATAAGGACTTCCACAGTAACAACTAACCATAAGTCTTAAGCTTCTCAAACTTTGCAAAAAAACATTGGAATAACTTCGCCTGCAACGAATCATTGTGGAGCATGATTCGGCAATTCTTGTTGCCAAGATTCGCCTCTCTGAATCTAAATTCACATCTGAAAGGTAACATTATCGTTGTAAAAACGAACGAAAAACAAAGAGAACGATTTGGAAATATTATAGCACATAGCAAGTTCTTTGTGCGGATTCTTAAGCCAAAAATAAGGATAGTTGGTCAAATAAATTTTCTGGAATTCTCATCCCCTTCAAAGGATAGAACAACTCGAGAATTTTGATTATACCAAAGTCAAGTTAACCTCATTTGCGGCCGGGAATCCACTTACGAAGTAAAGACATCCATTTATGGATTTGTATGTCTAATTTGTTTCTACTCAAAATATTTCCAATAATTATTTCTAATCAGCACTGTTCCTGGATGGGCTTACCTGTTGTTGGCGATAGCGAGATGATCGTATACAATAAGAGTAAATCTGATAACACCATTGCCAGCTGAAGAACACTTTGCATCCGTGTCCTAACTTCAGTCGGCATTGGACGATCCACATTTTGATCTAAATATCCACTTATTCCATCTATGATGAGACTCAGGAGGGTTCTCTCATAATACCGTTCAATCCCATGTCTCAGGGATGTCGTAGAATCGATTCGATAATTTCTGACTACATTTGCATTGAAAATATTCCCTATTAATCTATTGGTTCGAGTAATGCTTTCCCTCAATCTTAAGGCTAAGGTGTGTTCCCCTACTTCGTGAACCAGTCTTCTTGGACTGTTAGGTCTATAAACTAGTTCATTGAGATAGGAAAATCTTGTTGAATGATCATCAATGATTGACTGAAGTCGTCTGTCTATCCGCACCAGAGTGGGAACATTTATAACTGAAAACGTATGGGGAGGGGCGACGGTGGGAAGTGTTGAGGGAGTTGTAGAAGCTGCATCTCTAGAATGTCGCCCAGATCGTGAAAATCCAAGTTCCCTTGGACGATTCAACCTAGAAGGTGGATAGGTCTTGCGGGTCAACCCCCGGCTTCTGGCTGAAGAATTTTGACTCGTGTTTCTAGAACCTGTTGAGGTACTTGGGCCTGGTTCATTTGTCGGCGTATTGACTACTGGATCTCTGTTACTTTGAGTATTGCCAGGACTCGAATCACTAATTCTAGTACCGGCCATCATCTGACGAACACTTGACATACTGGTGCTTCTGCTCTCTCCCGATCTACTACGTACATATGTAGACAGTTCAACCAGTAATAATCTCATGAGCTGCAATTGGGAAACTTCTACCATCGCTCGATCAATTCTCTCAATACTTTCCACTTGTCTATGGAGAAGTCTCGATTGACTTTGGATATGAGAAAGAGTCATATGAAGGGAGTTCATAAGGGGAGACATGCTATCATTCAAATTAGAAGAAGAACTCGGCGACTCAGAGTTTCTTGGATACGTGTGATCTGATGTTGCGTTATTTTGACGTATATCATACCCTGAAACAAAGCAAGTTGCTGAATGCGAATATGAATAAGTTTTAGTTGGGTTGCAGTCGAGATCATTAATTTCGAAATTCTACTCAACACAAGACAAAGTCTGTCGGGTCCGCTAGTAGAATTTTAAAATTACCTAAAGAGCTGTTCAAATTTCTTCCCAAACCAGATCCTTCAACCCTCTGATCCCTAACGAAGAAAGACGAATCATTAAAACTAGCTGTAGGAACTGTGGCCTCTTCTCCATATTCCATGGCATCATTATCAGGAAGAACTTCAACAGACGTTCTCAAATTCCTCAGAATATCTTCTGACTGATTCATTAACGTCTCCAATCTATTAGAGAAGCTACTCAACATATTTGACATTTCACCTGGTCGATCAACTGTTCTAATATCTCTGGCATTACTCAGACTTGTTTCCAAATCATGAATGATATTACTGTACATATTGCCGATTCCTGAAATTGTACTTGTTTCTTATGATTTCCTCGCATATCTCCTCAGAATTTCTTACCTATATTCTCTGGATTTATAGCTGGAAGGTTAGGAGGAGGATTGAAAGGATGGAAATTGTCTTGAAGGGCAGAGGGCAAGGATTCAGATCTTTCCGGTGTGGGATTTTCCGAATTTGGTAGTTCGGAGAAATTTATGACCTCGTCTCTGCCAAAATTAGCATCTGCCGCAGGATTTGAAAGAGGGCGAACCTCAATACCTTCAACGCGTCTACGATATCCAGGACCTAAAATTCATTGGGTTTTGTAATAGGAGTTGAAATTGATTTGCTGTATGCCTTCTCTACTGAAACACTTTCCAACATAAAAAAACGACTTACTTATCCTGACTCTTCTGAATTCTGGAACTGTTCTTGTAGGTAAAAAAGCAGATCTGAGATTAGTTAATCTCCTCCTAGCCTGTGAATAAATAGTCGAGTTTGTGGTTCCAGTGCAGGTGTTACCAGCAGGGTTCGGAGGAGAATTTTGAGCAGAATCTGGAGAACTAAAAAATACTTCATATTTCAAATATTCTACACCTGAATAACGAGAGTAGTATTGAATACACATTACGCCAGAGCAGAAACCATTATACAAATTGAAATAATCACATGCAGTGTTGTAAAGGAATAAGTAGGCTACTTTTACAGAGAAACTCGAAGATTACTTTCAGAATTTGTAAAAACATGTAAATTTTCAATTCTCCATCAGCATTTAAAATTTTTTGAATAACAACCCATTATTTAATGATTAAAGATGAACTCCTTCATAAAAATGTTAGTATGTTACGATTTTATTGTTTGTATAAATATGTTAAAGGTACAATGATGTCAAGCAGTAATGAAGGAGAGTTTATCCAGCGTTTTTATTAGATCATTTTTCATGCGGAAAAACTGAAAAACCAGGCAGACATTCCCTTTACCTTGAAGTAGTGGTGCTTATGGAAACATTGAGATTATCTCTATTCCTTGCAGCAGTTTCAGAGTTTATCCTTGGGATTAAGTCTAACAAACTGGTATTCGCTGATCTAGAATTAGACGGTTGCATTGAATCTGTGTTCATTTCATAATTATTGGCACTTGAAGAATCAACATCATTAAAGAGACTAGTCACCCAACTCTCCAAATTATTAATATTGTGGTAGCTATTGTTGCCACCTAAAAGGAATTGAAAAATAACTACCTCTGTTAAGCAAAGGCATAGCTGTCTTTTAATTTTGGTGGTACAAGATACTCACTAGAAAATCCAATTCCTCGCGATCTTTGGGTGCTAGGACCAGCCCCAGAGTCATTCTCTGCTGCTGCTCCGGCATTATTATCAGTTCGGGATCGGATATAGAAATTCATATGTAAAGGATCCCTCTCCTCTTCCGAACTGGAGGAATCTGATGATGTGAATACATGTCCACGACTGGGTTGTCTATTGTACATATTACCCATATTTCTATATCTGAGCCTAGCTTGCTCCCTACTCTCTCTAACGCTCTGCTCAAATAATCTAAAAAGATACAAGGTCTATTGAATTTGATGCTGGCAAAAGCCCCCTTGATTATGAAATATCCACGCAGTTTCAGTAGATTTAATTTCTGTAACAACCAGCCAAAAGTGTATATCCTTATTGAATTATTTCAAGGAATATATTCCAGAATTTCAGTTTATAATAAACAAATGATTTTTAGGTATGCAGTGTAACACTATACCCCAGAAGTTCATGATTCTTCAAAAATTAGAAATTTTGAGAAATTCAGGCAAATATTACCAGTTGATATTAAAAAAATATAATTGGGCTTGCTCTCTACAGTTCACAACCGTTGTGAACCAGTCTAAGAAGAAACCTATTAATTAATTATGTGATTTACGCACCTCAATATATCTTCTCTTTCACTTTCAGGAACTCTATTACGAATGAAAGGCATCAATCTAGCCCTCAAGTTATCCTCTGCATTTCTTCTCATGTTCATCATCATATTCTCAAGTGTAGGATCTTCTCCATGTTGAACAAGTTCATCAGAACCACCTGAAGGTACAGGAACTGGGTCATTAGCATTAGGTGTATCATCCAAAGTGACGCCCAAACTTTCATCTGCTTCTTGCGGTTCACTTGTTTCAGCACCGGGGTTCAGGGTGGCGCTCGGCAACTCTTGAGAGGGAGAATTCAAGCTTCTGATCCAGGCCACCACATCATCGCCAAAAAATGGCTCATCCCTTGAAGTTTCAGGCAGCGAGTGTTCATTGGAAGATGAACTGACAGGGCAATTTTCAACTATGTTTTCAGTTTGAACATCAGGTCCTTGGTTATTCTCAGATGTATTTTCTATCAGTTCTTCATTATCCACATTGCAGTCTTGACTATTGGATTCACAATTTTGATTTGAATTTCCTAGAGGTTGTACAGTTTGTAAATTTGTTTGTTGGTTTTCAGTTTGTCCTTCCTGATTACCTAAACCATCATTATCAGTTCTGCTGGTTTCCACCTCTTGAGAAATAGAATCTCTTATTATATTAGCTATGAGCTCTCCAGTGTATGTTAAGGATTGCTGGTTTTCACCTTCATTCACTGTTACTTCCTCAGTTTGGGCACTGGAGCTCTGATTATTTTTTGTACCATTATTAGCAGTTTTCACAGCTTGACTAGAGACACCTGTTTTTTTATTACTTCCTATATTAGCTATCTTTTCAAGTATAGCTCTTGAAAGTTCTGCTACTATAGATGATTGTTTCTTTGGGTTCGATAGACCTGAAGTACCCGGCTGGGGTGACTCACTTCTTGTTGTTGGTTGATCGCCATTATCATCTTTTTTCGTCTTCAATTTTTTTTGAGGTATCTGATTTTCAGGAGATGAGTCACTTTTGTGTTTTCTAGATTGTTGTACAACATTGGACTGTGTTTCACAGGGAGCTGGATTGCCTGAGTTATCTTCATTTTGCGGATTACTCTGATCTGAAGTCGAAGGCTGGTCTTGAGGCAAAGCATTTGTAGGATTGGACGCAACTAAATTGCTAGTATCTTGTGTTTCAGCTGTGCTATCAGAACCTATATTACCCGTATTTTCCATTGGATCAGTTCCTCTATCAATCTAAAATGACATACCAAATTTTTCTCACGTATAAAACTTAAGTAATTATTATGTTTGTAATTCATTACTGGCATTTATCACAAAGTTTTTTCAAGAAATGCCACTTCCCCATGATAACTGAAAATCTTTTACCATACAGTGTGAGTCTAACACTTGTATATATATTTTAACAGAAGATTCCTGAGGTCAAAAGAAACACTTTTTCCATTCACTTTAATAAAAGCAGTTGGTTGGTCATGGAATAATTTTCTCAAGTTTTTGTTACAAGAACGAAATAAGGTTGGCACACACCAAATGTTGTGAATATAAAATGATCAAAAACTGCTATTTTGAATCTTATTTGCTCATTTTAATAATAACCCTGATATTTTGAAATTGTACAAGAAAATAAGAAAGATATTAATATGGATTTGATTAGTTCTATGTCCAAGCCGCATTGTATTTTTTATTTCAATCATAAAAATAAGTTTTATATTTGAATCATTTGAATTTGCGATCATTTTTTTACAGGGAATTCAGCATGTACTCAAATCTTAGATAGATGATGAGGTGTCTTCAATATCTCTAAAACACCTTAGGCATACTAAGCTGAAAGAAATGAGCCAATTATTTTTAAAAATTCAGGAAATTTTTTCTCATGATAAATCTTGGTGAATCACCTGATACAGTCTGAGTATATGTCACAATTTCTACTACTCTCTGAATAATCACACATTTAAAAGATTTACCATAGCAGGGGGTCTATAAAGCTGAAGATATCTTTGAACTAATCGTCCATACTGTCTCACAAGGTTCCTATATGACATTGTAATATTTCTTTCCCTCTCTGGAACTCTGGACCGAGTTTCTCGAGGTTCATTATTTGATGTAGGTAATGAAACATTTTGCTGAAAATCAACATCATAACATTCGAATGAGTATAAATGATCAGTTTCAAACAGCTCACCCTAACAGGAAACAGTCCCCTTCGAAAAACAGGCCTTCTAGAAGCGATATTGAAGTGTCTCACTGGATGTTCAGAAGCACGCTCTGAAGATCTTACATATTCCCATCTACTGTGGCTGTTGGAAATACCAGTGATAAGCCTGTGTCCCAATTTGTCAAAAGCCACATAACGAACCTAATGAATAGAAGGAAATTTCAAATAAATAATCAGTTTTCCAAGAACGATACTGGAATAAAACTGTTCACTTAAGATATACAAAACTAACTTTTTCTTTTTGGCTTCCTGTAGAGGCGTGCAAAAAAGGTTCTGGCTTGCTCCAGTCCCAAAAGTACACTTCATTAGATGTTGCAATAACAAGCATTCTCTCAAGTGGATGAAATGCTATTGAGGCAATAACAGTTTGATTTTTAGCTGTCCACACCTCACTTCCACCCTTCAGAATGAAAATACAATTTTACAGATTGTTAACTTCAAAATCTTGTCTACTTTAATAACATAATACAGAATGTCGTGAAGTCCACCAAAAATTAAATTTAATTTTGATTGAATGAAACTTCATAGGATTTGAAAGTAAATCTCCTTTCCTGAACATGATAAAACTACAAAGTGTTCATATGAAATGACTTCATACTATTGAAGGAGTGGATTGATTTAGAATAACTATTCTGTATGTGTTAAAAGTAAATCATAATCCAATTAATTTGACTGAAATTTTAGATTTGATAATATTTACACTTAGGTCCCATATTCTAACTTGGCCTCCTAAACAACCTGAAGCTACAATTTGATTTGAAGTAGGGTGGAAAGCTATACACCAAGGAGTACGTGGGTGTCCCACAAGTGTTTTTAAATTCTTTCCACTCCGAATATCAGTGATATGAATATTGTGATTCCCATGAGTAGAGGCTACTTTTGTACCATCTGGACTAAAAACCATAAGAAAAGTAGACCTTGGCATGCCAGGCATTTCACAACGCTAAAAACATAAGAAACTCAGCATAATTAGTATTACATGACAATTAAAATGAAACCATTTACACATATTTCCTTGAATAGTTCTCAACTACCTAATTGAACAATTGAACTTACTAGCTCATCATATTCTGTTTTTGCTACAAGCAATTCTTCTGCTATGAGTTCACGATATTCTTTAGATGAAACATTCTTTTTTATACATCCCAGACTTCTTTCTTCTAAATTTTTCAGTAAACTCGGCACAATACTTTTTTTTTCATCCTTTTTTAAGGCCCTGAAACATTCGAATTCTTCCGGCTCCATAACAGGGGAACTTAAGTCAAGTCAAATCTTATAGACCTTAATATTCACATCTGAAATTTGAAAAGTCATTGTTCAAATGTAAGTAAACTATTCGTGAAATCACATGTATGATAGGAAACAGAAAAAAAGTGAAAGATTTATTTTCTCAGAAACTCAATTTCACCATCAATCCTACGAAATTAAGCGACTGTGTTCAATAATTAAAACATTAGTCGATATGTCATAACAAAGTAGAACTGTGAACCATGAGGTGTTTCCAAACTTGGAAAATCAGTATTATTCAGTTACTCACAATAAGCATTAATCCTAGCGATACAAATCCAAATCTACAATACTAAATTAAATGAATACTTTTATATCAATTATATCACGTAATATTATGTAGAACGTACATATCCCATACAATCAATTAAACTGACAGAACTTATGACACATTAATTGACAATCTACTGTCATGCCGACGTTGACAACCAGAAACTGAGGTGTCAACGTCAACAGTGACTGTCTCTATGGTTAATGCCACGGTGCATTCGATTTTTTAACACATTTGATCAAAGTTCCTGTTTGATTTGATGTTCGCGGTATATGTTCTGTGTTCGCGATCACGGCATAATTTTTCGATATCAGATGATTGATTACTTCAAATCAAGTACTTTGACGTTTCAGCTTGTTTTGTATATTTGTGAATTAATAACGTAGAAATAATTCGTGGAATAGATTTACATTTTTTGACATTTTTTTAATAAACTGTGATTGAATTTTATAATAGTTCAAGTTAATTTCATTCCACATCTCAATATATTCGCAAGCTTTTTAGGTTAAGATCGAGCCTCATTGCCCCCCATGCGATTATTTTTAAATAAATAATGGCTGATACAGAAAATCCACCAAATCCTATAATGACCGAAGTTACTAATCTAATTAAACTTTGGGAAAGTGAAAATAGTAGACCTAATTATGATCCATTGAAAACAATCACAAGGTAAATATGTTTCTGTATGCTATTCGAATTGATTTCAAACCGTACCCTTCACAGACTAGCAGAAATTATCGAAGTGGAGACGGATAACTATATGAAAATGGATCCTGATCCCTTTGATGAGAGGCATCCTTCAAGAATAGATCCGGAATGTAAGCTTGGGCAAATTTTGAAAGCTCTTTTCAAAAAGGATAACTTCATGAATAAAGTATGTATGCTGTTTTCCAGTTCTTTCCTCCTTCATAAATTACTTTTCAGCTGGTCAATGATTATATGAGAGACACCTATTACAGTAGGCTTGGGATCACTAGAGATGTAACTCCACTAAATGTAGCATCTTGTCGTCTCATGTTAGATATAATGCCAGGTCTCGAAACATCTGTTGTATTTGAAGTGAGTTCTTTAAGCTCGTTGATGGTAGTATTTTATAGTCAGCTCTTTTTTTTCAGCCAAATGAACAGAGTCTAGTTTTGCGTCTAATAAAATGGACAACATCATCAGCTGAACCCCTTCAAAGCTATGCTACAGGACTTTTAGCTGCAGCTTTAGAACTTCCTGAAGTAGCAAGACATTATAGGTGATATTATCAATGTAAAGGGAATATTGAAGGGAGTTTTCATATTTTTAATTTTAGGGAACACAACTCAAGGTTAACACCAATTTGTATACAAAGATTACAGAAACTGCAAATTGCCTCCAAATTTACATCTCCCAAAGTGCCCTCTTCTAACACCAGACCATTTGCTCATTTTTCCTCGGATTCTTCTAGTACCTGTAATAGCAAAGAGAAGATCAATGGAACACCAACTATCAGAAAAGGTTTGAGGCATTAATTTTTTGAAGATGATGTAATATTTTGAAATCTTATATCAACATTAATAAGTTCCTTCTTATTTTTATGTACTGAAGTTTCTTCTTTTTTGCTTTTTCAGTAAGGCAAAATGGTAATACTAGAAATATCAGTTTTAATGATGAAGAAAACGATTCCGAAGCCAATGCCTCTGTGAGTAAATGTTCATGTATTTAATAGTTGATATTTCCTGAAATGAAGCAGATATTTACAATAATCAGGAATTTCAAACCAATATATAGCTTTCAAATAAAGATTTCTGGCTTCCAAATAATGATTTCACATTTAGTACTTGATTTTTCAGAGATCAGAAAAACGGAAAAAACCTAAACTGAATGCAGAATCACCTACTTCACAAATTACATCAGAATCGCCTAGCAAACTTGGATTGTTCTCTGATGCAAGTAACTCATCTTGGGCAGAATTAGAGAGTTACATGATAGGAAGTGTTCAAATGCATCCTCTTACTCCTATTACCCAACAGATACTCATTTTGAGATTCTTAACACCCATGGGAGAATATCAAGAGTTTTTGCCCTATGTTTTCGAAAATAATGCGTTGGGTATTGTCCTCAACTATTTGAACATAAGAGAAACTAAAGAGGCACGTTTGGCTTTCGAAGCACTTAAATATTTAGCAGCTCTGTTGTGTCACAAGAAGTTTTGTGTTGAATTTATATTAAGCGGTGGATTAGAAGTGAGTTAACGTAAAGGTTCCAAGGTTTTTTCTAATTGCATTAATTTTAAGGTTATCCTCGATGTACCCAGACCATCGATAGCTGCAACAGGAGTGTCAATTTGCATTTATTATTTAGGTTATTGCGATGAAGCGATGGAAAGATTGTGTTTGCTTCCAAAACATGTTATTGTAAATTTAGTCAAGTGAGCATAATTTATTTCAAATTGAATATTCATCATAATTCAATCTGTTTGATATAAATTTTTTTGAAAATTTTTCCAGTGTTTTTATGAAAAATATTTTGTTTACATTTGAAATGATGGAAGAAATGAAATAAGTAATATATGAGTAGAGTTATGTTGTGATTTATTTTTTAGTTACTCTCTTTGGCTCTTGGAGTGTTCCCATGATTCAGGGAGATGTCATGCTATAATGTTCTTTGGACTTACTTTTAAATTCAGAGCAATTTTGGACGAATTTGATGCTCAGGATGGTCTTCGAAAACTACACAATGTGGTAAATATTTTGAAATATATCTAAACATCGTAATTGAGATCTTGGACTTGTAGCTAGAAATGTATTAAATGAGACGTGTCTATTCATATTGTGTGTATGAAAAGATCATTTAAGATTCAATGGTTTAATCAATTTCAGATTTCAACTTTACCAATTCTATTACCTGAAGCAGATACTGGTCAATTGAATGAAGACCAAGAATGCTCTGCTAGACAAGTAGTTCGTCATGTTTGTGTAGCATACAGGAGGTATCTTGAGGCTCACCTTTATTCAAAGTATGAAATAATAACAAGATGTCAAATAAGACCAAACTCTCAACCGGCCCTGTTGGGCCAACCTAGCTATAAGGTGAGAAAAATACATATGCGTTTTTTCAAAGCGGATTTCTCGATGTTTTCCTCAGGTTACTTGAAAACAGAGGTCTCTGAAAACACACCTGCTTTAATTTTTACCCTTTTACCCATTTTTCAAAATGTTTTTCCCAGTTATTCAATCAATTATAACTATTTTTTTAGGCATGCAAACAATCCCCAGAAGAAGTTCAACAGCAAATCGAAACTCTGCTGCAGCATATGCCGTTCAGAGGTCACTGGGGACCTGTTGATCAGTTACTCAAGTTGGGCTGCATTAATCTCCTCTTGAAAATAATTGCTTTTGCGTACGAATGGAATTATAGTGGAAGAGCTGAAACTGTACGTTCTGCACTGGATGTACTGGCAATAGCCTGCGTACTTCCCAAAGTGCAATTGCTGTTTTGTGAACGAGTTGATTTACCAGATGATCATGTGACTGTGGGTGAGTATTTTAATATGATAACTAGGTCACGCCCATATAATGAAATGAGAGCTTAAATTAAATTTCTCTATTAAATGATTATTTTTCAGGTATGAATATAATTTTGGGAGCAGCCGAAGGTGAGATTGTAGCAGATGCAGATGTTCAAAAAGCCGCATTGAGGGTTATAGTGAATTGTGTATGTGGTCCTGTGCATAGAGTAAGTTTTTCATAAAGTTGTTGTTGAAGCTTGTATGTCCTGTGAACCTGAAAATTTTGTTCGTTCTAGAAAACGTCTAACTTTTTTCAGATTGGTGGAATGGCAAGGTTCACGAATAATCCACATTCACCTAGTAAAAAATTGAAGTTGAAAAGTTCAGAGGATTTAATCCAAAAAGTATGGGACTGTGTTAGGTCTAACAGTGGAATAATGGTCTTACTGACTCTGATGAATGTGAAGACCCCCATTACAGACGCAGACTCCATAAGAACCCTCGCTTGCAAAGCGTTGGCTGGACTGGCTAGATCGGAAACTGTGAAACAAATTATTTCCAAGTTACCCTTGATAACTAGCGGACAACTTCAAAGTAAGACAGTTTGGATTGTTAGTAAGAGTATTTTGAGTGAATAATTTTGTTTTAAGCTTTGATAAGGGATCCTATACTTCAAGAAAAACGGCAGGAGCATGTTTATTTTCAGAAGTATGCATTGGAATTGTTAGAGAGGCTTTCTGGTAATGCTAAACAAACTGGCAAGGATTTGGAAATATCACTTGCTAATATACATAGGGTAAATAATGGTGAAGCAATAACAAAGGTTTATATTTAACGATTATTATTTGCAGGCTAATGTAGTGGCACAAACAAAAATACAGTTCAATGAGGATCAATTGTTGCAATTGATACATCAGCATCTGGTAGCGAAAGGACTATCGGAAACGGCGTCTCATTTAGTGAAAGAGGCAAATTTGAGTCATGCCTTAGCAAGTTATATGCCTAAATTCAAATATTCTTCTACATTGACTCCAAACAGGGTAAGTTTAAAGATGAAATTATGATACTGCATAAAACAGTGTCTCTGCACCAATGTATGCTATTGTGATAGCAAAACACATGTAGGTGTTGTGTAGGTTAAATTAGCCATTTTAATGAAAATCATCTAATTCAGTTTCCAGTCCCATTTCATTTGTTGTTTCAATCTGTGAAATATTTCTCTAAAGAAAATTAACTTTCAGAATCGCAGTGCGTTTTCTTCACCAAGAAATCTAGCACTAAACATCAACGCTGAAAATCCATCCAATTCCTCCACTCCTCAAATCAAAATCATAAAGTGAGTAAAGTGGAATTGAAATTATTCTTATTATTGTAATGAAATTTGAATTAAATTCAGGAAAAACCAAAGTAACGTTGTCAGTAGTCCTGTGCAAATCTCACGATTGGAGAAACCCATTAGTAATGAAATCACGCCACATAGAGGTTTGCTGGAGGAGCATTTCCCTACACAAGAGGCACCAAGGGTCACTCTCACATCAATCATTACGGAGTATCTGACCAATCAACATGCTCTCTGCAAAAATCCCATGGCTACCTGTCCGCAATTCAACCTCTTTGTGTGAGTATCGTTGTGAGCCATATTGAATTTAGATTTTTGTGACTGTTTTATTGAAGTGTCCTCACTAGGTCGTCTGTGATCTGAATTATAACGAAATCACGAGAAATACTTTATTTCGGGGTTAAAAAAAGGCTCTTCTTGTAGTAAAATTTATAAATTTCGCGATTTTTGAGTTTCAAAAGATTGTAATTTAATTAACGATGTTGGTTAACAATTTGGTTAGTTGATCAATGTTTTTTCAGTCCTCATAAATGCCCCGACCCAAAACCAAGAATAGCTGCAGCAAACAATATGGTTTTGCGATGTGCCCGAAGGGCGATCGGCTATAACTCGAGAACTATGGACCGAAAATTCATCCACTCCAGGTTTTGTCCCATACAAACTATAAGATCAGTGAGTGAGGAAGGATTTTTCACATCAGTTCGGTTTCTGGTAATTCGTTGTGGAATATCAATTTGCCGCAAAATCAATATTCAATTTTATTTTTCAGCCAGGGGGTAAAAATCTGCTAGTTGGTGATTATTACGGAGAAATCCACAACTTCAATCGTTATTCTGGAAATGTCATATCATCATTCAATGCACACGAGAATTACATAGCCAACATGGAACCGAGTAGAGACGGAAAATTATTGCTTACTAGTTCTATATACAATACCTGGGGTAAACCAATATCAGCTCTGTGGCAGTTTGAAGGATATCAATCAAAGTAGGTAGAAGTAAAAGATTGAATATTTATAACAATAATAGGTGAGAGTTAATCACGAGTGTTTTTCACTGATCGTTTATTGTAGATGGACTTTTGATGAAGAAGAACACGTGGAGTTTAGCAAAGTTGTCCAAGATAAAATTTTAGGAACCAAAGGAGAAGTAGCATCTTTATATGATGTCAACACAGGTCAACTCGTTTCAAAATTTATTCCAACTGTCGGTAATCAATATACAAAAAATAAGGCGACGTTCAGCCATCAGGACGATCTCATATTATCCGATGGTGTTCTTTTCGATGTGAATTCGGGAAAACAGATACACAAATTGGACAAATTGAACCAAATGCAGAGTGGAGTATTCCATCCGAATGGTTTAGAGGTATGTATTTTTTCTCAAAATTTCGAATAAGCTCTGTGTTAGATGAAGAAACGGAATGGTTTTGCCAAAACCGGATTGTTTTACTGTATTGTGTTTCAGATTGTTTCAAATAGTGAAGTTTGGGACATGAGAACCTTCCATCTATTGAAAACTGTGCCTGCCCTGAACCAGTGCACTGTTATCTTCTCAGGTTACAACAATGTCATTTATGCTTCTGTTCTGGAACAAGAATTGGACGATGAAGATCTCAAATATGATACAAGCTTCAAAACCTTAGATTCAATTGACTATTCCAGCATAGGTGAGTTCAAAAAATCATTGAAATATTCAGAAATAGAAAGTCTGTTTTTAGTGAAAGCTTGAAATTAAGTTGAAACGTTTTCCATTTTCTATTGTAATCTTATTTTCAGCTACCATCGATGTGAAAAAGAACATATATGATTTGGCTATAAATCATTTTGACAGTCAACTTGCATTAGTTGAAAATCAAGGAGTTTATCAGACAGTGCAAGAATCAGTTGTAAGAGTTTATGATGTTGGTCGCAGGAGAGAGGATATAGATGAAGAGCAAGATGAAGATGAAGAAGAGGAGGACATGGATGCCAGCGATGAAGATGGTTCAGACAATGGAGGTTGGTAAATTTTTCAAGATTTGCTCTAGGAAATCTTCACTAACAAAGAAATTGGACTAGCAGAGCGTCTACTGAAGAAGACTCTTTTATTAAAAGCCAGCATTGCATCGAAGTACTTAATGAATCCATGCAAGACCTAAGCATGTTTACTCCAAATCTAGATCTCTGTTAGTCCAATTCGCTTTATATTATTATTGATAGGCGTTTTCCCATTGAAAATTTTCACAAATTTGCCTTTAGTTTCAAATTTGTTAATTCTTGAGACTTTTCCTCTGTTATTTGATACTTTCGAGATATAGGCATGTTTTTGAAAAATATATTTTTTTCTTAAGACTCTGTTCTTCAAGAAGTAGTGGACTTCAACAATGACAACTCTAATAATGATGATGATGATGCAAATGGCAGCGAGAGTGGATCAGAAAGCTGGACTAGTCTTTCATCGAACGATTCTGATAGTGATGATTCTATGGTAGGAGAAGTGTTATTGTTTTAAGATGAAAGCCTTGAAAATGAAATTTTGTGATAAAATCTGTTTCAAGATAACTACAATAGGTTCAAAATGATTTTATGTTTGTCAATAAATTGCTGCTGTGCAATTTTGCCATTGTAATTTGGAAACATATTAAAGATCAGGTACAATATCTGTATGTAATATATTCTATCAATGAAAATCATTGTATCTTCAAAACTGTCAAGTTTTATTGTTATTTTATGTCGAATAATGAATTTCAAGAGCAAATTATCAACAATTGCGAGTGCAGGGAAATGTCGAAGATTCTTTCATATTGTAAAACTGTATATATATGGAATTATAGAAACAGAGTTTTTTTTATATATTTATTTTCCTGAATAAGTGAAGATTGGGAATTTTTTGAATGGGTGTTCAGAAAAACTATAACTACGAAAGTATTGAGCGCATTCTGTCCATTAACGAACATATCAAGACCATTTTCGACTCAAAATTCGAAAATTTCAGAGATTTTGGCAATATGGAATTAGCGAAAATTTGGGGAATTGCTCCAAAAGAGCTTCGGTGGCTTTATGTCACAGTGATTAGACCAATAATCGCATTTAGCGGCATTATTGCCTGCTGGTTCAGTACGGAGCATCAACGTACCCAAAACAAATTTGCAAAACTCCAAAGAAAGGCATTTCTAATGATTTCCGGAGCATTCCGCTCTACTCTACCTGCAGCCATAGAGATGTTATTAGAATTCCTCCATTTCCCAATTTCGTATGAAAAGACGACCCAGAGATGGTCTGAGACCCAGACAAACTAGTTTTCTTAGTAGTTCTCCTAGCCAAATTGAAGGGAGACGGCAGGGCTTACTGAGAAGTGGTACAAAAGCTGCCAATTACCATGCTAGAAATCTCTAGAACCAATCTGAGGTCCATCTTACCAGTCTTTATAGGACAACGGAGATTTACGGAACCGCTAAACAAACTTTGTATGGTTTGGAAGACGAAATTATATGGCTCACATAGAGCTAAACGCTAAACCTTCCCTTCAACCACTATCTTCTTGAGGAAAGGGATTATGTCTGAGGAAGAGACTTGAGCTTCTTTAGACTCAGCTTGATAAATTCAAGAGCTCCAAAAGTTAGTTGACTGTCGCCGGGCAGTTACAAAGGACACCGACGCTTAACAAATTATAAAATTGCATAATGTTACGTAGTTTAACAGTTTATCCATTATCAGGTATATGATCCAACAAGACAACCTGTAATGGTAGAGTTTAAATTTTTTCAACCATATTCTATATTATCAAAATATGGAGAAGCGACTGATCATATTTATTAGGAGCATATGGCAGTTTCTCAATGATATAGATTTATTTTATGCATCGAGTGCTAAGAGTGTGAAAAATCAACTGTAACATTAAAAAAAAATGGTTGTTAACCAGAACGTTAAAAAACTTCGTGAAATTCCCCGTTTGGAATGGTATCCTTGAGTATTCAACCATGGTTTAACACTTAAGGATCGTACCTATTCGATGTCGTCTATACCACACACAGACCATCGCTCCATTATCCGCAATAAAAGCTAATTAAAGCATAGCCCCACCGTAATAATTGCAAAAACGTCGTTTCGTTACGTCAGAGGGATTCTCCGAAAATCCGGTTCATTTGCTAGCTGAAATTTGATGTCGAGCCAGGTGCAAAGTTGAATAGGATGAAGGAGCGTGGGGAAGACTAGATTAGTGGTACGGCAATACCTATCATCTAGTATTTGATCTAAACCGACATAATTAATGGTTAAATCATCTATCTACTTCTTGATTGCCTGGACTACTTGGAATACGGCGAAAATCTGTAGTCAGAAAATTATACCATTAGGAAACGTTGGGGCTATGAGGACATTCCGGATGGCGTAATAGATAAATATACTGGAGCTCACATTGATGCGATCAGACTTGTTGGAGACTTTAGAGAACGGTTAACGATCGACTACGATTTCGGAGCATGATTCAGAGAAATTTCAATCTATGATATAGCTATACAGCACACCCTCGTTTCCAAAACTTTCTCTTTGCATCATATGACCTTCAGTTACATATGAAACGCTGCTAAAATTCACCCACTAATTTTTTATTCCCATCTAGCAGTTTTTTTCTCATTTTTCAGTTTTTAGATCCCTTGCATGAGTTTATGAAGAAGCTTGTACAGGGTGTATATTAAAGAAAAAAGACTTGTACAGAGTATATACTGAAGATGCGGCAAAAATGAAGGTGTTCGAAAACGTGACCTTCTCATTATTCGCAAAAAAAGGCATCTGTCTACTGCCTATTGTTTTAAGCGTGTAGTCTTGAAAACTGTTCGATTTAAAGCAATAAAGCAAAGACTCTTTTTTTGAGTGAAAAAATGCATGTGTACCTACCTTGCGAGAAGTTAGGAAGGTTTTAAGGGGTGGTGAGCTAAAACAAACAAAAACGCGGATGATCTTTCTTCAGAATAATGAAAAACTATCAATTTCAAATAGTATATTCAAATGTCTTTCACAGTTTTGATTTCATTAAGGAAAATGAGGAAAGTTACCGTTTTAATTTTATACAATGACTTAGGTGAAATTAGGAACACCTGCGGGATGGTTTAAATACACAACCAAAGTGACCTCCCATCCAGGTACTGCACTTGCCTAACGCTTCTTGGACTCTTAATTTTATTAATATTTCCGATTGATTTAGAGAGAGTTCCTAAAAAATGGGAAAGAAAAATAGAAATAAATCAATTGAAAATTTAATTGTATTTTGATATCCACCGAAATTTTCATCGCGAATACTTTATGTTTGTGAAATGCTGTCTGATTTCTTATGAGCGAGATTGTGTGTAACACCAATAGAGTCTCAAGAGATGATTGAAGCGATCTAAATTAGTGAAAAGGTAAGTCGGTCCTCAAACCTCTACTTTAGATAATGAGCGCGCATGAATCATAGTGCTCGGAGCCAGGTTGTATGAATGGAGCAGGCAAAAGCGAAAAGCCAAATCCGAGCGTGCTTTAGGTGCGGACACTCCGTAGGAATAGGTTGTGCCGCTCTGTCAGTCTCATCTTTTCGCAAGTGCCGATGACATATCGAGGTGATTTTCGTTTTTGTGAATGAAAAGTCATCAAATTTTAATTCGATTCTGTGCGTATGTGCCATATAAGTGAATTCCCGGTTCAAATGACCTAAGAAGTGCGCTTCTCTCTATTTCCACTGACTTTATTGTTGGGGAATTCCCAGAAATGACGATGTTTATCGCAGTGATTTCTCTTTTTTGTGTAACAGCGTTACAGGTTGTTCTCGGAATCGAGACTTATTGTTTGAACAATAATTACGTTACCAATGGGACACATATGCAATTCACTAAAGAACCCAGCGTGGAGGAATTCGCTATATTGGGTACTTTTAAGGGATTGCACTGTTGTGCGAAGAATTACCGCAGCATTGAATGGTGAGTCAATGTTGCATTTAGCATTTTCATCTCATTTCCTCTGAGTTACTCTTTCTCGTAGAACAGACAACTTGCTTAAAATCCCATATTTTGATCCTTGATTGAGGAACAAAAATGTAATGTCAAGTTTGGGTAAAATTAATCTTTTTTCTGGTTATTCAGGGCGTGACGTTAAGAAAAACGATTAAAACGGCTTTAGATTCTTGTTTTCGTGCAAGAAAAGTGTCATGATTTGATTCCATTTTTGTTTGCTGAGCGATATCAAGCGCCGTGAAAATCAAATGGGACTCTGATAAGAAGTGTTCCATTTTCTTATCTTTCTTTTCGCACTTTCATCAAAAAACCTACTCTGCCGTCTCAATTAGTCCAATTGTTATACGAGATTAAAGTTTATGTACTTTAAGAACATTGCTATACCGTTGTTTGCAAAATGAGATGAGTTTCTCACGCTACATTCGATATTCCTAGAAGTCAAATCGTTATGTTTATAAACAAATATCGGGCCGCTATTAATTCTATTATCTTTTCTGGGAAATATAGAAGCCGGCTCAATTGTGATATAATAATAAACATCTGCCCCCTTTCTGTACATGATTATTTTTTTGAATTGAATTATGGGTTTTCTGATTTTCATCAAGTATCGGCCAGGCCACATCAAATCAATCTCTTGGCAACTAATTCCAATAAGACGTTCTTCACTCAAAATTACATTACATTAAATTGCAACATCTGGTTAGATGATGTAATTTGTTGGAACTTATGCGTAACATGATTTGCACTAGCTTCGACAATTTTTTATGATCACGGAAAAAGTTACCACTGCAGATTTGATGAAAGTAATATTAACGGTGCAAATGGTGTAAATTAACTTCTACCTGAAGAAGCGTGGTACCTCTACTTCTAATTGATAAGCCAACTTTAGCCCTGTTTACTGCTCAGACGTAAGTAAATCTTGATGAATACTGTACTGCAAAATTTAAATCTCATTACTCGAAAACTAACTCAGCTAAGACTGAGATAATTTAATCCCATTCTCCCTTTCCTAATTTTTCTTCCTGCGAGATATAAAAATCCTACTTTCGCTGGCTCTGAAACATTAGAACACATCAATAGTAGGTGTAAACCGAGGTGTAAACTGATTATTTGTTCATTACTATCGATTTCAGTGACGAAATTATTTATAATTTTCTAGATTATCAGCTCTGGTGGTCCTTAAATAGTTCGTCGATATTCTGAAAACCTTTTAATATACCGAATTTAGCTTCGTCGCATAATAAAATCATAAAATTCGAAAGAAAGAGTGATTCCACAGTTCCGTTGAGAATTCCAGCTATATTTCACGCTTCGTAAACCGAAAGAAAGATGAGTTCTGTCCCCGAAATCTATTATAAGGAGCTATATCATCCAGCTCCATGGCGTTTCACGTGAAATCGATTCTCAGAAAACCATTTCCCCGAATCGCTTTGTAAAAAGCGAGGATAATTGTATTCGACAGTGAAACAAATAATTACGAAGACATGAAATTCGTTCGTAACTTCCCTCATTTTCCGGTGAGTTGATCATTACACGTTTTTGATCTTCAGAGAATTCGTTAATGTAATTGGGCATGGAGATTGGAGGTTTCAGTTTAAATTAGACTTTCTTTTATTGCTGGTAATCAGCTACATACAGTCCTTAGGCAAGTCATTTGTTCTTCTATTTTTGTGTTTATACCTTTAGTATTAGAATTAATTGTTGTTTCACCAGCCTCATTCCATTGATGTGCACTACCAGCCTGTATGAGAGAAAGGAAAAACCAATGATTTAAAATTTGTCTTGTTGCCATCAAACTGATCACAAAGCAATAGATTGCCAACCAGAATAATGCCATTCACCCACGTGTATTTATAGGCTCCATTGAGTCTATGATATCCATACCGTCTATTTGGGCTCACAAGGTTGTAATACTCATCGACTGCGTACATGTGTGTATTACTTATTTGTAACACGATTACGAAGATCTTATGCGGTATCAATAAATCCCATAAGAATAAGGAAAAACACGAAAGATAATCATGCTTATTCTGGGATAATTGTAATTTATTCATTTTTATCATATTCGATCTTAGAACATAATAGATACATGGAATGGAAAATAAACATTCCAAAGACTGGAGTAAGAGAGTTGCTTAGTGTCGCCAATCAAAATTGAGACATTTGTTTCGGAGATCAGTGTCACATCAATTTTCAGTAAGTATATAAATTTTTCAATAAAACGCCTTTGCCTTAGTGTCGCGCTAGACAGAGAAACATCGAATGTGTGTACCTACTACAAAACATTCATTTGTAGCACTGAATGTCCATTCCATGTATCTATGATCTAAGTATTCGATCAACATTCGAATCAACTTTTCTGTGCTTCAGGATTAGTGGTCAATAATTCACCACGGTATTCTACGATAAAAAATATTGGGGGAAGTTCAAATATGGAATTTTTTTTCGAAAATTGTTTATCAACAGAAATTTATGGATGATTTCTATTCATTTTCCCTGGAACTACCACAGCTAAGCAACAACCTTCTCAAAGGTCTTACCTTTGAAGAGCTGTACATCCACCAAGAAAAATTCTTAGAAAAAAAAACAAACGCAGTTCAGAAGAACATTTTCTCATGCCGTTTGAACTTGTGTCCATGAAGATAAAATATTTCTCTCAAAGAGCAACAATTATAGTAATAAATCTCGAAAATTATCGAGCTCAATGCAACCGTTCGGACTTGACGAATTTTTAAGCGACCCCATCTTTTTGGGAATTTTTCGATGGTCAAATTTCGACACACGAATTTCCCAGAAAAATCATGATAAATCTGAATATGTGATACATATTCTAAAAAAGCACCTCTTCTAGAAGTAATATTCGAAAAAATATTGCTCTCAAATTCTCAAAAGGGAGGGGCATAGCCACCCAACTGGAGACACCTTTTTTAACCTTGTAACCATCCAAGGAGGGATTGTACAAGTTTGGTTGTTCGTATATTGAGAAGATCCTGGCACATATCTCTGGAATATTTCAGAAAACTGCAAAATTGAGAATGCATTTTTCACACTGTCCCGATTCACCGACTGAAAAACATCGGATTCTTGGTAAAATAATAATAAAATAAAATAAGCGCATGGCAAAGGTTAGCCCCGAACATCTGCCTCGAATATTTTCGCTCTGATTATTTGCAAATAGTGCAGAAGCCAGCTCAATGTTCTTGGAAGATCTCGTTTCGCTGAATAGTAATAAATCGTTTATGTTGCCGGTTCCCTGAAAAGAGAAATATTTGCGACACGAATTCCTTTGCATGTTGAGATTTTCATCGTTTTCCCGTCGATTTAGTATGTTTACCTTTATTTCGTCAGTATTGGAAAACATGGAATGCCTGTTGATTGCTCAAGCATTTCTTTGAGGTGAGTAATCACCCACAAGGTACCTTTTAACAGTTGTTACACACTCAAATTCCAAATCCTCTGATATGAATACCAGTGACCCAAAGATTTTGAGTAAATAACCCCCTAATTTTTTAAGCGAAATTAAAATTTCGCCAAGTTTTTTGTGGTTTCAAAATTTTTGAATGATGTCCTCTTCCTCCATGAAAAATGTTTCCACCTGTTTTCCAGCTTAGTAAAAAATGCATGACAAAATGTTCAAACAGTTAAAATTCCAAATTTATGGAAGCAAGTTGCATATTATTATATCCCTCATGAAAACCAAGGTTTGTTCAAATTGTCGGTGTTGTCTTATAATCATCCATAAAAATTCTGAATCCTACTCTTTTTACCCCCATTCAAAATGCTTTCATAGTGGCGAAATAATAAATTAATCAGCAGAGCGATCTTTCTGGTGATTTCGGTTAAACAATTAAAATTCTCGTCGTTTAATACCACGTTTTATGCCACCCTTATCAGAGCATGATGGTTGAAATGCAAGTAGGAGGCCAGGTAAACATTCCCATAATGTTACCCTACAAGATTAATAAAGAGATAAAAAGCATTCTTCCCCAGGATTGAAGAACCTCCCATCTTTCGGACGTTTTTTTTTCCGTCTAGCCAATAACCATGACCGGTCAAGACTGGACGGCTAGCGCCGTTAAAAAATAGAGGACGAAACCAGAAAATTTATGGATCGTTCTAGTTTGACGGTATGTTTTCGTATAATCCTACCTTTTCTTATCGCTGCCGCCGATCTGTGGGAATATCGCAGAAGGAGTTTGGAAGATGCCGCGGTTTTTATGAAGGTGACGTCATGGAGGCTTCATTCACAAGTCTGTAATACAATATGTAGTAGAAAGGCCCACGCTGGTTGAAATTGCAGTTTCAAATTATAATAATTCTAACCGCCGGTTTCACAAAACTTTGATTGCGCGATCAACGATTTCCAAAACGAAATCAATGAAACCTTTCTGAATGGGTATATTGAAAAAGCAGCAATAGAGAATCATTGAATTGATGTATACGGATCATAATTTGATGCAAGAATGAGATTCTGAATGCTCATGACTGAATTATCGATTGAAAACGAATTGACGTAAATCAAGCGTTGATTCCCCGATCAAGCTTTGTGAAACCGGGGGTAAGACTTCGGAAGTTATGAACTTTTGTCAAGAGCCCTCGTATAGAGGGTTTTCCCAGAAACTAATTAACTTCTGAGCCCCTTTCCACACGAATATATTCCATCCAAAAACATCGATCAAATTTTGCTCGAATTGGTCGGGCAGGAAAGCTGGCTAATTTTATGCGTCGACCGTAGCATTTTCCCAGAAAAACGAGACGGTCCGGTCGGAATGATCAACGGTCTACCTGAAATTCCGATAAATTATTAGGACTCCGAGACAATTTGCGCGAATCGGCTCTAGAGGAGCAGGTAAATGGCTCGTAAGCGGGCATCAACAGACGTATGCTTGTCCATTCAAAAAAGAATGTGATATACCTTGTAGACATGGAGAAACCGGCCCTCTCGGTTAAGGTCTTTGTTATCGGGTTTTTTGACCACACGCGACGAATCTGAATGTATAGTTTTGTTTCTCCGGGCGTCTACCATTGATTCGCGTCGTTTCGAGCAAATTTTGCGAGAAGTTTGCTATTTTCAAATTAGGTTCGGAAATGACTCTATTTTCCGAAGAAAAGTTCTTATGTTTGGCTCTGACCAATAGATAAAAGGCCCATCTAGTGTTGGTCACACATCATCGTCATTATGGTTGGTCCAAATACTTTGGAAAGACTTCTAGTAAGCCTAGAAGGGTACCACAAAAAAAAATATTGCGATACCATAGCTATGAATTATAAACTAAGTTTCATGTCAAAATGTCAAACCAGAACTGCGCAATGGATGAGTTCAGGAACGTTTGCCAACCTTGTAAATAATAGAAAAAACTCTTTCAATGGAAACGTATTTTTTTTAAATTATATTTGTGCCTTTCGGTTGCTTTCATCATTTTACAATCCTAGGAATGTTCCCGGCTCTCAAATCAAGTGACATAAAAGGAAACTTATATTGAATTTGAAGTTAGTATTCACATTATTCAGGCGTTTTTTTCCTTAGAATATCCATAGATATCTATGTTCTAACTTTTTTTCGTGTTTCGTGCATTGAATTATCGTTTCATCCATAGACTCATAACTTAATTATTATTAGACTATGTTTCCATCACAGAACACATTAGTAGTTGAGGCGTTCTGATAATAAATGAATTAGTCTATGGATGAAACCATAAATGCACGAAATACGAAAAAAATGCCTGAATAATGTCAAAACTCACCTACCCAGCTTGAAAATTTCAATTGACAGAGTTTTTTCTATTATTTACAAGGTTGGCAAATGTTCCTGAACTCGTCCATTGAATATTGATGAAAAGCTATAGCAAAACTATATACCTTGGAATTTTGGATTTCAAGGTGATTCTGCTGGCTTTACGAGGGTGATTAGATGTAAGGAAGCAAAAAGGTCTAAAACAATAACAGGGAATCATTGGACATTACTGTAGCTATCTACGAAAAATAATTATGGAAGGAAGTTGTTTGTTGAGTTTTTGCAGGACACTGCAATGCGATTTGTGTGCAGGGACGAATCCCATGTTGCTATGCAAACAATTCGTGATTGATGGTTCAAACGATTTGTCCGATTTTTTGCATAATTTGAACTATATCGTGAAATAGCGAGAGATCATTAGCGTTATTCTGACCAACCCACGTCTAGGTCTAGGTTCCACATGTATTAGTCTAATTTTTAGTAGTCTGCAGAGTTCATTATCCCACACTTCCATCTGTTTAGACGGCTTGAATGAACCTACAGTCCGTTTCCTTTCTTTATTTCATATCGTGACCATGACTATCAAACAGGTGTTTCGACCAAACTACAATGTTCTGAGTCATGTCTTTCAAGAACTGATATATTGTGGGTTTACGTTGTATGTATAGCGATAGATCTACGCTTTTGATGTAATGGATATATTTGTCACCGTTGAGTTAACAATACACAATTTTTGTCTGTACAAAAAAATAATTATGCGAATTTAACACATTTTAAATACACCCCTGATTATATCAAGAGCATAACACACATACGTAATTTTTCAATTACGCCATCTAAATTTTGATCAAAGTCGAATGAAAGAGCAATACCTAATTATCTTTCTGAATTTAATGATTTTGTCCACTTATTTTCATTAAAGAAAGAGATACGTATTTGATTTTCAGCACTGACCATTTCTTTGTCATATTTTATTACGTTCATCAGTTGTTATGACATAATCAGGAAAACCCACTAGTAACAATCATTAAGGAATTAAAATAAAGGTCGTGTACTTCAATTATTAAGAGAAGACTATTGCAATATTTTGAAGGTTGGTCGTTAAGTTACTAAAGATTACGGCTTTCATGAAAAACGTTTTGGTTTAAACCACAGGACTTCGTTTCCTCATAGCTCTTCATTTGATCGCGGTCAGACAAAATGTCACAATTCAATAATGAAATAAAGGTGAAATATCATCGAAGTGAAACACAAATAAAAATTCTCCAGATCAAGATAATTTTTTCAAGAATGAAAATCTGATGATGAATTTCATAGCTAATATCCTCTCACTGTGTTGTTAAAATCTGTGTTAAATGGACAGATGTACCTTTTCCTGGAAGCGATTGAACTGTACATCAAAACAGATTGTGGCGCTAACTTATACCTGGATTGATTATAGTGGTCAGGAGTTATTTGGCTTCCCCAGGTGGATGATTCCACCCTTTCATCGTTAACAAGCTGTCGGTTATCTTTTCGACCCTAGAGATATTTGTTGATCCCGGTGAAATTATACTAAGTGGTTCATATATCCTTTTAGTGAAATTGGATATTTATGGGAGATGCTATCGCACCTTTACACATCTCGCAGATTATGTATTACTAATCGATAACATGTGTATTGGATTTAACTGGTTGAGAAGGATTTGAAATGTGTTCCAGATGATCATTAACGTAATTAATCAACAATTGTGATTATAAGGCAATTGATTAGTCTTGCCATGCTCAAATATTTATCTTTCGATGATTTCTTTCCCATTGAATCATTTCTTTGCCCATTTTCGATACAATGTGAGGAATATGTTGAGTAATTAACGATAAGTTGCGAAATTTTGATGGACCACTTTACAGTTATTCGATTTGCAGATGAAAGAAAAGAGGGCAGACATTCCTGCAGAAGTTTTTCCTCGAATGTTGATCAAAGGTTTATAATGAACTAAAATTTTTCTTCGAAACATGTAATATACTTGAAAAACTCCATTACTGTTTGCTTAATTGAAGTGACTATTAGATATAATCGTCAGTATCTAATGAGATGTTATGAAATGAATATTTGCAATATTTTGTTGAAGTTTCCTTCTCCAAAGTCGTCGATAATGTATATTTTAATTATTTCAATCGAATCCAAAACATCACAAGCGTTCAGAAGCCACTGTTGGTGATTCTAGAAGTACATATGTACTCAAAGGCTCTCTATAGCAGTATATTTTGCATTAAATTGGAAATGTTTCACTGTTTCGATGAAATGAAGATAACTGTTTTTATAATAACTGTCCTGATTTTCACGAATTTCCACGTTAATGGATTCCAAGTAAATTGTTCGATATCGATCCTCTATCCAATGCCAATACCGAATAGGTGCAAAACTAATTTCCATGTTTGTTCTAGTTATCTCTACCGAGAAAACCGTTATTTCGTTGTCGTCATCGATTGTCAAAATAGCTGTCGTCCTTAGAAAATATGGATTATGGGTTCTGGGAAATGGCCCTCGCTAAATTGATTCGTTTCCTGTCGAGAACGCCGAGTAGAATGGCGTTAGGGTGCGGGATCAGAAAGGTGTGCCGCACCTAGGGGGTAACTGCAGAGTTGGAAGAAAGGTTCCGCTTTAACACCCTGTCGAAGGATTTGTTGTATGTCGGAAAGTTTGACAGGGGATTTATAAACTTAACCGTGATTCTTGGGATTTCGTCTGTGTCGGTTAAACCGAGATAACAGTTTCAGATAAGAAATCGATTCTAGGGCGTTCTCAAAAAGATTTGAATTGATTTGGATGGTTTGTTCGTTGCAACTACTGAAAATTATTGTTTTGATCCATTATTTGAGGACTTAGATGTAGGGAACAATTGAAAAAGTTAGCGCTTGTTCGAATTCATAATCATAGCGATCACCCATCCAGGTAATAGACCCGCCAATTGCAGCTTGGCTCGAACAATTCATTTTTATGATATTTCTAAAAATATAAATTGAATCTCGATTGAAACTTGTTATTGGCTGTGAAAAAAGCTTTTGAAGCATCTTGTGAAGTTTGAATGTAATCTGCGGAATGGTTTCTGAGATTCAAATTTTTTTATTCCCACAATTCTCAAAAAATTTCAATTCAATTGGACCAACAAAATCTTCATCTATATTCTTGGGGTTGGACTTCACCCTCTGTTACTCTAAGAGATGATTCTCAACAAGGATTTCAATCAATACTATCCTAAATAAAAAGCTTTCCGAACATGAAACATTGTATGATACTACTTCTCATTACTCAACCCTCAAGACCTGACAGGATCAGATAATTTTCTACCAAATTTCTTACTTTCACTAAGAAAAGAACTAAGAAAAGTTTTTACTCTAATACATCTTACAAAACGTATACTGTGAAAATGTTTAAGAGAATTGATAGGAGAAGGAGAAAGAATGTTAAACAAACTCTTTGAGCTGTATGAATTTCAAAATAGTTGAATCTTTGGTTTGATTAAAATATTGCAGAAGTCCTTGAACAGCTCCCTGTAATAAATTACGTATATATTTAACGGGATATCAACTTACTGTTGTTGTGTCTGCACTTGGTGAGAAATGCCTATAAGCATATGTAAGCAAATTTGTACATTTCGGATTATTTATTTTAACTTCGTGCTCTTCAAGAATCTGCTTAATCCTCAGTATGTATTTCACTATAAAATGTTCCAGAATACATTCTTCCTTTTAACCTTAGTGAAAAAAATCATTTTCTGAATGAAACTGTGGGATTTTCATGATTTTTATATCAAATGCGAGTGAGAAGATTGAACATTTTGATATAGGAAAAATTGGGATATTTTCTGATTAATGTGGTCGAAAAAATAATTCACAAAAATTCGAATAGGTTTTTCTCGAAGTGAATCACCCGTTATAAGTATAACTCGCGTTGTCCCATGTGAATACATATCGTTTTCGAAACATTTCCGATCGGAAACAGAATTTCCTCTAGAGGAAGTGAACATGGTATGTTTTGTTATGAATGTCAATAGGAACCTAGATCCATCCATCAGCCTGAAAGCTTGAGGTGAATCGGAATATTGGAGATATGTATACCCATTATTGGAGGAAATGAATTTTCTTCCTTGAATTCCATGAATTATTAATACGAGCATTATATGAAATAGTACCTATGTATAAGATAGGTACATACTTTTTATGAGGCTAGAATTATGAAAAATATTTATTATCTTGGATAGCTGCGATTTCAAATGGGCATATCAATTAGGAACAACTTTTCCATATAAACTTCCTGATAATGTCGAAAAGGGTTGTTCACTCTTGATAGAAATTGCTGTTTGCTGTCCCTGTTTCTGTAGAGTTATGATTTGCATACAAATTTTCACTAATACCTCTACCAGCAAGAAAACTTCCTAACATATGGTACAATTATTTTTTCACTAGTTATACAATTTTTCGATTTGTTAGGTTAGCTAACGCGCCAAAAGCATAACACTAAAAGTGCGTATAACTGATGTCTCTTTAATGTTTCGATCGATGCAAAGCGAAGAATTTCCCAGAAACCCTTTATTTGTAAAATATTCAAAACTTTCAGCGAGTACATAATAGCTGTGAAGGTAGAGTAATTATTGATGTGTAACACCAGGCAAAACCTTCCAAACTTTGCTCTCTCAGGAGGTGGAATTTTTATAATGATGGAATAAAATAACTTAAGGCATCAATAAATGTTGTTGCTGATATTTAATGCAGAATATTGATTATGAGTGATGTTTTCATAGATACCAAGCAATTTTAATACGATTTCAGAAATATTAGGATGAAATTCCACCAGTTATCTGTCACACGATTTCGACTATATTTTCTGTAAAACTATAACCGTTTCTGAAAGGAAATTTCTCTAATTTCAAGACCGGACACCCTCTATACATATATCTACATCTGCCGAGTTAGGTCAGCGGATGTTATATGAACCATTCTGCGAAAAATCATTACGACTTATGAAAATTCTAAAAATACCATAATTCTTCTAAGAATCGTCCCCCAATTACTTATCCTTTTATTTTCTTGATTTTTTAACGATATTTGTATATCTGTTGTCAATATTGGAGACAAACGCCCAACCAATGTTTGCGTTACGGTTTGTCTGTTTGCATAGCTTTGTAGGTTTTGTGCGGAATCATGAAATCTGTGGGAATATGTACAAGGTATTATAGTTATGTCTTCAGGTTCTGGTTACTCAGGACAAATATTTGCTCTGGATGCGGCTCAACTCCAGCTCTAATTAAATTGTTTTTATGCATGAAGATGATTACTTACGATCAGAGAGACCCTTTGGATTGGTTAGGGATTATTGATTATGCTGCTCTTATGCAGGTTTTCTCTGTAATTTTCTTCCCTTGAAACTGAGTATAAGGAAAAATATTTGCGATATTCCGCATGAGAACTCTTTTTTTAATTGTCTACCTTCTGTTCAGACCATAGCTGTACATATGAGCTATGAGTTGTGTAAATGATTCCTATTTACCCCTTTCTTTATAACCGTTACTACCTCTTGAAAAATATAAGGCCACTTTCAATATTTCAAGAACGTGAAGGTATAGTAGGTACTTAGGTTGATAGCCCTGAACATCACATAAAGATAAAATCATGGCTCGTCACTTATAATTCGCGGAAGCACCTAGCACCCGATGGATCTTCGTATTTCCTGTTCAACGCTCTCGACTTGAGCTATGTGAGACTCATGAGGTATGAGGGAGGAAAAGCGACGAGTACAATGACACTCGTAACTCAGAATTCGCAGACGTAAAAAATTAGAATTCGTATTGCGTTCATTTCAGCAATGTACTGCGATGGACTTCGATGATATCGACAGCCAATAAAGGGATTCCGAGAAGGAAAAATCGATGATCATACCAGGAATGTCTGGAATTAGATATTGATGGCGGATCAGAAGGCGGCATTTTGTTATGTTTGGCATATTTGAACGGTGGAATGCATCCTGAATGATTTTCACGTCTTGGGTGAATTCTCTATTGAGGAATTTGATGATTGGGATATAGAAAGTTGGTAATTATTGAACATATCGTCAACAGCAATGCAAATCGATAGATTTGAGAGAACCTATTTACAAAAGTCGAAAGTCTATTTGAAAAATGACTTTGCATTGCTACCCTATATACAAATCTCTCAGCCATATTCTTGTATTGAAGAGAACAACTTTCGGTTGACGATTTTTTCAGATACTGCTATAATTTCGCATATAAGATTCAGTGTCTTTTCTGGTGGACACCCAGTATGGCTTCATCCTTTCTGTGTGATCTGGTTTCGCTTGCAAAACATCACTATCTTTGTTAGTATAGAAATTAACTGGTGACTCATTGCCTCAAGATTGAAGGATCAGCTCAGGTAACTGACGCTCTGAACAAGACCAGACTTGTTTCCAGCATTCGTCATTCTTGTTCGAGAGTGTGAACCCTTGTACCTTATACGTTGGGATTGAATGGCACTACGAACAAACCTTATATTTCTTGATAACTAACCTTTTTTACTCAGATGAAGTGTATCTTGAGTTGATGAAATTATTAATTTCTTTCGTACCGTACAGTAAACTGAACTTGCAAATTTTATAAAGACTATTTTATTGAATCATCTGAGATCAAATAAACTACAATAAATTCGTATCAATCAGTATCGAATCTGGTTGATTACTGAAATTTCTCTATTCAATCTTTCTATTGTGCTCTTACAGTTCACCTTTATACCTCGCAATCATTGAATACTCAAAATCGCAATTGAAATGCAATAATCGGAAGATATTTTGAACAATGCTTTCCATGATCGTTTTGGGGAAAGTTTTTTATTTCATGGTAACAGCTATTGATTAATTTTTTTATAAGGATTGAAATTTTTCTGAGAAGTACTGGCAGACTGCAAGTTATTTTAACGTTTCCCAGAATGGGTAATCAATTAAGGATTTAATCAAAGCTGACCTCTCTTCATCAGTTTTATTGGAAGATGGATCAATATTATGTACGGTGCTTAACGAAAAAATGCCCACTTTATCCAGCAATGATAAAAATAATGAAATGAAATATTAATGGAAACTGAATGAAGTTCATTGTTTTTCCTCCAATAAATCGCAATTTATATGCCTTTAAGTGGTTATTCTCCTGATTGAATTGTCTATTCATGGTCTGAGCCTAATAAATAAACAATAATTCATACTGGAAGAATCTCTATTAGATAATTTGTATATGCATAGCTCATAATGGAGGCATAGTAAAAGCTGACCTTGAAGTAACAGTAGCTCCTTATCAATATAAACATAATGCTGTTATTATCAAGATTTGCAATTATTTTTTGAGGACGCACATTCCAAATTTCTTGTGCATATGAATAATTATTCCGCAATCGGAAAAATTCTTATATGATAAGATTAGCTCATCAAATATTTAACCATCATGTTTGACTGATGTGTTCCTCACAGTCTTGGATATTTTAAGTCATTTTGAAATGTGTTGAAAACTCTTGAAACTTATTCGAAGAGGAATGAGAGTTTTTGCGAAATAGGTATCAAAGTTTTACCTGAAATATTCGTTTAAACCGGCATTTATCATAATAAACTAGCATTATAATAACATCATTGAAATCTAGGCAAACGCCTTGAAAATTGTGGAGATTAACGACACTTCTATGATGTGATGTCTCGCCTAATCTTCAAACCGCCCTCTTTTTCTGAATAAAGTGAGTGTTCAAACACGTCAGATTCGATTTGAAAGAAATTGGTGTGAAAGTGCTGTTGTAGGTAGCCTCTTGTATGTGTATTTATTTGGTGAATCACTTGAAGTGGCACCAAAGAAATTCGGTTCCATTTCGGATCCTTTGATACCATGAATGGGAACTGAAGAATTGTTCGCCAGACACGAGCTCACAACAAGGGCGTTCAACGTGAAGAATTTTTACCTGGGCCTCTTCTGACAGTTTTAGGAAGAGGAGTTTGGCGAATTTTGAACCTGACAGGACAGGATTAGTCGCGAATTATCTACCGGTAATTCCTATATTTCTTCGACAATTTGTTTGAAGATCGGTTGGTATCAACGTCTATGTGAATTGGACAGAAAGTTGCAGAAAGCATCCAGTTAGTTTTTCCTTCATGGCTTAATGACAAAAGTAGTTAATTTTCAATAAACGATAGAAGTTCAGAAGTTTTGGAGTTTATGAGGATCTGAATTATTATTATATCTCCCATTTCTTGCCCCTATTCGAAAAGAACATGTATGCAACCTTAGTACAACAACAACAATTCATAATAACTAATAACATAATAACAGAATGAAATTCTGCCTGCCAACTAAAAGTGTACGATTCTATTTTGCCAAGCAAACAAATTTATCTTTGCATTGTGTTATATCAACGAATCAACTTCCTGTTTCAATTTATTTTTTATATGAGAAGATATTGGGTATTTGGTACATATTCTTGAGCTTTGTGCCGATCAGTCCCTGCGTTCTTCTGGGACCTACAGTGTCATCGAATGCTTTACGACAGTGCGTTCGGTGATTTATACCTTCCCATGCAATAAAAAGGTAGCTCATAAATAACATCATATTTCATATATAATTGTGTAAAGGTCCGTATACAGTGAACTTCCAGGAATCTTTATTTTGACTTCAGTAAAGCCGCAAGGGCAGCTTCTTGACGTTTTTATTCGACCGTTATTGCCTTAAGATTAGCCGTGCCGCCCAAAAGATTTTGAATTTGGGTAATATTGATGATGTGACGTCTCAATGAATTTTCTAGGAAGTGTGATAAATTGATTGCATCGTTCATAAGGAGATGTTAGTTATTATTTTACTATCTCTCGATGGATGAACTGTTTATTGTGAAATACATTGTACATAATATGTCAAAGCACGGTGGAGCAGCTCGAACAATGACAAAAACAGGAGTTAAGACCAGGAAAGTCCTGCTGTACGTTTGGTGGAAGCGGAAAGGAAAAATTGTTTATCAGTTGCTTCCATATGGTCAAACACTGAATTCAGATCTCTAGTGTCAACGATTTTACTTTTGGAAGCTAGCAATGGACCAGAAATGGCAAGAGAAGTGTTGTTTTATATCAGGAAAACGCCTATACACGTCTATAGTGACTCCACAGAAATTGCAGTAGCTTGGATGAGAAGTTTTGTTGCGTCCACCGTGTATAGTCTAGACCTTGCACCAAGTAGTTATCATGTTTTTTTTGCATTGCAAAACTTCCTTAGTGATAAGAAATTGTCATCAAGGGAAGATTGTGAAAATTGCAAGAGTTTTTCGTCAATGGGGACAAGGACTCTACTAGAGAGGCATTATGCGAAGACTACAAAAATGGCAACTGATTGAAGTGATGTCATGTCATATTAAGTACTAAATTTCACAAAAAACATGGATTCCTCTTTTTCCCCAACAGTTTTTGTCGATTCATTCAAAGGCTTTCTTTTGAAATTGATGATTTTTATCAAATTCTTTGAAATACTGGAAAACTCCAGAGGAAATTGTTTATATCGTCCATTGTATGTTCATGATTTAATGCACTCAAATACATTGAAATGATAAAACTTGTGATATTTAGAATATATCAATAATTTTCGATATAGGTACACTTTTCGTGTCTACGTTGAATAAAATTTCAATCAATTAATGCATAGTGAAATAACAATACCATTTCGATTCAGGTTAATAATAAACCATACCTACCTTCGCATCCAACACCGGATGATCTGGCAAAAACCGAAACCATAATGATTAATCTGCGAGTCTTCAAAAGAAAGAAATAAAGGGGATCGGTCATTCCCAGAATGGAACACATGACAACCGAATCATTCTCTGTCGAAAATCACGAACCCTTTTTCGAAGAATTACCAACGAGAGCCGAAACTATATATTTAAAAAAATATAGACGGGTCAAGTGGTCCCTCGGTTTTCCACCGCAAGCGATTCCGTTTAACCCGCCAATTTAGAACCTTGGAATTCTTGTAGCCTCAATCATTAACTTGTTCATATTATGCGAATATTTATGAAATCGATTGTTGGATATTTTTCTCGGAAAAGTATAAATAACATTTGAATTTTCCGCTATTAACGGTAAACCCCCTTACGAAAGCAGAATTCAGAAATTTAAATGCTTTAAATCTTTTTTGGTTTCAGGTATAAAAATGGAAAACCCTATCCATGGCCATTGACGAGCTCCCAGCTGATACTGTATCCTGAGGATGCCAATCAAACAGTGTACACCAAATCGGTTTCCGAAAAAGATGCTGGAAACTACACGTGCATTTTGAGAAATGACACTGTAGTCCATTCGCATACAATAATTCTGAAAGTACTAGGTGAGTTGATGGATTCCAAATATTGTTTTTAGTAATCAATACAGTCAAGTATGCGGGCACTAAGAACAAAAGAATCTACGGTTAGGTAAACTGGGTAATTTTCTGAAATATCCCTAGGATTTATTCAAATCTATTGACAAACGTTATTGTCAACTCAAATCCCATTGATGTATGATCAATTGGTACGAAATGGTGATGGAAGAGCACTCTGATCAATTCAATACAAAATGGCGGATGCGAAGCACATTCCACAAAATTTTAGGTCACCAATATCTTCTCCATTTCAGTAATTTCCGAAAATTGAAGCATCTACCCAATTGCATCTTTTATATATTTGGATGCTGGTTAAATCAGATTTGTTTTTGTCTTTACATCTGTAGACGTTTCTCAAGATTGGAGTCTATAATATATACCCTATAGGGTATATAATATATAATCAAATATATAATATAAGGGATATCGATCAGTGATTAACGAGATATATTTACTCTTTATTCATGTAAAGCCTAGCTTTCGAAGCTTTTTTGCTTCTTCCTCAGGGCAACTGTAAAATACAACAAAACGCATCAGCAACAGTAAAACAAAAAACAGAGCACAAACAACTTACTGAATGCGAGGTTGATCTCTAAGTCTAAGAAATGTACAAAAGTAGACACAAATATCAAACAGGGTAACATTAAATGATTATCAATTAAGAAACGCAATATTGTAATACGCAATAAACAATGTTAGGTTAAATGTCATTCATCAACTGGACCATCGAAAAATGGTCTGTTAGAAAGTTCTAGAAGATATGCATATATTGGACTTAGTCCCTGCGTGTCCGTTTTCTTGTTAATTTTGCTTTTTTGAGTTTGTATGTGGATCATTTCTAGTATGCATCTTTTTTTGTAATTTATATTTGCATCTAAAATTTTTACGTTATTAAAATCAACACTATGTGAGTACTTATTAGCATGAACAGACAATGCACATCTCAGGTTATTTGTTCTTATATCACTTTTATGTAAGTTCATGCGATTTCTAAGCCACTGAGAGGTTTGACCTACGTAGGTTTCATGACAGTCAGCACATTCCAGTTCGTACACTACATTAGATTTTATTTCTTTTGGTATAGGGTCCTTTAGTTTTGAATATAAATTTGCCACTTTCTTTTTACACTGTGCCACTATTTTCACTTTTTCATTATAATCTTTAAAACAGTTTTTAATTTTGTAGGTAAGGTAAGGGATATTCGGGATGCTTCTATATTTAACAACTTCTGTTCCTCCTACCATATCAGGTTGTGTTGGACTTTCAGCCAAGGGCAACGTTGAAGCAGAATACAGAAGTTTTTTCAACATTGTTTTAGGATAGGCATTCTCAACCAAAAGATCAAACAGTCTTTTTATGCTTCCATCTCTGAATGTTGGATCACAGATTTTATAAATCCTGTTTTTTTGTTCTTTAATGAAATTTAATTTTATGCTTATTGGATGGTCAGATAAAAAATGTATAAACTTTCCTGCAGAAGTCGTCTTTCTATACCAATCTAATTTTATTTTATTTTCCACTCGGCATACCCTGGTATCTAAGAACGGAACAGAGTTATAACAATCTTCTGTCTCAATCGTGAACTTCAACTTAGGGTCGAAACTGTTGAAAACTTGCAATATCTATACCCTATATAATCTATAGGGTATATAATATATACCCTATAGGGGGTGTAAAATCTGTGTATAGATGAGGGTTCTTGCCTTGGCATGCCAAGCCATCGCATACTATTTAATACCAGAAAATCTTCAACTAATTTCCTGAAACTAGGTTCAACTGAACCATAAAATTCAAAAGCAACACGAAGAAATATCTATTTCGCAAAATTTTTCACGCTGTTAACCTTCTTGTTTCCTTTTCCTCGAAAATAATTACTGAATGCAATCAAAGCCCAACCTGTTACTGAGAAACAGCATCTCGGAGACTTTTTCCGCCATTGTTTCTTAAGCATAAAACATACTCTCTTCTCAAGAGGGGGTAAGAGGGACTTTATGGAAGAACGTGAGTATGACCAATGCAAGCCATTTCGGAGAAGGTTCATAAAGTGCTTGAAATTGGCAACCATTAAAAATACGTTCTCGGCGAACACAATAACTAAGAGGGTTTCTTACATATTAATGATTAAGTAAGTCGGTGACGTGCAAGGATTTCGAGGCACAGTTCTCATTGAATACCTTCGGTACTGTCTTTATGGTTCTCGCTTTCAATATCGTAAAGCTTGACTAATCCGTCCATCTATTTCATCAGTATGCGTGGAAGGATCGCTTGTATGATATACTGGTGGCATCAACCTCTTTTGTATGATCATAATTCACACGTTCTCTCTATACAGGAGAAGATTGATTTTATCGGTACGTCTTTTATCGAACAATGATGGTCTCTATCTTTTTCATCATTCAATTTCGAGGTTTTCAATGAATCCATTAAAAATTCCATCGGCGGAATCTTGAACGACGTGCAAGAGGAAATTTCACATCCTGTTGTGAAGAATATGTAGCTTGAGGTGTTTGGGTTGGTACTTTGAGTTGATGATGAAACGAATGAGGTTTCTGAAGCGATTTGGTCCTTAATCTCATAGCCCTTTTTTATGTTTTCCAATAATTTCCTTCATTTTATATTTCCTTCACATTCCTCAAATAGACGAAGTTAGTTGCTGGTGTCTTTTGAGTCATGCAAGAAGAGAAATTGTTGTTTGTATATCGAAGCAGACCAAGGTCGATTAGTTTATCTAATTGATCATGACGATGAGTTTTTAACCTCATCATTTGGTTTACTAGGATTTTCCTTACTCCGTGGAAAATGTATAATTCATACACCATCCTAAACACCTACCTGTAATAATAAAGAAACATCTAATATTAGAATTATCGGAAAATTATACCTCAACATTTAATATGTTGTTTCGTCGACGTTCATTTGCTTTTGAATCAGAAAAAATGCCATTATGGGAATACCGAGTAATATATGAACGCACATAAAAATACGTATTTTTATGAGGTAACTGTTCAGAGGAACAGCTGTCTTTAGTATTCATTTGCTAGATTATCTCGAAGGAAGCAATTCCAGTCAGCATATCATCATCTGGACCAACGTGGGAAGCTAAATTATTCATTCTTCAGAAGGGAGCATAACCAAAAAAATAGATTATATGCAAATAATATCATTATTACTTTTATTAGTTTTAGATTATGCTACTTGGAAGTAGAAAAACTAGATACAGAACAAATTTTTATAAAAATCACCATACGAACAAAAAACCTAGCTTTATGCTTCTGATAATATACAGGGCGCTCACTAAACATGCGGAAAAATGCTTGATGTGATGAGGACATTTGTAAGTACATCTAAAATGTGCTATTTTTCATGGGGCTAAAATTATCTTGACATTGTTCCAGGAATCTCTTCGAGAATCTTTCGCTTCGTCAAGTCCGAGAATTATGACTTGATGAAAGATCTCCGATACTTTCTGAATAGATTGAATACGGTGAAAATTAATAAGTCTTTCGCATTAAAGTATCCTACGTCGGCATCGGTGGCTCTGAAAGTTGGTCTACACTCAGCGAATTTCACGGAATACCGAGGAAGGATTTCGCAGAACCCAACTTGGTGGGTTCTTTGTCTTTTTAATCAGGCGGACATGCCGCGGCAAATTGCCGGACAGACGGACGTGTGTATGCGATACGACTGCAACTTTTCTGGCATTCCCGGAAATATGCAGCGCCTAAATAAGTCTGCGTCCGAAGGCGAAAGAGAAATTTGTCGAATTCTTCTGTGAAATGGTCGAGTTTCGGACCATCCACGATGGAAGAATCAACTTTTTCGTTTTTCCGAACAACAGAGAAGGGGAAAATTCAAAGGACCACCCTGGAGCAAACTAATTTCATATTTTAAAATTAGTTTGACCAGAGATCCCCCGAAGGTGATCTTCATAAATACCAAGACCAGAAACAATATTTTATGAGTCCGATCGATGTGAAACACCTCGCCCTGTGTTCCCTGCCATCCTAACTTCGATCAAAAGTATAGAAATCGACTGAGTATGGAGGGTACCCTCCATAGCTACCAAGATGTCTCTTTTCTGTTGCCATAGACGTCAGTGTGGACAAATCGAAGTCTAGAAAAAGACAATTAGCTGGCCTGATGTTCAGTTTCCCTCTGTCACTTTTTCTGACCGTATTAAATGCACAGATGGAAAAGGAATGCTCTGTCTCAGGTCTCAGGTTGTCTATGATTTCTCTATGTCTATGATCAGAACTGACGTTAACCTGACATCGATCCTGAAATCGATTGTCAAAATCTCGTAATTTTCTCTGATCATAGATGTTTGGGAAGAAAGACATAAGTTTGGAGAAACGACAAAATTTTCATCTTCTTGTTAGGCATTTCTGAGGTATTTCAGGGTCGTTTTTCGGAATGAGAGGGTCAACTGGAGAACAACATACCGAATTACTATATCAGCACATATACACAGTCGTATTTTTATTTCCCTCTATATATTATTAGATGTACTCTTTCTCTTTGACCCCAACTAATGTTGAAATGGGTTGGATATGGAATAGGTTAAGTAGTATGAGATCAAATCAATGAAAAAATGCACGGGAATGGAAATGAGTTATTATCTTGTTCTTGCATATGGAAATAGTAACGGTGGTGGATATATCACAGGTGTTCTCAAAGTGAACTGTCGTTTGAATTATTGTACCATTAGATATTTGTTTACCGGATATGTGTAGGTATATTTAGTGGGTACAAATGTCAATAATCTCAGCCCATTCATGCACAGCCTACCTCTTCGTTATCGCAAATGATCTGAGCCTACGTCCTAGTGCCGATTTTTTCCAGATTTTATGGAATGTTGTTTGCTCTGATTTCGCATTGTCTTAGTTGCAACGCAACGTGACTGTGGTGAAAATTTTTTCATGAATTTATTCATGCATTATTATGATGTAAAAATGTTGAATGAATAGCAGTTTGAATATTAATCGGTGGTATGATTTTCTAGGCATGGTCATAAAGTGTTTAGATAATAATTTATGATATCTTTGTTGGGGAAAATGATCTAGGATTAAGCTGTAATCAAGGTTCCTAATAAATTGTTTCTTGGTGATTTCTGAGAAGAAACAGAACATTTCACAAGGTTTATTGGGAAAGGCAGACGGAGTATTCATAATGGAGATGAAAATAGCAGATAATTAACTCGATATTTGTTATTGGTCTTTGAATCTTTCAGAATTTAACGTGGAATCTTCTTCTATTTGCCTTACTCCAGCTTTTTATAGTTCAATTGTCTCGTTTTCATGCTTGCATAATGATGAAGGAGAAGCAGTTCTGAAGTGATGCTCACGCTGTAATAAATCACTTGGGAAGTATTGTAAATCGGATAGAATTAAGTTCGTTTAGGAAACTGCCGACCGGGAAATTGAATTTTAACGATGGAAATTGGAATAAAGGGGACCGACCTGCAAACATAATTTTCCAGGAACTTCCTATCAATGCGTCTCGCTGTTTATTGGCAAAGGACTCCGCTACGACGGCACTGTTTGATGTTCGGTATTGTTGGTGTAGTACCAGGAACAGTACAGCAGTTGGGGACATATCGTAGGAAACACGATAATTCGTGAATAATTGTTGTTTGTTTATACAATCGTTTGTTGTTGCTTGTAAGCACACTGGAAATATTTTTCTATTGGGAGTACAAATTAGTTCGGATGGTTTTTTAAAAATGGCTTTGGATGTTATTAATTTTTCATAATGGCAGATGATTTTTGGTGTTTCAGGGAGTTAAGACATCATTCCATAATATTCAGTTCATATCAATTTGAGTTTCATATAAAAACCTTGTTTTTACGTAGATTTTGTGTTTACTAAGTAGCCCTTGAGGAAGGTTTAGGTTTAGGGAATGATACCAGGATGAGGCCATGCTTTGTGTGCTATCCTGTATGTTGATTACCAACGAAAAATAATGGTATACGAGTATCGATCACCTGTGTTCTATATTAGGGCTCTCTTATATTTTTAAATCATTGATAACAATTCTTTTCGAATTCTTCTTTTTCCGAACAATGGGAATATTTCCAATTCTTCACTAGCGTTGCTACGCAACTATAATCTTCTATATTTTCGTTTCAGCGAAAGTTCCGGATGAGCCCCAGGTGACTTACGTATCCAGAGACGCTGAGGTTGCTATCGGAGCAAATCTACGATTATTCTGTGAAGCATTCGGAGGTGAGTCTTACGGAGAGGAAAATCTTATTTTCTTTTTAGTAGAAAAGAATATAACGTCAAGGATTATCGTGTATTTTCAATGTTGATGTTCTGAGAACTATACGAGTCTACAAAAATACCTTATTTCAGGCCGGATTGACCTACCGGACGCTCACAATGAAGCCATTTGGTTCAAAATGGATTCCAATCGGACCTTATCGAACGGAACGAGGATTCGACAGGAGAAAACATCGAGGTGAGTGGATTTACGAAACTGAATCGAGAAAACTGCGAATTCGACCTATACAAAACGACTAAAAAAAATTAAGAAAATTCATAACTTCGCATAGAACTATGTATTTATTATGTGGAAAAACGTGGTCAAACATGTCAATTTCCATATTGAATTACTCGACTTTTCATGTAGGAGTTCGTCATACGTTAGGTATGCCATTTAAAAAAGCACTACAACTGCCATCTACATATATACGGGGATATATATTGGAAAATTCTCAGCCTACTATAGAACCAAACAAAATTTCAGTATTTTATTACTCAACTCCTCTTAATTGGATACATTTATTACAGCGAACCTGCAACGTCTCTAGACCTTTCAAAAAAAATGTTTCCTCTTGCTCTGTAAACCAGATCTCCACAGCTTTTATTACCTCCTCGTTGGAAGAAAATTTACCACCTTTTAAATTTTTTTTCAGTTGAGGAAAGAGATGATATGCGGATGGAGCAAAATCTGGTGAATAAGGGGGGGTTCTAGTAATTCAAACCCTAAATCACGAATTTTTTGCATGGCAACATGAGATTTGTGTGCAGGGGCGTTGTCCTGCAAAAACAAAACGCCTTTGGATAGCTTTCCGCATCTTTTCTCTTTAATTTTTTCCCGTAGAGGGATCAGTAATGTCGAATAGTAATTTCCGGTTGTTGTTCTACCCTTATCCAAAAAATCAATCATGATTACTCCATGGCAATCCCAAAAAACTGAAGCAAGAACTTTTCTAGCAGATTTTTGGACACGAAACTTCTTAGGTCTTGGAGAACCAGAGTGTCGCCATTCCATCGATTATTGCTTTGTTTCTGGATCGTAGAAATGTACCCAAGTCTCATCCATAGTAACAATTCGGTTTAAGAAGTCTACATCGTTTTCAAATCGAGCACAGAACGAACGCGATGCTTCACCCTTGCACGCTTTTGGTCAACATTCAAACATTTGGGGATCCATTTTGCAGCAATTTTCTCATGTCCAAATTGACCTAAACTATGATGAACGCGTTCGTATGAAATAGTCAGTGCTTCAGATATCCGTTTTAGCCCAATTCGACGGTCAGATAAAATCATGAACTGCATCGATATTTTCGGGGACTGACACAGAAACTGGCCTTCTCGATCGGTCATCATCTTCGATGGAAAATTTACCTCTTTTTAAGCTTGCAGTCCAATTTTTCACGGTCGCATACGAGGGACATTGATCACCAAGGGTATTAAGCATATCTTCGTAAATCGGCTTACCTCTTAACTCTTTTAAATACAGGTACTTGATGATGGCTCGATACTCCAATTTTTCGATTTTCACAATTTCGGTGGACATCTTCTTTCTTTCAATTTATGGCGTAACTCTAGTTTACTTTTTTGACCTCAAACTTCACACTCACACTTCTAATGAGTTATTGTTCGTTGCTATGGTAACGCAATATTTTTGTATGCATGAAACTGGTCTAGGCTAGCTAGATATCAATACATCCTCGTACAACAGTTTACAGAATGCCATCCCTGAAAATCCAATTTACGAGCTCATATATGCGTATTCCGCATGGCAGCTAAGCACGTTTCCAATATGACGAAAGCCCTATCCAATATTCTTCATCCAAAAACGCACGGTAATGATTTCCACAAATTGGAGCAGCAATCTCGTAGTTTCTCCCTAATTGAAACCTAAACAGGCAGGTACATATAGCGAATACCAATAGGAAAATCAAGTCATGCGGACATGAATGTGTGTTTTATTAACCTGAGCACGTGTCTTTGAAACACCCGCGTTGCGAGACCTCCTTATAAGCTTAACAGTGAATACGGCGATGTACAAAGAGTGCCGATGGAAAAACTATTAACATAAATCGGGCAATCGGTGTTTCGAGATTCAATCTCGGCGACACTAAAGATAGACCGAAATGGTAGCGGAAAACTAACGAAGTTGAAGTTCGATCTTGAGGAAGTTTTAACTGAACCCTACTCTTTGGGAGGCTATCGAGTAGTTTTTCTTCCAGGATAATTATAGTCGATCTAAGTGTGATCCATATTCTGAAATGAATGAAATCTTCTAGTAATAAATCCGAGAATTTCATCCATCTCGGCATAACTGTTCGATCTTGAGGAAGTTTTAACTGAACCCAAGTTTTTGAAAATTTTTCGAAGGTCATCTTTCGAGTAATTTATCTTTCAGTAAACTCATCGTAGATCTGAACGTGATCCATATTCTGAAAGAGCAACTCTTCTAGTAATAAATTTGAGAATTTCATCCATCTAGGTGCAACCGTTCGGTCTTGACGAATTCTCAAGTGAAATTTGCAATTTATGAAAAATGCCATTTCCAAGATGAAAATCTAAAAGAAGGGAGATAGGTTTTCGAAATTACCCACAATAGATTCAGCGTGTTCGAAAACCTATATTTCCATACCAGAATTCCAAATGTCGGACCCTGTTTAGGAGAAAATAATTTTTTTTGTTTATCCAATTTTCATTTTCGAGTTGACTTCGAAGAGCTCTCTGGAGTGCAATTCTCTATTGAATCATCAACTGTTCGGTTTTCTAGAATCTTCAAAACAAATTCTATGCACTCCATATCCTTAGAGGGTAATAAAACATCCTGATTTTCAGACAGAGTAGCAAATAGGTCATTTTAGGGGGGTCTAACCCCTTGCTCATTTTTGACCCAAAAAATCGAGATTTTCGAAATCGAGTTTTTGTGCTTGGGTGGAAGCCTTGGCAATGCTGATTATAGAACCGGAAATCCCAATTGGATCAGACGAATATAACAGGAGATATCGCATGTTGAAAATTGCAATTTTTGAAAAATGCCATTTCCAAGATGAAAATGTAAATGAAAGGAAATAGGCTTTCGAAATTGCTGGCAATAGATTCAGCGTGTTCGAAAACCTATATTTTCATACCAAAATTTCAAATATCTGGCACTGTTTAGGAGAAAATAATTTTTTTTGTTTTTCCACTTTTCATTTTCGAGTTGACTTCGAACAGCTCTCTTGAGTGCAATTCTCTATTGAATCATCAACTGTTTGGTTTTCTGAAATCTTCAAAACAAATTCTATGCACTCAATATCCTTAGAGGGTAATAAAACCTCCTGACTTTCAAACAGAGTAGCAAATAGGTCATTTTAGGGGGGTCTAACCCCTTGCTCATTTTTGACCCAAAAAATCGAGATTTTCGAAATCGAGTTATTGTGCTTGGGTGGAAGCCTTGACAATGCTGATTATAAAACCGGAAATCCCAATTAGATCAGACGAATATAACAGGAGATATCGCATATTGAAAATTGCAATTTTTGAAAAATCCCATTTCCAAGATGAACATCTCAAAGAAGGGAGATAGGCTTTCGAAATTGCTCGCAATGGATTCAGCGTGTTCGAAAACCTATATTTTCATACTAAAATTCAAATATCTGGCACTGTTTAGGAGAAAATAATTTTTTTTGTTTTTCCACTTTTCATTTTCGAGTTGACTTCGAAAGCTCTCTTGAGTGCAATTCTCTATTGAATCATCAACTGTTTGGTTTTCTGAAATCTTCAAAACAAATTCTATGCACTCCATATCCTTAGAGGGTAATGAAACATCCTGATTTTCAGACAGAGTAGCAAATAGGTCATTTTAGGGGGGTCTAACCCCTTGCTCATTTTTGACCCAAAAAATCGAGATTTTCGAAATCGAGTTTTTGTGCTTGTTTGGAAGCCTTGGCAAAGCTGATTATAAAACCGGAAATCCCAATTAGATCAGACGAATATAACAGGGGATATCGCATATTTAAAATTGCAATTTTTGAAAAATGTCATTTCCAAGACGAAAATCTAAACGAACGGGGATAGGCTTTCGAAATTGCTGGCAATAGATTCAGCGTGTTCGAAAACCTATATTTTCATACCAAAATTTCAAATATCTGGCACTGTTTAGGAGAAAATCATTTTTTTTGTTTTTCCACTTTTCATTTTCGAGTTGACTTCGAACAGCTCTCTTGAGTGCAATTGTCTATTTAATCATCAACTGTTTGGTTTTCTAGAATCTTCAAAACAAATTCTATGCACTCCATATCCTTAGAGGGTAATAAAACATCCTGATTTTCAGACAGAGTAGCAAATAGGTCATTTTAGGGGGGTCTAACCCCTTGCTCATTTTTGACCCAAAAAATCGAGATTTTCGAAATCGAGTTTTTGTGCTTGGGTGGAAGCCTTGGCAATGCTGATTATAGAACCGGAAATCCCAATTTGATCAGACGAATATAACAGTAGATGTCGCAGATTGAAAATTGCAATTTTTGAAAAATGCCATTTCCAAGATGAAAATCTGAATAAAAGGAGATAGGCTTTCAAAATTGCTGGCAATAGATTCAGCGTGTTCGAAAACCTATATTTTCATACCAAAATTTCAAATCTCTGGTCCAGTTTAGGAGAAAAAAATTTTTTTTGTTTTTCCACTTTTCATTTTCGAGTTGACTTCGAACAGCTCTCTTGAGTGCAATTCTCTATTGAATCATCAACTGTTTGGTTTTCTAGAATCTTCAAAACAAATTCTATGCACTCCATATTCTTAGAGGGTAATAAAACATCCTGATTTTCAGACAGACTACCAAATAGGTCATTTTAGGGGGTCCCATCCAAAATTTTGAGAAATGCCATTTCCAAGATGAAAATCTAAAAGATGGGAGATATGCTTTCGAAATTGCTCGCAATAGAAGTTTCTATTTCAAAGGAAACGTGTTGGAGCATTGTCTTTCCTTGTACCCTCCAGACTGAGCTGATTTTCTTCTTTCTCAAAATGATTGTTGAAAATCCCAAAACTATTTAAACCCAATTCGTTTTTTCATGAGTAACACTTTATAGAACCATCTTTGCCTCTCATAAAGATCGGTTACTTTAAGCCTCCGAAGCATGCTCTAGTTTCGGAAATTGCATTTCTAGATTTGCCCGAAAAGAAGTGAAAGAACAGAGGGACGAAGGCTCATAATTTAAATTATTTTTGTTCAGCATTTGTATAAAGGTGCAAACACTTCAAATACCAACAATTATCGTAGAAAAGTAATTTCCAGACAAATTCAGTCCCACGCTTGATCTGGAGTTGTGCCTAGGAGCACACCATAAGTTCCTGCTGCGTCAGGATTAAATCTTATTTTCGAGAACTGGAAGCGCAGTGTCCGTCCAAGCGGCCTGAAGACAATACCATGATCACGTCGACCAAACTAGTTTCTCACGGTGACACAAGAGTCCCATTCTACTTCATAACAACCGGTTGACTAGTGTTTTATTTCCCCGGTCCTGTTTTTGCCACTGTTGTTACCATTAACGGTCTGTACTACCGACATACGTACCAATTAAAGGTGATTATAGCGTTTTTCAATACTTGTCAAAGACAACAGAGGCTCGAACGCACGCTAGACATCTATCTGACGATCTAAACAATTCCGTGTGCCGTTTAAGGTTGCGAAAAATTGTACCAGAAATCTTGTAATCAAATCTTCGATCGAATTTCCTTATTGCTGGTACTCGAGGAATTTTTTCTCAGTGGATCTTAATAGACCGAGCCAATTGGATGCCTAGACACTGAGAGACTCGTTCTCATTTCCAAATTTCGCTCACACTGACCACTGAAATTCAATTTTCTACGCCGGACCTGACAAAAACTTCTCAAAAAGTTCTCAGTTACTATGTCAGTATGAACTAGTTATTGCGGAGAGCAAAGACACCAAATATCAAAATCTATAAGATGGTTCGAAAGTTATGGCAAATTCAAAAAATTGACAAAATCAATAAAACACTGTATCTTGATTATAAAAAAAGATAGGATATTCTGACTCATTTTCGTGTCATCCACCCTTAGCTTCCGCTCATTCACCAATGAATCACCTTGTACATTATTTCATTGCCGAATTCACCGAATTTCTGTAAATTGAAAGAAATTTTTTTTTTCAGGGAGGATGATCAAACATTCGGGACATATTTGATTATCAATGATATCCAACCAGAAGATTTTGGAATATACGTTTGTACAATCAAAAAACCAGGAATAACAAAAAATTTGACTGTTAGTTTAAGACAAAAAGGTAGGTTGAGTGTAAGGGAAAAACCAGTTCAACACTATTCAGGATATGATGAGCAAACTGATTTAAATGCATTTTTGTTACAGTTATGGTCGAATACATCAATCCTAATCCGTTTCCCATCGAAAAAATGCTGCTATTGATGATTGCAGCTACGCTCTTGCTGTTGGCATTTTTTGTTCTCAATCTACGCTTCGGCTTGGAGCTGAGGTTGAAGTATAAAAATACCTTTGGACCACTGGAAGAAGAGGACGGAAAGATAAACGACGCGTTGATTTTGTACTCTGGTAAAGATGAGGACATGGCTCTGAACATTTTGTTGCCAAAGCTTGAAGTTGATTACAATTACAAAGCTGGTTGCAAGAGGTTACCGTCCAGTGTTGATGCTTGTAAGTATCACTCTGTATTCACTAGAATAGTAACGGTAAAACTTTTTTCATGTTAATGTGGGACTTTTCAAAAATATTAATCATCACCCAGCGATAAAGTAGAGAGTTTGAGTTACAACATGACAAAATATTGTCGAATATTTAATTGAGGATTCCTTATTGTATATAGAATGTTATGAATTCATTTCAGTTCCCATGTTGTGCTAAAGTTTACCTTTGCTGGGCGACAGTTTCTCTTTAATCTTTTTCCATCTGAATAAAGACAGTTTTCATTCTCATCCCTAATAGAGAATATGGATAATTTTTCATGTGAAGTTCTTAATCTTTGCAGGGATCACTGAGCTACACGCGTCTTCCAAAAAAAGTCGAAGAATTATATTCATCCTATCACCAAGTGCTCTTAACGGAAACTGGGATACGGCCACTATTTACAAGGCAATCAAAGTGTTGGACTCCCTTGGACCATCTTTGATCTGCCTAGTCCTGGAAAAACTTCCCACCATGAAGCACGAGCTGAAAAACAGCCAAGGGGAAACGCTTAAGTCGACTCTGTATTCGGTTGATGTCATAGACTGGAATAACCCTCCTAGTGAGAAATGTTGGAAGAATTTATGCCTGAGAATGCCCGCCAGAAGACATTTCGGCCTTTCCGAGCAGAATGCCCAACGTCCCAATAAGAGAACTGTAAATCGACAAGAAAGTCTGGATAATTTAGTGTAATTATTTTTGCAATGTTGGTTATGATGTTGTACTTCAAGTGACAATTCGATATCTAATTTATGTAAAATAATCTTATATTTTTATATCAAGCTTTTGTGATTTTTTGATATGTGTTATAGTCTGTAAGTTTTGTGTTTTTAAAATTTATACATAAGTAAATAATCATTTCCACTATTTCTATTTATTCTGTAATTGTACTTAGATTCCCTACTTACTCGAAAAATTGCATTTGAGTCCTATCTATTGGCTCCTGGCCCATTGTGATATGTATTGTGCTTTTAGTTATGTTGTATTTGCTCAATATATAAATAAATAAAAAAAATTTGGACTGATTTCCGGAAGGCAAATTGCAATTTAAAATATTCAAGAAAACTGAAATTAAATGCATATCATTTATTGCCTGCTTGACACTGTAAGTAATAAATCCACTTGAATCCGTTTTCACAAAGAACTGTTAGTTTTCCTGTAAACTTTCCAACCCTCAACAAATCACTCATCGACGTACCGCTCCTCGGCCTGCTGAGTCTTTTACCCGGAACGGACACGGTAATTTTCGCAGATTTTTTCCCCCTTATGGTTTCTTCGGAGGGTTTCACATGAAACACGTTATTATCCACACTGAATTGGAATGTCTTAGTATCGTCGAAAGGGTTGTTTATGTCGATGGTGATGCTCTCGCCTAGAAGAAGTGTCAATGGTCCTTGTGGCTCGGGATTGACAGATTCTCCAACTAGAGGAAACCTGTGAAAATCTCCCAATTTAGAACACACACTATAACGAGCATAAAAACTGTATTGATTTATGGCCATATGCACCGTTTCATTAAACGAGATTAATTCCTTAAACATCCTTTTTTTCCATAGAGATTCTATGCTTAAACGTCGTTTTAGAGCTTTACGTCCAGTTTCATAATCGAATTTAACGTCACTTTAAGCTTAAAGCTTCCTTTAATGTCATTTTTAGTAGGGTTAAAGGAGGCTTTAAAATTAAAGGGACTTTAGGTTTGATTATGAAACCGGCCGTAAGCTTCGTTCATTCCATAGACATAGAGACATGTCTATGGTTCATTCAAACGGTGCATACGGCCATTAGTGAATTCATTCAAAGTTATAGAAAAACTTGGTCAAAGAAAACTGTACTGGGGAAAAAAAACTTCTAAAACACCTCACAATTGCATTTTTCAAAACGTGACTTACGTATAATCTCCAACAAATGAAGACGCCTCTAAGACTGCTCTAGTGATACCTATGTCAGACGGAAAGAAAAGCACTTCCATATAAGGCTTCTCTGATTGAGTATAAACCTTGACGACTTCAAAAGATGTATTGTCCACTATCTGAAGATTAATATGCAAAAAAGTTTCATCAGTAATTCACAGATTTCAAAGCGGGCAGTCAATAGAATCCAACATCATGAAGTCCTTCGTAAATTCGTGTGCATAAAATTTGATTTTACCTGTGGAACAACTTCCATATTCTGCAGCAACCTAGGCAGAGGAACGGTTTTCATCACGTTCTGTCCAAACTGAGTTTGGAATCGCACTTCCGGTTCTGAATTCGGTTCCTGAGCCTCTAGGATCAGATTATAGGTATAGTTCCCCACAGCTGGATTGGAGATAGTGAGAACAGCATTCGACGACTCAACTTTTACTGGTAGGTACTTCACACTCAAATCGTACTGAATAAAAATCGTATCAAGTAATAAATTGATATTAACGAAGAAAGTTACCGCAGATTCTTATCAAAAATCAACAAAAACTCTTTCTTAATTTTTACTCGAAAAAAAATGTTTTACCTTCTCGTATGGAAGTGCTATAAATGAGCTGTTCACAATCACATAGGGAGATGACGATGAAACGTTGAAGTCCACCGCCTCAGGTAAGGGATTCTGCACTATGATTTTTTTGACAGCAGGCACTCGAACGCATGTCACAAATTCAATATTATCAATAGTAACTTCCAAAGGTGTAATTTTCAACGATACCACATAATAGAGAAATTCTTTCGTTTTCTCGTTGAGAAAGGTTATCTGGAAAAGAAGGAGTAAAAACTAAATCGACGTATTTATATTCAAGCCGAACCTTGAAAGTCAATCTGCCTTCGTTGACCACATATACGGTCCATTTAAAATCTCTTTTGCCGAATGGTGGCACCTCCAGGTTATCATTCGATGTGATCTTATAGATCATCCTCGTAGTATTACCGTCAAGTACTTCCGTGAGAACCTTGAACTGCTGCCGCAGACCCAGCCAGTTCTCCACTTTCAGAACTTCACTGTGGTAAGTTTTGCAACAAATTTCCCTTGAGATTTCAGCTATGGGATTTGGTGGTAACACTGTTCCTTCGAGAGCGTAGAGTCTGCCCATACCGTTTGGGAGGGGGAAGAAGACAGTTCCCTGAAAAAATTCGGCTATAAATATGATTATAGAGTCATAAAATGGTTCCACAGCTTGGACATCTGTGTTTGGTTTTAGTCTCACAGTTAAAGAAGATTGATCTGTCTCACTTATAGTTTCAACAGAGAAGGAGTTGAATAAAGCTTAATTATTCACCTTATGCTGAGATGGAATCAGTTTCATTGGTGAGTAAACTACTTGATACGTTACTGATGATTCTTTGGGAACATTCAGTATTTTCGCACCAGAGAAATAGTTTCCAGTGAAAACAGGCTCGGTATTCCATATATCCTTTGTCCTGGGTACAGTAATTTGTCATTATATTTTGGTATATTCCAATTTTCAAAGAATATGCATATACATATTCTGAGGGAAATTCGACTGAATAGATGTGTCATATTTAAATCTGAATAGTCACATTGTTTGCAGCCGAACACTGATATTTCAAGAAATGTTAAACTTACTCATTTTTGAATTCGATTTTCTGATAACCTTCTTCCCTAACTGCTGCACTAAATTGCAGGGTGTCAAACGGTGGTGGTAAATTCATAGATCCACCCGTTAGAATCAGCTCTAATCTCTTCTGATACTTATCTATTTGGCAATAAGCCTGAGGAATATAAGAATTCATCGATGAAAATTCAGAGAATGGCATGTAAACCGACCATCACTTACCTTGAATTTAAAAACGCACTGTACATGTCCTGGTTTGAAAATTATAGTTGTCGTCACTTTTGAATTTGGCGGGGAATAGCCATCACCTGAATGAGAGTATTTCTGTTCATATCTTTCACTGAATCATGCAGACAAACGGCTAGTTTAAGGAACGTCAATTATAATTTAATGGTCCATTAAATTTTGAATCCTCCATTAGATTATAATTGAAGTTCCAGCAACTTAGCGCAACTCTTGTAATCATAACACAAAAGTGTTTTTATATTACTCTGTTGATCGTTTGAGGACCCTCACAATGAAATATTTGACTCTATTTTTCCCTTGATGATTCTGCTCTGGAAATCTCGCCATATTTCTAATCCCCTATCATATCAATAGGATATTTCAAGATATTTAAATTTCAAAGACTGTATTGATGAGAACCATAGGAAAAATAAATCAAGCTCTTGCCATCTTGAAGATTGACATAAATAATGATCTCACCTCCTATAAAACTCACATAGCTCGAATTTTTCTCCAAATACCAACGAAATCTGTAACAAAACAATAAATCACTCCTGTTATCAAGAATTGTTTGGTTTCAATTTACTTTCCACCAATATAGCCTTCGTTCATCAGTATAATGGTCTCCTCACTAGCATAACCTACCACGACATTTCCAAAATTTATAACGTCCTTGTTCAATGCGAAAGAGGCGTCTACAACTGACCCCATTATTGTCACAATGGGCTCTCTGTAATTCTGCACTTGGAAGAAAATCTATAAAAGTGAAACTCGAATAGAGTGACTGTAGAATGCTGGAAATTTTGCAATACATTGCTCTGAAATTTTTCCTTTGTCTCTGTTGGCTTAAACTTGACTACGACGTCCGCCGTTTTGTTCGGAGGTAATCTCACCATTTTTTTCGGGTATATCTCTAAGGTTTCCACGAGGAACTTATTCAGTTGTTCTTTGGACTGCCTGCAAAGTGAACAAGAATTCACTTTGGCATAAGAAGAAATAATAAATTCGAGGTCTTAGGCACAAGAGACAGGATAAATTGGAAAAAAGGCAGTTTGAAATGAAATATAATCAATTATTTTCGATTTTTCTGGGCATTACTTATTCACTCATCTCTTGACATTTATGGTGGGAGCTTAAGTAATGACAAGAAGGAGACAGTAATTCTTTGGATTTCCCCACTTACATAATTTGCATTTCAGAATCTGTGTGCATTTTCTCTAAAGATTTCAGGGATATAACTCTCGAAACTTTGTCGCTTTGGCGTCTCCTTGGTAGATCCTTCGTTAACTTTTCTTTACTATTTATTTTCATTGATCTTTGATCTTTGCTATAAGTGCTCCTGGTGTCATCCTTATCACCCGGTTTTCCTTTGTTCTTATTGGCAGTTTTCTGTTCCGGCTGGGCTTCCTCTCTGTGAAATCATAAATGATACTTTTTTTTACAGCCATTTCAAACTCAAACAGAGATGAGCATCGTAATATACTAATATGCGCGAAAAACCACAATTTTCCTTCAGAATTGTGGAAACATTTTGATGAGACATATTTTTAATTCAACATAAATATTTTACGGCTTGAGTAAAGAGAAATTTAACGATAAGAAGAAGATTGAGAGCATTCATTTTACTCAACTGTATTGAGGCTATCTTCGCGGGTTCTATACAAAATTCTCCGACTTTTGTCTCGATTCCTTTCCTGTTGTGTGGTAGCTTAGACGGAAGGGCGAAAATAACGTCTACTGTACATTCTCCAGAGTTCAACACTTTTATCGATTTCTGCACGGATTTCCCAACTCTCACTTTACCAAAGTCCAGAAACTTATCGGTCAAACTCAGTACTTCCAGTGCCAGTGGGACGCCTTCTCCGAGGAGTCTTATGATGACCCGCTTGGAATCAACAAAAAAATTGAGGGCAGTTTCATAAACACCTTTTTTCAGCGGACTGAAATAAATCTCTATCCTTTTACATTCTTCCGGTGACACAACAGCGGATTTGAAGTCAACGAGGAACTCGGGGATGCAATTCTTTCCATATTCTAATCTGGAATGATGAAATTCGAAGGAATATGAAAGGATTTCAGCAAATTCGTTTGAAATTCGACATTATTGTAACCGGAAATCAATTCCCCTTTTTCGAGTGCGAAAAGTTTCCAGAACAAGACAATGAACTAAAGAGAGAGAGAAAGAGACTTGAACGCCGATTATGCACGACTGAAATGATACTATACAAAAAATTCTATCCACCATCGATGCATAAAGCGGTTATAATCTATCCGTTTCCTTCAACATATATTCATAAATCACTTATGATAAATTTATCACCATTCAGTGATTATTTAACCAACATTAATAACTTGTGATTTATGGGCCGTTATCCACTGGTTCATCAAACTTCATTGTCAGAATCACAGACAGAGGCTCTCTCTTCTCTCTGTCAGAAGTTTCTCCAGTGAGTATTGAGATATTAACTTGAATACAGGTATCATGTCATGAATTGAAAATGAGGTGAGATTTTGAGAAATAATGATTGAATAATATGTTATATTTTGTATCGTATAAGTTAGTCCCGAATATGGTACCCGAAATAAAACAGCAAAAACTCATTTGCAATACCAATAAATTAGGGGGTAGAAAAATAACTCTTCTCAAATAGAAAACATACACAACCGGCCATTCATTATTATTCTTGAAATCCAACGGAGCGTGATAGAAATGGGTCGGTTCATCTTGAATGAGACATTTGCCAAAATCGTATTTCAAGTATGAAAACGTGAACTTTGGCTTCTGCGTGGAGGCTTCCACTTTGAGAACGTACGTAGGTCCATACAGAATCTGAAAAAAATTACCATGAATTCATATATTCGATATGTCAAGAATTTGGTAACTTTTACTTTTAGCTTTAAGGTAATGTTTTTCAGTATGCATTTCCGTACTGCCAGAAGCGATGCTTTGAAAGCAATCTTTTCTGAGCTTCTTAGATATCCTTCTCTTCTACTAAATTGAATCTTGGCTCTGAGCTGCTTATCCTCTATTGACCAAGAGTAATATAACCCGATAGTACTAGTATTACTCAACTCAAACTTAATTTCTTCCCTTTTATGCTGCACTATCTAGAAAAAATATGGAAGAAGTTTACGATTTGTTCACTTTATCCTTCAGTCAAGGATTATTACCACTCCTAGATTGATAGTTAGTGGCACATTTGGCTTAACCTCAATCTGGCTCAATTCCCTTCCAAAATAAACAAACTTCGAAGAAACATGAATTACGTTCATCAACAAATTGAATTGTAAAGGCTCGCTCATATATTGCACTATACACTTTGGCGTGAAAATTGTTTCTGCTTCCTTGGTAGGTCGAACTGTTAATCTGTAAGTATTCTAAGTGAAAAGGCGAAAAATCTGAGGTGACTTATCCCAACCGCAATATGTTTCTGCTCTTCGCTTCCATCAAACCAGACATTGGGGAAATACTCAGTATTTGTTGGTTATCAGAGAAGAGAGAATTCTTTTTGAAACTAAAGTGAATTTTAATATCTTCGTCATTCGTGAGGATGACCTCCTTCTGCACCAAATCATTCAATAAGGTCGCACCTAGCGCTAAGCTGGCGCATTCGAAGTAAACCTTCGGCTCTCGGCAAAGCCCTTGAAGTAATAAGGAATATCTTGGCATGTATGGATCGTCCGGTTCAAATAGGAAATAGTCCGTAAACTGTCCTCGGTTTTGTGGGATGAAGACGAAGTTAGTTCTGGTTGCTTTTCTGGGTGAAATTAAGCCCTTGTTGAACTCGCAATGGAAGAAGGAAGGCTCCTCGTGGTCCATCTTGATATTCCTCCAAACGAATGAGAATGGGTGGAATGTGGCATTTGTTACGAACAAGGATCTGTAAACGAATATGATACACGATATTTCAATATCGTAAAATCTGTGTGAAGGGTTTTCAAAGGTAAGTTTGATAGCCGCACAGTTTTGCCCAACGTAAAAGTGGAAGGAAATAGTGATTTGGATTGTGATGCGGGGTACTCTGGGTGGCCTAGGAGGCAGCTGAGACAGAGCAATTTCTTTATCATCGTAGTGAATGCTTTCTCTATGCTGTGTTTTTATCATCTCGTCCCTAGAAGGTTCTCTGATGGTATGTACTTAGTCACAGAGTAGAGAGATGAATGACTTCGCCACATTTTTAATCTGTACATTAGTACGATGAATTATGAAGGTGAACCTACCTATTACATTCAGATCCGACACCGAGGGATAAAAAGTCGAGGACCTTAGTTTCAACCCCTTCCGGAAGTCCGCAGTAAGTTTTGAACCTATGCTCGCTGGCTTCGTAATCTTTCATGAAAACCGAACACATGTGGTAAGGAAAACTTTTACTCTCGCCTCTCAGAGCTACCACGAGGTCGTTGGTTGAGGGATCCAAATTTTTCATGTTGGCCCTGAGATAGTACTCGCGAACCTCTTCTTCGACGGGGGTGTGATGGACGCTGAACTCGTATTTTGTCCTGGGTGGTATGATGTACGATACCGGTTCTACTGAGAAGATCTTCAAGTCCTCTACGGACTTCACAGCTGGCATCTCGCTTTCTGAGATTTGCATCTTTTCTGAAAGACGTTCAAAATTGCCAATTCGAACATATCAGAATGTGTATGGAGTTAATCCAGGAAAGTTGGACGAATTGGATTCTAGAAATATTTTTTTAAGTAAACCTTGTATTACTCACCAAATAGACTAGGTCTTGGAGCGGAAGGTACATTTTTTGCATCCAAATAATCGGTGATAGTCCAGTTGATTTCGAGGTTTACTCCACTTCTGTTTTCTACAGTAATGGTTTTCGTTAACATCTTGAAAAAAAGGTCAAGATTATAGATCAATGATCATTAAAGAAATTGAACTACTCTTTGTGAAGTCCAAATAATGCTGTCGGCTTTATTGGAAAATGGAAGATTCTCTTTCGAAAGATTCTAAAAGACTCGATAATTCCATCTTTATCGAAGAATGTGAAGAATGTCTTTCTGTCTTTTCTTCCTTATTATTTCGTAATCGTTTACTGACTTGGTGAAATAGATCATTCTGTAGTAAAAAAACTTCTCAACTTACGGTGTGCACATAAGTCTGTTGAAAAGAGAGCTCTTGCGTTTCGCAAAAATAGTTTGCATAGTCGCATTGGGCATTGACCAATAACTGTATGAAAGAAGGTTTATCAACCTCGTCGTAAGGTGGCTCATTGCTTTCGTATATGGCATTTTCCACACATCTGAAATTGGATTCGTTAGACGTTCGTAAAAATTCAATTAGCAATTGCTTACGGCGTTTCTGAGCAATCCGTATCACTTGTTGGTGTTTTCTGAAAGTATCGTTCGATGAATCTTGGAAAATTTCACAGATAAGAGCCAGAAAAGTAAAGAATAACAGGGAATTTGTAGATAATATACAGTAGAAAGGTCTTTAAGGATATATTCGGAGGCATGAAAAGACATCAACACAGTAAGACGTATCTCCAAATCAAGAAATCCAGCAAAAAATCATAAGCATTAATTTAGTGAAGTATAGTTTCCGAGTAAATAATTAAAGTTTGAATCCTGTTTTTCAACAGTAAATTTTCTCTTACGCTCTTACGATTCTGATAGTCACAAACTCAGGAAATTTAGGTATAGATATCACTTACAAATACAGCAATGTTGGTATTTTGTCGATCGTCCCATGGTAGAGGAAAAATATGGCGTGGATGGTATTTGATTTCGGTGATGGTCAACAGAATCTCCTTCTGAAAATTTCACATGTTGGTACGATCAATTCCACAACATTTCATAAAAAAACAAAAGGTCCGAAAAAATCTATTCAATTCTGAGTTTTGCTGTGGGTGAGCTGCAAACTAAAAATCCTAATTAAGTAATAAAAAATCACCTGTTTCATGTCAATGTGACGCTTGGTTCTAAAAGCGGCTATCACTGTCTTCTCCGATCCCTCGTAAAGATGACCAACACAGGGCGAAAAGGTCAACTCGCGAATCTGCCCGAATTGGAACTTGTAGACGGAATTCGAAACGTTTTTTATCTTGAAAACGATCTTGTGAAGCTCGTTCTTATCCACCGGTCCGAAATTCAGGTCGTAAGCTATCTTGTGGTTGTGCACGTCGACAGGAAGATCTTCGAGACACACGAGGGCATCGAAAGCGAAAGTATTCAAATGTAGCTGAAGATCGATGTTAATATTTTAGTCGGAGTTTGAAATAAGGAATTTCTGTAAAATGAGTACCTTCCAAACATCGAAGCAATTGTTCAAGACCATTATGTTCAAATCGGCATCTATACATGCTGAAGATTTGGCCTCGAATGTAATATTTACGTATCCTTTTTCTCCTACATTCAGTGGGATCACATCACAATGCTTCTTTTCTACGAAAATGATGAATGGTTCGAATTATTGAGATCGTTAATATTCTACTTCAAGTCATGAGTTGTAACGATTCATGTATTAATTTGGTCGAAGTAGGGGAGACTGGGGAGGGTTGATACGTTTTTTGGAATTTTTATTCTGGAAACGGAATTATATGAAGAAGCAGGACTTTTCTTATATTATATAATTCTTCAATTAATCGTTCAACAAAATAAATATAGAAGTCGCAAAACATAAACATCTTATTCTGTACAGAACGTTGAACACAAAAACATGCAAACTGTCTCAAGCCTCCCCACATATGGGAGGATTGATACGATGTACTGGGAGAGTAATCGAGAGGATTATTCAGCTCAGTAGGTAGGTCAGCAATGATACTGGCTTGCTTTGGTCCTATAGGTGTAGAAAAATCAGGAAATTGTCAGTTAGTCACTTCCACACAAGAAAAGTCGGCCTCGTTAAATACATGGGGATTGTACGTTTTTTAAAAATCCCTTTGATATGTTGGATGGTGAAGACGCCTTCATGTAGGCCTATCCAACTAGCTACGGAATATTTTTTGAAGATTATACATGTATCAGGCCTCCCCACGACAAATGTCTCAAACCTCCCTGAAAGCAATTTTTAAAGTGATTTATGTTTTCATCTTATACCCATATATTTTGAAAAGCGAATAAAACTGTAAATTGAGTAGTTTTATGCATATTTCCCAGTGAAATGTTTGTTTATGCCGAAGAATTAATGCATGATCATAAAACCCTTAGGTAACTTGAGTAAAAATATACAATTTCTCACCTCGGAACACTCTTCGTTGAATATTTCACAAACAAACTACTGTTAGCCTTACATATTAACGTCACGCAATGCCCTCTGCCAAAGAATAGTGTTCACTAGTATAATACTTTTGAAAACGGCTACAGATCGCGGATATAAGCCTGTATCAAGCCTCCCCATGTATCAATGCTCCCTAGTCTCCCCTATATTAAATTATTTTCTTAATTTTGATAGCCATGGCAAGGGCAACCTATATACAAGGTGTATGTAAACAAATTTGAAAGATTTAGGGAGATGATTCCTCAATGAAAATAAACAGGGGTAGTTCCTATAATTTTTTTTCGAAATCGACCTCCCTTCCAAGATACAGCCTTTGGAAGGCGATGACGAGTTGACAGTTTTTAATTTTTTTTACGGGTTCAAAAAATCACTGAGTCATAGAACTATACATAATATGAAGCACTAAGTAGATGTTACTCACACCATTTTTTTAGATCTCATAACTTCATTATTAGAGATTGAAAATAACAACAACTTATGAATTTCCTTCAAAAATTATTTTTGTGGGATAGATTTTTGAAAAATAAAATTCTCTTATGGTTTCCCATTCAATGCATTCCGAAAAAAGTATCGACTGTATCGAAATTTTGCGAGAGACTTTTTTCTCTAGAATCGAATGGGAAACCATTAGAGAATTTTTTCGAAAATCTATCCCATCAATTTTTGTTTTAATTATAACAAAAGCTGGCCAAATTGGATTCCATTAAATTCTTTCAGTCGACTTACCGATCTTTTGCAAAACCTCATCATCCCCGCCACTTTCGGCTCGTAAAGAAAGGGTCAAGAACCATTCTGGATCCCCAATGATCTCCACAACCACCTTACATTTGACTTGACCCCTGTTCCTTATAATCACAGATCTTTCGCAAGAGCTAGTCACTGGAATAGGTCCAAAACAAAGTTGGGTATCATCCCCATTCGTTCGGTACTCTGGTTCGAATATTTCAATGGTAGGCATACATGCCTCCCCCATCAAATTTATAATGCAGTTGGTTTCTTGGTCACTTGAGACACCTAGACACTTCATTTCCAGAATTCCAGTGCAAATCTGTCAGAATTATAGAGCATTTATCTCAGGGTAATCTCGTGATTTATTCGCAATTTTTCTGCATAAAAAGACCCTTGGCCTTGAAGGTTACAAAACGTAAAATGATAATATACGTGTAATATTTTCAGATTTATAGACTCCCAATCAAATCTCCCTAAACATAAAATATTGTACGTAGAGGGGACAGAATTTGATTTTCCTTCAACACGAGAGACTCCATTTTTCGAATCCTAGACAATCAACTTTGAATTCGTTTTTTTTTGGGTTGTTAACTTCTCGCATCTCACAACCAAGATGATAGCTTACCCCTATAGCTTTTGGTTCAAACTGTATAACGTTGTACTCTGCTTTATAAGGCGCAATATCAATAACTTTTGAATCGACGCTGAAGCCACAGTTGTCTTTTATGTCATAACGAACCGTGGCAGTAACGTGCCCAATATTTGGCACCCTGAGCTTGGTAGACACCGAGTTGTTCAACGCTACCTTTCCGAACTGCAGTATTTTCTTGTTTGTCTCGAAGACGAAATTCTGTAAAGGGAAAAAATACCATGACGCCCAACTAAAATTATCCCACCAAATTCATCTATTTACCTCGCCAATATGGGGTAGATCTTCTATATTCTCCACAACATAATCCAGAGGGAACATGAATCGGTAATCGTTGAAATTGATGCGAGGTTCGGCTCCTTCAACGTGTAGATTCATTTTACGCCCCCTCCTATCTTCGAAACTCGGTTCGGAAACGAAAAAAATTATGGTTTCCTTGTACTTTTCGCACTCGACTGGCCGACTATCGATGTTGATCGTAACCGATTCTCCAGGTTGAACAACACCCATTGCCGGCGTGATGGTAAATATTCCGGCTGTTACTTCAGATAACAAATCTAAATTGCTAAAAAAGGACAAGAAATCTCGTGAAATTCATGCGATCTTGAAAGAAAATAACCAAAGTTTTCAATTTCTCTTCGAACGGCCCATCAAACTCACCTTCTAGATTTAGATTTGAGTTTTCCTTTTTTCCTGCTGCCAGTAGTCGATCTTGTTGATTTATCAGCGCTCTTTTTGTCAAGTGCAGTTCCAGATGCTGTCAGAGATGGTATACTGCTCACTGGTTCTATTTCACCCATCTGAACCCCTGTAATCAGGAAAAATCTTCAGTACTCGTAAATTTCAATAGGTTGTCATCGTCTCACCTTCCTTTTTGCTCTCTTTCTTGATAGCTTGCTCTTCCACCATAGCCGGTGTCAATATTGTGTATTTGAAATCGAAATCTCCGATATTCTTCAACGTCAACAAGCTGGATCGGACTGTATTGACGTTCTGGTAGCCAAAGAAGTATTCCCCATGGGGACAAAGTTCAAACCTATGTAAGAATCCTTTCATTTAAAACAGGAAGCTTCTAAGTTTGGAAAATTAGCTCTTATACTGATAACCATTAAAAAATGTATGGCATATCAACATAATGAAAGCTTAATTCACCTTCTCCAGTAAGATGGTGTCCAGTCTAATGATATCTACATATATCTATCTATCTAACCTAGGTATCTTGCAGTACAATCAAAGTAATAGCTTTACGGAGACTTTATGCAGCTATTATTTTGACTGCAGGGCAAGTCAACACTTAACTGATTGCCTTCCCATCAATTAGCATCTGCAGCTTTGATAGACAGGTAGTCGGAAGTTCCACTTCTTATAGCTTTTTACAAGAATTTAGCTGGACATGTTTGGTATGAAGTTTTTCCAAATTAAAATATTCATTCCTTCGCATTTCTCTTCTTTATAGAAGAAATATAAATATTTGTCGACTACTAAGAATTAAGGCTTGAAAAAGAAGGCATTCTAATTCCAATTAGATTGTTACTTTTCTAAGCTCTTTCTGCATGAACCCACCTTCAATATAAGTACATTCTTTACTCACTTAGAAAGAGTGACTCTTGCTGAGGCGCTGAATGTGAAGTGATCTATTGCAGAATTTCTGTAGTTGTCCAGAATGGTGACATAAACAACGGGACAATCGACAAAAGAAACTTCTCTGTCACAAGTGAACCTGCAGTTGTTGGAATATTTCGAATTTCCTTGCACCACATACTCCATGTGTTTCATCTTGAAACATTCTCCGAAAGCTACAGTATTTCCTTGATGAATTGGCTTCGTCAACCTTGATTGAAAACGTAAAATTGAACTCAAACTATCGGAAACTTTCGTCGAAGATCACTTACAGTATTTTCACGTCGTATTTCCCGGTATTATTTATGGTGAACGGGAAGAAATGTGACATTTTGCCTTTTACTAAACCGAGATCTATACTAGTGGCATACTCGAGTGGGAAAGTAGCCACTTCGGCCAAAATGTTCAGTACTTCCGTGTAAATCGGTTGGGGGAACTGTTTCTCCTTGTCAAAAACCTTTGGAAAAATAATTAAAACATGCAGAAACTCCAACCAATTAAACTTGTTGATTGTAAGAGAGAGGTTTGTCATGCATACCCTCAAAATCAGCGACTCTTTTCTGTCGCCTATTATTTCCGGAATGAAAGTAACCATCACATCCAGGGAAGAACAAGGGTCCAAGTATCCATTGAATGTTGATATCCGGAACTCTGAGCTTACATCTACTTCAAATTCGAAATATACCATGACCGATGTGAAATTTCTGAAGATAATTTTTTCGGATTCCGTTTTGCCCAAGATAACTTTGTTGAAATTCACATTTTTCGGTGTCACCTGTATAAAAATGTGAAATCGATAAGAGAAAATCACGAAAAAAACATGAATTTTCGCATTAATGACACTCTCTATCTACAAACACACAAAACCTTTCAGAACAAAAAAAGCAAAAAGCGAGCACTCTCACTAGTCCTGTTTTCTCTTATTTGTGGCCATGAAATCAAAAATAATACTCTATACTGCATCCCTGACGATATACCCCCAACAACACCAGCTACCACACACCCCATCACCCCAACATAAAACTAGATTAATAATTTGGTAGATCATCAATTCTTTCGATCAAAAGAATTGACGATCTACCAAATTCTTAATTTAATCTGTATAAAACGATTCCGAGTGAAAATTTCACCTGAAATTTCAGCGGACAGGCAAAACAGGACAAATGGATTTCCTGTACTCTCGGATTATTCTTGATGGTGATGAGTAGCGTCTCCTTGAACAGTCCCTCCTCCGGGGGTTTGGCGTAAATGGGAAGGACATGCTGTCTTCCAGGTTTGACTTCGATACATTTTTGATCTTCGTCGCAGTAAAACACTTCACTGCCGGTCTTGAAGGAGATGGTGATATCGCATGTCATCCCAGACGTGTTCAACATGGAAATTGAGCTCTTCATCTCCAATAAACTGAAAAAAATGCATACAACAAGGGAAATTTCAACGGGCGAATTCTTAGATCATGATTAACTACACTGCTCAAGAACGATAATTTGAATAAAAAAATGATTTTGTCGGGATGTGTTATTAACAAAGGTTCTTTCTATTACAAAAACCTGGAAATCAACAAATTAAGCCATTAAGTATAATGAGGATTATATTTTGAGTTTTCTCCCGAAAATCACTTCAATTTTTGAGCAGTGCAGTTTGGCACGCAGCTGTCTGAATCATGATCAAACATTTTTGATACTCACTGCTGGGGAATGAGTAGGATGGTGCCAAAATCTAGAGTTTGTTGGGAAATCACGTAAACCCCATTCAAAAACATAGTTTTCGAATCAACACTGTGAACTTGGTGTGGAAACAAAGTGTATGGTGAGGTATCGATTCTGGGGAAGTCACAACTGGCTTGTACCACAATTTTCTCCTTATAACACGTACCAACAACTTCGAAATTGTATACGTATTTGAAGAAGCCGCAATAGAGTGGTTTGAAGAGAACTGTTAGTTCCTGAATGCATCCCGGCTCCAGTAAAAATCTTGCATGTACATCTATTCAAAAAAGAATATGTATTTTGAGAGTTTTGAAAAAATTGAATTACTCAATCCATACGAAAATTGAATTAGTACAAAGAGACTGTTGTGATTTTTTCATTTCATGAACCTTAATCATAAATTTCAAAACAAGGAATGAATCCTTTCTGTATTTCTTTTCACCATGAGGCTGTTCAAATATTTTATAAGTGTGTCACGAACTACAATACATTATTTACACAAAATTCTCATATGAGCAGACAAATGTGGTTCAGATTGTAAGGTAAAGAATAAAATGAAAAACTGAATCAATTTTCCGCATAATATCATCATCAGTTTCTTTCTGGCTTTCCTTCCCTAAGAAAATGATACACTTACTACTGATCTGCTCAATGTCACTCGGTGTAGGCTCCAAAGTAAGCCTTCTCTTCTTTTGTTTCTTCTTCGTTACAACATTCAGGGTTGTGTTAGAATTCTTTTGAATTTCGTCTTCGTTAGGTTGCGTCTAAAATTCATATCTATAATAAAGAATTTCAGAAATACTCGTTTATATATCCCGTACTGGTGTTAGAGATTCAGTCGAATTTTCACCCCTGGTCTCGCACTTGATCAAATCGAACACTTCCAATTTTTCCCTGTACTTTCTTGGCGCGGGTCTCGGCAATATCGTATAAACGATTTCTGTTTCTTTACACGCCCTCTTCGAGGGAGTCAAGCAGTTTATTGTGATCATTTTTTTCAGTAGATCCATGATTGGTTCGATGACGTTCGTCGATCTCTTTTTGTGCGCCTGATTGATCAGCCACACGGGATAGCCTGAAAATGAGTGTTAGAAAAACCGTTATTTCCTAAAATTCTTCTGAATATCTGAAAAATAATACTGTGTTTTTCCGAAGAATATGGAGAAAACATTGACTGACAATTTTGTTCTAAGTAAGGTGGATTTGAACTTTACTGGTATTATTTTTTCACGGAAAAATTCAAACTCTCTACCTACCAACTTCTGCATTAAAAGCCGTACTGACAACATTTTCGTTTTCGTCATTTTCCGCAGTTTCGTTAGGTACACCGACGGAGCCAAGAGATTTGCTCCTTGATCTACTCGTTTTCTTCAAGAACTCCTTCGATGTGTATCTTGCATCCTTTCTATTAGACGCCATCAATGACGCGAAGTTAGGAAAATCCTGGATGGAAAAATTTTGGATGATAATATTCCGTATCATCGAGTAAACTTACTTTTTCCAATTCAAGATCTTTCCTGTTCCAGTTCTCCAAAAGGAATAACATTTCACTTAGTTTTATATCATACTGATAGAAATAGAAGGAAGTTTCATCGGCCGGTCGAGAATCTGTAAGATGAAAAGTATTTTTGAAGGAAATTACTGTTTCTGTCTGTCTGTCTGTCTTGTTTGTGGATACGATATGAGTCCATCCTCGAACTAAGAGGAGGTAGGTGAGCTGTAAACTTGTAGAAACCTTCATTTTACCGTTCTAAAAGTTTGTCTCAAAAGCCCCATTGAATTTCGTGCGTGTGTTTCAAGACATAACCGGTCAAATGTGTTGTTTTGCAATTATATTCGACAATTCATAGAAAATAGAGAAAAAACACTTATTACAGTTATATTGTAATAGTATTTAGGTGCACTACCTTTTTGTCGTTCCTTATTAGCTTTCTTATCTTTTGTTGATTTTGTTTCCTTTGATTCCTTAGTCACACTTGTCGCGCTGTGTTGCTGATGAGAGGAATCATGAACCTTCAGTGCTTTAGGTGGTAACTTTGGAATAAAACTTCCTACAATGACAAGAGTAGCGTTAACTTTCTCTTATACTAACCTCGAATCCAGCAATAAGTAGGAATGCTGGATGTAACACTCACTTGAAAATGAACTATCAAGCTGAGCCCAAAAAGATTTCAGATCATTCGCTTTCGGTTCTTGACCACTTTCTTTCAGATCATCCTGTATCCTACTTCTGAAAATTCGAATGTCTTTAGGTTAGAACTGAAAACCGGAAAAATTATAACCTCAGGTCTGTTCTCTTCTGATTGCTCCTCCTCCTCTTATCTTCTTGAATCAGCGTCAATATTTCTTTCTCCTCCTCAGTTAACGACGTGTAATCGTCCAATTCCAACAGTTTCTTACGAAGCGCTTGTCTTCTGTTCGCTTCTCTTGCCGCATTCTTGTTTTCTTCTTCGGTTTCCAGAGCGGTGTGTTCTTCCAATGTACAGGTGAAGAAGACGAAATAAACACAGGAAATATCCTTAGCTGCTTTCAGGAAACACCTCAGGGCAACTTGTACGTTAGGGAGAAATATACTCTCTAAACTTTCGAGAATCATTCTGTCGATTTGATCGATTCTATCGCTAAGTATCTGAAAATTTCAAAAATCGCTGACTCTCAGATTATTTCCTTATTATTGGATTTGGAGAAGATATATCCCGACACCTTGTAGCAAAAGCTGCTACGAGGTTCGATGTTTATCAACTTTGGATTATAACTGCATCGCTCACCTGTATAATCATCTCTTCTGGTATTCCTTGGAAGGTATCTGCCGTGTTTATTGAGAGGGTCCTTCTCGACATTTTACTTGAAGCCAAACTCAACTGATCGCCTTTGTCAGCTTTGACTTTAGGCTCTTTTTTTTGTGACGCCACTTTAGTTTTATTGATCGGTTCCAAGCTATGGATGGCGTTCAGTTTCCTCCACAATTCCTCGGTCTCATCTAATCACAAGGATCATGTTGTAAATCAATGTATACGACCAATATTTGACCGATGAAAAATTGCGGAAGTAACTCATGAAAAAAATACCTTGAAGGTGTTTATTCAAATCATATTATACCTTCTATACTGCTCTCTCTACAGAGGCAGTCTTCTGCATCCATTCTGATAAGGTAAGCTTCTTCGATGATCTCATTAACTTCTTTAGTGAAAGCGGTTCTGTTCTCCACCAATATATCGATTATCATACTGTCCAAGTTGTATCTAGGAATTCTTAACATTCTAGAAGCGTCATTTGCAGCTTTCAAATAATCTACAAGTCGAAAATTCGTCGAAAATAGAAAAAGAGTTTATATATCCCATCCCATCCTATTCCATGTTTCAGTGGACCTCAAGAGATAGATATCCTTTGAGAATTCAAAGTGTACAAAGCGTCATATACCTGTGTATTTATTTCCGTGAAACACAATGATTTTCGTGGTACGCTCTACGGCCGGTTTGTCATCTTCGATGTCTGCATCCAAGAAAATATCCTGGGGTGGCTTCTTCTTGATCATGGAACTTTCCACTTAAATTTTCGAATGATATTAAATGTTTTCACCAGTAATTCTGACTTACCCCTAAGTTCTAAGGCATCAAGAAGATGTTCCACAGACTCCGACGAACCCCTGAAGCCAAAAAAAAGACGAATCAAAAATCGAAACGGAATGTTTGAATGAAGAGACGCTGGCAAATATCTACTTCACCTGACATCTGTTCTGGATAATTTCATGACTTCTGTGAAACTCTTCTCTTTCCTCAATCGATCTAGGAGCAATTCTTTGTAGAGATATCTGTAGATATCACTTGGAGTGCTGCCGTAGAGGGATCTGGCAACGTACAATTTCTTGGCGTTCATTTCCCTCCAGAAGACGTGGCAGATTCGTTCATGTAGGGATATTTGCCTGAAGAAAGCGTTTTAAAACACTGATAAGACCACAGTGTCAAGCTTCCTTCTCACCTATCATAGTCGCACATGAAAACTTCAGTGGGAAAACTGGACGTATTTTGAATGAGGAAAGTTTCTTCTAAGGGCGGTGAATACTGCAAAACCGGAGGAAACTGAACAACGCTTTCTTTAATCACAAAGTTAGGTTCTCGACCGTAGCCATTCAGATAAGCCGTGAGATCCTCGTTGTTGCCTTCGATGTGAAAGGTCATCACCCCCTGTCGGGGACCCTTTGCTCTGGGTTCGAAAAACACTAAAATCTCCTCAGATTCGCCAGCTGCAAGTAGGCCTTCTTTTTTTCTGACGAAAAATATCGGAGTGTCGATGGAGCAACTCCATTTAGCTTCGACAAATCCGCTGAAACACGAAGACTTTAGCTAGCTCGTTCAAATTCGCAGCCCTTCCTCACTTACACATTGTATAGACATATTATTTTTCTCTTGCAACTTCCCACCACAACTCCGCAGAAATCCATGCATTGAACGCTGAGCTCTGTAGTAGGTATACCAACAAACGCCGTGAGTCTTATAGGGATTCTAGCTCCTTGGTTGACCTATCAAATTGCAGGAGTAAATATGAAAGAAAACAATTTGAACCTCTCGATTACCTCTACACAAATAACCTCCGAAATGAATGGTTGGCTGAGATCTACACCCTTCACCTCCGGTTTGAACTTCACGTTCAAGTTTCCAAACTCTTTCAGTCTGATCTTTTGACAGTTCAACTCTACGAAGAATCCCCTAGATTCCAGATATTTCTGGTCCACGAAGAACAATTTGATCAAACACGTTGTAGGTCCGTAGTTGTAGACGGACACGTTCTGTTCGTACTGGCCATCACGTCTGACGTTTCCAAAGGCTAGCTCGTATGTAGGTACCAGGAAATTGGGGATTGTGAAGTGTTTTTTCCTTATGCTGACACGTTCCCCCAACAACTGGGGATTGCTCTGGAGGAACTCGTGCCCTATCATCCTCTCGACTGCCATGTCTATGTCGACCAAAGAAGGTATGTTGACGTCCTGAAATATTCAACTTAAATGAAGGTCAAATGCATTGCTCTATCTATCGATTTACAGGAATATTGGCTACAAGAAGTTTATTTTGATCAGATTCCAGAGTACAAATGAAAAAATGAAGAGTTGCATAGATTCTCAAGCATTACACTCTCTGAGGCATACATTCTATGAGACAATTTATGAAATTTCAATGTTATGGGTCTAAATAACTATCAACTTCCTTTTTGTTCGTTTAACTTTACGCTTATATTTGTTGCCTTCTATTTTTCTTCTATTCTAGATTATTCTTCTTCGAAAAATGTTAGAAAATCAACCCTTTAACCGCACACGTTTTTCCTTACATCATATTGAACAATAAACCACTCCTCCTTCTCCAAGATCAATGTAGTTATCTCGTCCAACCTGTTATCCTCCGGAACATCCTTCATGTGATAATGAAGGTGGCTGGGATCCTTGGACAATTGTCCAATTGCTATGTAACATAAATACGGTTCCACCACATCAAATAAACTGGGTCTGGGTAACATGACGTAGAGCTGGGAGTATACAGCGAATCCGGTGACTTGAACAGTGATCGGACCTAGATAACCGATCTGAGAAAAAGGGTTTGAGTGTCAATTTAGGCGAAGATTAATTTTTTCTCACATACTCACTTCGATCACGAAATATTCGTTGAATTCGCCGGTGATACCTGGAAAATATTTAATACGCAATGCAGCCTTTTCATTCGGCGCTAAAGTTCCCATGTTGGGGGTAACAGTCAGCAGTCCTATCGTAGTTGCGTCCATGGTTATCTTGGGCTTGGGATTGTTCGAATCGTCCAACACTGCGAATTCGAAACCAACATGCCCGGTGTTGTAGAGGTTGATCTGTTCCTCTAAAGATTCGCAGAACAGCTGGGGGGAAAAATCACAATGGCTTGGATATTATAATAGAACCACTAACTTATATAATGAATTGTTCATTTAAAGGAGGTATTTTTCCAGAAGGACTCAAGATATCAATTATCAAACCATTGCACAAAAAAGGAGATTTAAATGATATGAATAACTACCGTCCAATAAGCCTAATTACCACCTTTGCAAAACTCTTTGAAAAGGTTTTAGCAGAAAGGCTGGTAAAATTTCTTGATAAATTTAAAATATTGACTGAATGTCAGCATGGTTTTTTAAAGAACAGAAGTACACAAACAGCTATTTACGAGCTAACTAGAGCAATAATAGACTCTTTGGAAGGTGGTGATATCCCTGTTGCTTTATTTGCAGATTTATCGAAGGCCTTCGATTGTGTGGACCACACCAGACTTCTTCACAAGCTGGAACGCTATGGCATACGTAATGAGCAACTAAAACTATTTGAGACTTACTTGAGAGGTAGGAAGCAGAGGGTTTGTTTAATTCAGAGCAATACCACCTATGTTTCGACGGAAAAAATTATTGAAATGGGAATTCCTCAGGGTAGTATACTGGGACCCATCCTTTTTGCTGTTTATATAAACGACTTACCATCTGCATTTGAGGATTCTATGCAACTTTTCATCTATGCAGACGATACAACGATACTTGTGAGGGTACCGCATGCTCAAGATCTTGGTGGGATCGTTATAAGGGCGCTGTCAAGACTGAAAGACTGGTGTCTTGAAAATCAACTGGTGCTGAATCCCACAAAGACAGAATGTATGGTGTTTTCAACTGATAGATCTAGACAGGAATTCCCAAAGAAAATACAGCTCAAGAATGAGGTCCTTCACATACTAAAATCCTTGGAATACACTTGGATCAACATCTGAAATGGCATGAACATGTGGAACAGCTGGGACATAAATTGAACTCCGTGGTTTTCTCTTTGATGGTGCTGAGACATCAGGTGGAGCATGAGGTACTAAGGATGGTATATTTTGCCAGTTTTCAATCGCTGATGGACTACGGTGTCATTTTTTGGGGAAACAGTATGCACATGATGAAGATATTTGCAATACAAAAACGCGCCATAAGAATTTTGCAAGGGTTGAAATTTAGAGAGACCTGTAGAGGAGTGTTCAAGTTAAATGGTATTCTTACCTTAACAGGAATATATGTGTATAGAACATTGTTATTTTTCTACAAATTTCACAATGTATCTAATAATTTGAATAACACAAGGCGAACATTTCCAATTTTTTATCCACGCCACAGACTTACTCTGACTGAAAAGCAGCCATACTACACAGGCTTGAAACTTTTTAACTATCTTACGATAAGTATCAAAAATGAGAAAAACTTATTCGTTCTTAAAAAGAAAATCTTTGCATTGATTCTCGATATTGAACCATATACTTTGGAAGAATATTACTCGTCATGTAAGCATTTAAGATAGTAGATAATATGTGTGCAGATATTGTATTATGGTATTAATTTTGTTATTTGTTAGTTGATATTTTTGCTGACTTGTTTTCTATCTTCTCTTACTGTACAGTGGGTGATGAGAAAATAAATAATCATTCTATTCTATTCTATTCTATTCTATTCTTTGGAACAGGATTAGAAATCATAATTTCATTCTAGCTCTAGTCCTAGTCCTATGGACTAGTTCTATGTTTCACGCGGGTTTATGTTTACTTCGGATGATTGATTTTCTCATGGGGTATCTCTCATTACAGGCAACTTTTACCTCATATCCCTATTCTGTGGAGGATGGGGCAAACGGATAATGTCCAAGATGTGTTTTGCGATCGACTTAATTGTCTTCAAAATGAGCTAAAGCACTGTAATTAGCCTTGGCCTGACATGCTCTACAGTACCTCTGGATCTAGAAGGCGATCTGCAGATGACATAGCGGCGAAAACAGCTCTAATGCAGGGCACAATTGATCTTAAGGTGACAGTGCAACGCAACCATCTCTAAAATCTACAAGCAAAGTACTCAATTCTTTCGTACGGCCAGCCCCACCACGCAACCTGTCAGGTTAACATGAATTTATTATCAGAGACTCGTAGAGCATATACAGTACCTCTATACAGCGTGGACAAAATTCGTTGCCTACTGAGAGGATCTCGAGAACTTTAGCAGCTAGAAGAAAACGGATGACACATTTTCGAGCTTTTTTTGGGAGAAACAAAGAATGGTGAAAACCTCAGCCTCCTATAATACTTCGTTTTTGAGTTTGACAATTTCCTAAAGTTATCATAACTTTTTTGTCTTCGAAGTTACAAATCTGAAACTTGAACCTACTACAGGCACTTTTTTACGTAGAATCCACTGATGAACTCAAAATATTTTTTCATTTCTAATCATTATAGGTGAACTTTCATTTTTTTAAATGCAAACTTTTATTGAATTTGTTATTTTTGAATTGAAAAAAAATCTTTTGTCAGTAGATTCTATGTATAAAAGTGCCTAAGAAGATTCAAGTTTCAGATCAGTAACTTATTCAAAGACGAAAAAGTTATGAGAACTTTTCGGAATCGTCAATATCTCAATTTTTGTTTATAACTCGAAATCTAAAAATGATAAGCCGATTCTGTTTTCAGATTTGGATTAGTCATGAAAAAAGAGCTACATAATGTGTCATCCGTTTTCTTCTAGCTGCTATATGTAGTTCTCAAGATCCCCTCAGTAGACAACGAATTTTGCCCACCCTGTACACGTTCGGGAATGTACACCCAAAGGTTTTTTTTTCTAATCTTTGAAAACCTGCAGACGCTTTCTCCACCGCTGAAAGTGCAAATATCATAGAACCTTTTTTCTTTTTACCATCTAAATTTCAGAATCTACTATACTTCATTCAACTTTATTTTAGCAGTCGGTTGGCCATGGAAATTTGACACATTTCACTCTGTATAGTACGAAAATGTTGGGTTATGAAGCTTGTCAAAACATTTTTGGGTTTTAAATCAACGCTATGTTGCCCGTTCTACGTAAAAGTTTCTGTTATTACGTATTTTATCACAATGTGGAATCTCTTCGGAAAATATCTGACGAACATAATTGAAGTTTATACAAACTGATTGAAGGCATACCAAATCCAGTTATTTGCATGGAAAATACAAGAGATCAGTATAATATCATAATATGCACTAGCTTGAGGAGAGTTAATGTTTGTTATCTTCTTTGGCTTACATCATTTGTAGATTTCAAAAATATTAACCCGAAGATGAAATGCATATGATGCAGTGGTTGGCAATGGGTATCTCCCGAAGGAATTAACAGATAATTACAAGAATATTAAATTTTTCAATAAAAATCATCTTGCATCAATATAAGTAAAAGGAGTTGAAGGAAGTTACAAGTTAAGATGCAACTTCATCGTTGAACAAAAATTTCACATGAATAAACAGTAACAGAGCAACTTGCGCGTATTTGTGGCTATTCATCTTAATACATTGATGTAATTATAATAATTAGGTGTTTATTAGTACCTTAAGACATTTACATTCTATAGGACAAGTCAAATGAAAAATAGAAAAATCACTTTTCAGGAACTTATTCTACGATGACATTCATCGAAAATCCTGTAGTAAATTTTTCGCATTATTTCACTCAAGCATAAAATTCTCAAATGCCACCACTTTTTTGGGTCTTCCAATAGAAGAAAATTCTTTGTCATCCTCGTCATTCACAATCTTTCTGATTGTGGAAATATTCAGCTGAAATATATGTCGTTTAGATTCAGATGAAACATTATATAAATTCTCTTACATTGAATATGTTCGCTACCGCCTGACGCATTGTGGATTTTAGAATATCAGGGTATAACTATGTATTTGAATCAGCGGACCTGAATTCTAAATAGCACTTCCTGAAACCCTGTCTCTTTTTTTAATCACTTTCGGCATTTTCGAATTTTCGTAATAAAAATTGATATAAGTTGTGGCAACGGCGTTATGACATTAACGACATTTCATGAGTGCCAACCTAACTTCGTTCTAGTTACAAAAACTTGAGAAAATTATTTCATGGCCAACCGACTGCTAAAATAAATTTAAATGAAGTATAGGTCTCCACGACGCTCGAGTAAATCCCGATTTAGCATCGTGGGTTGTCCACCCAACGCTCCTTTACTGAAGCGAATGCTGGACGCGCTACAGGCGACACATTAAACAGCTTGAAGAAACGCAACAACGTCATATAAGACGCACATAAGATGGTTCCCCAAAGTCTTGCAGCGCGCGAGTTGTATAACAATTGAGACTCAAGTAACGAGGGCCCGACTCAGATGGAGCGGCCACATTCTGAGGATGCAAGACACAAGACTCCCCAAAGAAGCTCTGTATGGCTTACATAGGGAGCTCGGAAACCAGGAGGCCAGTACGCCAGTATAAGCGGTTTAAGGATATACTGCATCAATCCCTAAAATCAGTTGATGCCAATCATTACTGGGAACAACTAACGTTAAACAGATCACAGTGGAAGTCTTTGGTCCACAGTTATAATGGAGAAGAATTCAGCGGCATCCATGCCCGGAGTGTGGAAGCATCTGTAGGTCATGGTTGGGTCTTTACAGTCACAATCGCGAGTACCCCTAAGAAATTATAAGTTTGATCGCACCGATAGTTTTGTTTTTGAGTCTTTTTGTAGATTTATTCTCGGTAACGAGATATAGCAGTGAATGAATGGATCGACTTCTTACGCATCGTGTGTTCAAAGTAGAATGCAAATTTCTCTCGCTCACCTGATACCCGAAGTGAACCTCCATTTTACTTATGTCGTAGGCAATATCTCCACATACAGCGGAAATTTCAATCTTGTCTTCGGCACCGCCAAGTATCCTACACTTGGCGTTAGCCTTCAAGAATGTCTGAAGCGGCGGTCTTATATAAAAATTGACCAGGCTGCACTCGTAAGGTTCCAAGCAACCCCTGTACGGCGTAATGTTGAGCATCGCCTCGTTTATTTCCGGTTTCCTCCGGGGCATGTTCTCCAGAATTTTGAAAAAATCCTCCACTTCGTACGACACATTTTCTGTTATCGGGAAAAGGAAGAATTTGGTCATGAACATGAGCTTCCTGGTGACATCTGGATGGACGGTGGGGAATCTGATGTTTTCTAGTAACGTCTCGTAGAGAATCTTGAGTTTCGGGAGTTCCGAAAATCCTGGATCATCTTCGTCGCGCACTAAGAGCTCTACCGTATGATTGGTGGTTATTTGTTCTGGACTCGGTTCACCGTGTGGAATTCTGGGGATCTTGTCCACTTTCCAGTCGTGTGAATTTTCCACCGAAGAGAGATTATACTGAAAAATTGTTGGTAGTAACTTACAAGGCGAACAAATAGAGCCAGAAAGTGTATTTAATGGTCTTATAACTTTGGGGAAATAGGAGTTTTACTTACTCTTGGAGTGGATAATTTCTCAAGAGTATAAGAAGTCACTTCCCACTCATATTGATAAGCCACTGGCAGAGGACTGATATTCTTTATGATGAGCTCTTTACTACAATTAGCCGTTGGTGCAATATGTTGATTTTTTATAGCTTCCGGATAAGTGAATAGTGTGGGATAATTCACATCTCCAGTGAGAGTGATAGTAAACTGAAAAAAAAATCGTATCAAATCGAAACCAAATTTTCGATCCAAAAAATATTCACTGAGTCAGATGAAGACTAAACTCACAACTTTCGGATGCAGTTTGAAACCGATCTTCATATATCCACTGGATACCAAACATTTCTTCACTCCGCTTGGTGGTACGAATTCGACGAAAAACGAGAAGTTGGTTTTGCTTGCCACGTTCACGTTGAGCGTGGTGGTTTTGGAACCATTTTCATCGAGGGCGTAAAAGGGGTGAGTTAGGGTGACGTAGATATCCAATGCTAGGTAAGATTCATTCGTCACGGTGTAGACTTCTATTTGGAAAAAAAACGTTACCTGCTTCACATAGATGTTTTATTCAAATGGAAAAAATTCTGTTGTAGGAGTTAATAAGCGTAGGTACATGGTCAGTTTTAAGGTAACAGAATTATTTTCTTTTATTCCATACTTAGTTATTTCCCTTTCTATATCTTCATTTGAAGAATGATATTATCATTTGAGAAAAAGAACGGAATTTTCATGCATTGCTTTCAATATTTCAAGAAGTCCATAAATATAAAAAAAATATATCGATTTCACAATAAAATGCGTATTGTTGATTTGGGATTTCTGATTCTGGATCCCAAGTAACGTTTTAGTGAATAATTGCTCAGAATACGATTCATAAAAAGATTTTTCAGGAGTGAATCTTTAATTTCAAACAGCTCTACACAGTTATCATTACTTGAGAATGAATAACTCGATAATTTTTTAAGAGATAAGGTCCTTTCGTTTGCATAAAAAGTGTAGTACTTTTCTACACTCGATTTTAGTTTTCGTTTGCTGATTGAATTTACACCAGTGTAGAGGAGGTGTAGTTTATCTTCACCTGGTGGTGCAAGAAGACTCTTAAAGAACAGTTGCAAAATGGCGAATGCACAATCGTAAATGATTACATTATTTTTCCGAATTGTATGAATAGTAGTGAACTATATAGTGGTTAAAGATCACAAAATGATACAATGAGTATTCAGTTTCTTGACACTATGCTTTCTTCACAACAATCGCACAACATAGCAATATTCTTCATGTCCACTTCACATTGTAAATTTTGAAATGAACAAAATTTTTATAGAGACCTTTCTTCGACTTGTACTGTATAGATTATAATTCCATGATCGATAATATAGTGAGAGATCATCAAATAACGAACATGAAAAAAATCACCCTCACCTAGGAGATGGGCATCCGTTTTATCCACCGTAACGTCCATCCTGAAATGTAGCGAAGGCTTCGATAGCATCAGGACCGGATCTTCGAAATGTGCGATAAATTTCACCTCGAATATTTTGGTGAATTTAGTTGTCTTATCCACAGAATAACAGTAATACATCAACTCTGCAAGTCCTGGGGTTGTGTAGTATACTTCAATGTAAGCCGTTTTCTGCTCTTTCGGTTGCAGTTCGAATTGATTGGGCTCGATCAGGAAGGGATATCTGAAAGCTTTACATGTATAATTTTTGTCCCTCTTGACTGCCTTATATATGAATATAATTTACCCTCTAGTAGATTCAGTCTCCTCTTTCATACTCTTCATATCCTTAACTTTGGAAAAGAGAAACCTCTGCAGGTCCTTTCCCATATTGGTCATTTTGAAGGGCACTCTAAAAGTGTTGTGGGTCATGAGAGTGCCCAAATCGTACTTCGGCTCCAAGATCGGTTCGAAGAGGATGCACGATCCGACGCCGAATGCAGATACATGGACCTTGAGGGGGTCCATGCTGTTGACTATGTTCAAAATTAGAATGCTGGTGTACTTGGCGACATTGGTCAGGTAGAGGGATATGTCTACTTCGAGCTTTTCGGAAGCTTCCAATTTGAATTCGTTTGGGTTCACGTGGAACGTTGGATTTGCCTAGGAAAGCAGAGTGATGTAATGAGGAACACATTTATATGATACTGACTTGAAACTGGAGTCCCTATCCACGTGGGAATGAATTTTAATGACAATAAGGTTCTGGTCAGTGGATGTGAATGCAGGAGATTTGTAAACAGACTTGCTTAACGGAGGCAAATTTTTACTACTGAGGCATTTCTGTTTTGAAAATGAATTTAACTAGCTTTTTGAAGATCTTTTTCGAAAAACCTCATTGTCTTGGTTGAACCACCAGTTGAGTGATCCGAAAATATGAAGAAATCATACATTTATCTCGAATGGTTTTCAAGATATGATCTCTAGTTAAAACCGTCGCATAATCATAAAATTTGTCGAAAAAAGTAGCCTACCTCCAAAAGGCACACGGATAAATTATGACAATTGAGGCATTTCGAAATCAGAATGTCATAATTTCAGAATATGATACAAAAATTGGATAGTCTCATGGCCAAAGGTTGAATTAGTCTCCTATCCCAAAATTTCTGAAAGTTATCGACCGATCGAGCTCTCTTGGCTCACCCTATATATACATTTGAGTGGATGAATCAACAGAAAACGCAGAATCATCGTTCACTCACCACATGGATAGAAATGAACGCCGGCACAGGGGAGTCATTCATGACGTTCAATTTTCTAGAATGCCATTTCAATAGGGGAACAAAACCAAATTTGATCTCTTCCGGATTAACGCAAATCACAGGTCCTTGTACGTCGCAGGTGAGCTTGCAGAGATTGTTCGGTTCGCTGCCGAAGACTGTGAAACTGAAATGAACATGAATGATGTTTCACACTTAATTCAGGTGACGTCTTACTTTAAATTTTTAGTATGCAGACCGAGCTGCAACCCTTTTATCTCAAGATGAATAGTGATCTCCTCTCCGGGTTCGATGAAAGACTCTGTGAGGGATAATTTACAGGAAAGTCCTTGATCATCTTCTTCCTACAAATTTGATTTTTCATTTTCACTTCTTGCACATTCGAAATCTGGTGAAGTTAATTCAATCAAGCACTACCCAAATCAACGAGTCATACTTATATGTAGAAAGTTGAAGAAAGTAATTTAAGGATAATGCATGACAATTAAATTTACCATATCATTGTAGAGTATGTAGCCTGGTACTTCACTTATATTCTTGATGGTGAAGATTCTGTCGTAGGGGCAGTTTATGAAGCAATATCTTATATCCACCTTGGGTGGAGAACATTCAACTGTCGGTACTATACAGTTATAATAAATTGGGAGTTCTACGTAGTGTTTCCTAGATCCCCACATGTATGTGTGAAGGTGAGTTAATTGCTTTTGAGCCTTGTTCGGAACTAGAGTAATCTGAAATCAATATTCAATGAGGTTAAACCTCGAATGGAGTGTTGGACTCTTCCAGAGTATATCTGAAGAGCATCAAAAAATCTGAAGAAAAGAAAAAAAATCAAATTCTTTTTGGAACGGTCTCTAGACTTTACAGGATGGAATCATCTTATTTTCGCATAAGATAGTTGTGAAAATGTCACCTTTATATTAATAGCTGAGTTGCCAGCAACAGTTGCCTCATCGGGGTATATACTGAATTCCTTCGGCATTTTGCTGACTGTAGAGGCATCGTGACTCCTTGAAAAATTCACCCAAGTAATTGCCTCGTAGGCACCATCGTTCAACACGCAAATTCTAAACTCAATCGGCACCTCTGTTGTATTTTGTATGGATATTTCTTTTTCCACTGCGAAGCCTTGGAACAACACGAACCGATTCATTGATGATGAAAATGTGTACATTTTTAGTACCACTAGAGATTTGATGGAATATGGCTAAAGATGAAGATTTAATGGTTTGAAAATGACCATGAATCTAGTATAATTATCGATATGTCTTTGTCAAGAAGTGATAAAATGATGAAAGATTGTATGATCGGGACATATTGATAAAAATGTATACCGGACTCTTTTGAAAGTGAGAAGGATTGCGCTAATGGAACTGCTAAGCTAATACGGAACTGCAAATTAATGTCGAAGGATAAATCAAGGATGAAAATTTGATTTCACCTGATGTATAATATAATAATCCTGATAAGATTCTTTTTATGGATAAATGAAAAGAGTGTTAACATAAAACAACAAATTCCCTTCTTTTTCACACCCAATAATCTATTATATGCTCTATCTCTAATACAGGGTGTTTTTATTAGAGGTGTGTCTTCAACAGGAGTGGTCAAAATGAAGAGTTTCGCCAAAAATCACCTATAAAACTCTAAAAATGATAAAATTGGACAAGTCATCGATGATGGACGTTTAATTTTTGCGCTGTAGCATCGCATTCCAGTCCCGTACCAGAAATTTCACTGAAACAGCATTGAACTTAAGAAGATTACTCCGCAAACACCTTGTATCGACTTGCACCTAACCATCCAAAAAGACTTACCAAAAGCGACAATGCCGAAATCGATCGCCTGTATATTATAGCTCAGGAGAGGACAGACAACGTTTCCCCTGGAAAAAAAACAGTTTCTGTCGATGAAAAGTTTCGATGACACGTTTATAGTCCATTGTTTTCGATAATGAATCAATGAAAAGTATATTTCACGTTGATATCATATCTGCTTTTACATATTTCATATGGAATCTTGAAGAAAACGATAGAGGGTGTCAGGTTTCTACTCACTGAAACACACAGGTGACGTATTCTCCGGATTCGGCAATTCTGAAATTCAAATTTTCCAAAAATTTCCCCTGCATTGTCGAACTGAACTCCAATACCATTTTCTCGCATTTTCCAGGATTTATGTACACCTCATCCGGTGAACAGGACATCTGTCCTCCAAAATCCATGCTCTTATGACAATAGGTGAGAGTGGCTGGGATATTACCTGAATAAGAAAAAGTTTTTTTCAATAATCACGATTCCATGCTGAAAAAAGGAACCACCCTTTGAGGAGGGAAATGAAGAACAACTAGGCATTTTTTGTTGTCCTTACTATTAAAGTCTTCGATATATCAGACACAATATAGGGTGTCTCAAATAAAATAGGCCACCATCTATAGCCACTATTTAATTTCGAACAGATTGAATGATATACCCACCTTCATTTTTTGCCACTATTTCGTATTGATGCTTGGCGCAGAGGTACAAATTTTCGACGTCTAGAACTTTGAAATTCAGGGATACCTCCGGACCTAGACCTGTGCCGACCATTTTTAGTGGTTGGCGTGTTTCCCTTCCAGTGACTTCCAAATACGCGATGCTCTGATAAGATTCTGCCTTGGTTGGGCAAAAAACCACTTCGATATTCACAATACTCTTTGGACCGATGATGCCGTTCTGAAAGAAAAAAAATCTGGTAAGGTGATCTACAATACGATGCAAAATCAGTCGGTACAGTACAAGATAGGGGCGAGCGACGAACCAGAGTGAAAATTCAGTAGTAGTGTATTTTGGGAATTTTTCGAAGGTAGACGAAGATCGACACTCGTATCTCCCAGAAAAATCATCGTAGATACGTGTCCTAAAGGGGCAGCCCTTCTAGAAATTCTCTCGAAATTTATTCATTTAGTATACGTTACTTACGTTCTCTAAAAACTTGAAGTTCGGATCGTGAAACAAGAACTGATCGGTTGAGTCGAATTCGGCTAATTCGTCATCGTATATCCTCTGCAAGAACGTTCTATGGAGGTCGGCGTCTGTAATATTTGGATTTGCTTCCTGTATATTTCTCAAAACTTCGTACTGATTGAGGTCTTCCAGTTTAGAGCGAAACTCTCTACACTGCTCCATATCGTCATACTTTGTCTTGAACCGCTTCCACTGATACTTCATGGCATAATCGCTCCTATTGATCAGATTCAACGAAATGCATCTTTGCAGGCTCAGAAAAGTGTCTTCGAAGTGAAGAATCGTCTTGTCCAGGTATATTTCGCAATTTTTGGCCTCGCATTTCAGTGTCGCGTACAAATCCACCCCTTCGAAACTGATGGTCAGATCGGATACATTTTTCTCAACTCTGAAGGTCTTGTAGCTAACCTGTAGCGGTTTATGAGACAACAAAAATTGAATGAAAGAGAAGAGACCTAGTTGATTCATTCAAAATATCTCAACGATTCGATAGAATATCAAGATAATACAACAACCTAAGGCGTAAGGTGCATAATTATTGATTAATCATATCATTAACTAGATTTGGCAGAATTATAGTCAAATTATTATTACTCTTTTATTCCTGATTTTGCCTCCCCCTGAGCTCCTCTCATTGTTGCCAGACCTTATTCAGGCTGCATGCGAGATTTTTCCAACCTCTCATGAATAAAATCATTTTTCAAAATCTAGATCTTGACATAGATCTTCGCAGATCTTACCTGCACGTCCAATATCTCATTGGGCTCCATGATGCCTGTTCTTGGGCAAACGCTAAATGGAGAATCAGCCTTGAGCTTAAAAACCACAGGACTTTTCCCCATATTCTTCATGAAAACTTTCTTATCAGACGAAATGTTCACAACCGTCTCCGTCATTTCAATAACATCGGGGAAAATTATAATTGGTCTAGGTGCAAGAGCTAAAAACAAGAGTATAATATCGTACAGACTGTTTCACGTAGGAAGGACACTGGAGTTTGATTGAAGTCAGCCCTACTTATATAAACCCCCTAATTGAGCTACTGGAAATCAATTTTTCTCTTAGAAACCAAAAATCTGGCGGAAATTGAATTGAACAACAGACATTCTATGGGAGCGGAGAAGAAATTTGGTGGTGTTCCCCTAAAATAGCAGCATGATATCCGCCTATCAGATAAATTTGAGTTAAACTGAGTTAAGACTGACCTACTACAGGTAGATACACCACATCGTCATCGGCTTCAAAACGAACGAGACACGAATAGTCCCTGTATTCCTCCGAATAGAAATCCAGGGTCATTTTATGGGGAGTTCCCGGAGCCAGCTTCGAATAGACCGTTCCGGGCAACTCCTTCAGGCTGAAGCTTGGACTCAGGTCCGCAACTACTTTGATTCTCACAGGGTGCTGTTTCTGATGCATGAAAGAGATGCTGGTTGTGTAGCTGACGTGCGTTTCGAAATTTTGGAAAACAACAATATCGGGTATTGTCCATAATTTGTTATGTCTCCCGATTCTCTGTTTCCTGCTCCTGTCGTTCAAGAGTTTCAGACGTTCGTCTACGTTCATGCCAACTTCCTTATTGTATCTTGATGGGGTCAACTGCAAATAGGTCAAATGTGATATTCGCTATTGAGATGTCTTTACAATGAAAAATATATTCACACATACTTTGCAATCGTCTTCAAATTGCATTAAACATTTCAAAAGATCAGTTATCTGAATAACATTATTATTTATCCGAATTACGTGCGACATTTTCTTCAACAAAATGAAAAATATCTTACACTCAATGAAAAGTTATATGACAATTAAATCATTTAAATGTCAAAAGATAATGCGGGTGCAATTTTTTCAGGCTTTCTCTGGTTAGTTAAACTCTGAAATTGAGCAAAAAAAATAAACGAAATGCCGTATATTTTCTTCCATACAATTCTCTGTCTTTGTTCTGAATTAAAGGCAATTCGGAGCTATATCAAAACTGTAACAATTGTAAAAGAATATATTTCCACCTTTTTTAATTATTTCTTTCAAATTTTTATCTCCATCAGTTTTGTTTGAATCCCAAAATCTTTAAAATTATATTTATAACTTGGAATTTTATTTAAGTTTTCACCAACCAATAACGAAATGAAGCTAATCAGACTTTCAATGAATTATAGCTTGTTGAGAAAGGTTCATTGGATCCACTTCAACAGAAAGATGCTAAAATATCTAAAAACAAACCCATACGAGAAGAGTTTTGTAGCAGGATCCAACATATAGCTCTATTAAATATCTACGATTAATAGTATTCATGAGGGGGTAATTTGAAATTCCCGCTTAACCTCATCTTGTCAATTCCATAGAACATTAAGTCCATAGACTAACAAGTAGTATTGGGTCCATTGAACTTTAGTTCAATGATTGGGTCTATGGTTAAGCCCACAGACTAGTTTAGGGTTAGTAGCCATAGACAATGCTCTATGCTTGAGAAAGTTGTTCTGTGGTGGCTAAGCCATAGACAATGCTCTATGATTGAGAAAGATATTCTGTGGTGGCTAAGCCATAGACAATCATTGAACTCTATGGGAACTGGAATGGCTTCGTAGGTAGCAAAATTCGTCGAAAATTGTGACCGAGAGAGAGGGAAGAAGTAGAGCAACCTTTCTCTCTCTAGCGTGTTTTTGTTTACACTATTATAACCTAAATTTAAATGTCATTTTCGTAGATAAATTTTAAATTACATTGTTTAATGTCTTTTTCATGTCTTTTTGTCAGTATTTTAGTAAAAATCATGGTGATAAATTGTTTAGAAGCCATATACTTCCGATTTACATTCCTAAGAAACTCGAAAAATGTCTATATATCAAGTCAAGTTAGCTGTTGAACAGAATTTCTTGTGCTTTTTCAAAGCTTAAATATAGTTTTTTGGTGAGTGTTTTTTAAGTCTATGTGTTTCCTAGAGTTACAAAAGTGGTTTTTGCAGTAACAAAAAACATTTTGAATAAGAAGAATTTCATAACAACAATGGTCCAGTATTGTGTTGGAAACGGATGCCATAATGCAGGGGACATAAATATAATATAATATTTTTTATGTGAAGTGTTGGTATCACATAAACCAATCCATCCTGAACAGTTTTACAGAAGTGAGAATCCACAAAAGGAGAGAAGCAGTAAATAATTAGGAATTATGCCTTATGTTTTTCATTTTTTTAGGTTCCCTCTCTGAAAACCTTTTACTTTATACCTTTGGACCAAAGCTACAGGAAGGAAAAACTGGTATCCGTAGAAATACATTTGCAAAAAAAAATTTGCACAAGAAACATTTCTTGGCAGTTTGTCAAGGAATTAGAAAAAGTTCAAATGGAGGAAGGTCTAAGGTTGGCTAATTCCCTTTCATCTCAGCATATCAATTGTAGAAATAGAATTATGAATGTCAGATTAGCTACTCAAACAATGAGTAATGGGGTAGCAGATGCTATGGAATTTCTTGATAACAAATGTAAGAACTTACAATTTGAAGATAGTGCCACTACCGTTGAATTCATTAGAAAAATTGATAGAGTGTTTGACATTCTTAATTCTAGAAATCTGTTCGGAGAGGGTTTAAAGCTCCAATTAGATCTTTTTCCCTGAGGTATGTTGAGGAAATTTTCAGTGAAACTATAGAATATTTAGAATCATTGGAAATTGATGATACCAACATTCTTTTTCACTATCGAAAGACATTCGCTTTAGGATTTATTTCGACCATGAAGAGTGCACTAGGGCTAGTGTAGAATGTTCCATCAATCAAAATTAATGAATGATGAACTTCATGGGGATCCTCTACTATTCGTCAGAAAATGACTAAATTAATTTTATTTAATAATTGCTAAGCAAATGTAACATTTTTGTCCCAATTATGTTGAATAAAAATATTTCAGCAATTTTGTTCTTTACTTTTTGATATGATTCCTTTTATATATTGAACTATTTGGAATATTTAAAATCTCTCGCACTGACACCAGAGACGACTGTCTCTGCTCCAGAGACAACTCGTTCTTCGCTGACACCGCTTTTCATGTGATTCCAAAGCTTTATCCGAGGCTTTTCAGAAAATCATATTCTTGCCTCTAGATTATAATTAATATTTATATTCAAATTACTCTAAAGCTTCTATTTTATTAATTCATCAAGGCTGCAAGGGTGATTATTAAAAATTTCGTTCCCGAAATTCAGGAAATTATGATTAACATCATAAATCACTAAAAAAAGTGCAAAATTTTTAGAAATTTCGATTAGAATGACAAACTAATGATTAAATATTTTTAGTACGAAGCGACTCGTTGAAAGATTTGAACAATTTGGGAAATAGAGAAAGAAGTGAATTTTTCCAATCAGTATCAAACCTTTAAATATTTTCAGTTCATTCTTTCATTCCCGCACATTGAAATGTTTACGTTGCTAATAGCAACGGCGTGCGAGAAAGAAAGGTTGCTCTACTTCTTCCCTTTCACTCTTCCTCATTTTGCCTGTATCGCGATGCCATTCCAGTTCCCATAGAGTTCAATGTAGACAATGCTCTATGCTTGAGAAAGATGTTCTGTGGTGGCAAAGTTGTCTATGATATTTGATGTTCTATGGTAAATATCTTTGAGGTTAACGTTTTCAAATTAAAAACTTGATCTAATCAGTTTTTATGATAACAAAAATTATATTACAAAATGAGTATTCTAATATATATGTTGAAGAACGTAATCAAATCATCTTATACAGGTAGTTGCACCATTTCTTGAAGTAATTCTGTCCAATCTTTAATTTTTGTAGAAAATATATTTAGAACTTTAGCATCAGATACTACTAATAAACCGATAAGTCCTAGACTAAAAGAATTTAGGGAAAAACTAAAGCAGACACCACCAAGTGCGCCATCATCATTGCCGACAGATGTACATCCTGATCAAGATAAAAATCCTTTTCCTTCGTTTCCCAATAATACTAATCCAGATACTGGAGAAGTAAATGGACCAAAAGGCCCAGAACCAACAAGGTATGGAGACTGGGAGCGTAAAGGAAGAGTAAGCGATTTTTAATCTTAAATGTGCATATTACAGAAAAATAGTAAAAATTGTGAAAATATTAGGATGTTTACGAATAATCCAATTTTCTATGTGCCTATTTGCTAAGTGAAGAAGATATTGAAACTAAAGATTTTTGGGTTTTATTGTAAGACAATATATTTCCTCATGTTATTGCATGGATATGATTTTCAATCCACTTCATGTAGCAAGATACCTACGAAAAAAAAAGATATAAACTGTGCATCTACTGGTATTGTCAGTTTACTTTGGTATAAACTCCTGGATATTCTTTCCTCCCACAACCAATTCCCCAACTGACAATTCCACATAAAATATATTTTTCATCAGATTCACATATGAGAGGTCCACCTGAATCTCCCTATGAATAAAAAAGATAAGTCATTATATGACAAGTGTGGTTTTTTTACCTGACATGCATCTCTTCCACCATCTGGTAAACCTGCGCAAAGTTGACAATCATTCAAAAATCTGGAATATCCATTTCTTACATAATTATAATCACAAATGGATTTCTCCACCAGATTTATCTCCACAAAATACAACAAATCGGTTTGTTTGCCGTTTTCATTATTTCCCCACCCTGCCACAATTGCATTACCTAAAAAAATCGAAAAAGTATTTATACCTTTCTTTCATTAATGCACAAACTAGCCTGCAAAATGTTGATTACTGCCAGGAAAGCAAATAGGCATTATATGAATCCCAAATTCAAGTGGTAATTCCAATTTCAATAGAGCAATATCATTAGCGAACGTTGCAGGATCAAAGTTAGGGGTGAAAACTTCTGCCACTTTTCTAACTTGCTTGGTGTCTAGAATGAAAAATATATATTCACCACTGTATTATGTATATCCAAAATTTGCGTGCACCTTCATCAATTTTTATGTTATCAACACCAGCTACCACCAACAGAGAATCTTTTTCAATGTTGTAAACACAGTGAGCAGCAGTGAGTATCCAAGAATCTGAGACAATAGCGCCTCCGCAGTTGTGTTTGTATCCAGAAATATCCTTTCTGCGAAAAGAAATCATCCAAGGAAATTCACCTAAAAATGTCATTTACGCTCATTTATGATTAACGACCTAGAAAATTATTTCTGAAATCTTTTAAGTGCTTATAGGAATACCAGTGATCACCGCGGCATTCTGAGTCGACCCTTCTTTTAGCAAAAAAAAATTATTTTCACCTTTAGAAGCAAGTGTTCCATTAATGATCCTCAAACCATGTTCCCGAGTTCCCCTTTGACCACATCGAATCTCTTCTGATGTGAGGCCTGCAATATAAATGTAATGTAAATTTTACATAACAATTCTAATGGTATTTTATTCCGATATTCGAAAGTTCAATGCCCAGTACTGTTGTGTTATACAACAATTAAGTAAATGAAAATCTACATTACTATTTTCACCATTTGTGGTTTTTCGAATCGAATATTCATTATTTGAATAAATTAATTCCGATAAAAAATTAGACCTCGTCGATTCTGCCGCATTTTGAATTATTATTATTCTACAAAAATGAATCTTGGCAATATTATTTTGAGTTAAAAGTTATCTAGATCTAATGAAAATTTATACATGCATGTGCATTGATGTACAATTATAATTGGCCTTCATAGAAATATTCGTTTCATGTATATATTTACAAGAATTGCGAGAAATAAGGCCTTTATATGTACAGCTATTTATTTAAATTCAGGATTCTCCTTACCTTGCAGGAAAATTACCGTAGTGATCACCAGAAATATAATTTTCATTTTAGCTATCTGTTTGAAACCATTTACTGAACAAAATTTAATGAAATGCTAAGAGATGAAAACCTCAAAGATAAAAACAAGTTTATTCATATCGTTTTTTCTTTAATCATCAATTGCAATATAATCCCATAAGTAATTATGATAGGTGAACTGGACATGTCTTCTTGAATTTGATTAATCATTAAGGTTCAGTTGGAATAGGTTCTGGGATGTTTTATCACTATTTATTACGTTTCTGTTAGATCGCCCTTTGTCAACATCGAGTATATAAAAATGAAATCTGCACGTCTCGAAAGTTTGATTACTTTTCGTTACTAAATTCTGACGAAATATTTTTATTTTATAGAAGAACAAGAAATAAAAGGACACTTGTAAAAACAAAATAATCTGAATTTTTTTCTCTGGGTTCCGCAAAATGTAGTTAGTAGAGCGCAGAATCACTGCATAAACTCAAGGGGGTGGAAGAGCTATAACCGTCGCACAAGATAGGCTAGAACAGGAACCTTCTTCACAACATCCCGATTGAAAGCTCATTCTGGCTAGCTACCGGTAGGATAGTTTCAGGTTAAACTATTCGAAATAGGTGCGGAAAATACACCACGCAAAAATTTAGAGATCAATTCAAAGTAATCAAAACTTTTCTCTGGATTGGGGTAATCCAACAAAAAGCATTTATACATTTCTTTTCACTTTATTTACATTTTTAATAGCACATTTACAATGAAACCTTTTTTGTAAAATTTGTTACAAAACAATAAATACAGAATTAAGAATATACTCCTGATGTGTTAATATAGCTTTCATAAAACAATTTAAAAGTAACCAAAATATGTACAACATAAATGAACCTGTTCATAAGTATGACATGAAGCAATTCGCAAAGCATTCGTTTGTTAGTAATGCTGCAAATCCAATTAAATTACAGAATAAATAATGGCCAAATTATCTACAAGTGGCTCCTGTGGTATGGATCATATGTAGACAAATACTTGTCTTGAAGTATTCTTGAACTATCTACTGCCATATTCCTCGAATTATCGGGATTCATAAGTCTGCCATCATTTGCGAGCAACCTGTTGCTATTATCAGCAATGTTTACACTGGCTAAAATTCTATTATCATTTGTCATCAGACGCGTATTGTCGTTTACTAACAGTCTGGTTTGGTCACAAACATTAAGGAGCAATCTTCTTCCATCATTCGTTAGTAATGTGGAATTATCGGGAATAAGACCTCTGGGATCTGTCAAAATGTGATTTCCATCCTGAAGCATCCTAGAGTTATCAGTTGCCATCATTCTAGGAACATCCTGCTGCTGCATGATTCGATTGTCCTGTTGCATCAGCCGTCCATGGTCTGGAGGCATTGTTTGTTGTGGCTGTTGCTGAGGGTTTGGTTGGAATTTTTGTTCGTTGGCTTCATGATATTTAGGCATTCGCTGATCCATAGTTTCTTGATATTTAGGAGACTGTGGAGTGGCATGCACCTAAAATGTAGAAAATAAAGAAATGCATAACTTCGAACATATCGATGATTACCTTCATGTGTGTATTGAGTGTACTTGATTGAGAAAAAGCTTTTCCACAGGTAACACACACATATGGTCTTTCCCCAGAGTGTACTCTCATGTGGCGCAACAAAATTGTATTCACAGTGAATCCTCTTCCACATACTGTGCAAACATAAGGGCGCTCTCCAGTATGGTTTCTCATGTGATATTTCAATTTCATCACTGTTGTAAATCTACAGAAAAAAGTGATTAGCATTGAGTTGCACATAAACCATTATTCTACCTTTTCAAACAAACAGTACACTCAATAGGTTTTTCTGTGCCATGTAGTCTTTTGTGACTAGTTAAATCCCCTGATTGACGGAAAGCCTTCCCGCAAAAGTCACAAACAAATGGCCTTTCATTTGTATGTGTCCTCATGTGTATCTTCAAACTAGCTTTTGAGACATAACCATTTTTACATACTTCGCATTGAAATGGACGTTCGCCTGTATAAAAGGAGATCATCATAGTAGTTGGGAAAATTTGATGCAAAATATTATTCCCCTTCTTTCAAGTGTCACAAGAAATTTAATTTAATTGAAGAGAGGGAAGTAGGATAGTAATGTTGAAAATCTCACCAGTATGTGTCCTCAGATGCAATTCCAAGTTGAACCTTTGAGGGAAACATTTACCACATGTATTGCAAACAAAAGGACGATCTCCTGTGTGTTGTTTGATATGAATGGACAATGTTTCATTGTCAGGAAATTCCAACTTGCAATAATCGCAAATGTGTTTCAATAAGGCAGGATCACCTTCCTTCTTCTCATGTATCTTCATATGTTTCAGAAGGCTATTCTCTGCATAACAGCCCTTATTGCAAATCTTACAGACAAATGGTTTTTCACCACTATGCTTGAGCATGTGCTTATTCAGTAATGTAGCATGAATAAATCTTTTTTTACAAACTTCGCACTCATGAGGTTTTTGTTCATCAGGCATATGGGTTCTCATGTGATTATTCAAATAGTTCTCCTCTGTAAAGCCCCTAGGACATAATTTACATTTGAAAGGACGGTCCTCGATATGTGTTCGGAGATGTTTGCGAAATGACTTCAAGTTGATAAAAGTTTTTTTGCAAGCATTACACTGATGGGTACTCCTCCTAAGTTTTTTAGTTGATAATGCTGAAATTCATATTTTACTTAATCTCTGGCTGCTCATCAATTCAAATTAGGCAAAAATATAAATGTTGCTTTGAGAAGAAGATAAATAAATAGGCCCTGCGGATTAAGAAAACTTAATTTTGTCTTCTTTCATGATCTACCACATGATCAGAACAGAGTAGTTCAGTTTGAAAACATAAAGTAATGATGTATTGATAGCAGTCTAAAGCATCAATATTAAAAAATATTTCAACCAGAATAAAAGTCAGATACTATTGAATGAAGATTTATGTAAATTTTTCACCTGTTGTTCCTCCATTCTTTGACAAATTTTTTTTCGATATTTTACTCTTGTGCATTTTAGCTGCCTTGAGAAGCTGCTTTTGTGCAATTATTTTTTCATCAGTTGAATTATCTGGGACCGATTCCAATAAGGGAAAATCATCCTTAAAATCATCATCACTTTCTCCAGATGAAGAATAAATTCCAAATCCATCCAAAAAAAGGGTTGATGAAAAATCATTTTTTTGAGACTCTTCTTCTCTATTGATAGTTTTTTGAAGCATTGGTTTCCCAAGATATTGTCGAAGATTTGTGTCTGATTGTTCACATAATTGTTTGAATGAAAATGCAGTGTTTATATTATGAAAACATTGAAGACAAACAGAAGAGGGCAGGCCATCATTATTCTCTACCTATAATGGATTATTTAATGAGTTCAGTAATTTTTAATAGAATCAACTTGTCAGACTGTTTACATTAGAAGAGAGTTCTGAGATTCTTAGTTTCATCTTCATAATCATACTAAAGTGTCTTGATGTTGTGAGAATATTATCATCAAATATTGTCTGATTTATTAGTTTCAAAGAAGAGTTCTAATGTAATATAAAGAATATCATATTGTAGCAAGACCATTATTTTATGTGAGAATAATTGCTCTTAAGAATAACAACCTGCACTGAGCTGAACCCCATCATCATTTCAGCAATAACCATAGTTCTTCCAGTTCCTGGGTTATCAATAGTTAGAAATACTGATCGCATTTCGCCCTTATCGCTCAAGCAAGCCCTGCATATATTATTCATATCGAAAACACCATTTACTTCCGATTTAACCTCCATAGCTAAAAACTTCCAAAACCAAACATAAACAGAAAAGATGCACAAACAAAGGCAAGATAATGGCGAAGTTCGCTACTTCCACTGGTCGATTGTGCTATTTAGCAAGAGACGCTTTTTGATAGCCATTTTTAAGTCCACCAAAGAATTTCTTGACACTTTTAGCTTTATTTGCGGTCATAACTTATTTGGTTAGCTCTAATATAATATAATAATAATATAATTAAATAGAGTTTTGCAAGATGTTCTGTTCTCATAAGAACCGATGATTGAGAATAATAATTTTGATTTACATTCGAAATAAAAGAAAATTTCAGATGAAAAATGAATGAATGATGAAAATCTATGCCAGTATGCCAGTATATTTGTGTTCTGTGGCCAGTATGCCACTCGTCAACGTATACACTCTGTGGTTTGGACGTGAGACGCAAAAGAGTTTGGTTAAGTGAAATATTGGTTGAAAAAAAATATTTCGTTGAATTTTAAGATTTATTATTATGGAAACGATTTTGGAGCAACAACGAAGGTACCATGAGGAGAAAGAGAGGCTGGTTGATGCAATGGTAAAAGAAATGTTACACAAGAAAGCTACATATAGAGAAGTAATCAATTCAGATCATCGTCAAAAATATTTGTTAGATAAATATTTAACATCTACAGAGCGTTTGATTGATCTTTATGAAGATAGAGATGGTCAACGTAAAGCTGAGGTTGCGGCTTTGACAGGACCCAATGCTTTTCAGGAGTTTTATAATCGTCTCAAACAAATTAAAGATTTTTATAGAAAACATCCGAACGAAATAAGCATTCCCATGTCCGTTGAGTTTGATGAACTAGCCAAAGCTAGGGAAAATCCAACAGAAGAAATGGCTAATATGGTTGAGTTCACAGATGAAGAGGGTTATGGAAAATATTTGGATCTTCATGAATGTTATGAAAAGTATATAAATTTGAAGGGCATTGAAAAAGTGGATTATATTACATATCTTGCTACTTTTGATCAATTATATGATATTCCAAAAGAACGAAAAACAGGAGAATATAGAAAGTATCTTCTAAATTTAATTGAATATCTTACTTGGTTTGTGCAAAGAATAAAGCCTTTGATGAACCTTGAAGAAATTCTTGAAGCCGAAGCTGATGTAGTGATGAAAGAATGGGATTCAGGCAATATTCCTGGATGGCCCAAAGAGACTGGATCAGTATTGGCTAATATGGGTGCTCATCTGGACTTATCAGCTTTTTCTAGTTGGGAAGAATTGGCTTCTCTTGGTCTAGACAGATTGAAATCTGCCCTGATGGCTTTGGGGTTAAAATGTGGAGGTGAGTTCTAACTTCTAGGAGGATTTGATTTTTTGTTAAATAGTATCATCAATTTTTTTTTTTTTTTTAAGGAACATTAGAAGAACGAGCCCAAAGATTATTCTCAACTAAAGGAAAGGGTTCCCTTGATCCAGCTCTAATGACCAAGAATAAAGCAGGAAAAGCAGGCAAAGAAAAAGATCAGGCAAGGCATAAAGATTTAGCATGTCTTGAAGCACAAATTTATCGTTTAGCAGAATTAGTCTCATCTCAAAGGTCTGCCACAAAAGAAAATGTACAGAGAAAGCAGGCTAGAACAGATGGTGAAAGAGATGATAGTGAAAACGAAGAAAGTGAAGATGACAGTCCTGATGAAGCTGATGATGATGTTCCATACAATCCAAAGAACCTTCCTCTAGGATGGGATGGAAAACCTATCCCTTACTGGCTCTATAAGTTACATGGTCTCAATATCAGTTATAACTGTGAGATTTGTGGGAATTATGTATATAAGGTAAGTTTTCGTTTATATAAATTGTTGTAGTGATTCAATTTTCTAGTTTTCTCTTTCGTGTTCATTGATAGATAAAACAAGTAAATTCTAATAATAAATATGAAGTTCATACAAAATCTGAACTGATTCTTGGGTATACTGGAAAAATGCCTGTTCAATTACCACATTTAAAATGATGTCATAATTTAACTTGGATAATCTGTACAGGGTCCCAAAGCATTCCAGAGGCATTTTGCAGAATGGAGGCATGCTCATGGTATGAGATGTTTGGGTATTCCTAATACGGCCCACTTTGCTAATGTGACCCAAATTGAAGATGCTCTGGCTCTTTGGGATAAATTGAAAGTGCAAAAGCAAAATGAGCGTTGGCAGCCAGAGACTGAGGAAGAATATGAAGATTCACAAGGTAATGTTGTCAATAGAAAGACTTACGAGGATTTGAAACGACAAGGACTTCTATAGTGTGGAAAGATACTGTATGTGAAAGAAATTAAATGTTTTCACCTGAGTCAATTTATATTTTAAATTGAAAATGGCATTAATGGAAAAAATACTTTCCTTTTTATATAAGATTTCTAAAAATAGTTTTTCCATTTCCGCAATGAATATTTTTCATTCTGAAAATGTGTGCATAAGAAATGTTCTGAAATATCGAATAAATAATGAACTTTATTCAGTTTTTCTTCCTCCTGCTTTTGTTTTATGATTGTTTTTGTGAAGTTTGATGGGTTTTCATGAAATTTCAAGTACAAGATGGAATATTTGTGTGGAGTCATCATTTATGAGGTAAAGTAAAAACAAGGTAAAAAAATTGTGCTTCTAAAATTGTTTGTTGTTAATTTGAAATGTTATACTGACTCCAACCTTCTGAACTAAGATATCTTCAATTTTCGTTCAACTATGGGTATGAAAAAACTTTTATTAAGATGATTCTATGTACAATAAATTTTCAGATATTCACAGTGGAAGATGGTTTTCTAGAATATACATAATATATAATAATTCTATACAAAATTCATAAGATAAACAAATAGACAATATCTAAGTCTATATGAATGATTTCGAACGTAAATTTCCTTCATGGCAATGTGGTTTTATTTCTAAAATGAACTTCTATCCTGAAGAAACTGTAGCAAGTTGGAGAGTGTGTACAGCTTGATCCGTTGTTCTAGAAAATGGAATTCAATCATTTCAAAGGCCGAAAATGTGATCAATCTACTTACATCAATTCAGCAACCTGAACTGTTTCAATTTTATCAAGCTCATCTTTGATCCACGCACATTCTGGGTTGTGTTTGGATAAATGATCCTGTAAATTGTCCAAACCTTGAAAGTTTTTATTACACAGTTTGCAGTGATAAGTCTTCTGTTCGACATTATGGCTTTTCATATGAACTTTCAAACTGCTTGAAGCAGCAAACCTGAAGAGAAAAAAAGATGAACTAAATCGAACAGGCAAAAAATGAAATGAAAACTCACTTTTTACCACATACATTGCAAGCATGTGGTTTTTCACCCGAGTGGGTTCTCATATGACCTGTAAGATGTCCAGAAGATGTGAAGCCTCTATGGCACACATCACACACATGAGGTTTGTCCCCTGTGTGAGACCTTGTATGTATAACCAGGGTCTCTTGTCTATTGAAAGCTTTATCACAGTATTGGCATCTATAAGGTTTTTCACCTGTGTGAATTCTCTGGTGAATAGTTAATGTATTTGAACCCGCAAAGGCTTTTCCGCAAGTCTGACAAACATAAGGACGTTCACCAGTATGAGTACGCATATGAATACTCACATAGCCGGACTGAGTGAACCTAAATAAATAATTATGTCAAAATAAATCACTAATGCAAAAAAATTAATCTTACCCTTTGTTACACACAGGGCAGGTGTACGGTTTTTCACCAGTATGTACCCTCAGGTGTTTCTCCAAATTACAATGTTGAGTAAAACTTTTTTCACAAACATCGCACACATATGGTCTCTCCCCTGTATGGGACCTTATGTGGATACGCAAACTTCTGGCCTGGAAATGTTGAATAAGTTAAAATTCTACTTTAACATTTCAGGAAAGTCATGAAAGATGGAAAATTGTCAATTCATTTTATCGAAAACCAATAATCAAACTAACCAGACTTTCAATTTCATTAAAATGAACGTCTTTACTATGGTTCAATATAACATCCGATATTTACCTCGACATACTGCCTGCCACAATATTCACATGAAAGGAGTTTGTGCCCCGTGTGATATTTCATATGTTTGGACAGGCTGGAGGCCCATTTAAAAGCTCTTCCGCAAACTGAACACAAATGAGGTTTTCCCACAATATTTCTCAATTCACCAGTATGTTTTTTCTTGTGCTTGTTGAGGTTTGAACTCTCTGCAAAAGTCATCCCACATTCATCACACTCGTGTGGTTTTTTATCGAGATGAATTTTCATATGTCTTTTGAGTATTCTCGCCTCTGCAAAAGGCTTCTTACACACTTCACAAATATAAACCAAATAGTGGTGTGTCATGAGGTGAATCTGAAAAATTGTAAATTTAAAAATCAATATGTAAAAACCAAGTAAAGACTTACTTTGAGATCTATTTTCAACTGGAAAGATTCCGAACATTTCGTGCAAGGATACTTCAATTTGGGTTTTATTTCTTTATTTTCATCTTCTTTTTTGAACTCAACCTGGACTTGTCCTTCTTGAATTTCTCCTGTATCTGCAGCAATGACCTGAAAAGTTAATATATGAGTAATACTTATCCAGTTATCTCAGAGGTTATTTATTGAACACTTTATAGGAAGTTCATGAGAAAAAATTGTCTTCAAAAAGTTACCTGAATAATTCCATCTTCCTCGTTGTAGGTTACAAAATTTGTAGCAATGCCATCATCAATGATAACATTTGAAATGTCATCGGCAGAAAAACTTATTTCTTGGGTTTGTTCCAATTCCTGTGAATGATGTGCCTCTTGAGTTGGTTCTACCTCTTGTATCTGTTGTACTTCTGGAGGTGGCTGAACACCTTCTTTGCTCAGTTCTTGGGATAAATTTTCAGCTAATTGAGCCTAAAAGGGAGTAAACAGAATAGGTAGGAATTTAAAAGTGAGGAGAGAAGTAAACTAATGATATTCTTTAGATTTCAACCTTTGCAGCTCGTAAGTTGTTTCCAAATCAAGTGTTGTGTATCTATTTTTACTTTTGAAATAACACAAGGCTTTGTAAGTACCAAACCTAAACTTTTATCTTTTAGCTTAGAACTAATTTGTATGAAAATGTACCAATTCATTATTTACCTGAAATTCTGGTGAAATATACTGACGTAAAATACCATCAGATTTCTCACAGAGTTGCTTGAAAGTGTATGCACGGCTACATTGCAGAACACATTGAACACACATCAAATTTGGTAATTCGTCCCCTTGTTTAACCTGAAACGATTGAAAAAAGGTCCAATTCATGACTTACATTTTAAATAAGGACTTATATTGAACTACTTGAAGTTTCTAATCAGATGCATCGACTATGAAAACGGTCTATCTCATAGACTCATAATTATAATTATTAGTTAATGGTCTATCTGCATATTTCAAGTAGTTCACCAAATGAACCACCTTATAGTTTCTTTATTTCAGGCGAACTACTGGGTCAAGCATCCATTCAAACCAACGTTACACACAGAGCTGTTTCAATTCAAGAAGTAACAATAAATATGAATTTGGATGTGTACTAATGTTTTAAAATGAAAATTTCTCTTCTTATTACATCCATGAAAGGGTGTATCTTACCAACCGAGAAAAACCTCAACATTTTTCTCATGATCGGTGAAAATTCAGTATACCAAAAATTCTTTTAAAGGTGTCTACTTTGTTATACTGCTTAACCAGCTTTACCTCAATCGAAGCAAAAGACGAAAGCATTTCATCTAAACATGCTCCAAACAGAGGTCTCATATCTCCTTTAATAGATAGGCAAGTCCTACATATTTTATCCAGTTGAAGGGGGGTTGTTAGATATGCGGTTATATCCATGTCCTTTATTCTGTTGTAGGAAAACACGGACGTCTTGTTAATTTTAGTACGTAAGTCGATTCGGATAACAACAAAATGGCGAAAATTATGAAGTCGTCACTCGGTGTTGACGTGAACGTGACAACTTCGGTGGCTTGTTTATGGAGTTCTGTGGTTGGCAAGTGTTCTGTCAAAAAAGGATCTTTGATTCTATGGTCTATGCTTAAGTCAGCCACAGACAGAACATGATAAAGATTCTGATCCGGTGGGCGGGGCCAAAGCACATCATCTCATGATCTCCTAAAACATTTACAAAAAAAAGTCTCTCTTAAATCCTTGAAAATTTACTTAATCAAGGGCGTCGTAAGCCTTTGGGTTATGGAGGGGCAAAACAAACGTACCTAAACACCGCCTTGTAGTATTCGTGTTTTATGATTAATTTTTTGACAGTCGGGCCTCCAGGGGGAGACATCTGCCGCCCCCCTGGCGACGCCTATGCCTATAGTGGCAGTATAGTGAAACTATACTGCTACCAAATCGATTAAAAATATGCTTTGTTGTCTTTGCTATCCATTGTATACATATTTATCAATGGGAATAACAAAAAGAAGAATGAATATCTCAAATTGTTTATTGAGAGAAATAGCTTAGGAAGTTTATGCAGCCTTCTTAAGAATTAAGAAACCAACTCTAACAAATGGTGGTGTTTATTAAGTTGTTTCCAGTTTTAATATACACTTATAGTTCTTACGAGAGCAGCTTAAATAGCCCCTTAGCTGTACAGTATTCAAGTATAAAATCATATAAGTATAAAAAAACCTGGTTTGAATACCTTATTTCACACTGTCAAGTCACCAAGTCTTGATTTTTTGGTACAATTATGTAATCTTATAACTCGTCTTTATATAGAGATGGACAATCACAGGCAATTTTTGTGTTTTGTTCTACTTCTTCCATACCCTCAAGAATAACTATCTGACTTTTAATCTTCTTACTGAATTCATTGAGCAACTGACTATAATAGCAATATATGTTTTTTGGCAATAAATTTTCATTTGCAAATAATCTGGCATTTTCTGCTATAGTTCTAGCTTCTTCATCATTACTGATAGCCCATTCAATTTTGCTCACAAGATCTTCCAAGTTCCTCTTTACAGGTATGTAGTGAACATAGGATTCCAATGAGTTGTAAAAATGTTCATAGTATTTTGAGTCTTGTTTGAAAATGAGGGAGCCACCAGCCATTAAATATGGAAATCTATAGGCAGCTACAGTACCATCTAGACCAACTTGATACTTATACTGAAAATAGACAAATTCCTAGAGATATATTCCACAATGAAAATAATTCACTTATTTTATTTCAATGATGAATCTGAATGAAATTATATGAATAAAAGAGTTGTTTTCAATTTAGAGAAATAAATTAGATATAATAAGTCAATACTCACATCAAAAAATTTATAAAAAGATACATGGTCACTTTTGGGACCATACACATTTTCTTTGTCTTTGAAGAAAAAAAAGTTTGTAAGAGAACAGTTGAACAAGTTTGGATGATTTCTTGATATCTCAATTAATTTCAACCTTTCTCTGCTTGAATCTCTTCCTCTCCAAAAAGCTTTTGGTTCTCGCTTGTCCCAAGTACCTTTGGTATTACCTTGTACAGAAAGCATATCTAACATGACTCTAGAAGGTATTATTTGAAAAAAAACAACTTTTGGGATTGAAATTCAACATACCTTCCCATATTTTCCAATGTAGATTCTGTAATATCATAAGTGGGCATTACAATATCAAGATTATCTGAGCTTCCGCACCAAGAAAATATTGGAAATACTTCTCCATCAGCTTTGGTGACTAAGGGCCAATCGCCCAAATTCACAAAGAATTCGATATCTGGAATGACAGATTTCTTCACCAGAGATAATAAAATATTATCCATAAACATTTTGAATCCAACATACTGGCCATAGCATTTTCTATATATTCGATTACTTTTAATTACATAGTGGCATAAGCTTATAGAGTATGGCTTATTGAATTTTTCAATCACCTGGAAAACAACAGATTCAAAAAATTGATTTTTGGGACAATTACTTGTCTCATCCATGTGGGAAGGAAAAGAATATTAGATTGTATCACTGAACAAACGAAAGCAGTAAAGGGTTAATTTCATTGGTCCATTTAGCAGTGATCAATATAATTCTGATGAAAACTCAATTGGTAATTTATGAGCAAAATTATTTGAATTATTCCATACAGGATAACCTCTTCTGGAGTTTCATGAATACCATTTCATACAATGAATTAAAAAATAATTAGCATCTGTTCATTAATCAATTCTGATGAAAGTTTTAGTCTACACTAAATGATACTGCAAGGACGGGTTAGTATGTACCTATTTTCTACAATTTCCAAAACTATCATTAATTAAATAATTTAACTTATTCAAGAATTACCTTTACTCTTATATCATCCCAATTTATATCATTGAAATGCATAAGATCTTGAGATATTTGCTTAGGAATAAAACCACAATCCCACTGATTCAACATCTCAGGAAGATTTCCATTAGGACAATCGCATTGTTCAGAAAGAATTATTTGTGAATATTTATATGGCGATTCAGCAATGTGCTCTCCAGAATATGTAATACTGATCATTAAATTATCACATTTCTCGAAAAGTTTGTATCTAACTATTAGCGAACCATCTTCTCTGTCTAATTTGTTGATGTTTATTCTACATGGTCTCTTGTTTCCAATTAGGCCCTCAACACTCACTTTCAATGCATCAGCAATCGAATGATTGAATCTGGAAGAAGATTGCTATAAGGTTTACCTTGGTAGGCTTTCATTTCATTAGTGTTAAAATTTTACAAACCTCTTGTTATAATTATCTCTTGCCTCAATGAAGAAATATCTTGCTGGCATAACAATTTTATCTGGATGCAATCCTGGCCCCCAGATTCTAGTGAATTTAGGACTTACAGTTTGGCCAAATGTATGGAGACAGAAGAATGATATTATAAAGATTTTAATCATAATTACGAGCAATAAAATAAATGATTTAAGATAGGGGTTCACGGCAATGATACAAATGCATTTTCCTTTGAGAAAAAATTTGAGATCAAACTATATATAAATTAATGAATATAAGGTAAAGGATATAATACACAACATAAATGTGTTTCGATTTTTACAAAACTCTCTACCCTTCACATAACAAAGTAAACAAAAGGATATTATTGGTAAACAAAAGTTAGGTATAATTTCTTGTTTGGTAAATAGCGTAGATATCTATCTATCTACGGTAAATAGTGACCATTGAACTGCAGTTCACTGCATAAAGCTATTATACTTACAAAAATTTACACTAGATGGCACATACGTAGAGAGATGCAAATAAAAGAAATCTATTTATTTGAGCATCTGAAATAAGGAATCTAATGAAGAAATTCTGAATTTTTCGTCGAGGATAAATAACTTTTATCTAGTTGGGATTACAGCAGAGACAACCTGCCTCTAGGTCTCTGGATCTTTATCAAAGTGATAAAGTCACTGTATCACTTTGATGAAGTCATCGTAGTAAGGATGACCTACGATAGTCAAAACACTAAATGCCATTTAATTTGGCAGTGTTATTAAATCTTTTCATTGGAAGATCAACTAGTTAGATTCGGTTCACATAATATTGTAAAGCAAACTTGACCTGAAACATTTATCTTTGTAAATACAATAATTATTATGGCCAGTTTATTTAATGAACTCTGTTTCCACATATAATGTACATATGTTGTTCAGTTACATAACTAATTATGTTTTTGGGGTAGATGTTATTGTACATTTGAAGCCTCAAAAATGCAAAAAAACACTGATAATTATAATTATTTGGTTATAAAATGTATTAAACTGCAAGACAGCATGATATAATAAAAATATATGTTAGGTGGGTCTCAACACAATAGACTTTCTAACTGCACCATATAGTTTCATTTTCAATTGAGTTTGAAACCTGTTAAGTCCACATTCAATCCACAGTTCTGAAACAATAATTCCAGTCAAATATTCTAATTATGATTTCCAAATATTGAAATCAAAAATGTAAAGGAATCTTGAAACAATTCATCAAATGGTTTTATTCATTTAGAAAATGAGGTTTGAAGAAAGGCATTTCTACAACATTTGAAAGTGCTACATATCACTTTCAATTGAAAACAATGCTATGGAGGATTGGTCTTTCACATTTCTCTTCAAAATTTTGTAAAACTTCTTCTATATCGTTGTCAAGGTCCTGTGTTTTAGCCAGCTGAAAAAATTCAAGCATGTAAAACAAACAACATACAATAGGCTATTTCAATAAAAAAAAATTCTGCCATTTAATAATAAAATACATTGCTCACCATCAAACACATATCGCTAATCAAAAAGGCTCCAATGGTAGCTTCTTCCAAATTATCTTGTATATCAATATTTATAACATGAACTATTGAATTATCAGTTGGTGTTTGACTCTCCATATATTCTAATACTTGATCATATACCCTCTCTTCACAGGTGATTAAAATATCAAATTTTTCTTTCGTTTCTTGAAATTTCTCAGGATGTGACTTTATTCTTCTATTTCTATCTAAGGTGTGTAGTAAGCCATTTTGTGTATATCTATCAGGGTGTTGAGGAAAACATTGTCAGGAATCTTTTTAATAGAACTAAACAGATTAATCAGAATTGGAAGATGAGTGTTCCCCTCACTCTCCTTCCACATTGTTAGGCATTATTATTATGACATACTAAAGTGAGTGAATCTGCAGACAATATCTAGCCAGTACCTAAGCAAGGGGTAACAAACTAAAATTCAAATCATAAAATCTGTATTAAAGGATACAAAGATTTATCTTTAAGCAACAAATCTTGGTATATATCTTCATATGAAGTTCCGAAGTCGTATACGTTAGGTCTGTCAGCCGCTGAACCTGGTATCTTTACTTTATCCCCTGTTCCGTAAGATTTAATATCAAAACCCTTCTTGGCCAAAAAAGCATGAGCCTCCATACTACGGTTCATGTTACTCGAACATATGACCGCAATCCTCAAATCACTAATAGGCGCCATTGGAGTACTTCAAAATTGTGATAAATAAAAATATAAACAATCCAGTATAACAGTATCTGGGATAATTTTCAGGAATTCAATTTGAACTTGCTTAACAAACACATCCAGCTTTTTCCACAATATGAATAAATAAAATCTAAAATTTATTTGAAGGGTAATATACTTTGGTTCCTCTTCCTAAAATATTGCTAAATTGAAATTGAAGAGAAAACGTAAATATTAAACAGGGTAACCAAAATCATCCTTCAGATTTCAGATTTTCTGATCATAGAGTGCATGTTTTAGATTTTTCGTCACCACCACAGAACATCCAGTTAAAAGACATAGAGTAGAACCACAGTTCTTCCCGGAACTAAGATTATCTCTGTGGTTCTACTACTCTATTTTTTTTTCTTTATTCCGTGGTTGAACCAAAGAAAAGTTTCTGTGGTCTCAAATCTACACAGAAACATGAAATAAAATAACACAGAGAAATCTGATAATATTTCGATGCACCTTTCTTTTCTTTCGAAATCACACCCGGCAATGTATTCGTCAAAGAGAAATATCTTCCTATCCTAGAACAAACAGTCTGGTAGTCCAGATAAACTTATAATTATTAATTAAAGTACTCAAGAACTTTACATAAATAAGTTTTGCGCTGGCCTCTTCCAACTGTACTGATCTATCTGAACTATCTGTTGCACCAAATATCAACCCCTTAGGTTACATATAGGGTGGCCCTCCATATATAGTTACAAAAAATATATTCCGTAATAGATTTTCGAAATTTTACGATTGTGAAATCGTGGCGAACCGCCTTAAGACCATATGTTGAACACTCCAAGGATATTCGTATTCGATCAGTCGTTATGATTCAATTTATGTTAGCATAAAATGCTGCAACAGCAATATTATGTTCGTTAACAACCATTAAATCATATTTCACTCAATTTCAACGGTGACTGAAACAAGAAATAAAAGTAAAATGATGTTGGGTAAAGGTTCTAGGGATTCAAATTTTCATTCTTACCATTTCCAGTGATATTAAGAATTGAAGTTCACCTTTCAAAATATGATCGTAGAAATTCTTTGCTCATTATTTGTGCTGATCTTGTATTTGTTTTATACGAGATCTTCAAAATACAGAATTGGGGATTTCGCTTGTGCCCCTGCTAATTTCTTGATAGGAAATGCTTTTGAAGTTGCTTCCACAAGAAGTGAGTATTTTTTTCTTACTGAGATTGGATGAATTTGAGTATATTGTTCATAGAATAGCCATACATAGAGCTATTCCGTAACATTATTGAACCATGATTCTTGGAATATTTCGAGTAAAATTCTTCCAATAAACCGTAGAGGCTTCAACCTCTCCTTTTCTGAGAGAAAGGTTTTGGAAATTCAATTACAATTCGGTCCAATGTCTCTGAAATATTAATTTTTGCCGGAAATTAATTTTTTTAAGTTACTTTTTTTCCAGAACACAATTATTGAAATTCGGAAATATCCTGTATAATTACATGTACCTACTAGCTCTAAAAGAGAAAAAAAACCTTTTGCCCAGCACCATGTTCACTGTGTAAAGGGTGATTATATCAACAATTTTCCAGGGGTAATTCCTTTTCTTCACCGACACCTCATGAATTACAATGGTCTCTTCAAATTTTCCGTAGGATCCCGAGCCATTTTGGCGGCATCCGATCACAAATTCCTTGAATGGATACTGAAGAGCAACAAAATTATAGCAAAACCTGAACATTTTGAGGTGTTCAAGGAATGGTTAGGCGACGGTTTATTGACTTCATCAGGTATTCAACTTTCAGCATATTGACAACATTAACATTTTTTTGAACCATCCAATAGTCCAAAAGTTTACGATTTAGGTACTACATATCTTGACTATGGTAAAATAGCTGGAGAATAAGAACCGTTTTTCTGCACTCTATTAGTTGAGCTGATTGAGTTTTTCACATGCAGGTTCCCATTGGAAAGAACACAGAAGAATTCTGAGTCCGGCCTTTCATTTTAAAATAATTGAGGATTTTCTCACTGTTTGTCACCGTAAAAGTGAAGTCTTAGTTCAGCAGTTAGAAGCAGAATTAGATAAAGACCATTGTGATGTTTATCCCTTTTTCGCTAAATTCACCTTGGAAAACATTGCTGGTGAGCTAAAAGGAACTGCTATGCTTTTTTTAAAACGAATTAAACATTTAAACATCGACAGCCAATATTGAATTCATCAGGTCTTTTAAAATTTATAACAAGCGCAAATACAGCTGGGAGATATGTGCAATTTTGGGTTTGAATATATGAAACGGATTCCCTTAAAAATAAATAGAACAAAACTTGATGAATTAGGTAATTAATGGTAAGGAGATTAGAGAGATGAGAAGTCGAATTGTTCGAAATTTGCAACTGAATATGCATTTGTAATAAAGTTTTTGTTTTACAACCATTTAAGATACCTTTTTAGATGTCTTTTTTCACCTCCAACTTTTTTCGGTGATCACAGGTTGATTTTAAGTGTTTAACGATATTCTTTGATATGAAACTAAGATTTTCAAAATGATCTAGTATGCTCTTGCTTTATTTGAATAATCTTTTGTTTCCACTATTTTCCAATATTTTCAGAGAGCTCAATGATGATTCGCATCGATGACGAAGAGAATAAATCAGAGTTTCTTGATGCACTGAATATTGTATCAGAAGTTTTGGTAGAGAGGATGATAAACTTTTTCTACCTGCATGATATAGGTTTTCTGTTCCATCCAGAAAAAAAACTGTATCAAAAATCGCTTCGAGTCATTAATGAATTCAATACATCGGTGATCAAAAGGAGAAGGGAAGAATTGGATAGATCTAGTTCTAATTCATTGGGGGATGATAATGATAATAATATTTATGCAGCAAATAAGAAAACCGCATTCTTGGATGTGCTTCTCACAGCTGTTGATAGTAATGGCCAACCATTTTCAGACAAAGATATAATGGATGAAGTTAATACAGTTATGCTGGCGGTTTGTAATTCGTTGCCGAACTTAAATGCGCAATAAGAAAAATTTATTTTTTCAGGGCTATGATGTAGTTTCATGTGCTCTTTCATTCATTCTTTATAATCTGGCTAATAATCCAGACGTACAGGTATTTATTCGATTGGCAATTTCGTATTAGTATAAAAGCTACAAACCTCAAAAATGTTCACTTTTCATTTTTTGGACTGGCCGATGAAATGTCAGCCCAGAAGTTGACTTCTATAGGCATATAATGATTTCAGAGGAAAGCATTCGAGGAACAAGCTTCATTAAATTCTGATGTAGCATTTGAACAAATCACCATTTCTGAGATAAACTCTATGAAATACCTGGAAATGGTTATAAAAGAATCTATGAGAATGCATACTCCAGTTCCCTTTGTTGCTAGAAGAGTAGAAGAAGATGTCTATTACGGTACGTACATTGAAACTTGATCCTAAAACAGAGGTACCATTAATTTCAAATGCATGCTTTTGAATTTTCAGATGATAAACTCATTCCAAATGGCACAACCATCATATTAGCTTTATATAGTCTTCATCACAATCCCGAAAGTTTTCCAGAACCAGAAATTTTCAATCCGACACGTTTTGACGCAAATTCCAAGGTTCCCCCCTTTGCCTACTTACCCTTTAGTGCAGGACAAAGAAACTGTATAGGTAAATTAATGACGATAAAGATAATATCAATAGAGATCAATAATTAGCTTTTATTCACATCAAAGTAATTCACAATATGTTTTTAAGGACAGAAATTTGCCATGGCTGAAATGAAAGTTGTGGTGGCAAAAATTCTCAGGAAATTTGAACTTTTCCCTTCGAGATTGCAATATAAACCGCAGTTATTTGCCGCATTGACTTTGAGATCTGAGAATGGTGTGTGCCTAAGATTGAAGAGAAGAAATTATTCGGGAATCAGCTGACAAACGAGGTTGGATCATTACCATTGAGAAAATCAATCGCACTCACAACAAAAGAGGTGAAGGTATTTTTTCAGTATTCAAAATGGACGTAAAACAAAACGAGAGAAATGGGGACAAACTACGTGTAACTACGCGTAGAATTAATACTTCAATCTATTGCAAGGTCAATTGTATATATTTCAGAATTCAAATATAGAAAATAGTAAAAACAAGCTGATTTTTATTTTTTTCGTATTTCTCTGTAGTTGAAGTGAAACGCGTATTATTGTTATTGAAACCATAATGGAAATTTCCTCCACAAATGCTGACCGAAGCATAAGTTCAGCAAATAAATGGTCACTTAATATTCTCGCCAGAGCATCTGTAGTGGCCTTATCTCTGGTGGCTGTGGAAAATCAAAATTTTGTTGATGCTCATTCGCAAAGTCGGTATTTACAAAGTTCGAAAAATGGGATATTTTTTGAAAAGTTGGATGCATATCAAAACTTCGTTGAGTAGTGATGGGGAAATAGACCAAATATAAACCATAAAAAAATTAACATTAAATCTAGAGTATGGAGGGTAGCCTCCATAATCTAGAGTAACTGCAGCCGCTATGAAATCCGTGTCAATACATCGGTTCCCTCGCGAATCGAGTCTACGCCACTGGCTATCGATCACCACTTCGGCTGCCCATAGAATTTAGAATTAATTATTTTGATTCTGTGGTGGTATGTTCTGTGTTCGATCAGTAAGTTCCCGCCAAAACAGTTTTGTTTAGAAGTAGTCAACGGCTTATTTGATGCTGATTTTATTTATTTGAAAATTGGATTAATAAAGATTTAAGAAATGGATGCACAAACCTTCGATCAAAATTTGCAAGATGCGTTAAGGGAATATCTAGATTTCTTAGACGATGAGGAAGATCAAGGAAAATATGCCCAGCTAGTTAATGATATGGTCGCAGAGAAAAACAGAAGATTGCTGGTGAATATCAACGATTTAAGATCGAAAAATCCCACCAGAGCCAGAAATTTGCTCACGAATGCATTCGAAGAATTGCTTGCTTTTCAAAAAGCTTTAAAAGAGTATGTTTCTAGATCAGACAGTGAGTTTACTAAGAACAATGAATTTTTCATTGCGTTTGAAGGAAGTTTTGGTAATAATCATGTAACCCCACGTACGTTGACCTCTAGATATCTTGGAAATTTAGTATGCTGTGAAGGAATAGTTACAAGATGCTCCCTGATTCATCCCAAAATTGTGAAAAGTGTGCATTATTGTCCAGAAACTAAAAAAGTTATGGAAAGGAAATATGCTGATTTAACATCACTTGAAGCCTTTCCATCATCAGTAGTTTATCCAACTCAAGATGAAGATGGAAATTTGTTAGAAACTGAATATGGTCTTTCACAGTATAAGGACCACCAAACCTTGTCCATTCAAGAAATGCCAGAGAAGGCCCCGGCAGGTCAATTACCTAGGTCTATAGATATCATTTGCGATGATGATTTAGTAGACAAATGTAAACCTGGGGATAGAATTCAAGTTGTTGGAAACTTTAGATGTATGCCTAGTAAACAAGGAAGTTATACAAGTGGGACATTTCGAGCTGTTATAATTGCTAGCAATATTACCCAAATCAGTAAAGAAGCAACTTTATCTATTTCAAGAGATGATATTCTGAAGTGTAAAAAGTTAGCCCAATCCACTAAAGATATATGTGGTTTACTTGCCAAGTCATTAGCACCTTCTATCCACGGACATGATTTTATCAAGAGAGCTATTTTGTGTCTTCTTTTAGGAGGAGTAGAGAAAAATTTACCCAATGGAACAAGGTACATATTTTTATTTGAATTTTTTTTTTTACATGAAATGAGTACCTATAATAATTAACAAAGAAATGTTTTTTGCTTTTCTTAGTTCAATTCATCACTGAATTCAGTTTGAGTAAAAGTTTCTTCTGAGATTACTGTTACCATCATCTGAGTTGTAAATATTTTTTTCAGGTTGAGAGGGGATATAAATGTTTTACTTATAGGGGATCCATCAGTTGCTAAATCGCAACTCTTAAGATATGTTTTATGTACAGCCCCAAGAGCAATTCCAACCACTGGAAGGGGGTCATCTGGTGTAGGTCTCACAGCTGCTGTAACTGTAGACCAGGAGACAGGAGAAAGAAGATTAGAAGCTGGTGCTATGGTTCTCGCAGATCGTGGTGTAGTATGTATAGATGAATTTGATAAAATGTCAGATATTGATCGAACAGCAATCCATGAAGTAATGGAACAAGGAAGGGTGACAATTGCGAAAGCTGGTATTCATGCTAGCTTGAATGCTAGATGTTCTGTTTTAGCAGCTGCAAATCCTGTTTATGGGAAATACGATCAATATAAAACCCCAATGGAGAATATTGGTCTTCAAGATTCCCTACTGTCTCGTTTTGATTTGTTGTTTGTGATGTTAGATACAGTAAATGAAGATAGGGATCTGGTAATAGCAGATCATGTAGTTAGAATGCATCAATATAGAAGTCCTCTTGAACAAGATGGTGAAGTGTTACCTATGAATTCCAATGCAGATATGCTGAGTACAAATAATCCTGATGAAACAGAATTAGACAAAGAAACTCCCATGTATGAACCATATGATGCTTTATTGCATGGAGGTTCTCGAAAGAAGTCAGATAAAATTTTAAGTGTAGAATTCATGAGGAAATATATACATTTTGTGAAAATTTTGAAACCAACTTTAACCGAAGAAGCTTCTAAAATAATTGCCAGTCATTATGCTTCTCTCAGATGTGAGGATTTATTAGAAAATGATGTGGCAAGAACTCAACCAGTTACCCCCCGTACTTTGGAAACAATGATTCGTTTGTCAACAGCACATGCCAAAGCAAGAATGTCAAGGGAAGTCACTGCAAAAGATGCAGAAGCTGCTATTGAGTTGATTCAATATGCGTACTTCAAGAAAATATTGGAGAAGGAAAAGAAAAAGAGGAGGCGTCCTTCTGAAGGTTCTGATGAAGAAGAAGAAGCTGATAGGCGTACCAAACGGTCTAGAATTCCAGTTGATACTGAACGTGTTGAAGAAATACTTTCACAACCATCTACCCAGGGTGATTTCGTAGAAATATCTTCAAGTAATGCTGAAACAGCACATGAGGAGACTCCAATGGAAGTAGATACTAATAGTACCATTGCTGATGACCGCTTTTTGACTTTCAAGACAAGTTTAAATAATATATTCAAAGAACAAAGAACCCAGTCGCTACCTTTAACTCGAATCAAGGAAAGCTTATCTTCTCAATCAACCACAGTGTTCTCAGATGGAGAAATACGTGCTGCTATTGAACGCATGACAGATGATAATCAGATCATGATGTCAGATGGAATTGTTTTCCTCATTTAATTAGCATTGTCTGAATATTCTAGTTTCTGTAGGATGAAAATTACATTTTATCTTAAATTTAAGATTTATAGATTAAGTTTTTATTTTCAATATATTTATGAATCATTTATAATATCTACCTTCATTTTTACCTGAATACAGTCTCTTCATGAAATCCATTAAACTATTTTTACCTTAATTTTTGGATCGGTGAGGAATTCAAACTGATGGCCGAGTTGTTTGCCTGAATTGATCTCTTTGATTACAACGTTAGGCGTTTAAAAATCAAGTACCCGATTCTACAGTTTGTAGGTCTACCTCTACCATAATATTAATATGGATAGTGATTTTAAATTATATTTTAAATGAAGCGCATCAACAATGGCTATAGCCATATTCAAGTGAAAAAAATTTCTTCTATCTCTATGAAAATTCTCAAGAATATTCGGTGATTTCATTTATAGGTTAAGATTAAAACAAGGTTAATTTTTGGTTTACAATATTTTCATGTTTATTTTAACGATTCTGAGGATACTAAAATATTAAAAATGGTTCTACAGTTGAAAGAACAGTAAGTAGTTTTCGTGAGTATTCTTGAAAACTTTTCACAGTAGTTACAAACATTTGCAGGGTTTTTCACGTTAATGTTGCTTCCCAAACATACTTTGGATTGGAGCATTCAATTCATAAAGGGAATAGTCAAACTTGGGGTATTATGGCATTATTCATCTCAAGTTAGTTTGTGTAGACATAATAGTAATATTCATTATTTTTCAGATTTGAGGTTGAATCCAAACATACTGCCTTTTATACCGGAGGAAATGTAGAATGGCATGGGGACATATTTTATTGTCAAACAGAGTCCGCAATAAATTTGTTCAACACTGCTGATGGCAAAGTTTCAAGAACAGTTGGCGAAGAAAATTCTGAAGATGCAGACTTTATTCAAACCTTCACCACTGATGGGTCAAGAATAGTATCCTCACATAAAAGTGGCCTTCTCAAGTCATGGAACGAATCAGGAGAACTGGAAAAAGCATGGAAATATATTCACAAGGGACCTATTGCTCGATTACAGTTGAATGGAAATCTTTTGGCTAGTGGAGGGGCAGATGGTGGAGTTAGAATTTGGGACATGGAATATCACTCTTGTGTCTCGAGCTTCAAGGAATGTCAGGGTGTTGTGAATGCTCTCAAGTTCCACCCAACTGAACAGGAAATATTAGCTTCAGGAGATGATGGAAAAATTTTTCATTTCGAATGGAAGGATGGAAACTTCAAGAAAAAATATGACAAACATTTCAGTAAAGTGACTTCTATTGTTTTTACTCACGATAACACTCACTTCATTTCATGTGGAAGAGACAAGGTGATGATATTATGGAAATTCATGGATAACACTCCGATAAAATCAATACCATTTTTTGAATCTATAGATTCTATTATAAGTTTGCCCTTAAAATTCAAATTACCTGGTTTTAAATCTGACCCGGAGTGCTATTATGTTGCTGCAGCTGGTGAAAAAGGCATCATCACAATTTGGGACGTATTAAATGTGACGCAGATCTACGTGCAAGATAATTCATTGGTTACTCCTGCTGAAGAAGGTGCATTAGCTGTATCAAATCTTCTTTTGAACAAGGAGTTGAAGACAGTTGCTGTAGTAACTGTAGAGCATAATATTATTTTATATCATTTGAAATCTTTTGCTTGTGTTAAGCAGTTTATTGGATTCTCTGATGAAATAATCGATATTGCATTCATGGGGCAGGATGATACTCACTTGGCTGTTGCTACAAATTCATGTGATATCAAACTTTATGATAATAACACAATGAACTGTCAGTTATTGAAGGGACATACCGATATTGTATTGTCATTATCGGTGTCTAAAACTAATCCCAATTTATTATTATCCTCAAGTAAGGATAATACAATAAGGCTATGGTTATCTTCGATTCAAGTTGAATGTATAGGAGTTGGTAAAAGACACACAGATACAGTGGGAAGTTGCTGTTTCAGTCAAACTTCTGCAAGATGGGCTGTGAGTGTTGGTAAAGATCACTGTTTGAAGCTTTGGGACATTCCTTCTACTAAAGACGATAAACTAATATCACTCAACTGCCCAAAAACAGAACTTGCCCATCAAGACGATATAAACTGTGTTGCCGTTGGACCAAAAGATAACATAATTGGTACAGCTAGCAAAGATAAAAAAGCCAAACTGTGGGATGAAAATTTAAGACTTATTGGTGTCTTGAATGGTCACCGAAAAGGAGTGTGGTGTATAAGATTCTCACCTGTTGATCAGTTAGCGGCCACCTCTTCAGCAGATTGTTCAATAAAGTTATGGAATCTTAAGGACTTAACTTGCTGCAGTAACATACTGATTTACGATGCAAGTGTTTTTAATATTCGTTTCATATCAAATGGATACCAAATTTTATCTAGTGGAGGTGATGGTAATATACAAATTGTGAACATTAAGGATTCAAAATGTCAACTATCTTTGGAAGAGCATGATGGAAAGGTTTGGGGTATGGCAATAAAACAAGATGAATCCATGATTGTGACAGGTGACTCAAATTCGACTCTGATCAAGTGGAAGGACGTGACTGAACAAAAAAGATTGGAGAAATTGAAAGAATCTGAAGAACAAGTACTGGATGAACAAAAACTCAATAATTATTTACAAGATCGTAATTGGTTGAAGGCTTTGAAATTAGCTTTAAGATTGGATAAACCTTTCAGAGTTTTAAATATTGTTAATGAAATCATAAAGAGCAAGGAAGACGGGTTGAAAGCCACCATTGAACAATTGAGGGAAGACCAGAAGAATTCCTTATTCACTTATGCAGTTAACTGGAATACCAATAAGAAGAACCGTAAAGCATCTCAAATAATATTGGAAATATTGTTAGATCAAATTATCGAGGGTACTTTCAAACCTTCTAATCTTTCCTCAAATCTAGAAGGTGCTCTTGCCTACACACAAAAATATTTTGACCACTCCAAAGAATCTTTGAAAAAATGTCATTTTATAAATTATTCAATGAACTGTATGAAACCACATATGAAAATAAAAACTCAAGATATTTAGTCCTTATTTTTCAGTGCATGTTTTAAACGTTTTTCAATTCAGTTGTTATTATTGAACTAAATTATCATCATGAAATGAAAACTAAAAAGTTATTCTCCATTTGATATTGGAACAAGTTAAGTCAAAGCCAAATATTGATTATGTTTGATAAGTGGGAATACTACGGGTAGATTTGATTACTTTCATATATTTATTTATCACCTTTTCCTTTAACTGGCTAATATAAGTATTGTCCTTGTTACATGAACAAGGATATTATATAAAACCAGATATATAGAAAATTCTAAAACAGTTTATTCATTCACCAAATATAATTTATATCTAATCAATAAATATTTCAACAGGTGAATAAATTCTGAGCTAATAATTCATATATATGAAATAGAAAATATATCTGCTTACAATATCACATATACATTTTGTTTTTCTGTATTTTGAACAATTCAATACAACTCTCACAATACTTCAAAAAACTAATAACTTGACCCATAACCAACAAAACAATAAACAAATAAGTTATTTCATTCTTTTCAACACATAATCAGCTGTAACTATCAAACCTTTTTGATAAGGGCTTTCTGTAAGCGTTTGAGCTAATCGAAAAGATTCTTCACAGTATTTTTTAGCAAGGTATTTAGTTTGTTCTAGTCCATCAGATTTATGAACTAACTCAAATGCTCTTTCTACATCCCCAGGCTCTTGGAAACGTCTCATTATCATAGGATTCAACTCGGGAAATTTCTCACAAGCAAATAATACTGGTGCGGTAGCTAGTCCTAGTTTTAAATCAGCTGCAGTTGGTTTCCCCATCGCAGCAGAGGATGCAACAAAATCTAGTAAATCATCAACTAATTGAAAACCTAATCCTAAATTTTTTCCATATGCAAATGATAAATTGCAAAGTTCTTCATCAGCTCCTGCTAAAATTGTTACTGCTTTGATAGAATTTGCCATAAGTGACGCGGTTTTTTTATATGTTTTGTTGAGGTAGTGATCAAACCTTTCATTTTCACTTTCTTTTGATCCTAACTGCATGAATTCTCCTTGGACTAAATCATTAACTACTTGGCTTAGTACTAAAGTCACATCATTGTTTCTTAATTTAGCTATTAACATTGAAGCTACTGCCAATATGTAATCCCCAGCCATTGTAACCTTCTTCTGATTCCACATAACGTTGACACTAGGTTTACCTCTTCGGGAATCAGATTGATCAATGACATCATCATGAATCAGTGAAGCTGTATGGATCATCTCCGATATCATACCAACCTCTCTCTGAGATGGGAGCAGGGGAATGTCTTCTTTGTGGATGTGATAATTCATAGCTTTTGCCATCATTAGAGCAATCATAGGTCTAATTGCTTTACCCTTTCCATCAAAATAATATGTTGAAATTTCGTAGAGATCATCAAGATGGGTGTTCTGCCTCAAAGATCCTCTGATATAAGTATATACATCTTTCAAATCATTTTCTAATAAAGTGTAAGGCTGTACTTCATAATTGGACATAGGACCAGTTTGGTAAGTTCCACTTGTGCTGTAATTTCTTGATACAGTTGCTATAGCTGGTATGACTGTTGATTGATGACATTTTTCACGTTTTTTAATAGTTTGAAAGAATGAAGATGAACTATCAGAAAAAAAGGAGTAATTTTTTTTCGTAATGGAACACTTTCTCCACTGACACGCACGAACGCAGAGCCTACTTGTACCTGTGCAAGCCATAGTTAATACTGTTCTTCTAACAAGGATTAAAAATAACACCTTTCAATCTCATTTGAGGTCACTCTAAAAGAAAGCCTGCTTTCACTTCCTTGGCTAGACCAGCATACCAAGGAATGTATGGAGATGGAAGGGAGACTAATAAAGTACGATGTTTTTATCATAAGTTATCATCACCTGTTTCCGAAAAAAAAGATTGACACACAATATTGTCAAATTTTTTTATTTCTGCATCCTAACTTCACATTTCCATCTTGAGGTTATCTCGACGTTTCTTTTTCTAATGAAATTGAAAAACACAATACACAGATAATGAAAATACCCGCATTTTTTTCATGAAATCAGAATAATTAAATGTTTCGGTTATTTAAATAACCGCATTTGCGCATATTTTGAGTTATGAAAACATTTAAATTTCTTCCGTCAACTACAAAAGAAAAGCTATTCGATTTTGGATTAAACAAATAAATTGTATTAACCAAAGATATATGTAATATCTTTGGTATTAAGATATTTTCATATTCATTACTTTGTCTATTCTCGTGAGACTAGAAAACGAAAGCTGAAATTTCCATTGAAATTTCACAGCTCCATGTGAATGAAACTAAGTAGCTCATGGTTCTTTGGATGCGGTTAATTCTCAAATCAATAAAAAAATTTATCTGAGGGTTTTAATAAACATTTCTCAAAATTTTTCTCTCGTCGTTCCAAAAGACTTCGATAGAGATGCAGTTTGCTTATTCAAAAAAAGTTCGTGTGATGAAAAATTTTGACTGCTTGGCATATCTTTATTCTGTAACATGAATTCCTCCGAATTTGTTTTCAGAAACGAACGGTTATATAATTTTTATAGATTAACGTGGTGAAAGGTTTCATTTATGGAGAGTAGTTTCCAGAGTCTCTGGAAACTACTCTGGTAGTTTCATTGAAATTGAGTTTGAAAGGGAAAGGGCTTCCTCCAAAGAAAGATAAGAATCATTCCTTCTAATGAATTTTACAAAATGCGGAGACCTGTTTCATAAACGATTATTATATTAATTATTGATTATTAGGGGAACTTCAATCAACGGTTTTATCAAGACAAAAAAAATGTAAATGGTGGATTCGATCAAAGAGGAACAAGAGATTTCACTCCTCGAATTTAGTTCCCGAGTCTACGTCAATGGTGGGGCGACCTTCGCAATGCTTTGCCTCGAACCAATTTCCCACTTGTCTTCTAGTTGCGAGGGAGCCAATCAGATCGCAGGAATTTCGAATGGCCAATCAGATTGAAATTTCAGTCGAACAGAATCAGCTGGTCTCGTGTTTTGATTGTCAAATTGAAAGCAAATAATCCTTGGTTAAAAGTGTTTTCGTAATCCAATTTTTTCATTAGAATAAAGAATAAGTCATCCATTTATGAATAATATCGATAAATAGGCCACTCCAACCCGCTGTCAGGTAGATATCAAAATATAATTGTGGAGGATTAACAGGTGTTGTGTACGTAAATAAAACATATAAATCATATAATTAGGAATATTATTGTACTTTTAGTTAATATACGTACATTGAATTAGCATTAAATTCTTCGAGTGAGGAATTTCACTTGTAATGACGCGTTTTTTGTCGTCCACAATTTTTGTGAGGTTAGAAGGTTGGAATGGCTTCGATTCGTAAGAGTTTCAATCGTTTTCTTTATAATTCAACAGACAATCATATTGACATATCAAAGTTTCTAGAGGATATTTCGTGATAATTTAAAATTCAGAAAATAATCTGCTAGGTTATGTTTGAAAATTTCGAATTTGACGTAAGGGACTCCGCCCATTTCTGCTCAAGGTCACAGTAACACGCAGCGTCAAAATAGTAGAGTGAAATCTCTTGTTCCTCTTTGATTCGATGCTTACTGCCAAAGATAACTGTCAATCAAAAATTATAACCTAAAAGTTTGTTTATGACAAAGACAAACATTGATATTCATTCTTCATTTAAAAAGAAAATATTTGATATTAGCAAAGCTTTCTAAAAAGCGAGTGATGAAAAAGATATTCAGTAAATGAATAATTTATTGAAGCCGAAAAAATGTCTGAGGAAAAATTGTTGCATTATATACCAAGTGACCTGCAAGAATTAGCAAGGGTAGTTGTTAGAGGATTTTATTCCATTGAAGATACTTTGATAATAGATATGCTTATCGCCAATCCGTGCATGAAGGAGGATGACATGTGTGAATTGTTAAAGTTCGATAAGAAAATGTTGAGAGCTCGTATTGCTGTTCTGAAAAATGACAAGTTTGTGCAAGTTCGACTAAAAATGGAAACTGGTTTGGATGGTAAAGCTCAAAAAGTTAATTATTACTTCATAAATTACAAATCATTTGTGAATGTTGTAAAATACAAACTTGACTTAATGAGAAAACGACTGGAAACTGAAGAGAGAGATGCTACTAGTAGGGCAAGCTTCAAATGTCCTAGTTGTTTGAAGACATTTACTGATCTGGAAGCTGATCAGTTGTTTGATTTTATGACAAGTGAATTTCGTTGCACATATTGTAGAGAAGTTGTAGAAGAAGATTCATCGGCATTTCCTAAGAAAGATTCAAGACTGCTTTTAGCCAAGTTCAATGAACAATTGGAACCTCTTTATAGATTGTTACGTAAAGTAGAAGGTGTTAAGTTAGCTCCAGAAGTATTGGAACCAGAACCAATAGATATTAGTACTATTAAAGGTCTTGAGAAGAAAACTTCTCAACCTTCTGGGGATGCTTGGTCAGGGGAGCAAACTAGACATTCAGGTTTTATGGTTGAAGAAACTAGAGTGGATATTACAATAGGGGAGGAGAACAATGATGCATCTGCAGCTACAAGAAAAGAACAACCAATTTGGATGACCCAATCTACTGTTATTACAAATGCAGATTCTTCTGAAATTAATACAGAAGATTCTATTATGGGTAGTAATACTGATTCAGCAATGAACTCTAAGAATGAAGATATAATGAGCGTTCTTCTTGCCCACGAAAAGCGGCCATCTTCTAATGCAGTCAACAGCCTGAAACCTGTGAAAAATGATTCAGACTCAAGTGAAGATGAGATGAATGAAGTCAAGGAAGTAGTGGGAGATGTTGAGACTATGGAGAGTGATGAAGAAGAAGATGGAAATATTCCTACTGTTACAGTAGGCAATAAAACCTATAGTATTACGGATATAAATGATTCCATAATTGCTGAGATGACTCAGTCAGAGAAAGAGATTTATGTACAAGTTTTTCAGGATTATTATTCACACATGAGCTATTGATTTTCCTCCAAAATAACTTATTCTATTAATAGAAGTTAGGGAAAATATGTGATTTCATAGTATATAAGTTAGAAATCTACAATAAAGTTTGTTATTTTTAATTGGGATTTTTTTGTTGTTGGAAATTCTATATCAGGTGAACTTGTTGAAACATACCACACTGATACTTCTAAAGACAACAGCTTTTCAACTTAAAAAGTGTAATAGCTTATGCTCAGTGAAAAATGGGCATTAAAATTTTCAAAATAAGTTACAATTTTCTACCCTCAACAATATAAGATAAATGAAATTTACCTATTGAAGTTTTTTTTTATTTCACAGCTACAAAAATATAAAAAGCTTATAAATATAGAGAAGTTATATTCTGTGTTTAAAAGAATAAATATACTTGGGTAAATATTTCTATAAAAAAGCATGAGATCGTAATTTCAAAATGTTTCATCAACTTGCTAACTATCCAAAAGGCTTCAGGATTATTATGTAATATGGTTACCATCTTAGACTAGTAGTTTCAGAGCCAGAATATTTATGAGGGCTGTAAAAGTAAGAACATTAATTCTGTCGAAAAAGACTCACTATATTGCATATATGAAAGCAGTTTTCCAATCAAACAATATTGAAGAGTGAAGAAAGCATTCAATGAATGTTTGCAATAATTAGAATTCTTCAGATATCAATAGATTTTATTTCTTACCTTGTAGTCACTACAACATTTTGCGGATTCACTAAAGGATGTAGCTTCTCAGTAAATCGTTTATAGTTTCTGTCGAGTTCCCTTTGGTAATCTCTTTGGTCTGGACCTATCAAGTTTTTGTTTTTCTTTAAAGCATCTGCACATCTGAAAAACATCCATATGTACTTTCACACTGGTGATGTTCCAAAAATTAGCAAAATTTGAAAACAATTTAATGCAGTAGTTACTTTTTGGAAAAGTCCTTGAAACAAAGTCTGAGTTTGTTTTGATGTTTTGTGAGAGGTTTTCCATCGCTTGGTAAAAACGTCAAGGCCATTTCTAAAGGTCCTTGATTGACAGTAGTTCCAATACATCCTTGCAAAACCATCTGTAAAATTTTTGGATCTGGAGGTTCTTGCACAGTGGAAGCAGCGAGTTCAGTGGTCTTTTTTTGAATATCTTCGATAGCCACCTGGAATTTTGATTATATTTTATAAATATTGCTAAAATGTCATCAGTGAGAAAATTCTCAGCTGTAATGGAAATCAAATTTTTTCAATCTTTTCTCTAATGTATCGAGAAATAAAATAAGTAATAGAGAAAATTAATACGGCAATAAAATGTTTCTGACTTACTTCTATAGGAGTCAGGGTAATCTGCGTTCTGTTTACAACTTGAATTCTTGTTTTCACGTATGGGAAGTGCACAGCAGTGGTAAGAATTGTCTTCCTTTTATACTGTTCCTTAAGTTCACCATGTGGTTTTCCAGTCATCGTAAATGGAGTTGCATAAACAAACCGTTCTACAGGAAGTACGAATTAACATGGGTAAAGTATTCCTATAGAAACTTGAGATATGTACTCACTTATATTGAAATTTCTATCAAAATGGGTCTGCCTATACCTCAACTCATATTGTTCAAAGTAAGGTTCTACGTAAGTTATTTGGATATACGCTTTATCTGTGTTCAGCTGTGTTGGGTCAACAATATTAGAATCTTTTATGATTATCACATTATCTGATCCAAATCGTTCAGCATAGAAGTTCTAGAAAATAATGTGTTTTTTTTAAATATGCATGTCCATTCAGAGAAACTCGTATATACATTGGATATGTTAATGAGATCAGTGATTCATGATGTAGTGAAACAACTCACTTCCAAGCGACTGAATATTTCAGGTAGTTTTGTCAGAGTTGGTTCCTTGTAGATGAACTCTTCCTGGTCAAGATCTCCGAATTTAGAGCCGTAAAAGCCAACTCTAAAATATGTTCCAAACATTCTTTTTCCTTGAAGCTGATCTATTCTTGTATAAGCATCATGTAACTTGCTGTGAATAAATAATATCATTGAATAATCCAATACAAATTTCAATTTGGTTCAGATGAAAATGTACAAATAACTTTCAGCTCACCCATGAATATTAGCCAACTTCTTGAAATCTCTATTATTCTCAGCAATCGGTATCAACACCCTGTAAATGTCATTCATTGGTTCATACATAGCGGCAATGTGGAAACTACTGGCAGCATGTTCTAGTAATCCTAGAAGACCAGCTTCAGTAAAATGGGATCCCAAACAACCTCCCTCTCTTTCAGGGCTCAAAACATCATCAGAAACGGCACTTTCCTCCAACACATTAGGACTGACTCTTTCTAAGGCCGCAGCCCCCGAGGGGAGATGAGGGAGTGATTCAAGCATAACTAGATATTCGGCCACAAGTGCTGCCGAATGGACAAGGCACATGCCCGCTTCAGTATGGTTACCCCTTTCCATATGCTTTTGGGCCATGTTTGCTAACCAAGTTAGACGAAGATCTGGAGAATTTTGATAACCTACAAAGCAAATGATTTTCATTAAGACTTAGCACTTAACTTGGGTTATACATTATACAGGTTGATCAGCTATATAACTGAATATTTTTTATTGAAAATTTAGTATAGTCGATTAATTTACCTTTCGCAATCCGATACATAAGATCTAGTAACATTTCAGGGTCCTCTTGGAATTCTTTCATTTTTACTGTATCAGAAAGAATCATATGCAAGTTGAATATGAGGTCACGAACTTGCTCGGGAAACGTTGTTTCTTGAAGCTCATCATCTCTTTCTGCATATTCCAAAATGGTTTTTAGAGATCTTCTCAAAGAATCATCACTAAATGAGGACGATGTACCAACTAAGCTGCTCAGCGACATGGTTACTTGCATTTTAACCCTTGCGAAATTCTACAAAGAACATTTTTTATAATTTTCCACATGATTTTATATATGATCCCTATCCCTTACATTTCCTATTTGAAATGTTTGTCTCATCAGCAAATAAAGTGATGCAGCTGCTTGAGATCTAACTGATTCGATTTGAGATCCACAATGCTTCAAAAGTAAAAGACACAAATCGGCACAGTGGCTATTTTCTTCATCAAATAAGGCACCATGAAACTGAAAAGAGGATAGTACAAACAATTAGCATTTTCCAACTGTATTTTCAATTAATTTGCGTCTTACTTTATAAACTAAACTTCTTTGAGATGCAAACATATGCGGTAGGACAGTTGTGCTCTGATTTTTCCCTAAGGCATGAAGCAGTACTGTTAATGCCAAGCCGATCAAGTGTTGCTGAGAATCCCACTGAGCCACAACCAATACACATCGTTCTAGAGTATCCAGAATTATGAAGGAAGCTTCAGTAGCAAAATGACCTTCTAAATAAACGTCATTCAGGAGTTCCTCTCTTGGACGATCTGTATTTTCTGAAGTGAGTCTGTAAGCCATCTGTTCCTTTCTCCACCGTAATTTTTCTGTTGTTCCCGCCTGTGGTGTGTTTCCTTAAGACAGGTCATTTAAAAAAATATTCATTGAATGAGGTAGTTTTTAAAGTGACAAATGATCAAATTTATAAGAACCTTTTCTTCTTTGCATCATCTCCCTGGCAGAACCTTGTCCCAAAATGACTCCTTCCAGTTTAGATCTCATGTCTTGAGTACCTTGCGCATGGGCATAGCCAGTTGGGGGTGGCGCCATCTTCCTTGGTTTGTACTCGAAACAACTTATGCAAGCATCCAGAAGTTGCATCAGTGTAGTTAACCTGGAGGATGATAATTCCCCTAACCACGTTGAAAGGCAATCTTTTTCTATATTCTTCAAGACCCAGAGCACACATGTTAAAAGATTTCTCGTAACTTCTGCATTCAGACCTGATTTGCGAGCCTGTAGAAAAAAATTTACCATATTATCCATTCAAAACTGCTGTATAAGAGCAGATTAATAAAGCAATATAATTTTAGGGAAATAGTACTTGATTTCTGTCATCTACTCTTTATCAAGTTACAATTCAGGGTAATTCAGTTTATAACTCTTACCGAAGAGAATGTATCGCAAGTTCCAGCAGTAAGTTTACCAGCGATTGCTAAAGCTACTGTCTGATTGATATTAGATGGTCCACTATCATCATTCACATATCGATCTAGTTTGTCAATCTTGAAATGATGCAATAATGGAAGTCCATCCATTGCTATGGACAGTATTGGTAAGTATAAAGCAGCAACTCTCCTTTTAGCATCTGGAGAACTGTATCTAGGATCGCTGTCATGCCAAATGAGGAGAGATTTTATGGTGTCTACAGCTTTTCCTTGCAGATGTTGATTTCTGAGTACAAGAAAAAACACAGTAAGACACAATCCTCTTCTTGATGCCACATACTTACTGTATTTCGAGTAGAACTGTAGCAACATCAGACAGGACTAATCCTGATAAATAATGATGTTGCCTATACTCTGGCGATAGCTCCGCAAACGCACTCGATCTATCTTGACTAGGAGGAGCGCCCGATAAGAAAGAATTCTGACTCGTACTACTGGTTACACTAGGACTTGGCGAAACTCCAGCTCCCGATGACATGAAAGGTGATGCAAACGGCAAATTCAAAGCTACATAATGTTCGTGGCTGCAAATAATCCTCATAAACTCTAACTTAAGTTCGATAAGGATCGATGGATCTTGAATAGAAGCTATTTTCGTTTGCAAATGCTTGTTGTAGTTACGTAACATGTGAAAAACATTTCCCCTATCGGACAGGGAGAGAAGGTCGAAGAAGAAGAACGCTAGCGCGGAATTCAGTTTGTGTGCTCTTCTTATATCCCCAGTTGAGAGAGCTATAATTTCTCCTGGAAAATAAAATTTATGTTATTAGCACCATCTTCAACGACATGCTCAATGTAGAAGTTGAAGATTGATGCTAAACCTCACCTGTTATTATCTGGAGTAAATTTGATATATCTCCCAGAAAATGTTCACTGAATCTCAATTTCCTTGGAGCATCCAGACTTCTAGTATGTGCCAAATGTTCAACCATGGATTTAATCGTAAGCTCGAACAAGAACCACGCATTTTGATTGGCCAGATCTTTAGATCTTCCACTAGAAACCACCCACTGAAGTACCAACTCCTGATGTATAATTCTCTGGCAAGTACTCGAATTAGGACTTATCAGATCAGCGCTTGGCACTCTCATGCTCGCTGCTCTATCCAAACCTCTATACTGCTGTTGTAGCTGAGCTACTTCCAAATCAGGATTCGAATTACTTCTTGCCATATTAGACCTCCCTTCCCATTCTGGCGAACTTTGACAACTTGTACCCATCGGATGAGGTAAATTGCACTGATACTGAATGTATGTTGCTAATAAAGCATTCCTTGAATGTTGGTCTACAGACAAATCCGGGACATTCTAAAAGTAAAAAATAATTTTCACAGAACTGTTCGAACTAATCAGGTATTTCAACACTCACAGAAATTACTTCTAGCAGTAAACATAAGGTCTCGAACGCCGTATGTCCTATGTTGAGTGTTTGATTTGATAGTCTTGGGGGTTGAACTAACAGCTGGATGACAAGATCGAATATGAGTGGCAAATGCCTAATTATAGTTTCAGGTTTGGCCCCTGACAAACCCAACATTGCAGCACTAAAATAGTAAAAAAACTTTGGATAACAAATCGATGTTGATCAGTCTATCAAGACCTCATTTTCCGATCAAGCTTTATAAAACCAAATAAAGAAGTGAAACACATACCTCAATTCATTCTCTAATCCACTTTCTCCCAATCTAGCTGGTATTATACCAGTATGAACATAGTCATAGGCTGAAAGAAACCTCTCAACAGGAGGATCATGAGTATGAACTGAAGATGCTGTATCCAGTAACACTGTGAAAAGCCCTTTGTGGTTGTCCAACCATTTGGTTCCTGGTAAACATACATCTGGTGGTATGTAGCTGTAGTTTCTTGGTGGAGGCTCTAGCATTACAGGAAGACAGAATTCTCCCTTTATTAACCTTCCATCACGAAGGAGAGGTAACCACTAAAATTTGCATTATCATATGATAGTGGACTTATGCAGCATCAAGTATCTCATAACAATTATCAAGTAACAAATAACATGGACTGCATAAATCCGTTGAATGAAAGATGATAGCTAATGGGACAGAAAACAGAAGACACTTACGCTGTAACCAACTGGCACATCGACAGTATTCTGTTCAGCTTTGCGTTGACAAGATATATGGTAGAATGTGAACAACAAATGATGATTATCGGCTAATGTAGCGGGAAGTTTAATTTTAATTTCATCATAAAATACAGGCGTTTTACTGTGATAGGTGACTGCAGTGTAAGCTTCATTCGTCATTTCTGGACAGCTAGATTTTCCGTAAATGTTATACAAAGCGTGGTGCTCACTCTCCCCAGACATCAGTTGTATCTTGATAGCTATATTTCTGAAATCACAGAGAAATGCTCTCAAATTTTTCAAACAGAATAATCATGTATATTGAATATTCGAATATCAATATGGATTGAGAAAATACAAAGTACTAAATTACCTGGCAGATCCTGCTCTATTAGAGAAATTCAGCTCCTTCGGACTAACAAAAAGCAAATTTCTATACATATAATGCGGAGTTAGTATCTCCTTGACAGGAAACTCCAATAATTCTTTTATAGGTCTACTTTTATCATCTGGATATGGCAGCAACTTCGCCAACTCAGTTGTTAGGCAATTTTTATATTCTCCAGTACAAGGGGAAATTTCTAATTTTAATGTAGCTGGAATACATTTTATTTTCTTCAGTATTAATTGAGGTCTCTTCAATTCCTGCAGACATTTATATAAATCATCATCTTTTAGTTTTTCCCCCTCCTGTCGGAAAAATGAGGTTACTGTAAGAGTAATTGGTCGGAAGGTGTCCATACTATTCGCTAAATGATCAGGAGACCAACTTCTCCTTTTATCTCGACGTTCCAGTGAACCTCTTCTGGTCAAGGTTCCCATATCAGTTGCTCTTCTTCTCAGCTGCTCCAAGCTGCTTCCAGCTGATTTTCTTTCTACAATAAGAAGAACCACACTGTGTAAAAATTGATTAAGGAGCTACAACTGATAAATATGAATAAACTTACCCAAACTATTGGTATTTGAGTGACTACCAGAATCACGGTCACTTTCTCTCTCTAAGGAATTACTACCATTTATAACATTCATTAAATATATTGCTGTCCATGCAAAAGCTTGTCTATATTTTCCGAGTCGTTCACACACAGTTACTGCATTAGCTTTCAATTTGTCCCAATTCTAAAATTTATTGATGATAAATTATATTATTGCTGACAATACAGGCTGTAGTGCAAAAATAAATATTTGACATATTCTCCTATTTTAAGAACAACTGAAAAGTTTCAATATTTGAAGTAACTATACAATAACTTCAAGAGAGTCCTGAAAAATATAGAAAAAAAATGTCTGCACTCACTTTATCCTCTTTTATATACGGTTCAACACATTCATTCAAATCTCCTTGTAATACCTTCTCTAATCTTATAACAAGAAAGAGATCTGGAGACGGATTAGATATATTGAAAATACACCCTCTAGCCAATGTGCTTATGTCACTGTATGGTATATGACCTCCTAGCATTCGCTTGAGTCCTTCTGGATTCAAATCAAAGTGGAAAGTTTCCGAAACTTTTCTCTTTTCTTTTGCATCATAAAGTGCCATAGAGGCAAACAGAGGTTCCATTTCAATATCCAAGCTATAAAGATAATAAAAATCATTCTTACTCATCCAAAATAATATTTCAATAGGAGGAACACAGATAACGGCCTCTGATAAGATAAAATAGAAGAATAACTTACGTTAATTGCTGGCATTTCACCAACATTCTATGACTCAAGGGTTCAGCTGGAGGTACAGCGGGTAATCTCTTTTCTACACATTCATATGCCTCACAGTCTGTACTGTTAGAGTATAAAACAAACAAGGCATCTTGTCTATCTGCCTGTCTCCGGGTTTCATTGATCTGATCTAGAGTTTCAGGTGAAGCATGTCCTAAGATCTCTGGTATAAGGGGATCTCCAGCAGAATGCCTGAGATCCAAGGATGCCCAAGAATTGCGAGGAGTTAAAGTGTCCCCACATGATGATATGGAACTGATGGAAATCACACTTTGTCTGCTACTACTAGAAATTGAATTCGAATCTGGAAATAAATTACTCAGTATATTAACTTGGGATTTAGCAATTGAAGGCTGCCTCTGGACTGCAGTAGTATGATTTCGATATAAATATATGATAATGTTAATCTAGAAATCTGAATCAATAGTATTTGAATTACTTAATCATGTATTTTCATCCTACCAAGCAAACTTACCAATTTCACTGTGTGTATCTACTGATTGCACTTGAAAATCTACTTCAAATTCCTGCTTTGGACTTGGTTGTACTGTTTTGCAAGAAGTATTTTTAGAAGCTACACTACTACTTAAAGCCCTGTGATTATATCTCACCACTTTCCAGTCAGAAGTATAACATTCTATACATGACTGCACATGAGGAGGCAATGTTTCTCTGGAAAATTAAATGTTGCTAAAATCTTAATTACATCAAATTTTAAATGAAATGAACAATCACAGTAGTTTATCAATAGGTGGAAAATTAGGACTACATTAATTCAGATACTGGAGTTAAAAGCAAAAATTGAGAGTAATGAGATAACATTAAAATACTATACAAGAATGTAAATATAGAATTTTCCCTTTATTTATTACATTTTCTCCTCTGGAACTACAGGCTGTACTGTCCTTATGGGCCTCTCAATAACATCAACTTCTACATCTCCATGGGGAACTTCTAATATATTTCTAAGAGGATCTTTATCAATAAGAAGCTGATACTGACCAACAAATTCCTCGAAATCGAAGGGTTCGACTAAATCGTTTGACCAAGTCTAAAAATCAATCTCATGTAAAACTATGGTCAATTCGATAGCATTCAGATTATATCTAGAGGTGAAGAAAAAACATTCACCGTAGAAGAAGAAGGTGAGATGAAACTGCTCTTATGACATGCCACATTTCTACGAACTTCAGCAGGATGTTGCCTAGAAAATTTGAAAGAGTTAATAAATTTCTCCCTTTCAATATCCAACAAATCCCTACTTGGATAACTTTTGTGTGAACGCCCTTTGTCCAGAAGACATTATTTTTCACTTTAAAACACTTCAGCTATTGCTAATGTTTAAATTTTCCAATTACGATTTTGTCCAGAAGTGTTCGTATTCATGTGAAATGTAATAAAGATTTTAGCATATCTTCCTGTTGTAGTATTTTCATTTCTAAATAAATACTGATGAGGTGTGAACTTAGTCGCCAGAAAGTAGCTGTCAGATTTCCCGAAAACAGCCGAAACATCGATGATCGCCAGTGGCGTAGATAGATGATCAATGAAAAACAACATAAATGAGAACGCTAATGTTGGTGTTGCATATTAGTATGTGTTGAAAATCATACCTCGAAATGTATCATCCAAATCTAAAGAACAAAAATGTTTTGACGTTGATGGTTGTATTCAAAAATTTCCTGCAATCCTATTAAAATTACCATATCCTAAACAAGTGTGGATTTACCTAGTTTCCTGCAAATATTTCAGTTTCGAAAGTGTTACTTGCCCACAAAAGTGCGGGGAAGTGAATTTCTCCCACTGGTCCACTGGTGCTACTTATTTAGAATGTAAACGAGTATAGAAAATGAAGAGAAAATATTGAGTACTTCAAAAGCAGCTGAAGCTGAACTGAAGAAAATGTATACAACAAGGCTAAGGGCTATTTACAATCAGATCAAGCAAATAATTCTGTTCAATATCATTCTCAAATTGAATCAAACCATCAGCAAAGATCTATAATTTTTGACCATCACAATATTTTTGTTCTTATTAGATTTAGGCTTTGTGCAGTTCGAGTTCAAGCTGAGTTATGTTTGAACCCAATGCAACTTTGGCAATTCCGTACTATTTTAATAGGTTGAACTAGTTCAATCATTCCGAGAAATGATTTTCAGTGTTATTTTCAATACTCATGCCGCTTCCTTCGTAGATCATTTATCTACGCCACAGGCTGCTATCGATCATTCGGGAGTCTTCGGTAGCTAAGTTCACAGCATCAATCAATGATCAATCACAGACTGCAAAATTAACCATGTTTTTATTTTCCTGTCAGTTTGACACTTAGATGTCAGATCGAAAAGTTAAAAAGTGAAAAATTTGTTTTTATGCTAAGGAAATACGTATCGTTTTCCTCAAATAGCTGGGGACATCCGTTGATTTTAGTAAATAGAGCTAGATGGTTTATGTAATGTTACCTCGAACTTATCGTACTGAGGCAGAAATACGTAAACAGCAAATCAATACATTGAAAATCTTCAATGCAAAGTAAGTTGATAGTTATCACATGATAGTATTCTAATAAATTGAGTAGTGTTACAGAATTGACTGAAGGAATAGAATATCAAGTTGATTTTCATGCAGGTGAAAATGATTTCAAGTTAATAGTATCTCTAGGAAACGATTTTCCTAATGAGAAACCTCTCTTGAAAATCATACCAAATGTAGTGCATCCATGGGTCAACCAAGAAGGAGATATCATCACAGCACCAGGTTTACTGAATGTAAGTAAGCAGAGGCTCATCACAAAATTTTTACTACTGTAGAAGTTCTTTTAGTTCACATTACATTCTGATTTGGGTAGAGTAGTTCAAGCAGTGATAAGGGAATTTGAAAGAAACCCTCCTCCTTTAACTAGTGAGCATGGGAGCAATACTGTAACTTCAGCTTCATCGATTGTAAAGGGTAAATAAACCATGCATTGCAAATATTAAGAATATGTAATTTTCATAGCATTCCTTCTAAATTACATATTTTTGTTTTAGAAGCTGAAATATCTAGTCCAAGTTACTTAATGAATTTTCCAACTTCATCAAGTTTTTCTCCTCCTAGTCAAATGGTAGTCAACAGTTCAATCTCATTGCAAAACAATTATTTTCCTGAACTGAATAAATTAACCATCAAAGAATTGAAATCATTGAATGAAAGTGTTGATAAGCAAGAAGATTTTATTCTAGAGTTGCCTCAGCTCAAAGAACAAAATAGAATGATAGATGAACTTATTTTGCAAGTTGAAGAATTAGCAGGTAAATAAAACAGATTGAAATTCAATTTGAACCTGACCCATCATTCAAATTGCAGAATCCAATTTGTCAAAACAAGAACAATTAGAAAAATTAAGGAAAGGAATTGAATACAGAATAGAAGAAGCAACAGAACAAACATTCAAAACAGAGAAACTACACAATGATTACACAAATTTATGTGAAAAATTCTCCCCAAAAAATATTCAGGTAATGTTCTTTCAAATTCAATGTGTTCAATGATTGCTTTCCAAATGTATAGAAAGGTATCTTGGGAAAATTATGCTACTCTTGTATCAACTTATTCTGTTAGCACCCCTTAATCGCCTACCTTTCTGAAATATTTTTGAATTTCTGCATAAATTACAATTGGTTCAGGGTTTTTTAAATTTTTTTCCTAGGAACAACTTCGATTAGCATCTAGAAAAGCAGATGAAAACAGCGAAAAATTGGCAGAGCAATTTTTGAATGGCCAAATGGATGTAGATAGATTTTTAACCTCTTATATAAGAAATAGAACAATTTACCAAACGAGGAGAACTAAAGAAGAAAAATTATCTCAACAAATTGATAGCTTGGAGAAAGCAGGTTTTTAAATTTTTCATTTGGATATATGCCTTTGTGGTTAGGGTTCCTCGTATTCATATTGAACACAGTATGAATTATTTTTTATCCTGTTTTGTATTTGGTTGAATTCATACTAGTGTATTCATGCTTATAGAAGCATTATATCAACATTAAATGAGTTTTGTTTTAGTACTAGAGTTTATACAAAATATGTTAACTAATTGGGGAAGGAATGAGAGTTGAATGCTGATAACATTCCTTATATATCAGAAACTGTAACATTGATAACATCTTTTGTTTTTTTTTATTAAGTTTCTCCTCTGAAACCAATAAAAAAGTTACTGAAAAAACTGGTTTTTCATTACAAATTAAAAAAGAAACAAAAAACACAATATATTTATTCAGACAACTATAACTGAGCGATAACTTACAAAAATACTTGTGACTTCATTAAGTACTCTATAATATGGTGCTAAATAAAACTTATTTTTTAAAGCTGAAAGTATAAAATAATTCCTTACTTAAATATTTTTAACTATTTATCTATTTCTAAAAATCTGCATCAGTGGTAAAATCTGTGTCATCCCCACTAGCTGCCACACCAATCTTCTGGTATTCACCAACTTTTTTCTCGAAGAAATTTGTTTTTCCATCAGTTGAAATGTTGGTCATGAATTCAAAAGGATTTGTTTGGAAATATATCCTATCGCAGCCTAATTCTACTAATAATCTGTCAGCAACAAACTCAATGTACTGGCACATGAGTTCACAGTTCATTCCTATGAGACTCACAGGAAGTGCATCAGACAAAAATTCTTGTTCAATTTTGACAGCATCTTGAATGATTGTTGTGATGCGCAATTTTGATGGTTTCTGTACAATCAATGAGAACATAAGGCATGCAAAGTCACAGTGTAATCCTTCATCACGAGAGATCAGTTCATTTGAGAAGGTAAGTCCAGGCATAATACCTCTCTTCTTAAGCCAGAAAATTGCTGCAAAGCTTCCGGAGAAGAAGATTCCTTCCACTGCAGCAAAAGCAACTACTCTTTCAGCAAATGATGCATGCTTGTCGTTTATCCATTTGATTGCCCAATCTGCCTTCTTTTTAACACAAGGTAAATTTTCAATAGCATTAAACAGATATTCTCTCTCTGTTTGATCATTAATATAGGTTTCGATCAATGTGCTGTACATCTCAGAGTGTACATTTTCAATAGCAATTTGAAATCCATAGAAGAATCTAGCTTCTGGTATTTGTACTTCCTGACTGAACCTCTCAACCAAATTCTCATTAACAATTCCATCAGATGCCGCAAAAAAGGCCAAAACGTGTGAAATAAAATGTTTCTCACTGGGTGTTAAATGAAGCCAATCGTCTAAATCTTTGGAAAGATCGACTTCTTCCGTCGTCCAAATTGAAGCTTCAGCTTCCTTATATTTGGACCAGATTTGTGGGTACTGAATAGGAAAAATAACGAACCTTCTTGGATTTTCACGAAGAAGAGGCTCAAGTTCGGGGTCGAAAGGTTTATCTTCGTCGGTATACAGTGTAAGTGTCTCCAATTTCGGGAGAGAATCGTTGAAATTGTCAAGATTTTCACTCTTCACGGGGGATGCGAAAAAATCACTTTCTGTATTGAATGAAGGCATTTTGTTCCAAGAATAAACTGGAATTCAATAACACTAATTAGCCACTCCAATAGATGAATTGTTCAAATAACTTACCACTAAATATTCAGAAACTTAAGTCTTCAAAAGTGCGTTTGTATGTGAGTTTCCAGCATGGATAATTGAACTTAAATAGAGAGCTTTCCGCTTTGGTGATTTTCTTCGAAAAGGCGGGAAGAACTGGCGGGATTTTAAAGAGCATCGTTTCCCCCTTAACTTTAACGGATTTTCGTTTTATAGGTTAAATAATATAAATAAACCATTGAACTCTATGGGAACCCATAGAGTTCAATGAAATAAACATAACTAGTCATAGAACGAAACTTTGTTTCAATCAATCTTCAGTTTTTTCTTTGGTCCTTAGCATAGACATCATTGAACTCTATGGTTCCCATAGAGTTCAATGATAGACATAGAGTCTCTTTGTCTATGGTCCTTAGAGACATCCTTGTTTTTGGAAGGGAAAAAGCAACGCAACTGCATGTTTAGTAAACAGTTTCAAAATTTGAATACCAAAGATTATAGAGTCTACTCTCTATTCAATAATCTTTGTTGAAAACATTTTCAAAAGATTGAAACTGAGCGAAGAAAACTTGTGATCATAGGTTACTTTATCGTTTGAACGTCTCCGCTATTGAGTTACAATGTCCGTTGATAGATGGCGAACGAACTGAAATTGATGGATGATTTAAAAATTAAATACTTAGTAACAGTATGCTACAAATACTATGCATCTTTTATTTTGATCTTGCCGTACTAATCCATTTAGTGTTAATTTCTATTCCGAATTTTCATATAATTCAGGAAGAAAATAGTATATTATATTTTCGATTTATCACAAGCAAATATTTGCTTGGAAATGCGAAAGGAGCGAATATATACTTATAAAATTATTTGTATAAAATATCACGTTTTTTAGGTAATCCCCTAACACTATCGAGATGTGATGATATCAATAAGATCCTTGCAAGCTAGTTTGAGCTCGTTGATCTCTTGTCGAAGTTCCTCTATTTCACTAGTTGTAGTAACTGTGTCCTTCTCTCTGAAATATCGCTGAACCAGTTGGGAAATAAGGGCGTTGTAATCGCTGGCCCTCTGATCCTCTGAAAAAAATCGGTTTTGGAAATAATCAAATCATAAGGGTGCGGCAGGAAACCCGGAACACCTGATGGTATAGGTACGGGCCGTAAAACTGTTAATTACCTTGAGCGTCGTTTGTGGAAAAACTGGCAACCTGCTTGATCAGATTGAAACCAAGCTGTGTCGGTATTAGGTTCAAAGGAGGCGGTAGAGTGGATTGAATCATATACTCCAGGTAGAAGTCTGTCTTCCAGAAAGTCCACTCTGTGTTCAGATTATCCAGAACCCTCTGGAATGTCGAGGACATTGTAGCGATCAGCATGTTCATGATCATCGTCATCGTGAGCATCTCGTAAACTGCGAAGCATACGTAACCGACGTTTTCCGTAAAATCGTGACTGTTGATTATGGTGGTGTTCTCCTTCGGACCAGGTAGGTTGGCGATTATCACGTCTGCCGATTCCAGTGGGGACATCCCGAGCAGACCCCAGAAGAAGGTTTTCAACGTTTTTTGAAAGTTCACGAACGATGACACCTGTTGCGTTTTGATTCCGTTCTCGTCCACCTGTACCATTCCATCGTAGTATTGATAGAATCTGCACATGGCGCAAGTGAAGGATATCATGATAATGATGAAGATAGTCAGGTATTTAGCGATATCGGCACACATTTTTCCGAGAGATATTTGAACAGGTCCCATGTAATAGTTCAGCCTGCAGAAGAACATGAGTCTGAAGTACGCCATGACAGTAGCCACAGCGAAAGTTCCTTCAGAAATCAGAACGGGATCTAATTGATTCCAATACTTTCTCTCTAGATCAACTTGATCGTTCTTCTTGGCGTCCCAATAGGAAGCAATCCAAAAGAGAAACGTAAGAATGAAGAACATGTTGGTTAAAACGGCATGCCAATTCCATAACGCTCTGAAATATCTCGAAGGACCTTGAATTAAGCACATTCTGAAACAGTTCCACGTATATCCAGCAACAAAAACGCAAATAACGGGTTCTAGTCCACTGTTCGGAGGTTTTCTCTTCTGATTTTCCTTACTTATGTTGGACTCCAGGAATATTATAACGAGAAATACTAGATATCCCGCTGTATGAGATATCATCTTGTTGATAGGTATTCTCCAATGTAGAACCAAAGGATGACTTGGTATAAAGATGCACAATAAGCAAATGAAAGGAAGGACTATTATTCTGTAGATGGGATAGATAAGTTTGACTAGTGTTGGCTTGATGATGTAATCATGCCAGTCCCCTACCCAAGCTGCCTCTACCAACTGCTGAGTGTTTGGATGCGCAACGAATGCCTTCTGCTTCAAGTCCATAGCCAGCACAAGTCTAGGGAATTGATAATTATTAGGTGGCAAACCACCTGTCTGCGTCAGTATTATCTCCATTTCTGTTGTGCTTCTGCAGCAAGCGATCAACTCTACAGCGAAATTACTTATGGCATCTGCCAATTCCTGATATTGGTCTCTGAATTCAACCACCAACCAAGCACAAAGCCTCAGCTCTGCACACAGCTGAAAAGCAGTCAATATCGGATCGTTAGTTGAATGACATATGAATGCTGGGTTAGTAATGGCTTTGTACAAATCCAATCTGAGCGTTTCAGCATGTAGAAGATCATCTCTTTCCAGATGAAGAATACAATCATCGCATCTGCATTTAGGCGAATGTGGTTTCGCTATAACATGACCTCGTTGTATCAACATTTCTATGATTTCGAAGTGGCCCTCTTGCGCGGCTAATATAAGGGGTGTCATGTAATCTGGAAAATCTGAGCTATGCGTTACTCCAACGAATTCCAAACTTGGGGCTGTGGAATGAAGTTTTTCAAGCAGAAATTCCACTATCTTCAGTTGGTTGTCACGAACCGCATGTAGAACAGCATCTCCGATGTCTATTCCTTTCTGAGAAATCAAAAATTCCACCATGTGTTCATTTCTAGTTTGTACTGCTACTAGAAGAGCCGAAACACCTTGGAAATTGACGCAGTTAATGTTGAAGTCTAGGTTATTCTCCAGAAATTTTCTTACGTCTTCCACGTCGCCTGAAATTAAGAAGAAATTAAGTATAAAAGGAGTAATTTGTTCATTATTATCATCTATCATCCATGTATATAATTTTCAATGCTGTTGTCTTTCACACAACTCCTAAAACTGACCTATAAGAAGTTTGTATACTGTGAGAATAAAATTTAGGTGAAGTCTTATCTTGGTAGAAACTCATATTGACTTACGACCAAGGCCAAATTACCGGAATGAACTAATTCGAAGAATTTCTTCTCATTGGCTTGAAGGTGAGGTAGTAATATACTTGATTTTGGCGCTATTTCATAGTCTAAATCTTCGAATCTTCTATAATTAGCTGACTGGCTAAAACCTGCAGGTATACTTCCATGGGCTATAAAGGGTTGTGTATGGGCTCTGGCAGGCAGGGGTGGGGGAGAAGGTGGATGCCGTAAGGGAATATCTGGCAGCGTAGGTGCTCGTTGCGTCGTTAGACCCCTTGGAGGTAAATCTGTAACTGTTGTTCTCCTCATTTAAATAATTTTAGTTTTGCTTCAACAGGAGAGATTGACGTTGAAGAGGAATTCATTGGGGGATAACTGTGACACTACTGACATAAATTAATTTTTTTGTGTTTTTTTCCTCGAACATCGTCTTTTGGTACCGTTAAAATTTTCATGCGTTTTCAGTTTCTATAGGTGACATGCCGTTTAAATATAGTGGTTTAGCTATTTAATAAACTGCATTTAGGCTTGATTTGTTAAAATATTTTAGTTTTATATTCTCTGATATATGCTTTGAACTCCATCGATGTTCAAAATGAGAAATTAATGTTTTCATGAAAAATATTAAGTTATTACAAACTAATCGATAATTGCTGCGAAACTGATAGGAAGCAGCATGAAATTAACCGTATTTTTATATACAATAGAATATTAATTCGAATTTTACCGAAGCCATCTGTTGGTATGTGTTGAAACTAAATGAGTTCTGTCCTTGAATCAAGAAGATATCTTCTTGCATTAAGCGCCCTCTTTCCCTCATCAATGGACTTATCTATTTAGAAAAAAGAACCCATCAAGCGGTTTGATAGAAGTTTGAACATGTTCGGACAGATGGCGCATAATTATCGGTTTCTATAAATTTGAAAGTATCGGGAGTTCGAGAGTAGACTAATAACGTGCGTTCAAAAAAATTCGTCGTCAAGTAGGCTATGAAATTTTGAAGGCTGATGTTCGGTGGCTGAACGTATGTCTTTCCTTGAATTACTTCATCTTCCCAAAATGTAAACAATGATGACATTAACCTATATATCGTAATTTTGTACGAAAAGGCACTTTTCAGAAAAGGTTACCTGTAAATTTCAACGTTCGAAAAGCATTTCTTTCATTGACTAAGATGACAAGAATCAAAACAATCTGAGGCGGTTAGAAAAATTCTTCGTAAAAATTTTAAACGTCCACTACTTTCATACGTAAGAGACATGAATCTTGAATTGATCGTGGTAGTATGTTTCTTTGTAAGAAGGTTCTAGTTACTTCAGTCATATGAATAGATCACAGTAAGATTCTCAATAATATGTTTATTAATTCTCTATAAATATTGAATTGATTCAGTCATTACTGAAAATCCATGACTAAACTAAAAGAACTGAATTACATGAAAATAGCTATTGGACAATTTATTAAAATTCAATTCAGCTATAAAAAGGCATGATGCTTTCTCCTTCATAACGTTCTGCTATTGAAGTTCCATAAAAGAAAGTAGGTCCACATTTTGCCTTTGACTGATGCGTACTGTTAGTATGCATCAGTTCAGTATGATACTGAACTCCAATTTTTCTCGGATGCTACAAGGTTGAGTAATCACAACCTTTTCAGTTTTCTGATAACATGTCAATCTTTATGGAAACAAATGGATATCTTTTTTTCAAAATCGGGTGGCATATGCCAACGGATACTCCATCCACTTGAGATAAAATCTGAAGAGAGGTTTGTCGAGCGTCGAGCTTCTGTCACCATGTTTTCATTATTACTGAACTCTAGAGTTTTCTTTTTTGGTATACCACTTCCTTTTTTGTTTGAACATACCTGTTTCGTCAACACATCGCAAAACGGTACAATGGAAAAATTCATTCTTAATAATCAACAGCAACATAGGCTTCAATGAAGTCGCCGGAACAGAATATTTCCATTTTCCTTCAATTTTCTTTCCAATTTTGAAGTAGAATTCAATAGTAAAAGTCTTTCACACGTCCGTAAAAACCATCTTTATAATTTGCTGATAATTTTAATTCAACAACAACCCAAAATGCTAAAATGACAGTTCACCTGGAAAATAGTAAAGCACGAGCTAAGAATTACGTTTAGACACGAAATATCGACGTTCAAAATTCCATAGCCTACTTGACGACGAATTTTTTTGAACGCACGTTATAATAGATGGCTTATTGAGAAAAATTGCTCATGTGATTCATCGAGAAAATACAATCAAACAATAACTCACTGCGAAATGGCGAATGAGCCGGGCTTATTTTCATTCAGATGGACTGAAGAAGCTTGATCGATTTTATTGATTACTCTCTAAAATCATTGAATAAGTTGAGTTTTCATTACTGAAGATAAACAACTTATATATTATATTATGAGTAATCTCAAAATCTATTCTATTTGAAAAAATATTCATGTAAACCCACAATTGAACTAAATAACATATTCACAATCTTCCTCTGTTTTGTCAAGGGAATACTAAGTAAATTGGTACATGGCAATGGATGAAAAATCTTCACGAAGATCGTGGATGAATCGATATGGTCAAAATAAAAGTTTGAGGGCGATATGAAGAGAATCATCCTTTGAAAAAAGCCTAGATTGTGTGATTTCCATTGATATCTTCTGTTGATTTGGAAGTTTCTCTGAATTCCATTCGTGTTTTTCATATTCTCTGATTAAAATATGGGGGAGACCGGGTTACACATCTGATCAGATAAGATAATGCCATTTTAAGAAAAGTAACGACCTATCCGGACTCACATTTCTTCATAATTGAACACTAATGCACTCGGGTTTCAAGTCTGTTAACGTTAATAAAACCGAAAAATGTTGACGATAACATTCGCATCTCCATTAAAATATGCATAAAACGAGAGTTTGCGATCCAAAAGGTGAACATCGCTTTGAAGGCGAACGAAATTAAAGCTGGACCAAACGAAAATAAATACTGAGGTAGTATTGGTTTCGGATGTAAATTAACTAAGTGGAAGTTAATTAGGTAATGAATGTCAGTTTAATTCAATTTGTGCCTTCATTTTATAGCGGAGTGATACGGGCGTTTTTAAATTTACGGGGTCTGTTCATTGTGGAGTTTTGGGTTAGAATACTTCATAAATATTTTTATGAGATATGGATTCATCAGTATATAATTCTAGATGTACTGGTATATTCATCTCGATATAATAGATTCGCTTTAGTTTTTTGTGTTATTGTTGGGTTCATTTCTTATTTCTTCCATCCGAGCTCATGACTCAAATTGAAATTGAGTTTTTCACTATGATAGAGCCCACGGAAAAGCAAACCATTAGTGGAATTTTCAGAATCTATTACGAATAGGCCCTGTATATTGGCGTAAACCTTCTTGGGTTGCAGTTTTTGCTCGAAATCATTCTCAAAGCGTTTAATAATAAGTAATTAACAAATAACGAGAACCCGCCGGTTCTGGGCTCTCTTTGATGTTCCTCCAATGTGAATTACAGATTGTCTACGAGTTTTCGCAGACATGTGTGTCCTACAGCAAAAAGCGGCAAAAAATTGGACGGGAACACTGCGTCGGGGCCAAAGCCTGCTGGATAATTGAAGAACTTTTTTCCAGATATTCACTGACAAAGCGACACCGTCGCATGATGAAACGTGATATTTTTCCACTACAGCAAATCGGTACTTTCAATTGGTTGAAGTTTAGACAATATTTTTCGTGTCGAATAACAACAGAGTTTCTGGTGAAAATTATGCTATCCCTCTTGTTTCGAAGCTGGTGTTATTGCTATCATCATTATCGAGAAGATAGACAAGTAAATTCCTGCTCAAAAACGATACCACTAATTTTCAATTCAATTTATCTCAACCGTCAATCTACATTATTCCACATTCCACACCAATTATTCTTTCCATTTTGGATTGTCCCCACACCAGTTTCGTTCAATGAAAGAGTCGTGAATATTCTGTCGTGAATAGTTTGTCAGAAGTCTTGACCCAGCAGCGTTCGAAGGCTAGTGAAGAAAGAAAGGTTTGGATGAGGAATTATTGCTATTCATGCCTGAATTCTCGCTGATTTTTTCAATTAGCCGATCGCAGTAGGTCCGCATAACAACGCTGTGCAGCTCAATTCAGCCGCATTGATTCCACTAGCAATTTCTTCATAAATACATCTGTACCTACTAGTTGTCCATAATATGGAGCACATAAACTTGAATAGGGTCCTAATTCAAGTAAATTGAGCTTTCATGTTAATTGAGTTGAAAAAAGAACGCGTTTTTATATGGAGTCGTAGAAGATTATTGGAGTAGAAAACGCAGGTATGTTACATTATAAATTTAGATTGATGTTTGCGGACTGATGGGTTTATACAGTTGCTTTAGATTATCCTCGACCGAAGTTACCATTACCTCTTTCGCTGTAACTGCACAGGAAACATAATTTTATCTTATGCTAATCGCAGCAAATATCGTCTAATGAGGTATGGAGGAATTGCATGCAAAGCAAATGGAGAAAGTATCCCAGATTATGCAATCTGAGCTGTAGTGAAAAAGGGAAGGAAAATAGTTCGAAGATTACAAAAAATATGTGATGAATAGGAAGGATTATTGGAAAATGTGTGATTGACATATTTTAGCTTATATATTGAATAGAGAGATCTATTGTGACCCACTGCTAAGCAGCTCCTGGTGATCTTCAGATGGTAGGGAGTACTGGTAATATTCCATCCACTCCTGGTGATTTAAATGGTTGAAAAGTGTTATTTTCCACACCAGCGGTTGGCTTGTGAATAATACTCAATAATTCATACCAATACGTTCAATTTTCCTAAACGTTTTATGGAATGAATTCAGGGAAGAACTTGAAGTATTCATCCCAAAAACTGTTGATACATTTTACGTTACCGAGAAAATATACCAGAGATTATTTCAGAGTAAGATAATATAAAGTTTTTCATCCGAGAAGAACGCATAAAAGGAATAGATACGGTCGTGCAGCTATCATAACCCGTACGATAATAATAAAATCGACGCAGAATCTCATTTCGTATTCCTGTGGGAATTGTCCAGTCTGGAGAAGATTCGTTCCTTGTGGATATGACAACTGTGAAATACTACGTAAGTGTTTTTATTTCCCGTATTTCATTCTTCGCATCAAGACCGTGAAATATCAGGAGGAATATGTATTCCCCCGTACGCCCTCCTGAGAAATATGGCTGAAGAGTCAATTTATGGGACCTGCGGTGCGGTCTTTCGAGACGTTCTTCATGAAATTCTGTTGGAGCGTTTGATCGAACTCATAATTTGACTTGATAATTTCTCCACATCACATCGTCCCATACGAAAGCACTAAGTTTTTGAGTATACCTAAGTTGTTCTAGAAGAATCAGTCTTCGATGATTTTATGATACACTGTATACGAATTTATTTGTATATACAGGGTGGCAATATAAATTTACCTTTTTCAAATTGCAACACCTTGCAATAGCTCATTATCGCACATAGGGACCTACAAGAAATAAGTTTCTTGTTAACTGCCATGAGGACCATATTTTGGGTGTGTGTACTACGCAAATTTAGGCCTCTAAATATTTGGTATGATATGTATAGTAATACTGAAAATTTTATTCTAATGCAAAATGTTTTTCCCTCTCGATATTCCTGATTTTATTCTCTCATTGTGAAGAAATATCGAATCGAACAAGAATAATAAAGACAGTGATCAAATTTCAACAACATATTATGCAGTTATTGCAATGAAGTATATGTGTATCTCGATATTAAATTGGTACCCAATATCCATAAGAAATAACATCATACTATACCTCGAAAATATACGAGTTCAGGCTGTTTGCGTCCTTTATCTGATTCAGAACCCAATCTTTTAAGAATTCATAGCAATATTGCAGCTAAATTGCCCTAATTGAAATAATTCCCTACAGCACCAGAATGATAACGATTTGCATTCGTTTCGGATTTAAATGGAAATCATGGAAAACGATTTTGTTGGTGAGTTCGACGTTATAAAATAAGAAGTATATTAGGCTCAATGTGCCCTTATTAAGGAAGTTTTCAGTGAGTTTACGAGCATTCAGGAACGTTCACTGCAATATGAACTGTTGAATGCAACTTTCAGAAGCAATGATTCATTGAATTTATTGGTTTAGGTGACAATTATTACCTGTTGCTCCTACTCTGTCTGTTTGTTGGTAGGAGTTTGATGGTATTGCGAAAAGATGTCGATTCAATGCCGGTGGTTCACAAAAGTTCCATGAAAATATTGAATGACTGATGAAAAAACACTCGAACTATATGTTGGGTTCACACCACTAAACTGATTATGAATGAAAGACCAGAAGAATAACAAAATCTACTTCAATTCGTACTTTTGAAACTGTTGGTTTAGAAATAATCTACGAAATTGATAAAGATGATACTTTTTCGACATAACACGAATCTTTATCTTTCCTCTCTAGTAGGATACAATTCTGGTCGAATACCCTTCAAATTATAGTAAAAAATCAAAAAATACTTCCCCAGCTTCGAAGAAAATATCTCTTTGGACAACATGAGTTGAAATCACCCCATCTCTCAACTGTGACTAAATAATAACAGTGACTTAGAAAATAGCTTTCCTATTGTGGAAGTGAAATAACATCTTTCCAAATGGTCGAGGTAAAGGGGACCATACTAAAAAATGAATCCAACTTTGTTTGAGGACTGCAGGACGACTAGGTTGCAATCAGTAGATTCAATTTATGGATTCACCTGTTGATTTGAATTTGCTGATAAACTCTTTCTATAACTTCACGCGGGTAATTGGTTACAATATGTCCTCATTAATCAAGGATGGCTTGGTAGAATTGAATCTAAGGTCGATGTCGTTTGAACTTTCAATATAATAGGGATGAAATGAGTGCACAATTTAAATCGAATATTTGAAAAAGTAGAGTTACAACATTTATGGAACGCAACTTTAGGAAATTGGAGTTTTTGCTTCTGACCACTCAATAACTGATGAGCTTAGATTTTATACATTAAAAAATTTCACGTTCAGTGAGTTCAGTTCCAATTGCCTGGAAAATATGGTTGTCTTCACACTTTTTCATCAGTACTAGTTGATTAAATTTGTGAAGAAGAATAAAGAACGATTTTTCTAGACATCTTAGTAGAAATTCATAACATTCGTCTTGTTTCGCTTTAAGAAGTTGATTAATGGAAATAAGAACCCAAAAAGTTGGTCAACGGTTAGACTTGAAGATACTACTTCATCTCTTACGAAAGAGAGTCGAACTACAACTAGGCACGAGCTTTCAAAACTTAGCAAGTTTGTTCAACTGCCTCTTCATTGAATTGTTTATTCGGCATAAATATGCATGGCGTCAAGTGTCACTTCCACTTGTATGCAAATATTGTTCTTCGAGCAAACATGTAATTTGGCCCATTACCGTTTTTCCAGCAGCTCTCAAGCTTATTAGATACATTCGTCAACCTTCTCTGAATATTAAAATTTTTCGTACCGACTCTTGAATATATTTATCGAGTGACATAATGTTGTACGATGAGCACGGGCAAAAAATTGGTAGGGGAGATGCCATTTATATTTTATTTTGGAGGAAAACATCAAGTTTCACTTGTATGGTCCGTTTCAGGGCAACTAGTTGGAGGGAAATTTGAAATTGAATAAAATCGAATTGGATCTGAAGTGCATTTTTATTTTTTGTGAACAAAATATCAAAGGACCCTTCTTTTATTCCTTTGGTGAAGAGAGTTGCTAAATGATCTAACAATCTATGATAAAATCCCGTACGTTGTTCATCAATTTACATTCATATTCCGATAGGAGGCTGTTTAATGATTACAGGCCAGAGCAGTTCCTGGAATTCAAAGTTCATTAGAGGACATACTTGATACTACATAATTCAGCAATGAATGGTATTTTAATTCGTATGATTCGAATATTGTTGCAAATATAAATGGTGTGCCCTCTCTTTATGGAGACATCATACAGTGGAAGTCTAGGGAATAACCCTAGATAGCAACCTCCTGTCGAACAAGCATTTTGAGGTTAGGATCAGCAAATCAACAAATCCTTGACGGTATGTAGAAGTCTGGCAGGTAGGACTTGAGTATGTAACTAAAAAATACTCCGATGGATGTATGTCATGATAATATCGATAATAAGTTATGGGATAACAGTCTGGCATGACATGGCAAGTCAGAACAGTACGAGGAGAGCCCTAAATAGCATAAAAAGGCTAGCAAAGGAGCACACGTTTCTTCCTCTGTAGGTTTACCTTTAACCTACAGAGGAAACCTCTGGCAGAAACTTTATCTGATTTTTAGAGATCTAAGAAGTATCTGGATCTTAACCTCACTGAATCCCTTACAGGACATTTTCGGTGTAGTCCTTAAGGCCACAGTGCAGTGTAAATCCCCTGGAATCTACAATCTATATGAGTATTAATTGCCCATCTCTGGTCACTAAGCCTTCTCTTCAAATTGCAACGAATTTTTTATGCGATTCAATGAGCCTACCTGCCAAGTATATGATTTGAAAGAATAACGAAAGTTTCGATACCTCGCTAAAGTTGGAGAATTTCAAAACATCTGTTTAGTTCGAAAATATAACGTTACCATCATTGTTTGGGCCGATTCCGATGGATATATCACTCTTTTATAGGGAAAACTCGGTTTATAAGCCATTAAACTTTCTCGACGAACTCACAGACTTGATCGATTATTTCTGCAGAGTATTCTTTTCATCGAAAAAATTGACAAAAGCGATCCGAGTTCCCACTACGTTACCAAACATAGATGAGATAAAAGAAAACAATCTTTGGAACTTCACCATTGAATTCGTGCTCTGAAAACTCAAGGAGGATGAATTTTTATCGGCATTGACAGTAACATACTTTACTGTGGGTCTTCCTTGAAGAATATCTCGTGGAGACGCGGCGCTAGTACTTTTAGAGCATGCGAAAGAGCGCCTTTTCAATTTATTCTACCATTACATGTCAAGAAATAATACCAAGACCAAACGTGGATATTCCGTAAGACTCTGCTTATAGTAAGTTGTCTCTTTAATGCCTTGCCGAAGACTTATAAAGTGCATCCGCGGTACACGTGTATCGGAGTTCCTTCAACGAATTTGCGAAATATATGGAGGATGGAATCTCGCCGTTCCTATAGAGAAAAACATTGTACACGCTTCTTTTCCTTCAGGTTATATAAGGACGTGGAAAATTGTCATGAAGAAATATGAGAACATAATATTTGGATTGCCCATGCTCAGAGATGAAGGAAGTTATGTAAGAGGGTATCTCATTCCTGACCCCAGTCTGGTTTTCATTTTCACGATATGAAAAAATTGAGATACATAATCCGTTCTGGAATCATTACACCTACGTGCAAACAACTGAGAAGGAAAAATGAATTTATCGATATTAAACTCATTCTAATTTCATTATTCACGTAACAGGGCAATATTATGCATTATACATGGTGTGTCATTATTGATTTGAAATATTTCTATAGAGAACTGAGCTCCAAATATAAGGATTTAATGTATTTAAAAAATTTCAATTTGTTATTGCCTAGCACTTCAGAATATGAACACTTTGTATAGGAATCTGAATCAGAACCTTCATCGAGCCAATTTAGTAGGTATTTCTGTTCAGATAATGGATTTTCATCCCACTTCCACATATCATGGGTATGTAATATCAAAATTATACTAAATTTCCAGTTCCATAAATGTACAAAATGCATTGCGGTGTATATAGAGACAGATCCTCTCTATAACTCATGCAAGACTTGCTTCGCCTAATTACATTCAAAATCAATATGAATTTATTATTAGATCTCTTATAGAAGGCGCAAATTTTGCTACCATAAATGGTGATATTCTATATTAATTACTCTACTGCTCATAAAACAAGTAATCATTTTAATTGAACATCTTGTAAGATGATCAGTATATTACAGCACATAACTAAATATAGCATCGTGATTCGCCCACACTAATATACTGAGTTGCTCTTCTACAAGGAAACTGAAGCTTCTCGGTTAAAAAATTCGATTTTTGAAAATTTTCGACTTATACCAATTGAGCTTGTTTTCCCGTAGGAATATATTGAATTTAAAACGTTATACCTCAATAAAATCAACCCTCGAGCACAATATAAACGGCAGCTATTTAGTGTGCTTTTTATTTTTTATAATAGTTTATGTCTAGGTCAGTTTAAATTTATATATGCAGTTTTTTGAGAAAAATAGATTTCATATCAGATGTCTACATTGAATTTTGCTTCAATGTATCACTAGACAAAAAAATGAACTCTTCATTGCTGAAATAGGGTTACGAAATGCTAGATAGAAAATCTCTGGTTATCTGAATCTCCTTCTTTGAATATTTCTCTTCTGATTTGGTCATTTCCAATATATGTAACTACCTAAACAATTCCAGATATGCACTCGATTGATAGCGTATGGCCAAATGGTATTTCAATTACCTTGTTCTTACTGGACAGTCCTGCTGCTCCGAAAATTAGTGTGTATTTGATCGTTATATGGTGATTATCAGTTTTGATTATTGAATTCATGGAGAACCCTAGGGAATAACAGTCGTGAGGTAAATTTGTGAACGATATAGCTGAGGGAACTCAGTGGACCTCACTGGAGGAGGCCATACGAAATGATTTTCTAGAAAATTGCAAGAAAACATGTTTAAGGTCTCAACCTTATTGTTTACAGTGCCCTATAATCTATACACTATAGTTATTTTTTTTGCGCCCAAAAATGAATTAATGAAAATATTAATTATCCCAATAAAATGAAAGATTTTAAATATGGGGAAGATTTGATTTTAATTTTTTTGTAGGATGAATGAAGAGCCTTGCGAAGAGAAAATGACCATAATTTGAAAAAAAATTACATGTTCACCAGAGAGGAACGAACTTCTATTGGATTCCTATCAGAGATTCGCTCAGTTCAAACAGAAGAATGAAATTTGTCAGGAGGAAAATCGAAGTGTTAACACCATCCAACTCCAGGAATCCCTGTGCAAGTTTCAAGATAAAGGCTTGTTGACGTATTCCTTTCAATGGAAATAAGATGACACGAATGCATTCCAGATATTTCCTATTAAATGTTCCATAAGTTTATTTTCGGACAGGTTCTCACTCATTCCCAAAAAATGCTTTATGAGTTAGCCGGGTTTCCTTTAATTATACCACTTCGCCATCGAATGTTCCTCAGTGGGCCAGAAAACGTATAAACAAATTTATTTCTGGATTTAATGCATCGGATTATGGAATGAACACTTTTCTCAATCGGAAAAGTATATACAGAATATAAAACGTAGGATAATCAGGAAATTCTATGAAAATTTTGTAAGACCAATCATTCTCATCGATGTAATTTGTGCCTAGTACCTAGTTGGCAGGTAAAGAAAGATGCCACGTGGTTTATCTTTTCGTGCCCTTTGCTGCAAGAGAAAGAATAAGTGATAACGTCGTTTCTCTTTGTTTAACATGCCTCACATTTGGTATTTTTTCATCTCGTAATAAGCCTGGAAATAATAAATCTAACAAGGATCTTCGGATTAATGTGGGAGTAGAAATAAATACGGAGCAAATGAATTATTATCATGATGCTGCATCGATATTTTGAGGTGAATAGCTCCTAATGAAAAAATGGTTTATGTGGGTTAAATGAGGTTCTAGATATTCTCTCATCTCTGCACCCTAAGGGAATAATAACTAATAAACATCCACAGTGTACAGTTCCTCCCATCTAAGACTGTGCATTCATTAATGATCAGATACATTTTTTCCTCGATTTTCTGCTGATATTAACAGATTTTTATGTCGAGTATCAGAAATGAAATAATAAATTTTTTAATTGAAAAACTACTGTGTGTATGAATTCATCAATTGTAGGTCGACCATTAACCTGATAGTTTCGGAACATTGAAATAATTTTAGTATTCTTGTTTACAAAGTGAAATTGACCTTCGCTAAAAATTTATTTTACAATACGTACAACAATATTGGATGAATGGAATTTTGTACCTACTGATGATAACCGTTTGTGAATCTAATAATTGCTAAAAGAACGATATCGATTTATTTTACTATATAACAAGATTTTCTATTTCTTGAATTAATACGTTCATAAACCAGAAATTTTCAGCCTTGGTTTTAACAGAACACCTCATATCTCAAAGTTGACAAAAAAACATTGGTCTCTGTGGCGCCAAACATGCAAAATGATGTAAGTATCATATTTTGATCGCTCTTAAAACTGTCACCAAGGCAGTTCAGCATACGGATAAATAATAAGTGGAGTATCAGATGTGCTGACAGAATAATAGAATTAGAGAAAAGTTATAAAGGGCGCAGAGGTTGGATAAATCCGATTTGGATTTGAAGGCAGCGGGTTTTTGATTATTTCAGTCATTCAAACTGTTTCCCTTTCAATTGTTGCAGTTCAATTAAAGCCAATGAAATTTGCGTAAAAAGTAGGGAAAGCCAGTGCCGTACTGGTACAAATTACCTACCAGGTGTTGTATCTGGTAATGAATATGGCGAAAAAGGAATTTACACAGAAGGAAACTGAAATTTGGTACTGATTCTCAAAAATCTAACAATCCCAAATTTATTAGATACAATTCATGGAAAGGTCGATATTATCAAAAGAGAGTGATATTGATATATTCAATAAGCGTATTGAAAACTGGATTTATTTTTGTGCACTACTTATTTTTCAGTATTTATCAGCATATGGGATGATATTTTGACGTAGAACCAAAAGTTCTTTTCATGATGAAATTAATATTCGGATAAATATGTACATAGGGCAATAATTATTAACAACTTGGGGTTTATTACAGGTGTCAGTGTTTTCAAGTGAAAATTGAGTGTCATGAAGGTTTTGTTAAAGTCTTTTATGACTAGTTACGATGATGTAATTAATCATAGATGGTGCTGTTGTATAATCCGATGTAATTTAGATTATCGGTATATGTATTCATTGCATGTTAACATCATCCTGAATCAATAGAATTAACAAATTGGAAATTTTGAACCTATACAGCTTCAAGCTACGGCTTCATGCCAAGAATTTTTCATTTAATTAATGAGAGTGTGGCTATTAAAACCGATTGATATCATAATTGGATACAGATTGGAAGACTTCCATTATCAGCTGCAAACTTAACAAAAGACGACGAGTCGAATGTAATAATGAACTCGAACAAGAAAAAAACAGGTAGCGTCACAATGAGATGATCACCTTGTTCTCTCTGTTTTGTTCGGCCAGAAGTGAAAATATCGAAATATTGGCCCTTGCAGACCGCGCGAGAGTGCATCGTAATAAGAATGAATCACAGCTCCATTTAAGGAAAACTCTTTCATCGAACAGCGGTTGGCCCATATTTATGATCGCTCTTGATTTGACAAATAGCTCAGACACGTTTTTGCTTATTCATCGGTCCCAAAAAAACATGTTCTAACGTGGGTGATTGATTGGAACACGTTTTCCGTGTGTAATGTACGACATCTCATCCGTGCGTGTACTAAGTCTCTCTTGCTCGAATTTGTCTTCCTTTGCTGGTGCTTGAAGATTTCTTTTACTTACAGCGATATCTACTTACTTGAAATTTCACAGATTTAAATATTAAATCGGCTCGTATAGTGAAGATACGTGAAAAATAGTTTCCTCTTGTGGTTAAAGAAATAAAATCCAGACTACTCAAAAAAGTTGAGTCAACAGATAAATCTGTGAATTGACTACTCAAACTGAACTGATCTGTAGATAGTTGGAAGAAAAATGATGAGCATTTCGAATAACCCAGTTTAGTTTGATTTCGTAGGGTGCAAATTATATTTCATCAGTGCAATAAGAAATTTTCTGCTCCTTCCAGTTGGTCCTCATGATGGAGGGTTGAAATTAATACTAAATAAGGCCCGGGCCTTGTTCAATTTAACACCTCGAAGACCCAATCTTGTCCTGCGTCAGGCAAAAACTGTAATAATGTCAATCTATATAAACGCCCAATTCTTGCTGAGCTGAAACTCATTTAGTTTTGTCAGTGTTAGTTTCGAGCAGTTCTTGGTATGTTGAAATTGCTTCGATGGAGATTTAGTGCACCCCGTATATTTGGTAGTCAATGGGGCTTTTATCGCGTTAGGCGTCCCAGTGTGGGCGTTTTTTCCATCTTTGCATAAGATGTTCTCAGAGGAGACCCTGTTTTTTCGTACTATTTGAATTCAAGTAAAATTTAGATCGGACTCGGAGGAAGAAATTTAATATTCTATATGAGGAATTCATTTAAAATGTATCATAGGCGAAAAACTCTCTTCTTAATTCTATATAAGTTTCTAAATATAATTATCAGTTTACTAATACACAAAGTGTACAAGATTGATTTATGAGAATACCGAAGCAGATAAACATTAGATTTAAAATTTTGTCACGTAAAAGCCTCTGTCAATTCTACATCCTACAAGTGAATGTTAAAAGAGGTGGTGTACATTTTGCACTGGAAACATTTGAAACTTAGATGCCACTATTAAGGAACTACAATTACATGATCCATTACTTGAGTGTTATCCTTTTCTGCAATGATATAGACTCTTTAATGAGTTTTCGCCATATCTCGTTCAAATATTTCAAACAATTTCTTGGAAACGAAGCATTTTTTGATAAAGGACTAAAGGAGCTTTCATACTCCAAAGAAATCAGAGAAAAATAAAAACCTAAAAAAAAAATGAAAATTTTCGAATATATTTTTCATTATTCATAAAAATAGTTTTTTTTTCTTATTTTGCCCACACACCTTCTGAATTAATTGCTGACTTTTGACTTTTAACAGCAGATTCTGTAGGTCGAAGGAAAAACTTTTTTCTCAACCATTTTTCTGATTTAATCTAGATAAAAAGATATAAGTTTTCATAATGAGCTATGCCACCCCTCCAAAAACAATATTTCTTCCAGAATAACCAGCTAAATTCATGACTCTACACATCTGTGGGTATATATACAGAGTAGCATTCAGTCAAAGTATCAAATTTTTCGAATTTCACAGATATTTTAAATTTTTTGATACGAAATTACTCTCACATTATACGTGAAACCATGAAGTATACTGTCAGTTTCCAAAATAGTCAAATATTCATTGGTGAGCATAAAGCTTACTTTTAAGAGCTGGGTTCTTTGAAAAACTTACTTCTAAGAGTTGGCTTCTTTGAATTTCTGGCAGTTTAATGGTATTTTATGGTCATAATGAACAAAACGGAGTGGAATTTTGTCCTCGGAGAAGATTCATCACATCAATAAGGAAAAATATTCCGAAAATCCATTCCATTCGATGAAATCATGAAAAATGGATCCCCAAATGTTTGAATGTTGACCAAAAACGTGCAAGGGTAGAAGCATCGTGTTCGATCTGTGCTCCATTTGAAAACGATGTAGACTTCTTAAACCAAATTGTTACTATGGATGAGACTTGGGTACATTTCTACGATCCAAAAACGAAGCAACAATCGATGGAATAGCGACACTCTGGTTCCCCAAGACCTAAGAAGTTTCGTTTCCAAAAATCTACTGGAAAAAATCTTGTTTCAGTTTTTTTGGGATTTCCATGGGGTAATCATGATTGATTTTTTGGATAAGGGTAGAACAATAACCGGAGATTACTATTCGACATTACTGACCACTCTACGGGCAAAAATTAAAGAGAAAAGACGCGGAAAGCTATCCAAAGTTGTTTTGTTTTTGCAGGACAACGCCCCTGCACACAAATCTCATGTTGCCATGCAAAAAATTCGTGATTTGGGGTTTGAATTACTAGAACACCCCTTTTATTTACCAGATTTGGCTCCATCCGACTATCATCCCTTTCCTCAACCGAAAAAAAGTTTAAAAGGTCGTAAATTTTCTTCCAATGAGGAGGTAATAAAAGCTGTGGAGGTCTGGTTTGCAGAGCAAGAAGAAACTTTTTTTTTTGAAAGGTCTAGAGACGTTGCAGGTTCGCTGTTATAATTGTATCCAATTAAGAGGTGAATATGTTGAGTAATAAAATATTTTGACATTGAAATTTTGTTTGGTTCTATGGAAGGCTGAGAATTTTTCAATATATCCTCGTATTGCTCGAGGGAGAACGACGGTGGTGATACTGACCCTTGAGGAACACCCGCATCTAAACCCAATCTATCTTCACTATATCTTCCCTTGATTAAGTCCCGGGCTTTCTGTAGGAGTGTTATCTTCGAGATCATTTAAGTTGGGAGTAAACTAATGATTTATATCGAGGACTGTTTTTCGTCATTTAACACGGCCTCATTCACATTGGATTAATTTTTATTTTAGTCCGTTTCCCCCAATTCCTTCACTCTTCCACGTCTCATCTGCCCCAGTCGCATAAATAAATGTCGATCAGTCGATTACTCACAACAAATTTTAACAGCGGCTTCCATCCAGTTAATCTGCGGAAGTGCATTATCTTCTGGAGCTACATCACCCGCATTTTGTGTAATCAGAGCTTCTGAATGGCACCCATGATCGCCGATTGCGGCTCGCCGTTTGACTCCGCTGAAAAAACGGCACGCCGATTTTCAGGCAGTATTCCACAGTCCACCTTCTTCGCGGTGCTCATCAAAGACGTCCCGACGCGGTACATTGGCCGCGACGCGCAAATTTTGCGGTAAAAGTGGACGATTTTCCATCATCGTACCATGTTTCCCACGCACTTTGGGGGGTAACGAGTGTTTTTTAGTTGTGCTAAATACAGCAACTTCCCGGCGTAAAAGTGGGGTGCTTTTGCGTCGAAGTTTCTAACTTTTTCTGCACGTTGAATCGACGCTCGGATATTGTGGGATACATGTAGGGGCAGGGAATTTTTCCGTGAGTTATATATTTCATACAATTTTTTTTTGTAACCGTTAGATTTTACGGCAAAAAATTACAATGAAAATAGTGTAGTAAATTTGTCTCTTTATGGCCTAATGTGCACTTGTGAGTATTCTAGTACACTTTTATAAGAATATTTATTTTTTTATAAGAATTTTTCTCCAATATTCAAACTTCCAATTCTTGTCAACGGAATAATAACAATTATTTTTTTGTAGTTGTCACAAAAACATTGTAGAATTTCATACAATTTTTTTTTGTAACCGTTAGATTTTACGGCAAAAAATTACAATGAAAATAGTGTAGTAAATTTGTCTCTTTATGGCCTAATGTGCACTTGTGAGTATTCTAGTACACTTTTATAAGAATATTTATTTTTTTATAAGAATTTTTCTCCAATATTCAAACTTCCAATTCTTGTCAACGGAATAATAACAATTATTTTTTTGTAGTTGTCACAAAAACATTGTAGAATTGAAGCTTTTATCTATAAATCGCTGAACTTTTCAAGTAATCCACTACATTATCGAAGGTTTTTTCAGTTTTACTCAATTTTTTTCCACTGAAATCAAGCATGATAAAACCCAATGAAATGTATTCGAATTCTTCTTCAACAAGCTGAATGGAAGTAACAGAAGGAAAAAAAGAATGGGATGGTTGAAAAAATCAATCAAATAATCGAAAGTCAATATTGAATAATCAATTTAAATTAAATTAAAAAATGATATAGAAAATAATAAGAAGGTAATGCGAAGAATCGAATAGATGTGTATATATTAGAATAATTAAGATACTTTTAAAATGAGGAGATTTTGGGCGAAAAGAGCAAGTTTCAATTTTTCTGCAAATTTTGGTGGGGCCCTAATTCCATATTTTTTTCAACAGTATGTTCGCAAAGGAACAAATTAGGGTCTATATTCTTGAAAACATTTTGACATATACGTTTCAAAATAAAAAAAAAAATAATAAAATATTTCAAATTGAAACCAGAAAATCTAGGAATTATATACATATAAAATTTTTTAGAATTATAGTAAATCTTCTCATTTTGATCCATTAAAAATGAATTCCGAATATCTATTGGATATATTAATGTATCAATTAAAAGGAATTCACAAATATTTACCAATTGTTGTCTGTGAGTTCAACAGAATTAGCTGTATGAACCTCTAGCAGATTGATTTGAGGTACTGTGATTATTTTGATGATACTGAATCGTTCATATTTCAAAGAGAACCAGAGATGTATGAAAATGCATTTTATTATAAGGTTCTTCATTTATTTCACTTGGGGAATATTAGTGGATTGAAATTTGGCACAAGGATAGTGATTGACAGCGAATCGTAAATTGAAGTGTAAATTCATTAATCCTTCTACTTTATTCTACAGTTTTAGGCTGATAGCACCTTGAGGAATATGCAACCGATTTTTAAAAATTTATGTTTTCATTTTTATTTAGTTTCAACAGTTATAGGTTAATAGCCCCTCAAGAAAGCTCAGTTGAACCCAAAAATACCAGATATACAGCGGGTTTCATAAAACTCTTACTGCCCGACCAACGATTTTACAGTCACTGGATTTCGAAAACGACATCACTAAAACTTTTTCATTCCTACATATATTGAACAAGAAGCAATTTAGAATCATTGAATAGATGTATATAGATCATAATTTGATTCGAGAATTGAATTCCGAATTCTTATGACTGAATTATTGATTGAAAACAAATTGACGTTTATCTGTCAATCAAGCGTTGATTCCCCGATCGAGCTTTATGAAACCGGGGGTTAGTCTATTAAAAGATGATTTTGATTTAGTGTACAGGGTGTGCAAAGTTATCTGGTCAAATTTCACAGAAATTTGTTGCAAGTTGCTATGGAGTGTAGATTATGGTCCAATTATTTTCAGTCGTAAAGTTATTCAAGATTCTAATATTTTGTAACAATCCACAATTTTCTCAATTGTCTTGAAAATTATAATCCTTATCGGAAATCTTTCCTCTGTATATGGATTGAAATTTAATCTGGGTGGATTCTGCATCTTCTGAAACTTTATGGGGTTTTCACTTCCAATCTCTGGAACAAAATCAATTTTTCAATTGGTTTTGGGAGTGAAAACCCTAAAAAGTTTCATAAGATCTTTCTTCCGTTTACAATAAATTTGGATTAGATATGATGATAGTTATGGCAAGTTATGCCATGTTTTCAGTGGAGAACTAGGAGAAACGTTTCAAAATATTAGAACCTTGAATAACTCCACAACGGAAAATTATAGGAATTTTCTGTTGAATCGCTCTGTGAAGTTTAGCCCAAGATAATTTGCCCACCCTATATATTTCGAATTATTTTCCAAGAATCGGGATCCGAAAAACCATTCCGAAGCAATATTGGATCAAATATCCGTAACAGCATCTATTTTTGGGTTATCATCAAGACGTAGGTATAACTCGAAAAGCAATTAGAATTCATATTGCCACCCTCTTATTAATAGACCGAAACACGTGCTTGTCTTCGAATATGTCATCATTAGACGCCTACTCATCTGATTCAATCTAATCTGTGGAATCTAACATTATATCAACCGATAGTGAACTACACGTGTGCCATCAGTATCAATCAGAGAAATTATTGCTTATTACTAAATTTCAGATTTGTACACATGAGCTGAACCACTTGAATGATGAAAACAAGAATAAATGATTGGAGTGTGTTCCAAGAATCTTATTAAAACGTTTAATAAATCCTGCGTTCCTGTTTTGAACTTTTTCATTTTCCTCGCCAATATTTTTTGAAGACTTCAGTGTCAGTTTCTCAATAAACCAAACAAAACTACAGCGTGAGCAAAGACTCTTCATTTAGGTATATGTAATTGAGAAGTTGGCCATGCGCTCTTAAGTTGACTATCGAAAAATTTCCAAATTGATGAGGCAAGTTAAAAAATCGTCAAGATCGAACGGTTGCACTGAGCTCTATGAAATTTCGAGATTTATGACTAGAAGAATTGCTCTTTCGGAATATTCATCTCATTCAAATCCACGATGATTTATCTGGCAGATACGCTTGTCAAAAGTTGAAATATTTTTTCGGGAATCGAAAAGTGATTTTATTTCCCCCTTCAAGTAAGAATAAGTTTCGAAGTAGTATTTCAAACATATAGCTTATATAACAAGATATACCTATTTCATAAGAACAAACATAAAATTATGCCTGCCCCCTCAAATCATTCCTGGAACCGCCACTGTCCAGAGCAGAAGGATGAACATATTAATGTAGGTGTACGTAAACAGAAGGAAATAACTCAGTGAAATTGGCAATTCCTTAAATCCAGCAACGTTCACATGTTTCTTTCTGCATTTTTCTTATTCTTTACATAATAAATTTAAATGAATTGAGAGGTCTTTCATTTTCTGAATTGAATACTGAATATGATGAATAATTTGATTTAATTTTTTTGGTTTGTAAGAGTTCTCACATTGGAGCTAATGGACTAAAACGGTTAGCGATCGGAAATATTTTCAAATGACAGATTCACTCAATCAGCTATTGATCAACTATTCAGAACACTCACATTTCTCACTGAAACGATCCAGAATAATTGTACTGGATTGAAGATAATTGTCCATTTTGATATCAAGCTGGATGCCTCCATGACAAGTTCTCATGGAAGTTCAGCGATGTGGATTCCTTTCCATAATGGCGTTCTGTGAGAAAGAAGTAACGAGAGGGACTTATTAAATATCCGACTTGTCGTCAAGATCTCTTTCAGAAATATCAATATTGTTTTATTGTGTTCAAGTGGAACGAGTATTTGAGAAAGACACCCAACTTTCATCTCTAACAGAAAATAATGAATCAGAGAGCTTTCAACTCAGCAATGTAAATTAAATAACTGTGTCGAAAGAAAGTTTTCTTTTATTGAGATTGCCCTTTTCTCAACACTGCAAATGGAAGATACGATGTTCATTCTTTGGCGACCGTTTATATACCTTATCCTTGATATAGATCAGGACCATATCTGAGGAATTTTGAGAATCAAGGACATTGAAAGCGTTTGTTGGTTAAGACTCTAGAATTGAAAAAGCTTTGTTCAAGTTATACTAGTTTGATAGTGAATATACTTTAATTTTTCAAGAATTCAAGATTAATTTCATCACATATACTCAGTGACATTAGAACTATCACACTTTTAATTCATTTTCCACCGATATTAATAATTCAAACGTTGAATCAAGAGATTAGACAAATGTTTTTGTCGGTCCCTCATCTTATTTGTCCAATAGTTCATCCTTCACTTCATTTTCTCATAACAAACAAAAATTTTCTCCTCTGATATTGATCAAATATATTTCTCAATAATTTATGTTGAAAACTATACGAATACCTAATCATATAGAACATCCAGATCCAGATATGCCATCAGTTGTTGAGGGCTATCAAAAACTCCCTAGTCAGAATCCATTATTATAGGCGTTTTTTAATCTGGCAAAAACTGTCACTTACCAAACAGGCTGCTCCATGATTGATGGCTTTCACCATTTCCAGTTAGCCGCAGTTTTAATAATGTGATCCACTCCTATTTTTCTCGAATTTTGTTCCGATTTGATAATATTCTGAACGAATTCTGCTTGAAATATAATGTAGGTACTCAATTCTCCTGAATTTATCTCGTCGAATAAAGAATTCAGCTAAAAAGAAATGATCGTTGCGTTCATTGTATTCCGGGATATATACAGGGTGATACAAAACGAAAGGGTAATCCAGAAACTAGAGAAACTACACGTGATTAAATGACAAAGTCAATCAAAGCCTCATATGATTGTTGCTAGTTTACGAGATACTGACTGAATTTTTTTTATTGCTATAATTATTATTATTTTGGTAGTAGCAAAAGGAAATTGACAAGTTGAGGAGTTTTTAATGTGAGAAAGCGGAAAATGTTCTTTCAATGTATCTAATAGAGGGAGCTAGGTGTAGCCAATGAAATGAACAAAATTTTCCTTTTTTTATATATCGGTTTAAATGAAAACATTTAGGTTAGAAAATGTATTCTTGATCCATTTCATCGTTCTTAACCGTTTTAGGATATTTGAGATAAACGTTCCTTTGGTTTTAAATTTTTGAATAACCCCGTATATTCGAATATGAGTGTACCTTAATGGTTTTTATTTATCAGGATAAATGAAGCTTCATTCAAGGTTTCCTTGAGCTTCACAGTGAAATGATATTCACACTAAGAAGATGTAAATTATATTGGCCAGTGAATATTTATAAAGTAGGTGAAAGAATTATCTCCTTGATATTCCGCAGACCGCTGAAAAGCGCTTTCATTAATTATCGTGGAGCTTTACACCGCATTAACTACAAGAACAATGTCGCCTTCTCTGAACAAATTTATCCCAGCAACCACCACATAAAATTCAATAAAAAGTATAGACGATAGGGTAGTACTCATGGAAATGGAATGCAAAACGAAATGAAATTTCCACTCATGGTTCTAAGTTGAATTGTTTTCTCTTCATTTTCATCTAGAGGATTCAAGTTTATTTGTTAGTGGTCTATGAAAAAACACGTTTATACTAGAAAAATTAGAGAATACTCTGAAACCTCAGGAAAAAGTGTAATATGAAGATAACTGAGATAATTCGTGAAAGCGTGAATTTTAGCCCTATCCCTGTGATTTTCAGAAAAGTTTCATCGCATGAAATATTTCTTAAACATATAAATAAAACCTTTCCATTGCCTCTGAGCCTAGTTTGAGAAATTCTTATACTTCCAAGCACCAAAAAGCCTAAATCGAAAAAGATTGTTGTCATAACTGAGTTTATGGTGGTAATATGATTCGATTTGTCATTCAAAAAGCCCTCTAAATAGGGTGTTCCATTCAAATAAAAACTATGCTAACTTTTGAATTCATAACCTACTTTTGAACCATTAACATTTTAGATCGTTTTTGCTGAACATTATCAAAACATCCGAAACAGATTCTCTGATAGCAATATGCTATATACCTATATTTCGAATTGGATTTGTCATCCTGTACACAAATGAGCGAATACGTTGTGAATACCAATAAAAAGTGCATTGAGAGATGGCTCATTCTTTTTCTCTACTATAGACTATGAGAGTTCCTTTATATATATTGTGAACCGAAATGCCAATTGTTTACATTGAAAAACGAAATCCACTATCGATTTCTCGAACAACGAAATAATCTATTCAATTACATCTTCATCATCTGAAAAATTGTATTCATGTCTGGCAATTCTAAACTGTCCATCTGCACATCAATATAGTCACGATCCTCACAATAATAATCCCATTCTTCCCATCAGAATGGCTTTGAGATATTATACAAGATATTCGTCCTTTCTCTGTGAAAATAGGGAAACAAACTCCCACAGTGCCTCAGTAAGAAGAACATTCTGAAAGCAAAATACAAGAAAATATTTGCTTCCGTCCAATTTTATGATACTCGGAAGTGATTTCTTGTTTGATGTAGGCTACGGTCCAATTTGAACTTATTAGGATTTCGAGGAATATTGTAACGAAGCTTTGGTATCATATTTGATTCGAATTTTTTTCTTTTTCATTGAGAATTATTCGAATACAACCTTTCCAAATCAAATTTTGAAAATTCGTGGACACGTTCATCAGCTGCAGAAATTGAATTGAATCAGAATATAAACAAAATAATTATCTATTATTGACTCAGAATCCTCTTTTCGTCGGATTGTCTCCTTGAGAAATAATTGGCAATAAAAAGACATCGTGCATTCAGTATATCTGAGAATGTATTTTCTTCTTTACTGAAGTTCTTATTCTAAAGTATTGATTCATTTCGTCTCATTCAAATGAGAATTCTTTTTCTGGAGACCCGTATAAATGTATCCCAGGAGAGGAAAAGAATGAATGAACAAATTTTCTCAGAAATGCTATTAAATTCATCACCTGTCTCAACTTGTCCCCCTTTCCCTACCGAAACGCTTATGAAGACAATTATTCACTGATATATTTATTTTTCGTTTACAAAATATCCGAAATAAACAAGAGTAACGAAGATTATAGACAAAATATATAATCTTTGAATAGTACAATCATGTTCGGATTGAACTACAGGTAACCCAATTGTTAGAAAAACAAGTTCTATTGTTAGTATGCTCAGAATTCGTCCTACTTTTATACCGATGCTGAATATCATTCTGGAACGTATGAAAATCCTTTCCAAAAGATTATTAAAAAAAATCATGCTGTTAAAGTCACGGATGAGAATAAATGTGCAGGAACTAAAAAAGATTGCATTCTATTCATCTACAATTATCTCGCTCAAGCCATAAATCTGAACTGGCAATTAAAATGTGCGATTTGAGAGTAGATATTGAATTTGCGTTCTCCAAATCTCTTTTATTACAGACGTTAGTTACTCAGAGGCAGATAATGGTACAGATCTCTTGATCAAATGGAAGAGTTCATCTTTTTTCGAATAACTTATAGATTTCTAGGGCAGGCGCGATATTCTATACAGGGTATTACCAAATGAGTGCAAAAGTTTTTGAGGAGTATTTCCTTGAAGAAAATAAACAAGGGTGCTTCATGTGAATTAGAGCTCTTAGGCTTTTCCTCCTTAAGTTAAACGTGGTCAGAAATGAGTGATAAAAACCCAGGCTAACCTTTATATTCTATCAAGGGCTTTCCTAGTACTGTTCTGACTTGCCTTGGTATACTTACCAGACTATTGCTTCATAAGTAATGACGTACATCCAATGCATTATTTTTGGGTTGCATCCCCAAGTCTTACAAGCCAGACTCCTTTCTGCAAGTCATCAAGACCTTTCTTGCTATGCTTCTGGGTAAATAGGATAACTGTGGTCAACATTTGCTCGATAAATCTAAGGTTCTCTTGCTTTCTTACTCTCGAAATTTCCACTAAATATTAGGAGTACGTCGTATGTCGTCAGCATAGCCTATATATTTGAAGCCAAGCTCCGAAAGCCAGTGGAGTAGCTCATCCACTACTAGGCTCTATAGGGGGATATTAAACTCCTCCTTGAGTTTCGCGAGTGCCTTTGACAGAGGTTGTTTTGAGTACCCACCTGTTTCTCAGCAATTCTCGTAGTTAACATCTCATACATCCATTTGATAATGGGCCTTGTGATTGCCCTTTTGACAGACACAAGTGTTGTGTTGTCAGAGACCTGGGATATGTCTAGAAATGCACATTGTGATTTCCTTGTTATTCAGATATATTGAACTAAAATACAGCTGGAGGATATTAAAATTCTTCCTGAGGATTTCTCTGGAATTGTACTTATTCCAGAATTATCGAAGGGTAATTTTAAGGAGGGTAAATAATGGATACAAATTTTCCATCACGGTTTTCAAGGCGTAGAAGTTTCCTCTGAATTTATTGTGATATCGCTGAACTTGTATAGGAAACATTGTGAGGATGGCGAAAAATAAAACATGCATCTGAATTATATTTACAGCTTCATTCACACTATCAACAGAAGCAGAAATTGAGAGATGTCTCCCACTCTATCAGTCTATCCAGTTATCTGAACTGATATTCCCCATCGTCTGGGGTAAATCGAGTAAAACGAACTTGGAATTTTTCATTCCGCAATTGTACTTTTTTTGCCGAGTAGCGGGGAAATAACCGAAGCCATCTTATAAATTGAACCGAATCGCGAAGGTTCACTGAAAATGAATCCACTACGATATGTTATGAAAAACCTGGAATATCATAAAGTTTTCCACTTTTTCAGAGTGGCCTTTCCATAGGAATTGGAATCGGTTGAATCGGATGCGTACTTAGAAGACTTCTTCCGAAAACATTTCAACTTACTTTTGGAGTAGGAATTGGCTTTATATGCGTCCAAACTCCCGAGCTCTATTTCTAATTCGATTCAGATTTCAGATTCTGAACGTGGAGCTTATGGAATTTAATGTTTCTAACCGACATCAAAAGGGAGATGGGTGTGCACATCCATTCTGGTTTCATTTGTAATTTTCGGCTTTTGCCAGACTTTGATGTGATTACTGTGGTTAGGTTTGCTTGACAGAGGTTTTTGATTAGTTCCCCCTCAACAGGAATTTGAAGCGAGTTTTAAGCTCATGTGGAAAACTAATCCTTTCGGTTCATTATTTTCAACCATTCCTTAGAATAATTTAAAATCTTTTATATCATCGCCCCACTTTTTGCTGATTCTCTGATAAGTTCCTATTGGTTACTTCTAACTTGAAGCTTGTTACCAACCTGTTTTTTAGGCAAGTGATTCTCTCTCAACACATCTCGATCATACAATACCTATTGTATACTATTCAAAGCAGTTGATAGATCTTAAATAGCTTATACGATTAATATGGACTGTTAGTGTTCAATTTTATAATGGTATTTTTGTGCTTTTCATCGTGTATGGATTCTCTAATTTGGTTTTTCGAGATTATGCTAATAAACATTATTATTATTTATTATAAGTTTATCATAATTCGTTTGCCCTATATTTGGTTTTGAATGAACATAATTATTATCTTATTCTAGTATAATAAGTGTAGGTACACATATTTCATGTAGAAAGTCTATTTTCTGATTTCTGAGTTCCCACAATTATTACACTCGTTTAAATTATATTTATACTAGATTGAAAGTTAGTTTTTGCAATTAAAAGTACCTTCAGTTTTAAGTTATGAGAAGGTCTACAAAGCTGAAGAATGTTGAAGTAGTTTTCTGTTATACAGACTGACTGAAAAAGTTATTTTCGATGGATGGCAATTTGGTCATAAGAAATTTTATTCTGTTTGGATTCTAGTGAACAAGAGGGTTCCCTATAAGCTTCTTAAAGATTTGAAGATTGGTTCTCATAGAAAATCACTAGCTCACATGAAAAAGTTTTTTCCTTGGGAGAGATACACACATACTATAGATTTGTGGTAATATATATTTGTTCTAATTTTTTTCTAATAAAAAATTTTTTGGGAACATCACTTGTTTCTCATATCGAATTTCGATAAAACTCTCAAGACATGAAGTCATCTTAGTCATCATTTCTTAAATTTCATCTGCGACACGTCCTGAAACATTCCTGTAGTTATTTATTTTATGTCTCTTACAGGAATGTAGTTTGCCAGAGGATAAATTATACCTACACGATTATCTAATTGGATGAAATTAAATTCTCATTGAATGACACCAAGCCAAATTCAATTTTATGATTCATTAAATATTTTAGTACCTCCGTAAATCTAAGAACATACAGGGTATGTCAACAAATTCCCTTTCCTTCAGTAAGTTGTTGTCTTCTTGGAAGCGTCGCATTTTTCTGACACGCCAATGATTGATTACATCGTTTCTCTGTTGGCAGAACAGTCCATTGGGCATTAACATAAGATAAATACATAGGAAGGAAATATAACAATCCGGTCCTGTGTGAAGCGTCTATCTTGTCAGTTACATCTTTGAAGTTGATTAATAGATTGGCTATTTTCCTTTCGACCCTTCTGTTTATTCTCCTTTTCAGAATTTTTTGTCGAACATACATTAGAATAATGATAACGCTTTCGGCAAAATCCAGTCTCCTTATACAAAATCCGTATAGACTTTGAGATGGAGAGAGAACAAGATTTGTCAAGCAATTTTTTCACTGAAAGAGGAGCTTTTCAGTGAGATTTCCTTGTTTTAATATTCAGAAGCGACGAACTCCGACTAGAGAGGGTACAATAATAGTTTTCATTACTCTTTATGGCCTTATGGTGAGTTAACTACCTTTCATATCATGTTCGAAGAAGAAAAAATGAACAAATTGGTACAAGTTCACGTAAAATCTGAACCGCAAATTGGATCTTCCCTTATTTTCTGAAATTGCTTTCTATGAAATTTCTGATGAATATCGCTGGAAGCAACCGTTATGCTTTCAATCAAACATCAAACTCGGATTTTGCCATGTACATAGTGAATTAAGTGGGAAGTTCATCCGTTGTGAACTGAATGAACAGAAGATGAAGAATGATTATCCTAATAATAATTGTTCAAATATTGGGTTAGTAGTATAATAATTGTGCTTTCTTCATACCGATTAAGCCGATAGAATTAGATCGTCGAAGTTGCTTGGTTATGTTCAATTCATTCAGTTTTGCCCTTCTACTTCCCCTGAAAAGTATGAAATTAAAAAAAAAACCCTTTAAATTTTCTGATGAATGGAATTCTACCTATTTTCGATGTGGAAGTTGAGCATGAAAAAAGAAGACGTATTTTAGGATAATTCAATAATCACTTGGTGACTCCTTACCTGTCCCAATGAAATTACTTGTAGGTATAACTGAAAAGAGCATCCAAGCTCGTACTTGTCCAAACATTCCTCTTGAACTGGACCGAATTTAAAAAAATAGGACCTACTGTTGATATTTCCTGAAAGATTCGTTAAAATCTTCCCGACTGTTTTCTGATGAATCTATGTTCCAAGGGACACACAAGTGATGGTTAGGTTCATGTTTTTGCCATTTCGAGTGGTTTCTTTGAATTATCATCTATTTTCCGAGAAAATTTCGTATCTTAAAGATTATCTATCCCCTCAGTGTTGGTATTAAAGTGGGGTACGATAGAAACCATAGACTAATAAAGGTCTAATAAGCAAAAATTATCATAGAGTAATATTAGTCTATGATAGAAACCGACTCGTAGAATTCCTAGTTTTGTGACCATAGATGGTTTCAAGTGAAATGGTGAATCATATAGGATACTGGGATTAAAGCCTTCCCCTCGGATAACGCCCTTATCAAATGGTGAAATTGTTTGCGAGTCAAACTTGTGCGAAATTCCCTGCGAAAGTAAGCAGGAAGTAGAGCAAAGTCTTCCAGACTCACCAGCATCCTGTGTCAATTCGAACAAGATGTGTTCAAGTCGGATGAGAGGAGCTTTTCATTAAGTACGAGCTTTATCGAATCCCGAATTGAATATTATTTGTATCACGTTCAGCATCTTAGTAACACGTTGAGTTAATTGACTGTTCGAATAGCGGTAAAAAATAAGGGAAGCATATTAATTCAATTTTATCGTCTGTGGCCACAGAAACCTCGAAATGTGGAAGTAATTACGTTTCTCCAGCTCCTGAGGTGAATATATAGGTCCTGCTCAGCGTCAGCATTAACGGAATTTGAATTTATTTATTCTCGAATTCGTCCTGAGAGATTTATGGAGTGGCGAAATTGCATTCTCTTTTTTTCTCATTCCTGAATTAACACAGTAACGAATCCATTCCAATAAAAGCGATTGGGAGCTTGTTGGGTACTTTTTGAGCAACAGATTATCTTCTCCCTTAAAAGCTACAAGCTACAACAATGTTACAGCTCTTCATAAAACCGAAACCGACATCGGTTGTTGTCAGTAGTTGTCTACAAACAGTAAACCTGTCTGAAATGGCAACACTAGGTAGGACAGAATGAAGAAGATTATTACTGGTGGAATCTGCATCGGCTTAACTTTTTGAGAAGTGTAGAAATTGCCTCATCTGATCCATTTTGAATTTTCGAATAATTCGAATGCTCTTGGATGGAATTAAATGAGCTTCCGCCCAGATTTCATTATCTCTACCCTAGTTTCGACGAATGTTCGCATTGAAAGTTATCGCTGAAGCTTTGACCCATTTGGACAATTACAATTTTTATCGATAACATTCGCGTAATTCTCTGTTCATTATTGCCGCATTAACTAGAAAACGTTCACTGGTTTCTTGATCCAGTTGATATTTGTACCTTTAGATCTCAACGTGAACGATAATTTGAATAATGAGATAATAATGATATCCCTCTCTAAACATCAATCAAGTTTAGCGTTGTGTTCGGGAAAAACGTGAAATAATACAACACTTCTGTATTTCATGCCATTAACTATTCGATGGGCTGTCTAATTCCGCTGAAATATGATCTCAGAACTGATCATATGGATGAAAAATAGTAAGAATCCATTTAGTGTTCATTGAAAGAAAACGAAATTAGATGTTTTCCATTAGGTCATTGACGTTGGATTACGTAACAGATAATAATATTGCTTTCGATTTTCCAGCTTAAATAATGGATATTTGTGATAGTGGGCGAAATATATGCTGACCGGAAATTTTAACACAAAAAATTGTAGGATGAAATCGATTGAATTCGGTACAATAATCAGGAACGACTCATCCAGTCAGAAATTTCGATCGACTGATTTTGACGGTTGGAATTGAGGGTGGAGGTGGAGAATTTAATATTCGGAACTACATTTTTCACTTCGTTTTTCTGCAATATGGCTAACCTTTTCATTGCATGGCTTCAGGTCAATGAGTTTCGATTCAATATTTCCAATAAGTAACAGAATATTGAATTTGCGCTCACTTTGCGTCGGGATGTGTTATAATTATCCTGCAGGGCCTCCAAAACCTCTTTTTTTAGAAAGGAATCTTTATTTGAATCCAACGAGGGAGTCTGTAGTCACTAGATCGCACCTAACGTCTCTCTAATCGGCACAACACCGAAGGTTTCATAAAAGAAATGGTCGTTCATAAATTCGAATGCATGAATTGCCTCCTAGCAAGAGAAGAATCGAGCATTACGAAACCTTCATTCTTCGTATCTGGCTAATTAGGATATGAATTTATCGATGAGTGCAATCTTCGATTTTGAATAAACGTGCGCTATTCATACCCAGGTAATTATACGTTAATCCAAATAACAATAACTCAAACAAAAGGAATATATTTCAAATCGAATGGCAATGGACGTGGATGACTTGTCCCTAGCTTGGACTGTTCCAACATTATATGTAGATTTTCTGCTATTGGAGACGTATAATTACCGACAGGTCTAGGACTAGGTATTTATCCCAGTTGATGTTTTTATAACCGTAAACTTTCATCCGGATAGGTTCGAACTTAAGGCGAAAAATACAAGGTGTGTCAGACAACGTTCGCTATTTGTTTTTTTTCGAATATCTGATGCCTAGATCGAAGCGGTATTATCTTACTTGTTGGTCCATATTCATGAGATTAATAACTCAATCTGAAATCTGATCTTTAGCTTCTATGGAAAAGAGGAAACGTGAAAAGGTGTCAGGGGAGATGTGAAGATTCAGCAAACATGGCAATAAGTCATCCTACGGTTTAAAAACTTCATTGCCCTCAGTTCTGCATGCAAGGATGTTTTTAGTTTTAAAAATTTTCTTCTTTATTCTATTACTGCAATGGATGATGCTGGTGCTGCTGCAGTCTCCTCAAGGATTTTTTGTTATAAGAAAACACATGAGGATTCCAATTCATTTGAAACTCAATAACTAGAAGTTTCATAAGTCAAGGCAGCTTTATGCAAAAATCTCCTTCAGAAATGTTAACACTGATTTTATTTCGAACATTTTTTGAGAAGTATATTTGAAAGTTCAAGTGACTCCTAAGATCCTAAGTCTTGTGTAATATTCAGTTAGAATCACTCCTTAGAAGATATAGGATAATGATTTTAGGAAGAAATTTTTCCAGTTTCGCCATTCTAAAACACAAAAACAAGACGAACTTCTGAAAAAATTGCCCCACAACCCATTCTCAACGCTATTTATTATATGTTTTTTTTTCTAGGCGGAGCAGCGATAGCCTGCAGAAAATAGCGTTTGTTGATAAAGACCGGTTAGAGATATCTGGTACTGGTTGGCTGAAATTCGGCAAAAATTAGCTCTTTATGACGGGTATTTATCCCGATGTAGTTTTAATTATATGGTCGAGAATTCGGGCAAATAAAGAGCGAGAATAATACATAATTATAGATCCCTTTGTGTTCCGTTGATTTAATTCACGTACGTACTTGGGCAATTATCTGCTGCCGACTTGACGATAGATTGTTATTAGTATTATTTTTAGCAAAACCGATTAATAGATAGGAGAACATTTCAGGGATCAGCGAACTCCGAATTGGTTTTATAATGCTTCTTTCTGCTCCCTGAAATGAATGTTCGATTATTTCAAGACAGGTATTAATAGTTTAGTTTTTGTTGATATTCCTTCGTCAAATGATCTCAAACCATAATAAAATCATGAGGATAATAACAGCAACACTAAAAAGTCCAAAATTTTCTTTCCCAATCAGTTATCACAACAAAATTTTTCAGATAACTGATCGGAAAAATGAATTTTGTTAAGAATTTGGTCATAGTCGAAAACCACCCTGAAATTTCAGAATTGAAAAAAGGGAACACGTCTGAAAGTGACCCTGTACCGAACAGCCTCTATTAAAGAAAAAAATATTGAATGAGCTCGTTGCCTTTGGTATGAACATTAAGTAACAACATTACAAATGGGTCATAACTCACTTTAAATACTCAAAATAGAATGGCGTTCTCGCTAAGAGCAAAAAAGATCTCAATTCGCGTTCATTTAACTGTGGCGGACTAAAATATGTCACTCAGACAAAGTGCTCCACAATTATCGCTATTTTTCTGGGTTGCATTGCTCGGAGAAAATGCCCATTAATCGTTATAATCTCCAGTCTTTCAGCGTGTCATTAATTCGGAATGAAAAATGAAATGATCCTGAGATTTTGTGAATGGTTAACCGACTCCTGTTGGTTCTCTGTTTATTTTCTCGTGAAATATATTCTTTGGATGAATACATAATTCAGTGGGTTTTCTGAAACTAGTTTCGTCACTCTTAAAAATTTATGAGTAAACAATGACAAAATATGCATCAAACAACAAAACAATTAAAAATTATTCAATATATGAACTAAATAATATAAATCTCAAATCAAATATGTATGTGGCATAGTGACATTCTTCTACAATGGTATAGTTTTGGGTAGGAGTTTATTATTTTACTCAATCTCTAGGACACTGCGCAAAAAAATTAACGCACATTATGGAAATCTCAAATTTATTCTACAACTGAAGGTGTTCTCAATGATAATTATTTTTATCAGAATTATGCATGCATATGTTATCCACTTTCAACGGTTTTCTTCAATACAGATGTTTTTTCCCAGCAGGAATAAAAAAAGATGATATTATCAGATTTTGAATGTATTGGCTCCATTCTAAAATCAGTTGTTCTCGATCAATTCTAGTGATCAATAGTTTTTCTTTCTACACTCGATGCAACGCGAAACACGCAATTTGACCCAAGAGGAATGTGCCCAAGCGGTAGTTTTGCGAGAAGAAGGGTGGACATACACAAGAATTGCAGAAAGGTTTGGAGTTTCCCATACAAGTGTGTCCAGAATATTGCAGCGATTCAGGGAGACAGGTATGAATGTCCGAAGACCAGGACAGGGTAGACCACGGGTAACAACTGCCATTCAAGAACGTTACTTGAGAGTTTCTTCGTTGAGACAACGGTTTGCAACCGCTCGCCTCCTTCAAATTCAGCTTGAGCAAACACATGAGGTGCAAATTAGCACTCAGACAATAAGAAATCGCCTCAGAGAATATGATTTAAGGCCTCGTGTCGCGGCAAGAGGCCCAGCTCTTACCCCAGCCCATCGAAGGGCGCGTTTGGATTTTGCGAGAGAGCATATCCATTGGGAAGAGGCCGATTGGGAAAGAGTTCTCTTCAGAGATGAGTCTAGATTCTGCCTCTACCATTGTGATCGACGTTCCCTTGTATACAGACGTCCACATGAAAGATATGCTCAGTGCAATTTCCTGAATACTACTGGTTTCGGGGGAGGATCGATTATGGTATAGGGTGGAATATCTTTGACTGCTCGCACAGACCTAGTGGTCGTTGATAATGGAGCTATGAATGCTGATAAGTATATAAGGAACATTCTTGAAGAGCATGTAGTGCCATTTGCCCCATACATTGGTGAAAATTTCATTGTTATGGACGATAATGTCAGAGCCCATCGTGCGCGCATCGTTCAGGAGTACCTTGAAGAGGTTGAAGTCTCTCGAATGGAATGGCCAGCAAGAAGTCCAGATCTCAATCCGATTGAGCAGGTTTGGGACAACCTCAATAGAAGGCTGAGAAGTTCAGAAAATGATTATGAAACTGGTTGTTTGAGACTTCGAGTAAAAATAAAACTGTCAATATTATTTATTGATGGATGTAGGATTTGATGGATTTCTCTCGTTTTATCGAAATTCACACATACAATTATAACGTTCGAATTAACAGTATAACAGCCAAATCGATCATTTCATCGAAATAATCTGAAATTAATGAATCGGGGTGTGAAATTTCTATTTGAGGTGCCCGATTTTCAGAACAGATCAATGGTTTCAAAACGAACTACCCCAATACATCCCCTTCCATCAGTTCATTAAAATTCCGGATCGAGCAATGCTGCCGTCAGATCAACCCAGCACTTCAAACAATTTATAATAGTGTGGTCAACATGGCTTGTTTGCAAGATACACTGTTATAATTTAGATCCTTTGTAATATATTTCGTGGAAGCTTCATGGACATCAACTGAAACGGAATTCGGAGGGGAAAAAAAGATCCATGCTGAAATTGCGCAATTCTCTAGGTCAATCAAGAATTGGCAGAAAATACGATGCAATTGCTAGTTGTAGGAACAAAATTAACACCTTTTAGATTATTTTTCTCCTCGAAAAATATTCGTAAGTATTGCACAAGTGTATCGAAATGAAGAAATGATTTCATTTTCATTTTTGGAGATGTTGACTAAAATTTATATGACTTAGGTGGAATTCTTCCGAATAACATAATCGACAGTCTATAGACATTTGAAAAACTAAAGCTTAGTTTCGGCATTATGTAAATCAGCACACATACTTTCCCATGTATAGTAATTTCACCGAAACCAAAACTGTCGTTTTCTGCAGACAAAGCAAACATCAAATGTTTAGTACTCACTACTCATCTTCAATGCAGACCGCAATATTTGTCTGGAAACTCTTTAATACGTCCTAGGATGTCTTCGAGAAAATCTATGCTATAATAAATCTTTATGATGTCTAAGTAGCAGACGCGTCATAAATACCTAAATGACCGAATTTGTCATAGTAATCCGATCTCTCAGGGCCCCAAATGTGATAACTTGAGCCAAACAGAATATATAGCATGGGACTTTCACTATATATACGGGGTGTTGAAAATAAGGCGTGTGTTGGGCTAATTCTAGATATTGCTTTATTATTTCTCAATTCTCTTCTCCTAATATTCCATGAATAGGTAAAAATCTGTTCATTAAAACAATCGTTTTCAGTGATTTCTTCGACGACATAGAATTTCAACGCGTAAATTCTGCACAAGTGAACCTAATCGAATTTTTTTTCCTTTTGATGTTAACTATCCGCTTCTGAAGGGATTCCGGCTCTGTAAATTAGATTGGTTGAAGTGCGGATCCAGAAAAACCCGACGAGTATTAGATAAATCTCTTTCATCGCTATCGACTGAATTTATTATGTCATTTTATTCCACTGGCAACTATCCAAAAGGAAGAAAGTTCAATCAATGAAAAAGTTCCAATATTATAACTCAATTTTGATCTTTTATCTGCAGAAAACATTCGGCAATAAATAATATTTCTTCATATTTCGGATAAATGTGTGCTCCAAAAAGTTCACTACAGATTATTTCCGATTTGAATTTATTGAAATATATCTTTCGATATATTTGCATTTCGTCTTTCGTCCTTTGTTTTCCCCTCTCGTTTTATCGCAGGAATCAGTGGCATCCATATCCTGACGACCCAGTTTCTGTTGAAATTTTTTATTCGCCTCTTGATGTCAATGATGTCAGACACCTTCCTCTGGAACTTCACTGGAAGGACAATGAAAATCCTTATGGGGATAGCTACCATAATGACCAAATGTTCTCTCATGTTGACTTTGATGAAAATCAAAGGTGCTTCCATGAACAAGTGTGGTTCAAATGTTTGAAAAAAAGAATTGAGGATCTCGTCTTGAGTTTTCCCATCCATAGGACAAGGATTATGATGTAGGTATGATAAATTGATAAATAAATCCTCTTCTCCATATTCCTCTAGTGAAGAACAAAAACCTGTTGCATCCAGCCACCATTCGGAGAGCGTCTTCATTAACACAGAACTCCATCCATTAGAACCAGCCAACCTATCTTTCGCGGTGTCAGCTACCTTTTGGTCTGTTCGCTCCGCCAGCAAAGGTTATAATCGAGGACCCTTTAATCTGTAATTGAAATTATCGATGTTGGCATTTATGCGAATTTAATCGACCTCTTGTAATTTACGCTCGACGGGTTCGTTCTCGTGAATCAGGTAACAGGAGATTTCTCCCTTGTCGAAGTTGGCGAACTCTTCTTGATACACCAAAAACCATTAGGAAACAGACCCTACACTGAATTGAGCTGCAAGCGGAGTACTCTGCTTGTGCTCGGCTTCGTGATTTGCATTACGAGGAACTTTGTCTGCTTGGAAAATGGCGAACGACCTGTAAGTGTGCATTTAGTACTTAAATGAAGTGAAATTGCAATAATCTGATCGGGCAGGTTTGACGATGGGTTTGAAGTTTACTAGTTAGAACAGCTAAGAGATTAAAACCTCCTTCAATTTCCTTACATGAAAAGGAGTATGCGAGGTTTCATTAAGAGGAAATCAGGGAGGTGGATTAGCACTCCGAATGGATGGTTAAGTTATGATGTTTCCACAGAGTGAACTAAGAATTTTGTATGACTGTTGCTGAGTAGATCTTTTTAGTCCAGTAAATAGGTACATTTTACCTAAAAAAAATGGAACTCTTGCAGGTGTTGGGCGAACACTATTGAGTTTTTTAACTCAAGGATTCTGTGCTAACTTTACAGATGATCAGGATAACTACATCTAATCTTGCTGTTCAATTTTCCATTGACATTTGAGGTTGAATTTCATTCTAAGCTTCAATTCTTTTTTTCAACATTAATAAGGTACTAACAGAGGAAATGGATTGGAAGTACTCAAAGAGATACGTATGTCCTACAAATGGTACCTACTCCCGATTTTTGAGATAACCTCAAATAGACTCAATTAATTCTAGTAATTTTCTCAATTTGAGTCAATACAAATATCAGTGGTGACTTGTTTCTAACATGTTCTCCTCTTCAGAATAGCTGGAAAAGCATCAGTGCTTTTCTAGCTAAAGTTTCTGACTTCTTGGTTGAAGATATCTGCAAAATTCCTCCATTTACAGGGGCGGATGGGACCACCGGGAAACCGGGAAAACTCCCGGTGGGCCGGTCGATTGTTGGGCCAGAGGGCTGGTCAGTTCGTACCATTTTTTTGTCTTCGGCGGAACATATATTACGTCGATATTTTTATTTTTTACAAATATTGAAAAACAATTCAAAATGAATGTTGGGAAAACCACCAATAAATATATGTTTCAATAAGTTTTGGAAATAATATTGATAAAATTGAATTTTTCTGTCATAAACAGGGTGGCTTGAAACCTAATGAAATACAGAAGTTGCAAAAAACTCTACAAGTGATTGTATGATTATTATGCTGAACTTGCCTTATACGAATGTTTTAAGTTGCCAGTCCATGGGACACGGGGTGTGAAAGTAAAGTTTAGTTATGTGATATTGAACCTCTGTTTTTAATATCACACTACCAAACTTTACTTTATTACTTTATTTAATATTATTTGACAGAAGCTTGCTTGCTATAGGAAAAACAAAATCTATGTCGGCCAACTTAGTATTTGCAATTCAATTATGTGAAACGAAAATCTCCCAAAAAGGTTGAGGTTATTGAGAAAATATATATTTTCTGACAGAATAGGTCTCTTCTTTGAGATCTATAGAGTTATATAAGTATTCTTATTTCTCAACAAAAAACTCCTACAACTCAATTTTCTTGTTTCTACAGTCAAAATTATCATTATTATAAATTTTTGTGTTTTCCACATCACGAAACTAGCAACATAAGGCGTGTTTAGCTTAATCGCCCTTTAATTAGTTGCAGTATCAATAGTTTATAGATTTTATTCAAGTTTTGAATAATATGTATGGGTGTTTCTTCAAAATTTATGTAGGTACAGTGGGTGTCTTACGTAAATGGGTCACTGGATTGCTCCTTATTCGTTTAGCAAAATCTTGAAGTGAATAATTAATATGATGATATTTCAAGGTATATAAAAATATGATATCGAAAAAACTATCTAACATAATCATGGAAAGGTATTATGGTAAAAAACTAAAAAACCATTCTTCAAATTTGTAAAAATTCTTCAGTGTCGACTGGCTTAGAAATTAATGGTACAGGGATACTATTTCTGACCTTTTTTTTTCATTTAAGATTCCACCAATTTCATTCAAAATTACCCTGAGGAAATTTGAAATTGAAATTCGGAAACTATGCATCCATGTTGTGTATGGTTCAAAAAATACTTGATGTCAAATGTGAGAAAATTTGAAAATTTTCATTTTTTCAACCATACCTATAGACAACATGGGTAGATTTTCCGTTGATTCTATTTACTCAGAGTTGTTTTGGAGAAAATGGATTGAAATAAATATAAAACTAACATAATGCAGATTGTAAAGGAGTTGTTGATTTAAGGGTCGATTTATAGTTGAAAAACAGTGGGTCTTTCATATAATTTTTTTTTTTTTGAGCAGCCCATGTTTATATAAAGCTTCCTGAAGAAAGCATATAAATAAATGTTTGATTTTTTTCTTAGAAACTGGAGGACGGACAAAAATCAAATTGAGTAGTTGTTTTATATAGACAATAAATTTTTTTTGGTGTTTCCTTATAATGCCTGCATGCTATCCGCCAACTAGGTGAAAACTTTCACTTAAAGCAGGAAATCAAAGATTAATTTCTTGAAAGAATTTTATGAATAAGGAAAAAAAATTCTCGCGAAACGATTTTGGATGTGTTTTTTAATATCCCTTGCAATTATATGGGAACAATTTTTTCATCGCCTTTTCGTTCCGACAAAATGTCTGCTCAATTTTTTGACAGTTTTCTGAATTGTAAAAAAAAATTGAAAATTGCTTTTAAGGTTCCATTTTCAGGGGCTGCTCATCAAAATGTCTTTTTCATGGCAACTCATGCTAGCTACTCCCCTGAACCCCCACCTTAAAAGTACCTTTTTCGTTCTTGAAGTGGGCCGGTCTGAAAGAAAATTCCCGGGCCGGTTCGAGGTAGCCCATCCGCCCCTGTCCATTTATGAATCATATTATTATATCTAATACACATACAGGCTGTTTCCAAATTAGACGTGAACCTTGGAGGAGGTGTTGGTATCACTCATTTGCTGGTTACCAATAAATATGGCTCGTTTGAGCCATATCAATCAATCAACAGTTTCCGAGATATTTGAATTCTAGTGTTTTTCAAAAAATTTCTCACCTTACTTCATTTTTCGTCAAATTTTGCAACTTTGACCAAGTTTGATTATAATTTTGGATTATTTTCATCAGAAAAAGATATGATACGTATGAAAAAAGCAAAACTATCCTGTATTAGATATTGAAAAAGAATCAGTATGATTTAAAATTTGGTATATGGAGAAAAGAAAAATCAATTTTTAATATCAATTTGCCTGCAACTTTCAAATTTTTTCATACATGAATTGTGGAATTCGAAAGTTGCAGGCAAATTGATATTAGAAAGTGATTTTTCTTTTCTTCATATACCAAATTTTGAATCATCATAATTCTTTTTCAACATCTAATACAGGATAGTTTTGCTTTTTTCATCCGTATCATATCTTTTTCTGATGAAAATAATCCAAAATTATAATTAAACTTGGTCAACGTAGAAAAAAATTTAACGAAAAATGAAGTAAGATGTGAATTTTTTTCAAAAACACAAGATCTCAAATATCTCGGATACTGTTGATTTTTGGTTATCAATAAAAATGGCTCAAACGACAGCAAATGAGTGATACTAACACCTCCTCCAAGGTTCACGTTCAATTTGGAAACAACTATAATTAATTCTGTAATAAAAAGTTATATTGGTGCAACATCTAAAATATGCACTGTTTTCGATTTACAAACATTTTCATGAATAAGTACCAAAATATTTTTTCATGTCAGCATTACTGCTATACTTTATTCACACCTGATAATGATGACCAAGAATCAAGTACCTATTGTCGGGACACCCTGTATAGCTATGCGTTCATTCCCAAATCTGTATGTCCTCGAATATGAAACCATTAGATTAAAGTCACTTTGGCTTGTGCTGTTAGTCAATACCATATTAAAAACTTTTATTGTCCAAGATTCAATTTTTACAGAAGATATAACATTAGTGTAGCTCTTATTGGCAAGTTCATTGCCCGAGTCTCATTCCCTGAGAAGGCTCAATGAATGTACACGCAATAAAGTTCAAGAAAATGGAGATAAACCGCCCCCATCTAAAACTACCCCAAAACACTCCTTGCGATAGACCTCGAAACGACTAACCGATTAAATTTTTCCAGATGAGCAGCCAGAAGGAATGTTAACGAACGATGTTACGACCGAAAAGATGTCTCCAAGACTCCAACAGGATCGAGTGAAGGTGACAATTAGGCATAATTAGGGGATAATGAGTGGGACTGTTATGGATCCAGGTTCTAGCGGACCATATCTGGACTTCCTCCTGAAAGAGAATGCCACAGTAATGACAACCGCCGTTGTTCTTCCTACCGTCCATACGCCTATCCGGAGTGTCCTGGAGAACGTCCTGGCTAACAATAACACCAACAGTTCAACGACCACAGCTACTCAATCGAATCTGAACTCGTTTTACTTCTACAAGGTTAGTCCTATTGATGAAGGGCGATATGGAGGGTGTTTTCAGTTGTTAGGGGGGGAAATAACTGGTGTTGAAAGAAAAACGGTCCTCAAGAGGGCTATGGAAATATGACAGATGACAGATTTGAGAGTAGGGCCTAACTTGTACAGCATAATTTCCATGAAAGGTGTAAAATAACAATAAGATTTGTCCATATAGAACGAAATGAACTTTGTAATGTTCAATATTAATAATGTTAGATTCAATTCTTAGAAGTGCCTCCCTGTTGTCACTATCCCTAGAACCACTAGTCATTAAGTTGTTCACGTGGTTATTTTATAGTCTCACACGTATACAGATATATGTTGTGGTAGAAACACTTTTTTCCATTAGTAACTTTATCTTTGCCGAATTAGGCAAAAAAGTTCATGTTCCACTTATCTCTCCATTTACGTCTACGGTTCATTTCACAGAAACACTCGTATAGGAGAAAAAACTAGTTTTCCTGTCCTCCTATATCGATTCCTCGACCAATTCATCTCTCGGTATGCTGTTTGTTTGCTCCATTGATAGATGTCTCGTCAATGTCGAACGTGGAATTTCTTAAGTATTATCCCATCAAGATTTTCGCCATATAGGTGCAAAACATAAAAACGGCGAAATGAGAAGGCATCACTGCGGTTTCAGAGAAACTTTTATCTTCTTGACATTGTTGTCAGCATCCAGCGAGAATCAATCTGGTTTTTATCTCTATAAAATGTGGTTATACATACTCATAAAGCTTCTGTATTGTTCTTTGAAGATGAAATGAAATATTATACTCAATTAGACTAGGTCAGAAACGTTGAGAGATAGATATAAGAGGATATATAGAAAAATTCTTAGCCTACTATAGAACCAAACAAAATTTCAATGTCAAAATATTTTATTACTCAACCTATTCTCCTGTTAATGGGATACATTTATTACAGCAAACCTGCAACGTCCCTAGACCTTTCAAATAAAATGCCTCTTCTTGCTCTGCAAATCAGACCTCCACAGCTTTTATTACCTCCCTGTTGGAAGAAAATTTACGACCTTTTAAACTTTTTTTCAGTTGAGGAAAGAGATGATAGTCGGATGGAGCCAAATTTGGTGAATAAGGGGGGTGTTCTAGTAATTCAAACCCTAAATCACGAATTTTTTGCATGGCAACATGAGATTTTTGTGCAGGGGCGTTGTCCTGCAAAAACAAAACACCTTTGGATAGCTTCCGCGTCTTTTCTCTTCAATTTTTTCCCGTAGAGTGGTCAGTAATGTTTAATAGTAATCTCCGGTTATTGTTCTACCCTTATCCAAAAAATCAATCATGATTAACTCCATGGCAATCCCAAAAAACTGAAGCAAGAACTTTTCCAGCAGATTTTTGGACACGAAACTTCTTAGGTCTTGGAGAACCAGAGTGTCGCCATTCCATCGATTGTTGCTTCGTTTCTGGATCGTAGAAATGTACCCAAGTCTAATCCATAGTAACAATTCGATTTAAGAAGTCTACATCGTTTTCAAATCGAGCACAGATCGAACGCGATGCTTTTACCCTTGCACGCTTTTGGTCAACATTCAAACATTTGGGGATCCATTTAGATTTTTCCCATGTCCAAATTGACGTGAACTATATGATGAAAGCGTTCGTATGAAATATTCAGTGCTTCAGATATCCGTTTTAGCCCAATTAGAAGGTCTGATAAAATCATGTCATGAACTGCATCGATATTTTCGGGGACTGACACAAAAACTGGCCTTCCAGACCGGTCATCATCTTCAATGGAAAATTTACCTCTTTTGAAGCTTGCAGTCCAATTTTTCACGGTCGCATACGAAGGACATTGATCACCAAGGGAATTAAGCATATCTTCGTAAATCTGCTTACCTCTTAACCCTTTTAAATACAGGTACTAGATGATGGCTCGATACTCCAATTTTTCGATTTTCACAATTTCGATGGACATCATCTTTCTTTTAATTTATTGCGTAACTCTGGTTTACTTTTTTGACCGCAAACTTCTCACTGACACTTCTAATGAGTTATTGTTCGTTGCTATGGTAACGCAATATTTTTTTATGCATGGAACTGGTCTAGGCTAACTAGATATCAATACATCCTCGTACACTGCTAAACAATTTTTCGCAAAATTAATATTACCATTTCCTGCTTCCTGCATATGTCAAATAAAAATTCAAAATACTATATTCATTAAGAAAAAAAACGTTCAAATATTCAGATCATGTAAATTTATTAAAGAGATTCCTTCCGAAATTTCTATTTTTCGAGTTAATTATTTGTGTTTCTGTTTTGTCCTCTTACTAATGGCGAACTGTAAGGTCTCATTATCCCAGGAACGACATCATCCTAAATTCCTCCCCATCGGATGCCCTATCCATTCCCAACCCCCAAATACAAATGGGCCTTTTTACCCACATTCTATCAGTTCTCCCACATGCGTCCCACTCTAACCGAAATTCTCAGTTCATTTGTTGACCTCACTTTCTAATTATCATTTGCCTACGCCGCTATATCGTGTAGACTTTGATCGAGGCAAATCCTGATTGTACAGAATCCTCCATTGTACCCCAAGTTCAATTGTTCAATTTGCACTAATCCTAGTTTAGCAATTATCAGCCGGAGATCCACGACAGAAGAGAAGAATGGCATTGAATGACAGCCTTAGTCGACCGCTCAGATTGGAAAGGGCAGAAATTGCTAATTCCAACAGCAATTGATGTTTCAATGAATTAATGTTTGGGGAAACAGAAGCTGTTCCAGCATCGAAAAGCTGGTTCATAAATAACAGATTAAGGGACACTTCCCCCTTGAAGTTTCTCTCGTTATATATTCAATTTTATGGGTAACTTCCCTTACATGGAAGCAATCGTTTCCGGTTGAATATCTGATAAGTTTTCCCCGCTCAAAATGGTGCTTTCTGACTGGGTCGTCATGTTATCGACAATGCAGGAGAAATGTGAGTTGACGTTTTTTCGATCAAGTCTTGTTTTGGCGTTCTAGATTAAAATTTGGCAAATGAATTATACCCCATGTATTTTCGGTTGAAATTGCTTTTATTATTAACCGAGCAAATCTCTGGAATCGAGTGTAAATAAGTGAATGATAAAAGATACAAATTGGAATTCGAATGAGAAAACTAAATAATGAAAAAATATTTGAGTAATTTTTGGGACACATTTTTCAACCTTCTGAATCTGAGCTTAATCCTTTTGACATCTGAGATTTCTGTATGTTCTGGGAAGGAGTGTAAAATCCTTGCTGAAGTCGTAATATGCCTCAAAACGTAGAATATGAACATTTTGGCATATGATTTCGTCCTTTCCTATTTCAAAGGTTCGTCATTAGAAAGTATAAACCAGAACCACAGGACAAAACAGCTTTTTGACTGTTTCATCGTTCACACCAACTGTTTTTCTGGGAGCTATCTACATTCATTAAAATGGTATCAAAGTGAATATGTTTCAGTTGGAAACGTAATTGGTCCTTTTTGATGAATCAATGTCGGTAATAATGAAGCAGCAGAAACGCGTCAACCAATTATTTCTGTTATATATAGCCCTAAAATAGAACGTATGAATTTCATAGTAATTATTTTCGAGATCTCATGCGATTACAAGCTTTCGATTAAGCTTGAAAATGGAAAAAAATGTTGTTATTGGTGTAGAAGAGAATCGAATTAGTAATTGTCCAGTTTACTCATTTTTTTTATATTATATTGCGACGTTGCTATGTAATAATAAATCGGGGTATCCCAGATATTCTAAATTTCGCCTTCTGGTGATTTTGGCCATCGTGAAGAATGACTGTGTGACTTCTGCTGAATATTTGACGGTTTGGCGGTTTTATATCGCAAAAGTCCCCTCATAAATTCAATAATAATTTCTGAACGGACTATTCTGGCACGATGGGATGTTGTCTGGAATTTATGTCCCCGACGAATAATCTTGATTTACTCCTGTCGTCCCTAAAGTTTCATAGCAATCGGGAAAGTTTTATACGACCCAGGATTATGCGGATTCTTGGCTACTGACAAGTGAAAGTTCTCAAGGCCGATCTGTTCACCTAGAAATTCCTCCACCACCAATCATTTTCGGGTGAGGAGAATCAGGGAAATTATCGTTCAGGAAATATGAAGATATATGGGGATTTGAGCCAGCGATGTGCTAATTCTGAATTCGAAAAGAGCATGACATGAAAGACAGAGCATATACGAGGATGTATTGATATCTAGTTAGCCTAGACCAGTTCCATGCATAAAAAAAATATGGCGTTACCTAGCAACGAACAATAACTCATTAGAAGTGTCAGTGTGAAGTTTGAGGTCAAAAAAGTAAACCAGAGTTACGCAATAAATTGAAAGAAAGAAGATGTCCCGCGAAATTGTGAAAATCGAAAAATTGGAGTATCGAGCCATCATCAAGTACCTGTATTTTAAAGGGTTAAGAGGTAAGCAGATTTACGAAGATATGCTTAATACCCTTGGTGATCAATGTCCTTCGTATACGACCATGAAAAATTGGACTGCAAGCTTCAAAAAAGGTAAATTTTCTATTGAAGATGATGACCGATCGGGAAGGCCAGCTTATGTGTCAGTCCCCGAAAATATCGATGCAGTTCATGACATGGTTTTATCATACCGTCAAATTGGGCTAAAACGGATATCTGAAGCACTGAATATTTCATACGAACGCTTTCATCATATAATTCACGTCAATTTGGACATGAGAAAAATTGCTGCATAATGTATCCCCAAATGTTTGAATGTTGACCAAAAGCGTGCAAGGGTAGAAGCATCGCGTTCGATCTGTGGTCGATTTGATGCAGACTTCTTAAACCGAATTGTTACTGAGGATGAGACTTGGGTACATTTCTATGATCCAGAAACAAAATAACAATCGTTGGAATAGCGACACTCTGGTTCTCCAAGAACTAAGAAGTTTCGTGTCCAAAAATCTGCTGGAAAAGTTCTTGCTTCAGTTTTTCGGGATTGTCATGGAGTAATCATGATTGATTTTTTGGATAAGGGTAGAACAATAACCGGAGATTACTATTCGACATTACTGACCACTGTACGAGAAAAAATTAAAAAGAAAAGAAGCGAAAAGCTATCCAAAGGTGTTTTGTTTTTGCAGGTCAACGCCCCTGCACACAAATCTCATGTTGCTATGCAAAAAATTCGTGATTTAGCGTTTGAATTACTAGAACACCCCCCTTATTCACCAGCTCCATGCGACTATCATCTCTTTCCTCAACTGAAAAAAAGTTTAAAAGGTCGTAAATTTTCTTCCAACGAGGTGGTAATAAAAGCTGTGGAGGTCTGGTTTGCAGAGCAAGAAGAAACATTTTTTTTGAAAGGTCTAGAGACGTTGCAGGTTCGCTGTAATAAATTAAGAGGAGAATATGCTGAGTAACAAAATATTTTGACATAGAAATTTTGTTTGGTTCTAGAGTAGGCTAAGAATTTTTCAATATATCCTCGTAGTCCATAGAACTATAAAGATATAGAATTATGTGTCGTAGTCGTTCAGAGCTTAGAACATAGAACATGTATCTATGTTCTAAGGTTCAGAGAGGACCAAACTATCTGACACTTGATTCTCTCGTTGCCTATTCCTTCCTTCATTAAGTATCTGACACATCAATCCAATACAAAAAATGTATCCATGCCTACCAATTGTTGAGAAGTGTATATTGTTTCTCCCTTTCTTCAGGTTTAGAAATTTCTGGCTTCTGACATATATGATAACAATTTGAGCAACCACGAAACGCGAATTGCTAACACTTGATTTAAAAGTCGATTTTCCACCAGGGTCCAGGGTGAAGAAATCAATCTTTCTCACTGAAATTCGTATTTAATCTAAGGATAACGTGAAGGAAATGGAGCGGTACGTCCATGTTGGAGAAGTGTGGAGCTGGATGAATTGTTTTGGATATCAGTGGGCGGATCACATAAAATATTTTATATAAACTGCCAGCGGCGGTCGACAATTTTTCAACGGATGTGGAGATGGAATGTTTTCTAAACCGCCTTCTAATCCGGCCATTGAGGAACCCTTGTAAAATCTTATTTCCCCCTTTGTGGCTGATAGATGGACTACATTGGAATAGGGTCGATGGGGGAGTATTGGAAAATGTATGTTGTAAATTCAGATGTGATCATTTGTCGGTACATTGACCTGCAAATCGTCATCGTTGCTCGATGGCTATTCCTTCGAGGATATATCATTTGTTTCACTTGGATTCATCTTTGTGGATCAATGTTTCAAGGCTTGAGGATTTTATTATGTAAAACTTGCAATATATATTTTGATAAAGAGCATTACAATTTCAAATATCAAACAATAATTATAGCAAGTGTATAAGATATTCTTGATTGAAGTTAAGTTCTAAAAAGGAATTACAGGAAACTACACTCAATTTTCTTTATTTTCGATGATTATTTAAACGGAACCACTTCAGATGTTTATAAAGTTCGAAAATCGTCCTTCTATATGCTTCAGATAAATCCACAATAGATCCTAAAGTAGCAATGCAACGAAACGCCATTTAAAATCTAGAATCCAGACACTATTGGACTTCCATAATGGACTGCCCCTAGTTTCGCTATATTCGAATATTTTCAATGAACGCCCGATGTTGATAAGCCTAAGATCTAAGACTACGAATATTTTTCGTACCTATATAAACTCGACTGAGTTAGCAACCTATCGATATTTGGAGCAACAATCAATGAACTTCTTCGAACTTCAATGAATTGAATTGTTCAGGGCTTGATTATTTAGTTTTCAAATGCGTCAAGTGTTCTTAAAAAGTAGGATTACAGTATCTACTATCTATGAATCAACGTACGAACAAGCGCATACGCCATTTTGCAACCCATGAATATTTTTAATTCTGCCTAAAGCGTAAACGAATAATCTGAGAACAAATTACTCAAGATGGTTATCTTTACAGCCTTTAGCGAGCATATTACCTACTTTAATTTTTTTGGATTAACTCCAACTCGCTTCCTCAGTCGAAATAATTAGAAGGAATTGCTGATATTTGCTTACCCGGATGTGAATTAATCCTGTTTACGAGTGCCAAAACAACTTTCTAACTCATTGTGTCGGTTGTATAACAATTATCATCAAAACAAAGGTCGTAGAGAAAGAGTTTATTGCCTATTTCGGCTTGATAACACCATCGTAAAATGGGAGTTTCGCAGAATGAGGGCGTTACTGTCAAGCATCCTCCAGTCCCTTCATTCATCCATATTTCAAGGTGTCTATCACAGAGTGAAATATCTGAGTGACAGGGCTATTGGTTTGAATCTATTGATGTTTTCCGATTGTTTTCTTTTGATCGTAGGAGAATCGTTAGTAAGGATTTAAGGAGTTTGTATGAAAGATGCTTTTCTTTTGTTGATTTGGGATGAGCCTCTAATTCTTTTGGATAACTATCGAATATATCGTGAGGAGTAATTAAAAATATAGGGAATCTTATATTCTCAAACTAAAAATCTTCCTAATTTCAATCAACTCTGACGAATAACACATATACTGGCTAGTTCATTGACTCTACAGAATGATGAATTTCCAAGACATGACCCCGCGTCCCAATTCTCATGTGGAACGATAGAACAACAAACTATAAGTCCTTCAATTTTACAACTTCCCCCAAAAATGTAGGCCCTCCGGACTCAGCATCGACTCCTGACCCTGACAATTCCAAGTGATTCAACCTTCCTAAGCGAGTTTGAGTTAGTTTTACGACATTTCTATTTTCCATTGGATCCATTGAAGTTCGTTTTACGATTCTTTCAGGATTTATCATTTTATTGCTTTTGACCCAGAGGCAAAGTCTGGAAGTAATCCGTCATATTTGTCAGTCATAACTCGGATGTTTGGTAAACTGAGGAAAGAAGGAAGCTGGAGGTTCTTGATTTTCAATGTATGCTTATTTACATATTGAATTATTCAGAAGATGTAGACCTGATGTAGATATTTGTATACGATACCATTGAAATCAGCTTGTAGATTTATGCTTGTATGTGGAAATAAGTGATTGATTGATATACAAAGTGATATACAATTTTGTCAACTCATTGCAAGGATGAACCGAAACAAGAAAATTACTTTATGTTATGTCATAATATTCTTCTTCACTGACTGGTAATGGATATAAAAGGGATCGAAATAGAAAACTGAAAAGATTAACCTATTAAAGAGCTCTTAGAGTTAACGAAAATAATCATTATAGTAGTTTATATCGTTCTTATATATGAATTCGTAAGAAATTTGTAGAAGCAGAGCTGTTTACTTTAATGCAGCTCCAGATTCTTTGTTATTCAGCAAAAACTGATGTAGCATTTGCTCTACATCCACAATATTCCAATCGCATTCCATCCCCTTGCAGTTTTGGCCTCGAAAACAATAAAGTTTGTAACCAGCTGCAAAGGAATGAGATCAGTTGGAATAATCGATGGATTAGTCGTTGTTCCACCTTCGGAAATCATTGCAGGAAGGAGAATAAAGCGGAATAGAGCTGCATTTCCGGCTCCTAGACAGGGTGACACAAATAGCTAATGTTGCAGGAGCGTGAAATGTTCAAGTAAAGTAGCAGTTAGTTCAATGGGCGAACGAATTTGCAGACATACTGATTGTTCTCCATTCCTGCAACGTCTGCCTTGATTGGTGCAAGAGGATCCACAAAAATTGGGTCGAAGGTGATTATCATAAAATTAACAGTTTTTCTCCACGAAATGAATAGATAAGTTGGTAACACTTGTTTCTAGTTCGTAGGGTGATATAAAGGACTACTCGTTTTTTGGCAGATAATGTCTACAAGCCATCTCCCTCAACCTACATTCTGATGGGGAAAGGTTAGGGCAAACACGTACTAGTGAATATTAGAGTGCTACAAATAGGCTTCAGATTTTATGATTCCATGTCAGTCTGCCATCATACGTCTTTCCTCATCCTTATAATATTTACGAGGATATGCAAACGACAAGACGGCATGCTAGGCACGCACGATGTGTATTCCAGCTAAAGGACCAATCGAAATTTACTTCAAATATTTGGTTTTCCTCATCCCATTTGATGATAAAAATAAATATCTGGGACGCTTTTCGATGAAGGTGGAAATTGAAGGATGTTTGAATAGAACACATAATACAGGCAATAATCATACAAAATTGCCCAAAACTGGGGTCCATTGAATAAAAATTACACTCATGAAACTATATTTCAGTAATAATCGTCATATTTTTCAGATAGTATCTTTATTATTGGACCCCTAGACCCAATGTCGTTACTCAAATCATGTCTAGATCACAAGTTCGAAAATTCCCTAGTTCCTGATATGATCTGGTGGTGAAGTAGTGTGTAAAAGACTCAGTAATGAATAATTGTGGAGTAAATTTCCAACCTCTCTTCAATATTTCGAAAAATGCATGAGTTCGCGTCTGCTATGCACATAAAATACCTCAGTACCAACACCCACACTTATTGGTTATTTTCAACTGTAATGAATCGCATCGACTCCAATGAATTCAAGCCGAAGTTTCCTCATATTGTGTCCATAATTGGCGGGAAAAAAAAACGTCCGAACCTCGTCGAATTTTCCTTGTTTCGCTCGGAACCGAAGAAAACGTAAAGCGTGAAAATTAATCCAAATCAATTTACGGGGCCTTCAACTTGAACTTAGAACAGTCATTCAGACCCTTTCAAACCGGAGGAATATCTTTCACTTGATGTGAAAGGAAAGGGGGGACCCCTTGGTACAAAACATGACTTTAAATTGAGACCGTCCAGGGCTGGAGTGGGATGATAAGGAGATCTGTACAGCCATGAAAAGAGGGGAATCTGTCGGTGAGTTTAAAAAGGTTTCCTTCGATATATACTCGATATTCAAGAATGTATCGTCTGATTTTGATAAGCGACTAGCGAAACATGTAAATTATACGAAAAAATATGATTTAAAGATTTCATTATATCCTAGAAACATCTCTCTCTGGAATTTCAAAATCAATAGGGTAAAATGAACTCCTCTGCTCTTAGGCATTTGCCCATTTTTACAAGCTCATATTTGACACGATTTCCCAAATGTAAAGCGAAGTTGGAGAGAAGTGGACTTTTTTTGAATGAAAAATGAGAGTTTCTTATTTCGTAAACATTCTTAGTTGTGTTAAAATGCTAATGCAGAAATTTTTTGTATTTCTCTTAAGAACATTATTTCTTGGTGCGATTTCAAAGCATAAAATTACTTACTTCCTTCTCAATCCTTCCCTGTGTTTTCGGCCAATCTTTCGCATTCTCAAGGTCGATGTAGACATGATACGGCATGAATGAAACCAAGGGAATAGATATAAAACTCGGGGTTAATAAAGTCCTTTGCCATTAGTGCCTACGTTACTTTGTCAGGCTCATCTCTAAGAAGTTCTCAACGCTTCGCTCTGTTGAAACACATTTTTTGTACTCATGTTTTTCATTATGATTAATGTAGCAGTTTGAGAATTCTATTGAATACAGCTGGCGTTTCCTGGAATACGTCGTTAGTGACTGAAGAGTTATGGGAATTGGCCGTTTTGCAACAAAGATGGCTCGGTCATTTATAAGGATTATTATTCTTTGATTATATATTTTATATATGGACATGACAACTTTCTCTCGTCAAAACATTCGATTAATCGCACATTTCAGGCAATTTTTGAACAGATTCAACAAAGTTGAACGCTCGTGTTCCTGAAAAAAGATCAATGTGGCTGATTTCCTTGGTCGAAAGAGTAGCTGACCTAATTTTCATAAATTTTTGTTCAATTGTAGAATATTTCTATTGGATAATATCTACATATATTTCTATTGGTTCTATACTTCATTCAAATTTATTTTAACAGTCGGTTGGCCATGAAATAATTTTCTCAAGTTTTTGTAACTAGAACGAAGTTAGGTTGGCACTCATGAAATGTCGTTAATGTCATAACGCCGTTGCCACAACTAATATCAATTTTTATTACGAAAATTCGAAAATGCCGAAAGTGATTGAAAAAAGAGACAGGGTTTCAGGAAGTGCTATTTAGAATTCAGGTCCGCTCATTCAAATAGTTATATTCTAAAATCCACAATACGTCAGACGGTAGCGAACATATTCAAGGTAAGAGAATTTATATAATGTTTCATCTGAATCTAAACGACTTATATTTCAGCTGAATATTTCCACAATCAGAAAGATTGTGAATGAAGAGTATGACAAAGAATTTCCTTCTATTGGGAGACCCAAAAAAGTGGTGGCATTTCAGAATTTTATGTTTGAGTGAATTAATGCGAAAAGTTAACTACAGGATTTTCGATAAATGTCATCGGAGAATGAGTTCCCTAAAATGGATTTTTCTGTTTTTTATTTGACTTGTCCTATACAATGTAAATGTCTTAAGGTACTAATAAATACCTAAATATTATAATTACATCAATGTATTAAGATGAATAGCCACAAATACGCGCAAGTTGCCCTGTTACTGTTTATTCATGTGAAATTTTTGTTCAACGGTGAAGTTGTATCTTAACTTCAACTCCTTTTACTTATATTGATGCAAGATGATTTTTATTGAAAAATTTAACATTCTTGTAATTATCTGTTAATTCCTTCGGGAGATACCCATTGCCAACCACTGCATCATATGCATTTCATCTTCGGGTTAATATTTTTGAAATCTACAAATGATGTAAGCCAAAGAAGATAACGAACATTAACTCTCCTCAAGCTAGTGCATATTATGATATTATACTGATCTCTTGTATTTTCCATGCAAATAACTGGATTTGGTATGCCTTCAATCAGTTTGTATAAACTTCAATTATGTTCGTCAGATATTTTCCGAAGAGATTCGACATTGTGATAAAATACGTAATAGCAGAAACTTTTACGTAGGACGGGCAACATAGCGTTGATTTAAAACCCAAAAATGTTTTGACTAGCTTCATAACCCCACATTTTCGTACTATACAGAGTGAAATGTGTCAAATTTCCATGGCCAACCGACTGCTAAAATAAAGTTGAATGAAGAGTAACTTCTGTTCACGACCATACTTAAAGAGCATGACATGAGGACAAAATTTTGACACTTGAATTTGAGAACGTGAAGTTCTTTTCAAAACAAGTTCCATTCTAACAAAAATCAACAGGTCTGAAGTGCTTTAGAGAGAATTATGCACATCGATTGAAACATCCCAATAAATCATTAAATAATGTTGTTACTTCTTACTAAATATCACACGTGTAAGTTCCAATAACCTGTCTCTTCATGAAGGTTTTTTGGAACATATGATATGATCGAAGGCCTCATTTACTTCGATAAAATGTAATGAAAATAAGGCATGAATTGGAAAAAAAGAACGCTGAAATATCCGATTAGAGATCCTCAAAAAAACACACAACGTCAATTAATTCTGCTCTTACAATTTCCAAAGTTCAACAAGAGGATTATGTTTTGACTACCTTTTTAACAGCATTTTCCAATTCATTCCTGCCCCTAATTAGTCAGGGAATAGATTGGTGGGTCTGCATCAACTACATGAAAAGAAATCGACATATTTTCCTATTTTATGAGGTAAGCCTTGAAATATCTCGTATTTATATGCAGATATGTCGTTCGAAGATGATTGCAAATTGGTGAAGGAGCTGGTTGCAACTTTCCGTTATTACCAAAATCAGTAATGTAGATTTTATGTCATTCTAGTGAATAATATGAATATAGGTATAGGTATAATTTCTTTTTTAAAACATGGGTGGAAGTGTGTTCCTATCATTCATCTGTTTTTAATTTCAGAGAAACGAATTTATGCGTTGAATATGCGTTATTTGGCTCAGATAGGAACGTCAAAACAAGGCAGTCCAGTTTCGTCCGCATTTCAGCAAAATAACAGACAACATTGTCGACGCAAAGTGAACGTTATTGTATAATGAAATGATACATCGAATAATATCCGAATAGCGTGAAGCCCATATTTTATTTTTATTGCTGGTTATCATCTTTATTTTATTGATGTTACCAGAGATTTGGTGTGCGAATGAATTATAACCGTTTCGTTCGTTGCTTTTTGGCTCGTATCGAATTCGGCTGAGAGCGAAAACACTTTCTACCTTTGCGCGAAAACTTTTTATCTTCAGCTTCGAGAAGATATATCGCGCAACATTCTGGGAAATGATAAATAAGCGATTTTTTAAAACTGGAATTTATGTCTCACTTCTTCGAACTTCGTGGGCTTTTTTTGCAATAGACTGAAACTTCTATTGATTTTTTGTTTGGCAATTTTCAGGATTTTGAACTGGGGAATTGATCAAAACAAATATCTTTTCAAGTGTAACGATGGTAGTTGTGATGGTATTTTCTGATATTTCGTTTCTCGAGTTTCTATAATATAATAAACTGAAAATTGAGGTGTGATTGGGAATTTCTCGAGATATAATATCTGGGCTGGTTGTCTTTCAAGTATCTACATAATGGCGATATCATAAACTTCTTGGGTTTCTTGGCATTCCAATTTCGAAATCCTAGATATGGAAGGATAGGCTATTATTATAACATTTCTTGGAAAGCTTTGATGAAAGGACTGCATGATGGATACTCATTTCCTTCTTCTAGCTGTTGCTTCTTTATGCAATGTTGTGAACACAATGAACAGACGTCGCCTTGTCGAACATTACTCCCAAAGATATTAAATTGATACTGGATATTGCACTCAATTTTCACATTATATCACTTAAATGAAATTGTCATTGCAATTTCAACAGGGAGCCCGTTTTCTCCATTATATCGTTGTCATTATTGACACCCCTCAGTACATCACTTATCTACTGAGAAATAACTTCGTTTAATCAATTCGGATGAAAATTGCCCTTTCTCTTGCAAGAAACTAGATGGGAAGTCTATACTGCAGTTTCAGTTACCGGAAATATCAATTTATACCGAGACGGGAATTCGGTGCAGTATTCCTGGCTTCATCAAGATCTGAAACGCAAACTGAGAGTTGGTATTTCATACATATGTTCCGTAGCTAACTTCGACAAGAAGTTACATGGATTAAATTGAAATATTGCTCTCCTCTATCTAAGAAAGTAGACGGCATGGAAACAGATAACAGTGGTTTTATAATCTAAGCACATCAGTCATCGAAACTCTGAAAAATTCCCCTTAAAAATGGTAGCAAGATAGAGAAATCGTTGGTTTTCAAAATGGTAGACCCTTTAACGTATGATTCAAAGATTTCCCAAAAATTATGACCTCTCAGAAAGCTGACATCTTCAAGTTCACAATGTTATATGAAATGAAGAAGCTAACACCTTCTGTTTGGATCCTTTTTGTACCTGATGAAAAATAACACTTCACTCGAAGGTGAATTTGTCAGTTCCAAGCTTTTCATGCTCTTTCCAATAATATTCGTTATTACCTATGAGAAGATTTGTTGTAAAAATATGTATTTGTAAGAAGGGCGTTATGAAGATAAACGTATTATTTTCCTTTGTTACAGGCTGAGCAATTCGCCGTCCTTTGGGTGCTTTTCACGATGATTGTTGTTGGAAACTCAGCAGTGTTAGTAGCTCTAGTCGTGAGCAAAACAAGAAAATCAAGGATGAACTTTTTCATCAGACAACTAGCCATTGCTGGTAAGTCATTTCATGGTGTTAACATCTAATTAAAATAGCCAATCTTTCTATTTCAAGTGCGAATATGAAAGTCACATATTTCTATTCAAGTATTTAGTAGTAATTCAATGGAGTAACAAGATGTTCATTTGATCAAATATCTAATTGTGATGTCAAGATTGCATCATACTCTTTTCAGAATCCTTGACAAGTTTAACAATGAGTTTTTTATTATTATCGGAAATACTCAATGAATTTTGCAGTCTTTTCGAAGAAGAAAATCTGTATGTTACCTTGGAAAGAAGGAATTCTTCTACTTTTTTCACAATGTTCGATAAGAAATTTTTCTACCCAGTATATCTCAGGATGATTTTCGATATATCAATTGTGAGAGGTGCTATCGAGCAATTTTTGACAGAAATTCAATTCTAATGGGATTCTGCACAACTTCAAAATTCCAGATAATATGAGTGAAGAATATTGGATGAAAATATATGTTTTCCTTGCATGAAGTTACGAGTTGAGGCCCGATTGTTGCTGGACACTGTATAGAGTATAAGAACATAATACATAATTGATGAATATGGGTTTGGTTGCAAAATGGCGAATGCGTCGGTTATTATTTTTTTCATCATTTGTGGGAGATTTGAGTTTCTATGGATCATTATGGGTCGAAAAACTCGAAGATTTCTTCTACAATCAAGAAAAAAACACGAATATCGTAAATACCAATAAAATTCAAGGCGCTTCGAATGAACCAGAAATCCATAACGTGGTCATAATTCTCGGAAGTTTTCAAATAGCACGTTCCAAACCACATCGTGAACGAATATATTCCTTATATGGCTTGTTTTGTATTCATCCTTCTATTCGGAGAAACTCAGATTCGACCTTGACGTGAGGGGATGAAAAGTCAAGAAAATATGCCGGTGCCAATAGTTGTAAACGACTCCCACAAAAAAATGTGAATTGTTCAAAATTAGAGAGCTTTTAAATGTGTTTGTTGATTGCAAATGGAACAATTCACTTGGAAAAAGTTGATACTACTAGGTGTACGTCAATTCACCCATCCTTTTTTGGAATTTTCAATGACCAATGACCAAAATAATGACAATTTGGTCCTATCACATCAATAGCACTTTTGATTGGATCTTGCAGTTCAGGAAATAATTATTTAATATTACAGATTTCAGAATTTTCATGTAATCTAGAAAAAATTAATCGAATATGAACTTAATTCTAAAGAAACATCAGCGTCTCTTGATGTAACTTTGCCCGAGAATTTGTTCTATTCTTATTTGAATTCAACTTGTGTGCTATTTTCTCATGAAAATCCCACAGTGACCAACTTTTTTTCCAGACCTGGCAGTTGGCTTGATAAATGTATCGGTAGATATTGCATGGCGAATCACGATAGCGTGGTACGCAGGCAACATCCTGTGTAAATTGATCCGTTTCCTTCAAGCAGTCGTCACATACTCGTCCACCTACGTACTAGTGGCCCTTTCAATAGATAGATACGATGCCATCACGCACCCTATGAACTTCTCCGGTAGCTGTGAGTATGTCTATTCTGAGCAAATATAATGTACATTGAAACCCAAAACTCTTTGATCTTTATTTTTCACAATTACATTCATTTAAAACCTACGGCAGATTGAACGAAATCAATTCATGTAATGGTAATGGTCTTTCAAACTGACCCATTGTAACTTTCGTAGATCTGAATGGGATACATATTCTAAAAGGGCAATTCTTCTACAAATAAATTTCGAAATTTCATCGAGCTTGGAGAACTTATCCGGCCTTGCTGAATTTTTAACTGACCCCATCTTTTTCGATTTTTTCGAAGGTCAACTTGCGAGTAATTTATCTTCCAGGAAAATCATCGTAAATCTATACGTTTTCTGAAAGAGAAACTCTCCTAGTAATAAATCTGAGACTTTCATCCATCTCGGCACAACCGTTCGGTCTTGAGGAAGTTTCAACTGACCCCATCTTTTTGGGAATTTTTCGAAGGTCAACTTTACAGTAATTTATCTACCACGAAAACTATGGTTGATCTGAATGTGGTACATATTCTGAAAGAGCAACTCTTCTAGTAATAAATCTGGGAATTTCATCCATCTCAGCAGAACCGTTCGGTCTTGAAGAAGTTTCAACTGACCCCATCTTTTTGGGAATTTTTCGAAGGTCAACTTGCGAGTAATCTTCCAGAAAAATTGTCATTATCATCAACTTCTGTACATGTGATACATATTCTGAAAAAGTAACTCTTCTAGTAAAAGTTAAATCGGTCTCTTACTCTAATTATTTACAATCTCCCGAAAACACTTCATGAAGGTGAAATTGACATCCAACAGATACCTGGATATCAACTGATATGAGGAAAATTAACGGCACGTAGACAAATTATTGAATTCTGAAAAAGTGGACCATCAATAGTTATTGTCGCGTTCATTAAATCTCCAATAATGTGAGATACTCGTATGCTCGTTGTTTCAGACATCAAAGAATCAAATAGTTCAACGTTCAGATAGATGAAAATATAGCTCTGTTTTGTCCACCTCTGTCAATCTCTTGCATTAAAGGTATGTCACCTTTATTGATCAGAGTTTCAGTTTTCCACACAGATGGGCAAATGAAATAAAGGGGCGGAAATGGTTCAATTTTTTTTATTTTAAAAGAGGTGTTTTCGTATCGTTCGGAAAAAATTTCTTTAGAGTAACCATCCAAATGCTTTTCAGGGAAAAGAGCAAAGGTCCTAGTACTTCTGGCTTGGGTTTTGAGTATGATCTTCTCCATACCAGCACTATTCTTATTCGAAGAAAAACCAATTGAAGGTAGGTGAAAGTGTAAATTTCTGTGAAAACCATGGATCAATTTGAAACTTGTTGTTATATAACATACTAACTTCAACCATTTCGTGATGAAATCGAAATCGAATACTATTTTGAAACATGAAAGAATTTCTTTAGTTCAAATCACCGTGAGAATGATATGAACGATTTTATCCTCTCTTCAAGTTTTCTTCATCGTTATATCATAAAAATTGGGTCCTTAAGTAACGTCTCATTTCATTCATTCCATATTCCATTTATTCCACAATCTATCGGATATTTACAACTTTATTTACCAGAAAATCACCAAAACAAACTGGGCGATATCACTGAATTTGCATGCAGAATGCTGTGAGATACGAAAACAAGCTCCCTGTATCGGTTTTAAAGGAATAATTCTATACTAGAATCCCACCTTTTCATTCCATCTAAAGATATTATACATAACTTTTCCAAGTTCGCAAAATATAGGTACATAATAAAAATGGAAATCGGTTTGACGATGAGAGTATTTGCTTGGAGGAATCTACATACATTAAACAAGGAAAATAACATAAACCCTATGGTAAAAGACTTCGAAGTTTGATGCTTCAAGCTTCAATTTTATTTTGGGGTATGCGATTAAATTTCGAAGATTTTTTTCCAAGTGATGAGCTGTAACAGCTTCAGATGAGGTTCAATGTCGAATATGCATCGATTTTTCCTAGGGTTTTAGCGATATGGCGAACTATATGGGAGATAGAAACGAGATCACATTCCATAAAGGGGTTAACGAACATTTGATTATCATCGACAAAGAGCTGAATGACCCTAGAAGATAACAAAAATTATAGTCCAATGGGGAATATTCCTTCTACGGTCTGCAATTCCCATTCGAAGTGCACCGTTTATTATTTCACAGTATGCCATCTGACGTTATCTGAGACAATAATTCCAAAGAATTCAATTTCGTACTACAGCACATTGAGTAAAAGGATGTATTAACATCATTTCATTACTTTTTGCGCGTTTGTTCCTAGTAACAAACATCATTTTGCCCAAATGTCTGTAATATTCGAATTTTGAGTCGAAAATGGTTTATAACTGGTTTAACTTTGGTATCATTGGCATGGGCGTCGACAGAGGTAGGGGCCATGGTGGGAAGAGACTCCCCAGATACTGAAATCCACATAAAACTAAAATGAACTTCCCAGACCCCCACTAAAAAACCTAGCTACGCTAATGATCATTGGTAAAGAATTCGTAATCAAAATCAAGGCTGAATCCAGCTCATTGTTAAATGCACCCAACTTTAAACAGCTTCTGTTGATAATTAATTCGTTAAAAATTAGCTAAAAAATAAAATATCGAATGCAGTTTTATTTTTAACTGATTTGATTGATGTAAATGCATTTTGTGGTGGATTCTAGCAAGTAATTAAAGAAGTATGTAACCATGCAATTACCTATATATTTAGATAATTATTTATTATATAAATAAAGGATGTAATATTTTGTCCCAGATCGCAAATGGAATTCCGATATGCCTGCACTACCTGTATTTCATACGAATATTTTTTTTTTAGATATTCCCCAATGCTGGATAGATTTGAACCCCACTCAATGGAAAATCTACATGACATCGGTGGCAATTTTACTATTTGTGATACCAGCTTTAATCATCAGCACTTGTTACGCCATAATCGTATGGACTATATGGTCTAAAAGCAAACTTTTGATTCCTGTTGGTCATGTTCCCATAAGACAAAGTGAGTGTGGCACTGGTTAAAGAGAAAGAAAGCGTTTTGTGAAATCGGATTTATGAAACTATTGAATAATAAAAATTTTATTTCCATTTTCTTCTCTATCGAACTTTATTGACACATGCAATTTGGCAATGAATGATTTTTTCAAGCCAACATTCTATTCGCTAGTTCAATAAATATTGGCTTAAAGAAAAAACATTCAATGCCAAATCACATAAAAAACGTTTCATGTTAGGATTTCAAATACAAAAAGTATTGGGCTCGTCCGGGATTTGAACCCGGGACCTCCCGCACCCTAAGCGGAAATCATACCCCTAGACCAACGAGCCAGTTGATGTTATAAATTATAAAAAGTAACATATGAATTATCTATCAGCATAAGTAGACAGATCCGTATTCAGAGCCCAATGATTTTATATTTTTTATCCCTCGTATAAATCCAACAGATGAACGCAGACATCCACGTCAATATAGAGATGACCAAGAATCAAGACGAGCAAGCTCAAGAGGACTGATACCTAGGGCCAAAATAAAAACAGTAAAAATGACTTTTGTCATTGTTTTCGGTAAGTTCTGGTCGATTTTTTTTTTGAAGGATTTCATTTAAATATAAATATTTTCAGTATTTGTTTTATGTTGGAGTCCGTATATAGTATTCGATCTTCTTCAAGTTTATGGTTACATTCCAAAGACACAACATAATATAGCTGTTGCAACGTTTATTCAGAGTCTAGCACCATTGAACTCAGCAGCGAATCCTGTAATATATTGTCTTTTCTCAACACATCTTTGTAGAAATCTGAGGTGAGTTTCAAGTTAACAATAAAACATATATGAACGTAAAATAATAACTGATTATAATAGGTAATTAATAATCATGAAAACGTAGATTTATTTAACCTATTTAGGTTGTTTTATTTAATTCAAAATCAAAAACTGATACCGATATTTTGATATTCCAATAGACCAATTGGAGTAACAGGGGAAAAGCAATTGCAGCGTTGTACAACTTATAAAGGTTTGGCGGTAAATTTGCTTCGTAGATTTCATATATAGGAAAATGGCTTTTGTCTCATTTTACCTCATTTCATGTTTTTCAAAAACGAAATATTCTTTCAAAATGCCTCCTTTCAAATTCTCAAAATTTCAATTGGGAATGAATATACATATATATAATTGTTACTAATTTTACACTTTCACTTTTTCGTTCAATATTTATGGGGGTTACCAAATATTATCAAGTATCTACACTTAGGGTTGGATAGCTAATTTTTTTTGCTAGATTTTTTTTAATGCTCCTAGTTACAAGCATTCAAGCATAAGTATGAATTCCACAGCTATGTTTTCTTGTTCCCCATCTCATGTTGAGGGATTCATATAGAGAACAGGTTTATTCATCAATCCGAAAACGTGGACTATCGAAGTCTCATTGGATTTGAAAAACTGATACTTTTTGCCAAATTATTGTTGTGAGGTCATAACATAACCTCATTAACCGTCGCCATTGTTCTGGAATTATGTTATGTTAAAATATCCTGAGTTATGAATAACATTACAAGTTATAATGTATCATATGGTGAATCACCCTGTAGTATACAAAAGGTAGATGAGTAAAGGCTTGAATTATTAGTCATAGGCTTATTAATTAGCGTAGCTCGGAATCTGGGAAGCTTTTACCTACCTTGAAAACTTGCAATTTTTCCTATAGATGCTGTTCATTATTAAAACAATTAAAATTGGATCCATGTAGAAAGTATCCACCTGTAAACTGGATCGCGAACTGTATCTCCCTGTGTTTTCCTGGAGTCCGTCAGGGACACTGCCTCGGCTACAGGAATGGAGACTCAAATGGGACCGTCACTACAACCATAACCCAGCCCAGTAGAAGATCTGGCTCTGCTGCTTCCTTGAGACACACTATACGATTGCAACCAACGCTCAATACACAAAAAGTGACCATGTCTGTAGTCTAGTCGTAATATTTTTTATATGAAAACAATGAAATACATCGATATCTAGCTCTTTGTTAATGAAATAAAGCTGTGTTGGCAGGCAGGTGTAGTTCCATAGAAACACTCCTGGCTAAAAGTCACCAAAGTTATATCCATTAGATTTTTGCAAAAATATTTGGTATTGTCTAAAATATCCTTTGAATCAGTTCATTTTGTTATAAGATGTATTTCAGTGTTAGCGAAGGTTTTTTCCATTTCGTCAAAAATTCATGAAATAATTATTAATGAATTTAGTTTCTGCATATAAGCATATATTGGGGATGGAAATTACCTTCATGATCCTTCATTTCACTTCAAATCCTCAAGTAATTTTACGTCATCAAGAAATTGTAATGTCCATATTACATAGTACAGGGTATTGAAATTTTGATAGGCTAGGTACCTATCTATTTTTGTTCTTGATAAACATAGCTCATACATTTGTAACATTCTATTTATTTATGGAGTAGCTCGGACCCATCAACATTTTACTGACATACTTTGTGATAATTAAATTATTCGTGTGGACAAATAATTTTAATACCTATTTATAGACTGGAGAGAAATTATTTATTGATGAAGATGTAGAGTATTTCCAGATGTGGAATTTCTCATAAATTTTTTTGTATACTCGAATATGTGAAATGTATGTATTGAAAGTGTATTTAATGAAGTGGATTTGTTTACTTCAATCCAATTTGTTTTATTTACTTATTGAAAATAAAGAAGTCATGCACAGCCTGAAATAGTCTAATAAGTTTTTTCCTTATATACGTATAAATTGGTTCCATTTTAGCGAGAGTTGGGGTAAAATAGGCTTTACATGACTGACTGACAGATTGTAAGTGTGATGGGGGTTTGACTCACGTCACGGTCGTAAAGTATGAAGAGGTTTGACTCTTGGTCGTAAGGGGGGCTTAACTGACGGCCGTAAAGTGTGAAAGGGGCTTGACTGAAGGTCATAAAGTTAGGAAGCTTGGCAGATGATCGTAGAGCATGGAGGGAACTTCACTGACAGTCGTACTTTGTCACAAGACCTCTTCAGTAAAAATATTCAGCAAGGTTCAAAAGCATCAAACAATATAATGAACAAATATATTCTGGCTTCATGGAATAACTTTATTAGTCTTGAATAGTATCCACATATAAAATTGTATTTCATTTTGTATCACTAATTAATTTACATAAATAAAACCGTTATCTTTTTCCAATTAGAACTTAACAAACTAGAATGGATAAATCAAATGGAAAGTAATTTAAATATTGAATTCATTCACTGTCTCTCTCTTCGTGTCTCCTTGACTTCTTTTTCCTATGAGATCTATGACTTGGACTTCTTGACCTAGACTTATGACGCCTAGATCTACTCCTTGACCTATCTCTTCTATGGGACCTTTCTCTCTCTCGATCTCTGGGTTTTTCTGATCTTTCCCTAACTTTGCTTTCCCGATCTCTATCTCTTTCTCGATCATGATCTCTATCTTCTCTATGGTGGGATGGACTCCTATCTCTATCTCTATCCCTGTCTCTGCTTGACAGTGGTGGTCCAGTTATTCCTACAGGGGGTCCCATGGGCATATTATGAGGCATGGCAGCAGGTCCAGGGGTGAGGGATTTAATGTCGGATGGTGCCCAAGCTGGCTGATTAACTGCTCCTGAAAAACATTCAGCCAATAGAGAAATATGCAACAATTATTTAAAAAAATAATCACAGAAAAAAATTTCAACAATGGCTTCAATGGTAGTTAAAAATCCACCTTGAATCTGTTTCTTGCAATTCATGTAAAAAGCTGTTTAAGTTTTGAGATGTGCGCAAAACATGCAATCAATTGTGGAATTGATGAAAAATTGGCAAAAATCTTTACAAAACATACCCCATTGGCAATCCTGTGTTGGTTCATAACCTCCAAAATATGGATCAGGTTCAGGATTAAAACCATACTCTGGTTGAAAAGGTTCGAAGGTGGCTGCTGGTGGTGGAACTGACATATCGGGAAAACCGGGTGGTTTTCTACTATACTCTCTGCGATCAGCAGTCATTACCTGAAATTAGGATATTAGTCATTCATAAAAACATGTAATGAGGAATTATGGAGCAAAAACAAGAGTACCAGGATGAAAAAATGGGTTCCTATAATAATAATAAATAATTTCCTTACCTGAATAACATTTTCCTTTGGTTGTTCTCCCCCAAGAACATCGATTGAACCTGTCATTCTCCTACCAGGTGGAGGACCTGCTTTCCTGATTCCAGTAAAGTTATTAGCATATTTACTATTATCGTTAGAAATAGGAATTGGACCACGAGGTAAACCAATAGCATTTAGAGGTTGGAGTCCAATTCCCGACTCAGATACCCGTATCCTAGAAATAAATTCATTTCATACCCACTTTTTAGCAAAAGTTATTTAACGTAATTTTAAGAGGGGTGTTATCAAGGACAACTAACCTTTTCTGCCTCTCACAGTATGCTTTCCAGGTATCTTCATTAAATCCATAATTGAAATAATCTGTTATATCAGCTCCAGGTTTTCTCCAAGGCTTATCTTCCAAGGAATCTAAATTATAATCTGTGGCTGGTACTCCATTTATCATACCAACTTGATCAAATTCCTCAACTGAAAATTTGCCAGCAACCTGTTTAGTTTTGTCTACAGCTGCAGTATTTATGAGTGTACTCCTTTTGATGTTCAAAGCGGTGTACGAAGGTGTAGTTTTGATATCTCCAATAACAACATTTACATCATCGTCACTATCTTCTTCTAAATCCTCTTTATCACTGTCCTCTTCATTTGGCTTATTTTCTACCTCGCCTTCCTCTTTCTCTTCAGTTTGTGTGCCATTTTCGACGTCATTTTCATTATCAACTCCTGGGGGACCATCACCAATAGGCGGCTAATAGAGCAAGAAATTCGATTTAGGTTAGAATTCAAACATTTTGTATAACAGTAACTCACTAATGAAACTGAAGCAGGAGTTTCTTCGGAAGATTTTTCTTTATCGGGAGAGGGTTCTTTCTCAGATTCCTTCAAAACATTATCATTATTTTCGCCATATAGCCAGTTATCATCATTTTCCACATCGTCAGCCATCTCAAAAATAACAAGCAAAGCAAGGGATCAAGCACAGAACAATCAATCCAGCGAGAAATGAAAACTGAAAACACAGATAATAATTAAAATTACTCTTTGGTTTGGATTGTAGACCACCGAAAACTGACATTATGACTTAACTATAGTCTTTCTATGGATTTAACCTAATTTTCAAACATAGAAATTGTTGAAGAGTCAAAAAATCAAATCAAAGTAAAGCCAAAATTAAATATATTTTGATTTATTACTGTGGATTTTTCTCATAAAGGATGACGAATTCTAAAGACAGTAGTCCAGAATCATCTAGAACTAAACGAAAGAAATCATTGTCGCCAAAACATGAAGAAAAACATAGGAAGAGGCATCGTCGCGACAAATCTCCTTCTTATAAAAGGTACTATGGAGAAGATCTGGACAAAAAGAAAAGAAATAGTGACCGGTATTGGAATAAATATGCAAAAGATGATAAGCCACCAGTTGTTGGTAGCCGATATTATGACGTGGAAAATAAAGATGAGAAGAAGGATGAAATTGCTCCAATGCCCCGAGAACGAAAGAAGGTTGATATGCTCACATCTAAAACAGGTGGTGCTTACATACCACCAGCAAAATTAAGAATGATGCAAGCTGAGATTACCGATAAAAACTCAACTGCATATCAAAGAATAGCCTGGGAAGCTTTGAAAAAGTCAATCCATGGTTATATAAACAAAGTGAATACATCTAATATTGCTATAATAGCAAAAGAATTGCTTCATGAAAATATTGTACGGGGTAGAGGTTTATTATGTAAATCTATTATACAAGCTCAAGCAGCTTCACCAACCTTCACTAATGTATACGCTGCCTTAGTTGCTATCATTAACACAAAATTTCCAAATATTGGTGAATTACTACTGAAAAGATTAGTACTTCAGTTCAGAAGGAGTTTTAAGCAGAATAATAAGGCTATTTGTATTTCATCAACTACTTTTATTGCCCATTTAACCAATCAAGGAATAGCTCATGAAATTTTAGCATTAGAGATATTAACATTATTGGTAGAAACACCTACAGATGATTCAGTTGAAGTTGCTATTTCTTTCTTGAAAGAATGTGGACAAAAATTAACAGAAGTTTCAAGTAAAGGTAAATTGGGTCTGCAAAATTTGTATAATGCTAAAATATTCAACTCTATTGAGAGCTCTGACAAATTCCAGTCAATTTCTATTAATCTTGAATTTTTCTAGGTATAAATGCCATTTTCGAGATGCTTAGGAATATTTTACATGAGGGACAGTTGGAACGGAGAATTCAATATATGATTGAGGTTATGTTTCAAATCAGAAAGGATGGTTTTAAAGATCATGTCGCTGTTACAGAAGAGCTTGATTTAGTTGATGAAGAAGATCAGTTTCCTCATATTATTACATTAGATGAAGTAAAGCAAGGAGAGGGGGAGGACATATTGAGTATGTATCATAAGCATCAAAAGATTTCATGTTGTTTCCAAATTTACAGGTACTAAATTTTTTTCGTAGATGTATTCCAATTTGATGATAAATATGAAGAAAATGAGGGAAAGTACAAATTATTGATAAAGGAAATCCTGGATGATGATACTGATAATGAATCTGGATCTGATTCTGATGATGAAGAGGATGAAGAAGATGAAGATGAGGAAAAGGAGGATGAAAATAAAACACAAGGCATCATTATTGACAATACCGATAGTAATTTGATTTCTTTGAGAAGAACAATATATCTAACAATGCAGTCAAGTTTAGATTTTGAGGAATGCACACATAAGTTATTGAAAATGCAGTTAAAACCTGGTCAAGAAATTGAGTTGTGCCACATGATTTTAGGTATGTGTTTTGTTCTAACCATTTATTATGATTCATAAATTTTCAGTTCTCAAGATACTTCTAGTGAACACTCTTTATGAAACTCTATATTTCTCAGTGTATCAAAATGTCTGAATTTCCAGATTGCTGTGCTGAGCAAAGAACTTATGAAAAATTTTTTGGATTGGTTGCCCAACGTTTCTGTCAGATCAACAAGGTGTATATTGAACCATTCCAACAGATATTCAAAGATACGTATGCTACCACTCACAGGTTAGATGCTAATAGATTGAGGAATGTTAGCAAGTTCTTTGCACATCTTTTATTTACTTATGCCATTGGATGGGAAGTATTAGAAATTATAAAACTGAATGAAGAGGACACTAATAGCTCCAGTAGGATTTTTATAAAAATTTTGTTTCAAGAGTTAGCCGAATACATGGGATTAGGAAAGTTGAATAAACAGCTTAAAGATGAGTAAGTTAAAAACCCATTTATTAGTTATATTAGGCTGATTAAATAAATTTTTCACAAAATAACAGATCTTTTCCACATTTTCAGGAGCTTACAAGCATACTTTGCTGGTCTCTTTCCCCGAGATCATCCCAAAAATACAAGATTTTCCATAAACTTCTTCACTTCAATTGGTTTGGGAGGACTAACAGATGAATTGAGAGAATATTTAAAAACTGCACCAAAGGTTCCACAAATCATTTTGCCTGATAATTTAGAGAGCAGCAGTAGTGATAGCAGTTCATCTGATTCAGATAGTTCAAGTAGCAGTTCAAGTTCTGAAGAAGAGAAAAAAATCAAGGACAATAAAAAAAAGAAAAATAAAAGGAATGAAAGTGACAGCTCAGAAAGTTCTGATGAAAATAATTATCATAGGAAAAAAAGAGTTGATAAATATGAACAACAGTTTAAAAAAAATGTAGGTAAAGAAAAAAAGGGAATTGATGAAATAAGTAGACGAAAAAGAAATGCTAGGGAAGAGGAACGAAGAGAAGATAGAAGAAGACATGAAAAAGATAGAGGCGATAGGAAAAGAGATGAAAGAGTAAGAAAAGATGATAGAGAAAAACGAAACCATGATAGATATACAAAAAAAAGAAGCTAAAAAATAATTAAAATCAACAATTCACATGAAAAAGGAAGGCAAGAATTGATTTGAAATAAAATTGTCCTTACCTCATCATCTTCACAATAAGAAGCTACAGAATTCAGTTGGGAACAAAAATGCAGTCCCAAAAATAAGTCTGGATCCATTTTACCAAAAATGATTTTTGGAGTGGTGTCTTTTTCGTACTATACAGAAAAATATAGATTTATTGTAAATAAATGATTTCTTATGAACGATTTCTATACTTTTTTATTTGCAAGCACTGATTTACTTTTTTTTTAAACAGAATGAAAACTTTTTGTATATGCATTGTACATAGTTACGATTTTTACTGATCTTGCTCAAAACGAGCATACCATCTTTGGTAAAACTCCACTGAGCATATTTCCAATTCCACAAAAAAATATATCAATAATGTTTATTGAGATTCTTTGCTAGAATTGAATTTTGAATTCACGAATAATTTTTTCTGGGCTTCCTCGAAAGCGCCATCTTTGAAAACTTATTGAAGGTGAAGTTTTAAGACGATGAACGTTTTTTCTAATTTTTTATTCTTGTTGTGCAAAAATGATAGTGACAACAAGTTGAAAATAATAGTTAGTCAATAATTATTGAAGTTAAGAATGCAGACGCGTGATCATTAAAATATTTTTTGAATTATTTTTATTTTCACGATATTTCTAAATTCAATATAGGGAAATATTTTCATTTTATAAATTATTCTGAATAATAAAAAAACAATATTATAATTATTATAGTTGATTCATGAAAAATATTGTAGCATGAGGCCATTGGAAAAGAAAAACACTATTCATGCTCTCCATGCGCATTGACAGATGACAAACCGATTATCTCCGTCGTTCTCTAACAGAAGTCTTTCTAGTTTGTGACTGATGTAATATACATAGTCAAAATGGGTGAGTAAAAGTATTGGTTGTGTATTCAGAATCTTTGTAAATTTAGAAATTCTCTTTGCTAAATTTGCAATCCTAGTCTACTGACTGTTATTTTGGTAATGCTTAATCATTTGATGATAGTATTTTCTTTCCCTTTTTCAATGTGCCCTGATGTTATAGATAACCTTAATTCATACATGATGATTCAAATTATATATGTCCGATGTGTGTGCTGAAGACAAAAAATCCCACAGCGTTCTGATATTACTTAAAGTCGGATATATGAAGTATGCATTGAAATTTTTTTATTGAAACGTGCTCTTGTTTTTAAGGTATCAGCCGAGACCACTGGCATAAAAGGAGAGCCACCGGAGGTAAAAGGAAGCCTCTTCGTAAAAAGAGGAAGTTCGAGTTAGGGCGACCAGCTGCTCAGACAAAATTGGGGTCCAGAAGGATCCGTTATGTGAGAACCAGAGGAGGTAACTTGAAATACCGTGCTCTCAGGTTGGACACAGGTAATTTTGCGTGGGGCAGTGAAGGATGTGCGCGTAAAACCAGGATTATTGATGTTGTTTACAATGCCAGCAACAATGAGTTGGTTCGTACCAAAACACTAGTGAAAAATGCAATTGTTGTCATTGATGCTACTCCATTCAGGCAATACTATGAAAGTCACTATATGCTGCCCTTGGGACGCAAGAAGGGAGCCAAATTGGTAAGTTTAGTTTGAAACACAGGGTGTATAAAGTTAAGTTTGAATGATGAGCTAGCGTGTCAACTGATTTTGTGTTGATGTAATTCCTTATTCATTCTGATATCAAGAAATTTTTTAAAAATTTTAGTTTTAACTGAAGGAGTACTATTTTGGTTTTTGTTTTTCAGACGCCTGAAGAAGAAGCTGTGTTCAACAAGAAAATGTCTAAAAAGATTGAACATAAATATGAACTGAGAAAGAAGATGGCCAAAGTTGAACCAGCTATTGAGGAGCAATTCACTACCGGTAGATTATTAGGTATGTTGATTTATTTTTATTTTCACAAAACCAGTTTAACAGTTCATTTGAATGATGATAAAACTTAGCGAGTTCAAGATTTTTGTAGTTTTCGTTTTGAATCTACATATTGAACAATGATTAGCTTGTCATAGTTACTCTGATAGTATTATTTTATGTTGTTACTTGAGATAAATTTCTGTTATCTAGTTGTCTGAAACAATTTTGTTTTTTCCAGCTTGTCTAGCATCTAGACCCGGACAATGTGGACGAGCTGATGGGTATGTCCTTGAAGGCAAAGAATTAGAGTTTTACATCAAGAAGATAAAATCTAAGAAATCAAAATAAAATAATGATGAATAAATAAATTTTTATCATTATCATTCTTGCCTTATTTTCTTCTCCCTTGTAACAAACTAGTGTAGAACATTTAAATAAAATGTGAGGTGCTAGCCTGAGCCAAGAGTTCTCCCGGCACATATTGAAAGTAGTACTATTACTCATTTTTATATGGGACTTGGGACCAAGGGGAACTTTGACTTTCATGGGACTTCCCTTTCTTACCTACACTACATTGATTTAAAATTCTCCCATTATTTACGTTCAATCTGTGGCACATTTGAGGAAAAATGGAAATGATAAGGGGGAGATTGAAAAGTGAGTCGGACATGTAACATTTTTTATTCTCACAGCCCACACAAAAACATTGATATCAACAATAATGCACATAATATCGATCAAATTAACAGTAGAATACATAAATAAAATATTACAGTGATAGAGAGGAATGAAGAGAAATAATTCTGTTGCAAGTAATGAGCAAATTAACATAAAAGGATCTTTTCCACTGGAATGCTGACAAAATAATATTGTCTCGATTAACCTAAAATATTCATTTCAAATGTCATGAATCTAAGTAGGTACAATAATTTAATATAAAAATCAATTAAATAAAATATAAAAATAGAATTTTCACTCCTTCAAATGTCACATAGTCTCTTATGTTAGCAATATGATCATTGATGTAGGAAGTAGACGAAGACATAGATTATATTAACAAAAAGTTGCTTCTCTGAACTATTATCGAAGTTGCAAATTATGACGAATCGTTAGCTGAACTCAAAAAAATTGCCTAGTGTCGCTTGGAATTTTGATTCAAATTATAGAAAACCTAAATCAGCATAGTTTTATTCTTGTGGAAACACCCCATTTTTGGGCAAATAGAGAATCAATAGATTTGTATAAAAGTAGAAATATTGTATCAAATACTAAAATCTACAAAATTCACTTATGAATGTTAACTAGAAGTGATGTTTATCGACACACATTATTATTGACTGAATATTTCGTTATATATATTGTAACAATAATAAAATTTGAACAAATATAATACATAATTTATAAAATGGCATAATTCAACTGAATGAAAACTAATTTAGGATATAGGTAGTATTCCAAAATATAAAATGGCAACTAATAGAATTTCAATAGGTACATTCTGGACAGAACAACAACAATGGACACATTCTCTACCTAGTCAGTTTTCATTTTAATTAAATCTCATCCTAATCACAAATAAAATTATATTAAGAATTTTCATAAAATTCTCTTGGGAACATCTAATTTACTGTTTGAATGCCCTCAATAATCATGTTTTGCACAAAGTATATATTAATCAATACATATACAGATGGATACCTAAACAAGGTGGTTAATTTCAAACATGAATCATACTTATAAGATCCAGACATTGTTTGGTTGGGTTTCCATCGAGTAAATAAGAGTTACTTCTACGTTGAGAATATTTTATAATTGAAAAACTGAGGGATAATTTCAAAAACAAATTGGAAAATGTTCTCAATTTCACATTGGAATACTTCCTCCTTATTTATGGCAAGACACTTTTTTCCTATCTTTAATCATGCTGTACTGGAATTTTGAGAAGCGCCACTTATGGAGCTGAAAAGTGCCATACTGTTCCTCTTAAAGCTTCCGGTATCATCATGGGGCCAAAGAGGTTCTTTGAAAAGTTCAGAAAGGGACGAACATAATTGTTTGTAATTTTCCCGTAAATGTTCTTGATAGGTGTGTTGTTCTGCTGTGATCAGTTTGCTGTTGATTTGTAGTGCTGAGTAGCAAATCTTCAAAAATTCCCTAGAGAAAAAGTTGCGTATTTACAATATCTACATGAGAAATCCGGAAAATGAAGATAATACATGTGACAATTGTTTGTTTTTCAACTTCGGTCTTTATTGAAGACATTCTTCATGGTAGATCATTATAGCAAAATATTCAGTGATGGATAAATACATATTCTAAAACACTTACCGATAGATATCCTTGAGCTCTTCGACTTTGTCCTCTGGATAAATAGACAAAGAGTTTGTACTTAGGAATACTGTTGCATAAGCCAAAGGCCCTGCGTTAACCTGGACGCAAACACTTCCCTGTAAACGTAACTGCAATTTTTTCGCATCTGTTGGGCGAGTGAAAACCACTTCTTCAAGCTCAGCCACTCTGGTTTGCATCTCATCTATGGCAACTTCTATAGGACTAAGTTCGATGAATCTTTTCGACTTCACCTGAATTCTTTTTTTGACATAAGGAAAAGAATATGCAGCTGAAAAAAAAACTGACTGAGTCACATACTCAATATTTCCAACGTTTTTTCTATAGACTTTATAGTTTTCCTACGAAAAAAGTATATACCGACGATAACTTATTAAGAAAGGAAAAAATTGAAAACGCTTGAGAGTTACCATGAATATTTTCGCATTGATAAATTTCAACTCACTTTCAAGAATCGTCCTCCTTTTCCACTGCTCTTCAGGACTTCCCCTGGCTTTACCATCCTTAGTGAATGGCGTCTCGAACATGAAACAACTGATGTCATTGTTTTGTTCAAACTCGGTTTGTCGTTCCTCCAATTGTTCCTTTTCAAAATAAGGCGTGACATGCGTTACTTGGATGTATGCCAGCTTCGGATCTAATTCTTTCTGATTCACCTATAAAAAAAGAGGTTCGTAGAAACTCAATGATCCTTCAAAAGAAAAGAAACCATACCGGTGCAGAGTCTTGTATCATTTTCACATTCTCGCTGCCAAACTTATCGGAAAATTGTTTTTGAAGTCGCTCCGTAATTTCACTCAAAGAGGTCACCTTAGGCTCTTTGTATACGAACTCCTTCGCGCTATCTTCTTCGAAAAACCCTTGACCGTAGAATACAATCCTGTAGTACCTCCCTAATAACCTTTTGCCCGATCTGTTGGTCTCTATTATTTTTTCATAGTTCTGGGCAAGAGTCGTATGAGCATTTTTCAATAGTTCGTAGTTTCTCTGTTTCTCATACATCGGTAAAATCAGTTTGTACAGTTCACCTGAAACATTATTTATCAGCTCATTGGGTATGTTATAGGTTCAATGATCATACCCATAATTTCATATCTTTCCGCCTTATTGATATACTCTACACATGCTTCTAATTGGTCTAACAAGACAAACTCTGTGTATTGAATATCTTGAACACCTGCATCCAACTTCAAACCTTTCTCATCTTTCGAGATATTACTGGAGATTTTATCGAAAGCCTCTGCTCCCCATGTTTGTATCTTTTTTAGTTTCAAATATTCAGCCATCAAAGCTGCAATATGTAATTGGCAACATGCCGCCTGAAATAAAGAAATGTCATGGTCTGATTTTTAAATTTCTGCATTAAAGTGACCTCTGAAAAGTTTCCATCTCTAACATGATTTTTAATCATATTATCCAACCAAGTATGTCTCAGTTCCGGAGTAGATGCATACGAATTTGCCAGGCTGTGTTGTAAATCAACAAGCATTTCTGGATCATGATGAAGATCCTTCATTTGCACAGTCGCCATCAAAACTGTTCTTATCCGTTTTGTCAAATCTTTCACTTCGTTTGGAAAACCTGAAAAATAAGCCCTATGATTTTTTGAAGCAGAGTGGAACTAATGTGTCAATTGAAGCACAACAGGAAACCAAAAACTTCCTCTGTTTAATCTGCGTTTCATGTTTGGAGGTCATTAAGTGAATGACTAATAGTTGAGTATCTTGCATACTGGGATATCGCTCTTCAGCGCTTATCATTTCGGCTTCAAAATGATTCAAATAATGAACTGAACTGAATTTACAATTCATCAGCAAGTTAGTGATTCATACTGGTGAAGATAATTCAAACTCCAACAATTCAGTTGTTTTTGCACACACTTTGTTAAGACACCTGGGTATCCATTGTTTAAAAAGCTACAAGTTATTTCAATAACACATTTATATTATTGAAATGTGACATCAGATTTCAATGTTTCACTTACTTTATGAAAAAATTTTGAACTGAAATTAACTGAAAGGGTGTTTACTCTTCTGTACATTCAACCTCAGAGAGTGTTGTCACTACTTACACCATACAGGACAACACTATTGTCATTGTATAAAGACCACATGGTCTTTGTATTGTCCTTATACAATGCTTACACTGCTCATGCTCTGTAGTTTAAATTATGGCAATAGACCCAAAGTTTCTCAAAAATAAAAATATGGATAAATATTTTTTGATGGAGACCAATTGATTGAATGCCACCCTCAATCATTCTACCAAATATCAAAATTGAAAAAATATTGTATGCATAATATACTGATTGAAATGGAATAGCAATTATTTCCTACCATTCCTGAATGAAAACTGAACTAAAGAAAATGAAGCAGTCAACTAATCATATCAGAATTAATTCATACCTAACACCAACATTGTGTTGCGAAGCATGACTAATAATGTTTATAAACAAAGATGCTGTGTCAACATTTTTCAGAGGTGAATACACAAAACAAATTGCTCTCAGGATAATAATTAGCTGCTGGACAAAAGAATCAATTTCGATTTTAAATTTGCTCTCTCTATCCATTGAATAGTAAAGTTTTAATTGCTCTAGGTTCAATAGTTGATCAGGTAGTTATATTTTGATAAATAATATGGATCAGTCTGATGACAGGTCTGTGATCAGGGTATTGAAAGGAATAAAATTGAATGAATAATAAACTGCGAAATTTGATAGAAATTTTTTTCAAGAAGCAGTACAAAAATCTCGTAACACCTTTCATAATTTCCAATTTAGTGGAAAATGAGGACATACAAAAACTCCAAATCAGCAGATCAAAATCAATGAACTTACCTGTTCCCTTCATGGCCTTGTCACTGGAAGCATAGCTGTTAATCAAAGACAAACTCTCTTGAAATCTTGCATTGTTCAGGCCAATTATATTTCCTAACATTTGCGATACAGAAATAATCAACTGCAAATGGACCCTTGTCAAACCTTTCCTGCCGGTAAACTCGAAATTACTTCTCATCAGAAGGTATAAAATGGCACAAGACTCTTGACGAATACCAGCAAGTCTACTGTTACAGCACTTCAGAAGCTCATAGCACAGTCTCCCGCATAGAGTTGCATTACCTGAAATCGAAGTTTGATCAAATGATCAGACTTGTATAGATTTTCGAGTTTTTTAAGCTATGAATCTGATGGGGCAGCACGCATTTCCTCTTACCTTGAAATAAAACACTAGAATAGTTGTTGATGAAAGCTCTCAATGCGGCGAAAACATGTTTGAATAAAGTTTCACTTTGTCCAAGTTGTAAGAACGTTAAGTATAAATCAAAGAACTTTCTCATCAGCTCATTCTCCCCATTGGTTTCCATCAAACTTTTTTTGAAATTCATCGAGTATAATCCCATACAATCCAGCGTAACCATCCCAACTTCTGAAGCTAGATGCTGCTCTAGGATTGCTTGTTGTTGTTTGAGAACCTCATCTTCTGAAAAATATCAAAACAGTTTTCAGAAGATTGCAACAGAAAATCTCAATTTACCTGAGCTTGTCCTATTTTCCCTATTTACAGTATGAATTACCAAAGTACCAGTATTCTCGTGATTCATTTCAGAAGGATTCATTCTAGCAGGAAGTGTATGAGCCTTTGTCGTTTTATTCTTAACGTTATCCATTGACTGAGACTTTACAACAGTTATATTCCTCTTCCCCACATATTTGAAGAAATTCAAGCTCATCTCTAAGGTTGTAAAGAAACTTACAACTTCACTGTCAGTGGACTGTTGCCACCAAGCGATCAGTTGCTCTTCACTCAGATATTTCACAACGAAGAGGAACATTACTAGCAGATCTTTGACTTCCATCGCCTGGAATTTGTCATATCTGTGAACATGCATTGATGTTGATCTTATGTGGGATTTTGTATCTCCATTTCTGTTGCTTTCATTCACTATTGTTGTCTCTTGCGACATTGCAGATGGGGAATCTGACATTGTTGATATGTCTGAATCAATGCTTAACGAATGACCATTAATAAGAGCTGAAACATCAATTCTTCATCATCAACATTTCACGATTTCAAGACAAAATATATTGGTTTTAAGGTGGCTAATTGAATACTTTTTTGAGTAGAAATCTTAAGTAACTAGAAATATTTCGGCAACAAGGACTTACTCTGTCCGGCAATAGCGTCATAAAAAGCGGAATTCCTAAAGTGCATCGGACTGTCCTTATCGACGTGTAAAGTGAATCTATGGCGGCTTTTAGGAGTCGATTCACTCGCAACAGAGCTTTTGGCAAACATGAAAGAACCACTGGAAGACATTCTATTAACAATACTGATATTTCCATCTTCAGTTTTCTCCATTATGTCGACGCGAGGGAGATTCTCAAGTACGATACTCAACCAAGGAGCATAAATCAGGGCAATTCTGTTCATTTGCCCTCTGCTCTCAAACCTATCGTCCATTTCATGCTTGGCTAAGAGGTCTCTAAGAGTGGCCAAGGCTATTTTACGAATATGTATCATTTCGTTCAGTGACGTCTTTATTTCTTGAAGTAGGAGACCTACCACAAAGTGGTGCTTGCAAAACTCCTCTGATAATGTATATTCTTGTGAAAGCGTTGGTGAACGACCATTTTTCGGGCTTAGTTTGGTGTGCTGAATAGGTAAATTGAAGGCTACGTAATGTTCATGGCAACAAATTATTTCTAAAAAGCTGAATTTGAACTCTTGGAGAATTCTAGGATCGCCTGGATTATATTTATCCATATACATATTTATCAGTTTGAATACGAATCCACGATCAATCAGAGAGATACACCTCTGAAAAATATCATAATGAAGAATCATCATCAAACATTCGCGATATAAGGTATACCTTCAGAAAGTTCGCCAAACTTTTATTTAATTCCCTTGTTTCCACTTCTTTCTCCTTATAATTACAAAGTATGTAAGGTATAACTACATTTACTAAAGATTCGACTCTCTGTAAATACTCAGCAGAAAATCTCTCATGTCGATGCATCTGAAAAGTATCGTTAAAAATTTCAATGACCAAATCATTCAAGCAGAAAATGAGAGCACGGATTCAGATGCTGATTTTTCAAATTCATAACCAGAGCGGTCACCCATCCAGGCACTTAACCAGCATAATGCTGCTTGCCCCCCAGAAAAAAACTCGCGATATTAAAAAATTTGAATATCTCAAAAACACTTTTTTTTTTAATTTCCCTTCTTAACTTACCTTTATCCTCCCCGAAGTCAGCAAGTGTTGAGCCATTCCCTTGATGATGATATCGAAAAAGAAACTAGAATGATGCATAAATTTGTTCACAACCAAGAAGTCCGTATTACCAGGATCCAGAATAACCGGTAAATATTTACAAAGTTCTTCGTGCACGTTCGCATTTTTACTCATTGAGGGATTCACAAACACATATTTCACATAAATATTGAGAATGTCTGTCCTCTTCGCTTCGTAAATCATATGTACTAAGTTTATCAACACTCTTATTACATTCAAACTGATTTCTTCATTTCCTGTATGAACCAATAGGTAGAATAATTGGTTGAGTATGGTTGGAAAGAATGATATCAGGGTAGATAGTTGAATTGCGTGAAGTGCTTTGAGAATTTTGGTTGTTTCATTATCAGATGGTATGGCAGCAGGTTTGGTATCAATTAATTTCTCTGCTAGAGCAAAGAAGTTGAACAGATGCTGATCTTTGGTGATAACTGTTGATATCAAGCTCAGATTAACTGAGAAAATTGGTTTTTGACCTTCCACCCAATTGATATCAGGACCAGCATTCTGAAAAACAATATATATTGCTTCATGCAATGCTCCACACAAAAATAACGTGTTTGATACAGTCATGTTTCTTTTGATGAAGTAATCAATGGAAATAAAATTCGGAAAATTGTGTATGCAATAAAAATTTTGGTTTTATTTTGAATAAAAATGCAGAATATAATATTGAAGAAATAATCCATTTAATTTCAATGAGAACTCTTACCCCTTTTCCTAATCCAAATGGATGAATTGACAAATAACCAGGAGGTAAATGTGCAGCAACAGGTAAATTTTGCAGATCGACACTTATCTTTCCTTTGTGTAAAATGGGAATCCATGCGTATCCTATACAATTTTCAATACCGTTCTCTCTTTTCTTAGTAATATCACAGGAAACATGGTAAAAAGTAAACAATAGGTGATGCGAGGGACACACTTTGATTGGTAACCGAATCTTCACTTCTTCATACCAAAACGGAGTTGTGTTGTGATGAATAACTGAACAAGAAGCGGAAGATACTAGGAGGGATTGGCCAGGACGTCCATATATACACTGAAAATCGATATTGAATTGCACCAGAGGACAAAAATACTCAAAATATTCATTCCAAATTAACTATTTTGCAAGAGTTTGCAAATCAATGATTTCAGAGCAAGATCACGAAGTCAAAATAAGAAATTCACTTACCTTTAGTCCTGTGGCAGCTTCACTGTCTGAATCTCTTAACTCAACTATGCATGCAATATTTCGTGCTCTTGTAAAAGTCTTCTGAGTATCAAAATTCAAAGTTATTGGGTAAACATATAAATGATTTACAAAGGAGGAATAAGGGTGAACCTCTTTTTCAGAACTACCACCAAACTCTGTTATTTCGATTACGGGTTCAGACACAGGCGGTATTGGAAACGGTTTTAGAGGTGATAGAGAGGTTGTCAGAGAATCTGAAAGAAATAACAAACAGGATAGAGATCCGAGAAAATGATCTAATGAAGCTCAAACATTAGAAGGATTATAATTTCCGATAAGGAGCACTCACTTTGTGGCTGTTCGGTAACAGCTGAAATGGAAATCTGGAGACTTCCAGGTATCACAGTAAATTTGTTGAACTTATCCGGTTTTCGGTATTCCATTAAAATTTTTAGTAACTCTTCATCTTGCAGCTTATTTGGTTCTTGACGATATATGGCGTGAAAATCTGAAGTGGTATCTAATTCATTACTATACAATCTGAAAAAATTTTTAGAAGGAAATGTGTTTTTACTTTCTCACAAGATTCTTTCTATCAATGCATGTCATAATATTATCCCCTAAGGATAAGTTGAATTAGCAGCAAGATAAGACAGTGTCAAGTAAAAGTTCTCAGTGGGTATTATATTAAAGCTTACCTAAATAATGGTCTAGCAGTCCAAGCAAAAGGCATTCTATAATTTCCCAATCTCTGACAAGATGCCGCTATATTTTTGTAAGTTTTAAGACTAATTTTTGGGTCCTTACTTGCTTTAACATATGGCTCTGAACTCTGGTAAATACCCCCTTGCAATACTTTCTCGATCCTCACAACCAAGAAAATATCGGGATGGGGGTTAGTGACGCTCAACAGTGCTTGCTGAGGATGTGCAATCCATTCAAACGAAACCTCATTCGGTAACAAATTGGAATCATCTTCCGATCTTCCCCTCATCATTACACTCCTTATACTTCCGCTGTTAACGTCGAAATGAAAATTTTCAGTCAATTTCCTGCCGCTCCTGGCATCGTATAAACACAAGAAGGTATGATATGGTTCCACCTGATTCAAGTTGTTCTTTTCGTCCACTGCCTGAAGTTTGAATTTGATATTTTCACACTTCAGAAGTACCCTGTGCCCAAAAATATCCTTGTATGGTTCGACAGAATTTTGACTAGAATTGGACTGTTTCAAGTTGATCGCCAATTGGGGGTAGAGCGGAAACAATTTCTCCCTGTTTTCTTTGCGCGCCGACGCTATACTCATATCCGTTTCCCTTGCGTATTTGATCAGTTGCGGATTCATGCTTTGTTCCAGACCTTTCAGCGTGCCAAATATGGGAATTTGAGGTGAAGATGGTGGAGATTTACGATCTGAAACATTAATCTTTTGAGTATTGGTGGATCCTTTACACAGCAACTTGAGGAGCATTGTTTGAATTCCCTCCAAGGGAGGTTTCTGGAAACTTACCTCTTTCTAACGATGCGGCCCTCTTTTCATCTTGCAATTTATTATGGTGTAAGATCGAATTGAGTTTACTGAGCCAATCTTTGAAATCCTCCTCCGATTCAGCGGCTAACAAGTATGATTTATGTCCCGAAGACATTCTCAATTCGAAGCAGTATCTACCTCTTTTAGAGTTCTGAAAGTTTGAAGTGAAAAAGTATGTTTGAAACAGCTGGGTTTAATCGTTTCACCTTTATCACATCTGTACAAAAATCCATCACTATGGTAATTTTTGCGTCTACTTTTCTCTCGTCTTTATACAGTACTAAAATGTAGGTACCGTCTACTTCTTGCTTCAGATAACAATATCTACGTTTGAAACTTTTCGAACCTAAATTAACAAAGTGTTTTTCGGATCCTGAAAATATTTATATTAGTTTCAATATATTGAATCAGATATTTATTCTTTAAAAACTATATCACATTAATTACTAATAGTGAATAGGGTATTCAGGGCCATGACAGAGAAAGACTTTCTAGATTTTAATAGGGTTGGTATATAAAAGAGCTTATATTGTAAGTTTGCCCTCGAAATGAACAACACTATGAAAATGATAATAATTCACTTCTTATGAATCATTAGTGATTAGAAAAGAGGATAGAACTCAATGAATAGGTCTAAATTTCACTCTTCCGGACCATCCATTCCTACCTATTTCTGGCCCCTTCATCAAGTAACCCTCTTTGGTGACACTGTCGACGTTCGATTTTTCGTCGTCAACTGCATCCATGTCTATATCTACTTCGTATTGCTCTTCCCTCAATTTATTGTTGGGCAGCTTAGGAAGATCTACATACGTTCCTGAGTATGCATTGTATTTATAATGTACCAAGTTCCAGTTGGAGGAGTATGTGTTTACGCACTCCCTGGTGAAAAGGTTGCAGTTTTCAACCTCACTTTTCGATGGAATGCTAGAAGTGATTGTTCGATAGCGCCGAGGTAAAACAACTTGCTGAAAAAAAAACACTTACATCAGTCATCGACGACGATTCAAGAAACCAAAGTGTGGCGCAAAATTGAAGAAATTTCGAAAAGAAGATTTTGTCCGAGCATACAATGTATTCATTCCATGCACTTTCATTGGTTGGAGGCGTGGCGTTGTCGCAATGTATACCCTTACTAACGGTGCATCTCGTTGAAGGGTTTTCAAGTAAACGAAATATACTAATCAAAAATTGAAGTGGGTATTCGAGAAAAAATATTATTTTTTGCACCTGAATCACATTTTCAGTATTGTTGTACAAATTGTACTGAACATGTCTGGTCTGCAATGTCACAGCAATTACACAGCTTACCTGACCCTCTGCCGACATTACACCAGCTCGCCAATGCTTGGACCGACTTTTGGCAGAGTTTTTTCGGGATATAGCAAAAATTTTTGGACATGAATGGTGTTACATTTGAAAAGTTTTATGTCAGCCAATACTGGCCTCTATATGTACATATAAAGAACATACCGATATGTCATCGGAAGGATATATAAGCAGCTCCCTCTGCGGATCATTCTGCAGCACTGTTTTGTTCTTCAACAGGAAATTCTCGAAATCCAACGGTTCCACCAACTGGGGCTTGATCTGAAACGAAAAAAATGAACGTGAGAAACACCATTGCGCCATCGACGTGATTCAACAAACGATCACACCTCATTTTCCTCATTCTCCTCAACCCTCTCCAATATGATTCGCACCAATTTGAACCTGACCATCTCCGCGAATTTCCCACTAGACGAACTGGGTACAAAACGGCATAATCCCCCTTAATTCGGGGATTTCTGATGGCGCGAATGAAAATTACGCATCCTGCGGTAGGTACAAGTGGAAAACTGGGCGATCTGAATCATAGGCCGAGGCGGAAACAAGTCGACGAACGTGATAAAATAATATCGACGCTGATAAAAACAGCGGCTGAAAGAATGCGACCGTCGTGGAACGTAAAGTATCAATGAAGATATTGAGTTTTAGCGTTTGGGTACCGATCAATCAAACGTTATTGGTTTTAAGTATCGCATAAGCATATATGGATTGGGTCAGTCCAGTTGAAATTTGTGTGAGGTGCTTGATCTCGATATTTACGATGATATACCGTCTCAGGCGTTCCTAAATCATCTAAACGATCAATTAAAACGATATATGTTTATTCAATTCAAGTAGGTATCTACTCGTGATATTGAAAGATAGCCTAACAATTTTTTTTTCGTTTTTCCTTACCTATACAGGTGTCCCAAAATTCGCAAACGTATTCAACTAAAAAAATATTTGTTTATAATATATGTTTCTTGCAGAGCTATAGCACTTCAAAAGTACGACCTGGTACAATGTATTTCATTCATTTTCTTCGGAACTGCCGCAGCTAAAATCATGACATTTTGTACGATTGTTTTTCCTTAAGAGCTCATACTACTATAGGTACATACTATGAAAATTTCAATCAGACTCGTCTCAAACTGGGGAATTCAAGGGTAAATTTCACAACTTCAACACCATGTGTGTAGATCGAGTGTGAGGAAACTCAATCTTTGGAAATTATCACACATTTTGACAAATTTAGAGCCCTTTGATAATGAACCTCAAAAACCTGTAATTTTGTCATAATTTTGTAGAAATTTGGAAGAGAGGAACAAAATTCATTATACTGGAGTTTTTGGAGATGCCAAACTGTTTGATTATAACAATTCTACCAGTGGCGGAGCAAATTGGGGGACTTTCACAGAGCTGGTAATCTGGTTGAATTTTGAATCAAAAAATAAGATCTCGTAAACGTTTGAACGCACAACCTGGCTGAAAGCATTAATGAACACAATTATCGAGGAAAAATGGTGTAGTTTGAGATAAAACTTGCAGGTCAAATGAATGTGGGACCCCTGACGAATGAATTATGGTAAATTCGAGCAGGTGAATGTACATTTGCTTTATTCTATTACATACATAGTGGATTAACGATTGAATATTGACGATGAGATCATTGATTCATTGTAAACAATTTAGTAGAGAGTGACTATCTGGTTAATAGCGAATATTTACACAAATCAAGCCGCACCTTAGCCACTTAACCTGAGTTAACGCTCTCTACTACAGAGATTGTGGAATTTTTAGATTCATCAGTTTTGAAGAGGAGCACTTGTGTTTTAATGCTCGCAAATTAATAGAAGTTTGTTTATTTTCTCAAGGATAACGTTTGATGACTCATGAAATATACTGGGTTTCGATTTACTAGAAAACGTGTATACTTCTATACATTTCGCACATAAGCTACTACAACGTCATAACTTATGCCGTTTTTGACCCAAAAATTCTTGAAAATTTACTTTTTGTCTAGAAGATAGATACTTCCTCACAGATGAAAATTGCTCAATTTTAAATAAAAATTGACCGGTTGGGAGAATTTTGCTACAAACGAGTAAATAATGAAGATATGAATTTTGTGCGTTACTTTTTATTCACTCTGTATAAACGTCTAATCCGCCAGAAACTCTGTACATTTCAGAGAGAAAGATTAGCAAAGAGTGTATTGAAATACATTATCTAAAATTGCACTGATTTATGAAGAGCGTCTACTCCCTAGTTTCAAGAATAGACCTATGTACAAGATGATTATTTTGAAACAAAGGAGCACAAATTCCTGTGAAAGTCACACAGAAATTTTTCTTATTTTCTAGGAAACTTCTCGTTCTCCTTTCCTTAATGAGTTCCATTCTTTACACCTTCATGCAGCAGTACGATTTTAAGATACACCTTCAGACGTATCTGCAGAGATTTTTGAGGGAAATTGAGTATTTTAGAGACATAATCGAACCCATGTGTTCACGCATATTATCGTTGGATTCTGAACCAGTGGACCATATCTGGATAATCCAATCTGTCTGGAATTCAATATTCAACGCAATCTTGATTTTCAAGCATATCGGGAACGGATATTCATGTAATATCCCGACCTTGACCATGTCTCACCTTCTTTAATTACACAGCCAAACCATAATAATCAATTACATTACGCCTCGACTGAGCTTTTTCAGGTAACCCGAGTAATTTGAGTCACATAAATCTGATTTTGGTAGATTGTCTGATTCAACACACAAGACCAATCAATATAATCATAAACTAATCTCATCTGACCTGTCTGTACTTTTATCCACCGATATCATATGTCTGTGATGTATATTCATTATTTTAACAGTAGTTTGATTGAATCGATCAGTTTATCAAGCTAGGAGCACTATACGATATTCCATAGATATAGTGCTAAACTGCAAATTTCAGACAAGAAATTTTTTAAGGCACATTGAACTAGAAGACAAGAATTGAATGAAACTCTTCAAACTCGAAGAAGCTTTATGAATGGAATTCATTAAAAAAACTAGATGCAATTCTCAATAATCAGTGGATCATCCACATTGTTTTTATATTTTTTGCAACATGAAGAAGATCCTATATTGGTTTTTCGAATTTGACCTCGATAAAAGTTTCAATAGGAACAGAGACATCATCATCAGGTTGTCTCTGATAAGAATAACAGTGATATGGGGGAATGAGGGAAGTAAATGAGCAAGAGGATATAGATCCTAATTAGATCTCAATTTAGCACAGGATGTTGGGTGCAATCAATTAGGAATATTTCAAGCGTATGAACGCATAATACGCCATTGAAACAGTGCCTTCAATTGAAAATTTATATATAGGTATCTATTTCCGGATTCAAAATTACTTAATGATATTTGTACAAAGGCGCACTTGTAGATATATAGCACGTATGCGCTATAATTATTTATCCAAAATAATCTCAATTATGTAATTTAAGAAATTATTGCCCTGGGAAAATGGCTTGTATTAGCTTCAAATGTATGTAGGTAACTAGAGAAAATAACATGCTAGGTACCTCATTCATATTCATTAATTCAGTGACATACCTGTACAGTGCTTTCCCTGACGACTTGAGATACAGTTTCTCTGAGTTGGGCAGCTGTTCCTGGTTTATTCAAACCTCTGGCAAACTTACGTTCACTCATATTTTTATTAAAATTATTTCACATAACGAAATCTCCTGTGGAAAATTATCATTTCATTCACTACTCCAAAGTAACTACAAGACTAGATAGAACTTATTTTCAACCTATGCGTAGGAAACGCTTATTTCAGCAGCGCCCAATGTTCAGGGAGGATCGGGAAAGCTAGTTTTTGCACTCCTTTTTATTCAAAGTTATGATTTAACTCAAATTTAAAGTCTGTTTACTGATTTTTCACAGAATTTTAGGAGGCACAATTGCGGAATGAAATGTCAGTTAGATTTTGATTTGTCAGTTTGTGATTGTCACATAAGTGACATTTACGTCATTCAAATTGTCAATTGATTGTCAATTGGGGGTGGGAATTGGGTAATCTTGCGCTCATGCTCATGTCATAAGCATTTTTAACTACGAACGAGAAAAGCAATATTTATTATTTTGAAGGGAATTTAACAGTTCATGATATTTTGGACGTTTCTCCTCGTAAGGTAATTTAAAGATTGCAACCTTTACTGGAATAATGTCTCAAACTATTTTAGGAAACGATAAAAAGATTTGCGAATTTCGCAGTTGAAGCAAATGAATTGAAGGATTTCCAAATTTTCCAACTCGATTGCAGTAACGAACGACAACTTTATGACAAAGTATCCCAAATATCTTAATTTGGCTTTGCTACAGTGTAAAATTAGGGTGATACTATAAAATGATTAGTCCAAAATAACTTCAAAATGGAAGATGAATTAGAAGACAAAATTTTGTACCAGACTTATGTGTCGCACATGAAAATAATGTCGAAAATTATATGGGGTTTCCCTCTGAACTTTTCACCCATCACGTATTCTAACAATATATTGCGAATGCTCAGAATTTATATGCTCAAACCAGAAATTATCATCTGCGGTACTGTAATATTGTTAATTTTTTTTTATATGCAAGCTGTAGATATATGGAGTCGTAATTTATTAGGGAGATTGCAGTACACTATCAATAAAAATGGAAGGAATAAAGTAGATAAACTCAGCTTTTTTGGGGGTGGAGATGCTGAAAAGAGTTGGCAGATGAAGATAGGTCATATTGCTGCCTATGCTATTCAGGGACGAAGACCAAAAATGGAAGATAGATTTGTTATCAATGATAATATAAATAATACAGGCGTGGGTTTATTTGCTGTATTTGATGGGCATGGAGGTGAGTTTGCTGCTAATTATGCAAAAGAGAAGCTAATGCAAAGTTTGTATGATAAAGTTGTTGAAATAAAAGATTTGGTATCTGGTAAAAAACAAATGAGAAAAGAAGAACCTCCTGCTGAAGAGGAAGAAAAAAAGATTGAAAAGCCAAAAACTCCAACCTTAGTAGAAAGAAGAAAAAGTTTCAAAAAAACAATTTCAACAACTGATGAATGTGATCAATCAAAAGGGAAAGAAATAACTGACCCAGAGCTACTTGATAAGCTTAGTAACATTAGTAGACCAATAACTAGAGAAGTTAAAGCAGGTAAAGTCTCAATGGTCAAGAAAATTGAAGCTACTGACTATTTTGATAAGAGTGGCATTGTTAACTACGGTAAATTGATAACTGATGAAGTTTTGGCAGCTGATCATTCCTTACTTGAAGCAGCTAAGAAAAATTTTGATGTAGCTGGAACAACAGCCTTAATAGCTATTTTAGAAGGGAGTAAACTAATTGTGGGTAATGTGGGAGACTCTAGAGGTGTAATGTGTGATGGACGTGGAAATGCTATTCCATTATCATTTGATCACAAACCACAGCAAATGAGGGAACGTAAAAGAATAAAAGAGGCTGGTGGATTTGTGACTTTCAATGGTGTTTGGAGGGTGGCAGGAATCTTAGCTACTTCTAGAGCACTTGGTGATTATCCATTGAAAGACAAAAAATTTGTTATAGCTGATCCTGATATTTTAACATTCGAGTTGAAAGATCACAAGCCAATGTTTGTAATTTTGGCATCAGATGGGTTGTGGGATACATTTACAAATGATGAAGCTGTTTCTTTTATTAAGGAACGACTTCATGAACCTGATTTTGGAGCAAAAAGTTTGACTTTACAATCATATCATAGAGGTTCCTTGGATAATATCACAGTTATTATCATAAATTTCAAAGAAAGGGATGTTGAATAACAAGCAAACAGCAAATAAATGATGAATAAAACTACTACCAGAATACTTTTAGACTATTTTCTCACAATTTCTTTGGACAAAAAAATAATAAATTGATTTTCTAGTAAGTGATGAATGCAATATAATGTAAGATACTAAATCATATTTTCATTGTATATTTTCTGGTCAAAACTTGGTCACTTGCTCCCTTAATATTCAATTTTATAGAAGCCAAAGAAATTAATTTCTTACCTGAGCATCACATGGAAATGACTTGTTTTAAAATTTTTTACTGCTTATTTATTGTAATTTATAAATTCATGAAAAAAAAAATGTTGATATAATTCCTTGAAGTCTGCAGTCTTTTTTTTTGATGATTGCATTTTATCAGGAATATTATTTCATCTTTATTCCTGCCCTTTTAATTTGTTTGCAGTGGATCTTTTTATTTTATGATTATTTACAATTGAAAAAGTTTATATGAAGAGTTGCTATGTTGTGCCAAAGTTTGTTTAGACATGATTGTTGCAAATAAAGAAGTGAAGACTCATTTTTTCTTTCATTCATGCTAGCACATTGAGAAAGAGGCTTCCAATTCCGGTCTCAACAAAAAGATATGGGAATTTTGAAGAAAAAGTAACAGTTTTTCGTGTCTACTCCAACGTTATTTAAAATTTGACGAGTTTCTGTCACATGCCGGAAAATGACCCCATTATTTTCGTAGGGGTCGAAACATATGTAGCAATTGGCAATTAAACAAAGTTGGAGTACATCTAAAAGTGATGCATACAAACACATTTAAACTGGAACAAATGACAATTTAAAAAGGCGAAAAAAAAGCTTACAGCACGCGGTGTTCCCAAGCGGTCACCCATCCAAGTACTAACCGCGCCCGACGCTGCTTGGCTTCAGTGATCTGACGAGAACTGGCATTGTCAGCGTGGTATGGCCGTAAACATTCGTATATTATGTGTTTTTGTATTTAACGTGCTTTTTCTATAACATACGCTTGTCATGTTATAAGCATTCAAATAGGAATCTTAGGTGAAAAAGATTATTTTTACAAGTATTTTTAATTTATCACAATGAATTCCTACTTGACCGTTTTTTATTGAACGTTCTATATAACAAACCAACCTAGTTTTTTTCTTTCGATGACGAATCAGGAGAAAAGGGACGAAGATAACACAAATAATTGATCTTATCCCTGACTGTTCATTTCCTAAATAAAAATTTTCAAAACAAAAATATTTCAGGTGAAAACTAAATAATTTTTCATATTGAGATGGTACTAAAAGGAGAATGAAAGAATTGAACGTAGAAACACTCACATTGCAATTTATTATGCCCATAATTCAGATACTGTCTACTCCTTGAATAGTTCACCCTTGCTTCTAATTTCCAATAACGAATTTTTTCACTTGAGCATTGGCGAGTAACAGACTACTAAAAATTTATGAGATCATATTATTTATAATAGAAGCTGATAATTGACAACTACTCCTCCTGAATTAACAATGAGTTCTTTGTTCTGTATATGAAGCCAACAATACTATCTTCCTGTCCCTATAAGAACGATTAGAAATTGATTAAACTGTATATCCTCTTCCAATGAAAATTGCGGCATCGCATTACCTTCACAACAAATTTAGTTTAAATTTTACACTCTTCTGATCCATTTAGTCCTCCCAAAATATACAAATTTAACCACCCAGAATATTTAAAAATTCGTATTTAAATTGAATGTAAACCTACAGAAATGTGTTTAAAAAAGTGCATGAAACGAATTTTTAGAAAATGCAGATTTCTTTATTGAATTGATTTATGAAACCTCTTCATATAAAATGAAAAGTATTTTCTTGATTTCCTTAACAGCAGAAGGAAAATTTACGGATACAATGATGAATTTGCATCAATCCTTGAAAGTTTAAGTTTTTAAAAATATCTAGAGCGGCCTCATTTTATTTTTGAAAATGATGCAAAACATTCAGTCTCTTAAAGCAATAATTTCGCTTTGTGAATGATGCATATTACACGACTTCATTTCATGATGTGACAAGATGAATAATACAGTGGAACTGCAATCAAGTATAAATTTAATATTTTGTAATTATTTCTTAAAAAACTGTACACAGATAAAATACATAGTAACAAAATTGTTGGGCAGGCTTCACCGATCACACATGATGCATTTACACGATTTCAAAGTCACTATCGGAATCTAGTTTTGGAGCACCAGGAACACCTAGAAAAACTTTGTTATTGTCTGATATCTTATTTGAGATAAAGGATCACTTTACTTGAAACTGGTGCTTCTGCCACTACAGCATCTGGACTTGTGAGTGGCGTAGAAACCCATTGGGTTGGTCTTTCAACTGATATTTCAAAAAGGGGTTGCCTTTCTGTTAAAATCAAGTTGTCCTGTATAAGTTGACATAAATCATTGAATTCTCCTTCTGTCTTACAAAGAAAGCACTGAAACATAAAAAAAAAACAAACACTTAAGTTACATTAATGGAAAATTAATATAGGTATAGGCAGAGTACAAAAATACTAGAATTTTAGAGGCATCAAGGGATGGATTGCAATGACAAGTAACTACTTGAGGATGAGAGGTTCATCCATTCCATACAGAAAACCTGATTTTTTCAAATAAATAACAGTTATTTTCTTACAACAGCAATAGAAGGATCCATACTGCTCATATTCATCCTAGAAGCATATTTACAGTGGTAAGTGAGATCCATTTCGATTTCACTTTCATTCTCCTTATTGTTCACACTTCCAGCTCTCTGGGTTGTGTGAGGATCAAGGTAAATTACTTCGTTTCCCACACATCCAATGAAATACAATGCTAGATTTGGCTTTCCTCCTATAACACCCAAACTCTGTTTAAATTGAAAACATTTCTGAAATAAAGAAAAAATCATAAGTAATTGAGATACCTTCGATGTTTATGTTGAATTCTAATGAAAGTTGAAGAAGACAACAATAGTAAACTTCTTCCAAGAAATAAAACTTTTCTAGTTTTTGGTTTGATACTCTTTATAAAGATGTATGATTTTGATAGTTAATATTCTTACTAATTTAGCATATAAACAGATTATTACCTTCAACCCTGAGATATATATTGGATTCATTTCATTCAATCCTAATCGTAAAGGCACTACTAATAACAATGGCATCCAACTTACTCTCAGTAATTTTGTACTTATATCATTTTTTCGACATAACTCCTCTGAAAAACAAGAAATTTATTATGATTCACATAATCTGAATATGCTCTACATACTTATATCATTTATTACAATAGTATTGTCTAAAGCTACGTGGATTACCAGTGAACTCCATTCATCATATTTGACTAATCTCCTGAAATAAAAAACGTTCAATGAAAATGGATTTACACTGCAAATGCCCATCCCTTACTTCAGTACTTGTGCCACAGTATTGGGTCCAAACCAGTGTCCCACAGGTTTTCCTTCAGAAATACCAGTGAGAGCTATTTGATGAATAGAAAAAGGAGCCTGCCTAGCATCTTCAAATCGTTTTAATATTTTCAAGTAAACAGAATCTTTTGTCCCTGGCTCCCAGAACCAGTCCCTGCCAAGATGTGAGAATAATAGAGCCTGTCCTAAAACCATTTGGCCACATCTCAGCATACAACCCCATCCTTTGTCAGAAACATATCCGTTATCGCCACCAATCGGAACAAAATTTTTTCTATAAGTGAACCAAAGTTTCGATGTTATATCCTGACGAATTTCTGCTATATCTGCAAAGAACTTGCTGATTGTATACAAAAACTATTGATTAAATAACTCACCATCCAATGCGTTGTATTTTTTCCCAAATATCCAGAGAGGAACTGAAACTTTAGGAATATCATCTGGCTCATGATTATTGGATTCGAAATAAGCCTCGTAAACACAATCCATATCTCGTCTTGCGATACACATTTAGTAGTTTTTCAAACAGTATTCTTCTCTAGAGAAATCAAATCTTCGATATTAAATAAATACATTCTTGATGAATTGCAGCATGTACAAAATGAGAAATTCATCAATGTTGTTTTGATTTGTTTGTGATGACATTTCATGACATACCTTTGAAAAGTCAGATGATCAGCTGAGAGGTGGAAATAGAAATTCTTTTTTTTCATTAGTAGCAAGGATTGCGATATAACCAAAATAATTAAAAATGTTAAGAATTTCTCCTCCTCAAACACTCAAGACACATACAGTATACAATAGTACTCTAATGAACTAGATAGATAATTAATATTTGTTTTGCTTGATAATTCTTAAACTATGGACCCAAACTCTTAAACCATAGGCTTAGATGAAGAGATATAGTAGGGATTGAATTGAGTTCACGTTGCAGATTTTTCATGATCAGAAATCTAGAAAAGTCTTTGCTTGTTAAGAAATTCGAAATAAAATCAGTAGATAAGAATGATAACATAACATAAGATGATACAAAAACTGAAGAAAATACGATTTCCCCACAAACTTTGTAACTAATCATTTCTGCTTTTTGGGCAATTTTAGAGCATTTCATTTTAGTTCTTATCAGTTATGAAGACGTACATTTCAGGTGGTTAGGGTAAAATTAATCTGCATTGATTTTGGAGAGAATTTTATTGTTTCCACAATTTGGTAATATTTTCAGTAAACATTGGCAGGGTTTCAAATACGTATAATTGAATAGATTTGTTCTTATTGTTCACAATATTATACTATCATCAATTCAAATCATTTTGAATAAGTTCGCTTTGTACATATCTTAAAAAATTAAACTTATCAAAAAATAAATATACATTTACAATAACGAAATCTGTTTATAGTAAGAATTAACTTTGAAGGTAGAAACTGAAGATTTGTTCACTATTTACAAACGAATTCCTCTATTTGTTGAAGCTACGTAATTCAGCAACTCATCGGAATCTTCACATACAACCGGCTTTTCATGGTAACAGGCAACATCATGCCAAGCGATGCCATCGTTGTAGACGTTGTTAAGGATAGAAAGACAAGACTCGCTGGTTCCATTGATATCGAATTCGGCATTGTCCGGTTGGGGCTGTTTCTTGTGACCAGTTTGTGACCATGGGTTATAGCTGAATCCGTTGGGGGTCCTGTTGGTGGGCGCCATCTTTTCCCTGTTTGCGGACCAGAACCATCCGAACACCTTCTTGGGTTCGAGATCTGGACGATTCTCGCATCCTTTGAAGTCGCAAAGACGACCTGAGGTCCAGATGTATGGTACATCATCTGGAAACAAAAGTAATGATGAGTATATACCGAAATTAAGGATCTCTATGCCCTTGGGACATGAGACCCATATCTTACAAGAAGATAAACTATATAGCTGTCTACACATCTACATCAAACGGACAGCCAGGCCGTGGATTCATACGGCAAGGGTTCTCTGCTGACAAGGAAATGCTGTAATGCCATAAAGAAACCTGCCATAAGCCAATAGGGTGAATCCCCTATGGGTGCTTGGGCATCATGGTATTGAAGGAAATGAAAAAGCCGATGAACTTGAGAAAATGGCTAAAGATTAACACCTGCTGTACCTGAAAGCCTGGGAAAGATCAAAATAAGGCAGAAGTGGGAGGTATATAATTGAAATAGGATCAAGCAAAAAGGTTCATGCCTTGAACAACCTAGACTGCCGTTAATTTCCAATCATAAGTATACAAAGAAATATGTCAGCATCTTGTGTATCGAAAAGAGAAACAGCTGAACACATAGTATGCAAGTGGTGAGAACTGGAGGGCCTATAAAGAATACTTATGGGGAAGCCAATTCTGTATCCTCATTAGGTCTTCTTCGGATTTGTCAAAAGGAATGAGTAGTAGTCTCTGAGAGTCATCCAAACCTGTGCGAACTGAGATGTTTTGCCCAGTTATCATATCGATTAATGGTACTTACTTTGTTGAATCAGTCTGAAGATCATATTATTCTCTTCTTGGGTTTCAAGAGAGACTAAGTCCATACAGTATTCTCTACAGATATTTCTTCCATCTAACCAGTCTACTTTCCTTCCAGCGAGCTCAGGTACATGTCCGCTGAAGAAGTAGTTGTGGCCTCTGAAGAAGAATTGCTTTGGGCCTGAAATAAAAGAATATTTCGATGAAAATTTATTCGGTATTTCGGTCAGTTTTGAAAACTGATCATTGTGTCATTCCATCTTCAATAAATTTATCTTCAATAGTTGCAGAGAAACAGCTTTGATGAGGGATGACCGAAATATTCATATTATTATGAATTTGTTTTTAGATTACGGAAATTTCAAGCTCGTATGACATCATTTATGAATATTCGCACCACTGGCAATATTAAAGATTGTAAATATTTGTTTCTTATATGTGTCGTTATATTATTATTGAGTTGTAATGTAATATGTATTGGACAAATAGACTGGAAGACCATCCTTTCTTTTCCATTACATTCCTATTCTATTCCTCCTTTATAGGGCTTATCCACTGCTGGGAATTATCCATCTCAATTCAGAACGAACAGATAAAAATTTGAGGTGAAATGCATAATTCAAAGATGCTCAACAAGCTGTATATATTCATTGACACGATTAAAAATGGTTTTGAATATATCTAATGGCCTTGAAATCATTTCTCTGGACACAAAACCAATGTGATTTTACCACAATTATAAATTTCATTCCACCGATGAAGCTGTTGGATTTCTCAATAAGATACTCATTATAATATGTAGTAACAGTGGCTGCACGAATGAATTTCTGATATTGCAAATGCATTATGCGAAGTCGTCAATTCAACACCATCTCTTTGGATAACGCAACATTGACAATAGCTCAGATATAAAATTTCATTCACTTGCGACATTCGCAAAGAAATGAAGACATTAGATACGAGACGAATGAGCAGGTGAATTTATGTGAGATACTGTATCACGTACACACAAGAAATCCTTTTCAGAATAGTGGAATAGTTTAATAAACGTGAACTATGAAAATGTAAGAGGATATGCTTCGAGTTTCTCCAATTTTACTGGTAGAAGAAGAATATGATGTAAAAAATCATATATCCGGAACATCTCTTGATTCTCGTGAATCAATCATTGAGATATCTCAATTAGTTAATTCAGTCTTTTCTTTTTATTGCTGAATCCGGTCATACGAAAATCACTGTATTTGGTACACAGGTGTCTTGGACCTTTCATTTGTATATAAATCATTTTCAATACAAATATGTCTCATTGCTCATATTATTCTTCACTGACCATCAATATCAAATAACACGGTAATTTATATCTTTAGCAGTTGAGCACTGGTTTCACTTTCTACCTAATAATTTATCATAGGTTCTTGCTTCTCAGATTGTGGATAAGCAGTAGCGTATCGAGAAAATTGAGGATCATTAGACTTAGGTACCCTTTTATGCTTAATTTTTATGCATTTCAATGTTGTAAGCAAAATCAGCTTTCTATTCTATTTCCCCAGTAGTTTGGTGAGTCGATAAAGATCACTACCTATATGAAGACATTGTGATTTTGATCGAAAATTTCATCTCCTTTGTCGGAATATCTTCATGCAGAGCGTGAAGAATTCTTCTCTGTAATATCTGTTTTCATGTAGCTAGCACTTTTATTGATTATATTAATTAGAAGAGCATATAAAAGTTATGAAACAGATATTTTTCTCAGCTCAAGAATTCATGGTGAATGAACAATATACGCGAATGTTTTGCTGTTTATTATTTATTATCAACTCGTTAACCAACTCTTTTGGTGCATGAAAAGGGGAAGATAAGTATAATTCATCATCATTTTTCATCCTGAGAAGGCGCAATAAAACAAGAGCTATGAACTTCGCGACGATGAGGATCACCACTCTTGACTTTTGGGTCTTTGGGCTGTCCGATAACCCGTCATACTGAATTTCATGTGTCTGCCAAACTTTGATGAAATAATCAGAAAATACAGGTTTTTTGAGTCAAAGCGAAAAGAGGCTCTAATCTCCCCAGGGGTGGATTTTGGGTCGTTGATTATAACGTTTTTCTATATTTTGGCCTCTAAAATCACACGTGCAATAATTCAGTTTGAATTCGGACACCCTGTAGACCTGAATTCCCATTCACCCCCGAATCAAAGACAACGTTTCACACCATTCTTAGGCTGTTTCAAACGAGTGTTCGAAATCCATCTCTGATCAAACCACACAGTTTCGAGAATAGCAGTTATTATTAGGATATTCGAATGAACTTATAATCAGCCTGTTACCTACTTATTCATTCTTGCTCAATTTTCTCATTCGTAAGAGTTTCAAGAGTAGACCTGTCTAGTTGCATATGATTACATGGTTCTATTTCGGAATAAATGACCTACGTGTTTAGCCGGTCGAAAGAAATTAGAAGACAACGCGGTTTTTAAAGGACAATGAATCTGTAGTTGTTAACGCCGCTACTCTACAAGGAACGAACCGCTTTGAGCAATGACAATGAGCCTATGAAGTAATCATTGATTATCCATCTATTTTCGAAGGATGACCTACTGAGTTCGAAGAATGTGGCGAAGTAAAGGACATAACAAAAATCAACTGGTTCCTTTCGATAACTCTGGTTCATTTGATGATCAGAAACTTGTTTCCAATTATTTTCGAAGGGCTTGAAAACATATGTGCATTCCCTGAATCCTAAATTATGAAAAATTACAAAAAATTTCATGACCTGCGTTGGCAAGTCAGGTACAAGGTAACACCAAATTTAAACTGGAAGATCATTTCGATTATGCGAATTTCAAATGCTAATCTAAACCAGAACTGATGAAAAAAAGAAAAGGGATTCAAACATTTCTTTTATAGATATAAATTACCGACTTTTCGATTCTATTAGTTAATTTTTACTTCGAAGGAAAAGAGAATAAGTTAATTATTGTCTCCAGGTCCTCTCTATTCAATTATTACCCATGTCATCCAGAATTATAGCTTGGAATTACTTGGAGAAAGCCTAGCACATCAGCTCAAGATCGGACCACATTTGAAAATTATTTGTCAAATTTACACTATGTATTTTGGGATTTGAGTGAATTTTTCAATTCTCCAATTGCTAAATCGCAACAGTAGAGCAGATATTGTGTTTTAGGCAGGAATGAACAGTGGATTTAATCAGAATTACAAAAATAAGGAATGTACCTAAAGAAATGAGAATTTTCACTTAGAATCTACAATTTTGAAAATACCTGCATAACTGAGTATTTTTGTTTACTCATCACCTCGGCTATTACTAAAGAAGTATTTGTTACTATACTTCAATGGCTATTACCCCCTACAATCTTACGGTCAGGCTGGTCATGAAACTTTCCGAAATGAAAGTTTGAAAAAAATATATCGGAAACAATGAAGCAGTTATCTTGCGCTGTTTTATCGCGTAACTGAAGTAAATATACTCACGATTGGCACATTTTTGTGGGTTTGGCAGTGATAAAAATCTTCCAGGCCTGTTGGAAACCGGCCTTATTTGGTTGATTGCTGGATCTGCCATGGCTGCAGCTGCGAAAGCAGCTAGCACAAAGAGGGCCACTTTCATCTGTAAAAAAACGTATTTATTAATTATATAAATAGGGACTCAAAATCCACCAACACAGCGTTCATCACAATTTTGGGTTCAAAATACGAAAATGTTCCACATCCAAATTGGTAAATTATTTTTAGGTTCAATATTTTTAAGATCTCGAAGTATTACAGCTTTCACTGTCCCAAATCAGATGTGAAATAGAAAAAAGCATCGAGCTAACCAAGTGAACATAATCACTGGTTATCCTACGTCATTAACTTTAAATGACTCCACCAGTCCACCAAATAAAAAGACAAAGAGGCACTATTTGGAAATCCGATGGTTTATTTCTAGAGTATCTCAATTTGAAGAATATTACCTACATATTATAATTAATTCAGAATCAAGCATCTAACAATAAAAAGCCACAATTGACGACTGGATTATAATGTGGAACTATCCTTATTTGAATTCCTTGAAAACATTCTATATTTCTATGCACAAAGGCACAAAGGAAATATTTTTATTCTCAGTCGATGTTCCTAAAGTGGGAAACGTGTTGAACCGCAAATACAGCATTGTCCCATAAACGCATAGTATATGTTTGAACATTAATTACGTGCAAAGCCATTCAAAGATTAGTTCATTTGTTCATTAGAAAAGAGTTTTGTGGTTTATGGGTGCGTGATTATGATTGCTTTCAGGGAAAGTGAACGAGAAAGTGAACTTAGGTAATAAAACCAATCAAGATGCTCCTAAGCTCCTTACTTCTAATGTTATACCCTACAAGGTACAACGAACATCTCCAATAACTAAATCCTACGAGATAACATGAATAAAACCTTTATCGAGGAGGCACCTTATTTATATAAACAAACTGAAATAATTTTCATATGGACCATCTGAATTTTTGCGATCCAATTCAGGGAATTCTGGTTTTCGTATTATTATTCAATAAACAACTTTCTCCACGTTGATCGGAATCTGGGTAGAGCTAATGAAGAAATGAATTTTGTAATAATTACATTGTTTATCTGACGGCGATCTGAAAAATGCAACATTTTGTTTTTTATTTGAGATGTTTTGAACAACAAAGGACAACATTTTGTTCGAATATTTGAATAAGCGTTTCCTATAATTGTACTGGATGTTCGTGAATGTCATGTATTCATAAGTTTTCATGACAGAAAATTTATACAAACATCTAGGAGGTATTTACTCAAGGGTAGTGTTTTCCTTCTTCCCTCTGAATTTTTATGAGAGCTCTGGTAGTTGTGTTGCAACTACTTCAGCCCTATCTGTAACTTCGTGAGATAAGATTTATTGTTCTAATTCGATAACCAATTATATCTTTTGTTGTGTAATTGGTGCATTAGTGCAATCCATCAATCTTCTTGCGAATGCTAGAGGCTGCTCTTGCGAAAGTTTGCGAGCTGGCAGATTAGAAATAATTTCTTGCAACAGCACTAAATAATTGATACGGATTTTAAGACCTCAACCCCATAATAAGGCAGATAATCGTTTTATCAACTCCTAGGCTAGAGCTTTGAAGTTTGAGCTATGCAAGCTGTTGTGGACGTGAGCAAGGAAACTGTAATATACCTTGATTCAAAATTTAAATATTCAAAAAGTATATTCAAGATAAATTCATGATTGATTTGAAGAAAACATCATTCGTAGTATCATTTTATCATATTTTTGATTTCATTTTCTACCCTGATGATAGTCGCATCGAAAAGTTCTTTAAATTGTTTCAGGGTGGCTTTAATTTTGTTGGTATTGCTCGATTCAACCAAGCTTGATAAGATTTCTTGGATATCGTGTCACAAATAATTCTGTTCCACCGAAACTATCAGCCAGATTATTCTAAAATTGTGCACGAACTTTTGTAATGATTTTTTAGAGCCAAATACCAATTTTCAGCTTGATCAAATCTATAAATTTCGAGATATTGGAAAAACAGCAGAAGTTTTGGACCTGGATATGTGATCGTGCTTTCCCCATTTCTGTTCATTTTTTGTTAATTCAAAAAAGTCTCAGAACGAAGGAAATTTTAGAAGATTAAAATTTTCTTTTATCTTCGATTCCAAAATTCCATCACTGAAAATAATAAAGCAAAAACTGAAGGACGTTTAGCGTGACGAAAATATAATTTCAGATTATACCAAGTAGTTGGCAATGACCTGTTGTACTATTCATATATATTGGCTTAGAACTAAGAAATTTTGACCGACGAGCGTTGCTAAAAAATCAAGAAAACAGATTCTCCTATGAATGGTCCTATAAATATTAATGATCCTCCGCAGCATCCTGAACAGGAGAAGATTTACCTTCGTGCAATCTTCGTAAGAATTTGATAAATTGAAGAAGCCGGTATTAAAACCAAGGTCGACTTCATCCTCATGTTGAGAAATCATTTTGAATGTTGTCATGAGGCGGATCTCTGTCTTCGGACTTTAAACCAACACTTTCAATTGACCCATATGCGAAAGAAATTCACCGAACCGTAACAGGAACCTTTTTTTTTTCAACGCCACACTTCATCCGCATTCGGATTCTCGTAATTGGAGATCAGGGAAATTCCCATTCCCAAATGTATTCAAAATTAAACAATCTGACAATTCGGGTGGTTACTGAACAACAAAAGGAGATGAATTGTCAATTGTTCACCTTTTCCTGGATGATTCAACTGATGTGTTTCAATTCCGTGAAAAGTGTGTGTGAAATTCCAACAAAAAAAGCAACAACCAAAGATATTAGTAGGTAGATTCTTCAAGACTACCTAGGTATTTTTAAAACGAAAATAAATTTGAAATAATGCACCTGTTCAAGTTCAAGTTCCAAGTTTCTTTATTTGGTTCATGTTCAAATGGACAAAAGTTTTTCCATCTTATCTTTCAGTTCCTTAAACGGTCTCGTGTACTTACAAGAAGTGGATTCTAATTCATCTAATAATTTTTAACGTCTATTGATTGCGTTGCTACGCTATGTCAATTTGCATTCGTAATTTCTCACCTTGACGGTGACCTTAAACAATGGTAATTTTTACACTCATATAGATATTACCATAAATGTTTTTTGGCCATCTTCAACATCCGTCTCTGAAGTAAATACAGGGTGTTCCTAAATTGAACGTACAAACGAAAAGGGGAGATTCCTTAAGTGAGTTTAAGAAAAAAAAGTCCCATAAACATGGGGTCGCAAACGTTTCGTTTTCGAGATACAGAGTGTTGAAGTTTGAATTGTTTTCAAGTTTTTTTCTCATAGTATCTACACTTCACAAGATATTCAACTGAAATTTGGCATAGATATTACATTTTAGAGTTCTCACCACGTGACATGGCAATTTCGATAGAAGATCTACAGGGTGATAATTTTTCTGGAACACTGCCACCTGTTCTTCTGCAGAACTTTTTTTTGGTGAGCAACTGTTAATTTGAAAAAATGTAAAAAGAAGCTTTGTTCTTATACTAAACTTTTCGGTCTCTTGTAGTTTTGTCGTATCTACCAACGATTTCGAGAAAAAAAATTTTGATTACAAACTGGCCTTCCTATCATAGTTACGAGGATTTCGAGAGAATCGTTCAAAATTTTTTTTTCTCGAATTCGTTGGTAGATACGACAAAACTACAAGAGACCGAAAAGTTTAGTATAAGAACAAAGCTTCTTTTAACATTTTTTCAAATTAACAGTTGCTCACCAAAAAAAAGTTCTGCAGAAGAACAGGTGGTAGTGTTCCAGAAAAAATATCACCCGGTAGATCTTCTATCGAAATTGCCATGTCATGTGGTGAGAACTCTAAAATGTAATATCTATGCCAAATTTCAGTTGAATATCATGTGAAGTGTAGATACTATGAGAAAAAAACTTGGAAAAAATTCAAACTTCAACACTCTGTATCTCGAAAACGAAACGTTTGCGACCCCATGTTTATGGGACTTTTTTTTCTTAAACTCACTGAAGGAATCTCCCCTTTTCGTTTGTACGTTCAATTTAGGAACACCCTGTATTCCCAATTTGAAATTGCGAATGATTCCTGTTTATTCAGAAGTATTTTCGAAAATTTCAGAGAAACAGGTAAGTGATGACATTATTTATTTTAAACTGGAGTCGTTGGAGAGGTCATAAAAGTTATATCAATTATACTTATAATGCTCAGCTCGTGAGTCTTGAACAATTTCTCACAATTCATTGTTTTCAAATACTTTTTTTCCAAAACCTTTTGACAAATATCTATTGTCTTTCAATCACTTATTCCATGACCATTTATAGTTTTTTCCCCTTATTGTGAGCAGGAAAAAGCACCGTGATAGAGCATTCGTTCAGATTTTTTGAAAACTATAAACTTTTTCAGATAAAACGTGAAGAGGAGGATATTTTATTTTCGTGAATAAATTCCAGCATCTCCATGAATGATGGTCACGACTTCATACAAATCCGTCCCAGATCAATCAAAGAATGCTTAAACTCCAGTCGTGCTATTTGCACTATGGCACAAATAGACAACTAGCAAATTATCGAGATGTCCTCGTCAATCAATCATTAAGTCGAGGGTGATAATGAAGATAATCTTGTACCATTTTGCAACGTCTTGCGTTAGAAAATGTGCAATAATCAGTAGTTAGTGTACATTGAAAGGTTAATAGAAGCATATAAGCAGCTCATCTGTTGTTGCTCTGCTGAAATGAGTCCTACACAGTTCAATCTGAACAATTATTTCAATACTTCAATCTAGTACAACTACTACGACGTTTCTTGAAGACATATTGCTTGATTACTGAATTTTATTCTCCGATACTCTTATAAAAAAAATGCTTTGAATAAATTTTAACAGTACTCATATTTGATCGAAAGAAATATTTTGCTTTCGTACAATTTGAAAAATATTCGTCATCAAAAATCATTTTTAGCACATTCACTTCGTTATTTTTTATTTTGCTTCAAAATTTCACCCCAAAGCACCATTTCTGGTGGTTAAAATGATTTTTTCCATCATCCTTTTTGAAACCAGGCATCTGTAATGTCTTCCAACAAATTTTGATTATTTTCTTTAACGTTACAAAATGGCGGAGACGCCGGTTTGTACAATTTTGGTAAAAATAAAATGTTTCGCTCTTTAACTATATATTTTTTCATAAAAAGCGGGGAAAATGAGAGAACGAAAAATATTCATTAGTAATATCAGCTAAAATGGTTTTATAAGTCGAAAATTTGATTGCGATAAACTATCAAAATTTTGTTTATAAGGTATCAGTATTGATATAGTTGGACCATCATTCCAAGTATTTAAAGTATTTTTTCGTGTCATATGCTCAACGAAATTAATTATACGAGTTATTAATCAAACAAGGACTTATGCAACAATCATATTCGAGCTATTCTGTGTACTTGGCACTACTTACATTTAACGAGTCCTATGAATGAAGTAGAAAGTGAAAACACACCCACATATACCACGAGATGAAATCTCGCTGCTATCACTATCCGTACACTAAATCTCAAGAAAGAAACTCGACCAAGCTATATATGACTCGATCATCTCTGAAGTTTGGTGGGATTCTCATTCTCGTATCAATTCGTTCTTCTACCTCTACCTCTACCAAACATGGTTTTTTCATTGATCAACACTGAATTCTAAAACTTTGGACTCAATGTTGAACATGAAAATTTGGTGTTATACCTTCATCCATTTTATGGATATGTGTAGTACCTACTTAATTTCATAAAACGTACTTATTATGTTTATTTCAGTATATCTTTATCCAATGAGCTTTTCTGGACTGGAGAAATTCATCTTGCGCTCATAGGATAGAAAAAGGTGAAATATTTCGCATAAAACTTTTATCCACTATAAAACTTAAACTCAGATCCATTCACAACGTTCATCAGATTTGATGAAATAAATTTTGATAATGTTGCATCTATATTTTCAGTAATAATTTAGAATTGTACGAAATTCCATCTTTAATAAAATAATGCGTTGGGGATATGACGAAAAACCTGACCTTTCGATTTTAATATGCTTAAAACCCTATAAATTTCTTTTATGAGATGAAACATAACGCTTCATCTGATTTTGAGGTATTTACAGTAAGGTTAATCATAATTTATGGTCATTAATTTTCATAAACGTAATCTCGTGGTTCATTTACAGTTTCATAATTATCCTTGAATGAAAGATAAGGAAAACATCCTGAAGAATTCAGCATTTTCACACTGCCACAATTTAAAACCAAATTGATAATAATCCATATCATAAATGGGGAAATTAAGGAAAACATTTTCTCCTTTTCCATAAATATGTTTTTTACAGGAATTGGATATGTTTATGTTTTTATGATGAAAGACTGAAAATACGATTCTTATCCAAATAGAAGATGTTCACAAGATTTGAGCAAAGCATAATGAATATTGACGAAATCTTAAACTGAACTGAGAACTTCTATTTTTCTCTTAAATTTCATTACGAATATAGGTGGTGAAATCGTATTTTTTTTAACTTTAAGCTCTGATACTTGATATCAACTATCAACGATCTGTAACTCTGGAATCATCGAAAGAACAAAATACTTGAATATTTCCTTTTGGAGAAAAAAATTGAGGTGAGATTTCTATTGAATACTGATATAGGTACCTAGTTGAATGGAAGCCTTTTCTACAGATAAATTGGAGCTATCCACATTACTGACAAAGAGGCAAACTTCTACTCATTTTGAGTAGGTAGACATACAAAAATTTAAGAAGGAAATGAATGGTCCCTAACATTGAAATTTTCAAATTCGAAACCTTCAGTGGAGGACTAACCTTAAATTTATCCAGTAAGTGTTGAGGAGAATAACAAAACCCACTAACACACTACCTATCACCGCTGAACATCAAATCTTTCTCAGTCCGTACGAATAGTGCTATATATTGGATCTTTGGTGTGATCATATATGGTGGGATAGGTCTCGCATCCCACTATAAGGATGTTCAATGACCATGTTCAGAATACCCATTGATTTTTCCGATATTGATCGCCGACAAAAACTGCTAACCGAAATTCAATCACTTGTGACCGAGTTAATGAAGCCTGAAGTACAGATTGTTTTATGGTTTTTATTTTTATGGACCCCATTAACACATAATAGTGGAACAATTCGTGAGGAGTCGATCTCGAAAAATGCGTTATTCAAAAAATAATCATGTTTTTTAAGGTACATTATCATCATTTTTCTTTAAAAGAACGAATCACAATTACTTTACCTTCAAATTATCGATACATAGACTTTTTCTTGCATTCAGTTGAAAATCAGTTGATATCGATATGAAAGGTAAACATTTCTGAAGTTTTTTCCAAAGAAAAGTAGTGCAGGGATTTTCCAAACTTTTTCTAGCACTCTTTTTGAGATGATGTTCGAATATTGTAATGTTGTATGGTATTTATGATATTCGTAAAATAAACTCATTGAAAAATTAAGTTTTTCTATGGGCTCAAGAAAAAAAGATATATTCGTTAGAATGACAAAAAGATACATAATCACCAAATTGCTCGTTGGGGCCATGGCATTGTTATAGTTGTTAAAATAATGTCTAGAGAAAAAAATTTAACTTCTTATAAACTGCTAGAATTCTATGTATATTGTGTATATTATGTTTTTCAAGGTTTCATTTCAAATCAACAAACAATTGTAGATCGCAAAAACTGAAGGACTATTCAAATTGGGAAAAAAACTGAAACAAATTATAAAAGGTATGGACAGACTCTGAAAATTATGGGTATCTACATTCCATTCATCCAAAAGTAACGATGGGGGGCTTCTCAAATCAAATGAAATAAAAATTACACGTAGGTACCTAATCTTATTCACCATTATGAAGGATTTCATTCAGGTGAAACGGAACGTGAAGAAACTTTCGAGAGAAACAAATCGCTTAAGTGATTCACTCATAATAGTCATAAGTCCTTCCTCTATATATTCAAATGGGAAAAATTAATTCGGTAATGAAAAGCAAATCGATTCTAACATTTGCAGCAATAGAGTACCTACTTTTATTGCTTGATTTATTTCTTGCATTCTGAAAATTGGAGTTTAACAGAATTTATAGTGCACTTTGTTTGGGCAATTAAGAGACTATTGAATATAAATAAATTGTTTGATGAACGATTTGAAAACAATGAGCTCCTGTATGCAGTGTTGTGTTGTTTTTCGGATTTTGTATGATCAATATTTTTTTCGCTGAGCTAGCTTTGCATCCTTGATTTTTAAGGTGAATCAAGAATGCTATCGTCTTATTTTTGTACAGGCACTCCATATAAGCACGAGACACCCACAAAGCACGATTTCCATTCAACTCATTTACAATTAGTGCAGTTGCTTTTACCATTATGAAGAAATCCTGCAAGATCCTAATTGAGCGTGGTTAGAATTGGTTGAACGTGTTCGAAGAAAGGAAAACGTCAATTTTAATATTTTGCTAACATGTAAAGGTTATTAATAAGTAATTTTCTCGGCCTTGCTGAAATGGCATACACCATCTCCTTATGTGAGGTATTGAAAAAAGTTCCGCTTCTATATCCTAATGAAAGTATAAAATTATTTAAATCTTGTGTGTCTTTCGGAGGTAAACACGAAGTGATTTCGCTTTTCTGTTAAAAGCACGTTAAAACCGAATGCGAAGTTTGAGAAAGACAATTCTCTGTAGTTTCAGCACGAAGTTAGATACAACAAAAATTTACGTGTGTAGAATTTTTATTGGATATTTTAGCCAATTAGACTGCAGGTATTCCATTCTACCAGTCTGCTGTCTGGTTGTATAACCGAAAACGTGAATTCAAATCGAATTGAGACAGTGGATTCGAAAATATCCACGACTATAATATCACAGTCGATTCAAGAACAGAAAATTTTGGTTCATTTCTTGACTGATAGTTGTATAACTATCCATAACTACGGTATAGGTATAAAAAAATTGGATTCCCTTTAAATCGGAAGAAAATGCTATACAAATTGAGAGGTACATGGATTGTACCTCTCAATTTGTATAGAATGTTCTACCTAAGGTAAATTTATTTTGAGCACCTCATAATATGTTTATGCTTCCATTTCTGGACACCCTATATATTCCAGTCCATTCTCCAATATGAGAATTGGAGAATCTATCTCAAGTAGAAGCCCAAGATGTGTATATAAGTTTTAGAAAATTTTCCACAGCTTGCTTAATATTTGTTTAAGTTCATTATGGCTATATGAAAATAATTGCAACAATAGTATTTGGCATGGTTCGTATAGATTCCTTTTCTATATGTATTAACAATTTCTGAGATTTTTTCTCAGAACTCTGAAAAACATTTGGATGTATCTGAATATAGGTATATGATTTCTGTCAGCCAATTCTTCGAATGAAAGAGATTGAGATGATACTTTTTATAAACTTTCCCCATTTTTTCCAAATGAAATTCACTTATTATATATTCACCATTTTTAAAAATTTCAAATTTTTCATTAAATCTGATGCGATAATTTATGAGGATCGTATTACACGAGGATGGAAAAATGTCTGAAACTAATGCCAGGCCACACTCAAATTCTGAATCTTTGGAACCTTAGTTGGAGTACAAATTAGTTCTGTCCTTGAAAAAAATTGCCCATATATTACACTAATACAGCTCACATCTTTCGCATAAATAGAAAATTGGCTCACAACTTAGATGAACCCAAAAGACGAGTGATGGAAAAAAGCAGAGGCCAGCGATGGAGAATTCTTTGAATACTTTAATACTTATAATGGGTTAATTAATTTTGTTTTGAAATAATTGCATTTTTAAGCATGATAAAACGTACCTACTACCAATATTTCAGAGCGAAAATAAATTTGAACAAGCGTGAAAAAGCAAGTGACCAACGTCTGTATGCCTTCCTCCAATTTTTTTAAATAGCACCAACTAGATGTAAGTATCTCCCACCAAATCTGATAGATTCGTTGGTCACCTCTGTATATACCAGTAGGTAGGTATGTTTAAGTATAATAAGTACCTATTTAAATTACACCTTTTGAACGTATGCCCGACTATTATATCCCATATGAATATTCCGCGAGATTTTATCATTTCTATACCAATTCTCACATTAATATTCCCTCGCTAATCAAACAAACTCCATCTCCAAACATGACGTACCTATATGAGCCGTGTGATCAAACCGCTCAAATTGGAAAAATAAAGACGGTCTCCCGACCATGCACAAGCACGATCCTGGTGAACAGGATATCAATTATAGTAGGATCAGCCTGGTGCAATTATCTAAACATCTGTTAACGGAATCGACTAGCCGATCAATGGCAAACCCTCAAGGATAATTGAATTAGCTCGAACTCATCTCTAATTTGGGAAAGGTCCGCTATCTTGGCACACGATCTTGAATGGAACGCGGCCTGAATGGTAATCGCGGCAAAAGGATTACTTTTACGGATTCTCCGAAATCATATTTTTTAAATAAACTCTTCCGTGGCTACTCTAACACTAGGAACGCAAACTACACATCGATATTTCAGATATATCGATGTTTACCATCGATATTCTGAAGGATGTTCCAGAGGATTATTCCCGAGATTTCTGGGGAATAATATACAAGGTGATTCATTGGTAAATGGGAGGAAGCTAAGAGTAGACCTAGGGTCTATCTCTCTATATACGAGGATATATTGAAAAGTTCTTAGCCTACTATAAAACCGAACAAAATTGCAATGTCAAAATATTTTATTACTTAACATATTCTCCTCTGAATTGGGTACATTCATTACAGCAAACCTGCAATGTCTCTAGACCTTTCAAAAAAAAAGTTTCTTCTTGCTCTGCAAACCAGGCCTCCACAGCTTTCATTACCTCCTCGTTGGAAGAAAATTTAGGACCTTTCAAACTTTTTTTCAGTTGAGGAGAGACATGATAGTCGGATGGAGCCAAATAGGGTGAATAAGGGGGGTGTTCTAGTAATTCAAACCCTAAATCACGAATTTTTTGCATAGCAACATGAGATTTGTGTGCAGGGGCGTTGTCCTGCAGAAACAAAACACCTTTGGATAGCTTTCCGCGTCTTTTCTCTTTAATTTTTTCCCGTAGAGTTGTCAGTAATGTCGAATAGTAATCTCCGGTTATTGTTCTACACATATCCAAAAAATCAATCATGATTACTCCATGGAAATCCCAAAAAACTGAAGCAAGAACTTTCCCAGCAGATTTTTGGACACGAAACTTCTTAGGTCTTGGAGAGTGTCGCTATTCCATCGATTGTTGCTTTATTTCTGGATCTTAAAAATGAACCCAAGTCTCATCCATATTAGAAATTCGGTTTAAGAAGTCTACATCGTTTTCAAATCGAGCACAGATCGAACGCTTTTGGTCAGCATTCAAACATTTGGGGATCCATTTTGCAACAATTTTTTTCACATCCAAATTGGCGTGAACTTTAGGATGAAAGCGTTCGTATGAAATATTCAGTGCTTCAGATATCCGTTTTAGCCCAATTCGAGGGTTTGATGAATTCATGTCATGAACTGAATCGATATTTTCGGGGACTGACACAGAAACTGGCCTTCCCGATCGTTCATCATCTTCAATTTACCTCTTTTGAAGCTTGCAGTCCAGTTTTTCACGGTCGTATACGAAGGACATTGGTAACCAAAGGTATTAAGCATATCTTCGTAAATCTTGATCAATAAGTACATTTCTAGAAACAGAAATGGAAAAATTGCATATTTTGAGTTTCCTCTCTTGGCCTATCGTTGAAGTCTCCGTAACTGTCGGCTTATACAGGGTGTAAATGAATAGTTACGAAAAAATTTGAGGGATGATTCTTTGTCAAAAAATATTGCGAGTCTTCATAGGATTTTATTTTTCTGATAAGCCAATTGTTCCCCAAAGATGGCGCCTGAAAAGCAATTTTTAATTTTCGTCTTAGAGAAAACTGGCAGAATTGGAATTAAGCTGATATATTATGGGAGCGATAAGGCGATAAAAAAATTTGTGTGGTGTGTTCCCCTAGTTAGATATAGATAGTTGCAAGGGGTAGAAAAAGCCAACCCTAAAATTTGTTTCGTGAAAAACTTTTCTATTTATTCATATTGCACCATTGAAAAATTGATTTTTGATTAGCTTGATTCATTTTGAACAAATAATATTTTCGAGTTTTCTGGTTTCTATGAAAATAATCAAGAATTGTCTTTCAAATGGGGTTGTATCTAAGCAGAGGGGGCTGCTCAAAAAACAATTAAGTAGCTGGGTGGGTGAACCTTCAGAGGTTGGTTTATTTTTAGGCTAAAATTTGTGATTTTTCACGACTGGTAAAATTCTTTCAAAAATTATACCTATTCACAAAAAGAATTTCTTGTAAACTTTCTTGATTCTTATTTTTAGTTTATAATGATCATCCTTCTATCTACAGTTACAGTTACAGTTGTTGAAGAAACTAATTAACGAAGAAATTGAGTGATATCTATACTCAAAGCCAAACCTAGCTCTTCGTAAAACCCTCAATCAATATTTTACGATTTACCAGCTACATTTCAACAAAACGTCCACTTTCTGTGAACCCAAGTCCAAAACCAGTCTCTCGAAAATTTTCCCTCGAAGTTTCGACAAAATGCACTTAGCACATTCTTAACAAAATAAATTCCTGCAACTCACAACAATCGGACGAAATTGTAAATAGCATATTTGCATTTTCTCACCACAATTTACGACGAGGTCTTCGTTCACAGATTACCTGATCTCAGATCTACAAAAGGTACAAGCCATTGTGAAGTTGACGTATTTACAGCGCGTTGCATTGATTGAATTATTAGATGGTGAACGACCTCAGAAAACCCATAATGAGACGATTTACAATGAGTTCATTTCGAGTATTTTTTCAGTCACTCTTTTTACCCATTAGGTCGCCTTGGATGTGACACAAAAAGATAATTACTCTTCCACTCTCCTTTTTAATGACGAAGGTGTAAAGTGATATTAGATGGCCACAATCACATTCAGCACAAAAGGAGAGTTTTGACATTTCGCATGTAGGTACCTATTGAAACTGAGAAGTGGACTCTGTTTTAAATTTTACTAAGAAGTTGCATTAAGTTGATTAAAATAATCCTCTCCCCCTCTTTCAGTTTCTTTACCACAGGCCAATGTGTAGAGAAAAAGAGGCTATCTAAAAAACCCTATGGAAATGAGAATTTTTTTTTAATTAATTTCGAATGAAGATTTTCATCTCAAGTTCAAGGTGAGAGAGGGCATTTAAAACCTCAATCCTGAAAGATATCGAATCGGTTTATTCCTTCTTATCTCTTATAATTTTATGGGAATTCAAAAAGTTTTTTTTATTCATTTCCAATAAAGATTTTTTATCTCGCAGTGGCCCAAAAAAGTTCAAGGTAAGAGAGGGCATTTAAAACCATAATCCTGAATGATATTGAATCGGTTATTCCTTCTTATCTCTTATTATTTGGTAGCAGTTCGATCCATCGAAGAATGCGAAGGAAAATCAGCCCATTCATCATTTCATCCATTGCGATCATTTCAGAGTATTATCTTCATATTGCTGCAAAGAATCAAGAATGGCGATGCTGTGAATGTTACGTAAGGCCCAAAGTGGGTCATAGTACTAGATAACAGAAGACTCCAAGAGACTTGGCCTTCTTAGTCTTGAAGAATCTCGTGAGGATCCAGCTTGTAACACCATCATTATTGAAGTTTTCAACCCACGTTTTGTGCTACCATTATAAAACATAAATAATCTTCTTTTTAAATTCGTGCCCCAGCATTTCAATTTTGCTAAAGTTCAATGCACATCTAGTGATCGTTGATTCTCTGGTTGAACGCTCTTCTTAATCGTTTGTAGTGGCTGTGATTACCAATTGAAGGATATTTATATCTTATATACCTACAAGAGTCTTCCTATCTTGAGATATGCAAAACGTCGAAAAATCGATTCGAAAAAATAAAAAATCAGACGGTTTTTTTTGGCATATGCCAAAAAGTATAAACTGGATGTCTCATTTGGAAATATACATTCATATCATACTTTTTTTGCACTATCATTTATATTTCTTCTCTCCTATATAAGTTGTGGTTATATCGATTTCCTCCGTTCCAATTTTTTCTGCTGATGAAGGATATTGAGTCATTGGTAATCGGAGATTTTGAAGTAACCGGAGAAATAAAATCATCGTTTAATACCTTATATAATTGCAGATATATAACTCAAGCGCAATTTATATTTGTTTTAATTAGCCCTGTTTCCAAATGTAAGACTTGTGGATATTTCAAATTTATGTTCCATGAAGAATCATCAATATTTCTTAAAGTGTTGAAATGGTTTTCAATGCAAGATAATTGTTTATGTCTGGAAGGCAACAATATTTCTACTACTTTCGGCGTAGTATAATAAAATGAAATGTTGATCTTATAAAAGAAAACTTATTAGAAGATAAGCTTCTTATCATTTGAAGGAATTCTGGAAGTCCTCAACCTAGATCATAACAATCTTGAAAAAAAATCTTCATTTTGAAACAGTTATTAATGAATAAATAAACAACCGAATCATTCCACAATACCAGGAATGGATAACCGATATTTGAAAAATGTTGACACCTTCATCTGATCAAAATCGCATTGCATAATTTCATTTCATAGAATATGCAAATTGAGGCTGACAAAGTATTAACAAACTTTGTGGAATTTCGATTCAAAAAACCGTCTCGAGCGATGGAAACCGATAATATGATGTCTGAAAGCCTCTCTTTTGATGGAATGATTCAGAGTCACCTGATTCTGCGAAGATTGGGCAAGGTAATTCGATGAGTTAAATTAATTCGTGAAATTTTAATTTACTGAATGTCTTCATGGATTCATCCGAAGGTGAATCATACTGTATATAGAGGCTGTGTCCGCACCAATTAGCGATATTCGAAAAGTGAATAAGAGTGTTATTTTCACCCATAGACTAATAAAGTCTATGTTTTCACCCTATAACAGGGTTCCAAACCCCACAATTTCGAAAACACAGATAATAATTTTTTTCTACAATTTTATGCTAGTTTGTCAGCAATTAATCTTCTGAAATGATTATTATCAATACAGGAAAAAATTATTTATGGCTTGTTTTTTCTTCCTTTGGAAACTATTCGAAATATAGTGTCCTGCGGATATAAGAGGGACCTTGAAATACCATCTGAAGACAACAATGATTCATCAGTCATACATCGAAGAGTGCATTAAATGCCGATTGAAGTAAAACAAATCGTCAATTGCTAATATTTTCTATTCTCCAGTATAAAAATACCATTTCGAGATCTAGATGAGTGGATACGGACGTGAAATGAAAAGTAATTTGGTTTGGAAAAGCTGATTAGGTAGCCTTCAGTTAATCAGTTTTCATCTTGATGTGTCGTGCTAGATGCAAACATTTCATTATACTTATGAGGGATATCTGATTCCGAATGTTATATTATAAAAGTAGACGGAATGATATCCTTCGTAGCAGATCGGAGTTCTCTCAAATTCCGGAAAATTTACTGACAATCGTAAGGCAAAGCATCAGTTCCCAAATAAATGAATTAATCAGAATGATATTTCGACTCAACAACGGAGTTCTACATCACAATTATCAATAAATTTACTGGATTCTCAAAATGCTCAATATTCATACGTTGTTACCGGTCTTATTTTAAATGGTTATTTTTCCATTCAGTAGCACATTTTATCAACTTTAAAAAATTCACTATCGAATGGAAAAGTAAAATATAGGTATAGGGTGAACCATTGAGAAAAACTCGATAGGTATTGAAATTTTAAAGAAAATCCCAATAAGGCGAAACAAAAGAAATCACTGTTGAAGATTAAACATATAATTTTTATCTACAATCCATCACTATATTCATAATATATTATTCATTAATAATACATCCTCAATCAATATGAAAATATTTTGTCTCCAGGCGATTGCTGAAGATCCACTCAAAATAAGACGATTTTGTCCTGTTCACTTCCTTCATAACATTAAATATAATTGACCGAAAGAATCATCATGATTGTACGACTGATCTGATATTTGAACTTGACATTTTCAGTTTACCACAGGTAGTAATTATTAATTTATACAAAGATTCTTCCTTATATGCTACTCTAAATTTGCATTTCAATTAAAAATACTTGCTCACCTAAGTGGGCGGATTTGGTACTCATAAAATCAGATGGGAAATTTGATGATCACTCTTAAGAGACACAATAAATTAGCTAAGCAATGAAGGAATCTCTCTTTGAACTCCTGGGTAGCATTGCTGGAGATTTCACCAGCGGACGCATCAGAAAACCTATAAATTGAGCTTTTATTACCGATTTTCAATTTCCTCTGGATATTACGCAATCAATTCAAGCTGCTAATGAAAACATCAAAGATGTAGGTAGGTATATCAATAAATACGTATCATAAATTGCCTTCGGATCTTTGCAATGACATCTATTTCATAAATATTTATTGAAAATGACGATCGAAACGGATCCTATATACATTATACCAATTATAGATAAAGGTAAGTATACAACCAATGATTACCCATCCTGTACATGACAAAACTGAACTAGCTATATAGATTGAAAAAACCTCTGAAATGATGCGCCATAGCAGACCATTCAAAAAGTGAGGGTAGCATTGGAATAAGCTATGGGGAGGATGAATAAGTGAAATCACCCTGTATTCCATTTGTACCATTTTGATCTTCTTCGAAATCTTCGCAATAGCCTTAAACTTTATTCCCTTGAGCCGAAGATGGCAATTTCCTTTCCCTATGTCTGGACGAAATTGTGTCGCGTAAATGAATGGACATATGTAGGTGAAATTGAGAAGGTTACGTGCTCTGTCATTATGAAAATTAAGTCGAATTAAGTATAAACTCGTAAAATAATCGTTGTTCGTCATCCTTGCGAAGTGAATTGATGATACCGATCAGCCTTGCATGGTATAATTGCGATCAATTTAGATTCTACACTTGATCTTCAGATCATCATAACGGTTTGAGTGGTCTTTGAAGTAAAAAACGCTCAAAATTCAACACTTATATATTCTTGTCGAGTTCTGAAATCTTGCAGTCGCATCTGAGTAAAAATAATTCAATTGCTCCCAATCGATTTAGCCTGTTCGATAACCTATAATTTCATACCAAACTTTCAAAAATCTGAGAGCCGAGACAACTTATGGGTGAAATAATAATGAGAGATAAATTTTTAGTAAGCCTACTGTGTTTGAAACCAACTTTTTACACTTCTCAACTTGAAGTATGGATATTCTATTCATTCCATATCCTAGGATAGTAATAGGACACCCTGATTTTTAGACAGATTAGTGAATAGATAATTTTAGGGGGGTCTAACCCCTTGCCCATTTTGGATCCAAAAAATCTAGTTTCGAAATTGAGTTTTGTTCAAGGGTGGGAGACTTGTTAATGCTGATTATAAAACCGGAGATCTCAATCGGATCGGAGGAATATAAAAGTGGATATTCAAAATTGAAATTTGCAATTTTTGAAAAATGCCATTTCAGAGATGAAAATCTAAATTAAGAGGAATAGACTTTCGAAATTGCTAGCAATAGATTCAGCGTGTTCGAAAACCTATATTTGCTTACCAAACTTTCGGATATCTAACACTGTTTATCAGAAAATCAAATTTTTAATTTTTCCATTATTCAACTTTCGAGCTAGGTTGTATCTAGCAGAAAAATCATAGTAGATTCAAACATAAACTCTGAAGGAGCAACCTTTCTTTGTGATAAATCTCGGCGCAACCTTTCGATCTTGAGGAAGTTTTAACTGAACCCAACTTTTTGGAAATTTTTCGAAGGTCATCTTGCGAGTCGATTATCTTCCAGGAAAATTATCGTAGATCTAAACATGATACATATTCTGAAAGAGCAACTCTTCTAGTAATAAATTTGAGAATTTCATCCATTTTGGTCTTGAAGAAGTTTTAACTGAACCCAACTAATTTGCGGAATTCTGGCTTCATATAATAATGGAATAATTTTCCGCGCATTTTTTCATTAAGGTGTGCTGAAATCGTTAATGCAAGATTAAATTTAATGCAGAATATTAAAAAAAATTATAAAGCTATTAGGGGAAAAAAATATTCTCTTCAAATTAACACTATTTTATATTTGATTCAATAACAAATACATCACATAAAGAACCGAAATAATTACATAGAAATAATGTTTCGTAAATATTATAGTATATTTATGATATTAAAATGTTTCAGTTGATAGTTCAAAAAGCCGTTATCTCATTAATCATACAATTTACAAAAATAAAATCGATCTTTCCTATAATTGAATAATTTCTTCACAAAACATGTCACTTGTGAGATTTATTAAGATTCTGTTGTAACTATTACAAAAAAAAATGAGATATAATTTCAATCAAACAAAGCACCTTGCGATATTTACAAGAAAAAAAAATTTCTTTGGAATTATTTCAATGAAATTTTTTCTTCAAAACTGAAATAATTACCATCTCTAATAATAGCAGAGAGTCCTACAGCTATGACGAAATTAATCAAGAATACCCAAAAGTTAAAATTATAAATTACATCCATACATTTATATTCTTACTTTTTACAAACTGCTTGTCCCACAGAATACGAATGGCCCAGAAAATTGTTCATTACAGTTTAACATTTTTGAACCAAAATCCATATGGTTGACTTTTCATTTACAATCAACTATTTTTTTGCATTATGATTATATACTTATCAAAACCAATAGTTCCCTTTTCAATATAAATATCACGTTTCTATTCAAATAAAAGAGGCAGCTTGAGAAAAGCTTTCATGAAATAGGCTATTTGTTTAGCAATAAGAGAAGAGAATTTAATGCAGTTTAATATGAAAAGATATTGAAAATAAATTGAACAAAATTAATTTATAGATATATTATTTGAATACTGAACGATTAAGTGTATTCATTTCAAAATTTGTATCTTTTTTTGAGTAATGAAAAATTAGACTAGGTTCATTCATTTCGAAATATTTAGTTGGAGCCATTTTAGATGACAAAACCAAATTTCAAAAATTCCAGTAGGTTCAAATACATAAAGATTATGATATATGCAACACACTGCATAGTTCTTGAATTGTTCCAAACATTATGAAGAATCAGAAAGGTATGTATATAACACTAAATATTCAATTTGTGAGATTTCTAATACTAAAATATAGATTGATTTGAGTTGATCAGAAATACTCATTGATAGGTTATTTTAATACAGAATTCGTTCATAATATTCAACTATATAGAACAATGAAAATAATCAGTATTAAAATCAAACAGATAAAACAAGAGCTTAGCAGAATAACTAGCAAGAGCAATTATCTTTACTACCCTGACTATCGTTTGATAAATTGTTTCTACCAGGTGTCGATGGTTTGTGCTGAACACCAGATTCTGCTGCATTCAAGTCCAATCGTCCATCTTGGATGCTTTGGTAAATTTTTTTTGCAGTCTCTAGGAAGGCTTCTTCTACATTATCCCCCCTAAAAAATCATTTTGAGTCAGAACAATTACTTCTACTAAAAAAGCAGGAATGTGAATATTTATTTATTTATTTATTCATCTTCACTTTACATACACCAAAGGTTATTACATGCAAAGGTTTCCAACATTTCGCTGAATTCACAATCTAGAAATATAAGATTTAACAATATAACAACAACAAACATTTGAACAAATAAAAGACAACAAAAGCAGATGTATAAAGTAGCAAAATATCACATTAAATTATTCTGATCATGAAAAATTTAAATTTTGCCTTACGTTTTAGCACTAGCTTCAACGAACATCAAACCATTTTCCTCTGCAAATTTACTAGCTTCTTCATATGTTACATCTCTCTGTGCTTCCAAATCACATTTGTTACCAATAAGAAAGATAACAGTACTAGGGTTAGTCAAATTACGAGTATCTGTTAGCCAACTGCTTAAATGATTGTATGTAGAACGTCTTGTTATATCATAAACCATCAGTGCTCCTGCAGCTCCCCTGTAATATGACCTAGTAACAGCTCTGAAGCGTTCCTGTCCAGCAGTATCCCATATCTGCAGCTTTATTTTTTGTCCACAAACATCAATAATTCGGGTTCCAAACTCAACTCCAATTGTATGGGGACAATCAGCCATAACTATGATAAAAACAAGGACAATGTAGAATGTTGCAACAAGTAATAAAATTTTATTTACTCACATTTCTTTTCAGTGAATTGATGGAGAAGGCAAGATTTACCGACCCCCATATCTCCAATAATTATATACTTGAAGATATAGGAATAATTGTAAGGACCCCCAGACATGATGAAATACTAAAAACCAACAGATTTATATACAAATCTGAAATAATACCTTAACAAATATTAGCAGGTATTCACTATCAATTTAATTATGATTAACAAAGAAATCTGAAAAATATACCAACATAAAATTCTTCAAATTGTCTTTTGGTTTGAGTTTAAATTCTATCAATATGAATGTTAGGGAAGGAAATTTAAGAATGTTTAATCCCACATCAGCAAGAACAGCAAATTCTTAATTGGAACGTCGTACTTCTAAATTACAATATATAAACTGAAGTAAAAATGTATATGTTCATCATTATACGTCCTATGACAGCGAGTAGAATGTTAATTTCTGGATAAATCAGTGATTACATATCAATAACATTGATGATAAAAAGAGGGCGAGTAAATGACTCTTACCAAAAAATATACAATACCAGAAATCAACAACACAGCACTTTGACAACTGATATCTAGCGAGATAGTCGAGTAATAAATACTATGCTTGTACAGCCATATGAGTATTACGATACCCTTTAGAATTTTTCGTGAATTATTTCACAATTAAGAGGAAATAAGGGTATCAACCCAATATCTTTGTTGATCAGAGGAAAAATTTCAATCCCAAATTTCCAATTAAAATCGGACGGACAATGAATCAGACAAGAACACATAGAAAAAAGTGTAAAGCATAGAATAAACTTCTAAATGTAAACATTCTGCTCCTCCCTGCCTACTAAATTTTTAAACCGTGAAAAGACAGAGGCGTAACATTGGTAAGAATTTATGGGGGTACCCCCCATAGTACGAAGTTAAATTTGAGGAAAATGTTTAGAAACAAAATTGGAAGTAACCAAGATTTAGCTCTATATCTTATTATTTTATTAATATAAATCTAGTAGTAGCCCCTTGAATAAGAAGGGTATCTTCCATTTCCTTGAATTTCATTTTAAAGAATCGAAGCGCTAAAGATTACCTCAAAGTCCACTGCAACCAAAGTCGTGTAGTACAGCTCCCAAACAAGATCTGATAAAAACGATTACACTTTATATTCTTATTGTTCCTTAAAACTAACTTGGAACACATTAAAAGAGAAGATCGAGCTCAAGCTCATGAAAAATCACGAATATACAATAAGTATCTGAGACTTGATAATAATTGTACCAATTGAAGATTATATAATCCTTGCTTAGAGTCTTTATGAATAATACAAAAAGAATTCTTTCAAATTTTATTGCAAAAGCTTAAAAATCATATTTTTGGAATGATTCATCACTTATATAAAATTATAAAATGAATGGAGATATATATACAATTATGTTTTTCAATCTATTTCCAATCCTCTCTTTTTCTTTTCAAGATTAATGATGAAAATCTAGAAAATAATATTTTGAATATATGTCAGTATATTGACTAATGAATAGAAATATACTAATTATCACTGAAAACTAATGCATATGTGTTAACTAGTGCTTTATAATACCTAAAAATATGTCAGGAAATGCAGGACACAAAATAAATTATATGAAATCACTGAGAGGACAAGATTATTGCCTTCGATTATTGTAACAATAAAATAATCCAAAAGACTTTTGTTCCCAAGGAATATAATTTGAAATTTCCTCTTTTCCAAAGTGAATTTGGAAAATGAAAACAATTGAGTCATTATTGTATAGTAAAAAATTTTATGTGTAATTTTTCTTTGCTCGCTTTTATAGAGCATATGTTACACATGATGAGAATTAAAATGTTCTTCATGATACAGCAAAAAATAGAAAATTAGAAAAATTAAATAATCATATAATTTGTGCTCCATTATATAATATACATATCCTCTTAAAATATCTCATAGGTTTGATTTGTATATACCAAGGTATAGCAGCATGATAATAAATCTAAGGTTTAAACCTTGTTATGAAAAAAAAAGTGATAACATTTCCTGAAAACAAAGTGACTAGTACTTACAACCTTATCTGAGAAAGGAATAGAATATTGCACAATTCAAAAAAAAGTTATTATCCAAAATAACACATAATGATCCTTTCAATTGTGCCAAGATGCTCACATAAATATAAATTTTTTTATAATTTTTAAAATTTAGACAGTAAAACATTTTTTTGGAAATTAACAAAATTAATTCAATAAAAGTATTGAAAAAGGCGATAAAGATGAGATAATGCAATAGAGTTATGTTCACCATTAATTTTGCAATACTCTTTGTAAAGTAAGAACAAATTATAGCTACACATTCAGGAAATACTTTTGAAAATTTCAAACTATCAAAACTAACGAAGTATATATGTACTTTAATTACTTTTCTTACAATGTTGTGTTTCTGTAAATTTATTTAGGTCCATAGAAGTTATAGTTATTCTATAAATGTAAAAAAGAAGTTAAATTGACAGCACAGCTGAATTTACTACTCTATAGATCATGATAAAATAGCAACACTCCTTCGAGATGGTATACCACCATTGGATATATTATCCAAGCTCGACCATTTCTTTAGGCCATTCTTCAAAGCTTCTGCTGTGTATTTATCCTCCATTACTCTGGACATTGCTTCTAGCTTTTGAGCTCGGTCTTTACTCAAAGGTTCACTTGGGAATGTAAGGTCATTTGCTTCAGCAAGTGTACGAAGATCAAAATAGTATTTGGCATAGACACTAGATGGTACATTTATATTGAACTGTAAAAGCTCCAAAAATTGACGTTCTAATTCATTCATATCCTCAACTGTGATTTCTTTCAAGATTTGACAATAATCTACATTCCAAACTGCTTGATCATCCCATACTTTAGAAGCTAATAGAATTGCACCTAGGACAATAAATTAGTTCATTAGAAACATCTTTTACCAAATTCAAATATGAAGAGAATTGTGAGAGATCCATTGATGAAAAATGGATTGAATTTTAATGGTCCTCTGTACTATTTTTTTTTAAATAAACACGTTTAATCATTGCACACAGCCAAAGGCCATCGTTATGTAGAGAACTTACCTAAAACTATTCTTTTCCAATTAGATGGTTGTATATCAAGCTCAGCATAAGTTAATAACCTTTCTAAGTAAACCAATGTAATGATGGCACATTCTGCAGTAAGCTGAGCTGCATTGAATAGAACTCGAACAAACTTATATATCTGGCGATGTTCGGGATTATGCCTATCATAATCATCACTAACCCCATCTCTCGTCAATGGATGCAATTTTTCATCAAATATATCAATTGTCCGATCTGAATCTCTGTTTTTGATATGATAATAAATGGCAAACGCTACACATTTGACAGTATTCTTAAGATTAGGCTGTGAAACTGTGCTGTCATCTAAATATATAGTGGAACATGAGCTGCTTTTTTTGAGAGGTCTCAAGTCAGCAATTTGATGCTGACTTTTCCTTCTTATCATACCATTTTCTATTGCAGTTTTTGATCGCTCAATAAAAATTGTCTTTGCTGTAGGATCTTGAGAGGGATCTGCATCTCCATCATCAGTTTCACGTTCACTAATATGTTGTAAATTTGAAGCACTACTTTCTCCTTCTGTTAAAGTATGATCTATTGGAATGATTACCCTGTGACTAGCTTGGGGACTTGTATAAGAGCAACAACTTGTTTTATTCCCCATCCTAAATTCTTGACACAAGTAACTTAAGATGCATTATTGGTGATACAAAATCTAATCAGTATATAGACTCACATATATACAAGTTTTATTTCACTTTTTTGTTTGCATATTGATGATATAAATAACAAATATGAGCCATAAAATAAGCACCAAATTACAGCACACCCACTTCAATTTAAGCTTCGTACCGGCTATAATATACCATATAATTAAAATGCACAAAACTTCTCATATTTATCATAAAATTTCGCATGTCGGGTACAAAATATGCATTTATAGTTCATCTGCCTTACGAAGGGATTTGTAAACTTCTGAAAAATTTTTCGTATGCAAACAAAACTATTCAATATTTTACGATAAAAAAACAAACTTGACAGCTATTGACTTTGACATTTGAACTAAAAACATTATTCTTCTTTTTTTTTATCAAGCGGTTTCGTTTCGGATGACATATGAGAGTACTCTCCTCTCAGCTGCACCAGAGATATATATCTCTGAGCTGCACTTAAATTACAAATTTGCCAAGAAGATATCTCCTTGAAATTTGCAATCTGCAGTATCAGGAATATTCTATTTCTCTCCTTTCTATCAAATTAATATTATCAATTCTATGATATTCAGGTTAGCAAGTAATTATCATTATCACTATTAGTTAAAAACATGTTACTTCTTGATTAATGTTAAAAACAATTGTACTCTTTACCACTTAAATAACTTAGGAGGACATGAGAAAAATTTTTGTCGCAAAATTTATTTCCACTTCATTAAAAAATTCTAAGATGCAGTATTGCTGGTATTAGTTTTGAATTTAGGAATAGTTTGTTGAATCGAAAGGAACAAGTACTCATGTATTACAGACTTAATTTATTTTGTTAAAAATGAAACATTTGAAGAATCCTTATTTTACCCTAGACTTAATTATTTTTTTGCTTTCTTTTTTTCAGCCTCTTCTTCTTTTTCTTTTTCAATTTCAGTTACATATTTTTCAATAGTATTTCCATCCAACATTTGGAGAGGTTCCCCATGCTTCATAACAGCAATCTCTAGATTTTTCTGGCCCGATTGAACAACTTCTAATAAGGCACGGATAGCTAATTTAACTGTTCCTTTTTCTGTGGAAACTTCATCTGATGTGTAATATTTTTCGAGAAATTCCCTAACAGTTTTAGCTGACCTGCCTGTAGCATTTGCCTTCCATTCATAATAAATTCCTGAAGGTTCTGTTTGATACAAATGTGGAGTACCATCATAATCAAATCCACCTATGAAAATAGCATGTTAGAAAAAAGTTTCAAACAAACCCATGAACAATTTGATACCTATTAAACAAGAAATACCAAATGGACGTCTTCCATTACTTTGAGTATATTTTTGTTTAAGGCCAGCAATATATCTCGTGATATATTCCAAAGTAACTGGGTCTTCAACAGTGAGTTTGTGAGATTGGCATTCAATTTGTGCCCTGTTAATTAAAATTCGTGCATCAGCAGTTAAACCAGCAAAAGCCATCACTACATGATCGTCCAAGGAACAAATTTTTCTCACTGTTCTTTCTTCTTGAAGTTTTGCAACAGATTTTTTTTCTACTCCAAGAACAACAGCATTCGCACCACGGACACCAACCTGTTTAGAACAATGTTAGTTTTTCTATTCATATAAGCCCAGTCATAGTTGGATAAAGGTTAGTAAACTCACAGCGGTAGAACCTTTGCGTACGGCTTCTTGAGCATATTCAACTTGAAGCAAATGTCCATCTGGGGAAAAAACAGTGATTGCTCTATCGTATCTTGCGGACATGATTTCAAATGATGTACGAAATTTTCAGTCAACAAAACTCAAACCAACGAATTACTTGCAGATTTTCTACAATTGTTGATTGACACTGACAGAACAAGACTAGAGTCAAAAGTCAAATGATATGTTCGGACAGATTAATGACATTTTTCTTTATCATAAATGTATCCTTATTTTCATTTTGATTAACGAACCATAGACAAAGGAAGGAAAGACAAACAACTCTCATTGGTCGTTTAAAATGCTGATCGTGGCGCCCCGTTCGGCAGTAGACGGAACTAATTGTGTGAAATAGCGCTATAGTAGAAAAAGATGGAATATGTTTTCGCCATAACATAACCTAAATTCCAAATTTCCTTTTGTTTTCAGTTGTATTTTCAGATGAATCTAAAGTCATAAGTCAAGTTTTCGCCAATGTTTTCTAGTATTTTCAAATAATTTGTTGTGATTTTAATGCATACATGGGCTTATATCCTGCAGTGAATACATTTATTTTATCAACAAGTTTCATCAGATAAAAAGACAAACATGTTTCTTTGAGTTGGGGCACGGATTATATTGTAATATTTTGATTTGAATATGAATTTTGTGCAGCAATCTTGGAGTTTAGAAGTAGATAGGAGCTACTATATCTTCATTCCATTAGATCCTTTAGGTTTACGTGTAAGGGTAAGTATTAATTCTTAGTTCTTAGCACCTATTTTCATAATCGACCAGTATGGCATCATTAAAATTTCAGTTTTCACTCTGCATCCCAAATTGTTCGAACAAAAATTACACGGGGTCAAAAACGAACAAGCACTTTTTTTGATCTCCAAGTACAAAACATAGATGGGATAATGCAATCGAGTCAGTTATTCATTCCAATTGATTTTTTAATAAAAATAGTATGATTTAGGAGGACCATTTCAGTCTAAAAAATTAGACTAAAACAAGGCTTCTGCCTTTAGCTCTACCGGATTTTTAAATTTTTACACTGCATTCAAATCGATGGAGGTTTGAAATCATCTGGTGCTCGGTGGAGATTGAATTTTCCAAATCTAGACAATAATAGTTAGCCAAGTACTAATTCAACATGATCAAATTCACCAAATGCTTTTCCTCTTTGTGATGAAAAGGACAGAAATTTTGAATAAAATTTATATGAAGTGTAGGAACCAGTTGTCACACGGAGAAAAATTTTTGTTTGATATCAATAAGAGCAGCTGTCTGAATTGAAAATAATCCATTGAATAGTCCAAACATATATTGAAATTAGCTACATTAGCTTTGTATGAACGATTTTTCACTCTGTTTCAGGTTATGTGAATCAGATGGCTTATGCTGGAGTTCTGCCAATGAATCGAAGAATCCAATTCATTATGTACAGTCTTCAAATTGGACGTTCTTTTGTTCAATAATTTGGTAATATATACAGAAGAATATCTTATTTGACATAACTGAATTGTTTCATTTCCTCTTGTTGGAAAAATCAATATGTATTATAATGTGTAATAAAAAGTATATCATTATTTGTTGAGTATCATATCTGAAATCAAAGTTAACAAGAAGAAAACATCACTGAAGATTGATAATGAACTGTAATCAACATAACAGTTTATTATCAATTTTCAACTAAGCTTTTAATTCAAAGCCATATTTTGGCGATTAAGCGTCTTAATCGATGTCTTAAAGCGTCTTTAAGCGTGACGTCATTAATTTTGTTGTCGCAAAAATAGAATATCGCTGATGGTTGAGTCATCTGTCGTTGTCATTAGACAGCGAATCGAATTGTGAATTTTTCAATTTCTGTTCTTTGGCTATTATTTGAAAAATATTTATTTATTCTAAACATTGAACTAAAGAAAGCATTGAACTCTTTAGTTCAATGATTCTAAATGATAATGCAGAAACTGCATTATTGGCAATAAAAGCACTCTTCCCTAGTAGGAATTCAAATCAAATTCGATATAAGCAACATATTCCCCCTTCTTCTTTATATTACCTCTTTCCGCTTAAGACGACACAGACCAGAGACAAGATGACTCTATGACACAGGCGCTCTCCACAGACCGCCAGGTTCCGCTTAAAGCGTCTTAAAGACTGACGTCATGACTTATTCGCTCGAATAGCACCGCTTAAAGACGCTTCACGCGTCTTAATCGCGAAAATATGGCTATAATTATTCCGAATTATGATTTGAGGCGCCAAAACGGGAATTCAAAAAGAGCAATACGCCCCCTGGTGTCAATTTTAGTAACAAGTTAGTTGAGATCTACTGCCGATGGCGGCGCTTCAATCAGGCTTAATTTATTTTACCACTGAGTCGGCACTCTTTTCCTTCTTTCTCTATGTAACGAACTGATTCGAATTAATTTATCAGATTCTTATGTATTGAATTATCATCCTGAGTTACTAAGCGATATGGTAAATGACAACTTTAGGAACATATCTCTCAACTGGGGTTGATGGATGATTTTTTAATTTTTTTATTTTTATAAGCCATAGAAGTGGATGACGTAATTAATTATTCTTTCGGTGATCCAATAAACCAGTGCGAAATGGCGGACGCAATTATTATTTAAGAAAAGGGTTTTTGTGAATCTATTTTTCTTGTAAATGATAAATTGGTTCTTACATCGATGAATTAGTTTGGAAACAATTAAATTCACTGTAGTTGTGAAGTTCCGGGCATTCAGGGACAGTTAACATGGGATGAAATAAATCTACTTGCTTGAGGCTTTGTTGGTATTTCTTATTAAAATTGAATTTGAGTACTTTTCCAGTATTCTGGTCTATTAATTTCGTTATGGAAATAGACGTAACGGATGAAATAAATACTGAGAAGATCGGGATCTCTTCAAGTCAAGGAGAAATAGAAAATTCAACAAAAATAACTGTCAACAACACAACCACAGGATGTTATAGTGGAAACAAAGAACATGAAAATAATAATTTATTGAGTAGAAAAGGTTCCAAACATGCATTACGACAACAAGCTAAAAGAAGAAAGAAAAATACTACTATTGCATCTGGTAATGCTGCATCTGTACCCAGGATAATTGTAAAACCACTTCCTCCCCAGTCTACAGAGGAAGTTTCTGTCAATACAATAATGAATCCATCTGCACCTCAAGCTAAAACTATGAGAGAAGTTCTTGCTTCTATACCAGGTTTCAATATGAAACAACGAAAAAGAACTAATAAAAAGCTATCAACAGCAGCTCAGCTTGAACAAACCAAAGAAGGTCACATAGATTTAGAAACTCCAGATTCTATACTGGTGAATACAAACCTTCGGCTCTTATTAAATAAGGCTACATTTTCTGCATTACCTATGTTATATCAGCATAAACTAATCCAGTTATTACCCAGTGTTGATAGACATATGATTTCTAGCTCTACAGATCCGAACTCTCTTGAACTGAGTAACTCTGGTTTGAATAATGAATTTTTTGCTAGAGCATGCTTAGAATGGCAGGACAGATTGGCCGAAGGGGAATTTACACCTGAAAACCAACAAAAATTGAAACTGGAGGCAGATAAAGAACGAAGTAAATTAGATCCTTGGAAACTCAAGCATTTTGAACCAATATGGGGTGATAGGGGTCATTCTTGTGGGTCAGAATCATCAACTACTACAACCCAAAGTAGTGGAAGACCACCTCTCAAAACAACAATTAAGCTGAGACACTCAACTGTAAATAGTTCTAGAAGTAAATCAACAAATCCCCCTCCAATAAAACGATTAAGAACAGTTGGTGCAATGACAAGATCGTGTTTAAAAGAGATGGAAAATAGAACAGAACCTGCTACTCCCACAGAGACTGCAAAGTCGAATATACCTGGTTTATTACCAATTAAATCTCTCAAATCACAAACTGTAAATGAAGACTCAACTAGTGTTGTAGAAACATCGGAACTTTCCGAAAAGGAAGAGTTAAAAAATAGTGATAGTATAAGTATAGAAAAAGACAATTGTATAATTAATATTAGTGATACTATATTACAAAATAATGAAGAAACAATCATTATATGTAGAACAAATGAAGAGAGAAAACGCAGAAGATCAGTCAGTTCAGAGGGTGAAGAAGGAATGCATAAGCGATTAACACCTAGTCCACTTCACGTAGATATAGTAGAAAATGCTGTATATACAGAAGATAATATGTGCAATGATAACATGGATGACAGCATGGATGGCCAAGATAATAAGTTATCTGAAAATTCTGATCCTATTTCTGATCCCATTGAATTAGATGAATTGGATGAAAACAAAACCATTACTGAATATGAAGATAGCAATAGCAATAGTTCCAATGCTCAGGATGAAATATATCATTCTTCTACCCAAAACACTGAGATGGAACCACAAAACGAGAATGAAACTGTTGATTTGTCTGAATTGAATTGTGATATGAAAGATGATAATTGTTATACAGATGATTCTACCACTACAGATGGTAAAACGGAGGAAGAAATAGAGAACAGCCCTTTCGGAGACATCTCCGATGCAATTACTCCAAATGAATCTCAGAATGATTGTTCAGAACCTGTTGATCCTTTGCTCCTAACAAAAGCAGATGAAAGCTGTGAAAAACCAGATGATATAGATGGAGGTTCTTCGCAAGATATTCCTGATAATTTTCAGATACTACCCAATACCCTTATTCTTCAACAAGAATCCATCGTTCTAGAAAAAGGATCATGTTCAGAAATTTGTGAGTCAGTGAATTGTATGGAAGAGTCTGCTGAGAAGTTGGAAGCCAGTGTAGAAGAATCAGACCTTGTTATAGCCCAGCTCACTCAAACTACTTACAATGCTTCAACGAATATCGCAGATGAAGATGCAAATGAAGACCGATTTATAGATGCAGAAAATTATGTGTTGGAATCAGGCCAGATAACAGTCACTGAAAAAACCGATAAAGCTGAAACAGAAGTTGATATACAGGCTACACTTTTTGGGAACAATATTATTGCAGGTATGTTTTATTATTATTATTGAATTATCTTATGTTCTGATGGAATGTTAAGAAGATCTGTTATTCTGGTAGAATTCTTAACATTATCTGTTTGTTCAAAGATTATTCCCAATGGACAGAAAAAATTCTTACAATTCTATTTTATCATTTTGGTTCACGACCATTATGAATCCCCTACAAACAAATGTGTTGAAAACCCAATAATATTTCTTAATATTGGAAATGTTTTCCATCACTCTCCTGCAAAGGTTATTTATAATTCAATATTCCTATTAATCATTAAGAGAAATTTTATTCAATATTAGGAACCATATTTTGTACTTCAGTAACTTCAGTTCTTGATATTGTTCACTTACTTTCTCATTATATTCCTTCAAAAAATATTTTGAATCATTTTCAATAAGCTCGCAACTCAATCAATCTGATCGACTGACATAATGTACACTAGCTACTTTATTCATTGGCATATCTAATCTCTATGATGAACACTTATTGTTTAAAAATCTAAAGTAAATTCTTCAAGCACCTGCTATTGTTATTTTAAATGAAGTCTCACTCCTTGAAATTGTTTTGTTAATAGTCACACCTATGGTACTTGTGGATATTGAATTTCAAAACAAAATTTTTTACGCCAATTTATGATTCATTGCGCATGTTATAGTGTCTGCATCATATTATTCCAGATACCAGAGATTGTTGTTGGGGTCTCGTTGATTCAAGCAGTGAAAAATTGTTGGAAGTACCTCTCCAAGCCTTAGACACTGTAAATCAAGTTGTGCCATCTAGTATTATTCCTCAGGAGGCTGTTGAAGTAACAGAAAATGTGGAAGTTATTCCTATGAAAGAAGAATTGGAAGTGAGATTAGAACAAGGAAATTTCCCTGTTCCAAGTGACTGGCATTATGATGTCAAAATGGATTCTGAAACTGTAGCTGCTGCCCTTGAAATGGCAGACCCTGCAGATGCAACTCAAGAGAAACAGAAAAGGCCACATGGTTTTCCAGAATATTCAGGCAATAGGAACCAGGTTAAACTGGAGTTGGAAGTAACTTTAACTCCAGAAATCGTGAGTTCAGACAACTTGATCACAAGTACAGTGAATAATAGTTCCAGTGGCGTGAATTCCACAATAACTTCAGCAGTTAATAAAACTGTAACAACAGTTATACCTCCAACTACTGTTATTCCACCAACAACGATTGTCTGCTTGCCGTCTGTGGTGAGTTCGGCACCAGGTTTGAATTCTGCTGTGAACGAGGTTACGCAAAGTTCTACTTTACCAAGACCCGGTATGGTGCAGAGCTCCAGTGCTTTACCTTTCTTAGCCCTTAGTTCATCCCAACCTATACGAGCGGTGCCAACTCACAGTAAGGCAAAACCGAAAATATCATCTGGAGGAAACCGTAACAGAAGTAATAACAAACCTCCCCCAGGAGCAGTTAATCTTGAGAGGAGCTATCAGATATGTCAGGCAGTAATACAGAACAGTCCGAATCGGGATCAATTAAGGTGTCAGTTGAAACCACCACCGTCACTTCTTGCCGCAGCCGCCACTAACAATGCGAAAAAGGTCGAAAGCAATAAGCAAACGCAATACAGTTCTGTCACTTCATCGAGGGCCAATAAGACATTCACTCCACCCCTTGGGTCTTCAGGGAATTATCAAATCGTTCCAGGAAGTAATGGAGTGTCTACCATCGGGCAGAAATCCAGGGTCATGCCTTTTCAGCAGAGGCAACCTAGCCCACCAGTTGTGGTTCGTCATGTATTCACCTCGGGACAAAGGATCCCTGTCACCATGGCTGTTCTACCTCAAACTTCCAATCTGAGTCCTGAAGTAAGTGAGTATAATAGGTATATGTCTGTACCTGTTATTTTTCAATTTATTTCTTCTGCGAACTCAATTTCGAGAAGTGTATTAGATCTTTATTTTTTTTTTTTTAATTTCAGGTGGTTGATGCTCAAAACCATATGGGTAATGTTGGTCAATATATCCTTGTTCAAAGGGCCAGTTTAAACGATCCACACATACCCCGTTCCTCAAGCGCACCTCCATCTCACCCCCAAATCGGAAATACAATAAATACATCGAATAGTATACAGCAAATCGTTTCAATGACTTCGAGGGGGCGACCTGGTAGTGTCGATACGGAACATTCTCTCCAAGTGCAGCCGTCTAATGATTGCATTGTACAGAGTCCCAACCCAGGAACACAGGCGGTGACCAGAAGACATAGGGTGCCTCCGGGTATGGTTTACGGGGATGTGAGCCTGGATAATCCCCTTCATAACTACACAGTCATAGGAGACAACGTTTTGGCTGATCATCCAGCGGCCGCTATGCAGTCGCAGATGATCATGCAGAAGTCGAGGCCCAACGATAGTTCTTGTGGGTGCAGTCTCAAAGCTATGGTGGTGTGTAAAAAATGCGGGGCGTTTTGCCACGACGATTGTATAGGACCTAACAAGCTATGCCGTACTTGCTTTATTCGGTAGGTAGGTATATACTGAGCATGTCACATTTTGTACTGCAATTTTATTTGTTGGTGGTATTGTGGGGGCATTAAAGAAATGAATTTTCTTTGACGAAACACTTTGTTTCTTTTCGGGACAGTGGAGGTAATCAACAAAGAATGTTGAAGATACTGTCGTGTAAGTGCTGTATTATATAAATTTGTAAATAGCTCTTTCTAAAAAACAAGGCGAATCAAATGGCAGCTTATTTATACTGAATGAACATATTGTATAGCTTCGATGAATAATTCGCATCCATGGAGTTTGAAAAATTTTATTTGTTGGTTAAAAATTAATTGAACTTAAACTGGAGTTCTCTGCTGGATCTTTTTTTTCAGATTTAACTTTCCCTTTGATTCATATTCAAAATAGCTGATCTGGGGGTGTTTTGAATAATATCAATTTGATAAAATTCTAAACACAAATGTTGAAATACTTTTTTTTTTTCACTTCCATTTATCTGTGGTAAGTTGTGAAAGCTGCATGCAAACATCTGGAAGCAATATTTACAGACTACTGAGTCCATAAATTCATGAATTTTTGAATGATTGATGTAAGAGGAGATGAGTTTTCATGAGCCAGTATAGTTGAAAATATTTTTCTATATTTGAGGTTGAAGGTGGATTCCGTTTTGGTGTGTTGTAAGAAAGTGATACTATTACCAACAAATAAAATTCTACTACCAAAATCACTGTGTTATTATTTAGAAGAAACAAAGAAGACTTGTTGAAAGTGATCACTTAAGGGATTAGTTTTTACATTTATTTGTAGTATACATACAATACTCTCTAGTACTCTAGATGTTAGCACAAGAATTATTTATTTATTTTCTTAACTTTTTTCCATTACATATCATATTTGTTTATGAAATATCATTCTACTTTCATGGGAGTTATTGAAATCTCTGAGTAATAAAAATATGGAAAACGCAGCTTTTTCCGAAAATAATTATGAAAGAAAGGCATGAAGACTAGGTATATACTTATTTTACTTTCTTGAATGTAGAATTTTTTTCTGTGATATTATTTTGACCTAGTGATTAGAAATCCAAATTTGGACAGTTAACGAACACAGCAAAAGAAGTTTATGAAATTGCTACAATTTCTCTGCTTTCAAAAAATCATTAGAACTGTAACCTTTCTATTTATCTCTATACTATATTTTTATCCCGTTTTAACCAATGTTATGTGTTATATATATTTTTTAAGTTTTCTTAATATTTAATGTGAAGTGCCAAATATTTTGATTGAGGCTTTTGGAAAAAATAATTTGGAAGAAATGAAATTTATCTACCTAGAATTTCAAATGGAAAAGTAAAATGTTGTTTCATGAAAATATAATTTGGCATATTTATTATTTTCGAAAGTCTTCCAAATATTCAATGAAATTAAACTTCAGCAGAAGATCATAATCTTCTTGCACCTAAAATTTTCAATAAATACTACCTCAGATGTTTTGATGTAATATTTTGTCAAATTTTTGGTATACTCGGTGCAATAATTCTTGAACTTTTGTAATGACAGGATTCCTGAAAAATGTACGTTATTAAGGAATACACCTAGGGTTTTCCACAATTTGCTTAAAATGCTTTTCTTAGGTATTTTTAGGTCTTTAGAGTAAAATGTGTATAATGATTATTTTCGTAAATCTTATATAGTTTAAGATCTAATTTTATGTACAGTATCTTTTTACTTGTCACAAACACAATGGTTTCAAATGAATGTATATACATATACTGTCCTTTCCTGCTGATTTCAAATACATTACATTGTTTAATTTGCACCTTTTAATTTGAATTCGGCCGAAACGTTGTTGAGAAAATAGAACAAAAATAACGAATTCATAATTTCATTCCATAAATTCAATTAATTTGGTAATAAAGAAAAGTAGAAAGCAAGCAGAGTGTGAAGTACCGATGCTATACGTACCAGGGACTTAGTACTCAATGCTAAGCTAGTTTTGGTATATCTGACACTGGAGGCAAAAAAATATTATTATCTATCATTACAGTAAGGTAATTTTTGTCCGTTGTTTCCTTTCTTTAAAGTTCTAAAGTTACTTGTCTTTCAAGGACAATTATTTATGTTTAAAAATTCCATCTATTTCAAATGATATTAAGAAAAAAAAATATTGGACTAGCACTATCAGTTATGCGCTCACTTATTTATTATAAAAAATGCGTAATCTAGACATATACTTCGATGTCGTTTATTTTAAACTTGCTTGTACTTGAACGCGCAGGTATTCATTGCAAAAAATGGTGGATGCGATAAACATTTAAAAAATTTTATAACTTTTCTACACTTTAGCAGAAATTACAAATATATTAATACTTCGAGATCAAATAATTCAGCATTCCCTAGACATTGGCTGATATATGTTCTTCTGTTCAGATTTCTGAGAATAATCGTTTAGGAACATAGCTCTTATTTGTCTCTGGCTCCGAGGCGAATGCGCCAAATTCATCTGTCAACCTGTTCTTGTCTGTTCTTATTGATAAATAAAAGTCCATCTAAAATCTAGAATTCAGATAAAGAATTTTTTTTTCTTGATATGGAAGAGGACAACAAATTGTATGATATTTTAGGGGTGGAAAGAAATGCTTCTGAAAATGAAATAAAGAAGGTAAAAGTATTTATTACCAGGAATTTGCAGATGACTTCTTTATTGATGAGTTGGGTAACTTGAAAATTTTTATCGTTAATGGTGAGTTTGAATTTTGCAGCAATATCGAAGGCTTGCTAAGGAGTATCATCCAGATAAAAACCCCGAAGCCGGTGACAAATTTAAAGAAATATCATATGCATATGAAATTCTGTCCGATCCAAAGAAAAGGGCAACATATGATCAAGTTGGTCTCAAGGGAATGCAAGAAGGTGCTGCAGATGGTTTTGGAGGTGATGATCTCTACTCGCATCTCTTTGCGGGTGGATTATTTGGTGGATTTGGTCCATTTGGTTCCAGACGAAGAAACAAAGGAGAAGACACTGTACATCCTTTAAAAGTTAGCTTAGAAGATTTTTATAATGGGAAAACCGCCAAATTGCAACTGAGTAAAAATATAATATGTGCAGTTTGTAATGGAAAAGGAAGCAAAAGTGGCCAGGTTGGAAAATGTCGAACCTGTAATGGTATGGGAATGAAAAGAACTTATCATGAAATTGGTTCTGCCATTTCCCCATGTTATGAATGTAAGGGAACAGGAGAATATATTGATGAGAGTGATCAATGTGAAACTTGCAATGGAAAGAAAGTTTGCAATGAATGTAAAATTTTAGAGGTTCATGTAGAAAAAGGTAAGTAGCCATTTTTTTTTAAATTTTGAACTGATTTATCAATTTATTACTTGTTATTTCTAGGTATGAAAGAAAACCAAAAAATATTATTTCGAGGGGAAGGAGATCAGGTACCAGATATTGAACCAGGAGATGTTGTAATTGTTTTACAACAGAAACCACATGAAAAATTTCAGCGTAACGATGATAATTTACAAGTGAACCAAACAATATCCTTAACAGAAGCGCTTTGTGGTTTCACATTTGTCTTACGCCATTTGGATGGTAGAGATTTAGTTATAAGGCATCCTGCTGGAGAAGTGATCAAACCAGGTGACATGAAGATGATTGTTGGTGAAGGAATGCCACGTTATAAAGATCCTTTTGAAAAAGGGAATTTACATATTTGCTTCAGCATTAAATTTCCTGACAGTCACTTTACAACTGAAGAAAATCTAAAGTTACTAGAAACTATCTTTCCACCACGACCTGAATTTGTTATGCCTATTGGTGATAATGTTGAACAAGTTGACCTTCATGACTTCGAGCCAAATGATAAATCCAATGAAACCAAGCGAGGATGCAGTTATGCTAGTGACGATGAAGATGGAGCACATGGACCAGGAATTCAATGTGCCACTCAGTAGAAGAATTCTCTGATCAAGGCTTCCCCATTAAGAAATGGATGTTTTCATTTCAAATGAAATATCACCATTCAAAAACTCGAAATATAACCAAATTTGTAACTCGGAATGAATATAGTTACTTTTCAAATATTGACTCTGATTTTCTTTTCTATTCTTTAAAATTATTCTTCCACCTTCTCTGAGGATATACATTTATATATGTACAGAGTGGGGCACGAGAACATCCCACATTCCCTCTTTATGGACAATTTCGTGCATCGAAAACATATTGTTGATTCAAATCCGTTCAGTGACTCTAACAAGAGTGCTAGATACAGATAGTAGTTGGGTTGAGTTATGGAGGGTAGAAGGTAGAGCCCTCAATCAGGACAACCTCTGCCTCAAAGATTGAAGAATTGAGAATTTCTATATGTGCGCCATCTATGTTCAAGTCAGGAAAGCTCTATGTTAGTCAGTCAGATTTCTAATTGATTTGGGCAGCCACACTAGTTAGTTCCGCAAAGTTCCTCTAGGTGGATTCCAATCTTGTATAATACTTAAAACCGCACAGTGAACCGCATGGCGTCATCTAAAAAATTTTGTGGGACTAATTGGTATAACTGCCCAAATCAAAGAGAAATCTTAGTGATTGGCATAGAGCTTTTACGACTTGAACATAGGTAGCGCACTTACAGATATTTCTTATTTCAAATTCAATGCTTTTTTATGAATTTTTGACTCGTGATATCCATAGAAATACCTACATTAGACAACCTGAATCTCCTCAATCATATGAATATTTTTATTATTTGAGTATGTTGCGTTGTTTTCAAAAATTATTTATAGGCGTTCCTAAATATCAATACTTCAGAAATTGTGGTATCACAGCGAGTGCTACGAAAACGCACCTTAAACAGTTACCTAAATGCCTCAAAAAGATTGCGCTACCTTATCATGAAAATTCAACAGTAATTTTCAGAATATGGGGTATAAGTATCTTAACATGGCTCGGTTTCACGTCTGAAGATGAAGGAAAAGAGTCGGAATTAATAATGACATTAAAAAGAGCTGTGCTTTGTATGAAAAGAGAACAGTACAATACAGCAGAGCAATTATTACATATTGCATTGAAAATAGCACAGGAACAGCAAAATGAACAAGGAATTGTCTATTGTTTTGATCTGATGGCTAATTTAGCATTTGACCAGCAAATCCTTGATAAGGCAGAAAAGTTATTTGTGACGGTGCTACAAATTTTATTGAGCAAAGGTACAAAACAAGACGATCTCAAAGTAGGTTGAACATGGGTAAAAGAAGTAATATTACTCATCACTGAAATTTGTAGGTGATACATATTAGTCTTAAACTTGCTAGGATTGCTCAGTTGAGAGCTGACCTGGAGAAGGCTGAGTTGGGTTACGAGTGGTGTCTTGAAAAAATAAAAAACCAAAGAAATGATGATCTAGACACTGAAATACTTTCTGGTGTGATACAAGATTGGTACGCCCAATTTCTACTGGATAAGGGGGATAATCAAAAAGCCTTATTCTATCTCAAAGAAGCATATAGAGTATGTGAAAAAACAATGGGTGCAAATAATGAGAAATCCATGCTTCTTCTGAATGATCTAGGCATAACAAGCTTTAGAGCTGGAGATATAGCAAATGCTGAAATTTTTTTGAATGAAGGTATCAAAATTGGGCAAAAAGTTGATGATCAAACACATGTAGGTGTGTTACATGCAAATCTAGGACTTGTATTACTGCACAAAGGAATTGTCGAGAAAGCAAAAACATTGTGTAAAGAAGCTTGGAGTTTAGGTAATGAAGAACAAATTTTCCCTATATATAAATAACTTTCAGTGACGTTTCAGGTAAAAAGAATATGAATAATGAGACTATGGAGCAGGCAAATTATTGTTTTGAACAAATAAAGATGAATTTGGGGAATAAATAAGAATAATTCATATAAATTTTATATTTTAACAAATATTACTAATTACGATGTGATATAGTGATTAAATAATCTTACATTTTATTTTGCCTAAAAATTCAACATTGATAAGATTTCAGTTTTTTTCAATAAGTACAGTATTGAAGTAAACAATGAAGAATTCAAGTTTTCATTAATTACTTCCGATATTGAATCAAAAAATTCTATTGACTAATTTTTATTCAAAAATAGATATAATAACCATTAATCCTATACCAGCTAGCAACGCAAAAACTTGAAAAAGAGTCTGTAAAAAACTAGGTTTATCTTCATCTAAAAGTTCAGGAATCACAGACACAAGAGCAATGTAAATAAAGCCTCCAGCAGTGAAGGGTAAAATCCAAGAAGCTGCCATTGCTCCTTGACTATTTTGAGCTAACAATGAAATAGCAGTGCCACAGAGAGCCCCTAGGGCTGTTATTAATTGTAATAACATGGCATTTCTTCTTGACACACCAGATTGAAGCAAGATAGCAAAGTCTCCAATCTCATGAGGGACTTCATGAAGTAAAATGGTTATAGTTGTTACAATACCGATCGTGTTCCCTGCTAAGTACGATGAGCCTATTGCTAAACCATCTGTGAAATTATGGCTGAAATCGGCAGCCAAATTCAAATATCCAGCAACTTTGATTTCCTTATCTTCTGTTGAATCATTTGTTTCTTTGGAAGTGACAATTCCTGTTTTATTTTCTTTCTTGGTTTCTTCCTTTTTCTTTTTAATCTTACTCGGTTCTTTTTGTTGGGAGTGAGAGTGGCCATGGCCTCCTTTGAGTATTCTCATTGATTTTTCTATTATCAAAAATGTGACTATGCCTGAAAGAACCCATAAACCTACCGATAAATCATGAACATGACCATGTTCATTTTCATCATGGGTATGGTACTCGTGGCTATGATCATGTTTATGGTGTTCATGACTGTGATTGTGGTCTCCCGTTGCATGTGGAATTAAATGTAAAAATGCATCCCCCAATAATCCACCAGCAGCGAAGGCAAGCAAAACTTTCAGTAGCGGCTGCTGTTTTTTCGTATCATTCAATGGCACTAAAAATAAAATCAAAAACGGTGCTGCACTTATCAAAAGGGTTGATCCCATAGCATGTAACCACAGATTCTTCAAATCAAGGGTAGTATCCGTCTTTTTCGACTGGTGGAATTGTTGTTCCGATTCACGATATTTTTCATTGGCTGCCTTTGAATATTTAAATGATGCAGGTTCTTCATTGTGATGATGATCATGATGAACGTCGTGAGAGTGTCCGTGAGAACTGCACGAAGCGAATAGTAAAATGAATACGGCAAAAATTGATAACCTACGAGGTATCATTGTGCAAATATGATTTAAACTTAATTTTAATCAAAAATACTATAAATCCTCACAACATATTTATGTGATAAAAACAAAGCACCCGGCTGCCTTGCTCGTGCCAAAGTGTCAATCAAAGATTCCTATAATCTGTGGCAGATGGCAGAGACATCCAGCGACATCTATGTCATTATTGATTATAGATGTAGATCTCTACCCTCCATACATTGTAAAGATAACGCTATAAAAAGATATCTTTATCATAAAACGTAATACAGTTATCTGTATGGAAGTTAGACCCAGGAGTACTCATTTGAGTAACCCAAAGATATTACACTTCTAATATCTTTGGAGTATCCGCCCTACCTTCTCAAGTGACTACTCACGTACTCTAAGTGACGTTATCAAGCATATGCTGATAAAGTTGTTAGGTAAAATATTAGTTATAATTATGGAGGGTATATGGTATATTAGGGTATCTACTACCCTCCATAGTTTATAATCTTTGGACTGTCTTCAATAATTTGTCAATAATAACCAGAGTTAATTTTTGGCATCACTATGTATTATGACCTCGAATAATTTGACTACTCAATTGATCACTGTATTTCAGATTCAACAAATTTGCGTTCAATATTCAATTTTAAGAAGAGTCAAAAAATACCCACTATACAAGAAATTCTTTTAGGTGAGAAATGAGAAAATAAAACATATATTTCAGGAGAACATTTTATTAAAAAAAGAAGGAAAGTATCCAAGCTTCAATTGAATAAAACCCCAACGTTTTATGATTTTTTTGTTTGTTACAATGATAAACAAATTACATTCCAATCTGTAAATCAATGAACTTTTTCGGAATACTGCGTCCCTGTGGCTTCAGTCACGGAATTGGGACCTGAAAAGAAAAAACTCGTTCAAAAAAGAGAAAAATTATACCTAACAGAATTTTAAAAATAACAAGACTTCAGTTGGTAGTGCATGTTAAGGAATAATCACAGAGGTTCATTCCATGGTGATTAAAGATTCATCATGTTGGTTTCTTCTTTCCGTGGAAAGATGAAGTTATGTTAATACTTTGTACTAAAATACCTCTACATAATGCTGCACGACTGTTTACAGGTTTATCTCAGAATCTTGTTGCTTATCTTTATCAAATTCGCCACGACAAGTTCAGGAATATTTAACTAATATATCTAATTTGTCTAGTGCATAGCTTCATGGATAGGATTGTACATATTTCTTACTGATAGCAATATTATAATAATCTAATTACAGTTGTATTACAAACAGAATAGAGCTTGGAAATTCATATTAAGATAATAATATTCCAAGAATAATAAAATGACGGTTAAAAGTTGAGGAAATTTTCACCAATTGATCCTGACAATGAAAGCAAGAGCTTCTAACAAAATTCAAAACAGTTTTAGTATAAACTGAATAAGATTGGAAGTTGAATAGAGAAGTATGTATTAAACAGAAAAGCTTAAGAACCAGAGATATTAAATAAGAATTAAATGCAATTCAATATAATCAAACGAGTTTCATAATATACGAGAGATAAACTGTAGCCACACGAGGTCGAAAATGTGAGGATTCAGTTAGGTAGTATCAACACGCATTCGAGTAAAATCAATGTATTGCAATCTTAGACTGCGCCTTACATTAATGGTGAAGGGCAGGTGGAATTACAGATATGATGTTCCCTATTCGACAAACGCATTGCATACCAATACGTATGCTAAGTTTGTAAGATAGGGGGTTAAAAATGTTATGAATCAAATTACTTACATCAATCTACTTGGACCTTGCACGCATCTTCCTGCGCTTACGCTTCAGCCTACGCATACGCTTCTTTCTCCACTGTAAAGTAAAAGAGGTTAGAATAACACGCCGTTGCAAATACGTATTATACAAAAATGAATCCCTTGGACCATTAATTGATGAAACAGAACAAAGATAAATCGACAAATAAAATGTATCATTTGGAAGAGGAACGACTAAATGTTATCACTAGACATGGGGTAACACTTAATGCAATGGCAAATAAAACCAACCGACAAGACAAAAATACAGAAAGGAAACAAAATAAATGTGAAAAAATCTTACCTTAGCTCTCATTTTGCCACGAGTTTCTCAGATGATTGTCTGAATAACTTGTGATTTCAATGAGTTTGAATTGCTAAAGACCTTCTCTACCTCGAGACGTTGACATTAGCGCTTCATTTGAGGAGTGGGGGGGTAAAGAAAACTTTTATTGGCCTCAGTATTACTCCGTTATAATTTTTTATTTCTACTGGATATTGATAGAAAAGAGCATATTTGAATTAAATCATCATAATATTATAACTGGGACGATTATTTCGAGAATTGAAGGAATAATTTATATATATATATATATAGTTATAGTTTCACATATTTCATTTTCTACCATCATACCACAGAACACTAATATTCATGCTTATCTGCTATGAAAAATCGAACTTCATCATTGAATTTGAATTGAACTTAAAATAAGAAGCTTTAATGGGAAATATTTATTAGATATATGATACAAAAATTGTTTCATAATACAATTTGATTTATTTTCTGTGGTAGTCTTTGGTAGTGGTTAGTGGTTAGCGCGCATGATCTGATTAATTTATAAAGGTTTTCTTATCAAAAAACAAAGATTAATTTTTGAAAGAAAGTATCAGCTCTTGATATTTTACCCTGAATCCTCACTCTTTCTCACCAATAAGTTATAATTATAAAAATTATATAAAGTGATGAACTATCTCTTGCTCTTTCTCTATGGAAAAATCTATGTAAATGCATGGCGGGAAAATACAGAAAATGGCAATGGCCAATGGCTAATATTTTCTTAATGATGACGATAATTAGTGCTTTGTGATGACAAGAGTTTCTATTCAGTCAAATTTATTTTAAAGAATATTCTAAACTTGAGGATTCAGCATTTTACCCAAGAGAATTCAAAGGTACATCAAGTAGTTCATAAATAGAATAAGAAATTTTCGAAATGTCCAGAAGATCTAGTAGGCTTTCAGCTAAATCTCAAGTTCAGAATGAAATACGATGTAATTCTCCAAGTTTGAAAAAAAGTTCGAGGACTTCGAATAGGACGAATCCTTTGAGCAGTGCACCTGTGGAGGAACCTAATGTCAGCGAAGTGAAAATTGTTCTAAACCGAAATGTATTGAAAACTTCTGACAAATCTAACGATAGTTGTTATGGATCCAGCAACGACGATAGCAGTTCTACAGAGGAATCTATCACAACTGTTAAAACCACTTATTATAATTCTCCAGGAAAACGTAAAACGGCCCTTGAATTAGACGAGAATATTTCTAGGACTCCACCTAAGCAAAGGAAACTCAATAATGAGGATGATGAAGAAAATAAAATAATTAGTCCCAAAACGCCGTCCAGTTTACTATCCAAATTAGCTTTGAGCAGCCCATCTATAAAACAAGAAGATTGTTCAAGTAGAAAATCTTTGTGGCCTTCCAGTAGTATTTATCAAGATGCTAAGAGAGCCTTACATAGCACAACTCCAGAAGCTATGCCAGGTCGTCAAAAAGAATTCGAAGAACTAGAATTCTTCATAAAGGAACATTTAGAAGAAAAGAGATCTGGAAGCCTTTATATAAGTGGACCACCAGGCACTGGGAAAACCGCATGTCTGACATTGATTCTGGAGAATTCAAAAGTAAGTAAGCATTCATACATATTTTCACTAGATTACTAGATGATGAATTCATGGAAAGAATTATATTCAATATTATTTTCAGATAGAAAAAGATTTCAAAAAAGTATATGTGAACTGCACTTCGATAAAATCAGCTGGAACAATTTATTCAAGAATTATCAAAGATCTGGGAGTGAAGGGTACTGCTAGAAGTGAAAAGGAATACTTGAGCCTTATTGAAAAACACTTTTTGAATTCCAAGAAAATGAAGTGAGTACTTTCAGTTTTTAGTAAACCCATTCATAAAAATTTATTTTTTTTTTATTTTCAGTTTGCTAGTATTAGATGAAATGGATCAGTTAGAAAGTAGGAACCAGTCAGTCTTATATACAATATTCGAATGGCCAGCAAGATTCAAAGATAACGTTGTTCTGATTGGTATTGCTAATGCTTTGGATTTGACAGATCGTATATTGCCAAGGTTACAAGCCCGCTGTGAATTAAAACCCCAACTCCTCCACTTTACGCCTTACTCTAAACAACAAATTCTTGAAATTATCACCTCTAGATTAGAAGCTGCAGATGCAGTCAAAGTATTTTCACCTGCTGCTTTGCAGATGCTTGCAGGTAAAGTTGCTGCTGTTTCAGGAGATGTAAGGAGAGCTCTAGATATTGCTAGGAGGGTTGTGGATATTATTGAAAAAGAAGGAAAAATAGATGTCTTGCAGTCCATAGAGAATTTTAGTGGCGAAGAGATTAAGCCAGATGTGAAAAAAGTAGATTTGAAGGAAGTTGTTGGTGTATTGAATAAAGTATATGGAACCTCTCAAAATTTGTCAGATGACTGTGATAGTGATTTTCCTCTACAACAAAAAATTGTTATCTGTTCATTATTATTGATGTTGCAGCATTGCAAGAGTAAAGATATAACTGTTGGTAAACTCCATGATTTATATAAGAGAATTTGTACTAAGCGTAACTTGTTCTCAGTTGATCAAGCAGAATTTTTAGGTTTGTGTTCTTTGATTGAAACTAAAGGTATTATGAGAGTGAGTGGTAAAAAGGAACCAAGGTTGCATAAAGTTACTTTAGAGTGGGATCAACAAGAGGTTATAGATGCCCTAAAAGATAAAGTTTTAATATCCAGTATTTTACAAGATGATAGTTTTTTCAACAAATTTTAAAAGTGTTTTTTATGAATAGACATTCTAAGTATGTTTTAATAAAACCTGTTTTAATTAAATATTGTTTGCTTTATTTTTTTGAGAAAATAGACTGCACCAATTTTCAACTTGGAAATCTCTCATTTCAGTTCAGACACCTAATCTTGTGAATCATCAAGGCACCCTGTTGCTATTTGTTCAATCGTTTTCCGAATTATATAAAAGAAATTAGATAGTTCAAAAAAATTGGTCTCTTTCGCAGCATCTGGTAGATGCAAAACATGTAGGATTATATCTTGGTTGTTTTGTGTGCATTAGCTGGAAGAGGTGTACATGGGGCATTGTTAATTGAGGATTGCTGATCAAAAACTAACCCCCGGTTTCATAAAGCTTGATCGGGGAAAAAACACTTGATTGACGTTTAGACGTCAATTTGTTTTCAATCGATAATTCAATTGTGATCATTCAGAATATCATTCTCGCATCAAATCATGATGTTTATATGTCCATTCAATTATTCTCAATTGCTACTTCCTCAATATATGCAAAAATGAAAAGGTTTCAGTGTTTTTGTTTCAGAAATCGAGTGACTGTCAAATCGTTGATCGGACAATCGAAGTTTTATGAAACCCGCTCTAAATATTGAGTAATGATATAATTTGCTCTGTAAACAATAATATACAAACAACAATATGGCAAATTTTGGCATTAAATGCTTTGGCATTATAATTTAAACCCAAGAAAACTCTTAAAACATTTCAAGAAAATATGTAATATTTACAAATATGAATTATTTATTGACAAGTTAATGTTACCTACACTTCAAATGTGAAAATACTCTGTAAAAATACTCTATGACTAAGGCGACTGGTTTCACACATTCATAATTTACATTAATTTCAGTTATTCAAATAAATTATTAAGGTAATAGCTATTTCATCTATTTATCACTAGAATCTTTGACTAATTTTCCGTTTCAACTTTACAAAATATATTATCCTTATCATCTTCAGAATTAAGGTACTCCTTTTCACCCTCATTATTATTAAATCTTTCAGGTATATCACTAGCTTCACCATTGGGATCAATAGACTGCGTTTCTTTAGAATCTGTAAGATTTTCTTCGGCTTTAACAGGTACAGTGTGGAGTTTAAGGTGATCCTTCAGAAAATTGATCTGAGGGACCGAATAATCACATATTTCACATGTATGATTGTTCACTATTCCAGAAAGGCTTATATGCCGTTTCAAGTGATTATCAACAGCATCTTTTGTGTCGGCGTAAGGGCAGAGGTGACAGTAAAATGTTCGCTTTTCTTCATCTATATTCTCCTTTATAGTACTGCATGACTGGTTTTCTATTGGTTCTATAGTTTCATTAAGGGCTTCAATATTGTCAAGTTCTTCATAATAAGGCATATCTGATTCTTCTATTTCTTCCTCATTCTCGTCCGTCTGATCGCTAGCATTCTTGTCAGCTTGAGCTTTCTCATTTAAGGTATGCTTTTTCTTGTGCTGCACGTAATTCGCATAATATTTGACTGAATAATCGCAAGTGTCGCACTTGTAACGCTGCTTAGATCCGTGCAGGCTCAAGTGAATCTTATATTGTTCACGTTTTTCGAATGCGCTTGGACAGGTTGGGCACTTGTATCTTTTTTCCTTCATTTTACCATTCTTCACTGTCGTTGGGTAGATGAAATTTGGGTTACCATGCATCAGAATCCCGAACTGAGGGTCAAATTTTTGGACAGGTTGCGGAGGTTCTTCACACTTAACGGAAACTTCGGCGGTTGTGTGTTTCTGCTCGGCTTCGAATTTCTGCTGGAATAAATCAGTCCCAGATAGAGGAACATTGACACTTCTTGGTTTGCTGCTGGTGATTGTTGTCGGTTTCGAATCATCCGTTTTATTGGTTTTATTGAAAACTACCCAGACTGGTTCGCTTCTGTTCGGGGTAACTTGGAAAATTTGGGGCTGTTTGTGTTTGGCACTGGTTGGGTGAAGCTCCTGAAGTACTTTAGTCCTCTCCTGGTATTCTGTTGAATGTATAAGATTGTGTGCAAGCAGATGAGGTTTTTGTCTCGACGTGTACGAACAATATTCGCATTTGTAAAACAATCTGACGCCATGAAAGCTGGTGTGTATCCGGTACTCATTCTCTTTAAGGAATCTTGCAGGACACTCGGAACAGAAATGAAGTATTGGGTTTGTTTCACTCGAATCCGAAGGTTCATCAATTGATAAATTAACATCAGTTCCGTCGAAGTCTTCTATGTTTGCGATTTCGAAATTGGGATTATTGAAAATACGACTTAGTTCGCTTATTTGCTCCTCGTCAGTTTTGGAGGGATCGACCAGGCAGTGGACCGTTCCAGAAAGACCCTGATGTACCTTAGAATGAGAAGACAAGACACCAGCGTTGTTGCATACGTAATTGCATTCGTTGCAGTGGTGCTCAACTTCGGTGTTACCCTTCGAATTTGGGTTCTTTTCTCGCACACTATGCATTTTTTCGTGCTCTTGGATATTGACTTTTCTTAAATTGACGTGTGGACAATAGCGACATTTGAACATCTTCGTGAATTTCCCGTTTTTCGATACCCACACCAGGGGTATATCTGGGAAACTTTGCAAATCCATTGGGGAGTAACTAGAAGGCACTTCTTCAATTTCTTCGGAAACCTCTTCCATGTCGATAGCTTCGCCGTTTTGTCTGTGCTGAGTCACGTTTATCCCGTGCACTTTGAGATGCTGATGGAGCAGGTGGCGCTTACTGACGTTGTAAGAACATTGAGTGCAGGCATACTGGCCACCTCTCGGCTTATGGAACTGCTTATGGTAGGTGTACTGAGACTTGGAGTTGGTGACGTAGGGACAGATAACGCATCTGAATTTCTTGCCCACGTCATCGTGATCGGTCAATCTCTGGAGGAAATCCTCGGGATCTGAGACTCCGTGGAGGGAAAGATGCCCGACCAGGTCCTCCTTTTTGGCAGCGTAGTAGTTGCAATAGTGGCATTTGACAGTGTCCGGTTCGGAAATGTGACCCTTGAGGTGTTCTTCGAATTCTGCGTGGTTGTCGTTGGAGAAGGGGCAGGATTTGCATTTGAAGGTGCCGGTTTGGACAACGTCGATGTGGTCTGGTTCGTCCGTCTGTTCTTCTATCACGAGTCGTTCTTCGCCGTTTTTGCTGCTTACCACGCGGATGTCACCTCCGTGTTTGAGTCTGCAATGACGCTGTGAAAGGAGCTACAGTTAATGGTACTGCCTGATAATAACCACAATACACAAATAGAGTTGATGTTTCTGTTTGAATTAATTGAATTACATCAAGTGCTATGTAGGATCATTAAATTGGAAGGAAGTACATCGATTTCCTACAAAAATATAATACATTTCAACTTATTCGACCCAGGAAAAATCCCTGACTATTATTTATCGAAAATGAAAATTATTGAAAAAACTACACTTGACCAGATAGTGTTTGAATATACATTGAAAGGAAGTAGAAACATGCGCAATAGGACATATCGGATCATCTGACCAATTACAACTTATACTAATAAGTTCAATCAAGTTCAAAAGAAGAATTATTTGATACCTACTGAAGCATTTTTCATTAGGTTGAAGTACCTATCGCTAGTATTAATTTTGCGTTAGAATTTATCGAACCCAGGGTTGTGCTTCGTGATCAACGCAAGTTTGAATTTTGAAATGTGCTTTAAATGGATTAGAAGGTCAGTTTTGCGGACGTTTCCATCGTTAATCAACGTTCCGAATGTATTGAATAGAATTATAAACGATTCTTTCATGGATGTCGAATTACACTAAGTCATCTTGGATTATTTACATTTTACTCTGTAAACATTTGACTTCGTTTTCTGTGAATGCATGGTACGAGAGATAAGATGTTTACGAAAATGATTCCGAAACATTAAGTTAGTTTAGCATCATTTGAACAGAGGAAGGGCAATAAACAAATATTCGACAACTGTTAGTATGAATGACCAAAGGAGTTACAATGATGTAATGATACTTTAGCTGGAAATCTATACTAAAGATTAAAAAACAAGTGTTATGATCACATATTTAAATCCCTATAATATTCTTTTTGCAAGTTATTTCAGACAGACTGGACAAGACAAAGGAATGACCTGCTTTTTTTTAAATTTTATCCCAAGTTATCCCAAGTTTTGACTTATAAGGTTTCTAAGTCCATTCTGTTCGAGAAAACCTTCGAAACGCAACAAAAAATTAATTTCAATTAACCTTGAGTTGTGAGTAATTAGTATATTTTAAGGATACACACGAGTACGAAAATGATTAATAGACACTGTTATCAGTTCTCAGGAAAAACATGCACATTTCATTCCAAGATTGCAACTGAGAGTTCCTTTATTCATTACATTTTTCGATTGTTCATTAAAACGTTTATGGAAAAATTCAACGTAAATGGTTGAATAATTCCCTATGCTTATGAGTTATGAGTATCTACGTAAAAAATCGTAAATTCCATTGTGGATTCACTATAGATATGGGGGGATTCACTGAACTGAGGTATTGGCTTGGATATTATTTTCCACGCTGTAAATTTATAACTTTCGAGTATCAGGTAATTTAAGGAATTTGAAGTTGTACCTACAGAGAAAAATAAATGAGTTTCAATACAGTTCCTGTTCAAAAAGGCTCTGGTGATTGATCCATAGATAATATTGAATCTTGGACCACTTTTCTATTTTGGGCAATAAATGTTTTGTATGAATATGGTTTATCTAGAATGTGATGAAAATCTCGAGCGTTAGATTTATGAATGAGAATTTTAACGAAGCGGCAATTCCAGTAATTTTTTTAATGATTCAGGATAATTAGAATACCTACTGCCACAAGATTAAATTTTTTGTCAAAATAGGTTTGAAATCAAATCAACTTTGCAAAAGTGGTCGGTTTTTGTCCGAATTCAATTCAAATATGCAGTATCCTCCTCTGGAAACGATATCGATAAACGTTATCAATTGAACGGTATTAGACATAAAATAAAATTTCATTGACTTTAGTCCATTGTTTATTGACCTGAAAGATTGAAAATACAATTGCCGTTTGTGGACTTAATGTTCGCGAATTATTCGAAATTGACTTTAGCCCACACGTATATAAAGATGTAGAGGTAATTCGATAATGTATTTAGTGGCTCGCAGAGGCGTCGACTCTAGCTGGTCGTTTTTCATGAACCCCGTTTCTTGAAAAAGATAAACCGTATCTTGAGTTCTCGACGGTTTATTGCCTTGATAATTTTTATGAAAGACCCCCTTGATAAATTGAGGAAGATCGACTTCACAATGGCATACTGGATTTGCAGAAAACCCTTTGGCTTTCACAAACAAATAATTTTACGGCAGAACTGCGCACAATGAAGAAGAACCTTTTTGAAAGTCTTGAGGGTCAACGTGAGCCCAAAATGACAAGCTGCCATGAATAGAGGGCTCATATTTCTGTCGAATATTTTTCGAATTTTAGACCTTTTAAAAAATTATTCTGTCACTTCATTGTCGACAAATTTTAGTTCTACCTGTTCCAAACCCTATTTGAGATTTATGAATAAGTTGGGATTGAATGCAGATCAGGTACCTAACTCAGATGTAAATTCATTCCATGAAACCAAAGTACAGTGTGTTTAACGTAAGCGGGTCACTGAAGTATTTTGTGACTTATTCATCGAGCTAAATTGACAAGTGAACTATTAATATGATAGTATTTTTCGAGGGCTATTCAAATGTGTTATCAGAAAAAATATCGAACATAGGTATCAAAAACTGTTCTTCCTAAAAAAATTTCTTAATCTTGAACATTCATTAAACGATAAGCATTGCCGGAAATCCAAGTTCAGATTAAAAGAGCCGAGCTTTGCAGGTATTGAAAAAAAACGTTTGAATAGTGCTTCGGTTTTGGCCTTTGTCAAAATATTCTGTGTGGGAATTTGTCGATTTTGAAAACTACCAACAAAATTTCTGTTTTCTTACTTATTCTGGAATTCCACACAAATCTCCTTGCTTTACAAAATAATTATGACGAATCATGACAAAAACGGGAGTTCTGCTGTAATTTCATTCAATTAACATATTATATAATGTGAATATTCGAATACGAGTACAATCAGCAAACCTTGACAATAAAATAACAATGTGAACTCCACAAGAAAGCTAAGATTTTTTGTTGTTGAGTTAAGATCAACAGATTTTAATGAAATGGAGATTGCTGAGCAATCAGTTTTCGATCAATATACTGGGTGTCCCAAAATGACTTCTACGATCAGAAATATTCAACTAATTTTCTTCAAAAAATATTTCTCGATAGAGCTACAAACAGCCCTTTAAAGGCACGAATTAATGTGTTGTAAACCTTCAGTTTTTGTTTAATATGAACGATTACCCAATTTATAGGGGAGCAGGAGAAAATAGAGTACTGGTTCCTAATTTTCGGAAGTTCTCAGTAGCAATCGAAGAAGTAAAAAACGGTTAGTAAAAGCTGTGTTAGTATACCTGAATGACATGCTTCCAATTTGATACCTGGTTGCAATGCCAACAACGAAAAGTTGCTGTGGTACCTTTAACCATGTTAGTATGAGTGACACTTGCCTCATCTTTACCAATTTCCGACCTTCCCAAGCCTATTTCTAGACTGCTATTACCAGAACTGGTAGACGTGTAGTGTCCTTTCACATGCTGCAGCAAAACGTCTCGAGATGCATCTCTGAAAATTTCACGAATATTCAGACATCATTACATAAGCATATATGATGTTGAGGAACAAGCTTCGATGCTAATTAATGCTAATTTAACACAATGAGGTATTTCATCTCTTAAGGTTTGTTCACATTCCTGAAATTGCTATATCAGACAGACAATTATCGAAAATATCGAAATTGAGCATTCTTCCCTTCTTCTTTCCCCCAAAAAAATGAAACCAAAAATTTTCACAAGTAAACAATTATACTTTTCCACAGTGAACAATATGATGAACAATAATTAATGAATGATATGAAATTTGAAGAGAGGAAAATGATTTTTGCCAATAAGAAACCTTTTTTTCGCTTTATTGTTTGAGTGTTATTAGGTGTAGACTATGTAAATATTTTCGTGGGGTACAATTCAATTCGAAATAATCTACCTCAACCTTGAGTACAATACGAATTGAACTATGAAGAACTTTGTATTGATTTGTAATTATAGGGTAAGACAAAGAAATATGCCAAATTATCTGATATGCCGACAAGAGTGAATCAATACGTTAATGTTATAAAGTGTGAAATGGAATAAGGAAAAAAATAAGTGAATATGTGATTTTAAATCCCATTTTAGATTATCTTTCCACTCGTTAAGTTTTTCGTGATAAAAATACATAATAATATTATTGAATCTTGATCAGAATGGAATAGAAAAAAATTTACTTTTTTTCTGAAACAATATCTTTTTTAACGTTCTTCAGATGAAATTAAATTAGTTCATTATAAATGAGGAAAACCAAGTGTATTTCATCGAGCTAGAAATCTTTAAGGAAAAGAAAAAAACACTGGGTATGTAAATACGACTTAAATTTGAATGAACACGTTAATTAAATTTTTAATTTTGAAAAAATAAATATTATGCCGAGGTCACATCAAAGGAGTCGACATCTACATTGAATACTCGTTCTTGATGAAAATGAGATTGCGGAAATTGAAAAAAGAGGCGAAATACTATCGAAATATGCTATTCCCAGAAGGAAGAACGAATAAAGTCAAACGGGAAATATTCGAAATTAAATGATATGATTGGTATTTCCTTTTTGGGTTTCAAGGAAAAGGATGATCTTTATCAGTTCGAGATTTTAAATTTTTCTCTTTGAGTTTTCAACAACAAGTGAGATTAGATATTTCGAAAAATTTTAGAATTCCGAACTAAAAAAATGAATGAACCAAACTGACTACTGAAATATGATGTGAAGTTTCAACTGTCTTTTGATGTTTGTTAATATAGGGATAAAAGATGCAAAATTTCTTTACTCGAAAAATAATTAACAACAAATACAAGTGCTTTATCAAAGCACTCCTTAACTATCTATTCATTCACACCCTGTATATATCCAGTTCAATCAGTTCAACTCATGAAGATTAAAAATTATCATACAAAAAAATCATTCCCCAAGTGCTGATCCTTAAAACTTGTTGACTGAATCCTTGCGCTAAAAGGATTCCACTTTTGAATCAAATTGAATCTCCACTACTTCCCGAAAAGTTACGTAGATGGCGGTCCACGCAGAACAGATTTAAATTTTTTTTTCTCGCGACATGCAAACTGTGAAAATTTCAGTTCGACTCCAAAGGTCCATCATTGAAAATAATGAAGTGAAAATCATCATTGCATAACGTTTCAAACGGTCAAGGATGAATTATATAATTGATTTCAGATCTGAATATTCGTTTTCGTTCATTCGATCGTTTCAGGTGAAAAACAAGAGGAAAATAGTGGCATATGCCATCAAGTTTTTGAAAAGTTGAAATTTCATATGAAAAAATTAAAAAAAAAAGGGTTTAATGAGAAACAGGTGTTATATTTTCGATAAGTTGATATTTCTTTTCAATCTGAATTAGATCATATCTTTACCATTGTGATTTGGAGATGAATGAGATTTAAACATCAAAATTTAAGTGGAAGGTTACGGGAAAAGTTGTTTCTCGAGGTGAAAATATCGAGAAAACATTTCCACAGGAGAATTCGAAAAATTTCCACCATTCCTGAATAATTCTGCATGATTCAAAGCGCTCTCATTAAAAAAATTTGAATGATTGCTCATATACCGCGAAATCGTGATTCATCGGGTGTCGTAATATTGCAAATAATTGCGTTTCTTTCGAATGCACATAGAAGAGGCTCACCTGAAATTGCATTTTTTACACTTGAACAGCGTCCTCTTGTTCTCGTTACTGGATTTCCTCTTCTCGGGCGACTTGACGTACATGTTACCGTTGGACATTTTGGGGGACGTCTTGAGCGCCGCGTTCTGAATGACGCTGTTGAAGTCCGCCGTTATGGGGGATGTTTTCGTGGGTTTAGGGGTCTCATTTCTCGGTACGCCTTGTCCTTTGGGCCTGGTACCCGAACCACCGCTGGTGTCCAAGGATTGATCCACGCTCACGTGTATTTCCGTGAGGTATTTGTTGTATTTGGTGTAGTTTCTTCTGCCAGTCTCATCTGTCATCAATACTTTGGCGGATTCGTGGGCTGGGTCCCTTACCGATTTTAATTTTATGTGTTTGGTTATGTCCCATCGCCAGTTGGACCGATAGGAACACAAAGAACACTCGAAGGGTTTCTTGTTCAAGTGTCCAACGATGTGAACGTGGAATCTAGAGGCTGTGGAAGCCCAGAAGGTACAATGAGGACACTGGAAGACCCGCTTGTGTTGGGCGACACTTATATCTGTACCGTGTGTGGGTATTTTTTCTGGAACGGAGGTAGAAACTGAATGGGAAGGTTGCTGATGAATTGCCACTGTTTCAGTTTCAACGTAACTACTTTCACTGGTAACCGGGGAATGTGTTCTTATCGAAAGGTCCAGGGACATATTGTCCTCGACTTTATCCTCGTGTATATACATATTATCACTTCCCCTGTCGTCTGTGTATTCGTAAATCGAGTCATCGACATCTATATCCATCGGAACCTCGATGTTATTCCAAACGAACACCCGATTCTCCATCGGATGCCCCTTGGTTTCGTAATCATCTGTCTCATTAGTATCTTCCTTGATTTTGAAATCGCTCGGCTCAACTTTAACCTCGAACTCTTCGCTGTAATCGTCGCCATCCTGTTGGGCCAATTTATTCAACGTCTTCTGGGCCTCCAGGCAGGTCTGGAGATGATTATAGAGATCGACGCTCGATTTGCATCTCTGCCTACAGTATTGACATCTGGACGAGCTGGTGAAAACGTTCATACGACTAATAACCTGGTTCGTTTCAGTCCCACACGATTTCTGATGTTTCACTTGCTCCGACAAACACTTGCTCTGGTGTCCGCAATATTTACAAGTCAAATTAACGTCACTGCAACCCGTCATCAGCTTCTCTTTCAGCTGGTCGAAGAACGACGCGTTTTTCCGTTTGAAACTGTTCGTGGACGCGTTCTTCGGCGTCGATGTTAACAGGGATGAGGCCGGTATCAGGTCCGGTACTCTGGATGAGGTAGGCGAAGATTGGTAACTCTTGAAGTTGAAAATATTCTCGCCGTCCATCAGAGACGCGAAGTCCTTAAGGGCACTGTTGGTCGATTTGGCGCAAATTTCGTTGAAGTCCTTCTGGCTCATCACCGGTTCCGGATTGTTCGGAGGACTCTGCCTTTGGATCTTGTGCATGTTTATGGGTATGAGGTTGGGCACCGGACGCTGCGCTTTCTTCACTTTAACCGGTGGTTCTTTGATTATGTTGTGCACCTTCGCCTCATGCTTGGTCATTTCGCTGTCCCACGCCGATTTGAAATTGCACAGTTTACACTTATTCTTGAAGTAAACATTACCATTCGCATGATGTATTATGTCATCCGGATTGATGAAGTCTGAACCGAAAGGACTCGGGGCCTGGTTAAAATCCGACAGGTTCTTGGATGTCTTAGGCTTCTTGACGCAAGTGACTTTCGTCTTGTTTTTCGGCTTGGATTTGTCCTCGTCGCTCGGCGTCGACGTTTCGTTTTGAGTCACCTGTAATATCAAAACACACACGACTATAATACGTGGCACGCAGGAACTTATTAACGTTAGAGCGATGTTATAAATACGCTATTGCTAGAGCGTATGCTCTGTCCTCGAAATTCGCGATGTATCTTGGAATCGGGAATAATAGATTCGACGAGGAGGAGCTTGTGACGCGCTCGCAGGTACGCTAGCATTCGTGTGTCAGCGTTTGAATGAATACTGGCGGTCCGATACGTTTATCTGACTTAAACCGCATACATACACCAGGACCAAAGATCGTTTTATCGCACTCTTCGTAATAGGGAACATAATAAGTTTGTCGGTCTTTTTTCAATCAAGTTCCGAGAGATCTAATACAGGTATGACACACTCGTCAGCTGAAAATGCTGCTAAAAGTGCAAGAAAAGTTACTGAAACGTTCAAGTTCCTTTTTCTTTCTTTATTTTGAATTTTTCGAATCCCCAAATCGAAATCTCACCAGGATATGAAGATATTGTTGTAGTTTTGATCAAAATTTCGCCCATTATTTGAATTCAGAAATATTAATCTTTGAAACAATCAATTTACATGTCTTGGAAAGTTCATGAGAATAAATAGATGTAAAATTCGAGTTTCCATATGAAAATAATGACACAAACACTTCTTATACCTCAATTTGGTGAAAATATGCGAATTTTTATTGATGAGCGCATTCGCCAATTTGCAACAAAGGGTCGTAATATAAAATAAAATATTGCCGACACCTATAAGAAAAATATTCGTTTAGTAATTGGGAAAATTGGTTAAATATCTCTTCAGAAAGCGCTTTGTATACAGATTAACATGATAAGACAGTCCACCTTGTGTTACAAAATGTTAAAAATTCATACTTCTTCGAAATGTATAAAATGCGATCTGGAATATATTATTAATTTCAATTTCTTTGGAAACTTATTTCTGCGATCAACACTAATGAATAAACAATTATTATTGAAGTAAAAAATTATAATAAATAATTCATCAAAGTAACGATTAAAAGATAGAATGGATCTGTCTTCACATTTTCTTGGAAATATTTCAGGTGGACTGTTATTTGTGTGCCACCATATTCACTGAAAATCCCCTTTACACGTACCCTAATTTTGTTCTATGAATAATTCCCTTCGTATAATCCAAAATAACCAAAAATCATTGGTTTCACTTGAAAAAAAAAAGAAGAAAAATCTCACCTGCGATGTGGAGTTCTGTCCCATCAGGGCAGCTTCTTCGGCGGCGGCCGTATCACTGGCACCAACCTTATTTCTCCGTCTGCCTATGCCGAAACCCGCGGCCTGGCCAACAGGGGGCACGTGGTGATTCATCTCGTGAACGGTCAAACTCTGCTTGATATCCGCGGTGAAATTACAAGCGGAACATCGGAAAGTCCCCTTTCCGTTGTGATTCTTGCAGTGCCTGTCCAGGTTCCACTTGTAGGGGGTGCGAAAGTCACAGGTGTCGCACTTAATCATCGGCATCGAGTGATACTTGACGTGCTTCGTGAAACGCGCCTTCATGTGCGTCACGTACGTGCATTTCGTGCACCTGAAGAACTTGGTCTTTATGTGCTCCTCTTTCTCGTGCTTGGTGAGCAGCACACGACTCTTGGCCGTGTGGGAGCAGACGGAACACTTGAAGATCGTCGGTTTCGCCTGTTCCGCGTCTTCATTATCGCTGATCTCGCTGGTATCGTCTTCTTCCGCCGTCACTGGAAGCTGGGGCGGCTTTTTAGCCTTGGTTTCGATCTCCGAAGCCTTGCTGCTGCCGTGCACCATCCTCGAATGTCGCAGTAGCTTCTGGAAGTGCTTGGACGCGTAAAGACAGTTCGGGCACTCGTAAATCCTTACTTTTTCGTTGTGCACATCGCGCAAATGGTACAGGTAATGCCTGGGGTTCTGCGTGAAGTAATCGCAGGACGAGCAGGAGTAGTTCCTCTTCACCTTGCAATCCGGCAGGTCGGGCAGTTCTTTTTCGCTGAACTGGGGCGGGGATTTGACCTTTTCTGAGTTACCGGCGTAGAGTTCGTTACCGCTGACAACGCTGCGCACTATTAGTGTGTCTCCTGATCGGTGTACCATCGAAGGCACGGACATGCTAGGCCGCGAACCTGTAACGAAAGCATAAAATGAGGACGACGTTCAAATGAAAATTTGGGGTCGAGGTGTTGGAGCACCAGGCGAAGAAGTGTTGCTCTTACCACCTTCGGTGGTGGACTACCAGCTCTAAGGAAAGGTGAGCTTAGGCAGCCAGGTTAAGAAAGCGGTGGGTAACTAAGGACCTGCGGAATCGATATCAAGCGCGTTTAGCTCTGCGCGCCCGCTGGTGTCCAATTATAACCACGGACGTCGTTGCGTTGGCACATGGACACCTTCTTCACGTGAACCCAACGAGAACGCACTGGACAGCATCGGACGCCGTTATCCCGATTGTGTGATAATTCTCACTTCTTGCAATGAATAAGGATGGATGGCCCGTTTGACATTTGCCCCCGTCCTTTCCTTGAACCGTTTCCTGCGGTTGTATTCTGGAATATTTAATACGACGATTTACATAGACGGTCGATTTGTTCTGTTCTTTATCTGTTGCTTTCATTCCGCTACCGAAAACATTGAAAATCTTGTCTACAGTAACTCAATACTGAATTTAATGCGGGAACCTATTACGTGGGTTATGCTATTGTCACTCTGATTTTTCTTCAATAGACGGAGTTTTCACCACAAATCAATAGGCCAAATTAATTTATTCCATATTTTTCGAAGTTTTTCGATAGTCACCGTTAGAGTAATTTTTCTCTCAATAAAACTAACCTTAGATGGAAATGTGATACATATTCTGAAAGAGCAACTCCTCTAGTTGAAAATCTGAAAATTTTATGGAGCTCGATGCAGCTGTTCGGTCTTGACGATCATTTAAATGATTCCATCTTTTTGGAAATTTTTCGATAGTCACCGTTAGAGTAATTTTTCTCTCAATAAAACTAACCTTAGATGGAAATGTGATACATATTCTGAAAGAGCAACCCCTCTAGTTAAAAATCTGAAAATTTTATGGAGCTCGATGCAGCTGTTCGGTCTTGACGATCATTTAAATGATTTCATCTTTTTGGAAATTTTTCGATAGTCACCGTTAGAGTAATTTTTCTCTCAATAAAACTAACCGTAGATGGAAATGTGATCCATATTTTGAAAGAGCAACTTCTCTATAGGTTGAAGTCGTTAGTCAAACACCGATACCGAAATACATTCTCAATTTTTCACTAGATGAGTAGAAAATAATGCACAAGTTTTCCGGAATTAATAATAATTAGATCTACTCATGCGGTTTTTTGTCTGCCAATACGTAGTTTATACACAAAACTCATTCTTTCTTGAAATTATTTTAAGAATTTTGGGAAATGATAATTATTGAATGAATTTGTAGAGACCTCTGAGTTTCAAAAATAGGGCCTGAGGTTGACACGGTGAATTCGTCAGCCATAATTCTGAAACACCTTCACCGAGAACCAACCCTTGCTAATTAACTCTTGGAATAACCGTAATAAACGCTCAAACCGTTGAAAAGCAGTCCACGGTTTAATTCAGAATTGTTTGAGGCGAATAAATCGAAAAATCAAAGGAACGATATGAAGTTTGTGGTAAACGTCATAGAGACGTCAAAGGTCCTCACCAAACGGCAGCAAATTAATCAATTCAACTTCACCCCACACTGAAAGAATAATCTAACAAATCTTTACCTTTCAAAGACATCTTCTCTCCTTGAATTCTTCAATCTTCATCAACCATAAACATCAAAATCATTAACAAACCTACTGAAGAACGTCCTTCGCGTTTGTCAAGACGCGTTCATTCAGAGTTATGCAGTCAAATGACATTCTTGGTTTTAGAGGTCATCAGGTTAAGTAGGAGCAGGCCGTGCGTGGAAATATAAATTTCAAACGTCATCCTCTGCATGAATAAATTACAAATGTCGCTCTTTTCGTTCATGTGAAATTGAGACGATTGAAAACGAGAGTTCATCGAGATGTGGGCCATGGAGGCACATGCTTGGAAGACTCCGAAAGTGAAATTATGACGGGGAATTGCTGTTTTCGTTGTAGGTTTTACTTTTTATATCGTTATAAACAGGTTTGCCTCATGACACAATTAACCAATTAGAATAAGTGGCTAGGAAGATACGTCTGAGAAGTTATTAGGTGTTAATAGAGTTCTTTGCATCATTATTATTTGCATTTTCAATGTCAAAAAAGATTACCAGGAGACTTTAAACCGAATAAAGGTCGAAAGGAAATGGAAGTTACGATGTTTCGAACGACGATTTTCCGAGATGTTACTCTTCGAATGGAATGAATTGGTGAAGAAGTAAAAAGAGGGGAAGTGACAGAGGAGAACCCTAATATCACGTGAGTCATCATTTCGCTGCCTTTATTTGGACTTCTGTCCTTCGATTAGAAAGAGGGAAGAACAGTTTCATGCCCTACAGCTCTTTAGGATGATTCATCGATGGTGAATTCAGATCAGGAGAGAACGGGAACGCCATTTTTATTCTTCAACAAGTTTGATACCAATCGTCAACATGATTTCTGATTCTAGTACATTCTTTTGATGAAAATTGAACAGTGTAACAAAATAGTAATTTAATTCAGAAGAGGTGAACTTTGAGGTCCAGAATAATGTTCCTTCCATTGTGTTTCTGTCGAAATGAATGATGACTTTGAAGGCTAATAAATTGATTTGAAGTGTCAATCGTTTTCTTGATTTTTCGAATTTGGTCCTAGGAATTTTGTAGGAATATTTTTAAAGTTGAAAATGGTTTGAAAACATTGGGTTGGATTCGTTGATCGAGAATTCATGGTCAAATTCAATTATGTTCGTAAACACTGTAATTTGTAACTGAATCGAAACTTATTTACTAGTTGCTGAAGTATTCGAGTAAATTACAATCTAGACAATGACAACCTACTCAGTTTGTGTGTTATATACACTAGTACAAACATTTTCGCAGAAGTGTAGGCGCTATGAGGGTATTTTTTAAGTTTTCTCAGTTTTTTTTTTGAAGATGTAAGATATTGAAGTTTTCCGATCTGTTTTATTTGCGATCAGAAATGCAGACAGTCTCTGTATCTTATAGCGATGATTAATATTCAATCCGCCGATATGCCATATCTTCCAGTCCATATCTTGAACCGAGGACGTCATCGAAAAAAATTCGGTCATATTTTCCACAATATCATAACTAATTACCGTGTAAATATTCAGGAGATGAATTGTCGCTAACAATGTAGATGCTAATTATACATTCGCGAAGAGTTGGTTATACATACCTCCAATTATTTGCATGACCTTGAAAGCTGGCTTAGCCTATATAATAAAGTAATAAATAAAAATATGTATGTACATTGCATGACGTACCGGCTCGTGTATACGAATAATTTGAGGTATTGTTCTGCTCCAAGAAAACATCTTTTGTTTCCACGAGCGTGTTTCCACAGAATTGAAGAGATTTTCAAATCGTTTTTCTGGGATGAAATGAAAGAGAAGTTTTTGTAGAAGTTGATATGGCACGTTCGGTTAATTATTCTCGATTTATTCAATTGTTATTGCATGTAATTTGTGGTAGGTATGGTTGGGCATCATTTAAGATAAGAGCCTTAACGATTTTAACCTACTTAGTACCTATTGGATGTATGTATACAATCCTTGAAAAGTTATAGATCTGAAAATGAAATATTTGATCAATCAGGCTCAGGAATTGATTTGATTTTGATTGGTTTCCCTAATATTCATTTCAACATCGATTTAAATATTTCGTAGATGACTCGATTACTGTTAACGTGGAATAAATATTTGTTGGCGAGTATTTTGAAGAAGAGTAGATAGTAATATTTGAACTTCGCCTTAGCGATCGCTGAATAAAGCAACCATTCATGGCTGAGGTCTGAAAGTACTAGCAAGTTTTCGATCAACGCAGCATAATCTAGTGCGGGCACATTTTGTCCATTCAGAAGATCTGCAACGGTTGAAGACCGAAGTTTAGATGAATCACGAGGTAATTATGCAATGAAGGAAATAAGAGATCGTATTTCCGACTATGTATGTGGTCTTTGTTTGAATCTGAACCCGTTCCTTCGGCTGTGTTGGAGCACTATTCTAAACTGTCCGTTTCCTACATGCGCGCAACTGTTGCAATGTCACCTTCATTGTTGTCTTTACATGTGGAACTTTTTTTATCAGACTCGAGATGTAGCAATCTCATCTTGATACTTACCCTTGAGTATTCAAATACTAGGTAGATCTGTAATTAAGATAGGTACGCATTAGTTTACGCGCTTCTAATTCCGATGAAAAAATTTCTTGTCGTCCTTATTAGGATTTCTTGATTCTTCATTGAGGTCAAGTCACTGGCGAGAATTTAATTCAAGTGTTAGCAGAAAGCGAAACAGCACTTTGAATTGGATATTTGGAAGAAAAATTAATTTTTGCACACAAAATATGGTCTTCATGATACTTAATGGACCAGTTGAAAAGTTACAAGAAACTCTTGGTGAGATAATGTACTGTTGCAACTCATCTGGTGTTGTGTAGTATATTTTTAAATCTATTATAGCAACCTGAACATGCGTTTAGAAGGTTCAATTCATCAAGAAATTGTGAATCGCCTCTGAATTTCACAAAGTTTATTAAGTAGAGCGTGGAATCGCTATCGTACTAGTGCAAGTGCTACATTTACTCATAGGGCGGAAGAGCAAGAGCTACAACTGTAGCACAAGATCGGCTAATACGGTTAACTGTACGAAAAAATCCCTTATTCGCATATTATCAATCATTATTGGGTTTGACTCATTGATGGAGTCTTCGTTCTTCTTCCATACGTAAAAAACTCAAAACTTCCGAAAGAAAAGTGATAGAAACTTGGAATTTTCAGGGTGAATTCAGGTTCCGAAGGTGGTCTATGGTTTCGGAGTTATAGGCAGCTTAATTTTTTCTCAGTTTCGAAAAATATCGTTTCAATTGAATCGAACAACCGAACAACCCTATTAGGGATCTGTTTTTGTCGGTTTTATAGCACCCTTCCCAGGAATGAATAGCTGATGAATATTCTGAACGCGCTCGAAGCTATTTCAGAGAACTGTTGGGAGAATTCCCGAGGAAGATCCGCTAAATGAAGGATCCACTGTTCTATTTCTGTGGAAGCCGGTAAACAAGCTTGGAGTTAACGTGGAAATGGTCCAAATAATGTTCAATCTGAAATCTCCAAAACCAAGAATTCTTTATTCGCTCACTCTGACCTATACGAAACTAGGCTACGCATAATCGCTCGGACATAAATTGTCAAGACTGCACGAGGTCGATTCTTCTTCAGTCTAACCTGTTGAAATCGATTCCGCTGTGTCGAATACATTAGGATTCTTATTGTTGACTTTTGGTGATTGAATCCGACAGAGGTCAGCTGGTTCGAATACATTAACAATTTCAATGAGGGATAGTGTTGTTTCCATATAGCCTTTTGAGGAACAGCAAGAGAGTGAAGATAGTGGAATTTTCGTCTGATGTTTACGACGCATTCGTGATAAAAGACGGGTATATACTCGAAGAATGGCTCATTTCTTATTCATCATGCAATTATTCGAATCAGAGTAATTGATGTCCTTACGTCAATGACCATTGGTCAATAATTGTCAGTGGAGCTTGTTGAAGATATATTTCAACTTGAGATAGTGCGACTGCTACGATTAAAAGACAGTGGTGTAACAATAGGTTTTGATTGCTAGCGATGCTGGAAATATTAGCAGTATATTTCAACTCGATGTAGTGCGACTATTGCTATTAAGAGACAGTCTGCCAGTTTCAGGAAAGTCCGTTAAAATTCAATACTACATCACAATGTTAATCCTCCTTTCTTCCCTTCAAAAATGACAGTTTAAAATTTTGATGGGGCATCAAATGGACTTTCCTGCAACTGGACGAGTGAGTTACAATAGATTTTGACAGCTAGCGATGCTGTACGAGGATATATTGAAAAATTCTTAGCCTACTGTAGAACCCAACCAAATTTCAATGTCAAAATATTTTATTACTCAATATATTCTCCTCTTAATTGGATCCATTTATTACAGCGGAACTGCAACGTCTCCAGACCTTTAAAAAAAACGTTTCTTCTTGCTCTGCAAACCAGACCTCCACAGCTTTTATTACTTCCTCGTTGGAAGAAAATTTACGACCTTCCAAACTTTTTTTCAGTTGAGGAAAGAGATGATAGTCGGATGGAGCCAAATCTGATGAATAAGGGGGTGTTCTAGTAATTCAAACCCTAAATCACGAATTTTATGAGATTTGTGTGCAGGGGCATTGTCCTGCAAAAACAAAACACCTTTGGATAGGTTTCCGCATCTTTTCTCTATTTTTTTCCCGTAGAGTGGTCAGTAATGTCGAATAGTAATCTCCGGTTATTGTTCTACCCTTATCCAAAAAATCAATCATGATTACTCCATGGCAATCCCAAAAAACTGAAGCAAGAACTTTTCCAACAGTTTTTTGGACACGAAACTTCTTAGGTCTTGGAGAACCAGAGTGTCGCCATTCCATCGATTGTTGCTTTGTTTCTGGATCGTAGAAATGTACCCAAGTCTCATCCATAGTAACAACTCGGTTTAAGAAGTCTACATTGTTTTCAAATGGAGCACAGATCGAACGCGATGCTTTTACCCTTGCACGCTTCTGGTCAACATTCAAACATTTGGGGATCCATTTTGCAGCAATTTTTCTCAAATCCAAATTGACGTGAACTATATGATGAACGCGTCCGTATGCAATATTCAGTGCTTCAGATATCCCTTTTTGCCCAATTCGACGGTCTGATAAAATCATGTCATGAACTGCATCGATATTTTCGGGGACTGACACGAAAACTGGCCTTCCCGATCGGTCATCAATGGAAAATTTACCTCTTTTGAAGCTTGCAGTCCAATTTTTCACGGTCGCATACGAAGGACATTGATCACCAAGGGTATTAAGCATATCTTCGAAAATCTGCTCACCTCTTAACCCTTTTAAATACAGGTACCTGATGATGGCTCGATACTCCAATTTTTCGATTTTCACAATTTCGGTGGACATCTCCTTTCTTTTAATTTATTGCTTAACTCTGGTTTACTTTTTTGACCTCAAACTTCAAACTGACACTTCTAAAGAGTTATTGTTCGTAGCTATGGTAACGCAATATTTTTCTTTATGCATGGAACTGGTCTAGGCTAACTAGATATCAATACATCCTCGTAAGTTTAAACTGAAAATGGCCCAACTACTACCACAGCCGTCTTTATAGACGGCTGTGCTACCACAAGTGGTTTATAGAAAGAAATGAAAAGAAAAATGGGATATACCACTGCTCTCTTTAATTTTTTTCAGTTGACTTTCGTATTTTGAATTATAAATCACGCGTGTATGAAATTCAACAACTTTCTCGTAAAGGGCAAACTTGTCGTTGCTTGAACGCAAGAACATCGAGGGATAACAAGCTTATTCACTCATTACTTCGAAACTTTCCAGGCGTTCATCTCAAATTGAGATATCGAAATGAAGCCTGATTGTCCGAAATGTGCGCCAATGACCCCAGTGCGGTCCAAATACATATTTCATCTGGTCGAGCGTGTCATGAGGTTCTGCGTTAATGGGTCTTAGGCAGTTGCTCGGGTTCTCCTTTTGGCGACCTCTGCGATTAGACGATAGCTAAAAATGTTACACCGTAGGCGTGTAAGAATCTTCGACGATGTATGCGCTGTGTTTGAGTTTTAAACAAGAGAACAGAGAGATGAGTTTGCAACTTCGCTATTGCACAATTAAATACTGGCAGTAAAAACGACGGACGTAACTCAGAAGGTCTGGTACGGGGTCTTTCCATTTCTGTGAATTCTGCAGTTGTTGTTCTTGTTTCCGCAGCTCGATTTGTTTTCGCGTTCATATTACGGATTTATTGTCTATCGATGCTCGGTGTCGGGTTTTACAAGCGATTCGAACAGGGACGGATTTCGAATTGATTACAGGAAGATTATTCGAATTGTAACACTAAGAAAAAGTTCAATTCCTAAAATAGGACAAGTGATTAGAATTCTTCAGAAAAATAACAGAATACACTTCCTGAAGGATGGATGGGTCATAAAACATGAGAGCTGGTTGATGTTGATGAAATACAAACATACACTGCGCAAAAAATTAACGCACATTATGGAAATCTCAAATTTATTCTACAACTGAAGGTGTTCTCAATGATAATTATTTTTATCAGAATTATGCATGCATATGTTATCCACTTTCAACGGTTTTCTTCAATACATATGTTTTTTCCCAGCAGGAATAAAAAAAGATGATTTTATCAGATTTTGAATGTATTGGCTCCATTCTAAAGTCAGTTGTTCTCGATCAATTCTAGTGATCAATAGTTTTTCTTTCGTTTGATTTTCTATACCCGATCGCTATGGAACGCGAAACACGCAATTTGACCCAAGAGGAATGTGCCCAAGCGATAGTTTTGCGAGAAAAAGGGTGCACATACACAAGAATTGCAGAAAGCTTTGGAGTTTCCCATACAAGTGTGTCCAGAATGTTGCAGCGATTCAGAGAGACAGGTATGAATGTCCGAAGACCAGGACAGGGTAGACCACGGGTAACAACTGCCATTCAAGAACGTTACTTGAGAGTTTCTTCGTTGAGACAACGGTTTGCAAACGCTCGCCTCCTTCAAATTCAGCTTGAGCAAACTCATGAGGTGCAAATTAGCACTCAGACAATAAGAAATCGCCTCAGAGAATATGATTTAAGGCCTCGTGTCGCGGCAAAAGGCCCAGCTCTTACCCCAGCCCATCGAAGGGCACGTTTGGATTTTGCGAGAGAGCAAATCCATTGGGAAGAGACCGATTGGTAAAGAGTTCTCTTCACAGATGAGTCTAGATTCTGCCTCTACCATTGTGATCGACGTTCCCTTGTATACAGACGTCCACATGAAAGATATGCTCAGTGCAATTTCCTGAATACTACTGGTTTCGGGGGAGGATCGATTATGGTATGGGGTGGAATATCTTTGACTGCTCGCACAGACCTAGTGGTCGTTGATAATGGAGCTATGAATGCTGATAAGTATATAAGGAACATTCTTGAAGAGCATGTAGTGCCATTTGCCCCATACATTGGTGAAAATTTCATTTTTATGGACGATAATGCCAGACCCCATCGTGCGCGCATCGTTCAACCTTGAAGAGGTTGAAGTCTCTCGAATGGAATGGCCAGCAAGAAGTCCAGATCTCAATCCGATTGAGCAGGTTTGGGACAACCTCAATAGAAGGCTGAGAAGTTCAAGAAAATCATCCAGCTGCTCTTAATGACTTAGGAATCCAACTCGGAGAAATCTGGGAAGGATTAGATCAGAACATTTTAAGATCACTCATTTTGATTATGAACCGTCGTTGCCGAGCTGTAATTAACGTAAGGGGTGGAAATACCAAGTATTAAATCACTTATCAGCATTTCAGTATTTTGAAAATTGTTCATTTCTCTTCTTTCACATAAGATTCGGTGAAATCCTGAATTTTTCTTCCAATTAATGTGTCTTGTTTCGTTCAAAACCTTCCCGAGAGAACATAAAAATAAGTTATAAAGTCAATGTGGAGTTAACTTTCATTAAAATTGAGATTTTCAGAATGTGCGTTAATTTTTTTGCGCAGAGTATATTCCATCCCCTCATCCACATATTTCTTAGGTACTGATTCAGAAGAATACCACACAAATGACACTTTCTCCACGTCTTTACGTACCTATCCTTCTATAGCTATCACATCCCCAAAAAAAATTCGGATTTATCAGAGAACACCACCTATGCTACTGGCTGAACTTCAAACAGTGCTACTTTGAAACTTATTTCTTATTTGAAGGGGGAAATAACATTATTTTTCGATATTTGAAAGAATATTTCTTTCTCTAAAAGAGCAACTCCTCTAGTAATAAATCTCCAAATTTCATAGAGCTCGGTGAAACCGTTCGTCCTTGACGAATTTTAAACTGACCCCATCTTTTTGGGAATTTTTCGAAGTTCAACTTTCGACACGCGTATCTCTCAGAAAGGTAACTCAAGAACTAAATGTGACACATATTCTAAAAGAGCAACTCTTCTAGTAATAAATCTCCAAATTTAATTGAGATTGTTGCAGTGGCGTTTCCAGGAGTGATGTAATTCTAATTTTGACATTCTGTAAGGTGTTTGTTGATATAAAATCAGCCCCCCTTCTAGAACCGCCCTTGACAGTAACAACTGCGATTGCACGTGTTTCGTTATTACAATTTTAAAGAGACAATTACACATCCAGCGTACAACGTATAGTGATAACACTGTAAGCACTGTTTAGCCATTAGACTAGCAATAAAAGTTATAATATCAATAACTGTAGTATTTTTTTGATACGATGGATACTCTGTTATTTAATATCCATGATATTCTGCAAATCACCCTTAACCCATAATTCCTTTGAATAAAAATAATACAGAAATTTTCTACCTACTTCTGTGTTCCTCACAATCAAATTTGTACTAAGGGTAACGCTTCAAGAACGAGATTAAATTTTAAGAAAAGCTGGGTAAGTTACAGACGTCAAATTATTTTTGATATACCCACATTGAAAGTAAGTTAAACATGGAATAATAATTCCGAGCACAAGATCATTTCGAATGACCCATTTTCAACCCCTTTCCCCAGATTGACACATGCAAGAATTAAAATCCGCACCTTGAAATACACGAATACAAAACTGCCAATAATCCCAGTGTTCTCGTAATCTTTTTCACATGACAGCAGGTTTCTCTGATGGATGTTAACCATCCCATAATCCCATTCGTTCAAAGCACGTGTCTTCGAACAAAAGACTGATGATCACGTCCGATCTCATGCCATGGAGAAATTTCACGTGCGTTCAGATTTCCAATCAAAATTGGTGCTACATCCACGTTTTCCACAATTTGATCGTTCTAGGAAAAAACATGCGACGAATGGCAAGTGAAAATTTGTATACTTAGTCAGTATACTGTATTTACATCTGTAAACTTCGATCATCTATGCTTCGACGGAGAAGCATAGAACGGTGGACAACTAAAGAGATCTTTCAATTGAGGTAAAGGAAGGAAACCCATGATTCTGAAGCTCAATTTATTGCTGACTAGGATATTTCATGTTGAAGGGTTTATTGGTAGGTTAGCAAAAATAAAGATTTTCATAATAAAATTGCACCTATCGGTGAATCACTTATGTTTCGGATATAAGTTTAAAGAATCTTGAAGAATCAAGTGTCTATGACTCTTGAAGGTGAGTAGAATGTTTGATACGTTCCTTCTGTGTAGGAAATTGAAATTTCGATAGATTTCCCTCAAAAAATCAGGTTTGCGATGACATTTTCCTGATGGCTGAACAAACAAACATTGAAAGAAGGTCATACAGCATGTCAACTTTATTTTGATAACAAATTCATGCTGATCGTTCAGGGAGAGAAAATAACCTCTTCAGCCATCCTGCTTATATCTGAAAAGCATGGTGAGGCCTCATAACGGATTCTGGAGCAGAAATGCTCGTGGTCTCTAAGGCAGGTTTGTTAAAATTTTGATTTCTTGATCAAAGATAAGAAGGTCATTCGGTTTGTAAGGGGAAATCATTGAAACTCTTCCATTCCCGAATATATTGAAGAAGTAGTATGTGAGAATCATCAAATGGACATAATTTGACGCAATAATGATATTAAGAATGCTCAGAACCGGATTATTGATTTGAAATGGATCTTAAGATCAAGAATTGTGAAACGGAGCATCAAATGATCAAGTATCATGATGCTTAACCAATAAATTTTCTGCTACATATTTTTTCTATTGCAGACAGTCACTGACCCAAACTTACGAGTAATTCTGTGTCCTTTATAGGATGGTGTTCGATTTATATTGAAGATGGGTTGCATTCTACCGGATCCTCGAGATCTTTTGTTCAGTTTTATCAGTTCTATATTTACCTATAGACTAACAGGAACAGACGCAAAGATTTCAGGCCACAGCCAGCTCAATAGATTCCAAACTCCAAGAGTGAAATCACGAATAACTCGAAACCCCACATAATACAGAAGAGCAAGATTCTGAAATCCTGACCCATTGTCCGAAAGACGTTGTTTGCGTAGACCAAATTCTTCATTCTTCCACCTCGTGTGAAACGTAACAGCTGTTTTGTAATTCCGCAAAACAAACAGTCGATGTAATGTGATGTTCTTATCTAATGAACGAATAGGAACGGAATTAAAATTGGCATCGATTCAAATAGATACATTTTATCGTCCGCAACTGTTCGAGACTCGTCAATTCTTCGACGACCTTGCACGAAAAACGGAAAAATTCTTCTGCCACTCAGTTGCGTAAAACTTCGGAGACATATTGACATTCTGCTGTGGCAATTCAGTTCATTTCGTTCTTTTATATACAATTATTGAAACAGAAGTAATAAAATTAGATCCGATAGTTCAAAGTTCAAATTCAGATTGTGAAAGGATTTTCAGTGAGAGTGTTATCTTGGTGGTTCGTTATAAGCGAGAGGGTTGATTGAATCAAATCTAGTAGCTTTCATTTAGTTTCCTTTAGAGGCACTTGTGCTGCCTCGTGATGTACGATTTTAGGGTTCTTATCTTCCATTTGTCAGAGTTTCGCATTCTACGATAACATGGAAGAAGTTTCTCTCTCCTTGTATAACGTGAACAGTGCTTCAGCTCCAAGGATTCCTCCGAAAAAATCTGTTCTGTATGAATCAGTCTTTAATAATTCAATATTGCTGACTGATTTATATACGGGGTGGCAATACATGAATAATCTGATAATCTCACAGAATACAGATCTTTTGTGGCTCATTTTAACTTTGAAGAGCGCAAATCAGCTGATTTCCCAATTATTCCGATTACAATCTCGACAGATATGATGGATTGAGACATTGAGATATGGAATCTTGAGATGTTTCGAACACCTTTATCGGGAAAAAAATGAGATTTTAAAGTTCGAATGTTTGCTCGGTAATCACCTGCAGAAAATGAATTACATTCAAGATCTGATTCTGTATCTATTGGTTCTATCTGCAAGTCAGGTTGTTTTTCTCAAAATTTGGAATGTTTCCGGAAAGATATGTAGCAAGGTACTCAGGGTCAGACATTCTGAACTATTGAATGTTTGAAAAATGTGTTTTGGGAATTCGCAATCAGAAAAGAATAACTAGATTGTTTGCAAACAGAAACAGAAAAACATCTTTAGGCTGGAAAATGTTGAATTTTTTGACTTCCAATCAAGCCTGATAAAGCAGAGGGAAAACTACAATAAAATGGATTGCCAACTCTGTATCGGAAATGCTCAATATATGACTAAAATTTTCATGGATAAATTTATATTTTTTTCCTTTCCTCAAGTCTGCTACGCACACTGAAAAGTCCGCAAGGAATTTTCCTTGAAGAACATTTGTACTTCATTCCATGAATATTCGCTACGCCACTGAAATCCACAACAACAATAATATGATGACTAAGTATATTTTTGTTCTATCTCATATAAAAAGTAGGTACCATTTGTATCAAATTCGAAACAAAATTGATAACGGAATTTTAAAATTCGAACTAATCAATGAACTGGGATTAATGAACGATTTAGGATATTTAATCAAACACCAGACGAATTCAGAATAGTAAATTCTTTTTGGATTCTATCGAAAATCTTCATACATAAGAAGTTGTTAATGAGGGATCTACTCGATGATATTAACCCTCTGCTTGTCTGGAATGTTTGTTATGAAACAACTTTTTCGAACTAGGAAGGTTCATAAATAGATGTCCTCATACTTTGTTATAGGATTCCTTAGCCAAAAAGAAGGATAGTTTGTTATAGGTATAATTTTTTCTAGAATTCTCATCACCTGATAGATATCCTTCGAAGGATAGAACAAGTGACATTTTTGATTTTTTTTTCACGAACTTATAAAAGCATCTGATTTCAAACCCCCTACTGTACTTATGAGGGGTTGAAATTTCCAACCTCTTGCAGTATTTGCTTCAGAACTTCCCGATGGAAAGATATATTGGAGTTATATTAGAACCAGTGCACACCTCATTTAATTTCGAATTTTTCAGTTGTCTCATTTTTGTCCCAAAAGCGATAATTCCCGAGTAGGTTAATCAAGCTGAGCAAAATCTAACTCAATTCAAAAGTTGCATAAATTGTTAGTGTTAACTATGTGAGTATGCAACACACGTTAATATCTTTTTCTTCACTTTCCTTGGAATAGATGACGAATATGGAATTGACTGGAAATTAAGCTGTCAAGTTTTTATAGAAGAAAATATGTTGGACATTTTTACATCGGATTATCAGTTCAAAACCACTGATCGAGCAATTTATTTTCACTTTTCACCATGCACTTAATAGTTTCAAGACTTGAATATATGTATTTGGAAACCGTGCTCTGGAGTTGACATATTTTGTAGAACGTAATACGAGATCCAAATCGTTTGACCTTGTCCAGCTGGATTTTTACGTATTGTTCCACAACTTCCAATCAGTCTATTTAACCCAAATCCCGGTTGAAAGGCAGTATATTTTGTGCCAAATTTCGATTATTTATGTCTGAAAACGAAAACTGAGTGGTCACAATCATCTTCCCAAGGTTAATTGGAAATAATAAACCAAACAACCTCATATCCGACCGGGCAGCGGCCACGTTGACAGTGAAAAGCGATAGGGGGTGTTTTTTCCGGGAAACACATTCAAACGTGTATAATTCCCGCTTCCCTCCCTCGCTCCAGACCGTATCGCTATCCAATTACCGGGAACACCACCGCGTTGACATGCTCAGACGGTCTCGCCTCGAAATTCAAAGTCAACGCACCACAAAACCTAAACAAATTTATCTTTCTCCGCGGCGAGCGAGATAAGTCTGGGAAAATTAAGAAACGAAGAGACGTTTCGCTCGACCGTGTAGGATATTACGTAAATGGGACAAGTGGTGTCGATGGGAGTCATACCTCTTTTAGGAAGAGCTCGTAGGCGCTGGCAAGCGATCGTCTCTCACGCCTTTGGCACCGCTCTGCCGATCCCGGATGGCGTATCACAGAACAGCACGGCACTCACATGTAACACTGCTGCACCGAGGAGATGTTGGTGCTTTGGAGTTCCCAGGAATACTGCAGAGGTGGCAGCCGGGCCAGAAGCGCGACCACGCTTTGGATCTGTTTGTTCCATCTTCGACTGCGTCGGCCGAGGAGGGAAGAGTGAAGGACCCTCCGACCTACAGCCGCACCCCTCGGCCACACACTCTCTCTTCGCGGAAAAGAAAAATCGATCGTACAGAAGTGGATGGTGAGGGCTGTAAGCCTCCCCTTCGGCTTGAACTTTGGGGAGTTCTTGCGGAGGCAGCGGCGTCAGCGCGGTGATATCTCACCTGGGGATTTGTCGCTGCTGCGTTACTTCGCGAGGCGACGTTTCTAGCCATCCTTGAGGCGCGTTCTTGTGGGGATGTCGCTTATCTAGACGTGCTTCGCTGGCAAGTTTCGCGTCATATCAATCACATACCACAGCGTAGATTGTAGAAGAACCACGGTATTATTTGACTTTGATTCCCGAGTTATAAGTCGGTGTTTTGGCTATTCGAGGATACATATATTTAAAAATTCTTAGCCTAGTATAGAACCAAACAAAATTTCAATGTCAAAATATTTTATTACCCAACATATTCTCCTCTGAAATGGTTACATTCATTACAGCGAACCTGCAACGTCTCTAGATCCTTCAAAAAAAAAATGTTTCTTCTTGCTCTGCAAACCAGACCTTCTTCTCGTTGGAAGAAAATTTACGACCTTTTAAACTTTTTTTCAGTTGAGAAAAGAGATGATAGTCGGGTGGAGCCAAATCTGACGAATAAGGGGGGTGTTCTAGTGATTCAAACCCTAAATCACGAATTTTTTACATGGCAACATGAGATTTGTGTGCCGGAGTATTGTCCTGCAAAAACAAAACACTTTTGGATTGCTTTCCGCGTCTTTTCTCTTTGTTTTTTCCCGTAGAGTGGTCAGTAATGTCGAATAGTAATCTCCGGTTATTGTTCTACCCTTATCTAAAAAATCAATCATGATTACTCCATGGCAATCCCAACAAACTGAAACAAGAACTTTTCCAGCAGATTTTTGGACACGAAACTTCTTAGGTCTTGGAGAACCAGTGTCGCCATTCCATCGATTTTTGCTTTGTTTCTGGATCGTAGAAATGTACCCAAGTCACATTCATAGCAACAATTCGGTTTAGGAAGTCTACATCGTTTTCAAATCGAGCACAGTTCGAACGCGATGCTTCTACCCTTGTACGCTCTTGGTCAACATTCAAACATTTGGGGATCCATTTTGCAGCAATTTTTCTCATGTCCAAATTGACGTGAACTATATGATGAACGCATTCGTATGAAATATTCAGTGCTTCAGATATCCGTTTTAGCCCAATTCGACGTCTGATGAACTCATGTCATGAACTGCATCGATATTTTCGGGGACTGACACAGAAACTGGCCTTTCCGATCGGTCATCATCTTCAATAGAAAATTTACCTCTTTTTAAGCTTGCAGTCCAATTTTTCACGGTCGCATACGAAGGACGTTGATCACCGAGGGTATTAAGCATATCTCTTAACCCTTTTAAATACAGGTCCTACTTGATGATGGCTCGATACTCCAATTTTTCGATTTTCACAATTTCGGTGGACATCTTCTTTCTTTTAATTTATTGCGTAACTCTGGTTTGCTTTTTACACCTCAAACTTCACACTGACACTTCTAAAGAGTTATTGTTCGTTGCTATGGTAACGCAATATTTTTTTTATGCATGGAACTGGTCTAGGCTAACTAGATATGTGGTCACGTCAGCCCTAAATCTACGATTTTTTTGAACCGTTGCAGAAACTTAGCCACCCCTATTTTATGTTATCAGGACATTTACAATTTTTAGGTTTTTGAATTTTTTTTCCTGATCTTGCTATAGCTTTTTCAGGCTGTGGTTGATATTTGAGGAGGCCATAAATTTGTAAATTTTTTGAGTAAATTTTGGTCAACAAACACTAAAAATTAATTTTCATCTGAAACTGTTGAACTTATAAAAAATGAGTCTGATATAAGTGAGTAAACATTTAGATTTCCCATATTTAAAATATTGATGAAGATAAAACTTTTGAAACCGTCTCAAAATTCTTGCACTTCCTTAACTTTTGTATAGCTTCGTTAAGAAGATATTTCTGTCATGATCCAGGTTGATTTTTGCCGAGTATATCTGGTTAAAATTGCGTATATTCAGTACCTAACCAGAAAAAATAATGTGCAAGCCATGGTTACCTCATATTCTTTCCAAGAAATGTTAAGTGCATCTCGGAAAAGACAAATCATTCTATGAAGTCGAATGGAGACGATGTTTAGGCTGTAACTAACTTAACTTTCCTTGGAACAAAAAGTCCGAAAATTATTTAGAGCTTGTTGAGTGCATGCTATTCAGAATGCCAGAGGTGGAATACAAAAATTCCTGATGATTCACAACTTACACTCGCATTCTGAGCTAAGAAAATCTAGACAATTTAAATGAAGAACAAGTTGAAAAAACCATCAAGATATACAGACAATGAAAGAAGATTGGAACTCTGATATGATGACCGTCTACCATTGGGGTTTGGAACGAAAAGTCTTTCAGTCAAGGAAATCATGTAAAAGATCATTAATAGTGTTGAATGAAAATTTAACCTATTGGTTGAAACGTTTCACGTTCTTTCACTATGATATACAATGTAGCCACATAAAACTTCTTCTAACTTCTTCTGCGAATTGATGGATACAGGGCTATTTGCTTAATCTGTGTGACCATACTTTTAAGAATCTTAAGTGGAAAAGAATGACGAGTGATATTTATTTTCGCAAGTATTCATGTTGTTTTCATGAAAATGCTACAATTTTATCTATTCTGACAAGAAATTCAATTCATTGCAATTTTGTTCATCGGTTTGACCAGCTTGGAGAATGATTTGTTACACATTACAAGTCATTAAATGAAATTTCGAAAAAAAGTTACCAGGACAAAATTTCATGTGCATGGATGTTCGGTATCAAATTATTAATTATCTATTAACACGAAGAAGCAATATCAACTTTTTAATTAACTCATTCTTCTTCGACTCCCATAAAAACCAAATGGTCTTTTATAATGTGGTATTCTCGAATCTTAACGATATTAATCGCTAAATAAAAATTATATACTTCTTATTAACTTCTTGGAGAGTACCTACTTGAAACAATAACAATATTGTAGTTAATGTAAATAGTTGGAATTTATGTTTTTCACTTTGATGAATTCATTTCCTCCCATGAAGGACAAAGTTCTTTACAGCCACAATAAAATTTAAGAACGAAAATGATTGACTAGAAATAAAACCTACATTATGCTACTATACGTATTGTAGAACGTATTTTTGACTCTGATCATCATACAGGGATTGGTATATTACTTTGATTCGATGAGATGGACAAGGAATCAAAATCTATTTCTTTATGGAATATTGATTCATGATATCACTTGTGAGGAAACATTTCAGATAAAAACCTCGTAGGAACAAATTATATATTTCTGTGGTCAGGTATCAAAAGATGTTACCCTGATCATGACGGTAGAAAAGTCATTGGTGATTATTTTTTTTAAGCCATTTCAGCTGTAGAACGAATTTCATCTTCAAAAACAATCGGATTTTCTCATAGATACTGCACTTGCGTCATTTGAATTCTCTGAGAAGACAAGGAATATTCCTGATACAAGGGATAATAAATCTCCCCCTTAGGGATGGCTTAACGAATATCCAACGTCGACTTTTCTCAATTTTCTCATGAGAGATGACTCAATATCTCGTTGATCCCTCGTGTATTCTTCGAGACCTGTTCTAGCGCCCACTTCTCTAATCTCTTTGACCTCTAATATACCTCCTCTTTTCGGTGCAGTCGCTCGCCACAGTAGCTGATGAGAGAAGATAGAATACCATAATTAGATCTGACTAATTGGGACGAAATTAATCATCCTTGGGAGATCCATGTTGCGAAATTAACCGTTCTGATGTGATGACTGTGGAAAATAGTAGCTACTATACGAAACGAAGAATAAAAAGATCTTCACTACATGTTTTTCTAGTTATTCAACACTCTTTATTCTTTCATATATTCTATCAATAGAAGCAAAGTATTAAATTCAAATATTTGGTTGGGAAATGAGTGTAATTTTCTTCCAATGATCTGGAGCAGCTTGCTTAAAAATCAGGCCAGACTATACAGAAGCATTATTCAGGATTACATAACAAAAAATAAAAAGAACTTGCAGAACCAAGAGAAAAGGCTGCCACAAGGTGACTATTTTCTCGATTCGTTGCAAAGGTCTGTAATTTGTAAAATACGCGACTTAATTTTTTTCTTATATTTTTTAATAACCTTGATACTTGTCGAGATCTGGGACACCCTGTATAATTATATTGGAACCACAACACGTGTACTGCTATAACAATAGCATAATTTAGTTTATCGTTCTTCCCTAAGATGCTCAGTCAATACAGTTTAGTGCTGAAAAGTGAAAAGCACGTAATTGCATCCGGTAAAAGTATAATATCGAAGGACCTGCAAAATCTCCTAAGATTATCCTCATCGTGAGCGACTTGCCAGTCTTCTTTCTATTCGTTAAAATAGAACAAGAGTGTACGAAGCCCCAGTTTGTGTCATCTTCTTTCATGGTATCGATTGAGGTGCTTGTTCGAATCCATAAAAGTCCAAGGATGAGGGGAAGTTTGCCTGCCATCCAGTTCTGTCGTCCAATTGATCGATTGCTTGTTTGCTCGCCCTGGTTCTTGTTCTCTTTCCCATCTCCTGGTCGTTGAAGTGGAGAAAGAAGAGTGCCTTTGATGGTTTGCAACGTTGCTTTCCGAAAGGATGAGGAAATGGGTCAGTTTGTTCGTTTGTGGATGTTTGATGGTTCGATTTTGTTGGAAGAAGTTCATATCTATAGACCGATGCCATAAGCGAATTTGATGATTGAATATCCAATATTAGGAGGCTATTTTGAAAAGGAGTATTAATAACAATCACCACTTTTGTAAATTTCCTTAAAAGTCCATTAATGTCTTCGAATTACTGGCGATCTCATAATATTCGTGTTTGGCCAAATTATGTTTTCAAAACATAAGGTAAAATGAACGAAGGATTAGGCAAATTGCACACTTATATTCTGGGGAAAATTCCAAATGGTAACTAGCGTTTCATCGAATAAAAACTGGTATCAGTATGATAATTTCATAGAAAAAACCAACAGTTACAACCATAATTGAAATTCAGGAATTTATTTCCATTGGAGTCCAACTCTTATCTGGAGAGGAAAAATTTGCCTTATCAGCTGGTGAAATAGCGAAATTTTTTTCGCAGTGAACCATGATGCCTTCGGAGTATTCATTGCGGGACTTGTATTTCGAAAATCGAAACAATGCACAACCGAACAACTAAAAAATTATTGAGAGTTCCTGAAATTCTCATTATTTGCATTTTAGGAATCTTGACTGCAAAATACTCTTTTTCTTCTTCAATGTATTTCAATTCGTGTTTGTGTGAGTTGCTATAAAGCTCAATTGGGATATTTTGCTCTGAATGGTTTATCATAGTACGATAACCTTCGCCTTTTACCTGTACTGCATTACCGGTCTCTTCTTCGATTAGAAGATGTTCTATAGGTCATCGATATGTCATGGCATGATCAATGACATCCAAATAGAAGCTTCATAATGTTATAAATATTGCGATCTAATTAAAACACTCATCGTTAGTCTGATGCTGACCAGGTATTCCAGTTCTTCTGACCAGCATTGACAAATTTTTATCTCGCGTCCAAATTTATGCACCCTCCGATGGAGCCCTTCAAATGCCCGTTATCCTATTCTTCCATTTCAACGTTCCCGAATGGAAGTCAAGAAATATGGGTCCCTGTAAACAGTGAATAAGCAGATTATTTCCCTTCGTTTTGAAACGTCTCCTAGAAGATGTTTATCTGAACGACGAAGAACGTATTGACACTGCCATCGAAGAACAGAAAAATGAAGAGATAAGCACGATATCTTAAGATATACGTATACACATACATCGTATCGAGGACGACAAACAAGTGCTTATATGTGGTTTGTTGATTGAATTGATCTATCTGTTCTTATTTGGTGTTCCATTTCTGGCGGAGTGATGATAATGATTACAAGGATTTTTCTATTTTTTTCCTTTGTGGGTGCTAATCAGCTGAAGAATGTCAGAATGGAATTCTTTCAGTTGGATTATTCAATATAGTCTCATAATGATAATTTAACTTGGGGTATGATGGTGATACAAGAATCACAATAAACTAGAATAAAACGAATGTGCGAAGAAATCCGAGTTGCACACATTATTAATAAGGATGATGTCTTATTTTCTTTGTCCCAATACACCTTGCAGGTTATCTTATCGATATCTCATGTGATCTCTTGTCTCTGATGATGCTGGCTCAAAGTTCGCTTGTATTGTAGGAATGTTTTTGACTACGTGACTGAATATACTCTTCGATGAGACAAAAATATTTTTAATCTTGTTCCAACACATTTCGTTGGAGTTTGAACATGAAAACTTTTTTTTAATTCCCTTCAGATTGTTTTTAATCGCTGTGGTTTGAATTGGAGAGCTTGGAGGCCATGGAAATGATTATAGCTAAAGCATCATGTTCGCAAAGGTTTGACATCGCCCAGTTAAGAACAAAAAATGAAGAAGGTTCAAGTAATTTTTGGAAATTGTTGACCAGATATTAAGATTGATCAGAAAGGAAAAGGAACCCTTTTTGTTGACCAACCTTTCTGACAGACATTCAGCCAATTATTTTTTTTAAGGTTTCTACTGAGATTGAAGACAATTACTAATTTCTTGTTCACGATCAGTATCATATAAGAAGTGTCTTATGTTGAAATATGTACTTTACAGAACTTCAAAAGGAGATCAAATGTTTTTTGCTTGAAAAATTGTTTCTTAGGAAGACTTAGAATGTTTCTATTACTACTTAATTGAAGTAGAATCGTAAGAATGAAGGGAAATGAAGGTTTTAGCTTTTTAGTTATAACTGAAGGAGGTAAGACTTTTACTTATTCCATATATGTTCTTTTACGCCAATACATCGGCTAGTCCTGTAGGAACAATCTTATCCAAGGAAATATCTAATATCATATACAATATTATCGACCCGAATCTAGTTTATAAATATAAATAAGGTCGTATTGAGAATTGATAAGCAGATTTGGCTTTCTCACGCGAACACAATAGATCGGTATTTATTGTATTCATTTTTTCGAAATTTTGAGTGTTTGCATTATTTCTTGTCGTAGGTATATCAAAAGATATGCTATGTTACTTTCTACAGTGACTTCGAAGAAATTCAAAATTGAGTTTCGATGATATAATCATTTTTGAAGAACCTTCATCTATTGATACCATAATGACGAATTTCTAATTAGTCAACCTGAAGATTCACTGAATCTAAATAATTCTGATTCGAAAAGGAACAATTTATGGACCGTTTAAAGATATTCATATGAAGATTGAACATAATCAGATTGTTTACATGAAGAAATACTGATATTCTGGTCGAATGATCATGAAATGAATCATGTTGAAGTTCTGAATAGCCTCTATTCTTATTTTTCACCTAAGTTCTTGAACACTCCCTTCGATGTGTCATCTTAATTAGTATCACATCATTTAGCCTGTAAACATGCGGTTTCTTTGTTCGATTTTACACGTTTCTCCCCATATTTTGAGTTATTTGATAATCATAAGACATTTTCGATGTGCTCGTGCTATAGGAAATAGATATTGGAGATGATATTATCGAGGAAGGATGCTTATTATGTGCACTGCCACAAGCAACGTGTTGATGGCTTTCTTGAAATTATCTCTATTCGAGGAAACCACTTTATGAAGCTTCTTTCGAGATCATGAATGATTGCGATTATCAAGGAGATCAGCTCACATTTAGTGGAAATTGATCTACGATTTATCGGAATTTTCTAGGGCGATGATCTGAAATTTCCTTATCAGAAATAATGAAACATAAGAGAAGGAAAATTTACAGTTGTTTGAATGCCCAAAGTGGCTATATCCTACCTACATCTAATGGTGAATTCATTTTTCTGTAAATTTTTGCCTTATCACAAACCGTTAGGAAAAAACAAAAGAGAATCTACTTTTTAATATCATTTACGTGTAAATTATGATAATTATTCAGATTAGAATGATGATGTCTGTCTGATTACTCAATACTCAGTGTTTTCCAACATTCTGCATGAAAGATTATGATTTTAAAATAAGGGAATTATATGCAATCAACTGCACGAAGATAAAATATTTGAAATACAATCTAGAATCAAAGAAATCATCTTTATGGAAATCTCAGTCTTAACGAGAAATCTAAACATACACAGAATCTTTTTTAACAAACATTTCGAGGATCTCTGCAACATGCACATCGAGAAAATGGTATATTTTTCAATTCTGAGCGATTCAATGTCTGGATTTTTTCTATTCATTCAAATATTGTCTAATCGCTGAAGGAGGATCGATTGTAACTGGATAAGAAAATTGGAAATAATGAACCAATAATAATCGACGAAACTCAAGTCTCAGTATCTACACGATTTTTTCTATAACTTTTCGTGAAATAGAATTTTTTTTTCAAATGAATCACCACGATCTTAAATCCCCAAATACATAATGTATTCATGAGATGACCCCATTTCAGCCCCGGAAAAGTGAAACTGAATATTTCTCCTCTTCATCACAACTACCGAAACAATAAACCACTTCGATTTTCATAATATCCTTGAGTACGTGAAGTCAACAATGAAACAAATTTACTGAAGGCGAAAGTCAATTCTTGGACTTTAACACAATTAGCATCGTCACAATAATACACCGTCAGAATATGAATTTCCTGGCACAGTTCTCAATTTGGCTACATGGCCGAGCCTGAAAGACTTCGTCTTTAGCAATTGTTATGATGTTATGAATATGCAAGGATGGCATCTCGTGAAAAGCATGACTGGAGCGAGCGGGCAAACAAGTCCATAAATTTTCCAACACGTGCCAGAAGAACGTATTTAACACATCCAGACATTGCTGCGAAGACAAAAGGATTCGATGTGTTATAACCAATGGCAGTCACGTAACGAAATGGCAATTATCTACGCTTATCTGTGGTGGTATGACCTCTTAATTTATCCCCGCATTTATACGGTAATCACAAACGGGATCTTCTTTTGTCCATGCATTCATTCTTCAAGAAAATGTTGGCAAAAAATATTTTAGAGTCGAAATATTCAGTATATTATTATTTATCTCTCTCTAACAGTTCTTTAAGACGACCTGCAATGCACAGAAAGCTTTGCAACCAAGGACGAAAACACTATCTTGATTTTGATTCACAAATATTCATTACTCTCTTGACCTCTCATCCTGCCCTAAAATTTCAAACGGTGTATAACATAAGAATTCCTACTGCTACTGTATAACAAACTAACCCGAATATCTAAAGATCATTATACAGTTTACTTCCAATTCATTATTATGGTAAGTTATTGAGTAAATGTGCATTTGAAATGACGACACATTATGGAAGCTGAATAACGAACTGTATTCAAACGCACATCTACATAAATGTTACACCGTTTATGGAGCAAGACCGAGCTTTTTCATCTGACAAATCCCCATAATGAATCTGGGACACTGTTAGGATATTTTCAGCATGCAGAAATTATACTGAAGACGTTTGATACCGCACGTGCATAAAACATTCCAAATTCGAAACTCAATATTTTCGATTCAATGCCAACGAATCAATGCACTTTTAGTGTTCGTTAATCCGTTTTAAATAGCTCTAGGAAATTTCAATTTTCAGACTTCCCACACAAGCACAACAGAAAATTATAATTTTGATTTTATGAGATGATTCGAGATATGGGAGTTGTCTGAAACGATTGAGGATTTCGATTTTACTCACTAGTGCATCAGAATTTAGGTCATTTCCTTGGACGATCTTCTTTTGCTCACAGATAGGCCAGGGAAGATCATGAAAGCTGAAAATAAAAAAAATACTTAAAATCAATGAAAATTGTTCAACGAATTATATAATTTTAATTTCACTGTCACCTGATACTTTGTAAGAACAAAATTTCAACTCTATTAGTTCTGTAGATGTATTGTGACAGAGAGACAGAAAAGACGCGTTTTTCATTCAACTAAGGGTGCCCTAAAAAGGAGAGACGATTAGGCAACTCATCAATTTCATCGAAGAATCACCCAGTAACCTTTAAGAAGAGATCTTCATCAACAATCCCAAAGAAATGTCCACATCAATTAAGGAGTATCGATCTGACCGAAAGTCCTTTCATAAGATTCGTGAATCCCACTATCCCGAGAGACTAAAGATGTCCGTAATGTTACATAATTCTAAACTAGTCTGCTATAATTGTCAACGTCAACCTTTGAATTGGAATTGAGAGCCACTTAAATGCCACTAACTAAAGAAGACCGACTTCTTGCATCAATCGAACAAGGACATTATAATTGTCTAAACTAAACCATGAAAATTATTAATGTAAGTACCTTCATTGACAGTGGCGTTCATGACATATTTCTGCATAGGAGGGGGGAAGAGGCAGTTAAATGTAACAGAAAATTTCGCAATTTTCAATTCCTGTTTTGTATGTGATAATCGTTCAAAGGTTTGGGTGTTTTTGCTTGCAGAATGTAAAGTCATCACAAAAAATATAAAGAGGCATTTTTTCGACTTTAGTCTTTAATTATTTGAATTAATTCTTGATAAGTAAGGATTTGGGTCCCTTGCATATTTTTCTGCGTATGTACATAAACTGGATTCATTTCAACTCCCAAAATAAAAGTAAACTAATATCAAAAATCTACAATTTTCACAAAATTTAATTTTGTTGAAGACAATATCACCCCATATTTCCATTTGAGGTACCGTTCTCTGCGATAAAATTTCTTGCATATACCGATTCGTTACCAACTGGATAGCCCATGACCTCATGTTCTAAAGTCGAATACATGTACGCTGGTAAAAATACTATACAGGCAGGTATAATTGAATCGAATGATACTGAATTATATTCATTAGGACATGGGGGAAACTGGTATTTTATTACGATCAATTAGAGACGTGCAATTATATCTGAATAATGTGTATAAATGCTTAGCAAGAAACCGTACCATGAAGCAGTTTCGATTCAATCATTTCGAAAATGAATCTTTGTAGATGGATCGAACTAGTCAATGCAAATGTGGAGGTGTTTCTTAGAAGACGTTTTATGGTGATGTTGATTTCCCTTTTGTTTTCCCAGAAGGAAAAGCGTTATTTTCTACGTGGTATTCTGAATTATATATGGTATTGTTTGATTGTAAACTGCATAGGGTTTTATGATGAGATAATATTAGGCTTTTTTTTTTAATTAGTGTTTTTGGCTCATCCTTCGATATCATCCATCCAATATTAGGTTGGAGCAAAAGGAATCCATTATTTTGTATGTAGATCGGTGTAGTGATGGATATCTTGCAAAGGTATAATCATACAAGTTCAGGAACGGTAACATTTTGCACTGATTTATTTGGAATACACTCAACGGCCTGTATATTGGAAACGAAGCATTTCCGCACAAAGTCCTAAAGGACTTTTCCTACTCCAAACCACTCAGTGAAAGATATTGTGAATTTCTTTGCAATGGTTGAAAAATATACTGTGTAAATCTGTTGTGCACCCATCCAACTGAAGATGAACCTATACTACATACAGTGAAACTAAAAACATCTATATGGTTCATTATTCAATAGTTTACAAATCATGGAGATAATTTTTGAGGAAACCATGTCCATAAAACTGAAAAGCCTTGTCAGAAGTTTATAACCTGTGAATTTGATCTTTTCTGATAATTTTTTTCTTCAGAATCTCATGTACAATAGAAAAAAATTGATGGATAACCACAAAAAATAATGGAAAATGAAATACGATGTGAATATTCCTCTGATTCTACTTATTCATAATGAACTATGTCAAGGATTTACACGAATTGTGTAGATACATTTTCTTCTGCCATAAAACAATTAACAATGTATATATCCACGTGCTTGCAGGCAAATGATGAACACTAAAAATATGCACCTACTAAGCTGATAGAATAGGTAAAAGGAGGAGCGATTTTGCTTCTGAATATTCAACGAAAAGAATAATACAATGTATTAAATATTCACATACTAAAATCTAATATGTATGTGAGCTGAATGAGAGGAATATATTGCCACATTTTTATATGCACCTGTTGCTACGGTATGTCCGCTGTCATTCAAATCTCGAAATTGAAATGAAGCAGATTGATGCAAGCGATTCCTTATAGAAATGCCAAGAAAATGACGCTGCCAAATTTTCCGTTTCTATTTTAATTAGATTCTCAACGGAAAGTTGACACGAAGAGATTTTGGCTAGATTTATAGTTGGTCACCAAAAGACCACCATCACAATTCACAATAATCAAGTTAACCTCCAAACATTACATACAATGTAATGTTGTTCTTTGTCGAATTAATCTGAGAAATGATTCCTTATTCTTCAAATGTGACAAAATTTTTGAATATGGTTCACTTCCATAGAACACTGTCCTATTCAAATTGAAGTTCCTTCAAATCTTTATCTTTATAAATAATCCTATTATTCAGAATCCCAAAGCATACTTGTGCCTACAACCATATATGAATGGTCTCAAATGAAATCAAAAAAATTTTTGTTTTATCTTTTTTCCTGTATCCCCCACAATCTTCTATCTTGCATATGGGTGCTTATTTATGATGAGATAACTGGAAGCTGAAATTCAAATTTCGGACTGCCATTTATTGCATGAGTTTCTAATAATTCATATTTGTCTCGACGGTGCTGAAGGTCGAATTCCAGAATACTCAAGTATAGTCTTCCAATGTGCAAGATTCATTCTGACCTTCAATATGGGAGGGAGCTCCTCCTCAAGCATTGATGAATACAAAGCTAATCAATTGACCCATTGTGTAAACCGGACAATAGGAGTAAATCTGTGCAATAGTTCTATTATTCATTAATTGAGACCATCAATTATCAATAACATAACTAAACGATTCGGATTGTTCTTGTTTCATCTTCGATCCAAATCTATCATGCAGGTATTTTCTGACTGTGACGTGTACTATGGATCATGATTAATGCTATAGATGATTTCCCAACAATGATATTATTGCAAGCTTAGATATACATACTTAATATTTATGCGCTTTTCACGTTATCGCAAAATATGAGTTACGCTATCAGAGAAGATTATATTGCATATGGAGAATCTTTGTATCCTATTTAATCAATCTATTGGAAGCAATGTGGGCATAGAGAGTATCAATTTTAAGAGACCAGTTCAGTTTCGTTCGTGGGAGAAATCTTATGGATCCTTATATCATTTTTTTCACAATAAAACAAAGAGCATTTCATTGGTTATTGAAATATTCAACTAATACATACATCGATTACTTGAACTGACTTGCAAATAGGCCAAAAATAGAAAAGGATTTGTTTTAAATGAACCTAAATCTAACCTCTCAGTTTATGCTTAGAGCAACTCAAAGTTTGAGTTAATACTCAATGGTATATCTCATATTAAGAAGTATGTTATTAATAAAATTTTTGAGGTGCTCAATACCTGGGTATAGCTTGAAGAGGATTGTAGTCAAAATTCAGAATTTGAAACCAAAAAAGAATCCAGAACTTTCGGGTTGTTTCGTGATGACAAAGGTGTAAAATTCAGCTGTTGGTTTTAACCTCTAACATTTACAGGTTCGGAAATGCACAACTTTGGATGATACGCATATAACTATGGTCATTGTGTAAAAATTGCTATTGTATGCTCATCTGGGGAGCTTGCCAAGAGCTGCCCTCGAAGATGAATACTCATCTTTTTTCCTCTGGATTCGAATTCTAGAGTTCTCCATAAAAACTTATATATATATGTTTCACCTTCAAATTTCTACCTGCAATGGCATTGAGAGTTTACCAACTCCTGCAAATTCATGTAATTATTGAAGGAGAATCTTTAGAGTACCTACATATCCATTCGCAAGAAAAAGGTAGTTCATAACGTTGAAAGCTGAGGTTCAGTTGGAACCATTTTCATAAATACTCCTTCATTTCAATGCCAGGAAGGATAATTGAGACCACAGGAGTACCTAATCCAAAGAAACGAATCATTTAAAGTCAATGAAAATAGCTCTTAACTGCTCCTTCGTTGCTTTTTCGCCAAATTATCTTTTTCGGCAATCAGATTTCATCATAAGTGACTAGTAAAATATTTGTCCGTCTTTGAGGTGGATTTATCTTCATTATTTGCCTTGGTGTGACAAGACCACTTTTGCAATAATTCTGTCTCATTGTGAGCTAATTAGAGATAACTTTTTAAAAGGGTTTTCACATTTCCAAGCAATATCCTTTCTTAGTAATGTAGGAAAACAAGATAAGATTAGATTAATTACCGATTGCATTCGCCAGAAAAAAGAACTGATCTATATTTGCATTTCGTCAAATAATCGAAAGATAAAGAACTTCTGTACATTGGAATCTAATTTAGACGATTAGTAAATATATTTTTTTATGAGGTTGATCAGGTTTTACATGCAATAAGAATGCAGCATGTGTATGTAGGCCCATGAAAAATATTCACTGAATTTCTTCGAAAATCAACTGCATATAACTGAACTTTTGTTGATTTTTGATAATGATTGAAAACTTAAATGTTCATATCTTGTTAGTAAATGGTTAGGTCGAATTTTTCTCAATCAAGATCGATGTGAGACTGGAATATTTCCTAAAAATCTGTGTAACGAAGCGAATGAATAGTGTGTTGAAGTGACGTATGTCCTCTGGGAAAGAAATTGTTATATTCCGATCCGTGTTCAGTGAAGGAATGATTTTCACCAAATTTTCCACCTTGTTGACAATAATTTAATAAACAAATATAATCTTATCTCAGATTGTTCAACGATCTAAAGAATAGAGTCCACAGTTTTTATGATATCCAATAATTGCTCATTCTTTAGAGGCTTATTGCAAAAACACTTTAATGGCTAGCGCTTTAATTGGCCTAGGTAGATAAAGAAAACAAAAGATCTAATTATAGCCGACTTTAAATTGCGTCATATACTCTTCAAATCGTCTCCTAACAGAACTGGCTGCTTGAAGTCCTGCCAAAAATTTCGGGCACTTTTAATAACGAAGAAAACGGAAATCTATCACAGCTGGCTAAGGATTTCAGGCAGTGGTTCAAGAAATATTCGACTGGATAATCGAAAAATGATAATTATGATAAAGCTTCTTACTTTCCAAGCTCTCATACATGCTGTGCTGAATAAAACCCATAAAGAAAGCTAAATTTTCTTTCATTGAGAAATTCAAATTTATAATATTGCTTCCAAAATGAAGTTTTTTCAGTATGCTTATAGATTATCAATTAAAAAGCGTTTTATGGAAGTTCCTAATAAATGGGTCCTATCTCAATTATCAGACAGAGTGTTACATTTAAAAAACATTATTTCCGGTACATATACTATGGAATAGGGCCTAGGAATAAGTCCCTATTTTTTTATGGCTGGATATATTTTGGACGAACACAAATCTCCTTATTACATCCTTCACGATCGATTTCTATCGAAATTGGTCGATTACTTGCCATACGAAAGAAGCGATAAATTTCCACTTTCCGAAATTAATTTCCAACGTAACACAAACAGGTATTTCACAGGAATCGCCTGATTGGGAACCAAATCAAAAATTCAATTTTGTTACGGAATAAAAGTGCACCACGCACTCTTTCATTTCATTCCAAGAACAATGGAGTTTTATGCTTCTTCCCGAGGCTTTGATGACCATATAACAAGTTATGGATATTGATAAGCGTCTCAATGATTAACTGAAGGACACCAAGAAATATAATATTTTTCCTTTTTTTAATAACAAGTAGATGTGTTCGTTTTAAGATTTCAATCTTCCCTATTTATCGAAACTTCTACAAACGGGGTATTCACCCTATCGGATATTTAAACAAAATATCCCTCACTCTACAAAAAAAAAATCGAAATTCTTGATATACAGTAAAGAAAATCTCAGCTTACCCCGTTCCTTTTGAGATATTTGTGTTCAATTTTATTTCACATTCTGTTTACGTAATATGTAGGGTATATTGCCGTTAAAGGATTATAGAAAGCAAAGTTTTAGTTTAAACTACCTTAATCTTAATTCAGAAATTATTCATACTGGTGGAGTTCATAAAATTTAAGATTCCTTTGATAATTTATCATCCCCTACGGACATGTCTGTGAAAGAACAAAGTTTTGACTTTGTCAAATGCTGTAACAGGCTAGAAATACCAAAATTTTAAGTGACCTGGCACAATTCTTGATTCAGAAACAATAATACGCGATGATCTTTGGCTATTCATCAATTATCTATACTCATTACTTGGAAAATATATAATTTGTGGCTACCAAAGAACTAGATCGCACTGTAGCCTTTACCATCAACGATTTGTGTTGTACATTACAATCTAGGCAGTTGGAATGATGGCAGAAACTTGTTTTAATAGCTGGCTGAAACATATGTAATTTGCTATGAGGACAAAGAACGTTTGGGTAATTGAACAGAGTATCAATTACACAAACTGGGGTCTTCGCTAGTCCAACAGAATTTTTTTCCTAGATGACCTACGGACTGGTGCTGAAATTAAAACTGTAACACGAAGCAGGCGGTCCTTCAAGGAGATACAACGAAATTTTCGTTAGTGAATTCGGTTAGAGATGGGAAGGAGCAGGTTAGCTACAGCTAAAATGATAATCCATTTATTTTTTCAGTTTAAAAAAATACTATTCGAAATATTTCGTTTTAATTCAAAGGGTAGTCTTCTGAACTAGGTAAAAGAAGAAAAATATCGATACTCATCAATCTCAATCGATATAACATTGGTAGAAGAGGAAGAGGGCCGATTTAATGGCCACCAAGCAACCCAGACTTCACACCTTTTAGAGAAAGTAAGATTCCCGAGAAATTGAAGTTTTTCAAAACGTAAGAGTTTGAGAATGGGTTAGGTTAGGTTAGGTTAGAGTTTGAGAATGGGATATAATTTTTGTCCACAACATAATTAACAACATTTCATTTTAAGGGTTGATGTCATCACGCTCACAGGGTTGGTACAAATTGATTGGAATAGTTGGGGAGCCCAAGAGGGAAATTCGGGATTTACTCGAGCGTGTCAGAAATATAAGGGGAGATACCTTGGACCCTGTAGAGTACCCCTACCAAAATTAGATCTGTATATAGGGGGGATTGTCTAGGACAGACTGTCAGAATGGAAAAAAAGACATCATTCTACATACTCGAGCATGTCAGATTAAGATACATGTGGTTATCAATTATATATTCCCTTAATCTGACAATTTAAGCGTGACGAAACTGTGTTGGAGGACGCTAAACTTGCAAAAAAAAGTGTACATTCTAGAGAGCGGTGGCTTTTTTATTAATTTGAAGCTAATGATTCAGAAATAACGGAGAAAATATAATCTGACAGTTTCAGCATGCCGAAACAATAAAAATTAGCCAAAAAGGTCACAAATATCAGTTTTTTTTTTAATTCTCCTCTCCTGGGCTTCAAATTGTTTTCGAATTCATCATAAAAGTTGTAGAGCATAACATTTTCCACAAATTTTGTCCGAAGCAATTTTTTCTACGCTTGAACGTTTTTGACATAGTATATGGCGATGAATCTTGGCCTTTCGCATGTGTGGCTAAGCTCCTCGCCCTCATCACATCTAGCTCGAAAACGGCTAAGAGTATCTAAAATTGCTTCAGCCAAAAGTTGTAAAGAATTTTATTATCTACAACTTTCATAGTGAATACAAAAACGATTAGAGGTACAGAAAGGGGGATATTCTGAAAAAATGAATTTTTGTCATCTTCAAAGTGTCAGATTAAAAAACCCCCCCTTGATTAGTGTCAGATTGATTGGTCATCACGTATTTATTATTTGAGACACGTAGGGCATATACAGTATTTTAATCTGACAAGCTTGTGTATGTACTCCTGACGATTTTTTTTTACATCTTTGAGAGCCTGCAGACGCTTTCACCACCGCTGCATGCATACATCATAGAAACTTTGTTTCGTTCTACCAGGTGGTACTTTTTCATACTGACACACTGTATAAGTACGAACTATTGTAATAATATCACTATTTTTGTAGCACATTTTAAGAGATTCGATACATTAAGGAAGCGTACATTTTTATATCGCCAAATGGCGTGTTTTTCAGGACAGCTGTTAGAATAGCAGGCTATTCAAAATCAGACCTCCAATAATTGCAAACCGATTATCTCAACTGGTAAAATTCCTAATCTTCTTTCGTATGAAGAATGACGCAAATCGCTTCAACATTCCTCGAAATTGAAAGCCACCCCTAATCCCGCCATACCCACCCCCATGGTATTCGCCGTAATTAACAATCTCTTACATCAATTCCAATCATCCTCACCCACCTCCTAATAAACAGCTCTGGGTCGAAAAACAATATTAAACGCCAGGAATGGGAGAAGGCTGGAGATCTCCCCCCCGAGTTCCAATTTCAGGGAAAGACTCGCAGGTGTAGAACCTTGGAGCCAGCACGACTGAAGCACCCCGCCGAAGACCGTCCGATCAATACCACCCCAGCTACCATCCCTCTGTCTCTGCCTGTCACCCTGACTCGGCCTTCGATGAAGACGTCCTACCATCTCCCTTTCCTTGAAAGTCCAACTTTATCTTTCTTGTTTTGATGTTTTGAGTTTCGATCGGAGTATTTTCGTCACAGCCGAGGTTGTATACAGGTAGAGCCTTGATAGCCTTTTGTATTTCCTTCGAGTGATGTCTTACGTGAATGAATGAATTAATTGATATTTGATTGAGCATTCTACGTTACAAAGTTTTCGTAGCTATTTATTTTGAAAGAACCATAGATACATTTACATTTTCCTCGAAGTAATTGTCCATATCTTACACTTGCCACTATGTTCCTTATCTTCCAATGCGAACTCACCGTCTTCAAACTTTTCAAGCCACTCAATTTTAAAACTTTTACTGCTTCTACTATACTCCATTCACTTTTATTTTAGCACTCGGTTGGCCATGGAAATTTGACACATTTCACTCTGTATAGTACGAAAATGTGGGGTTATGAAGCTTGTCAAAACATTTTTGGGTTTTAAATCAACGCTATGTTCCCCGTTCTATGTAAAAGTTTCTATAATTACGTATTTTATCACAATGTCGAATCTCTTCGGAAAATATGTGACGAACATAATTGAAGTTTATACAAACTGATTGAAGGCATACCAAATCCAGTTATTTGCATGGAAAATACAAGAGACCAGTATAATATCATAATATGCACTAGCTTGAGGAGAGTTAATGTTCGTTATCTTCTTTGGCTGAAGTTTGAATACGTTACATCAGTTGTAGATTTAAAAAATGTTAACCCGAAGTACCGAAGATGAAATGCATATGATGCAGTGGTTGGGAATGGGTATCTCCCGAAGGAATTAACAGATAATTACAAGAATGTTAAATTGTTCAACAAAAATCATCTTGCATCAATATAAGTAAAAGGAATTAAAGGAAGTTTCAAGTCAAGATGAACTTCACATTTGAATAAAAATTTCACATGAATAAACTATTATTAACAGAAAGACTGGCGCGTATTTGTTTCTGTTTATCTTAATACATTGATATAATAATAATACTTAGGTATTTATTGGTACCTTTAGACATTTACAATGTATAGGACAAGTCAAATGAAAAATAGAAAAATCAATTTTCGGGAACTTATTCTACGATGACAAATGATACTATTTGCTCACAAAAAAGTACGTGGTCCTGATATGGAGTCACTAATTATAATTATATGTTATATTATAATTATAATATAATATTATAATTATATGTTATTGCCAGACATAGAAACTTAAATACAATGTGGAAACGAAATGTTGAGCATCATTTTAGGGATGATAGAACATTCAAAATGAAGTGGTCAAGCGATTTTTCTTACAGAATGGTATAGGTACCGTAATACAGGGTGTAAATGAATTGTCGCAGAAAAACTCCTTGTCAAAAAATAGTGTGGTTCTTTTATAAAATTTGCTGCAAAGAAGGCAAATCATGCATCATTACTATTGCTCCAACTTTAACTCAACATATAAAATAATGAGGAAGAAGAAGATATGAAATAATAAAAATCAAGCAATCCAGATAAGATTGAGAATTTGAAAGAAATCAATGTTCTGCAGGTAAGAAAGAAGTTGAGAGTTATTGTGAACATTGACACATTACTTTTTTGTTCATATGTAGTGAATTTCAATAATTAAGACAATCACAATTTTCCTTATTACTCATTCATCAATATAACAGTGTAAACTGATCGTTTTTATTTTATCTCTTCCGCTGATTCCTTGAAATGTTTTCTCAGTTGGAAGAGAGGACAAAGAATTATTTTCTTGTTCTCTCCGAAGGCAGACTTTTGTTGGCCTAAGAACCTAAAATGGGAGCTACGAATGAATTGGATGGCAGACGTAATATAACAAACTTTAATCCAATATGCACCCCTGGTGTTTTCATCTTCCTCTTCCACAACATAGTCGTGTAATTAAGTTACTAAATCTATTTCAACTCTGCAATTTTCCAGCAGATAGTTTTTATCGTGTAATTCTCGCCTGGATAATGTTGGTGATCTGGATTACTTCCAAATCCTGGAATTTGTTGCTGACCTTTTTGTGGCAATTCCATTTTGCTTATAAAAGATGTTTATATCTACTCATCACAGAGTTTAGACCAAGAGTATTAAGTAATTTCCACAGTGAATTTTTGATTCAGTCTCAATTCAAAAGGAAATTTTACACGGATTATGAAGAATTATCGCTAAATACCCGTTATAACAAAATGGCTGATAACCCTACGATTTCTGTTAGAAATCGCTATCAGTCTTCAAAATGTTGAGGGGCCCCATTCTTCAGAATACGTTTCGAGGCAAAACGCTTGCTTATCACTCCTATTAAACAACGCTAGCATATTGCTTGTAAACCCATTATCTTTTTAGGTCATACTTGGAGAACATACCATATGCCTTCTTCTAACCAAGGCGCTTTAAACATCATTTACGCAAGCATATCTTTCATCGAAAGAGGTGGGATTAACTAGAAGAAGATTAATTTTTGTCATGCTTCACTAATTCACTATAATCAATCTACAGGATCATTTTCATGATCTTTAAAAATAAACGTAATTTGTGCTGTACCACTAGTACCACTCTAATTACCTATTCAGAATTGAAGATAGTTTGGGTAGAATTGAAATTGAGTGAGAATGAGGGATGTCCAGAAGCACAAGAAACATATACCTACATACGAAATATTATATATGTACAATGTTTTCACTATTGCTGAAGAATGACTAGAATATGAGGAATCATTATTACTCATTGCAACCTATGAGCTGATATATCAGAGTATCTGCATTCGCGAAAATTTCTGAAACAAGAAATACCTCTCTGAAAAGAGTTCTTCAAATTAATTAACATAATGGGAGAAAGAAAAACACCAATCGACTCAACAACAGCGATGCCTTTTTAGCGAAGGTCATTCTTTACAGGTAATATGGTCGTTGTTATGTTATATTGTCTGGTGTGAATCATTAAATTGTTATTCTTTTTATACTCCGTGGAAAAAACATCTGCAAATGACGATCAATTTCCATGAAGAATTCCTCAGGTGATATGAAATTGATATAGGTCAGGCATGTAATTAGGTAATCCTATCCTCCATCTCCTACTTTTTATATTATTTTATTACAATATATTCCAGACAGGATGAAAAAATTAGTTGTTTCATTTCAGCCAATTATTTTCATATCGAATCCTGAATATTCTATATTCATGGTAAGGATCCCACAAAACTGCAAGGGTAAATCAAGGTTGATTTTTTCTTTGTTGCTCATATGCCCATTTTTATTGATAAAAACCTACGAAGCTCTTCAAGGGAGGTTACGATGTACCTACATCTGCTTTTTCCATGAACATAAATTGGTCAAACTAATGATATATTTTTTATCACTAGCGAGTTTTAATGAAAGGGGGACGTCCTAAGCAACGATAATGGATTCCTGCTGTTTTTAAATTAATTGGGATAAAATCCCGGTGGGAGTGAAACAGAAACTCTTTGCTAGTTGTACCTATTTCCAAATCTTCACATATAATTTCTAGGAATTGTCAATAAGTTATTATTGTACACAACTAATTGTTCTATTATTCCCTCAGCATGCATTGTTCTTCTCGTAGTACAAGACCAATTTCAATTACAATTGTGGAAGCTCCATGACCTTTGAACCGTACAATTATATTAATCGTTTTGTTATCACTGTTTTGTACAAGACATTTCATGTACAAGAAGACATTACATATCCCTGGGTAGAGTTCGAGTTCCCCATTTGAACTCGAGTTAAATTTCGGATCATTACTCAGAATCCTAAAAAACTAAACAAGGAAAACAAGGTTGATGGCCATGAAATTTCTAAATTCGATGAGAATACATTATTTACACAGCTTAGATTTTAAGGAATTAAGGAAAGTTTCCTTGTTAGTCAACATTTTGAACTAATAAATGTTTTAGTTACACATATTACTTGATGGCTTTTGAAAGAAGTTGAAAGTGTTGAAACATATAATTTGAAGTCGTATTTTGTTTGACTGGATAACAATTTTCTATTGTCGACGAAGCCGTTCCTTCAGAATTTGAAACATTACAACCTTAATTTCTTGAAGAAATTCGAAGAGGTGTTAAAATAACACGAAGATCAATGAATAAGAGTTGCACATTCAAGAAGTATTTCAAAGAGGAATGCTCCTTCCATGAAAGCGACGTGCCATCATACTCAAACGATCAAATACGACGTTCCATTTAAGGACGACTGACGCACAACTGTCAACATGGCGAAGAGCTCCAAGAAATATCCCTCCAGCTTCTTATTCCGTTCTAATAACACTCTGATTCATCCGTTTACAAAATGGGACAAACTGAAACTGACGTCAGCCTATACAAAGTTAACAACTATCAGTAGTTGGTGAATTATTATGCGCGGTCTATATGGATCTCCAAGAGCGAGCAGATGGGTCATGAGGAAGGCACAAGGCGCGCCAGAGCACGATTCATCGACTGGCCTACATCCGTCGTTTTAGAACGCGTTGGTATCGCTCATTTCAGGAGCGGCTCCGCAGACGACTGGAGCACCACGTCCGCGGTGGTATATCCGAGCCGGACGGCTGGGACTCCACGAGGAAGCTAAAGGTGGATTCGCACCAGCGAGCGCCCCTGATCCAGTTCGAAGAACAACCACGAGGTTGCAAGCTCACATGACCACGAGGTCTGCCATAAAAAGACCTCACACTATATGCGAAACTATAAAAATTACAGAAGGAATTGTCAAATGAATGTTTTTTCTCGATATCAGTCTTCAATAATACTATTTAGCTTATTCATTTGTACACAGGGTGGCAATCGCCTTATATTTCATTCAATATTTGAGTAAACACAACACAACACAAATTATTTTGTTTGTAATCGAAGACTATTCCTGTTAGATTCAATCACACATTAAATAGCATTATTTGGTCGTACATACATCATATATCTAATTCAGAAAACAAAACTACCATATCCAACTCAAAATTGAGGAAAAAAGAAAAGGAAATAACTGAAAAGAAACATTAACCGATCCACATCTCACAACTGGGTTCTATCGTACGAAAGCGCTGAAGGGCCACAAAAAAAAAACATCCAAATTTATAATTCCGACTTGCTAAGTCAGAATTCTGAGTTACAAGTCGGAATTCCGAATTGCAAGTCAGAATTCTGAGTTACAAGTCGGAATTCTGAGATACAAGTCGGAATTCTGAGATACAAGTCAGAATTCTGAGATGCAAGACAGTAGTGGGGCTAGAATTGGTCGCATGACATTTGCTTTGTTGCATTCGGTTGTTGCCGAATCATCTGAGCAAAATGCCCTTTGTAGAGCAGATTTGTCTCATTTAAGGCATGTATAGGCCTGTATAGACCCTTAAACTACGCCTATCCTATCTCTTTTCTTTCAAAAGTTTTAACGGACGTTATTGATTCTGACTTGTATCTCAGAATTCGGAGTTGCAAGTCTGAATTCTTTCGAAAGTTTACACTGATGGACGTCCACCACAACACAGGGTGGCTAGGTGTTCTAACTGTTGAAAATTCTGTAAGGAACAAATTTTCTTCTCACGTAAGTCCTGTAATGTTGCTGCTTTAAAGTCATACTACACATCAATCCCATTGAACACGCTTGGGATCAGCTGCATGCAAAGAGCTTTGGATTTTACTTTTTATCAACCACCTCCACATACACACATACACTTGAAGGACTCAGACGTCTCTGGAGAAAATTTTATCAAGGCTACTTGTTTTTGTTCGAGGCCGTACTCTTAACTGAACTTTATTTGTTCAATTTTTTCAGTGAACTGATTTTGTGATACAAATAGTAAAATGAATTTTCACCTTGAACAGAAAACTTATGAAGAAATAGGCCAAAGAATGAGTTATATCAATGACTAAACAGATAGATAGATTTCTTATTCTTATATTCAAAAATTTGGTGAAATAAAATGGAAACTTTTGAAATACCGTAGATTCGAGTGACTTGAGACGATTGTTGAATTCAACTTGTCAAATTTTCAACACGGTGACCTATTTTTATCTGAAAAATAGGTTCGAATATGCTTAATGACTCGGACTATTGACTAGGAAATATACCATGCTTCAGATTTCGGATATATATTTTGAAAAAAATAAAATATACTTGTCCCAAGTCACCCACCGATTTGGGAGGCTTGGGACACAAGTTAAAATCTATTGATTTCTCAACTCTCAAATGAAATAGGTGACTTCGGAAGGTGTATAGTTTTGAAAAATTAGAATTTGTGATTATATAGTTGAAATTCGGTAAGGAAATTAAATGATAAAGCCCTTTTACAGCGAAAGTAAATATATTGCAAATGTAAACAAATAAAACAAGGGAACTTTGATTTCTGTCATTCTTTGGTGATTTCTTTGTGGAAATCACGTAAATAATAATATCCTGCGAAAAATCGGCATATTTTCTGCTGCCAATGCGCCGCTTGTACCTATCTATTCGGCATAGTCCCAAGTCACCCTATGAAATAACAAAAAAAATGAATGATATCCGTGTTGCCATTTGATTTGTAAAGGACCTTGTTTCATCACATATCTAATATCCCAGTATCACACGTATTCAGTAAAAAAAATTACACATGCACAAAGTGAAACACATGTACAGGACACTAGAAAGTATAAGGGCCTTTAAAAAAGGCGCTTTTACTCTCCTGAATTCGTTAATTTTTCCTGTCAATTCAAACGCTCTGGTCACGCCAAACTCAACAGGAATTAATTATTAAACTAACCTAAACGCTACACAATCTTATAGATTTGTCCCTTCACTCATAAATGGTAAGAAACAATGAAATCTGCAAGGGGGTAATTGTCCCAAGTTACAGGACTGTCCTAAGTCACCCGAATCTACCCGTAGTACAATCTATGATCTAAGAAAAGTATTTAGGGAAAAGATATCATGAAATTCGTATCGCATAGAACATCTTTTATACATGTACGACAATATTAGGAAATGTTTCTTCCTTTTCTATTTCTGTAATAATGAGTATATCGCCAACCGAGGTCCTTTTGAAGGAAACCGAATTGCTCTTTGAACACTTAACTTATCCCTCCAGGCCGGAAAGTATTTCCATTATTTGTGATTATTTTCTTCCTTCTCCGTGAAGTAACAGGAAATAGGATTAATTGTGTTTTCAGTTTCCGCTGATATAGAATAATCGCTACCACCTTCCTAAAGAATAATCTTTTCTCTGGCGTTTCCCACCAAGTTAAAGAATTATTTTCTCTGTATGATCGGAGGAAATCTATTTTGGTATTAATCGACATTGGGGATAATGAAATGTTTTGATAGCCAATGAACCGCTTGTTTTCAAGGATATAAACTCGAAAAACAACGACTTAAACCTAATGAACTTAGTTTTTCAATTCAATCCCAAACAGAATTGAAAAAAATTCATTAGTCAAATGCGTATTTTTAATATCTTCACAACTAAGTTTTTAGGAGCCCACAAGCAAGTATGGTTTAAAGCTTTCGTTAACGAGGAATTCGTTAAAAAGACTCCATGGCATAACCCACCTTCAGTTAAACCCCCATCATTCGAACATGACCTACGATCAAGGATCGAAATAAAAGTGTCCGATATTAAGTTATCCCTTATTTTTCCTGATACATAGAACGGAGAGAAAGAAAATGCAAAATTATTATCCTGCATCCTTGGCTTCGTAACTGTTGTTCTATATTTGATCAGCGCCGGTAAACACATGTGCCCTTACCCGTGCTAACTTGCTGGGACCACGAGCTTTACAACACGTGGTTCATGTTTCTTACTTCGCACTGCCGCTTCAAAACGTTGAGACGCACCCTGTTATATATCAAAACAGGCGACCGAATTGTGTTTTAAAGTTTCAATGATACGATTAGGAAATAAGGAAAATATAACACTGTAGATACAGAGGCTTTTTGCAGACCAGAACCAGAATGAAATGGCCTGAAATGGACGGAATATTTTTGAACTGTTTGGAAGGAAAATCAATTTTCGGTCATTTCAAATAGTTATATAATAATAGCATAGTTTTTTAACCTTTAAAAGAGCTGCCATCTAAAACACAGGAGAAATCTAGTATGCATGAAAACTTACTGAGATTTGAGGGTAATTTTTCCAACACTCTACAGGATGGGCCTATTACAATGTTTCAATATGTTAATTATAATGATAGATATATCCATATGTTTGAAAGTGACACCTTAAATTGAACAGTTATTCTAGAATTATTTCTTATGCTTTCAAGAAGATACAGTAGAATTTACTCACTCAAATTTCTTACAGGAAAATTAATTTTTATTTTGTTAGCTACATAAATTTTGTAATTTTTCATACGTTCAAACTTTCAAATTAACAGAACGTATTTTAATTCCATGTAATAAATGAATATACCAAAAAGTCTCCAAAATTTCTGAATTCCAAACACTGTAATCAATTTAGCACACTTATTGAGCAATTATTTAAATAAGCAGTAATCAATGAGTTTTTCAGATGGCTTCACATATTCAGTGTTGAAAGATCTTTGAAGTTATGTTTTGTTCGACCCAAAACACTGATTCGAAACCTTTTTGATAAGGAGATAGATTTGGGCATTGAAATATCAATATGTCCAATAAGCATTAATTTTATGTGCACGTTCCTTTCATGTATACCTTATACACTTCATCAGTGACTTTCTGCAATGTTACAAGGAAATTCTGTTCAAGATGTCTGTAAATAAATGCGGACTTTTTTGGTACTTGATTCCTAGATACAAAGCTGTAGGTGTACTCCACATTATTTGGCACCATAGATTGTAATACTGTATAATTTATGTAAAACGGTTATTCGTTATTTTCAAACCATAATAATGAAGTGGAATCAGAAAATTATACAAAGAACATCAACATAGTGCTTTAGATTATGTGGAGTTATATTCTCAGTGGAGTTATATACTCAGTGTTTTCAATAACCCGTAAAAAAAGATCGTTAACACGTCAACACCTTCTAAGAGCTTTGCCTTGGTTTGAAAAAAATCCACGAATTTTCATAGCGGAATCATGTTCCACACTCCTTCGCATTGATTTACCAAAAAACTTGTATCTTAATGAAATGATTACAAGCCGTGATTAACAATATAAATAAACATTTCTCTTCAATGATCATATGATCAACCCTTGAATAGATGTGACCGATAATGGATGAAAATCCATGATTGAACTAGAAACTGAATGACCTGATTTGTCCCCAGGATGAGTTCTTCAACCACACATGTGTTTCACTAGAACAATAGCATCTTCAGGTGGGTGAAGGTTAACTAAGCAACCACCTGGAGATGCTATTGGTAGCGGCCAAAAATTCATTAAACCGGGTGATTCAGTTTGGAAATCGATCAACTAGAGTTGATCAGACTTATCGTGCGGCAAAACCGCGAAGTGCGCGTCCCCCTTTAGCCTCTACGGAGCGTCGCGATCTACGCAGCGCAGACTATATCCAAATGTTTAAATAACACTCCGCACATCGCAACTAACCAACTCCAAACCTATGCAATTTCAAGAACAAACCTTGAGGACGATCCGACCAATGCTCACGTGTGCACTTACATCGAAACTAACTGCCCCCCCGGCCCCCCAGCCGGCGGCGCGCCAATGAGTGCTGATAACACCTTATCACAAGGCTATGTTCAAGAAGTACACGAAGAATATATCGTAGAGCGAATATTTTCGTACATTTATGAATATTATTGATGGATATTGCTTCTTGGCGAAATTTTGGCATACGATCTATGTCTGATTCTGATTTCTCCAGAATTAATGCTTGTGGATTGGTTTTTGGGATGATGACTCGAAGGGTTGGTGAATTTTGGTGGAGAGGGTCTGGTTGGGGTGACGAGGAATTAGGGTGGTTGTATTCAGTGGTTTTTGTTGCGTTTGGAATGATTGGAAAATTCTTTGCCGCATCTTGGAGAGGATGCGGCATGTCTTCTTAAGGGGGGACTTCTTAAGCAGGGTGATGGCGTGTGCGGAGACCGGTGCTGAGTGGTATGAAAAATCGTTTGCGTGACTTACCGTTTCGTCCCTTTTGGCATCCAGACGCTGGTCCGAGGAAGAACTTCACGGGTATAAGTTGGTCTCACCAAACGCCATCAACTTCTATTGCGCTTCAGTTTCAGTTGCCGACAACTGACTCCCACCAAAGTGCTTCCAACACTGTGGTTGCGTCACTAACGTCGCTAACTCGAATAATATATCCAGGGCGCTTGGCTTCTGTTTACACGAAGACGCCTGCTGCCTTCATCAAATATAGAAGACCTCAAAAACCTTTTTCAACTACATGTTGGCACAAAATCGATCCCATCGTTTTCGATTATGTAAGCGCTGTTTATCTCCCGACGATTGATAAGGTCTTCCTGTTGGTCTGCGATGGCCCAGCGGGACAGATGGGCTCTTGTGTCTCGTGTTCTTTCGCGGCGTGTGAAAAACGCCCTCCTACTCGTCAGAACGGATAAAATGAAACTTGAGAAAGATGCGGTTCGCGGAACAAGCCTCTGGAATGCATGGAAACCGATATCTACTAAGAACTTCAAAATTCGAATGAAAAAAAAAATTAATACTCAACGTATGTTATTACCCAACTGAAACATAGTTGCCTTGTGGAAAAAAGAGGTAAAAACACTGGCGTCAGAAGAATTTGGCTCAAAATTCATAACTAGAACGGTCACCCATCCAGGTAATGAACTCATTCAACTCTGCTTGACCATCCCAAAGAAATATTTTCCCCATATTCCTAAAAATAAAGATCCAGACTAGCGTCTGGCTCTGAAACAACCTTCTCAATGTTCGTGTAAATTTTGAGCGTCATCTGGCGGATAGTTTCTGAAATATTGAGTTTTAATTTTCTAGTTACACGATCCCCACAATTCTTTTTATCGATACAAATTGTTTGGTTCAGTTCAATAGAATCGGTATAAAAAAAAATTAGAATCAGTTGCCTATCCTTCTGTCACATGTTAAACCCAAGAATTTTCGAACCCCTAGCTCTTTTCTTTAAAATGGTATAATATTTACGGATGGTCAGACGGACAGAACTGATTTACTCGACGAATTCTTCATCCACGAGTCCATCCCAAACGTTTGAGACCATTTTTGGCTCAAATTACGCGAATTACAAATATTTGGGGCAAAAATTATGGAGATATGGATCGGCCACATCAATTCAATAGAAAAGTTCGAATTTCAAGAAGATTAACTTGCAGAAATAATAAGCAAACTTCTGAAGCCCATAATTATAAAGGTTTGGTTGTTTTTTCACAATTTTCGAACTTTGCAATTGGTCGATTATTTTGCCAAACTTTATCCATTCAAAGGATGGATAGATTTTTGTTATTCGAAGTTCAAAATCTACATGTCTCCAAACGTTAAGAGTGAACATTTCAAGGAGTGATACTTATCTTGTTTCTCAAAAAGCAGTGCTATATAGCCATAGGTACCTATAGTACGAATAACAATTCTATCTAATATATCAAAGTTACTACTAGGTTTTGTCTCCACAAGGAAGACTAATGAATTGGAATATGGTCATAACATTTAAATAAACTCAGTCAAAAGGAGTTGTATCAGTTCAATCTCCATAGATATCATTTTCAATTTATCATTTATCGATCGGTGATGAGTAATGAAACCCATTTTAGGACGAAAAAATCTTATTGTTGTTGTGAAATAAATACATTTAACATTTTTCAATCTTTGCCCAATATTCAATACACATTTTCAAAACTCCACCTGAGCTGCTGAGTTATTGCATTTCATAAAGACAATTCATTAAATTGCAATAACTTATTGACTTCCTATACAGGTTAGCAGGTAATTCAAACGTCTCTGAAGAATGGAAATATGAATGATTCCAGGATTAATTGTATGCGATTTATAGCTCAAATGATACTCATTGTGAAGAGCTAAATAATATTCAATGGGTCATTAGTAATTGAGAAGAAATGGGCGTAGCAGAGAGTATCATCAGCATTACATCACTTATTTAGAATGTCATTGATGGTGTACTTGCAATAGCAACGTAATCAACACGGTCTGTGCTTTGGAGATGGACCGAATCATGTCGGATTAAATCAAAGTCCAAATAAAAAAAAAAAATCGATTCTGATGACGAAAATTAGTGCATCAGAGGAAAACTTTTATTGATTATATTTATATTTATATATGTAACATCTACCTACTTTTCGAAATGTTTTCTCGTGAACCAAGTTTCTAGTAGACTATCACCCAGGATATTCTCATTTATTATAAAACACCTGAATGTTTTTGAAACTATGTAAAATATAGGTCTTCTTTCTTCATTCTTAGGAATCTAAAATGCAAAAGCATCATTTTCCCTGTATTCCCGCATTCATTTGAAAGAATTGTTTGAACACATCATTCTTGTGTGGAATACCAAAGTCAATTTCTAAGCATAACATTTTTCTACTACAATCAACATAATAATTCTACTGAGTATGTATTACTCGGTAATCTGCTCGGATTTTCCTACAAGACAGTGAAGAATACATGAATAAGAAGATTCATTCGAGGGAAAAATTAATTAACAACACAATATTGTGGTCAAGACGGTTCTTCCAATGTCATCATCTTGGTATGCTGACTTGTTCTTCAGCTTAATTGATTAATATGAATAAATTCTCATTAATTTGAGTTCTTGTTGAGCTTGATCGTCTAGAAGCAGCTCAAGTCAATTTTTTATACAATCGATAAAAATGAAGACATCAGCTTCTTTCAATAACTAAAACCTGGATTCTTCGTACTGAAAATAACGCGATATAGGTATTCAAAAACGAAAAACATTGTGTTGCTGTTGTTTCAACTTATAATTATATTATCAGTAGAGGGAGGTTTTTTCATAGTAAACTTCATACATCAAATTCATTATGGACATCCATCACATAACTTCGCTTCCAGGTAAGCTAAAGAGAATTTTTCATGTAATTTCGTCACATAACTAGTGGTAATACAGAACTAGGTCCATCGTCCTGTGGTTGGATAATAAACACGAATGATGTGAACATTTAATTCCGTGAACTGCAAGAGACAACTGTAAAAATAGAACTGTTGCCCTAATATTTGAATCTGTCGCGCAATATCTAGGGCTGAAAATATATTATACAATCAATGTTGTTATGAAAATAGCATATGCAAATTTCATGGTCATTGCAGGAATCCATTCATAAGTCGCTTCGAAAAAAGATCCTCAATTCGATATATTGAAGGTTTCCATTTCTTCAATTTCTTCAGTAACATACGTAAAATTATTTGGAATGATACAAACTGCGGGTGGACCTGATCATCTAAGTCATTAAAAAAGGCTTAAACATATTTTGCTGAGAGTTCTGTTTGCATAACGTCAAATATCAAAATTCAAAACATTTCCATTTTGGAATGTTTTCTGCAGATGATGCATACAAGCTAATTTCCAACATCTTCGATAGGACAAGGACGTACTATATAATAGAACCAATGAAAATAAAACAAGAATAACGAGTCGCAAGAAACAATAGCAGTAATTTTTATTAATTTTCTGGAAATTTGTGAGTTCTCAGGAAGTTGATGAATCCTTAATGTTGGTCTGCCGTAATTATACAACTCAGTTCAAGAAATCTCCAGATCGAATTAGAAGAATAGATTGTATTTATCTGACTGAAGAGGATATTCCTATACTTGCGGTTGCAACTTTGCCTTCCACATAGATAATTAGAAGAGAAGACGTTTATGTATATTAAATATAATTACGAAGGCATTTGCAGACCTTGGTGACACACACACGTGTTTAGTTTCGCTGGATACAAATGAGGAAAGGAAAACACATACTAGATCCAATAAAAGTTGAACAACATTCTCATTTGGCTCTTCAGAAATATAATACAAAAGAGGCGAAAAAGTTAATTCAGAACGAAGTTGTGTCCATGCATCATGCATTTTCGAACAATTTTAGAGCGCTTTTCGATAGTAATATAAATCAATTTGTTCCGAATTTTTTTTTATGTTTCGCATTTTCATGTGTCTTGATCATTATAAAATTGAGTTGAATTGAACAAAAGGGGCTAGGGGTAGGAAGCCCCCCTCCAAAGATATCCGCCAAATCTCAAATTACACTCTTTTAAATATCCAATTTTCACAATACCACAAGGAGACCCGCTATATACGTCTAAAATAAAAGCTTGTTTACAAACTTTCTTGTTATTTGTGTTTTGATGAGTGAAAATTTGAACAAAAGTTTTGAGATAAAAAAATCTCTTACCTAACTACATAGCTTTATTCGCCTATTTACCCATAAACGGCTTTACGCAATTCATACCTTATGCAGTTGTTCCAGAAAGCTCTTATAATCGAGTTAAAATACCCTTATTCCTATATAACAACTTATAAATACCGCAGCCCAGTTGTTTTTTAATTAAAAATTAGAAAATATTAAGACATACATTTTTTTGCTCCGAGTTATGAGCTGACATATCTCATAATCGCATAACAAATTAGTCCGGAAAGTATTCACTTTCCCCTGTTATTGGCTCTAACTCAAGATTCACAACACGGGTAATGTGTGCTGCCTGACGTCAACAGTCAATTAACTACATTCTAGCCATCTATCGTCGAACGACGGAATCACAGATAACAGAGAAGAAACAGAATACTTGGATTTACAGTGACTACCACTGTTTGATGAAGTCATTGTATAAAGACCTTTATGCAATGATGAAGTCTCTATTACCATCTGTATTTGATTTAACTTCAAAAACAGCAGTATGTATATCAAGAAGTTTTCTATTTCTAAAATTTGGTTATTGTATTTTTATTAGCGACATCTAATGTCCATTGTATGCATATTTCGACTATCAGGCATCTTGAATTTTTTATCTATTTAATTTACAGCCCTCAAATTCAGTTGTTAGAAAGAATCTTTGTCTCAGAAACCTCGATTTTTATCTCAAATATAATGGAATAATCTCCAGTGGTTAATTCCATACTTATGATTCTTATAGGTGGATCAAACAAAAATGGTGCAAATGAAGAAAAAGACAAGAACAAGTTTATTCTCAAAAGTGAAACAATTTTCGAAATTCCACCCCAGTACACCAATGATAACATGAAAGAACAGTATAATTTGTTTGGTTAAATGATTTTCAATTATGACTTCATTAGTTATTATAAATTTCATTTTCCTTATTTCACAACTGCATGGAGAAGAAAGAATACCTTACTATCAAATTTCCTTTCGTGATCAGATTTAAAATGTTATGACATAAAATTAGCAACCATCTTGAAAGAGTTTCAACCAAGTTGATCACTCACATAGTATTAAAATCACACAAAAACTTTTATCGTTTCCAAGAATGTTTATTCAACACTATCAACAGATTGTTCTGCAAAATCAGAACCACATAAATTAATGTCATCATATAACCTAAGATATTAAGATTGTTATCCAGTTTTTCGGAATAATTTCATGTCCAGTAAAAATAAAACCATTCATTGTAAAAGAAAAAAAAACATATTGTAGATAAAAATATTTATCACTTCTGAAATGTATATTTATCACAATCATGGGTAGAGATTAGAACTACAGCAAGTGTATCGAGTTTTAGAATAACGAGCTCCATAATTGTATGAAAATGTGAAGGAGTATTTTCTATCAGGAATAGGCAAAAATACACGATCTTCAACTAACTGAAATATTTATGTAGTCCAAACCTCTGGGTCTTTTGCGGTACATGATTACAATAAATCGAATATAATTGTCTAAATCATTTGATCCTTATTTAGAAAGTAGCAGGACAACTTTTGGTAAACTAATGATTTATTGTTGCGCACACTGAATACCTGGACCATGTGCCTCTTCATCGTCGCTAGCATATGATTCCCCACGATGACTGAAATTGTTCCTGCGATCATTAGGATCATAATCGTTTAAGTCAACCTCTTCAACATGCTCGCCAATTGGCATATTGAACACAGGCCTGGGTGGGAGGTATTTCTCCAGAAGGGCATAGCCTTGCTCATCAGCAAAGTGATTTTCAGGGAATGTTACTTTAAACATTATGTTCAGATTTCCCTTTTGGAATGGATTCTTATATTGAGGCATTCCCTCATTTTCAACAGTCTTGATATCGCCAGGCTTTAATACTGAACCAACAGGATGATTGACAATCAAATCACGACCATCTAAATGTTTCACCACAAAGCTGAAACCACACAGTGCTTCAGTCAGTGTGACAGTGTGTTCCATTCTTAAATTATCTCCATCCCTAACAAATGTTTCATGGGGTTTTTGCTGGAGGACGATTACAACATCACCGGGTTCAACGTCTGGCATCTGGTCACCTTCCCCTCGGAAGAAAATCTTCTGATTTTCTTTCATACCTGTTGAAACAATAACAATCATGAATTATTTGCAATGACTTGAATGATGGAATTGGTTATTAATTTAAATATTATTATTCAGTACCTTTATCAATGTGGACTTCAAGTATTTTTGTTTCACTGGTTACTTTCTTTCCTTTGCAGGTACCACAGCGATCATTGTCTTTTATGTACTCCCCAGTACCATTACAATCAGTACAAGTGGATTGCGACTGTTGTGCAAAACCAGGACCAAGATGACGGATTGTGGTCTTAATACCACAACCTCTGCATGTATGACATCTGACAACATTTCCATTTTTGCTGCCCTTGCCACTGCACTTTTTACAGATGACATTCTTATTCAGTTGGAGTTTACTTGTTTTTCCATTGTACAAGTCCTCAAGAGAAACTTTCAATGGGTGGACTGTATCTTCTGTCCGCTGTCTACGCTGTCTCATTCCCCCCATTGGTCCACCAAAGGGACTAAATCCTCCAAAAAGTCCTCCACCGAATATATGGGATAGAAAGTCCTCTCCACCATCTTGGGCTCCTTCCTGCATCCCTTGGAGACCATATCTATCATAAGTTGCACGTTTTTTCGGGTCAGAAAGTACTTCGTAGGCGAAGGAAATTTCTTTGAATTTATCGCCAGCATCAGGATTTTTATCGGGGTGGAATTCTTTTGCTAGCTTTCTATATTGCTGTTGAATAAGAATTATTCAATTCATTGTAGATTAGTTTCTGAACAGAAAGAAAAAATTCACGATACATATGAATGACAACTAATGAGTGATGGTGCAAAAACTATTGGCAAAACTTTGAACCTCGTGAATATTGACAACTGATTTCATAATGCAATACCCCATCAACAATTGATCAAATTACTGCTCGAGGTGTGTTTTATAAATACGTACCTTTTTGATCTCATTTTCACTTGCATTTCTGTTTACACCTAGAATATCGTAAAGCTTGTTGTCTGCCATCTTTCTAAACAAGGAAACGAAAGATCAGGAACACAATCGCAGAAGAAAGAAAGGTCGACATACGAGAAGTACCATGCGCAAATCGACAAACATGGAAAATGTCAATGTCAGTAAAGTTCAGTGTCAATGTGATCTTCTTCTTCGTCCCAGCCGACCTAAATTCGAATTTTGAAAAATTTTGAAAATATATTTCTGACTATTCTACACTTAGAATATAGAATAACAGGAAGGAGCATATTGTTCATTTCAATTTGACCGGAATAGAGGAGAAATATGGCCGACATATATTTCCGTTTCAACAGTGGTGTAGGACAATGAAGTTTCCAAAAAACTAGCTTCAATAGTCAGTTGATTCTGATTAATCAAAAAAATTAGGAAAGTACTGACGTAAAGTCAGAAACTTTTTCACGCTCGTTCAAATTGATAATCAAAGCGGAAATTCACCCCGCCTAACACTGCTTGGCTATACTATACTTAATGGTATTAAGGTCTATGACTTAACATCAGCTACGCCCATGGAGTGTTATTGTCACGGGATAACCTTGTTATGTCATGAAATTCAGAAACTCATAATTAATACCTGATATTCAGCTTAAAAAATCACCTACCTATGAATTATTCACGCTAAAATATCCAAAATCCTTATTTCTAGCAAATTTCAAGAATCCAAATTACCAAAATTAAGTTAAAACATCACTTTGTTCATTTGGCCACAGATAACAGAATCACTTGACTTCCAAGTCTGCCACTTTTCAAATCAGAACTTGGAAGACCAATATGGCCGTTTCCGTCGCACAATTCCCGTCACATTTATTCGAAAAAGCTCCTTCCTGATATTCTATGTTCTAAGATTCTACACAATGGAGAATCATTATACATGTTGATAGATTTATTTAGGGCTATTTAAAGTTAATGTCGACGTCTACTATATTTTTTTGAAGGATGCCATTCTCCTTCATCGTCAGTATCTTCGAAATCTTTCTTTTTGCAGCTATTTGTTTGTTTTCGGGCCTTCCCACAAGTTTTTTGGTAGGTAAAATTCACTAATGATGCTATGAGAAATTCTTCGGCACTCCTGTATATGTCTTTTACAAAAGGTCCTAAGCCGCAACTGAAATTGTATCAGAATTAAAGAAAAAAAGATTATTTCAGTAATAGAACTCACTCCAGAAGTGTAAAATTTATAACTCTGGTCGAATGGAGCGCAGCAAGTAGAAAAAAACAGCTCAATAAATAACTACAAACAATTCCGGTCGTTTCGCATTTGAGGGCTTCCAATACATTTTTCATTGATTCCATTTGATCCCATTGATCCAGTACCTCTACTGTATGAGTTATTAAACAGGAAAAAGATTCTTCAACGGGAAACCAAAAATCAGCAAGAAGATATTCAAACATCAATTGAGTGCAAAGAAACTGAAATAAAATAATCTCATTTGACTAAAATTATATTAGATTTTTGAAGAAGAACCGCCATTTCTCTTGAGACCATTAATATGTTTTGAAAAAAGATTCTAATCTAATCTAATGAAGATTTATTAGTTTCAGAGTACAAATTGGTGGATGCGAAATATTTAATTCATTACTGCAATATTTCATTTATTTTGTGACTGCGTTTCTTATCATGCAGAAAAAAATTGAGAAGATAATGAATTGCTTAGATTCTTCAGTCTTCGATTTGAAGTGAAATGCAATTTGAAATAGTTAATCCTCCTTTATTCTTTCTTTGTCTCCTTCATATTTGCAATCGTTCCAGATTTGTTCCAAATGGAAAGACATAAAATTGTTAGATGAATCCTCCAGGAGATTGAATGTCCTCCAGCAAACCACAAACTAACACGAATATAATGGAAAAGATGAGAGAAATGCAGAAATATACAAAATATTTCAGTAAAGATGAGAATCAAGATCAGGAAGGGGTGAGGTAAATAATAAGAATGGACCAATCTTCCTATCATGAGTAAGAAAATATGTATACGTCTGAAAATTCCCTTTTTTACCTCATAGACAATCTGTTTTACCTGCAATATCATATTTCCACACCACCATAATTTTCTGAAATGGCTTGGGTATATTTCCAGATGTGTTGCAAAAATGAAAACAGCTATCATGAAGATGAAGCAGGATAAATACGGACCATTATTTGTTGCCCTTGGCTCTTTGAATATGTGGACACCATCCAAGTTAAGGGCCATAGCTAGGAGTGCTGGAGCATATCCAACCATGATAAATTCGCGAGCTTCATGAAAAATGATGAATTTTAAGGGGATAGACGGATGACATTTCGATTTAAAAAATTCTGAAATTCATGTTTTTTGTCATTTGGGGTCCATCGAAATCGATGAATTGAGCCATGTTTTTATACAGCAACCCAACCAAATAAAGAGAAAGAAACCATCAAAGTTTTCATGTGAGAACCGAATTCTTCGGTTGGCTAATTATCCAAAATATGTAAACTTTTTGATGCTGCAAATCAGCAGAAATCGACAGAAAAACAGTAATGGTTAGTAAAATTTTGTTCTGTATGATGAAGTTTTTTTGCAACCCTTAAATTTGTAATCCATTCAGAAAAGAATAAGAATAGGCCCTCTATTCCAAAAATTTGTCAATTTTTATTTGATGTGGCACAATTAGAAGATGTGATGAAAAAGCAGAGGGCTTTTCTTAACACTTTTCTTATGATAATATATTTGTGTGGTATTCGATAAGCATTAAAGAATTGCAACTATTTGAATGAGATGATCATTACATTAATCTGGTACCTAGTTCAAATAACTACGAATCATTTGACTTTCATCCACTCATTCATTAATGAAAGTGAATTTATGCTATTTAGTCAGGCGATCATGTCATAAGAACAATGAATAATTCAGATATTCAACTTCACTTTTATGTGATTGATGAAATAACTCCTGGATAAAGTCCAAGGATTTTTGTTTGAATTTTTTCATTCTTCAATAAATCGTAAAACTGCAGAATCGCAAAGACACTTTCTTCTCTATTCTCTATTCATTTCATACTAGAAAGAGTGTTCTCAAGTGACTAAATAAATACGCAATTCGCAATAATTTTGATTGAAATCGTCCGAACGTACTATTAAATGTGGATAACGCTAAAATATGATATTAAACCGTCATTTGGGACTTGATAGTCAATAAAATCCTTCGGACATTGGTAGCTTTATTTATAGAAGTCGATTTTATAAGCCTCTCTCCACTATTTCAAGCACTCCGTTTCTTTTTCATCAGGATGAAAGCGGGTAGCTATGGCAACAAAGTGCTTTTCCGTGCAACAAGTGGATTGGGTCCATTCATTCATTTCCATACATTTCCAGTTTTCCACATCGAAAGTGATCTATATAGTCCACGTTCCACGGATTTTTGCAGCTGTAATTTAATCCTACAGTCATATTATGTATTCACCTTGATTGAGGAGGTTACAAATTTAATTCAAATTTCTAAAAATATACAGGGTGTTAAAATTAAAGGGCGTATTATACGTAGGATACGCTTAGAAATTGAAGGTTTACGATTTTTCATGTGTGATTCTTCAACAGGGAATACAAGGCGGACGAAAATAATTCCTATTATGCAAGAGATCGTTTGAATTACTTCAGTACCACAAAATTCTAACTTCTGAGCTGATAGACACAGAAGAAAGTACACTTCGTTGAAAGTTGAAACATTACGAAGAAGAAAAATGGGTGTATGGTATGATGCATTCTAACAAAGCGACTGATTTTCGATCTCGAAAAATTCAGAACACACCTGTCATTTGAACATTTGCTCTGAAAACGTCATCTTCGTCTTCCATTTGTTTACGATACTATGCCCTTCAATGTACATTTTGTTTACTGAAGATGCGGTAAATACAGAAGGTGATTCCTTGTCCGAAAATATCTTAGAACATTAAAATATTCTATATTCTAAGGAGAACATAGATATTTCGTCATCAAAAATGGCATTAGTTATGCATGCCTTCTAAGATATGGGCGTCAAAAAATGGAAACACTTCTCACGTTAAATGGGCAGAATGAATTCCTTTAAAATTTTCGATGTGTTGATAGTCCTTCTGATTAGTTAGTTTCTAAACCGAAAATGAGGACAATTACCTCATTTTAATGGCGTTTTTAGGGATTGTCACTCTTTAAAATCACCCCTACTTCTCACAAGATTCTCCGAAAACTTGGAATGTTTGTCCTAAAAAGGTACCCTTGCCTTGGTCCAATGCTCCAAACCCAACCTTTTTCAAGAAAAGCGATTTGAAAAAATAGCCCTTTTTAAACCTTCTGTAATATTTTAATAGGTAGTCGTAGTGTAGTAGGTACGCCCATTCAAACTGAATAAAATTCGTCGTTTTTCATGTTCAGAATATTGACATCGATAATATCAACGAAATATCTCATACCCTTTTAATATATCAATTCCTATTTTTTACTCCTCATACCTATCTCAGAAGTCAGAAGAGGTTCGTTATTGACCCAGTGGTTCTTTACGAGATATTGATGGTTTAGGTCTTGCATTTTAAGTATACAGGATGATTATTTGACTCGTAGATTCTTGAGGAAGGTAAAGGAACACTTCCTTTTCTCATCGTGACCATTACGTACCAAAAAAAATTCAAAAATTTCAAAGAACCCAACTCTTTAAACTAAGTTGGACGCTCTCTAATGAATATTTGAACGTTTTGTGTAATGAAAGTATTCTTCATATTTTATCGTATAATGCGCCGTTTTCGAGTAATTCGATGTTCAAAAATTAAAAATCTGCAAAATTTCAAAAATTGGGTACTTTGACTGAATACAACTCTGATTAAAAGATCCACAGATGTGTAGTGTCACATATTTAGCTAGTTATTCTGGAAAAACAAAATTACCTAATTTTGTTTTTCCAGGGGTGGCACAGCCCATTTAAACTTAAAATGGCTATATCTTTTTATCAGGATCGAATCGGAAAAAATGGTATAGGAAAAAAGTGTTTCTTCTGACCTCGAGAATCTACTGTTGAAATATTTGTACTAGTCAAAGACTCACCCTCTATACACACCCTGAAAAGTCAACAGTAAAAATTTCAGGGGGTGTTGAAATATTTGATGACGATTTCGATTCTATAGCTTTCATCCTTCATCCATTATTGGAAATAGCAAAACAAATCTTTCATTTTTAGCTACATTGAATCGAACCCAATGTGAAATTTTCTCACATATGTAGATTAACCTCATAGCAATACACGCCACTGCAACCAATTCATCTTGGCAAGTTGCCTCCAATTCCTATATACAGTCCACTTATTGTCATCAGCAGTGATTTCCCATCGTTGTGACATATGGACATACAACTTCGAATATTGACCTGTTAAAACACGACCGTGGTATCCCCCATGTACCATCAGGGTTCCACGATCGATCGTAGTGGCCCCACTTCTTCTTTCTCTCCAATTTAAACTCTTGCAGCGTCCGGAGAAACGTTTTTCCTCCAGTTGCCACCGACCGCGTTGGACCCGGTGCGAAATCAGTATCCGTGACTTTTCCGTGAAAATTGTTCAGTGTCTAGTGATAAGGGGGAGCCGAGCAGCCTCCCTGATCGTTTTTGGATTTGTTACTGTCTTTGTTTAACGTTTTTTATTTCGATAAAGGTCTGTGGAAAGCAGGAAATTATTTTAGTAAAATGGATGGTGGGTTCAGCTTCTAACATTTGGTGTTGCGGTGTTTTTTTTTGCATAAATAATCATTTTTTTCCAAACATGTAAAATGATTGTTCTAAATTCTTATCATATCGGAAAAATGAATGGTTTTAAGCCCTACATTTATCTTCAGTGTGCAATTTCTTCAATTGGTTCCTCATAAATATTAACTGCAGTATCCTCACCATTTTTTCTTAAATCGCCACATGATAATTTCTTCTGTTATCTTGAGACATTTTGATGAAAGCCGACTAAAAACTTTTTTTCATACCGTTTCATTTCTCTGAAAAAATTTCACGGAAAGTTTCAGAAATTGTTGTATTATATGTTGAAGCAATATTTTTTGTTCGGATTGACTTTCCCCTGTTTGAAATCTACACAATTCAGAAATTTTAGGTGATATTATCATTGAAAAAACCCATTTTCAGATACGTATGAAAGTCATTTGAAATTTGCATGAAACAAAGAATTATCCAAAGATTTCGCGAACATATGAAATGAGGCGTACATATTTCAACTGTTTACATTATTCATAAGGTGCAAAATTAATCCAGTATCTATGAATTTATCTCATCTGTATTAAATTGAAGGAATTTCACATACTTAATTCCTTTATCAGCGCAATTACCAGAAGTGTACCTACGTACCTATGAACTCATTAGAAAGGAAGAAACTTGATAGTTATAAGGTCAATTTACAGACAAGAGACGAAATAAGGTGTTATTTAATCGATTTTCATTGGATATTGTTCTTTCGGAAAAATGATATTGAAGAATTATCAAAACTGTATATAACTTATCCAATTTATAAGAAAATTTACTGATAAAAATTTATGGTTTTTAAGTATTTGAACAATTGAGTAGATCATAGATCATATATAAGTTCACGTGAATCTGTAGAACTTCTATAGGTATAAAATCATAGAAAGCTTAAAGAATTATTGTATAGAGTGAATAAAAAGTAACGCATAAAATTCGTATCTTTGTAATTTACAATTTTGTAGAAACACGCTCGAAGAGGTCAATTTTATTTCAAAAAACAACCTATTTTTCTTCTGGATCGCAATGTCCTTGGAATCACTAAACACAACACAACATAACCGCGTATTTGAATTCCTTGAAAATTATTCCTTCCTTAGAAAGCACATTCAATTCTTGTCTCTTGACATTTTTCCATGAAACGCAAGATCTCACGAATCTGCGACCTAATTTTGCATTAATTTAGGGATGCCCTGTAAAATTGAGGAGTTTGCTATGTGCCCTGGTGGAGGGTAGTTCACTCTTTCTGCCAGAAAAGGTTTGGTCAAATATGGGGTTTTCTCATCAGCCCTATCAAGAAAAACCCCTTGTATAATTTCACCCAAAATTCGCCTCAAATTGAAATAAAAACACCATGATTATCATACTCATTCGCACAAATCTTGACCAATCGGTTCACCACTATTACCTAATTCTTTCACAAATTTTACCTGCATGCATAAAATCCGAGCACATTTTTTTTTAATTGGCTGCTTAGTATACAAAGATTTTTCTTCTGGCCGTGTTTCGTTGCCGTTCAGCATAGATTGCAAAATATGCAGAAATTGGGTGAAGGCGAGATAGCTAACGAACGATATTGCATTATTTCCATCGCTTCACGCTTGAAATGTAACATGAACGAGATCTTAATGCAATGATCAAACCAATTTCATGTCTTTGTATGTTGTAGCGATGGAGGCTAATCAGTTTAGGGAGTTCGGAAAGACGATGATAGACTACGTCGCCAATTATCTGGAGAATATAAGGGATAGGTAGGTACAACATCCAATTCTGGTGCAAATATCTTGAATCGAAAAATAATAATTTACAGTGGCGGTTCCAGGAGTGATTTTTTGGGGGGGGTCATAATTTTATATTTGAAATTTTGTAAGGTGTTTGTATATAATAAAATCGCTTCTTGATAGTAAAAAAAAATATTTTTGAAACCATGACACATGCAATGTTTGTTGAGCTGAGAAACGATTTCTTATAAATTCGATGAAACTGTGAAAGATCCAAAACATTCTTTGTGATACATTCTTGGTTTGAAAAATCGTTCAAGCATGCACTCATAGTGTGATAATTGAAAGAAATGGTTGGGTTTTGCCACAATTGCATGATAACTTCTGTATTATTTTCAGGCGCGTGCTTCCAACAGTAGAACCAGGGTATTTACGTCCTTTAATTCCTAGTGAGGCACCACAAAAACCAGATTCCTGGAAAGACGTTATGGATGACATTGAAAGAGTCATTATGCCCGGAGTAAGTGATTGAGTATTTTTTATTTTCCTGCTAATTTATTCATCGATGCTTTCGGTTTACATCAGGGTTTTCCGAAGATTCTTGGAAATTAAAATAATTCGTTAATTGATGAAGAATTTTAAGGGGAAAACCGTTTTTTAGTTCGCATTGATCCTGCTTTTGAATACGCTCAATTAATTCGTGAAATGATTGTTATTCAATATCTTGATTATGTTTCTAGATGTCTAGAAATTCAGGGTGTTTACTTAAGTAAGTAAGTTTTTTTTTCAATGAACGGAATTGGGATCAGTTAAATTTAGGATCTTCCCAGTTGATGATGGTGGCGTTTATGAGAAAGCAATTTTGAAATAACTGCGAAACAGTAAGAAACCCGAGCTTCTATCGAAAATGCGGTGAAGAATCAGTCAAGTTTTGATGAAACTTCTCAGCAACAAGTTCCTTTTCAGACAGAATTGCAAATCTTAAGTAATTGTGAACTAATGTAGAGATATAATTAGAACGGAAGGTGCAGTTAGCTTATGATTGACATATTGTTTTAATTGAATAATCTTATCTTCATCATTCTTCCCTTGAAAAGCATAAAGCAATGCAATTTTTTCAGGTTACTCATTGGCATTCACCGAAGTTTCATGCCTATTTCCCAACAGCAAACTCGTATCCTGCTATTGTAGCCGATATACTCAGTGATGGTATAGCCTGTATAGGATTTTCATGGGTAAGGTTATTGAAGTCCTTCTCCTTGTTTTCCAATTTGATTTTTTATTCCCAGCATTGTTCGAACCACCTGTTTTCCTTCGACTAAGATTTTATGAATTTTTGGGAGGAAAGTGAGAAAAAAATCAAAACGTATCGATGGATATCAAACCCTGAATTTTAGGTTAGAGTACGTAACAGGTTTTAGGATTATGAAATTTGTATTTTCAACAGAACTTCCAAAGGGAATTTCTTCTAAAGAAAACTGACAGGGAAATAATTCACGACCTTGGTGATCATTGAACTCGTTTTTGGTCAGATTTTTTGCCACATAAAAGCTAAAATTCAAAGCTAATAAACTGTTATAATCCATAATACGAAATTTTTACTCAATGGCAACCAATGGAGCAAAACTAATGCTGTAAAAATAATTGCAGCATGCTATAGAAGGATTTTTTATTTATTTTTCGATCGCCAACATCTCAGGAGAGGTTTAATTAATTTCTTCTAATCGATTCCAAATGATCATCATTGGAACTTACGAACCAATAGCTAATATGAATCAGCAATTCAATCGACACTGAGTAGGTACGTCAGAAAATATCGCACACTCACTCCAAACCGGACACATAATCCATAATTATTCCTAGTTTATACAGCGAATCTGTGGAGAATAAGGAGTCGTAGAAAACAAAGCTAAGGAACTGGGGATTCTCTTAAAGCACGCTCGAGATCCACTGAAAGGAGAGGAAATGAAGCAGACCTGCTTCTGAAAGGTCTTATCTGAAGTGGATAATGATCCTACGCTTCCTCGTTCCTGAATTCGGAATGAAACAGAATGGGTTTACCATTGTGTAGGTGCCTATTGTGGATCTGCTCATTTTGTAGATGCAACAAGTCGAACTACAGCAATTAATTTACTCTGTGACATTATTGTTCTACATGTTATTTAGACCAGGAGGCGAATAATTATCTAGGATAATTTGCAATCCTGGAAACATTTTAATCTGTTTTGGACTTCAATTGAAGATAGCTGTATTACAAGTGTGAAAATTTTTGACGTGTTCAAACTAGATAGAAGGAAACTATTCAGTAGAAATAATACCTGTTCAACAAGAAGTGAATAACAGTGGCTTGTGGTTGAATTTGAAAGAAAAAAGGAATTTCCAGAAACAACGCTATTTTGTGCAGAGAAAATTCTGTTTCTCATGATTTGCTACAAAAATTTTCTTTAACTTCAATACAGTTTATATCCTTTTTAGCTTGTAAAAACTACGTTTTGAACAGATATTAATAACTGAAATCGTCAACGCTCGCAAAAACGCATGTACAGATTGTACAGGGTGTAAATTAATAGTTTTGCGAAAAAAATTAAGGAGTGATTATTTTTCAGCAGTCCTTGCTGAAATATAGCTGAAATTAAAAATCGTGTTCCAGGTGCCATCTTCATAGGCACATAGGCAGCTGTATCTAAGCAAAGGCTGATAAAGAAAAAGATTTGAAAGACTCACACTATTTTCTGACTATTCATTTAGACCTTGACGAAAACGTATCATTATGCATAATGGCTAATAAAATATTTCTATTATTAAAAGGAAAATAGATGCCTTTCAAAATATTAATATTACACAATCAGAAATGTTGTCCATTTTTTGGTATGTTTCATCTAAAAATTGATGGAATATCTTCGAGTATCAGTGCTTGCCATTTTTTTTGGCTCAAACCTTTGGGTTGTTATTTTGACCAGTATTTTTCAGTAATTTCTCTTTGCTCTTATAACTTTTTCAAATTAGTCGATTTTCTTACTCAGAATCCCACATAAGTTTAATCGTATTGCAGTTTGAACAGGATAGGTAACTGAGAATCTTTTTTTGTGTCCAAATTTGACGAATTTTTATGAACCATAATTTCTCCTAGAAAATTACTCGAGGGAGATCAAAAGAGAATATTCGAATATATCCCTCCTCGCATTTTCCCCAACAAAAGCTCCTTACACAAATCTTCTCCACAAACTCTCCCGATTTCCCTTCCTTTCCGATTCTTCCAGACAATAACGATCCTTTTTTGATCCTTTTTTTCAGATTGCAAGTCCCGCTTGTACAGAACTAGAAGTCGTAATGATGGACTGGCTGGGGAAGATGATAGGTCTCCCCGAGGAATTCCTGGCCTGCTCCGGGGGTAAAGGGGGTGGTGTTATACAGGGAACGGCGAGTGAAGCTACTCTAGTTGCCTTACTTGGAGCCAAGGCACGTGCTATTCATCAGGTGAAGAAAGAACATCCAGATTGGAGAGATGCGGATATTGCCGAAAAATTGGTTGGATATACTTCCAGTGAGTATTTTTGGTCGACAATGAGCAGCAACATTAAGGTTTTCGTCGGTTTTCTTACAGGGCGTCTCAAAATAACCGTAAGAGAACTAAATTTTTGGTTGAAATCTCACAAGCCATTACATGATTAAGTTTTATGAAATCTCCACAATTTTGAAGCTTCTTTCAGTTCATCTTTCTAATTCAACTATAAGGAGTTTTAATATTGAATCGACATCGACATTGTTTCCAAATCCTGTTGTTAATGAACTAGTTTCAAATCGTTCTTCAATAAGGAACTATGAAAGTTGTGCTCCAATCGAATTATTGGTGTTCAATCATGAAATCTACGGTGTCCGGCTTGAAAATGAAAGGATACATGTCTCATATGTATCTTGAGAAAGAATATACCTTGACCCACATCCTTAATCAAGTATAACAGGAAGAGAAATATGCACCTAATAAAATCTATTGTCATTGTGCTGGTGTGAGATAAAATTGTTCGTAGCAATTCATTTCAAGGACCATAGCTGGAAACATAGATTAAAAAGTGAAAATCACAAGAGCTTCACAAAAAAAACTACACATTTCTTGCCGATTTATAATTTTTGTTTGAATAGGTCCAAGAAACGATTCAACCGCGATAATTATAATCGTCACCTTGATTGATCGAATATTCCGACCCAAAATATTAATTTAATCACGTTTCATTCTGCCAAATATCCATGAAAATGATGGAATCATGACGACTATTACTTCATCACCTACGATTACGAATAATAGATCCGTAATCACCGATTACAACTGGATCTTTCACTTTAACATTGATCTACTTTAAATTCTTTCCCTTTCTTGAAGGTCAGAGTCACTCCTCTGTGGAAAGAGCTGGTCTTTTGGGTGGTGTCAAATTGAGAGGTCTACCCACTGACGACTCCAACAGGCTCAGGGGAGATACCTTGGAGAAGGCTATCAAGGAAGATCGTGATGCCGGCCTTATTCCTTTCTATGTGAGTTTTCGGATACTTTTACTATTGATTATTCTTTGGAATTAACCTTGGGTATCTTTAACTTGTGTTATAACAACTATCTCCTCGATAATGCGGGTATTGATAGAATTTTGTTACTGTACCGGTACAGGAGTTCAATTAGAGAGTGGGAATATTTAAATCGGATATCTGCATATTATCGATAAGAAATTGAATTTTACTATGATGCACAGATGACTCAACTTCTTGGTCTGATGATAACACTAATTCTTCTATGAACTTGTTATTTTTAAATAAATTTCCTATTAAAAAACAATACAGGGAATATTCAACCAACCTGCTGACCTGATTAGGAGGACAAAATTTCACCATTTAAATTTAGATTTTCACTTGAGAGATGGGAAATGTTTTAAAAATGTTGATGTGGCCGAAACTAAACACCGAATTACATGAGTTATTCAACTACGACACGTGTTTCACTATCATCTCCAGGTAGGTGAAGGTAAACTAGAGTCTACCAGGTTTCAAGATATTGATACGATGATTTTTCCCACTTGAGCCCATTTTCCCAAATAAGTCTTTCGATTGTGCAAAGGATGGTCTCATTTGAAATAGGTACTTGTTATCATGTATCATTTTGGACAGGATCGTTTCTCTAGCTTCAAATTGATGAGAACTAGTAATTTTAGAATAATGGCATTCTTTTGAAGAATTCATCGATCCAGTAACACTAAAACCTCAAATGGGAAGGGGGTTTTCGTGTTGAGATATGAAAATAGACTGTATTTTTCTCCCTTAGTTGGCCCACAATACTTTGAATTATTATTCAAAGTATTGTGGGCCAACTAAGTATTGAATGTATTATATTTAATACATTCAATACTCATGCAGTAGCATGAGTTCAACTCAGAAATTTTGAAAATATTGAAAGATCTGAGGTGTGATTAGGTATACTCCAGTCACTCTTATTTTAGCACTCGGTTGGCCATGGAAATTTGACACATTTCACTCTGTATAGTACGAAAATGTGGGGTTATGACGCTTGTCAAAACATTTTTGGGTTTTAAATCAGCGCTATGTTGTCCGTTCTACGTAAAAGTCTCTGTTATTACGTATTTCATCACAATGTCGAATCTCTTCTGAAAATATGTGACGAACATAATTGAAGTTTATACAAACTGATTGAAGGCATACCAAATCCAGTTATTTTCATGGAAAATACAAGAGATCAGTATAATATACGCACTAGCTTGAGGAGAGTTAATGTTCGTTATCTTCTTTGGCTAAAGTTTGAATACGTTACATCAGTTGTAGATTTCAAAAATATTAACCCGAAGATGAAATGCATATGATGAAGTGGTTGGGAATGGGTATCTCCCGAAGGAATTAACAGAAAATTACAAGAATGTTAAATTCTTCAACTAAAATCATCTTGCATCAATATAAGTAAAAGGAATTAAAGGAAGTTTCAAGTCAAGATGAACTTCACCTTTGAACAAAAATTTCACATGAATAAACAATTAACAGGACAACTGGTGCGTATTTGTGGATGTTCATCTTAATACATTGATATAATAATAATTGGGTATTTATTGGTACCTTAAGACATTTACAATGTATAGGATAAGTCAAATGAAAAATAGAAAAATCAATTTTCGGGAACTTATTCTACGATGACATTCGTCGAAAATCCTGTAGAAAACTATTCGCATTAATGCACTTAAACAGAAAATTCTCAAATGCCTCCACTTTTTTGGGTCTCCCAATAGAAGGAAATTCTTTGTCATCCCCTTCATTCACAATCTTTCTGATTATGGAAATATTCAGCTGATATATAAGTCGTTTAGATTCAAATGAAACATTATATAAATTCTCTTACATTGAATATGTTCGCTACCGTCTGACGTATTGTGGATTTTAGAAAATCAGGGTATAACTATTTGAATGAGCGGACCTGAATTCTAAATAGCACTTCCTGAAACCCTGTCTCTTTTTTCAATCACTTTCGGTATTGAAAATCAAAGATTATAGAGCACTCTATAATCTTTGTCCCTGATTCAACAACGTTTGAAGTTGTTGTGACTCAAGCATGTTTTTACTCCTTCCAGGCTGTCGCCACCCTAGGAACAACCTCATCCTGCACCTTCGACAACTTGGAAGAGATTGGCCCAGTGTGCAACGATAACAACGTATGGCTACACATCGATGCAGCATACGCTGGTGCTGCTTTCGTATGCCCCGAATACAGATATCTCATGAAGGGCGTAGAAATGGCAGATTCCTTCGATTTCAACCCGCACAAATGGATGCTGGTCAATTTTGACTGCTCCGCCATGTGGCTCAAGGATCCCAACTGGCTAGTGAACGCTTTCAACGTGGATCCCTTGTATCTTAAACACGACCAACAAGGTTCGGCCCCCGATTACAGACACTGGCAGATACAGCTCGGCAGAAGATTCAGATCGCTCAAGATATGGTTCGTACTGAGGCTCTACGGCGTCGAGAACATACAGAAGCATATAAGGAAGCAGATAGGCCTGGCACACTATTTCGAGAAGTTGGTCAAGTCCGACGAGAGATTCGAGGTAACTGAAGAAGTTTTAATGGGATTGGTCTGCTTCCGGCTCAAGAATGAAACGAATGAGGTGAATGAGAGATTACTGAAGAGGATAAACGCCAGGGGTACCATCCATTTGGTGCCTTCAAAGATCAGGGATATGTACTTTTTGAGGATGGCTGTCTGCTCTAGGTTATCTGAGGAGTCAGATATGGAAGTAACATGGAAGGAAGTGCGAGAATCTGCTGATGATGTCTTGGAGAAGAAAGTGAATGGATTTTAGGTGAGGAGCTATTCTTATAGGTGCATTTTCCTATGCCACAGAAAGGTTCTGTTGTTCTTGTCTATTTGAGCAGTTTTCTACAAAATAGTAACGACTAGTTTCATAATCGGTTTGAAGTTCTTTCTAGTTTAAAACTCCCTTCAATTTAATTTGATTGGGTCTGAAGACAGTTTTAAATTCAAAGCACTTCGAAATAGATCATGAAAATGGTCGTGAATACCAGAGATATCAAATGTTCCTGTGATTTACTTTTATTACTCATATTGAAAACTTGTTTTTTGTTTCAGATGAAGCCACCCTCAGGTTTCATTTCTGGCAAATAATTTAGGCGAATTATTTATAAGTTATTTATTGCAATAAATGTATATATGTACGTGCCGAAAAAGACCAATATAAAAATACATAGATTATACAGTGTAAAATCGAATATAATTGTTGAATCATCATAGACTTTCTCTTGGTGGTGGTCCACCGTACCTTTTCGTTAAAGTGATTATTCTTTGCGCCTCCCTTATACCACTCAATCTCGCCCCATGTACTGTAGAATGATGTCCAGCACACGTAGCTTCCCCGGCGAACAGTAAAACCGGGGGTTGGGGATCGCAGATCCCTGGTACAGGAGAACTGAGATCACACTGGTGTCCCACGTTGGAACTCACGCTCAGATAACTGTACGATCCACAAAAATAAGGGTCAGTGGCCCATTTGGACCTGAGGATGGTGTCTGGGTAAGGCAGTGATGCGTCTCCTGTAAACCTCCTCAGGACCTTGGTGACGCATGAAGCTACCTCTTCGTCTGTAGCCTGTTCCATAACTGCAGCTTCTGGACCACCAACGTAAGCACAAAGGACGTGCTTGCTACCTTCAACCTCTTCGACAGCGCTCAGACCTTTTGTCCAATCCGTTCTTGCCAGGAGTTCCTCTTGGGACCACGCAAAATGTATGTTTCCATCTTTCCATACCCAGAACGGGCGATCGTAGTCGAGGAATATTTTGTCCACAGCGCCATAACCTGAAGAAAATAAACTTATCGTAAAAAAATTAAGAGTACTGAATTAATTTATGTTTTATTTTCGATTTTTTATCACTCTGAAGCGTCTGTAAAGTTACATTTTTCGAAAACTTACCCAAGCACCTGATGGCATCCATCTTGGCTGACGGTAAAGGCGGACAGAACATCTTTTCAGCATGCTCCTTCAGTACTCCCAAGGACACAGTTATAATAACGTAGTCAGCGCAGTATTCTGAACCATCACAACACTGTATTACCGCCCTTGGTCCCTTATCTCTGCTTTGCACAGCACCCCATTTGATGTTCGACACCGGTTTGTTGTAGAGGACACTGCATTCGGGTAGCTCCCTCATGAGTGGGGCTAGAACACCAACAAAACCTAGCGGAACCTTAACTTGACCCCCTGGAATCTCTATGGAACTGCCATAATTGTCTGCGCTCACTTGACATAAATCGTCACCGAGTCTGTATTTAAGGTGATTGGTTAGACCGAACAATATTCTAGAGGCGTCGTATCTTTGATCTTCAGCGAAATTCTGCAGCTCTTGCTGTATCCTCAAACCTAAAACAAACATGATTTGTTGCGGAAGCAACATTCAATCTTGTGGTTGGATACTTAAGCCTGAAGAATTATGTTTTCATGCAGCTATTACCCAAAAAATTCATGAGTGATCCGTGTTCTTTACCAGAACACACGGAGAACAAGCTATGAGCTTCTTCCTTGATCTTCATGAAAGTATGATAGGCCAAAATGGCGGTGGATTCCTCTATCACTCTTCCTTCGCTGGTGCAATATACAGGCCTTTTATAGTCACTCCTGAGCAGGGGCTGTTTTATGAGACCCTCTGTAGCTGCCAGGTTGTAGACGGGATTGCCAACACACGCTCCCTCTATATATTGGGCCCCCATTTCTGCAATCACATCCCCGAGCCAGCACGAATGGATTCTTCCCCCAGGTCTGGAAAATCGATATGAATTTCAGTTTGTTCGCAATAGATGTCAGAACACGAATTTAATTCTCTCGGTTTCGTTTGTATGGAATATGATTTGTTTAATTCAATTAACATGTTTTTATGGCATGGATCTCAATTCGAAACCACGCTTTGAACTTGTGTCTATAATACTGAGCTCTCAAACTTGCCTGTCCGTAGCTTCGAGAACAGTAAAATTACTGATTCCGCAATGTGCTAATCTTTGAGCTGCTGAAAGTCCTGCTATACCAGCTCCTATGATAACAACTGATGGTTCAGGCTTTGAAGGATCAACCATTGAGTCTGATATTGTGCAGATTGCCACGTATGGCTTTTTTGGTGGTTTGCATTTTTCTTCTTGTTGGCAATTGTAGCTAGTTCTTTGTATAAATCTACAGGCAAACAATTTGGATTTCATTTCAACACTTCATGAACTATAAGAAGATGCATCGATCTAAATAGCTCGGTTAGGAAATTAAAATCATAATAGTGAAATAACTGAAGCAAATACTTGAAGAAGGCATAAATGGAAACAATGAATCGGTAGTTGCAACAAAGAAAAAAAAAAGAATAATTGAAGAATTTTTATCGAGCAGATTTTTGATAGTATTTAAAGTTTTGAAAAATTGTTGGGAAAAACTTTACCTTTTTACAATTGTTGCTGAAAATACTCTAGAATTTGGGATTAATTTGGTGCCGAACATTTTATGAAGAATAAACTCGAATTTTTAAATAACATAGCGATTAATCAAAATGACATTTATCATTAGAATTTATGAGACTATAGAGCAAGAGTAAATTCAGAAAAAGTTTACAGAAAGTGACAATCATTTTATTTCAAGAAATCTTATTTACACAGAAAATAACTCATATAAAGTTCTTGAGATGCTTTTTCAATAAGAAATAATTATAATACTGTACAAAATTTGTCAAGAGAGTTAGGAGAATAAACCTTTTCCTTAAATTATTTCATGCTTAGCTCATTTATATTATTGAGTCGTATAAGTTAAATTTATTATTACGAATCAATGTCTGTGTTGCAGGATAAGATTCGCCTGAGTCTGCATAATCTTCCAAGAATTTCTCATATCACGTTTTTGAGTAAAGCTGCTGCAGACTACGAATCGTATAGATAACTTTCCATTATGACGATAGGGTGTGAGAAATAGCTTTTTTTGAAGCTGTATTCTCTCCAGCAACGCCTTCGTCAAATCGTCACTTCCCTTCAATCTGAATGTTAAAACGCCCAAGCTTGAAGTACATACTTCGAACCTTTCATCATTATTAACTAGATCCTCAAAATAGCTGGCTAAACCCACTTGGTGTCTAACATGCTCTTGCAATCCCTGGACTCCGTGGATACGAAGAACGAACCACAGTTTTAACGCCCTGAATCTTCTACTATTCGGTATCTGCCATAAATGGATATTAGGCATTTTTCCTGGGTTCAATTTCTTAAAATTATCTTTTGGATTCATATCTTCGACGTGTGTAGTGTCCTTGAACCAAAGCGCTGAGCAGTCTGAATTCACCTTCATCCATTTATGTGGATTGAAGTTGAAAGAATCCACCTTATCTATGCCCTTCATTAGAGGTCTGAATTCTGGACAAACAAGGGCTGTTCCAGCATAGGCCGCGTCAACGTGCAACCAAAGAGATTCTTTCTTGCACACATCAGCTAATTCTTCAACGTCATCGAAAGAGCAAATGCCTGTTGTTCCGAAAGTGGCTATAACGCAGCATGGATAAAACCCATTTTTTCTATCGTCATCAATCGCCTTCTGCAGGGTGTGGCCTCTCAAGCTCCCATTAGAATCTGGCTCTAACAGCCTCACTGGAACAGAGGCAAGCAATCCAGCTTTTTCTACAGAACTGTTTGATTGGTTGGAACTGTAAGCCACGAACTTCTTGTCTGATGATTCTGCGCCCAAAGTCTTCGAAAGTCGATGCTTGGAGGTTAGTATGGCAAGCAGAGTGGATTCACTGGCAGAATTCTGAAATGGGAGAGTGAGAGATGATAGTTTCATTTAATTTTATCGTTATACCTGTATGGAGCCTCCTCCCAAACCATCAAATGAATTGAGAAAGTGCTCTGGCAAGCCCATCATCTTCACCAGCCAATCCATCATCTTTAGCTCCAGCTCGTATGCAGCTGGATTGGATTCCTGAAATGAGGGTGATTAGCATGATACCAAGATCTAAGGTATATACAAGTAACTCCTTGAAATACAAAAATATCTTCATTCATTCGAATATACCTACTTTTCGAAAGAATTAATTGAAACTTCTCCTCTTAAACTTCAGAGCATTTTTTATGTAGGTACTGCTAGAGTTTTTGTCAATATTTGTTGGTTACACAAACTATGAATGACTCTTTCAATAATTATAGGCTTTGAAGAATTGAACTTCTTTTTGGAATAGTCAACCACTGTCTAAAATGCACTCACCCATGTTGTCGTACATCCTCCAATACCAGATAGTATCATTTCACCAACAATTCCAGCGAAAGAATTGGCTGTTGGCATGTATGCATGGAACGAAGGGGAATGCCAGTGTGTTAAACCTGGAACAATGTGCTTGTCCAGATCGCTGAAAATTTCTTCCCAGTTTTCACCATGTTCTGGACTCACTTTGGGTAGTCCTCTTTCCAAATAACCGGGTTCAACTCCAGACACAACCTGCCTTCAGATAAAATTAGAATTGTACAGAATCTATATCACCAATCTAAAACCCAAAATCGCTATCCAAATATTTTAAAAAACAATTGTGATGTAGAATGAGATGCGCCAAATTTTTTGCTACCTCACTCAACTAATGAAATTTTGTATTCATCTTCGTCTTAGTACTTTGAAATTACTTTTTGTGTTTCTATTCCAGTAGATTTATATATTTTTTCAAATATCAAGGAAAATATTTTCAGATGACATCAACTTTTAGAACATTGGCCGAATTTTGCATTCAACAAATCACTAAGAAAATATATTTATGGATATATCAAGGAGGAATAGACAAAATGAAGCAATTTCAATCATTCTATAATAAGGAAGGAAATACAGCATCAATGGTGTACTGAATTTTGGGTTTTATAAAAAATTATACAACTAGGAGAGTTTTCTTAAGATGATGTTAATTGAGATCGCAAATTTGATTAAATTTCTTATGTTCAGTTCAAATAAATCGCGAAGAATACTATTTTTTGAAGGAGTGTTCCTGAAAAGATGCAAAAAATACGAGGAATAATTCAATTAACTGTTTAATGAGTTTTCCTTCATTGTCTTCAACTTTTCATGGCCTGGCAAAATATTTTGATTTTTTCATCAGTCTTTAGTGATCACGTAACTGTAAACCGACAGAATAAAAAACGATTCAGGAATTTTATTTTAGCATTTCACTCACTTTTCTCGAATAGTATCCAAATAGTTTGCTATGTAATCTACAGCATATTTGCCGAACTGTCTGAACTCATCACAGTCCATCCTTATTCACTTCATCACTGAACAGACGAAAACTGAATATCACCTTTGGTCATCTCGTGAGAATAATTCACTTTCTCCCATAGGCTTCGAGAAAGCAGCAGAGTTGGTCGACAATAAAAACAATATTTTTTAAGGTAGTACTTGGGATCCGAAGATTAACTACTATTTCTCACCGGTTAACTTATTTTCGGCTATATACTTTGGTAATTTTCGATTTGATGAGCAGAAATCAAGTATGATTTGGGATGGTATAGGCAATGTCTTAATAATCCTGCCAATTGATGCCATAAAACGATTTGAAAATAGTATCTAAGACTATGGGAATATTTCACAACAGAATTCCGAGTGAAAATGTTCACACTTAAAATAGTTGTTGAAAAGTTCTTCTCTATATCATATATTTTTAGATTTTCCTCGAAAATTTTGCGTTTCCTGAAAAGTCGCTAGAGAAAATAAAGTTTCTCAATGGGCTTTCTAACGATGAAGTTACATTTCCAGGAAGAAACAGGTTGTATGGTTTTTTGGTTTAGTAAAACTCAAACAGATGTGTAATTTTTTTCGAATGTTCAATATTAGAAATAATTAACCCAAATGAGCATATGTATTGATCATCACCAATCAAAGAAAGATGAATTTGAAAGGATTCATTTATTATCACAATTTCTTCAACATCAATCAACAAGGTTATTCTCTCAGACAATTATTTGAGACCCTTGGTATTCCATCTATGTTATATTAAATGAAAGAGTTACATATTTCCTTATTCAAAATGAGAAATTAATGCCAGTAGTTATGAAGTATTTGAAAAAAACGATTATATTTCCTATTTCTAACACTTTGAACCTAGATACTAGATTTCTGAATCCTCCAATATAATACTAATATTGTTATCTGAATACTACAGGTTATTATTTAGTTTTCTCATGGAGTATTTCACATCTTGGCGTACTTATGTGAATATCGCGTAATTTCTTCTCTGGTATCTCATCGACAATCTGCGACATCTTACTGTCAAGCCCAAAAAGCTCATCAGCAGCACTCTTGAACTCCTTCCAGGCAAATTCCACGTCCTCCTTTTCAGTCAGCCTGCTACAGATGGCGAAACGAATGCAGAACTTACGGTTGTGGTTACCAGCGATACAGTAAATCGACTTTTTCTCACTAACAATTTTCAAAAGTTTTTCGGACAAAGACTCCAACCCCTTCAATTTGAAGCAAACAAGTCCCATACTCGAGGAACAAACTTCGAATCTGGCATCATTGCGTACCAGTTCCTCGAAGTATTGGGCCAGAGAGATCTGATGCCTGACGTGTTTCTGGATGCCTTCTGAGCCATACATCCTGAGGACAAACCAGAGTTTGAGCGCTCTGAACCTTCGCCCAAGGGCGATTTGCCAGTGTCGGTATTCAGGTGCTAGACCTTTGTGTTGGTCCTCGAGGTACAACCGTTCGACGTTGAAAGCCTCGACTAGGTATTTGGCGTTTTTGACCCACATCGCGGAGCAGTCGAAGTTCACCAGCATCCATTTGTGAGGGTTGAAGTTGAAGGAGTCGGCTTTTTCGACTCCCTTGTTCAGATGTCTGTATTCGGGGCATGCAAAAGCTGTGCCAGCATACGCTGCGTCCACATGTAGCCAAACACCTTCTTTCTGGCAAATCGGTGCGAATTCTTCTAAGTTGTCGAAGGCACATGTAGGGGTGGTACCTAAGTTTGCGACCACATAGCATGGAATCAGCCCCTTTTCCTTATCTTTCAATATGGCTTCTTGGAGGACGCTTCCTCGAAGAATGCCGTTTTCATCGGCTGGTAGTAATCTCATGGGCATAGATCCAAGAAGACCTGATTTCTCAACGGATGAATTCGATTGATCTGAGGAGTATGCCACAAGTTTTCCCTTGATTTCCGCTTCAGTTAGTGGGGAATTTTGGGATTTTAGCTCGGTGACTTTCTTCTCTTTGGCAGCTAAAAGACTGATGAAAGTGACTTCGCTGGCTGATCCCTGAAATTTTTTTGAAATTAATTTTATTTGAAGTTTTTCAGGTTGAATTTTTACCTGTATTACTCCCCCGCCTGGACCTTGTGAACAGTTGAGGAATTCTTCTGGTAAACCGAGAAGTTTTCCGAGCCAATTCATCATGACCACCTCTAGCTCAGTATACGCTGGACTGGCAATCTGAAAGAGAAAAAAATCATCACAGATTTCCCGACAATTCTATATCAGTTGATGAATGAAAAACTTTTTATCTATCAACCAATTTTCTTTTCCTGTTAAGGTCCACACATTCAATTAAAAGCGGGTCTATAAGATGTGTGAAAGTTACCATCCATCTACAGATAAAGCAATGGAAATTGAAGAGCATTTCCATGATGTTAAAGCAGAACTAATCATATACCAAAGATTGTTTCTAGTTTCAGAGGATTTCCTCCTATAGAACAGCTCGAAATCTAAGTAATTTTCTAGAAGAAAAAACATCATTTTGCTACCTATTGGTGCTTAAGGGGACGATGAAAACAGAAAATGAACAAATAGTGAAATTATTCAAAGTTTGCCCGAAATAAATATCTATTATAGCTGAGAAACGTTTAATCAATTGAAATTTCATCACAATTTCTCCGAGTAGTTCGGAAGTAAGACTGAAATTTCTTTCTTTTTCCTATCTACATCGAAACCATTAGTGGTTCCTGCAAAAAACTCATCTGTATCTATGGTCCTTACCCAACTGAGTCCTATGCAACCGAATCCGGCGCTTAGCATTTCTCCAACAATTGCTGGAAATGAGTTTGCGGTAGGATAAAAAGCATGGAAGTTGGGCGAATGCCAATGCGTTAATCCAGGCATGATTATCCTGTCCACGTCCTTCAGTACATCCTGCCACGGTTCACCCTTTTGTGGAGCTTCGTCCGGTATGAGGTCGCTCAAATATCCAGGATCTACGTTTGGTAGGACCGGCCTGAAATAAAAAAATCTCTCTCAGATCGAATCTCATCAATTCATCCAGCAACTGTGTCGATTGGCTTGGGATTAACTGACGTGAATTTGATCCCTTAAGAGGAGCTCATAAATTGTAAAATTCCTCAATGAAATAGTTGTAAGATACCAAGAAAACTTTATTCAAAGCTGGTGTTCTATGAAACATGTAGATCGTAGATCAAGAACTGTCATTCAACAAACAGATCATTTGATTTTTAGTAAACAACTATACCAAAAAGAAAAGAAACCTAATAGCTTTATCGTTGAGTTGCATCTCATCCGCCATTACAAAATTCAAAATCAAACTGTTTGAGAGGAAAAAACATGACTGGAAGCCGAATACAGTATGTGATTCTTCTCTGTCAAGATGCTTTGATTTTATTGAATAGTGTGTAAATAGTGGATAAGATTCAAGACAAATGTCAGGTTAATTCTTTTTCAGAAATGCTTTGATTTGAACAGAATATTCACCCCAATACTGGATTTCAAAGAAAAATATTCTAATTTGCGAGCGTCCTGTGAGTAAAGGAATATATTGCATGCAGTTGTCAGCTGAAAACAACCGCATTTATTGAAGTGTTGTTTTCGTTATTTTTCAATGGATTTTCAGATATCAAATTTCTCATTGTTATTCCCATTTGCATATGAAAGTCTTGCAATTCAGATAGGGAACTTTCATGCTGTCATAGTATCATATAATAACTGATTTAGGTAGAACATAAAGTAACACGAACAATTGAAATCTAGGCGTTTTCCAAATTTGCAAATTCCAATATAATTTTATCAGTAGCATAAAATTATCAATCTGTTTTGGTTTGTTTTTTTTCTTGATTCGCAAACTGAACGATATATATGACCTCTGACATCTTTTAAAACTGCAGCGATAATTCAAATTTGATTGAAACCATATGTAAGCCCAACTAAGACAAAAGATATTCGTATATTTCTCATCTTACAGTACTTTTTATTATTTTTTGCAGAAATTTTCATTTCCTCTTTGCCTCATTTGAAACTTTCCATTTCATAATTCTGATAAATTGAGCCCAATGAATAATTTCAACATGAAGAACATTTTTTGTTGTTCATAATTGAAAATTTGATATGAAAACGAGCACAAAAATGTACTCTACAATTGATTGGCAGAAACAGCCCCTTTTTTAAGTCCCTATTGAAGGGTCAAAAAACTATTGCTGTATATTAAATAAATTTCGTCCAAATTTCAATTTTATACTCAGGATATAACTGTTGCTATAGATAGGAGGGACAATACATGATGAATATGAGGTAGGTTTATTTAAAAGCCCATCTAGTGATAAATAGGACCATGTTTTAGCGATTTTCCAAAACTCTAATTCTCCATTTCTTTCAATTTGCAAATTATATATTAGTAATAGTTTCTGAAAATAATTTAGATTTGGTTTTATCGTGTGAAAACAGGATATAAAAATCTCTGTGAAACATAGGAAGCATGAGAAAATTCGTTCTTTTCAAAGAATTTTTCACCTTTTTTAATTTTGGCTGTAATTTTTGAATTTGGGCGTTTCTACTTGAGATATTTGGACAGCAGGATGTGATGGTGAACCCATAACTTACCGGTCTCTGATGGTTTGAAAATAATCCGCGATATAATCCACTGCAGCCTTCCCAAAATCCCTGAATTCTTCAATATCCATGTCTTCGATTGCTCACTTTTCAGTCGCTCGAACAATATCCCAATACTTTCACACTGACACGCTATAAATCTTATTCGACCGAAGAAATGTTACTTCGAGAACTCGTCACACAGATCAATCGTGGACCGACAGCTAGGCAGATAGACGTTTGGCTAAACAGTAGATTGACATTCGGTCCACGCGATCTTTTTATATGGAACCTCTCCTTTCTTTGCCCTTCGTCAATGTGAAAATTTTCCGGGATAAAAATTATTATCTCAGCATCGGAATAGGGATAAAAAATCTAGTGAATCGGTGAGCGTTCAACCTCCAACTCTTTTTCCCCAGACGAATTGGGGGAAATCCTTGGCGAGATTATTTCAGTCTTACCAAAACGACGAATGTTAGTGAAAAAAGATGAGATGTTTTCTAAATCCATCGGCTGAGTCTGTATTTTTTTTCAGATACAAAATTTCAACGAAGCAAAATTTTACCGTGTCAGTACGCTTGGATGTTAGTATAGCAACTGCACAAGATGAAATAAAAATATTTTCAACATGTCATCGATTAGAAAGGGAAGTTTCTTAAGAGTGTTAAATATTCAACGAGGCGTAATTTAAAATAATGATTTTACATTTTCTTAATGATTTATCTGCATAATACATACCTACATGGTATACTTTTATATGACATTTTTTTGTTCGATTTTTTCTTAAAAGAATATCAATAGAAGTAAATGAGAATATAGTATGTGATACATTCTACCGACCATTTACTTAGTAGTACCTATGAGTTCTTAGGGTTGGATTTTTCCTCAAATTTTGATGGATTACCCTAAGAACATGTTAATAAAAAATTGTTGTAATAAATTGATTATTATATTGCTTTCCATACTCCCCATATTTCAAAGAACTTATATCTTTCGTTGAATACCTTCACAAAATATTACCTGATTGGGTCGACAATAAAATGGCACATTTTGATGAATTAACTTTATTAGGATTCGTAAAAATTCAGCTTGTAATATCGTTTCCAAAATCGGGATTCAGTTTCCAATTCAAGATAGTAGCTTCCACTTGATAGATTGAAATCGGGATTGGCATGGATCAAAATTTCTACATTTTTATCCGCTGTGACATCATCTATCACGACCTGTTTCTGTGCGGTAAATGGAGAATTTCCCTCAGTAAAAATATTGAACATACGAGACTTGTTGAAAAAGTCCTTCAGTTCTGAACTTGTCTCCGTGAAAAGTTCCGCTGAAGTGTAGAGAAGTTTCAGGATATTCAAAACGGTCCTGGTAGCTGTGGACAAGGAGATGGCAAAATTGAGAAGAATTGTCTGGATTTTGTAAACGGAACTAATCAGTAATGATAGACATCGATCATATTCTATATTTCAAGTCAAGTATGGCTTAAATATCTCCTGATTTCTTATGCAATATTTTGTGAAGCATCCCGTTCGATCTGTGCTCAATTTGAAAACGATGTAGACTTCTTAAACCGAATTGTTACTATGGATGAGACTTGGGTACATTTCTACGATCCAGAAACAAAGCAACAATCGATGGAATGGTGACACTCTGGTTCTCCAAGACCTGAGAAGTTTCGTGTCCAAAAATCTGCTGGAAAAGTTCTTGCTTCAGTTTTTTGGGAGAGCCATGGAGTATTCATGATTTATTTTTCAGATAAGGGTAAAACAATAACTGGAGATAACTATTCGACATTACTGACCACTCTACAGGAAAAAATTAAAGGGAAAAGACACGGAAAGCTAACAGAGGTGTTTTGCACACGAATCTCATGTTGCCAGGCAAAAAATTCGTGATTTAGGGTTTGAATTACTAGAGCACCCCCCCTTATTCACCAGATTTGGCTCCATCCGACTATCATCTCTTTCCTCAACTGAAAAAAGTTTAAGAGGTCGTAAATTTTGTTCCAACGAGGAGGTAATAAAAGCTGTGAAGCTCTGGTTTGCAGAGCAAGAAGAAACATTTTTTTTGAAAGGTCTAGAGACGTTGCAGGTTCGATGTAATGAATGTATCCAATTAAGAGAAAAATATGTTGAGTAATAAAATATTTTGACATTGAAATTTTGTTTGGTTCTATAGTAGGCTAAGAATTTTTCAATATATCTTCGTATAATGAGCCGTTTTCGAGTAATTGGATGTTCAAAAATAAGACATTTCTGTGAAATTCGAAAAATCGGTTATTTTGACCGAATGCAACTCTTTTTGAAAGATCCACAGATGTGTAGTGTCCAGATCAACAAGTTATTCTGATAATAATAATTCTGTCTTTCCAGGGATTGCACAGCTCATTATGAAAACTCAAAATGGCTATATCTTTTTATCAGCGCCGAATCGAAAAAACCGGTATAGAAAAGGAGTATTTTTTTTTGGCTTCAAGAATCTTCTACACCCTCAATAATCGTTTCAATACTCACGAAGATATTTTCTCCAGAAAGCTAGGTACTGCTCGTCAGTGCACGCGATGAACATTTCCCTGGTCGATTTGTAAAAGAGATTATTCCTTGCCGGAATATTTATGTGTATAGTCCTCGGACAAATCAGCGGAATATCTGTGCTGTTCTCCCTGCAAGAACATGATTGGGAATTGAATCCTCGTGGCAGGGAGACGTTGATGACCTCATGCGTCTGTTTGGATATTTTCGGTATGCTCTTGATTTCGAAACACCAGTCACCATGTCGTCCCACCATGAACATCTTGTATATTATGACCGTTATCATTTCGCAGCTTACTATTGGCTCGAAAACGAAACCTTCTTCGGGGTTGGTAATTGTGAACTGATACTCCTTGGAGAATATTCTTTTCGGTACTTTACCTGAGAAGGGAGAGAAAATTACTCCGGAAAGGTTCCAAAGAATATTTTGGAGATCGACTTATGATCAAAATCTAGGAAACTAACGTGGCATGATTTCCATTAATTTGAGTCTCACGAAACATTGACAATGGGTTACATTTTGAGCAACTTTCGCTTTCTTGAGATGTAAAATAAAACACTCTTCACTGAGTGATTAAAAACAGAGCCTTCTCTGAATTATAACGAAATGGGCTATGAATTGCTTCTGCATCCACCCACCGAGTAGTGAGGGGAAAAAGATTTGGCCTGAATGAAGAGCTGATAGCCAAAACCGTAGCCTATTTTGAGGCAAAAGATAAATCCTTCTACAAAAACGTATCGAAATGTTAGAGAGACGTTGGACTAAAAGGAAACTATGTCGATGAATGAAATAATTACTGTCCAAAAAGCTAGACTGGGAGTGTTATGTAGCACAATCATTACCAAGTACATAGTCCTTCCAACTGTGGAGCTGCAGCTCCTCAGATTCCGGGTTATCCTCGTAGCTGATGGCGTAAAACATCTCGTAAGTGTCCGTCACATTGTACGGACTGTACAACTGGATCTTCATCCGGTCGATCTTATACAACTCAGATTTTATCTCCACCCTCTTGACCGTATAATTCAAGTCGGTCATGCCATTCAGATGAATGGCTCTACTTCTCCCGTATTTCTGTCCCGGCAATTCCCCAGACAAAACCAGGATAGCCCTCTGAGACGAAATCTTCTTGGCTTGATATTTGATCTTCATACTACCCACCTTCTTCGGCAGCAGTTTGAATACGTCACTCTCTGCGGTGAAAGAACCAGAATCGTTGCTGAAGAACGTGACAGCGTACAGAATCGGATGGTCAGAAAAATTCGTGAGGTTTATGGTAGCCTTGGATTCTTGGGTCAGTTTCGCCTGAAGGGTCAGCACTTCTTTGGGGAAGAAGCTCGGCAAGATCTCGTATAGGTACAGGGTGAGGAGGAACATGTTCACCCCATTCGGATAGACGATATCTTCAGGTTCGAGAGTAAAGCTCAGCTTTAGGAAATTCCAAGTTTTGATGAGGGCGCAAGCGTTGTGGTGGTGTTCTTCGAACGATACAGGAGGAACAAACATATCGACCAGGTGGTGTGACAGGTACGGGCAATACGCATTGGTAACGCAGGCGAAAACAAGGCTATCGTTCATGTCCTCTTCGAAAAGCTTGATTTCCTTGTACGGGAGTTGATTGATACCGTCGCTCAACAGAGATTTCCACAGTCGATTCTTCTGGTTGTCGTAGTGATACTGCAGCCAATATAGCAGAATATGTTCGTACGGAGTATAAATGCTGCTATTTGGTCTGATGACCATTATTTGGCAGGAAACTGGGGTCAAGGTTGAAATGGCAGATAGCCTCTCTTCCGAAGCGAGATCTTCCGACGAAGGTGGTTCTACCTCTATGTCGAACATCTTCAAGCGTTTCAGTATGAATAACTTGATGCTCTGCATTATCAAGTCGAGGTAGCATCGAGCGCTAAACATGTGGAATCTCTTCTTGTCAAAAGTATCCTTGATGTTCAGGAGATGCGGACAATATGTGCAGATGATTTGGTAGTATTCATAGCTGAGCAGGAGCTCTGGAACGACGTGAGGCATTATGGCTCCCTGACCGTGCAAGTACTTCAACATATTCGCATAGGTGATCATGAAGTGTAGTGCGATGTTCTTGTCGTTGAAGGCATTCACTTTGCTGAAAGGTAACAAATCAGTAAATTAGGAAATCGATGAAATCATCGATGCGAATAAGAAGGAATGTCAGCTGGTTGACATAAAAATAAATATATACATAAATAAATATAGAAGAATATACTGGAGATACTGGAGATGAAGGTAGAAAGAAAATAACCATAAGATGAGGAATAAAGAATGGCTCTAGGTACACTAGATGCGATAGTGGAAAATACCTTGTGATAGAGGCTTCTCTCACTTGTTCTCCTGCCAATTCCACCAAAAAAGTAAGTATTGTAGGCTCGATCAAAGTGTCCTTTTTCATATCCTTCGGTTTTATTATCGGCGCAAGTGCTATAGTATACGGTATCGTATAATAGTGCGTTTTGTAGAAGCCCTGTGAGTACATCCATCTTTCTACGTACACAAGGGTCTTCCTCATCCTATCGTGATAATCGTAATCATTTTCTTCGTCGGTATCCAAGGGGAAAAATGGGAAATCAAACAAATTTTCGTTTTCCGGGTAGTCCCCAAGATCCAGGTATTTAATGAAGTTGATACTTGTACTGGCTTTAGGTGGCGTTTGTGCCGTACGAACAATCGGACAATTCTGAAATTAATTTTATGCTCAAAATATACACAGACCACCTCCTATATGTATAAATATATAGTCACAGATGATCAACCAGAGAATGTGAGTTGATTAAGATCATTTCAAAGTTCAATTTAAGTAATTCAGTGAATGTTTTCCCACTTCTAGGGCTTAATGAAATTATTCAATATTCATTTCAGGCAATAAAAGACTTTTTTACGAATGGTGGTAGTTGATAATTGAAGTAAAGCACCATTATCAGTTCACATTCACATATATTACACATACGCTTTGCTTCTTTGTATGATTGAAAGAGAAGGTCACTTGGAGCAGACGCCTCAATTTTCAATAATTATTGAAATTAATTTCTTTGTTTTCAATAAAGTATAGCAGCAAATGCATGACCAAGCCCAGATTAAAAAAATCCTTGAAATGTCAATTACTCACGCAAGCTACCTATTCAAAATCTTGAATAGGCGACTAGTTTTGAAGTGATATACCCAGTATTAGATAAGTGATTAAGCTCTGATACACTTTTTGATTTTGGAAGATAGCTAGATTTAATTTCTACGAAAATTTCTCACCTCGAATTCGAAATTCTTGGCGGGAAGTACCAGATTCTCCCTGAAGAAATTCTTGTGGTTCGAGAAGAACCCATAATGGCTGAGATAAGAATTGTCGCAGAGACAGACCAACTTTATCGTGCATTTAGAGCCGCAAGAACATTGGAAATTTATATCTTCGAATAGACACGTCGGTTGTGAAGAGAAGAAGAGGATCTTGATCTTGGTGCTGTTCTTGAATTTCCGGCTAGCCCTTTCTCTATGGGTGATCGTGATATCCGGAGGTGGTAGATCGAAACTGACTTGACAGTTCACGTCGTGATATTGCATGTGCAGATCCAGCATGACTGCACTTTTGAAGCCCACAGGAGTACAACACAAGTAATACGTGCTTCTATCTGTGCTCATCGTTGGTATTTCGTAAACACCAACCAGTCTCAAATAATTGAAGGTGCACCCGTCCAAATAATTCCTGACGTAAATCGAAAGATTATTGACAAACTTTCCAGGAACGCTGGGCATAAATTTCACAACAAATATGGTCGATTCTGAAGGGCGTAGCTTGCAAACAAGCGAGGAGTTGGTCTCTTGCACGTTGACCCCGCTGTGGTACTCGATGAGAAATTGCGATATCAACTTATCGGTTCTTATACAAAACTCAACCTGTTCGTTCCCGAAATTCTTGACCGTGAAAAACTTGGTCAATTGTTCGGTGTCCACGTCCGATAAAGCGTACACGAAGCTCAGTTTCAAGGTGGAGAAATGCAGGCTGATCGTGCTGCATATGCTCGTTATCTTCAAGCAAGGCAGCTTGATTTCAGTACTCGAGTCTTTCTCCTGAAGCTTGAAACGCATGGATTCCAAGTTGCTCATGAAGGGCGGACCTATGATATCGTTGACTATCACCGGCATATAAAAACTTTCAGTGAGAGCGTCCATGGGTTGGAAGTGAAGAAACAGCATCTTCACCTCCCCAGGCAGCAGCTTCAGGTTGGTGTTGTGTATCGTGGAGTCCATCTCGTCTTCCGTTTCCGTCACCCTGAAATATTCGTATTGATCCAGATCGAACCTGACGACGCATTCGCAGGTAGACTCGTTCTTCACGTAAAATACGTTTCTTCGATAGGCGAACGGTATCAGTTGTCGATTCACGATATTTTCCGGCCTTATGTCGATCGTGGGCACCACGACATGGCCCTGGATGGGAACAAAGACGCTGAAGTGATCTTCGAACACCAACTCGAATTTGGTGTCGAAATTCTCGGTGTAATCGATGATGATGTTCACGACCAGTTCCAGTTCCGCCAGAGGTTCTATCACGCCTTCGTAAGGAAAAATCTCGATGCCCTGGGCTGGAGAAGGATCCACGACTATGTAACAGACATCGTAGTTCATCATGTTCACCAGCCTCACGATGTGCGTTGTCTGCATGTTCAACGGGAGATTCAGCAGGGTTAAACGCGGTGGATTTATATCGATCACCGGCTTCTCTTTCTTCCTCGAGATCTGCAGGATCTGGGAACCGCCACCTTCGGACGTCAGCACCAATTCGCAATAATCCGGCATTTCCGGTAGGTTGTTGTATTGGATCGCGCAAAACAGGCTCCTCTTCTGCAGTATGGTGCCGGAGGGTGGTTGTATGGAGAACCTGGACGTAGACATCTCCGTAGAGAACGAGATGGAAGAGTTTAGATGGTTCTGCAGCTGGATGAACTTGATGTTGCCGCTTTTTTCTGGCTCGAAATTGAGCACGTTCTCGTCCAGGTTTATCATCTTGGGTACGACTTCCACCATCACGCTTATGGTGTATAAGTGGCAGAAATTGACGATCACTTGGATCAGGTTGATGTAGCGGCCCACCAGACCGGCGAAACAGGTGAGCGTCATTATTTTCACCTCGTGGGGATTGACGATTTTGCAGTGACCCTGCGGGAAGTAGATGCCGGACTTGACCGAGGTGACGTAGATGAAGAGTGGAAAGGGGTTGTCGTTGAAGATCGTGAATTGGTGCTCTACGTTGCTTATCGGGGCGACCTGAAACAAGGATAGAACTCAAGTGATATCTTCAAAACATGTTTCGAATTGTATTTCTTAAGATCACGAAAATATTGCAAGGTTGTCATAGTGCCATTGTGGCTAAACAAATTTCGAGGATATTTCCTACAACACACCCTCTGAAGCCGAATGTATCTGGGACTTATCTTGATATTATGAAGCAGAATCGGCGACAATGGTACGAATCCTGCGATGGAAATATTGGGTTTTTTCTTTTCCTCCATTTCGCATATGAATCGTTGAAACATCCACGATCTAGTAACGGTGTAGTCTTGAGATTTATCAGTCACTCGCTTGCCTGATTTCTTCTGTTTATTTCTTATATATTTCAGGTAGTAATCTCTGTTATCCTTTTTCAACAGAAGGACTTCCGGAGGAAAACTATACTCGTCGTGGGAAACTACGTTCCTAGGTATTTTAGCAAAAATCGTCTTGATTCTGGAATGAAATACAGAACTCAAGAAGTTAATTACACACAATAACAAAGAATTATTGAGAGAAATCAAACAGTTCCACGCAATCCAAGTTTATAGTACAAGTACACCAACATTCAAATACTAATTTTTCGTGAGCATCTACAAAAATAAATCATCACTACAAATCGAGACCATTCCTTATGTTCACTATCTTTGGGAGAGATAAGAAGAATCTATTCAATATTCAAAAAAGTTTTCGAATTTCAAAATGATAAGACCCTTACTAGGACAAAACTCATTATAGTAAAGCAGAAATCGCAAAATGAATCCCTTATTTAGGAGAAACACACAGAAGAGCCAGTAGAAGACATGGACTTCAAATAGCAGATGTTTTAAAGGAAAATTTTCGTCATAAAATCAGGACTCGAGGAGTCTTTCTCTTTAGAGCTCCAAAGAGAGCCTTGAAAAGCCAGCAGAACAAAAAAGTTTGGAAAGATAGATGAAACAATCACAACTGAAGAAACTTTTTGAAGATCGTACCAGTAAACATCTGCAGTCTGCATATTGTAAGAGTTTGAAAGACTGTGGCTTGTCGTAAGAATGATCCTTTGCTTTTTTGTTAGTAGAAAACAGAGAGATATGACAAAATAGGGATGGTATAAGAAGAATATACTGAAAGTTGTCACCCCAGTAACCTTCAGGACGCGTCATGATCAGCAAAAAACTGTTATGCACATCCTGTCTGCTTGTAGAGTACATGCTCCAACGGGATATATGGAGAGACACAATGAGGCACTCAATTTTATACTTCCATCTTCAAAGCAGTTGTTGAGAATGACAAGTATTCGAACTGGGCACTTTATACCCAAGGCATAAACTCTACATGGTGGTTCTGATTACAGGATGTTTAGAAGGAGTGAGATCGAACTTTGTAACAGACCTGAAGATGATTCCGACCTTCATAACTCTGGCTGAGCAGAATGCAGAGAACAGTGTTGCACAGGCCACTTCGAGTCATCAGGTCCAATGAACTATGAAGGCCACTTACAGCTAATCTATTCCGTAAAGAGACGCTCAGTAGCAATTTCTGCAAACGTCTTGTTTACTTGATGATGAGGGGAAAAGTCATAAGATGTTTGAAGCAAAAAAAATTGGATTGTCTGTGGAATAAGGAATGAATTCTACATTACGGTTTCTCCTCTCTCCAGGGCCGCAAGGACTGCGCCCTATCGTTCGGAAATGCAATCAAATCACTGTCATCATCCCTGAAGACCTCCTCGTTCTCGCAAATAACGGCAGACTTCATCTTCTGAACCTTAGTGTTGAACCTCACGTCTTGAGCCATGAAACCGACTTCGTTCAGGTTGTCCGGCGTCAGCGTCGTCACGAACTTGGTCTTGGGGGTTACTTTCGTCAAGATTCCCGTGAAGGTCACTTTCAAGTCGAGCACGCCGACAACGACCTTCTGCTTCTTGTGCAAAATATCGTAGTTCTCGTAAACCACCAGTTCGAATCTGGCCTTGCTGCAATGGTAGCCAGCCTTCTTGGTCCGAATTTTCAGGATGACCTCCCGTTTCTCCTTCGGTTTCAGGAAAATCTTCGGCGGTTGGACGTCGATGAAAGCCACTTTCATATAAACCACGTTGATGGGGAGATAGGTGGAGAGGTTTTCGAAGGAGATTTCTCGCAGGTAGAGGTCGTTCACTTGGATTTGGTTCAAGTGAATGTTTTCCGGCCTCAGCTTGACTACAGCCGGTTCTTTGTCGCCGTACAAACAAACCCTGAAAGATTCGCACTCTGCTATTTTTTCGTCAGTGACGAGGTTTTCGATTCTGGCGTTCTCTGCCTCTTCGTCATCTTCTGCAAAGTCAATCCGGGATATAATCAATGAGGAGAATATACAGGTTGAATGTATCCACATGCAGTGGGATTTATACGGCTGATTTTCCAGCAAAAATCAAATGGAGTGCATTCCCACAAAATTAACAGTTTTTAGCATTCAGTATCTCCACTATCGAGGAATTCAGAAGAATTCTTTAGAAGGTGGAAAGTATTACTTTTCACGTTCATTCAACTCGTTTCCCTCACTGTGTTTTTTGGAGGAGAAGTTGGAGAAGTTTAAGAAAAGCGAATTATAATAGTTACTGTTATATTCCTTCCTGTTTCTATCTGAATTCTTCCACAGTGAAAATTCTAAATGAAACTAGTTTTTCCTAGCTTCAAAAGGCTATAATCTATAATATAATTCATGAATTTTTTCTCATACTTTTTCTCTGAAAATTGATGATTGATTGATTCATTATTCTGTTTTTGCGTCAATCACATTGATCAGCAAATATATCGGTTGCTCAAAAAATCTCACCATGTGGTGCTTGTGGAATTGTCGTAGTGATTGTCATCAATGAACTTCTGCTCCTATCCTGATGAGGCACCGCTGACGGTTCTGGAGTTTCGTTCACTGAAATACATTCCTCCTCACTTACAAATTGTGTCAGAAATTCTAATCTCACCCCTGATGACAACAGAGTCGTCGACATCTGTACAATCAACCCTTATAACTTGAATGAAGCAGACTGCATGGTTTTCAGATGTTTGTAAAGGCTCATAACTGGAAGAGATGTGACGTATGAATTTAATATCCTCACTATCGAAATTTCCCCAGAAATCAAACTTATAATATCAAAATATTACGTGATTTCGACAACAGTGGTTTGCTGCGAACCAATTCTGCCTTCCAAGGGGTTCACATGGAAACATTGATAATGTTCGTTATCTTCCATTGCTTCTTCATAAAGCTGAAGAAGATAAACACAATAGGAATCAGCGGGATCGATAGTCTTCAATAACATACCACATATTTCTTCTTCACCATTCCCTTGATGCAAAACATAGCATCGCAAGAGCTTATATTTTTGACCATCAATGTTCTGGTCGCTGTTTGTCCGATGTATATCCTCGGGAAAATGACCATGCTGAAATCTGCATATGCCTTCGGATACGTAGATATTATTTTTGGTGTTATGAACTCGCCGACAACGGTGACTCGTTTTGGTGGGGCAGTTTTGATCCAGAATTCTTTCTCGAAAGGTCCTTCGTGAAAACCCATAACCTCCAGTTTGAAGGTCACTGCTTCGCTAGCCTGAAATTGTCGTGAAACTTGTGCTTTAGCTCTGGGAAATTTTGAAGGGGAATCTATGGGGATTTTCAGTTGTTTACCTGCAGGACTCCCCTGGTTGGTTCCACTATCAGCTCGAGCTCATTTCTACCCAGATCTATGCAGAAGGCCGTGTTTTTGGTACCGTCGTTTCTCACCACAACTTTTTTAGCCACCACACTACTTACAGCGTCAATTCTTCCGAAGTTAATTTCTGTCGGTTCAACTATTATCTTCGCCTGATTCAGAAAACTGACGAGGGGAACTTTTACATTATCTTTTTAGGGATATTTTTTTTTTGACTTACATGGTGAGTGGGTACAGTACAATGGAGTTATTGATGTAAATTAGTATTTGAGCGTCGTGGACGGCAAAAGCTCTTGAATATTTCATCCTTATCAACCTTGACAAGGATAGACCAGGTGGCAAACGGCAAACTCTTTTCATGGGTTTGAGTCTGAATGTCTGGAATATTGTTTTTTTCATCACAATAAATCGTAATCAAGAAATGGAAGGAATTGTCTCGAAAACACTGCCAATAACGGCAATACCAATAATAATAAATTGCCTGTTATCCCGATAACAGAGACAATTCATGAAAAACATGAAGCCGGTAGTTTCACATCGAAAAGAGGTAGATTCTAGTGCAAAATCACTTCAAAAGATACACGTATCGACAGTTGATAGCATACATTAGCAGTTGGGGCACCAATTCTGACAGAAGCAGTTTTACTTCCAACGTTCCTCAGGGTTAGCCTCTTAGTGAACTCTTTTCCTTCGTAAGAATCCACAAAGTTCATAACCGGCGGTAAGATCTCAATATGATCTATAACATTGCGATTTTCTGCGATCTCAATAGGAAGCTCAGACTGTACTAAGCTCTTCAATTCGTTTTCCTCCAACAAGCTCAAAGCTGAATGATTATCCACTCTTTTCATGTTAATATCATAAGATGAAGTGTTAAAAATATAATCTGGAATATGTTCCTGTCAAAATGACTTCTGAAAATGAATATTTTCGGTGGTCATAGAATAATTGAATCTAACCAAAGAAACACGCAAAATAACGGTATAATTTTGAACAGAGAACTTTGAAATAGTTCAATTCAATTATCGATATTGTCATTTCAGAACTACTGCGCCTTGTTTGTCGCCGACATGCTTCTGTTTTGCACGCTGGATTCCACTACTTGTTGACCCTTGTTTTTATGACTTCGCAGCAGGACGAGTAACTCAAGTCTCCCACAGAGAGCCCTCTATTTTATAGTCAGACCAGAAAGTTCACTCCTACATGAATAAAATAGACGTGAAACTTGAATACATCCCCCGGGAGGAGGCATTAATACCCCCCGTAAAACCCGAGAGTCACTTGACTCCGACATATTGCCGAAGTTGCGCGACTTGGGGTGTTTATGACCAGACTAATTGCTCCCTACTTTTATCAGGGAACAGATTCGAACTGCCGTATATATCCCGCTAGGTCAGAACTTTTTATCCGGGATAGACTGGGATCAACGATGATTCAGTTGATTTACCGCACTTCTTTTTCACCCAGAGAACAATACGTTTCATTCATGCCTTACTTTAGGAAAAAAAGTAGGTCTTTAATATAAACAAAAATAGTTAGTTTTATTTTTTATTGATTCTTCTAAGAACGCTCTAATAGCTTGTTTTCGAAAATGTTTTGTTTCGTTGATTTATTTATTTATTATTTCACCCTGGACTAAACACTTTTGTTTGAGATTGAGAAGAACAACAAGTAGTAAAATATGTAAAATTCACTACCACCAAAAGAAATATACTCTGCATCTAAGGGAGGACTCACCAGCTCAAAAAAATAAAATAAGAACAGCGAAAACTATTTGTTCTTGTGATTTGTTGGAATATATTCTATATAGGATCAGGTGAAAGCTATATTAGTATCCAAACATTTTGATTGTCTTTTGTTTATACAAAAGACAGATTATTCTATTGACGATGCTAAGGAAAGAGACAATGTAAAATTGATTACCCAATTTTCACCATCTGTCTATTTTCTATCGACACCTCTGACTTTGCCAATCAGGAAAAATCATAATGTAGGTAAAATTTCCCCATACAATATGGACTGAAAATCTCAATTTCAATGGAAGTTAACTCTACATTGACTTTATAACTTATTTTTTATGTTCTCTCGGGAAGGTTTTGAACGAAACAAGACACATTAAATGGAAGAAAAATTAAGGATTTCACCGAATCTTATGTGAAAGAAGAGAAATGAACAATTTTCAATATACTGAAATGCTGATAAGTGATTTAATACTTTGTATTCCACCCCTTGCGTTAATTACAGCTCGGCAACGACGGTTCATACTCAAAATGAGTGATCTTAAAATGTTCTGATCTAATCCTTCCCAGATTTCTCCAAGTTGGATTCCTAAGTCATTAAGAGTAACTGGATGATTTTCTGAACTTCTCAGCCTTCTATTGAGGTTGTTCCAAACCTGCTCAATCGTATTGAGATCTGGACTTCTTGCTGGCCATTCCATTCGAGAGACTTCAACCTCTTCAAGGTACTCCTGAACGATGCGCGCACGATGGTGTCTGGCATTATCGTCCATAAAAATGAAATTTTCACCAATGTATGGGGCAAATGGCACTACATGCTCTTCAAGAATGTTCCTTATATACTTATCAGCATTCATAGCTCCATTATCAACGACCACTAGGTCTGTGCGAGCAGTCAAAGATATTCCACCCCAGTAGTATTCAGGAAATTGCACTGAGCATATCTTTCATGTGGACGTCTGTATACAAGAAAGCGTCGATCACAATGGTATAGGCAGAATCTAGACTCATCTGTGAAGAGAACTCTTTCCCAATCGGCCTCTTCCCAATAGATATGCTCTCTCGCAAAATCCAAACGCGCCCTTCGATGGGCTGGGTTAAGAGCTGGGCCTCTTGCCGCGACACGAGGCCTTAAATCATATTCTCTGAGGCGATTTCTTATTGTCTGAGTGTTAATTTGCACCTCATGAGTTTGCTCAAGCTGAATTTGAAGGAGGCGAGCGTTTGCAAACCGTTGTCTCAACGAAGAAACTCTCAAGTAACGTTCTTGAATGGCAGTTGTTACCCGTGGTCTACCCTGTCCTGGTCTTCGGACATTCATACCTGTCTCCCTGAATAGCTGCTACATTCTGGACACACTTTTATGGGAAACTTCAAACCTTTCTGCAATTCTTGTGTATGTCCACCCTTCTTCTCGCAAAACTACCGCTTGGGCACGTTCTTCTTGGGTCAAATTGCGTGTTTCGCCTTGCATAGCGATCGACGATCGAGTATAGAAAATCAAACGGAGGAAAAACTATTGATCACTAGAATTTATCGAGAACAACTGATTTTAGAATGGAGCCAATCAATACATTCAAAATCTGATAATATCATCTTTTTTTTATTTCTGCTGGGAAAAATCATCTATATTGAAGAAAACCGTTGAAAGTGGATAACATATGCATGCATAATTCTGATAAAAATAATTATCATTGAGAACACCTTCAGTTGTAGAATAAATTTGAGATTTCCATAATGTGCGTTAATTTTTTTGCGCAGTGTATTTCAGGACAATAAATTAGTTAGGAACTCAGTTTTACCAATTTAATCTCTGTCAAAATATAATCAGACTAATCTTATCACTTATCACTTAGAACAACTGCAATCTTTGCCATCAGAGACAGTATAAATTTCAGCACCTGGAGGTATCGGTTGCACAGGTCTAAAATTTGAAACTATTAAATTTCCATCTCTGGAACAGACGTTCGTGAAACATCCTAGATCCATCCTGGTGATCGGCAGCTTCTGCTTGAAAACAGTCCATTCGACACCCTCTTTAAATGGCGGAAAAGTTGTGGATCCAGTGTATCTGTAAAAGTTTGCCTTATCCTGTGGCAAGAAGTCCTTCAATGATACCACACAGTAGGGAACCGGTCTGTCTATACATTTACTTATCTGAGGAATGAATGGAAGCATTTTACAGATACCGCAACTTGTGACGTCCGAGAATTCGTACAAAATTGAGAGGGCAGCAGCCCCCTCTTTCTCCAAAGCTTCATCTATTCCAGAAAATTCCGTGCAATACATTAATATGTGTGTTTCCAAGGGGAATCTCTCGTTGTTGATGGTGTGTGCTGAGCACCAGTGAAAATCTATACGATCGATTATGTACTCAGAATGACTTAGCCCACCTCCTATTATAACGGGGCTTTGTTTTGGGCATATCCTGAGCAGAATTTGCTCACCATCGTTCCTTATCTCGGTGCAGAGCATTTTTTCCAGACCGTTGAATTCGAAAGGTTCCTTGAGATCTTCAGGGGCTGCTTTGGCCTCATCGCCGATGTTGATGGGTGAAGTGAGGGTGCAAGGCCCTCCCTTTTTAGCGCCACAAGCGCAGGGTGTTCCTGATGGCATTTTTCAGTTTTTCTTATGATCTAATTTTGAATTACTGGGAATTTTAATGAAACGACATTTTGAATTGATGATTTTGACAATCGTGGAAGGATTTGGTTTCCAAGGGAGAGTGTCATCTTTATTTGATGTCAGGATGGCATTATCATTTAATCTATGGGCATTATAATCCTACATGAAAATAGACAGGAGAATCTTCTGAGAATTTAACATTAACATAATGAGCGTCTTCAAGAATTGGAATAGTGATTTTTGTCAATTCCAATGCTATTTCATATTTTTCCTTTGGCGATGATCCTATAAAGCCTTCTTAGCTTTGCATGGAAATACTAGTTGGCTTTCGTCCTTCATTTTCCCAATTCATGATTTCACCAGGAAAGCACAACAAATAATGAATTATTTCCGTCTGTATCATAGGAAAAATTAGGGATCAGGCATGAAGAAATCATAGTTAGTCTCCTCAAAAATCCATAGAACAGCCCTGATCGGGAAAAAATAGACCTTAAGGTGTAATGAAACCTTTCTCAAATCAACAATCCCTACAATATAGTAGCTATAGAACAAATAATAACAACGAACATTAAAATAACGGTTTGAATTTCCATATTGAAAAGTAGAAGCAAAAATAATCCCAAGTCTTTATGAACCTTTGGGAATAAATACAGAGTTTTAGTACCTACTTTTTACCATTTTCATTCGCAAATAGATCATAAACCCTCCTCAAGTATATTTACTTCATGTACTTAATTGAGATTAATTTCACCAACAACTCTCATCAGAGTGATAAACTGGAGCACAGCTTCGCTCGACTGTCGTAAAGAGGAGGTAGGGGATGATGGAAAATTAACACGTCCACAGGCGGATAAATAAAAAAATATAATTATTATTTATTGCAGTCCGTTTATTGTAATCAAGGGAGTGACATACATCTCTGTGGGGTCTCCACTGAGTTACACCCCAGTTTTAAGCTCGAGGGAGAAGAGATATACGGACCACCCTCTGTTTGATTTATACCCTATCTATTTATTAATACCGATAGGTTTCTCGTAATGATCAAACAACACTACAATGGAAAATATGAATTGAAAAGAATTAGAACAAAACACAGGGGAATAGGGTAGGATGCAGTACGAATTGAATTGTTTTATGCGTGATTTATAAAAAATTTGGACAACTTATTCATTACAAGACCCAAAGAAATTTTTTGTATTTTAAACGAATTCATCAACACCAAGTATGATAGAAGAACATTCATACACAAGCTGCACAAACTTCTACTCATTAGTAAGTCGTTAACATAATTTGTTTCAAGGGCAAAAAAATGAATGGGTATGTCCATTATTATACTGCAGTTTGAGTTCTTCATAGACATAGAGACATGGACTGTGCCTTCCCTTTATATCTATGCATGAAATACGGTCAAAAAAATTGACAAAGAGAAAAACACGTCGGGAATGCAGTTGTCTTTTTCTAGAATTTTGATTGGTCTACACTCACCTCTATGTGAACAAAAAAGAGAAAGGTATGTCCCGACGAGCTTTTCTCTCTTTCTAATAAATAGCCAATTTCATGCTGGCATTGCTCAGTCCATGCCTCTATGTCTATGGAGTTCTTATCTTCATCAACCACATTCTTGGTAGATTTCTTCAATTTTATGATCGGAATTTTTCATTTATAAGCCGTAGAAAAATTTCAGCAGAGCCTTCAGATTCCTCAATGCTGAATGCATATCATTGAATAACTCAGCCTCTAGACTGATTACTGAAATGATTGTCATTTTGTTCCTTTTACTATTATCCACCTCCAAGTAAAGAAGAATATGAAATAAAGGGGTTTAATGCATCTGTCATGAAGGTTATGGAAATGTCAAGAAACCATGCACTTTCAGTTGGAAAATGGAATCACCAATTGATCTCTACGATGATATAATACAACATGAAGAAATAGAGCCATTAGTAATCGAAGATATCAATAAACAAATTTACGCAGAAATAATCAACACTGGCGAAGGCATTACCATCTCAGTATCTTCTCAAAATAGTCCAGTAATAAGGGGTGGAGGACTGCCATACCCCGAATACGTGGTGTCCCAAATAATATTCCGTTGGGATTCCGAACACACGATCAACAAGGAAAAGTTCGCTATGGAAATTCAGACTTTGACCATCGCGAAGGAATGCAGGAACTTCGAAACCGCTTTGACCAAGGGTGGTGTTGCCATTTTCTCCACCTTATACAGCTTATCCCGCTTGGAGAACCAAGGTTTGAATGAGCTCTTACCAATAATTCCTTTCATAAGTGATGAGATCGGTAGGGTAGTTCCGTATGACGTCATGAGGTTGAGTCATTTTTTTCCTGAGAATTGGAACGACTTTTACAGATACAACGGCTCACTGACGTTTCCCCCATTCTCGACTGGGGTAATATGGACTATTTTCAAAGAAAAACAACCAGTGACAAGACCACAGATGGGACTCTTATGTGATATCCAAGATGAAGACGGTAACCTCATTGTTTGGAACAATTCTGCATCTAGAAACGTTAAAACCGTATTTTATTCTTCTGGTAAGGTGAAAAGGAAATGCCAGTGTCCTCCTGGACATCGAAAGCACAAAATGCAGGTTGATGGTGATGAGGATAAGGATAAATATGATGTTGAGGAAATCATAAAATCGCAAGTTTATGAGGTATTACAAGAGACGCCTAGAAAAGATGGGATACTCAAGGAAGAAACTGCTGATTTGAATGACACCATTGCGAAAGATACGAATGTTCGGGAGGATACAAATAAAGACGATAAGAAAAAATTTGAGAAAGTCAGAATTGAAGGAAAAGAGGAATCTCTCGTACGTGAAGTGGACAAAACGACTCAAACTGAGGGAGAATGGGAATCCATATCACTGGCGGCGAGAAGTTATGACTTGGACCCATATCACAATGCTGGTCATGCTAATAAGAAGATATCAACAAGCGTTTCTTTCAAATTATCCCCAACTTCTGGTAGTGGAGAAAGTGGGGAACATACAAACAATGAATAGGATATCATCTGCATAGTCATGTTCTTATAAACTATGCCTCAACAAATAATATACTGATCTAACTAAAAATTTCTTCTCTTATATTGAAACCCATTTTACAAAGAGTTGTGGTATCTTGGACCACGTTTTATATAGTAATAAAATGAAGATCTACTTATATCAACATACTAGAAGGCCAAATTGAAAATGTCTATAATTTTCATTACAATAAAGAGTATAGTAGGAAATATAAAGTTTTTTCTTGGGATTGAGGATGATCGGTTCTTTTGTAAAACATGTTGTTGTTCAGGTGACGCATTCAATTGCTGTTAAGATGTAGATAATTAACATAGTGAAAGTTTATTACAATGTTAGTTTCTGCGTCTATCTTAATTGATTATTACGTTCCTTTATTGCATGCAAACAAAAAAAAACTCCTATGTCTTGCTCTTTTAGAAAGGTAGATTATTCTCAACTCTATTATTTGATTACGGTTTTTATTCTTGATTATTATTTGCCTCCAGATTTGATTGAGAAAATACGATAGGTAAATTCAAATCATTCTACGAAATATATCAATGAAACTTATCGTACATATTAATACGGATTTTATTGGCATATTAAAATGAAAAGATTCAAGAGATTAACAATAATCAATACAGAAATATATATATGGAATAAGTATTTCTTTCAGAGTATGCACGAAGTTTTCCAATCCTCATTTTTAAATTTTCGATATTGAGAGATTGATTCAAATCCTTCGATAATGAATCTGAACTGTTGAGATGGAGGATGCGTTTTTTCAAAATCACGACTATTAACAACCAACATTTAATCACATTCATGTATAATTCCGATTCTTGTATATGAAATCAAGAAAAACTGAAAGTTACTCCTGATCACCCTAATTATAAATTATTCCATCATCATGGATACAAATTGTACAGTCGACTAATTAGATAAGATGTAATTCTTCTTAAATGAACCACAAGAGAATGGCATGTCCAATTATATTCATGACTTTGAATGTTCCTTTCATTGCCACGGTTATTGTCAAGGCAGAAATATTTATTCGAATCGATTCTAATTGAATTGAAGGGAGATCCTACCGTGCTAGTGTTCTTAAAACGGTTATGGATCAGATTATAGAATCGAGTAGTAGGTACCACATCGAATTTTATTCTTATTGAACAGATTTCTTCATTCCGCAGTGCAGAAGATTATAATTGCCATATCATTTCAAAGGTTTCATTCAATTAAAAACACTGGGTGTTATGTTTTCTATGTTACTTCGTATACTATACTTTCATACCTGAATCAACGATTGAAAACAAATGGAAATAGATTCGTCAATCCAACAATTTTTTTTTGATTGAGCTTTTCTGGTGCCTGGCGAAAGTATGTTTTATTTCGTCTGAATTTTGGGGAAGAATTCGCAACAAGCAGCTCAAACAATCCATCGTCGAATGTCCAGGAATCCCATTAAGAATATTAAGCTCCATAAAAAGGTAATCCATCACGGGACGTAAAAAGGCAACATCTGAAGTCGCTGAAATTCAAGCTACCGGAGACTTAACTCAATTAGCTGCGGTTTGCTCATGCAGCATATTAACTGCACTTGCCACGCCAGTTCCTATCGCATCTATCCCATATCGTGAGAACGGGATGTTATGTAGGGGCTAAGCGGTTCCCTGCCCTGGGGACTAAACTCTCTGCTCTCTAATAGAATTACAGGATTGCTATCTGGCGAATGTCCTGCGTTCACCACCTACCAGACATCCTCTACGGAGGCGACACACTACGAACTTCAATCCTTGGAGATTTTGCTTACAACAATTAAACCCCCTATTCATGTGTGCATGGGAAACGCTCTGTAGCGAATATGCAGGGTAGTGCATGTCATGGAATTGAGTTCCAGGGATTAAACTGCGCCATATGAGTTAGGGATATTGACTTAAATTGCAGAAAAATATTGTTAAAATACGATTTTTGTGATGAAAATTCATATTAATATGATTTCAAGTTGCAAATTAATTTTAGCCTGTAGGTCTGCAGCGTTTACAGGGTGGTTAAGAAAAATCGAATAAAATAACGAAATTTTATTCCCAGAGAATTCACGGTACGGTCTAGCGTTATCGTCTAGAAATTGAAAAGCTTCACCGATATCAGCGTGAAAATTTGGCACAACATTGTCAATGACACGCTCCCTATAGTGTAAGGTGCGCCCGTTGAAACATATCCCGGTCCATACCATAACACTACCCCCTCGGAATGGATGGACTTCTTGGATATAGCGATGATTACGGGGTATGCGTGGGATTGTCCATACCCTTATTCTTCGAGAATCTGAAAATCGTCCATATCTGGATTCATCAGTGAAAAGGACACTACGCCATTGATCGTTCCAATTGATATGTTGCCTTGCCCATTCCAGTCTTTGACGCTTATGGTCACGTATTAATGGAACTCCTGTTAATGGACGTCTAGAACCTAGATTCACCTCTCTCAAACATCGTCTGATGGTTTCGATGGAAACTTGGACCCCCATCTGCATTTTGAAGAGTATTCCGTAGCATTCTACACATAGATGTAGGGTTTCATCTCGCCGAAACGGTTATGAAACGATCCTGAACAAGTGTTGTTTTTCGTCGCCTACCAAGCCTTGGTCTTTCCAACACGGAACCTGTCTCCCTGAACCTATTCCAAAGTCGAGATATCACACTTTGGCTGACTTGGAGCCTTTCCGCTACAACAACCTGAGTTAGGCCACCCTGTAGCACTCCGATAGCCCTATTAGCCTCAGGGTTTGTTTTTACGTCTTGGCATTTTCAGAAAACTCGTTTCAAATCGAAGCCGTTGATAAACTGACTTCATTTCAAAATAAGAACATTTATGAAGCATATGCAAAAAACCAAACTTCAGAAAAAAGGCGACCAGATTGACGAAATGTCTCATACTGATTTTTATTGGATCGATTCAAGTTGTTATTGAGTTTTAAATGATTTTACAGCGATTTTCTCGAAGATTACATACTCTTAAAAACGATTGAATACGACATCCCTAACTCTTGTGGAGCAGTTTATTTTGAAACGAACTGTGAATGGTGCTGAGTTTTGCCATCATCTTCCCATATCGAAATTCAGCATACAACTCTAAGGGTTCGTGGATTTTCAGAATATTCCTCAGACGGAGTAAACCAAACAAAAATACTATACAGGGTGTCTTTAAAAAAATGCGAGGGACTTAGGGAGATGATTCCTCGATGAAAATAATCAGGCGTAGTTCCTATAATTTTTTTTCGAAATCGACCTCCCTTCTAAGATACAGCCTTTGGAAGGCGATGAGGAGTTGACAGTTTTTATTCTTTTTTACGGTTTCTAAAAAACACTGTAGTCATAAAACTATACATAATATGAAGAACCAAGTAGATGTTACTCACATTTTAACAGTAGGAAACTGTCTATATTGTATTCATGTTGTCCCACTTGCTAGCCTCGGCTACGCCTCGGCAATTTGTGGGCTCGACTGTAATAGACAGTTTCCTACAGTTGAAATTCACGTTCAAGTAAGAGTTTGATGTAAAGAGAAAATGGGTATAACCATTTCGAATAATGAACTCAACGCAAATAAATCTGATTGCTGCTTGGAGGTATATGTGAATGGAAGAAGACTAAAAAGGAAACTCCTCACGATAAACGGGGCATCGCCAGACTTATTCCACATTTCATTCCGAAGACTGTGCAGCAGTTGTCGGAAATAAAGCAGATTAAAATAAAGAATTCACGCTGGGGGGCAGAAATTTTTGAATTATTAAATATGGCGAGGCTTTTTGAAGCGAGCGATATGCGGAAGGCCGTTGTTTGCTAATTCATTTATACAAACATCCCCCGGTTTGGAGGGGGCGGTTCTGGCGTTTTATCAAATTGAATTAAGCACCCTTCGGAAGTTGTCCCGTCTCTGTATTATACCGCAATAAAAACATTTCAGATTAATCTCTCTCTTAGCTCAAGTGAACAACGTGTTTCTCAGAGGGGGCCAGTTATGCCAACAATCGCAAAAGGAAAAGAGAATATCAGAGATCGATGGAAATTCCATCATCATGCTGTGATGTTATGTTTCAGTGCGAAAGGAACCAACAAATTCGTACCACAGAAAGAGAGAATAACAAAAACATTACGATAACTCCTGTAATTTTCACAGTTATGCTTTGAAACATATACAGGCTGGGCAAAATATTACAGGCTGGGGGATCTCGAGAACTATGAGAGCTAGAAGAAAACGGATGACACTTTTCGTAACTCTTTTTCAGAGTGAATGGTGGAAACCTTAGCCACCTACGATTCTTCGTTTTTGAGTTATTAGCAAAAAATGGGATTCCGAAGATTTCAAAAGGATCTCATAAGTTTTTTGTCTTTGAAGTTACAGATCTGAAACTTGAACCTTCTTCAGGCACTTTTTTTACGTAGAATCCACTGACGAGCTCGAAATATTTTTTTATTTCATTTTTTTAAGTACACACTTTTATTGAATTAGTTAGTTTTGAATTGGAAAAAATTTTTTGCCAGTAGATTTTACGTATAAAAGTGTCTAAGAAGGTTAAAGCTTCAGATCTGCAACTTTAAAGACAAAAAAGTTATGAGAACTAATAACTCAAAAACGAAGAATCGTAGGAGGCTACGGTTTTTGCCATCCTTTGTTTCTCTGGAAAAAAGCTCGAAAATGTGTCATCTGTTTTATTCTACCTCTCATAGTTCTCGAGATACTCTCAGTAGATAACGAATTTTGATTAGATGATTAGACTAGATAGATAACAGATAAAAACTTGAAAAGGAGTTCTGGGCTCGATTTTCGTGAAAAGTTCGTTAGTGGAAACCGTTTCACGATGTCTTCATTTGTCTTGAAGATATGTATAATCAAACTGTGATATTTGTCGATTTCGAAAATGTGCCATAACTTCTTTATTTTCGAAAATATCTTAAAACGATAAAAACTTTCTTCTGGCACCATTTCATTGGGAATATGACATAATAAATATTTTGTACTGAGGGTGGAAAAAAACAACTTCGTTCTTTCAAATAGGAATGCGTTCTTTTTTCCTTCGACATTTGAGTAAAGCTTAAAAAGATGAAGTGATAGAGTTTCAGGAGTGTCAGATGACTGGTTTCGTTATTGATTGATAATTATCAGCTATTCCCTGCATCTTCATAGTTTTGCTTGTAAGGTAGATCTAACATATGAAAATCCAAATCAATTTTATGAGAGTGAATGTTGAAATAATGTACATACGCCAATTCAACTTCTCGTGTCAAATTCAACATCCGCAATCAAGCCAATAAGCAGATAATTCGAATCACATGATGATTCCTACAATAGATACAAATTATTTTGAATGCATTTGATTACCATTGCGAAATATGGGATTTCTGCTGCATGAAAAATAACCGTTATTAGGTGAAAGTCTTGAACAGACTGTCGACCTATCGGCGTGAAAAATGATTAGGTTACAATCTTCTAGCAACATTCACTAGGAAATTATGTGCACGATCTTTTCGAAGAAGATTGTGATTAAACTGAATCTGTTACTTTGTAAAATACATTTTGCAATATGCACTTTCAGGGAGGGAATATTGCATACTTAACTAGTTTGTTGCTCTTTCTTATTTTAGCCTTTACATACTGTTTTTTCTTTGACCTTCTCCTTAATTATTCATTTCACTTTTTGTTTCAACTGAGCTTTTCCATTTTCACAATTTTATATGTAATTCCCTCCCTTAGAATGTCTGCTCACTCTAAATTCTGTCAGTTTTCTTGTTTCTAAGAAGAAAAAGAAATTGCTTGTCATCAGGTGCCATCTGCAGGGATTTAGGAAGGAAGAATCTCGGAAAACTCCACCATCAATGAACTTTAAACACTTCCTCTTCCTTATTCAAACTATTACCCATTTTCCAATCCATTCGATACCTGGAAAACCCTCCGTAGCCCTTATATAGCCTCCATTATGTAACTTTATTGCAGTTATATTTTCTTTCTTTCGGTTTCATTTGCTTTATGACTATCGATTGTGTTTTTCAGTACTTGGGGATTTTTCATAGCTTGTCGATGTGGCGTGTAGCTATGGCAACCCCATTCCGGCGTTGCCACACCCTCCCACATAATATACTCCACTTTCCCGCTTAGGCACTGGCAGCCAGAGCAGAGCAACATTTCAACTTTCTGCGGAGACCCATTTGTAAGGGATGTTCCTTTGAGGGCTCCTCGCTTCGCAAACATTTTTCTTGCATGATAGATTACATAATTTGTATCCGTTCTCCGACGAAAGTTCGCTATTCCTGGCGGAATACGGAAAATGTATAGACCCGGGGGTGGGATTTTCTTCCGGGATCAAAGGGGATTGTCTTTTGACTGACGTCGTTCTTCTTTGGACGTTGAATATTGAAAATGCTCTTGTTGCTTTGTTTTCTGCATACCTACCGTTTACGACAATAGAGGAGCTTCAGAACTGGCTGGGGACCTGTTAAGCAACAGCTTATCAACGTTGAATTTTGTATGATGCGAATCATCAAATTCGCTGAGAATTCATAAAAATATAAATTCCGTTAAGGAGGGTTTATATTGTCAAGAAGTTTATTTCTGTGAGTTTTTTGTGAATCAGTAAGAAACGTCGACTCATGACAGTTTATACCAACAATCCCTCAATTTCAAGGGACACCTAAGCCCAACTGACACTTAGCTACGATTTCTATCAATTTTTTGGGTACCTACCTATACTCAGATGCTAAGAGACGCCCTAGTTAATTGTTAGGGCTCAAAACTGAGACCTAAGAAAGGGCCAAATAACCAGTCTGATTGGTAGATAGCGTTCACGTGATATGTAAAATCCAAAGCAAAATTTAACTAAGAAATTGTCCGAGTTGAATCCAAATAGTCTTGCAATGTATATGGCTCAAGTTCCATCAGAAGCCCATGTATTTCTTTCTTGAAGAGTCGTTGGTTGTTGATTCTTCTTATTCTTGATGGCAGCTTATTGAAAAGTTTCATACATGAATACTTAGCTCCTTTTTCTGTTAGGGATAGCCTAAGCATACTGCATAGGATACATATAGTGACAGTCTCGGACATTGTAAGAGTGAGATGCTAAGTTCATTCTGAAATATTCCCTATTTTTCGCAAGGAACATCAAACATCTTCAATATAAAGTGCTGATGTAGTTAACACATTCATTTGTTTGAAGTGACCTCTGCAAGATGTTCTGAAACCTAATCTTTTGATTGTTCTAATCGCTCTCTTCTGACTTAAAAAAATTGTTGCTGCTGACTTTGCACTACCATAAAAAACTAGACCATATCTCATCAATGATTCAAAATTAAAAAAGTAAACAGGCTATTTTCATTCAAATAATTTGATAAACTATCAAAGCAGAGCTCAGTTTCTTATTCAGCTTAAATATATGACTTTCCCATGATAATACATCATCTACAATCAAACCCAAGAGCTTTGTTTCTCAACTTAAACTAATTTCCAAGTCGTTTAACTTTACCTTGTTTATATTTACTGGGTTAATTCTGTAGGTATGACACATAACACAATTTGTTTTGCTCTTATTCAATATCAATTCAGATCGCTATAAGGAAGAGTTTTTCTTTTCTTGTATAGGAAATTTCTTCTTAGTTGAAATAACCATGATAGTCAAACAGTTAAACTTAATACACTTTAGTCTTATTTACTGATTGATTTATTTCAATCATACATGTGGTTTTTGATTCATTTTTTTTCACACATTTTCACAATAATTTACTGAACATACTAATAATATCAATAGAAGTAAAAAAAAATATTACTACATGAATCCATTTCAATAATCTATAATGAACCTTATTTTCGAGCCTTAAAGCACATATTTGGGAGTATAGACCATATAATTGAAGCTGAAATTGAAAGACATTTCAACATTTCATCAAAAGAAATGGGAGAAAAACGATTAAAATGGAAAAAAATATTAAAAATCAGAATTCAATTCAATTAAATTAATAAATATTGGACAGAATCTATCAATAGGGCCAAAACATATTGTTTACACAAATAATCAGGGCTATTCCTGAAACTCCCTCGAACATACATACAATCACAATCTTCCGGCGAAACATAGTCGGAACTACCCCAAATAAATTTGAATCAAGTTAGAGAAAACAACCCCGTCAATCTGGAAGATGTGCCTCAAATGGGGCGTAATGCATATGAGGAAAACATATTTCTGCCGGAATATTCTCCGTTCCGACATCAAATGAACTAATCGAATTACTACCAACTTTCAGTGGAAATGAAGTTTTTCACGTCAGCGATAAATTTCGGAGGGAGATAATTCACAAATATAATTTCCAAGTTCATCGCTTAGGTGAATATTCATGATTTATCCGTAAGATAGTGTAGAAATGTTGTGTGCCCATTAACAGATCTTTTGCAGGGGTGGACTGGCCCGGAAGTGAATTGAAGATATTTCAGAAAGACTTCTTTCGCTAGATGTTTGGCCCAAAAATACCATCAGGGAAGGCGTTGCATTCTTTTAACGGTTCATGCTTCAAATCCATGGAATAGAATTGATGATAAGGATGCAAAATTGATTATCAAAATGAAATAGGGGAAAAATAATATTTACGGATATTCCTGGTGGAATGGATGAAGGACCGGTGATTCAAAAAACAAGATACCATCTACTTCAACTACTTGAACATCATTTCGATGAAACAAGGTGCAGATAAAGCATTATTTATACTCAAGACGAAGTATTTTTCTAGAGTAAACCTGCTCCAAACAACACTACAGATTACAGTCATAACCATCATTGAACCTCAAACAGGAAGTACTGAAGATTCTTCAACTTGTTGCAAGAATCAAATGTGAGAAATAATGGCGTTTAAAAGATGGGCTCTAAAACAAATTTACAGTTCTCTCAGATCTTCTTTCATTAATTTTTCCATACAACAACTAGATTCCTAGGCTTCTTGAAGTTTTAAAATAAGTGTACTTTTCTCAAGTAGGATTTCCTTTCTAAACAACTTCGTGTCCTCAACGGAAATACTTGTTAAGTGAAGTATGGTCTCTCCATTATTTTTGCAGGATCTGCAAGGATCATTTTCATCTATGCCAACCTTTATATTTTGACTTTAATGGTGGCCAATCAGTTGTTTCCGGTCTTTTCTACTTAGCTGAAATCTATTATTGAGTTATAATTCTACCATTCTGAAGGTTGCTTATCCTGTTCACCTGTTTAAAAGTTGGGAAACAAATACAGATGTGAAGGGTGTGAATTTTCTTCTGTTTTAATCATAAATAATTGGACAAGATGTGGAAGTCTCTTGAGTCGACATTTCTAAACCTAAGAACGTTTTTGATGGCTTCGAAAGTCTCTATGGCTGTTCTCTTCAATAATTGTTCAACATAATATGCTGGGCTCTAATAGGATAAAAATGAGTGTACAGGGTGGGCAAAATTCGTTGTCTACTGAGAGGATCTCGAGAGCTATAAGAGGTTAAAAAAATCGGATGACATTTTTCCTAGCTCTTTTTAGAGTTAAAAAGAGTGGTGAAAACCGTAGCCTCCTACGATTCTTCATTCTTGAGTTATTAGCAAAAAATGAGATTTTGTCTTCGAAGTTACAGATATGAAACTTGAACCTTTTACAGGTACTTTTTCACGTAGAATCCACTGACGAGCTAAAAATATTTTTTCATTTCGAATCATTTTTCGTTTTTTTAAATGCAAACTTTTAATGAATTTGTTAGTTTTGGATTGGGTAAAATCTTTTGTCAGTAGATTCTACGTATAAAAGTGCCTAGAAGGTTCAAGTTTCAGATCTGTAACTTCAAAGATAAAAAAGATAAGAGAACTTTTCGAAATCGTCAAAATCTCCTTTTTTGCTAATAACTCAAAAACGAAGACACGTAGGGGGCTACGGTTTTCACCATTCTTTGTTTCTCTCAAAAAGAGCTCGGAAGTGTGTCATCCATATTTTCTAGATCTTATAGTTCTCGAGATTCCCTCAGTGGACAACGAATTTTGCCCACCCTGTACAGCCAAATTGACCTGACATAAAATATAAACACAAGCATTTTCTGTGGTCAATTCGTGAGGGAATTCACCTGACCCAGAGCCGTCTCTGACGTCCCATCTCCACCCGACGTCGGGGGTGGATCCGAAGAAGAGCGCCGACGCCTGGCGTCTCGTGACGTCACAATATTTAGCCAAGACTGATTTCAATAATGGCGTCCTCCGTCGGAAGGGGTGGGGAAGAAGCGGCTCTCACTTCCAGTGAATCTCGGGGCTTGGGGTGAAACACTTAGTGAAATTAAACGAAGTCGACTAAGTTAACGTAAATTGAAAAATATCACCTACATGAGCCATACGTAACGCGAAAATTAACGGCCCACACCTCACGAACAAGTGAAACTACGCCGAAGACTGATACTGTGATTTCCTTGGGGTTACAGTTGGGGTAATTAGAGAATTTTCCGAATTTCCTTTTTCGATATAGATGTTCTATGTGTTAGATGTTGAAGGTTCTGTTTTTGGTCCTTTCCTCTGGATAATATCATCCACTTTTGTAGTTTTCACATGCTTTGAAGATCATTCAAAATTGAAGATACGCAATCAAAAAATTTGGTCAGTTACAGCAAAATCTGAATGAATATTGAAAGAAAATAGTAACTTTATGAACTCTATATCCTTTAAGCAATTTTTTTCTCATTTTCTGCACCATTCAGATGATATTTTGTGAATTTCCTCATTCTTCAGAATGATTCAGAAAGTGATGCTTTTTTTGTGTACATTTCAAAATACTCATATGGAAACACGAATTTCTAAAACGAAAACCGTTCATAAGGACATTAGTAGGTTCAAACTGATTTCTCACTCACAAGACTATATCGTTATTATCTCTTCAACTTGTTTTCACCAAAAAAAGATAAAGCTTTCAATATATTGAGCAAATACTGAAACAATTTCAATATCAGATTTAAAACCAACTTGTTTCTTTTATAAAAAATTCCCTGATATTAAGTGAAAAATTTCATAATTGATCTTTTCCTGGATTGCCAGATTTCCACAATTGATGTTGAATAAATTCAATTCATTCAATAATAAACAAAATGATAATAAATTCCTTCCTTATATCGCATACATTAATAGAGAATAGATATCATAATATGAATATCCAGAATAAAACTACCTTACTGTTCACTATTATGAAATTAAATGTCTTTGGATGGTGGCATTATTTTTTATGGATAAAGACTCTGAAAGCATATGTTCACTAGGTACTTCACCTCTGATACACTTTTAACCTCAACTCAATCAGGTGTTTTCTATTGGGAGTTGCGTGACTAGTGCACATTCTGTAGGAACCACTCCCAGTCAAAGTCACTAATTCAATGTACATCCACCGTTGCATAAAACCACCCCATGTGGCAATCTCAATAATGTTTCAAGCAAACTGATCCATCCAAGGATAAACAGTAGTTAGCAAAATAAAATCCATATTCCCCTATCAGCACCAATCATTCTTTTTTCTTCATTTTCCTATTGCATTTTAGCTAAATCTCAAGGTTTTTTTCATCCAAATTCAAGTTATTTTGAGGGGTTTCTGGTTGTCTAAGAAAATCTTTTTCCAATCGCCCGTCATACTTCTGTGCAAGGTTGCAGATGTTTCTGTGGGGCTACAGAGCCAGAATGAGCATTTTGTGTTCACATTCACAGAACTAATGATTTTGTGATTTTGTGTTTACACTTCGAGCTTATCGGCGTTATGAAAAAAGAAATCAATCGATTACTGAGAAGTTTCACAATTAATCTATAGCTAGTTTTTTCGGTAGAAAATAATCTTCGAATAGAATGAGAGACTGGTAATGTATCTATTTGGAAAAAGAGTGAATGCTGTGGTCTTCAATCTTTCGGATAAGATTATTTTCCAATTCACGTAAAGTAGCTTCTATTCTATTATACATTTAAGATTCGAGAAAACTCAAACTATAGGCTAAAGGCTTATAATGTCTAATTGAAGCAAAATTTGCCTTCTCTTTGTTTTTATGAAACTGTGAAATCTTGTAGTGGGTGAGTATTTTAATCTTGAAAAAGTTTTAAGTGGATTCTAAGAGCTGTTGTATGGTTACAATTAATGTAGTTCAAATGATTCTTTCAAGGAAACGTATTCAGATGGTCGGAGTGGATACAGGATTTGTGAGTACGAATGTGTCACGTACAGTGTGTAAACAGGTTTTCTTTTTCTACTAGAGACCAAAAATGTACTGTTTCGGCAGATCTACTTACTGTGGTATACCACAGTGTGGTGTTCAGTCCCATTCGTTCATATTCTTGAGATCTTTCAAGGAATTAAACTGCTGGCATCTAAAGGCATGTCACTTTAGTAAACGAAGCTATAATCATCGGAGCTGACTACTTGACGGCTTTGCTGCTATGATCTCAGAACCTATGTTTCCTTAAAGCCAAACTTCTTAATTTTGAAGTTACTTCTAAGTCTTGATAAGAAGATCTGCCATCACCACACCCCTTTTGACCAACTTCTCTCATCATTTCAGGATGGGCGATTCAACAATATCCGAATTCTGGCAGACGCTGAGCCACTCGAGAACGGAGGACTAGATTTGAAAGCCAAATGAGCAGATAACCCATATCGGACGCAAAAGTGGGACTCCAAATCCTCGTAGCAGATGCATAAAGAAATTCGCGAACCGTAGTTTGCGGTGTGATAAGATAAAACGAACAGATAAAGATACTGTGATCTGTGACCGTCTCGTGGTACGGGCCTTCTGAAGGGATATGTCCATTTTGGATCAGAGCCGTGGTCTGCCGCATCTCCCTGGATTACCCCCAGGTGGACCACCGATGATACCGCCGCACCCCATGGAGGGACCACCTAGCTCTGACGTTCTGCTGGCGCTGTTGGCAAGGAACAAGGCGCTGGAAGGTAAGCTGTGAGAACACGTGCGACAGTTTATCATTGAATTTTTTCAATTTACTTTCTTCGTTACAAAGTTGAAACTTCCTAGGAACGTAGAAACTAAAATTCCCCCTCTCTGGTTTCGAAAGTATGAGAAAAATTGATTTGGGTTCTCCAAGATTCCTCATTATCAATTGTTTTTAGCCCTTATTCACATATACAGGGTGAGTGTTTGACCCTTGCAAATATTTCAACAGTAGATTCTTGAGGTCAAAAGAAATACTTTTTTCCTTTACCATTTTTGCCGAATTGACTCGGTTTAAAACTTCACAAACAGTTTTAACGAATGGAATGAATTTCGGAATATAGTTTTTCATTTATTTGATGAACCGTTTTCGAACACAAAATTAAAAAATATCAGCCACGTCTTCCACTTTTCTCATTATGACGACCACGAACCATAAAAATTCTTCATTCGAAGAACCCCACTCTTGAAACTAAATTAAAATATTTGTACGTTTTGTAAAATAAAAGTATTCTTCATATTTTCTGGTATAATCCGCCGTTTTCGAGTTATTTGATGTTCAAAAATTGAAGAGTATCTATGAGACTTGAAAAATTGGGTACTTTGGCTGAATACAACTCTGTTTAAAAGGTCCACAGATGTGTAGTGTCACAGATTTAGCTAGTTTTTCTGAAGGTAATTTTGTTTTTCTAGGGGTGGTACAGCTCATTATGAAAACTTAAATTGGCTATATCTTTTTATCAGGGCCAAACCGGAAAAATGGTATAGAAAAAAAGTGTTTCTTTCGACCTCAAAAATCTATTGTTAAAATATTCGTACGAGTCAAAGACTCACCTTGTATATGTTCTCAAACCATCCATATTGTTGTACTATAAGTCTTGAGGTAATTTTTGGGAAGGTAGAGTGTGTTTCATGTAATTGAGTCACCGAATGTTGAGCAAAATATTTGATAGCATTTTCACGGTCTATCCAAACATGCAATGCGAAAAGCTTTGGCACATGCCATGAAATTCTACAAATTCGACTGGTTTTCAAATTCAAATGGTATAGATAACTTCAATTTCAGTTTCTGGCCATAAATGTTTTCACAATGATAGCCTCATGAGAGGACAGGTTTTCCTTTTACCCTTCTGGTCTTTTTCTAAGAACATTCTCTCTCAAATGGTTAAAAGTCGTGTTAATCTTATCTGATAAGTAAGTATTAAATACAATTCTTACTTCATCACCAAGAGTTTCCCTTGGTATAAATATATCACTGTGATAAACTAAAGAAATTGTCAACATCACCTAATACAATTCAATCGATTCTTAAGAAACCAGAAATGAATGCCAGCAATGAAATGGGTTGTCAGCAGCTGAATTTACCCTGAAGAATTTACCTACTGTAGTTCAGCTACTGGAGAATAGTTTGATGTAATCGATTCATTCAAAATACAGATATACGTATGCATCGTAAACCTTAACGTCCATTCACATAATCAAATGTGAAGTTGCTTCAAGCTTAAAGCTCCTTTAGTGTCATTTTTAGTAAGGTTAAAGGGAGCTTCAAAATTAATGTTTGATTATAACTGTCCCTTAATAACGTATAGAAAACAATCAGTTATCCACCATCCATTGAACACTGATTCACAACATCGTGTGCCTCAGTATCAGCACAAAAACGAAAAATTATACACCACCCCCATGAAACTCATTTGTAGTATTCCCGAAAAGGAAACTTACAATACAGGTCTCGTGTCTCGGACACGTGCTGCCAAATTGAATGGAGCAACTGTTAATCGTCGGGGAATCCCCTTCGAAGGCCAACTGTTGACACCGAATTCACCACAGAACACTTCCGGATATTCAACAATGGTCTTCCTGTTACTCTAAATCTGTGTTTCCTGTGAAACTAAACGGGTGTAAGGGGTGAATATGTCGTATCATGCGAAATTACTTTATATTTTTGAACCATCGCAAGCTGGTGTCTCTATATACAATTCAGGGGAAATCAACTTAGGATTAGGAATATTTCAACGTTCAAATTTTTCATAGGGATTCATTCTTTGAGGGTTTTTGATTGGAAATGATGGTTTTTCTCAATAAATTTGGAGGCATTGAAGAAAGATGCATTCGTGACAGCCAAACTCAAAAATTTTCATCGATCAGCTACCAGAATCCTTAGTTTATGAGTTATTGGACCCCACCGGTCTCAAAGCATTTACTAATATTTGTTAGGTACCAGTTACAAGTCGATTTAACATGTTTTCCTATACGATTAAGTAGTACATGAAGAAGATACACACCAGAAACCCAAAACACATTTGCATTTCTTGTGTAATTGAATATGAAAGACGTATCTTGCAGGAACATGTTTAACAACAAAGACGCTACCTTTATCGTCTCTTCGAGCCTTAAGAGTTGCAAATTAATCTTAGAACGCATCAAAGTGGCCTACAAGCAAGCCTCTGGGAGATATGTAAAAGAAATTTGTTCTGCACTCATTTCAATCTTTCGCTATTATCAAATGTTTAAGGTGACCAAACAATTTAGGCCAGCTCTTGTAGGTATAAGTCTAACAAGTGTGGTGAAAAGATACTTCAGTGTCGGAATATCCGAAATATCATATGAGAGTCTAAAAGACCTTGCAGTGACCATGTCTAGGTGTCGTTTGAAGCTCAGAAGGTTGTCATGGAGTTTATCCTTCGCTAGAATAGGATCAGAATTTTTTGGCCGTTTCTACGATTCGATGAAACCAAATTAAGCATAATTTTTTTTTGGACTCCTACAGGCTGGCCTCAGAAGAATCTTCTGCAGGCGGTTCTTTGACAGACTGATTTCAATGCTACCTGAAGCACTCACGCATATGTTCCTTTGTAGAAATGTCATTTGGGCCCGAAGGATAGAATGATTTTTCCTATCTTCTACTGTTAATTATTTTTCAGAAGCCATCTTTTGGACGAACTTTTTGAAATTCTCATGGCGGTGATTATCCTAGCTGAACGTGAATCTAAACATTATCTCTTTCTCACGCCACAGAGCTCCATCGCGACACCCCAAATCGGAGGCAAACAAATATCAATTTTTTTAACGTTTCAATATGCATTAAGACCTTGGAGTGCATCTCCTAAATGCGCGTTCGATGTCAGCATGTCACCAGTCCTCCTAAATATCTAATTACACAGTATACGATAAAATACAAGTGCGAAGGCGGATCGACCACCGGACCATCTTTTTGCGGGGTGCGTGCCAAGGGTTGTCGGGTGTTTGTACGCTTTTTACGCCACGTGCCACAGAACCCACCCTGCACGTGTGGCAGGATTCCGGTTACCGACTAGTCCGGGCCTTGGGCGTATTATTCCGTTCACATGGGAAATCTGTTACAAGGGCTTAATCTTCCTTCGTTGGGCATAATTGAGTTAGAATCGATGCGCTTTTCTGATATTTGGGGTGGGATTTGCGTGCATCCGATTTTTCTGCCTTAGACCGTAGACTCTTGCTAGTAGAGATCTTCAAGCTCTGCATGATGGCCATCGAACTGTAAAAAAAGAACGCATATAAAACCTAGCTGATATTCTGATTTAATGTAACCACTTGTCAATGAGGGAACATTGAAAGGATTTCATGAGTTGAAAAACTAAAGGACTGAAAAGAAGTTCTGAAAATAAGAAAAAATTCAAACCAATTTAAGAACAAGAGAGGCTCCAAACAAGGGCAAAAATGTTTTCAACATTTCTTTATTCAACTATCATGAAAAATAACAATTTTGAAAACTAAAATGCTAACAATATACCTAGGGTGATTCACTGTTATGGCCTATTAGAAATTTATGGAAAACTGATCGCAATTCGGTTCTGAACTGATGGCAGTTTCAAAAAAATACCACAATTCAGGTAAAAACTCCAAGGTTTATGGGTTATTGGATTCTTTATGAAAAAATTGTGAAAATTTAAAGTCACAGTTCTTTTAATATTTTTGCTGAGGGGATTTTCTTCAAAAAAATCTTAAACATTTTAAATTTTTCCATTATGCACCTACACTGCATTCACTTTATTTTAGCACTCGGTTGGCCATGGAAATTTGACACATTTCACTCTGTATAGTACGAAAATGTGGGGTTATGGCGCTTGTCACAACATTTTTCGGTTTTAAATCAACGCTATGTTGCCCGTTCAACGTTAAAGTTTCTGTAATTACGTATTTTATCACAATGTCGAATCTCTTCGGAAAATATGTGACGAACATAATTGAGGTTTATACAAACTGATTGAAGGCATACCAAATCTAGTTATTTGCATGGAAAATACAAGAGTTAATGTTCGTTTTCTTCTTTGGCTAAAGTTTGAATACGTATAGGACAAGTCAAATGAAAAATAGAAAAATCAATTTTCGAGAACTTATTCTATGATGACATTCATCGAAAATCCTGTAGTAAACTTTTCACATTAATTCACTCAAACATAAAATTCTCAAATGACACCACTTTTTTGGGTCTCCCAATAGAAGGAAATTCTTTGTCATCCTCCAACTTCAAACTAAGATGAATACTATCTAATGAATATTTGAACGTTTGGTAAAATGAAAGTATATTCTTCTTATTTTATCGTATAATGCGCCGTCTTAGAGCTATTTGATGTTCAAAAATTAAAAAGTATCTGTGGAATTTAAAAAATTAGGTACTTTGGCTGAACACAGCTGTGTTTAAGATCCACAAATGCGTAGTGTCACAGATTTAGCTAGTTATTCTGAAGATAATTTTGTTTTTCCAGGTGTGGCACAGCTCATTATGAAAACTTAAAATGGCTATATCTTTTTATCAGGCCGAACCGGAAAAATGGTATAGGAAAAAAGTGTTTCATTTGACCTCAAAAATCTACTGTTAAAATATTGGTACTAGTCAAAGACTCACCCTGCATTGTAATAAGTATATTTGGCATCAAGAAATTTACATTACACGTCAAATAAAAACAAATAAACATTTCAACCATCTATAGATGTCTTCAATTGAATATATGTATAGTACGGTTCATCATAAAATTTTCTTGTAAATCAATGCATTCGAATTCTTGATATCATCTGGCATGTGATTAGACAATTTAGGCCCCCAGAAGTCCGCACTTGGATTGGGTTCTCTTTTCTTAGGGTGAAGGTAAGGTATATTGATAAGTTACAACTATATCTTGCTTCCTCAGCAGAAATAGTCTAAAAAGTGTGACCTCCCGTTTTCACCATTTTTTTTCCATAGTAAGCAAACAAGGAACTGATTCTGCAATGAATTAGCTATCAATGCGTAAAAAGAAAAAAGTTCATTATTAGTTAAAATCCTCTAATCAGCTTTCTCCGATTATTAATAACTTTTCGAAGAAGTGACTCAAGCTAATCCATCAATCTTTCTGTTATGATGAAAGTCATCCTCTGCATATAACGTACCAGCATAATTGGGGCTATCTTGTTCAATTATCAACCTAATTCGCTGAAGTATCGGCAGCTGAACTCAGCGGGGTGTCCCTGGATCATGAACCCCATCTATTTTGACGTATTAGCGCCGAGAAGGTTTGCAAGTTGGCTTTGTTTCATCATCTGGTGTGTCAGGATCTCCGTGCTTGTATGGCGTTATGGTACGGTTTCTTCCTTCCAGGATCGGATCTAGTTTCGTTGGAATAATCGAAAACATCCCGAATCGAACAACTTTTAATCGAAGTTAATTTGGTTGTTACATAATTACATTGTGGAAAATCAACATTCATTACTTGGATTGGTTCAATCTTACAGGTACACTCATGAATGTTTCATTTCAAATAGGAAAACCTGGTCTTGATTGCACCAACCCTCAAATGCACCCCTGATATCACATGATCTGTAGTGCTATACAGTCTGGCTTCTTCCCTTTAAATGTAACAACTACCACTAAACCATCTGCCGGCGTATATGATTCACCCTATACACAATGTTATGGTCATTTACCTATCTGACTTTTGATCGGAATTGGTGCCGTCCGGCCGAGAATTTGAATAAAATATGAACATGGCCAAGTAGGACGTGTCAATACACTTACGTAATTGAAATAACGCGTTCGAGTGGTGCATTTTTCATGACATGATTGTTTTCGTTTGGGGTTGTCCTCACATTTTGGCCCGATTGATCGAACATCTGTGTAATTACTCAATAGAAAAACAAGTTCTTTTGGTTCAATTCAGTCCGAAGGAATTCATTATTTTTTGGAAACTCATGCTTCGCACAAAGATGACACTTGTGTTTTGTCCCACAGATGACACTTGTGATTCAACTGATGTTCGATGCCTAGGAGTCCAACAGAGTTGATCATATTATGGAAATTGAGGAGGAATTCCCAATAAAACAGACAGACTCTGTCAAAGAGGATCATATTACGCTAAACATGAAGTTATCCACTTCAAGCTTTTCAACCACCTTCTACGAATAGTCATTATGTCCACTGTCAGTTTCCGTCCTTCCCCACAAACACTTCATTATTCCTGTTTGAGTAAACAAAATCCGATGAAACCATCATTCGCTCATACGTACACCAAAATAAACAAAACAAACAGAATTAAAATTCATATAAATAAAGCAAGTGGTATTATGAAATCAAACCACAGGGGTGGTGCAGTTTACACAGAGGGTTTGCAGTATAGAGGCGGGTGGCTTTCATATGGTTCTTCCTGATGCTTTGATATATAATTTGTACCTCGCTTCGTCAGGCATATTCAGCGGGCTCTCTGGAGAGATAATTTAGGAAGGAATATTGATTAGAACTGCTGGCGAATAGATCATGCGTTCCTAATTATTGACGGATGGCTTCGGCTGTTGTTCATTGGGGAATTTGCGGCATACTTAGCGTGAATTTTACCATTCGGAATCAATGCTCGTTATCAAGGGTTGAAGCAAATAGAAAACCGGAAGCATACTACAATTTATTACATTTTTATAATAATTTACATCATCAGGTCCGAATTTTATTTCATAAGGTCCTTTCGTTTGCATATAGTGTAGCACTTTTCTACACTCGATTTTAGTATTCGTTTGCTGATTGAATTTACACCAGTGTAGAGGAGGTGTAGTTTATCTAGATCTCCTTTTGACTATGTGTAGATAAACTACACTTTCTCTACACTGGTGTAAATCAAATTGAGTGTAGAAAAGTGCTACACTTTTTATGCAAACGAAAAGATCTATAGTTAGTTAGCGAGTTATACATGTTTGGTGTAGATTCTATCCAAAGCTACACCACCCACTTGTAGTTTTTAAATGAACTGAGATAGAGAAATAGGACTCATCCACTATATGTATTAGTCTTCAGCTCTCTTCTCAAGATCTTGGAGTAACAAAAGTTTAAAAGAAAATCCTTTCCAAGGGAGACCTTAAATCATGTTGAATAGATGTTGTAGATATAGGTATTTGATGAATTGAATACCCATTCGAAGTTATACTACTATTTCTTGTAGATAAAAGAAACAAAAACACAACAACATGTTAAGTAAAATTACACAAACCAAATTTTCATATCTTTACTTCGACAGCACTTCAAAGTCTTGAATATGACGTAGGAAATGTCACCAATCTTTGTCTTCCTAGCCAGAAAGATGGGTAAAGAAGGAGGAAGGGTGTTTTGTGAACTGCATATTTCAAAATACACTGCGCAAAAAAATTAACGCACATTATGAAAATCTCAAAATTATTTTACAACTGAAGGTGTTCTCAATGATAATTATTTTTATCAGAATTATGCATGCATATGTTATCCACTTTCAACGGTTTTCTTCAATACAGATGTTTTTTCCCAGCAGGAATAAAAAAAGATGATATTATCAGATTTTGAATGTATTGGCTCCATTCTAAAATCAGTTGTTCTCGATCAATTCTAGTGATCAATAGTTTTTCTTTCGTTTGATTTTCTACACTCGATCGCTATGCAACGCGAAACACGCAATTTGACCCAAGAGGAATGTGCCCAAGCGGTAGTTTTGCGAGAAGAAAGGTGGAAATACACAAGAATTGCAGAAAGGTTTGGAGTTTCCCATACAAGTGTGTCAAGAATGTTGAAGCGATTCAGGGAGACAGGTATGAATATCCGAAGACCAGGACAGGGTAGACCACGGCTAACAACTGCCATTCAAGAACGTTACTTGAGAGTTTCTTCGTTGAGACAACGGTTTGCAACCGCTCGCCTCCTTCAAATTCAGCTTGAGCAAACTCATGAGGTGCAAATTAGCACTCAGACAATAAGAAATCGCCTCAGAGAATATGATTTAAGGCCTCGTGTCGCGGCAAGAGGCTCAGCTCTTACCCCAGCCCATCGAAGGGAGCGTTTGGATTTTGCGAGAGAGCATATCCATTGGGAAGATGACGATTGGGAAGAGTTCTCTTCACAGATGAGTCTAGATTCTGCCTCTACCATTGTGATCGACGTTCCCTTGTATACAGAAGTCCACATGAAAGATATGCTCAGTGCAATTTCCTGAATACCTACTACTGGTTTCGGGGGAAGATCGATTATGGTATGGGATGGAATATCTTTGACTGCTCGCACAGACCTAGTGGTCGTTGATAATGGAGCTATGAATGCTGATAAGTAGGTATATAAGGAACATTCTTGAAGAGCATGTAGTGCCATTTGCCCCATACATTGGTGAAAATTTCATTTTTATGGACGATAATGCCAGACCCCATCGTGCGCGCATCGTTCAGGAGTACCTTGAAGAGGTTGAAGTCTCTCGAATGGAATGGCCAGCAAGAAGTCCAGATCTCAATCGGATTGAGCAGGTTTAGGACAACCTTAATAGAAGGCTGAGAAGTTCAGAAAATCATCCAGCTATTCTTAGGACTTAGGAATCCAACTCGGAGAAATCTGGGAAGGATTAGATCAGAACATTTTAAGATCACTCATTTTGAGTATGAACCGTCGTTGCTGAGCTGTAATTAACGCAAGGGGTGGAAATACCAAGTATTAAATCACTTATCAGCATTTCAATATTTTGAAAATTGTTCATTTATCTTCTTCGGTGAAATCCTGAATTTTTCTTACATTTAATGTGTCTTGTTTCGTTCGAAATCTTCCCGAGAGGACATAAAAATAAGTTATAAAGTCAATGTAGAGTTAACTTTCATTAAAATTGAGATTTTCAGAATGTGCGTTAATTTTTTTGCGCAGTGTATAAAGTGGAAAAATATTCTTTTTTCCTTGTTCTCCAGTCCAAAGGATGTCATACTTTCAAGTGATAAAACCAAGAGTAACAAGTTATCAAGATAACAATGAGCAAAGGAAAGAACCAATTCAACAGTATAAGATCACAAATAATGGTATACTATACTATTAGGACTATTATCAGCTGGTCAGGTGACTGTGTCTCTCGAAGAGCTTCAGAAAAAAACTCAATCGCCAATTTCAACTCCCCAAACTATCGATTTCGAGCGAAAGTACCAGGGATGTCCCCCGCAATAGTCTTTATGAGTGCATTTCGAATCCATGATAACAGCCATTATGTGAAAAGTAGAAACGACAAAGGACACCAGATGGCTGAAGCTGATTTCTGACGTTTCCCCTTCGATATTGGACTCATTGAAAACATCAATGGGTAACAGGTAACTCTGAGTGCGACAGGTGGTCCGAATGTAACACTCACATAATAGGAAATAAAAGCGTCGTCTAGCTAAGTACATCCGATTTCTCTTTTTTTTATTAGACTGAATCGTATAGGTATTGGACTAAATGGGTCTACAATATGGCACTTGCAAGATGATGGGATTGGGCAATTATTTCCCAAGTATTTTCATTAATTGTACAACTCAATGTGATATTGGAAAATCTTTTGTTCGTTGTTTGGGGCCATTGGAGGTATCGCAAAAAGACGACCAAAACTATAAATGAGTTTACTATTACTATATCCACCGTGCCTATACTCCATTCATTTTTATTTTAGCAGTCGGTTGGCCATGGAAATTTGACACATTTCACTCTGTATAGTACGAAAATGTGGGGTTATGACGCTTGTTAAAACATTTTTGAGTTTTAAATCAACGCTATGTTGCCCGTTCTACGTAAAAGTTTCTGTTATTACGTTTTTTATCACAATGTCGAATCTCTTCGGAAAATATGTAAGACGAACATAATTGAAGTTTATACAAACTGATTGAAGGCATACCAAATCCAGGTATTTGCATGGAAAATACAAGAGATCAGTATAATATCATAATATGCACTAGCTTGAGGAAAGTTAATGTTCGTTATTTTCTTTGGCTAAAGTTTGAATACGTTACATCAGTTGTAGATTTCAAAAATATTAACCCGAAGATGAAATGCATATGATGCAGTGGTTGGGAAATGGTATCTCCCGAAGGATTTAACAGATAATTACAAGAATGTTAAATTCCTCAACAAAAATCATCTTGCATCAATATAAGTAAAAGGAATTAGTTCCAAGTCAAGATGAACTTCACCTTCGAACAAAAATTTCACATAAATTAACAATCAACAGGACAACTGGCGCGTATTTGTGGCTGTTCATCTTAATACATTGATATAATAATAATAATTAGGTATTCATTGGTACCTTAAGACATTTACAATGTATAGGACAAGTCAAATGAGAAATACAAAAATCAATTTTCGGGAACCTATTCTACGATGACATTCATCGAAAATCCTGTAGTAAACTTTTCGCATTACTTCCCTCAAACATAAAATTCTCAAATGCCACCACTTTTTTGGGTCTCCCAATAGAAGGAAATTCTTTGTCATCCTCTTCATTCACAATCTTTCTGATTGTGGAAATATTCAGCTGAAATATAAGTCATTTAAATAGATTCAGATGAAACATAATATAAATTCTCTGACATTGAATATGTTCGCTACCGTCTAGTATTGTAGATTTTAGAATAAAAGGGTATAACTATTTGAATGAGCGGACCTGAATTCCAAATAGCACTTCCTGAAACCCTGTCTCTTTTTTCAATCACTTTCGGCATTTTCGTAATAAAAATTGATATTAGTTGAGTGCCAACCTTACTCCGTTCTAGTTACAAAAACTTGAGAAAATTATTTCATGGCTAACCAAATGCTAAAATAAATGTAAATGGAGTATATATATGGAGAGGAGTATGCTTTACAAGATTCCTCAGAGCTTTTGCCTCCTTAGGAAGCACCTACTGACTGGAGGGCGAGAGGTAGATAAGGTATAGGCCATAGCTCTGATAGGAGACAAGATAGATCTTAAGGTCGCAGTGCAATGCAACCCCCTTATAGCTTACAATCTTCTAGCTGAAGGTTTAACTTTAGTGGCTCTAGAAGTTTCTACCATTTAACTTCTAAAGACTTATTTGAATATTTCCCAGAAAAAATATGAAAATGATCAATCAGCAACACGCATTACAAAATGATAATTTATCGTTTCCACCCCTAGAACAAAACAAGATCCAGCGTGCGAATAACCGCGAAAATTTCCTAATCGCCACCAATTAGCACCGCAACAACAAGGCGTCAGCGCAGATGTTAATCTGTCAGGAGAAATCCCAATTTTCTAGACGGCCAGATAAACCTCTTTCAGACAAAGAATGGTCCCGTTCTAATTCACTTCCTTCCCGTTCAATCTGTCGGCCGTGTCCGCGAAAAGGGGGGTGGAAAACCCTTCGAACGCTCTCATTCATCGGCCCTGATTAGGGACAAAATGTTCGGTGCTTTTCTAATCAAACAAAACCTGCTGACTTTTAGCAACAAAGGCTTCCCTCGCCCGAAACTGCATGATTGAAGCCCTGTAATGTCGGCTTACTGATCCCCGCATTATCCGGGAGGGCATTTTCTCCCGGTAGCGTTCACTTGTTCTATAGATGTATAGCTTACACCCTCGCTCTTAATATATCGGACGAATATGTTCGTCAAATTGCTCAAATGAATCCCAATTTCGCTTTATTTTTGGGGGTTCTACATGATGCGGCGGTTTGATGAAAAAAGTTTAAACAGATGATGAGAAAAGAGATTGATGTCCAATTTAAAATACATACATAAAATACACAGCCAAACTTCAACATACACAAAGAAAGATAAATGAAAAAATGGTGAACCATTGGCTTGTATGAATATTTCCAATAGATTCATAAGGTCAAAAGAAACACTTTTTTCCTTTAACATTTTTTCCGAATCAGCTCGGTTTAAAAGATACAGGCTGCTGAAAAACCATAGAAAAATGTTATTTTTAGTTGTATCTCACAAACGGTGTTATCGAATGAAATGAATTTCAGGATATAGTTTTCCATTTATTTGATGAACCTTTTTCAAATACAAGATATCATCCACGTCTTCCAGTTTTCTCATTAGGACCATTACGTACAAACAATACCAAAAATTGAACCAACCCAGCTCTTGAAACTAATGTTGTAGGTACGCTATTCAATGAATATTTGTTTTGTAAAATAAAAGTATTCTTCATATTTTTTCGTATAATGCGCCGTTTTCGAGTAATTTGATGTTCAAAAATTTAAAAGTAGGTACCTATTTGTGAGATTTGAACATTGGGTATTTTGGCTGAATACAACTCTGTTTAAAAGATCCACAGATGTGTAGTGTCACAGATTTAGCTAGTTATTCAGAAGGAAATTTTGTTTTTCCAGGGGTGGCAAAGGTCATTAAGAAAACGAGTCAAAGACTCACCCTGTATATCCAATTAATTGTATGTCACTGTTATAAAAATTCTCGTCAGCGAAGTTTTCTGCTATACTTTGTTAAAACATGGTAAATTTTGCCAGGAAAAGCGAGGGGAGAATTTTATAGGTGAATAATTTTGTAAGGCAATGTTCTCAGGCAAACTTTGGAGATGTACATAGACAATAGAATAATGCAAATGCAGGTGTCTCTTTGGTCCTGGAAGTGTCTGATAAATATCATAAAGTAGGGTTTCCCAGGGTTGTTCCCTGTGTGGAAATTCTGTTCTCTTATCCAAATTAACGTGGCCTCGGTAGCGCAGTAGGTAGCGCGTAAGTCTCATAATCTTAAGGTCGTGAGTTCGATCCTCACCCGGGGCAAACTTTTTTGAAATTAAAATGAATTTTTCTTCTTTCGAACGTTCTTTTCAGAACGAATACATAACACAACTGTCAATCTACCAATATGACAGATCACCAATCAGATTACTCAATAATAGAGTGGAGTATAATCGTTTTGTTTTCTCATCATAACAAATATATAGGGTGTAAATGAATAGTGGCGAAAAAATTCAAAGGATGAATCCTTGTCAAAAATAGGGTAGGTCTTTCATATAACCAAAGAGTTGGTTACTCTTTGATATAACTTTTCTTTTTAGCCTCTGCTTAGATAGGTACATCCCCCTAAAAATGGCACATGAAAAAAAATGTTTTTCCTTAGATACCAGAAAACTGATAGAAATAAAGTTGAGCGAACCTTCTATGGTTATCTATGAATTATTTTTTATTATATCCGCCTACTAAGTTAATTTAACTTCGATGGCATTTCCAGCCTACTCGACTCACGCTACGCACCTATAGATAATTTTTTTCTATTTCTATACTTCATTCAGATTTATTTTAGCAGTCGGTTGGCCATGAAATACATTTCTCAAGTTTTTGTAACTAGAACGAAGTTAGGTTGGCATTCATGAAATGTCGTTAATGTCATAACGCCGTTGCCACAACTTATATCAATTAATATTACGAAAATGCCGAAAGTGATTGAAAAAAGAGACAGGGTTTCAGAAAGTGCTAGAATTCAGGTCCGCTCATTCAAATAGTTATACCCTGATATTCTAAAATTCACAATACGTCAGACGGTAGCGAATATATTCAAAATGTAAGAGAATTTATATAATGTTTCATCTGAATCTAAACGACTTATATTTCAGCTGAATATTTCCACAATCAGAAAGATTGTGAATGATGACAAAGAATTTCCTTCTATTGGAAGAACCAAAAAAGTGGCGGTATTTGAGAATTTTATATTTGATCGAATTAATGCTAAAAGTTTACTACAGGATTTTCGATAAATGTCATCGGAGAATAAGTTGCCTAAAATGGATTTTTCTATTTTTCATTTGACTTGTCCTATACAATGTAAATGTCTTAAGGTAGTAATAAATACCTATAATTATTATTATTACATCAATGTATTAAGATGAATAGCCACAAATACGCGCAAGTTGCCCTGTTGCTTATTTATCCATGTGAAATTTTTGTTCAAAGGTCAAGTTCATCTTAACTTGAAACTTCCTTCAATTCTTTTCACTTATATTGATGCAAGATGATTTTTGTTGAAGAATTTAACATTCTTGTAATTATCTGTTAATTCCTTCGGGAGATATCCATTCCCATCCACTTGCATCATATGCATTTCATCTTCGGGTTAATATTTTTGAAATCTACAAATGATGTATGCCACAGAAGATAACGAACATTTACTCTCCTCAAGCTAGTGCATATTATGATATTATACTGATCTTGTGTATTTTCCATGCAAATAACTGGATTTGGTATGCCTTCAAACAGTTTGTATAAACTTCATTTATGTTCGTCACATATTTTCCGAAGAGATTTGACATTGTGATAAAATACTTAATAACAGAAACTTTTACGTAGAACGGGCAACATAGCGTTGATTTAAAACCCAAAAATGTTTTGACAAGTTTCATAACCCCACATTTTCGTACTATACAGAGTGAAATGTGTCAAATTTCCATGGCCAACCGACTGCTAAAATAAAATTGAATGAAGTATATATACTGACTACAGATTCTGAAAGTTTGAGACTTGATTTAACACAACCAAACACAAAAAAAAAAACGAATTTACATCACTCAACGTATCAACCCCTAAATATCGCAGTGGATTGCGTTCATTCAATAATAACCCTGAGCTTTGACCACGCTGTAGTCTCTGATTCTCGTCTCCCACAGACCACAATTACACGTTACGTAGAAAACCGAAAATTATCTGCAAACCAACAATTTTCAAACGACATATAAACGTGAGTACCGAAACGTGCACGCCCAGCTGATAAGTAGATGTCAATGGGATGGTATTTAGAAACGCGTGACCGAACGTACGTCTATCAAGAGGGCTGTTTGTTACTGTTGCAGATTGAAAAGACCTGAAAGGGGATGCGTGAGCCACGGTTTTCAGGGCAGATTTTCACAAAGCAAACTCTCGACACTCCTTCGCCCGTAGTTATTCTTTCACTCACTTTGTCGTCCTGTGTGCGATGCAGATTATCACAATCAGCATCTGATGAATCCTTCTGAATGAGGATGTGGAGAGGCTCAGTTTGGCCCTTTGTGGGGCGGATGACTTCGTAACCCACTGTTTGACGAGGCTTGAAAAAAATTAGTTGTTTATCTCTTATCGGGTTTATACTCTCCGGACAAATGGATTTGAAAGTTTTATGTTGTTATGCCATGATATTGTTGAAATTAAAGGAGGTAATGGTGAAACAAGAAAAAATAAATTTGAAGATGTGAAATGCACAACAAATTTGGTTGCTAAGCATACGAATAGAAGAGAAATCAGAGAGTTTATTTTGTGAAATTCAAGGAAGGACAAAGACGTTGAAATTTGTGAAAGGTAATTCAATGAAAATAGTCAAATCTTTAATTTTCATGGATGCGTCATGACAATTATTATTGTTTAATAAATCCTAGCCCAAATCTAATTGCTCTATCAATCACTTCCAATGTTACAAATGGCGAGGGAAATAAAATTCGGATCTGGTGTGATATTGTAATAAAAATTTCCCTATAAAACATACAAAAAGCAGGGTCTCCTACTTCACATCCAAGGAATTTATGTGGACGCATGTCCTTTAGTTAATGGGTTCAATTGCCACAAACAAAAACTGCGTACACGTGCATTTCTTGGAAGGATTTACGATAGGCGCTTAGTGCCGACATAAGTAGTAATAAATTGAATGAAGTGGCAGGGAACATATCCTTCCATGGAAATTATGAGCGCGGTTCGTTTGACCACAGCCGTCTTCAAGTGGTTGTGGTTTGGCTTTATACCACTTGACTAGGAAGCCAATTTTTTTAGCCCTAATTATGTATTAAAAGGTGCAGGACAAGAAAAACTCCTTCAGATGTTTACTATTCCCTAATGATTATTATAGTCCCATAAAACATGGGTGTGAAGTAATAACACTGTCTCGTATTTCACATTTAGGAAATTTCTATCAACTTAACGCACTTCCTTTAGATAATGGTCCTATGTACGAGGATGTATTGATATCTAGTTAGCCTAGACCAGTTCCATGCATAAAAAAAATATTGCGTTACCATAGCAACGGACAATAACCCATTAGAAGTGTCAGTGTGAAGTTTGCGATTAAAAAAGTAAACCAGAATTACGCAATGAATTAAAAGAAAGAAAATCTCCACCGAAATTGTGAAAATCGAAAAATTGGAGTATAGAGCCATCATCATGTATTGGTATTTAAAAGGGTTAAGATGTAAGCAGATTAACGAGGATATGTTCAATACCCTTGGTGATCAATGACCGTCGTATGCGACCGTGAAAAATTGGACTGCAAGCTTCAAAAGAGGTGAATTTTCCATTGAAGATGATGACCAATCGGGAAGGCCAGTTTCTGTGTCAATTCCCGAGAATATCGATGCAGTTCATGACATGATTTTATCAGACCGTCGAATTGTGCTAAAACGGATATCTGAAGCACTGTTTGAATGTTGACCAAAAGCGTGCAAGGGTGAAGCATCGCGTTCGATCTGTGCTCGATTTGAAAACGATGTAGACTTCTTAAACCGAATTGTTACTACGGATGAGTCTTGGGTACATTTCTACGATCCAGAAACAAAGCAACAATCGATGGAATGGCGACACTCTGGTTCCCCAAGACCTAAGAATTTTCGTGTCCAAAAATCTGCTGGAGAAGTTCTTGTTTTTGGGATTGCCATGGAGTTATCATGATTGATTTTTTAGATAAGGGTAGAACAATAACCGGAGATTACTATTCGACATTACTGACCACTCTACGGGAAAAATTGAAGAGAAAAGACGCGGAAAGATACCCAAAGGTGTTTTGTTTTGCAGGACAACGCCCCTGCACACAAATCTCATGTTGCCATGCAGAACATTCGTGATTTAGGGTTTGAATTACTAGTAGGTACACCCCCCTTATTCACCAGATTTGGCTCCATCCGACTATCAGCTCTTTTCTCAATTGAAAAGAGTTCAAGAGGTCGTAAATTTTCTTCCAACGAGGAGGTAATAAAAGCTGTGGAGGTTTGGTTTGCAGAGCAAGAAGAAACATTTTCTTTGAAAGGTCTAGAGACGTTGCAGGTTCGCTGTAATAAATTCATCCAATTAAGAGGAGAATATGTTGAGTAATAAAATATTTTGACATTGAAATTGTTGGTTCTATAGTAGGCGAAAAATTTTTCAATATATCCTGGTACAAGAGCATATATTTTTTGAGGGATTAACGATAAACGTCTACTGCCTATAATAAGTATTATCAAGTTAAATGAAGTTGCAGGACAATATCCTGCAAAGAGCGTTCTATTTGACAAGGATTCAGATGTTTCAGAAAACTGTTCGGATGTTTATTATCTACGGAAGAACAAAGTCTCACAAGGAAATTGTCATTTCGATTTAGAAATTGAAATCTGATATACTCAATCTGATTACCGTATTATGAAAATTAACTTTGTGTTAAATTTTTACCAGTACTATTCATACATCAAAATTTAAGGTCATCATCTGAAAACGCAACCGTCCCCCATATAAACACCCATTAACATCCCTTAAACTGCACCTACTTGCAGCACTTTTCAACCGTAATTTCAGCGACTAAAACGTATACCACTGCATCATACACTCTATCATAAATTTCGATTTAATGTGATAGTGCAGCAGGAAAATAGTTTGCGGGCGGCAGCTGGGTCGTAGTCGAGAAGCCCCACGTCGCAGATGAGCCCCCCGACGTCACGTGGCACTTGGTGGGCTTGAGACACGCGACCGCCATGTGTCGCCGGACTCGGCCATGTAAACGGTCCGTGCTCCGGGACTGAAATATCAGATTAGTTTTGGGGATGTTTGTGTTTGCAGGTCCACTTACATGCTTGCAGGGTGGAAAAATTCGACCGATCTGCTTGTATAACGTGCGGAACATGGAAAAATTTCGTGGTACATCATTGCAGATCAAATAATGATATACTCACCTGATAAGTTTTATTCAGGCAGAAAGAAAGTCACCCCTATGGTTTAACGAGTGTGTGGGAATGCTTAAATTATATTCTTCATTAATCAGACATGAAAAATCAAAAGAGAAGCATCAACAGGAAATCAAAATACTAGCTCTATACTTCATTCAAATTCATTTTAGCAGTCGGTTGGCCATGAAATAATTTTCTCAAGTTTTTGTAACTAGAACGAAGTTAGGTTGGCACTCATGAAATGTCATTAATGTCATGACGCCGTTGCCACAACTAATATCAATTTTTATTACGAAAATTCGAAAATGCCGAAAGTAATTGAAAGAAGAGACAGGGTTTCAGGAAGTGCTATTTAGAATTCAGGTCCGCTCATTCAAATAGTTATACCCTGATGTTCTAAAATCTATACGTCAGACGGTAGCGAACATATTCAATGTAAGAGAATTTATATAATGTTTCATCTGAATCTAAACGACTTATATTTCAGCTGAATATTTCCACAATCAGAAAGATTGTGAATGAAGAGTATGACAAAGAATTTCCTTCTATTGGAAGACCCAAAAAAGTGGTGGCATTTGAGAATTTTATTTTTGAGTGAATTTGCGAAAAGTTTACTACAGGATTTTGATAAATGTCATCGGAGAATAAGTTCCCTAAAATGGATTTTTCTATTTTTCATTTGACTTGTCCTATACAATGTAAATGTCTTAAGGTACTAATAAATACCTAATTATTATAATTACATCATTGTATTGAGATGAATAGCCACAAATACGCGCAAGTTGCCCTGTTACTTGTTTATTCATGTGAAATTTTTGTTCAACGGTGAAGTTGCATCTTAACTTGAAACTTCCTTCAACTCCTTTTACTTATATTGATGCAAGATGATTTTTGTTGAAGAATTTAACATTCTTGTAATTATCTGTTAATTCCTTTGGGAGATACCCATTCCCAACCACTGCATCATATGCATTTCATCTTCATATTTTTGAAATCTACAAATGATGTAAGCCAAAGCAGATAACGAACATTAACTCTCCTCAAGCGAGTGCATATTATGATATTATACTGATCTCTTGTATTTTCCATGCAAATAACTGGATTTGGTATGCCTTCAATCAGTTTGTATGAACTTCAATTATGTTCGTCACATATTTTCCGAAGAGATTCGACATTGTGATAAAATACGTAATAACAGAAACTTTTACGTAGAACGGGCAACATAGCGTTGATTTAAAACCCAAAAATGTTTTGACAAGCTTCATAACCCCACATTTTCGTACTATACAGAGTGAAATGTGTCAAATTTCCATGGCCAACCGACTGCTAAAATAAAGTTGAATGAAGTATACTAACACACAAGAAATACAGCACTCAAGGAAACTGTAGAATCTTCCCCAGATCGCAAAAGCATAGATTTTTCTCTTCATTTCATGAAGTAACTAGCACCCAAATTTCTCCATAGGGGCAACTTGAAGGTCACCCCTCACTCACTTCCTTGATATGACCTGTGATGTTTTATATGCTCACTCCTGCAGAGTTCTTGATGTTTTTTCATTCCTGAACCACCAATCATGAAACATTAAAATAAGAAGCCCTTCAACGTCTTACAGTCATGAGGCAATCAATTTCCTTGCTTTTGAATGATTTCCATAGACAGATATTTGTTCTAAAGAGGCTAATAAGGCTTCATTCCAATGGAAATTATTTAAGTTCGTGTACCGATACGTAGGGAATTCTGACTGTGAATTTCAATAGAGCATTCGGTAAATCATTTTCTATCGACCATCAAACCCGAAGAAAACGACATTCAAAAAGAATAAAAAGAGTGTACCTATTGAAAAGAGTAAAATCGATATCCTGTTTTGTTACGCAAGACTGCCTTTCAACAATAAGATACCGAGTTATAAAGTTTTGTCAATACTCAACTCGCTCACAGTGTATATCTTTCTCTACATATTGTAGATTGATGAAAAATGAATGTCGGAGTCATAAATTAGCTTACATATTATGCATAATCTCTTTTGTTTTTTGACGTATCAGTAAAGAAATGATGCTTGACCTTACACAAAATCGTCAGGAAATTGTCAAAGTTTTTACTTTTGGGGACATTTTGTGTTGTTTGTGCAAAGTGGGAAATTTTATCTTCGTTAAAGGATAGAAGATGTTAAAACTTTTCATGTGGAAAAAGCATTCCACATACATATATATCATCTACTTCCTGAAAATTCCTTACACATTAATTGATCTCCTCTTGAATGGTTTAACTAAAAGGTTCCATAGCTTTCTTGTTATACATTCCAAAACTTATTTTCTTATGAGTTTGTCTATTTTATCTTCCATTCCTGAAAATCTGCACAGAATAGTCCGACATTTGCGATTAAAATCATCATACTTTTGGAAAGATTCGTTTTTCTTGGAGAATGGTTGGGTTTGAAGCATTAGACCAAGAGTATCTACCTATTTGAAAAATCCTCCAAGGTTTCAGAGAATAAAGCTCCAAATTTTGCATCTTGCGAGAAGTTATCGTGTTTTTGGGGTTGTTCAATATTTTCATTCGCCCCTTGCATCACAATGATATTTGTTTCCTTCTCAATTCAAATACGGAGATATTAATTAATGCCATTTTCGAGATTTACAGTCAGACTGTAGGAGAAGAGAGTTTCAAGTTTCTTTTTTGGAAGGAAAATTGAATATTTTTCTGTTGAACTTAGTTTGAAAATGATGGTATTCATGTATGAGTGTAAATTCACAATCCCAGTAACACAATTAATAGGTAAGCTAATTTTTATAACTTTATTATAACTTTCAACGAGGTATCTTTTCTCCTTTCAGATTTGAATTTTATCATCAAAATGTTCCTAATTTGACACCCCATTTCTAGAAATGGGTGCATAATATTATACCTCATGTGTATTCGCGTTATTTTATCTATAACATTTTCGGACATAATATACAGGTTGTGTCTTTGACTCGTACAAATATTTCAGCAGTAGATTCTTGAAGTCAAGAGAAACACTTTTTTTTACCATTTTTTCCGAATAGGCTAGGTTTGAAAGATAAAGGCTGTTGAAAAACCATAAAAAATTTGTTTTTATTATCTCACAAATGGTTCTATGGAATATAGTTTTTCATTTATTTGATGAATCTTTTTCGAAAACAAGATATCACTCACATCTTCCAGTTTTCTCATTATGAGCATTACTTACCATAAAAATACCAAAAATTCAAAGAACCCAACTCTTCATATTTTCCAAATGTGCTGTTTTCGAGTAATTTGATGTTAAAAATTAAAAAATATCTGTGAAATTTGAAATATTGGATACTTTGGCTGAATATACAACTATGGTCACAGATTCAGCTAGTTATTCTGAAGGTTATTTTGTGTTTCCAGGGGTGGCAGTGGTGGCACAGTTCATTATGAAAACTTAAAATGGCTTGTATACGAAAAAAGTGTTTCTTTTGACCTCAAGAACCTACTGTTAAAATATTCGTACGAGTCAAAGTCTCACTCTATATGTCATACCTTTCATCACCTTCTGCATTTTTGATGCATTTATGAGTCTCTGCAATTTCGATTGAAATTAAAGTATAAGTCAAGGCTGAATTAATACTGATCGGTTATTAAAAGCGTGTTCTAGTTCCAGGCTTCACACCCCTATTTTTCAAAGTAGAAATCAGGAAAAAACCACAGAACACCTGTTGCATCAATAACAAGCGCGAAAAAACGTTCTCGTAGAACAGGGCAGTCCATTCCAACAACCTAAAGTAAGCGCCGACCCATCTTCGCCGGAAAATAGAATAAGGAAAGCCATAGATTCTATCAATGACACTAGTTGAATCTAGCGGAATACAAGGTTGCCACCCCGGGTGTGGATCCCGGCGGTGATTAAGTGGGGAGGCCCCCCGCTCTAATCAGGGTGAGTGCGGCCAAACCGCCCCCGGCACGCACCATCGGGCCACCGCCTCATTTGCCTGCCGCCCGCTCTCTCAACAGAAGTATCGATGTGCCCGTGGAAGGCAATGGAACTTGGCGGTGTGTCATCCGGCTCCTGCCTTAATATCTATAAAAGGTTTCGGATTAATTTCAGGCCCGAGATGGGGCCCTTTATGCGAAGGGTCTCGGGAAATTCGAAAAAATAGAGGTCAAGAATGTATTCGGGCTCTGGGGGATGCTCCGGTAATATGGGCACCTTCACAAAGAGATGGAAGGAATAATGGTTATAATTCGGATTCAAATATAAAAAATAACTCATTCCTCCATTGAATAAAATTGTTATTTATGTACCAAGGACCAAAGATTGTCTATTATATTCGAGCCTACAAATTGATAGCCCATGCGGAGCCTTATCTTCGTCTGTGCCTCGCCAGGCGAGGCAAGTAGGAAAATAAGTCATGACCTGTTTGCTGGCCTTGGCTACATCGCCGTACTTGCCAATTCCCCCAGCTCTGGAGGAGAATCAATTTGACAACAACAAATGACAGTTATTATCACTGGCACTTAGGTTTTTATTGAATTGTGGATTCAGAGACAGATACAACTATTTAATTGGTCCTATTATAAAAGATACAGACCTTTTCTGAGAACTCATTTGTTTAATTTTCTGGAAAATGGAACGAAAAAATTCTGCAGAAAGGTTTATGATTCTTAATTCATCAGGAAACTGTTGTGTTAGTAGAAATATGTATTCGATTTTATGATGATTAGAATATTTCGAATATTTTGTAACAGTTTTTTAATCGTTTCAAGAAATCTTTTTATTTCAAAATTATGATTTTCTTCCCGTCCTCTTCTCCAAAGGTTCATTATCAGAATCAAAAAGATACTTTATACAAGACTCTTTAGCAAATGCTCCTAATAAGTTTATCGATAAATAAATCAAAGGATCATGCGTAGATTTGATTGATTGGTTGAAGGACTCATTACCATAAAATAATTATGGAATACTGCATACCTACATGCTTCCAATGTATAATTACTATAAGAAATATCTCAATTTTTCATCATTAATAGAAACAAACATAAATAATATTATTCCATATGCAATAATGAATGTCAAGAATGACGACAGTATCTACATGAAATTAGCAAACTATTTTTACAATTTCAAATTATCATTAAAAGTTAGCTGTGTACTTATTACGTAAATAAGGTACACTTTCTCGTTAAATATTGGCTTCGAGCACCAAATTCATTTTCAATATCCACACTGTAGCAGTTCACTGTTTGTGACAGACTTAAAAAAAAGTTAACAACGGATCTATTGCAGATTAGCAATGTGAATTGTCACCATCAAAATCGGCCAGAAAAAACTTTATAAGCCTATGTTCCACAAGCATTTTGGTTTAATTTCAAAAATAATTATTATAAAACTATCTGAATTCATCATCATCCTACTAGAGATCACAGGGTTCTACTGTGAGTAATGTAATCAAACTGTGTCTTGAAAGAGCGTTAGTCTATATTTGAACCACAGGTTAAGGAGTGAATGTGATACATATTCTAAAAGAGCAACTATTCGAAATTTACCAAAAATCTCGAAAATTCATCGATCTTGGTATAATTGTTCTGTCTTTACGAATTTTTATCCGACCCCATCTTTTTGGAAATTTTTCGTAGATCAAGTTTCTCCCAGAAAAATGAACGTAGATCTAAATGTGATACTTATTCTGAAAGAGCATCTCTTCTAGTAATAAATCTGAGAATTTCATCCATTTTGGAACAACCGTTCGGTCTTGAAGAATTTTTAACTGACCCCATATTTTTGGGAATTTTTCGAAGGTCAACTTGCGAGTAATTTATCTTCCAGGAAAATTATCGTAGATCTAAACGTGATACATATTCTGAAAGAGCAACTCTTCTAGTAACAAATCTGAGAATTTCATTCACCTCGGCATAACCTTTCGGTCTTGAGGAAGTTTTAACTGAACCCAACTTTTTGGGAATTTTTCGGTGGCCATCTTTAGAGTAATTTATCTTCCAGGTCTCTTAAGTCTGAAATAATTTAAATTTCCAACAAATACTAGGTATGAACTCCAGATTTAAACTGGACTAGCCTCAAGAATATCACACATGACTAAGAATATTTTTCATCGTATACAAGCCCACTGCAATTGAGAGGAGAAAATCCTGAGGCAGTACCAGCTCTGGGGGATGATACTGATATTGGGTAGTGTCCAAAACACAACTTGTTAATCAGGAACAGTTTGACCGTGACTATCCATTCCCAATATGGAATCGGTTCACGAGTAATGAATCGGTTTATGCAAATCCGAATTCGATTATGATTGAGGTTGTGACAACAAAAGTGGCGCAACTTGCCAAACCCGCAAATGCACACAGTCGAATCCACCCCGTATGGGCCATTCGCAAATAAAATTAGTATTCGATGCGGCCACAGTTTATAAATCATATTCGCGACTCGTTGGGCAGGCAAAATCGAATTAGCCTGTATGCAAAAAGAACGCGCTGAATTTTTCGAGTAGATTGTCACCAGATGGTCCGTTTTTCTATTCCATTTGAGCATTAGCACCCCCTTATCCGTCGCTGACACGACGGCAGTTGCGTCCAACGAGTGACTTTCATGGGGTGAGACTGGTCTAATTCACTAAAGCCTTTTATCGTCAACGATAATCGTCTATGATCTAGCTTTCATTCATCGAATCTCCACGCTCCATTTAAATATTTTATTTCGGCTTTTGGTGACTTTAGGTAATGCCTCGGGTAATGCCAGCAGTTGTTGGCATTTGGGCCATTCCAGTTCCTGATGGAACAGAGAACTGCAGATTCTCCCTTTCTGCGTGATTAAGCAGAGTTATAAAAGGGTGAACATTCATGAAGTTGAAGCTGGATTCAAATGAAGGAATTAGGCTTGGGATCATATTTGAAGCATGAATTTTTCTATTGAATTCCCGAAGAGTTTTCTAGTCTATTTCCGTTTTTATGATCTCTCTACAGCTTGTCCGAAAGACACAGAAATTTTTCAAAAATAATTTTTAAAAAAATGTCTATTAATCAATTTTTTTAAATGGATTGCCTTTAACTTCATTTTTGTTGGATTTCAAGCCACCAAACTTACCTTGTTTTTGGCACAGACGAATTTGAATGAATTAAATTTCCGCTCCACTCCACCTAATCTACTTCCGATTGAAAAAGCTAATTCAAATTAATATTCCTATTAAGAAACCACAAAACAATTGGATGATTGAGGTCGAAATCACCATTTTCGTGGGATATTTTTAAGAATCTAATCGTGCATTCGAATTTATCAAGTTAACCAGAGACTGTGAAGTCATCGTTTCATTACTTCCTCTTATAAATCTTCGAAACAGGAAAAACAAAATATGTATCGGTGAAAGAGGTCTGCAAATAGGAATTAAATAGTTTTTATTAATTGGTAATTTTCAAAATGATCTTTCAGTGTACTACTATATGACTGTATAGGTATAGAAATCTTGATATACAGTATATGTTTTTCCATCAATACTTTATTCCATGTGACCCTAGAAAAAGACCTTCTGGTTTGAAATAAAACCAATTGGTAATACTTTTTATTTCAAAGGATGAAAAGAAATAGGCCAAGAACCATTTCAATCGAAATATAAACCGAATTCGTTGAATTTTTCATTGATCTGTGGCTTGTTTTGTTATCATCTCTGGATCAATTTAATAGCGGATAGACTCATCCTTTCTTGAATGAACAAGTATACATACTTATTGCTGGCAGAAAAACTGTGTCACTTGTTTATTTTTCATCGAAGGAATTTCCTTTATTTCTTGAGTAGTCCCAAAGAACTATTCCACATTGCAGTAATTATGAAACAAATCACTCAGGAATGGAATTTAAACCCACAAAAGTAACCCAGTTTCGCAAATCGTAATGCAGTAAAATTCAAACTGGGTTGATCGTCCGATAACTCAAACTAATTAATTTTCAGTTACTTAAAAACGCATCGAGGAGTCCTGAAGGAGCTCTTTACGATGGGTCCCCTTTTAATACTGCTAATTACTTGAAAGTATGGCGATAATCCAGCCACTTTCGAATAAACGGGGTTAAAATCGTCTGCCACCGCATCCATGAATAAATAACTACATACTGGGGTACATTTGCCAAATGGACGGGATTATCCTCTGTCACCCTCCGAACAGTGGCGTAGGAAGAGAAGAGGGACCATCATATATGTTCCAAGTTCGTTCTGCGCCTCTCTACAGCTTCCAGAATTGAATGTAACATTGAGATATATCATCAGAATCCCATCAAACACTGGCCAAAATTCAAAAGCTATATATGCCAACGTAACAACCAATATTAATGTAGTTCTTGTGTTATCGACAGTTCTCACAAAAAAGTAAGTTCGTGATAAGCAACTTTAGGAACAATTCGCATTCGATTGTCGTAAAATACAATTCTCTCTTCTCAATGTTCAGGTTTTTCGTCAACTGATAATCTAATATATTTTGGCGTGGAAATCCTATCATTTCCGACCTTGTCTTCTCAGACCCTTCAGTTTTGATCGACCAGTTTTGAAAGTGGAGAGATTCGAAAATCATCACAAATCATTAGAGATCGATAAATGAATCTACTAGGTAATTAAGAGCGTAGAGAAAATATTCAAATATCTCGAAAAAGGATAATGAAATGATCTGTCTAACTTTCAGCTATTTTCTGATGAATACAAAACATCATTTTCGAAAAACTGATAGCCTCTATAATGAAACTTGTTTTATTAGAAAAACAATATTTATAATCAGATGATTCAAATGGTAGGTAAACTGATTCAAGGTTTCCAATAATTATACGTAATATACACGCCACTGTGTTCTCACCCTCTGGACCCATTATGCCATCTACCCTGTATCCGAAGCAAGTGGACCTGTACTGGGATACAAATAGCGAATAATAATATATCAATAAAATTTATGCGATGTAATAGAGGGACAGTCAATCTCTGTCAATTGGGTGGATTATTATTGCTGAATTGAATTTACACACTTTCACCCTCAAGAAATCCTTGCGGTAGGATTTGATCATTGAGAGGAGGAAGACATAGAACTATCACTTCTTTGCATGCCCGGAATACATGCTTCTATGCCCAAACAAGATCGAAGTTGTCCATATATTTGGTTAATTTTAACCTACAACTAATGAATCTACAAAATGAAGCACGAATAGAGTTATTCGACAGATTATTTTTGGATTTTTCAGGTGAAGATGATTATAAGCCTTTTGAACGTTTAGAAGTTTAGAGAAATAATCTCAATTGTGTGCTGAAAATTATCATCTTGAGTATAGGGTGTTTCTACAAAAAATGCCTTCAACAATTTCTTTAACTCTTTATTGAACTCCTAAGCTTTTGCTACCATGAGTCGATAACCAATCAAACACTTTACCCAAGGTATTGCATAAGGTTGAATTTGCCATCAACAATCTAACGATGTAAAAATATTCTGTGTGAATATACGGTGAAATAAAGGAACTAGTAGGCTGTTTCCGGTATAATCAGAAGCTGTAGACTAGAAATATTTGAGGTAGAACATTTGTAGTCTAAAACCTGAACATGCACATTTTTAGCACAAATTTGCTATGAATTGTCTAATAGGACTTCTGTCGTGGGACACCATGTATACCATATATGTTCTATTATTATAGCAAACCTCCACTCGTTGAAAATTGCCAAAACGAATAACTTTCTCGCAATCAATCTTCCTCCATCTTGAGAAATCATCAATATTTCAAGAATGAAGATCAAGCATGAGGAAAAACGCCAGTAGCCCTCTGAATTTTTCAGGGCGCTTAGCGCAGCTTCTGCCTGCACTGGAAGAAACAAAATCTCAATAGAAGTGAGAAACGGAAACGATTTTGGTCGGTCCACACAAAACAAACAGTGGGGCAGCAAAGGCAGAAGGGAAGGTTGGTTATTCATTATTCAAGCTCGAATCCACAAACATTCCCGGCTAGATTAGCTGATTTCGCTCTGATCCGTCGTTCTCTCTTGGGATGTTGATTGAAAGAAATTACGAAGGAAGAAAAAATCTCCCATTCCCTGTATACGGGGGAAGAAAAAGGAAATATACAAGAGAATGTAGAACTTCCTGCAAATTATGGAGCTGGCAATATTCAGCTTGCTATAGCCTTCGCGAAGAAGTCTCAACACACTTTTTGCTAATTGGCATGGAATGAGGATTCCTTTTTCTGCTTTCACGATGTTTTTCCTGATGAAATCAATAATCCGAAACGTCTTTCATACCCAACGATCAGCGATAGCTGATTGGCAGTTTTACTTCGGGTAATTTTCATCTCTGCTTCTTATTGGTTCGATGTTTTGGATTATTTATATAATGGTCGATTCGTCCATACCTCTACTATCTATATACGAATCTTCGTGACCTATTTCCACTATCTACATATCACCCATTATGTTTTTGACGTATATTCGGCCGGTATTTTAACAGAACGTTGTATTAAGCGATCAATTCACTATCAATTATTCATTGTAACATGGTCATGCATCATCGTATCGGAAGCAAACATCAATATTTCATTATACATCGGGGAGGAGCTTTATGGAAATAAATGATGGAATAGGTAGCTAAAAGTTCTGACGAAGGTTATTTGTGAATCCGATAGAAAATTTCTGGAAAGTAAGCCATGTTTTATTCGAGAAATTTGCCAAATATACACAGCTTGGAGGAAGACCAGAATTTATCAAACTTATATCATAATACTACTTATCAGAGATGATTGGTTGGGGTAATTCAAGAACCCTGATGGTTTATCATATGATATGGAAGTCTGGAGTCCTCCGTTTAGGCCTTGATTCTCGTATGTATTCCAGGAGAACCCTTAAGAGAAACTGGAAGGTCGTATCAATCGAAATTCAAACAGATAGTCAAATTTCAATCAGGTCACTGACAACAAACAGATGTAATTTATTCATTGTGAATAAATTAATACTGCATGGAAGGCAATGAAGTGTAACTCATGGGAACCAGGTCATTCTGGTATCAGAAGGATTGAATTGTATAGGACACTGTGGCTTAAAAAGCGCTTAAAGATTACATATTGAACAATTTTTCGAAAATTGGATTATTTCAGAGGAAATCCCACAGGGCAATTCACAAAGCGTAAACATCTGTGTACAAAGGACGTAGTAAACACAAGGTAAACCTGCATAGATTAATTTTAGATACCCTCGAAGAATGCTGGGCTTAAAGGGGTAAAAGTGATTAAATAACTTGCCATCACTTGCTCTGATTAGGTGCTTGAAATTCCCATTTTCTTGGGGAAGATTATAATGCAGAAGTTGGACAACCTATCTGAGATTCCCCTTGAGTTAGTATGCTCAAGGTGTTGTGATTATGATTATTGTTGTGTCCTTCAATGATGCACCTTTAGATCGGACCTGGTTTAATAAATTGTAATAAAAGGTACCAAATTGTAGTATGCTTCGGATTGACAGGGTGATTTGGTAGTTTTAAGAGTTTAAGAGCTTCAAAAGAGGTAAATTTTCTATTGAAGATGATGACCAATCGGGATGGCCAGTTTCTGTGTCAGTCCCCGAAAATATCGATGCAGTTCATGACATGATTTTATCAGACCGTCGAATTGGGCTAAAACGGATATCTGAAGCACTGAATATTTCATACGAACGCGTTCATCATATAGTTCACGTCAATTTGAATATGAGAAAAATTGCTGCAAAATGGATACCCAAATGTTTGAATGTTGACCAAAAGCGTGCAAGGGTGAAGCATCGCGTTCGATCTGTACTCGATTTGAAAACGATGTATAGTGTTCTTAAACCGAATTGTTACTATGGATGAAACTTGGATACATTTCTATGATCCAGAAACAAAGCAACAATCGATGGTATGGCGACACTCTGGTTCTCCAAGACCCAAGAAGTTCCGTGTCCAAAAATCTGCTGAAAAAGTTCTTGCCTCAGTTTTTTGGGATTGCCATGGAGTTATCATGATTGATTTTTGGATAAGGGTAGAACAATAACCGGAGATTACTATTCGACATTACTGACCACTCTACGGGAGAAAATTAAAGAGAAAACACTCGGAAAGCTATCCAAAGGTGTTTTGTTTTTGCAGGACAACGCTCCTGCACACAAATCCCATGTTGCCATGCAAAAAATTCGTGATTTAGGTAGGGTTTGAATTACCAGAACACCCTCCTTATTCAACAGATTTGGCTCCATCCGACTATCATCTCTTTCCTCAACTGAAAAAAAGTTTAAAAGGTCGTGAATTTTCTTCCAACGAGGAGGTACTAAAAGCTGTGGAGGTCTGGTTTGCAGAGCAAGTAGAAAATTTTTTTTTCGAAAGGTCTTGAGACGTTGAAGGTTCGCTGAAATAAATGTATCCAATTGAGAGGAGAATATGTTGAGTAATAAAATATTTTGACATTGAATTTTATTTGGTTCTATAGTAGGCTAAGAACTTTTCAATATATCCTCGTATATGTCGAGACTTCATCGAGCGTACAGAAAATTTTCTCACATAGTGAGGACTCCATCTATCTCCATCAACAGAAAAGAAATACAAGTCGGTGACAAATTTCGGGTAATGTACCCACGTGCAAATTTGACAGTGACAAACCCTACCACTGGCAAACCCATAACAATATACGTCTCCGCATCCAACGACGAGACGCCTGAAAAACCGAATGGCACACAAAAAAAACTCTAAAAAGCGCAACGCGGAAGAATTACATGAGGACCTGAAAAAACGGCACTGCAAGAAAAGCGGGCACAAAAGAAAAATACGTACAATAGGAAGGCGCGCTCGGGAACCCACTCAAGACTCGGGTTTGCGTAAGACAAGGGCGTCCAAATGGGAGGGGCCGTTGGAAACTGCCAATAGGGGGCACGCATACTGCACAAGGGTGAAATACTTATGAAGTAAATAGGGGTTCATCTATTGTGTCATCGCGGGGTGGGCGTACGACGTCGATATTATAGAAATTTGCGACGGCGCAATCCTTATATCTGGCCAGTATCGCACAGGACCTCGCCGAGGGCGTATGGACCGGGCTTTAGTTTGACGTTTGCATGCATGTTCAGTGTTTGGCGGTGCGAAAATGATCACTAGGTGTGCGGAGGACAAGGACGAGTTCAATATAGAGATGTTCAGGGTGCCACCGATATCTCTGGATCGGATACCGGAAGTGCTATTGTGTGAGTCTTTTGTTGGAGTATAAAGAAGTAGGAATGGCAATCTAATCGAATCCATCGATAGTTGTTTACTGAGAGATCATGATACCTTTGAATCCATTGAAGAAATAGAATTTCCTCATGTATTTACAACAAGATAATAAAATTCGAAGAAATCCTTTTGAAGGATCATGAAATTCTTAAAAAGATATATGTTTCGGAATCAACCCAAAAAATTAGGAATTCTTTAAATTTTCGAGCTTTCCAGCAGTGGTTTCACCTGACGTTTATTTCACAACTACGGTTCAAAGGAATATTTCAGACAAATTAGGTATACAGCGTGTCCCAAAACTAGTGAATCAAACGTCACACCACGATAGAGTAGACCAAATACTATTGAATGACACCAATATTAGTTCAGCGAAAATGTACCGTTTCCAAAATGATCAGAATTTTATGAAAAATCCTGAAGTTGACGATTTTCGAACTATTTTTTTCAATCACAGGGCCAGTTTGTGACAAAGAATAGCGATTTTGAATCATATAAATCCTAGATTATTGTTTTATCACACCTAATTAAAATTATTCCATGTAGTTAATCGAAAACCTAAGTAAAGGTCAATTAAAACAATTGTTTTTTCTACATAATTTTTATTACTCAGAATAAATCCCTTCTATAGGGGTTATAATATGGGCGAAAAACACTGTCCTTAATCACAAATTGGCCCTGTGATTAGAGAAATAGATCGAAAATCGGCAATTTCAGGTTAAGTTTTTTGGAAACGGTACATTTTCGCTCAATTAATGTTGGTGTCATTCGATAGTATTTGATCTACTCTATCGTGGTGTGACGTTTGATTCACTAGTTTTGGGACGTCCTGTATAATAAGTAATAAGTTGTTGAATTTTTATTTAAATTTATTACAACGAATTCCATTAAACTGGCTATTTCTGAGTTGCATAGGTTGCATATGTTGTTGTTGTTGGAAGGTTCAATCTAAAGCTACACCATCTACTAGTAACTTTTGGAGAAATTATAATAGAGAAATAGTTTTTGGACCAGAATTTATTACGAATCAGTTACAAATTGGTCATTGATTCACTCCCTAATTTAGACCACCCTACGAACAGTAAAATTTTTTCCCCAATCGAATAAATGATCATCAAGTAACAGTTAACATATAGGGTATTGCAATCAGATGTAATAAAATATTTGATTATGATAATCCAATCTTCTCAAATACGCTACCTATCTTAGAAAATTTTATATTGTGTGGGGACATCCTCAAAAAGTTGAATTCGTATTTGAATCAATGAATCGGCTGTTGTACTCCATTTGTAATAAATTCTGGTCCAATCCCCAGCTAACAGAATTACTTAAGAAGTTACCAGTAGTATTATATAGATCATACACCACTCATCAGGAATAACTTAGAAATGGCTAGTGTAATAAACGGACCTGGTGTGATTAATTTTAATAAAAATTTAACAAATTGTAGGTCTGCTATACCCTTAGCTATCACTTATCTCTGTATAAGATTGTATCTCATAGGTTTATCACTGTGAACATATATGATCAACTTTTATGGAATCATCCCAGTATATTGAATCAACAAGAAGGTATTGGCTTCTTTGTCAGAGCACCAAATTTAATAAGCAATTACAAAATGATATCGAAAACGTCAAGATTTGATCATACTGTGATGAATTTGGGGAGGAAACAGTTTTTCGGTCTTTCATTCGCTGGTTTTTTAAATTCAGCTCATGCGATAGTATCTTAATATCGGTTGAATCTTCGAATAATTGGAAACCTTATCGTTATATATTTTTTCATTTTGAATATCTCCCATTCTTTAATCCCTTCGGTTCAACCACTCAACTTACAAGAAACATAGGTAAGGATAAGACATTTCAGAAAAGAATGAAATCTGTCGAATACCCAAAAATTTTTGTTTTCAACCGTGTTATATTATTCCGAATCCATTATCTTATGCTACAGATTATATGCGAAACCTCATCCCTTGAGAAATAAATCCAATTGTAATACCTAATATAAAAAAAAATTTCTCCTTCATTTCATTTCTCGATTTTCAATCTGTAAAATCAGAGGAAGCCATAAGCTAGAAAGGTCTTTAACGAATAGCACTTCAATTCTATTTCATATTGAAAAGAAAAACGATGTAAATCGTACCTACATACTTCAAATAACTGAAATATTCATAATGTTACAGTAGGTGAAAAGCAAACACAGTTGATATCAGGCATAGCTACACCCTATTCTTACTGAAAAAATGTCGACACATAATGTGTAGGTATATTATGTACAATTTGTTTCTTTTTTCAGCTACTATACCAAAATGTGGGGGTTGTCATGAGCTCATCCTAGACAGATTCATATTGAAGGTAGCAGACAGAACGTGGCACTCAAAATGCCTTCAATGCAGCGAGTGTAGGATACAGTTGACAGATAAATGTTTCGCTAGGAACGGACAGCTTTATTGTAAAGATGATTTTTTTAAGTAAGTATCAGATTTTGTTATAAATGAAAAGAATATACTCTACTGAGGGAAATATAGTAATTTTCTATTCAATAGTTCTTTCAAAATCATGATAATAAATCAACAAATATCTACAAAAATCATAGATGATGAAATTTTTCATTAGTTAAGAGAGACCAAATATCTGTTTATAAAACAATTTTCAGTTGTTTTTGCCATTCATTATAGCATTTCTATACGAATCGAAGTAATCCAAAGTATGTGCTCTAAAGTCTTCACTCAATACAAAGAATCCAACAAAAAATTATTCAAAGTCACGTTTTCTTGTTTCTTAACATTTTGGTCCCATCCACTTGACATCAATTTCAAATTCAATAAAGTAAGGCAGCAATACTGCTTCCCAATTTCCCGCACTGCCAAATTAAAAAGAATCCTTTCGAATTGGAAAAGAACATGTTAGGTTTCTTCCGGCATGAGTCGAATATTAACATACTTAATGAGTAACGAAGTAGCTTAGTTCAGATGTAACAATGCAGCTCTTTTATTTGTTGCGTACTGTGGGTGCAGACGATTTGGAACGAAGTGTGCAAGCTGTGACCTCGGCATCCCTCCAACGCAGGTCGTAAGGAGGGCCCAGGACAGCGTCTACCACCTGCAGTGCTTCTCGTGCATCATCTGCTCCAGACAGCTGAACACAGGAGATGAGTTCTACCTGATGGAGGACAGAAAGCTGGTCTGCAAGCCCGACTACGAAGCTGCCAAGTCAAAAGGTACACACCCACAAACTTTTCCCAGAATTCAAAGCAATATTTTAATCCTGAAATGCTCTTCTAAAACTTGGTTACTAGTTCTTCAACCTCGCTAAATTTTCAGCTGCTGAGTGTTTGGACGGTGATCAACCAAACAAAAGGCCGCGAACGACAATAACCGCTAAACAATTAGAAACGTTAAAAAACGCCTACAACAATAGTCCAAAACCTGCCAGACATGTTAGAGAGCAACTGAGTCAAGACACAGGCCTAGATATGCGAGTGGTGCAAGTTTGGTTTCAAAATAGGTTAGTATAAGTAACTCTATCCCCACCTGTTCATTATATAACGAAGACATTTTCATTGAAATAGGAGAGCTAAAGAGAAAAGACTTAAGAAAGATGCAGGCAGAACAAGATGGAGCCAATATTTCCGTTCAATGAAAGGTGGCTCTTCACCAAGGCATGACAAACTTATCGATAAGGATGACATGAAAGTTGACTTGGACAGCTTTAGCCATCATGGTAAGACATGCTTTGCACTATTGAAATTGTTTTTGGTAGGAAATATTGAATTTAATCATTTTTCAGATCTCAGCGATGACAGTTATGGCACTGTAGTCAATATGGGTATGGATCAAGATGGTTCTTCGCCTCATAGTGTCATAGGAAGGCCTTCGTTTCTTCATGGAGGCTCATCACCTTCCTATCTACCAGGTCATACCCCACCACATGGTCATGACCACTTTCCCTACCCAGACCAATTGTCAGTATACACCGGCATAGGTGAGAAAACACATTCAGTGTAATCAATATGTCAGTAACATCAACTTTGTTGAAAAAACTACCGGATATTAATGATTGCCTTACTGACAACATTGACCGTTTTGCTTTCAATAACTTCTGAACTTCTTTAACTTTTGTGGGGCAGTAGATATACTTATTAATTTATATTATTATTTTTATTTATAGGACAAGGACCCCCCTCCGGAATGAACCTATCGCACAACATGCCCCTAGGAGCGGACACAGATCTGAGCAACGACAGCAGCCCCAGGGGGTACCCAGACTTTCCCCCAAGCCCTGACTCCTGGTTGGGGGAACCGTCCAGCGCCCATTACTGACCCCCACGAAGAAACTGGTCATCTGTGAACTCAAAATTGGACGTGATGTTGACACTCGTATATTCAAAGTTATATTTATGTGTCATTTTTCGTGTTGGTTTTGCTACAGTCAATTTCAAGTAACTGTTTACGTACAAACACGAGGATGTTTGGTTGTATGGCAGCATTTTGTACTTGGGAAATACGTCAATTGACAATTAGGTAGTGAGAAATTAGTTGGGGCTATAGATTTCATCTTTCAAGTATCAGGCGTCAGTTCCGAGTGATTAGAATGAGAAAAACGCAAGTGGAAATGTGAAAATTTAACTGTTAAACCATTAAAATATAATTTCGAAGAAACCTTGACAAAAAATGAAGATATAACAAAATAAAATAACTGATTGAGACGCACATACAGTATACCTACATATTATGAGCTTTTCTGCTTGGCCAAGTGAAAAACTATGGACGCCTGGTACTTGTTACCGAGTTTCCATCTATCAAACATCCATATATTACAAATCGAACTCAGAAGAGAATACTCATCGATGTTTTACACAATCGAGCACATGGCACAAGATTTTGAAATTGGCTGTGTCACTGAAAGCTGTGTACAGTACATATTCTAGTCAAAACGATTTACAAATATATTGTATGATAAAAGATATGTGTCCGTATAAGAAACTAGTCGTCAATTTATTATTATTTTTATTATGTATATTACAGATATTGTTTCTCGATTTATTTATTATTAAATTATTATGAATTTTATACAATATTTTTGCATCTTTACATACCACACATCCTTAAGCAGCGCATGGGAGCGTGAGAATATAAAAATCAAAATCAATTGAGATGGAAAATCCATTATAAGCAATTTTTCACCTCATTTCATATCGATCTGTTACCTTATAGTGAAATCCAGCTATCTCATACTATTTTATACATATTTCAAGGAAGTATCAATAGGTGGTCATAGTTCTGTCGTTGTGACACCCCAGTACTGCTGCATTCTATCCAAATCCAAAGAATCCGCTAATCCCCTTTCGTGCATCACTGCGAAATCATACTCCAAATTGTAAGGCATAAGCCTCTGCAAACTTCCAAAATAAGCAGCATGTGGTCCTCCTAGCAGCTTCTTATCTAGAGTAAACCTAGATGGAGATCTCGATACTAGTGGATTGAACGATCTAGCGCTACCAAATTGCCTAGACAAAAAACCACCTGAACTATTATTACTCGTTGTTTGTTCAGTCAAAAGCGGATTACTTCTCGATAACTGGGATGTTTTAGGTGCAAGTTGGGATTTCTTCCCTTTCTTCTTCAAGGTATTCAACTCCTTATCAAACAATATGTGGGTATTCTGCTCCAACATGTATTCCCAACATTTGAACTGTTCTTCGGAAAGTGCAGAATCGCTGTCATCTTTGTTTCTCTCCTCTTCCCTTCTAGCTCTGAGTGCTTTGGCCACTCCCCTGTAACTTCTCCGTTCAGGACTTGCCTTCACCCCTATACTTTCGAAGATCGAAGGGGTAACACTTCTGACGGATCTGCCTGAAGAATCGCTCTGTTTGTTCAACTGGCTTATGAACAATTTAGCCGATGAGTTACAGTCGCTACAGTTGTGATCGCTCTGACCGCTTGGAGACGACCTATCTTCGTTCAAAACTTTACCAATGCAGGTTACACACTCGTTATTCAAAGCTTCGCAACAGCAACCAGGCTGACACGTTGTGCTCGACGAAAATCCACTCTCACTTTGGTATTTACTCTTTCTGAAAGTTTGCCTCAGTTCCCTCATGAGCAGATCAACGTCAGTACTCAATATGTTGAACTTAACAACGATTATGCTTAAATTCTCTTCAGCGCCATAGCTTTGGGCCAAATCTTGAAGTCTTTTAGCTGCCAGTATGACATTCCTCTGCAAGGTTACTTCTCTGATAGCATTTTCTGGACTGATCACTTCCCACAAAGTTTTATTAGCTATGATCATGTACTCGTATTCTTCATCTAGGAAAACATCGGTTAGATCTGGATCAGGAACTGTATACGGTAATTGTGGGTTGGTTCTGATCTGTTTTCTTTGCTTTACAGGTAGGAGTTTGACAGGTCCTGAAGCTCTCCCGAGAACCAGTTTGATGTCACCCACACTGGCTATCTTCATGATGTACTTCTTGGGTCCACCACAAAAAGAATATTCTGGGGTTTGTTTGGTTTTCAAAATATGTACAATAACTGCGTTCAAACCTTGTTTTTGACCCTTGTCTTTGAGCTCCCTATGAGCAGAAAGCATGGTGTATTTCATGTAGTCCACAGCTGTTTCTTTCACGGTCCTTTCTTCTAACAATATTCTAGGAACGACTTTGTCCACTCCAACCGGCACACTGCTATTGTTTTCTCCGTCAAACATGCCAAAAAGTGCTTCAGTGTTACAAAACGCTGGTAACCTTATTTGGGAGATATAAAGTTTCTGTTTGCACCCGGAAGTTTCAGAGAAACCAACGCTCCAACTGTACTCTGTCAAGTCATTTTCGCAGAATGGGGAAGGAGTTAAAGGTAGCGTGGTTCTGTTTTTGCCTGAAACATCTACCAGACTCATTGGCCTTTGTGTCCTGTAAGTGTTGAATTGGTGCGAATCAACGTGAAGCTTGGTGTTGCAGGATAGGTCCAAGAATTTCAAATTTGGCGGTATTAGGTCTGTGAGATCAATCCTATCCAATTGGTTGTGTGCGAGATCCAGAACCCTCAGCGACGTCAAGCTGGATAATTTCGGAATGTTCTGAAGGAGGTTTGAATGGACCCGAAGAACCGTCAGATGTTTCAGTTTCTCGATTTCGTTCGGCAATTTCAATAATTTGTTTCCGGACAGGACAATTTCTTCTATTTCGGTCCAATACAACACGCAGCTCTCAGGAAGGGACGTGAAGTTATTGTAAGCTGCATGGAGCATTCGTATGTTCGTCAAGAATGGAGTCATCTTTTCCAGAGAACGATCTATCAAGCAATTGGCCGTTAAGAATAATTTCTCCAAAAGCAACACCGAATCGGGAATTGGTAAATCACAAAGTCTGTTATTGGAAAGATTGAGCACTTTCATGTCGGGTATATATCTGAACAAAGTTTTGGGTAAATTTGAAAGACTGTTGTTCTGTAGGAACATTTCTTGTATAGGTAGTTTTCGCTGTATCGTTGGAAGCATTTGGAGTTGATTGTAGGCCAGTTGTAGGGTGTGTAGGTAAGGCATTTCGTTGCAGAATAAGTGCTCTGGAAGGGTCTGTAGATTGTTGTTGCTTGCAAAAATACATCGAATATCGGAACACCCAGACAGCCATTCTGGGAGAGAGTCCAGATCATTGTACGAAACATCGATATGCCTCAAGTTGGATGGAGGAAAGGTGACAGCTAACGATTTCAACTCTGGAAACACAATTCACCAGTTTGAAGTGTGAACGACATGAAAAATTCCTATACTTACTGTTATTGCCAGCGATAAGGGAAGTTAACTGTTTTCCGTGAATTATCAGCTGGGTCAATGAATTTCTTGAACACTGGACGGTTTGCAGTTGTTCCAAAGCACTCAGGTCTAGGTGTTCGATGTTGTTTTCACTCACATCTAATTCGATGAGATTCTGTAAAAGGATAAATGAATCCGCTCATGATTAAATTGGTGGTGACCACTTACCCCATAGTTCCCAAGGATTATATTGCCTTTTAGTCTGTTGGATCGTAGATTCAGTGTAGAAATGCCGTTATTCTTCCATGAATTTTCTATTTTCTGTTCCGCATCCTGTGAAGAAAAAATGTTATGGATAAGGAGAGTCTGGAGCAATAATGGAGATAGAGAAAAAAATCGATAATATAGATAGTGAAAATCAGTTAGAGTTAGAGTTTATTATCTCATTAAAATACAAGTAGTTTTCAAATTTACTTCCTTTTTTTAATTACATGGAGATAAGTTGAAGATTGTGATGCAGAGACGATTTTCTCTCAAGAAATAGACACTGAAACTAGAGAGTGATTATTATCTTAAGCCTTATTTCAGCCTGGCATCATTTTTTACTCAGTTTTATGGAGAATAAAAGGGGTTTAGCAATTAGGGAGATCCGAGTGCAGTATACAGGTGGTTGTGAATTATAATGAACTATCGCTCGTATCTGTAGGCCTTTTGACACCCTTTTTCTTATAAAAAAGTGTGTTTTACCTTCCGAATCTTATGAAATTTAACAAAAATGTGGTGAGAACTGATGAAATTGTGGAGATAGATGTTTATCAATTCGGAAATTAACGATTTTTCCCCTTTGATACACTAGATCAAGAGTTGAAAGCGTATAGGAAGTTGCACCCATTCCGCTATCGAACAATCAAGTTGTAGACAATGTAATAGTGAACTATATGTCTGTAAGAGTCAGCCAAGAGAAACTATCCAACCTAAAACCAACTTCCGCTCTGAAACTGTGAATTGAAGTTAAGGGAGGTATGAAAATACCGAAGGAAAGATATAATATGTTCAGTTTGTCACCAAAAAGGAGAGGAGAAAAAAACTCCTCGTTCATGTTTACCACTACTCCTGTATAACAATTTTGAATAGTCTTCATTCGATCATTTTCATTCATTCCGCAATATATTCATTTGTTCCAGTGAAATTTGATAGATTTTCCCATTTTATTTTATCAGTTTCCTGATCCACTTCTTTTATTCACTGAAAATGAAAATAAGTTGCACGTTTTCATGATCTAACGGTAAAGAACTTCATGCATCGTCTGTCTTGGTAGTATAAGAGTCAGTACGTAACATATTATCTAATATCTCTTCGGGATTATTCTTTATATTACCAATTATGTTTATTGTTAAAATTATTACAATAACATACTGATGGATCCAAGTTTACGTAAGAGTTTTCAAATCCATGAATTATAAGGATCCCATTTCGCCCATATGTAACATGAGCACAAATATCAATGTACAGGGTGGGCAAAATTCGTTGTCTTTACTGAGGGGATCTCGAGAACTATAGCAGCTAGAAGGAAACGGATTTCACATTCTCAAGCAAATGTTTTCCACATTTTAGGCCTAAAAGGTGTTCATAAAATGGACTACCCACTAGGGTATCCAATAGACAAAAGTGTTATGTGCATGGTAATTGAAAAAGTGGACTTCGGTATTGATATTTTCCAAAAATAGGCAGTGTCTTTCGGACCACCTTCAGATTAATCTGAAAAACTGAAGAAGACTCGAAGACTCTTCGAAAATTCGATTAAAAAAAGCATATACTTATCTCGAACGGTTTTCAAGATATTATCTCTATAACCATAGTTATGCATAACTATGAAATTTGTTGGAAAAATGGCCTACGTCAAAAAAGCACATGGGTAAATAAAGACAACTGAGAATTTCATGTAGAATCAGCATACGATATGAAAATTTGGAAGAGCAAGGTTGTATCGTGTTTCACCATTTTCGGATGACTTTATTAGGTCCAAAATAATATTGGTAAATGACCGATCGAGAACTATTTACTCACCCTGTATAACTACCAAACTAGAATGATGAAAATTTGTTTCGTAACTGTAAACAACAATAAAAGTATAAGATGCTCAAGATGAAGAAGAAACTTCACTAATAAGTAGATGAAGAAAAGGCTATCCTCATATCATTTTTTTTAAACATTCCCCGTCATAATTTTACCAGAAAAAGTTACTCACCGTGAAAACTAAAGACCTCATATCCAGCTGCTTGTCCGGAGGCACCGTAATCCTGTTACATGCCACCTTCAGAACGTCCAACTTCTTCAAATCCCATATGGTCGTGGGGAGTACACTGAGCAGATTCTGATCCAACACCAATTCTTGCAGACTGTACCAACAGAAAACGAAAGTTACATTCGATGGAAAACGACGGATGCACAACGAGGACGTACATTTGACGCAAGGACACTCTTGACAATTTAAAGAAATTATGAGACGGATTATTATTATGCCAGATCGCAACGACCACTCATTGAACGTTCGACACTGAAGATGAAAACAAATAGGCACGAGGCTTCGGACGCCTGCAGAAGGATACGCACGACTTGGTCAATGGATTCTTCGTTAATTTAATCCTTTGCCGTCTCGCACCACCAAGAAAGCGTGAAGAGTACGAGCCCAGTTCCTTCATCTGGCTTTCCAGCATATATTAAGATGTGTTGCAACACTCAGATGGTACAAAAATCGTCTCTGTTACCTATGAATTACCCTCAGTGAAGTGAACGCAGTCTCATCCGATTAAAAGAACTGTTTCAGTTCACTTTAGAGGCTGCTCAAAAAAAATATATATAAATGAAAGACCCAAACGTGTTTTGGACAAGGAACCACCCTTTAGTTTTTTCGCAACTATTCATTTACACCCTGTACCTTTCACAACGAAATGAGATAGTGACCTAGGGAGAGTTAAGAAGCACAACCCTTTATCATGGTTCCAAAGTCATATTGTATTTCTATTTCGGTTTTTAATTTGGTTAGCTAAGTTCCAGTGGATATATCTTAGCTGGCTAAACTTTATAGGGCTTCAGACCTGAGTCTTAGGGCAAAATCCTATCTAGAGTCGTTTGCCAAATGCCCAATTCCAAAGACCAACGTGGAATGAACAAAACTAGGTTTTCCTACACTGTCGACTGCAGAAGCAGTATGCGCTGGTGGTCGATATTAATTTTCGTTTAATCTTTCTAAGTTGCACCGTGGGAAGCACAAAGAATTGCCGTCCAGTAATAATCATAAACTAGATTCAAATGAATTCATAAGTTCATTTCTCAGCCACCAATTTCCAACACTGGTGAAGTGGTGAATGCTTTAACACTCCGTAAATTATCATTGAACCACAACTGCCTTTCAACGATTCGTTTAGTATTTTTAACGGAATTCAGTGAGATACTTTCCCTAATTCAACTTTTTATTACTCTTTATAATGGCTTCTCTATCTTACTCAATAAAACATTCAATTCGAAAAGTGCTATTAAATTATGTCATACACACTCATACATACACAGACAATAAGAAGTGTTACACCCACCATGGTGGGCTTAACTTCATTTTTTGGTGGTATATTGATTAATTAACCATACAGTGTGTCCAAATTCAATGCAAAAAATTTGATCACAGATCCTCGAGACGAAATTAGGAGAGACAATACAATTTTCCGTGTAAATACCTACATAAAACTTCTTCGAGTTCCAAAAATGAACATTCTATTTTAGATCTATCTGTTCTTCCGTTCATATCATATCCACCGGATCTAGTACTGATGCGTACCTATTGATTATAGGTTATACACGCGTTATTGTTCTGTTTGTGTTTCCTCGAACGCTTTCTACCATTCCTTCGATAAAATCTTGAGCTTTGTTTCGCAAAATTGACGTAAGAGAATGTTGCAATTGCGACCAATTTGAGGCGCGAAAAAACGCTTATAATCTTGATCTGTTGCAAATCGCTTCCTTCAAGAACTATCCAGCGTGATATAGGAACTATACACAAGTGCTCGAGTGGGATTAATAAATTAACTTCTACGATTTTCTAATGATAAAATATTCGTGAGACAAAGGAGTTGATAACTGAAATCATACATGGTCCTCATAAGGACTTTACATGTTTCTTTCAATTTGAGAAGACTTTGGGAAAAGTAATTAACCTCATGAACCCTTTCTCGATGACCAACAAAACAATTTCGATATAGGAAAATAGACTCACCTCTTCAGTTGGTTTATTTCTGGTGGTAACGTTAGCAATTCATTGTCCGAAATATCCAAAACTGTGAGGGCTGTCAACTGTAATACACTGGTAGGAAAATTATGAATACCGTTCGATCTCAAGCTAAGAACTTGGACGTCTGCAAGTGATTTGATTGACTCCCTAGCTAGAACTATTTCTTCAACGTAACATTCACTGATTTGATGAGAATTCTTGCAGAGATTGTTCAGATTGAGGTATTTGAGGTTTTTCTGGTCTGTGTCCCTCGGTAATTCTGCATCCTTCTCGTCATCCTAAAAAAAGTGAAGAGCCTACAACCTCAGTATGAGCATGGATAGTGAAGATGATTCGATGTTGATACAAAATCGATAGATATAAGTATTGGGAATATGTCAATTGCTCCAGAAAGACAATACATCTCATATCTCTGTGTGAATCGATGGCTTTGAAAATCAAGGTTTAGTGGTTGATTTTTGTCATGATATCAAATAACTGTATTCATTTAGAATCTTCAGCATCAAAGATTATAGAGTTAGCTCTTTAATCTTTGTTCAGCATCATCAAAATTATAAAAGATCATCTATACCAACTGTAATCCTCATTACTCAAGAACCACGCTTGCATATCAAACATATTCAACAATTATACTCACTTGAGAATGATTGCCATCTTCCCCATTTTCCAAAGAATCCAGTTCAATGTTTTCCTGCTCTTCTATTAGCGGAAATGTTGTCACCTGGCTGCTGAATCTAAGAGGCTTCTTGGCGTGAACCAACATTATTGCACAAGGATGGTATTTAACCCGGGAAATACGGTACCTACTATGTTATATTCAAAAATCAAGAATCACGAACACTCAGAGGGGTGCCTCAGGGGGGTAACTGGAGACACTTGATATTCTCACCTCGCGACTCACAAACATCGTGGCTGTCTTTCGATAATCAAGTAAATCACTGAAGACAAAATGTTATTTGTGATTCTGGGCGGCTAAGGCGGCATGACAACACGGTTGGGTGGTTCTTAATGCTTGTCACGTACCAAAGAGGGATCATTGTTGGATGGAAGTATGGTTTAAGTTTAAGAAGTCTAGCGTTTCAACATTTTATGTATATGGGTACTATGCAAATACAAAGAGCTTGTTCGCTCATCTGACATTATTTTGTTCGTGATATTGCCAAATTCATTTCGAAAAATGAATTGAATGAGTTGTTTTAGCTCATTATAAAAACTTGACAAGGCTATATCTTTTTATCAGGTTCGAATAAGAAAAAATGGTATAGAGACAAAAGTATTTCTTTGGACCTCAAGAATCTACTGTTAAAATATTTGTACGAGTCAAAAACTCGCCCTGTATATTATCCCTTGTACGCAAATTATCCACTTCAAGTTTTGAGCAGTGTACATTTCTACCTATTTATATTCCCCGTATCTAATGTTGCCAGATTCTATGGAGAATTCTCTTCCAATAGTTCAAGCAATTTTCTCCGCTATACATTCAGCTCAACTCCAATTAATCTGAATTGTGTCATCACTTACACAGATAAAGCCAATTGATCTTCATCTATTCACGGATGGAGGTATTGGGGATACTGTAAATAATACATATACCTACATCAATTTATTCATCAACTAGTCCTATAGCGGTAAATATTCCAGGCAACAGATTCAGCTCATTTTCGCTAGCGGAACATTGGGATAGGATATGTGTATCACTTGACGAAGATAATGGGCATCTTATACAACACCTAACGGATCTCTACAATGATAATCCATTTATTTCTTCTATTCGAAATACAGAATGAAGTATAGGTACATATAACCAAGGAAAACTTCATATTGAAAGAAATTTGAGTGTAAAATTCAGATGTATAACGACAATTTTCATTTAAAACGGAGTTTTAGCTGTTTCCTTCAATACAATGGTATTTTGGGAACTATGAACTTCAACAGGGTGTGCATAAACACTGGCAACCAACAATTGATCATATCTGGAGTTATATCTACTCTTTATGAAAAAGAACTAATTTTTGTATCTACATGCTACATACAAGTGATCCTAAATCACTTTGCTTAGAATGCTGAATTGTGAGAATTGGTAAAACACAGAACCCTAGAAATGAGCATATTTTTGTTTCATTCGTCTTTCTGTTTTTCCTTCTTTGAAACTCATATTTTAAAGATTCGACATGAACCAAAATATTATTCCATGAGGTAAATGAAAGGAAAAATAAGGCAAAAAACTAGAAAAACAAGAGCATTAGCGTTATAAATCTTTATTAATCGTGGATTTTTTGTCTACAAGAACATGTAGCTCTACATCTTCGGAATCTTTCTTTTCCTTTCTTGGTACCAGTGTGGCAAAGCCATCCGGGCCAACGTTTGAACAGCCTATCACAGTTTGACCAGAAATCAGCTGCAGGACACGAATTGGTGCAGAGCTTCCTGGAATGACAGTTTCTTTGGCATTCGTGGCAAGGTTTTCCTTTTTTGTACGGCAGTCCTAGCTTATCTGGTAGATTCCCTCTGAAAAGCTCAAATGTATTATTCATATTTGAGGCCTTGAAGTTAAAAAAAAACATAATTATAGAACAGGGATAAAGTACGTTTGAATATTCTGGTCAAAGCAACTACATCAGTGGTATGATATCTCTACACTTAAAAATACGGGAAATCCTCATCCATGCCATAGAAAAATTTCATCAAATATCTTACTAAACTTTCCTCAAAAAGTTTCCACACCTTAAGTATTCGATATTTGGTGTATTTAATTTTTGCTTCCATAATTTCACACCTCAGCTTGATATTTCCTAATTAATAACGTCCGGTTCAAACAATAAATTCGAATCAGTTTCACTTTCTTCTCTGTATGCATGAATAATCCTTTCATTTTCAAAATTTAAAGGTTTAAATATTCTAATTAATTTGACCGGAAAATCGGGAGAGAAGTAATGGTCTTGAAGCGTAAAAGTGACGTATAATGGGACAAGAATATGAAATTTAAACCGTATATAGATTTTTTCGAGGAATATTCAATAATTTCTCACATTGGACAGTAATTACATATGTAGCTGTAATATTTAAACCATGTTCCATTATTTTGACTCAAACATTTCGAAATTCCACATCCTACTTCATGAGTGGCTGCCCAAACCATTTGAGTGTAATGACCAATCTTCCTCAAATCATTCTCACCACCATAGATGAAGTTGTTTTTCTCCAAAAACCAAGTATTGATAGCGAAAAACCTGGAATGATAAAATAGTAGGTACTGGAAAATACGAATTTTGCAAATTTCATATCTCGTTAATCGATTAATATAAATCAAGAAACAGTACCAGGGTACTTTTTGTGTGGCCACAAAAATATTCTGCCCACAGGGCCCATAGTTAGGAATAAATCTACCATCATTGTTGTCGTGTGTCAAGAATTTACAATTCTGCGTCCACTTCTGAGCAGCTTCGGCAATTTGATAGTTCCACTTCTGAAAATTTCGAATATTTTATATGAGAATTATATAATTTGAGGCCGAATGATAAACAGTTACCATCCTCAACATATTTGAAGCAGCAGGTTTTACTCTGGATCGAAAAACATTATGTATTGAGACAATTTTTCGCCTAGTCCTAGGTCTTTCTGGTATCAGAGAACTCAGTGGAATTCTATCTCCCATTATCTTTGGCACTGAGAAAAAATCGGAACATAATTTGTGTCAATTTATGCTAAAATAGCTCAATGATTTATCAGAAACAAGTTTAACTGAGATTTGCAATTGTTCGAAATCTATCATATAAAAAGCAAAAGCAAATTTTCAGCCTTCTCTGTTTTTTCTTCAGTTCTGTTAATATTGAACGGGATAATACTCAATGTTCTAGTGGAATCTTTGAAGAAACAGGGCAGGATCTTTCCCTCACTTCTCATGCATAAAAAAAATTAAGAATTAAGTCACTCACTTCTGTCTTTTCTATAATGGCCCTGCGTGTAGCAAAATTCAAAAAATCCTGCTAGTAGTAGCACGAAACATGGCCTAACCATTGCGAAATGAGGCCAATCAAACTGAACTGATCTTTTTGTTTATTTTTGCACTACGTGAATTCATTCATACTGTTGCCACAGTGTCTGTTTACTTAATTTATTCCCAATCACGGCCAATTGTACAACCGTTGCCGAATATATTAATATTCGTCAAGAAAATTTATTGCTCCGGTTGTGAGTCATGTGTTTTAATCATTTGAAATCAATTTGAACCAGGAAAATCAGACGTCTGAATTCAATAATTTAGTGAAATGAGAGGAGCATTGGTTGTACATTTTTCTGCATTTTGTGAATCGTTTATAGTAATTTTTTATCCATAGATTTCATCCTTTTGCCCTTTCACTCCCATAGACTGTTTACTGTATTTCATTTCTGTCAGTTTTCTGGTTCCTAAAATTTCTTTCAGATTTCATTTTTAGGAAGCTACACCTAAGCGTGGGATACTCAAGAAGATAAATTTATTCGAAAGACCCACACTTTTTTTTAACAGGAATCACGTCTCAAATTTTTCATTTACACCCTGTATTTGCATAACATCCTTTCACAATACAATGCCGTTACTGCGAAACGAGGTTGCTAAGATATATCAAGTTTTGTCAATATTTGGGAACTTCACCCTGTTTTCATCTGAGTTACTTTCAATAGTATCACAAAAAATGGAAACTACAAGAGAAGAAATCGAAGGAATATTGAAGCTATTCAATGCAGAGCCTCGTCGTAGATATGTAGATGATTCTGATGAAGAAGAATTGGAAGATCCAGTGCAAACTGTGAATCCTATTGGTGAGCTGAGTAAACCTAAATAAAGGATATCATTTGAGAGACAATTTTCTAGATGGAGAACCGGTCGTAGAGGAAAAGAAAAATCCGTATGCGAAAATAGATGCTGAAGAAGAAAGAAGACAAAAGTTTGAAGAATTTACTGCTGAAAATAATTTTTTTCTCGATGAGGAACAAACTAACACGGACTGGAAGAAAACCCCTAAATGGCAGCTTTCCTATAGACAGAAAGTTACACCTTCCGACGTATTTTTGCAGGTATCAACATCTATCAATAAAATTTACGTATATTCAAACCAGTTTTACAGATGGGCCCAAAAAATCCCTCGACAGCCAGTTGTGAAGATATGATAATCGAGGTTTTTCTACCGAACGATAAACGACAGAATATAGATCTCAAAGTGAAGAATACCCAATTGCAGCTATTTTCTCCAAATCATATATTGGATATACCATTGCCCCATCCTGTTGACCCTCAAAAAGGAAATGCCCAATGGGATCAAGCCAGTGAAAAGCTCACTATTACTTTGAATATGCAAAGGGAGTTTGATTTTATGAATTTCTGAATATAATTCATGATTATTTTTTCCAATAAAACAATCTTGTATCTCTATATCCATTAATAAATAACTATACAACAGGTTCATTAAAATGAATAACTGAGTAGTGTGTAAAAATAACTCTTCCTCCTTTGGGAGGATAAAAAGCACCCATTGAGTTTAAAGACTCTACCCAAGTGAAACGCCACTGCTCTAATTTCTAACCTCATAACCTGACAGATGTCAAAAGTCAAAACAAAAACATAACCTACAAAAATGCCCAGAAAAGTAACAAAACCATTATTTATTTAGTTATTAGTGTTCCGTTTGAATTGATAGTTAAAACTCCAAATATGGCAACTGATGACTACTATTTGGAATTGTCCGATAATCCATTACGTTTCGAAGCCGGAAACCAATTGACGAATGTCTTTTTCGACGACTCCAATAAACACGTATTCGTTGTACGGTCTGGAGGTGTTATGGGTGTCGTTGTCAAAGATTTATCCCAACCAGATAAGCCGCTCAATTTCAGAATGGAAGACAAAGGTACTGTGTTGTCCATAAAATTCTCTTTGGATCTCAAAATCCTTGCTGTACATAGAACTAATTCATCGATAGAATTCATGAATTTCAATGGGAACACGCTGCATGAGGAATATTCCCAGACATGTAAAAAAAATAATAAAATTTTGGGATTTGTATGGACATTTGAAAATGAGGTAGCATTTATCACTGATCATGGTGTAGAACTTTACAAAGTTTTACCAGAAAAAAGAACATTGAAACAATTAAAGACAATTTCGAATATTGTACAATGGTTTGTTTGGTGTCCATTCAATAAGATTGTTCTGCTTGCATCTGCACATGGGTCTCAGTTACAGCCCATTTCTTTTCGACCAGGTACAATTGGAAAGTTACCAAAAGTTGAGAGTATTTCTTGTAAAATGGCAGTTGAACGAGATATTACATTAGCAAAAATTTATGGAACACCTGCAATATTGATTTTGAGGCATCAAAGTGGACCTCAGACAGCTGAGGTTCACATTCATGAACTCAATGGACCTGGACAGGCTCCTATCAAAACACATGTACTGAAACTTGGTCTTTCTGGACGGTTTGCAATAAATATTGTCGATAATTTGGTCCTGGTTCACCATCAAGCTTCTAGAAGTTCACAGATTTTTGACATAGCCCTTCCGGGGGAAAGCGATGGTGTTGTTAAGTATCACACTTCAGTTGCTGCAGCTAAATCTTTCAAACCAGTTAAACTGACTATCCCCAGTTTAGATGGAGCTCAAACTTTACCTTGTGACTTATATTCACCTAACTGGGTTGTTTTTCAACCGAATATTGTGATAGATGCTAGACTTGGATGTTTATGGCATATCAATTTATGTCTTCCCCAATTATGCAACATTATATCAGATGTTGCATCTTGTACTCAGCTGCTTCTCAGAAGAACCAATGGCAAGCAAATTATACTGAAAGTATTGCTTGAAAAAATCCTGCAAGACAATCCACTCCAAGACAAGATAAGGGAGTCATTCAATTATATCAATAAAGAATATAGAGATTATCTGGAAGTGGAATTGCAGAATCAAACTGCATCTCCAGCATTTGAAACAATTCCTAATAAGCCAGAACTAAAAGGAAATGTTATCATTATCGATCAGTCTGAAATGTATAATGAAATTTTCTTGAAGCTAGATACAGATGCAGAAATGAATAAGCTAGAATGGGTACTTATTAGCTACCTAACTTCTCTTTGCGAATATGACATCAAAGCATTGCCAAATATAAATGAAATGATTGTTTCAACTTTGATCAGAAGAAAAAAATTCGCTACTTTACAACAACTACTTCAATATGGTGTCATAGCAGATTCAAAGGCTCTTGCATGCATTCTTTTATCATTAGGCAATGTATATCCAGCTGGAACACAGATGGCTCTGGATATGTTATCAAGGTTAGATGCCAAGGATGAAATTCAAGAAATCCTCCTCAGCCAAGGGCAAATTTTAACTGCCTTGAAGTTATCCCCAGATAAAAGAAATCCTAGAAAATTTTTACAAGCAGCCCAAGATTTCAACGATGAGCAGTTATTTCACACTATTCTATATTATTACAAGAACCACCCTGTGTATAATTCTAGCTTTAAAAAAGATAGTCATTTGGATAGTTTTGTGCATTATTACAGCTCAGTATTTGAAGATAAATGAGAAAAAAGAATTCAAATGAAAAGTGCTCGGTTAAAGTCATATTAATCACAAATATAAATATAAGAGAAATTAATAGAATAAAAGATGCCAAAGACATTGTTCATGCACATGTTGTGCAACTGGATGTATTTCTTTACAGAAATTGCATATTGAATTTTTTTCTTTAATGAAAGGATTAATAGAGTTATAGAATTTTAATAAAATATATTGTATAAAACTTTAAAAAATCATTTATATATACAACTAATACACAATATTAAATATTACTTTGGATTCCATACTTTAACTTGATGATCTCCTCCACCACTGCAAATGAATGTTTCATCTTTAGCAATATCCACTGTAGTTATCGCACCTGAAAGTAATTAAATTCATAAGCTTAAACAATTGTGCAAATATCATATTGCTAATTTAAGCATCAGATGAGTTTCACTTCAAAAAATTGGATATGATGAGTTGAGCAGCCAAAATAAACCAAAATCGATGAAGAGGGATGCTTTCTCGATAGAACTATCAGCTGACTCACGCTAGGCTCTAATTTTTTTTGAATCTTTCGCAATTTAGTAGTAGATTTTCAACTCGAATGAACGCACTATGAAAGTGATTATGTTCACCTTTGTGTGCCACAAATTCATAAAGTAGCTTCACTTCAACAATATTCCATATCATTAGACTTCCATTCTCACATCCTATAATAAGCAGACATCTGCTCCACTTCAGCGACGTCAAACTAGAATTTAGAATCTTACGAAACACAGCCAATCCTGCGGTAGTGTCGATAATTTGAAATACTCCGTCCATTCCCCCAAGTGCTAATTTAGTTCCATCTGGACTATAATCTATGCACTTTATGCTAGACCCCACTTGATATTTTTTATGCAAAGAAAATTCTGACGTTTTCCAAATGTAGACCTCTCCATCTTCAGTACCAACAGCAAGAAACGCATTTTCCCTGAAATAGCTCAAGTAAAAAGGGATCGAGTGAAGTTATATGGAAAACCTTACTGATCAAATTTTAAACAACTAACATGACTGTTGTGGTCGAGTTGTTTATAAAGACATTGTATAGGTTTAACAACACCTCCTGCATTTAATCCTTTCCATACTTTCACTGTACAATCACCACTGCCAGAGACTAATAGATTTGATGTTTCACCCCAAGACAAGCAAGTTATAGCATCTTCATGGGCAAATACTGTTTCAGTTATTTTACCATAGTCCAAATCATACAATACTCTGGAAATTTTTGAAAAATTAATCCTCCTAACTTGAAGTAGACACTTCTAAGGCCAGATTTGATAATAAATTCATCTCTATTTCGTACTTACATCTGATTATCCCAGCCTCCCACAACTAAAATGTTAACATTGGGCAATTGTACACAACTACTGAGAGGCATATTTCCAATATTGGCACTTCGAATCTGTCTCTTAGTTTCCATTGAAAACACCTTCAGTTTAGAGTCGTGTCCAACTGACACAATATTCTTCTGATCTTTGGATATGAAAATAGAACCAACCGTATTTTTATGAGTGCTGAAGGTAGCAAAATTATCTACCTCACACATTTGCAACCATTTTTCTAAAATAACACTTGTTAATCCAATATACTTTTCGCTGATTCAAAACAAACCTTGAGGATTAGGTTTTCTATGGGAATCTGAAGGTTCCTTGAGCAGAAGTAATTTCGATTTTCTTCTTGGATGAGGCACCGTGAACACCTGTTTTGGAATCTGACCAAATTCCATTATTTGCACCTCTAATGCATGACGCTGATTCAAGTCGGTGATTGAATCTAGATCAACATTGCCTTCATAGCAAAGATAGTAAAAAACTAGAAATTGATAGAGAAAATTAAATCCCTGAAGAAAAATCATTTCTTGGTCAAAAATACAATTTACTGTTTCACAAAGTGTTAGGTTCAGGATAATATCCATTAAACACTTACGATTGTTTGCTTTCTTGGCCTCTTCACCCTGCTGTTTATAGCCAAAAATGAGATCAATCCAAGAATGTAGATTATCAGAAACAATATCACTTTCTAGAGCCTCACTCAATTTCTCCACTAAATCTCTAGAGTTCTTGGCCCATGGAGGTAGCTCAACATCTCCCACCTTCACACCATTATATCTGTATCCAAAATTGATCCCCATGTCATTCACCAGAAACTTCCCTTTTTGTGTTGTATCATAAAATTCCGGTATAAGTTCCTTGAAGTCTGACATGTTGTTTAGGCAGTTTTTATAAACGTCACACAGAGAATTGAACATTCTGTCTGGATGGTCAAACCTACCACTTTGAAGACACAGAACGTAGTGAGGATAGAGCCTAGCTAAATAGAATAATACGAAACCTGGTGTTGAATAATGGGATCCATACAGAAATTTTGGATCAGTCATCTCTTCATAGCGCTCCAACAGCTTCTGAAGCCTCGAAGGGTTCAGTGCACCCACTGGTTTGGATAGATCTCTGTAGTTTTGTGGATCACTAAGATCTAATTCTTCACTACAGTAGTTTGATATGATCCAAGGGAAGACGGGATACTGTGTAAGGTCATTGATTGTTCTATCTCCTAAACTGAAATTGGTTTAATATGACAATATTGATAATGATCCTCATCTTTTGAAGATTACAAGTAACTAGGGCTGAAAAATAAGGAAACATTTGAGAATCTTACCTGTTTATATACAGTAGGTACTCATAATTGGAAATAATACCATTCTGCCACTGGAGAGTCATCACACTGGGTGTGATTTCACTCAATTTGAACTCTGGTTGTCTTATAAGTTCATCATAAAAATGATCTCTTTCTTTTCTACTCGAAAATGAAACATAAATATGAGGAATCAGACTGTTTTCATTAGAATAAATTTCTAGACCCTGTAAGCATATTAGTTATTTTCAGTTTTTCAAGATATAATTCATTTTTTCTAACCGTATGACGAAGCAGAAATCGCCTTTTGAGTATCTGCTTTATACTGCTCAGGTTTATTTTGATAACTGGATGCTAAAAAAGTGTAAACAATTAACACTACAAGAATAACAATAAATTACTAACAGTTCCCCTATTTATTTTATAGAAATTTGATTTGATGAATGAAAAAATGCCCCCTAGTAAATTATTTCATTCAATGAATGGAATTCATTCATCTTTCATGATAATCTGAACCATGAATCTTTTCCTAAATTATTTATTCTTTTTTATTCTCGGGTATTTGATGATTCATCGATCAACGAAGTAAACTCATTGTGATAATTATATTGTTGTTTCTTTAATATTAAAAAATATCAGAATTCAATGATTAATAGCTATTCTTATCTTTTCCTCATAAGTGGAAAAACAATAGAAATAATTGGCAAATGACTAAGTGAAAATATTAACTGTGCTATTACTATTGATAAGGTTTCATAAATAGTACTTACTGGTTCAACGTTATTATAAGGCTGGAAGAATATCCTTGAAGTTGAAAGCAAAATACGCCCTGGATTGACTACTAATGGAGTTACTTTATCAACTTGAGTTTCTAATACGACTTTTTCATATAAATCTAACCAGAGTTGATCGAAACTAACTCTTGCCTGTCTTGAATGGACAATTGTAGCTATCTAAAATGAACAGATTATTTTGCAATAAAAAACATACCTATTTTTCCCTCACCATATCAATTTGTTCAGCTGCTGGCAAACTGCTAGCTCTGTGCAACTGACATATTTGAGGTAAACAATTAATTATATTCCCATACTTTAGAATGAAGAGAAAATTTGCAGAACCTTTGTAAATATATGGTGCAATTATATTACACTCAAACATTTCAATATATTCCTTTGAATTCACTACCAAAACATTTTTACTGTCAATAAATTTCGAACTACCTTTCCATTGCTCTATAACAGTACAATCTTTCAAGGGAATTTTTAGTAAAGGTTTGGTTATATCTTTCGGATCAAATACTAAAGACTTTGAGCACATTTTCAATCTACCATCCTGCTTTTTAGAATCATAGGTACCCTTTGATGTACCAGCAGGAATGAAAATAACACTGAAATCCTCAAAATAAATTTCTCCAGGATCCAGCTGTAGAAGGGAAAATCTAGAATAGCAAATATACTCATGTGAATCGAATCAGTTCAAGATTGATTTCAAGTTTCATACCTTTCTTTATCCATTATAAAATTAGAAAAGATCTGATTCTTTAAATATGATAAGATACAATGAAATCGCTGATCATGATTTGTTCCTCAATTTCCTAAATGAGTTCTGAAACGGTAAAAGAAATATTGTTCTCATTCATTGAAATTAACTGGTCGTAGTGGTAGTGAGCATTATTTTTAGCAATGTTTACAAAATTTTTGTACATTTCAAATTTGACGTTTAAATGAAATCACAGAACGTTAAGATTGTATGTGTTCTGTGAAGGCAAATATTCTTCTTTGATGAAGGCAATGTCAAATCTCATATCTATGAGAAATAAGAAATACTTTACAATCATCATATTCATATATTCTTGAACAATTATTAAACTATAAAAATTTTTTGATTCTCACTGAAACGATATCCAATTTTCAACTAGCACGCCAATGCTTTATGTCTGTGTCATTTTATGTCAAATTTTTTCCTTGACGTCCACATTTCGAAAGTCATCAAACATCGGCAGTTTGCAGGAATTTCAATCTAATTATTGTTTTTGAGTTACTTGAGGTCTCATATAAATTTATCGATATGGGTGTTGAAATACAAGACGTTGAAATGAAAAATGCCGATAGTCCACCTGGTCCAGAAGCTGGAGATTCTAAAAGAGACATCGACCTCCAAAGTCTTCTAGAACTCAGAGAGCAAGTAAGACAAATTGAAAAAGGCGTAAGTAGTAAAGAGAACCGTTTCATATTGAGAGTTCTGAGATGCTTACCGAACACCAGAAGAAAATTGAATGGTGCAGTTCTTAGAGGTCTCATCACTCAAGTTTTTCCTTTGAATGAGAGAGATACTATGTTGACCTATGTTGAAGATAGTTCAGGAGGAAATGAAATTGAGACACAAACTCAAAGAACGAGATCTGCAACCAAAACGCCTGTACCCGAAGTAGATACGTATATTCATCTTTTAATTCTGGTTCGTTTGATAGACACATACAAACTGGATGAAGCTTCAAAATGCTCAGAATTATTAATGAGCAAAGTGACCTCTCAAAATAGACGTACTTTGGATTTGGTTGCAGCAAAATGTTATTTCTACCACTCACGAGTCGCAGAGTTGACCAATAAACTAGATTCTATAAGGTCTTTTCTACATGCTCGTTTGAGAACTGCAACATTGAGAAATGATTTTGAAGGCCAAGCAGTTTTGATCAACTGCTTATTGAGAAACTACCTCCATTATTCTCTCTATGATCAGGCTGATAAATTAGTGAGTAAATGTATCTTCCCTGAAACTGCCAGTAACAATGAATGGGCTAGATTTTTGTACTATTTAGGAAGAATCAAAGCAGCTAGACTTGAATACAGTATTGCTCGCAAACACTTAGTACAAGCAATGCGAAAGGCTCCTCAAAATGCTGCTATTGGTTTCAGACAGACTGTCCAAAAACTCTTAGTAGTTGTGGAATTGTTGTTGGGGGATATACCAGAAAGACAAATATTCAGACAAGCTAGTATGCGGCATTCTTTAGCTCCTTACTTCCAGCTCACCCAAGCTGTTCGTATGGGCAATCTGCAGAGATTTGGAGAAGTTTTGGAAAATTTTGGTCCTCAGTTCAGATTGGATCATACTTATACTCTAATTTTACGATTGAGGCACAATGTAATTAAAACAGCAATCCGTTCTATTGGATTATCCTACTCTAGAATTTCCCCTCAAGACATTGCAAAGAAGTTAGGATTGGATTCTGCTGAAGATGCTGAATTTATTGTTGCAAAAGCAATTAAGGATGGTGTTATTGAAGCTACTTTAGATCCTGAAGGTGGATATATGCGAAGTAAAGAAAGTAATGATATTTATTGCACAAAGGAGCCACAAATGGCTTTCCACCAGAGAATATCCTTCTGTTTAGACCTGCATAATCAAAGTGTGAAAGCAATGAGGTATCCTCCTAAGGCCTATGGTAAAGAGTTGGAATCTGCTGAAGAAAGACGTGAGCGAGAACAACAAGACTTGGAGCTTGCCAAGGAAATGGCAGAAGATGAAGAAGAAGGCTTTCCTTAATCAATTGCTTACTCTATTCGATTGTATTATCTGATACTTTAGTGAAAAATATGTCATCAGTTTGTATTTTAAACCTCATACTTAGTGGTAATACTAATAATTTTGCAACAGTAGGATAATTGTGTAACTATTTGCTGAATATATAAATCTTTCAATCACCAGATGGCCTTTTCATTTGAAAAGAATTGTATAGTACAAAATTTTCGTATTTTTCGTCTGGATGCAAAGATACTATCCGTTCCGCGTAGCAAAGCAGCGCCGGGTAGGTTTCGAAAGAAAAAAACTACACAATTTCAAGAAAATCTCAAAACGATACCGATGATCGGGAACTATCTCTTCGGAAACGAGGCTACTGCGGCGTTGGTCTCAGGCGCCTAAATCTCTTTCTCGAAAATCATTTCAAAATAGCAAAAAAATCGCAATGAAATTTGATGAATAAATATATTATATATATGAATAAAATCTCTAAAAATATGCAATCTACGTGCATGAGTATTCTGTGGTAAGCGCACAGAATTAAGTTTTGACGGAAATTAGGTCAGTCGGATCAGCGTCTGTTGAAATTTTGCGGGCGGTTAAAGGTTTTATTCATGAATTAATAAATGAGCCTTCCATCTAACCGAAGAAAGAAACCTACAATTATTTTCATCCCATTATAAATTTGATGCCAAATGAAAAATATGGAAATACTTTCAACGTTCAAAATTTAGCAATTTGAATTTGACATCCTTGGCGCCTGACCGAAATGATGTTGATAGTTGCTCAGTGGAATTGTGTGATAATTCATTTAGATTTCGGAATGCAAATGCTGAGAACTGCGAACTTTTGAGTGATAAAATCATATTTTCTGAGAAGGTTTCTCTTCAGAAACCAGAAATTGATGCATACTTGTTAGAATTTCTTTCTGAAAAAGTGGGATGCTTGTTGATCAAAGAGTCATACGTCTTTATTCCTCTGTCAGTAGACATTCATCCAACAATTTTGTACTTTTGAACAAACAATTTTCGTTTTAAATACTCGTGATATATTATCTCTATTAAATGTGTGGCTCAATATGAATTGAAAATATCTTATTATGAATGCATTTGATGTAAGTTATAGCTTTAAGGTTATGAAGCAAATTGAAATATTTTTCATCCTTTTGTAGCAGCCTGTATTGTAATATCAATGAGTTCTGGAGATGGTGTGTAAGGAGGATGTGTTATTATGGTTCAAAGACTTGGACAGTTATAAAAGGATAGATGTATTATATGACTTATTGAATATGTGTCTCCCCTTTGAATTGCGGTTCCTAGGAAGTTGTGTGGAGGAAATTGGTAAACATACGTATCAGGAACTTCGTGGTCCAGCACTCTTGGCTAATGATTACGAAAAATTAACTAAAGATGCAACTTTAAATCAAAGTTTGCTGGATGATACTATAAGACATCGTGTATTGATATATCTGTCACTTTTAAGTAGTAAGAACTATACTGTAGCTAATTGGTTATATAAAAACTTCTTGAGGACAGAGTGCGTGGAAGAGTTTCTCCTTAAAACTAGTGTAAAAAGTGATAATTTACTCAGTGAATTCTTATTGTTGTACACAATGGCATTACATCATCCTGCATTTACCTTTGAACAAAAATTATTTTTTGGCAATTTATTGAATCGATTGGTGGAGTACAAAGAACATAAGAACAGATTTTCACCAAAGCCCAGCATGTATGGTTATCCTCCAGGGTTTGGATTCCCTACATTCAAGGCAGCAGTAAGTTTGCAAATAAATATTTCACTTTTATATTATATGTCAGTAATTAGAATTTCAAGGTCAACATATGGATTTATCTATAATTAGGGGAATTACCCATTTCCAATATTTCTTTGCAACAAGATGGTAGTTCATTCACTCGGAATTGATTTTTTTTTATTTTAATGTTATATTTAAATCATCATTTTGAGTTATTTCTTCAAATTTATGGATAAATTTTGAGGAAAATGCACCTACACTAGCAATACCACAGCAAAGCTTTGAGTCTATAGTTCCCCTCCTACTTAACTTCTGTGACATATGATTCACTCTATAAATAATACCATAATTTTTTCTACAGAATTTAAATTGCTTAGATGAAGCTCAATTTTCATCAGTTTCTATCATTGGCTGTGAAATTTTAAGATAGGCCCATAAAACCAATAATACATTTCTTTCAGTTAGTTGTTGCCAAATTTTCTGAGGATGTTCTTGTCTTCATTTCAAAATGACTTTTATATTATTCCATGCCCAGAATACATCATTTATTTATTAACTTTACTTTAGAATACTACAGACAGTTCTTCAATACCAATCAAAGCTAATATGACCATGTCATATGGTGATTTGAAAGTACCATTAGCTAGTCTTCATCCTATGGTACCACCACAGCAGCCACTGGATTATACTGCCACTATTTGGAATAGGCCAGGAGTCCACTGCGGTGCACCAGAGGTATGATATACAATTCTGACCAAAAATTCCTTCAGTAAAAGGAAGATGCTAAAATGAATCTGATGGCAAAGGTATATATGATATAATAATAATTATCCAAGAGATTTTAGTCATCAAAATTTGGATGATATATAATTTTGTTCTTTTCTGTTTAAAAATTAAAGTATAACATATATATTAATTAATAATAAAGCAAAACTTCAGAACAAAATTGTGTCACAACCAAGTTGGCACATTACATTGTTGATAAAAAAAAATATTTCGAAACATTCATACCATCATGAAGCAATAAGACGAGGAGGATTAAGGAATAATATTGGGACGATGTGGTGAAAACTTATACTACCTTGTTGCTTGAAAAATTTTATTATTTTCATGATTATAACAATACCTTTATGTTGTAGAATTTTTTTTCAAAGCTATGAATACAGAAATAGGAAAAGTATCGATGAAAAATTGAATAATAAAGGAAATTACCATTTACAATATTTCATATTTCCAATATGCTGAAATTGATATAAGATGTGTTTGATCAATAATGAAATATTGTGATTTCAAGCTTTCCATAAAAAAGTTTCAGGTATGCAGTTTCTTCAAGAGATAAAGAATTTAGTACATATTCATTCTTGATTATCACTAGCGAAAATGGGAAAGACGGAACTCATTACCAAAATAAATATGTACCTCATTCTTTCCTTCTTCTAAAAGTCTCAATCGAATTTGACACGTTTATTGAACGCAGGTACCCCCATTTCCTCCACCGCCTTCCATATCGCCGCTAGTCAGTCAAGCGGGAACACCGACCCACAGCAGGAGCACGTCGCCTCATCGAACCACAACAACGGTCAACGTCCGAATGCCGCTTACAGCCAGGCCGCCCCCAGCACCCCTGCCTAACGTGGATGTAATGCCGCCCCCAGTAGCTAGCGTTCTACCACCTTTGTCTCAGCCAGTGTCAATTGATCCACTACCCCATTCTAGTCTGCCGCCAATGTTCGGCGCCAATTCTGCGGATCTGAAACTTCCGGATGATGAGGTATATACTTATATTTTAAAAAAAAGCATAACAATTTTCGGGGTACCATGCAATTTGGTTTAAGATACAAGTATTTGAGGAAAACCCTTGTCTTTCTGTGAATGTAGTGGCAAAATTCCTGTGACCTTCGCATTTTATGAAGGTTGAAATTAAATTTTTTGTCCCAGTTGAACCAGCTGCCGGATGCCCAGTTAGCTGAGACTCCATGGATTCCTCCAAGGGGAATAGTACCAGACAACCTGAAGCCGCCCAATGGTCTCTGCTACCCTCCGCAATACCCTCATAAGATGCCAGTACCATATCTAATCGAGCAAATGCAGGCATTGAATATGGAAGGGGAAAATTCCTTACATCACTCGAATTCGTCTAGCAATAGCAGTTTGAACCAGTCCCCGCCCGAAACACCTACAGTCATGCCACACGGACCAGGAAGGGGACCAGAGAAACCCAGAATGAACGGAATACCCCCACCTCCTCCCTCCACAACATTTATCAATAACCTGCCCCCTATGTGTGATACTACCCCACCACCTCCGGCTTTTAATAACTGTACGGTGCCTTACACAAGTTACCCTGCAACCTTCAACCAGATGCCCCCTAACAGGTCTATATTCCAGTACACAACTCAACCATATTGTAGGCCTCATTTCAGTGCTCCGTTTCCAAACTATCAGAATTCCGAAAACACAATACCACCCTACACAGTTCCTTACGTCTCCATTCTATATTCTAGCCCTCAGTTTCCTCCCAGACACCCTACTGGTTGTTACAATTGCGGAGCGACCGGACACATTGGCCAAGATTGCACTGCTCAGAACATTGAGGAAATCACCCAGAAGAAGGCATTCAGCCTGGACTATAATAATGCGATACGAGATGCAGAAAATAAGTAGAATTTATTTTTTATTAGATGTAATAATCAAACAGTTACCGTACTGTTTTATTATTTTTGTTTCTCCAGAAAGATTCGTGATCTTTTGTAATCTAAGCTGAAATTAATAACTTAGCTAGGTGCTTTTTTAAGTATTTGTCTCATCGAAGAGTTCTCTATTCTGATTTAGGAAAACTTCTTAGCATCATAACCTATTTTGCGCAATGTGACAAGTGACATAATTATCACTCAAATGTGGCGTTTAGAGTTATATCATAGTCTAAAGCTGTTCTCCAGATTCATAAAAAGATTCATCAAAATGATTGCTAAAGATGCTCATGAATTTTTAAATGATGGCAATGACACCTGGCAGCAGTGAACAGTATTGTTTAGTATTGCTATTAAATATTAGGTTGAGGCCTTCCGAATTTTCTGATTTCTTAAAGTTTCCATTGAATGCATACATTCTAACAGTGTATCGAATTTTTGTTCATTTGAAAGGGAGTTATTGCAGAGTGACTTCCCTGAATACCTTGTTAGTATTTTATTTTGTCTCAATGTTTAAACGAATTTTATTCGTAAATGTAGCTTCATGAGTTCTCAACTTATTTAATCAAAATTTCATTCTCACCTAATATATTTAATTTATCCGCTGGAATAATCTATATTCTTATGAGAAAATTTTTAATTTTGTTATTGAACCATTCATTTATGATACTTATTGGAAATTATTCAAAAACATGAGTGTTCGAAGACTTGTAACACTCAACGATTTTTGATATTCACAGACTGCAATTTGCCAAAGAAAAAGCTTGACCAAACGACAAAATTAGCTATATTTTTTCCAAAGCACAAACTTAAGTATAAAATCCTTTTTTGTTTTTAATGGAGAATTATAAAATTTTTGGCAAAATAGGTACTCGTCATTAAATTTAAGAACTGTTTTCCTAAAAAAAAATTTTTGAAGCGACCCTTTTGTTATTCGAGTTCCTTCAAAATCTCAGACAGTTTCACAGTTAGTACTTATCAGTTTATTTTATACTTGTTTTAGTAAGGTTCAAATTGGCCACACCTAGAATTTTTACTCTAACTCAACCTGTGTTTGTTGTTTTGTTATTTGTTATTCGTGAATTTTTCAGTTGAATATATATTGTTCTGTAATATATCATGATTTGATTGTATATAAAATTAGGTATTTAATAGTTATCATTTAAATATTGATATATTTCTAATACAATCAGTATGTGACTGAAAGTTTACTTAAAATCATTAATGTGAAATAAAAATTTTCTAATATGGCGTGAAGAATTTAATTATAATACCTTTCCCCAATTATGAAAAAAGAAAAATTTCAATCGTTCCGGGAATGTTAATGAATTTTGTGTTCAAAACTGTACCTTCAAGAAAGAAATAAATTAACGTTACGCCTATGGAAGGTACAGCTCCTCTCCATAGTTACGCCACTGCTTCCACGTATTCAGTGATGAAGGCTTGAAATTTTTTGAAGTATTTTTGAATATTCCTAGATCATTGCTCGAAACAGCTGCAGTTCAAAGTATTCCTTTTCATATAATTATATTATCTTGTAATACAAAAATATTATGTTTTTGAGAGAAATTAATCTCCACGGTATAAAATTTCTAAAGAAAAAAATGAGAATAGATCTCGTTTTCTATGGATATTGAAAAACTACATTTGTCAAAGTGACAAAATTTAGTCGTGTTGTTTGAAAGATGTGGAATAAAATAATTTAGTTCAGTTCAAAATGTGTTTAAGATGATAAATTGAAATAATTCGCCACACCCACGGAAAATAATTACAAGGTTAGCATTAGCGTCTTAAAATCGTATGATAATGCGTTGAGTAGCTGAATTGAGTTCAAAATGTTTGCTTCCTTGAAAAATAAAATACGGGAAGAAACCGGGAATGATCTTTCCAAGCTAACAGCAAAAATTACTTCCTCAACTGTACAAAAGATCGACTCGATCCGAGGAAAATCATTCCAAGGTTCCCACTCTAGTATTAATTCCATAATATCATCAGATGATCTCAAAGAAGGTGGTACATTAGATATAGAAGAAGTGAAGAAAAGACTTTCTAGAATTGAAATAGATTTTAAGAGAAGACTTGATCAGAAGGAAAAGGAATGGTCTGATATTATCAGTGCCAAGGACAAACAATTACAGATGTTAGAAAAAGAAAAGGAAGAGGCTTACAAACAAATTACAAATTTGAGGGAAAAATTAAAAAATGCTGAAGGTATGTCATAAGGTTGCTTTATATGAGGAATTGAATGAGACAGAAATCTTTATTTTTCTTAGATTTCAAGCAGAAGTTAGTTGAGCATCAAGAAGACAAGGAGCAAATAGAGAATTTCCAATCACAGGAGTTGTCAAAAATTAAACATTTAGTATTACTTCGAGATAAGGAACTGGAAGAGAAAAATGCCTCATTGAAAGAGGCTCAGTTACAACTGGAAAAAATAAGGAGTGAAATGGCTAGATTGAGGAGGCAGGAAGAGCATTTGAGCGATGTTCAGGTTTGTTTTTAAAATAGTTATATGCCGTAAATACAGCACCTTCCCAGTATAATATGTTGATATGGTTACATATGAAGGAATACATCCTAATCTTTTTCAGTTATTTCAATCTATTGCGTTTTACATGTCAATTGAAATATGAATAATTATATTATTTATCAGTTCGGTTTGATAAGGGTATTCTGAAACTTGAGTGATTTGAAATGAAAATTTCTCACTTGCTTATTTTTTATCTATGATATTTACATTCCTTGTATACCAATATAATTCTTTTTCCAATATAAAACTTTCAGTATTGATTTTGAGGAATGAACTTTCTCTATAACATCAATGTTCAAACAATAAATATTATCTACATATTTATCTCTTGAGCAGATAACAGCTGTAGGGTTTTGACTTATCTTTCTTCATCATTAATAGTACACTGATGATGACTAAACTCATTACAAATTGTCAGTGTTTCTTAATGGAGTTTTGGTACTTCTTTTGAGTGAAGTCTCAAAGTAGTAGCATTAAGAACCCATTAATAAAATAATATTAGTTTGGACCATTACTAAATATTCATAAATGAAAAATATCATCTCGTACAATGTTTTCTATTATTCATCTTTACTTTGTAGTAGCAAATTAGACTTGAATTGAAGGATTGTTCAATTTTATTTATTTCAAGGCTTTGTTTTCCTTTGCTTATGTCTATTCTCTTTCATTTCTTCTAGTATTGTGTTTTTTTTTCAACTTAGTATATTTGGAAAAATACAGGTATACTTTATGAAAGATCATATTATGGGCTGTGAGGTCCTGAGAGAGCGGAGTATTTCATTTTGTAAAATCTACCATATTCAAAACTATCACATTAATGCTTATTATTTCTTCAATTCATAAATCCCCAGCTGATTTATGTTCATATTTCTTACTGTGACCACACTAGGAGCTTTCGTATCACCATACTTGCATTCTTATTCAATATAAGCAGAGCTTATGAATTTGAATCCTTTTCATCTCGAAATGCAAATTTAGTACCTGATATATTGTTTCCAATATTGGAGAAAATATATCCCACCAAAAGGTACCCTTTTTGTCAGTGTAACTGCAAACCTATAAAGTTGATTTGATAAATAAGGTTGCAATTTTTATTTTAAGTATTAGCACGTGAATTTTTTGTTTCATGGGCTTCAGCATAACACAGGTATGTGCTTACAGCTTTCAAAATATATCACCAATAAAAAATTTACTCTATACTAATATTTTAGGATGACTTAGATGCCTTACGACATTCAACATCAAGAGATATGGCTGCTTTAGCTACTAAGTTGACTGAAAGTGAGGAAGAAAGGAAGCATTTAAAAGATCTAATAGTTATTCTGAAGCAAAGATTGGCCAATGAGACTTCGGCTGATGAACAGTTAATTTCTGAAAGGAAGTTGCTGGAACAAAGATTGGAAGAGGCTCATGTTCATCTTGCTGACATCAAAACTTCTTGGAGTGATAAAATAACGTCTTTAGAAACCCAGGTAGGATATTTCTATAAATATATTCTTAACGCAATTTGTTTAAAGTACCACACTTGTATCATTCATGTAGAGGAAGCCTTTGCAGTCTCTAATTATTCAGTTCTCTTTGGATATTTCAAGGTGGGTAGACTCAGCCGCCAAGCAGCAGAAGAAGGTGCTGAAAGGAGGAGGGCACTACAGGAAAAAGACGTTCTATTTGAAAAAGTACAACAATTAGAAGCTGAGCTAGAGTATAACAAACTGGACCTGAATAACAAGAACACAAAAATTTTGAGGTTGAATGCTGATCTGGAAGAATTATCTGCTGAATTAAAAAGAGTTCGTGCTGAAAACGAGGAACATGTGACATTTTTGAGGACTCAATTAGTGAGTCAAACATAATCTGGGAAATATTTGTTTCTCTCCTGTTATTTTTTTCAATTATTGCTTAAGCATGGGCCTATTATCTAGATTAGTACTTTTAACTGAGTATTGTTATCTGTTTCAGTTATGTTCTTTCAACTTTGATGCTATATCAGCGTTATTTGATACAAATAATCTTTTTTCATTCCCTTCTTTGGAGTGAAAATTCATTTAATTTATCACTTGAAATATTTTCTTTAGTTTATTGAATGGGTAAGTTTTTAGAAACCAATTTGATTGAAATATGATTGGTTCTCTATATTCACTTATGGGCCTTTTCTATATTATTGTTTCTGTTCTATTATTTTCTTGTACAAAAATGGGATTCCTATTATTTGTTGTGTTTTTACTTGTAAACATATTCCATGAATAATTCTTTAATCATTCCTTATTTTTTCAAGCTAGGCTTCTCGACTGCACATTCCAATTTATTTTTGTTTGTTTGTGTTTCACAAATTTTGTTATTTTTTCACATTTTACAGGTTTATTTTTGTTCTTAATAAATTATATTGAATATTTGTATTGTTATTTTTATAGCCCTGCAAACTTTCTTTCCTTTCCTTCCTCAAATTCATTATGTATGTTAGTAATTTTCATTAAGTAGATTGGTATTTTATGTTTCAGCTCACTTCAAGCACAGAAGTAACAGTTGTGAAAAAAAACTTGGAAAATGCAGAAACTAATCTGGAAAAAACTGAAGACGAATGCTCCAAATTGAGAATGTCTGTTGAGTCTGAGCATGGTATTAATATGTCTCTGAAAGAGAAAATTCAAAAGCTGGAAAGGGATCTTGAAGAGGAAAAAATTAATTCTCTCAATGTTCAGAAAACTCTTTCTAGGTTTGTGAAAGATAAGGTTCCTGAAAAATAATTGTTTTTTTATTTTTATTTTCTATTCTAGGGTTACCTCAGAAAAAAATGCAGCCCTTGTAAGAAATGCTGAAATATCACAGCAAATCGAATTAATTAAACAAGAAAAAAGAAGGCAGGACACAGAATTTAACGAATTGTCTAATAAAATGAGTCTGTTGGAAGAAGAATACACGAGGTACAGGGAAAGTGAAGCTTTAGAGAAGCAGTTGAGGAATAAAATTACTGATTTAGAGGAGCAATTGTCTGATAAAAATAAAGTAAGTTTCATCCTGCTACTCTGTATGAAGATTTTAATAACAATAATTTTATTTTGAAATGTTGAATATTTTCAGAATATCAAAACATTAACATTGAGATTGGCTGACATGAAGAAAACCCTTCAGCAAGAGCTTAGGACACCCAGCAATCATAATTATCTCTCAGACGATACAAATGCGGCAGCTATTTTAACTCCAAGCCAAAGTTCTGTGAAGAATTTTTCTCATAATGTGAAGAGGGATGAAGAAGACGTCAATTTTAAGTATCTGAAACATGTGGTTATCAAGTTTTTGACAAGTAGGGATTATGAGGCTCAACATTTGACCAAAGCAATATCCACTGTACTTAAGTTTACTCCCGAAGAAGAAAAACTTATTACTGATACATTAGAATGGAGAAGATCCTGGTTTGGGAGCAGACCAAAATTATTACACAAATCGAAACCTATGAGCTGATGGTTAGTTTAAAAGTGAGGAATCTACTGTTTTTTTTTGAGATTTATGCCAAAATTAATTCATATGCAAATGAAGCATTTTAAGATTTGTTGATGTTTACACATTTTGTAAATATTATTATTTGTTATTTATCATTAATGGCTGTAATTCTAATTCTTGAATAATTTTATTTATTTATAACTTATTTAATCCATACAATCCATTAATTCCCTTATATGGGGCTGTCAATATTTTATTCCGAAGCAGAGCAAAGCTCAGATGAAGCTGCCAACAAAAGTAAATCTATTTAGAAAAATGATGTGATTCAAAACAAATTTCATATATTTAGTATGTAACTCATCCCCTTGTAATTGTCAACATTCCATATGTAAAAAAGTGTAATATAATAGATTTAGAATTATTGAAATTTTCTTAAAAGTGGTCTGAAACAAAATCAAGTTACCAAAGTAAATGAAAATTTTTTTTCATCTTACATTTATATTTATATTGTTGAATTAGTCCAAGAAATATTATTGAAATATTTTTTTTCAATTTCATCCCCATTATGAATAGGATTCAACTTGTGGTAATCATTTTGATTAGTTAGATTGAACCTTTTCCATCTGGTTATAACTTATTCATTAATAAACTAATTTTTGAGTATTCTGAGCATGTATTTATTTCTGAATTCCTGTTAATACTTAATCGGCATTTCGAAATTTAACTGCTGCAATTTTCTTATATATGCTCGGCTACTAAAGACATCTTCACAATGCAAAATATATTCTGAGGCCTCTTTCAAACCACAAAAACAGCCTTCCTCCGGCGGGATTCGAACCCCTTACTGTCGGTAACCCGATCTACCCCTTTTATGGTGTTTTTATTGGATTTGATTACCAGCATTGTTTACACTAGATACGTCAAGTGTCAACCTCTTCGCACGAATACGAATACAAATATCATCATTCATCAGGAATTTAACAATAATTGTAATTGAAATTTACTTATTGGTAAGCCACATTTCCACACAAAAATTCTTACCTAATAAATCTAACGCTTAATCAACTTTTCACACTTCATACATTCAATGAAAAACAGCATATGTCTAGTGGAAAGCCTAGTTTTTCATGGTTAATTTGCAGTTTCATTATCTCCGGTAGAAAAAAGTTTCATCCACAATATTCCTGCAGATAATGGATGAGTAACCAAATTTATGCGAATTAAGAAAACAGTTTTTGGGTGGAGAGAAAAGTTTTTAACGGAAATTTCGTTTGCGAATTTTTTTTTTATTGACTTCCTCTTACTAGACCAATTCTCATATTGCTTTCTTTCAGCAAATTGCAGTTTGAACATACTAGTGTATTAGATATTTTTGAAAAATGCCACCGGTTGACAAGACCCCAAATGTTATTTCGAGCTCCTTTCAATTAGTGTACTCCACGAAGGCCTATAATAAGATTCCTATATTCGAATATGAATCAACCACAACAGGCCTAACTGTTGTTATTGCTGAGGTTGATGGACCAATTGTCAATGGATTTTTCTGCATTGGTGAGTTTCATAAGTTCGTTTGATACATTTTAAGTAACTCCCTTTTATTCAGCTACTGAAGCATTCGATGATGATGGTTTACCGCATACCCTAGAACATCTCATATTTTTGGGTAGTGAAGAATATCCATACAAAGGTGTTCTAGATCTCTTAGCTAATAGGTGCTTTGCTTCCGGCACTAATGCTTGGACTGATGTTGATCACACATGTTATACTATGGAAACCGCAGGAAGTCAAGGATTCTTAGCTCTCATGCCTATATATTTGGAACATATTCTTTATCCTACTTTGACTGTGAGTTTGAAATATTTTGAATGATTCTGAGATTATTCAAATCACCATAAAGCACATTGAAATCACTAACAAATCTTGTTAAGATTGGTCTGTAGTTTATATTTATAATGATTTAGGATGCAGGATTCATAACAGAAGTCCATCATATCACACCAACTGGTGAAGATGCTGGTGTGGTTTACTGTGAAATGCAGGGTCGTGAAAACTCTGCTGAATCCAGACTTCATTTAACATTATCTCGTCTTATGTATCCAGGAAAATGTGGTTACTCATCGGAGACAGGTGGAATAATGCAAAATTTAAGAGAGTCAACATCAAATGAGAAGGTTAATTTCAACTTCTGTCATACACAGAATTCAATTGATTCAGTTTTTAACAATTCTAATTGACTTTATAATTTTAGATAAAAAATTATCACAAAGAACTTTACCGCCCGGAAAACTTAAAAATAATTATAACAGGTCGTGTTGAACATGAGATAATATTCAAATCTTTATCGAAGCTCGAGGAGAAAATTGTATCGAAGGTAAGTTGAAAATGTTTTACACCTTGTTCTATTTGAAGAAAATATTTTTACTCCACATATCTGCATATAAATATTTTAAAGGGAAATTTAGGTCCATTTCAAAGACCCTGGCAATCACCAGTTCCTCCATTGGAAAAATCTACAGACATTGAGGTTAAGTATCCTGCTGACGATGAAAGTAACGGGTTATTCTGTATAGCGTGGAGGGGTGCATCCACTGTGAAGGATCAATATACTGTTACTGCCACATCTTTGATGTTGAAGTATTTATCAGACTTTTCTGTGTCGCCCTTACAGAAAGAATTGGTTGAAATTGAAGATCCTTACGCTAGTGAAGTAAGTTCACACTGAAATACAAACCTTTTGTATACTGAATGAATCAAAATTGATAGATCTGTTTGATATTATCAATTATTTTTTTTTACAGATAACTTATAATTTGTATCAAAACTCTGAAACATGTAATTACTTAACTTTCCAAGATGTACCAGTTACTAAATTGGAGGAAATTAAATCGAAGCTATTTTCGATATTAAGTAAAATTGTGGAAAACGAAGATATAAATATGGAAAGAATAGAGAGTATTATTAAGAGACATAGGTTAGAATGCACCAGTTACTTAGAATGTGACCCTCACAGCACTGTTGCATTTTTAATTATCGGTCATGTACTTTACGGAAATACAAAAGAAGATGTGAGTTCTGGCAAGATAAAAAACCAAAAACATTCACTCATTTTGATTAAACTAATACTGCTCATACAGGTTATTTTGATTTCAGTTGGAACAAAGAGTAAATCCTTTGATGGACTTGGATTCCCTAAGAAGAGAACCCAAATCCTTTTGGGTGTCCCTTTTAAGGAAATATTTCCTCGATAACAAATTTATAGCAATCCGTTGCAAACCCAGCAAAGAGGAGAAACAGAAAATGGCTCAAGAAGAAAAGGAAAGGATAGCCAAACAGATTGAATCGTTGGGTCCGGAAGGTTTGGAGATTAAAAAGAAGGAATTGGAGAAAGCCGTGGAATTTAACGAACGTGAACCACTGGAAGAAATGTTAGTTTCCTTACCTATACCAGAAATGAATTCTATCCATTATCACAACATTGTGAGATTAAGGACTGATTCAAATTCAAAAAGGACTCTCGATCTATCTGAAACTCCTGTTTTCACGTTCTTCGATGATGTGAACTCTAATTTTGTTTATGTGAGTACTGAAAATTTTGAAAACTCTTATTACATATTTAATTTCGATTTGTTTATGAAGCAGAATACCTTTTGATTTTCAATTTGGATGCTTTACAGAAAAAGAACAATTATGGAAATAGCCCAATAAATCGTACCACTGTTATCTTAGGTTTTCATTATATGAAGAATTTTTTCAGATATATGCTCTTTTAGACACCAAGAATATACAGCCTGATACAAGAAATTTCCTACCTCTGTTCTTTGAAACTCTTCTGGAATTACCCATAATGAAAGAGGGCCAGCTAATACCTTATGAGAAGGTAGTAGCTGAATTATATAACGACACTGTTCAGAATTCGGCTCATTTGGGGTCCACAAAAAGGGGATTATTCAAATGTGGTTCAAACTCCACCACTGCTGTTGTTATGCTACAAGTTGAATGTAGCAACTTCCAAAAAGGTTTGGAATGGTTGAAGGATATCTTGTATAATACTGTCTTTACAGCGGATCGTTTGAAAGTTACTGCAAAGAAAATGCTGAATTCTGTGGCTCAGGCCAAGAGGAGTGGAAGCGACATGGTTTCTTATGCAATGAAAGCTTTGTGTTTTTCTGAAGGTAAAATCTTTATTGTATGAGAGCTCCAGTTGGAAGTAATTATAAAATAATTTCCCAGACAGCAACATACTGAGGAATGGAGTGTTAAACCAGAATAAGTTCCTCTCGAATTTGGTAGATGAGCTTGACGGGCCTAAAGCTGATGAAATTGTCAAGAAATTCTGTGAAATCAAGAAATTGTTGTCTGAATATAAAAATTTCTCCTTGTATCTGGCAGGTAATTTGAGGAGTCTTCCTAATCCGTCTCAGATTATAAAAGAAACATTTGTTCCTGGTTCTGAACCACCAAAATGGTTAGTGCAACATTCAACGTTTTTTCCTAAAATAAATGATGAATTTATTATTTATTCAGCAATAGAATAGAAGATTGAAATAATTTTTTTAGCCTAACATATACTCGTGATTATGAACTGATAGAGACAGGGGAAAGAAATATTACTGGATGCATTATTGGAATGGGATGTTTGGAATCATCGTTCTTCATACAATCTGCAAGGACTATCACCGACCCAGAGGATCCTGATGTACCAGCTTTGAATCTATTTCTTCAGTACTTAACTCAGGCTGAGGTAGGGGTTTGTTTCAAGAAATGTTCAATCTGTATGAATATATTTCTTTTAGGGCCCAATTTGGAAGCAAGTCAGAGGAAAGGGATTTGCATATGGCTATTCGATGGTGGCCAAATATCACGAAGGTTTCATTTACTTAACTTTCCACAGAGCCACAAATGTCGTTGGTGCTTATAAAGAAACTCACCAAATAGTTACGAAACAGATTACCTCTAAGCAATGGGACGAAACTTTATTAGATGCCGCAAAGAATTCTCTGATGTTTGAAGTCATAGCACAGGAGAAAACCATTGGAGATGTTGTATATTTATCAGTTAGCTCCTATTTGCATGGAGTGGACTACAATTATAATAGGTAAATCACATTATTTATCTGTTTGTTATACTTACAAATACTGAGATATGTTTTAATATTATCGACATACCCTTGATTATTTTCCTAGGAATCTGATAAACTCTATAAAGAAGGTCACAGTAGATGACCTGAATAGAGTGGGCGAGAAGTACGTGGCACCACTGTTTGAAAGCAGCAAGGTGAACACCGCTGTTGTTACTGATCCATCTAGAATAGAAGAGATCCAGAATGGACTTAAAGAGTAAGATAAAAATCCTAAACCAATAATATTTTACAAATTATTATATTTTTTGTCCCTTTTAGGTTCGGGCTTGATTTGAAGGTGTATCAATCGTTAGAAGACAGTTTCCTGAATGAAAAATGTTCTAAATAAGTAGAAATGGTGGATAAGTTTAAATTTCAAGTTGGAGAAGAAGTTTGCATTATTTTATATTAACATTTGTACAGAAATGCCATTATGCTGTTCATTGTTGTATCGAAGCCTTATAACCATGAAGATTAAAATTTTTATATGTTGCTTGATTGTATTTATTTGTGAACTAGTGAGGCTAGTTTTCACACCTACTAATTTCTTCCTTATATTTTAAGAAATGAGTGGGGCCAATACGAAAATTACCGTGTACAAACAGATAAACAAAAATTTCAAAAAGAGTTGATTCTGTTGAGATGATGTCCAAATAACCCAAAAAAGTCAGATACTTGAAAATTACTGACGGAAACTCTAATTTAATCTATTACTAGTGGAGTTAGTATAGAAGAAACGATAGTTATAGGTATTTTATATCAAAAAACATCTTAAAGAATTTCAAATATTAAATGATGCACCCTCCCATGTCACTCCAGGAACCGCCACTGATGCTGGTGAAAAATGGGTCACAAGCCCATGTCACATGTCATAAGCTCCCTGTTCAGCCTGGTGGAGGCAACGCAAATATAAGAAGACCTACTCTGCCATAAAGTAAATCAACTGATGCTAACATAAACATACGATTGTACCTATTTTTGGTCTTAATTTGAGCTGAGGATTTTTTTTAAATACTCTAAGCTCCAATATTGTCTTTTCTTTTTTATGAGATTCAGAACCTCACTGTAGAGGTTTCACCAGGTCCAATCACTAATATAAGAATTATTAATTATATAAAAAAACGTTCATCTCAACTTTGGTCTCCAGTTTTTTTTTTTGCAATGTTCCAGATTCGGAGAATATGGAAACGCAATCATTGAAAAACTCTCTCCATCGTCAAATTATCGCATCATTAGACCTGATTCGCAGAATCGTCAATTCCATCGAGACCACGCTCATTAGAAAGCGAAAACAGCACCGGTTATCAACTTCAAATAATTGACGCACAAAATCTGAACCATATATCCAACGGGCGTAATGGAAATTTCTCCCATAATCTTGCAACCACGATAAGGGTCTCCTAAATTATCCCCCAGAAGATCCAGTAATGAAAGGAGTACAAACACCGTCGAAAAGAACATGCTGGAGGGGTTTGATCAAGACGAAACTCAGCGGCAGTTTCTAGTTGCACTTCATGTCCTGATACAGTGCGAAGAGGTGTTGGAAAACTGATACACCTGTTTATTGGTTATTCCTACCTGTTCAGTGATAAAGGGCCTACAATTAGGGTCGTTTCTTGTCTTACCTTTGAGAGCGAACTATGTGTTTGTGATTTGTTTGGTTGTGATCGGTGATTACTCAGTGACTTCGCATTTGAATCGTTCGAGATGGGTGATAGGGACTTGAAAATTAATGGTGCACAAAAGGTAAGAGAAATAAGTCGAATACCTATTTGTAGAATTCACAAAAACCTACCCTGTATTTCGGTCCAAGAGTTCACAAGAACGTAATATCATTTTCACTGACGTAATTACATCGAATCATAATAATCCGAATTTTTGTTGTTGATTTCCATATTGCATTAGCGATTCGATAATTTTCCCCATTCAAAGTTCAATTTATCCCTATTATAAATAGATCTAATTATAAATTAATCTAATGATCGAGAAATAAATCAATCGGTTCTATTCTGAACAATTTTTATAATAGGAGGCGCTTCTCCGACTGTTAGCTTGCTTTTAAATTTTTTCGCGATCTATAGGACCTAATCATCATTGAAAATTATATCCTGTAGTCCTAGTGTATCTATTTACTCTCGACACCTAGTCTATCTCTATTACACTCCACATCTCGTTGAGGGTGCATTGTTGAATAAAATAGTAAATATACCGAAGAATTTTGCGTGCGTTACTTTTTGCTCTCTCTGTATATCAGAATTGATTGTCCACCGCAAGGTGGAAAAAATACAAGTTTTTTGAACGTATAAACATTCAATATTCACTCGAAGTTTTTCCATTTCAAGGAAAAGTTAATTATAATAAATAAGAAGCTGATGATAGTTGATTATCCATCATGACAATAAAATATGAATTGACAGTTTAATTAACCCTCTACAGATGTTAATCACTGCATGTTAATGGATAGCCTAAAAATAAATTGTATATTGTTGTCAACCTTCTAATTTTATTATAACTGCATCGTAAAAAAGTAATGTTTTTGGTTTTTGCGTGAAAAATACACAAGCTACTAAAGTTTGTTAAGAGGTGTTATGTATAGGTACTTACTACTCCACGACCTTTTCATAATCACAACAAAGCATCAATGGAAAGCATCTCAATCGATTTTTTTTTGGGGTGAATGCAAAATGAATGAGTGATACAAATTGAATAGCTATTCCTGATAATTAAATAATTAAAATAATAAACAACTGAATGACGTCCGATTTATGGCGCTATAATTATCTATCTATTACATACAGATAAAAACCAATGAAAAAAATTTGAAAATCAAAACTGCTTTGTCCAAATTGAAGGAATAAATCAGTGCATGAAAATTGTTGGTAACCCCTTCTATCCATTTTGAACTCTTTCATAGATTGGTTCGCAAAATTTATATCTCCTAAACACTCATAAAATGGAGTAATAGTTATTACATAGTCCTCATATTCAAAAGAGGAATTCTGAAGTTGCTATGTCCAAAAATCTGGTATGGTTGTCGCAGTTCTTAAACTGGTATTAGTTTGTTTCGACTTTAATCTTCTTCGGTCATAGGGAGTAGAGATAGAATATAAATATTCATAAGATTTCTTACAGTCCTTGAAAATACAGGTGATCTATAGTATTAGAAGTAGAATATGCTTCGATATTGGTGAAAATTTCGAATATCATAAGCCGTAAATTAGTAAGACTAAAATTTTCTTGTTTGTATTTTTATGTTCAGATAGTACCTATATAGGAAGTTATGCTAGAAATACATTTTGATTTAGTGGAAATATCGCATTTCAAATTACCCAAATCTGAATTCCATCATATGACGGAAATCTTGTTGGATAGATGATTTTAATTGGAATAACTTCAATCAATTATGTAAATTTATGATTGAATTTAATCCCTTCACTTCGAATAGCTGACCTTCATCAGTTATTTCTCGTAGGAAACCGAAAAGCACTAAAGGCTTTGTATTCACTTCCTTATACATGCATGTTTAAGTAGAGCCCCTTTATGGAATTTTCGTAGATTGAAACGAATGCATTAATGATATTTGACGACAGGAAAGTTTTCACATTCATCATTGTTCGGATTCAAGATACTAATTTTTTTGCCTTATCGCATTATTTAATATTCAGGTTGAACAGATTCTCTCTGCCATTTGAAACCAAATTTTTTATTGAATTTCAATCCGATGCATGATTATGAACCAAATGAAATGAACATTAATTTATGGTCGATAAATCTTCACACTTACGATGTATGGGAACTGATTGAAATATCACTTTTTCTGGAATTCAATATCCTTTTCAAACACAAGATATTATTGTCCCCTTAACCTGAAAGCTGTGAAAACGAAGATATATTATTATCTTCTCAATCATGTCTCATTTCTCAGAGATACACATCCAATTCTGAATTTCTCTTTCCCATTCTGTGTGAACCAAGATTCGAGTTCAACGATTTGAGCTTTCTCTCGGTTATGATTTCCTGTAAAATTCTTTATAACTCTCGTTGAGTTATACATGTTTTGCTAACATGTGTCTTGAGGTGATCAAAATTTGGGAAGAGAGCGCCTCCACCATTTATTATGCACAGAGAAACAGGTCTTGGTGCACTCCTAATGAGATGGTCTATTTCCTCTCGAGGTATCTCACCCCATGTGGGCAACTTGTATTTTTTGTCGAAATATGCATAAGAGTCTGTGGAGGATGGGGTAAAAGGGAGTAATATTCTTCCCATAATGTCCAAGACGTTACTTGATTGTCTTCTATTCTTCAAATTGGGTTGGCAGCTTCCGAATATAAGGCAGAACATGTGGTTCTACCACTTTCTGTATTCAAGGCACTGCGGTAATTTTGCCTCTCAAAAAAATGTGATCTACTTCCATAAGCAATAGCCCCTCTTACCATAATTCCAAAAATGTGTGGCACATATGCCTTCTCCCCCTTTTCATGGAGGGTCTTTACAACCTACCCTCTCTGACCACACAGAATTTGAATTAATCACTTTAAGATTAAGTTCGTGGTCTAATTTAGTTCGTTTGGTCGTAAACACTGTAACTTCCAAAGGTTATGCAATTATTTAAATTCTCACTTGTACCTGGGCCAATCTTCTGTAATCTAACTATAGATATCACTTCTGCGATAGATGATTGAGGTAGGAATACAATTTTATGAAGATGATCTCTAATAGCCCGTTGTAATGGATATGGTTTTTGGATCTCATAAGATACCAAATTTGTAAGATAATAATCTATCTCGTGTCTATAGTCACGTTTGCTTTTTCAATTTGAAACATTCTTCTTCTGAATAAGGAAGGATAACAGGTTTGCGTACGTGCGAAACTTTTATAGAAACGAACTACTTCCTTTAACATCGAATGGCTTTCCTCGAATTTTTTGCATTCTTTCCTTATGTAGAAGCAACAATTTCTAACGCATTCAACACAACTTATCTAGTCGCTTTCTTGAATCTAGAAAACATAATTCGACTTTATGCGGATATTATATCATTCATGATGATATTGCCTTAGAAATTTTCATTAAAACAGCACAACTTTTCTTTTGAATGTCAAGAACCAAATTACAAGGTGAGTTTAATATTCGATTCGATGATTTCCTTACCCACTATTGGAAATAACGAACCCAAAATAAACCTGAAAATGAGTTAATCGAAGAGTATAAAGCTGGGAAAATCCTTATCCTTATTCTTATTTCATTATCGGACAGCTAGGCTTTAATCGAAATCTATAGGGTTGCTGTAATTATTTTTCGTGTATCATTTAAAAGCTTTATCATTAGAAATAATCAACCGAAATCTGTTCACTCGGAGAGAGTTGGTCGCATTTCCATGACGTTACTGTGAGAAAGAGAATGCCTATGAGAAATGGTCGTCAAAATTCATAAAGTAAAGAGGTTGTGAACTATTTTCACGTCATGCATATTAAAAAGCTGAATAATTCACCATTGCATATCTGAGCCGCTAGGTTCCTTCCGAAAACATTTTTTCCGTTACTTATTTCTTTCTTTTCGAACCGCATCGAGGTTTCTAGAGCATGTCTCGTTGGTTGATAATTGAATAGGATGTTTCGCAGATTATTGGAATGGATTGAAACTGGAATTGCACGTGAAGTGACTGTTTCCGGTAAACGAGAACAGAAATGAAGGTGTAAATGTAAAAAAAGTGGTATGTAATCAAATCATGTTTTATTAATCTATGAATCAAATGCTGAAATTATTATTGTCGATGGAAAGAGCTGAATGTTCATATGGATTTGGATATTCCCTTCCAAATTCGTTAAATTTTTTCTGATGAAAATTTTTACACCTCGAAATAATCATTGGAGTTCTGGAAAGAGAAAAGTCGACTAGAATTCTGAAAACTCTCAATGGAAATGGTCATCAGCTAAATGTGGCTGTAGTTCAATGGAACATTGTCATTCATCTATATGCAATTTAAATATAGGGTCTAAAATCGTAGGAGGCGACAATTTTGAAATTTTTTGATATTACAACCATCTATAAACCTCTTCTTTATTGATGCTCTTCTGTTTGCGTTCAATGTCATGCCTTGGATATTATTGGCCTTGTTTCGAAAATGTTTTCGATAGGGTTGAATTTTGTAAAAACACCAATATGATCGACAAACCTTGGGTTTTCATTATGCAGTTATACAGTTGTAAATGAAAAGGAGTAATTCCTTGTCAAAAAATTAAGACGATTGAATTTTTTCGCTGTAGCCTATATAGTGCTTATTCGAAAACAAATTTGCGATTTTATTAAACAGAGGTGATATTTATCGATCTGGTATTCTGCTGAGGATATTTCACTGGAGAATCTTCTTGATTTCATCTACCCATTTCACGCTCGTTGTGAGCTCCTTCATAATGAATATTTAAGCACCTGATTCGGCTATTTGTTGAGATTAAGCGGAACTAAAAGAGTTTCACAAAAATAGAAATCTGCATCTCATGTATACGAACTAGTATAATATGTAGTCGAGTAATTCTCAAGATCTCTGTGACAATTTATTCACTGTTAACTAGGTGTTCTACGTAATCTATTTTAATTAATGCTAAGTAATTTTCCAGAGCTAGTTCAAGGTAGATAAAGGTCTGTGATCTGAGAATGATTTCTTGGTACAAGTTACAGAGAGAAAGTGGAGATATATGAACTTGATCTTGATGAGGAATGCCTTAATTACTTCGAACTCTCTTTTTGGTTTTTTATTTCGCATTTTATAAGGAGCTAGTTTTTCCTTTTGAGATATAAAAAAAAAATGAAGAATCTGCTCACCGGCCTTTCAGATGTTTTCTCGGAAATACTGAATGTGTAAGTGGATAAAATTTGGTACGAACAAGAGCCACTCAAGCTTTTTTTCGAAACAATTCGACCATAGTAGTCCTTTGAAAAAAAAATGGTTTTGGTGATGAAAATAATAGTTCTTGAAACTTTTTATGAGTTTTCTTTCCCAACATCTGGAACATGAGGCAATGAGTAAGAATGTTAGACAGTAGTATTTTCTCAAAAATGTTGCTTATCCAATGAAAAAACGAACTTTTCTTTCGTTCGAAAGGTTGATAGCTTGTATATGGTTCGTCACAAAAAATACACAATGCATTACTATTTTTCTCAGAACAATTCTGCTGCCATATTACCTGACAAACTATAAAACAAGAATTATATTTTACACCATTTTCGAAGGATTTCATCAATGCATGCATAGTGCATTTGGCTTCCATTGTGTGTGCAAATAATAGAAATTAAGGTCATTTTGAAGAGTTGAAGTGGAGAGAATTCAGCCATGACTCCTTACCGTCTACTGACATCGATTTCTTGGTTACTTTCATTTTGTTCCAGTGAATAAAGTTTCCTTATAAATAAAAGTACAACACAGTTGCACGGAACCGCATAGCAGAACTTATTACATTGTTTGTCAATGTATAATTTTTTTGAGATTTTCAAATAATGATGCATTCTGAAAAGAGTAATGGTAATTGCCTGTTCATAATTCAAGTTGAAATACCTGCCATTAAAACTGATAAGTTTATTACGGAAAAATATCCGGTCCTTGAGAATTGAATTCGAAATTAGATTGTCATGCGCACAAATAAATGAGTACCTACAATAAATTGAATTTACATTTCTGCTCAAAAATATTTTCGAATTCTGACGCTGATATCCTGCCTAATTGTCAAAGAATTTTTTTCTGGCAATAAAAAATTCTGACAGTGAAAAACAACAAGATATTTCGTGTCATTCACAACTGACATGACCACAAATTCCACAACAAAATTGTAATGTGTACTTTTGTAAATTCAAAATTGCTCAGATCAAATGAGTAAATCGCAAAAAACTAATCGAGAAGAAACTCCAAATGTCTTAATAACCGTAAGAAAGAAGAAAAGACTGAAAGGGTAAGTATTTTGAAATTCAACGAATTCTACCTACTTATCACCCTTATAATATTCGAATATTATATACCTATTTTATATAGATACCTCTATATGATTACCGAAATATTCATAAAATATCTGTTTATTCAACACGAAGGAGGACAATTCTGTTTCTGCTTTTCCTTTTGAATTTTCTGAATTCTCCTGTCTTTTATTGATTTCAAGCACGTCATCAATGAATTCCTTTTGAATGCTTGTTCAGTAAAATCATTAATTATAATTGAATACTCAAAGGGAAAATCCAGATTTTCTTTACTTCAATATAAAAACAACGTTCGTCATTTTAGTAAAAAAAAACAAATTCAACTGAGGGTCAGTAGAAACGACCTCTAAAAAATGTAACATTTCTGCGCTCATTCGAAAGAACTATAAACTTCATCGTTAAAAATTAATTATAATAACAAATGATGTAATACACTTCCATTTCAGAAATAATTTGTCCTAATGTGTACTTACCTGACTACGATATAATGTGTTATTAAAACCATGTGGAATTCCAACTGAAGTAATGATAGTTATGTTTCGATGTGCTTTCGAAACCGAGGGTACAAAAAAATATAAAAATATCAAGGATTATTTGGTCTTACGTACGAAGATGATGTGATTGTGAACTCTTTGTTTGAATTCTGCTTTGATAAGATAGAATATCTGCCAAGGGTAATCTATCTAGGTTTGAATAATATTTTAGATGTGCATTTGAACATATTTATCCAAATCAAAAACTGTGCAAATTTCTGGAGTGGCCAAAATTTCGTTATGTTCTATTCCAGATAATTATCATTGGGAATATTGAATTTTGATGAGGGGGTGAAAGTATTCATCAGATTCAATAAAACGATTTGAAATTAGTTTTTAGGACAGCTTATGACAACAATTACTCATTTATGAAATGAGCTGAACAAAAAATTCGGTCAAAATTTTGTTCGAACAAAAATTGCATGTATTAAGAAGAATATTATAGAACAATTATCAAGGTGAACCACAAAGAAAAAATTTAATATGTGAAAGTTTCAACAATGAGTTAATTATAGTCAAGAAGTTCTCGACTCATATATATTGAAATTGTTGGAAGTTTCGGCATTTAGGAAGAAATAGTGAGTAGATTCACAACAGTAAGGTGGCATTTCGTATGGGGTGAGTTTAAATAAATCAAAAACTAGCCTTCTTCACAACAATTTGCTCAATTATTCAAATATTTCAAAACAACATTGAAATAATTTTCAAATTGTTCAAGTTTGAGTTGAGCTCATGTTGTTTTGACTCCAGTGGCGGTTCCAGGAGTGAGTTTGGGGGGGGAAGAAAGGCATAATTTTATATTTAAAATTCTGTAAGCTGTAGGTATATCTTTATATTTGACGGGATCAAACTTGGAACATCTATATAGAACTGAATAAGTACACAGTCAAGGGTATCACTTGAAAAAAAAACATACATTAATGGAACGGGATCAAAATTTATACTTCTCAGCTCAGTGAACAGTTTAAATGGAATTAATAAGTAATTATTATAAATAATAATGCCATGATCGAATACAGTTACGGGATTTCTGCTAATGGTATTATTTTCTTGAGACCAATATTCTTCAGTTATTAAGTCGATAGATCCGCTGTATGACAACTGCATTTACTGTTATAATAATCAACTAATAGGCGTTACAAATTGACAATATCGCGTTCAGTACTCTGATAGGTGAATATGGTTAGTTGATCAATTTTCAAATTTTATTCAAACTATCGATGTAGTTTATACTACTATGTTTCTATATATGACTTATTTTCATTAAAATCACCGTACCTCCAAGATTTAGAGGTCCTCATTACCTCATTTTTCAAACATCATTTCCTATAGCTAGTGAAATTTGATTCCATTTTGATGTAACACACTGTATATCTGAAATTTTTTCTCGAGGTTAACGTCCAACTACAATTTTATTGCTTCCGAAACTGATTGTACCTTTCATTAGCTTAGTGGGGGGAATTAATGCGAAAAGAATGTTGAAAAAAATTATATTTGAGGGAATAAAAGTTGTGAAATAGAAAGTAGAACAGTTTTGAAAACTTTCGTCTTCTGGTCACTGATTCTAATAACGGTTGTGTTTTTTTCTGTGTATTTGTGAGTAGGTACCTGATATATTTTGAATTTTCATGGTATATTTCAGTGTCATTTTGGTTTGAATAGCTTTAAAATCATGGACTAAATTAAAACCCCTAATTTTTTTTTTCAAAATCAATTCAAATTTTCCTAGGAAATTTTTGGGTTTTGGTTGAGTAGAGCTGCTGTGGTGAAATGAAGGAATTTCATGATTATTCAATATGATTTTCGAATTACTGAACAGCATGTAATTTAAATTTTTTTTTATCATTTTTCGATGTAGGAAAATAAATGGATTCCACACATCACTCAAAATCTATAATATGTACCTACTTGATATTCACCACAATTAACTGCGAACGAAAAAATCCAAAATTTTTGAAATTTCCATAGTTGAGATGCTTCTTTTTGAATATAATGTTGACTTCATGTGAGAAGTCATGCAAATATGATGATAAAGATAAAGAGAGAATTGCACCTATTAAAATTTTATTCAGTACCAATTTTTGGAAATTCAATAAAACCTTGGAACTTGATGCTAGTTCAAAACTCAACCTAATTTACAGGAATTTTCAAATAATCAACTTGATAACATTTTGAAAGTACACAATTTTCCCATCATGACAAGATTTATTACTTGTAGCAATTTCTCATATTGATGAGAACGGATGTTATAGTGATGTGAAAATAATGGCTTTGATTATACATAATACCGTGGCGTTAAGTGTCATTGATGCACTAATTAATAATAATTAAAAATGGAAAACTCGCATGGAAACTCTGCCATCCAACTAGTTTCTTTATTTTTCAATTCAAATTAAAGACAATATACCTAGCCAACTTTGTGAATTTACGAGTGATTTTTATTTTGAATGCATGGTTACATGACGAATCAAATTTAAGTTTCATTCGTATGAAAATGGAATGAATCTAATGAAAAAAAACGGAACTAGCGTTTTTAGTAATCTGTAATATTCATTGCATAGGCAACACATAAAACGCCTTCGCTTACAGAATCCGGCAGGCGATGGCGCCACTGGTATCGATCGATACCATTCACTTATTTCACTTCCACCGACACACAACCCGCAAGGCAAGACACCTGTCTAACCTCAAAAAATCTATTATTTTCAGACTGATAAGTCACCAGACGTCGAAAGCGGGAAAGTGGTGGATTTGGACGGCGAGGCAGGTAAGGAGACCGCCGCCACGCTAAGAAGCATCAAAAACCGACCAGTACGCGTCCTGCTACGGCGTGTCGCGGTTATGGCAGTTCTCGTAGCGATCCTAGCGGGCCTGGGGGCTGTAGTATGGTACTTTATGGGATGGATGTCGTTGGTGCAGCTGATATTGGTCGCCCTCATTGCCTATCTGGCCTCGGGAAAATACCGCTGGTTCTATGTGGCCATAAGAACAGCGCCCAGGGACATTAGGTGAGTTCGACGAGTTTTTGAGGTGCTTGTGTGATGTTTACTTGGGTCAAGGTTGTCGACCCTTCAGAACGTGTGGTGTGGAAATAACACGATGATGCCTACTTAAAAGGTGCTATTTGCTGAATTAGCTGTTTGTTGTTCTAGCGCTCATCCTTTCCTGCGTTTACCGAGTTATCCTTCAATGATTTTAGATGAAGCTCATTTCTAGATTTATAAAGGTTTTGTTGTGTGGTTTTTCTTTGATACAGATGCTGCTAAGACCACTTTTGTCTGGGATTTTCCCTTTACGTGGTACAGGTTTTGTTAAGAAGAGATATAGAGAATAGCACCGGCACTGGATAAGAGCATAGCAATGATCAGATGGCACCACTTCATTGATATCCTTGTCCTAAATACATATTCAGATCTGGTATCTACCAAACCAGAGCCAATACCTTTATATGGTATACAGAAACGGCAGAAGTTCTAAAAGAGCCGACAATGATTATTCCCTTTCACAATTTACACTTTCCGATTTTGCCTATTGCTTTTCGAGAATAAGTCCTTAAAAAGTTACTTTACTGATGTTCAAGCCAGTGTGCAAGGGTCATAATAGTTCGAGTTCTCAGAATTAGTATAGACATCGATGTTCATTCTTTCCTAGCTTGAAACATGAAAAAGTCCATTGCCCTCTTGACGCAAAGAAAAGAGTCCAACAGTAAAACTGGGCGCTAAAAAGATGTTTGGGAATGTCACATCATATTTCATAAACTTATAAATTGATATCTTATCAGATATCAAAAAACATAGTAGGTATAACAAGCGCGTGTTTCACACACCTGTTACAAACCTCTCTGCATTTTTCTCACACTTCTTGTCCTATGAGAAGAGAAGATATAGGACACAACTTGTCCCTCACGTCTGCAATATCACCTCGATGAGCTAGCACGAGGCTATGTTATCGACGTGCGTGAAATTCTAATTCAGAAGTGTATTATTCATCCCAATTGATGGATCGTTAAATAGGTTTGTTCCTCGGGGAAGCTGAGATGAAAGATCTCGCTTCCTCTATTCTATGTGTTAGTTGTTTCGTACTCTCGATTTTGAACACAACATTACATATTTCGTCATGGTAGAATTTTTCTTCTCCCGAATGGTACTGAAAAATTTCTCGCAGAAAATGATAGAAATACAAGGAGAAAAGAACATTTGCACTCGCATCTTCATCTAGTGAAGAGTTTGGTCGAAACTCTCGAATTTAATCACATCCTCTCTTAAGCATACAAAAATTTAGAAGATAGCATTGAGCTGGAATCTGAAGGGTTGCGAAGTTCATGCTCAAAAGCAACTGTATTGACCAGAAGGAGGTGAACTTGGTAGATTTCAAAAACCTCAGTACGAGGATAATATAAGAATTTATTTAACATGAAAAATCAAAGGTTAACATGTAATAAAATTTGTGGATAGTTCAGTTTTACTTTTTCCAGCACTTCAGTAATCAAGTGTTATGAAACAGGTGTAGAGTTTCATAAAAATTGTTGTAGTGAACCTCATAATCCTCGTCATATTCATACAAGAAATTTTATTCCATAAATTCATACGGTTATTTGTTGTCATCAAATACAGTCCCACAAATTCCTATCAGTAAAATTAAAAATATATATGTTATCGAATAATATATTCTTCATGAGGAATGTCAGTTTCACAGTTCAATTAATCCTTTTACGATTAGAGATGCATTAGTTCTGAGAACTTCTTATATTTTTATAAGTATATATCTCAAATCCAGAAAAAAATTATAAACAACATACGTAATTGAAGTGGACTTCGGATTCGACAGTTTAGAATGGGAAATATGTCTAGAGAGTTGTGTTCTAATTAAGTATACTTCCACTCGAAATTATTTGATCTAGAAAATTTGCTGATGTTGAATAGTCACCAAATTTATAGGTGTATTATTTTTTTTAATAAGTAAAAAAAAACATAACATAAAAAGAAATGATCTTATTCGAAATCACTTCCTAAAATAACTCCGGAATGGCCTTTCATCAAGGTCTTCCAAGTTCTGCTGTATAACATTCGCATACATCACAGAGTGACAAGAAAAACGAAGAATGAGACAGTAATTTGAAATTTCCAGAACATTTAATGGTTAAAAACTCACAGCTTGATCTCCAATCTCCCAAAAAGAGGGTCAACATTTACCAATAGAGATATGTATTTCGTTAAATCCCCGTATGCACCACAGCGTTACAGCTATTTCTGCATCGATTAGAAGAAAACCTGTTTGGGATTACATAACACAATCTTTCACTTTTCACTGTTATTGCTATTTCCGCAGATGCAGGAAAGAAGAGATTTGCATAAACGAGTTGAATGTTAGTTTTGTTTTTTTGATCATGTCAATACTAAATTTATTCCCGAGTAGGCTAAGAAAACTAACCGTAGTAGAAAGAAAATTCATCTCCCTCTTGAACTTTTTATAGTTTACATTCCACTATATGTAATTTAAAAAAACGATAAAGGAACTAAATTTTTTATTTGCAAATGGAAATACTTTGAATTTGTTTGCCGTTTCTATTCCGAATGGCTTGGGTTAGAATATTTTCGAGAATTATGTTCCTTTTTGTGAAATTTGCACACAGTGCGACGTGTACGTTCAAATAACAACAGGTTTACATAATGACACAGAGTTGCTTCATAAGGTTGTATATACAAAAGATTTTTATCCGTTGCGAAGTCCAGAACGTTCAAAGTGCTGTATTAATTCAGTGGTGTCATTATATGCTTCAAGGACTGCTCTTAGTTTCCGAGATTATCTAGTTACGACTTGCAATTAACAGTGACTATACTATCCTGTATTCATTTTTGAAGTATAAAACATGAATCTCTTCTTCTCATCAACTTTCGTAAATATGATTTTTAGAAGCATTCTTCCTTTCATTTCAATGCAGAAGAATGGGTTTAAAGTCCACATAGGATAATAATCTAGTTGCTTCACGTTAATATTCACCAAGTGTTAAAAATTAACACACACATCACCGAATAACCACTATTCTATGGATCAGAATGATCAATAATTGCAATTATCCATCGACTTTGCCAAATGAATATGAATGAGAGTGTCTCAAATATATGAGTTGTAGTGGGAAATTTGTGTTCCCCTAAGTCGTTGAGGATGTTATCATTCATAATACACTAATTGTAAGCGACAACAAATAACATCACCGGTAGAACTAAAACACAATGTCGTAATATAATTGTTGACGGTGCTTCATTTCCTTTTATCTCATACAATCTCACTCAATATTTGTGTGCATCGATAGAAATAGAAAAATCAATCACTTCCAATATCCCATTCAAGTGTGTTGCCCTAAGTCCTAAACAAAAAAAAACTGATGGATCTCGTAGAATGAGTCGAGATAAGCGCTGGTATTTGTATACAGGTTGCTTCACGGATAAATACGATCAATTTTATCGGTTTTTCAGCTCCAGTTAATCAGAAATTACCATTTTTCTCTGCTTAAATTTGAATCGAATCAAACGATTCGCAAATTGCATTTGAAGAAAAAAACAGAAAAGTCAAGAACCTAATAGAATTCTATGAAAACCAACACAGGGGTTCATCTGATGTGACTATCTATTGATACGCCATTTCTATTGAATTTTTTATAATCTCTTCAGTGTATTTTTGGAAAATATCTGTTTTCCAAGTGAAATTCTGCTAGAAAAATGCACAAAATAATCACAGGAGTTGGAACAAAGATCGAAATGGAAGATTTTTGCTTGATAATTGTTATGGATTTTACCCAAACTCTGAAACATGATGAAAAGAAATTCGTGATTGATTTAGGGTAGTTTGAATCGAATGAGGGATATTCAGAAAGGTGCGTTTGGTTTCTTTCTTCGTAAATGCGAATTTCTTCTGCTATATTACGATGAAAATTTTCGGATTTTTCATCCAGTCAATTTTCTTTCTAGGGCTCTGTACAGATTCATCCGACTACAGATACAGATTAAGGGATACGCCAGGAAGAATTCAACGTTGGCCGACATCTTCAGGGAGAATGTGAAGAAGCACCCGAACAAAATAGCGATCTGCTTCGAGGATCAAGAGTGGGATTTCGCAAAGGTAGTTACTGTTTTTTATCATTCTTTTCGGTTGATGGTTTGTGACGGAAAACGCTTTGGACATGTACCGGAACTATCTATAATTGAGCCATTACATGTGTGGATTAAATGGAGCGAATCAAGTTCTGGTTGCGAAACACACAAAAATTTATACACTTCAGAAAGGTCCTGCACAATTTGAATGAAAAATCGCTCAAATTTCCTGAAATTCGATCTGCGAAAATTAATATAATATTTTTCAGTAACACTCGGTAAACCAATATTGTATTTCGACTTGTAGAAAGTTCAGGTTTTTTTTTTGAAAGGCTTGCATATGAGAACGCTCCAGATTTTAGCTGTTCGTGCATAAATTCATAAACGAGTGATGCGTGACTCGTGGGATCGATTTTGCCCCCTTGAAATATGCCCCTATGCGATTAAAAAACCGTGAAAATCAATGGCCTTCACCGACTGCTTCACACGCCAAAGTATACTGCATAACAAGTAGGTTTTGAGTGGTTCTTATGAGGTTGGAATCGATTCTTTTGAGAATAAGAGGTGGTAAAAAAAGTTCATACAAAGAAAGTATAAAAAACTGAAACCATTTTGTATAATTTATCCATCGAGATTGATGAAGTACATCCAGGCTAAGTTAAATCTACTATGTGAAATATCAATTCGATTGAAAGATGCTACTTATCCACTATCAGATCAAAAACAAATTGAGAGTGCCTTACCTCTTGTGAAATAATGATCGAAGGTGAAATTGAAAAGTTATTCAAGATGGAATAGGTGAAAACTTGCTTGCTGCGGAAATATATTTTCCATCCAAATTTTCGTTCTTAGATTAGAATAACCTATCGGCTTTTATACTATAACAGAATTCCTAGTGAGTGTTTTGTTGGAGCCACATAGATAAAAATTAATTGAAGAAACTCTTGTTTGTTTTCACTCCGAGATTAGGATATCTCGAGAGGTTTAACACAAATCGCTTGGGTAATGGAGAAACCAAGATTCCATTACCTGAGAATGTTAATTAAACCGAAATTTCCCGTTGGCATTAAAGATTAAAATGGGAAAAATGAAAGATGGTTTCCCCCATTAACCCGGGTTTGCGTGTTTGTGCGATATCAACCAAAAATGAGTAATATTCTTGACCGATGTGCAATTTCCTCAACAGATTTATATTAATTTATTCCGAATATGACCTCCAGTAATTCGTTGGTTCGATTTTTCGCCAAAATAATGAGTGTTGAAAAAATTTGTGGTAGTAGGCTGATATTATTTGAACCTTCGAAGTTCTTTGCCTCAAAGTACCCGAGTTGAATTGATTGAATTTTATGGAAAAATCGAGTTCTAAAGTTCATAAAAATCCTCCCATCTTTTGGCTTCAATTTACCCAATTTGGAGCTTGTAACATATACAGGGAGTAAATGATAGTTTCGGAAAAATTCAAGCGATGATTCCTTGTCCAAAACTGTTGTGGGCCTTTCATAATTTTTTATTTTTTTTGAGTAGCCACTGCTTAGATACAGCTCCCTAAAGATGGCAACTGATAAGAAGTTTTCTGGTTTCTAAGAAAAAAAATAAAAAGTGCTTCTCAGGTGAAATTAAGCTGAAAAAATCATTTTAAAGACCACACTATTTTTTAACAAGAAATCAACCCTTAAATTTTTTCGTAACGATTCTTTTACATCCAATATGTTACTTATCATCGTCAAAATGATGAAACAATTGATATATGAAATTTATCAAACATCGAATACTCCATGAGGAAAATTGAAGGATTTCTCTATGAAATCTTGAAAAAAATTCTTTTTATTCCAGCTAGAAGAGTACAGCAATAAAATCGCCAATGTGTTCAAGAGCCACGGCTACAAAAAAGGTGACGTGGTCGCACTTTTTATGGAGAATAAACCCGAATTCATAGGAATATGGTTGGGTTTATCCAAATTGGGGGTTATCGTACCTTTCATCAATACCAATTTGAGGCTGTCCACGCTGGTCCATTCCATAACGATAGCCAAGTCTCAAGCGGTCATATTTGGAAGCGAACTATCTGATGGTGAGTGAAAAAAAATTTGTCGACAATATTTTATTATCAAAGATCATCAAGTATCTATCTTATAGTGCACAGATAATGAAATCAGCGAGAGGATTATGGTTATGGTCATTTTTCATTTCAATCTTGCCGACGTTTCGAACTAACTATAGTTCTTCTTCAGGGTTTCATCAGAATTTGTCCCTGATTTACTTTATTTATTTATGGACATGCACTGTATGAATGAACTAAAGCAAGCATCCTAGGAAGTGATTGAATTTTTACGAGTTTAATTCATTATTGATCAAGTTTGAGGTTCCCTTATGCACCTAAACCACTTTTCCAAAGCTACCTACCAATATTTCGTTGAACAGTGAAGAACTAATCATATTTTGCTCAAATTTCTATTCATAATTCAATACAATAATCATGGTTTTACTGTTATTGTATTTTTTAAGGGGGCCTTTATTTTTGAACTGCAACTCCAACTGCTATCCGCCTTTTAAAGTTTATTTATCAATTGACAAACTAATTATACCAAGTCGAGGCATAAGATAAGAATTATGTTTTCACCATAATACCTTAAACAATTTTCTTGTGTTCCACCGAGTTCTGGAGCATTATTAACATAATCACAAGACGGCATGTTTTATGGTAACTTCCTTGTTTTCCTTGAAACCGCAATTAAATACCAATAGATATGTCTATTGTATCACCTTCATAGTTCACACTGTACTTCGAGAGTTCAACTCTTCCTTTGTCAATGAAATACTATCCAGTTAGCCATGAGGACAAATTTATTTTTACTTCCATAGGTAAACGAATTATTTCGCCTAGGTTTAAATGTTTGGAACTACTATATACAGGAGGTTCCGATAGAGAAGGTAGTATATAATATACTACACATAACATAAGTCTGCGAATTTTTCCATTGATTCATCCTATGAGGATATTCTCAGAATTCTCAATTTAGTTTTCTCCGAAAAGCAAACAGTGTCAGGAAGTTTTTCAGCTGTTTGATCAGTGACATCAGTAGTAGTTCAACGTCAAGTTTTTTAATTGGTTCTAACCTGTTTGTTCCCTTTTGATTTCAACCTTCTACATTATTGTTTCCGATGTTCGATTGTCCGTATGAATAATGTAATGATTCAGGCTAATGAATATCGATATATGCGAAAAGAAATCGAGATTCAAAGTAGCGATTTCACCTTGAAACTGGAATGACCTGAAGTGTCGTCAGAAATTCAAAAATAGTTCGAATGGTTTATTGAAGCCTATACCCAGATAAACTGTGTGAAAACGCAGCCAATTTCACGAGTAATTTCAAAGAAAAATTTCGAGACTTGAGCAAATAATTAATTCAATAATAAAGTTTCAAATAAAAGTAGTCGTATAATTTTTATTGTATTACGTTCTTCGAGAAATTAAGGATAGAATCATCTAATCAAATGTAGACCGAAATTCTGATAGTCTCCAAGGCCAACATAAAGGAAAGTGATATATTTGCATACAATAATCGAAACTGTATCTCACCTCTATTGGATTTTGTGTCAGTCCTCTGAATATTTATCGAAATCGAATTCCCTTTGAACTGATTGCTTAATTCGATGAATATATTGACGGTAAAATGGCCTACTGAAAAAATTGTAGCACCAACCACTTAAAATACTCTTGATATAACCCTTTCACGATGGATGTTTCATCGTCATGTTTTCTTTGTAGCGATTTCAGAAATTCTCGACAAAATAGAATCGAAAACTGCTCTCTATCAAGTTAATGGAGGAAATAACAACAAATCTAGCTCGGATCAGAGGTTCAAACCTCTGGATGAGTACTTGAAGGATGCCCCTGGATCCGCAGTTCCAACGCCGGAGAACCTAAATCACCATAGCAATCTGGTATATATTTATACTTCTGGTACAACAGGCCTACCGAAGGCTGCAGTAATAAGCAACTCTAGGTAAGGTTTATTCATATATTCTTATCTTTATTTCATTGGTAATGTAAAACCCCATGAGTGCTGGAGTTTTTCAAACGGGTGATCTGGTCGAAGATGAGGTTTTTTATTTCTTCTCCAGTGGTAGAAAATTCTCGAAATGTTTCGCTTGGCAACTTGCAACAAAGTACTCTTTTGGCTATTCTAGAGAGAGATAATGCCTCTGGCTTTACTTATCTTTCCCGAATATAAATTACAGGTTATCTGCTACTATAACATTTATTATGATGGATGAAGTGGCAATATTATGAATATTTGAATATTCCACCTTTAATCCAGGCAAACAATGGGAAAAATGATGAACTTGCTTCAGATTTTCGGAAAAACCGATTTATTGAACAGCATTTTCATTAGTCGTTCAGTTAGTGGTTATTTATCGGATCCAGTAGAATAGTCAACCAATAATGAAAACTGTAACAATGTTTAAAGCCCGTTTGCAACACCCGAGAATTCTCTAGAAAATTTACTCGAGATTTCATGCGCCGTGAATTATGTACCGTTACATACGCACTTTCGGTAGAATTCTCTGTTCAGTTGCGTACTAAATAGTCTCCGCCCTTTTCTTGCGAGAATTTTGTAGAGAATTCTCATCTGTTGCAAACGGGCTTTAGATGAAAAGATGAAGGATTAAAATCAAAAGATCATAAGAAAAACTAAGGTGCCCGCTCAAAATGAGAAAGTGGGTTGACGCACAATTTTCCTAGAACACCCTGTATATATGAAAATAATTTTTTTTTTAATTATTAACTTTTGTTTTTATTATTCTAGCAAGTGGCCCAAGTTTTAATAGAATACACCCATCAAGAAGCGTTCTATGTACCTATTTCCGCACAATTGAGAAAAATTGAAGTCAAAAATTTCATTTATCATTTTTAAATGTTTCCTGAAAAGGCGAAAACTGCTTAAAGGAAAGTGAATAATTAAAAATTTTACTAGTGTTAGTGATAAAAACGATGGAAGATATTAGTAAACATTGACTGAACCATTATTGATTAATAGGATACAAATAAATGATGATAAAAACGATGAAACTTACGAGTAAACATTAATTGTACTATTATTTGCTGGATGTATATACGTTATTACGATTGTTATCAACACCTTCTGTTTCTGTTGATGTTATAGAGCAGTAATCCGCATGGCCTCGGTAGCGCAGTAGGCAGCGCGTAAGTCTCATAATCTTAAGGTCGTGAGTTCGATCCTCACCCGGGGCAACTTTTTGTTCGACATTAGTTCAATTTTTTGATACACCGATTTTTCCATGGATAAAAAAGATTTTATTTTTTTTCAGATACATTTTTATAGCCGCTGCTATCCATTGGTTGGCCGGTTTCAACTGTACGGATCGCTTTTACACACCCCTACCTCTGTACCACACCGCCGGGGGTTGTATGAGCGTCGGGCAAATGTTACTCTACGGCTCTACGCTGATAATCAGGAAAAAATTCTCCGCCTCGTCGTATTTCGCCGACTGTCAAAAGTACAAGGCAACGGTCAGTTTCGGTAGCAAAAGTGGCAAAAACTGAAGTAGTAACTCCTGGATTTTTACAGGTTGCTCAATACATAGGCGAAATGTGCAGGTACATCCTAGCGGTACCTCCGAAACCGAGCGACAGACAACACAACTTGAGGATGGTATTCGGCAACGGACTCAGGCCCCAAATATGGGTGGAATTTGTGGACAGATTCAACATACCGAATGTTGCCGAATTTTATGGCGCCACAGAAGGAAACGCTAACATAGGTAGGTTTTAATCGTTTTTTTTTTTTCCAGAAAACCATTGATTCTCCCAGAATTCTTGGTTTCCCTCTAATCCAGATACGCTGAGCTTCCAGCCCCATCACCGAAAATTCAGAGAATGGTCTCCTTAAACCTCAATCACATCCTGGCAACTCCTTTACATACTTTCCATCAGATTGTTGAAGTAGCCTTGATTCTCTCTAAGAGTTGTGGTAAAAACCGTCTAAGTTCTTGAAGTGACAATTCTTGCTCTATGTAAATCTGCACATTCATGGTTGCATCAAGCACAAACAATTCTGTACGTCCGTTGACAAAAATTCCTCCCCAAACACTCCAAATAGTAATTGTACCACATCTAAACGGTTGAGCTTTTTGAACAGTCTATTTGGTGGACCAGAATCGGCAATTTTTGAAACGCTCACAAAATTTTTGATCTTCCTTATCTTTTGTGGAGGAGTTCCTATATTCTTCCTAGACTTTTATGAGAATTTAAGGAAATATCATATTTGTATTCTTATTTTGCAGTTAACATAGACAATACAGTAGGCGCTATTGGATTTGTATCGAGAATCATACCATCGGTGTATCCCATATCAATCATCAAAGTCGATCAGAACACTGGCGAACCCATCAGGGATCATAAGGGACTCTGCATGCCATGTGAACCTAACGAACCAGGCGTTTTCATCGGAAGGATAGTTGCCAACAACCCCTCCCGAGCTTTCCTAGGTTATGTGGATAAAAAAGCGTCCGACAAGAAGGTGGTCAATGATGTGTTCTACCATGGAGATAAGGCATTTTTGTCGGGTGAGTTTTTTCAATATGAAACCGGATAAGTTGAATTGTGGTTTGTGGAAAAATTGAGTCCAGCAGATTAGGAAATTGCAAATGTCCTGAGCCAGATAACTGACAAGCAGTAGCGAATTCAAAATCTACAAATTGAACTCGTGGTTTTTAGTTGGTCATTACTAATTTTTTTTTATCTCAGTCAATCTCAGTTTAGTTTAATCTCGTGGAGAATGAGAGCAGATTTTTCAGAATCTATCGATTTGTAGAAGTTAAAGCAAACCCTTTCATTCTGGATTATGAACTTTAGCTTTGATTTGCATAGTCATGCCATAATTATCAAAACTGCGATCTGTGTCGCATTCACAATAAAATTCCGCACGGATATTTTTCCAAGAACTTTGAGTCTACGTCATCCGAAGGAGATTTTTGTGCTTTATTTTTTAAAATAGACCGAAGTTCATTTCCTTCGTTTTTGCTTGTAAACGACTACTTATCGAGGTACATTCACGTACCACTTTTTCTTGAAAAAAATACTGTTTTCAGGTGACATCATCGTTGCTGACGAATTCGGTTACCTCTACTTCAAGGACAGGACCGGCGACACTTTCAGGTGGAAAGGAGAAAACGTATCAACATCCGAGGTCGAAGGAGTTTTGAGCAATATTCTAGATTACAAGGATGTCGTTGTTTATGGCGTGGAGGTTAGGAACCAAGAAGGTAGAGCTGGAATGGCGGCTATTTTAGATCCAGAAGACAACGTCGACCTCAAGGCCCTAGCTGAGGGATGTAGGAAGAGTTTACCATCTTATGCCAGACCGATTTTCATTAGAATATTGAAGAAAATGGATATGACAGGTAGGATGATCTGGAATAGAAATTGGGAAGAAAAATAACGTTTATAGAGGATTTCCTGTTGGTTTATATACATATTGCTCAAAAATAGGGTGTGTATTGTACAGAAAACTTACTTTTCAATGTGAGTCAATAGACCAAACATACCATTTTGTCAATACTTTGCAGAAAGTTTCAAGATAAGCCAAATTGTTTGGTGTCAACAAAAAATATCAATTTCTAACAGTGGCGGGGATAATTGGGGAGTTTAACAAAATGACCAATATACACTATACAATATGATAAATTTTGAAAAAATCTGAACATACCAATGTGTTTTTTACAGGAACCTACAAGTTGAAGAAAGTGGACCTACAGAAAGAAGGATTTGATCCATCTACAACGACTGACAACATCTACTATCTAGACAGTTCGGGTTCCTATTCTTTATTAACCAAAGATATTTATAATAAAATCGATAGCGGTTCAATTCGGGTTTAATATTAAGTGTATAGTGTACTTACAGTGGAATTATTGTGATCAAGTAAATTGACTGAAGAAAGACTTATGAGAATCTGTATGTGTGGATGGCAAATCTTTTTCCCTTCGCTAATTTTTAAGGTTTTACACTGGAAAATAAGCATATTTTATATAGGTAAATATTTTTCTATATCCAACGTCGATGTTTTGTTGAGAGCTCTGTTATTTCATTTTTAGAAAATAATAGTGTACGCATAAGCTAAAAGAGATGGAAATAAATATATTGATAGATTATTTGAGGCAGTTTTCTTGAACAATAACCTTTTTAATCGTGAAGATTATCAAAAAAATGGTGTCTTTTATTATTATTACTTTGAAAGGGTTGGAATGGCAGCTCAATATTTGCTCTCTCTGATCACTCCCTCTATTACTCCGAGTCAGTACTTTCTCAACCTGATGCAGAAAACCCTTTTCTTTTAACGACGAACCGCCACTGGAATCACTCTTCTCGGAAAACGGAAAACTTCGTATTGCTTCCACTTCCTCGTTTGAAGAACAGGGGTCCTAGAAATTCCAGCTAGATGGCGGGACCAACACCAGACTTAGCTGATAATATTCCTCTCATTTTCACGAGGAAAGTTTGAAAACAATTTCCAATGTAGATATTTCCTTTCAGAGCTTATATTTACTGTAAGTATAGGTCTTGGTCAAAGGAAAAAAAAAAGCAAAAAGAACCTTCCTCAGGCTCAGGAATCAGCAACAAATGGACCAACCCAGGTCTTGAGAAAATTCACTTTCAGAATGTTTGTAGAATATTTCTTGGCCACATATAAATTCCCAAACCCAACTTTGAAGTAGTACATGCTTGATCCCTCTCGACGGAGAATTTAACGCTGTACAATTTTTCTAATAGGGATTTCCTGGGGAGATATTACCAAAAAATAAAAAAAAATCTCATTGGTGGGCATATTTTTGGCTACCAATATTTCACGATTTGAAGAATTAAGTACCTATCTAAAAACAGGCCACTATTATAGTATGAAGTTTTCACCTCTGTCGACGGCCCTCAATGACTGCTTATATTTTTTCCCAACATCTTTAGATTCAGGTAGTTACTTCCAACTTGCCTCGAAACAAATTTTTTGCCTTTTCAATTAACCATCTCATTTCCGTCGCTTTCTTTTATACCCTTCAGTGGAGCTTTGATGCTGACTATAATGACAGAGAACATTGTGGACACTTGCTTCAGATGTCTATGGAAGAGAAATTCAAGACGCAGTTTGCAGTTATTAGCCCTCCTCATTTCCTTCTTGTTAATTTCCGTTGCTAGTAATCGTTGCCTCCCTGATCTCAGTTTCATTCATTAAATATGAAGTGGCGGAGGTAGGGGCTATGAAAATGAAATTTGGTCTGGAAGGAAGGCTTCATCTTCATTGTTTCAAATTATCAACTCGAGAGTCATACGATCCGACATTTACTTGCTATCCATTGCTTTGGAAGTATTTCTCCCATAAATGTGGATTATAAATGTAAAAATCTCATAATTAACGCGATTTAGTTACATGTTGGCTACAATTTCACTTATCGAGAATGAAAAATCTACATTCAACTTATAGGCTGCCTTACAGAGTTAATTTTTAAACGTGAAACAATGTCCATATAAAAGATAACTGCAGAAATAGCGTGTTTTCTCCAATTTATCCAATTATTTATAAATTCTATTTCGCCTTTTATACTAGTCTATAAATACTATGTTATTTAAACAGTTTTGAAGGACCTTAGGTTGATAGCTCTTTTCTAGCATGCAATAAAATTGGGTTTATGAGAAAACTTGTGTCGTGGCTGCTTTGTTCGTTCTATTGAGCTTTTAGGGTTTATGATGTTTTGCCAGCATTGTTCTTATTTTTCACTATAAGGCTGCTAAATTATTGGTGGTCCAAGAGATGATACGGAATATATGAGTATCTCAGTGAAGCATTCCGACTATAATTCTTGATTTTTCCATTCGAAGAGGTTCACTTGAAGATTTATATTAGTGAATATGAAACGATGTTATATTTTCAATTTCCTTTCACGATTTTATCCCTAGGAACACATTTCAGCACGCACTGAGCAACCATTTGAAGAACATCCCCTATATCTCTCTCCCAGAACTCTCACATTTACTACACCCCCTTCGATACTATCTGAAATTTTGATTTTTGATCAACCCCATCGAACACGCAGATTTGGCGGACCGAGGAAGATTTCCATCCCTGAAATATTCCACGGAACGAAGGAAAGTTTGGAATTTATTCGGGATAACGGACAGTTCACGGTCTTTAGTGACACTCCTGGGTAAACCGCATTGTTTTCGTACCCGAGTGCGTTTGCCTAGCAAAAGGAACAGACTCCTGTGGACCTTCAAAGGGCGGGTTGGCTTTAATGGCACTTGGGTGGCGAGGGTTGAAGAGCTGCAGCGTCGTATATGCTCGTTAGGTCCTCACAATTACCGAGTCACTGTCACGTCCTTTCGGTGAGGAAGGAGTTGGAGGTGTAGGAGGAAACCTATCTATAGTATTTTCTGTTGAAAGTGTGGTGATGGGAGTTGATGCAGGTATTTGGGAATTATTCAAGGATTCCTTCCACATTCAATCTTCAGACTGTGTCCTGGGTTTTTATATTTTTAAATACAATTTCTGAACCTTCATTTAAAGTCATTTCAGCAATTTCGAAATAGTAGTTGGGGAGCCGACGATGCTAAATCGGGATTTACTCGAGCGTCGTGGAAACCTAGTGGATTTTGAAGATTAGAAGAATAAAGAAAAAAAGGTTTTATGATTTATGCACTTTCATCGATGGAGAAAGCGTCTGCAGTTTTTCAAAGATGTAAAAAAATCGTCAGGTGTACATATACTCGAGCGTGTCAGATTAAGATACTACAGTCCCTGGCCAGTTTATTAGACGCACTGAGGATTTTTTTTTATATTTACTGGTATTGCCCGAGGAAAAAGCAGAATATTTGAATTTCATTTCCACAGAATGTCAGTTTTATCTACGACTCTCATTAAATTGTTCTATTTGGCATTTATTTTTGATGTTGTAGTATTAGTACTTAAGTATGAATAAGTACTATGTCTTCCAGTGGACGTCTTGCATTCTGCAGGTTCGGACGTTATTTCGATAATCCACATATGAAATCATTATCCTCGACTGCAGCAAACCGAACAATTCTGCATTGATAGTATGAAGCTCTCATAGCTACACAGGGTGGCTCAGCAAAATATTAGAATTTCATGTTTAATCATCAATCAATCAATATTTTTTATTGAATATGATATATTATATGTGAAAACCATTTACAGATGGAGTATATTGAACATTTACATTCAATTTAATAATTCAATATTGAGATTTTGCATCGTATCAATGCGTCTAATAATATGGCCAGGGACTGTATATATGCCCTTTGTGTCTCTGATGATAAATTCATCTTAATCTGACAGTTTGCGTGGTGGGGCTGGCCATACGGAAGAGTTGTTAAAAAAAAATTTCGAGCGTGCCAGATTTTTTGAGGATATAATAATTGAACCCAAAGGAAGACACTGACAATTCGGTCCTTTGAAAATGCAAAAAAAAAATCGTAACTTGTACCTACTCGAGCGTATCAGATTTTCATACAAATGGTTAATCTCGAAGTTGCAGACGTGTTGACCCATTAATCTGACACTAATCAGGGGGGTTTTCTATATCTGACACTTGGAAGATGATGAAAATGCTTTTTTTTCGAATATCTCCTTGCCTGTACCTCTAATCGTTTCTGTATTCATTATGAAAGTTGTAGATAATAAAATTCTATACTTTTGGCTGCAGCAATTTTTCCTACTCTTAACCGTTTTCGAGTTAGAGGGCGATAAGGGCGAGGAGCTTAGCCACACATGCGAAAGGCCAAGGTCAAAGTAGAAACCCAGTCTAATGTACATTCATCGCCATATATCTCGAAAACGCTCAAACGTAGAGAAAATTGTTTCGGACGAAATTTGTAGAGAATGTTATGCTCTACAACTTTCATAATGAATGCGAAAACAATTTGAAGCCCAGGAGAGGAGATAATTCAAAAAAACTGATTTTTGTGACCTTTATGGCCAATTCTTATTATTTCGGCTTGCTGAAACTTTCAGATTAAATTTTTTCCGTTATTCTTAAATCACTAGCTTCAAAATAAGAAAAAAAGCCACCGCGCTCAAGAATGTATACTTGACGTTTTTTTTTTGGCGCCCTAGACAATACCTCCTATATGCAGGTCTAATTTTTGGTAGAGGTACTCTACAGGGTTCAAGGTATCTCTCCTTATATAATATTAATCTGACACGCTCGAGTAAATCCTGAATTTCCCTCTTGGGCTCCCCAACTATAGCTATTTTAAAAAAATAACAATAACATGTGCATAAATTAATTTCAATTAGAGTCATAATTTCTAAAATTCATTTTGAATATACGTAATTATAATCCGTACAAATATTCTAATGTGTAGAAAATCCATGTTGATTCGCATTTTTATGGAAAATGCGTCAGGGAAAAACCCTAGTGAAATACGGGCTAGTTACTGTCGGATTTACTGTAGAAACATAGCTTGTTGAATACAATAAATTCTGTTCTTATTGTCCCACCTGAGTTATTCATAGCCATATGTGTTTAATATGGAACTGTCATACGAATTCAAGCATCAGGATTTATCATCTAAAATTCATGCGGGTAATTTTCCGACTATTGGAGTGAAGCTTGAAACACACAGCCCCGCAATCGCAATACAAAACGAAAAACCCACAACAACGGTTTAGATCGGAATGCGATTCACGTGTAAAGGCACGTTAAATCCATTATTTTGATGTCAATCTATTATTCATACAGAATTCCAATTTCCTATAGTTGACAGGGACACTTTTATTTCCCAGGTAAACAACGCTAACTTCAATCTGGAAAAGGCAATAAATTTCAATTAGATTCGACGTCCCGATAGGAACAAGTTTCAACATGTCTAGCAGACGGCGAATCTAGAAATCAGGTGGAGGAAACCGTGAAAAAACGCTCTGAAAAAATTCAGTCCACCGTTGTTTGCTACTCCCTATTTACAAGGCTTGTTGATTGTTTTTCTGAGAACTACGGGATACACGGGGATTGTTGATTCTTGCGGAGGAAGCTGGAAAGAAAAATGTTCATTGGTGGTTGGGACGGAGAAAAATTTGTTTTTCTTTACTTATACATTTGAACGATTGTATCCCAGAAAATAATCCAACTTCAAATTTATCTAAGCTTCCTGAAGGGATAATGCCCTGAAATGAATCAAATAAGGAGGTGTAGAGTCATTCGGGGCAACTGTCCGCACTTTTGCCTTTCAAGCCATACCCTGTTTCAAATGTTGAAGCTAGGAAAATTAAAACATATTAATAAGATAGAGAATTTTCTAATCTATAAAAAAACATCAAAAAGCAAACAAACAAAAACGTGTTTTTTCCACAAAAAAAAAATTTAATTGTGAAAGTCGGAGTGCGTTCACATGCCCCGTATTGCGGTTAAGTGTGCGCACCCTCACGGGGTAAGTCAACGCAGTGCTTAGTGAACCACACAATCAAAACAAATTACAAAATAATGTCATCAAAATGTTACAATATTAGAGAAATGCTGTTTATTGTCAATACAGAAGCGCCTTTTCACAAGCACTGCATTATTGTTCGTGCCACCATTCCTGGTGAACACAACACTTGATACATTCCCCTGTTGGTGGCTCTTCATATTTTTCTGAACAAATAGGATAATATTGATCGAGTCTTAACCAAGAAAATAAACAATGTCATAATTTATTCCTCACTGAACTAATGCCCATATAATGAATCTATGCGCACACTTACCCGCGCACACATTCCCCAGTAAGCCAAAATTTGAATTGACGTTCTTATAGAGTTGAGCAGCTAAGAGAACCTAAAATTTTTTATTATATATTTAGATTAATATGCCCATGATCGAATAAAATATTGTTTAACACTGAGGGACTCGGAACTTGGACCTGGCAGAATTTGCAGAGATGCTAAAAATTAACAAGAAAACTAGTGAATTTGATTGATTCCAAATAAAAAGTTAACGAAACTTCGCACGGCGCACTCCTATGAAAAACTAATTTGGCGATTCTGCGACCTTGCTTAATCCAAATGAACCCCTTTTTCATACATTGCATAGTCAAGATATACGCACTGCGCACACTTACCCTCTGCGCTCAGTTACCGGCCCCGAATGACTCTATAGCTAATTCTTGCTAAAGTCCAGCTACTGAAGTGAAATCACAATTCCTTCTTCTCAGTACGTTTAGAATATCATTTTTTCGCTTTTGAGATGGAATATTGTGGTATGGCAACGGCTTGTACATTTAAAGGTGTTCCACTTTCAAGTCTTCATCCATTTTCCCAGAGAGTGAGGGCAAGTGCAGGTATTTTAGCAGCTCATTCGAATATATCGCCAGTTATATTTTAGTTTAAGCCGGAACGGTCGATATTTCAACTTGAACCACCATCCTAAAGAGTGAAGAGAGAGTACCAACTCAAGGAGGACAACTCCAAACGAAATTAATAACAGAATGATAAAACTGCCATCTTACCGGGAGTTGATTTATATTTCGGGGCATTTTAACGCCCCCAGATAACAAAATACGAAATATAATTCATTCTTACTCCTCCTCCTCACTATTTCTCCAACTCCCTCGTTTTTCCTCCGGCAGCACATCTCTGGGACTTGGCTGCTGATGGCTTATTCCCTAATACTTTGATTCTCGTTCCTAATTAAATTTAGGAGAGGATTCAACCGATTGTATCATTAGGGAATTTATTTCGACAAGATCGTTATTTATTCCTTCTGAAATATCTAAAGTTGTCAAGAATAATGGTCGCCGCTTTTTGGTGCCCGAGAAAATTCACGGAACACAACTTTGAACGCCGTCAAGTGCAGACACAAATAAGATTAATCAGCATAAAATAGTCCGGAGTATCTGGAGAAAACAATGAAATGTTTATTTTAATAATTTGAATTGGTAGGAATCCACTGATGAGTAGCTTATTCGATGCTGGCTATCATAAACTGAATAAATTGTAAGAAATGTTCAAAAGATGGCCAGAGCTGACTTAACCATATACAGGGTGAGTCAACAGTGCTCGATTGGTCGATAACTCTTATAAATTTTGGATTAAGAAAATTGTTTAAACTCTATTTTTCAAATGGCTGATTGTGACCTATTTTTTTTTTCTGTTAGATACCCGATAGTGACTGGTCTTCATTATTATAAAAACATTTTAGGCCTGAAATGTTTCCAAATTTGATGCAAAGGGTACCTCAAGTTATTTGATAGCTCTTCAACTGATAGTCGGAGCCCCAATATTAAAATCTCATTCTCCAAGAAATACACTGCGCAAAAAAATTAATGCACATTATGGAAATCTGGAAATTTATTCTACAACTGAAGGTGTTCTCAATGATAATTATTCTTATCAGAATTATGCATGCATATGTTATCCACTTTCAACGGTTTTCTTCAATACAGATGTTTTTTCCCAGCAGGAATAAAAAAAGATGATATTATCAGATTTTGAATGTATTGGCTCCGTTCTAAAATCAGTTGTTCTCGATCAATTCTAGTGATCAATAGTTTTTCTTTCGTTCGATTTTCTACACTCGATCGCTATGCAATTTGACCCAAGAGGAATGTGCCCAAGCGGTAGTTTTGCGAGATGCAGGGTGGACTGGACATACACAAGAATTGCAGAAAGGTTTGGAGTTTCCCATACAAGTGTGTCCAGAATGTTGCAGCGATTCAGGGAGACAGGTATGAATGTCCGAAGACCAGGACAGGGTAGACCACGGGTAACAACTGCCATTCAAGAACGTTACTTGAGAGTTTCTTCGTTAAGACAACGGTTTGCAACCGCTCGCCTCCTTCAAATTCAGCTTGAGCAAACTCATGAGGTGCAAATTAGCACTCAGACAATAAGAAATCGCCTCAGAGAATATGATTTAAGGCTTCGTGTCGCGGCAAGAGGCCCAGCTCTTATCCCAGCCCATCGAAGGGCGCGTTTGGATTTTGCCATTCTATATCCATTGGGAAGAGGCCGATTGGGAAAGAGTTCTCTTCACAGATGAGTCTAGATTCTGCTTCTACCATTGTGATCGACGTTCCCTTGTATACAGACGTTCACATGAAAGATATGCTCGGTGCAATTTCCTTAATACCTACTACTGGTTTCGGGGGAGGATCGATTATGGTATGGGGTGGAATATCTTTGACTGCTCGCACAGACCTAGTGGTCGTTAATAATGGAGCTATGAATGCTGATAAGTATATAAGGAACATTCTTGAAGAGCATGTAGTGCCATTTGCCCCATACATTGGTGAAAATTTCATTTTTATGGACGATAATGCCAGACCCCATCATGCGCGCATCGTTCAGGAGTACCTTGAAGAGGTTGAAGTCTCTCGAATGGAATGGCCAGCAAGAATTCCAGATCTCAATCCGATTGAGCAGGTTTGGGACAACCTCAATAGAAGACTGAGAAGTTCAAAAAATCATCCAGCTACTCTTAATGACTTAGGAATCCAACTCGGAGAAAACTGGGAAGGATTAGATCAGAACATTTTAAGATCACTCATTTTGAGTATGAACCGTCGTTGCCGAGCTGTAATTAACGCAAGGGTTGGAAATACCAAGTATTAAATCACTTATCAGCATTTCAGTATTTTGAAAATTGTTCATTTCTCTTCTCTCACATAAGATTCGGTGAAATCCTGAATTTTTCTTCCATTTAATGTGTCTTGTTTCGTTCAAACCCTTCCCGAGAGAACATAAAAAATAAGTTATAAAGTCAATGTAGAGTTAACTTTATTAAAATTGAGATTTTAAGAATGTGCGTTAATTTTTTTGCGCAGTGTATATTATATATTGAGAAAAAAATGGTGAGAGATAAGAGAGTAGTATAAAAATCAGTGGAAAGTAAGAATCTACTACTGTCCCCTTCCTTGCTCACAAATCCTTGCTCAAGAGATTGTGTGGGTTTTCAAATTCATAAAAATATCACGCAATAGTTGTATGCATGAGGAAAAAGTTCAGAAGAAGATCAACTGGAAAATCCCCATCTTCTCAACTTTATCTCCTTAGATCCGTCGTTGATTTCGATTGATAGAAAATTCAACGATGAATATTTCATGAGTGGGAAAACCCTGAAATGTGAAAAGTTGATCAACTCGATCATCCCAGCGTTCGAAACTTCATTAAAAGTAATATATCAATATTTTCCCTCCACTTTAATTGCATTTCCATCCCACGAACTGTCGTCTATATTGGTTTTCGTAATTTCTTGATTGGTCGCGTGAGAATGCCTGAAGGATGGAATATTGAAAAAGTTAGTTTCGTGTCCTGAGATTACGATTAAGGCACGATAATATTGAGTCGGATTATCCTTTTACATGATGGGGCTTTCGATTAGGACGAATTTTAACGGAATGGATTATTTAACATCAATTGAGCAAATTAGGTAGCATATTCTGGAGTGACATGTTCCTTCATTGGTATTCAATGTGATAGTTTATTCATAGAAATGGCCTACTGTTATGAGAGATCCATAACTTTACTTATTTTTTCCAAAATAGCTAAGAAATGGTGAGTAGTTCGGTAGTTGAAAAGTTCAACTCACTTTTAAGACCTTGGAGAGTTCCCTTTCCAACAGTCAAAGTGTGCAAGTCAGCTCACAGACAGGTTTATATAACGTCAAATAACTCGAAAAGAGTCAGACATTCAAAAATTACATACAGACACCCCAATTTTATTCATTAGTAGGTAAAAATATAGTTTTTCAACTGAATATCAACTCCAATTTGAGTATTCTTCGATTTCTACAGTTTTCGTTGTAATTCATGATTGAATGGGTGAGAAACACTGGTTTAGAGAATAGGAAAACGTTGCAGAGTTCAGTCATTAGTCCTGAACGTGAAAAGGGCGTGAGAGTAAGCCTAACTGGAACAAAACTCATCTTCACACAAGCAACAAACTTTTCGGTTGCGAAATTTCGCTTTTAGTCGATTGGTTCCGACCTTTCGAATGAAATCAAGAAGAAAAGATTTCATTGTCATCGGAAGCCTTTGGGTACAGAAATAAATTTTATCTTATTAAATTCCACACGGTGTCTCCACTGCAATGTGACAGATTTATTACAAGTTATTGGTTGGTACTTTCAACAAAGTCTCTTATGTTTTATGTTCTTCGAAAAATGTCCAGAAAGATGCAAAATCATCTCAGATGTAAGCCAGAATTATAAGGGATCTCAAACTTGTAGGAAAAGAAAATTGTAGAGGTAGAGGTAGTACCTACTTAGAGATATTTATATTTATACGAGATCGTCGTGATCTCTATCAGTTGCTGAGTAGTGTACTGTGGACCTCTAGCTCTTGACTCATCTGAGAAGAATTCGATTTTTCTGACCTCGTCAATGGCTTTTCCATTGCTTCTTCTACCCAAAGACTATGAACAAACTCTGGATAAACTTCCAGTCCGAACATTCCGAACATAAATAACAATTACATCCATTCAATATCCGCTCAAATATTTTTCCCAACTTACCTCTCGCTAGGATTCCATTGAATAAACTCAATCGACATTGAAAACTTCTTGATTGTTTGACAAAACTCCCCCGATCGATTATGCAAATCGCCCGAAAGTTTGGCCGAATCTCGTAGGGTTGAAAGCGATGTTTATAAGGGAAAAGTTTGCAAGAATATCAGTTGATTTGTCCCGGAGAAGCCCCCGAAAATTGAACTTTCCCGAATCATATTTTCTCGATTTTGCAGGGGTGAATTATAATGTCGTCGTTTGCTGTCGCGCGAAACTTATCCTAAGTGAATTTGCGGAATTTGAAGGGAGCACCGTCTACTGAATAAAAGGGGTCAAGTTTCAGACACATTATTTCTAGCAACTTTTCTCATCGCTCACTCCAGCTACACGTAGTTGGTACGGTGTAAATTGATATCGGTTGGCTTTCGGAGTCATGAATACGTAGAGGGATGAAACGGGGTTAAGACACCTCAGAAGCAGAATACCTAATTGGGGGGAAATATACGACACCAAAGGTCCTGGACGGGGTGAGGAAGATACAGTGTCGCATCCAGGGTTCAGTAAAGCCTGTGAGCAGCTGACTGTCAGAAAATATTAAAGTTTTTTGGTACCCACTCAAAAATAAAAGTGGATATTAGAGATAAAATTCACTCCAATAAGAGGACGTTAATTTTCTTTTCTGTGATACACAATAATGATTAAATTATCATCTTGTGCTGCATAACTTTGAATAATTATGACTCCCTAATATGAATAGTAAACTCTATTTTCTTATGAGGGAACGTCAGCAGAAAACGCATGCACGAACCCTTTCGTGAAATTTATTCACCTGATTGAAGTTAATTGAAAATCTTATCGAACTCCCTTGTGCAATACCGTGACGACTTTCAACACAAAGCAGTCAGCTATGACCTTCTTGAAACAATATCCCTAGAAAGGCAGCAAACTTGACAAACAACGTTAAAGGGAAATGATTAATTAGAGCTTCTATTGATTGTGTACTTTATTCCATCTGAACCGCCTATTTTACACAGCCGAACCAATAGAAACTAATACTCGATATGAACAGAGGGTTCAAATCCCTCGTATTTATGCAAATAGATGGAAAGGCATCAATATCACGAGTAATTTTCTGATCGATGAAGAAAAATTATTTGCGTTATGGTTGAACGAAATTAGGGTGTGATAATATTGGAATAGTGAATGGAGCTTGCCAGTTGAGTTTTCACGAAATTCTGATCGACATCGACTTACCTGGAACACTTGTGTGTTCAGGTCTCCAACGATCTTACACATACACTAAAATGCAATTTCATAGGACTATTGTCTGCTACAGCTAGTTTGATAGTCGGAAGCAAGAGCAAAGAGTATGAGGGAGTCTGTAACTTTCTCTGTGGAGAAGGATTTTTGAGACAGAAATTATGCAAACTAACCCTTATTTCAGCGGCATATTAACACAAGAAGTTATTTACCCCAAACAAATTATCGGCAAATCCCTCCTGAACTCCGTTGTAATCATACCAACCACCCTATTTTATCGGTGGATGAAAATCCAAACATGGATTGTCTATAGTAACAATCGATGATAATAGAGAATATCTGGTGAAAAGCGTTTGTTGACGGATGAACAATACACCCTCAACTACATATTGCAATATTGTGCGTTACACAAACAAAAGTTGGTCTATGTCGATGAATTGAGGAATATTCCAGTGAATGTTACAGCTCTATTTTACATCATATTGGTGTCAACATTTCATGGTACAATTAATTTTCAGAACATCAAAATGCATTATGGTTTTTGATGTCCTCAGCATTTCACGATGTGTCCAAATCATGAGGGCTCAAATGCATTCACATTTTGACGAATTCAAATACATTCACTCAGTCCCATCTGTAAATTGACTTTTATTGTGGGAAACTTTGCGGGCGTTTGTTGAAACTATTTTCTACATGTGTAGAAAATTTTGAGAGCTTTGCAGATCAGTCTACCTCTATAACGTTTATAACACGAATGGAATAATTTTACACTCTGGTTGGAATACCTTTCAGTTCGATGGGGAAAACAATTGTTTACCCGTGAACAACTGGTAACTTATCAACTAAAAGTTGGATGTATATTCAAGTTATCAAATATAATAGGATAGGAGAAAGTTGGCTCTAGGTGTAGTGATTCTTTTTCTGGAACTAACTATAGTTAGAATTGAATTTTTATGAAGTACCAGCAGTATCTGTACAAATTTGATAAAATCCATATCTTCCAAATAACGAGAGTTATGAATTTGTGATTTTGACAGGTTGATAGAATTGAACGAGAAAAAATAAAAATATAAACCGTTATTCCACACTTCAGATGGGTATAAAGTTTAAAAACTAAACCTTCCTTCCATACTGTATCATATGCTGTTCCTGTTTTCAATTCATTATCAAAACCTAATTCATTGAAAGGCTTAGAAGCTGATCACAACAATTCCTAATTTTCCTGAAACCCCCCTGACAATATAAAGCGTCTTCCACGGTAGATTCAACCCTTAAAAGAATCAGCATTTCTAAAATTTTGAAAGGAACATTCAATAAACTAATGGATCGATAAATACTAGGATCAGAATCCTTCTCACGTTTCTAATTTCTATGACTTTAGCTTTTAGAAGTTCACTTGAAAATTGCCAATATTCAGAATGTTATTTGAACGCTTGACGTGTTTCGCCATCAGAGTAGCATCTTCAGGTGGATGAAGATGGACCTTTCGATTCATAACACATTATTGATTACTGGAAACCATGTAGATTATTCGGTTATCGATTTTATTCAATTATCTGTCTGTGTAATATCTTACAATCGATCAGCGGAATCTCATCAGCACCCTTCAGCATGTCCGTTCGTATAGCGTATATGTTTTAGTAATTCCTTGATTGGTTAGCGTGAGATGATCAAATTAATCGGTCGAACTCAGTACAGTGAAATGGCTTCCATGTTGGGTTAATATGGACATCACGATGGGAATGAATAACATGCAATATTCTGTAATAATTCGAATTAAAATTATGGAGCAGGATGAATTATTCACATATCCGAAGTAGTTGTGGCGTTTCCTTCAGAATTAATACTGTATCCAATGACGTGAATGGATAGGGAGGATGAATTCATGAATATGAATGTGCGGCCGAGTGTTCTGTTCCAATTTCACACAAAATAATCGATAGGTCCCTCGCTCAAAAGAATCTTCGAATTCCGAAAAAATTCGACCTGCTGATGCTAACAATCTGCATAGGTACAAAGGCGATGCTATTATCTAATATTTCATCGTTATCCTTGGACTTATTCTTTGGAATTCTAGTAAGAAGTGGAACGAAAAGGGTCCCAAAATTTGGTTGAAAATTCATTGGTATATTGCATATCGAAAAATAGATCCACAACTTGATATGAACCTATGTCTGGAAAGACAGTTGAGGTTGAATTGAAATTAATCCTCTGAAGATATGAGTTATCTTTTTCGTGTTTGGAGCATCGTTGTCAAATCAACAGATAAAGAAAAACATTGTAGTTGTTATATTAATAGGGTGAACCACATCGTTTTTCTTTTATCTTATTAGTCTCTCTCTTTTCAGAAAAAACAAGGAAGATCCAGATTGTTGACTTTCGAAGAAATTGGCATTTGTAATTTTATTGAATTTGTTTTTTTTTCTAATGATTTGTCTATAAATCATGAAAAAATTTATCGTTTATCCTGAAATTTGTAGTTAAAATAGTCAAGTTGCTTTCTATTTTCTTCGTATATACTGGGTGAGTCTTTGACTCGTATAAATATTTCGTCAGTAGATTCTTGAGGTCAAAAGAAAAACTTTTTTCCTATACCATTTTTCCCGATTTGGCACTGATAAAAAGATATAGCCATTTTAAGTTTTCATAATGAGCTGTACCACCTCTGGAAAAACAAAATTACCTTCAGAATAACTAACTGAATCTATGACCCTACATATCTAGGGATCTTTTGAACAGAGTTGTATTCATAGCTGAAGTACCAATTTTTCAAATTTCACTGATGCTTTTCAAGCATCAAAGTACTAGAAAATAGCGCATTACGAGAAAAAATGAGGAAAACATTTATTTTACAAAACTTTCAAATATTCATTAGATAGCGTCCAACTTAGTTCAAAGAGTTGGTTTCTTTGAATTTTTGGTATTTTTATGGTACGTCATGATAAGAAAACTGGAAGACGCGGGTAATATCTTGTGTTCGAAAAAGATTCATCAAATAAATGAAAAACCATATTGCGAATTCATTTCATTCGATAAAACCGTTTGTGAGATAGGACTAAAAATAACATTTTTTATGGTTCTTCAACAGCCTGTATCTTTTGAACCGAGCCGAATCGGAAAAAAAGGTAAAGGAAAAAAGTTTATTTTGACCTTAAGAATCCACTGCTTAAATATTTGTACGAGTCAAAGACTCACCCTTCATATGCCGTCTACCTAAAAATAAAGAAGAGTACGAAGATACTCCTGTATCTACATATATTCAAATGAATGTCTGTTATGAAAAATGTCCTTCATTGAGAGTTAACAATCTTCCCATTTCCTTCCAATATTTCCGATTCTTTTTATGGGACTGCACATCCGATTCCATCTCCTGAAACTCTGCTAAGTGAACTCGGAGGAAACGGGCCTACCGGAAACGGAAAAGCCTCAGCTTCCGTTGGCCATACCTGTCATTTAGATTATCACGTCGGCTTATCCCATTTTCGGGAAAACCACCCTCCACTCGAGCCGGAGGCGCATAAGTGATGAGTTTGAATAATTCCATCATAACTCTTTTCCTTTTGCGGGATGGACTCGATCATTTATGAATGAGGTCGAGGCACTGCTCCGCCAGATATTTGGATAAGGATAATTGAATTTTCCCCCATACGAGGTGTGAATAATGCCTTCAATGAAAAAGTTATTGCCCCCAGATAAAATGAAGATTAAGCGATGGAATTGCCGATTCGGTTCACCAATTATACGGGGGAATCCGACTCAAGAAGAGCGATTGAAATTTATTTTTTACCACGGGTTGAAGTCGGGGGTAGTTCGGAACTCAATCGATAAACGGACGATTTCTTGTTGGAAGTTACGAGGCGTAATCTGATAAGCCCGTCATTCAGTTTGTTCTTGCGGGGTTCTGCAGGAAAGGTCCCAATGATTCTGAGGTTAATCAGAAATGAATGAATTTCCGGCTTGGGGCAGAGCCATGCCGAGGATTCGGCAATTTGGTACAACGTGCGTAAAATATGAAATTATTCATCAATGAGCCTGGAAAATTCATTTCGTTAGATTTTCTCTTGGAATATACAAATCGAGTCGTACAAATATTTCAACAGCAGATTCTTGAGGTCAAAAGAAACACTTTTTTCCTTTACTTATATCGAAGAAATGACTAGTCAGAAGAATTTTCTTGTTTAATTTTGAAAGAAAGAAGTATGATGTGAGCTTGCTCTATAACGTGGATATAAGTCGGTTTTGAATTTTCTCGTTAGACAGAAACCTTTCTTTCGGCCTTGTGGACATCATGATTTCTCACTTTTCCTGAGAATATACTACTGAATCCAAATTTCTACGAATATTTACTGAAGAAATACTACTTGATACAAGATATTGTGTTTTAGGATATTCCAAAATGACCAAATGGCCAAATTTTAAAATTAACGTATTTTGTAAACTCGCTGTTAAATTCCCTACAACTTCGATCACAAGAGTGTTTTGGAAGGATCAATACCTTGGATGCTACAGGTGACAGAAAGTTAACAAATGGAAAATTCTAGCCAATATGGGAAAAATTGCTGTCGATTAGATTAGTACCTTATAAGTTAGTCCAATGTCAATCTATGTAGGTTGATCAAAGCAGAATTTAATGCTCTTTTAACAGTCTCAGGATAAGGTTTTTGCTAGAATGTTTGATTTAGAACTTATACTTCATCCAACTTTATTTTAGCAGTCGGTTGGCCATGGAAATTTGACACATTTCACTCTGTATAGTACGAAAATGTGGGGTTATGAAGCTTGTCAAAACATTTTTGGGTTTTAAATCAACGCTATGTTGCCCGTTCTACGTAAAAGTTTCTGTTATTACGTATTTTATCACAATGTCGAATCTCTTCGGAAAATATGTGACGAACATAATTGAAGTTTATACAAACTGATTGAAGGCATACCAAATCCAGTTATTTGCATGGAAAATACAAGAGATCAGTATAATATCATAATATGCACTAGCTTGAGGAGAGTTAATGTTCGTTATCTTCTTTGGCTTACATCATTTGTAGATTTCAAAAATATTAACCCGAAGATGAAATGCATATGATGCAGTGGTTGGCAATGGGTATCTCCCGAAGGAATTAACAGATGATTACAAGAATGTTAAATTTTTCAATAAAAATCATCTTGCATCAATATAAGTAAAAGGAGTTGAAGGAAGTTTCAAGTTAAGATGCAACTTCACCGTTGAACAAAAATTTCACATGAATAAACAGTAACAGGGCAACTTGCGCGTATTCGTGGCTATTCATCTTAATACATTGATGTAATTATAATATTTAGGTATTTATAAGTACCTTAAGACATTTACATTGTATAGGACAAGTCAAATGAAAAACAGAAAAATCCATTTTAGGGAACTCATTCTCCGATGACATTCATCGAAAATCCTGTAGTAAACTTTTCGCATTAATTCACTCAAACATAAAATTCTGCATGAAATGCCACCACTTTTTTGGGTCTCCCAATAGGAGGAAATTCTTTGTCATCCTCTTCATTCACAATCTTTCTGATTGTGGAAATATTCAGCTGAAATATAAGTCGTTTAGATTCAGATGAAACATTATATAAATTCTCTTACCTTGAATATGTTCGCTACCGTCTGAAGTATTGCGGATTTTAGAATATAACTATTTGAATGAGCGGACCTGAATTTTAAATAGCACTTCCTGAAACCCTGTCTCTTTTTTCAATCACTTTCGGCATTTTCGAATTATCGTAATAAAAATTGATATTAGTTGTGGCAACGGCGTTATGACATTAACGACATTTCATGAGTGCCAACCTAACTTCGTTCTAGTTACAAAAACTTGAGAAAATTATTTCATGGCCAACCGACTGCTAAAATAAATTTGAATGAAGTATAGGTATACCTACGCCAAAAGTTAGGCTCGACACTTGAAGGTGTACAAACCCTGAATATCTAGATTCAAGACTAAACTAAGGTTTTGAAATGATTTTCAACTTTCCCCAGGAGATTTCAAGGTACCCTTCCTTCCTGGTATAATTTGCCTGGACCAATAGTAGAGTAGTAGACGTTCAAACTGAAAAAATTTGCGATCGAAGCTTTGAGCTAAAGTTTTCTTTCGTAGAGTTCCAGAGAAGTAATAGACGATCTTCAGACGCATTTTTCGTCCCAGAATATACATTTCTCATGAAAATGTCGAGATAATTCTAAAACTAAACGAAAAGTGATAGTTTCCGTGGCCTTTCGAAATTTCCACGGTGCAAGCAATACACGCACGATCGGACAAAATTTTTTCGTGTCCCATCGACACGAATTACGTCCAGACAAGAGCGGAATACTAAGCAACAAGGCAACGGCTCTCAACGCCATCAATTCTCATCGACAGTGACACATGCTAGTATCTACATCCTTCTATATTAAACCCTTACGCACCAATATCCCAAGTTAGGGTTCCCACATGACTCCAGATATTGTACCCGGACATGAATCACTTTAATCCTCCGGGTTCCGAAACAACACCAGCGTCCGATTATCGACCCTGTACCGGATGCCATCGCATCGAAGTCAGTTCGCAATTTTCCATTAAAACGCGGAATTCCTTCCCGTGGAAATTGCTATCCGATCGGGCCGGAACGCTAACTGACTTACGGGACGTCGGAAAAATTGAACGAAAACCTCACGTCAACAGATAATGGGTGACAGAATCTCATTAAGGCGAGGGTGGATGTTGAGGCCTCGAAAAATACATCCCCGTCGACGGTGATCCCCACTCGGAGAATGGCAAATATTTATCGTGTAGATATACGGCGGAAGCATCCGGAAAATTCGGGGATTTTTTAGAATTTTCGTTCGAGCGCCACCGAATGACTCAACCAGAATTTGAATGCGTTTTTATTACAGTCCACTCAACAGGGGGGATTATAGGAGACACGAGAGGAAAAGTGGAATTTTTGTCTCCCGGTCTATGCTACTATCACTAAAATTTATTGTTGAATTCTTACTGGGGTTTCACGAAACTTTTCTTGCCCATCAATGATTTAATATCACTGAAACTTTTTTCTTTCGGAAATCATTTGATTTATACGTTTTACGATCATAATTTGATAATATTCATAGGCCCGGTACTTTCACCATCGAATAAATTTTATTCAATGGCAATAAGTATCTGTCAAATAATTTCCTATCTTATTTCGGTGCTTTCAGATGAAATTATTTGACGAATAACAATTCTATGAAAACACGGTATACTACTTTTCACTGATTAATGTAAAATAAGACACCGCATTGTAGAAATTGTCATAATTCCAACTAGAAAGCAAATATTTCGTGAAAATCACACAAGGAATAACCATATATCAAGAATCTAAAAAATTCAACCAATAATGACGTACCGACATTCGATCTATGACAAAAAAACTCTTTAATTAAGTTTCAATGACAGTTTTATTCGATGAATAACACTATCTGAAAGTGAAAAGACTGCATTTTTACTTATCCTAAGGCCCGGTACTTTCATGTGCGAATAAATAAATTTATTCGATAGATAAGACTTATTCTTAGGCCCGGTACTTTCACGTGCGAATAACTAAATTTATTCCATAGATAAGTGTTAATCTTAGGATAAGTAAAAATGCAGTCTTTTCACTTTCAGATAGTGTTATTCATCGAATAAATCTCTCATTGAAACTAAATAAAAAGAGTACATTTGTCATAGATCGAATGTCGGTACGTCATTATTGGTTGAATTTTTTAGATTCTTGATATATGGTTATTCTTTGAGTGATTTTCACGAAATATTTGCTTTCTAATTGGAATCATGACAATTTCTACAATGCGGTGTCTTATTTTGACATTAATCAGTGAAAAGTATCATACCGTGTTTTCATAGAATTGTTATTCGTCAAATAATTTCATCTGAAAGCACCGAAATAAGGTATCCTTCAGATAGGAAATTATTCGACAGATACTTATTGACAGTGAATAAAATTTATTCGAAGGTGAAAGTATCGGGCCAATCGAATAACTAGTTAGAAAGAGTATTTTCCTCCATTATTAAAATGCCTTGTTAAAACGTCAAGAATGAGGACAGTCTCTCCTTCATTTTCTGACCAAAGTATCAGAGCAAATATTGACAAGCTTCAACCCTTTTACGAAAAATGAGCCAATTCATCAGTCCCAATATGTAGGCAGGAGAAACCCAAGGAAATTTGAGATTTATTTACTCCAAACCATTCGATCATTATGGCCACTGTTCTTTCCACTTACTGGGTGAGTCTTTAACTCGTACAAATATTTCAACAGTAGATTCTTGAGGTCAAAAGCAACACTTTTTTCCTTTACCAATTTTTCCGAGTCGGCTCGGTTTAAAAGATAAAGGCTGTTGAAAAACCATAAAAAATGATATTTTTAGTTCTATCTCACAAACGGTTTTATCGAATGAAATGAATTTCGGAATATAGTTTTTAATTTATTTGATGAATCATTTTTGAACACAAGATATCACCCACGTCTTCCATTTTTCTCATTATCACCATTACGTACCATAAAAATACCAAAAATTCGAAGAACCCAACTCTTGAAACTAAGTTGGACGCAACCTAATGAATATTTGAACGTTTTGTAAAATAAAAGTATTCTTTATATTTTCTCGTAAAATGCACCGTTTTCGAGTAATTCGATGTTCACAAATTAAAAAGTATCTGTGAAATTTAAAGAATACAACTCTGTTTAAAAGATCCACAGATGACAGATGTGTAGTGTCACAGATGTACCTAGTTATTCTGAAGGTAATTTTGTGTTTCTAGGGGTGGCACAGCTCATTATGAAAATTAAAATGGCTCTTTCTATCAGGGCCGAATAGGAAAAGATGGTATAAAAAAAAAGAATATACTGTTAAAATATTTGTACGAGTCGAAGACTCTCCCTGTATAGAAACGCTCGGACACGTCGATTTTGATTTCAGGGGGACAACTCCTAAGATAAAATTCAAAACCGTATAGCTTCAGCACTTAGTGTTACAACCCCAACCCCTATATTTTGAATAAGGAAGATAAGGTAAGTGACACCTCATTAGAAAGGTCTTCGTTTTCTCAGTTCATCATATTTGATTTTTTCTTCATTCATCTATTTGTTTTCGTAATACTCACATTTACATTTTGAACAACGTTGCTTTTCTGTGTAAATCGATCGAAATTTCACGATTCGATGATAAATCTACTGTACTATCGAATATTTGCCACTGTACGCATTGCTTCGAGTCATAGCGGAAAGATTGCAATCGAAAAGGCCATAAAATAACTCATTTCTGAATGTTTTCCATCCAGAGGATTAAACGATAAACAAAATCAGAATGCCAAACGATTTCCTTCCGAATGCATTAGAATATTTGTCTGAAATCTCAGCCAACAATGTGAAAAATTCCCTTATATGTGTATAGTATATAGCCCCGGGCATAAATCGAAGGATAATAAATTACCAGTATAAATATGGATGAGTGAATCTGCCTTCGATCAAGATTGATGGCCTGCCTTGACTGGAGAAAGTTTCTGGCTTCCAGCCAAATATAGATATAAATTTATTATTAGGCCTTATCAAGACCAATGCGGATATATTAGGAGGAGAAATAAATTTCGGCTTGTTCGTTTCTTGGTGGTATTGGGATTAAGGGTAAAACGGGATGAGACGCTCGATAGAATATAATGAAGATGTATCTATGTTTTGCCCGTGTTTCCATCCGATGAAGATGAAGAATATGCATGTTATATTCGGAATTATGATCAATAATCCTTGTGCTCGAGGAAATTTATTTCTGTTCAGATTTCACCGAGCGAATATACAGTGTGTCTGTAAACAAATGCGGAGGACTTAGGGAGATGATTCCTTGATGAAAGTAAGCAGGGGTAGTTCCTATGAATTTTTTTTTAAATCGACCTCCCTTCCAAGATACAGCCCTGATAAAAAGATAAAGCCATTTTAAGTTTTCATAATTACCTTCAGAATAACTAGCTAAATCTGTGACACTACACATGTGTGGATCTTTTGAATAGAGTTGTATTCAGCGAAAGTACCCAATTTTTCAAATTTCACAAATACTTCTTTAATTTTTGGCGCTTTATACGAGATAATATGAAGAGTACTTCTATTTAACAAAACGTTCAAATATTTTTTAGATACCGTCCAACTTAGTTTCAAGAGTTAAGTTCTTTGAATTTTTGGTATTTTTATGGTACGTAATGGTCATAATGAGAAAACTGGAAGACGTGGGTGGTATCTTGTATTCGAAAAAGATTCATCAAATGAATGAAAAACTATATTCTGAAATTCATTTCATTCGATAAAACCGTTTTTAAGATAGAACCAAAAATAATATTTTTTATGGTTTTTCAACAGTCTGTATCTTTTGAACCGAGCCGAATCGGAAAAAAAGGTTAAGGAAAAAAGTGTTTCTTTTGACCTCAAGAATCTACGGTTAAAATATATATACGAGTCAAAGACCAACAACTCATCGAGTTTTCGCAATTTTGATTTATCGAAATTTCATGAAGTTTATTGTGCATTGAAAACATACCTCTACATCATTCTATTGAATTTGATAAGTGCATAATCACACGGAATTCTACGTGCAATTTAACTATACATTAGCGTAAATATTCAGTAGGCACTAATGGTAATTGATTGAAATTCCGAAGCAGCCAGAGTGATCAATGATTAATAATATGTGGAACGCATGGTGATTAGTTAGACCAATCTGGCTTTGTTTTGATGTGAAGATAAATATCCAATTCGAACATCACTATTTGTTCAGGTTAATCATGTTTACATTGTAGTAACCTAACGAAATAACACAAAGGATTTTATCTTCAACCAAAACTCGATTAGTTGGATTACCAAGACCGAAGCCAATAAGCCGATAAATTTTGATGAATTTTCAGTACCTACCTGTGCAATAAATCTGAGAATTACTCTTCCCACCTACTAGAAGTATTTCCATCTGAGATATGCAGATTGCTATGACATAAAATTTGTTATAGAATAAAATTTGCAATAAAATAAAAAATTGCTATAAATATGAAAGAAAAATCGCGAAACACAAAACTCATTTATCCTCCTCACAATAATGACAATTGATCAATCTTGTGAACAGTTCCACCTTCGAGTATTGAGGGGTTAATACTCAATGGTTTCACAGAAGACCTTCTATGTTTTTCATAGTTCAGTTATGAAGCTGAGAAACAATTCTCTTGTGGGGGTAACTTTTAATTTAAGACCGTAAGATATTTAAAAATTCTTCATTAGAACACTAAAGTAACCTGATGCCGAAACACCTCAACGTTCATCATGACTCTTTTCATTTCCCGAGAAATGAAATCATCTTATTCGAAACCCAGTTATATACCGGCAGCTTTTAACTGAACAAATATTTCTGAAGGCAATTTCTTACGGGTTTGATGAAGTTGGTTTTTTTCACAAGGTCATGGTGGCGCATATAAATTGGTAATTTCTGAATGTCTTCTATCCCCCTTATCGCCCATAAACAAGTCGACGAACTTGAAAATATAAAAATTGTGAATAGCTGCTTCTTATTCTGGCAGACCTTTCGTTCGTGAGTTTTTATGTCAACAGTGATGTAACATTTTATTATGATGTCCCCAAAACTGATATTCCACGTGAAATATTGATGTACATAAAAATTTCATTGGAGAGCAAACAGTCCTTTAAAGAATGGGGGTTGAAATATTCGCAATAAAACGAGACAAATTTTAATAACTTTGAATTTTTTTAAGATTCAGCTTATGAATGATGGGGACAAGAGAAAAGATACATGCCAGGAAAGGAGTACGAATCCTTTCATTGGCCCTGAACCTTTTTGTGGAATAGAATAATGTACCTACAGAAAAGAGTTTCAGGACAAAAAAAATCCGAAAGAGAATTACTGTGGACAAATTTTCTGAGATTAGAACATTCCAAAAAGTTCTTTGGGAATTTGAACACTGCGAGGATCTAAGAACCTGGCTTAAAATCTTAAAATTTTGTTTCAATTTACTTTCACTGAAATGAAACGACGACTTATAAACAAACTCCATTTTATTCAACTCAATATATTAACATTTAACATTTCAAAGAATCATTTACATTCAACATTCATAAGAATCAAGATTTTTTTTGCCCAACAGGAGAAACAAATATAAATATCACCTTTATCGTCGATGAAAGAGTTCATTCTCGTCACAACCAATTACGACAGCGTTCACTTTTGATTTTAGGGAAATATCGATTCGATATGGAAATTTCTGATGATGTGCATTTATCGAAAGGAAGGTATGTAAATCATCCTTGCGAACATAATTTATTTCGGACGCCGATCATTTAGTCCCGAGTTCAGGGATAGCAGTTCACTCTGCTAGGGATGAAACCATAACTTTTTTGGGTTGATGTGCTTTCGGGCTACGCGCACCAAATGAAGAGAGTTTCAATCTCACCATGTCACAGCTTATATTTTATATATCGGCCTTCCGAGCTTTGTCTGCACTTTTCTGGTTCATTCTGTAAGAGATGAAAAAAAAAATAACATCAATTCATTTAAACTAAAATCTTTTCGAATTTGACATGACCATATTCCAGTAGGTTACTTAGCGATTTCAAATATTGGCTTAGAAAGACAATTCGAGTCGAAATTCCAATGTTGAAATACTTCTGGCAGGGGGTGGATAGTTTTTGATTTATCCAAAATATGCTCCGTCAAAAGACGTTTATAATTTGATGCTAATTTTTCGATGCGTTTTCTTAATATTTTAGGTCCAAATTCGTTCTCATAAAGATGATAACGACTAGAAGTAATGGATGGAAATGGGTCAAAAAATTACAAACCAACTAACTGACATGAAATTTCGATTACTTACATTGCCTATATGGTCGCTTGAAGACTAGTATCAAAGTAGAAAGACTAAGCCAAATTTCGTATCTCACTCTCGAACCTGAACTGCCTGGAATATGAAAGAAAATCTTATTGTAGTCAAATATGAATATACCAAACACAGCCTAGTGAAAATCAGGTTATTTCAGTTTTAATTCAATTATGTACCTATTTCCATCAAGTATCGGCCGCATCGATTTGATATTTGCTAGCGATTTCCTAATTGTTCCAAACTGAGCATAGCTCAAATGACTGGATTCCCCCTTTTTTACTTTATTCTTTATTTGACACTACGAAAAAGCCAAAGTACACCCCTGTTGCCTAATTCTCTCATTCAAATTCGAAAGCAATTTATTCTGATACGTATACGAGGATAGCCTAGACACTGGTCTGGGCTAACTAGATATCATGGAACTGCCATACATAAAAAAAAATATTGCGTTACCATAGCAACGAACAATAACTCATTAGAAGTGTCAGTGTGAAGTTTGAGGTCAAAAAAGTACCAGAGTTACGCAATAAATTGAAAGAAAGAAGATGTCTACCGAAATTGTGGAAGTCGAAAAATTGGAGTATCGAGCCATCATCAAGTATCTGTATTTAAAAGGGTTAAGAGGTAAGCAAATTTACGACGATATGCTTAATACCCTTGGTGATCAATGTCCTTCGTATGTGACCGTGAAAAATTAGACTGCAAGCTTCAAAAATGGTAAATTTTCGATTGAAGATGATGACCGATCGGAAAGGCCAGTTTCTGTGTCACTACCCGAAAATATCGATGCAGTTCATGACATGATTTTATCAGACCGTCGAATTGGGCTAAAACGGATATCTGAAGCACTGAATATTTCATACGAACGCGTTCATCATATAGTTCACGTCAATTTGGACATAAGAAAAATAACTGCAGAATGGATCCCCAAATGTTTGAATGTTGACCAAAAGCGTGCAAGGGTAGAAGCATCGCGTTCGATCTGGGCTCGATTTGAAAACGATGTAGATTTCTTAAACCGAATTGTTACTATGGATAAGACTTGGGTTCAATTCTACGATCCAGAAACAAAGTAACAATCGATGGAATGGCGACACTCTGGTTCTACAAGACCTAAGAAGTTTCGTGTCAAAAAATCTGCTGGAAAAGTTCTTGCTTCAGTTTGTTGGGATTGCCATGGAGTAATCATGATTGATTTTTTGGATAAGGGTATAACAATAACCGGAGATTACTATTCGATATTACTGACCACTCTACGGGAAAAAATTAAAGAGAAAAGTCGCGGAAAGCTATCCAAAGGTGTTTTGTTTTTGTAGGACACTCCCCTGCACACAAATCTCATGTTGCCATGCAAAAAATTCGTGATTTAGGGTTTGAATTACTAGAACACCCCCCTTATTCACCAGATTTATCTCCATCCGACTATCATATCTTTCCTCAACTGAAAAAGAGTTCAAAAGGTCGTAAATTTTCTTCCAACGAGGAGGTAATAAAAGCTGTGGAGGTCTGGTTTGCACAGCAAGAAGAAACATTTTTTTTTAGAGGTCTAGAGACGTTGCAGGTTCGCTGTAATAAATGTATCCAATTTAGAGGAGAATATGTTGAGTAATAAAATATTTTGACATCGAAATTTTGTTTTGTTCTATAGTAGGCTAAGAATTTTTCAATATATCCTCGTACATACTTGTAATATAAATAATTTGCTGATATCTTTTACACAAATGTGTAGGAGAAGTAGGAGAACAAAATCTCAATTCCAACAGTACCTATTCAATATCCTTCGCGTTTTGCTTTCTTTCCTCAGAAATCGCGACCCGATCTGCACGAAGAGTAAACGACTAAACGTTTCTCAATCTTGTAAAACGTTCACAGTTTCCTGTTACGAATTGACATAAGTGGGACTCACCGGGGTAGATGACAGTTTCTTTCCTGACTGTATAGTTCGCTTGGGGAATACTGAGCTCGCAGGAGAACTCCTCCGGCACTTCTAGAGCTTTCAGCGTAGCTGACACCGAGATGTCGTAGAGATTTCCTCGCTGTTTCGAAGTTATTTCAGTTTCGACCAGGTCCCTGTGGAAGAGAGAAATTGGCATTTTTTTTTATACACCGAATTACGTCAGATGTGATCGTTTGCACGTGTCGCCTCGTCATTTGAGACACAGACAGCGAAACACTCTGTATTTTTATTAATTAAACAAGAATAAATTAATTCGAGTCAAGAGTCATAATTCTATATCTGAAATGGACCGATAACTACATAATGGTCCTCTTTCAAATCCTGCCCTGTTCCTGAACTTTGCGAAATAAACTGCTCCACATGAGTTAGGGATATTGACTCAAATCGCAAAAAATATAGTTAAAATAAGATTTTTGTGATGAAAATTCATATTAACATGATTTCCAGTTGCAAATTAATTTTAGCCTGTAGGTCTGCAGCGTATACAGGCTGGTTAAGAAAAATCGAGTATAATAACGAGATTTTATTCCCAGAGAATTCAAGCATTTCAAGACTATCAATACAATGTATGGCCTCCACGAGCATCAATAACAGCTTGACATCTTCTCTGCATACTACACACGAGGTTGTTGAACATTTCTTGAGGAATTTGGTTTCATAAACGGGGCAGAAGCTCTCTCAGATCATTTAAGGATTCTGGGATAGGTTGATGATTATCTAATCTTCTTTGGAGCATATCCCATGCATGTTCTATGCAATACAAATCTGGTGAGTGCGGAGATATTGATAAATGTGGAATACCAATCTCCTCGCGCGCATTCTCAACTATGGCTGCACGGTGCGGTCTAGCGTTATCGTCTAGAAATTGAAAAGTTTCACCAAGAGCAGCGTGAAAATTGGGCACAACATTGTCAATGACACGCTCCCTACAGTGTAAGGCGGTCATATTCTCAGGACAAATGTGTAGATCTGTGCACCCGTTGAAACATATCCCGGCCCATACCATAACACTACCCCCTCGGAATGGATGGACTTCTTGGACATGCGACGATTACGGGGCATGCGTGGAATTGTCCATACCCTTATTCTTCGATAATCTGAAAATCATCCATATCTGGATTCATCAGTGAAAAGGACACTACGCCATTGATCGTTCCAATTGATATGTTGCCTTGCTCATTCCAGTCTTTGACGCTTACGGTCACGTGTTAATGGAACTCCTCTTAATGGATGTCTAGAATCTAGATTCACCTTCTCAAACGTCGTCTGATGGTTTTGAAGGAAACTTGGACCCCATCTGCATTTTGAAGAGTATTCCGTAGCATTCTACACGTAGATGTAGGGTTTCTTCTCGCCGAAACGGTGATGAAACGATCCTGAGCAGGTGTTGTTTTTCGTCGCCCACCAAGCCTTGGTCTTTCCAACACGGAACCTGTCTCCCTGAACCTATTCCAAAGTCGAGATATCACACTTTGGCTGACTTGGAGCCTTTCCGCTACAACAACCTGAGTTAGGCCACCCTGTAGCATTCCGATAGCCCTATAAGCCTCAGCGTTTGTTTTTACGTCTTGGCATTTACAGAAAACTCGTTTCAAATCGAAGCCGTTGATAAACTGACTTCATTTCAAAATAAGAACATTCATGAAGCATATGCAAAGAAACAAGATTGACGAAATAATGTCTCATACTGATTTTTATTGGATCGATTCAAGTTGTTATTGAGTTTTAAATGATTTTACAGCGATTTTCTCGAAGATCACATACTTTTGAAAACGATTGAATACGATATCCCTAACTCTTGTGGAGCAGATTATTTTGAAGGGTACTCAACGACTGTTAAAAGATGGTCTTTCACAGGATTTTTCCTACTATAAGTAACTACCCCTCCCAATTACTATCTTTTGAATCTGGAGGAAAAATGTTGTTTTTTCATATACTTATGTGTAACATTTGGGAAGAATTAAATTTTGCTGTTAGTTGATACTAATTAAGTTTCAATTTGTGAGATTTTTTCGAATTAAAAATTTCCCATAAACGGGTGAAACCACCTCACATCACAGGCAATATTACTTTGTTGTAAATTTGAGTAGGCAGCTGCAAATTTGGTTACAATAATGAATATTATACAACTGTGATTCGATCTCCCTGAGATACCTACTACAAAAAATCATATGAAATTTCCATCTATTAAATTGAGCCCTCTAAATATATATATCACTTTAATTGGTTCACAGAAATCCAGGAGTTATTTTCTGTTTTCAATGTTGGCTTTACCGAATGTGTTTCCATTTTCCACTCTGCTCAACACCACTTGAAAGGATATGATTAGTACCAATAAACATAATAATAGGATATACATGGATATATTAATGGGATAACAAATCTAATTCTTCTATGCAATAACCTTATTTGAACTCTGATGATCTTCAGCTTCACAAAATATCATTATCTTTCTATTTATGACTTCATATTTCACAATCTGTTTTACATTCCGTTGGTTTTGTACGTGTACTAAACTGTATTCGTACATTTTCTTAGGACTCAAAAGAAATGTGTGGTGGATAAAAGACCCGCCAAGGTTTCAAAAAAGCACTTAAAAATTACCTTTTTTTCGACTGTAAAGTTATCACTGGACTAGGAAATACACCTTCAGCAGTACATCTTATTCTAATTATTCCTTCGTTGGAATTGAGTCTTCTTATTACTAGAAGTTTTTCTGGTACTGAAATAAAAAGGGAGTATAAGTACAATTCAATGTAGAAAACGCAAATTGGAAAGATATATCAGAAATCATTAGATCTATCGAAGACATTGTTTGAAATATATTCTATCAATTTACAGGTGACCTGTGGATTCATTCGCCAAATAACCTATTACATATCTTGGTAGAAATAAGTTGAAATTTCGAAGTTCCAATGCATTCTGTGCTTCCTGAAATTAATCACAAAGCTTATGGAAGTTATTAGTAATATAACTACATATTAACATGTAACAACATCCAACTATATAGCACTAGTTTGGTGGTAGATTCCTCAGTAAGCATTCTGTTGAGAGTCCCTTCAATGACTCATTAAAAGTTGGACCTGAAGTAATCTGAAGCCTATTGCCGGCGCCCATTGGAGCTCGTTACATTGAATTTGGCGAATTCCATTTAATTTCCACGGTACAACTATGCGAACAACAATATTACTCGTGATTCAACCAGAGGGGAACCTCAGTTCGAGATTTATACAATCAGCTGTGATACGCCCTTTTGAAATTACCGAAATTCCTGGAATCGAAATATGTTTTCTTATTATGGCCAGCTTACGCTACATTAAGCGTACAGTATTAAGGTATTATCTTTCAGCCTACATCTCTCCTAGGGTTGATCTCGGAATTCTGGTTATTTTCGCAAGTAATTTCGATGTAGAAGGTGCGGTACATCTGACGGTTCTCAAAAAATAATTCATTTCCCCACATGAAAATTATTGAGACATTTTTGTTCACTTTTACCAAGCATTTGAAAAGATAGAAGCCAAAACTTCCGAAACGTTTACAGAATTCATGACATCACATGATAGCTGCCCAATTAATACTACATCTGAATGGAATATATGCTGGTATTTTCAACAAAGACCTAAATACTAATACTTCGAATAGGATTCCCTTTGATCTTCCCACGAAAATATGGTCTGCTCTAAATCGTATTAAAACAGGTCCTGGACGATGCAATGGCATGCTTTTCAGATGGAACTCATTTGCGAGTAAGCAGAGGAAACAGTAGTTCATCTAGTCTAGTTAATGGTGGTCCCATATATAAATTTCAGTCTGGTTTGAGGTACATGCATTTTCTGAATCATCATGAAATATTCATGGCTGCTAAGTTCATACATTTTTTATATCATATAAAGTTTCTATTCATTAATTGGAGCCTAACGTGAAAATTAGGTACAAACTAGAATTCCAAAATTGTTTCATCCAAGAGGAAGTTTTCGAACTTACAACAACATTCGTGCAATGATTTTTTCAGACCATATGAATATCTGCTGTTGTCTTCGACTGAAATACTTTTTATAGCTGCAAAGATTTTTAATTGGAACTCTACAAAAACTACAACTACAATATAATTTATGAATATCTAATCTTCTTGTTGTTTCTCCACGAAATATGATGGATGAATTATGCACACACGATGAATAAAAATCCTGATAACTTTCCAGCCTTTAGCGAAATTCACCAGTATTATTACACTGTAAATTAGCCCTAAAGCAGATCATAACTACATTACATTATAGACATTATAACATGGCCAGTAAGTTAAGATTAATAATCGCATCCGAACTCAGCTTGGATGCTTGTGTAAGATTAAACAGGAAAAATATTCGGCGAAAATATTCATAACTGAGCAAGTAAAGCAGATGCTGCTAACGCGGTTTTATTAATATAAGGAATCATGATTAATCCTAGGAATTATGCAGGTTTCATGTTACATTATTAAATCAATTAACTATGTCGTTTATTGAGTAGGGGGGCCTGGTTGAATAGTTATAGCCTCGTGTAATAGGAATTTTAGTATGCCAATATGTTGTGCTGTAATCCTATTCTGAAGCTTGCTATATGATTCCTGAGGTGATACTGAAATCGAACTAGCATGTACCCCAGTGCTTATCCCGAAGATACATCCTTGAATTTGGTTTCCTATTGCGAGGATTGCAATGTTATATATATATTATTATTTTGGAAGAATCGTATTTCAACAATCCTTGGAAATAGAGAATGTGAAAGTGACTGATTTTATGTTGTATAGTCAGTTCCTCTTTGAAAGTTTGTACTATACGCAACTGGGATCAAATATATACGAAAACTCAATAATTTCATATCATATCAATTAGAGTCATTCGGGGCAACTGTGCGCACTTTTGCCTTTCAAGCCATACCCTGTTTCAAATGTTGAAGCTAGGAAAATTAAAACATATTCATAAGATAGAGAATTTTCTAATCTATAAGAAAACATCAAAAAGAAAACAAACAAAAACGTTTTCTTTCCGCGAAAAAGAATTTAATAGAGAAAGTCGGAGTGCGTTCACATGCCCCGTATTTCGGGTAAGTGTGCGCACCCTCACGGGGTAAGTGAACGCAGTTCTTAGTGAACCACATAATCAAAACAAATTACAAAATAATGTCATCAAAATGTTACAATATTAGAGAAATGCTGTTTATTGTCAATACAGAAGCGCCTTTTTACAAGCAGTGCATTATTGTTATACATTCCCCTGTTGGTGGCTCTTCATATTTTTCTGAACAAATAGGACAATATTGATCGAGTCTTAACCAAGAAAATCAACAATGTCATAATTTATTCCTCACTGAACTAATGCCCATATAATGAATCTATGCGCACACTTACCCGCGTACACTTTCCCTGTAAGCCAAAATTTGAATTGACGTTCTTATAGAGTTGGGCAGCTAAGAGAACCTAAAATTTTTTATTATATATTTAGATTAATATGCCCATGATCGAATAAAATATTGTTTAACACTGAGGGACTCGGAACTTGGACCTGGCAGAATGTGCAGAGATGCTGAAAATTAACAAGAAAACTAGTGAATTTGATTGATTGCAAATAAAAAGTTAAAGAAACGTGGCACGGCGCACTCCTATGAAAAACTAATATGGCGATTCTGCGCCCTTGCTTCACCCAAATGAACCCCTCTTTCATACATTGCATAGTCGAGATATACGCACTGCGCACACTTACCCACTGCGCTCAGTTACCCCGAATGACTCTATAGGTAGGTACTTGAGAAAACATTGTAAGAGCCTGAAACATCCCGTATACACAAATCGAATATTTTATGAATTATTCAGGTTAATCGAAAAAGTTATCAGTTTGACGATGATTTGCTCCAAGTATTTTTGAACAAAGTAATAAAATATTAAACTTTGAAAGGGTAGTTTTTCTTAAAAACGAAAAGAATGATATTTCAGTCGAAAATTCACATCTTCAAACGATCGTGAGAAATATAACATGATATAGGAACTTTGAAAAGATTATATAGATTATTGGGGTCTTTCAACCTCAGTAAGGTGAAAATTTGGATTTGAATGAATGGGTCAGTTCAAATCAATTATTATCTGATCCAAATCCCATGCTGATATCATAATTACTTTAAAAGTTACATGTGTTCTTGTTGTTTTGTCCGTTTCATAGAAGTATGATGACTATGTAGTAAATATTCAAATGATTTTTTCCCACAGTTAACTCTTTTCCACATTATTAGAGTGAGAAAAAAATCGGTTTCCTAGTCAAGTGGTACGAAGTCAAACGCGATCGTAATTTGTACCGAAAGATATTATGGTCCTGCCACTTCATTCAATATATTTCTACTCATTATAGTCAGAACAGGGGCGTAGCTACCGCGGTATCAGCGGTATCAGTGATACGGGGCCCCCAGGCTTTAGGGGCCCCCGAATGTCTGTAAGGAAAAAATTCCTAAAAATGTTATCCAAAACCTCTTACAGGTTTTACAATAGCATTTTTGAGAATAACTGCTAAGACAACCATTCATTTCAAAATCCCGTGAAAATCCCCAGAAAATTCGTGCCATCAAAGAACTTTTAGAATTAGTCCTAATAAAATTCAATAGCCTTGCATCCAGTTTTCCGGACGATATTACTTCATGCTTTTTATTTTAGACCCTTCCGGTTACAACTGCAATCGCTGAAAGGAGTTTTTCAAAATTAAAACTCATAAAAAATTACCTGAGCACTTCTATGGGACAGGAACGGCTGTCAGAAATGTCGTTATTGTCAATAGAGGGGGAACAACTTAAAAAACTGAAATCGTCATCAGCTATGGCTGATTTGATGAATAGATTTGCTGGAATAAATTCTAGAAAAGCGTATCTTTAATTTTTGGTATTTTTTGTTTATTATTTGTTCGTTTATCATTTTATGTTGTTTGTATATTATTTTATATTGTTTGTATGCTATTTGTTTGTGTATTATTTCGCTCCCAGCACCAAGTATGAGTTAGAACTTTTAATTATAAGTACATATAATCATTTCGATACTAATCAATTTTTTGCTACTTTTATTTTTACTTCACCCTTCCTTAGGGCCCCTCAACACATTTTGATACAGGGCCCCTCTAAGGCAAGCTACGCCACTTAGTCAGAAGGAGGCTATCAATAATTTTGGACACTGCTTTGAGAAAGACTTTCTTGGTATCCCATTTTCCATGCAAGCCTTTTCCCTCAGAGATTTTCCCACTATCACAGACGCATTGGCGCTAAAGAGACCCCTGATCATTCTTCACAACGAACTGGGATACGCATAGGTACTTGTTGCTATAGATTTAGGTCATCCAGAACATCCTCGATATGAAATAGAGCGCACTGAATCGTGTGAATTTTCATGCCGCATTCTGACAGAAATCGGAATTTATGCAAAAGCCGAATCCGGACTGAGGCTGCTCGATAAATCTGGAATGTGGGATTTCGGAGCTTCGACGTGATATTCCCATTTAAACTTAGGGCATCCGTTCGCCGAAGGGGGGTTATTGTTCCCGAACACCCCCCCATTTCGATGAGATGGAGAAGAGTTCGGCTGTGTTCAGTTGCCTTATTTACCGACCAACACTATACGTCTGGAATGATGCGAGATGGCCGTAGAAGATACAATAGATCTTCCGGGAATTGAGTGTTCGGGAACGGTCTGAACGGTTCGGGCATACTTTTATCGACACACATTCTGGTTATGGGGATGTTACACATACCTCGAATGGATACATTTCAATTCTCGGTATATGCAGAGATAGGGATGCATACTGCGAGTTCTACGAAGTATCAGGATCTTAGCAATAATATTCTTTATCTACAGCTTCTTACTGGATTCTTTACAAGGCATTGTCACCTCAGAAAGCACCCAATGATAAGGGTTCTAGAAGAAACTGATGAATGTGCGGAGGGGATGAAACTCCAGATCACCTGGTGAACGAGCATTTTCTAGCCAACACAAGAATGCTTTGGACGAGAAAGTTGCAGGAGTGAGGAATTAACCTCCTAGACTAGAAGCCATCTCAGGTGTTGGTGTTCATTAGAACTCTGGAACTGGAAGGCGAGCTGTAGACTAATTCTCCATTCCATAATATGAAATCTAGAGTCTACACCCTCTAATCACGATAATCCATAATCAAATCTTCAAAAAACATCGAAATGACTGAAAGGTAATCTTAAAAGTAAGAGTTTGAAATAAAGCGGTTGCAAATTGGCGAATGCGCTATACTGTACCTTTAAATATTCAATGACTCTATGACTATTGGGAATTCAAATGTAGATTGCAGCGACATAGTGGTGACAGTTCGAAGTAAAAAGTTAATGCCTTCACGTCATTGTTCTACGTTCCTCGATGTAAACCATAGACCTAATAATACATTTTATTTTATTAGGTCTATGATGTAAACAAATAAATGACAAAAGTGCCTTAACTTTTTATTTACAAAAATAGCCACCAGTGGGCGTATCGCTTGTTTTGGATTCCCAATACTGAGTATCATGTATTTCGTAACTCTACAGGTCAAAATATAGATGAAACTTTTCATCATCTCACGTCAAGAAATACATCAATGGGTATTTCGTCATGAGCCTCACAGGGTCACAATTTTCGAGAAATAAATGTTTCATTCTGAGCCATAGATTGAATGAACAATTAATCTATGTTCTGAGCTACTGACTTTCAATCACTAAACAATGATTCGGCAGGCTTATTTAATTTGTCTCTGTGAAATTTTAACAATTCAGTCGCCAAACTAGATAGAGTAATTCTTTTCAGCGATGCATTTTGTGACGTAGATTCAGTTTTTCTGTATTTCATCGCCTCCCGAAGTATAACATCATCCGGACGGACACCCAGTAGTTGGAAATTGATGGGAAGATTAATATTTTAACGAGAAAATTCTCGGGCAGGGTGGCTGATAAAATACAGCCTTACCTGCCGATCCACCTAATGTGATTCGGAGGTTTATGTGAGCACAAACGAATATTTTTTATTCAAGTGGCAATTTATATTAATGGAATTTTCGGAGCGTAATATCATCCACCTTTTCAGGAGGTTCTACAAGTGCAAGAGTCGAGTTTTAATATATTTTTCGGCGAAAAAAGTGAATTATCCAGTGCTGGAGATATGTCTGCGATCATGGTCAAAGAATTATTAAAGGAAGAATGTGTGAAAAGGAAGAATGTGTGAAAAGTAAGGCACAAAATTTATCTAGCATTTCTGGCACAAAAAGTTGAGGTTGCTGTTTAAAATCTCATCTACCCTTCACCCCTCCTAGAGGGTAAATGCCAAACTCCTCAATTTTGCATTGAAAGCAGAGCAATTCATAACAAAAACTGACCTAAGCAATTTCCTCCCTAATAGTAAAACCGATTGTATCTGTTTTCTCACTCTGAATGAAAAACTAGACAGACATTAAAACGATTGATTCCAAAATTAAAAGAGCAAAGAGCTCGAGCTATGAATTACAATAATTTCTAAAAAGCCACTGAAAATCACAGAAAACTACTCCTTTTTCTTGTTGAAATTCATTCTGAAGCTGAAATAGACATAAAAGTCACAAAAAACACCAGGACTATAATTTCCAATTCAAAATTCTGAAGATACATCTGTCGATAAATGTCCACCAAAAAGTGATATTCACTGATAGACTATAAATAACTAAGCAGTATTTTTGTTGGCACATTTCCAACTTATTAGGCCTCACCTAACCTACTGGCAGATTATGCTTACTGTTGAAGGAGTGCAGAAATGAGTCATTTTATATACTCACCAAAAACTAGCATGCTTTTCGTCCTTATATCCTCGCTTTGGAGCGATGACACTGAGCACGTGTAGTTGCCAGATAGATCTGGTTGAGCCTCCAAAATATGCAGGGCTCTGTATAACTTGTTAGCGTCGGGAGCTCCAACATTTTTTATATTCAGGCGATCCTTCAGGACACCGAGGACCTGCGGTCGGCTATTGGAAGCTGAAAAGACAGTTTAGGAATTGGATTTGTTGGTTCATTTACAAGGTGAGTCAATAATGTTCGATGGTTTGATAAATCTTGGAGGAGTACTGTTTACTCCATTTCCACTGAAATGAATAGTTTTTAAAATACATTTCAGGCCTAAAATCATTAACGTCTATAATTGAAGTCATCAAATGGGGTTTGGAAGCCTTGAAAAAATGAATTTCGTATCGGACAAGCACACAATTGAAAGCGTTGCTCGCCTTGTTTTTCCAAAATCCAAATCAAACATCCCAGCATTCAGGAATCCTAAAATTTCTGATATTCAATTAACGATGAGTACCAGAAAAACTTCGGGAGACGACAAATCCCAATTACGGATAAAAATAAAAACTGAAGTTCCGATTTCAATCAGAAACAATAGCGGACGAATTGATATTGAATTGATCGAACGCGATAACGGAATTCAACACGGTCGTGCAGAAGAAAATTGCATCCGTTAAAACAGGCAGAACAAAAAGTGCACAATGGGGGGCCTTGCCACCTAGTTGGACAAACATCACATCGTGCATCAAACGAAGCCATGAAAAATTCAATCGAGCGGCGTTACATTCAAAGCATTATGTGCTGCATTATATATTATCGGATGTGATGTGAATTTGTGTTGATGATGCAGATTGACGTTATGAATTGAAATGAATAATTGATGGATTCGGAACTTCACGTTAATGACGCCGGTTTTTCCGGTACATTTTACGATATTTCGAGAACAAGTGATGGAAGTTGAAAAATGAAGCTTTTATGTACTTATTTCCAGGACAACTCGTCAATAAAACCAAAGTGTCCGACCTAACGAGACATACAATATTCAAATTCTTTATTAAAAGCATGCTTTCAATACCATTGAACATTCACATTATGTTAAAAATTCTATTTGAGATAGGAAACGAGAAAGCTTAACTAAGAAACCATCAACTCATCCATGAAAAATATAAAGGAATAGAAAAGTCCTTGAAGGGCTTTCTACACTGCAGGGAGATACGCGCATTCGCCATTTTGCACCACCAGTAGGAGACGAAACAGATCTAAAAAAAAATGTTTTGGAAATACGAATTTGTTTCGTTTTATTCTTCAGTTTCAATCTTCATCAATCGATTGGATTCAGAACCTAGTAGCATGTTTGTCGAATTGTCAATTACTATTTCTGGTTTCTTCCAAGATATTAGTGAAAGCATATCAAGCATATAACCATTGAGTACTCAAAGATATAACAACATATCTACATGAATGTTGCCTCACCTGGAATCCACTGATAAACCAAGGTTCTGTTATTCCTGTTCAAGTACCATTTAACCACAAGATCTTCATCTTTGTCCTCTACACTGAAATCACAGTCTAGCACAACAGAAGTCCGATGTTTGATCACTTCCGGCACATGAAGATTGTTGATTTTCACACACGTTGCGATTGAGATAGTACCTGTAATAGAAGGAATCAATGAAATTTTTTCCGCCAACAATTGGCTTGAAATCAGTGTGGACATTCCCTTCATTTTTATCTCATAAAAAACGTTAATTGACTTCTTAGTGAAGTTTTGGGAACATAATTGTTTTTGTTATACTTTATCCTACCTGGGAAATACTTCCAGCAATTTTTGGATTAAGAGAAATTTCAAATTCACGTTATTTTCTTAATAACCATATTCAAAGTTAAACAGTTGTTTATTTCATTTCATTTATTATAATTTTCGACCATAGGAGTTTATCAAGAAGTTATGTTAGGTTATCAAATGAAAAAACTCATGCTAATCCGATCGATCCTTAAAATTTTGGAATAAATTAGATGAATGACAGGTTTTCCTCATTTCGATGGAATATGTTTCATTAAATTCGTCCAACTCCTGAAACTGCAGTATGTCATACTTTGAAATTCGATTATGTTGAAAAGCAAACAATAAACATGACCGCAGGTTGGCTGCAAAATGAAATTATGAAGGATGAAAGGAAGTAGGTACTCATAGCAGATGTGAATATCTGATAATTACCCCTACATTGTTATATCCAGTCTATATTGCAAAGCAGGTGGATTCGTATAACGATGTGACAAAGGCAAATGCATTATTTAAATCTCAATTCCAACGTCGAAAGCACAAATCGAGACAATATTTGGGCATGGACGTTAACTAAGCTCATTTCAAGGGCCCCTAACATTGTCATACAAGTTTCAGGAATCAATTAAAACTGAATTCGTATCGCCTCAAATATTTGGATTTTTGCATGAAGAAGGAAATGAGATAAGAATTACTCTGTACGAACATACCTTATTCATATTGTTTTTTTCTTAGAGAAAAAACTTCCGAATTTGATCGTTTAGGTCTGAACATAATTAATTTCATCATTGATTGTCCAGATTATAAGGCAAGACTGGAGGTCTTCAATTTTCCCAACAGTAATGCATCTTCAATTACAAAGGAAACAGTCGTTGCACACACTAAATTTCCGTCAACTTGATAATTCCGCTCTACGTGAAATTGTCAGGAACAAAGCAGTTATGCTATCTAGGTAATGATGACAAGAAGCCAACTTATAATAATTTCATAAGCTACCAGCTGTGCCCTGTGGTTTCAGGCTCTTCAAAATTGAATTAAACTCGCCTGTTCTGTATGCGTTGTTGTAACTTGATTTCACAGAGCTTTTGGTGTCCCTCTTATGAACAGGGACGCTAAACAAATTCTTCAAATCAAGATTCGAACCTTTGATAATAACATTCATACAGCGGGGACCATTGAAGACTGCTTGGGACGTCGATATTCTCAGGATTAAATAAATGGGGTAGTAAAACAAAAGATCCAAATGATTGTAAAGCCTCTGGTGAGAACATATTATTCGATAAAGGAAGCGAAAATGTCAGTTGATTCTCCTAATTCAATTTTGACGTTTTGTACCAGCAGAACCAGCACAAAAAATCCTCTCATCAATTACTTTAACATATATATTCGTTGCACAAGCTTGGGGTCATTCTAGTGGTTAATTCCATTCCCTAGGGACTAATTATTCCTACCTATCACCCTGACAGTTCAGGCAAAATCCCTCGACCCGACCGCAACAGCTGAACCCGAGTCCACAAAAACGTATTTTTCTACGGAAAAAAAGGGCTGAAATATAATCCAGATTACCATCAAAAAGTGGGTGGTCGAGTTCGGAATCGCAATTCCGAAAAATGCGCGGTGGTCATGCGAAAGAGACTAAATAATTTTTCTGGTAGGTACGTTGAAACGAGAATAACTGTAAAAGGAAAAACATGTCAGATGCAAATAATGCTGAGGCCGGCGAGGGTAAAATGACATGACACAAACAAGCGAACAACCGGCAAGAATGAATACCTATGAAAATATTCAAAAGGAATCTATGGGAGAGCCTGAAAAGAAAGGAAGGTTCTCAGACACGCGACGGCCGACGTGCAGAATTTGAATGGAAATCTGCTTTCGACTCCTGACAAGTAACTAATGCTTCTAGACTCCGAAAGAGTATGGAACGAATTACACCGAATGAACTTTCCTCAAGGTGAGTTTCAGCTCTCTCTCCTCAAGGAGGCTCCTGAATACTGAATACGGAGTGAGATTGATCGGAAAAATGAAATGTATCCCACAATTCACGCAAGGTTTGAATCTGGTAGAAAACCATTGCACAACAGACATCAGGTTTTTGGCTGGAGCTCACCCACACTTTCGTTAAAACTTTCCATCAATATTTGACTCGAATATGGTGGAATTTATCCCCTCAACTAGCATAATATCCAGGTTCAGGCAGTATTTCAATTACTTGTAAACTAGTAAGCCGTAGATTCGCCATTTCTGGCTGAACATCGTTCGTCACATAGGTGACACTTATGCTTCGCACATTGATGACACTTATGCTTAGTCCCACAGATGACACTTATGCTTCGTCCCACAGATGACACTTATGCTTCGTCCACAGATGACACCTGTGATTCAACTGATGTTCGATGGTTCCTTTCACAGCGAATGGAAAAATGAAACTGAGGAATGTCAAATGCCACCTTTTTCTTTTACACAATTTTCATTTTTCTTTTAGGCGACTTCCAAGGCTTCGACCTTGACGTCCCATACCTCTACGGAAAGGGCGTTTCGTGGGCAAAATTCGGTGTCTACTGAGGGGAGATTTGAATCTGGTAGAAAACCATCCCACAGTAGGCATCAGGTTTTTGGCTGAAGCTTACACACACTTTCGTCAAAACTTTCCATCAATATTTGACTCGAATATGGTAAAATTTCGTTGATGTAACCCCTTGACCCATTCTTAATTCAACCAAAAACCACAGACTCGAAAAAACCCCAAAAAAAGGAATCTATAGAGAAGTTATTCCAGGTTCAGACAGTATTTCAAATACTTGTAAACCAGTAAGCCCCTAGATTCGCCTTTTCGGGCTGATTCGCCTTTTCAGGCTGATCATCGATCGTCACATAGGTGATGCTTCGCACATTGATGACACTTATGCTAAGTCCCACAGATGACACTTGTGCTTCGTCCCACAGATGACACTTATGCTTCGTCACATAGATGACACTTGTGATTCATCTGATGTTCGATGGTTTTCCTTTCACGGCGAATGGAAAAATGAAATTGAGGAATGTCAAATTTCACCTTTTTCTTACACAATTTTCATTTTTCTTTTGGGCGACTTCCAAGGCTTCTATCTTGACGTCCCATACCTCTACGGAAAGGGCGTTTAGTGGGCAAAATTCATTGTCTACTGAGGGAAGATTTGAATCTGGTAGAAAAGCATCCCACAGTAGGCATTAGGTTTTTGGCTGAAGCTTATACACACTTTCGTCAAAACTTTCCATCAATATTTGACTCGAATATGGGGAATTTCGTTGATGTACCCACTCAACCTCTTTCTGTTGTAGGTATAAGAAGGATCTTCTTAATTCAACCGAAAACTACAGTCTCGAAAGAACCCCAAACAAAGGAATCTATATAGGAATTATATCCAGGTTCAGGCAGTATTTCAATTAGTTCTAAACTAGCAACTAGTAAGCCCGTAGATTCGCCTTTTTGGGCTGATAAGCCTTTTCAGGCCCATCATCGATCGTCACATAGGTGACACTTATGCTTCGCTCACAGATGAACTTATGCTTCGCACATTGATGACACTTATGCTTCATCCCAAGGTGACACTTGTGGTTCGTCACATAGATGACACTTATGCTTCGTCCCACAGATGACACTTGTGGTTCGTCACATAGATGACACTTATGTTTCGTCCCACAGATGACACTTGTGGTTCGTCACATAGATGACACTTATGCTTCGTCCCACAGATGACACTTGTGCTTCGTCCCACCGATGACACTTGTGCTTCGTCACACAGATGACACTTGTGACTCAACTGCTGTTGGATGGTTTTCCTTTCACAGATAATGAAAAAATGAAATTGAGGAATGTCAAAACTCCACCTTTTTCTTTCACAATTTTCGGGTTTTTGGTGTACGATTGCGTACATGGGAGAAAGTATTTTGTAATTTTTATTTCGATTATAGCGAAGCATGTCTTCTAATGATTTCGATATTATTTCAGCAGATATTTTTTTAACATATCGGAAAACTGTGAAATCCTGGCTTAGCCAGATTTTCCCAATATTTTTCTATTCAGATAATTCCCAAACAGAAACTTGGGTAATATTCAAGTATTGAATATTCTGCTCTCTTTTCATTTTCATTCGTTCAAAACGAAATTCATATTTTATAAATACCAGAACCAATCAAGTCCATGGGTGCTCTGTATTTATAGCTTTCTATGTAAGCACTATCAGTATTTATATTACAGTTTTCATTGAAATCCAACATGCAATCTGTTTTTATCGATAAAATATATAGGAACCTATCTTTTTATGTGAAACTCGTGGATGTTTTGCGTTTATTCGGTTTGAATGAATTCTATGTAGATCTGAAACATTTCCAATTCTCCACTATTCACACTGCCATATCTCTACCTGAAAGTGGAGCTAGAGACGTAGAAATTACATTTCATGTTGAATATGAATAATTCCTTGTCCAACATCTAATTATTGTTGGTCAAATTCTGCAGTTGCTTAGAGAAGAATAAAAATAAAATTTCTCTCCTTTATCCACATAATTTACGATCTAAAGCATATATATTTTGTCTTGTATACTGCATATACTACGAATGTCTCATCGATAATGGATGAAGAAAAAGAAAAATGTGTTTCTTCAATAAATAATTCCTACAATACGTGCACCACGTAAAGGTAATCCCGTTTTTTTCGACAGAAACAACCCCTAAAAATAACGCAGCGTAAATATATACAGCTTGCATAGCACCCAGAGGGATTTTACATCACTCCGATTATGTTTATTATTCAACTAAGTCCTGAAGTTCTTACTATATATTCCAGATTCGTTCGAATTAGAACGATAAAAGTTATCCACTGGAGCATGAAGTCTATTTTTATGGTGGCAGCTCAGATAAGAACTGAAAGTTGAAGTATATGATTTACCACAATTTTCTCTCTAATCTTCTTCGTGGTGATACTCTCAGAAGTTCTATATTACACCTAACTTCTGTTTTCGAACTGGTAATCGGGACTACTCCCCTCCAGATAACAGAAAATATACGTTAATTTTTTCGCTTGAGGCATATCATATTTCACCTGTATGGATATTAAGAGGAGAACTTTTTGAAGTGTACGTATGTACATGTACACCCTCACTAGATATTTGAATGCATTGCCAGTACTGGTACTCCTTAAAAAGGATTATGATTGTATTATTGATGTGATCTCTTTGGCAATTTTTCGAAGGTCAGCTTGCGAGTGATTTATCTTCCAGGAAAATTATCGTAGATCTAAACGTGATACATTTTCTGAAAGAGAAACCCTTCTAGTAATAAATCTGAGAATTTCATCCATCTCAACACAACCGTTCGGTCTTGAGGAAGTTTCAACTGACCCCATCTTTTTGGGAATTTTTCGAATGTCAATCATGTGCATCTCCCCCCTACTGGAACAGCCCTTACTGTCGATATAAATTCCATCTGATGGTTGACGACGGATGTCTTTAATTGATCTTATTCATGCTTAATTAGTCTCATCCTGCTCTAAACACGGCAACCCGCATAATAGGTACTGGGTGAGCGCATTTATTGAAATTCTATTTGGTATGTTGTTTCTGAGACGTTTACATGCATGCACCTTTCAATATGAGTATCCCTGGTCGAGTTGTTTGTCCTCGAATTAAATGTTCATTAATGGTTATTTCAGAACAAAAGGAATGTTCGATTTCAGTCTATTTGGATACTTGTATATTGATTAACAATGAAATATGTAATGGTGCACACGGTTGACATTCACTAGATGTGTGCAGGCAAGAATAGTTTTTAATCGAGGTAATTCTTAGCCTTTGGTATGCAGTTCGTATCCCACAGTTCGAAGAGACCATACTGAACTCAATTTTTTTCCATTTAGTGAGTGAAGTAATTTTGTAAGTACTACGAAAATAATTAACATAAATTTTCACGAGAAACTGTGAAACTTACAACGAAATAGGTGAAGAATGATTTAGATAAGTGAGTACACAATATAAGATTTCTCATATTGAAGAAATGGATGAAAAAAATTGAAACTTTTGAAACAGTCTCAAAAAAACTTTAGTGGAGCAGTATATGTCTCTAGAAATTCTTTCTAATGAATTTATTATAACTGGGAGTTCTGTGTGTTTTATGTCACCTAGTATATTTTGTGTTTCACTGACCCTATCTCGATAATTCATCGTCATCGCAGTAGGTAGAAAGAACAGGGAACATAATTATTGAAGAGAACGTTGAGTAATATTCATATTCAGAAGGAAATGCAATCCGCCTGTTGAAGTAACACAACAAGCAGCTGGGTTGGGGTATTCAAAAACAGAATGGAAGTTATCCTTTGGTCTGTTTCACCCCAATGGAGCGCAACGCAAAAGAGCGCGTGGCGGGTTCCGTAGTGAAGTCTAGCTAGAAATACGAGTACCTACCAACCAGAGAGGCCGGTCATGCTTTTCAGTTGTTCCTGTTGTTTTTTTGCAATCGCGACAATAGATTACAGAGGAAATTTAATTCGCGACTTTCATGGGCTGATTCGTTTCATGTCCGGTCTATGTTGGATATCTGAAACCGCCCAGTCCATCCCTAAACTAATTCCGATTGAGAAAATGGATGCTTTGAAGGAGAAAAGGGCTCCTAATTAACAACTACAAATAGTCCTGCTAATTTGTTCCAACACGTTCTACATGAAAAAGGTTTCTAAAACCGTGTCGCAGAGTGTGATTCTATGTTGTACTTGATTAGAGCAGTCAGAGAACAATTGGCGAAACTCTATATACAAGTTTCAAGAGGAATTTTGCCTTTTTTAAGAGCCACACGTTTCAAAATAAACTGCATCAACACGAATGGCCACATTTTCACATGAAATGATTTGTAACTGTATGGTTAGTTAATTTTTTTGCATTTCCAACGTTATCGATTGAATTTGGGTTTCTTCCATTCATGAAAATGTAGTTCTTCATTTATTCAGAGAGAAATATCCTTATTGAGAAGTACTAGTGGCAGATAGCTGGTATAGGGAATTCGAAAAAGCAGTTTTCAGTGGCGAGACATTTTAAGACAACGTTATAAAATGACAATCCTCCAGGAATTCACCGAAGTTGATCCAGGCAGAACACTCAAGTTTTGCGAACAAATTATGGATCTACTAAACCCAAATGTTGTGAATATAGAAATCCTTCTCTCTCCTGTCGACTCAACAAGTTAAATGGTGATTTTAATCTTCAAAATTGCCGTTATTGGTGAGACAACATCCTACACTGGATGAGGAAAGGCAACACTCAATATCAATAGAAGAAAAATTTACTGTTCGAGCAGGGATTGCTCTTGAACGAGTACTAGGATTAATTTCCTTCCAAGGAAATCTCGATGGAGCTGGTTATTTAAAATTCTTGCAGGAAGTTCCGAGAACATCGAGCAGTTACAAGAACGAACAACACGGAAATTTTCTAATTTCCACCGAAGTAATTAGTCCAAAAGAAGTTTCAGTCCGCTTAGGGTAAAATGTCAGTTACTTAGTGTTAAAAGGAATTTCCTTTACCTCCCCATTAATTCAGAAGCCTTATCGTTTTACATTATTTATCAATCATACTGCACCCATAAAAGAGCGGTACGTATATATTTCAAGAAAATTATGACCAACTGATTTCCTATCTCATAGACAGGAAGCGAGTGACCATCTGCCTGTTCTTCTTGGCACATGCCAGACCTCCGGTTCCGCTAGACTAGAAGGGGCGAAGAACTTGACTTAAAGTTGTACGAAGGAGAATTAAATAACGCCTTGAAACTCAACTCATTATGTTCAATTCAGTGAAACGAATGTCTGTCATCGGTTAATCCACAGTAAAAAAAAACATTTCAGTTATTTTCAGAGTTAATTTGATCATTGTAACTCTACACTGACCAATTTTTAGTTTTCCAGAAGAATAAATGGTTGTTGAAAAAGAGTAGAGAAAAATCATTAGAAAAGTTTGATGTACCCTTCAGAACAGAAAATTACTGATGATGTTATATCTCCAAACGCTGTATCATTTTTTATATCGAAAAGAACGTAATTCATATTCAAAACAATAAACTGTCTTCAATTTACTGATTTTGTGCCAATACTTCCAAGTAAAAGACTTGCACAGCGTATCATGCTGTGAAGAACATTGCTTTTTCATTTAGTTTTTCAAGATCAAGAACAATGAAAATATGATCAAATAATTCTAAACATCTCAAAAGTAACTACTAATAAAAAACACCGGAAAATTGCCCATCAATTCGTTTATCATTGAACAATCTTGAAATTGATAAAATTTTCCTAATTCGCCAAATAGCATAAATGACAGCATAACAAACATTATAAATAGGATGGTTTAAAAGTTGAATGTTATAAATGAAATGGTTTAAAATTTACCCTATATTTACATATTCCTTCTTGTGTTTTCAAGTATAAAACTTCGATCAATTGTCAATAATCAATAAAATAGAATATTTCAAAAACTTATGCGAAAATATAATGTCAATCCTATTATGGGTACTGAAATTATTTCTTGATCATGATAGGTGCGCTAAAAATCTTTCACATCAAGTCCATTAAATTTCTCATTATTTCAAAGCACATCACTGAATGATCCAGTGAAAAGATACCCTATTTTTTGTTGAAGTCCACCTTCTTTTCAATTTTTGAACGATTCCATGATAATCGTAGGTACAATTGAAACCAAAGATTATACAGTATTAAAGAGTCTATATAATCTTTGGTTTAAACAAGGGTAGAAATTGATCAACTCACCGAAAATTACGAAAACACAAAGGTCACTTCTCAATTTTTTCCCGAACATTTTTCTCACATAACTGAGTTCCTGAACTCAAAAAATGGTACCCTTAAAAGTCGATTGCTTTTGTACCAAACACGAAAAATTCATAGTCGAATACGCGCAATTTGGGCTTCTCACGTGCTTCAGGCAACCTGAATAAAAACTTCTTTTCCCCTATCGCGTCGAAGAGGAACTGACGGCGGAAGCAAGGGCGGCAAAACATCTAACGCCGCGTTTGTAACATTGAAAAGTAACGCTTGCGTCCTGCTCCTTTCAAAGCTACAGTTTTTTCGTATCTCAGAAACAGTGTTCATGATAAGATCGCCCCTTGGTAGAGAGGTTTAAAAAAATGGTGAAACATGAACAAAATCTTGTGATAATAAGATCGAACTTTCTAAGGATGGGTTGATTCATATAGACACAATGGGGTTGAAGTTGGATGAAACTATAGTCCATTCAAGAATGATTGACATCTCGGGTGGCTATAGAAAATCGAATTCAGGTTGGTAATAGCCGATAAGTCAAGATTTTGTGTTGCGAAATTCAGGTTGGTAATATGAATGGGCAGTGATCATAGACCTATAACATGTGGATCTATGCACTGACAGCAGATAATTTGAATTTCTACTGCTGTTCATGTCTTAGAATATAGATGTTCAAAGGTTCATGTTCTTAATTTAATCTCACAATCCAATGCTCAGAAAATCCTTCATTGCAATATAAAAGATTGTGCAGCTTCATGTTTAACTTGAATTATCTCGAAAAATAATGACTTCATCTCTATGAAAGAAATATACAAGAGTCACATGGAAAATATTGGAGCATACCAAAAAATTTAGATAAATTTGCGATCCCACCAGGGGCGTAGAGTATCCCTCAAATTTTTTTATGGAAAATAATAAACGAAAAACTGATCAATCGAAATTTTTTCTGAGCCTTATCAATTTCGGGGATTCTCAACTTTCGGATGGTGATTTTCATCCGTCAGCCATGACTCCAGAGACCGGAACGCAAAGCTATGCCGGAAACAGTGAGCGGTCGTACGAATTATGATTAGAGCGAGCAGCGAAACTTTAAAAAGTTGGGAAAATACCTCAATCGGAACATCGTGCAATATGGAAACGTTGGAATATAATATTCCATGCTCCGTTGAGCACAGTAATGCGCACTCGAAGCAGAAAAGTTTATACAAAGGGTGTACTCTGACGGTTCAAGCTGGCTCCTTCCCGGAATGGCAAATTTCTCAACCAATTGTAAGCTGCTCGTCAATCCATAATTATTATCTTCCAATTAATATTTCCCAGCGAGTCGTAGATGAGGAGATTCGTCTTATCATTTCTCCACTCAGCGAATTGAAAATTCGAATTGTCAGCTAAATTCTGAGCTTGAAGTGGGTATGACAATAGATTATCATTATTATTATTTATTGATGTTGTGTACTCTCCTTGACAATGAAAAAATTGGGAAAGCCTTTAGTAGTAGTAGTAGTTTAGATATGTGATTCCTTGGACTCATTCGAACAGAAAACGACAACTTTGCCCTCTGGTAGAAGTTGCGTTCACTAGTATGCATACTATGCATTTTATGTGAAAATTATAAATTTGACCTCATTTCAGGAATTTTTTCTTGTTGCATCTACTTTGGAAGACAATAATTGAGAAAAAGGAATTTTCTTACAGATATTTTGGCCGTTGCTGAATATTTGGCATACACCATTTTTATGAAGAAAGTCAATCTTGAACTTTTAATTTTTTGGACCAATTTCGATGAACTTTTACAGGGTAGCACAACAAATTGCATTTTACGCTCTGAACATCCTGTGGAAACTTTCAAAAACCTAATGATATTTCTTAATACGATATTTTTAAGCCCCATGTTTTCTGAATAATTTTTCTGCAGAATGTTGAGCGTAAAATGCAATTTTTTGCGTTACCCTCTATGTCAACGTATCCATCCATATATCCTGTTCGTGGAAACGATATTAGGACATGACGCTGAAAGCATCAGCAACTTGCCTTAAAATGATCGAAATTGTAGTATTCGAGTGTTGTTCGCAATTTACTCGCTTTAAAAGTACATTCAACTACTCGCGCCCCGAATTTTCGAGCACGTGAGAACTCCCAAGAATTAATCCACGAAAAAAGAACTTACCACACAGTCTTCCTGTAATATTCGTGAAAGGAATAAGGACAGAGTGAATTATTCTCATCCACTACCTTCCCTTCCATCAAATGACTCTTCGAATGTCGCCCAAAACAACCTCATCCATTTTTTATGGAGTTTCACAGAGACGCGGCATTTTACACCCCCGACGTAAAGGAAAACTCCAACAGAGGGGTTATCTGTAATTTTCTCACAATCCACCGACTTATTCATCACACACAGACCACCTATCTCCCAATAACTCTTGATGCTGGACAGTGGGGAATTCATCTTCTTTCGCAGGCTCATTCTATCGAAATAGCGACATCGAATCGTTTATTTTCGTCAATACTGCATTCCTCCGTTCTTCCTTTAAATTCCCGACCTGTTTGTTCTGGTCGATTTGTTAGAGATTAATCTATTTATTGTGAAAGGAAATCCGACTTCATCTAGAGCTGGGAAAGAAATACTATCCGAAACATAGGGGTATATGATATAAACGAAATCAGGCGATTCAACCATAATCCCAGTTTTATTGATACTTGTGCCAGATTGAGCCAAAAAAGGATTTTTACATTTAAAGAATGACGTCCAGGAGTATTGGCCAGAATTACTGAAAGCAACTCGATGTGACCCCTCACAAAAAAGGGTAGGGCATTTTAGGTCTAAAATGATTTCATAAAAATGAAGACTACCGTCTAGACACTAGGGTATCCAACAGACAAAGAAAGTCATTTAAAAAAATCACAGTGTATCACATTTACATCTACGATGATTTTTCTGGGAAATACACGTGTCGAACGTTGACTTTCGAAAAATCCCGAAAAATATGGTGTCAGTTAAAACTTCTTCAAGACCGAACGGTTGCGCAAAAATGGATAAAATTCTCAGATTTATTACTAGGAGAGTGGCTCTTTCAGAATATGTATCACGTTTAGATCTACAATAATTTTCCTGGAACATAAACTACTCGAAAGATGATCTTCGAAAAATGCCCAAAAAGTTGGGTTCAGTTAAAACTTTCTCAAGACCGAACGGTTATGCCGAGATGAATGAAGTTCTCAGGTTCTTAACTAGAAGAGTTGCTCCTTCAGAAAATGTATCACGTTCAAATCTACGAGAATTTTCCTGGAAGATAAATTACTCTAAAGATGACCTTCGAAAAATGCCCAAAAAGTTAGGTTCAGTTGAAACTTCCTCATGACTGAACGGTTGTGCCGTGATGAATGAAATTCTCAGATTCTTAACTAGAAGAGTTGCTCTTTCAGAATATGTATCACGTTTAGATCTACAATAATTTTCCTGGAAGATAAACTACTCGAAAGATGACCTTCGAAAAATGCCCAAAAAGTTGGGTTCAGTTAAAACTTCCTCAAGACCGAACGGTTATGCCGAGATGAATGAAGTTCTCAGGTTCTTAACTAGAAGAGTTGCTCCTTCAGAAAATGTATCACGTTCAGATCTACGAGAATTTTCCTGGAAGATAAATTACTCTAAAGATGACCTTCGAAAAATGCCCAAAAAGTTAGGTTCAGTTGAAACTTCCTCATGACTGAACGGTTGTGCCGTGATGAATGAAATTCTCAGATTCTTAACTTCAGTTGCTCTTTCAGAATATGTATCACGTTCAGATCTAGGATAATTTTCCTGGAAGATAAATTACTCTAAAGATGACCTCCGAAAAATGCCCAAAAAGTTGGGTTCAGTTAAAACTTCCTCAAGACCGAACGGTTATGCCGAGATGAATGAAATTCTCAGGTTCTTAACTAGAAGAGTTGCTCCTTCAGAAAATGTATCTCGTTCAGATCTACGAGAATTTTCCTGGAAGATAAATTACTCTAAAGATGACCTTCGAAAAATGCCCAAAAAGTTGGTTTCAGTTGAAACTTCCTCATGACTGAACGGTTGTGCCGTGATAAATAAAATTCTCAGATTCTTAACTAGAAGAGTTGCTCTTTCAGAATATGTATCACGTTCAGATCTAGGATAATTTTCCTGGAAGATAAATTACTCTAAGGATGACCTTCGAAAAATACCCAAAAAGTTGGGTTCAGTTAAAACTTTCTCAAGTCTGAACGGTTGTGCCAATGTGATGTGATGTGAAATTCTCAGATTTATTACTAGAAGAATTGCTCTTTCAGAATATGTATCACATTTAGTAGATCTACGATGATTTTCCTGGAAGATAAACTACTCGAAAGATGAAATTCCAAAAATTTGAAAAAAGTTGGGTTCAGTTGAAAATTCGTCAAGACCCAACGGTTGCACTTGAGAGAAATATTCTTCTGAAAGTCTACTATACGACGTCATTAGAAGTAGGTATCAAAAATAAAACGTTGGCATGTTTAATATGGTAATTTTGTTGCCGTGTTGAAGAAATTATTCCTTCCAGGAGTAACACTTCTGATGGCGTTGAGTATGGTACAAAAAATTGTTTGCTACGACCCTGGTTTTAATCAAAAGATTTTTATCAGTTTTTCCATTTCCTAGTTGTTATTTCGGAACGTAATATTGCAGCTTTGGAAGCAGAATAGTTCACTTAGTATGTAAATCCCCAAACCCAGAAAATGTGACAATACATTCCATTCATCCCCTTATTTATTCGTCGAAAAAGATGAATTCATCAGATGAATTTGTTGAATATGGAAATCAGATGAAAAAACAAACGGAAAACACAAGTAAAACCGGAGGGAAGAGTCACGAATTGAATTATTTCCTCTCCTTGCTGAGCCAAACTCAATATATGCCTCATTTTTTTATTTCAATGAATTTATTCATTTCCCCCGCGTATTTTATGGAGCTGCGGTTGTGGTGAAAGTGGTTGAATAAATATTTGCATTCTGGGTGGTGGAACAAATAATAAATTTCAATTATACTGTTATTCGAAAATTCCCAGTTGACAACTAAATATGCAAATTTCAATCCCCCTTTCATTATTTTAATGCCCGAATAATGTTAGGGAGGCACTGCGCAGCAATTTCGTGTATCACATTCAGGTTTAGGGTACTTGGTCACGGTAATTATGTAACCTGAGTTTAACTACTATTATTTTTCCTATTATTCATGGCCTCTGTGCTTCTTTACGTTCATTCAAGCTTGCGGCTTAATATGAGAATTAAACAGGTCATACAACAGCCTATATTTTGAACACTTCTCAGTTTCAGATGCAGAAAAAATAGATGAGTGGTGTGAAAAAATCAACACATCTTTGGTATATCACACTATACGTTTTGAATCGAATATCTTCGGTAGGTATTTTTAAAGACCTACTGAAAATCAGCCTTTTTTTTTGTAAGGACTACAATTACTATAATCAGTTCGAAAATGTTCCCAAGGTGTCTTGTCCTTAACTCTGTTAGCTGAAAGATGGACAAATATTCGAAAAATATTAATTTTATCGCTGACGTCAATATATTGAGAAGAACCTACCTGACTTTTTTAATATGTGACTGTGAAGCTATTTGGACCATCAAGCTACTCAATGAACTGAAGAAAAACAGTTTCTACTTCAATGGTCAGCACTTCAGAGGGAATCTGTACGTGATGGGAATAATCGAGAAAGCGAAACAACTTGAGAGCATTCATTTCGACAAATCTTCCTGGTTGATACAAAAGCTAGTAGATGTGATGTGAAATATGGAACAAAGGGTATTGGCAGGCATTTGAAACTCTTTATCTAATGTTATAAAATGTTTTCAAGTTAAGAACCATGAGAAAATACGAGATTAAGATATCTAGGAAGATCGTGAATATACAGGGTGAGACAGCTGCTCGACTGGCCACTATTTTCGAAAAATAACATAGAAGTTATGGTTTTAACTGGACATCACATCTTGAAAACAATTCGAGATAAATGTATGAAATTTTTATTGAATTCTTGAAAAGTCTGACCAAAATTTTTATAAGTTATCGACTGATTTAGCACTGTTGACTCACCCTGTAGTTAAGCAGGATTGAAATTCACTTATGACTTCTTCTGGTTTTATTTGAGAACCCATTATTACAAAGGTTTGAAATTGGATGTTCAAATAAACTTACAATAAAGATAAAAACAGTTGGATGCTGGAAAAAAATTTTGGGATCTCTGGTCAATCTTGGTATATTTAGAATCGTATACCTAGTTACAGTTATAGTTTGAAAAGAGAGGTAGAATCGTAAATTACTCCTTCGGTACAGTTTCTTCGCAGAAAAATGCGGAAAAATTATTGCCAACTTGGAGTATTACACTGCTTGCGTCTTATGACCCCTGAACCCATAACTAGAATGCCACTTCCTTCGAAATAACTATCAATCGTAGTAATGTAGGTGAGTTTTTTGTCCACAAAGTGAAATTGTATGTATAAAAAAAGCGTTCGCAGAAGGCACAAACCTCACCGAGAATACCGAACTCTCCCAAAAGCAAATGAAGAAAATCTAATCACATTTTCAGCTTCCACTACGAGCCATCAACTGTGTCGACTTTCCACCAAATTCTTTCGGTTGACGGAATCCAATTAGCAAAGAACATTCAATTTGTTGCAATCCTGCACTAATAACCTGCCTTGTAATGGCATGTCTAAATGTTGGCACACGCTTGTTGCCAGTGTTGTGAGCACAAGAAAGCTATGAAGCTACACGTAGTCACGTAGCTCACGATATTTTCCATATTAGGGATAGGTACGAATTTTGCCCACGTTCTGTACTTGCACGATAAATATTAATATTTACCAACCATTAGCATGCATTCATGCAGATTTATGTTGCAAAGTTTGAATATTTTACCGAGATGCTGGGTAATTTTCATAGCCCCAATGCATATAGTTATTTTTCACTTTTTTTTATCGATTACACGGACAGTTTTTGGGGGTTGAACGAGATTAAAACAGAGGTGGATAATCATATTCACGTTTTTCTTCTCATCGGAAAAACTCATAAGATAAAATAAGGGAATTGGCTGCGAAAACGTAGAATATATTCGGGTAAAAAAATATAAAGAAAGAATTCAGTTTCCCATGTTTAACTGTAGCTTAAAAATAATTATTGCAGTCAGGATTTTCAATATACAGAGTGAGTAAAAAGTAACGCACAAAATGCATTCCTTATTCGTTATTCAGTTAATCTCATAGTAGAAGCATTGTATAAGGACCTTATACAATGATAGAAGAACATGTGCCTGGAGGATCTCTTTCCTTCTCGTGAAATTTCAATATCCACCAAGTCAATTAGTAATTAGAGTCCTAGCTCGTCAACATTTATCACGTCAAGTATGTGAATAATGAAATTACGCTGCGTCCTCAAAACAACAAAGTTCATCAGCAGTGGGTAGTTGCCATCTTCAGATCTTCGTTCATCTTCATGATGAGACGCATTTCACAATAATGTTGGCACGCTGAAACTTAACTAGGTGTATCTGATGAACTTTTAAATCGACTTCGCCAAGTTTAGTTTCCAGATTCCCCTGATCCTTTGGCGGATAGAAACTTCCTGATAGTTACATCTTGATTATGATGTGTATCAGGAAACTTGTGTGTGAGCTGGAAGGAATTATCTGCTATTGGATGGGAACAATATGCAAATCACCTTGTTTGTTGTTTTGCATATTATCGGAGGAAGTTGGTCAAGTGGAGAATTACAAGAGTTTAGAGATACTGAAACTTAATCGAGAAAGAGGTGGTTATTTCACAGAAACTCTGCAGAAAGATACTTTTCCTCACGTGACTGCCGGAAAAGGGTTTGGGCTAGAATTGATTACAAAAATGACTTATCAATTCACATATATCTTCACCACTAGTAAATGTTTTATCATCAAACAATTTGATGTACCCAAAAACCCTTGCATGAAGGATATCATTTCACTTTGCCAAATTTTGACGAACAACTGCAAAGTACATGTTCTTGATAATTTCCCCAGAGGTGCAGTAGGTAAATACGAAGCATTTTCCACCATTCGACCTCTAGAATTCTGAAATATGATCAAGTTAATCAGGAAACCCTGTGTACCACCCAGGTGTGCCTTATTGGTCACCAAACACTGTATAACTCCAAAATTTTTTCACTCCCGCGCCATATTTCCATTGAAAATACATTCTCTTTCGCTTCATTCCGCAGGAATTCTCATCATATAGCACTCAGCCATTTAGCAAAGCTCGATTCCTCTACGCGACCTAACTAATGATTTTGTCAGAAAACCTCACCCTGCCGAATATATGGCACTTCTGAGCGCGGGTAACCCTATTAAATACGAGTGGTACAAGCTGCTGCCACACAAATTATGAGGCAACGGGAACTATTTCAAGCTTAAAGTAGTTTTGAAATGTTCATTTGGAAACAGGGTCCTTGTTGAAAATGGAACAGAGACATAAACGGAATTTATGGCTTCGGGACGTTTTTTTCAGCTTCGAAAATCATCCAATGGGTATTCGATACGGAAGATATTTCCAAGCTTCGGAACTTGAATGGTCTGAATTACCGCAACGCAGCTATAGAAAAAACTGCTGCTTATTCACGTGAACGGGGGATATGGGATTTAGCAGGATGCATCAATTATTCTTCGTATAATCGGTAGATAAGGTTCAATCGTTCTGAATGACCGAAATGCAGCAAAACACCATTGAAAGTCCAATGAAATATTTAACTTTTGAGAAAAATGTTTTGAATCCCCTTAATAATAATAATAATTAAAGCTAACATGAGAGAAGTAAATTCAATTCTGAAATGACTAATTGTACTCCTCAGTGATCATTTTTTTTCAAGCTGGAATATTTCAAGTACAAAATACCTCAAACACGAAGACAAAATTTTTCTTGAAATTCGGCCACTCAAAAAGTGAATTTTTGGTCTGACAGAAAATAATAATAGAAATAATAATAGAAACGAATAATTTCAAGGAGATCAACGTGCAAAGTGGAAATATTTTGTCAATCTAAAAATAATCGAGAAACCAGGATTCCTTCAATTTCACGAGAAAGAGAATAATTTGCCTTGGAAGCCAGGATTTTCAAGAAAGACCACTAGGAAATAATTATGGAAACTGAAAACCAATAAACCGTAAATCATTTGATACAACTCATATTTATTTGTTTATGAGTTAATTTTTCATCACAGATATCTTCTCTAATTGTTTTGTTTGCTAGATTTTCCATTTTTCTCCTCGTAAAATCCTAATCTGGTCCATCTATAGGATATTATTCGAACCTTCCCCAAATATATCCGTTTCGCCATCTAGTGTTCGAAAGGTGAAGCTATACTTATAAAAATTTCTTTTCCGCAATCTGCTTACAGAATTCTGCTTAGAGTTTTCAAGAAGAAATCTTTATAGGCGAAAATTCACAATCTGGACACTAGATAGCACTACCGACATATTTAAGAAAGGTTCGGTTAATATCCAACAGATGGACAAATAAAGAATTCTTTATCGAGTTCCCATGATGACGCAATGCTCAGCAACGACATGCTTTTATAATTTTGAAATTTCCGTTAAGATAGTCCTAAATGTTGTTATAACTTTCAACCAAAGATATTACCCACATAATTTTTCTTGGGGAAGTTCAAAATCGACTCTAACTAATAATGGTAATCAAACACGGAAATTTAATTTTTTTTCAGATACTGTATTTTAATAAACCATTAGATGAGACTCGGGACAAAAGAATTGATATATCCAGAACCTTGACATTTGGGTATAGGGAACTACTACGAGAATATTTTAGTTAAATGGATGCTAGCCATTCAATATGAATGATCCACGAATTTTTAGAAAAAATTTCATTATGTTGTCTAGATATGTACTTCTAGTGGGCACTTTGCGTGAAGCGCCCTATATTATTTGAGTGAATGGTAAATTGAAAAATCACTACAAATTTTTAAGGAAACAGAATTTGGGAGTGATACAAGGAAAAATTTCTAATGAAACAAAAAAAATCATATGTATGTACTGACATTCTCTTTATTTGCCGAGAAATTACATATTCTCTTATCTTGTGATACAGAATTCACTTATTTGTGTTTATTGCTTCTTGGAAACTTTCCATATTCAAGGTTATCTCTTACCCCTCCTTCGGATAAACCATAATCTTCAGACATCTGTTTCAATCTTTCCACCCTTGATAACTCTCGTTCTCATCAAATATGAATAACTTTTTTCATCGGGGAAAATCCGAAAACTCATGTCTTTGTTGATCTGTAGAATACTCGCATCTAAAAAGAACGAGAATTCAGGAAATTCTAAACACAGTTTGAAGAAAAACATCAGAATCAATTTTGTTGAAAAATATGCTAGGATTCGAAATTTTTTTAGAAGTCAAGTTTTTGTACACTGAGAAGTCAATAATTTGATGATAATCTAGTTCCACATGAGGGCAGAAATCAGAAGAACCTCCATATTGATATCCCATCTCAGACGGTCCCTGTCAGTCCAAAAAAACAAAAAATTTCTAATGATCGCAATTAATTGTAGCCTCGAGGTCAAAATAATAATTCCAAAGAAAATGCAATGAAATGATTCAATCAACTTACTGAAACGATGAAATGCATCTCCATTCACAATCTACAGCTTCTTAAGCAGACTTCAGATCAAGTTACTACGAAATTTCTCTCTCCTCTTCTCATACATTTCATCACCAATCGGGTTCTCACACACAATGATAGAATCTATCTACATCAATCAGTTTCATACAGAATAGAATTTCCAGTTAGCAAAATATTTCTAATTTCCTTCCTATATTAGTATTGTTTGTGCTCCTATGACATCTCAACTCAAACTGCGCAATTGAGATATCAAATGAGCACATACAGGGTGTTCCATTCATGGAGCCACTAGGAGTATCTAAATAATCAAATGAGATTATGATCAAAAATGAGTGTGTTACACTGTAATATGTTAAAACTTCGTTATTTCAAATACTAAAAAGTATTCTACGATGTTAGTACTATTCTCAACACTTTAACTTTTGTCAATAAAAAGTTATAACAATTCAAGACTATTCATTATATTCCACAAATTTTCTGAAAAAACCTCATTTGGTTCTCTAAATATATACTCCTAGCGGACATTTCGATTAAAACACCCTGTATAATATTTGGAGCAGCTGATGGACCCTACTTCTCTTTCACTGATAAGAAAATGTAGTTTCTTTTCTTGCAAAAAAATTAAATATGTCATTAAAGGTTCAGATGATCAAAATTGATTGATAAATATCTTAATCATTTTTGGAGAGCAGATGTTACTACAAGTAATTCAATGGAAAACTTTAAAAGGAGTAATCCTTTTCAGCCAAGAATCCCTAATATTTTTAGCGAGTTAAGAATTGAATTTCAAGGGTAAAATCTCAAGAATACACCCTGATAACAGCAACTAATCATTACCAGATTCATTCTTCCAACTTTTATTTATACTTTCAAATATCAATATTAAGACTGAAGAATTCAGATCATCCAGCATTCCTCATTGATTTAAATATTAAATAGGCTTGAAATATGATAATTCTCCGATGCAGGAATGCTCTTGGATCTCCTTGTTCATTTGATCAGTATCAGTTACCCATATATGCATAAGAATTCACAGGAAAATATTCTTTCCTTCAAGAATAACTACTAGCTAATACTATAAAAACTAATTCAATGAAAAACCAGTTCACATCACACATTATATTACCTCTCATACAATTCACATTCCATATATCAATTACATTTCAGCATTTTTATTTTGAAGTCATCTTCACAAAGGCTCTTAACACATAATTCAACTTTTCTTCATAATAATATGCAGATGTGCTAACACATGATTATCTATAAAGTCCGCTTACCAGTACACACGATAAACTAAAATAACAACTCTCTTTCCACATAAAGACAAAATCCATAGAACAAACCACCATCATTTATACCAGTGAAATTACATCACCTCTCTCTCTTGACAATCTTCCACTTCTAAAAGGTGAAACAATTTTTAAATTCTCAAATGTTGAGATAAGCGTTCAATTCACCAGAAATAGATCTGCTATATACAAGGTATTTGAGTTTGAAGATTTGTAAATTGTCTGAGGAACTGTAAAGAAACATTTTCCCACCTCATTTCGCACCAATTGATATGCCCCATTCACTTAATATAATTAGTTTTTTGATAGACTAGAACTAAACAATTTTGGAATACACTGGTAAAGGCAGATAAAAAGGATCGGTATGACCCTTGAATAGAATTATCCACCAATTTTAGAAAAAGGCTCACTTCATCTGAAGGACTCTCCACTCGAATGGAAAACAGCTTTTGGCCGAATTTCCTGAATTTTTGGCAAAATAAATCGTATGAATAGTTTTCGGAGCACCGGGTGTTTTTTAATTCTCTAAATTGTTACAAATTCTTGGACAAAAGTTTTACTTTCCATCCCTAAAAATATTGCTGGGGAAGTCAGAATCTACAACTTACCCAAAAATTTAGGAAATTTAACCAAAAGCCATTTTTCAGTCAAAATCCATAGATCCATAGATCTTGGAAAAATTAATAATAATATAAAGTACGTTGAGGAGAAATATTTTTAATTTTAATGATGATGAGAAAATAATTCTGCAGTTCCAGGAGTCTCACAGGCTCAATTAAAATACCCTGTTAAATCTCCAAAACGAGATCTATTCAAAATCTGATTACTTCTTAATGATTTCTGGGATCTTTAAAAGGTACTGCGGCTAACTTAATGTTAAAGAAAATAAAAGGATCAATTTCAACAATTTCCAAACTGGATGGGTCTACAAAATGTAGCCAGGGATAATTTCGTCAGAATGAAATACTAACAGCTGTTGCATCGTCACCAGTTGCGTCTCTCGTACCTATATAGAAATTGGAAATAATTTATACTACTTCACATACACTCAATGTATTTAAATTTGGAATAAAAATTCTGAGCCAAATCAACTCACAGATTTCGAGATGATAGACAAATGGGGAAGAATTTTTCATGCTGATATTTTTTTTTTTTTATCATCGAGTATGCTCTATATAAAATTTTTACCTAACTGCGCCAAAAGGAGGGTTATGTTTCAACTCATCTAATTTTAGTTTTCCTAACTGGAATGAAAAATGGTCCAGAATCTATCAATTTTCATATTGTGATCCAATTTTCCATACAAAGATGATTGATTTCCAAATCCAAAATACTGACGATAGCTTCACGTATAGAATAATTCTACTGACGCCAACAATTTCATCCGAACTCTTATAAACATGTTAATTCAAAAATATATACTGCAGTAATTATTCGAGCCTCAGGAAAAAAATCAAAATGTCAAACACCTTGATCAGAAAACTGATCAGCACTCGAGTTTTGTAAAAAAGTTGATACAATTATCATCTATCAAAAAATAAATGCGAATTTGGGTTAATATTCCTGCTTTCATCATAAAGTTCTGTCTTTAACTCGGAATGGAAGTAGGTAAGGAGATTTTTACTATAAGGAAGATATTTTAACAAGAATAAACTAGCGTAATTTCCAATAACCATGATAAACTGGTGAAAAAATTCAACAAATCCATTATTTTCCTCAAGATCTTTCATGAGCCTCAAAGTGAAAAATCGAAACTGTATGCTTAAAGAAAAATTATTCAACGCACCAAAAATCATCTTTGCTAAAATGCTAAAGACTAAACGGAAGTTGGTGACTACGAAAATGACTGAGGTTACAAATGATCGCCACAAATGAATGCAACCTGGCTCAGATTAATTCTGAAGAATTTGCTTGATCTATTTTAGTCTCAATTATTCACAACAGCTAATCAGCATATAATATTGACTCAATTAAGGCCACCATCATTGAATTGAATGTTGGCCTTTAGAAGATCCGTGGACAAGAGAAAACTTTTGGACTAGACTAATTAGTTTCGAGAATCAAAAACAAATTAATCATACTTGAGGAATGCCTTGTCGGAAGGCGGTTGATTCGAATTCCTCGACCACTGGGGACCATCCTGACTCTGCTGACCACCAGGTCCTTGATTCATCCAATTGAGAAATCCTGGATTCTGATTGTTTGGTCCTTGGTTTGGGTTACCTCCTTGGTTGCCCCCTAAATAAATCAAAATTAAACTCTTTCGAAGATTCTCATACTGAATAGTATTGTGGAAGAATAGATTCAAAATCAAATCAATCCCAAGATCTTTTGCAAATTTTTCTTTTCCTAAGAACCTTTTACAAAGTACCAGAATACAGAAAACAAATTTAAACTACATACCACTCGAGTTATTTGGTCCACTATTGAAGCCTTGATTGAAGTTTGGCTCTTGGTTCTGGAGATTACCAATCAGACCCCACCCAGCTTGATTCAAAGCAGCTGCAACAAGCGCTGGATTCATAGGCAGACCCAAATTCAGGCCCAATCCAAGGGGGTTCACACTTTGGGAGTTACTCCCTTGACCTTGACCATTTATCCCTGAGAAATTTGAAGTTGACATTTCTGACATACTGACCACAGGTTTTATGAGAATTCACAACCTTTCATAACATAGCAAATACATAGACTGAGAAAAAGTAACACAAAATTGATATCTTTGATATTTATTATTCTGTAGAAAAATGCTTGGGCAGGAATTTGTCATGCATCCTCTAGGCCACACGGAGGTTAGTCCATCCTTGTAGAGGTTGAATGAAAAACTCCTCAATTACACATGAAAAGAGTAGTAATTTGACATAAAAATTGTCATATTTAAACATTTTTCTTCAAAATAGTGAATACTGAAGATATGAATTTAGTGTGTTATGTGTGGAAAACCCTCAACAGTAAAATATTAAAACGATCTTCTGCGAGCCCGAAGTTACATAACTTCTTATTAGTTTAGTATAGCCTATAAAATAATTCTTCAGCATAGATGAAGAATATCCATAAATTGCCTCGGATCTTTTCTCACCTAATGCTTGCAGATTAGGCATATCAATGTTTGCTCGTGGTCCACCACCCTGGTTACCCCAATTACCTTGGTTCGGGCCAGCATTTGGATTATTATACCTATTTTGCTGGTACATATTCGGTCCCTCTGGTCCTCTCATATCTCTGTTATTTCCATGTGGACCACCTCTAGGTCCATTGTTTGCAAAATTTGAAGTTCTATTCTCGGACTTTGGTGCAGCATTCGATACATGAACAGAGACACCTGGAAAACAAGATTCAAAGTAGAAAAGTCAGATTTAATACACACAAGTCTTACGTTTTATAAAAGAAAGAATGCCAAAGCAGGGTTTTTTAGGGGAATCAAGTGGCTCACCTTTAATTATGTGGTCTTCCCCACAAAGACTCTGTGCCACTTCAGGATCTAGGAAAGTTACAAAACTGAAAGCTCTGAATGGCCTGGGTATGAATACATCTGTAACTTCACCAAACTTGCTAAAGTATTCTTTTAAATCATCAGAAGTCATATCTTCAGTACACCTGCCCACAAAAACTTTACATGGTACTTGCTGAATCAATCCTTCCTAAAATTGATTGCAAAATAAAAATAAATATAAAATTCCATCGATATAATGTAACTGAATTATTACCTTTGAATTCGGGACTTTTACATCACACCATCTACCATCTATCATATGTCTCTGGGCTAAAACTCTCATTTGTGACTCGTATGAACCAAATCTGATGAAACCAAAGCCTTTCGACTGTCCTGTCTTTGTATCTTTTTTCACCTGAAGAAAAATTAATTTTGACAGAATTTCAGTAATGTAAGCGAATTTGAAAAAACAAACCTGAGCCATTAAAACTTCACCAAATGTTTCAAAATATTCTCTGAGGTTTTGTTCCGTAGTTTTCCAAGGTAACCCAAGAACAATCAAATCTGTACATCTCAATTTTGTTTCCATTCTTTTTGTTTTGGCTGTTGAATTCTCCAGGTTATCATCGGATTTCCTTTTATTTTCTGCAAGAATTTGAAGAAATGTACAATAGTTTTTCATTTATAATTCATTTTAAGTCGCATGTTGAGTAACTAGAGCAAAGGAAAACTATTTATAGGTTACCAATACTGCTCAAAAGCCTAATGATGAAATTTTCAACAATTTCAAAAGAAGTATGAATTGGAATATAAATTAGATCATTACAGCTGTTTTTGGGTTATGAAATCACACTAATAATAGCGGCAGATGTTACCTTTTGGAAAAACGCAGTGAAAAATTGTAGAGCCCCAACCATCATCGTGGGGAGGATGTAAACGGCCTTCGCTCAATCTCACTCCACGAATTGCTTTGGTGTCGGGATTTCGAAATTTTAAACCTGAGGAACCGGGAAATTGAGCTGACAAGGTGCTGAGTAGAAGGGTACCATCATCCTCTAATGGTAACTCTATGGGTTCTTCACCTTCGTCCTCTGCAACTTGTAAGTAATCTACAGACATTATTATCTATTTTAGATAGTCAGAAAGTAAAATATCGGAGCTAATTAGTTTTTCCCGAACTCGCATTAAAAGTTAATAGAAACGTCAACTGGAAATGAAGATTATTTTTAGTCGGATGTCAAGTAAGTAATCATAGAAAAGAAAATATGAACAGAGACATCTTTGATGTATTGAGAGAAACAGGAACAGTTGGAAAGATAGGAAACGTAGATATTTGATGTTCTGTGGTAGCGTTTGTGGAAGAAACCTTCACTTTAGTAGCAACATTGGATAAGTTGTTGGTCGAAACCCCAACAGATGGCGAATATTAATTATTTGCTTCCAAAAAAACAGCAGTCTTCATTCATTTCCTCATTCGGCTCATTTTTTCGTATAGTACATTTTCCCAAGTGTAGCTTGCAATATATTAAAATTTTCCGTAAAAAATATCATAGTAATCGATCAAGCCTCAGGATCAAGTCAAATCAGCAAAATACATAAAAAGTTCAATTTCCCAACTGAAATATGTGGCGAAACAACCCAAATAAATTATTCATTAATTCATATACTGCCCATTTTATTAGTTATTTGCTCCGGTATCAAACATGGCAAAACTGTTACTCAACGTGATTGTCGAACGTTAATATGTTATTGGAATTCCCATATCCAATTTATCAAATCGTACATTCAATGGGCAACCCTTTGTTAAACGGTGGGAAACATGTACCGGATGTTACATGAATAATTTACACTCACTTGAACAAAATAAACACACGCAGGGTACACAAACTGTCCCAATCCCTGATTTAAATGGAGGTCAGGCAACGAGCGACAACATTTTCTAGTAAATATCCACAAATACTGAAGCGCACCAAATTGTTTATGAGAGAAATAAACATGAAATTGTTCAAATTTTGGGCAAAACAATTCTGTCTGAACACCGGCCTACACGGTTACAAATTCATAGTTTTGCCGAAAAGAATCCTTTTGGAAAGGTAAATATGGACCTTTGAATCAGAAAAAAAAAATAATTAAAAGAAACACAAAAATAAAGAGTTTCAAAAGTTGCTGTTGTTGTTAGCCCATGGGATTACGGCGCGTTAGCCCGTAGGAATATCAAAGTTCTGCTTAAATCATTATAAAAGATTATAAACACTGTAAACCATCTTATTATGTTTTATTGTTCTATTTACAGGGTTTTTTGGATTATTGTTGTTTTCGCTAGCTTTGTAACTGCTGTGGTACTCTTACTACTATCAAAAAGTTCTTTTGAAGAAAACCCTACCACCTTAGTCACTGATACCATTCATCATCCTATATGGAATTACCCTTTTCCCGCAGTAACACTCTGCAGCTTCAATAAAATTTCCAGAAAGAGGGCATTAGAACAGGCGCAACTGCTGTAAGTTTTGGAATTTTCATGAAACATTCCAACCTTTACCTGTAAATAGAGGCTCACCAATGAGCTCAACATTTCAGGAAAAGTAAGAGGGGTATACATAAAGTCTAATTAATTTTTCAGACCGAACAAACTTAATCATACCTCTTCGGAAATTGCAAATCTATTCGTTCTATTGAGCCTTCTTTATTTCAACAATGAAATCGATAGTGGGGATAATGGTAAACTTATCCAGCTTATCGAAGTACTGGATAGCAATAAGGTAAATTTGTCGAATTTGTTGAGGGCGATATCACCATCTTGTAAGGATATCCTGATCAAGTGTAAGTGGAAAGAAGAAGAACGGCGTTGTGATACTATATTTGAGAAGATTATCACATCTGAAGGACATTGTTGTGCCTTCAATTACTTTGCTCCAAAGGGCCATGTTTTTAAAGGGTAAGTCGCCAGTATGATATAGAAATGCCTGCATCTACACTAAGATGCAGAGATTGAGATTCTAATCTCAACACCCATTATTTGGTTGGGAGATTATAGATCTCTTACATACTTATATTCCCTTCTTGATCTCTATATAGTGATTAGCAGACAATAAAAATAAAAGGCCCATAGCTTCATTGGGTTTCTTTTATTATTCATGATATTCAAAAATCGAAATTGTTAACCCTGGAAAAATTCATATTGAGCCGGAGAGCCGGTATATGTATATACTTTTTTCAACTGTACGAAAGGAAATTGATTCAGAGTTCACTTCCCTAGTTCATATCCCGCTAAAGCTCCGAAGAAACCGCGACATGTATCGGCATGTGGATTTCAAACTTCCTTCGAAGCCATTGTAGACATAGATGCAGATGACTACTTTGCAACTGAATCACTTGCTTATGGAATAAAGGTAAGAGATTTTTCAGGATTTCGTCATGGCCATGCATGGAATTGGACAAAATTAATTTCCAAGCATTGAAATGTATTTTGAATCATGATTAGATCGAATGCTCGCAGGTGTTGATTCATTCATCATACAACTATCCAGATTGGAGCTTGCAGTCATATCTGGTTGGCATGAAACTTATGGCTTTCATTGGTATAAATCCAACATTAACTCACGCTATGCCTGACATAAAGGCATTGAGTGCCCAGCAGAGACAATGTTATTTCAGAGATGAATTTCCACTGAAAAATTTCAAATATTATTCATATCAAAACTGCTTGACTGAATGCAGAATGAACCTTATCCTGAAGCTTTGTGGCTGTCTACCAGTGATCTATATCAATGAAAATGGTAATCAGTCTCTTTTTAATTTCGATTGATCAAGTGCAAAATATAGTTATCAGTTGAAATTTCAGGTCATCACCAACTTCCCAGACTCTGTTCAGTAACCGATTTAGATTGTCTCCAAAAAAACAAAGGTATTTTATAAAGACGAGAGAGTTTGATAACCGTGATTATTACATTCAAGGATCGATCATTAACGGCGTGCTGACAAATTGATGAGTTCTGAAAAAATACTTATCCTGGCGGGGCTCGAGCCCGTACCCTTTGATTGATGGTCTAGTACTCTTACTGAGCTACCAGAGGACTTAACCTGATATCAAAGAGTTGCGAGTTCGAGTCCCGGCCGGATAGAACAAAGTTTTTCATATGAACCTGGTGAAATATCAACCGGAAATTTGTTAAGGCATCACTTCACAATTTTCCCATAGTATGAAATGTACAAAAAAATAAATTTGAAATTATAGCTCTTGTCAAAAGTTCCATGCCTGGAGAAAAATTGAAGGCTAACAACCAAACCCTTGATTACAACTGGAAAATGCAAAACTACCCCTGCAATTGCTTACCTGACTGCGAGTTTGTAGACTATGTCTTTGAAGCTTCCCAAGGAGTGTTAAGTAGGAAATATTCAAATAATAATCAAAGAAATTTGTAGTGAGTATATTTCTCGCACCAGATTTGTAATTCATCATATGACGCTTAAGTATTAAATTATACCAATTTGCTTTACATCAAAATCAAATCTTCTAGTGGGGCCTTACAGCTTATCAACCATAGTGTCATCAGGATATACTTCAACGATCTGGTTGGGACCCGAAATAGAAGAAATGTTTCCCATAGTTGGCAAACCTATTTGGGTAATCTTTGTAAAAAAAACCTATAAGGATTATGATACTGTTTCTTTTTCAGCCTTCTATGGGGGAATTCTTGGACTTTTCGTGGGGTTTAGCTTTATTTCAGTAATCGAATTTGTCTACTTTTTTGCATTCAAGCTGCTATCAGATGCAATAAAAAAAATTAAACCAGAAAAGAACAACATGAAGGAAAGTGTAAAAATATCAGCTGCTTTTGAGAACCCTCTCAGATCAAGGCATTCCAGAAATTGGGAGTTTATACAACAAAGAGATGAATCTCCCCAATGGTTTTTGCATTGAAATATCTGCATATTTTCAACTGTGTGGTTCCAAAATAATAATAATGTAATATGTAAAAAATATAGGTTTGAAAATAGCATTTCAAATTAGCTCAATTTGTGCTGAAAATACAGTTGAAATGAAAGAAAAAACACAGAAAATATAACAGTATACTCTATATTTCACTGAAGTCAGAAAAAATATACATTACAAATGAAATATAAAGATAACTGCTGCCAAAAATACTTCTTAACACATCTAATCATCCTTCTTAGTATCTCCTTTACCACCACGAATCCTACCAGTCCTCCTGGCAGCAATGAGACCAACTTTACGACCAGCAGATGTTCCTCTCTTAACTGTGGAAGCTTTACCAATGTGTTGATGGTTACCACCACCATGGGGATGCTCAACTGGGTTCATAGCAACACCACGAACCTTAGGCCAGCAGTTACGCTTAACCTTATATTTGTGGTAGGCACGACCAGCCTTAAGGATAGGTTTGTCTATCCTACCACCACCAGCAACGATACCTGTAAAAGACCAGATTAAGGAACGAAATAACTTTACATAATAATGATAACATTTCAACAGAAATCAGTAAGAGCCTCTTCAAATATATCATGAAATATCATAAAAAGAATTCATCATAATAAAATGCAAACATTCACTTTCATAAGACAACAATTTACTCACCAACCATAGCTCTGTTGTTAGATGGTATAACCTTTTTAGCACCAGAGGGCAACTTGACCCTAGTTTTCTTGGTGTCATTGTTATGGGCTACAACAGTAGCATAATTTCCAGAAGCCCTAGCTAATCGGCCCCTGTCACCAGTCTTTTCTTCCAAATTACAGATGATTGTACCTTCTGGCATAGAACCAACTGGCATAACATTTCCTATAATGTTAAAATTGATTCATCAGAAGTATATTTCATCAAGAAGTACCCAGCTGAAGAAAATAGAACGAGATGAAAACATACCAATCTGAAGTTGTGCTTTCTTTCCACAATACACTGATTGACCAGTGTACATTCCCTCAGGAGCAATGAAAAGTTCCTTACGCGTTTGGAATTTGTAAGGATCTCTGAAATTTACAACTGCCAGAGGGGCTCCTCTTCCTGGATCGTGGATGATATCTTTAACAACACCCTTGATGAAACCATGTCTTTCGGCAAAATCGAGGTTACGGAGCTTGGGTGCTCCTTTCCTCTTCTTCGTGTGGGATTTGAAAACTGACCCCGCACCTTTACGCTGGGCACGAATTACACGACCCATGATTCCTAAAACGAATATTAATCAACATAAACAATGTGTTCAAGTATTACAAATTTTGGTGTTACAGTTTTGAACACCACAAAAATATTATACAAAGATGAAAAAGAAAGGTAGCACTTTCTCACCAAATAGTGAAATAACAACAGATTGTAAAAAATTTTGGAGATACGAGATGAATTAATTTTCTACCCACCTTTCTTGAATCCAAGTGCAAGCAGCAAAGAATTTGAAGGAGACAGAAGACGTATGACAAGTAGTGAAAATTTATGATCATAGAATATCGATAATAATTCTATGTCTACCAAACTTTATTGGACTGCAACATTACTGCACATTTCAAGCTGTGAGTGTTTATAATTTATAAAATAAATGCAGAAGTTTTAATGATCCTAAATGAAAATTGAATTTATCGCGAAGATATTAACAATTACTAACTATTATTTTAAAATTACATCCTGTGAAAGTTTCCAGTGTTTCACGCTAGATAGCGCTAACATCGATAGATACAGGGATCTTTTTTATTGTGTTACAAATCTCATTTTTTGTAGTTTCCTCAGATCGGAGGTAGTTTCAGATGTTGAGGGAAGTCCAGAAAAATCCTGTCCATACCTGACGTACTTCATATCATAGACAATTCGATTTCGATCAGACTGTCTCTGATTTCGATATTTTCAAATTTGAATTACTTTCAGAAAACAAGTTTATGGTGAAAAGTAGTGTATTATTTGTTTAGATCTCTTTTGAAATATCTATACTTCACACTAAATAATCCGAAGATTTGCGCCACCTTTATTTCATTTCCAAAATATTTTCTTATTTTTTCCTTGCTTACACCAACATAAATGATGAAATAGGAAAGATTCGGAGAATTTTCATTACAATGCCTTACTTATCACATTATTGATAGAATAATTGAAAAGAAAAGGTTTGTTGTCCAGAAAATATCAATAATTATCGTATAATATTGTCGTGATTCGCATTGAACAATTAAAAAAAGCTATAAAAGGAATTCAAAACAAATATTTATAAAAAAAAGTTAGTTACATATCCAATGAATATTATTCGAATTTCTAAATCAATGATAACTAGTGCTAGAGGTATTGTTTATCTTTGAAAGCAGAAAAAAATGGAATGTATGCTCATGTACCACAGCATTTTGAAGTAAAACGATTCAATTTCACAAAAACATTTTAAAAACTTTTATTTGCCTTAAGAATATTACATAATTTGGTAAACATAAAAATGTACATTTCAATAATTTTCATTCTATCATAAAAACAAAACATTTTGAATTAGGACTATGAATACATTTTTTTTATGAGTGTTATGAAATCTATTGAATACTTGTAAAAAGGAGTTGAAGTTCTTTCACTGAAAACTTATTCTTACCAAATGATTACAACTATTAAAATACTTGGAAAGAACGTCATCTCCTGTTTAAAAACATTTTGGCTCCTCCAAAATTAACTAAAGACAATTTCATTAGAGATAAAACTAGATTTAATTTATTTTGAATATGATTTTTATATTTCATCCTCGTCTTCAACAATATCTGGGAAATCATCAATAATTCTATTAGGCTGTTGGCTATCTCTTATCATGAATCCAGAAAATAACTCGGTCAGATTCACAACAGAATAACCAGATTGATTCAGATACTTCTCAGCTGTTTCTTTTAGTACATGATATCCGTTCTCTAGAAGGTCATCTGTTAACATTCCTGAAATCAACCAAGTTTTTAAATTAAAATAGATAAAAACACATATCAAGCTATTTGTTCGATACTTAAATAACCATCAATAATCTGAATACTACAGTTTTCAAGAGCGTATTTAAGACCGGGAATCACTTAGCTATAAATTCTTCATTAAAAGGTCCAACCCAATAATTTTGAGCATTAATTTTGAAAATTTGAAGCATTTGGCAAAAATGATGAGTTCCTAGAAACATCAACATTTCTTTCAATGAAGGAATTTTAAGACATTTCTATGAGTAACACTAGAATTTGAAGCACTGTTACTTACTTCTGTTCACCTTGCTGATATCAAAAATGTGTCTGAAGTAACTTATTTGAAAATATAAATCACTTTCAGTATATTTCTTGTACATAATTCCACTTTTGCAAAGAGTGCATACTGGATATTTCCCAACAAATCTTGATGGAATTCTGTTTGTTTCATTGTCACAAGCTGGATCCTCACATATCATAGTATTCACATAATATTTCTTTATATATCTATTGATCGCTAAAGAAAGTTGGTTTTGTATGTAATATAAATAGGTCACTGGGCGAACATCACAATTAGAACACCTATCCAAGACCATCAACCCTTGTCTAAGAGGTCCATCAACAATATTTTTCTTTTTACAATCATAGCATTCAAAAATAAAATGATCAACGTTTTTGAATTTTATTTCTGGCTTTGCAACCAATTCAGCAGTATTTTCAGTTCTAATGATTGGTTTCTTGAATGAAGAAGTATCAAGCCCTAAACAGTCTGCTATTTGAAAGGCGTCAATACCTTCGATGGGCTCACATATACGGGAGACAACAGGATGAATCTGTTGAGACAAATAGTACCTCACATCGATTGTTAATTTTTCAGAATTCTTCAACTCGTCCAGGTGATAAGCTCTTTGAACTGCTGAATTATTTGAGCCATCATTACAAACAACATAAGGAACTGTGTCCCCCGATCTAAAATGGCCACCAAGCTGTTTGTTATATCGTAAAGCAACTTGAACATGAGGTAAGGAATTTTTATCGTTGTAAGATTTTGGATCTTTGGTTAATTGTTTGGTTATAACCAACATACTTAAAGGAATCTTGTTAGTTTCAAAATCTGTTTTTATTTTTCTCAAGTAGTTTAGAATATTTGCTATTCTCTCATCTGGTGAAAGATCGCTCAAAATTTGATCTAAAATAATTTTTCCTGTTTCACAAGCAATTTGCGACCAATCTCGCCGAACAATGTCGAGACCTTTATATTCCTTTTCAATTCTCAATTTTCCATCATCTGTTTTTGTTATGGTAACAGCGGCGTATTTTTTTTTCTTCAGCAGTAATAAATATTTAAAAACACCATCAATATCCAGTTCAACTTGCTGGTAAAGTTTGTTAACTTCTTGTTTGATTTTGATGCCAATTTTATTTACTTGATCTATATCGATTATATTTGTGTTTATCATTATACTATCAGTATCTCCGTACACAACTTCGAAACACATTTTTTGGACTAGATCTCTTGTATTTGTTAAAATCTCTCTACCTTTATGTGTTACCAATGCCGCCAAGCTTTTGGCATAGAATCTGGAGTTAGAAAAACCTAAACATCCATACATACTATTAGCTGTTAACTTCAAAGCCATTTGCCGAATATTATATTGTAAATATAAATCACTTTTTTTGTCTACAGTTTTCAACAATTTTTTGACTTCTCGTCGACTTTCAACCAGTTTTCGTATTTCAGTAGGTAATATGCCAATGGGTACCGTTTTATCTGGCAGGGTCAAATCAGCACCGTCAACCGGTAAAGTTGTGAAACAAATGTTGTATTCTTGAATAATACTGGGATAAAGCGAGTTGAAGTCCATAAGCAAAATTAGTTTATCATAAAATCCTACTTTGGGATCAAGTACTAAACCTCCTGCATAGGTTGGTTTTCGTTTTGAATTTGATGATTTTTCTTCACCCTTATTTTTGATCACTTTTTCAGGAACAATAAAATCCTTCTCATTAAATGCATGCAATAACAAAAACTCATTCCTTTCTGATCTTCCTCCACATAAGGTTCTCGACATAATATTACCAGCTATGTTTGTTATTTGTAATGCCAAAGGAATTGTGTTCAAATTATACATCATTTGCAATATGTAAGTGGCATCGTTCATTGTCAACACAATCAACTTGAGGATATTCTGACTATTATTGAACATTTTTGGTACATCCTCAGGCTCTAAGTCCACTCTCTGACTTTCTCTAAAATTCAAAACGGTTTGACACAAGGTATTCAAATCATATGCACGAGATTTGATTGATTCTTTGGCTGATATTTTTATATCACAAACAAGTCTTCCTGTGAATAGAATACGCTCTATTTTTTGATGTAAACTACTCCTTTTCAATCTCCCCAGTTTGCTGAAGTTCTTTATACTATTAGTATACAATCGGTCAGCAAGAACGCTGAATTGATAGCCTTGTAAGTCATGGCCTACTATGAGATCTGGATCTATATTTTGGAAATGATTGATGAAAAAGTTCAATAGGGCCTTTTCAGAGTCCATTTTCTGTACTTTGGTCCTCTTAAAATTGCTTAGGGTTTTATAAATGTCAGATGGCATCGAGACATGTTGTGGTGTGGTGAAAACTAAAAAAAAAACAGTTAGAATGCATATCAGAAGATTCATCGGTCATTAGAAGGTCTAATAATTTTATAGTGACTAAATAGATGTAGAAATTCAAGTACATACCGCAAAAATCACTTTGAAAAGGAGGATTTGGAGCTGCCTTATCTAAAGCATACGAGTTATGCACAAGGCAAGATATCATCACAATCTCATTAGTCAGGTTTTTTGGGTTTGGAGCAAATCTCATGTGAACTGCAGCTATGACAAGTGGTGGTGGGGGTAAAGGCTTGTTCATTTTAGCTAGAGTAACGTCATTACACTTTTCAACATCAATTTCGAATTTACACCAAGTAATAGGATTGGTAACTGGAATTGGATTTTGTACATCTAACCAGCAGGGCCCCTTCAGTTTTCTTTCAAGCAAAAATATCTCTAAATAGCTGCTGTTCACGCCGAAAACATGAGAAAAAGTTTTTCCCTCAAATATAGAAATTTGAGGATCTTTGGCCTGTGAAGAAGCAAAATCAGAAACTAATAATTTTTTTTTTTTATTACTCACAGAATATCTGACCTCCATATAATCAGATTCAACAGGGATGTTTGGGGCAAAGCAATTTTTCTTATTGACAAATCGACACTTGAAACAAGTTACATGTAATGCTTTCATGACTTTGTTATTGAATTCTTCATACACATCTTTTTGAGTAACAGGTTGATCTGTTTGATTACCTGAATCATCTAGCATCTAAAAAATGATTGTATTATTTCATTAATAGTGAAAAATATTGTTCTGGGCACGCTACAGTTCGCAATTTTCAATCTATTGATGTGAAATGCTGAATATGTTGGTGCTCATCTCACGCTTGACGAAGCCTTTTGATTCAGAATCAATCCAGCCATTTTAGAGTTTTTGAGATTTACGGAATTTCGGCCCTCTTATAAGAAATTCTTGCTTGTCAGGTATGAGGATTTCTTGAACGAATTTCAGGTTTTCAGGTGATGAAAGAGGAAATGTTTTTTTTTGCACAAAATTCGCGATTCAACCACAGTGTCAATTTCAAATGACCCGCTCTGCAGACTCTGCTTAGAGGAGGACGAAACAATGAGGGCTACCGCGTGTGAATTCGCCGCTAGATGTGCTAGTGTAGCGTGAGGTCCAAATCATAGACTCAACTATGTAATTAATATTAAGTTTGTGGTCTCCATATATCTATAATACTTTTATTGATATTACGTGTTTAATGCTATAAAAGAAGTGAAGTCAAATCATTGTCAGAAAGGGACTTACACACATGACGAACAAGATATTGATTAGTAACCAAATATTTCTATATTCAATTTCTCCAATATTATGATCTGTGAAATGACAAGTCCCCGTCATCGTAGATAAACAAATCTTGCATTAGTTTGTCTATGTTCAGGACCTCACTCTACAAAGGCGCCAACTGGTGAGCAAAAAAACGGTAGCCCCCATTGAGCACATCCTCTGTGACTGCCTGGCAGCAGACAGGGTCAGACTTGGAGCCTTTCGTTCTCCAAAAATGGTTCTGAAGAAACTCAAGAATCACTCCCCCTCCCACATCATCCCCTTTTTGAGCAGGATGGGACTGGAGGTAGAGGTCTAGCTCTACGAGCTTGCCTGTGTGCTACAATAGGAACTGAAAATACCTCGAGAGACAATAATTACTCACATAGGGCCTTGGAAGGACAAATAATTTCCTTTGCACATTTTTAACTACTATGGAACAACTGGCATAAGACTTTGTTTTTTCACAATATGTTTTACCAAACAAAAACACTACTCCAGGTTGAACAAAGGCATTCTCATAGGCATCCCAATAAAAAAACCTGAAAACCTAGAATAAATATAAAATCAGGAGATATTTGGTACAGTTAAATTTGCAAATTTAGTTATTTGTATTTTCTGAATTAATAAGAATGAAATGCTTCACATTTGATTTTTGTTGAATGGTTCTCAATGCTAGAAATAAGCTTACTTTTTTATTTTCAAATTCTACCAAAGGTATATCCGAGGAATCAATGTTAATACTCCTATTAATGCTAGAGTCTAATGATTGAAAATTGTCCTGCTGGTCTAAGAAACTTGCAAGTATATTATCTTCAACTGCTTCTACATCAATTGTTTCATTTTGCTGCGACTCAAACTCGTCTATCTGGGAAAAATCTAGACCATCATTGAAAAAATTCTCAGTTTCATCAATTTCTATCTTAGTATCCTCAATAGCTGCAGTTTCTTGAGTGCTATCCTCAATTACTGCCGTACCTTGGGTACTATCCTCAATTTTTTGGCTTTTATAATCAATTTCCATTGTTTGTGCAATTTTTTCTGTCTCTGATACAACTTCATCTATAGTTTCCATATTTTGCCCCTTGGCAATTTCATCTTCATCGTCATCTAAAATCCGTTTTATAGGTCTTGATATCAAGGGAAGAGATTTTCTCTCCAGTGTTTTCTTTTTAATCAAAATTTTTCTGGGGGGTGGCGTAAATGTTTTCAGATAATCTTTTTCAGCCTTTTTATTATTCAAAAGGGATTTAAGGGAACTATCATCTGATGACTGTTTAATACTCTCATCTCCATTTTCAACAATTTCACCCAGTAGTTCAGATAACATAGCATCATCTGAGACCTTCTCTTCCTGAAAGTATTGGGAATAAACATTACTTTAGCATAAGATGTTATAACCGAACCTCTTTTTTCTTAATTGGCATCTTAGACAGCATTCGTTTCAAGTCCCCCTTCGGAACATTATCTGACACAGCCTTTTTTTTCCTCTTAACCCCTTTATTTTTGGAAGATGCATTGGCAATAGATTGTGAATCTAAATCATCATCAAATATTTCACGTCCATCATCATAATATCCGGAGCCATCTGAATAAATGCATTTTCATTAAAATAATCAATCCATCACTGATGAACTCACCATCATCCACCACCCAATCATCTGCTTGTCTGTCCAACACTGTTTTAAGGTATTCTTTCTCATCAACTGTTTCGTACACATTATCAACTTCTTCAATTTCATACTTATTCTTAACGCCACTTTTCACCTGTTTGAATTTTTCAAAGGCCTTGGCCTTATATGAGGAATCTCTCTTTTGTCTTTTTGGTCTTCTTTCATCTTAAAAATTATATTTTATATTACTTGAAATTTTCATGCTTTACAGTATCAATTACCTGTATCATCCATTCTAAGAATGCAGTTTTTATTGAAAGTGATAATTTGATGATGTATAAACAATTTATTAGGCAAAATTAAACGAAGAATATTTATTTATCGTTTTTCTTGATTTTGGCGGGAATATTATTTGATTTGACTGATTCGAGAATATTTGAACTATTATTGACGTTCGTAGATTGAAAAACCCATTTTCCAAAGATTATAGAAAATCTTGCCATTTTCATTCTTGGATCTATGAACGATGATTTGATGTTCTGTGATTATTTGTATGCAGTTTTCCCGCCAAGTCTGATATGTTCGTTGGTGAAAATTCTTCACAAATTTTTCTCACAGCAGTTACAGCTTCGTGAAAATATACTTTTATGTTTATTTGAACAGTAAAATAATAATGGCTAGACGTGATTATGCTAAAGATGCTGGTAAATTAAGCATTCTATATAGAAGAAGTGTGTTCCATGTTTTCCATAATTCTGATACAATAATTTTTTTTAGAAACAATACAAACTTTTCTAAAAGAATTCAACAAGGAAGATAGTAGGGGAAACAAAATTTTCAAATATGTTGAACAATTAACGAAGCTAGCTCATCGTGAGAAAATTGCTCTATATGTTGAATTAGATGATGTGAATGATTTTGATGAAGAACTTGGAACTGCTATAAAAAATAACACAAGAAGGTACTGCAACCTATTCTCTGATGTTATATATGCCATTTTACCAGAATTTGTGCATCAAGAAGTTGTTGCAAAAGATGCTCTGGATGTTTATATTGAGCATCGTTTGATGATGGAACAACGTTTGAGACAGCCCAACGAACACAGAGACCCCAAAAACAAATTTCCATCAGAACTTATGAGAAGATTGTAAGCATCTTGGTACTTCCTGAGGTTTCAGTTCTTGAATTTGCTTATGATTTCAGTGAAATTTACTTCAAGGATTCAAGTTTGAGCAAAATACTTCCCATCAGGGAAGTCAAAGCAGAAAGTATTGGTAAATTAGTAACAGTACGTGGAATTGTTACTCGAAGTACTGAAGTAAAGCCTTTGATATCTGTCGCAACATATACTTGTGATCAATGTGGTGCTGAAACATATCAGCCTATAGCTTCTATGAGCTTTATGCCTATCATCTTGTGTCCTAGTGAAGACTGCAAAGTAAATAAGTCCGGAGGAAGGTTGTACCTCCAAACTAGAGGTTCAAAGTTTGTAAAGTTCCAAGAGCTTAAAATTCAAGAGCATGTGAGTTTCTACCTTAGAACTAATATCATTATGTATGTAGTTTTAGGTCTATGATTTTTTTGATATATGAATAACTTTTTCTTTAAATTTCTAGAGTGATCAAGTGCCAATTGGCCACATTCCTAGAACATTAACAATATTCTGTAGAGGTGAAAACACACGTCAATCATTGCCTGGTGATCATGTTGCTATTACTGGGATTTTCCTACCTATAGCTAGAGCTGGTTATAAACAGATAATTGGAGGTTTGGTATCAGAAACCTACCTTGAAGCACATGTAAGTATATCAACTGATTCTATTTCTTAGTTTAGAATTTCACAGAAGTTCTTTTTCTGACTATAACTTGAAATTAATTGTTTATTTTATATTTCCTGAGTTGACTTCTTGATTTTATTTTTTGTTTATTGTAGCACGTTGTTTCATTGAATAAAGCTGCTGAAGATGAAGATGCTTCTAATATGTTGACCCAAGAGGAACTGGAAGCTCTTACTGATTCAGACTTTTACAATAAATTGGCTACATCTTTGGCACCTGAAATTTATGGCCACCTTGATGTGAAGAAGGCTCTCTTACTTCTTCTGGTTGGCGGAGTTGATAAGAATTCTGATGGGATGAAAATTAGGGGAAATATAAATATTTGTCTTATGGGAGATCCTGGTGTTGCCAAATCCCAACTCTTGAACTATATTGACCGGTTGGCTCCCAGAAGTAAGTTTCAATATATGGAATATTTATGTTCAACTATGTGATGAATTGAAATGAGTCATGTGATGTAACCATCATGATTGATAAAATAAAAAAATATTTATCGATTAATTAAATCTTTAGGTCAGTACACTACTGGAAGAGGGTCTTCTGGTGTTGGTCTCACAGCAGCAGTTATGAAAGACCCACTGACTGGAGAAATGATGCTGGAAGGAGGAGCTCTTGTACTAGCAGACAAAGGCGTTTGTTGTATTGACGAATTTGACAAAATGGCAGATTCTGACCGTACAGCTATTCATGAAGTCATGGAACAACAAACTATTAGTATAGCAAAGGTATCTCTAGTTCTAGCATAAGTATTATGTTCTGTCATCTGTAAAAAAATGAATAACACATCTTATTTTTTACAGGCTGGTATCATGACAACACTCAACGCAAGAGTGTCAATTCTGGCTGCAGCCAATCCTGCATATGGTCGTTATAACCCAAAAAGAACAGTAGAACAAAATATTCAACTACCTGCAGCCCTCCTTTCACGTTTTGATCTTTTGTGGCTTATCCAAGACAAAGCTAATCGTGAAAATGACTTAAAATTAGCTGAACATATAACATATGTTCACCAACATAACAAACAGCCAGAAATGGAAGTAGATGCATTAGACATGACACTTATGAGGAAATACATTGCTTTGTGCAAATTGAAACAGCCTGTTATACCAGAATCTTTAACAGATTATTTAGTTGGTGAGTTTTGAATTCTTCATTGGCTGCAATAATATATCATTTTACTTTCCAGCTGCCTATGTTGACCTCAGGAAAGAGGCTAGAAATTCCAGAGATATGACTTTTACCTCTGCCCGAAACCTCCTTGGAATCCTTCGTTTATCTACTGCTCTTGCTAGGCTACGTCTTTCTAATATTGTCGAGAAAGATGATGTCAAAGAAGCCATTCGTCTCATGGAGATGAGTAAGGATTCTCTGAATCAAACATTTGAGCACAAAGGATTCAGGTGAGTTAAAAATTATGTTTGAGTTTATCTTTCCTCAAGCATTAAGCTTTTTTTCTTACTTAATTTTTTCCTGATCAAAAAATATTGTTGATGAAAATATTCATTTTTAATTTTTCAGACCCCCAAGTGTTAACGAGAAGATATTTTCAATAATTAGAGAATTAGCAGGAGAAAGTAATACTGTTAAAATAAGTGACATAATGGAAAAATGTGTTAGTAGAGGTTACACTGATCAACAAATAGAAACCTGTATTGATGAGTATGAAGAACTAAACGTATGGCAAGTGAACCAATCAAAAACCAAAATCACATTCATTTAAGTCTTGATTTAATTTTTCATTTTCTACATCACTAGAATAGTATTTAGTGTCCTAAGTTCATTATTGTATTCACATTTTGAATAAATATTTACATAATTAAAGCGGTTCATTTCAGCCACTATCAACCATATTCTTTATAATATTTAAAACTTAACTTGTTATAAATATTGTAGAGAAATTTTATCTCAACCTCATTTATTGTCTTCAACATTCATCATCTAAAATAAGGATTTTCAATAAGAAATTTCAGAACATAGTAATAGATTATCCTGTTTTCAAATTAAATCATGAATATATCGGGTAGTTTCTTATTTATTTAACCACAAAATTAACTATGTATTCAAAACAATATCAGGATAATATTTAGGCTTCTTCAGGTTCTGTACCTCCCAAAGAAAGATTGGCATCTCTTATCTGCTGTCGAATAACCCTATTTGCTTGGAGTAATTCAAGAAGTTGAGCATGAATGTTGTCATTTTTAGATTCTATATCGTCTAGAGCTGAGCTCAGCGCATCCAGTTGGTTATTCAAGGTCTCGAACTCTGCAATAAAATTTATTTGACTTACCATGTGTTTTCAACAACATTGAAATACCTTCATTTGTAATATCCAATTCATTCATGTCCAAATCAGATATATCCAGACTCCCTGTCTGTTCTGGATTATGTTGTTCAGAATCTTTTGATTTATCATTATCTGTGTTTTTATTCGGAATACGTGTCTCTTCACCCATTTTCACAACTACTAATTTGCTCTCGTGATTTTATTTTAAACAAGAAAATTGAGGATAATTGAATTTTCATTCACGTGATTTGTCAAAATCATCTGTTTATATTTTTTCATAGAGTGTTTTAGTTAAGTGGACCTACAGCATAGATTAATAATAATTTATGTCCATGACTCATATCCGAAAAATCTTGTAGAGAAAAAATTTAAATTACTTTGTTCGCACTTTTGATAGATGATTGTGTCTCTGATTGAAACAGAAATTTCAAATCTTTTTATAACGAACCATATGGATCGCTTCACAGTAGTTCGAATTGTAATGGGAACATACGTCAAAGTCAATTTTATTTGTGTTTATTTTAGTTACTGTCATTTCCATACCAAAGTTGGAAAAAAATTTCCAATGTATTGGGCAGAACAATTTAAAATATGGATTTCTTTTCTGTATTCTTTATCTCTGAACGATTAAAATACAACTAACTAATAACTTATTGAATTAATAACTTTATATTACTGATAAAGTAATTTTCTTCATGATGGATCCTGATGATGCGAGGTTCATGAAAACGTAGGTGGAAAATACGATTGTTACCAGCTCTTTAGCAATTTTAATATTTACAGAGATCGCCGTCCAGGTACTATAGATGTGCATCCGAATTTGAATGCTATTGTATTGAATTATGAAATAGAAGTTAATATTGTCGGTGCAAGAGACATTGTACTACATTCTGAAAAGAAGGTATTTTTCTCGTCCTTCTGTTATTGCAGTAAATGTACCAACCTTTTGTAATTGTAGAGTTTGAAAAAAGTCATTGAACTTCCTATGCTGAATAGCAGATCTGATTGCCTTGCCTTAGCTAGAGAAGTAGTTAACCATTGTGACTTAATACATCACTCTAGAGTTCCTGAAGTGGAACAAACTATATTTTATTTGAAGAAGAGAAAACTCAGTCATGGAGTATCAAAAGGTAAAATACAAAGAAATTTGTTTTCAATGGTTGTTCAGTTTTATGTCCAAGCTTAGCGATTTCATTTATTTGTGGGATTGAGTTTGAAAACATTTCTGGCTTTGTTAAGTCTAGATCGATGAATATTTCTCTTCAAAGCTACAGCCAAAAGAGGCACAAAAAAAATAGAATGCCCTTGTATTTTATTTTGAATTTACACTTTGTATGTTGCTCTTTTTCCTCTTAGAACAGCAGTCTGCTCTGAACCATTCATTTATTTAAAAAAATCTAGTCTGTGCCTACTAGGGATGTGTCGTTCACGAACGAACGAATCAAAAGACCCGGTTCGTTAGAACCAATGGTTCGTTCAGTTCTTCACCCGAAAAATGACCCGTTCGTTCAACTGGGTCGAATGAGCCAAACGGCTCCATGCGACCCACAAAATCGATATGGGATCTGGAGATCGGAAGATCTGGAATCGAAAGAATGATTCATAATTCCGTCTCTTCATTACCCAGGTACCCGAATAGTTAGATGGGTTTCAGACTGACCCAAAAGAAACAGATGGTAGTCGTAATAAAATGCACTTATATTACTTGCATTTCGCAACTGAATCAACGGCTCCTTGTTGAAGAAAGTATGATAGATATAGGAACTAGGACTAGTAGAAATTACAAGTTTATATTTCTGTTATTATGGCTATATTGATGAAAGTAAATTTTAAGTGATTGGTCAATTCTACAACTTTTTTTCAGATTAATTTGAGGATAATATTTGGATTCGCAGCAATAACATAATCTTGATTTCAAAAATTTCAGTTTTTGACGAAATTAATGAGACTAGATCTCACGAATTTCGAACCTGTAAATCAATGATTGACGTCTCCATTTCAAAATTTGAATCGTCCGATATCCATTTCCTTTCGAAAGACTTTTGGTTTTTGAATTTTTTCTACACTGGGGTCAATATTTCTCTCGGTTCTCTCACGAATTTGACCTCAACTAACTATTTTCAGCCAATCAAAAATATTATGGCCCACAAAACACAGCTGTTTGCAACTAAAGAAGCATCCATATTCCATTCTATCAAAATTTAATTCAACTGAACTAAACTGAAATGAAATTCCTAACAAAACAGTGAACTGATCGAAATGGGACTACGGATCCGAATTCGAACCATGCGCTATGTTTGGATCACAACCCAAAACCCAACTACCTAAAAGAACCAATGGGTCAATTGAACGGGTCTTTTGAACCGGGTCTTCTCAGCAATGGATCTAGATCGATCTGGTTCCTCGAAATTGAACGAACTACACATCCCTAGTGCCTACCTATGGTCATGATATAAAAAAATCTGTTGGATATACACTTTTGATGTTACTCCTAGTACTACTATTATTAAATGTTATTTCAGATGATAAAAATATTAAGAATGTTCCATATGTGGAAGAAACTGTCCAATATAGTAGCCTGATGGATTATATAGATTTATTATATGAAGGCATGACTGAAAAAATTAAAGGAGCCCATCAAATTCAGCTACTAGCTAGGGATCCAAACAATTTGGAGGCACTTTCTAAAAATGGTGAGTGCTTCAAGTCATTTCAATATTTAACCTGAAAGAATTTTCATTTTAGAAACGGTTATCAGTGCTCTTGGAAGAGTACTAAGAGAAGACTGGAAAAGAAGCATAGTACTTAGTACTCACTTGGTCTATACATTTTTTTGTTTCTCCATGTACTCTATATTCCATGAAGTCATATTGAAATGCAAGGTATGTTCTTGAGATAATAATGTTAATCAAAACATGCAAAATTCATAGGTCTATTACCATAGTAAAGCTGAGCCCTAATTGATTTGGTCAAACTTTTTTTTTCTAATATAATCTATATACTTTATTCATGATAATAATAATATGTCTCTTAACTCTATAACTTTATTATGAAAATGGGCAATATGATTCATGATCTTGTTTCAAGGTTGGATCGATTTGTATGGACATAATAGACCACGAATTGCGGAGGTATGATAAATGGACTGCAGAGTTGCAAGGTCAAGAGTTACCCCCAGCTTCTGATATACCAATAATTCGTAAATCTTGTCCAAATAGTGCTAGTATGTCTGAAATACCTAAAAGTAGAATACCTGAACCAGTACGTCCAAAATCGGGGAATTTCAGTGATACCAATTTCAAAGCAATAATGGAGGGAAGTGTTTATGAAGATCTGACAATGTCTACTGAAAGTATTGGTGATAAAAAGTTGTCAGATGCTGAGAGAGCAAAACGGTATAGAACCCTCATTAAGAAACAGGAGAATCTGCTTAGGATATGCTTCTACTTGCTCCTAAATATTGCGGAAGATGAGAGTATTGAGGAAAAAATGACAAAGCGTAATATTGTGGGATTATTAGTGAAAGCCCTCGAGAGAGAGAATGAAGAACTGTTAGTTTTGGTTCTTTCATTTCTGAAAAAGTTGTCCATTATGCAGTGCAATAAAGATTCTATGGCTGATTTGAACATTGTTGAGAAACTACCCAGATTACTGGACTTTAATAGAGCGGAATTAGTGCATTTGACCTTGAAACTTTTATATAATCTGTCCTTTGACAATAAACTTAGATACAAGATGATTAAGTCTAACTTTTTGCCTAAACTTATCAGTTTACTAAGTGAGTATTTCAATTGGTTATTATTAAACATATTAATACAGGCTTGATAGTTTTGTTTGATGAACACTGAGCTATCCCAGATTCTCTCATTAGCATGTATGATTGTGATATTTGCTTAAAAACCCAGAACACAATAAAATTTACTCTTACAACACGCTATGCCAACTTCTAGTGTATATTTTTTTCTATTCTGTGCATTTCAATTTGTCTGTCTTTGGGCGATTAAAAGAATTTTCATTTCAGGCGATGATCGTCATCAAGAAATTATTTTGAAATTACTCTATCATCTCAGTTATGATGATGAAGTCAAGCCTCAATTCATAGATAGTGTAGGATTGGTAAGTTACAAAAATTGCTATGTGACAGCCATCGATCATTTTCTTTTTCAAGATAATGGATATGCTATTATTGAATGTTGGCAATGAAGGGGACCAGGTTATGATTGCCCTCTGTATTAATTTAGCTGTAAGTGCATCGAATGCTCAACAAATGGTGAAAAAAAACAGACTTGGTTCTATTGTGACAAGGGCTTTCACCTATCAGAATACCTTGCTCATGAAAATGTTGCATAATATTTCGGAACATACTACAACAAGAGCTTTGTTTGTGGTGAGTTTTGATTTGAAAAATAGTTTGCTCTTAAAAAAATAAAAACATAATACTCATTCTATTTTTCATTTTAGGAGTTTGTTGGGGACATTGCCAAAGCAGTTGTTGAATCAAAGGATGAAGATTTTGTTAGGGAATGTATTGGAATTTTGAGTAATTTAAATTTACCAGAACTCGATTGGGCAGAGATTTTCAAACATTTCAATATGATTACATGGGTTGAGAAAACTTTGAAAAGTAATAGTAGTGATGTACAGCTAATTTTGGAGGTAAGCCATAGGAAATATATAGCTTTTAGTTGCAAAAAGCAACAAACAGCTGGCCAAATCTTGAAAAATTATGAAACTTACTTTGAACTCGAACTGTTGAAAAAATGGTGAAAAGAAAGTCCTAATTTTTTTTTCAGATCATAGTGCTTTTAGGTACTGCAGCTACAGATGAAGGTTGCTCGAAACTCTTATGTGAATCAAGATTGATGAAAAACTTGATTGAGCTTTTGAAAACACACCAAGAGGATGATGAGATAGTTTTACAAATTCTTTACGTGTTTTACATGGCTTTGTCTAATGACAATAGCATTGATTATCTCATAGAATCAACAGGTTTAAAATATTTATTTTTCTATACATATGAATTTTTTATATGAATCATTACAGAAGCACCAGCTTATCTAATAGACCTGCTCCAAGATAATAATAAAGCAATTCGGGAAGTTTGTAACACATGCCTGAATATTATTAGTGAAAGAAACAAATCCTGGGGAGACAGAATAAAAATTGAGAAATTCAGACAGCATAATTCTCAATGGCTGGAAATGGTTGATTCTCAGCAATTGGAACCTGAAGAAGAGGAAGATGATGATGAACTACCACCTTATTTGAACACTGAATACCTTAGTACAGCTGTAGTACCTCCTTTATCAGGTAGATATATATTAATAGGACAAATCGATTTCCTTTTTTATGTTCATTCATCGGTGCATTTTCATAAGTCTGAACTAATACTAATCTATAGAACAACTGGTCACGTGATGAAACTATTGAATTGATATCCAAATATTTGTCAGAAAGACATGGGAAATTCTGAGAAACTTAATGTGAAAAGAGTTGAAGTAAAATGTTGTAATCATTCAGCTTTTTCCTGTGAATAATCAAGAATCCCTTTCAATGAACATTGAATCACTTTTAATTTCAGATATGAATGACCTCATCGAAAATGGAGATGATTTAAATATACCAGAAAATGGTATTGATGACTATTTCGATCAAACTGAGTAGGTATTCAGTTGATGAAACATAATTATCTTCAATATATTATCAAATTCATACCTTCAGTCAAGTAATATACAATTTCCGAAAATATCTTAAGTGTAGATTGTATGAAATGGGGCAGTTGATATTCAGTTGAAGATTTCTGCTTTTCCATTCCTTCAATATATTTCACAATTTTGCACAAATTGTATAACACTATTAATACATTTTACAGGTTGATTCAGGACTTCGAGATAGAATCTATGTAGGTGATTTTCAAGAAAAGTTGCACAATTATTTGTAATTAAGCTTATTAAATTTTTTCTAGTCAGCATTTATACTCACTCAAGTATTGAAAAGTATTCTTACCTCAATTGTATTGGTGAATTTGCTTATTCTTTATCTTATTATTAGATGATATATTTATTGATGTAAAATGATGGTCTGATTTAATGCAATATTTATATGATCATTTTTAATGGTGGTCTGTTGAAGACTAGCTGTCATGAGTATTGGAGAAGATATTCAGTTATTTGTATGCAGTTTTTTTTATTGACTCAAAATCTAGTTTCACGTTATAATATAAAATAAAAATTTTTAAGCTCTACCATAAAATACACATTTTGTTTTCATATTGTTGCTAAAATCACTTGTGATATATGTTATATCCATTCAAAATAGAAGGGTTTAACCAATATTATTACTACCACTTATTTATTATGTCTTCCTTTTTTTAGTCCATTTCTTATGTTATCATATTTTAATAAGTAGCTTATCTTCCTCTAAATAAAGTACTTTTTCAGTTTGCGAATCTTCGCTTAAAACTTTCAGTAAGTACTGTAATTGGGACCATTTCATAAGCTTAGAATTAGTACATGACTTAAAACAGTCCAATTCACAAACATTTGTTCTCATATTATTAACAGATACGGTGAAATCCAAGTCTTGAAACACAGAAATTTGATTCTTTATGTTTACATCATCTTCTAATATATCAAATGTAAAAAAATGAAGCATATTGTTGATGAGCCTGCAATTCCAGCTCTCGGCAAGTTTTACTTTTTTAGGATACTCATTTACTAAATCAGAAAAACTTTCTATAATATCACTATCCCCTTTCTTTTTGAAATTAAAAGCTCCAATATTTACTAAGTGATCAAAACTTCCAAAAACAGTAGGTACAGCATGTTCTTTCAACTGATAACGTTGATAGTCTGATTCTCTTGGATTTACTACATCTTCATCTGTAAAATGTAAACGGCAAACTGCAGAATTTTTTGAAGGAACCCATGTATTTCGCGAAATTGCATTCAACCACCTTTTCCTCAGTTCTGGTTGTTTTGGAATATGAAATGCGCTGATTGCTCCTAGAAGTTTTAACGTAGATGTGTAATTAGCCTTGCATCCGGGAACACAACATCTACGTGGCATCTCTAAAGGAAAATTTCTGTTCTTTCTCTCGTGCAGTTCATACTTAAAAAAAATTTACAGACAAATTAAAATTAGTAAACAATGAGGACGTTTTTTTTTTGACAGAATATCAAGCCTACGAGCTACTTGACTTCAAATCGTTGAACGATTGAATTGAACTAATAATCACAGATTAGAGTGCTTATAATTTGTCATAAGGATGTCACTGGTATGTCATACGTGTTCAAAGAATTTACATAAAGTTGTTCTGTGTTAAAACTGTTAAATGGAAGTGATGGAAGATGTCGCAATTTGTTTTGAAGTTACAAGAGCGATGTAGATGTAAGTTCGAACTCAGATTCAGTTAGATTAGACTGCATCTAATTGCCAGTCGTAAGTTCAACATTGTTTTTATTTATCTTTTATAGTGAAACGACAATAGCCATATTAAAACTGATATTACATCTTTCGATGAAGGAATGTGTACAACTTTTAGGTCCATTATAATTATTCATTGATAAATCAACTACGAAGAAGATGTCGCACTCAAATTTTCCGCAGACCAATGGTTTTGTTAGTAAGAATCCAAATTCTGATTTTAATAGAGAGTCTTATGATAGCACTTCGATACAAGAAACAGCTGGTTTCAGTGAAAGTGCTAGCAGTCAACCATCTGGAACAGGAGCTATAAAGAAGGTTAATAATGGGCTTACTTGTAATAGAGAAAAACCTCTTAAAAATGGATATGCAAAAAACAAATCTAATAAACGGGTACCATTCAATATTCCTCATAAAAAGAGTCAAAGATCTAGTTTTTGTGATGATGAACAGATGCCCTATAATGATTTCAAATCTTGGGGACATAGAAATCAAAGAGACAATAATCACTATAAAATGCCCTTTTATGACGAACATTATGAGGGTACATATAACAATAAAGGTTATAGGCAGAATTTAAGTAGGCAAAAGAATCCCCAATATGTTAGAGAGATTCACTCAAATGATTCTATGTTTGAAAGAAATGGAAAATTTAGGAATGGTAATGTAACAAATTCAGACCATCACAATTCAGATACATCTAGCAGAAAACCAGAAAATATAAGCTCTTATGAAGAGTGTTCTAATGTGTTTAAATCAAATAGATATTGGAATTATAAAGGTAGCAGAAGAAATTTCAGACATTATAATGAGGAAACTACATATGAAGATTCAAATGCACCAATTTCTAACAAAAATGGGCAATATCAAAATGGTAGGGATAAGAATACCCTGTTGCTTGATGAACCTTTGCAAAGAAACTTTGATAGAGACAGATTTACTGGAAATAGAAATCATAAGCATAATGGTAGAATGGCATATTTTAATCAGAAAAAACATAGAAATAATGGGAAAGGATTGAAAAATAATGGTAATGAAAATTTTACGACATATTATCTTATATCTTAAATTTTTTAGTTTCTGATAGTTCAGCTACCTCACCTCACCTCATCTCCCTGTATCTTGCCTCAAACTATGTCTGAAGCATTCCTTGGAGAGTCCTCTTTCCAACAGACAAAGTCCTATGAAAATTTAGGCCAATTTAGAGATTACCCCAGACACACAACAAATTTCAAAACAAGTTGATTAGGCTCAAATAACACACAAATAACTTGAGAAACACCAGATACTCTACTTATTAGTATACTATACTACTTATTACAGACACTCTAGTTATTAGTATAGATTTATTCAGTTGATCCTAATATCAATTTTTCAGTGGAAATTGCTTCTCAAAGGGAGAGACTTGAAGGAATGATTAAACAACGAATTTTAGAATGTCTAGTCTGCTGTGAATTATTAAAGCACAATAATGAAGTTTGGTCTTGTAAACAATGTTATCACATACTTCACCTCAAATGTACTCAAGCTTGGGCAAAATCCTCTAAAATTGAAAATGGTTGGAGATGTCCTGCTTGTCAAAATGTTTGTAAGGATATACCAGCAGAATATCTGTGTTTTTGTGGAAAACAGAAAAATCCCAGAAATGTCCCAGGTAAGATGAAGGAAAGGATTTAATTGAGGATAGAAAAATGTGCAAATGTTCATTGAATTCTATTTTATAATATGATTTAAAGATATAAAATTAGTGTGATTATTTGCTCTCTAGGTTTTATAGCTCACAGCTGTGGAGAAATTTGCCTAAAGGATCGGCGCAACTGTGACCATCGTTGCTCAATATTATGCCATCCTGGCCCTTGTCCCGATTGCACTATTCTAGTGGACAAATCGTGTGGCTGTGGTAAAACGAAGCAGCAGGTTATGTGCAGTTCAGAAGTTGAAATCACCTGTGCCAGTCAATGTGATAAATTACTAAAATGTGGTATTCACAAATGTGAAGAAAAATGCCATATTGGAGATTGCAAACCATGCATAGAAATTTTACACCAGATATGTTATTGTAAAAAAAAAAGTAGGGACGTTACTTGCAGCTTCGAAACTAAAGGAAACGAAGAATATTCTTGTGGAGGCTCTTGCGAGAAGGATTTGAGATGTGGGAATCACAAATGTCAGAGAATATGTCACAGTGGTTCTTGTAATCCATGCAGTAAAGATTGCGATATAATTAAAACTTGCTTCTGTGGTAAAATGGCCCTTGAGGTCCCTAGAAAAAGTTGTTTGGATCCCATTCCTTCATGTGGCATGGTGAGTAATGAATATGTTGAACTCCTTCACCCTTATTTAAATATTCAATTCTGGAAGTCACATAACCCATGCATAAATTTGTTTCACTTTCCTTCTCAAGCCACAGTTAAACCACAAGTACAGAAATCAGGTATACAACATACAACTGTTCTAAAGAAAATTAGGCATTAGTCGGCTTAAACACTCACACTTGGTAGATCTCAGTCATTCACCAGTAATTATGAAGTTATCAACAGCTCTTAGTGGAATGAACATGTTTGTAGAGAGCCTTCTTTTTTCTGCGAGCCAGGTTTTGGTGAATCATGGCTTTTTCCATTTATATCCCTAAATTTATATGTATGAGTGAAAACTTGATTTCTTTTATAATCTTGTAAGAATACATTATTTTTGGCCCAATTCATAACATAATTACTCTACTAAGGTCTCACATTTCAGTTGTGTCAAAAACTTTTGAAATGTGGCCCAAGTAACGAACACCATAAATGTGAATCGCCTTGTCACGATGGGGATTGTCCACCTTGCAATCTCAGCACTTTTGTAAGATGCAGATGTGGATCTATGAACAAAGAAATACCTTGTCATAAGTTGATTGATGATGATGGAAGGTGTGAAAGAAAATGCACAAAGGTATTTTAATTGCAACCGTAATTCTGTCGTTTAGGTGAAGTTCATTTTTTTTTAGAAACGCTTATGCGGCAAGCACAAGTGCAACCAGCGTTGTTGTATCGAGATTGAGCATGTTTGTCCACTACCTTGTAATCGAACTCTTTCTTGCGGAAATCATAGGTGTGAATTGACTTGCCACAGTGGCAGATGTAAGCCATGCATGGAAACCAGCTTTGATGAGCTCTTTTGTGAATGTGGCGCCAACGTCACGTATCCACCTATACCGTGTGGGACAAAGCCACCAGTTTGTGACAAACCATGTTCAAGACCAAGAGACTGCGGGCATGAAGTTAACCATGCATGCCATACAGGTCCCTGTCCACCTTGCACCGTTTTATGTAAAAGATGGTGTTATGGTAATCATGAACAAAGAGGTGCCATACCTTGCCATCAAGAGGAATTCAGTTGTGGTTTGCCATGTGGAAAACCCATACACTGTGGTAGACATAAGTGTATCAGTCCTTGTCATTTAGGTAAGTTTCATACTAAGATCAGATGTGAGGAAAAATTTTTATTTACAAGTTTTGATTCTCAAACACATCCAAAATTAGGCCATACCAAGTTGAAAATTTTTTGTACTATCTCAAGATATGAGCACATGACAACATTTCAATTTTTTGTTCAGAAAAAAATATTTCTTATTTAGGAACCTGTCCTACGCCATGTAAACAGCCATGTGTTTTTGAGCGTTCATCATGTGGACATCCTTGTCTTGCAACTTGCCATGAGCCCCCTTGTCCACAAAGTAACTGCAAAAGTAAGGTTGCAGTTTCTTGTATTTGTGGAGTTCAGAAGGGAGTTAGATCATGTAATGACGTGATCAATGAGATCAGAAATATAGAATTAGCCCAATTGAGTGAAAAAATGTTAAATATGTCCAAAAATCAATCTGTAGATATGACTGACTTGAAAAAGCCCAAAAGACCAGACGTTCTCAAAATGTAAGTATTCATTTCAATGTAACTGATTAATATAACTCAGGATTACTTTTTTTTACCAATCGACAGCTTAGAATGTACCGAAGAATGTCGTGTTATTGAGAGGAACCGCAGACTGGCCATAGGCCTACAAATCCGCAATCCAGATATAAGCCAGAAACTCACTCCTCGATATTCAGACTTCATGAAAGGTTGGGCCAAAAAGGATCCTCACTTTTGCCAACGAGTGCACGATAGATTAACCGAGTTGGTGCAATTGGCCAAGCAGAGCCAACAGAAGAGTAGAGCACACTCTTTTGAATCAATGAACAGAGATAAACGCCAATTTGTTCATGAATATTGTGAGCATTTTGGTTGTGAAAGTGAAGCTTATGATGCTGAACCAAACAGGAATGTTGTGGCTACAGCGATAAGGGATAAATCTTGGTTACCCAGTATGAGTGTTTTGGAAGTAATTCAAAGGGAGAACGGCCAAAGGAAAGTGCCTATGCCTACTAATTTGGAAAGGAATTTGTGTTCTCAATCTGAAAGTGTTACTTTAAAACCTTTAAGCAGAACTTATAGGTCAAGTGTACAGACGAATGATGTTGAATATTCAAAGAAGTAGTTTGCTTCACTTTTTTTCTTCACCTGCCAAATGGGTATGGTGAAACTTTTTTTTTAATAGTAATTCTGAAAAATCATAGCAGGAAATAAAGTGATAATAAAATGTTAACGGTTATAGTTATTATATTGCCTCATTTATTAATGAGATTGTCTTTTTTCGATTGATAGTTACTGTTTTTATTTTTTTGTGAAAGTTTTTCATATTCTTTGAGTTTAGACCTACACCCCCCTCAACTGCTTAGCATCAGTTTGATATTTAGAATTGTTTCTCATCATTGAAATTTTTTATCATTTAAGTTTACATTGAATTTTGTTGGTACTTTTAGTCATTATAACTAGGGGTATTATTTGTAATTTCTTGGGTAATATTTTCTTGTAATTTCATTTATAAATCCAATGAAGTAAATTTGTGATTTTACTCCTTAACTTGAAGAATTACTTTGCTTTTCTGTATATTGAGTTCCTTTCGAAAATGGGAAGGGAATAAAATTATTTAAGAATTTGTTTTGTTTAATATTGCAAAGAACTGAATGTTGAATAGTTTTTGAAAAGTGATTAAAGGATTGAACTGACTAGAATGGATATTGGGCCACATGACAATCGACTAATCGGAATTTGGAACCAGTAAGATGATAAGACCCAGTGCATCATAAAGACATAATTTTCCGAAAATGATCAATAAATCATTTTTGACTTAGGCCCTTGAATATATTTAATTTTTTCAGCTTGATAAGTTAAGGAAACTTATTTATTTTCACATTCAGTTGTATATTTAAATAAATGTAAACATATTGCTCACAATATGAAAATTATCAAAAGAATTTCACATACAGCTCATAACAGAAGTACAGATAGCCTCCTCTTTTGACTATAACAATTATTTTTTGGGATAAATACACATCAAGTAACAACATGACATCAGGTAAGAGTATGAGTCTTCTGCTATCCATTTTAGAAGGAACTGGCTTAACTTATTATTTCATAACATTTCCATGTTTGCAATTCTTTATAGAACTCGAAGAAAGTATCAAAATTTTACATTTCTTCATAAATATGAAGACATTTATATTCTGCAGTTATTTTATATTCCATAATTTTAATGTTCCAAGGTTTCCTCGTTGATCATGAACACCATTTCATTAAAATGAACAGCAACTATTTGTTTTCCTTGCTGTTTTATAAAATGCTTTGGATTGTATGCTCAATCCTTCTGATTTAGCTACTAAATCATCTAGTTTCTCTCCTCTTTGTAACACAGCTTCAATGGTATGATGCTAAAAAATTACAATAAAATATCATGAAGTTCATGTAAAGTTTACTATATATGGGTTTTTCTGTGAGTTCAAGTAAATGTGAAGTATAATGTTTTATCATTAATTATTCAGAAGAATCAGTTCTTACTCACTAGTATAATTTTAGTTTCATCTAAATCCTCTTGTATCTTAGTCATAGCATCAGCTTCTTTGGGATTTTGGTATTTAGCAAGGTACTGATTCAATTGCGGATACGATACATCTTTTTCTGTTAAATTAGGCCAATTAGAAGGATGTATTTGACTGAACTCATCTAAAATCTTGGTAAGAAGAGTATGAGATACTCTAGATGGATATTCTTGATCAGAGATCACTACTCCAGCCAAGTTATCTGATCTTACATAGACATGGCACATATATTCTGCAATACAAAAAAAAACGGTAAAGCAGAAACTAAAAGAAAAATCATTGAGTATCACCTCCTTCCTTAACAGATTGTCGAGACGCTGGGGAGGTGCGCTCCACGATAGTTTTACAAAAGAAAGTCATAAATTCTTGAATAGAACCTTTTTGAAAGTAACCAAATTTTTGGAGATCGAATGCCGATTTCAGCCATGTTGCACTTGTGGGACCTTTGTATAGAATACTCAAGCAATATAATTGCACCATTTTTCTAATAACTTAATTAGAATTGAGGAAAATATGGAGCATTGAACAAGGAAAATGATGGAGGAAACTTTGAGCTATATGAAACAACAATGCATTATTTGACATTTATTTACATCTTGTCAAAATCGTAGACAAAATCACAGATAACCATAGAGACAGAAAACTTTTCTTGTTTATCAAACTGTGGTTTTGACCAAAGATATCAGTTTTAGAAATAAAAAAATTGGCAAAAACCTACACTAATTAATTATCAAATATACATTATTACAGTCTACAAAAAATTATACAGAATATAGGATCAGGATTTGATAAGGCTACCTATTCCCCTTTCCATCCGAAGATGAACTATTGGCAATAAGGTTTGAGTTCAAGCCTAGGTGAAATATTCATCGCTTGAAGCTCTGTAAACAACAATTTTGCCGCATATGGCATTTTAATCTTAAAGACTCCTTTGGAACTTCGACAACTTGGACACCACCCATTTTCAGCTAACCTCCCACAGTTGTTGCAAACATCAACCTGACATTCATCACTTGAAATACATAACCTTTCGATCAACATTCGACTGAAAAAAAAATTTAAGTCGATTTTGATTATTCCAACATATTGTTCTAGTAAGAGTTTCAACGTAATTCGATTTTTGATGACACATACATATGTGAGAATGTGAAAGATAACATAACATACCTAGCTCCATAACCTATGATACAATCCCTCTCCATCTCTCCCAAACGTAGTCCACCGTCTCTACTTCTTCCTTCAGTAGGCTGTCTGGTGAGTAGAGCTCTTGGACCTCGAGCTCTAGCATGTATTTTATCCTGTACCATATGCTTCAGTTTTTGATAATATACAGTCCCAGCATAAATGTAAGCATTCAGTGGCTCTCCTGTTGTGCCAGAATAAAATATGTCTTTCCCTTGATAATGGAAACCATGATTTTGTAGAATATCTCCAATCTCTTCAACTTTTGAACGTTCGAAAGGCGTTGCATCATGGAATTTACCTTTTTGAAATCAGAAGAAATTACTATAGGATACTTCAAAACCTTCCAGACCATGATTCTAGATCTAGACCATTATTTTACAATTGAATGAATTATATTTGTACCTTCCACTGCAGCTGCTTTACCAGCCAAAATTTCTATTAGTTTTCCTACTGTCATTCTGGATGGAAATCCATGGGGATTCATAATTATGTCAGGACACATACCATATTCATTGAACGGCATATCTTCTTGCTCAGCAATAAGACCTAAAATAAAAATGGGCAATATTTACATCAATAATTTTTTCACAAGTATCATGGAAGACAAGAATGACATGAGAAGCATACCAACTACTCCTTTTTGTCCATGTCTCGAACTGAACTTATCACCAATTTCTGGTCGTCGTGTTTGCCTCAGCAAAAGTTTCATCAAGGTAGTATCTTCCTCATTGGTCGTTATCATCACCTTTTCAACATAACTGGGTTCTATATTTCGGTAACCTACAGGAACGTCTTTATATTCTACAGGACCTGAATTCACATCAGGTATATTTTGAACTATAGGTGTTGACATATTAACCAAAACCTGAAAAAATAGGAAAAATTTAAGAATTTTTTATTTGGAAAGGGTCTATTCATTATTGAATTCCTCTCTTCTTTAGTAACAAATGGCATCCAAGACTTGTTTTTCACCATCAACATACCTGTTTATCCTTGATCATTTCACCTGGTGCAGCTATTCCATCGGCATCTAGAGCCTCATGTTTCCATATCGGCTTATTTGTGGTTGTATCAATTAAAGGTCCTTGAATCCTATCATAAGTTTGATTGGGATATCTTTTCATGATACATTTTGTTGTTTTATATACGAGACATCTTCCAAAACCTCTATCTATTGAGGCCTTGTTCATGACTAAGGCATCTTCTATATCATAACCACTATAGGACATAACTGCTATGACTGCGTTATGACCTGCTGGTAGTTTATCGAAATTTGTAAGCTCTATACTTTTTGTCTTCACCAATGGTGTCTGAGTATACACCAAATTGTACATCAATGTATCCATCCTCATTTTTTGGTTATAACCAATAGCACCTGGAGAAAAGTTGAAATGAATATATAATATCGAGTTCGTTCAAGTGGTCACACTTCTTTTAATCCCATTTTGATAATGTATTAAATCAAGTTTTCAACAAGAGAATGATACAATACATACCCATAGCCTGTTTTCCCATAGCGCACTGATATGTATTTCTGGGACTTTGATTATGATGGGGATAAGGAACTAGGCCTGCACAAACACCCAGTATAGTGAAATTGGCGATTTCCAGATGCGTTGTGTCAATAGCAATTTCACCCTCATAACACGCAATCAGAACATCATTCTCCTCATTCACATCAAGATATTCTATCAGTCCTAAAATAGTGGTTGTTGAATTATTTTGAAATAAAATCTTATTCATTTACTTACCATCGTTTAAGAAATCTTCAAATGTTCTAAGACCCTTTTGAAGAGCATCCAAATGTTCTTGGGTAACTAAAGATTTACCTTTTTGGACTATAACATAGGGTCTACATAATCGGCCTCCATCTGAACATATATAAACACATCGTTGAGACTTTTTAGGATAAATGGATACAAATTTGTTGATTATGCCTCGTCTTCTGAAACTTCTAAACTGTGCTATAAGTGTTTTCCAATCCGAGGTTATACCGATAATATTACCTAAAGAACAAACACATATACACGTATATCTTAAATTCACTGCTCAAATATTATTGATAATATATACTGGTTTGGTCAGTCAATGACCACCGGTCAGTTATAAACATTTGTTATGATATTCCCAACAAATACTTACCATTCAGAAACACCATCCAATGTTTAATATAATGTAACTTGTCTATGTGCACAAACCCTACTTCCATAACTCCTGTAGAATTGGCTAAACGCCTCAAGGGATATTCATCTCCTTCTGTTGTAATATGAGTCATTAAAGCCAGATTTTTTACCAGACCACAAGCCTGAAATAGAAAATGTTGATGGAAAAATTTAAATTAAATACCTAAAAGTTTCTCAATCGTTCAGAAAACAAATATTTCATTACCTCTCCTTCAGGAGTATCGCAAGGGCACAGCATACCCCACTGACTTGAATGTAGGGACCTAGGTCCCGAGACTTTTCGAGTTTTTTCAAACTGAGAATTCACCCTCGTCATCATGCCAAGAGCCGATATGTAGCTGAGTCTGGAGAGGACTTGAGTTACTCCTGACCTTTCCATTCTAAACCTCTTTATTGTCCAGTTGCCCTGAAATTGTTTTTCTTAGATTGAGAATCGCCCTTATTTATTTCAATAATAATATCTAGTAGATACTCAGAGAGAAAGTATCCAGTAGAGATGAACTTACAGTTGAAATTGCAAACACAAGAGAACTTGTGATGAGATTTGATGTCATATATTTAACTATGTCAAAAGGCTCTGCTCTAATTTTCGAAATGGTCTTTTCTGCTATCATCTTCAAATCGGTATTGAACCGTTTGAAAACATCCTCAAACATAAGGGACAGTAGCGATCCAGCCAACTCTAATCTTTTATTTCCATAGAAGTCCCTATCATCCAATTTACTTTCATCCGTTTCAGCTTCCATCATTCTTTTCATCTAACAAATATTCATGAATTAGTAGACTTTTTTGAACAAACTAATATTCAAATTGGTTAGGTTTCTCCCTAATCTTGATAGACTTGTTGTAAAATTGATAACTATTTAGAATTTGTTAATATACTTGAAGCTGACTAGAGTTAGGAGAACTTATATTCTAACTTAGATTGTATTCAAGTGGGAGTAGAATATTTACCATAACTCCTAAATAAACACATTTCAAGTGGAAGTTATAATCTACCACTGGCACATGAGCTAATATTGTTGTTGCCAATAGTTCTCTAGCTTCATCTTCTGGAGCTTTCACTCTACTGGCATGGGTAACATATCTTTTCACCACAAGTTTTGATCCCAAGTATTTTAGAGCAGCCATTCGTGAATGAATTTTTTCCTTAAAACAGGGTTCTAAAGTAGGTATAAATCTGTTCATATCTTCTAGAGCCATCAGGTAACCCATGTCTTTTATATCTACTTTACCCATTGCTTTGAATATAATAGCGACTGGAATAGGCTGCAAAAATATATCTTTCTTTACCATATCAAAAACACTGCTAATTCTATGAAATTATCTCCATTTGAACAACTTTTACAAAATCAATCATCCAATACAAGATAAAACCTCATTCAAAAGTATAAGAGTATATGTAAAAGTCAAATATAAGAATTTATATAAACTCACCTCAGTAAATGTATTATGTCCTAAATAATATCTATTTCCTTTCTTGAAGAGAGTAGTTCTTGACTTCTTTTCATGAGTAGAACTAGTAACTTCACATCTTAACTGATTATCTGCTTTTTCAATTATGATTTTGTTCCTAGATAACTGTTCCTGAATGAGTATAACTCTTTCTTGGCCCTTTACAACAAAATAACCACCGGGGTCTAGTGGACACTCATTCATTTTTCCCAATTCATACTCAGACTTATTACACAAAACACATTTTGAAGATTTCAACATAATGGGCATTCTAAAAGAACAATCACATACATAGATTTGAGAAATGCTCAAAATTAAAAATAGATTCAAAATCTTATTCTTTCGAATGATATAACTTTGAATTATAAAATAATTAGCTTGAAGGTCTGTAAATTCAAAAACATATTTGTAGAAGCACATAATATGAACCAAATTTTTTATTGGCATTGAAAATTTTTTTATACCTTCCAATCATTAAACCTTCCTTGATGAACTTCCTGGATCCCTTGGTATATTCTATATCTACAAAAATTGGCGCAGAATAGGTCATATCTCTTAATCGACATTCATGTGGGGTTGTTGGTTTACTGATATTATATCCCTCATTAACATCTGGACTGCCAACATAAACATTCGTGTATCTATAATTGAAAAAATTTTTGAGTAACTGAATGTAAGCCGAAACAAAACACCTTACTTAACATAGAATGAAGGATCGGCATCACAAACCACTTTGCTATTAGCCTGCACAATTTTCTTTATGTCGTTTGTGATAAAATAATCAAAGGAATCTATATGTTGTTTAACCAATCCTTTAACTCTTAGAAAAGACGTTACTAGCTTCGATTTATCCTGTAAATGTCGAAATTTTAATAATTCTGGCAAAGATAGTTTTTCTTGTAACTTACCAAGTTTAGTGGAGAATTTCGCACATCTGTTGATTCCATGTTCATGTTTGAAAATAAAACAATGATCTCAAAGCAAGGGTATATGGAGCAAAGATATTAATAATATCTTTGATATGGAGGGTAGTTGGGTTAAAAGAATTGGGTTATGTTGTGGTAAGATGTCTTAAACATTAGGTTAGAGCACAGAACATCAAATAACTGCCAGAGAACAAATGAGATTTATTCTGTTCACACAACAGAATGGGCGTTCATTTTCGATCTCCGACCAGTAAGATTGCTCAGTTTCTGTTGTTATGGATTAATGATATCTTCGAAGATTAACTTTTTTACACTCTTGAATGAAACTTACTTCAAATACTTTATAGTAGCGTTCTAATAGGGTTTTACCAACTTTCAATAAATATTTAATGAATAGAATGAAATGAAAGTTCTTTTCATGAGTATTTATTTATTCATTTGTAAGAATTAGCTTTATGTTTAGGTAGAAATCGAAAGTTTTCAGGAACTGGCCCAAGCAGCATTTCTGTTATCTTTATCCAGTCAGATGCTGAATTAGAAGCCATCAAGGTTTCAAGATCATTTCTACCCCTATACGACGGGGGGCGTTCGTTAACTTTTTGAGGTGGTTGCTCCAAGAGCCCTACAGGCACATATCTATATAAAAATGATAACCACTCAAGCATAAATCTGCGTGTATTTTCAACTCCTTTATTGTCAGAACCCCAATGTTCAAGCCCATAGTTTGTGAATTTTTTCAAGATATCAAATCGTTCTGAACTTGAAATATCCCAAATCCGCTGTTCTTTAATTTCCGTGAAGATCCAAGGTTTAATCAAAGCTCCTCTACCAATCATTACACCAGCTAATCCAGGACATATTTCTAAAGAGCTTTTGTAATCGTTGTAACTCAAAATATCTCCATTACCATAGACAGGTAGTGGTGCAGCAGCTTGAACTACTTCATTTATGTAATTCCAGTCAGCCATTTTTGTATATCTTTGTTCTCTAGAACGCCCATGTATTGTCAACAAGCTAGCACCCCAGTCCCGGAAGTTTGGGGCCTAAAACATTATTTATATTGTCTTCAATCATATATATAAAAAAGAATCAAACTATGTGATTGTTCAAAGTTTTTGATATACATCATTATATAAAGAATCAAAGGAAATCTACTTTTATAAGTATATCAGAAAAGTTGTTTTTACAGGACATTGTTCTTTTCACACTGGGAATATTCATAATTATATTTTTTTTAATTTGAATGATTCATTATCATCATTATGATATTGGCTTACCAATTTATGTGCAATTCTCTCATCACTATAAACTCCTGTTCTAGTCTTGACTGTAAGAGGGATATTTATTATCTGACTTAAATTAGTAACACATGATTCTAACACTTTTTGTCTTCTGAGGAGTGCACATCCTCCTCCTTCTTTATACACAAGGTCAATGGGGCACCCTAGATTCAAATCAATAAAATCAATATCAATTTCTTTGGTCAAGAGTTGACCACATTTAGTTAAGACATGAGGGTTATTGGCACATAATTGAACTCCAAAAATATCTTCAGTATGATGTCTTTTTACAAGAGCCCACTCTTGTGGTGCACCTTGAAGTAGTGACGAGCACATTGCCATTTCTCCACAGGTTATATCCACACCAAACTCCTTGCATATCCTTCGGAATGGCAGGTTGCCTACTGTAGTTAATGGACTCAAAAATATTTTGCCCTTCCAATCAATTGTTTGCTTTTCTCTCTGCTGAATTTTAATTATGTCCTCATCAGTTACAGTCCCACTTGATTTGGTCACTTTTGTGGAGGTATCAACCTTCTAAAAAATTCTTCAAAATATCAAATTACTTTCATAATGATTCTCACATAGTTAAATACATAATAGATTTGTTCATAGAGGTTGCGTTCACAAACTTACTCAGAGCAAGCTCTGAGTAAGCTCTGATTACCCGAAGCATTCACAAACGTACTTTTAGTTCCTCAGAGTATGCTCTCTGAGCATGACCATACTCATACTCTACTCTCGGAGTAAGTTTATGAACACACCCAGAGTGGTTCACAATGGTTGTGAACTGTGCAATTCCATTTTGGTAAGGAAAATCTGTCCATGCTTGCTCTCTACAGTTCACAACCATTGTAAACCACTTTAAAAATAAGCCATTTCCCTTCATGTGAAAGGAGGGCTCGAAAGTTGACTCATACATTATTTAAATTGTGAATATCACATATCCAACATATATCAATAATTAACACAATGGATAGCTTACCCCTTTAGCTTTATCATTATATTTAATTAATGCTTCTGATAAACTAAAATCATAAGTCTTTTTCCTTAGAGAATGTTGTAAGTCTTTATTTAGAATGTTCCTTGTTTGGGTATGATTTTTAGAATATTCATTATATTTTTCTTCATTAATTATATTAACATTTCCATTAATATGTTGAGAGCCAAATCTACAAGCTAATCCCCTTTCACACTTTCCAGTGGTTTCAAAATTATAACAGGTATCTCCTGAAACAAGTAAAAAGTTAAATTATTGACTAAGGAGAAATATTGGTTTGTGGTTACCCAAATCGTCTCCCTTAACTTTCAAATATTCTTCAATATTATGCAAGAAATTACAATTTTTTCTGTTGCATTCAACATTTTCACCTTTGAATTGGACTAATAAATTACAAAGTTCTTTATCTTGTGTAATTCTATATGTTGGACCTCTCGACTTGTTTTGACCTTGCAACTTTTTCCTCTTTTTATTGGATACTTCACCATTCTCTTGTTGACGTTTATTTGTGGCTTGTTGAATCTCATTGCCTGAAGATTTTATTTCGGTTAAATCCTTATCTGATACACATTGAATAGCCAAGTCTTTTGGTTTTTCTTCAATAATAATGAACCTATAGTACAAAAACAGTTGTATTATTCAGAAGAAGCAGATAGGAAATTATACTGACTCAGGTTTAATTCTGCATATGCCTGATTCAGACATGTTAATTGTTTGCTAAAAACCTAGAGAAAATCAAGTAAAATCAAATTCAAAACCTAAAAACGTGTACAAAACCAAAGAGGTTATTTTCTGCCAAAACCAACAACTAATTATTTTTTGCCTAAAAAACACAGGAACTGCTAGTCGGATTCGGTCTACGGCATAAAGAAAAGGTATCTGGTCTATGGTTTTTTTTCATTGATGTTCCGTGACTAAAATTAAAAATGAGGTTATCTTTGGAGGTTATGTTAATAATTTCAAAACAAAAACAGACCAAAGACAAAACAGTACCCAAATAAAATATGACTGATACGAATTCTACAAACTTGTCAGAACCCGATAGTAGATATAGTAAAGAATTTAGATGGAAAGGTACTTCCAAGTGTTTCCTGCCGTATTTGTATTATTTGGAGGATCTATTTCGTATATATTTATTGCAGCTGGATTATTCTTGGGAAGCGTAACTGGCATATCTGCTTTAGTTGGGTTTGGAACTACGATTGCTGCGGCAAAGAGGAAAGATCCAGAATTTTTCAACAAAGGAATGATACCAACATCTAAAGTGGTAGACAGTGGATCCCAATTGGCTTTAAGAGCTCTTGGTTGGGGTACTTTATATGCTTGTACTGGATGTGGTTTGTTATTTTACTCAATATGGAAATTATCTGGGGCTAACAATGTAAGTTTTACATTGTTAAATGAGAACTGGACACCTTATGACATGATTTCAGATGCAGGAATTCAGGAATAAAATGGGATCTCTGTTACCGAAAATTCCTAAAAATAATCCACCCATTGGCAGAACAGAGTTCAGTGGCCTTAATGATCTTTTGGATTATGTTCAGCACCTGAAAAGTGCTAAAGATAAATGAAAACATTTTCAGAATAGAATATGTAATATATACAAAAATTAGAATAATTTTTAGAATTTTAATTCTTGATTATATTCCTTTGCCCTAGTATTAATTCAATCCTTATCATCCATTCAGGTATTGCTTAGTTTTGATTTAATCCAAAGGAATAAATTTCAAAAAAGGCTGAAGTTTGTTATTTACAAATTTTTGGAAAGTATTCCAAATTAAGGAAGAAATTTTTCAACCTGAAGTTTGTTGGAATGTTACTCATCACATAGTTTTTTCTTTCACATACGAGGTTCTAATAGTTTCAATCTATTTTCTAATTGATGATTTGTGATCTTTTCATTGAGCAGTTCTTCATTAAGTGATTTTATCCTTTCGCGTTGCGAGGTTTTCAAGTTTTGTAATTCCTTCTCTAATTCATCAACTTTGTTTTCGTACTTTTCAATCAAATGATTCTTTTCATATTGCAATATATCGATATTCCTGATTAAATTCTTTTCTATTATTACATACGTATCCAATAACTTAACACAATTACAATTAGATGAAATCTTCGACGAACTCATCTTTAAATGAAAACAAAATTTCATAGTTCCGTGAGTATCTCAATAATTTTTCATTTTTAATTTGAATAACTTCATAGAAATACCAAACGCGCTTGATCAGAATGAACAACACAAACCAGAGGAAACAGAGTTGTCTCTGACACAAACTAAATTTGAAATCATTTTTTTCCACTCAAATAAGGGACAAACACAAATTTTGTAGAGAAAAACTTTTTTGTTTTGGCTTATATCGAGCCAAGGTTCAAATGCCCAAATCCTTTTCTGAAGTAAATTCCCAAATGAAGAAAAGGAAATTAGTTCGGTGAAATCATCACCTCCATGATCACACACCTGTGATTCTCCTCTATGGCACATTGGTATGTTTTTTTGACGTTTGAAGAAAAACACCTCTAATTTTGGTTCCTGGATCTCGATTTTCCTGTGGTTGCTGTGGCTCTTATTCTTTCTAAATCTGTTATGTCCGATTGATTGTAAATTTTTGCTCACATGTAATGGTTACTGTCTTAAGATGTTGTCGAAAAGATGTTTAAGAATGCTGGAATTGTATAAAAATAGAAAAAAAAGGATCTCAGTATGATTTGAACTTGAGCAGTCCTAATCACAAGATAGCTATTGAGTTTATCACATTTTTCTTTTGATTTAAGTTAATCATTGGATCTTATTTCTTTGGGTAATAGGGCAATTTAGTTTTATCAAGATGTTAATTTTCTGAATTGTAGGTGTGTTTCTCTCAAGTATTGATAATGTCTCGAGCCAAGGTAACTAGGAAATGGGAAGTATTTGCTGGAAGAAATAAGTTTTATTGTGATGGTAGATTGATGACAGCTCCACATTCTGGTGTTTTTTTTCTTACTGTATTTTTAATTACAGCAACTTGTACATTATTTTTCATTTTTGAGTAAGTTTAAAATTGTAATATCTGTAGTATTGTATTCATTGAAAAATCTTTTTAGCTGCAGTTACTTAGCAGTGAATGTTACTATAGCAATCCCTATAATTGGAGGCTTATTATTTTTATTCACAATGTCTTCCTTATTGAGAACTAGTTTGTCAGATCCTGGTATAATACCTCGTGCTACTCCTGAGGAAGCAGCTTATGTTGAAAAACAGATAGGTATATTGCATTGCTTCCCCAACCTGACGCCTCTTTTGAGTGAATAATGATATAATTTTTTAGAAGTAACAAATTCAGCTAATAGTCCCACATTCAGGCCTCCTCCTCGAACAAAAGAAGTACTAGTCAAAGGACAAACCGTCAAACTCAAGTACTGTTTCACTTGTAAGATTTTCAGGCCCCCCAGGGCATCACACTGTAGTCTCTGTGATAACTGTGTGGATAGGTTTGATCATCATTGTCCCTGGGTACGTATATTTTGTTTCAAGGATAAAACTTTATTGAAGAATAGTGGTTTAATGCAGGCTTCAGGAAATGGTGATCATGTGATTGCCAACTGCCTATAAGAGTGTTTTCTTTCTTAGGTTTCGGGGTGGGCTCCTGTACTCAGAATTAAGACCAAAGAAAGAAAACAATCTTATCAACATATTGTGTTTACGAGATGGCCATCTGCCCATTAGATTGGTTCCTTTCTTAGGTATTCGGGAAGAAATCTCAGGAATTAGAATCATATCCAAGAGATAGAAAATTTTATTCTGCTTTCCTCATCAAAAAAGTGTTAATATTTATATATTTCAGGTTGGGAATTGTGTGGGGAGAAGGAATTATAGATTTTTCTATATGTTTATAGTTTCCCTTGCGTTTCTAGCTGTATTCATGTTTGCTTGTGCTATAGCTCATCTTATACTGAGTAAGTTCTCGAATAATGCATATATATTATTATCTAATAATCCCTGTAGTTTCTAAACAGGAAAACTATCAATTTTTTGAGGCTGTTAAAGAATCTCCACCTTCCATTGTGGTTGCTCTGATGTGTTTCTTTAGTGTCTGGAGTATTTTAGGTTTGGCTGGTTTCCACACATATTTAACGACTAGTAACCAGACTACCAATGAAGACGTAAGTTATCAGATAGCAGATAGCCCAAATGACAAAGCAATCTAAAATCTATAGTACAAGCAGTGCAGAATTTCCAAAAAAAATTTCACATAGTATGCAAGAATATCTTGCACTGATATTCAATCTCTCATGAGCCTACTAGGGTTTAATGACCTGTTTTTTTTTAAGATCAAAGGTTCCTTCACAAGTAGAAGAGGACAAGAGAACCCATATTCCCAAGGGAACATATGTTTAAATTGTTTTTACATATTATGTGGCCCTGTTACACCATCTCTAATTGATAGGTGAGAGAAATCAGTAAATAATGCAATTCTTAACAAAAAATCTTATTTCCACTCACATTTTCAAATAAAAAATTGTGAAAATGTGAACATTTTATGTTTATCCAGTCAACATTCTTATTTCATGTTGATGGAGGTTAACGTTTTCACTTATTTATAGGAGAGGTGTTTTGACTGAAGACAATAAAACCGATCTTCCCAAATTCGTCAATAATGCGCCTCTTTTGCCAGCAAGTAATTATCCCTTACCTATCTTGGTGAGTAAAAACAATATGTTTTTTGTAAGAAATATCCTGTACAAAGGAAATCCCTATTAAAATTAATAACTTCACTTCCTTGCATTACTTCAAGGAATTATAAGTAGACTTAATTTGATGGTGAACTCCTTTCTTTTATTAATTATTATTCTTTTCTGCTTAGAATGGTCCAAATCACACCTCAGATCTTCAAGGCCACTACAGACAAACAACAGAAACTACCGGTATGTACAGCCCCTTTAAAAAGCATGTATATCATGCACAGCAAATAATACCGTCCAAGAATTGTGCCAATATGAAAATCATCCCTTCACATGCACCCCTCCTGCCACCTTTAGATTACCCCCGAAGACCTCTCCCAAGTAATGGAAGTTATAAAAGTAGCCATTCCTTGCCACAATTGAAGCCAGATTCCCCTAGTTCCTCTAATACAGAATTGAATGAACTGTCCCACACAGAAATTCTTTGCACAGAGAGGCCTTATACTCCTAATGAGAAACGATATAATGTAAATTTTGGTAAAAAGAGAGTTGATGTCAAACCAAGACCTCGTAGCAGTTGCATATACGAAAACCCCTATGTAAAAGACGAGTTTTGTGGAAGAAGTAGCATGTATAAGATGGATAAAAATTTTGTGCATCATAATATTAGGGTTAATCAGTACCCGATACCAGAATACAGCCAAATGTACATTCAGGATAATTTTTAGTATTATCTTATTGATTATACTGTCTGTAAAACTCAATATCCATTGTGACTTCACCATCAATGGATTCAACATAAAAAATCTGATTTTTTCAGTCAGTATAATTAGAAGCAATATGTTTCCATTCTATAAATGTGAGTTAATACAGCGGTACTAAGAACCACAGCTGTGTTTAAGATGTCTCTATAGACGGCTGTGCTAAGACCTGAGGAGAAAATCGATCTAAGTGACAGATGGCATTAACTTGTTTGCCATAGGCCCATTAGATTGGTCTCTTACTAATATATTCAAGTATAATATGCATTTACCATGCTTATTGGCAGTATTAGATTTGACAAACAATTCAAATTCGCATTTCATGTGTAATATTGAATAAAGTCATAAATGATTTGAAAAATAGTTTGAAATGACTGTTCTGAAGCTATGATTACTGATTAAGCCACCTGAAAATTACTGCTGGTGAAAAATTTGCATTTTATTAATCCCATTATACAGACAAGCATTATTAATTAATAATATTATACTAAAGTAATATATCGCAGAATAATTTTCATAAAACAAAAAAAAATTATCTGTATTTAAATATAATCGATATAAAAAATATTTTTTAGAAACTAATAATTTATGCTTATTGGATCTATAGCTCTTTTTATATTTTGTATATTCAATAAATGGCCTTATAATGCTGTACTTCTAACTTCAAAGTGAATATGTAAAGCAGTAATTTGGGATGTGTTTTATATGCCTTGATTATTATATTTTTTTTTTGCACCTGGTTTGGGTGGAGAGTGTTCAAGTATTATTCTGGTAAGTGTTAAGTTATGCATGAAGGGCTTCCCGAATGAAATTAGCATTGTTTGGAATTAATTTAGAGTGCTTGTTTGCGACATGCTGATATATTGTTCATATTGTATGATGTTCTTGGCGAAAATCTAATGAAAATTGATATTACAAAACGGTAATGTAAGTTAGCGCTATTTAACAAAATGTATACTTTGGTTGGCTTTTTGTTTGTTAAAAAATTGCCTTTGTTTCTGAAAAGTGGAAGTTATACAGGCTGTACTAGAAGTATCTAGAGCGTCAAATGCGATTTATTCCTGAAAATTTGTGGATAATAATGAATGGTCGGGTATATCCAACCAACAATTTTCGTCTTGGTGGTACTTCCGGTTATTCCGGAAATTGAGCCGAACTTTTTCATTTCAAATGGGAAACCCTATATTTTGTCCCATTTTAAATAAAGAAATTAATGCTCAATTTGAAGTATAACAAAGAAGAAGTTCAATAGATCCAAGCCATTCATTATAATTACACAAATTTTTAGAAAAAAATCCCATTCGTTTCTCTAGTGGACACTATGTGAAACACCTTGTATATTTTCATCATTCATGTCCACCTCGAAAGGATATGGATATGAAATAACAAAAAATGAAACAAAAGATCATATCGCATTAAGAGTTCACATGTTATGATTTTCTGTTTATTTTCTTAAATAATGATTCTATTCCTTCTCTTTTCACAGATAGTAATGCTGGTAGCATTACTCAACTAGTAACCAGTGAACAACCACTGGCAATCACCAGAGCCTTACAAAAAACCGTGGAAACTGTTCCAGTGCAATATACATCACAACCAAGTCTTCTAACCTCCAATTCAACATACAATAATGTTCAAGCACATCCCGAGAGTAATTTGAGTAAATCTCATAGCTACTCGAACAATTTGAACTCCGATTTCAATAACGATTTGGACAAGAGTTGTAGACCAAATATTGGCGATTTACACTTGGATCCTATAGTTATAAGAAGCGCCAAACATCTTGCAGTGGGCAAACTAAAAGGTTCAGATGCGAGGTTAGACAATGATTTAACTTTACAAGATAAAGAAAATAATTTACTCAGCGCAAGTAGGTTGAAACTGTTACAAGATACTACAATGATTGAAAGTGCATTAGATTTAGACTCTTTAGATGATTCTAGTTTAGGAGCAAACAGTAGCCAAGCAGGCCTGATGAAAGTTAGTGTTTGAGGTGAAAGTCACATCAAGTTCTGATCATGACCTGAGAGTAGAGGCTACTCTAATCGATATAATCATTGATTAATTTTGTAACTCCTTCACAGTTCAATAACCTGTATTAAAACTACGTCATGTAGTACATTAACAAAAGCCAATATTTATTGTTGTTTTACAAAATTCATTAAATGGATTCAATTTCCAGTTATACTATTTTTATGCAATAACTGATTTGATTTTAACTGATATTCAGTTTAATTATGCCAAGGTTTCAATATTTTCAAGTATCTCTGAAATAAAATACTTTTTTATATTGCAACAGTTATTTTTTATACAGTCTGAAATTTAAACAAGTTATAATTTTATTCTGTTGCACCATGGATTGATAGCACTAAATGAGCTTATGTTTTTGTTATATTTCATGTTTATAAAATCTGAATCCTGATTATAATGGAACTTCAATTATTCATAGTATCTTGTGATTTTTTTCATTTTCAAAAGTGATAAAATTGTTGGTAGGTGAATACAGAAGATTGCAAATTGAATTGAATCATCTAAAAATTAGCAAAACTTGATGTGACTTAAATGATACTCAAAATGCAAGTTTTTTAATTTTAATTAAGATAAAAGTAGTTTAAAATGTTAACGAATATAAAACATGGTTGATAGAAATTCTTATATTTTTGTTTTCAATAAATATTTTTATACAATATGGTTACAATTATTATATTCATCTGTTTGAATAGCTATTAAAATCTTAATATTGGTTTTAATATCAATTTTTCATATGCTTGAAACACCAGACTTCTCAACAACATCTAATACACTTTTTAAATTCGTTTCAAACAATTCACATCTAATTGGCATCTCTAAGGAATAGAAGGGATTTTTCAAAGCATAATCAGCATACAACTCATAAATTTTTTTTAATAACAGCTCCACACCGCTCTGATTCTTATCGGCAACTGCCATCATCTTTACACCAGTCAAAGTCTGAAAACAGTAAAGCTTGAATGTATCAGCTTCTAATATTTCTATTCCTGAACATTTGGGTTCAGGGCTTAACTGGCTGGCTATAGCAAAAAGAGGATAAAACATGCTAGCAAGAAATATCTTCTCATTTGTTGTCATTTTTGGCCTTCCGAATTTGAGAGTTAAGGGATATTGGTCTTTATTTTCTAATACTTCAAACACATCCTGTCCATCATCAATTTGGCAGTTGGTGACTTCTTTTCCATTAACAGCATATAACACATGGCCTGGACGAATACCATCTCTTTGACCAAATTCAACTATGATTCTTTTATTTTCATACTTCAATTTTAAATCTAGAGGATATGAAAATGTTTTCTCATTTTCTATTTTAGAAATAGTGTGATCATGATTGAATATTAAACCACCAGATTTGGAGACAACATAAATAGTGTATATGACCATTGTATATTGATATTGATATTCTTCTAAGAATAATATGAGATTGAACGGAAGTTCAATTAACAATGCACTACTTTGGTATTCATAACATCTTATTTATCATTTACAAATTACAAAAACAAAATTAAATTCTTGGAACATAGAAGGATACCTGTCATAGAAACCATTAAACTAAATGGGGTCTCTATGGCTAAAACCATAGAGTACAATAATTCCTGTATCTATGTCATTGAACTCTATGAGTTCCCATAGAGTTCATTGATCTATGTTATGTATATTAGTGTTCTGTGCTAATATTCATAGAGAATATCTTTTTGTATCTATGTTCTAAGATTATTTGGGATTTTTCTATGCTTTTGAACACAGAACACTGTTCTCTTTACATATATACTATGTACTCTTTATAAAGAGTACATTTTTTTTATTATTTGTTGATAATAGTAAAGAGAAGAGTTGAAAAAGAGAACAAAAACAAAATAATTTTTTAAGAAACTTATATTATAAATTTAGTTTTTTTTTAAATTTTTTATTTATTATATTGAGACTATCATACAAGTAAAAAACTACATCACAACTCGATGTCTCTGTCATGCTATATAGTCTATGGTGCCAACAGCTGATTTCTATCAATTTTTTCTCAGATATGCCGATGGGCTGCTGAAATTGTAAATTATTGCAGTTAAATTTATTATTGAGATAAGATTATTTTCAACTAAATATAATGTCTGAAAGGGAATATGCTCCTTTGAGCTCTGCCTGTGTGAGAGCTCTACATGACAAATTATATGAAAAAAGAAAAACTGCTGCACTTGAAATAGAAAAGTAAAGAAATCTAATATACTCATTCATTTCAATTTGAAAAGCTGAATTTGATTTTCAGAATGGTCAGAGAATTCCATAGTGTTAATAACACATCACAAATTCGAAGGCTACTTAAAGTACTTGGCCAGGACTTTGCTGTATCTCAAAACCCTCATGCAAAAAAAGGGGGCCTCATAGGGCTTGCTTCAATTGCTGTGGCATTAGGAAAAGTATTGAAAAATTCCTTTTTTTTAAAGAGTTAGGTCAGATTAAAATTTTAGGACTCTGAAATATATATGGATGAGTTGTTGAATCCTATCTTGAGTTGTTTATCAGACCAGGACTCAAGAGTTAGATATTATGCTTGTGAATCCTTATATAATGTTGTTAAAATTGCAAGAAATGCTATTTTATCCCATTTCTGTCCAATTTTCAATGCTTTATGTAAACTTGCAACTGATCCTGATCAAAATGTTAAAAGTGCATCAGAACTTTTGGATAGATTAATGAAGGTATGTAGTTTATAGCAGTCATGAGTTAAATATCATTAATGTAGTCATTTTCTAGGATATTGTAACAGAATGTCTAGTATTCGATCTAGAAAGTTTTTTACCATTATTGAGAGAAAGAATATCTAGTAGAAACTCTTTTGCACGGCAGTTTGTTATAGCATGGATTTCTGTGTTGAATATGGTGCCAAATTTGAATCTCATCAGCCATTTACCTGATATTCTAGATGGATTATTCAAAATTCTTGATGATCCAATAATAGAAGTTAAAAAAATGTGTGAAGCATTGCTTGGAGAATTCTTGAGGAATATAAAGAGCGACCCATCCAATGTAAATTTTTCAGAGATGATAAACATTTTGATTGTTCATGCTCAAGAGAAAAATGATGATTTAGTTCAGGTAATACATTGAAATATAAGCGATGCATGAAGAAAAACAGTAAACCATGTTACATGCAATTTGAAAAAAATTTGTGGTTCTAGTTCTATCCAATATTTTAAATAATGCAATTCATTTATGAATGAAAACTTGCTCACAGAAAATATTTTGTGGTGTATACCAATATATTAAACATTTTTAACAAGAATATTGAATTTTATGGGAATGGGAAAATCTCCAAACTTATCATGTTGTTTTGATATTGCTGTCTCATTTTTTTATGATTGAGCATCTTCACAATTGTCATACAAAACACAAACTTTTTTACAGTTTACTGCTATAACTTGGATAAAAGAATTCGTCCAATTATCTGGTCCTCATATGCTTCCCTATATGTCAGGCATTTTCACTGCAGTACTACCTTGCCTTTCATATGATTCGGATGCCCGGAGAAGTATCCTTATTTGAATTTTTATTTAACCTTGAAATTGCAAGGACATTTTTCCAATGAAAGAAAAATTTCCCTGCATTTTGTTTGTGGGGGTTTATGGCAATCAGTACAAAAATTTTTCACTTAAAAAATTTTAATATCGATTCACTAACTTCTATTCATTTAACCATGTACACTGCAATATCCAAATTTCTTATCAGAGCTGTGCAGTTTTGAAAAATCAAAATAGTGTCAATGGAACTTTAGAAACTGAATTTAGGAAATTTGATTTAATATTCTACCACCGACAGAATAATTAAGTTATAGTATAAATATGAAAACTTTTCCACTAATTGAATTTCACAAAAAAATGACTATTTCTAGTATTGATTTTTGAATTTTATTACCAGATTATTCATAGATAGTATTTGATGCCCTTATCCCCCAGAAATACTAAACCCAAAATTAATATCTCACTAATTTAATTCATTTCTCATCTTGAAAAAATAATTTTTTAACATAAAAATTTTGTAGTTTGATCCATTCCCAAATTATTTTAACCATTTTATTATTTTCGTTATTTTATTTTAATGCATGGTTTTGTTTTCCTTAATACAGTGACAGACATTAAGGAAACTGCAACCGCTATTAATTACACTTTGATGAAGCTCTTGTCCTTACAAGGAGAAAATCCAGAAGGCGTAGAATCAACCAGGCCTAATTCAGGTGAGGTACACAATTTTGATTCAATTAAGTTTCAAATTTATAGTGAATTTTGGGATATTGTTTGATCATGATATGGTATAAGGCAGAAAGACACTTATAGCTTCTCAAAAATTTTAACATTTAATATTTGGTACACTCTATGTATTTTGAATAACTAATATAAATTAGCTGTTCATCAAAAAGGCTTTGATATGAAAATAAGAAGAAACATATTGTGGAATACTTTATTATTTGAGTAAAATCAGTTAAACTTTAGTTATGTCTTACTGCATAAATGTAGTAGAAATAGTTTTGAGTTTTTATAGCTTCACATTGTCGACTAACACCATGTATACTTGAGTAATTTCACGAATTTTGAAGTAATAAAATTGTCTTGAATCAATAATTTTCTTGATTTAGATGGAACTACGGAAAATATTGATTTGACGACAGTGGTTACTGTGCTTACACAGTTTTTGGCCCACAATTCTATTCAAACAAAAGTGGCAGTCCTCAAGTGGATCTATGACTTGTATTTGAAAATGCCAGAACAGGTGTGTATACTTTTCATTCAATAATCACAGCGTACTTTTTTTTTGGACGATGTTCAGAAAAAATGAAAATAGTTCTGTTCCTCTTCAATCACTTACTTTTAATTGGTGACAAATGGAAGCATCAAGATCTGTCTTTCTTTTCTCTAGGTGGCGCCCCATCTAGAAGTTTTATTTCCAGCATTACAAAGGACACTATTAGATCAATCCGATGAAGTTGTCCAACAATGCCTTGTGGTTATTGCTGAAATTATATCACCATACCTCGAAAATGTAGTGAATGAAAATGGTAAGATCAATTTTTATCAGTTTGAAATTCTGTATTCTCGCGTTTTCAATGCCATTAGTTCCAGATTCTGTTGAGTGGAATTTTTTGAAAGAATTTTGGGAGGAATCTGATATGTCCACTATTGCTGAAGGTAATTCTGTTCTCAAATAATGTTTTTTCCTGCAATACTGTAAAAACTAACTTTTTAAAGCCTTGCTTTTGACACAAAATGGGTATTTTAATTTTTTTATTTACAGATTCACACAAAAGCAATTCAGATCATCATGAAAGAGTAGAAGCAGCTATTGACAAAATTGTTAGTAGTGAAAGCACTCAGTCTATAGTCAATAAAGGTAAAGTCACTAGGGATTTCATATTTTTGAGGATTATGTGTTGTATATGAACAAAAAGTTGTTTCTTCCTCTCACAACTGCAATGTAACTTTTATAAATCTGAAGTGTTTTCAATTCCAGACGAGCCAAATGAAGTTCCATACTTCACAAAATTCATATCGGGTTTATTGAATTCCTTCAAGGTGAATAACGAATTGTTGGACGAAAGAGGATCTTTCATCATAAGGTTAAGAAATAGTTTTTTAGATATTCATACAACTATTTACTGAATTTCAATTTTTTCAGACAACTGTGCATGCTATTGAGGGCTGAAACTATTTATTTGGCAATAGCTGAAATCCTTCGGAAGGAAACAGATTTCATATTTGTTTCATTAATGGTAGAACATTTGAATATGATTTTGTTAACATCTTCTGAGTTATTTGAGTTACGTGAAAGATTGAAATATTCATATCAAAAGAAGGTTTGAACTTGTGTATTTTAATGAATTCAAATAATCCAATTTATTTTTTAGGACAATTTTGTTATCTTCATTTGTCTGTATAGAACATGGCGTTTCAATGCAGCTGCCACTGTGGCTCTATGTTTTTTAACTCAACATTTTGAATGTGCCTGTAATATAATCAAACTATTGTATCCTTTTTCTCATAAACCAAAACCATGTGAGAATCAGCCGCAAAATATAAAAGTTGTGATTTATATTTGTCCTTAACACATGTCTAGAGGTGATATGGAAATCACAGTGAACTTCCTCACAGAAATAGACAAATTTGTCCAATTAATTGAATCTCCAATTTTTGCCTGTAAGTATGTTTTACATCGCTCAAATGTGCTATGAATAGATACACTTCACATTGACAAAAAATTTACAATCAAAAGTATAAGATGCTGATTATTTTATTTTTTATACAGTAAATAATGATTCACACTATTTATTCTAATTATATTTTTCCAGAAGTATTTGATTAACATTTTGTTGAAAAATTTGCTTTATTTTTTCAGTTCTAAGATTAGAATTATTGGAAGTACCATGTGATCAGAATTTAGTTAGAGCTTTGTATGGTCTACTGATGCTGTTACCACAAAGTGACGCTTTTCATACATTAAAAGCGAGACTTGATTGCATACCCAGTTTGAAATTAATGCACGATATCAGGTAAAATTTGAATTCCATAACATATTTCGTATAAATGCGATTAAAATTTCATTAGTAGTTATCATTTAAGTGTTCTCTCAATTTTTTAAGGTGTAAAGATAATTGCAGTGAGAAAGTTCGACGAAAAACACCAGTGCACCATTTCAATTTGTTTGGGGAATTTATTGAAGCTCAAAACAAATATAAAGAATTGAAAAAAAAATCTAGAGTCAGCGATATTACTACGAGAAACAGGAAATTTTCAAAATAATGTCAGAACAAATATTTTATATTGATATATTTACATTCCCGATTTTCTCCTTGATACCAAATATTGAGTGAAAGTATTATTAATAAGTTGTTAATTATTTTGGCGAGTTTGTGATAGCTTTAATTGTGAAAATTTTGTGTAAAAGAAAATTACAGTCGAGTATATCTATAAAAATTTATAAATTTCATATAATTCATCTGTTCATTGTTCATTGTTTATATGAACTTTCATGTTCAAACTATTTTATGAATAAAAGCATAATTTTTTCTAAAATGTTTCTTATATTGATTGATTACTTTTTCTGTATAATGGGAAGTGCGGTGTGAATAAGGAACTAGTAGTACCTTATTCACACTTCCCATTATCATAGTACCGTGCTATGATAATTGAAGTAATTGCTAAGAGTTGTTACTCTTTATTTATATGATAGGCAGATAAGTTCATTTCTTAGGTCTAGGCCTTTTGTATGGGTGTTTACACACTAAACCGTAGATCTGAATGTAATACATATTCTAAAAAAGGAACTCTTCTAGTAATAAATCTCGAAATTGAAACTGGCCCCATGTTTTTGGGAATTTTTCGAAGGTCAAATTTCGACACGCGTTTCTCCCAGAAAAATCATTCTAGATTTCAATGATATCTTGTCTTGGTGCAACTGTTCGGTCTTGACAATTTTTCAACTGACCACATCTTTTTAGGAATTTTTTGAAGGTCCGTTTGATCACAGCCAGGGACAACCTGTTGTCTCTGATCACAGGTCTATGAAGAGGATTAACCAGATAAGTAAATGTAATATCTTTGGTGTTACTAATCTAGTGTTACTCAAAGATTAGATCTTAGGTCTTAGTGTTCTGTGGGTGTTACTTATATTAGTACTAAGACCTAAGATCACAGATCATAGGCGTAGCCAGGGTTGAGTTTCGGGGGGGGTTTTGAAATGAAATTTTTCTGATTTTGACATATAAATTGAGACTTTTTGAAACTAATATTATGTAACTATATTATTTCGGGGGGGGTTTGAACCCCCAAAACCCCCCCCCTGGCTACGCCCGTGTCACAGATCAATAAAAAACTATTGATCTGAGCCTAAGATCTAATCTTGTTAGAACAAAGATTCCTCTTTGGTTCAGATCAGGAACCCAGACAAGCACAGAACACTAAAAACACAGAAATATAATATGTATCTCCAAAGATTATAGAGTTAGGTTAGGTAAACTCTATAATCTTTGATGTATCTCATGGAGGTATCTCCATTCTTTTCTATGAATTAATCAGAGATTACGCATAGCGTATGGTCCGTATACGCACATTTGGTAACCGAAAGTTACCAGAGCGGTTAGTCTGGTGACTGATATTGAACCAAATTGTCAGAAATTCGACATATACGGACCGCCCACTTACTAACCAGAAGTAACCAAAGCCAAAGAATCTCTGGAATTAATCCAAACTTTGTTCTGTGCAAAGATTACAGAGTTACTCCGAAGAAGAATCTTTGGTTACTCTGTAGTTATACCTAACCTAACCTAACCCAGAGACAACTAACCTTTCTCTATGACCCAGTGTTGCCAGGTGTAACATAATTATCAGATTGTAACATAATTTTTCAGAAAAATAGAGTTGACCAATAAAGTGTAACATAATCGATAATTGTAACATAATTTAGAGAGAGAGTTGAATACATTGAAACTATTTGTCATATTTTCTGTTTATCAGAGCTTCGGCAACAGATATCAGTCACTTCGGCTATTGAAATTATTTTACATCTAAGGGAATTCTCTATTGCCGGGGAATCCCAGAATTGATTAAATTACTTAACGTCAAACATCGAACCTCCAAGTTTACTTATTTCGGCGCTGTGCGCTGCCACACCTACGGAATTTGGAGTAGATCTACGGAATTCAGACGGTACCTACGGAATCTCCTATTTTGTTCGATATTCTGCGGAATCATTATGAAATTATTTTAAGATTGTATTCCTCTCTTTATTGCTGTCAAGTCTTCGAAAATATGAAATTTATTTATCTTTTGTGTTACCCATCAGCAGGTAGTTGGAATTTTTCACAGTTTCGCCGAGTGGGCTGCGTCATAAAAACCATCTACTAATAATGTACGCCCTTTCTACATCACTTGACTTTTTCTATTAAATTTAAGGCGTATGTTATTTTCCTCCTTTTTATCATGGTAATAGGGTTTAATTTTGAATAACATAGTTTCGGTGTACTTGCGCATTTATTGAACTTTGAAGAAAATTGCATTGTTCATGGACTAGATAGAGACATCTCTGATCATTCACATAAAAATCTATAACAACATTTTTCACTTCATCATGTTAATGAAAGAGTATTTGCCAGATCTGAGATAAATCCCCTTTCTGCCATCTATTGTAACATAATTTTCAGGAAAATCTGATAATTTTGGCAACCTGGTTCCATAATTTCATTTCAGTTATCTGGTAACACTGCTATGACCTAACCTAATGCTTTGGTTCTGTGGTTAGCTGGACAGAATTTGTTCAAAACTGCAAACTGCGAAAAGAGTGGATAGAGACCAGAGACAACTCGAGTGCACGGTCGAGTTAGCGTTGATTGTGTACTGTTGGGTAGGAATATATTTATCAGAGACAGTCTCTCATATTTCTGAAATAGATAGAACTTGTAAATACAATATAATTCTCATCTGTAAACTGTTTCAATAGAACTTCAGTAAGTATCAGCAGAGGATCTCTAAAGTAATCTCGTTATTCCAACAAATTGTTGATACATTTTAAAATTTACATTTTTTCAACGGTTTCGTATGCAGAAACCGTTGTAACAAAAAATGTTACATTTCCATATACAAAAAAACTGACCAGATTTTTGTTGGGACTATTCTATATGATATAGGAGATGATAATTTCCCGAACTCGGTTGTATTGCTCATAAAATGGTAAAATATGTTTCCACAAAACACCTTGGAAGCTGAATATTGAAAGCTGGATTGTATACAGGAGTTGGTTTTCATGTTCGCCCATCTGATTATTTTGAATCAATAAATGTTGTTATAACCCTTCTTTGATGAAATTCTTGCTAGACATTATTTAAACGAAGTTGGAGAGATTTAGTGGACATTTAATGAAGGAGCTAAAGGGCATCAATATAAATTAAGAGCGCCTAGTTTAAAAACACATCCCCACGCTTTAAAACTATTTTTAACAACATACATGGCCAATTCATCTGGAATAATTGAAATATAAAAATTCAATCTGCCCTAAAATGTTCAAACTGTTAAAATTAGAGGAACTGTTGTTTCAGTCCAATATGCCTAAAAAAAAAACTAATCCATTTTGGGCATTCCTGATGGAATTTAAGAGGGAAAATAAAATCGCAACAAATGAGGAAGCAATGGAAAAAGCTGATGTTGTATGGAGGGTGAGTATGTCTATGCCTCTGCATATGTGCTAAGCCTTGAATAAATATGAAGAAGTTTTATTATGATCAATATGAACCACTGCATTGACAAAAACCACTTCAATAAAATTGAATAGGAAAGACAATTATTTTAAAATTAGTCAATGCTTTAGCATTGACTATTTGTATTAAGCTAGTTCTAAGTATTCAAATATTTCATTGCGATAACAAAATCTGAATTGATTCAAATATAGATTTATTTGTAAATATGGTGCAATAAAGACATAATTACAGAATCAATTAGATGTATATTCTCTAATTACAGAGTATGACTGATGCTGAAAAAAAAATGTATGCAGGAAGAAAAGGGAACAATCATCAAAAATCTCAGGATGCTCCTATGACTGACGCAGAAAGAAAATCAAATGAAGAAGCCTTATTTCAACAGACGATGATTGAAGAAATTTCATCAGAATTGGCTATTGCTAAAAAATACAACAGTAAGTGCCTTATTAATACATAGTTACAAGTGTCACACCAAACAGTGAATCAAAGACAGGAAAAAGGGTGACCTTTTTTCTTCCTACCTGAAGTAAGCAGACAATGGAATGTTTAATATTCTATGAAGTTAAGAATTAATAAAGAATTTACGAATGGGAATAGTTTTGAGAGATATTTTTGTGGTGAATCAATTTAGTCGAGAGTATGTGTCAATTCATTTTTTTCTTCAATATAATTTTTTTTACAGATTTGCCCCGTTACGAATTCTTCATCATTCATATCAATAGTTTTATTTTTGATAAGCAACAGTTGATGTATTATCCTTGTGAGATTGGTATCTGCAGTTTTACTCTGGAGTATGGTGTTTCCGAAAATGACATCTATCACTCATATGTTTACCCAGGTTAGACTTAAATATGATTATCAAATGAGTAATTGGAGATTCACTTTCATCTAGATTAATTTAATTCAATGGAGAATACTCCTCAATTTGAGTTATTACTACAAACGCAAGTTTAAACTTAACGATTTTGAGTTTCATCAATGAATGAGGTATGGGGTTTTAATCTCATTTCTTGTGCACAAATTGGTAACAGCGCCCCCTAAATTAAGTTCTCTGCATATTTATGAACTGGCCTATAGCCTTTTATAAATCATTTCTAGTGGGCTTTGACTGGCCCTAAGACTTCTGATTTCTGAATTGTCAAGAAGTGCTTCTTAAAAGTTGTATAAACAACCTGTTTTTGAAGAATTCTTCAAATTATAAACTACATAATCAACTCGATTTATTCTTGAGCTCCAACTACTCTTCAGATATTACTAAGTGTATTCAAAATGTAAAAAATTTGTTATGACAAGTAACCACAAATTTTTACAAAAAAGGTCCTTTGCCTCCTGGTTACCCCGGTGAAGCTAAAATTATTTCTGAACAAACACATCAACTTCCATGGGACTATGATGGAATGGATAATCAGGAACAAGTTTTTAATGAAGTTGTGAACTATTTATCTGTGAGTCCTTTAATCATAGCATTTATCTAGTTTTAAGTGACTGAAGTTTGACCTTATCTTTGTTCTACTAGTGAATGCTTTTTTTAAAGTGCAGAAAATGGGGCTTCATTTTATCATGAAATTTATCTTGAATCAGTAATTCTAGAAACGCTGATAATTTTACATGAAGCTCTACTCTTTGAAATATTATATCAATAGTTCAAAATAAATTATGGTTTTTTAGGAAAGATCGAGAGGATCCGATAAACTACCCATATTATATGCAATAAAAGAAAGAGATTTGGAAACAGTAAAAAATGTTCTTGAAAGATGGTGTGAAATGTTCGATCCAAGAATTGAATTCACAATTTATAATGCTCTGACTCTCTTCTCCTTATTGGTCAAAAACACCGTTAAGAATTCGCAATGGACACCAGAGGCAATAAGTTACGGTGAATTCCAGAAAGATAGGCATCAGTATGCTCCAGGAATTGCTTGTGAGGTAATATTGCTTTGGTTTTCTCAAGCTTTTTTTTGTTGTTTCTCATAGGTCTCCAGGGCCAAAATTGCTACCTGGGCACGGTCCGATTATTCGACTTTCGTTTGGTTTCTTTGCGATACGCAGAGGTTTGGACAAATAGACCATTTTCTGAACCCTCTGAATCATACGAAATCAGTATAAACGGACATTTTGTGCTTTCATTCCATTTTGAAAAACATTTTTACCATTAAAAATTATTGCCTTAGTAAGTCTGTATTGCTTAGGTTCATCAGATTCTTGGCTATTAATTTCATGGATATTATATTCTTTCAGTATCATGGCTCGTCAGAGTACCCAATTCATTGCTCAAGATCAATTGCTATAAGACATGGCTATATAATATGTGAAAATTGCAGTCCAGCTTTGGGCATTTCATTAATACCTGGCGACCATGTTCCAGATAATGTAATAAGGAATAGGGACGAAAGAAGGGCTTCATCCAAGGTGGAAAATTATCCTAAACAAAATAAGCACTTCATTACAATTATAATTTTACAGCTTAGTGATGACACCGGCAGTACTGTGAGGGAGGACAGTAGTGATGCAGAGACTTTAGTGTCATTCGGGAAATCCAGTACATTCAATGAAGATACAGCATCATCAATTGACTTTCCAGAGTATGATGATTGCCGGCAGGTTAGTTTGCTTGTGACAAAATTATTGTAGAATTTATATTGATTACATAACATCAATTACAATTTGAAATGTATCTTCTCAGAAAATAAATCCTAAAGGTGACAATTTACACACCACTGGAAATAAGAGCACTTCTAATGAACTCAATGCAAAAACAGGAAGTTCTGGTTTCAGCCGAAGACCAGCTGCATTACGTAAGTTAAAAATATATATACATATATATATTATTGTTTCAATATTGATTATATTCTGTTAATTATTGTATGAAATGAGCTTTCTTGAAGGCTGGTAACTTCTTGGTTCAAATTTTGGATCATCTGAAAGTTTTACCAAAACCTTGGTTATATTTAAAATTGCACCAAGATAACAACCATGCTCTCAGAAAGAATATTACGAATATTGGATCGCCTTGTATTTTTGCAATAATTGAAGTAGGCTTTTCAATCAATAAAAATTTTTTTTCAGCATCTAACTCAAATGAAGTTTTTTCCAATTTAACTGAAAGCCAAGAATCAAGTGAGTATTTTAAGTATTATATGGTTGAACTGATACAATACTAAACACCTTGTTTGAGATATTTTTCCAAAAATTCCAATTTATTTAATCAACTATCTAAAACAAAGTTTGTCTCACTTTTCAAAATTACAAAGTTCACATTTCTTTTTAGATGGAAAAAGAACTTGTGTATTGGCAAGCCTCCGAGGAAGAGGAGGAGCAGTACCAAAAGGAAAAGGAAGAGGACATCCTTTCCGTAAATGAGTGATACATTCAAACTTTTTTTATTTGTTTTTCTTTTTATAACTTTGTTTTTATTAGATTCACGAGTTTTAAAGTTTTCTTTATGTTAAGTTAGTGTTGAGGACAGAATTCTCATTATGTATTATTTCAAATGACCATGACTATTTGTTAGCAGTAGTTGTTAATGTCATAATGGATGCTCTTTGAGATTGCGACTATACTTTTTATCAAATTTGTTTTACTCAGCCCAAAAATTTTTTTCAACTCATTAGTTAGTCAGTGATTCAGTTTACATTAATTTTGCTCTTTTTTATCTAATTCAGTAGGGTCTAAAAAGCGTTATCATTATTTCTGTACTTATCAAAGTTTTTGAGTCCCTTTAAAATTGTTTTTCTTAATAGGTTAATTTTGTTCTGGACACTTTACATTTTGAATATTTTATTGTTACATTGAAGAAATATATTTTTGAAATCTATTTGTAGTACTTGGTGACGAATTTGTGCATAGTTTGCTATTTTATTAATTGATGGAGAAAGATAAGGTACAAAAAGGTTTGTGAAAAATCTAGCCAAATATTTTCTGGAGCTTTATAATCAGAATTATCATCCATATAGAAATATTTAAAAAATTGATACAATTCTAATGTACAAGAAAATGGGTTTAAATTTCCATTAATTGATTATAATTAGAAACGCTCAGTAGGACCGGCGAGTTTTACTGCGGGTTTTTATTTTAAAATCACTTATTCATATCGCATTTTTTTCTATTCTTTGATTTCTTCATTCATATAAAAAATGGAAAAATAATTACTTTATTACAGCATTTCCGTCTTCTCTGCAAGACGGATATTTTGGAATAAACACGTTTCTAATAATAAACCGGTTACAAAACGTTTCACTGTCTAGCTTTCAAATATTCAGACGCTGCCGCAACTCGAGTTTCGAAATTATAATACGGAAGTGAAAAACCTGCGAAGTGCGTATCGAATGAATGGCAGATTTCGCGTTTGCAAACGAAAAAATCACACTACACGGAGCGGTTCAAGAAAATGACGCATCGTTAGTTAGAAAGCTTTTAAATGAAGGCGCAGATGTCAATTACATGGATATAAATAGCGGGACGCCTTTGCATGCGGCTGCCGAAAACGGGAATATTGAAATCACCCAAATCCTCCTAGAATACCGAGCTGACATCCGCGCGAAAGACAAATATGGCAGGACCACCATCGATACAGCGTTTTGGAACGGTGGCGAGGCTCTTGCATCTGCCCTTCTGGAAGAACTCGACGACATCAACATTTCGATAAACAATCGAGACGACACCCCGCTCCATTTAGCGGTGGAGCTGGGTTATCCAGAACTGGTGAAAGCGATTTTGAAAAGGGGCGGTGAAGTGAACGCGAAGAAATACAGAGGAAAGACCCCTCTTCACGTGGCTTGTGCTGTAGGGAACGGTGCCATAGCTAGGAGCCTTCTGGAATTCGGTGCTGATTACAATTGTAAAGATGAAAACGGTGATTCGCCTCTACTGATAGCTTCCAGACATGGAAACGAAGATGTGGTGCGAGCGCTCCTGAATTACGATGTTGATGTAAATGTTCGCGTCCGAAGAGGAGAAAGTGCTCTCCATTTTTTGATTGAGAAGAAGGTGAGCGAGAAAACCGTAAGGTTGTTGTTGAATAAAGGGGCGGAAGTCGATGTTGGCTCTATTATCAATAGGACACCTCTGCATATTTGCGCAATATACGGCCAAGCGGATACAGCCGAAGCTCTTTTGGAATACAACGCTTATCCAAACTTTCAAGATACAAATGGACAAATTCCACTGCACTTGGCTTGTATGCAAGGTAACGAAAGTGTTATCAGATTGCTCATTAGTTATGGCTCCAGCCTTAATTTGAAAAATGAATTGGGAAAAACACCACTCCATTATGCGGTACTTTTTGGTTGTAACCGTATCGTGGAGTTGCTACTTCTAGAAGGGGCTGACCCAAACGTGCGTAACATAGATGGTAGAACACCTTTAGCTTATTCGGTTTGTGAAGTATTCAACTGCGAAATGGTCTCTACTTTGATATTATTTGGAGCAGACGTAAACTGTTTCGACAAGTATGGCTTAACACCACTTCATATAGCTAGCAGAGCTTCTGGCAAAGATATGGTTTCACTCCTTTTGGAATTAGGTGCAGACATCAATGCCACTGACGCACAAAAACGAACGCCCTTAGACATAGCTTTGAATGAAGCTGACGGAAACCAGGCCGTAATTTCCCTTTTGAAACATCATCTTGTAATGCGAAGTACAGCTGGTCTTTATGTATGCAAAGAAAATCTATACCATCTAGACATTGACGAAGAACTCGAGTATTTTCAAGAAATCTGCAGAGAAGAAGTGGAAAAAATGAAAAACTTAAAACTGGGCGGAAGTAGAATTTCTTATCACGATGTATTGACCAAATCAATACATAACTTGGTCAGAATGGTAAAAAATGACGATGTTGTGAGAGCTTTGGAAGAAGATTATCAGTATCTATTTCCTCTGTATGGTAATATAACTACACCTATCATTAAGCAAAATTTTGCAGTAGCTGTTGAGAGAAGGAATTTATTGGATAAGTCCATCCAATTTTTTAATTTAGAACCAAAACTACCTCAAAATTGTATAGATTTGATATTTATGTATCTTTGTAATGCTGATATGATGAATTGGATCGTAGCTTTCGAAAAATAGAAGATGCCCGTTATCAAAATATGTATAAAGAGGTTAATTATCAACTTATTATAGTTGGCTGAAATAAGATTGAAATTTCAGCCTGAATATATCTCAAGTTTTTTCCATTTTTTTGTTATATTGCCTCTATGTACTTTCTTGTCCTAAGATAAGTAAGAGTATATTATAACTTCTTCACCTTAGATATTTCTCCATCCTTAGTAGATGAAGAAAACCTGTTCGTCTTTTAGTTCATAGAAGGAATGTAAGAGAATAAAAGGAGAATAACCATTTATCCATTATAATTCAGTAAACTACAGCCTCATAACTCAAAATTCGAGAAATAAAATCAGGCAAAATTGCTATTTACATGATTAAAAAAATAAATAAATAATATTAAAATAACATTAATACCAATATTCAACCATTTATCCAGCTATCCGATAAGTCACAAAACTTCAACATCAGACTATTCAATTCTGAAATGAAATTTTTTCATTTAGGATAAAATTGTAATTATGACATTGAAACTCAATACATCAATGTTTATGCAACAGTGATATAGTGGATGTTGAAAACCGTATAATCAATTGAAAAAAAATCCTGTAAAACCGTCAAAGTAAATTTTGTGAAATTAAAATTTTTTTACTTAAAATACATTTGAATGAACTTAAAATTGTCCTGCAGGTAAAGTATGTACAAAGTAAACTCTCTCCTAAAAATTGAATAATTAGGAGGTACTATCTTCCAGCAATAGAATCCCCTGCTTGATGCCTATAGCAGAAATCTCTACCAGGTAAACATGATAATTTACAAGGTGTTCCTAATCTAGTTTTCGCATGACAAGATTCTTTTCCTCCAAGAAGATTGGGCGTTCTACTCCTTGATCTTGATTTATAATACCCACTTCTAGAGAGGGGCGGCGTGGGTGATCCAAATTCATTGAAGTTATCAGATGTAGGTTCATCCAGAAGATTTTTTGATGAATAATATTCTGAAGATGTTACATCAGGATAAACATAACCCTTTTCAGAATAAATATTCTTAATATTATTTTCTACATTACCACTAGACTTCTCAGGAGTTATATCATATTTTATCATCTGGGGGTTTGCTTTAGGTGTTTTCTTATAATTCAATATCCAGGATATAAATCCTTGTACTGAAAGTTTAAAATATTCACAATTAAAATATTTTAATGATGAATTTCAAGAAATGCTATAACTGTTTTGTTTTAAACTTACATATAGCTAAGCCTCCAATGACTGCTAACAGATGGAGTGGCTCAAGATGTTGATTTTGCCCATAAATACCAATGGCCAAATTGAATGAGGGTAAAAGTATAACAATAAGTCTGATACCCATGTCCACATCTAGGAAGGCACTTCCAATCATACCAAACAAAAAGAAAGCCAAATGCCATAGTATCAAATATAATCTTTCAATTGCCAAATCGGTTCCTCCTAAAGCTGTTGATACCCACTGTAGTCGCTCCTCAAGTGCTTTTTTAGTTCCACCAACTAATGAAACTAAACTGTGCACTGTTTTATTCACTTCTATCAAATTTTTCAGTGTGTAGTCATATTGGTCTCTAAATTCTTTAGATTGTGTTAGAAGCAATTGGCTTGATTCCTCTGAAATGATATTGCTCATTTAGAACAGTTGAAAATGTAAAGAAGAAAAGTAAGATTTCTTTGCAAAATAACTTCAAACTTATTTTACCAATTTTCCTGAATATTTCTTGAGTTTGTTCCTGAAGCAATATCAAGTCTCGTATCAATTCCTGATGATTCAATTTACTTTCAGTACTTTGAATTTGAAGTTGATTCTTAGAATCCCCTATTTTCTCCTGTAAATCTTTAGTGAGGGAAATCAATTTATTGTGAGTTTCTGCAATTATTCTCTTTTCATCTACTAGCCTAGCAATATTTTCTTCAATTGCAAGTTGTCCATGAAACTGAGCAGAGTGCAAGTCCTTTTGTTGCTGGGATAATATATCATGACCTATAACCAAATGAGTTTGCTTTCAAGAAATTATATGAATTTGCACCAGTTTTTCTGTAAAACTTCCAAGTATAGGGGTTTACAATCATATACCTATATCAAATAGATATTCATATGTACCTTTTGACAAAGAATCAAATGTCTCTGAAGCCACACTATGTAAATTTTCCTGATTCAACATAATTTTATCAAGGGTGTCAATTTGGTGCTTAGCAGCATCCATAAGACGATTTACAGTGCTTTCTGCAAGACCTCTGAATTGTGTCTGTCTAATCATATAGCAGACTGCTCTTGCCCTATTACTCATAAGATGGTATATTGTCCAAGTATCGGAATCCATAACCGTTGTACACTCTTTAATACTCATCTCCTCTGTGCAAGGATAAGTTGGTCGTCCTTCCACATAGGATTGACAATTTAATAGATGAACAGCAAGTTTAGCGAGTTGTTCATCATTCAATTTGTGGCAATCTGTTTTCAATTTAAGGATCACCTGAAAGAAATTACTTTTTATATACATGTTCAAGTTGATCTTACGTAGGAAAGTTTGAAAATACTGCTCAGTAAGATTTAGAAAATTATTATAGTATCAACAAATTGAAAATTGCACAATTCCAAAAGGTATAAATGAATGTTTTTCTTGAACATTTAAATTGAAAAAAAATACTTGCTGAAATTGAAATTCACAGACAGTGAATATAGAATCATACCCTTTGTTGACATGAATCTAGCTCTGAAAGAGCCACACCAGTTAATTTAGCTGCCTCTGATATGAACTTTTCGTCCATTGTGGCCACTTCATAAGGAATATTCTGATTAAAATCGTCTATTTTCTCGGATTCACCATAACCAAAGTACCTTCCCCAATCTTTTATGTAATCGTTAAGAGCTGGTGTTACTCTTTCAAAATTAATAAGAAGCACTACTAAGAGTGAAAGACTCTTTATATTGAAAAACATGGTCAACAATATTTTGAAAAAATATGGAAATTAGGGGTCACATGGACTTTTTAATTTCCTTCAACCTCGATTCAAATTTCACAAGTTGTTAACTTTTTGAAGCAGCTGTCCAGCTGTTAAATTTCGGTTGGAACCATAGAGAAACGAAAGTTATTTTTATTTCAGGTTTCTGTACGGTTATTAATGAAGTGACAAAGGGATTGAAGGCTTTCTCCAATATATACGAAAAATATATATTTTCGACAGAGTCTACATTTAGTTTAAGAATAATAATAAATAAAATAATAATAAAAAATAGTTCAGTGCAGGTAAGTTAAGAGTAGTAAAGAAAAAGTTGAAAACACCACAACTCTGTGAAGAAAGCATAATGATAGGTTAGCTTTAGTTAACCTTAAATGTAAACACTTGCTTGTTGTTTGATGCTTGCTGTAAGTTGCGGGATTGATATTGATACCACGTGTTGAAGTGTAGTTTGAATTTTGTTAGTAGTTGCATTAATTTCGAAATGGCTGACGATTTGGAACAAAAAATTATCAAACAAGTAGAATACTACTTTGGAGATATTAATTTACCACGTGATAAATTCTTAAAAGCCAAGACAGAGGAAGATGATGGCTGGGTTACTCTGGAAGTTTTACTTAGTTTTAAAAGATTGGCTAGTTTATCTGAAGACCCTGAAGTAATCGCCAATGCTTTGAAGAAATCTGAAAATGGATTACTAGAAATAAGTGAAGACAACAAAAAAGTGAGAAGAAATCCTGAGAAAACAGTTCCTGAAATGAATGAGACACGTAAAAGAGAACTTTCTAAACGTACAGGTGTGTATAATTTTTTGCTGACCTCTTATACCCTATGTGTGATTCATTTGGTTTCACTAGGCCACAGTATTTGTATGTAAATTTTTTAGTTCTAACATCCATAATTCAATTCAAAGTCCCTTCAAGCTTAAAGCGTCTTTGAGTACCATTTATTTGTAGGACTAAAGAAAGCTTTAAAATTGAAGAGACTGAATTTAATTATGATGTTATGAAACTAGCCATAAGTAGTTTGAAATACTAATGTTCTATCGCTCAATGAAAATATGTGATATCTATCTATGCAGGAATGCTACTGCCCACTACTGTTGGTTGAGATAGTTGTGCTATGTTTATTAGCTATTAACTAGATCAAGTATCAAAGAACACAGTATAACTAAGGATTAGTAAATAATTCATAATAATATTTCATTCAGTATATTATGTAGGGGAATTACCAATGGTGGGCAAAAAGGAATAATTATATGGTTACCTAATTTATGTACTCCTACAATAGATATCTATTTGTTGTTGTATACTTATGTTTTCACCGAACTGTTGGTCTTATTGACCAAAATAATTGGGAACTGCAAATCCCATCCATTCAGATTGTTTTCATCAATCCAAATTTTTTTCAGCTTATGCCAAAGGATTTCCTTCAGATGAAGAACTCCCTGAAATTCTCAATTTCCTAGAATCTCATGGACCAATTGAATCATGTATTAAAAGGTCTTACAAAAAAGATGATGAATATATATTCAAAGGTTCCTGTTTCATCATATTCAAAGATGTTGAAACTTGCAAAAAATTTGTTGAAGCAGAAGAAATCAAATATAAGGACGTCAATTTAATTCGTAAATGGCAGGAGGATTATTATAAAGAAAAACGTGCTGAAATAGAAGAGACTAAAAAGAGTAATAAAGAAAAGAAACTTGCTAAACAGCAAGAACAAGAAGATGAGAAGTCCAAAAAAACTATTGAATTTCCTAAGGGTGCAACTCTTTTCTTCAGTGGAATTCAAGAAGGGACAACTATCACAAGAGAACAAATCAAAGATAAGTTGAGGGAAATCGCTGATATTGGAAATCCTTTCATTGATTTCAACAGAGGAGATGTACAAGGCTACGTCAGATTACCCAAGGAAAACGATGCTGTTGAACTTATCAAAAAATTGGAAGATAATGAATTGGAAGTTGGTGAGGCTAAATTGAAATTGAAAGTGCTAGAGGGAGAAGAGGAAGAAGAGCATATGAAGAAGTCTGCTGAGGCTATCACCCAAATAAGGAAATCCCACAAGTTTAATAAGTTTGGAAAGAAGAGGAAGGGTGGAAACTTTGGTAGCAACAACAGGAAAAAAGCAAAAGTAGAGAAAAGCGATGACTAATCTTTTATCAAGTTTTTACATAATATTATTGTTGATTGAATTCTCCAGAATGTATATTATTCTGTGTTTAATATTATAATGTAAATTATGTAGTTTACATATTTGACAGTATGGCATAAAATAAACTATTATTTTATAATTAATCTTTTATTGGTGAAGCAAATAACTATTATCATACATCTAAAGCAAGAAGTTATACATTTTTTGAATTTAAAATACAAATGATTGATAATAAATAGATAAAATTTGAATAATACTAATTCACTTCAATCATAAGGTTCCCTTTTCGAGAGCAATTGAAATATTTGTTCCTTAAAGCTTTACAAAATTGGCTTTGCTCCTTCTTACCTACCTCTGGACTTTGTCTGGGAAACAATTGAGGATAAATGGATGAAATTTGCTGCATATCTATAACATACAACTGCCTCCCATGAATAATCCTGATAATTTTTGTCAAACACACAAATATTAAAAGAAAAACAGTAAATTCCAAAACTTTTGAAACTGCACTCGCTGAATTAATTACCGATAATAATTTCTACTTTATAAGACAAGCTCAATTAATTTTTTGTTTGAACTGATCTTGTGTGATTCTCAAATCAAGGTAGAAGAATTTGTAGGTTGCAGTTGCGAAACTCGCTAAGATCATGGAGTTTTTTGGGTTATCCAGGATTAAGTGATAATTGGAATGCAATCATTTCCATAAGGTACTTCGGAATTTTTTGCATGAACGTCAAAAATATGCAACGTTTTTTCCAGAATACTGCACATTACAGGCAGATATATATGTCCTGAAAGATGTTGGGTTTATTTCCTAAGTTTAATTGAAAACAATCTCTTCAAGATTTACAAACATAAACACGTTTTCAGTAAAGGAGACAGTTTGAAATTTGAAATTGATTTAATCGTTTAATTTTCGTTACATTTAATGGAAACGTAGTTTTCAGTTGCATTTCATTTTCTACTTGGGAGCCATGAGACTTAAAAGCTCCCATCAGTATATGAAAAACTTTCCTGTTTCATTTTCCTCCGTTTAGTAGGCAGGTACAGTTTGATTAGATAAAAAGTAGGTAACTAATTATAACGCACGATAACCAAAGCCGCATGTGCTTATCTTCCCTAATGAGCGTAAAAATCTTCGGAAACACGAATTATTAATACATTACAAGGGAAATAATTGTGCACGCTGGGAGCCAACTGAGAGTGAAAGTACTTCTCACAGTCTTATACGCGATTTTCCTAAGATAAACTGGAGTTAGATACGATGTAAGACTTGCTAAGTGAGTTTTATTTGAGTCAACATAATGTCGTTTACCAAAAAGTATGGTAATTTGGAGTATGTAAGAATACTACCCGACACAGAAGCTCTACTTTCTTCGGAGTACAACGAGGATAACGACGAAGAAATTGAAGTGAAATACGTTCACAGGCACCTTGAAGATAAGGTAAGTTGAACTCTTGTGAAATTAGCGATCTTTATATATACGCGGAATGCACGAAAATGTGCATTGACTGATGGAGTTCAAATGAAAAAGAAAAAAGAAACTCTAAAATGTTGGTGGAATAACCTAAATGAAACAATAAAATTTGAGACTTAAATCAAGCATTACTGAGGCATTGTACAGGGTGTTATTTGTGATTGAGTGCGACAAACTTTAGGGGGTGATTCTTCTTTACGGAATTTTGTCCGTAAATGCTTCGTTTTCCGAGATAAGGTCTGTTGAATTTTTTTTTGACTGACTATATTTATTGGAATGAAGCCGGTCATGACATGTAAATGAAATTTTTTTTCAGAGGTAGTTAGGTATAGCGCATTTTTTGGCATGTAAATTAATTTACAAATTGATGCAGTTATAAGTGACAAAATTTCGTTTTTCTGGATGATAATCTACTACCACACAGATCCGACCAGGTGATTAGTGGGTTCCATATTTAGCATATTACCTTCAAGATCAACTGAGCTAAATCCCATCGAGCACGCTCAGGACCAATAAGAAAAAGCCATTGATGCGCACAGACCACACTGGGAAACGCTTGATGAGCAGCTTCGAGAACTTTGATCTTTTGCCACAACTTCGGTAACAAATTTAGCTGGATTTTTTCAATATAACTTGGTGGAAAGCATGCTGCAAAGATGCCAAGCAGTTATATTGATGAACGATGTACGTGGTGGTCATACTTTGTGTTAAGGATGAGAACTATGAATAATAAATGGATCGCGCCTTCTTGATAAGGAAAGTGAATTGAGTTCTTCCTCGTTTCCGGTTAGATGGCGCTAGAGCTTGTTCCTTCACCGTACCGCCTACTGATATCGAATAAAGGAGCCATAAATTCATTACATTTCTATCAAAGTAGGAATTTTGTTGCTCTAATGAGGTCAAATGTAAGCATCTACTCATTCTCGACGAGATGGTAGATATTTCTGTTAATACTTTGAGTGATTTTATATCGTAACATTTGTTGATTTTATATCAGGCAGTGTTATTATTGCAGCCTATAGAGACCTAGATATCTTTGCCAAGACATGCTCTATCAATTTTGTTGGGCAGCGTATATCAGAACTATGAATTTTCAAAATTATCAGGATTTCGGTAAATTTGTATGTTTCTTCAAGGGTAGGGGTAAACTTGAACCCGTAAAATCTGTGGGGCATGCTTGAAAGAGGACAGTTCTTCATCAAGACGCCGGAATCGTGGGGTCTCAGCATTTTCGCTGTTCACCTGAGTGGAGGTCCGGCTGAGTAGCGAATAAAACCTCATTACCTTATTGCAATTCGCCCGTTAATTAATATTCTTGTTGCCTCCTCCGTTCACTCGGTCGTTTTAGTTCGTTCCGGACGTTTCGCAGGGTCAGTCGATCAGCTCCGAGTGAGATACCCGCGCAAGGAACGTACGTGGAGTAAGTTTGTTTTCGAGTCCGAAAAAAAGTTTTTTTTTCGTCGGAGCATGGACCCCGCATCATTTTGACTAGATGGATAAGATGACTGGACGCGCTAACAACGCGACAAACATGGAGATCGGTCAGAGTAATCAGGTAGGTGCGAATTTTGAATTATCAACGAGAAAAAATTGAGGGAAATATGTATATGGAGTAATATAGACGCGAATTTATCGAAGTTGAAATTAATTGAAGAGCAGCAGCTGAAATTTTCAAACAGGGCCGAAACATAATATGGTTTTTTGAATGAAAACAATATTTTATTTCCATTATTGTATGATTGAATTATTAAAATCATATGAATAATAATAAATAATCATAAAGTATCAAATTGGGATACTTTGAACGACTCCAGTGACTCTGAATATTAATACTAGTGCGGTGTGAACCAAAATACACATAAGGAAGAAACTAGAACTTCAAATCTTCAATCTTATTACTTTTCAAGTTACTCAATCCGCAATTTAGGCCTCAAAAATGACCCTTGTTTGATTAGCTTATTTAATCATTTCCATAACCATCCAAATGCTTTACTACTTCTCTTTAAGGGTAATGTGATATACAGGTTATAGTTATACGGGGTAAATGAAGAGTTGCAAAAAAATTTAAGGGATAAGATTTCTTGTTAAAAATGGTGTGGGTCCTTCATATAATTTCTCATCGAGCAGTTCTTGCTGTGTATCATACACATTAGATTGTCATCAATCACAAATTTTGAAAGAATCTTCTGAACTTTTATCCACAGATTACAGAGTAGAAGAGAGACTTTTATCTCGGAGAAGAGAAATATTCCTCCACTTCCTCGAACGTTAGTGTTTATTTATTTATCACTGTTATGGATTTTTTTTTTGATTTGAAAACTTCAAACGAGAATATCTCATGTTTTCGTAGGAGAAAATGAGACATTCGACATTTACAATATAAAATAATTACAATTTATAAATCAAATTCCCAAAAAAGTATCAGAATGTCCTGAACTAAACAATAGCTCCTCATTTACATTAGCTGGAACCTCGAAATCCGTCTTAATTAAACATTGAGTGAAATGACTTCTAATTTGATGTTAATGAAGTATTTATATTCCTTTTATGAAATATTTTCAACTTCAAAGGCATTGTTACTCAGATTTTCCAAGGTTGAGCTGATTAGATCTCCCACATATACCTACTTAATCATCATATCCATTTTTCGAATGCACTTTATTTTAATAATGGCAATAAACTAAGAGATTTGGTTTTGGCCATTTTCCACATTAATATTTGGAATTGGAAACAGAATGATAAAACCCTGAAATGACCAAAATTGAGGATTCCTCTTCGAAGTTTTATTAACAATTGAAAAATAAATTGAATGAATTAAAACAGACTACTCTTAGAATATTTGTAAATTTTGAACTGAAACTGAAAAAGCGAATGAATATCTAATTGTAATTTGACAAGGAATCAGATATCGATGAGCGATATTATGATTAATGTATTTTTAGATAAATACTGCATTTCCATGTTGATTGACTAATTCATTGAAACAGGAAACAACTACCAAAACATGCATGAGTATTTCAGCGTTGTCTTGAATAAATCTTCAAGATTTTCTGATTCAGTAGAGAATGAGAGGAAAATATCCTCAAATGGATCAATGTAACAATACCAGTAGTAACCTTTATTAACCATTATATTAACAATAATCATTATCGTTAGTATTCAGTGAATCACACTGGTTAAAATAGATTGATAATATAGATACATTTGAACTTGATGTCTAATAGGTATATTTTCTGTGTTTTCAACAACTATTCCAACATTTCTCCAAAAATAATACCGAAAATTCGTCTTTTCGAGGAAAAACAATTATATAGATTTCATCTTGTTGTCTAGAAATTTAATGATCTGTAACACTTTCAACAATTATTATCGTTGATATGGAGGGATTCATTGATTATTATATACTTAAATAATATATTTAGCTCTTATAGCAGAGTTGTTGAATTCTCAAGCGATGCTTTTAATCGAGCAAATTAAAAAAAATCTGGGTGGTGACCGAAGATTCTATCCAATCGAAGTTATTTGGGCAGCAATTCTTCAGCTGGTGGTTAAGAGTTGTTCCAAAAACATTTTTTATTATCTTTTTCATGTACTCTGCTGACAGCAACAACATCCTCCTTAATCTTCCAATCTGATATCAGATATCTACTTTGTGAGCTCCAACCACAAATCATTCTCTTGTAGATATTCCCAAATATTATGAACAATTCTTGTGGTGTATATCTATATCTTATCATTTTTTTCTAGTCAAAATAATCGTTTTCCTTGATAAAGTGGTGGATATAACAAATGCAAAGATTTGAAAATATACAAACATGAAAATGCCATTAAAGAAATAATAGTTTTTGTTGATTTTCTAACCTTTTTTAACGATGAAAAATTCGTGACTCGTGAAATTCACCCCAACATATTATTAAAATTTGCATGTCAAGTTTTCAAATAGAGAAACGCGTGTATTTCGCACTCTATAATTACAATCCAGGAGCCTTTTGATTGAAAAAACCTCAAGAGTTGATTAATTCAACACCTACGTAAGCAGCTGATTCTATCAGGGCTAGAAGTTTTCCTGTTACCTTTCGAACAACAGCATTCGATGTGGAATAGAATAATACCAACAATACTGGTGCGAAAATTCAATGAATGATAGTTTTACTGTTAAGAATCTCATTGTCTGGAGATTTTATCGATTTCATTTCATGGCTTTAACGCTTTTTCGTTGAATGAACTCGTAAAATCTTTCACGTGAAGTATTTCAGATCGATCTGATTTGAAAATGAAAATTTTTCGGTCATAAAACCGATAGAATGAGAGAAACCATTTTGCTAGACATTTCTGAACCCTCCATTTGATTTGAAGGTCAGATTTATGAATTTTCGCATTCTTTTAGTTATTTAGCTAAAAGTGCGGTGAGTGGTATGACTTATGGCCATACTAATGATACTACACATGGCAGTAATTGCCGGATGCCCTAAGTTTTTTTTCCAAATACTAAGTATTCGATTCGAGTATAGAAACTGGTCAAATCGCAGGTATAAAAAACATGGAAGATTATGAAAAGGTGAAAAGAATATTGGAATTTGAGAGTACTTTCGGAAACAGACAATTTCCAAATCACGAAATGTTCGCGTGGGCTGAAACAAGAACAATTCGTTCTGCTGTTTCAACGTTTCAACCGAAACGCTTTTTGTTCTCTAGTTGAAAATACAACTTCGTCGATATGAATGTAGGTTAACACCGACTAAGAAGTTGAATAAATTAGCATTGTTGTGATAAGGAACCTATTTCCTTGTGTGTAAATCCCTTTTCGCACTCGACCATTGATTTTCGGAAATGCTGCTCCATTTGGGGTAGACGTTATGGCATTCCTTTATGTTCAAAACCAATCGAACATTTTAATTATTCGATCTTGGAGAATTCATTTTCCAAAGAAACCCCTTTGCCCTTGAATTCATGAATCCCATTATTGAGTGTAATATAAGCTCATACTCCGTTACTTCCCACAAATTTAATTAAAAAAATTATCTCAAAATTGAGCTCCTTATCAAACTCAAACTCCATTAAAGCCTTACCTAATCAGAGAAAAAGTTTTTATGAGGATCTAAAGAGCGTTTTGTGATGTATTCTTATCACACACCTGTCTTTTCTTTTTCTCTTCGTATACCGGTCAAGGTAGTTCAGAGGCATTCAGAGTGGTACTTTCTCTTTCGAATTTGAGAGCAAACACAATTCCCTTCCACGTATAGAACTTTCCGCCAATGTAATTGCTTAATTTAATTCATTCGAAGTCCTTCATTTTCAATTCACTAGCTCCAAGTAGGTCTGTAGAACATAGTGGGCCTGGAAAATTCTATTCATTCATAAGTGAGTCTATGATACTCTTTATAGTTTGTTTGTATGTGCCGTAGGATTCATTTCGAGGATTTGGAGCAACACTTCCTTTTGGTGCACCATTATCAAGAAGTTTCGTATTATAGTCGATCAGAGGAGAACAATGCAGAATATTGGTATTTCAATGCCTTTATAAGATCATTCGCCAATAATTTTTGAGGGTTGAGGTACCTGCAGTTCTTTAATAAATCGTTTCAGACCACAAAATCTCATTGGGTAACATAATATCAAAAACAGTTGCACCAATTGCTAAACTTTCAATATGTTCCCTGGCTTAATCGTCGTCGGACACTCTGTATATTTAGCAGGAAATCTATCTTGGTCCCTTATGCAATACGACAATTAGGTATATTATTATAGTGTGGGATAATACATCTTTGATGATTCAGACTTTTTTCATTTCGATTTGTAATAGTGAAAGTTGTTTCGCTATGATAATAGTATCATCAATCATCAGGTGGACGAACTCAAACTAATTTAACCAGCCACTTACATTTTAGGATCGATCAATCTTACTCCAACAAAGTACACAGATTTTTCAAGTTCAGCCAGGTTAATTTTAAAACGATGGACAATGCTATTGCGATGTTAGGAAATCGTTCTTCTAACTTTCACAAAAGAAATTGGATTTGTCTCGAAATATACATCTTTGCATAATTTATGGTTTCTGTTGAGAAAACATTCTATTAACCTTCTCTGCAATAATTCTTCTTCCTTGATCTTGAAGGGAAAATATGCTTTACGTAGATAATTAATAAAATAAAATTTTCGAGGTCTCTGGAAATTTTTTTCCAAATACATCGTACCAAGGAGCAAAATAATTATAGGAAAGGTGAGGCGATGTTCACCTCAAGTGAGTGTTTAAGAAGGTAATTGTGCGGTTCCTCACTTAATTGGATGATTGATGACCTCGAGAATTATGAGCAGGGTAATATTGATAAATAGGCGTTGATACGAATTGAACTGATGCAGAAGTTTCTCTGTTGGCTCGATCAAATTCAAATGAAAAAATATCTATAATTTATTATTGGCACTGATATAGTACCTTTCTGGAGAATTCTGAAGTTCAAACTTGACCAGAAATGAAAAATAATAGGTATTCAATAATTAAAATTTAATTTGGCAATGTAGGATTCAATATGCTATTATTCTATTCGATTCCTACATAACTAAATAATAATTTATTCAGAATTTTAGCCAGAAAAGAGCTTTCCATTCATCAGCTTCAGGGAAAACAATATATCGTGAAACTTTAGTTCCACACTCAGAATTCAAAAGTGCTTGTTTATAGATAACACGTTATCTATCAACTCTCTGACGCAATAATTTCGGAATACGAAACCCCCAGTATTATTATGTGACAGAAATGAGAATACAGCTTTCAACTTCAAGGGAGATTTCTTCGTTGGTGATATTCAACGAAGGTGAAAGTTTTGCATCGAACTATGCTCGATTTACATGTCTGATTTTATTCGGTGATCACATTTTATTCAGTCCAAATAAGGTAGCATTAAAATAGAAACGGAGATATCAAGATCGCGGTATATTCAGAATAATTAATGCTCCTTGATGAGCAGTTTGAGGCATCAACGTTTTAACAACAGGAAACGAAAAGAGTTGGAAGATATGATTGGGAGTGTGCCTACATCCTGGTCATAATAATACCGGATTTTGAAAAGTGGGGCTTTGAAATTTTATGGATTCCTTTTAATTGCCAAGGTTGTATAGAAGTGGAATTTATAGGAATCGCTAATTTGACATTTTGCATCGTTTTGCAGTCGTATTTCGTATAAAATTCAGAAACCACAGTCATACTCAGTTTTTCATGGGGGGGCATATATATTTTTTGCTCGATTCCAAATGTTCAGTATTGGAAACAATAAACCAATGCTTTTCAGAGCATAACTTCCATGATATTTCATATACGATTACTTTGTTGCACTTGGGGTAAATGTAGGTATTCCAAAAAAAAGTATATAAAAATGATTTTCCAATCGCTACTGAAATATTTCGCTATCCAGGTATTTGCGATGTTCCCAAGTTCTGATTGTATATCATACAATGGGATTTTCTACCTGACACTTATATTGTTGGAGGTTTTCAAAGGACTACATATATTCTGCTGCAAAATAAGTGGTTTCATGACGCAAGAGCCCAGCCTTCTATTGAACTGAATATTTTTGAATACTACTTTAGTGTGGTTGTGGGTAAGTTAACTATCCTTATCGATTTGCGATATCCATTTCATGGAGGGTATTGCATGCCAAAATATACGCCCTCTTATTGGGGCCAGGAAGATAAGGATTTGAGAAATTTAAGGGCATTTATCCAATATTGTTAGCTTAAAATCAAGGAACATTACTGGCGAAAGAAAATATCACAGTGCAACTGTTTTATCATCATGAAATCTACGAAATAACCAATATAAGGAGTAACAATTCACATCTTGGTATAACTCTAATTAGGCAAACAAATACCTATACTCCACGCCAAATTAATTCAAGTTTACATCCCAACAAAATTTATAGCAATCCATAAATTCATTAGGACCGAGCGATTCTCTCAAGAAAAGGCAATAAAATTTCAATTACAAAAACGAACTTCTGCTTGAACTTTACAACAGTTTACTCACAGCTACATTTTCTCAATATTTGAACGTTAAATAACTTCGATCCAAAGAAGAACCTAAACACGAGCTCTAAAGTTTCATCCGACTGAGGTAAAATAAATTATTTCAAACTATAATATATTGATGCTTATTTCTGAGTGAAATTGTTTATGAACTAACGATAGTTTACATGTGAGAAACAATAGTTGAACACTTTTCTGAGAAGAACTGATTGTATTGATATTTTCTCGGGAATTCAATGGTTGGTTGTTTTTCCACAAACTTCGTCATCGATCACCCATAACAACGATATCGTTATGGAGTATGTATTTCTTTTTATCTAATCGTTCAGAGTATTTGACTGGTTATGAAAGGGAACCTTTAAGGTCTTACTAGAACGGGTGACATTTCAATGATAAAAATCTAAAAGAAACAAGATAGGCTCTCAATTTTACTTGCAATAGATTCAGTTTGTTCGAAAATCTATATTTTTCTGCCAAACTTTTGGATTTCTATTAATATTTCCCAGAAAATATCCTTGTTTCATCTCTTAACTCATTTTGGAAGTTGTCCATTTGACCATTCTCCTATAGTCGCTATTTCCGAGTAGGTATTTCCCAGTCTACGATCTGGTACACAGCATCTTCTGTCCAACAACCGTTTCCTTTGAAACAGAAAGTGAGGTGTTTAGTAACAATAAACTTAGCATTCCACAACGATTCTTGAATTCGATATTCATATCATGCTCACTTTCACTAAAGGTTACCAACAATTGTTCCTTCTATAGAGCGCGCTCACAAGTGGTTGTTTGTAACTACAAATTACAATTCCATATGCGATGATCTCTAGATTGCCATCGGGTACATGGAATGGGAATTTTTTCCGAACACGCCAACCCTGTTGCGAAAATGAAGGAGGACTATTGGGTAGAAACTTAAATTATTCGTTCATTATCAGCCCTTCAGCGTAAAAAATTAGTTGCGGGTTGATTGCAACGATAAAAAATGAAAGGTTTAGAATTTCCAATGAATAATGAATGAGTTTTATTTCTCCAGTTCAAATGTTTCTTATCTCCCATCAATAATTTAAAGGGAAAGAGTAGGCTTTCGTTATTTTTTTTTCAGTAAACTCAAATCTGCTTCAGCAACTTGCAACTTCCTTATCATTCAAGAATTTCGATGTTTTTCTTTCTTGAAGAATATGTTTAGGTATCTATCAGGAATTTACGTGTCAAGGATATTCAAATAGTGTTTAAGACACTCAATAATTATTTTAATAGGAAATGTTGGGTTAGAAAAGTTATACATATTTCAAAAGATCTCCTGCTAGGAAATGCTGATTAGAAAATAAAACTGAATATTCAAATTCTTACATGGATCCTTCATGAAGAAACAATTCATTCATTATCTAGACAGGAATTATGAATCGATCTTTGAGAATGAGAAAAATTGATGAGGTATATTGAGAATTCCGAAATCCAAATACCAGCAGCTCATCTGAAAATATAATTTTTTTTGTGCATTGCATGATTTCTCCTCGTTAGCGATCCTCCTCCAATTAAATACCGAACACTGGAACCTGCTATTTACCAGCGAATGCCGGATTTACTTATTTTGTATGGAATTATTTTGGGATTTGAATTCTAGTGACCTACTCTTTTTATAATTAAGAATTCGGCCCTAGATCTAACTAAGTAGGTATGCATGATGAAAACTGTATAATGCTTCTACAAAAAATAAAGAATTTCAGAGCGAAATTAGTCCATTTTATGACACTGTAATCTTGATTGGATAATAAAACGAAGCACTGAAAGGGAAATTCTTTATTCTCGTCAAAAATAAATATAGGATTCGATTGTGTGATTATTCACTATTTACTGGATAATGGAATTCCACTACTCTGATGGGAATGAGTATTCAAATGATTTGCAGTAGATTTACATAAAACGAAGACACAAAACATGAATAATACAAATAATATAGATATTGTTGATTGATATCAAGTATCCTTTAATTTGGGTCACTATTTTTCAATCGCAAATGAGCCTCTATGCAAAATAAACATATTTGATTTTTGTCAAATTAATGCCCACCTCAAATTTAACGTGTAACAGTTGTTGTAATGAAATATCATCTTGAAATTCTGAACATTTAACGCACAAAATAGTTGATTCAATACTTAAATAAATGCTATTTATTTCTCTCATTCCTTCGAATCTATATGAATTCTGAAGCCGGTCAGACAAGTTTCCAAGTTCATGAATTATAAAAAACACCATAACAAACTTCAGCTCCTCCATACTGCACATGGATAAAGTGGGATCAAGACCTGAAACTCCAGAAAATAAATAAATTGTATGTTTGGATCGAATCAACGGTTGTCACAGATGGAGTATTGCTTTTTCACCTACCAAAACCAAAAATATCCCTCAATCTTCTCATGTTCATTCACACTATTGTCCGACCTACATTTGTATTTCCGCAGTAAATCATTCTAACGTCACAATTAATTCATTCATTAATTTCTTCAATATACAAAACATTCCTTCTTATTTTTAATGGAGAAATCTCACGCAACCAGAAAGTAGATTGAAAAAACCTACAGCTGCTTTTGTAGTCAGAGTAGGTTTGTGTGAATAAAACAACAATAAAATGAAGTGGCAATTTTCTCGTGATAATTGCAGAATTTTGGGTTGTGATAACGAGTTCACTCTCGTTTTTTTTGTTATATTTTCTTACAATTTTCCAATTTTCTGTTGAAGAGAGGTCATTAGCCACGAATCAAAATAAATGGCAGGAGCAATACCTATCTGTAGAACAGATCTCTCTGGCTTTTCATCGTTTTACTCGAAATTTTCTTCCGGAGGAATGTTCAAGTAAGTTTTTACTTTTGAGAGAACTTTTGTAGAACGTAAAAATATCGCAAAAATTTAGAAACAACGAATTGATGAGCTTCTTCAGTTCAATTTCTTTCTTCTGAGTGGTTCTTTAGAAACCCAGGAATTCCGCAAAAATTAAGTACAAAATTATTCATTCTTTGGGATTTCAAATAAAATTAACCTGCCTGGAATTGACTATCAAAGTTCGCTTGGTGTGGCTTTATTATGAAAAGTTAATTCGCTCTGAATATCGCTTAAAATTTGATTGCCAACTCATTGCATAAATTGCATCCAAGCAGCCGTCCTTGGATAGAAGAAAATTATTAACTTTATTCCTCCAGGTGTACTTTACGATCGAAGTCTATTTTACGCAATAGAAGTTCAAATTGTTCGATGTACTTTCGATTTTCACGTTGTTTTCGCACTGCACATGCTGATGCAAGAGCAACTATTCACTGTTTTCAAGAAGGTGTTAGACAGAAATGAATAATTTTTCAATAATTTGTTTTTATATCATTCTATTCAGAAAATCTTTCTAATTGTCTACTTTTCGGCCATTCTACATAAATTTCCTCAAAGAACAGTTGAATGGCCGAATATAATGGACACATTTTAAATATTCAGTGGATTGCTTTGATCCCTTGCCTTCTAATGAACCTTTGGAATAGAGCTACAAAAAGTCATTAAGCCTGCCCTGAAACTTACACAGTTTATGAGTCATGTAGATTTCAAACAAAATGAAAGAATCCGGTGTTTGTCCATATTAATAACCTGAACGATCCTCCATTCAGGTATTACACTCGCTCAATGCTGCTTGGCTTCCAGAATTTCCCAACATTTCCAAAATACACACAAGATCAAGCTGAAACTAGTAGGATGAAAAAATGTTGTGGTGAGGCTCTTGAAAAGTTTCACATCCTTACACATTTAATTCAAAAAATTTTCCCGTTGCTCAACAAACGTTATCTTTATGTTGAGGCAACAGTTGTATATTGAAACCATTATCCAACACTATCTATCTTTACTATCCTAACTGGAGCAACAGAAAAACCATAAATGACAATTGATCGAACAAACACAATGTAAATTCAAATTAATTCATTGCTCAGTTTTATTTTAATCTCATTATTTGTTACAGGACCTCATATCAAACAAGAGTAGAATAAAAACGAAAAGATGGATTATAGCTGGAATTATAATCCTATTAGTTGTAGCATTAGTGATTGCATCTTTAGTGTTATTAAAAACTAGTGAAGAGTATGAAGTGAAACCAGCTGCCCTTTCTGGTAGAAGAAGCTTATCGTTAGAAGACTTTTTGTATGGTAAATTTTTCGCGCAAGGTTTCAATGGAACATGGATATCAGGTGAGTCGCCTGTCTGTTATGCATAAGGTTATTAACGGAAAAACAATGTGAATTGGAGCTTTTACTTATCTTTGATAAGTGCTGCAAGGCTATATTTGCGAAAATATTTTCCCTTTTTGAGCAGCTTAGATACATGTCTCTTAAACTGGCACCAACTGATGAAAACCAATTTTGAATTTATTTCTCAGAAACCAGAAATCTTACAGAAATTCTGGGGGAGTGAGAAGGCAATCAAAACAATTGCAAGGGATGGAAACAGCCCTTGATTTACAAAGAATGAGATCAAAAACGTTCATTTTACCACTTAATCTGATAAATTTTCCAACGAAAATATTCCTTTCTAAGGTGTCATAGGAAATGATTTTTTCTCACATTCAGCTTACGCAGTCTAAAAACACGGTGGTATTTGAATGAAATGCCGTCTAAGCCTTTTGATCAATACGCAATTTTCAGTAAAAAATGCAATGTTTTGAGAACAATCGTTCTCTCTCATGGAGACTGTATAATAATATGTTCTTGGCAAGACAAGAGGAAGAGTAAGATTACTGCCGAACATTTCAACCCTTATACATCCTTACTTCATCCCCAATTCGGTTGGAGTATTCTCCCCTATAGAAACACTTCAATCGCAGGAGTTATTTGAGCAGACCCTCTTCAAAAGCTCTCAAAACAATAGGAACTCATCAAACAGCTTTCAAATCAAGGTCAAGTAGATGCGAGAACATCTCCGAATGTTCTCTCCAAACTCATATTGAAATGTTTGAAGGCGAATCCATAACAAAGGATAAGGTCGAAAGCTGGCTGTCGGTTTCGGATTTGTTCAATTTGAATATCGCTAATGGCAAAAGTGACGGCTTGATGCTAGAATGGAGAAATTGTGTTTGTTCAGGAACTCGCGTTCAAATTATGTTTGCAGCTTATGATCTGAAGGGGCGTTGATAGTTAATCGATGTTCGAATGCTATTATCTATTCTTAAGATTCGAAAAATATTCTAGTTTAACACCTGGTCCACCAACAATAAGCAGAATTAATCAGAGGGTATTGCAGATAATTAAGAGCAGTATACAAAAAACTTTTTTCAATGGACAATTAAATTTTACATCTTTGCCATTTCAGCATAATGAGAATTTATCTTTGGAAGAATAAACAAAGAACCTCTTCTGAAGAACACTTTCGGTTTTTTAAAAATCTGCAAGAGAATACATCAGAGATAAATCATATTTTTCTAGAATGCATTTTGAACTCCTTCAACAATAAAATGGCTTATTATTTTTATGAAGGTTTTCAAGATTAGGCAGGTATATTAGATGATTTGACCCTGTTTATCTCTCTAAAAAGTTATTCTAGAAAAATATTAAAACCTATCCTAATTGAAACTTATGAGGATGCAGTTTCATGTAGTTAATAGTTTCAATTCTCAGTCTAATTATTCAATTAGACTTTTGTCAACTTTGTTTTTCTATCTACTTTGAATTTGAGCAGAACACGAATGAACTCTTGTTTTCGTCAAGCTCTTTAAATTTTTTTTCAGGAGATTCAGTGAATTAACTGCCTACTTTCAGCCCACAATTTTACGAGCCAAGTAATGGATTTTGATAAGAGCTCGAAATTACCGCTAAACATCACATTGCACTTGAATTTGCATTCCTTCTATATATTTCGGGGAATAACATTTTTCGTTCATTACCACTCATAAATAATAATAATATGTAGATTCAAGCAAGAAAGATAATTTTATACGAAAAGCTCCCATGAGTCTGATTCAAGATTGAGTAAGGAATGAAAATGTTGATGTTTTACAAAGATACAAGCTCTTTTAAAACAAGTTGAAGATCTCTCATTTCTTATTTCTTGTTGGTAAAAAGTTAGATGAAATTATTTTTTTCAGGTAGTGAGTTGATGTTTCAAGATGCCAATAATAATCTAGTTTTACATAATATCAAAGCTGAGAATAGTTCTCTGGAAGTCCTGTTGAAGAGTAGTGATCCAGTAAGTTGAATTCACTTATGACTTGACTTCGATTCACTTTGGAAGAAATCATTCTAGATTTTTCCTACATCAGTTTCCCTTAAGAAGTTTTTTCTTTTCAGATATCATCTAGACCCTACATCCCAGAGCTTTCAGCCGATAGAAAGTACTTACTCATAGCTCAGATACAAGCCCAGGTACTAAATTTCGATAAACAAATTTTCTCCGAATATGACTCGAATTGTTTTTTAGTTGTACAGGCATAGTAAAGTTAGTCGTTATACTGTAATTGATCTCGAAACCAATGAAAGAATACCGATAACGATAGAAGGCAACCCTGATCTCCTCCTAGTAGTCTGGGCTCCCGTGGGTTACGGTTTAGCAGTGGTTTACAAGAATAATCTTTTCTACAAGGAGAATCCAAAGGCTCAGGAAGTCAGGATAACGAATGATCCTGAATTTGTGTATAATGGAGTGCCAGATTGGGTATATGAAGGTGAGAAGTTGCTTTTTGCCTTTGCACTAAATTCATTGGTATTAATTTATATCTTTTGTTGCCTAATTTAGATTACCCTTGGGTAAGATGACTGTTTTCAGACATAAGTGCAATAGTATTCTCGAGCTTGCCTGATTTTTCCTGAAAAACTGATGACAATTATTTCAATGAATACATATTTTTCTTTCAGAGGAGGTGTTGAGTTCGAATAAAGCCTTATGGTTTTCACCTGATGGTAGAAAACTAGCCTTTGGCAAGTTTGATGATAGACCTGTTCCCTTGATGGTTATACCATATTTTGGAGATCCAGGAACGAAAGCGTCCCAATATCCAAGGGTTAACGCAGTCAAATATCCAAAAGTAACAGTAAAAACCTTCTGTTATGTTATATTGTAAGAGATATTTTTCAGGCGGGTACACCGAATCCTATAGCCAGTTTACACTCTGTAGATCTCAGTGATTTATCCAACATCAAGATTTTGCAACCGCCAAGCAGTTTGATATCCCAGTAAGTAAACAATTAAGTTTGTGTCTGTTTAGTCGTTTAGTTCTGTTTCAACATTATTTCTACAATAAATTCGAAAATGCAGCCATTCTGTAAACCATCTAGGAAACTTATTACAGTGTTTTTTTAGGCAACCTATTTTGAGTGCTGTCCAGTGGGCTACCAACGAAACCGTGGCTGCTATCTGGCTTAACAGGGTACAGAACGAGTCATCCTTCATAGCGTACAGTGTCAACCCCCCTTATGAATCCTTTATTGTAAGTTCAACTGCCTTTTTACCGATACCAAATCATTTTCTTGATGGTGTTTCAGCTGAAGAACCTTGCTGAACCAGCCGGATGGTTGGAGTTGTTCACACCGATGAAGTTCAATAAGAACGGTTCGCAGTACATAATAATCTTATCCCATGACCAAGGGGGTGATGCTGGAGGATTTAGACACATCATGATGTTCAATATGACCGAAAATGCCAAAGGAGTACCTCTGACCAAGGGAAAGTTTGTGGTTACCGAAATTTTAGATTGGAATGAAGATGATGAGTTGGTGTGAGTACTACTGATAAAAAATGATTCCATTTTTAATCTAAAATCCCTGCAATATCGATTCTTCAATATTTACAACAAAGATAAATGATCTAAAATTCAGATAAAAGTCAAAAGCTTGGAATTGAGACATATGTCCTATTGGGATCGTCATACTTATTTCGTGTTTATTTCAGATACTACCAGGCAAACACACCAGAAGACCCAGCAGTACAACACGTTTACAGTGTATCGACCACAACTAAAAATGTGACTTGCCTATCCTGCGATATGAAGAGGAAAAATTCCTCCAAAAATTGTTTGTACAACACAGCACAATTCAGCACAGATTTCTCGTATTATTCCCTGTTTTGCCAAGGGCCTGATGTTCCCTACATAGTGATCAGATCGAAGGATAATTCCGAACTTTTCGAATGGGAAAACAATGACGATCTCTACAGATTCACGAGAACCAGGGAGATGCCTGTGATTAAGAGGATGCAGTTCAACGTAACTGAGGGTTTTACAGCACAGGTGACTTTGCAGTTGCCTCCCAATTTCGATCCATCTGGCAACACGAAATATCCCCTATTGATCAACGTGTGAGTAGGAAATTCTGTAGAGACATGCTTATTCACCCCACTACTTGAAAATAGAAAATATGATTGTGAAATATAAAGAGTAGTTCCATCAGCTTGGCAAATATTTTGTTTTCCACTTTTCGTTTTCTAGTTCACTTTGAAGGACTCTGGAGTGCAATTTTCTATTGAATCGCATGAACTGTTTGGTTTTCCGGAATCTACAAAACAACTTATATGCACTCTATATCCTAGGGTAGTAAAGGGATGCCCTAATTTCCTGACATTTCAGAGATGAAAATCTAAACGAAGGGAAATAGGCTCGCAAATTTGCTTGGAATAGATGAGTCACCTTATTCGAAAATTTATATTCTCATAGTAAACTTTCGAATATCACTGTTTACGAGAAAACAGAATTTTTGTTTTTCCACTTTTCATTTTCGAGCTCCCACTCAATTCTCTATTAAATATAAATTGGGTACTCAGCTTGAAACCAATACTAGCATCCTTAAAAGTCAATGACTCTCCTGTTGCTGAATAATTCTATTGTAAGATTTTTCTGCTTCACAAATAATAAATGTTGAAAACTCATCTAGTTTCTATGTTCTTTCCAGATATGCTGGCCCAGACTCTTCACAAGTTTCAGAAGAATTCATCTTGAACTGGGGAAGTTATTTAGCCTCCAACAGATCCTTCATATACGGAGTTATTGATGGTCGAGGGTCAGCCCTGAAGGGCGACAAGTATCTCTTTGCTGGATACCGTAATCTAGGAACCGTTGAAGTAGAGGACCAAATTCTTGTTACGAAGTGAGTGAGACATTCGGTTCGGGATGACGATCAGTTCACTTCATATTCCGAAATTGTTTTTTTAGGAAAATGCAAGAAACTTTGCCTTATATCGATAGAGAAAGAACGGCAATTTGGGGATGGAGCTATGGTGGTTATGCGGCTGGCATGGCTTTAGCCACGGAACGAGATAACGTATTCAAATGCGGAATATCTGTTGCTCCTGTAACTGATTGGGCTTTATATGGTGAGTTGACTGTGAGAGGACTTTTTTTCGGTTTCTGCTTTATTTTTCCCAACATGAAATTGAAAGGAGCAGGTTCTCCAGATTGTATCATAATTGCTTCTTACTTTCAGATACCATATACACTGAGAGATTCATGGGGTTGCCTACCTTAGAAGATAACCTCAGGGGTTACTTAAATGCCCAACTTTTAACTAAATACGGTGGTATCAGAGACAAGCTGTATTTCTTGATACATGGTACTTATGATGACAATGTACATTACCAACAGTCACTATTGTGGGCGAAAGTACTGGAGCAACAAGACATTTTCTTCAGGCAAATGGTAAGTATTTCATTGTTTCGAGAGATCTCTGCCTACACCATGAAATTTAAAGATAGTATAAACAGTATCACACTTGAAGAAGTCTCGATATTCTTGAATAGTATACAAGAGTGTGTAGAAAACCAGCATATTTTATAAAAAAATAATTTTACAGACATACACCGATCAAGTCCATGATTTGGGAAGTGTGAGGCCCCATCTGTATCATTCTCTGGAGAATTTCTTGGACGAATGCTTCAATGTTATATATCCGTGATGGTGGAAAAAATTTCAGTGAGTGAAAACTAGTCAGGAGAATCTGATTACCAATTCGAAAAGAAGAAATCTTACTGTTTGTCAGGGTTGAATCTATGTCATAGATCTCGAAATTTTTATAAATAAATGAATTTTATTATGTTGAGATAATGTCTGTAAATAAAGTTATTTTATGTTAAAAACGTCTCGTTATTTCATGCCTGAAGTGCAACAATCATGAAGACAAGAAGTTTAGAATTATGGCCTAGCTGCTTTCTGACATTTCGACCATAAGAGGTATGATCTAATAAGAAGCCTAATAAGTTAGTGAAATTCAGTTTATCAAATCTTGGTATTTAAGTCAAAAATTGGAAATTGAATAGTTTGTTGACATTTGTTCGTTCTTATCCCAAGTGAATTGTTTTAATCTTTATGAGATTCGTTCAATTTAATTCAATAGGTACTTTACAATGAGTCATACTATACAGTATTAATGACGCATTGGAAATTCATCGGTAATTTCATTCGTTCATCATGAATGGCATTGAAATTGTGGAAAATACTGGAGTACCTACATATGATTTTTTTTAATATTGATTGGAGAATGTTTTTTGTGAGCTGTATGCATTTTTTTTCATGAAACTGCTTATGGGTTTTCTTCCGCTGCAAAGTTCAAGGAATAAAAATGAAAAATTGTTATCTGTAGAAATTGCTCCTCCAAAAAAAAATCGAAAGACGTTTCTTGCTGAAGGATTTTTTGTAGGTAGATTGGTGGAAACATTTTTCTCCTTGAAATTTCACATATTAGTCCTCTATCCACCTAGCGGTTTCATCGAAAAGAATTGCAGAGGTTTCTTCCAAAAATCGATCGATAATCGCAAGTTTAACAGAATACTCTGCGCTCTATCGTATTGTTGTGGGTGACGAAACTAGATGGAGCTTACACCTAAAATCTGAAATTCTCATTAGGGGAGCTACACACCTTCAGATTATCAGCAGCCTTATGTCTCAATAAATCTCCAGATTTTTTTGGACATTATTTTGAATGTTTTTATTATAACCTAACTTCCTTAGCTATGCCTGATTTTTCTTTGGCACCTCTTCACCTTAGACCATTTAAACAGGTTCTGAAAAGAATGAAATTCAATAGATGAAGAAAAATGAAAAAAAAAAACACGACATTGTGTGGACTGAGGTGCTAGAAGAAAAAGGAAGAATAAACACCATGGATGATCTATTTGTCTGCAAGGAGATATTTTGGGCAATATGCAATATGAATATGTTGCTACCATATTGAATGAATAACAAGGAACGCATATACCGACGATTCTTAAAGTGGTCATTCAGCAAAGCTACCATCCTGAAAAAAGGCCTAGTCTCTGAAGAAGCAACAAAAGTGCTTCGTGCATCATTTGTAATAGGAAAATTCGTTTTTCTGAATTATCAAAATTACACTTATGCACTGATTCAAGAAGTCATGAACAAAGAGTAAAATTCATTTCAACTTTTATTCTTTCCTTCAATCGAGAATTTTTGTTGTTGTTAGTTCCATTTCCAAGTCAGTGCTCCATCATGGTATCTACTCGACCATCGATGGATCTCAGCTATATATAAATTTAAAATTTTACCATGTCAAACTATAAAGTTGACATGATTTACTGGGCTTTTCATAGTTCATGAAAATATTTCGCTGCAGGAGTTGCATAACTTCACTGCGAATTTAAGTCCGGGAGATCCTTGCGGGATTCGAATAAAACAAAATCTTCCCCCAACTTTTTCGATTACCATCTCCAATTGAATAGAACCAATTCAAAATAGCTATAGTTTCAATAAGCAATCAAGCCAAATGCGACATTATTCTACGTGTCTTAAAATACAAATATCTTCTCCCGAGCTTGAAGCAAGATTATCCTTTCTCTTGAAAGAGAAGTGAACCTCATGGAGAACTTGAGGCGAACAAATGAGTATATTATTGGTATTCTCAATTAACAAGACGTCTGTCTTCCAATTTTACAGTGGAACGCCGATTCGATTTTTTTTAGCTTCTCTCACGAACAATTTTTGTTGGAGACCATTCATATCAAAGAGGATTGTTGCTTTTGTCGTATAATAGAGCCCTATATGTTTCTTGACCTGTGACCTGTGATGATTTTGTATTCATATATTAATATTCATTTCATAATGTGACGAAAATCAGGGTTAAAAGGACTGAAAGATCTGTATCGCCTCTTATTCTGAATATATTTGAATTTCGAAGGTTTGTGTAGAATAGTATTTTTCTCACATCAGTCTTTTGAGTTACTCGAATGCTGCAGACAGTAATGTGGCTGACCTCTTTCATAAGACTATAAGGTTCTACTCTTGATCGTTCAAATTTTCCAAATATGTCCCATGTCACCTACGATGTTTTCGGCCTGATTCATGCCCTATTCTCTCGAGTGGTTTATGGTCAGTCGACAAACTTAGAATCTAGTTGCTGCTGGCCGCTGCTAGTAAATTCAAATTTCATACTTGGGCGTATCAGTTTTACTGCTACTTTGCATCTAAAACCTGAAAAATTTAAGTTTACCGCCAAAGTTGGTTTGTATGGGGCGAAAAATAAGTTCGTTAATCGAATTTTGATATGTCTATTGTTCAATAATATCTGAGAAAAGATTTAGGAACACTGGATTTCAAATAAACTCGACGACTCATGGTCATCTGCAGAGAGAAGGGACCCCTAGGCCCTCCCTCTGCCTGTGCCTTTGGCTGTAGTAAATCTCTGTGTAATTGATCGATTCTGTCACATAAGTAGAAAAAAATTGTGGTGAAATTCCTGAAAAATCATCAATGATTGAATATTTATTTGAAGAGTGCTTTATTACTTCACTATCGAGCTTCGTTGAAGTCGAACTGAACAATTTTAAAAGCACAACCCTGTTGCGATGCGCTCAAGATTTCGATGGTCCACTTGCAGGACCACCCAACGAAGCGCGGTTAGCCCGAATGTGGTGAAAAAGACAAGAAAGAAGAATTGGAATACCTCCAACATAAAACCCGACACCATTTCTCCCGATATTTGAGTAATAAATTCGCGTTCGCATACTTCCTGCGCGAAAAAACCACGGATGCATGTGACAATAAATTGATTTCCCAACCCCCTGTAGGTACATATATCCCTTTCTTGCGATTTTCGCCGAACCTCCCGGTCGTATCCGGCTGTACATGCCGTTCATCGCGGTCCACACATAGATTTTCTTATGAATAACCCTAAAATAGATTGACATTTCGAAATGTCGCCCTATCCCATCTCTTTTCCGCTGCTCCTGCAACCAAGTCCACATATTTCAATTTAACGGTATCGCGTCATTGATTTGTGGATCTAGTCGCCCGGACCAATTTTTTTCTGGCGTTAGTATGCCCTGCTTCCATTCCGCTAGAACTTTCGAGGAATGTATGTATGGTGGAACATCTGACATTTGCAATAAAATGAAATGTACGAGAAATCTATTACGAAGATGAAGTACTATAACTTATATAGAAAAAGAACACCCAGTATTGATGAAGTCTAAAGCCCGTTTGCAACAGCCGAGAATTCTCTAGAAAATTTACTCGAGATTTCATGCGCCGTGAATTATTTACCGTTGCATACGCACTTTCGGTAAAATTCTCTGTTCAGTTACATACAAAATAATCTCTGCCGTTTTCTTGCGAGAATTTTGTAGAGAATTCTCCAGAGAATTCTCGGCTGTTGCAAACGGGCTTAAGACAAAAAGAATTGTTATAAATTCATTATTATTGGATGTTCTCCTTATCTACGACACTCAGGAAATATTCAATATGATCAGTCGTATCTCTAAAGCTGTGTTCTTCTTCGGTCTCAGTAGTTATAATCCAGTGTTAGATGAGGTACGAGGATGTATTGATATCTAGTTAGCCTAGGCCAGTTCCATGCATACAAAAAATATTGCGTTACCATAGCAACGAACAATAACTCATTAGATGTGTCAGTGTGAAGTTTGAGGTCAAAAAAAGTAAACCAGAGTTACGAAACAAATTAAAAAAAGATGTCCACCGAAATTGTGAAAATCGAAAAATTGGAGTATCGAGCTATCATCAAGTACCTGTACCCATTTAAAAGGGTTAAGAGGTAAGCAGATTTACGAAGATATACATACTTAATACTCTTGGTGATCAATGTCCTTCGTATGCGACTGTGAAAAATTGGACTGCAAGCTTCAAAAGAGGTAAATTTTCCATTGAAGATTATGACCGATAGGAAAGGCCAGCTTCTTTGTCAGTCCCCGAAAATATCGAAGCAGTTCATGACATGATTTTATCAGACCGTCGAATTGGGCTAAAACGGATATCTGAAGCACTGAATATTTCATACGAACACGTTCATCATTTAGTTCACGTCAATTTGGACATGAGAAAAATTGCTGCAAAATGGATCCCCAAATGTTTGAATGTTGACCAAAAGCGTGCAAGGGTAGGAGCATCGCGTTCGATCTGTGCTCGATTTGAAAACGATGTAGACTTCTCAAACCGAATTGTTATTATGGATGAGACTTGGGTACATTTCTGCGATCCAGAAACAAAGCAATAAAATCGATGGAATGGCGACACTCTGGTTCTCCAAGACCTAAGAAATTTCGTGTCCAAAAATCTGCTGGAAAAGTTCTTGCTTCAGTTTTTTGGGATTGCCATGGAGTAATCATGATCGATTTTTTGGATAAGGGTAGAACAATAACCGGAGATTACTATTCGACATTACCGACCACTCTACGGGAAAACATTTAAGAGAAAAGACGCGGAAAGCTATACAAAGGTGTTCTGTTTTTGCAGGACACTGCCCCTGCACAAAAATCTCATGTTGCCATGCAAAAAATTCGTGATTTAGGGTTTGAATTACTAGAACACCTCCCTTATTCACCAGATTTGGCTCCATTCGACTATCATCTCTTTCCTCAACTGAAAAAAAGTTTAAAAGGTCGTAAATTTTCTTCCAACGAGGAGGTAATAAAAGCTTTGCAGAGCAAGAAGAAACAAAGGCGAAACATTTTTTTTGAAAGGTCTAGAGACGTTGCAGGTTGGCTGTAATAAATGTATCCAATTAAGAGGAGAATGCGTTGAGTAATAAAATATTTTGACATTGTTTGGTTCTATAGTAGGCTAAAAATTTTTCAATATATCCTGCTATAAAATTTATAAATTCTCTTTGTTTTCTAGCTCTGCCTATACCCCAAGTCTCCCCGAAGAGTCAGAAGTAGAAATTTCCCTCCTCTGCCAGGAAAAACTCTGATACTTCGAATTCGTTTCTAGCCCGCTATCTGAAATAGACTTTGGTTGTGCTAACGACATTTTTGCAGGAATAAATTCCTCCTATTTTGGGAGGAGGGCGTTATCTGAAATCTTTGGGAGCATTCCTGTTTCGCTCTACGGAAAATTAATCTATCTGCACACATCTGGAAAGAATTGATATGGAAATTTTGTTGTGCCCTAGAAACTTGAAACGATATTAGCTGTTCGTATTCCGGGAGATATAATTTGATTTCAGATGATTCCAGACAATGATTTATCATCGAATATTCCGAGCTCTGTCCTTTTATGTTTTACTTTCCAGATTATCCTTGTTGTGGTTGAGCCTCCTAAAATGTCTTTCTTTCTCTAAATTCTTGAAATTCATTTTTTATTATCAACGATTTCACTTCAGTAATTATTTTTCTTTTCTGTCACGTTGCAGCACACTGAACCATATGCGTAGAAAAATATCTTGCTTACAGGAGATGTTGAAGAGCTTTTAAATAAAATGAGCCAGCGCTGTCCAACACAGGTAATATAGAGCCTGGTCCAATTGCTTTCATACATTTGAGTAGGTTAAGTTGTGACCCTGTGACCACCAGGTTCAAAGTTGCCTAAGTGGTGATCCACCTATTCTGTTCCAGAACACTTGCAGCTTAAGGAAAAACTAAAACTTATAAAGAATTAGGCTAAAATTATAAAGGTATAAACTGTCGTTGATTTTCGATCGATATCGGAACATTACCACTCTATCACTCTACCTGATTGAACAATTTAATCGTTTTCCAGTTGAAATGAAGACTTTCTGCTGAACTTCCACTGTATCATATAATAACCCTTTATTATTATCATGCCAATTGTCAGCTTCAGTATCATTTTAATTTGCTTTAGTCCTCCTTCCAACCAAATTGGATTGGAAGAGTTTGCCAGAGTTCCTCTCCAATCACCTTCCTGCAAATGGCATTGATACCATGCAAACTATCAGATACAATCAGTATTTAGGAACAGCATTTTCGAAATTGTAATCACTGGACCTGCATTCGCAAAACATAACCCCTCGAGAGCATTTATAATTGAACGTGTAATCTACTTTGCTACCAGCAGACACTGCTCTAATTTTAAACTCATCTGCAACCATACAGACGTTGTCGCTGAATTATTCCGGCCGGCTGCAAGTGAAAAACGGTTTGCATCGCAGTCGAGTCTTCCCAGAACTAATCAAATTAAGTTTTTCCCGTGTTGAGAAATGGATTTACCAGGAATTGGGAATATAATCCCATTCAATTTTTCATTTCACGGAACCCAGTTAGCGTCGTTGAATGTCACAGGCATAGCGGGCATGGATAAGCTGAAATGAGATGAAGGGTATCAGGTTTTTCTGAAATATGTACATATTCTCAAAGAACAACTCCTCTTGTGATAAATTTCAAGATATCATCCATCTCGACGCAACCGTTCGGTCTTGAGGAAGTTTTAACTGAACCCAAAATCCAACATTTTGGGAATTTTTCGAAGGTCATCTTTCGAGTAGTTTATCTTCCAGGAAAATTATCGTAGATCTAAACGTGATACATATTCTGAAAGAGCAACTCTTCTAGTAATGAATCTGAGAAATTCATCCATTTCGGCACAACCGTTCGGTCTTGAGGAAGTTTTAACTGAACCAATCTTTTTGGGAATTTTTCGAAGGTTATCTTTCGAGTTGTTTCTCTTCCAGGAAAATTACCGTAGATCTGAACGTGATACATAATCTGAAACAGCTACTCTTCTAGTAATGAATCTGAGAATTTCATCCATCTCGGGCATCTCGGCACAACCGTTCTGTCTCGAGGAAGTTTTAACTGAACCCAACTTTTTGGGAATTTTTCGAAGGTCATCTTTCGAGTGATTTATCTTCCAGAAAAATTATCTAAATGTGAAACATATGCTGAAAGAGCAATTCTTCTACTAATAAATCTGAAAATTTCATCCATTTCGACACGATCGTTCGGTCTTGAGGAAGTTTTAACTGAACCCAACTTTTTGGGAATTTTTCGAAGGTCATCTTTCGAGTAATTTATCTTCCAGAAAAATTATCGTACATCTAAACGTGATATATATTCTGAAAGAGCGACTCTTCTAGTGATAAATCTGAGAAATTCATCCATCTCAGTACAACCGTTCGGTCTTGAGAAAGTTTTAACTGACCTCATCCGGTCATCCCTGTTGGGCTTCATAATAATTGATTTTTGAATGTTGTCATTAATCAAAGCATTTCGATGTGGACTTTTGACGAATGAGAGCAATCGTTCGATTGAGGAAGGTAGGCAGGTATTGTACAATTAAAAAACTTCTTTAATTTTCTGTGAACTCAAAATAGTCGATCTCTTGAAGCCTTTGCTTTTTCGTAATTATAGGGAAATTATTTTCTTAGCATCGCTATGTCTGAGGATCTCCTCTTCAAACAGCATGAACGTTTTCAAAATAGGTTGGCCACTCTCAACTCCATCCATGTTTACATACATAATTGAGGTAAATCAACCCGTTATAGAGGAATGTAGATTTCGAGAAAATCAAATTTCTTTTAATTGAAGTGGAGTTTCTTTCATGAGGATAGGTTTTCATAGTTTAAAGAGCCATTGTTGCTGATGGGCATGCGTTCGACAGTTGCAGACAAGTAGGACTTGCGTCATTCCAAGCGTTTTCTATTGGATTATGAGTTTTGTTGCTCTGACAAGGTCAAATGAGACCAAAACCATGGTCAGTATCTACCCTTTCTCGATGGAAAGTTCCTTTTCGTTGTCCTTACGATGACAAATAGCTTGATTCAGATCGTAACGTTGATATTCAACATGCTGCGGGTGGTATGCATCTCAATTAATTCATGTTAATGTATTCATTGCCTCCACATGAGACGTCATCACTATTATATTGATTCAAGTGATCAGAAAACGGGATTGAATGGCTCAAACAATTTCTCTCAACACTTGCATGTGAAACAAGGAACTTATTCTTGTGGATTTTACATAGCAACACAGCCCAAACGTATCGTGGCAAATAATAGGTTACATTCTATCAAAAAACTCTTATCTACGTGGTTCTGTGCCTCACAGAGTATCTTCGATGAACTCTCTCCCTCGGACAATGGGGAATACCACCGGGTAAAAAGAGGATTCGATCTTGTACCTCCTCCCCCACGCGAATTCATTAGGGAAAACAAAATTCTGTCCCACCAGAAAGCAACAAAAAGATAATTCATGGTTTAATCATCATTAGAAGCGAAACTCATCCCCAGCACTCCCTGGAGTCCTGTAAGCGCCGGCACATTCATCAGCACGGAAAGATGATAAAAAACGACATTCAAATTAAATAAATCCCAGACAGTACTGGAAAAGTAGGATCGTAAATTTCCAAATTTGCGGAGATTAAATGAACATTCCTAGTATATTTTTTCCTTCCGACCGAACTGTTTGCGGTCCGAATAACTGTGACCGCCCCTACGTTTCTATTAACCGACTCGGAAGCGGAATTTGCATTCCAGTTATCGCATGAAAATGGGAAATTGTTGATATTGGACGGGATTGAGATGGTTTGGTTCTCGCCTATAGTCTGGCGATGACCAAGAACTCAAATCCAGTTTACCTACGTTACCATTTGTAAGTGGAGTTATGGCCACACTAATCGCAATGGACCCTTAATACGTAGACTTCAATTATTTATGGATAATTATGCAGCTTTGTATCAGGGATTCATTGGGGGCCCATGATAATCGATCGTAGCTATCCAAATATTAATTCGACTCTAGAGGGTTTGGTTTATGAGCCCAGATTTGTTAGTATAGTCTATTCACTTTCATAAAAACAGTCGGTTGGCCATAAAATAATTTTCTTAAGTTTTTGCAACTAGAACAGAGTAAGGCTGGCAGACACGTAATGTTATCAATGTCAAAACGACGTTGCCAAAACTATTTACTAATTATTTTTTTACGTTGCATAGTTTCATTCAGTCAAAGTATACAATTTTCCGAATACCACAATATTCAACATCAAATACTCGAAAACGGTACGTTATACGAGAAAATATGAGGAATACTGTTATTTTAAAAAACGTTTAAATATCTATTCCTTAGATACCGTCCAATTTAGTTTCAAGAAAATTTTTTAATAATTTTTCAACAGCCTGTATCTTTAAAACCGAGCCGAATCGGAAGAAATGGTAAGGGAAAAAAGTGTTTCTTTTGACCTCAAGAATCTACTCTTAAAATATTTGTACTAGTCAAAAACTCACCGTGTATACATGAATGTTTGGATGGAAAAATCAGATTTTTTTCTCATCTCGGCAACTGATGAGAATCAGTTAGTCCACCAGTAAACCTCTATTTTGAATCCGCCGAATTTTGACGAAGCTATCGCAAGTTGATTGAACCTTGTTGGAGATCATGGTTGGATGCATTTCAGGACCAAAGTTGGTATGAAATTTTGTTCATATTTTGACCTCTACAATCACACCATGAATTACATGAACGTTTAATGCGCACACCCGTAGCATTCAGACCATTCATAAGCCGCGTCCTATACCTACATAATTCCTTTAATCTTCATCATAATACCATAATTACCTATTTGAGAACAAAAGACAAGTTTAATTGAACCTCAAGTTCTTCTACTATTGAAACATTCACCTATCAATCACATTGCTGAACATATTGAAGAGTAGACAATCTACGTATGTATATGTAAATAATTCATTGGCTGACATGGTATATTTTTTATAGATTACCCCATAGTACTTAACTAACAGCAAACCTATCAAGCCTTAATATTGGGGTATATAAAAATGTATACCTTGTGTCCACTTCTATTCGACGAATGATATTCAGAAATACATATTTATAACGTCGAGTAGTGATTGAACGACAACGCTCGTCATAACCATCGATGTAAATATTCGAGTTGAAAGCAATTTTCGTATTTCACTAATCACAAACTGCTACATCGAAAGCAGTTTAATCCATGGTATACGGGTATCTATTCACCAAATCCGCAATTAATTTCATTTGCCTGCTTTTTGAATTTATAGAATTCCTGAACTATGAAAATTCATTATTTGTTTCACAGGAACCCATATATTCTGATTTCACGTGCAAACATACAAGGGTTTGTTTTTGTTTGGAAAAAAGGGGAACCATCAAAATGATATTTAATCATTTGTAGAGTCGGTTTTAGACAGAGTTATTGATTTTATAGGCAACTGGGATTGAATGAATGGTCCAATATTTTAAAATGAATAAATGCGGAAGGATATAGAAATTAACGTCCCTGAAATACACAAATTTCGGTGAAAGTTGAATGTTGACGCTATCAATGTTCAAACTCGAAAAGACATAGGGTTTGATGAGAATAGTTTTGTTGGTCAAAATATCATCATCCTCCTCTGCGATCAACAAGTAGAATTTCATACGAATCTCGAAATTTCGTGAAAAATTGAGAGAGACAAGATAGTTTTTTATATGAATGAGATTTTCAGCTGCTTAACAATTTTCATGGTTTATGTTCAGTGACTCCAAGGACATTGTGATCCAGTAAAAAGTGCCTTTAAGGGGTAGGGGAGACTGGGGAGGGTTGATACGTTTTTTGGAATTTTTATTCTGGAAACTGAATTATATGAAGAAGCAGAACTTTTCTTATATTATATAATTCTTCAATTCATCGTTCAACAAAATAAATATAGAAGTCGCAAAACATAAACATCTTATTCTGTACAGAATAAACAAAATACACAAACAATACACAAAAACATGCAAACTGTCTCAAGCCTCCCCACATATGGGAGGATTGATACGATGTACTGGGAGAGTAATCGAGAGGATTATTCAGCTCAGTAGGTAGGTCAGCAATGATACTGGCTTGCTTTGGTCCTATAGGTGTAGAAAAATCAGGAAATTGTCAGTTAGTCACTTCCACACAAGAAAAGTCGGCCTCGTTAAATACATGGGGATTGTACGGTTTTTAAAAATCCCTTTGATATGTTGGATGGTGAAGATGCCTTCATGTAGGCCTATCCAACTAGCTACGGAATATTTTTTGAAGATTTTACATGTATCAGGCCTCCCCACGACAAATGTCTCAAACCTCCCTGAAAGCAATTTTTAAAGTGATTTATGTTTTCATCTTATACCCATATATTTTGAAAAGCGAATAAAACTGTAAATTGAGTAGTTTTATGCATATTTCCCAGTGAAATGTTTGTTTATGCCGAAGAATTAATGCATGATCATAAAACCCTTAGGTAACTTGAGTAAAAACTTACAATTTCTCACCTCGAAACACTCTTCGTTGAATATTTCACAAACAAACTACTGTTAGCTTTACATATTAACGTCACGCAATGCCCTCTGCCAAAGAATAGTGTTCACTAGTATAAAACTTTTGAAAACGGCTACAGATCGCGGATATAAGCCTGTATCAAGCCTCCCCATGTATCAATGCTCCCTAGTCTCCCCTACATCCAGAATAACTATGAGATTTCGTTTATTATAACACTCCTGTGTACAAAATTCAGTGATTTTCGTATGAAAAAATTGTGAGATGAAAAGAAAAAGATGAAGAGTGAAACTCAGGCGGTTGTAACTGTGATGGAGGGCGCCTCCCGTCAAAAGTCATAAATAGAGATCTACTTTGTCTCGAGAATCTGTGATCAAATTTTGTTTCGGAATAGCCTGTATGATATTGAGTGCTTTGGGTTACGAACTCTTCCTGTAATTTTGATTGTATAAAAAATTAAGAAAGTTTGTTTCGGGAAAGAATTTTCATTCAAAAAAAATCGAGAATGCTCCCAGATTATGTGAAATTTATTTTGAATTTAAGGTTTCAATCAAGGAAAGGATTGAAAATTACCAGTTTACAGTCTCCTCTGTATTAGAGACTTTGTTTATCTACATTTCGTCATACTGATAACACCTTGGGGGTTCAACAGACTCGCAAATAATCTCAGTATCCCTGAACCCTCCATTATCTCGGATCTCCCTCCAGTAGACTCCTTGCACCACCACATTCGCACCTCCAACATCGGTGACATTTTTTCCCATCCCTCACACAACCCCACGTAAGTTGACTCATCTGGGTTAAATTAATTTGGTTAATTAAGTTCCGTAATCTTCGGGTCTTAAACTCAACGCTATCGAATTATACCCAATTAAAGCGCAGAACATTAGCTGACGCCGAATTCCGTTAATTTCTACATAACGAAGTATGTCGAAGTTAATACTTATCTACCTCTAGCCTGGGAAACACTATCCCGTAATTCTGGAGCTCAACGCGCGTGATACGCTCTTATTAGGGAATGGGGGGAACCTGAGGAGCCCCAAATGCCTCCTCATAATACAGGAAACTCCTGCTATGTTGCTGGGGAAATGAAGAGGAAATTGTCACGCCACCTGCTTGCGAAAATCGATTCTATAGTTGCTTCATTAGACAAGAGAAGAAGGAAGGATTTTTGCTATTGCTGAACGTCTTGTTCGTAATCCGAGGGGATGTTGCGATTTTATCGAAGGAAGGGTTGCAAGCAGAGCAAACAATAAAACTCAATTATCTTCGCCAGACTAATTTCGCTTTATAAATTTTGGTCTGATGGACCAGCATCGATCAGAAATAAGTGGAAAACCTATAGGTTGAAGAAGGAGAATATTAGGCCATTTGCAAAGAACAGAATATCAATGGTAGATGTATGGAGGTGAATTACTTCTTTGTCAGAGCTGAAAGATCATAAAATTGCAACATCCTGAAGTTTATTGTTGAAAACTTAGAAAGGCTACACAACTATGAACTTCCTACATTAATCAATTCAGATCGCCCAAAACTATAGAGTCATTCGGGGCAACTGTGCGCACTTTTGCCTTTCAAGCCATACCCTGTTTCAAATGTTGAAGCTAGGAAAATTAAAACATATTCATAAGATAGAGAATTTTCTAATCTATAAAAAAACATCAAAAAGCAAACAAACAAAAACGTTTTCTTTCCGCAAAAAAGAATTTAGTAGAGAAAGTCGGAGTGCGTTCACATGCCCCGTATTGCGGGTAAGTGTGCGCACCTTCACGGGGTAACTGAACGCAGTTCTTTGTGAACCACACAATCAAAACAAATTACAAAATAATGTCATCAAAATGGTTCAATATCAGAGAAATGCTGTTTATTGTCAATACAGAAGCGCCTTTTTACAAGCACTGCATTATTGTTCGTGCCACAATTCTTGGTGGACACAACACTTGATACATTCCCCTGTTAGTGGCTCTTCATATTTTTCTGAACAAATAGGACAATATTGATCGAGTCTTAACCAAGAAAATCAACAATGTCATAATTTATTCGTCACTGAACAAATGCCCGTATAATGAATCTATGCGCACACTTACCCGCGTACACTTTCCCCAGTAAGCCAAAATTTGAAGTGACGTTCTTATAGAGTTGAGCAGCTAAGAGAACCCAAAATTTTTTATTATATATTTAGATTAATATATCCATGATCGAATAAAATATTGTTTGACACTGAGGGACTCGGAACTTGGACCCGGCAGAATTTGCAGAGATGCTAAAAATTGACAAGAAAACTAGTGAATTTGATTGATTGCAAATAAAAAGTTAAAGAAACGTGGCACGGCGCACTCCTATGAAAAACTAATATGGCGATTTTGCGCCCTTGCTTCACCCAAATGAACCCCTCTTTCATACACTGCATAGTCGAGTTATACGCACTGCGCACACTTACCCACTGCGCTCAGTTACCCCGAATGACTCTACTCCAAACACTTAAAGCAAACGCCAACAACAGTTGTCAAAAATTATTAGATCCATTTTTATTCCTCTCTCTAATCTAATCTCTAATTTTTTGAATTTCGAGTAAAAAAAAACCCTCAAACGATTGGACCGAAATACATCGAGTAATTGATAATTTATTTAGTACATTAACTCGGTTCTTATAAATGGAGATGACATGTATGGAACATCCATGATGACCTTTAATGCACTTGCAATTCTCATCTCATTCGGTGCACTTGTAACTTGTAACCCGTAACTAACACGAATGAGATAGATTTCCTGAAGATTAGTCGCCTTGAAGTTCACCGAACTTGGAGACCCTCCGTAATTTGATAGTTGAAGTCTACAAACTCAAACTTCCAAAATTTCGAAGTCGACCATCCGAAAGAAACTTCAGTCTAAAGGTTCATTTGCACGGATATATTTTCTCGCCTATTTTTAGTCGAGAAATCTTATGCTATGTTCGCATGCGATAATAAATCGATCATGAGATTTCCGCTCTTCTATGTTTACGTTCAATTTAGGATAAGAAACTTGCCTACGGTTAAGTGATGCGATATTCATATTCATATTGTCATTTATGGCGAATGTGATTTTTTGCACCACTACCAGTAGCGGTCCCAGGAGTGATTTTGGGGGGTCGATAAGTTCATATTTGAAATTCTGTAAGGTGTTTGTTGATATAAAATAGGTAGGTATATCTTTATAATTGTAATATAAGCTATATTATTATGGAGACAGATTGAGGCCACAAGGCTATGTATGATGTTATATTATGATTCTTATTTGATGGGGAAAATAAAATCATTTTTCGAGTTCTCAAAGAGCCACTCTTCTAGTAATAAATGAGGGGTTCAGAGCTGAATTGAACCAAGTCCATGCAGCCTAGTTTTGAGATCAATGGCGTAAAAGTTATTCATCATCAATTACTTCAAAAGTGACTTCTTTAGATTTAAAAAGGTTAGAATATAAGCATATGCTTACATAAGAATAATGATAAATAAAGAAATCACTTTTGAATTAATTTGTGGCAAACAACTTCCAAGCCATTCATCTCAAAACTAGGCTGCATGGACTTGGTTCACTTCAGCTCTGAACCCCTCAAATCTCGAAATTTCATTGAGCTAGGTACAACCTTTTGGTCTTGACGAATTTCTGACTCCATCTTATCGGGAATTTTAAATTTCTCTTTATTAAAGTTTTCTCTCAGCTAATACGGAACTATTCAGTGGTGTGTAAGGAAACTCCGCTTGCTCAGTGTGATGTCCATTATGATGCATCCTCCAAAACAACAAACATAGGTATGTAACATTGCCGCAATTTGTCAGACCGGTATATGAATGAATAAATTACGCAATGTAACTTCGGCGCATGAAAAATTCAGAACAGAGGATGCATAATTTGGGAAGGAGCCAGAGGAGAGAGCCATAGAAAGTACTGAATACGGCCTGCTCATATAACTGGATATTGCAGAAACCTTTTAGCGAAATATGTGGGGCAATGAGAGTTCGCGCCGAACCTCGCAATTGAAATCGTGGATACCCTGCTGAAATTTACTATACTTGTTGGTGATGAGACTGACAGACATATTTATGGCTGCAGGGATGTTAACTAGGGCTTCATCAGATACGAGAAATACGCTCAGCGAATTTCTCATCATGAGCACTCCTTTGGAGACCGATTCCCGCGGTCTTCGGATATACAGAGTGTCCCAATTAAAACACACTTATATACTAGGTGGCATAGGAAATAGAACACCCAGTATCAATGAATTTATTAGAACGGATTTCTAGGAATATATTCGATTGAGTCGGGATAAGGTACGATCAGTTTTTAAACGCATCTGTATACAGGGTGAGACTTTGACTCGTACAAATATTTCAACATTAGATTCTTGAGGTCAAAAGAAACACTTTTTTGCTTTGCCATTTTTTCCGAAACGGCTCGTTTCAAAAGATACAGGCTGTTGGAAATCCATCAAAAAATGTTATTTGTTCTATCTCACAAAGGTTTTTATCGAATGAAATAGATTTTGCAATATAGTTTTTCATTTATTTTATGAATCTTTTCCGAACACAAGATATAACCTCTTCCAGTTTTCTCATTATGACCATTACGTACCATAAAAATATCAAAAATTCAAAGACCAACTCGAAACTAAGTTGGATGCTATCTAATGAATGTTCGAACGTTTGGTGAAAAAATAGTATTCTTTATATTTTCTCGTATAATGCACCGATTTCGAATAATTTGATGTTGAAAAGTTGAAAAAGTATCTGTGAAATTTAAAAAAATGGGGTAATTCGGCTGAATACAACTCTGTTTAAAAGATCCACAGATGTGTAGTCTCACAGATCAAGCTAGTTTTTCTGAGGGAATTTTTGTATTTCCAGGGGTGCCGCAGCTCATTGTGAAAACTCAATGGCTATATATTTCTTTTGACCTTAAGAATCTACTGTTGAAATAATATTTGTAGGACTCAAAGACTCACCCTGTAGAGAGGTTTTTGTATTATTGTCTGTTGGATATGTCAACGAAAAAGTGTAGTAATGAATTCATTAACACGTTGACTGTCCCATGAGTCACATATGATACATAAAAATTTTCGCCAGGAGTCCATGAGTCGTATGTGATTCATTGATTCATTTGACGTTCAAGATAAATATGGTTACTTTTCATGAACGCTGCAGTTTGGTCGGTTCATATGGGCTTAACGTCTTGTAGAAATATGTATTGATAGCCCTAATCATAATTTATTATACGTGATTCAAGAAACGTCAGCATCAAGCCTTCCATTGGACTTGAAGATTTTGAACAAGAACACTTCCTTAAATGGCTGCAGAATTAATTTTTCATAGAATATATATTTTATCACTCAAAAGTAACCCTTCTCTTTGGATAAATGTGTTGGACGTGGGGGGTGAAAAAAAAATTAGAATGGGGACAGTCAACGTGTTAATACTGTCTTCGGTTTCTATGTCACTCAGAACATTCAATCTCCCTCTTTATACTGATACGATGAAAAAAAGACAATATTTAATAACATGGATCGAAAACTGTGCATGTCGAGTAAGTTGCTGGCTAGCTTTTAGCTTTTCCACTCCTTTCCATCCAGAACAAGTGAGATGAGTTGTATCGCGGATGATAAAACAAGAATTCAATCTTAACAAAGTAACGTTCATCTTCCAATGCCTCCCATATCAGTAGTAGACAACTTGGGAAACACAACTGAATCAGCTTTCAGGAGTGCAGTGCACATAAACCCTGGCGATCAAGTTTCTCGTTACCGTTTTTATGGAATATTGGTTTTCTCAGCTCGAAGCATGCAGCTACCGCTCTTAAAACTTCAATTTACATCACTAGCTTGGATCCTTCCTAAAAATTCAGCGCAGTCACATCTGTTTGTGAACATCCACGACGTTCTCAATTAATTTCGAACTTTTTACGGGCTCGCCTTGTAAGTTCGAGTCGGGGACGGGGCATATTTGATTCGAAGTTAAGCGTGTTGGCGTTATATTACCATTAATGAAGTATAAAACCGAAGTATTTAGGCGAAATCTTTTATGCATGTTGTCGAAAACTCATTTGATTTCGTTGGCCTACACTCTAGCTAGGCCCTACAGAGACGAAAGTTCAGGACCGTGTTCCATTTGTATTCACATTCCAAATTCATTATCCCGAGGAATTCATTGAAAAAAAGTGATGGTTCTGAAATGTCCAACCCACCTTCACATAATTTGAGTAATGCAAGTTAATGGGGTATTTTTCGTAACATGCAACTGCCAAAAATGTGATTGTATTAATATCATTTGATCAGGGAAATGAGCACCAAAAATGGTGTTCTTGTGGTCTTTTTTATCTATACTGCGCAGAAAAATGATGGCACATTCTGAAAATTTCAATTTGAATGAAAGTTAACCCTACATTGACTTCATAACTTATTTTTTATGTTCTCTCGGGAAGGTTTTGAACGAACAAGACACATTAAATGGAAGAAAACTTCAGGATTTCACCGAATCTTATATGAAAGAAGAGAAATGAACAATTTTCAAAATACTGAAATGCTGATAAGTGATTCAATACTTGGTATTTCCACCCCTTGCGTTAATTACAGCTCGGCAACGACGGTTCATACTCAAAATGAGTGATCTTAAAATGTTCTGATCTAATCCTTCCCAGATTTCTTCGAGTTGGATTCATTGGAGTCATTAAGTGTAGCTGGATAATTTTCTGAACTTCTCAGCCTTCTATTGAGGTTGTCCCAAACCTGCTCAATCGGATTGAGATCTGGACTTCTTGCTGGACATTCCATTCGAGAGACTCAAACCTCTTCAAGGTACTCCTGAACGATGCGCGCACGATGGGGTCTGGCATTATCGTCCATAAAAATGAAATTTTCACCAATGTATGGGGCAAATGGCACTACATGCTCTTCAAGAATGTTCCTTATATACTTATCAGCATTCATAGCTCCATTATCAACGACCACTAGGTCTGTGTGAGCAGTTAAAGATATTTCACCCCATACCATAATCGATCCTCCCCCGAAACCAGTAGTATTCAGAAAATTGCACTAAGCATATCTTTCATGTGGACGACTGTATACAAGGGAACGTCGATCACAATGGTAGAGGCAGAATCTAGACTCATCTGTGAAGAGAACTCTTTCCCAATCGGCCTCTTCCCAATGGATATGCTCTCTCGCAAAATCCAAACGCGCCCTTCGATGGGCTGGGGTAAGAGCTGGGCCTCTTGCCGCGACACGAGGCCTTAAAGCATATTCTCTGAGGCGATTTCTTATTGTCTGAGTGCTAATTTGCACCTCATGAGTTTGCTCAAGCTGAATTTGAAGGAGGCGAGCGGTTGCAAACCGTTGTCTTCTCGCAAAACTACCGCTTGGGCACATTCCTCTTGGTCAAATTGCGTGTTTCGCGTTGCATAGCGATCGAGTGTAGAAAATCAAACGAAAGAAAAACTATTGATCACTAGAATTGATCGAGAACAACTGATTTTAGAATGGAGCCAATACATTCAAAATCTGATAATATCATCTTTTTTTATTCCTGCTGGGAAAAAACATCTGTATTGAAGAAAACCGTTGAAAGTGGATAACATATGCATGCATAATTCTGATAAAAATAATTATCATTGAGAACACCTTCAGTTGTAGAATAAATTTGAGATTTCCATAATGTGCGTCAATTTTTTTGGGCAGTCTATTTGATCCCAATGAAAAATATTTTCGAGCTCGATGAAGAATATTTTTTGGAACCGGATTCTTTTTAAGCCCAAAAAAATACTTTTTGAACCCGAGAAAAAACACATCTTGAGACCAAAAATATAAATACTTTGCTCGAGCAAAAAAAGTGAAGAACATTTTTTCTCGGAAACAAAACATAGCTTTTGTTGGGCTCAGAAAATATATTTTCTCAAGATAAAATTTTTTCTTGGGACGTTTCTGTCTAATTCGTCTAAGTGGGAGAAACCAAATTTATTTACTCGCCAAGAGTCTGTTCAGATCGTAAATCGATCCTTCAGCAATAAGTTAGCCGTCAAAAAATTCATTTCGGTAGATACGTGTCCCGTCAAGACGAAAATTCGTTCGCTTCAACAATTCGCCCGCCTATTATATTTGACCATTTGACTGATTTCCCTCCCTCACGATCGGAAAAACGGGCGAGGAACAAATAGCACCTGTCCCAACGTCTGAAAGGTCGTCGTTAAACACGGCTAGCTGCGAATGGTAATATTGACAAAAAGATAACGGCCAAATTGGCCTGAGCCGTCCACCCACATTTGGCACCTATGCGAAAGGGTTTTGCGGGAATCACATGTTTACATTCATCTGACCGCAAACAGACATGTTTATATTGTTTTGCGGGAGCGATAACGCTGATTTGTGGCCCTTCGGGTGGCTCGCCTAGTTCTGGATATAATAGATTGCGCTAATTCGTGCCTGGTGTCCGTTCGTCAGACTCTCAAGTGATATTTTCATCAAGGCATGCTTTCTGGAAAACCAATTGGGGGCCACAGTTTGGCTGGGGGTTGGGGGAAGCAGGAAATGTGAGCTATGTTGTTGACGATGGGCTATTCTCAATCTCAACTAGGGTAGTGAATTTTCTGGTTTCCAGCCATCCTTTTAGTTGATTTTCATTGAGAAAACTACGCGAGAAGACTGATGAACTTGGAGTTCCCCCAAAGATTTTGCTCACAATAGAGTTTGTTTGACACGAAATACCTCTATGGTACTGGATATATTCAAGGCCTCCGAACAGGTATGGTACCCTCCTATCCTCAATTAACTTCCATCCTGCAGATTTCCTCCTATATTCTGCTAGATGATCTGAACTTTCTTTCAGGAAGAAGTATAAATGTTGCAGTCGATGGACCTTCTTCAGATTTTATCAGAATGAATGCAACATGGTTCGACACTCGTCCAACACTCTTTCTGGTTCTAAGACCAAATTAAGTCAGAACAGTTTGGCAACAAAACGATGACAAGGTACATAATCTTTCTTGAGTTTACATCATTGGAGCTATGAGATAAGGACCTCTTATGTCTAGTGGAGGTAAAAATAATGAGAGAATTGACACTAAGTTCAGTTGGTTCTCTATAAACAGTTATCTGTGAATGTTCCCAGTAGTTGGGGAGCCGACGATGCTAAATCAGGATTTACTAGAGCGTCGTGGAGAACTAGAGGATTTTGAAGATTAGATGGTAGAAAGAAAAACAGTTTCTATATGATGTATGCACTTTCAGTGGCGGGGAAAGAGTCTGCAGGTTTTCAAAGATGAAAAAATTCGTCAGATGTACATACTCGAACGTGTCAGATCAAGATACTGTATATACCCTGTGGATTTCTGATATAGGACCTGTTCCGATATTGCTGGTTTTACTGGCCCGCAATCGAATAACAATAGAACTCGAACGACAGGGCCAATAGGCATCGTCTCTAAAATACTGACAGTACTGTTCAGGAATATCGGAACAGACGGATAAATTCATATTAACTGACAGTTTGCGTGGTGGGACTGGACGTACGGACGAATTGAAAATGGTAAAAAAATTCTTTTTCGAGCGTGTCAGATTTTTAGAGGATATGTTGATTGAACCCAAAGGAAGCTACTTTCCAAGAGACTGACAATTCGGATGTGAAGCAAGGACACAGCGGTTCTTTGGAACTGCAAGAAAATCGTTACTTGTACAGGGTGGGCAAAATTCGATGTTTTAGCACTACAGTCTTATCAAAAGTTGAAACCATAGAAATATTGAGAAAAAAGGTTTTTGACCATTTTCTATTATTTATATTGATACAAACCATATGGTGTTATATATTTTTGAAATCAGTAAAAATTAAGCTTTCAAAAAATTGCACAGAAAACTAGTGTTCCCATTTAAAAAAATATAACTTTGGGTCATAGCTTCGTAATTAAAAATCCTGCTAAAAAGGCGAGTACGCCACTGGATTCTACGTAAAAAAGTGCCTGTATAATATTTCAATTTCAGAGCTCTATCATCAGTATTAGCGGAGATATAAATTTATTTCAATATCGCCATTTTTCCAATTTTTGCTTATAACTCGAAAACAATAGAAAGTGGCCAAAAATGACTACTACTATTGTTAGTTTCTCAGAAAAAGAGAACGAGAATGGGGTATCAGATTTCGTGTATCTCGTCTGGTTTAAAAACTGTAGTGCTAAAACATCGAATTTTGCCCACCCTGTACATACTCGAGCGTGTCAGATTTTCATAGAGATGGTTAATCTCGGTGTTGCAGACTTGTTGACCCATTAATCTGACACTTATCAGGGGGGTTTTCTTATTCGGACAGTTTGAAAATGATAACAATGCATTTTTTAAATATCTCCCTTCCAGTACCTCTAATCATTTCTGTATTCATTATGAAAGTTGTAGATAATAAAATTCTATACCACTTTTGTCTGAAGCAATTTTACGTACTCTTAACTGTTTTCCAGTTAGAGGGTGATGAAGGCGAGGAGCTTAGCCACACATGCGAAAGTCCAAGGTTAATATTGAAACCCAGTCTAATGTACATTCATTGCCATATATCTCAAAAACGTTCAAACGTAGAAAAAATTTCTTCGGACAAAATTTGTAGAAAATGATGTGCTCTACAACTTTCATAATGAACGCGAAATCAATTTGAAGCCCAGGAGAGGGGATAATTCAAAAAAACTGATTATTCTTAGCTTCAAAATAAAAAAAAAGCCAACGCGGTCGAGAATGTACACGTGACGTTTTTTTTTTGTGCAACTTTGGCGCCCTCCCACACATTTTAATTGTCAGATTAAGGGAATATATACTTTTCAAGATGTAATTAACCACATATATCTTAATCTGAACACTCTCGAGTATGTACAGTGTTTTTTTCTACTATTCTGACAGGCTGTCCTAGACAATTCCCCCTATATACAGGTCTGATTTTTGGTAGAGTAGAGGTCCTCTACAGGGTCCAAGGTATCTCTCCTTGTATTAATCTTTACTAACAGCGATCTCAATATGCTTATTCCACAGAAGCTTACTATGTAGATAGGGTTGTCCCCGTATAAAGTGATGGGTTTTATAGCTGGAAGTGTCCTAACCGAAGAAAGAAACAATCTCATTGGCAGATTGCGTTAATGTGATAGTCCTCTGCCAATTAGATAGGTTCCTTTCTTAAGTCTTAAATCTTAATTCTTAGGAACTCCGACGTAAACACACCAATAAAGCAGCTACAAACGCCCGTTCAGCTAGAGCATGTAACGGCATGAAAACGCATTCAGTGGACATTCGGATTTGGAATAGATGAAGAACCAAATGCAAAATTTAACTGGGTATGAATTTCTCACTGTTCTATGTACACTTGGAACAACTTTAAAAGGCAATTAACACTGTGGATGATGTGAATGTGTTGTATGTAACCAACCATAAGTGTGTATTGTATACAACTCCATGTTCTTTCACGTTTGTCTATTATTAGAAACTTTTTTTTCAGCTCTGACTGCACGAATTTCATCCCATCAATTCCGATATTCAATGAATGTCATTTACGTCTGCACCAGTGGAATTATTCGCGCCATTCAACGCCGTTAATAATTCCACGATATAGACATTTTTCCTGGATCCGAATATCTGAATACGAAAAAAGGGGAAAAAGAAAAATGAATGGACTTTCAGTCGAACGATCGAACAACTATTCATCGCTTCAATTTTCTTCGTGAAAGCTGAAAATTTTATCTGCCTCACGGCAGTCCGCGACGTCATTGTAACGCTCTGTAAGATATTCCGGAATACAAACTTAATTGAAATTCGCCAGGGAAAATTCATTGATGGGAAGTGATGGCGGCGCTTGAAATGGAATTAATGAAATTTGATAACCGATCGGGTAGAAAATGGAACGGGGAGAAAGTTATCATGTTTAGGTTGTTGGAACTGACGTGGCTTGAGATACGGACGTCATAGCGTCTTCCAGAATGATTTTTTCTCGACCCGCTGAAATTTCGCCACATAATTTTTCTGGCAAATTGATTGATTTCCAGTTCGCTGAAATTTTTTCACATTTTATGTTGCGTTCACATTCGATATTTTTGTTGACGTGAACTTGGGGGTGGCCTATGTTCAGCGATGGGCTCTATGATTAAACTGGAATATACCACGAGGTTGTGGGAAGTCACAGGGTATTGCTGTCAAACGAAGACACAGAAGCATTGAACGTTGAAATAGGACCATAATCGAAGATTTCGTCAAAATTATTTCAAGCTGGGATGGTCAGAGTTTGCCAAGAACTGGAAGAGCATAGACCACAGGAATAAAGCTAGGAGACAAAATATTGCAATCGATTAAGAGGAATCACCTCAAACTTTTACATCAAATATGATCTAGTCACTAAACGATGGTAAAGGTCGACGTTTTAGGTCTATATATATATATATTCTTTTAAATATAAGCAATACATTTTTGGTTATCAAACAATATAGCATATGTATGAGTTTTAGCAAACGTTAATGTAACGGGGTACCATACAATTTGGAGTATGACACAAGAGCTTAGGGAAAAACCTCAGTAAAAAAACCCTGTCTCCTCGTGAGTAGTGTAGTGATGATAAATTTGTTCACAGAATAAGCTTCTAATACTGAAGGACTTCTTTTCCATTGATATAAAAATTTCTTCATCCTCTTTCCATTTCGAAATAATATCTGTAACAAAGAAACAGCAGAAAATGAGAAAAAAAGTGAATAATAAAGCTTTCAACAAAACTTATTCAAAGACTTCATGATGAATGAAGAAAAAAATAAATAACCATAGGTACATAACTTGTCCTTCAATTGCACTGGGAGGAATATCATCTCTGCGTCAAAATCCTCTGCTGATCTTGGTGGATTATCACCCTCGTCGTTAGAAATGTCTTCAGTACTCAAATTAATTATAGCCAAATCTTGCTTTTGACTGGGAGGGTCTTTGGACCAGGTCCAGTCTTCCAAGTAATGATTGTTCTGTTTTTCAGTTGTTCGAGGAACGCTACAGGACCCTTATGTTGGGGAATCATTTCCCATAGATACACCAGTGGTTATTCAGTAGAAAATTGAAAAAACAAGAAAAAAATTCAAAAACATCTCTAGGGAACTGTAAAGCGGTTTATGAAAATTCACACAGTAAACCTACAAATGCTTTTCAGAGAGCAGAGGCAAGATCCACGACCATTAACGAGTGACTGCAGGTACTTGCAGGTCAGAAACAAATTTCAATTTTACTAGCAATAGTAAGTGCCGAATTATTTCAGATATTTCAGATTTCAAAGATGATGAAATTCAGCCTGAAGAATGAACATTTTCTATTTTAATCAGTGATTGGAAATTTAGCCGAGGATTAACCGAAAAAATAATGTCCTTATATCTTATGTTCATCCCTGACCAACGAGAGCACCAGAAACACCAACCTCGTACATCCTAGCTTATCTTCTATCATATACAGGGATTATGTTTCATGAAATATGAAAAGCATTATATATTGAACACTTCGAGGCATATTTTACAGTATCTCGAAAATTATTAGGGTTTAAATCATTATACGGCATGGGGAGGTGAATTGCTGGACGCATTAAAGTAAGAGTTATGGTAATTGAATTGGGTGTACTGTGTCAAAGCGGTCAGAACACAAGAGATCCCACGACCTATGGTTAAATTATCCCGGCTCCCCCATGTTTTTATCGCTTCCAAGGAAGGAATCTAGTTTTTGTCGATATTCGATATAACCTCATCCTTTGGGAAATTCACACCCTCTAGAAAAGAGGCAATTTCCTGATACATATTCACATTTTATTATGCAGTAGTACGTTTCCCTCTTTCCTCATTTTAAATTATGATATATAAAGGAACAATAATTATATGAATAAAATGAATACAAGAAGCAATAATTAGTATTCACTTAGACAGATTGTATATGTATACGTACAAGCAATGCTGCTACTTCTTGTGTGAATTGCACATTGTGGCTATTATTATCTACTTTGTATTTTTGTTCACTGAAATTTTTCAAAGAACCTCATCTTTCATAGTTATGATCGATGGAAAATTCAAAATTTTGGAAGCGTAAAAAATCATAAAATCTAAACTGTTCACGGTAGGTGAATGAAAGTTAAGCTTTCCTATTCGCAAAGGATCAACCTATCATGAAAAAAATCATCATATGTCCAGTGCCTTTTTTCTGACTGTTACAGCTCCTCAAAGTTGATCAATTTTTTCGAAATTTTCCACTTAAAGTGATTTATTCCATGAAAAATCTTGGCCTTTTTGAACAGTTCTGCTTTTTGAAACTTGTTGAATAAATCGCTGAACTGACGTGTGGGGAATAGTGGTGTACACCAAGGTAACCAAAAAAAATATATCCTTGAAAGAATAAATTCCACGGTCAAGCCTGTAGTACATTTTCCTTCAACGCATCTCCTCGAACATTTCCATAAAAATGAAACGGAATACGGAATCATAAACGAGGCAATTCCCACAGAATCCCATAATAACCCACCATAACTTTCAAATTTGCCGGAATAGCTGATAAAGAACCAACCGAAACAATTTACCATCGACACTCAAAGGGGACTCAGGGAATTTCTGTCAGGAATATCATGAGAAACTGAGACAGTATCCAGAGGCCGTTTATTTTCCTTAGGATGAAAAACAATCAATAGAAAAGACGGCACACTGGAGCGGTCCTATTACTTTGTAAGAAGATTCAATTTTTTGTTTGGTTTGATTTTCATCGTGCTTCAAGGCTTCCGTTGCCTCCCTTTGTGTTTGACTTGAGCAGATATTTGGACAAGAGATTATGAGAGTTTTGGTTAACGAACTCTGGATGGACGGAAGCCTAAAATGAAAATCAACCGATGCAGCGATGCTTTGAAGTTGCTGAGTCGGAAATTCCATTGAGATATGCATAAATACTGGCATACACTTAAGGTTGCTCTGAATTCAGCGAAAGATCCATTGAAATAATTTATGCGACGTTGATCTATAAAAGACCACAGGAATCTATTTCACATAAAAAAAATGACATTCAAACAATAATTCTACGGTCTGGATGATGAAAACATGCAGGGCGAGTCTTTGACTGGTACAAAAATTCAACCGTCGATTCTTAAGATCAAAAGAAACACTTTTCTTCTATACCATTTTTTCCGAATCGCCTTGGTTTAAAAGATACAGGCTGTTAAATAACCATAAAAAAATTTCTCGTTTAATGCTGTAAAATTTGAAAAATTGGGTACCTACTTTGGCTGAATACAACTCTGTTTAAAAGATCCAAAGATGTGTAGTATCACAGATTTAGCTCGTTATTCTGAAGGTAATTTAGTTTTTCCAGGGGTGGCACTGCTCATTATGAAAACTCAAAATGGCTATATCTTTTTATTAGGAGCGAATCGGAAAACATAGTTTAGGAAAAGAGAGTTTCGTTTGACTTCAATAATCTACAAAATGACAAATCGTTGAAATCTTACCCAGAAAGAGAAGAAAGTCGAAGGTTTTGCGTCAAAATGTACATAATTGAGAAAAATATTTATTCACTATTAGAAATTCGTGTTTCACTTCCATGAAAAAACCAAATCATCAAAAACGAAACTTCCATCCATTTCTGAGACAATAATTAGGGTTGCCATTTGAAAAAACTTAATTATTCTCCACCCCTCGTAGAGGGTTCGTGATAAACTGCTCAATTATGCATGAAAATATGAATTTTGTGTGTTACTTTTTACCCACTCTGTATAATCTTTAATAAATCATTTGAAATGAAATGCAAAGAGCCATTATTGCACATACGTACCACACATAAAATATCATACACCTACAAGAGGAGTTTCCTGTAATTTTTGTTTCAATCAGGCCATTAGGTGTCATGAGGACCGTATTTTGTGTGTGTCTAATCCGCAAAGATATGTCTCTCCGCATTGTATGTATACTGCATTCACATTTATTTTAGCAGTCGGTTGGCCATGAAATAATTTCCTCAAGTTTTTGTAGCTAGAACGGAGTAAGGTTGGCACTCATGAAATGTCGTTAATGTCATAACGCCGTTGCTAAAACTCATATCAATTTTTATTAGGAAAATGCCGAAAGTGATTGAAAAAAGAGACAGGGTTTCAGGAAGTGCTATTCTAAAATCCACAATACTTCCGACGGTAGCGAACATATTCAATGTAAGAGAATTTATATACCTAATGTTTCATCTGAATCTAAACGACTTATATTTCAGCTGAATATTTCCACAATCAGAAAGATTGTGAATGAAGACGATGACAAAGAATTTCCTCCTATTGGGAGACCCAAAAAACTGGTGGCATTTGAGAATTTTATGTTTGAGTGAATTAATGCAAAATGTTTACTACAGGATTTTCGATTAATGTCATCGTAGAATAAGTTCCCGAAAATTGATTTTTCTATTTTTCATTTGACTTGTCCTGTACATTGTAAATGTCTTGAGGTACCAATAAATACTTTATTATTATTATTATTATATCAATGCATTATGATAAACAGCCACAAATACGCGCCAGTTGTCCTGCTAATTTTTTATTCATGTGAAATTTTTGTTCAAAGGTGAAGTTCATCTTGGCTTGAAACTTAATTTGATTCCTTTTACTTATATTGATGCATGATGATTTTTGTTGAAGAATTTAACATTCTTGTAATCATCTGTTAATTCCTTCGGGAGATACCTATTCCCAGCCACTGCATCATATACATTTCATCTTCGGGTTAATATTTTTGAAATCTACAACTGATGTAACGTACTCAAACTTTAGCCAAAGAAGATAACGAACATTAACTCTCCTAGAGCTAGTGCATATTATTATGATATACTTATCTCTTGTATTTTCCATGCAAACAACTAGATTAGGTATGCCTTCAATCAGTCTGTATAAACTTCAATTATGTTCGTCACATATTTTCCGAAGAGATTCGACATGGTGATAAAATACGTAATAACAGAAACTTTTACGTAGAACGGGCAACATAGCGTTAATTTAAAACCCAAAAATGTTTTGACAAGCGTCATAACCCTACATTTTCGTACTACACAGAGTGAAATGTGTCAAATTTTCATGGCCAACCGAGTGCTAAAATAGAAGTGAATGAAGTATATGTATAGGGTATCCCAAGTTGCTTGATTTTGGCTATTTCTGATACTTCCAGACAAGATAGGCGAAAACGTTGAGCGGAGTGAATGTAATTATATGAACTTCGGCAAACGCGATAAAACGCATTTCCGGCGTCTAGAAGACCTCATTAAATAAGGGTCGAAATCGATCCATATATTTTTCTGCGCCCTCCAAGTTTGCTGTCAAGGGAAAGAGAGCAGATCAATTATGTAATCCGATAGATGTATCGCCCTGAATCTATAATGAATCTTGTTGGCGCTATCCATTGATCCGGACACGTCAAAGAGGACGTTCCCAACCATGCAGGGTACGTTTCAAGCCACGAAAGTTCAAAGGAAGGGTTTGCGTAAATAAGATTATCTATCTCACAACTTGACGCGTGCTTTCAAGTTTCAATTCGGCCCCGCCAAGAAATAGAATTCCAGCGTCGACTCCTGTTCCAAGTGTATATATGCGAAATATTCATGAAAGGCTATATGCCGAGCTATGCCTGTTGAGGAAAGAGGAAAAAGGCATGGAGGTGTCCGTTACGCATAATGGAGACATTCGAAAGATGTTGGAAATTTATTACCGGGCGGGAGGATCAGGGTTTGTTTGTTATGGTTTGAGATGGAAGAATATGCCATGCTTTTAGAGGTTGTGGGATAAGAAAAGGATTTCCTTCTTGCTGGAATTGGGATATGTAGCAGGAAATGAAACTGAGTCACCGAATAGCTTCAGGAAAGATAACCTGAATAACAGTAATGGAACCATTGAAAAATAGCCGGATTATTTCTGGTATTTCAATTCTTCTTCATCTCGATTCAAGGCCACGAACATAATCACAGGACTTTCAAAGTAATGGTCCTGTAGAGGTTGAAACAGTTACTTGAGAATCATTTCTGATATACTCGTAATATCTGTCAGAGTGACTGTATTTAGCACAGCAAATAGTAGAATTTGCTATTGGACTCCTTATAATTTAATTCAAAGATGAAAGATGAAATCATTTCTTCTTTCTATCATTATTCTGTTGCCAAAGGGCATAGAAATTAGATCAACTTTTCATCTCTGAATAAATTCAAAGGTGTAAATTTTACGAAATTGGAAGGGAGTCCAGTGAAGGAATAGAAGTTGTTTGGTTGCTACGCACATCACAGTTGTCTTTGATTTAGGTACTTTCAGCTGCTTGTTACTAAATGGTTTCGTATATAATATAATAAAATTGATGCACACTTCTATATAACAATAAGGATCTCGTTTCACCAAAGTTGGTATGCCCAGAAATATGGAAGTAGGTGTTATTAATAGATATACTTCGGTTGTCGTTGAATTTGTTCTTGAATTATTTATAGAAAGCAATCCAACTAAAGCAGTCGTCAACCTCAAAAATTGATCTTTTCTGATTCTTCGCATTGCGAAGCAGTGCTTCGATACCGTTCACAATCAATATTTAGATACTAAATCCTGAAGTCCCTGAACATTTGCCCAAAGAATATCTCGCCTTCGACTTCTGCAGTAGGATTCAATAATAAATGCTTTTGGCAGGAGTGAGAAAAGCATTATACATAATTTACCAGTGATTTTGTGACGAAATCAGAATCGTGAATTTGTCTCAAGCTGAGTACTTCTTCCAAACACAGAATGTAAACCATCAAAATTCCATAGCCAAGTTTGACGATGATGAACTCGATTCTTCTTTGAATTCCGAAGTTCATTAGTGAGGTTTGCGTTTAAAATTCAAATCGAGTAACAATATTCTTGGGACATAAGATGCTGGTTCGTCCTGGGGTGCTGAGGCCACCGTATGACAGCTTCGTCGTAATTTTTTTCTACTGATCTCTCATATTCAACAGTGCTCACGTTATTGAAATTGACACACTACTCAATATTTCTAGAAGGATTATATTTGTGGAAGCATCAGATCTACACCTTTACATTGTTTATAAGTGTTTTCAAACTCGAATCAATCTAATTGGCAGAAGAAGATCAGTTTACTGCAATCATCCAAAGAGATTTCTTCCCTCTCATCCTTAGGTCCTTAGGAACTGTGCAAAGTACCACCATAAGTTACTGGGTTGGTGATAAACCTCCCCTAATTGAAGCTATGGTGACATTTCTTTCAATCAATTCAAGCTCATCAGAAAATTCAGGGACAAATCTGTGTACAATCGAATTATATCAAAGTCGAATTGAGAGATCAAAAATAAAAATTTCTGAGTCCAGGTTGGTACTTTTTTGGTATGGTTCATATAAACAAATTTCGAAAAATCAGTTGGACAGTTGTCGCTAATCAAAAATTCATCCTGTATCTAAGAAACGAAGAGCCTCAGCCCATATTCATTGTTTTCTGAGTCCTCTAGGTAGGTACCATCTATTCAACATAAGATTATGTATTCCTGGACTGGACATCCCTCTATAACTATCAACCACGAGGAACTGGAATAGAACCTATTTCCGAATTTACTGTTAGATAACCGTGGTCCTATAATTTCCTATCAAATCCAGTAATTCCAATTTGAATTTTCTTGCTGACGATGGAGTTCCGCTGCAATATAATCTCTTTTATGATTTTCAATTCGCAATATCACTTAGGGGCGAGTCTAAGAGATCCGCAATCAACACAATTCGCTCCAATCCCTAACTAGTTAGTTCTTCTGTTTTCCAAGTTTGATTGTACGCCCACGGGACTGAATCTCCGAAAGTAATAGGAATCCTCTAGAAATAAGGGAAACCGGGGAGGAGTTCCGTAATAACAATAATGAATTGGACCTCTTGCAGGTTTTTCCGGAAGTTTTATGACGCCATATTTCGGAATGTCTCCATTAGATGGAATTCATTTTCTGGAAGACAGTGGAGCGGGATCATTCCATAACATAACTTCGATAAATCATTTTCAATGAATAGCTCTACTGTGTGGAAAAGGTAACTTCATATATTATTACTCTGCGAAGAAATTCCATTACGCACTCTCGTATTTCGCATGTGAAAATGGAAAAGTTTGAAGCTAAGGAAGTATAAAAAAAATCTTCCGATTTTTCTGGGAGATACGCGGTTGAAAGTTGAACTGACCCAAAAGATGGGATCAGTTAAAAAATCGTCATGACTGAGGTCGATGATATTCCGAGGTATATTACTAGAAGAGTTACTCTTTCAGAATTTGTATCACACTTAGATTTACGATGATTTTTCTAAGAGATGGGCGTTTCGGAAGTTGACCTTCCAAACAATTCATAAAAAGTTGGGTTCAGTTAAAACTTCCTCAAGACCGAACGGTTACGCCGAGGTGGATGAATTTCTCAGATTTATCACTAGAAGAGTGGTTCTTCCAGAATATGTATCACATTTAGATCTACGATGATTTTTCTGGAAGATAAACGAAAGATGACCTTCGAAAAATTCCCAAAAAGTTGGGTTCAGTTAAAACTTCCTCAAGATCGAACGGTTATGCCGAAAAGGATGAAGTTCTCAGATTTATTACTAGAAGAGTTGCTCTTTCAGAATATGTGTCACGTTTAGATCTACGACTCGAAAGATGACGAAAAATTCACGAAATGTTGGGTTCAGAAAACTTAACAGTATATATGTGTCTATCCTCCAGAGCTCGAGAGGAAACTAGCTCACTAGGTAATTCTTAAAAAAGTAACCATAATGGTCTGATAGATCATTTCCTTGTAGAGACATGTTAGATTGATTTTCATGGAACTTTGAGGAAAGCAGTTGGTCAAAAAACTACATTCAACTAATGCCAACGTTTCGTAGATATATTTCTACTTCTTCAGGGCTACAAAAGAGAAATTTACAGAGATTAAATATGGCACAAATATATCTGGTATAAAAATTGAATAATAGATTAAAAACAATGGTTCCAAAACAACCACACATAACAATTGGTTACAAAATTGTACAATTAAAACTATATACTAAAATTACACTTATTCGATTAATTTTTTTTTATTTTTATTTGGATTTTACAGGAACACATATTTAAAATCGAAAAAAAACCTTACCAAAGTCGAACTTATGTTTTACACACAAAAGATCTTAATATTAGCTTGTTGAGCAAATTGGAATCGAACTTGTAGAGAAGCTTAGGAAAACTCCGTCTAAAATTTTGAGGCAAAATACAAATCATCACAACGACGTATTACATTCAATGAGTGTTCCGAAACTGAAATATTTATTTCGATTTAACCTGTTCAACACAGGTGGAGTCTAGAATATGTTGTTAAAAAAGTTGAATTCCCAATTCACTGTAATGAATATTTGTTTTTGAACAATCTCTGTAAATTTCTCTTTTGTAGCCCTGAAGAAGTAGAAATATATCTACGAAACGTTGGCATTAGTTGAATGTAGTTTTTTGACCAACTGCTTTCCTCAAAGTTCCATGAAAATCAATCTAACAGTAACCATAATTTTACTTCAGTTTTAAAAAAACAGTTTATTGCACAAACTATAAGGAGGCTTTCATTCTCAAGTTTAAAATATCCAGGAGCAACAGAAATAAATCAAAGTTAGGAAGTTTCATAAAAGGACCTAAAGAGCTCTGCAAAGTAGGCATTGGGATTAGAGGCATTCAAAATCCTCTCATTACTTTACTAGAACGGGATATTTAGTCCTTTTCTCATGGTCCTGCTTCTAGAGGACATTCACTGACTCATCAACCACCTGTAAATTCAAGTATCTGGAAATAATCCAGAGCCCTTGTTGATGACCACTCCAAATCCTCAAAAATTCCCTTGTCTCGAAGTTCCATCCTGTATCAAGTCGAAATGAGAAATTAAAACCAATCCCGAAAACTCCTCGGGGGAAAATATTCCGTTTCTTGAACATGAGAGGGTAAGGATTCCATTATTATTCACTCTATACGTAGCAGTTTGGGGAGGGTTTTCGGCTCAAGTGCCGTGAAGATTTTAGAATATCTCTTCACACCCCACAAGGCTTCAACAACCAACATCTCGATTAATATTCGCCCAGCTGTGAATATCAACAAGCAGACCGATCTTGAATAGGTTGGTGTATGGCAATTCTTTTCGAGGAAGATTGAGTGCCATCGAAAAATATTGAATATTCGGGACGTTAATCATCGGTATCTACAGTCACTTAACTTTGTATTGTCTGCACGAGTAGAAAATACGGAGTGGATTCGAGTTACCCAGGGAAAGAATGCTCGTCTATTCTTTCGCTGTACATTATCTTATTTCAAGGAAAATACGTCACACGAAAATACTATTGAAATTATCAAGAGTATTTCGTATAAATACTGAAATATACTGACTTTGAATTAACATCCATGTGAATGAATTAATTATTTGTTAGCTGGAATCTGGACAAAAACAATATCTTCTTAATTCTATTTATCATATCTCAAGGCTGAAAATTACAAAAGACAAAGGAAAAATTGGTTAGGGACTCCAGAGATCGCCCTACCTATGAAAACCCAATTGTCATGTTTTATGAAATGTCTCATTTCGATACAAACTGACAGAAAAATACTTAGGACCAAATGTAAAAAATGGAATATTAGTTCAGAATCCCAGAAATAAAATTCGTCTAAATATTTCATAAATATTTTCACTATAGTCATCACAATCTTCTTCTTGTTCGAAACTTCCAAAAATTGTCCTAGAAATGAGATGAAATAGGTTACCAATTAGAGCATTTTGCATAAATTGTCTCAATTTCCTACGATACAACAATTTTTTCAAGTGACCTGATCTAATGCAACTAATCAGATATACTCGGCTGTACCATTCATTGTCCAGCTATATGTTTGTTTTGTTTCGTTTTCCCGATGCCGTAGTCTCCTTCTACAGTCCCTTACTTGATTTTTTGTCGAAATAGGGAATACTCCTTCTGACGAAAATGATGTATTTTTATGAAACGTCACATTTTGAAATAACCATTTCAACCGTTTCCCAAAGTACTTAAAAATGAAAAATATAAAAGGGTATTTAAAATTTAAAGCGTTTCGTTTTCATTGCACAAGTTGGCAACATCGACTGGAATATGCGTTGATAATAAAGGACAACAAATACACTATCTTGATGAAATAGACAAAGATGGCTGTCTATGAAGTTTTCGACGAACCAGGAAGGTCGTAAAATTTTATGGCATTTTTATGGCCGGTTGCTGTTGAGGCTGGCCAGTGAGAACTTATGATGACTGTGAATCAACAGCTGTTATTTTATAAACAAGCCATTTTTCTTTTTATTTTCTAGAAGGCGCTGTTGCCATATCGTAAACTAGAAACGGAGCGATTAAAATTTTAAAACCTCATATTTGAAGAATGATTTTGAATAGGTTCCGCGGTGTATTTGAACAATTCATTAATTAAACTCATAATTATTCGGTTTAAACTTGCATATGCTGTGATAACCCAAATTGCGGAGAATTCCGTATTCTAGGGGTTGTAACTCAGCCATCTCGAATATTTTATATAGACAATTTTTAGTGAAATCTTCTGTAAAACAAACCTCACCCTTGAAAACCCTGTAACGGGTTTGGTCGGGAAAGGGTTTAATCTCGAGCGCCAGCTATTCTTTTAATAGGGAGAAATAGCAAACCCACCCAGGTACCTACTAGTCGGAGACAGGGTTGGGTTTATCTAAGGTGGTAGCGATAACAAGTACTTTAAAACCGAATTTATTACAACAATCTAACTTACAGTGAACTATACAGTTATTTCCAAGTCAAGAAATATATTCAGCTGATGACCAAGTTCAAAAATAAGGAAAACAGAAATGTAATAACTTGTCACGGTGATCAGAAAGTGAAATCAATGAACTAAAGAATATTCAAATCAACTATATTCAGTCAAACTATCAGGTATTAAAGAAAGCAAACAATTAATAGCAGTCACTTTGATTCCTTCTGAGACAATAACGGATGTACGGGGTTTACACAAAATTTACAGCAACCGGGTGTCTCAGAAAGATCCAAGTCTCTGTAATCGGTTAATTTAGCAATGGGTTTGATCCCGAGCACTTCCAGTGGTTTTCAGTGTACAGGCCAATCAGAATTTGAAACTATTCAATTAACGGGACGGGGTTGATACAGGTGAAACACAATGCAACAATTTACAGGATAACGGGGTAGTTTATCGTGGTCTCTCCGTGGCAACCTTGGGTGTACACGCCAAGCATTACCAGTAGAAAAACTTCGAGACTTCTGCCGATTGGTTTCTGTCACCAGATAGCCAGGCGAGAGAAGTCTGCGGTAAACGGGAAATCTACACGGAACACAACAGGGGTAGTACGGTATAAGTTACTGCGGTCTTTCTGTGGCAACCTTGGGTGTCACACGCCAAGCATTACCAGTAGAAAAACTTCGAGATTTCCGTCGACTGGTCTTGGTTCACCAGAGAACCAGGCGACAGTAGTCTGCGTTAAACGGGGGGGTTAACAACAAGGATTAACACAATTCAACAAATAAAAGAATGCAACTTTGAATCACGAAGTATGCGGTATCAAGAAAAGACTTACAGTTTGTTCCGGTACGGTCACACCACCACTTAGCAAAAAAAAAAATAAAGAAAAGCAAAGGAAAACTTTAATACGAAGACAGACTTAATTAAAGCGGAAATGAATTAAAGAATCACGAAGAAATCAAGAAAAGAATCACTACCGAATCAAGACTGAAAACAGAATCGCAGAATGACTACCGAATGAATAATAACGAATGACTACCGAATGAATAATAATGAATTAATTCTCGTCTGGTGGTGCGGTCCTATTTATTAACTCTCCAACATGTGGACGGTCACGTGATCAAAATTGCACTCAAAATTCGGAATTCTCGAATATTCTCCCCAGAAGAAATATTCTCGGTGGCGGTTATCTCTTTATCGGTAAAAGAAACTGTCGTTATCTGCAATCCACGTTGTTTTATACTGAATTCGGTGTGTTTTTATGGACGGAAAAACAACGCCGAATGCAGAAAGACACTTTTTCTTTATTTTGAATTCTTACGGCGGATTAATGATGGAAATTTCAATTATACGGAATTTGAATTTAATAATCAGGATTCTGAAAAATATTTCCAAAATGAAACGGAATAACTATATTGAAACTGAAATCTCCATCAGACGGTGTTGCACCGCTTCAACTGGAAAATTCAGGGAAACGGATATTTAAAACGAGGCTTGATTTTTATTAAACAATCAAGTATCGTTACATCCCCCTCCCCTGGGAAAAATTGAAGTTGCGTTGAAGACACAAGTTCAATTTAATAAGGGGTAACTGGCCCATCAAAAAAAAAAAAAAAAATTAATCGGAAATTCAAGTCGGTTAAGTGCTCGCTATCTCACCCTTACAGAGTTCTCATCCTTATCTAAACAGTACAATAGAAGTGATATCCGGATCTGCTCACAGGCGTAGTTCAGTAATCGTCCGGTGTGCGCTCCTTCCATGTGGTTCTCTCCGATCCATGATCCATGATCCATACTCTGCGCTCTGTGTTACGCTCCGTGATAGGTGTCGTCCCTAGCTATGGACCGAAGTGCGTGTGATCTGTGATCTTTGATCCGATTGTTGGTAGACGTTTGACATAACCTTTTCCGTGGCACTCTATGACTGTCGTTGGTTCGGTGGCATCTGTCAGAAACAACGTGCTTTTAGTGAAATGAAATTGGGAAATGAAATCGACGGCAACATATGACGGTGAGTACTCCATATCGATTGTTCCATTTCATATTAACGGTTGGATTTTAGGGAACTATCATTCAGGATGAAATGGGCTGATGAGGCATCTTTGACGTTGACCACTTGTTGGCACTGTTTCCCTACTGGAGGCTGGTTCGGTGCATCATTTGATCACGAAGATGGGTCAAGCAGGTGAGTTTGGAATAACCTCTTCATCAAACCAAAGTTCTTTCGATTAGTACTTCAAGTGGGAAGAACCATTCACTAACTTGTGTTCTCGTTGTAGGTGGAAATGTACCCAAGCTTGAAATCACTCATTGTTGGAGGTGAATTGGACCCTCTCACAACACTGGAAGTGGAAGTGGACATTCACTGTGTGCCAGAATATTGTTTGGAGTTGGAACGTAATCCCTGACGGAGGAATGGTGGAGGCTCTCTGATCCGACAGTCCCCGCTAGGTAGGTTAACAGCTGAACTTTCATTCAAACCTTACTGGAGCAATTGATATCCTAGAACAGACTTAATTGCCACATAGGTAATGTTTTAACAGTAGAACATTGACAGTATACAAAGCTTTTTCCAGTTTTCTTGGGTAGAATTAATTGAACAGATCACGGATATGCACTTTCACCAGTATCGGTGTTACAATTTCATAGTAAAAGTTACACAGGAGAACAGTAGTAGAGAACTAGATACAATTCAGACTATCTATCCAGTTTTTAGTGTAGTACGGTTAGTATTTGTTAATCGTTATTCATCTTAACTACTCTGAATACAATATTTAAAGCAACGGTTTGTCTCGGAACCTTGTGAATTCACAGAATAATTAATGTAACGGATTTCAAGCTGTGCTTTGCTCTGTCTACAGGATGTACCTTTCAGAAACACAGACAGATGACAATTTATATCGTTTTGACATGTCGGTGTTGCTGAACGGATTGGCTATATCCAAATGAATTTAACCATTTGATAATGTTTTCCAATTGTAATTGCAAAGCTTGAACGGTATCATGAATCCATTCAATCCACTGAACAAAATGTAGAAAGAAAGTACTGTTTCTATTTAGATGACATGATAGATTCTGATTTGTTCGGTGAACCGAATAGGATATGAAATCTTATACGGTGACGGTCGCTGTCAGGATATTGACAAAGGGTTTGTCAAATCACCGGTGTGATGGTTAACGGAACGGTAATAAAACGAAATTTCACATGACTGGGGATCATGTTTGATTAACGGGTGAACAGTAAAAATATCTCTATCCTGAGTGAAACGGTTTTAAATCTTTAATATGGATGTTGGTAACCTTCTTACCCTGTTCATCTTTCAGATCATACACTACAGGAGAGACTACCTTAATACAGTCCGGCGAATTTTGCAGCCAGTTTAGCTGCGAAACTGTCGACAGCGGATGATAACGGATTTGTGCGACGGAGAACTTTGTCACCTACATGGAAGCGAACTTCTCTACGGCGTAGGTTGTAATGATGAGCCTGCTGTTCAAAAGCCCTGTACAAGCGAGCTTGCACAAACTCATGTGCTTCCTGTAGGTGCCGGATTTGCTCTGTACGGTGAGTCATGTCTCTATTTACTTCGGTTGGGTTACTGTTTTCCTCATTTTGGGGTTTTGTCGAATAAATCGCCCTAGGGACATTTAGTTCCCTACCAAAATTCAGAAAAGCCGGAGTAAACCCGGTAGACTCTTGTTTAGCGGTGTTAATAGCAAAAACTAATTCCCCTAACTTTTCATCCCAGTTTCTCTGATCGGATTCGCAAAATTGCGCAATCATAGTTTTTAGTGTTCGATTCGCTCTTTCTACCGGATTACACTGTGGCGAGTACGGTGGGGTAAATCTGTGAGCTATATTCAGTTCCTGAAGGCTGTTTTTAAATAACTTACTATCATACTGTACTCCATTATCGGAGATAACAACGGACGGACATCCATATTTCAGGATGATTTGTTCGTATAACGCAGAATAAACGGTTTTGGCTGTAGCTTTTCGCAACGGGCGGCACTCGATCCACTTCGTGAAGCGATCTTGCATGACCACAATGTAAGAATTACCTTTTTTACTTCGGGGTAACGGTCCGACGATATCTGTAGATACTTCCCTGAATGGTGCATCTGCCATCCTGTGTGGTTGCATCTTCCCAGCAGTTTTCTGTTGCGAAACTTTGTAACGTTGGCACGAAGTGCAGTTTCTAACATATTTCGCAATGTCTCGGAACATACCAGGCCAGTAGTAATTCCGGGCAATCCTGGAACTTGTCTTGGCGATCCCCATATGTCCGGCTAGTTCCGAATCATGATTCTCCTTCAGTACGTCGGAACGCTGTTCGGTGGGTACGCATAATTTCCAGGGTTGTCCAGTTCCAATTTCCGTGAAGTCTGATGCATCCCAAAAATGTCGGAACAGTTTCCCATCGATTATGGCATAATCTGGGAAATTTCCTGGGTCCTTCTGAACCTCCTGTAGTTTCCTGTTGTACCATCGGCAGTGAATTTTCACTTCGGCCAGGTATACGGAATCTACGGACGGTAAGGGATTCCGGGACAGACTGTCAGCAAGTTTATTCAGGGATCCCTTACGGTACTGTACTTCAAAATCAAACTGTTGAAGAAAAACGGACCATCGAGCAATTCTTCCCGACGGTGATTTTATAGAATTTAACCATTTTAAACTCATATGATCGGAAATGACCGTGAAATGGAATCCCTCTAGGTACGGACGTAGTTTCTCTATGGAAAATACGATGGCGAGGCATTCTTTCTCGGATACTGAATAGTTTTTCTCGGCTGGGTTTAATGTGCGACTAACATAGGCAATTACCCTTTCTTCTCCATCTATCACTTGTGTTAGAGCTCCACCTAGGCCTGTATCACTGGCGTCTGTTTGTACCACAAACGGTTTGGTGAAATCCGGACAAGCCAATATCGGTGACTCAGTCAACTTGTGTTTCAGGATATCGAAAGCCTTCTGCTGGTCTTCTCCCCATTTCCACCGCTGTTTCTTCTTGAGCAGCAGGGTTAGCGGAGAAACTACATTGGAGAAATTCTCGATGAATCGACGGTACCAGCTCGCAACACCCAGGAATCGGCGTAACTCTCGGACGGTCTTGGGAGCAGGAAATGACACTATGGATGCCACTTTATCCGGATCCGTACAGATGCCTTCGGAAGTGACGACATGTCCCAGGTACTTCAGAGACTTCCGGACAAACTCACATTTGTCGGGATTGAGACGTAAGTTGGCTTCCCTTAGTCGTCTGAATACTTCCCTTAAGTTCTCCATGTGTTCTTCAAAGGTTTCCCCTAGAACGACTATATCGTCTAGATAGGCAAACGCTTTGGGCTCCATTTCGGGACCTATTACGGTATCCAGGAATCTCTGGAACGTGGCTGGGCTTGCGTGTAAGCCGAATGGCATGACGGTGAACTGAAATAGTCCTCTCCCCGGGACCGTGAATGCTGTAATAGGCCGGCTATCCTTTTCTAACGGTATTTGCCAGTATCCCTGTTTCAAGTCAATCGTCGAAATGTATTTGGCTCTGCGTAATTTGTCCAAGATTCCCGAAATATACGGCAACGGATACGCATCTTTAACGGACACTTCGTTGACTGCTCGAAAATCGATACAAAACCGGTATTTACCGTCCTTCTTTTTGACTAACACAACAGGTGAACTCCACGGCGACTTAGAAGGCTCAATAACTCCCTCAGCCAGCATTCGATCTACTTCCTGGTTGAAGATTTCCTGCATCTTCGGATTCTGTGGCCGGTATCGCTGTTTAATCGGTTCTGTCCCAGGTTTGAGTTTGATTTTGTGTTCTATCAGTTTCGTGGTGCCGGACAACTTCTCGAACTCCTTCATTTCTCTGGCGAGAAAAGCGTCCAACTTCTTTTTCTGTGCCTTGGTCAGTTCCAGCAAGTGTTCGCCAGTGGCGTGTACCTCCACAGTTTTTCCCACTTTAGGTGTTGGTTTGGAGATTAGGCGGCCTTCCAGATAGCACTCTGCGGTGCTAAGGTTAAGGGAAAAATTGTACACTCCCAGTACGTCCATTCCTAGTATGAGGTCTACCGGTAAATCAGACACCAACAAAAACTTTATGTCGGTCAAAGAATAGTCAGCGATGTGTATGGCGGTAGTATAAAGTTTCGGCGTCGCAGTATACTGACCATTGGCAACTACCACAAAACCATCCTCAACGGGTTCTCCCGTAATTCCTTTGCGTTCGCATTGTTCTGCCACTTTCTGACTGATGAAACTCCTCGTGGCTCCGGTGTCAATCAGTGCATTGTAGCGCTTCCCGGCTACTTTTACTTCCACCAGCGGACGGTTGTCGTTACACACGGTCGATGCCATAGGAGTCAGCGTCCCCGGAGGTATGGTCGACCCCTTCTCCATACCTCCCTTTAGTTTTCCGGGCGGCATGGACAATCGCTTGAGCGAATGTTTTTCCTCTGGCAACGAGAACAGAATAACCTCGGTCGTCCTCGACATTCCCGTCGCATGTGGCCGTATTCACCACATCGGAAGCACTGTGTTTGGAAACATACTTTCCTTGTCGGTGGATCAGTCCGGTTTCCCTGTGTTTCTTGTCGGTCTCCTTGTTGGTTTGATCGTCGTGTTGGTATAGGTGATGGAGTTCGGTTAGGTGAACCTGTATTTTGCTTGTCGACTCGTGCCGTTGGTCGATCCGGTCTTGGCTGGGTGTTTCTAGGCGGTGACGGCGGTGTTTGTGGTCTGTTGTGACCTACTGGTACTGGTGGTTCTGAGTTTCCTGATATGTTTTCGGTGTCCAAGGAGAAACTGGCCTGTTGTCGGTTTTGTTGGACCGGACGATACGTCAGGTGGGGCTCGTCAAGAAGACCTGGTTTCGACGGTGGCCTGGTGTACTGGCTCATTTGCCACTGTACTAACTCGAAAACCTTTCCTTTTCGCAGGAGCTCATCGTAGGTGTTTGTCTCCTGGAATGCTAAGGCCTGTTGTAGGGTCGGTAACATCCTCTGCCTGATGATTCGGATTTGTTCCGATTCGGTTGGTCTACTGTATGTTAGCTTCTGGAACAAATTCTGCATTCGAGTGACGTACATCAGCAGTTTTTCATCAGGGCCCTGCGTTCTCCTTTTTATTTCTTCCAACAGGTTCTCCTCATAGTTCACCGGTAAAAATGCTTCCTTAAGTTGCTCCTTGAAATCCTGCCAGTTCCTGAATGTACCCCTCCTGGGGATGAACCAATCCCTGGCATCCTTCCGCAGTAGTTCATAAACTGACTCGAACACTTGTTCTAGGGGCACCTTACGAGATTCGGCCAATCTCTCCACCTCCTCGATGAAGCCGCTCACACTACCTGTGCCACCAAATGAAATATTCCATTTGTGAACAGGAATGGTTGGCACCGGTGACGGTCGGGTTTCCGGCTCTAATGGTATTCTCTCTCTGGTCATGGTCCTGCCAGAGCTCACACAAGATGCAGGTAAGTGTGGAAAAGACACTCTGCGGGTAGAATTAATCCATCTTCTTGGTGTCGGACCTTCAGGTGATGCTGTCCCACAGTCCTGTGACTGTGTGACAGGTATTGCCGGCAACTGCCGCAGTAATGCTGTACATGTCCGCCTTGTCTCGTTCATGACATGTTCTAATGTTTTATTCCTTACAGGTGTACCAGTATGTGAGACATCAGCAGCTGTCGGAAGATTGACCCCATCTCCAAGATCAATCAGGGATGTTTCAGCTCTTTCCGGTTGGATCGGGGACATCCCAGGTGAACTGGGAACCTCCACATCCAAGAGGGACCGTTCCTGCTGTCTGGATGGCTGTCCACGGGTGTTACTACTCAGTTGCTCCAGTGTCTCCAAGGCCTTAGTTGTAGTCGCCTTCAGTTGTTCGATCAGTTGTAACTGTGTCTCATCGGAAGTGACAATAAAGTTCAGTCTTCCCTGAATGTGTGTTAATCTTGTGAATATTCGCGAAAATTCGTTAGTCGCATTAGCGTGATTGAAATTCTGAAGTGCTTCTACTAGATCGGTGAGTTTATTTTGGCAAATGTCGATATCCAGTGTGGGGTTCATTGATGTGCAAGGCTGTAGCGGTATGTCTGACTGTAACACTTGTCGTAGTAGACTCCGCTTTGTCATCACAGTGCTTGGTATGGACTGTCCTCTCAGTTCTAGTTCATAAGTCAATTCATCACTGAGCAGCCTGTTCACATCCATGTTCAATGACATATAGTTCAACTATCTTGCCACCCGACTCACGATCCAGTAACACACTCTCAATAAGTTCAATGTCCGGTATGAAATAATGTAAAGTCTAAGTTCAAAGCTAACACACGGAATAATTCAACACTGGTTATAATGTTTCAGTATCACTAAGTCCAATTAAATATCACTGTCACTAAAGCCCGGATGAACAACTAACTCAATAAAATTCACTGAAGCTCGGATGAATAATCAATTCAAAAAAAAAAAATTTACTAAAGTCCGGATGGATAATTAATTCAATAAAATTCACTGAGACCCGGATGAATAATTAACTCAATAAAATTCACTGAAGTCCGGATGAATACTAAAGTCAGGATGGATAATTAACTCAATAAAATTCACTGAAACCCGGATTAATAATCAATGTCCAATCGAGGAAGCACCTATTATTCTATCACTCACTATTTTTCGGTCACTTGACAGCTCACTGTTAACCTAACACTTGTTCGAAGAAATAGGTTACCCGTCAACAAAATATTTCAGACCAAGTCCACTATCGGTTTTAACAGCCAAGAAAATTATTTCGGTTCAAGTTCACTTACAGTTTTACCTTTCTGAAGTTTTTTTCGGTTCAAGCTCACCTAAATTAAAGGGAATAATTCACCAACAGTGTATCAACGGTTTCAAATAAAATAAAGTAATCAGAGAAACAACAAGTCCAATGCGGTTATAATCACAATAAACTATCAGAGTTATAATGAACACTTGTCAACCAGCAAATAAATCAAAGGGGGAAAGGGAAAAGAAAACACAGTCAGTTTTATTATTCAAGTGAAAATCATAAGCGTGTGAAAATCATAAGTCAATTCAATATTGTGCGGTTATCAGAAATAGCTGGTTAACTGTTCGGTTCTGTTTATAGGTTACCAGTGATGTTCTATTATAACTCAAGATAGGTTAACTCAACGCAATCAGCAAATCGGTCACTGAACTGATCTAAATAAATTATATTTCAGAAATATAAGCCGGATAAAATATTTCTTGCAAGTCAACAGCTGAATAAATTGGTTTGTATGGTTCACCGTTCAAAACTATTCTCCTCGGTTAGATAAAAAAAAGAAGTTATTCCAAAACTGAACCCGGTTTTAAGAGTCCCAACGCTCGGGCGCCAATTTTGTAACGGGTTTGGTCGGGAAAGGGTTTAATCTCGAGCGCCAGCTATTCTTTTAATAGGGAGAAATAGCAAACCCACCCAGGTACCTACTAGTCGGAGACAGGGTTGGGTTTATCTAAGGTGGTAGCGATAACAAGTACTTTAAAACCGAATTTATTACAACAATCTAACTTACAGTGAACTATACAGTTATTTCCAAGTCAAGAAATATATTCAGCTGATGACCAAGTTCAAAAATAAGGAAAACAGAAATGTAATAACTTGTCACGGTGATCAGAAAGTGAAATCAATGAACTAAAGAATATTCAAATCAACTATATTCAGTCAAACTATCAGGTATTAAAGAAAGCAAACAATTAATAGCAGTCACTTTGATTCCTTCTGAGACAATAACGGATGTACGGGGTTTACACAAAATTTACAGCAACCGGGTGTCTCAGAAAGATCCAAGTCTCTGTAATCGGTTAATTTAGCAATGGGTTTGATCCCGAGCACTTCCAGTGGTTTTCAGTGTACAGGCCAATCAGAATTTGAAACTATTCAATTAACGGGACGGGGTTGATACAGGTGAAACACAATGCAACAATTTACAGGATAACGGGGTAGTTTATCGTGGTCTCTCCGTGGCAACCTTGGGTGTACACGCCAAGCATTACCAGTAGAAAAACTTCGAGACTTCTGCCGATTGGTTTCTGTCACCAGATAGCCAGGCGAGAGAAGTCTGCGGTAAACGGGAAATCTACACGGAACACAACAGGGGTAGTACGGTATAAGTTACTGCGGTCTTTCTGTGGCAACCTTGGGTGTCACACGCCAAGCATTACCAGTAGAAAAACTTCGAGATTTCCGTCGACTGGTCTTGGTTCACCAGAGAACCAGGCGACAGTAGTCTGCGTTAAACGGGGGGGTTAACAACAAGGATTAACACAATTCAACAAATAAAAGAATGCAACTTTGAATCACGAAGTATGCGGTATCAAGAAAAGACTTACAGTTTGTTCCGGTACGGTCACACCACCACTTAGCAAAAAAAAAAATAAAGAAAAGCAAAGGAAAACTTTAATACGAAGACAGACTTAATTAAAGCGGAAATGAATTAAAGAATCACGAAGAAATCAAGAAAAGAATCACTACCGAATCAAGACTGAAAACAGAATCGCAGAATGACTACCGAATGAATAATAACGAATGACTACCGAATGAATAATAATGAATTAATTCTCGTCTGGTGGTGCGGTCCTATTTATTAACTCTCCAACATGTGGACGGTCACGTGATCAAAATTGCACTCAAAATTCGGAATTCTCGAATATTCTCCCCAGAAGAAATATTCTCGGTGGCGGTTATCTCTTTATCGGTAAAAGAAACTGTCGTTATCTGCAATCCACGTTGTTTTATACTGAATTCGGTGTGTTTTTATGGACGGAAAAACAACGCCGAATGCAGAAAGACACTTTTTCTTTATTTTGAATTCTTACGGCGGATTAATGATGGAAATTTCAATTATACGGAATTTGAATTTAATAATCAGGATTCTGAAAAATATTTCCAAAATGAAACGGAATAACTATATTGAAACTGAAATCTCCATCAGACGGTGTTGCACCGCTTCAACTGGAAAATTCAGGGAAACGGATATTTAAAACGAGGCTTGATTTTTATTAAACAATCAAGTATCGTTACAACCCCCTTTATAAATTATAATCGATCTATTCTGATTCAAAACCGACTGATAAATCGTTGATATCGTACGCCATGCCGCAGCCCAGTTAAGTAATTGCAAAAACGGAACAACCGTTTGCCAACAAATGGAGGTAGAACTATTCCTCGATCCCCTCTGCCGCCCCCCTGATGGGCTGTGTTTAATTAATTTAATCGAACAAATTTGTTGGACCGGTTCAACTTCAGGCCAGAAGCCCGGCTTTTCTTATGTTGTTTTTTTCAATTTCGGCTGTTGATTAAGGAAGTTCCCGGCGGTTAGAAGGATATATTCAAGACCGAACACAATTGATATAGTTACAATTAAATTGGGGAAAATTTCCGGTGTTTTTTCGGGAAATCGGAAACAATGGACTCTAGAGTCTGTTCTACACTCGGAAACTGTGACCTGCTAGCGTCGTGTTAATGGCGAAAGGAAGCGTTTTATGGGGGAGCTGGGAGATTCAACAGTCGTGTCGCGAGAATGAGGGGGTCAATAGGGTAAGGGGATAATTTCCACTGGAACGAAGCGGGGTATGCGATGTTCATTTGTTTACGATGATAACAGTCTCGTTACTGAGTGCACTGCGATAAACTGGGATACATCCCCTTCATTATGATGCAGTTTATGTTTTTGCGAATCGGGGTGTGTATAATTCGTACGAAACCTTGATAGTTGAGGAGCTGGTGCAAGGGAGGTATTGTAATTTCATCGTCACTGTGATTGATAAGGTTCGTCTGATGTCACAAAGAGGCCTCGCGTGCTAGTGCATTGATATGGAAAAGCAGAATTTGCTGAAGTAACACGGGAAGATTAAGAGGCTTCACAAATTTGTGGCTGTGGTAAGGATACTAGTAAGCCAGGAGATCAACCTTAATGGGGACATTTGCTCGAAATAATAATAATAAAATTAAAAAACAGGAGACATTTCGAATTGATGTCATTGAGGGACACATAACATAGAAATACAAAACAAAGAAGATATACTTTAACTTGTCATAAATCATCTATAATCTATGGCATCAATGGTCACAAAGCTTTAGCCCAAAGATTATACAGTAAAAAGATAGCAAACGAAGCGACTAAAGAGATGTGAGCGTCATATGCGTTTCAAAAGTGTTTTTAAAGCCCTCTACGACTGGTTAGAATATTAATTCGATGGACATTTTCAGAAACATAAAATTTTCTGAGAAGTCAGATGGCAATTTTGATCGAAGAGGTTTTGAATGTTTTGATTATCGTACCGCCTTTTGTTTATCAAGCTCGTTTTAGTTGCTGATTATTGAAATTTTTATCTATTTTCTTGGTGAAAACCTTAAAATATCGTTCGAAAATTATTGTATGATGAAGAACTGTGGATCGAATAAAAAGAAAAATGTGAATGTAAGTATTAAAACTGGTAACATGTGATTCGGTCATTCATTAATTTTTATTTTCAGTGCTACGAAGTGGATAATATTTTCATACGTCCATTCAAGGAATCTCAATTGCTACTACTTCAATATATTCAGAAATGCAAAGGTTTTATTGATTTCGTTTTGGGCATCGAGTAACTGTCAAATTGTTTGGAAAGCCAAAGTTTTATGAAACCTTCTGTGGGTATTTTGTTCATTCATTAATCAATTTGCATATTGTGTCATGAAGAGACCATATTATAAAGAAATTATAAAGAAACTATACTGACGGCTGATATACAGGTCTTGTATTAAACCTCTGTAAGGTTTTTTTGATTGTGGTTCCGAAAATTCTGTAAATAATATGTGAATAACTGAAATGTGTATGCTATGATGGTTTATTGAATATTGGTTTATATTGATTTCTGATATGAATTGTACAATTTCCACTACGTTTGTAATATGAAAAAAACGTATTGCGGAGAAATAACTCCTTTGACGTTTAACAGATCACAAGAGTTGTCCTAGTCAAAGCTCTATTCGTTGTCCATAATCTCAAATTTTTTTAAATGTTCATAAATTGCAAATAAAAATGTAGCACATCCAACACAGTATTTCATTGATATCAATTTATATTATTATTTATGTTCAGATGAAAACTAACATCCTAGTCACAAAACAAAACCATACTTTTGTTTTGTCGCTCAGGATGTTTGTTTTCTGGTCTCAACAAAGTCAATATAAGAATCCAATACAAGGGATAGAATTAGAATTTCGCGTCCCTCAATTATAAAACAGAAAACTGTTATTAAACAGTTTTTCTGTGTTGACAATACGTTTTCTGCACCATCTCATTGTCAAATGTGTGTGCACTGGCCAAAATGTAGTCAGTTTTTAGTACTAGAGATATGAGGGAGTTTCCTATCTTTCTACTCTATATTCTTTGCTTTAGCCTTTCGCTGTCTCCAATTCCTCTTACTTTATCACCATTCCAATAGATTCGATTGTCCTGAAATACTGAATCTTTCCCAAATTGACTATTCACCATTAAGTGATATATTTCCCTATGCTCATCCCAATTATATTGACAATCCGTAATAGAGAAAATCAAAATGGTAATACCGAATCCTGAGAATATACAACTGCCCCAGAAAATGACATCTTATTTCGCAGTGTCACTCACAACCCCCATTTTCACGATAACATTCACGCCCACCTGACAGGAAAAATAGATTTTTCGATGGAGTAGCTACGATGAATATTTCAATAGTCCATTATTCCTACACGATGATGGTTCATGAACTGCCTAGCGTATATTATTAGAACGACGAAAAATATTTCTTTCATCGGAATTGTAGACAGGCCAATATTCATTTGAATTATGTCGAAGCACGACTGTCTAATATCGAACGGACGAGTGGAGAAACAAACAGATCGATCTGATTTCATGGCACTTGAAGGGAAACGTGGAATCTTTTTATTTTTTCGTTTTTCTCTATCTACTCCCTCCCCAGATAAAATTGCATCAATAATTGCATCGAAAATGTCAAGGTAGATAAGTCTAGGCAACAGTCCTTTCTCTAAAACAACCGATTAACAATATGGAGCAGCTTTTTAACGCTTTGCTAGATATATTTGGACCCATTTGTCCAAAATCTTCATTTGATTTATAGAAAGTACTAGCCTAAACAAAGTCTTCAATTCTCTCTTCATCTATTTTTGTTCGTTTTGCTATAAAACCTAGATATTCTCATTTTTCAAAGTAAAAATTTTTTCTAGCAGTGTATTTTGAGACATAATCAGAACTTAGTGGTTTTGGAGGTCACGATGAAGGGGATATGAATTCCCAGTGTACATTTGATATCTTTTTGGAAAGATAAATTATTTTATCATTGATTTCATTTTATTTTTCGATATTCATATTACTTTTTAATTTTTGTTGTTGTTAAGATATTATTTCATGAATAGTTTTGAAACAATCATAGTTTTCTAATCATAGCTTCTAATCGTCAGCAAATTCCACGATTCCAGAGATTTTCAAATACCCTCAGTTAATTTTTTTTCCCTTGCCATTATCCAATTCCGCCGGGGATGACAGTGTCAGATGGGGAACAAAAAAAATCACCGAATTCATCGCGAAAATTTTGTTCTTACTCCACGAACGCCCGCAGGTTTTGTGATGGAAATTTTAATGAAATGTCTTCGTTACCTTGCTAGATGAGGAACTATTAAAACAAAGAAAGTATTAAACTTTTCAGGGAACAGCTCGACATTTCCATTCTTGTCGAAAACAAAGGATAATTCCACGCTAAGCCTTTAATATTTCTTTCCAGGTCGGATCTCTCCTTCGAATCGGACTTAATTGGATTTTTCCATAACCCACTTAACGTTTGAATTTCTAAGTCTGGGTATTTAGCACCATTATGTCATGGGGGGTGTTAAAATCCTCCCTAATACCTCGTAGTCATGTTTTTACGTTGGGGGCAGGTATTATATTATAATTTTCATGAATGCTGAATTCAACATGGTAATTTTTGACTTTATCGCTGCATTAATTCCTCACAGGGCACTTAATCGCTGCATATTTAGACCGTTTTTATCCGAAACATGAATCATATTTGAAAAGCCCCACCTTCAGTAAAGAGAGCATGATCATACCTGAAATTTTAAATATTTTCTTGAAGAAAAGTAAGAAAAATTTCTCAACTATGTAAGAGGAAATTGTTTATTTAGTTTCTTCCAGAAAACCAATTCGTCATCAAGTCTTTTGCGAACATTTGAAGGAATAAACAAGAAATTATGTATGATAGCACATATCAGGAGTGTAAATCAGTTTTTGGGAGGAAAAATGCGTTTTTTTCAGAACAGCAAGGATGAACAGATCATTCAAAGTATTATCCGTCGATGGCTACAACTTTTTTCTCGCCTCTCAGGCAATTTTTGATTCCCATCTCGGAAACATGCCAAGCCAAATTGGGATCCAATTGTGCAAAAGAAGTGAGTTGGTGACTTGCCAAATCAAGCTGCATATTTCGTAGCAACCAGTAATTCTTTATCTTTTGATCAATAAAACTCTAGTTTGAATGTTCTGCAATGAAAACTTCATATTTTAATCAGTTCATCATCATTGACGCTCTATCCTGGAAATTTTGCCCTTCTGGTATTGTCCAAACCAAAGTTATGTGGGCTCAGAAAAGGTAGGTAGTCCCCTGCACCCATATTCTCAAGTACAATCGTGGATATCACAGTAATTAATTAATTTTCAGACCTGCATGATTTGTGCCGGAGTATATGGTTAATAAAAATGCGTATCAACAATGTTTGCGAATAAAATAACATCAGCCCTTTCTTACATTCGAAGACCGTCACGAAGGCAATGTTATAGAGCTGCGGAAAAAATATGATCCATATTATTTACCTACTCCATTTGCATAGGAAATGTACGAAGCGAATGGTTTTTATTCGCCACCTGCAAAATGTGTATAAGTTTTCCATTATATCAAGCCGTAGAAGAAGTTACAAGGAAAATTGAAATACCGAAAAAACACCCCTCGACCCAACTTGTTCGCACGTATTTCACGTGACAATATCACGTGGCAGTCTGCGTCCCGTGAATATCCAGCATTATCGGAGGCAGAAATTTTTCGTCGTAATAAATTGACTTGTATAACTCATAACAGGTTCATATTACGGCAGACTAGTTTGTAAAAAGTCAACACACGAATATTGCATGAATATAAATATACGGGTTACCTTGCCCATACATATATGTATTCATTTCGTACGCTTGTAGCGCACGCTAGAATTTTTTATCTGGCACGTAATGCGTTCGGTCTTTTCACGCCATGTCGAAAATTGATGAATTTTCCAATGATGTTCATTCAACGTGAACTGCCGTTCGAATCGCGTGAGAAAAGCCTTTATTTCGATCGATCGGACTGTCAGCCCGATATGGTCGTTTCTTGATTGAGATGACACGATTTGGGGTGGTCTGACTTCATCCAAAATTCGACGAATTATGTTGTTCATTGACTGGCCACTTGATGTATTCCAATAAACGTTCATAAAACGTTAATATGTATTAGTAAACTTCGATCATAGGTTACTCTCGTTGAATTATACGTTGATTGCAGTTTCAATCAACGTATATGATACCAAACATAACTGTAGCTGACGTATATTGAATAAAAAACCTTATATCGACGTTGAAAAAGAAACCATTCAATAACCCGGTACTGAAACAACCAATAATGAACGTTTCCTTATCTTGCTTACTCAAAGTACGATAAAAAGTAAGAAAGTTATATCCCTGTTGAATAGAAATTACTATACTTCATTCAAATTTATTTTAGCAGTCGGTTGGCCATGAAATAATGTTCTCAAGTTTTTGTAACTAGAACGAAGTTAGGTTGGCACTCATGAAATGTCGTTAATGTCATAACGCCGTTGCCACAACTAATATCAATTTTTATTACGAAAATGCCGAAAGTGATTGAAAAAAGAGACAGGGTTTCAGGAAGTGCTATTTAGAATTCAGGTCCGCTCATTCAAATAGTTATACCCTGATATTCTAAAATCCACAATACGTCAAACGGTAGCGAACATATTCAATGTAAGAGAATTTATATAATGTTTCATCTGAATCTAAACGACATATATTTCAGCTGGATATTTCCACAATCAGGAAGATTGTGAATGAAGAGGATGACAAAGAATTTCATTCTATTGGGAGACCCAAAAAAGTGGTGGCATTTGAGAATTTTATGTTTGAGTGAATTAATGCGAAAAGTTTACTTCAGGATTTTCGATAAATGTCATCGGAGAATAAGTTCCCTAAAATGGATTTTTCTATTTTTCATTTAACTTGTCCGATACAATGTAAATGTCTAAAGGTACTAATAAATACCTATAATTATTATTATTACATCAATGTATTAAGATGAATAGCCACAAATACGCGCAAAATGCCCTGTTACTTGTTTATCCATGTGAAATTTTTGTTCAAAGGTGAAGTTCATCTTAACTTGAAACTTCCTTCAATTCCTTTCACTTATATTGATGCAAGATGATTTTTGTTGAAGAATTTAACATTCTTGTAATTATCTGTTAATTCTTTCGGGAGATACCCATTCCCAACCACTGCATCATATGCATTTCATCTTCGAGTTAATATTTTTGAAATCTACAAATGATGTAAGCCAAAGAAGATAACGAACATTAACTCTCCTCAAGCTAGTGCATATTATGATATTATACTGATCTCTTGTATTTTCCATGCAAATAACTGGATTTGGTATGACTTCAATCAGTTTATATAAACTTCAATTATGTTCGTCACATATTTTCCGAAGAGATTCGACATTGTAATAAAATACGTAATAACAGAAACTTTTACGTAGAACGGGCAACATAGCGTTGATTCAAAACCCAAAAATGTTTTGACAAGCTTCTTAACCCCACATTTTTTGTACTATACAGAGTGAAATGTGTCAAATTTCCATGGCCAACCGACTGCTAAAATAAAAGTGAATGAAGTATATACTAAACAACTAGTTACCCTAACCACGTATATGAAACGTTTCTTTACCGTAACTCCACAACGTACATTCACTAAGGAGGAACTATTCAAGAGTGCATTACTTTAGCCATCAATTTGCAACTTGTCGTTGTCGCATCTCCTCAACGTTTATTCAATTGGTTTTAAGAAACGTTATATCAACGTTTGTTTTATTTATGAAAACCCTATGAAAATACAGGATGTATTTGAAGGTGGGGCTTTTTTTTCAAAATAAAAGGTAGAACTGGTCAAAATGTAGCGTTTCACTAAAAATCACAAAACTTTCAAAATGACAAAGTTGAAAAAATATTGAAAATGAGAACTGAAATAGATCCTAATACGACCCTAGACCGTTTGTTAGCTGAATTATCGAAAAGTAGTGGAAAAAAACTTAATCTCCTGATTCGACCATGTGGTTTCGTATAGGATATTGGCTCGTTCAATATTTACGTGGTAATGAAAATGGAAACTTAGGATTGCCGAATTGGATCATTATTTTTCAGTTAATTACACGATTTTATGAAAGGGCTCATTTAAAAACCAACTGACAGAAGAGACTTAGGACAAAAGTGTAAAAAATAGAATAATACTTCAAAATCTCACCAATAAAATTCGTCTAAGGCCTGGTAACTTCACCTTCGAATAAATTTTATTCACTGTCAATAAGTATCTGTCAAATAATTTCCTATCTGAAGGATACCTTATTTCGGTGCTTTCAGATGAAATTATTTGACGAATAACAATTCTATGAAAACACGGTATACTACTTTTCACTGATTAATGTAAAATAAGACACCGCATTGTAGAAATTGTCATATTTCCAACTAGAAAGCGAAAATATGTCGTGAAAATCACACAAAGGATAACCATACATCCAGAATCTAAAAAATTCAACCAATAATGACGTACCTTCATTCGATCTATGACAAATAAAATCCTATTAACGAGTTTCAATGACAGATTTATTCGATGAATAACACTATCTGAAAGTGAAAAGACTGCATTTTTACTTATCCTAAGAATAAGACTTATCTATCGAATAAATTTAGTTATTCGCACGTGAAAGTACCGGGCCTAAATAATTCACGAATTTTTTCTCAAAGGGCATCACAATCTTCTTTTCGGACATTCCAACAATAGTCGTAAAAATGGGATGAAATGGGGAACATCATAGCACTTTTTCAACATAACTAACATAAGCACCCTCAAGAAACTGTCTCGATTTTCTACTTTATTTTTCACCGTAAATTGCACGATACAACAATTATGATTCTCTCAAAAGTGACCTGATGCATCTAATCCGATGAACTTGGTACTGAACCATTCATTGTCCAGCCATACGTTTATGTTTTGTGTCATTTTTGCAATGCCGGAATCACTTTCCACAGTCCCGTACTTGAAATTCAATTAAATTTTGTCGAACTACTAGGGGTTGTTTCTCAGCCATCTTGGATATTTTATATAGACAATTTTTGGTTAAACGACTTATTTTGTTGAGTTCTACCTTCTGTCAATAAAAATCCTCACCTTTGAAAACACCCTGTGTGTAGCAATATCAATTCAAGAAAGCATATGACAAATTATCGTAGATTCAACCAAACTGTCAACGTTACCGAAATTCTGAAATTCAACGTATTATTGATTGAAGGTAGCGTTACTTCGAATTTATAATGTTCATTATAGATTCTATAAAACCATTATTTTGCTATTTTCTATTTTAATCGTTTCTCCATTGTATTGGGGTAGAAGTCAAACAGCATATTAAAAGAAGAGACCTTAGCAGATAAGTCGTGCATTGGCATGCTCGAGACTGTTTGGGTATTCTCAACCTTTCTAACCTGAAAACCTAATTTTCTACAACAGTCGAGTTCTATTTTCAAATCGATCATTAATCATTTTATTCACTGAATTCATCGTTTAAACATTACCCATGTTACGGGACGCGAATATCACAATAATCGGCGGCTAAATGAATTAAAAAGTCATCAATACGAATTCCGAGTTGATAATGTCCTCAGGCGTGTTCCAAGGAAGATGGACACTTGTTCAATTATTCACAATTTGCTACCCGTTATTATGAATAATAACGGAACTTTTCCATTACAGTTCCCGAACAACAGCGCCTGTTTCGTCGGAAACTTTATAAAAACAAATGATTTCACCAGTACCGACGACGGGGAAATTTATAGGGGAGATGTGAATGATATATGCACGTGTAAGAAAAAGTTTCTAGCCGCAGATGTTGAAACTCGAAGTATATCATCAGAAGTAGTGTTATGTGATAAATCCGTTTTGGGGGATATTACCGTTCCCGAAGTGAATAAACATCGTCGGCGTCTACAGGTAACACCGGCTTCACCGCGGCGCTTCGAATATTTCAGACTAATGAGCGTTTCGAAGGATTTGTTACTCCTCAATTCTGTGGAACAATGAGTTCTGTTCGAGGGATGAAAACGTAGAGACGGAGTTGGGGAAATGAGGACGGATGACAATGTCTTGACGGTTGTGACAGAGAACCTCATAATATCTTAACTAATTATATAATTCTTATCATCATCATCATCATTGCTGTATCCCGTTACCGGGAATAAATCTACAAAAAGAATATTTCGAGAAATGAATGGTTCAGCGGAGGGAAAGAGGATTGCTTTTATAAATTTATTCGTCTTATTCTGAAATCAACCCTTTTCGAGCGTCTAAGTTTAACAGTCTTGAGAACGAAAAATTGAGTTTTTTCAACTGGCAAAACAGACTTTTTGTAGCAAAAATGGATGGACCTTTTGTTGTGTAGGTTTATTTGGTCCTTGGTTGGGTTTATAAGCCCTCTATCCAATATTTCCACTATGCATTAGAAACTGATATTCGAATTTGTGAGTCGTACAAACCTTTTAACAGTAGGCAATATAAATCCTCGTTCCCAAAAATTTTACTTGCTGTACAATTCTGGGTAAAGGAACCAATAGAACTCTTTGTTCTAAAGCGACGTTTCGATGAATTTTATCATCTTCTTCAGGCTAAGAACACTTGACAGCTGATGAATTCAGCCTCGTTAAACTTTTCATTATTTAAAAGAACATCAAAATGAACAATCAACAGTGTATAGGGAGGCAACATCGATGATATACATTCTTTAGTTTGTCAAGCATACAATTGAAACTGAGTTTCAATTGTATGCTTTTTATTGGTTCCTTTACCCAGAATTGTACAGCAAGTAACTTTTAACAGTAGATTGTTGATGTCAAAAGAAACACTTTTTTCCTCTACCTATTGTTTCTGATTGGGTCCTGATGAAAAGATATAGCAATTTTGAGTTTTCCTAATGAGTTATGCCACCCCTGGAAAAACAAAATTAACTTCAGAATAACTAGCTAAATGTGTGACACTACACATCTGTGGATCTTTTAAAAGAAGTTGCATTCGGTCATTATACCCAATTTTTCAAACGGAGCATTAAACGAGAAAATGTGAAGAATATTTTTATTTTACAAAACGTTCAAATATTCATTAGATAGCGTCCAACTTAGTTTCAAGAGTTGGCTTCTTCGAATTTTCGGTATTTTTATGGTACGTAATGATCATAATGAGAAAACTTGAAGACTTGGGTGATATCTTGTCTTCGAAAAAGATTCATCAATTAAATGAAAAAGTATATTTCGAAATTCATTTCATTCCATAAAACCGTTTATGAGAACTAAATATAATGAGGATAAATTCTTCAGATGCATACCACCCGAAGATATAAATATCAACAAGTGTTACGATCTGAATTGAACTAGCCAATTTGCCATCGTCAAGGCCCCAAATGGATTACGCTCCATCGAAGAAAATCAGATGCTGACCATGGTTTCGGTCTCATTTGACCTCATCAGAGCAACATAGCATTTTTCTACGATGGAGAACGTTTGGAATTGATGGAACTTTATTCAATATTGGCAAGTTCTGCTGGGTACTATACATTTACCCAGAGCGCCACCCAATATGAAACGGTGTCCGATTCAATCCCCTTCAGATAGAAACCAAGACGAAAACAATAGCATATGTCCCATATTTTCCCTAATTCAATACGCCAATTTCCTTTGCGAACAACAGACGTATGACGAATTGAGAAGTCTGGGAACACTTTAAAAATTTTTTTTTTTATGGTTTTTCAAAAGCCTGTATCTTTTAAACCGAGCTGATTCGGAAAAAAGTTTAAAGAGAAAAAGTGTTTCTTTTGATTTCAAGAATCTTCTGTTACAATATTTGTAGGACTCAAAGACTCACCCTGTATAACGCTTCCCATTCAAAGAACAGCAACTTTCCACTCAAGCAGTATCATAGAAACTAAAATACGATGTCATAATTAAGCATTGTTACGTAATCAGAAAAGGCATTTACCGACCTTCTGCCTGTTTCCAAATGCTCGATAACATTAAAAAGTATTAATTTATGCCCAAAATAATTCGTTTCCACGAAAGAATGAGTGGATGGAAGATGAAACCGCATCAAAGAGCTGATCTGCAAGTGAAGGACTCCGTATTGTATTTAAACCGTAGAAACAATTCCATGACCCATTCCACACTCTACCAGTGCCCCAGCATTGTCTGTGGCTTCGCCCCTGTACCTCCGTCAAAAGATTTCTTTCGCCCCGTCAGTAAATGTTTATTGTTTCATAGAAAACGTTATTTTAGAGAATGAAACTTCGCCCCTCTGCGGTCCCTTTATTACCAGCCATGAAGGACGAACTATTAATCCTTTACCGCCATGTTTCAAACGATATACATTCCGGAGCTACACCTGAGAAGCGACTACATCCTCTGTATTGTCTGCTGCAGACAGGCTTTCATTATTGTTGGCTTTACTGCCTCCATTAATTTATCAGCCTAGTTTGTCGACCAGCTTCACACGATATGCCTTGTTAATGGGCCTGCAATATTTCACTTCATTAAACTATTTTACACTGACAAAAGCCAACTATTTTGATAACACACAATTATATAAATCCCCTATGGCTCATCAGGGCAATTTGCTGAACTTTGCTAATGAAAGCGGTGGAGGCTTTCCATCTTTATCACGGCTCTGAGTAATCTCTTTCTTCTTGGCCATATCCCGAAGTTGCGAAATATGCAGATTGGAGGTATTGTGCTGGTGAGCGAAACTGATTAATTGTAGCAGGAAGAATTACTTTCCAGGGTACCTCCGTCATTGGGCCTGTCAGACTTCGTGCCTGAGCCACTGTGTAAACAGCAGATAGCATACTATATGTCGAAGTTTGAGTATCATAACAAACAGTTCTGAGATTCCTATACAGACATTTTATGATTTCATGTGATGATCTATAACTCTAGAATGTGCTTATGCTCTAATACTGAACACCACGTAGAGATAACGAGATATGGTGAATTACGAAGGACATAACAGTGGTACCGACGCATTCGCCAATTTGTTACAAGGATCAGGGTTTACATAAATTGCTCGTCAATAATTAAGCATATTGAGTTGCGCAAAAAAATTAACGCACATTATGGAAATCTCAAATTTATTCTACAACTGAAGGTGTTCTCAATGATAATTATTTTTATCAGAATTATGCATGCTTATGTTATCCACTTTCAACGGTTTTCTTCAATATAGATATTTTTCCCAGCAGGAATAAAAAAAGATGATATTATCAGATTTTTAATGTATTGGCTCCATTCTAAAATCAGTTGTTCTCGATCAATTCTAGTGATCAATAGTTTTTCTTTCATTTAATTTTCTACACTCGATCGCTATGCAACGCGAAACACGCAATTTGACCCAAGAGGAATGTGCCCAAGCGGTAGTTTTGCGAGAAGAAGGGTGGACATACACAAGAATTGCAGAAAGGTTTGAAGTTTCCCATACAAGGATGTCCAGAATGTTGCAGCGATTCAGGGAGACAGGTATGAATGTCCGAAGACCAGGACAGGGTAGACCACGGGTAACAACTGCCATTCAAGAACGTTACTTGAGAGTTTCTTCGTTGAGACAACGGTTTGCAACCGCTCGCCTCCTTCAATTCAGCTTGAGCAAACTCATGAGGTGCAAATTAGCAGTCAGACAATAAGAAATCGCCTCAGAGAATATGATTTAAGGCCTCGTGTCGCGGCGAGAGGCCCAGCTCTTACCCCAGCCCATCGAAGGGCGCGTTTGGATTTTGCGAGAGAGCATATCCATTGGGAAGAGGCCGATTGGGAAAGAGTTCTCTTCACAGATGAGTCTAGATCCTGCCTCTACCATTGTGATCGACGTTCCCTTGTATACAGACGTCCACATGAAAGATATGCTCAGTGCAATTTCCTGAATACTACTGGTTTCGGGGGAGGATCGATTATGGTATGGGGTGGAATATCTTTGACTGCTCGCACAGACCTAGTGGTCGTTGATAATGGTGCTATGAATGCTGAAGTATATCAGGAACATTCTTGAAGAGCATGTAGTGCCATTTGCCCCATATATTGGTGAAAATTTCATTTTTATGGACGTTAATGCCAGACCGCATCGTGCGCGCATCGTTCAGGAGTACCTTGAAGAGGTTGAAGTCTCTCGAATGGAATGGCCAGCAAGAAGTCCAGATCTCAATCCGATTGAGCAGGTTTGGGACAACCTCAATAGAAGGCTGAGAAGTTCAGAAAATCATCCAGCTACTCTTAATGACTTAGGAATCCAACTCGGAGAAATCTGGGAAGGATTAGATCAGAACATTTTAAGATCACTCATTTTGAGTATGAACCGTCGTTGCCAAGCTGTAATTAACGCAAGGGGTGGAAATACCAAGTATTAAATTACTTCTCAGCATTTCAGTATTTTGAAAATTGTTCATTTCTCTTCTTTCACATAAGATTCGGTGAAATCCTGAATTTTTCTTCCTTTTAATGTGTCTTGTTTCGTTCAAAACCTTCCCGAGAGAACATAAAAAATAAGTTATAAAGTCAATGTAAAGTTAACTTTCATTAAAATTGAGATTTTCACATTTTCAGAATGTGCGTTAATTTTTTTTGCGCAGTGTATGTGTTTTCTACTCTGGAGAAACAAATTTCCTATATTTATATGCAGTTTCCCAGGTTAGAATAATGAGATTCAAAAGAAATGATGTATAAAAAATAACAAAAATACAGAAGTTAAGTGGGGATATGGTATATGGATGAAGTATTCTTATAGAGAATTGATTAAAATCACTACTGACAAAAAAGTTTAAGGATACCGTTGGAACCGACGCAGCAATTGAATAATAGGTTCAAAATTTCCGAAAAAGTTGAAAAAACCTAACGGAATCGAGTGCCCCTAATTATTAGGACAAGGAAATCGTGAATACAGCAAAATATACTGATTTATTTACTAGCACACATTATGCTCTATTTAACGCGAGCAAAGTTGTCGTTATGAATAAATAATTCGTGTTTGATACGGAATTGGAACATTGGACAATTATACCCCAATAAACGAATGATTTATCCAACATTACCGAGGCTATTTCAAACGGTATTCAGTCGAATGAAAACAGATAAACTCAAAAAACCCTATTACGTAGCACGAAATTATGTGAAATTGACAGATGTCATTCATGGGACTTTTCACATCTCTCAGACAAGATTGTCGCAGGAATCTTCTTCGCTCCTGGTTCTTCAAAACGAAGGCTTCATTCTGAAAGCGCTCAGAGTTCAGCGTGCAGAGAAGTTCATTATTCGTTTGAATATTTAATTCTTCTGAATGATTCACAAAACAACGTATCCTGGTGCTATATTTGTCGTTCGCGTTCTACACGAGTATCTCTCTAATGTTTGATGTCTGCATGGCTTCATATGAAATATGTATGTAGTCAGGATTGAATAGGTGAATTCAGAATATCTACTATTCTCCATCATAATAGATGATGAGAGTGAATCTCTCAATCGGATCCTATTGTGGTAATGAGCTGTTTTTGAATGTTTCATCGCTCCGTTTTAATTCTCCCATTTTATGAGAGAGAGCGAATGAAATTTCAATGACATGATTCTTTCAACATTTCAATAGAAAACATTTAGAATTGAGTGAAACATGATGAAATCATGAACTAAATGGATCTATTTTTCATGGAGTAGGACGCCTTAATGTTGATTCTTCTATTTTTCGTCCTTAAAAATGAAAAATGAAATTTTTTAGCCTCTGAAGAAGGAAACTACCCTTAAAAAAGTCGGCCCAGTATGGAGTTTGTCAATGAACGAGTCCTGTGATTGCAGTTTACCTTTTTCACTGAAATATGGATGTTACATTAATTCTCATAATATAAGAATTTGTTGCAGTAGTGGTGTGCTGCAACCTCAAATTGCTGTGATGGAAATATCCAATCTCTGCATATGAGATTCCAACCCCAAATATTTCCATATGCTCATTTCGATTCGTGTTGTTATGTTTTGGCAATGGTTTTGATTGCATGCTTCGGTTGTCCACAAGAACCGAACATCATTCTGGGAAATTAGTAATTTTGATTATTTCTAATTACACCCTCTCTAAACTGATATAAATGACAAAGTCACTCATTGTTAGGAGCTTTCACCAAAGTAAAAAACTCCAGAAGCACTACGAATGAACGAATTTCATGTATAGTGATAGGTACAGAGTAAGTAAAAATGATATTTTCATTTGATCAGAGAAATAAGTCTTCGTTATAGAGCCATTAGGAAAATTGGTGTGCTTTAAATGAGAAAATCCACAGGGTGAGAAAAATGTAACTCATAAAACTCACATCTTTTTTGTAGGGCAGAAACTGATGAATCATGTGATATAGAAATTACAATTATAGAAATAAATTAACATGTAATTGCTATCCTACGAGAGGAGCCTGTTTTCGATAAGACCACAAAAACATCAATCACTCTCTAAGTGGGTATCATAGACCTCAAAATAGAAAAGTAAAATTCTAATTCGAAAAATTTAATTATCTCATCACTATGACAGGAAAATGGTTAATAAATGAATAAATTATCCTCCATATGGCATAAAAACTGAGGGTTGCCATAGAAAAAACTCAAATATACTCTTTCCTTCGTACAGGGTGCATGCACAACTATTTGATTAAACATACATGGAAAGTATGCATTTTTTCAAAGAATTGACTTATTGGAGGATTTTTCTCACTCTGTATACTTTTATTGTTGAGAAACTTTGAGCACTCAGTCGTGAAGGCTGAATTGGCGTACCCAACTGATTATTGTCTGATAAACATCAAACACCCTATATAACTATACCCTCCGAAAGGTGTCCTCGACAAGGTGAATTCAAATGACGATATTAGTATTTGCATCGAGAACGCGAACGTCATCTGTCGTTCACTATGGGCCCCCTCGACATCTTAATCAAATTTTGCGTTTATACCAACTGAATATTGAATGGGATTTTCGTATATGGAAGTTACGGAGGTATCGCCAGGTCTCTGATAAACATTCTCGACATGTAGGGAGCCCTGGCAGGGTCTGCTATAGGGGGATTAACTCTTCAAAAATGTTTCTGACAATTCCGGCATTGATGTCACAAGAGACGGGGGATCAGACTAATTCCTATCAATGTTGTATCCCCTAAGGCTCTCCAGTGACACATCAGCAAAAGGGAGTCTTTTCTATTTCCCACTTCCGAAAATAGGATTTGTTGATAAATCGTAGATTTTCATTTGGAGGTTGATATTGGCACTTCAAGTCAGTCAGTATTTCACAGAAACATTTGCCATGATGTTGGTCCAATGACCATGAACTATGAATCTTACATTTGTTCATTGTAATATGACCAAACAACTTAATCTGAAAATATCAGATTACCAGAGGATATAACAAGATTGGATATTCCAACATTTGTAAATGGTGAATACGAGGATATATTGAAAAATTCTTAACCTACTATAGAACCAAACAAAATATTTTATTCATCAACATATTATTATTCTCCTCTTAATTGGATATATTTATTACACCGAACCTGCAAAGTCTCTAGACCTTTAAAAAAATGTTTCTTCTAGCTCTGCAAACCAGACCTCCACAGCTTTTATTACCTCCTCGTTGGAAGAAAATTTACGACCTTTTCAATTTTTTTTCAGTTCAGGAAATAGATGATATTTGGATGGAGCCAAATCTTGTGAATTAGGAGGGCGTTCTAGTAATTCAAACCCTAAATCCCGAATTTTTTGCATGGCAACATGAGATTTGTGTGTTCTGCAAAAACAAAATTCCTTTGGATAGCTTTCCGCGTCTTTCCTCTTTAATTTTTTCCCGTCAGTAATGTCGAATAGTAATCTCCAGTTATTGTTTTACCCTTATCCAAAAAATCAATCATGAAAACTCCATGGCAATCCTAAAAAAACTGAAGCAAGAATTTTTCCAGCAAATTTTTGACATGAAACTTCTTAGGTCTTGGAGAACCAGAGCATTGTATAAAGACCAGTGGTCTTTATACAATGACCAGAGTGTCGCCATTCCATCGATTGTTGCTTTGTTTCTGGATCGTAGAAATGTACCCAAGTCTCATCCATAGTAACTTTAACAAGGTTTAAGAAGTCTACATTGTTTTCAAATCGAGCACAGATCGAACGCGATGCTTCTACCCTTGCACGCTTTCGGTCAACATTCAAACATTTGGGGATCCATTTTTCAGCAATTTTTCTCATGTTCAAATTGACATAGTCCTTAGATTCATATCAATTATGGATCAGTGTATCTTCTACAGGTAGCAATTTGTGAATAATCAGTAATTATTATCAGACTACTTATCCTTATCAAAAAACTTCTGTAATTTCATCATCTCGAATTCTTTATAATATGACGACTCAAGATCAGGAAATTTATATTAATTGTCTTGGTTTTCCTTAATACCTTTCACAATTCATCAACTCATTAGAGTACAGCAGTGTAATTCTTCTCTACAATAAATTATTTCCCAACCATTCATTTGCAGGAAATATTCGTAATACCTGCTTTCACAGGAAATATAAACAAGCTTTATATTAGCCCGTATTGTTTCCAAAAATTAATGATATCATTGTTCAATACTAATGAAAACTGCACGCTCCCTGAATATAACATTGTTTTCACAATGGGCATCCAATTATAGACTAATTAATTCGAAGATATATGCCCAATTGTTGTTTTATCATCAAATTAATCAACCCAATGTTATCGTCGCTCATCATCTTTTTGTATTATTAAACGTGCCGTTTAGTGCATGAGTTGCAGCGTGTTCGAGGCAAAAATTTGTCACTGTTGCAGAAATTTCAACTATTTCAATTCGCAACTTGGACAGACGCACGTTACAGCGGAGTTCGTTCAGAGTTTCCGTGAAATTTATGTCGTCGCTAATTATTCACAAAGTTTCGTTTTATTGGCCATAATTTCGTGTATTTATGACTTCCCGTGAGTGAAATCTGATTTCGTTGACGAGCTTTGCCATTTAAGGCTACAATATCCTATCGTTAGGGCCCTCGAAGGACCGCGTTTAGTACTTAGGTATTTAGTGTTTTTTTTCGTGCCTCACGTTGAATCACTTAATTAGGTGAAGGAAAGCTTGAGGCTACTTGAAGATTTTCAATCAGAGAGAAAATTCATTTCGATGTTAAGTATTTTGATACTTCAAACCTGCATTTGATATAACAAAAAATATTGGATTGAACAGACAATGTGTCTCAGCTATTTTGGTCTCATACATCCATTTGATAATGAGTTTGTACACCCCTCACCTTTTGAGTGCCGTTTTGACCGATGTGTGATCGAAGGCGATTTCTTTGTACTTCGAATGACTTCAGTCATCTAATACAGAGCTGTATCTGTCTTCTTCTTCTTCTTTTATTGTGCTTGGCAGCGAGCTGTATCTGTCTATTATTCAACACACAGTGTTCAAATTGCTGAATCCCAATAAAAATTTCCACGACGTATATTGATGAGGAATTGATTCTGAAACAAATGAGATCTCTCTTCAGACTTTGCATTGGTGATCAAATTTTATCAAGTTCAAACTTGAATTATTCATTACTTAGAATCGTTAGGGACAAATGCATCGTTGTGAACAATAAACATTATGGCATGGCGTTTCTGATATTGAATAATGATAATAATCAATAAGAGTATTTTAAAAGTACCTCTAGAGATGTATCTAACTACATAAGTATTTCAACCACAAAACTTTGAAATTCATCTGCCTTGATTATCTGCTAGAGGTATCTTGAAGTAAACGTTGGAAACAGGACTGATTGAATTCCTGAAGTATACGAAAAATATTCCACCGTTGTGAGTACTTTGGAAGAAATGCAGCAAAATATAGAAAATAACCAATATTTCTGAGGATTCGTACCCAACACATGTTCAGTAATTTTCAAAGTACCCAACAAATGTTCAGTAATTTCTAAATAGTGTATCTAAAAAAGAAAAGAAGTAGTTTTTGTATCTTAGCTTAGAAAGAACCCTTATTAAAGAGTTGCTTATATGAAGCGCATTCACCAATTTGCAACCGAAAGCTCCTGAGCAGTTGCAAATATTTTCGCTTTCTCCTCATAAAGAACCTCGTAGAGCATTCGGGTACGAAAATTCTCAAGTAATGGGAGATGTCGATGAAAATTGTAGAAGAAAATCCATTGTCTATTCAGTCTCTTATCCCTCCTCAACATAGCAGCATTTAGGTACTCATAAAAACACATATTATGGAGTTAAGCATCGCACACATAGATCCTTGAATACGCAAATCCCCCAGGAAGGGGATTTACGACAACAGTAACCTACAGGATATTTCCCACGACATCACAATGCAACATTTCCGATGGAAATTCCAAAGGAAATTCCTCGTATCAATTGGACAACTGCCGCGCGTGCGTCAGTTTGAATGAAGTTTCCTCGCATCTACAGCTTTAGTTTTCCAACCACCCCGAAAGCTACCGGAGGGTGGCTGTCCTGAAAAAGTTGCGTTCCTTCAACACGAGAATCGCGATATAAGGGAGATCGTACGATAAGAGTTTTGTGATAACTCAATAATAATAATAATAAATTGGGGGAACTTTCGGCTTTATCGGCCTGACGAAATATCGTGTGGCGCGTGTTTTCATGATGTGAGCACATGATGTATTATAATGAGTAGTGGGAAAATTAAAACAAATGTGTATTTTTTTCTTGTAATAGGTGAGTTTCACCCAGAAGAAAGTTTTCTTATTAGAATCAAGTTCATTCCGCTTTGAATATTTTTGTTTCTTACGTAATGAAGATCCATCAAATATCCTGGTTTTTGTTGTAATAAGATAAATGAAAAAAGGATAAATTTTATGATGAAACAGAAAACAACCAAAAAAAACTCCAGAAATGTCACAATTGACAATACAAGTTATGTTTTTCAGTTGTGATATTTCTCCCTACCTTAGACAAATATTCTATAAAATGAGGGTCTCTTGATTCAACATTCAAATTTGAAACCAGTTCGCTATTGATTGAGTAGGTAAAATAATTGGCGAATTAAAGGAATTCAGTAGTACAATGCGTTTTCATTGAATGACTGAACCACATAGTTTCACAGAAATATTTCGTAAAATATATAATCTAGTGTTTGCTAACACTAGTATTTTAACTTTTAGAAACTAGACGACCTTGTAGAGTGAAGTTTCATCAGAAAGTCTCAAAATGATCGATTATTGAACAATAAAAAATAATAATATCTTCGTCTATTTCAAACCTTCAAAATTATGTTAGGATCAATTTTTCATCGTTTCTTCATTTGGATGAAGAATTTTTATTAGGCATCCGTGCATAGTTTTCCTCAATAAATTTTACTTAATATGGAACTTTCGAGCACTGTTTTCCGAATGACTGTTGGATGATCAAACTGTTTTAATGAGAATATACGATCTCTACATACAATTATATTAGCATCGATTTTTTCTGTAGGTTTTAATATCATTACGGATATGTTTCCATGTTCAAACATGAACGAGCGTTTGTTATATGATAACACTGGATGATTATGAATTGAATCAACAAATACTCCAATGGGAGTATGAGTTATCAATTTTCATACGTTGGATGGTAAATCAATATTGCAACAAAGCTTACACTCGATACCATTCTGTTCGGACCATAAATTCGTTTCAATTTTTCCAATATTTTCAGTTTAATTTTTTTCGTGAAAATATTCAAACATACCACTTGTTTCAGGTACATTCTCTTCTATCGCGTGTGTTAAAATAAATAAACTAGAAGTGCCGGAAGTGATACAACATGGGAACGCTGCTGTGTTGGACTGCGATTTTACATTGGAGGAAACTGACGAAGACTTAGTGGTCAAGTGGTTTTTTAACAAGAATAATAGAACGCTAGTCTATCAATGGATTCCAGGTGAGCCCGATTATAATCTTAAAATCCGCCTACATGAATCTTTAGCACACTTTCCAGTGTTTGTTTTTAAGTATATACTTTCATTAGTGAGAACACATAGCAAAAAAAATTGATTTGAAGGCTTCAAACACCTGTGAAGTACCTACCTTATATAATAATTTGATTTGATGGATCGAAATCATATTTTTATTGTATAGATCGAAATATTCCGAGTACTGTGATGGAAGTCTATCAAAATACCATAAAATAGTGGGTAATTTAAGTTGATCTGGTATTTCACTGAGGCATTGAGGATGATTTCACCATCATTGAAATTCAAACCACTATGAGTACTGATATTTGAGGAGACTTTTATTGCGAAAGAATAACTCACATTTTAGCACATCATCACTTGAATGTGTCTGTAGTCGTCAGGATTATTTTACGAAAATGCAAGCTTGACTCACAAAATCTAACAGTCTTAAATGTCAGCACCCGCTATCCCTCCTAAAAATTCCAATATTCCAATTCTGTCGATTCTTCGCGAATGTTTCTGACTACCCTCATCCCATTCTCGACATTTCGAGAAGTTATGCCCCATATCGTTGAAGAAAAATCGTCATCGGATAGCCTGCAGAAGTAGTTGACATGATTGAAAGGGGGCTATTCAATATAGTAAGCATATTTCGAGCAGGGCGTAGTAACCTTCGCTGCATCGGATTATGAAATGTGGACGAAAATGTTACCGATACAGGGAGGGATTTGGGAGGGAGAATTCTCTATTGGAAATATTTATAGCAGAAGAAAAAATTAGATGATCACGTATTGTTTATCCAATTGAAAATTTAGAGCAGCGTTTATTCATGTGATTGGAGATTTAGGTTATCTATGATTTAGATGAATATGTCAAACAACCCTTCAGAGGGAAACATTCATCTAAACCATAACTTCAAGGAAACATGGAAGCACAGACATGAGTATTTATTGAGGTTTGATACTCATTGGCAGGGATGAGAAATTTTGAGAACAGAAGTAAACGTCAACAATGACATGAGTATTATGCATCTCAAAATTTTTATAAAACACAGTTCTGTGCCTCATAACGATCTCTCTTTCATTCGATACCATATGTGGTGCATTAGATTCTTTTCAAATATATCACTTTCCTTGATATAATCTACTTCCAAAAGGAAAACAATGCTATAAAATTTCAATTAAAAATTTATACCGTATTTAAGAACCAAATTTCAACACAGTCGATCTCGTAGAATTGTAGAAAATACGATGGAAAAACAGACAGTAATTCAAACACTGTTAAAAGTTGAAAGAATGTTAAGAGTCAATTTTTTGTATTAGAATTGTATCTTATCTTGAATATATTGAATGAAATTGGAAAGGGCAAAATAATTCTAATGAAGCAGTATGAAATATGAAATCAACTGAAATTTGGCTTGCTTCAAATACACCGAAGAAATGGTAAAATGTAGAAGAAGAATCTGGGAGTGAATTTCATCATGTGAAAATCTGTATACAGCTACTAAACTGAAACTAAAGAATAAAATTAGCAATTAATTATGTACCTATCTGTAGGTAACGACCCTTGATTAAATATAAATGATTCTCACTGAATCAATGCGAATACTTGTTCTAACCAGCTCTCTATACAAATTTTGGGAATTTCAGAAAATTTCCTCCCTTCGACCCCCCCCATCAAATTGTGGTCCATCGTATCGCAACATGTGATGAAAAGCTTTATGACGAATACAATATCGGCCCTTGCCAACCACTATTTCACAAAGCCCTCCATTTCCAATTCCCTCATGAAATCCTTATATTCCGTCCGAAATAAAGGATAAACCTCAAACCACCCCTTTCTCGATTACAGGATTCGGGTGAAATGGGTGAATGCTACCTACTGCAGATATGAAGTTGAATTATCTTGTGCACTAGGTCTGAAAATAACAGGGATTATCTGCCTGTATAGCTACTTCTTTGAGGCACACTGAATTCCTTGATCGCTCGCCCATGTTAAGATGCTTTACGTGATCTAATTCTCGTTCGAAATAGGATATCAGATCGGTGTAATGAAATCGTTATTAAATACCCACTTGAAGGGACGCTTTTTAGAGGGAATACCGCATGTTATACAGGCTGTTCGATTTAGAAACCTATTTTCAAAGCTAAATTTGAGTAAAATAATTATGGGTAAAGTGGTCTTAATTTTATGAACTTAGGTTGTGTATTTATGTTTGATATACCAAGAAAAAAAGTTTTACCGGTATTAAATAAGAGAAGTTCAAAAAATAAAACAAGTCTGCTCACTAATACATGAAAAAATTTGCTATCATTAGTATCATCAATTCCAATAAATGATTAAACATGTTCAGAAAAGTGAAAATATAAAATTCACCATTTCAACTATTTCTAGAACTGGAATGATACACATGATTATTCCTCACTATTTCAAGAATTTTTTCTCGTAGAATTGGTAAAATATATCGGAAAGAAAACTTGGAAGAATTCAAGAAAGCTCATACAATCTGCCACTCTATAATAAATATGTAAAATTCCATTTTGAACATAAAAAACTATGGGTCAAACATAAGGTGTAAGACCCAAAGATCAAGACCAAAAAAAGCTTGAAAATTTGATTTAATTCATGAGTTAATCTCTGTTAATTTAACTGTAGAATTACTTCGAGAAATATCAACATTCCACAGAACAAACTCGAAAAGTTAACGCGAAGTTCAACGTTTCTGGTGACAGTTCATTCATTGTATTTTCTTATTGATTCAATTTTGCCCTTTTAATAAGATAATAAGGACCAAATCTCAGAAATTTTCTGTTTAATATCCAGAATCTGATACATGATGTTCGAAAATCTCGGTGCATAGCAAATATATATTTCATTTTGCTTATCTTAATACAATTTTTCTTGCATATCACATTAATTCTTCGGTTTTCACAAGCCATATGGCCCATTTAGCCCGTTGAATTGTTTAAAGAATATAGTATATGAAGATTGTAGGTGTGCTCTGATAAAGAACGATTGATTCAACCATCCTCAGGTTTGGCAGACCCCAAAAGCAGTTTATAATAAGTGATGAAGATAAGGAATGAAATTGCATGATGCACGAACTGTAGTGAAACAGTTCGACAAACTTGTATAATTTCATGTAATAAATATCGTTTCGGATCCTCAAAATGATGAATGCGTTGAAGTCTAGCTATACGTTTCAACTATGAAGTAAGATTAATTAAGATTGAACGAGTGCTCAATCATCTATTTCAGATGTAGGTACTGACCTGAAGGCAGACACGAATATTCTATTATAGTAGCATATTCTTCAGGAGGTATTATGCTGAGCACTCTTCCATGAATAGTGAATATTCTCAACACATGGAGTTATTAAGGTTAAACACATTTATTTTGATGAAATGCTAAGATATTTTGAACATTCTAATCAATAATAATCTTTTATCTATGTGAAAAACGATTATAGGTGCTATCTAAGGTAACATATCTCAGATATGAAGTTCTATCGCGAGGACACAAAAAGGATTTTTTCAATTTTTTCATGAAAACAACAACAAAATACTTTGTCCAGATCTATTTTCTATCATCCGACTTTATCCGAATTCAGAATGAAGTTACATCCCATTGAATCTAAATATTCGAATATTTAAACCTCACAGAACCCATTTTTCCATCTGAGTAATTTCAAATTATGAATGAAAGGCAGAAATTCGAGAATGAATGAGGTTAGAATGAACACCCCTCTGTTACTTCCTATCGCATGCGAATGACCAAGAAAGGGCATATAAAAATCGTGAAATCTCAAAAGTTCCCTCTTTTCAGCATCCAAGAGCCGGCCGCAAGTACTAGGCATCCTTAAGGACCGTCTAAACTTGGAATATGCAGCTAGTGTGGACGCAAATAGTATTCATAGGGCTCTTCACATTCTCCAGGCAGGTCCTGATCTTTCAGGAGAATACACTTGTTCTGTTTCGACCTTACAGAGTGAAGACATCAGGACAAAAAGCATGCTAGTATTTGGTAAGTAATTAAAGGAATTAATGAAATGTGTAGTGACTAGATTCAGCTATAAGAAACAAAGTCTACAGTAGATCAAATGACTCATTGTACAATGGTATCTTGCATCAAACTTCATCATTTAGAAACGTTCATTTATGACTGATCGAATATAAATAAGTTCCAGAGAGGAGCCTCATCCTACGTCGACTCAGCTCGGATGAAGGATCTTTGAGGGTGCAATGCATAGCAGAAGGGGTTTTTCCAACCCCCATCATATCCCTGTATTCCCAAGATAGGTAAGATCTAAATTAATATTTTCCACTGGTACTGTAATGAGAAATTCGGTGTTTTTTTCTCGAAAGAACGATTCGTTCGTTTTTCCTTCACAGATTAATTTTTCTCGGAATAAGGGAATCGGGAAAATAGACGTTGACTGAGTGTAGTGTTTGCAGAGTGTGAATTGATAATCAGTGTTGAATGAGGTGAATTTCGATTGGGTCGATGCAGAGTGAATTGGTTTTCAACTGGGTTTTCTACCACCGTCGTATTCGGAAAGAACATATTGAATTTGCCTTTATAGGGCGAATATTTGATTGTCTCGGTCCTCATTTCGGTAAAACTCAACGCCTCTCGATTTATAGCAAGTGAAATAACCATATAATTTCCGTTTTCATTATTTGATTAACTTACCTGATACAGTCTCGGTAAATCGAAACAGTGGTTGTGTGAATAAACGAAAGGCGAACAACCCAAAGTTAGCAAGAAAGAGAAAATGGGAAATATGGATCAGTTGAATAGATTTTTATTTGTGTGGTCGAAAGGATGCGTGCCTTTATTGAAACAGAAGTGTCAGGACTTTCTGAATTCAATTATTCTTCTTTATGTTCAATACAAGTAAGCGTTGCCATTTGAAAACCCATTTTTTCTCCAGCCCTCGTAGGGGGTGAATGAAAAATTTCATAATTATACTAAAAGTGGGTAATTTGAAATAGAAAGTGTCGGTTCCGATCATTCTTCCACAGAGGAACACAATTTTGTGCGTTACTTTTTACCTACTCTTTATTGTGGCTTTCATGAATATAATTTTTTATATTTCATGGGTTTATAGTAGCGAAACGCACTTAGGATTTTTGTCTCTTGGTACTCCATACCTGTACAAAATTTCATTGACTTCTACTTAGTCGTTTTCGAGAAAAGGCTTGGTTGGTTGAAAGAGATGAAGAATTTTTTTGTTCATTCATGGAATCGACATACTTTCGAACAAAGACTGGGAAGGGAAGGAGATTTATAATTTTTGAGATTCGCTTAGTAAGAAATTTCGCGAAGGAAATTCAAACTTTCAACTAGTTTCTTGGCTGAGTGGTTTAGTAATTCGTCTTTGTATATATTTAGCTTCAAGCCTAGCTGGGAAAAAAGCATGGATGATTCCAATCATAGAAATATGCATTCATCCATAAATAAGACATCGATTTTTCGAATTTTGCTCCATATTAAACTCATGGTCGAAAAAGAACGTGTTCTACACAACTAGGTATGAGTCCGCCCACCTCAATGAAATGGTTAGGTATATGCGTTGAATTTACTGCTAAAATTTATAGCTGAGTTGTAAAAATTTTATTCTACAGGAAATAACTCATTTCTCGTAACTTAATGACAATACTTATTCGAGTGCTTATCTTATATAATACGTTCGAGTTTTGCCACTGCAATTTGCGTCAATAATTCTCATGATAACATTAATAATTGAATATGATTAGTAATTCGTTGCAAGAAAAAGGATTCACAATTTAATTGAAGATTGCTGCTGTAAGATTTCTCTAATAATAATAATAATAACTGTTCTTTAATGGCCATCGACCGAAGTCCTTCAGCCTAGTGAATTACATTAATCTTATATAGTTATAATATTATCCGCATTTCAGGTGGCATAATAATAAAGATTCAAATTCAAAAGAAATTTTTGTCAGGAAAAAATCCATTTTGTACATCCTGGTTTGAATACATTGGTGTAAATGAGTTCTTCATCAAGTTCGCTGTACTCCGTCAAAAACAGACAAGGACTAGTGGGTATTCAATAATGCTTTTCACCCTCACCTTCAAATGAATTGAAATAGGGTCTCTGTGGGCCCCTCAGTATACCTCAGAGAGAATGAGAGAACGAATGGTTTAACTTCTCGAACAGGTGTATCAGCTATGACCGAGAACTTTTCACAATAGGCAGTAATAAAAATTTCCACGAAGAGAGAACCGCGTATAGAAAATTGAAGTGACTGTCTCGAAATCGCTATATTTCTTACCGATCATTATTGTGAATCCTTTCATAGCACGTATTTGCAATTCCTATTCGCTCCAAAAATTGTCGCTATTGAAGCAGTTCAGTTGAACTATTCATTTTAGATCATTCCTGAATCAGTGAACTACATCATTCATAATCAAAAGAATAATTCATATTTTGATGATAGTTTTAGTGTCTGAAATATAATGAAATGAAGGTTTTAGCGGCATGCAGACAGGAATTGAATTCTGGAAAAAGTAACACCCAGAGCTCTGGGTGGTGCTTTTTTCAGAATTCAATTCCTGTCTGCATGCCGCTAAAACCTTCATTTTAATAATTCATATGTCAGAACAGATGAAACTTTTTCGGAATACTAAGGATTTCATAATTTAGCAAAAATTTATTTCACTTTTACTGATGGAGAGTGCCAAAGTACTTTAGTACCTTGATTTTTATTCATTTGCTACTGCATTTCATCACTAAAGAGTTCTAGAGTCTGGTAACTTATTCAGAGCAATGTGAGCTTTGCACGAGTTTTTATTTGCCTGAGCGTCCAGTATAGTTTGTTGAGTCTGGAGATGTAGGATCCAGGTACTCAAATGATTGTCTGTTTCTTTTTTTCCAATTGGGAAGGAGTAGATCTTTTACTTAAGCTCCAGGGCCGAGTTAAATTTGTCAGCTGTCAGTCATGCCTTCCAGCCCAGTTACCTCCGAGGAGGAAAAAAGGAACAACAATCACGAAACTGCGTTATGTCATGAGGCATACTCGGAATAGTTTAGCACAAATCCAGAATATCCAACTCGGCCAACTCAATTATATCCGGGCAAGCACATAACGGAAGTGTTTCGTTATTTGGATAAGTTCCATTAGCTACGTGATCCCAATTACCAAGTTTCGTTCATCGTCAGACGTGTATGGGTACGTTACTAAATAGTTAGCCTGTTGGGCTGAAATGGCGCCTGAGATTTCAGAAATGATATCTTTTAATTGAAGCACGAACAAATAACAATTACGCCGGAAAATATAGCGCTTTAATTTCGCCGTACGATGGTTATTACCGTTAAAATGAAGTCTTTCAGCGACAATCTCGGAGATTGTGGGATATAATGTACATGGAATAACGGTGCTGATTTTCTTTCCTCCATATTTTCACGTGCTTCCTTCATTGTCGTCACAAAATATCAGGTGGGTGCTTCAAATTAATGAGGGTAGTTCACTGAGTTAATTAATTCAACGGTTATCTATTCGCACCTAAATGAGCAATATATGAGGACTGGAACTAAGCCTTGACAATCTAATTTACAATGATTATGGTTCATTGCATTTGTCTTCAATAAAACGCGAATTTTAGATTCGATGTTCACTGTCGCTCTCATTGATGAGGACAGATCTACGAGGATATCTATATTAAAAAATTCTTAGCCTACTATAGAACCAAATAAAATTTCAAGGTCAAAATACTTTATTACTCAACATATTCTCCCCTTAATTGGATACATTTATTACATCGAACCTGCAACGTCTCTAGACCTTTAAAAAAAAATGATTCTTCTTGCTTTGAAAACCAGACCTCCACAGCTTTTATAGCTTTCTCGTTGGAAGAAAATGTTCGACCTTTTAAACTTTTATTCAGTTGAGGAAAGAGATGATAGTCGGATTGAGCCAAATCTGGTGAATAAGGGGGTGTTCTAGTAATTCAAACCCTAAATCACGAATTTTTGAATGGCAACATGAGATTTGTGTGCAGGGGCGTTGTCCTGCATAAACAAAACACCGTTGGATAACTTTCTGCGTCTTTTCTCTTCAATTTTTCCCCGTACAGTGTACAGTGGTCAGTTATGTCGAATAGTAATCTCCGGTTATTGTTCCACCCTTATCCAAAAAATCAATCATGATTACTCCATGGCAACCCCAAAAAACTGGAGCAAGAACTTTTTCAGCAGATTTTTGGACACGAAACTTCTTAGGTTTTGGAGAACCAGAGTGTCGCCATTGCATCGATTGTTGCTACGTTTCTGGATCGTAGAAATGTATCCAAATCTCATTTATAGTAACAATTCGGTTTGAGAAGTCTACATCGTTTTCAAATCGAGCACAGATCGAACGCGATGCTTCTACCCTTGTACGCTTTTGGCCATTCAAACATTTGGGGATCCATTGTGCAGCAATTTTTCTCATGTCCAAATTAACGTGAACTATATGATGAACGCGTTCGTATGAAATATTCAGTGCTTCAGATATCCGTTTTAGCCCAATTCGACGGTCTGATAAAATCATGTCATGAACTGCATCGATATTTTCGGGGACTGACACAGAATCTGGCCGATCGGTCATCATCTTCAATGGAAAATTTACTTCTTTTGAAGCTTGCAGTCCAATTTTTCACGGTCACATACGAAGGACATTGATCACCAAGGGTATTAAGCATACCTTCGAAAATTTGCTCACCTCTTAACCCATTTAAAGACAGGTACTTGATGATGGCTCGATACTCCAATTTTTCGGTGGACATCTTCTTCCTTTCAATTTATTGCGTAATTATGGTTTACTTTTTTGACCTCAAACTTAACACTGGCACTTCAAATGAGTTATTGTACGTTACTATTGCTATTTTTTTTAAGCATGGAACTGGTGTAGGCTAACTAGATATCAATATATCCTCTTATATTTGTCCTAGTATCCTATTCTGAATAGGAAGCACAGAGTACGCCAAAGACAGTGAGTCGAGGATCACCGTCATGGAATGGTTGAAGGCAAGCTACCATATACAGAGTTTCCCACAGTGTGTGGCCTATTAGAACGGATCATAGAATTGTTCTAAAAATTTGGGTGCTTAGTAAATTTTTTCAAATTGAACACCCTACTTTTCATTCTATATTTTCAGAGAAAATCCAATACGCACCTAATGATGAATCATTTTCACCAACAAAAAACTCATGGTTTTGGAAAAAAGCCAAATTTCTATGAAAGTGAGGGTTTTCAGAATGACTTGCTGATTTTATTCAACAAACACAATTCCTTGTTTTTTTTCTGTCAAGTTTTCAATGATTTTAGAATCATTCATACGAAATTACGTAAGCTGAAAACTTTCACAAGACACAGAATTCTGGAACAGCATGTATATCGTAAACCAAGTTTTTTGTACACGAAACTCATTATGAGGATCTCAGTGGCATATTCTCGAAATTTCAGCTCCCTAAAATATGTAATGTATTTTCCATGATGGAATGCTCTTGGCAGAAAACTCTGCAAATATCAGAAATAGGGATAGTAAAGTACCTACTAGAGAAAAATACTCAGATGGGGATAGAGATGCGAAAGAAGTAATAAGATAGATAGATAGATCAGATAGATCATGGCGTAAACCCCACAGTACCCCAAATTCTCAGAACAATCCTACTATCCTTTCTCCGTAAACGTCTAATAGGCCACCCACCGTGGGACACCTTACATACTCTAGTACTTCTCTGCATGGAAGGTCAGTAATCCCTCAATTGGTGAGCAGTGAACATCAAACATCCAAGTAAAAACATGGCATAATGATTCTACTCAAGATGCAAGTGGGAAAATAAAAATTCTAAACTTTTCTCGCCGCCCCACCGCAATCGACTGGAAATTCAAATTCTCCCCGCATGCAACACCATCCATCACGAATTTGAATGTCGATGACGTTCCCCCACGCCCACGAAACACTCCAAACCAACCCCAAAAAACGGGTCAATCGTATACGAAAGTCTCAATCGCGCCAACTTCGCATTCCGATACAGGGAAGTTTAGCCGTTGACCGCAATCGATTCCGTTTCGAGACTACTAAAATAGAGGAAAAAATCAGAGTTTTTCCGCTTCATCTAATTCAGCCTTTACAGCGCCCATTTGACAGGTCGGTACGACTCACTCGCCCGAAAACTCTTTGAATCGAAAGATCAGTGCCCAGAAAATGTATTGCCCCGAAGGATCACTCGCCAGAAAATACCGCCCACTACCTCCTGATTGGCCGACTGACCAAAAGACAATTGTCTGTCATCTTTGTCTAACCATTTATGAAGTTTGACAGAAGTTAGGCACAGATTTTTGATATGATTGTACAAGTTGGAACAAATATGGGGATTTAATTTTAAATTTTGTACAGCTGACAGCTGACCATAGATAACCTAACCTGTTTGTTGATATTTACATAACCGTTACAGTCGGAGCCGGAAACTTTCTGATTTTTATTCGACTTATTACACTAATTAAATGAGACCATTGATATTGATACTTTGAAAGCAATCTGATGATGACATGCATTAAGAGTTCTTCTTTTGGGTACATCAAACTTTCCATTTTCCAAAAATAAAAGTAGGTATCGAATGAATTGTACAGAACAAGTACCATTCTATTCAGTTATATATATATATTTTTTTAGGTAATATTAGATGATCGAAATACTCGAAAATCTGGAGCATTCTCAAATAACAAAACTAAAATTTTAAATGATTATCAAATGTGATTTAAACCAATACATTTTATTGAGGAGTAGAATGAGTATCTGTTTTTGAAGTGGTCAGTGAGAGTCTGCAATCTCAAGTTCCCGATACTTATCACTTTCAATCCCTCAAGAAAATGCAGAATTTTCTTGAATTGAATAAATTATATCGATTACAAGAAACAATGTATGAAAACGTTATAACATTCTCCTCAAATATGATTTCCCAAAGAAGATAATATATGAATACTGATGGAAGAATCAATTTTGGCCCGCAAGATGCCTTTTAATATAAAATATTTCAGCTTATTTCGTGAAAAGTTATTATTCGTACAATTCACTGCTAGGGAGAAAGGGTCTTTTACTGGAGCTCTTTTATCATACACCAAATTGTGTGGTATCCCGTCACATTAAACTCTACTAAAACTTCATCTCATACTGTTGCTTTACTCATTGTTGGATGTTGAACATTGTTATGCTTATTATCAAAAAAATATATCGTGGGCAAACAATCAAAACCCACTAAATCCCTTTTTTTTTTTGTAAAATGCCATTTTATCACCTGTAAAAGATTTTTAACTCCAAAACCATCTTTCCAAGCAATCTATAACCTTCATAATTTACATCAAGCCCTCAATAGTCTAACATTCAACAGTAAAAACCTATCAAGTCCACTTAGGGGAATTCTCAGAATGCAATGGGTTATGATTGTATGCTCACGATATATAGATAGATGTAATCAATCAATCAATCAATGATCGAAGTAACATTTCATTTATGTCAACATTACACATTAAGCATGGATTTCACAAAACTCCCATTGTCCGATCAACAATATGACAGTCCCTCGGTTTCCTAAACCAAATCACTGTTACTTTTGCATTTCTGAATATTTGGAAGGAGTATCAATTGAGAATCATTGAATGGAGGTGTATATAGATCATAATTGGATGCCAGAATGATATTCTGAATGCTCATGACTGAATTATCAATTGCAAAGAAATTGACGTTTATATGTCAAGCAAGCTTTGATTCCCAGATCAAGCTTTGTGAAACCGGGGATAAGGCTTACATTAATTGTGAATGAGCTGTAAACAGTGAATTATTGATTTGAGACTGTAGGCTTCACAGTTTCATTTTTTCCGAGTACATTCTTGATATATCAATTCATATTTCATGTATTTTCAAGTGAAATAGAAATTTTTCATATCTCTTTTCTTTCATTTCACAAATCCTATCACTATTTCAATATTACAATATCTTTGAAAATGGAGATTTAGCAGAGTGGGAATGGGATTGAAGAGCAACAGAGAGCAAATTTTTCTTGGGATGTGCCAGAATTATTTTTTCTTCAGAGTTATGGGTGTATAATAATAATGAGGAAAATTTTTCTTGATTGAAATGTTCATTAAGGTTTCATAAAAAAACTATGCTATAATGAGTTTTAATTAATTGAGGGAATAATAGAAAACAGTGTTTAATTGTAACATTAAGATACGAAAAAGAAGAAATTAAGAATAATACAAATAATTATCAGATACAAACAAATAAATTGTATGATGACTGTAAGTTTCAATTTTTACAATGGCTTGGACCAGGACCGTCAAAGCTTCGGCGGGCCTTGGTACATAAAGAAATTACAGGCCCCCCGTTGGTTTTAGGTGTTAGCATTGTATAAAATACAGGCCGATTCTTCCGAATCGGCTCGGTTTAAAATATTCAGTAAGGGCGATCCTACGGGAGGGGGGATAAAGAGGGTAATTACCCCTCCAGAGCCCACAACGATTTCGATTTCATTTATGAAAAAACTGAGAAAAAACAATATTATATAATAAAATGAAAAGAAGAGATTCCTTGTACAATTTTAAGAGAAAAATATGCCAGCTCTGGACACTTGCAAATCATGTATTCAGCTGTTTCTGCTTCTGATCGACAGAGACTACAAATCTCATCTCCTGACTCACCCATACGGTGCAAATGATATTTGTACCGACAGTGCCCTGTCAGCAGTCCCACCATCACCCGAGGTTCAGCTCGTGACAACTTTAGCAGTTTTCTGGTGTAGATCGGTGAAATCATCATGAATTTCTTTGACTGAGTAAGTCCAGGAGTGTTTCTCCAGAGGGTTAGTCTGTTGTTCAACTCCCATTGTTGGATCCCATTTGTATTGGTACTTTCCGAGCCCACAGAAAGGCTAAGGTCCAGCAGGATGCTCTTTTTGCAAGTTCATCGGCTTTCTCGTTTCCTTCAACAACACTATATAGTGCCCTGGGTACCCATATATAGTAGAGTCACTTTGTTGTCTCTGGCCAGTTGCTTTATGGTATTACGGCACTCCCATGTCAGCAGAGATCTCTGGCAGTGTGATTCTAGGGACCTCGGCGTGGCCTGGCTGTCCTTGGCGATATAGATATGCGCACCTTTGAAGTTCATTTTAAGACACTCCTGAGCGCATACGTAAACAGCCAATGTCTAGGTCAGACATGGGCAAACTTTTCGAGGGGAGGGCCAGATAAAATGAAAAATTACCAATTCACTATCACCTCTGCTGTGGAGTCTGGTCATGGACGATCTTCTGGAGAGGCTAACGGCAGGTGGCTTTTATAGCCCTGGCATACGCCGATGACATAGTGGTGACTGTGAGAGGCAAGCTTTTTTTTTTCTTGGTGTAGCAGGAGGAAAATCTGCAAAACAGACGAATACATCCTCTCCTGAGGGGGAACAGTGTGGGGATTTTCACTCTCTGAGCTCGAGACCCACTAAAAACCCTTAACTGCTTCTTCATAGGTTTCGGGCATTTTGCCTATTAACCAGTTGACTCTTATGGTTTCTGGACTCTCACACGATCATAGTCGTGTTGATAGTTGTATGCTGCCTATAGCTTTTATAGGCTAAGCTCTTCTTTCGTTACATTTAAATCCTGAACTGATCTCTCGGTCTTCGGTGGTAGGTTTTTGACCTTCAAGCTTCTTCCGTTGGATCGTAGTCGACTAATCTTCGTAGTTCCTCATTTGGATGTTGTTTGGCTTTGTCGAATATCCTTTCCGCCTTTCTCTTCATAAATTCAGTAACTGGTTCCTATTCCACGATTTGTTTGTTCCTAACAAACTAGGGTACGTACGTACCCTAGTATCATCGCCATTCTAAGGAGTTTATTCTCAGTGGCCTGTATTCTCTTGATGTGGGTCTTGGCTGCGAAGCCCCATGCCACCGATCCATATGTTAGTTGTGGTCGCGCAATAGTTTTAATCATCGTCAACTTGATGTTCTTATTCATAAGACTTCTTCTGCCTATGAGTGGATAAAGTTTACTCATTGCGGCTTTCGTTTTATCGACAGCACATTTGATGTGGTTTTTCCATGTGAGTCCTTTGTCAAGCGTCACTCCTAGGTATGTTGCTTCATTTTTCCATTTTCATTTTCCAACCTCTTCTCCATCAACTTCAAGGTTTTCTTCCATCCACAATCTTCTCTTTTGCAGTGATATTGCTTGAGTCTTTCTTCCATTGATTTGGATTTTCCATTTGATGCACCATTTGAGTATTTCATCTATGCATGGCTTCCTGAAGTCTCCGTTGTATGATCTCTGGGCGTCGATGTCTGAACGCTATTCCTGTGTCATCTGCATACAAGGTGAGCATATTTCTAGCATTTTTCGGGATATCATAAACGTATATTACGTAAAGCAGAGGTCCAAGTACCGATCCTTGAGGCACACCCTCTTCCAATTGTCTGGTTTAAGAGGTTGCTCCATCTATCTTCACATAAAAGTTTCTATTCCTCAAATAGTTACTTATAATCTTGCATAGCTTGGTCGAATATCCTGCTTCTTTCATCTTGTAGATTAGGCCTTCGTGCCATACTCTATCAAAAGCTCTCTCGATATCCATCAGAACTAATCCTGTGGCCTGTTTGGTCTGCATTCCTTCGGTGACGTATTCTATGAGCCGTAGTAATTGGAGTTCAGTCGAATGTTCTCGTCGAAATCCAAATTGTTCGGGTGGAATTATCTTCAACATTTCTGTTTTCTCATTCAGCCTTTTGGCGATAACCCTCTCGACGATTTTTCGTAGTGCTGATAGTAGGCTGATTGGTCTATAATTTTGAGGAAATTTCCGTTCCTTTCCAGGCTTATTGAAAACTATCATTTCTGCAGTTTTCCATCTCTTTGGGTAGAATTCGGTCCTCATCACTCCATTTTTTATATTCGTCAAGGCTGCTATTCCTTTTCTAGGCAATTTCTTCAACATATAATTAGTTATCCTATCTTCTCCCGGTGCTTTCCGGTTTTTCAGTTTCATTATGATCTCTCTGATTTCTGTTGGTGAAGCCGGTTTTGGAATGATTTCGGTATCCGGTGGTTCCATCATCAGTTATTCTTCTTCTAGATCTTCATTGTCATCATAATTTCTGTAGTTTATTCTGGCTTCTCTCTCAATTGAGTCGGCAAGTGCTTCGGCTTTTTCAAGTCTCGTATATACCATTCCGTTTGCTCCTTGCACTGGAGGTATAACTGTCCGTTCTCGTCGTAAGCGTTTTTGCATTTTCCAAGCCGAGTGATCTTTTGTATTCAGTTCACTTAATCTCTGGTGCCATACGGACAGTTATAATATATAATATATATATATAATATAATATATATATATATATAATATATATATATAATATATAAAAGATATCTTTTATTACGCAGTTCTGTTAAAGCATTTTTCAATATCTGACTATGCTTTTTCAGTTTCTTCTTGTCTTCTTCTCTTTTTGTTGTTCTGTAGAGTCTTCTGTTCTTTTTTATAAGTTCCTTTATATCCCTTGGCGTATCTCCATGTGAATGTTTCGGAATTGGTTTCCTTATTCTCTTGGTGCTTTCTTCATAGGCTTCTTTTATTTGATTTTCCAATTTTTCAACTGCTTCATCTAATTCATCTCGGGTCTTTATTCGGGGAATTTCCGTGATTTTCTCCTGAAGTAAATTCTTATATTTCTCCCAGTCTGTGTGCGATCCTTGGTTTGTGTCTCTTCTTCGTTTCTTGGGCCATGTCCCACTATGAATTCTATGGGATTGTGGTCTGAAGTTCCGTCTTCTATTGTATCAATGCTGATTTCTTCAGTGATGTCTTTCATTACGACAATGTCCAGTACATCGGGTAGTCCATTTACTCTTGGTATGTAGGTCGGTATATCAGGTCCTATCACAACTGCATTAAGTTTTTCAGCATAAATCTTTAGTCTTCTCCCGTTGGTATTTTCCACCCTATTGTTCCATTCCTGCTGCAGAAACAGCAAAGGCTGGCCTGTGTTGGTGCTAGGGGAGCTATCCATACATCTCCTACAGCAGCGCTTGAGGCCACACTTGATCTGCCTTCGCTACACTTACATGTGAGGAAATGTAGCCCTCTAGAAGCAATAAGAACATCCCTTAACGGGAATCTCCTACACGAAAACTGGGTTGGACATATGAGGATATTGAATCCACTGGACTCAAACCTCTTGGAAAAACCATCGGATGTTATAACAATCATTTTGGATTTCGAAACGCCCTTTGAAACGATTAAAGCTGACCGTCCTAGTGCAATATAAGTTTCCTAAATCGTTTGGACAAAAAGTCATCCACGTGGTTTACTGATGGATCAAAAATAGGCATTGGCATTGGCGAATATGGACCTAAATGATGGATAATGGAGTGTCTTAAAATGAACTTCAAAGGTGCGCATATCTATATCGCCAAGGACAGCCAGGCCACGCCGAGGTCCCTAGAATCACACTGCCAGAGATCTCTGCTGACATGGGAGTGCCGTAATACCATAAAGCAACTGGCCAGAGACAACAAAGTGACTCTACTATATATGGGTACCCAGGGCACTATATAGTGTTGTTGAAGGAAACGAGAAAGCCGATGAACTTGCAAAAAGAGCATCCTGCTGGACCTTAGCCTTTCTGTGGGCTCGGAAAGTACCAATACAAATGGGATCCAACAATGGGAGTTGAACAACAGACTAACCCTCTGGAGAAACACTCCTGGACTTACTCAGTCAAAGAAATTCATGATGAATTCACCGATCTACACCAGAAAACTGCTAAAGTTGTCACGAGCTGAGCCTCGGGTGATGGTGGGACTGCTGACAGGGCACTGTCGGTACAAATATCATTTGCACCGTATGGGTGAGTCAGGAGATGAGATTTGTAGTCTCTGTCGATCAGAAGCAGAAACAGCTGAATACATGATTTGCAAGTGTCCAGAGCTGGCATATTTTTCTCTTAAAATTGTACAAGGAATCTCTTCTTTTCATTTTATTATATAATATTGTTTTTTCTCAGTTTTTTCATAAATGAAATCGAAATCGTTGTGGGCTCTGGAGGGGTAATTACCCTCTTTATCCCCCCTCCCGTAGGATCGCCCTTACTGAATATTTTAAACCGAGCCGATTCGGAAGAATCGGCCTGTATTTTATACAATGCTAACACCTAAAACCAACGGGGGGCCTGTAATTTCTTTATGTACCAAGGCCCGCCGAAGCTTTGACGGTCCTGGTCCAAGCCATTGTAAAAATTGAAACTTACAGTCATCATACAATTTATTTGTTTGTATCTGATAATTATTTGTATTATTCTTAATTTCTTCTTTTTCGTATCTTAATGTTACAATTACACACTGTTTTCTATTATTAAAACTCATTATAGCATAGTTTTTTTATGAAACCTTAATGAACATTTCAATCAAGAAAAATTTTCCTCATTATTATTATACACCCATAACTCTGAAGAAAAAATAATTCTGGCACATCCCAAGAAAAATTTGCTCTCTGTTGCTCTTCAATCCCATTCCCACTCTGCTAAATCTCCATTTTCAAAGATATTATAATATTGAAATAGTGATAGGATTTGTGAAATGAAAGAAAAGAGATATGAAAAATTTCTATTTCACTTGAAAATACATGAAATATGAAATGATATATCAAGAATGTACTCGGAAAAAATGAAACTGTGAAGCCTACAGTCTCAAATCAATAATTCACTGTTTACAGCTCATTCACAATTAATGTAAGCCTTATCCCCGGTTTCACAAAGCTTGATCTGGGAATCAAAGCTTGCTTGACATATAAACGTCAATTTCTTTGCAATTGATAATTCAGTCATGAGCATTCAGAATATCATTCTGGCATCCAATTATGATCTATATACACCTCCATTCAATGATTCTCAATTGATACTCCTTCCAAATATTCAGAAATGCAAAAGTAACAGTGATTTGGTTTAGGAAACCGAGGGACTGTCATATTGTTGATCGGACAATGGGAGTTTTGTGAAATCCATGCTTAATGTGTAATGTTGACATAAATGAAATGTTACTTCGATCATTGATTGATTGATTGATTACATCTATCTATATATCGTGAGCATACAATCATAACCCATTGCATTCTGAGAATTCCCCTAAGTGGACTTGATAGGTTTTTACTGTTGAATGTTAGACTATTGAGGGCTTGATGTAAATTATGAAGGTTATAGATCGCTTGGAAAGATGGTTTTGGAGTTAAAGATCTTTTACAGGTGATAAAATGGCATTTTACCAAAAAAAAAGGGATTTAGTGGGTTTTGATTGTTTGCCCACGATATATTTTTTTGATAATAAGCATAACAATGTTCAACATCCAACAATGAGTAAAGCAACAGTATGAGATAAAGTTTTAGTAAAGTTTAATGTGACGGGATACCACACAATCTGGTGTATGATAAAAGAGCTCCAGTAAAAGACCCTTTCTCCCTAGCAGTGAATTGTACGAATAATAACTTTTCACGAAATAAGCTGAAATATTTTATATTAAAAGGCATCTTGCGGGCCAAAATTGATTCTTCCATCAGTATTCATATATTATCTTCTTTGGGAAATCATATTTGAGGAGAATGTTATAACGTTTTCATACATTGTCTCTTGTAATCCATATAATTTATTCAATTCAAGAAAATTCTGCATTTTCTTGAGGGATTGAAAGTGATAAGTATCGGGAACTCGAGATTGCAGACTCTCACTGACCACTTCAAAAACAGATACTCATTCTACTCCTCAATAAAATGTATTGGTTTAAATCACATTTGATTATCATTTAAAATTTTAATTTTGTTATTTGAGAATGCTCCAGATTTTTGAGTATTTCGATCATCTAATATTACCTAAAAAAATATATATATAACTGAATAGAATGGTACCTACTTGTTCTGTACAATTCATTCGATACCTACTTTTATTTTTGGAAAATGGAAAGTTTGATGTACCCAAAAGAAGAACTCTTAATGCATGTAATCATCAGATTGCTTTCAAAGTATCAATATCAATGGTCTCATTTAATTAGTGTAATAAGTCGAATAAAAATCAGAAAGTTTCCGGCTCCGACTGTAACGGTTATGTAAATATAAACAAACAGGTTAGGTTATCTATGGTCAGCTGTCAGCTGTACAAAATTTAAAATTAAATCCCCATATTTGTTCCAACTTGTACAATCATATCAAAGAGTAACCAACTGGTTACTCTTTGATCATATCAAAAATCTGTGCCTAACTTCTGTCAAACTTCATAAATGGTTAGACAAAGATGACAGACAATTGTCCTTTGGTCAGTCGGCCAATCAGGAGGTAGTGGGCGGTATTTTCTGGCGAGTGATCCTTCGGGGCAATACATTTTCTGGGCACTGATCTTTCGATTCAAAGAGTTTTCGGGCGACCGATCCCTACTCTGACAGGTGACCTCTCAATTGTTCTTCCGTTAGAGCTGTCGAGAGGCGTATTGTGGCGGAAGGAATTAAGAGCTTCCGGTCGTGCGGCCGAAGTAGTAAATAGAGGGCTGGATCACGTGAACTGAAGGACTTAGCTTGGGTGCGGGGCATTTACCTAGGGAGCGAGCTGACGCCACTCGGAAAACTTAGATACAAACTAATCGTCGATCGAACTGCAGCGGCGGATTCGAGGATTTTGTCTGAGACGCACTGATTCTCGAAGCTCTATGATCTAAGCTGCTCCATCCTACTTAATTGCCAATATAAAGACAAGTAGCGTAGAACACTTAATGCTACGTCTAGACTATCACTGCGTTCTGCACCATGTGTGGAAAAATACGAGATCTAGTAGTTTAACGGCCGTTTTCAATAACCTATCCAAGATAAGGGATAGATCGCTATCTCCAGTTTGTCTGCCTATCTATCCTTGTAGTTATCTATCTATGGTTTGCATTTCACAATTATGGTTTGACGTTATCTATCTCAAGACAAGGATAGATAGGAATCTATTCAGCTCAGACCACAGAACACTAATATAAGACCTCACATCATCAATTTATTTCTAGCGTTTGAGATATTGGGGTGTATTAGAAACTAGAAATATTTGAAGATTATGTATAAAAGGTTAATCGTGTGTGTATGACTTCATACTCGTATGCACCGTTTCATTAAACGAGCTTAATTCCTTAATGTCTTTTTTTCCCCATAGAGATTCTATGCTTAAACGTCGCTCAATGAAATGTGCCTGCGGCAATAAATACATCACAATAATTGTTGGTCGAGATTCCCAACCACGCAATACTTGAAAATGAATTCCTCAAGCGTAAGTACCTTCATATAAAAGCGCCGTTGTTATCGATATTCATTTTTCATTAATTTCAAGTTCTGAAGGCAATGATTTTTTCAGCCTAAATCAAAACTAATGACTAAGGAAGAGGCCATGCGTTTGGTAGAATTTGTAGCAGCTGATGGGGTTATTACCAGCTATTAGTGCTACCAACAATAAATTGAAAGAGGAGAGTTGGAGAAGATTGACCGAATCCTTCAACTCTTCGGTTTCAATTTTCCCACATTGCGCCCTCAAATATGGATTAATTAAATCCAATAATTCACTTACAGCACCTTTGCTCAGTTGAATTCTACATGTGAACTCGTAATCATTCAAAATAATCATGTAATCAACTCGTGCTTTATACACTTTTTGTATTATGGTCTCTTCCGATTCACTTTCTTCATGGAACTCATCAATGATCTCTAATAATTCCATGTCGCTGTCGTCGCTACTCAAAAAATCCATTTTTCAAAGTTAATTACAATTCAATTGTCAAGAAAACAGCACTGAAATGCACCCTGATGACAATTTCCAACGCTTATCTCTACCCCTTACTGCTCGAACTCGACAGATCAAAAAACTGAACTACCGGAGATACTTTTTACAATCGGTGGTTTACTTCAAATTTCTTTGAAACACAGGTAGGCGCATATACAATGAAAGTTCCTATCTCTGGTTGTCTATCTGACCTTATTTCAGAGGAAGGGATAGATCGCTGGGGCCAGTAAGAATCGCTATCTGTAGATAGAATATTGAAACGTAAACAATCACTTAAGGACAGATTGGTCTATCCCTAGTATCTATCTATCCACCGTTTTGATGGATAGATAGGTTATTGAAAACGGCCGTTAGTAAGGTATATTATGCCCCCCCCCCTTTTTTTTTGTGTAGCAAGGGGAAAATCTGCAAGACAGACGAACACATCCTCTTCTGAGGGGAAACAAGTGTGGGGATTCTCACTCTCCTGAGCTCGAGACCCACTCCCACTAAAAACCCTAAACTGCTTCTTCATAGGTTCCGGGCATTTTGCCTACTAACCAGTTGAATCCTATTGTATCTGGACTCTCACACGATCATAATCGTGTTGATAGTTGTATGTTGCCTATATCTTTTATAGGTTTAGCTCTTCTTTGGTTACATTTAAATCCTTAACTGATCTGTCGGTCTTCGGTGGTAGGTTCTTGACCTTCTAGCTTCTTCTGTTGGATCGTAGTCGACTAATCTTCGTAGTTCCTCATTTGGATGTTGTTTGGCTTTGTCGAATATCCTTTCCGCCTTTCTCTTCATAAATTCTGTAACTGGTTCCCATTCCAAGTCCTTGTAGATTTGTTTGTTCCAGGGTACATCCATCGCCATTCTAAGGAGTTTATTCTCAGTGGCTTGTATTCTCTTGATGTGGATCTTGGCTGCGAAGCCCCTTGCCACCGATCCATATGTGAGTTCCCCTACAGTGACTCTATCAAACACAGTGGCGACAATTGGAAATTTAGCAAGAATATGGCAGCTTAGAAGCACATATTTCAATGCTATGATCTCTAATTCGGAATGCGGATTGGCTCACGTCACGTCATGTGACCAAATCCGCCATATTCTTGCTAAAACAATGAAAAATGAGACCACAATTGTCGCCACTGTGTTTGATAGAGTCACTGTAAGTTCCCCATCACAACTGCGCCATCTACAGCTCGCCTTACAGCTCCAGAGTTACAAAATGAACTCCTCCTATAATTTTTTCGTCCAAGACATTCCTAAGACAGGCTAGCAATGGACCAGGCATTCTGCAACCAGGTGTACAGGAGTTTCCTCCTCTTCTCCACAGAATCTACCCACGTCAGTTTCTGATATTCTCATCCATGCTTCCTAATGCTGCAATGTCCTGAGAGGAAGCCAGCGAGGTGGCGTAACTTATTCTCACTGATATCCAAATACTTCATGGGTCTTGCAGTTTAAAAATCCCGAAGGTACCTACTTTTCAGAACGATCCATTCCTCCAAATTGTTTCTCTTTTGATTTCTTCCTTCTCCAGGACCTCATGGGTGAATTTTCTTATACCACAGAAAGGATCTGGTCCACTAAGTAGCCTTTGTGCTCTCTTTCTGGCAAGTTTATTGGCCTCTTCGTTTCCTGAACTATTGATCTTGATGTTCTTTCATTAAGTTTCTTTCGGCACTCCTATATAACCTTTGTTTCGATGAGATAGGAGTCCAGTGCTTTGGCTGTCAGAATATATCGCTAGGTGACATCCTTGATAGTTCCTTTCCAGGTTTATGTCTACGCATACACAGGGTGCTTGCCCTATACATTACAGTGACAACCCCTTTTGTGGTTTTGAACCATCTGTGTACCATTTAATGGTATTAACTTTGGGTAGTGTGTAGTGTATTCCGTGTTCTATTCTTACCTTCTACAAAGCATCGTGTTCAAGTTCTTTTCAATACTTTCTTTTTTAATTATAACATCACTAGGTAGGGTCGCTGATGATATGTACCTATAGGTTTCCCGCCAGAAATGTAAGAGCTACAGTCTTCGATAATTCGATAATACAACAAGTAAAAAAAGGTAATTTTCATTGCCACTCTATATACAGATGAGTTAGCCGTACTGAATTAAAGAATTATTGAAGACTGATTTATCCAGAACAAATTTTACCTGATAATTTTTTCGGTAACTTCTATAGTTTTGAATATAGGTATACTTAGGTCCTTTGCTGGCGGACACCCTGTATTTGTTGAGAGAGGACAAGGTTCTGCTCTCTGACTTTTAATTTTCGCATTAGCTCTATCTTCCCTAGATCTCTGAGGATGGCCTTATGGACATCATCATATGTAGATGGGTGAGATATAATTCGTCAAGAATCATTTGAATGGTTGAAAGAATTACCTTTAGGTACAATATTCAGGCTTCGGGCAAAAACCGCAGAGGTATATGAAAAATGAAACATCATAAAATTCATACTCTAAAAAAAAACGAAATATCCATTGTATTGTCGATTTTTCGCAATAATAACGATGAATGTTGAATTAAAATGGTAACAAAATATCCCAGCCGAATTTTTGTGACGTTATTGAATCACTTCAATCCAATTTTCTACCCTTTGAACCGAAAATCAGATGAAATATTTCGTTATTTTTTTTTGCGAACTCAAAGGTCGAATTTCGCAATTGATAAAACATGTTATTTCCAGTTTTTGAAGGCTTACATTTGTGAATTCATTTTTGCATGGATGAATGGAATATACATTAAACGTTTCTTCTTTGAATATGAAATAAAATTAATTTCGAATGAGCGTATAAAATTTTGTTACCTCGGTTCCCGTGAAAAGTTGAAAATCGATCAAATATGTATGGTACTGAATTTTTCACAATTATCCTTCGAATTGATATAGAACATTCTGTTAATATCATCACATTTATGGAATATCATGAAGAGAGGGACGGATATGTATAATTACAATCTCATTAGAGTGTTCAATAAATGAATAGCTTCAATTAAATATCTGAGTTATTTTCTGTTTCCAGTATTATGTCGATATTGAACAAAGCCCTATTGTATAACCTCCTTTTATTCTTCATTAACTGATTTTCATCAATTTCTGGATACAATACCGCGATCATTTGTGCCGGATTTATCCTGAGTGTGTTTGTCATTTCGAGGGTATATTTCCAATATACCGGGCGGGAGAAATTATATTGCTGGGTCTTTTATCTTCGTGTAGACACAGGACACGAACAATTAATTCAATTCAATAAGTTCCTTATTATAAGGACTATGAGGTACTTATTATGGGTATTTCAGGATTATTGATGATGCATAAATTTTGTAAGGGAATGTAGAACGAAAATTCGAATATTTTTCTTGATTATGTTATTATTATTGAAGGCCCCTCTGTCCAATATCTGAAATATACGAGGATATATTGAAAAATTCTTAGCCTACTATAGAACCAAACAAAATTTCAATATCAAAATATTTTATTACTCAACATATTCTCCAATTAATTGGATACATTCATTACGACGAACCTGCAACGTCTCTAGACTTTTCAAAAAAAATGTTTCTTCTTGCTCTGCAAATCAGACCTCCACAGCTTTTATTACCTCCTCGTTGGAAGAAAATTTACGACCTTTTAAACTTTTTTCCAGTTGACGAAAGAGATGATAGTCGGATGGAGCCAAATCTTGTGGATAAGGGGGGTGGTCTAATAATTCAAACCCTAAATAACGAATTCTTTGCATGGCAACATGAGATTTGTGTGCAGGGGCGTTGTCCTGCAAAAACAAAACAGCTTTGGATAGCATTCCGCGTCTTTTCTCTTTAATTTTTTTCCGTAGAGTGGTCAGTAATGTCGATTAGTGATCTCCGGATATTTTTCTACCCTAACCAAACAAATCAATTATGATTACTCCATGGCAATCCCAAAAAACTGAAGCAAGAACTTTTTCAGCAGATTTTTGGTCACGAAACTTCTTAGGTCTTGGAGAACCAGAGTGTCGCCATTCCATCGATTGTTGCTTTGTTTCTGGATCGTAGAAATGTACCCAAGTCTCATCCGTAGTAACAATTCGGTTTGAGAAGTCTACATCGTTTTTAAATCGAGCACAGATCGAACGTGATGCTTCTACCCTTGCACGCTTTTGGTCAACATTCAAACATTTGGGGATCCATTTTGCAGCAATTTTACTCATGTCCAAATTGACGTGAACTATATGATAAAAGCGTTCGTATGAAATATTCAGTGCTTCAGATATCCGTTTTAGATCAATTCGACGGTATGATAAAATCATGTCATGAAATGGGTCGATATTTTCGGGGACTGACACAGAAACTGGCCTTCCCGATCGGTCATCATCTTCAATCTTCTCTTTTGAAACTTGCCGTCCAATTTTTCACGGTCGCATACGAAGGACGTTGATCACCAAGGGTATTAAACCATCCCTGTATGCCACCAATAGATCTGTTATGATTTAATCAATATCAAAATGGGAGATAGGTTGAACATGATTCAAATCTTGCATTCTGATAATTTCCCACAGAGCTGTTCCAGAATATCTGGAGGGTATTACATTAACACTTTCTCCTCTACTTTTATAATAATACCCAAGGGAGCTTCTGTGCTTTCTATCAACAACTTAAATCCGTCAAACCAATTTCAATTAACGCCGCATCCATTTAGTTGAACACCTACAAACATTCATTATGTGCCGACTCCTACGTTCGACCCCCAAACTCCCGAGTTCATCTCTGGATTCTAGAATCCGGTGAGTGTTTTCTCCATTTTCCCCAATTAACTGGCCGAACGTGTTCTGTTTACTGCAGTCTGTGCATAAATCTGTCAAGAGGAAAGCGCTACCATTCAAGAAGGAAACGATTCCGAAGAGGATTTAGAGGTGGAGTGAGATGAATGTAGGGGAAACGCGTTCCCTGTTCCGGTTCTGCGATCTTTCCGTAATTCCAAATGAATTTCTGTGTTTGGACAGGTAGTATTTCGTGCCGGTTGTTATTGACCTTTGGATTGAGCGATGAACTATTGCATATTTAGCTTATTGCCTTATCCTGTGATGGGCAGAAGGAAATTGGCCTCCGAGAAGCGTGAGGAGGTTTTTACAAGACTCTTAGAAATTTACAATTGCCATTATCAAAAAAGTTCTCGTAAGGCTAGATTTTAAAGGGGTTGCATTGCACTGCAACCTTCAGATCTACTGTGCTCCCCATCAGAGCCACTGCGTCGACTATAATAGCTCGCCCTTCAGTTTTCAGTTCTATAGAATTAAAATTTCTTCTCCGTTCCTCCTTGATTTCGTCCAGAGTATATTTTGGGTTGGCTTGAAATTATGAGCCATTTCGTTACCAGGTGGTCTGAAGTTTCTTCCTTACAGTTCCTTACGTAATATACGTTCATGATATCCCGAAGAATGCTACAAATATGCTCACCTTGTACGCAGATGACACAGGAATAGCGTTCAGACATCGACGCCCAGAGATCATACACCAGAGACTGCAGGAAACCATAGATGAATTACTCAAATGGTGCAGCAAATGGAAAATCCAAACCAATGGAAGAAAGACTCAAGCAATATTCTGCAAAAGAGAAGATTGAGGATGGAAGAAAACCTTGAAGTTGATGGAGAAGAGGTTGAATGGGAAAATGAAGCAACATACCTAGGAGTGAAGCTTGACAGAGGACTAACATGGAAAAACCACATCAAATGTGCAGTTGATAAAACAAAAGCCGCAATGAGTAAACTTTATCCACTCATAGGCGGAAGAAGTCGTATGAATAAGAACATCAAGTTGACGATGATTGAAACTATCGCTCGACCACAACTCACATATGGATCGGCGGCATGGGGCTTCGCAGCCAAGACCCACATCAAGAGAAAACAGGCCACTGAGAATAAACTTCTTAGAATGGCGATGGATGTATCCTGGTTTGTTAGGAAGAAACAAATCTACGAGGACTTGGAATGGGAACCAGTTACAGAATTTATGAAGAGAAAGGCGGAAAGGATATTCGACAAAGCCAAACAACATCCAAATGAGGAACTACGAAGATTAGTCGACTACGATCCAATAGAAGAAGCTAGAAGACCGAGAGATCAGTTAAGGATTTAAATGTAATCAAAGAAGAGCTTAACCTATAAAAGATATAGGCAGCATACAACTATCAACACGATTATGATCGTGTGACAGTCCAGAAACCATAAGAGTCAACTGGTTAATAGGCAAAATGGCCGAAACCTATGGAGAAGCAGTTTAGTGTTTTTAGTGGGTCTCGAGCTCAGGAGAGTGAGAATCCCCATACTTGTTCCTCCTCAGGAGAGGGTGTGTTCGTTTGTCTTGCAGATTTTCCCCTGCTACATCAAAAAAAAAATTACAGAATCTGCACTCAGCAGTTTCTGCTGGACTTCTTCTCATTAGGTGCTCTCTGAGGCAACAATGCTCTTTGGGGAATTCAGTAAGGAGGTGTAACATAGTATTTCTAAGATCGAGATACTGCTCAGATTTGGTAGTGTTGATGTTCCAAAGGAACCTTTTGAAATGATCCATCTTTGAAAGCTTCCGCCAGAGTGTTTTTCTTTGTGTTTCTTCTCATGAAACTCTTTCCTGTAGATGAATTTTCCTATACCACAAAAAAGCTCCTTTCCTGGCAAGTGTGATGGCTTCTTCATTTATTCGACACTCCTATGCCATCTTAGAATATATAGAATATATGACATGAGAATTCAGTGTTTCAAGATAGCCCAATTGTCAGAATATGCTAGGTTTTTTTAAGATGGGTTCATGCAAGCCTCGCAAGTACTAAGATCTATGAAAGGGACCAATCAGCAGGCAGATGACAATCACATGTTCCGTATCAGCCAATTAGATCGGTTCCTTTCTTAGTTTTCTTGCTAGAACATTTCTGATTTCAAAACTCTTACAATGAGGTTTTTTCTGATGGACATTCTTATGTACGGTTGGTAAAACATCTTCAAATTCCCATATCATAAACAGCGAATGCTGAGAGCCCGTTCTGTATAGCCGGAAGCATACAACATGAAAGTTTTCGTGAAACACTCCTCGCACAGTTATTTTGTATTTCTCTCATATACTCCGAATAATTTTCAAAGAGCTTTTCTACGATTACTTTTTTCACGTTGTTTGGAGGATGGAATTCCAACGCTTAATTTCACATTGTCGTCGTCGAAAAGAATCCTCTCATCACGACCTTATTTATTGTCCGAATATTTCCGATACCCACTATATTCAGGATGCCAAGCCTACGTCACATTCCGAAACCCTCCCATGGCAATTACTCCGAGGGAATCACAGCTCGTTAGAGTGATTCTGCTGAAATGTGCATCTGTCAATTCAGAGAAATTCCGATTCAACCGTCTGTCTGTCCCATTGTGACGTTATTAAAGATTTAAGCGAATCCCCTCAAGTGTCCCAATTGGCTCATAACAACCCATTCAATCCTATCGGACTATGAGGAAGAGACGTTTTGAATGCCGCCACCAGAATCGATCCCATTCCGCATCCTTGTATAAGGACCAGTGGCGTAGTTATGAAGCATAGAACTCTTATGCCATCGCATGAAAACTCCATGAAATCGGTCTCTTCAGTCTGGGTTCCTGGTCACTCTGGAATCAAAGGAAACTTGCAAGGAAGGGAACACAAACGCAATTACTGGCCCAGAGACTTTCTGTCGTGTAGGAAAATGCACATAAAGAGTTTCTGGAGTAGGGAGCAACCGAAAGACAAACACTCTGGAGGAATCTTCCAAAAAGTACTCCTGTATTCCTGTACACCTGGTTACAGATTGCCTGGCCATTGCTAGTCTGCCCTAGGAATGTCTTGGACGAGGAAATTATATGGAAATGTGGACTCCCTGAAGCCCTCCCAGATGGTTAAGTTCATTAAAACTCTGGAGCTGAAGGACAAGCTGTGGATGGCCGATCTCTGATGGTGGGCACAATAGACATTTACGAGGATATATTGAAAAATTCTTACCCTACTCTAGAACCAAACAAAATTTCAATGTCAAAATATTTTATTACTCAACATATTCTCCTCTTAATTGGATATATTTATTACAGAGGACCTGCAACGTCTCTAGATCTTTCAAAAAAAAATGTTCCTTCTTGCTCTGCAAACCAGACCTCCACAGCTTTTATTACCTCCTCGTTGGAAGAAAATTTACGACCTTTTAAACTTTTTTTTGTTGAGGAAAGAGATTATAGTCGGATGGAGCCAAATCTGGTGAATAAGGGGGATGTTTTAGTAATTCAAACCCTAAATCCCTAATTTTTTGCATGGTAACATGAGATTTGTGTGCAGGGGCGTTGTCCTGCAAAAACAAAACACCTTTGGATAGCTTTCCGCGTCTTTTCTCTTTAATTTTTCCCGTAGAGTGGTCAGTAATGTCGAATAGTAATCTCCGGTTATTGTTATACCCTTATCCAACAAATCAATCATGATTACTCCATGGCAATCCAAAAAAAGTGAAGCAAGAACTTTTCCAGCAGATTTTTGGACACGAAACTTCTTAGGTCTTGGAGAACCAGAGTGTCGCCATTCCATCGATTGTTGCTTTGTTTCTGGATCGTAGAAATGTAACCAAGTCTCATCCATAGTAACAATTCGGTTTAAGAAGTCTACATCGTTTTCAAATCGAGCACAGATCGAACGTGATGCTTCTACCCTTGCACGCTTTTGGTCCACATTCAAACATTTGGGGATCCATTTTGCAGCAATTTTTTTCATGTCGAAATTGACGTGAACTATATGATGAAGCGTTCGTATGAAATATTCAGTCCTTCACAGAACCGTTTAAGCCCAATTCGACGGTCTGATAAAATCATGTCATGAACTTCATCGACATTTCACTGACACAGAAACTGGCCTTCCCGATCGGTCATCATCTTCAATGGAAAATTTACCTCTTTTGAAGCTTGCAGTCCAATTTTTCACGGTCGCATACGAAGGACATTGATCACCAAGGGTATCAAGCATATCTTCGTAAATCTGCTTACCTCTCAACTCTTTTAAATACAGGTACTTGATGATGGCTCAATACTCCAATTTTTCGATTTTCACAATTTCGGTGGACATCTTCTTTCTTTTAATTTATTGCGTACCTCTGATTTACTTTCTTAACCTCAAACTTCACACTGACACATCTAATGAGTTATTGTTCGTTGCTATGGTAACGGAATATTTTTTTATGCATGGAACTAGTCTAGGCTAACTAGATATCCAGACATCCTCGTAGGTCGCAGTAGAATATAAACCCCTAACCAAATTATAACTATACATTTACTTCCAAATATTACTGATTATCTCTCAACATCTAATACAGCATAGTTTTGCCTTTTTCTGATAAGAATAGAAATCATTATCGAATTTAACCAATGAAGAGAATTCTTGGAAACTGTTGATTTTCGGTCATCAATAAGTATGGCTCAAATGACAGCTTATGAGGCATACTAACACCCCCTCCAAGGTTAATGTCGGACATGGTATACTTTCTTTGCTGACCTCGCTGATTCACCTGTAACTTTATGAAATAAGCCCTCGAAAAATCATGGATTCATTCGTTTTTCTCCTTTTTCCAGGGAACTGACTGAGGCCCAGGTAACGTCGAGGCAGCGTGGCCAGTTGTACGACATTTCAGCGACGGCGACATTAGACGCCCTGAAGGAACCTGAGGAGTTTTCCTGCGACCTTAGAATTCCCGAGGCGAACTATACGGTTCGCAGAGAGACAGTTATTTACCCCGGTGAGTGCCTTTGTGGTATTATGAGACGGAATCCGAGGATATGCGTGCCTCATGCAAATTTGTTTTTCATTACGTTTATATCCGAGCAGGCGGCGGACATTGTCTCCGAGGTCCGGATGGGACATAAATTTTTTTATTCTCGATGCAGGAGATTTTTATTTAAACGAACGGTGTATCTTGCGCCATTACTCTTTCCAGTAAAGTAAACTTTCCTCTGAGGCGATTAAAGTCTGTGTTACACGATCTTATAATGTTGTTATTATTATTGATAAAGTTTTTCACAAAACCCTCCACCCAGGTTGAACCTGAACCCAAATGGATCAATGGGATGCAGAAAAATGAATTTTATTAATACGCCACTCTACGGTCTGGAGGTCAAAGTTGTGCTGAAAGCGCACCAAAAATGAAAGGCAAATAAGTTAGTAGATGCACCAGTTTCTCAAAAAAACTCAACGAGCGAGCTTCAGTTCTTGTATTTTGTTTTAAATTTTGTTACACCGATTACTCGTTCTGCGTGATCTCTCAAAATTTGACACATAATATGAACTGTTACTACCATACGAAGGATGGGTAGAGACATGCCGAACAGCCTACATATTACCCTTTATTAGGATGGATTGCTCTCCAAAAAACACTACACTGCGCAAAAAATCTAACGCACATTATGGAAATCTCAAATTTATTCTACAACTGAAGGTGTTCTCAATGATTTTTATTTTTACCAGAATTATGCATGCATATGTTATCCACTTTCAACGGTTTTCTTCAATACAGATGTTTTTTCCCAGCAGGAATGAAAAACGATGATATTATCAGATTTTGAATGTATTGGCTCCATTCTAAAATCAGTTGTTCTCGATCAATTCTAGTGATCAATAGTTTTTCTTTCGTTTGATTTTCTACACTCGATAGCTATGCAACGCGAAACACGCAATTTGACCCAAGAGGAATATGCCCAAGCGGTAGTTTTGTGAGAAGAATGGTGGACATACACAAGAATTGCAGAAAGGTTTGGAGTTTCCCATACAAGTGTGTCCAGAATGTTGCAGCGTTTCAGGTAGACAGGTATGAATGTCCGAAGACCAGGACAGGGTAGACCACGGGTAACAACTGCCATTCAAGAACGTTACTTGAGAGTTTCTTCGTTGAGGCAACGGTTTGCAAACGCTCGCCTCCTTCAAATTCAGCTTGAGCAAACTCATGAGGTGCAAATTAGCACTCAGACAATAATAAATCGCCTCAGAGAATATGTTTTAAGGCCTCGTGTCGCGGCAAGAGGCCCAGCTCTTACCCCAGCCCATCGAAGGGCGCGTTTCGATTTTGCGAGAGAGCATATCCATTGGGAAGAGGCCAATTGGGAAAGAGTTCTCTTCACAGATGAGTCTAGATTCTGCCTCTACCATTGTGATCGACGTTCCCTTGTATACAGACGTCCACATGAAAGATATGCTCAGTGCAATATCCTGAATACTACTGGTTTCGGGGGAGGATCGATTATGGTATGGGGTGGAATATCTTTGACTGATCGCACAGACCTAGTGGTCGTTGATAATGGAGCTATGAATGCCGATAAGTATATAAGGAACATTCTTGAAGAGCATATGGTGCCATTTTCCCCATACATCGGTGAAAATTTCATTTTTATGGGCGATAATGCCGGACCCCATCGTGCGCGTATCTTTCAGGAGTACCTTGAAGAGGTTGAAGTCTTTCGAATGGAATGGCCAGCAAGAAGTCCAGATCTCAATCCGATTGAGCAGGTTTGGGACAACCTCAATAGAAGGCTGAGAAGTTCAGAAAATCATCCAGCTACTCTTATTGACTTAAGAATCCAAATCGGAGAAATCTGGGAAGGATTAGATCAGAACATTTTAAGATCACTCATTTTGAGTATGAACCGTCGTTGCCGAGCTGTAATCAACGCAAGGGGTGGAAGTATTAAATCACTTATCAGCATTTCAGTATTTTGAAAATTGTTCATTTCTCTTCTTTCACATAAGATTCGGTGAAATCCTGAATTTTTTTTCCATTTAATATGTCTTGTTTCATTCAAAACCTTCCCGAGAAAAAATAAAAAATAAGTTATAAAGTCAATGTAGAGTTAACTTTCATTAAAATTGAGATTTTCAGAATGTGCGTCAATTTTTTTGCGCAGTGTATATGCCTAGGGCATATAGGGAAAATACAGTGAAATAATTTTGTGGGTGTCCAGGCACACGGATTATTGAGCAAAGAGACGTTATATATACATGCTGAAAAGGTTCTCAGATTCTTTTTTTCATCTCAAGCCAGCGTTTGGGCTTGAAAATATGCATGAAAAAACTACATTTTCTCTTGTTTTCAGCTCTAGAATCATTAAGTTCCTACGGCCACTTATAGCTCAAATAATAGCTTATCAAAATCATTACCGCAGATTGAATTGGAAGTTCAAAATTCGTATCGAAATGACTAGCAGCTTCTCAAGCAGCCTGGCCGAGGAATCCTGTTATAATACTGCCTGAGATAACTCTAAAGGGATTGTTTTAAGGTCTATCGATCGGTGCAAACTTCGGGCATAGCATCGAACTATACCAATAAAAACAATTTTCAAGTTGACAGTTGCTTCGAACTTCATCCGATAGGTTCAATATTGACCCGATATAGCAGGATGAAAGCTGTCTTGAATATCGTTGTTAATTCAATGCCCTAGGGATTACGATATTGATTCATTTATACAACGTAACCTTTCACCTTGCTTCGAAACGGGGAATCTTCTTCGAGGATTTCTACTTCTCTGTAGTAGGTACATCCTGATGGAAGTTTACCTCTTTCGTTATTTAGAACTTCTCACTTCTTTCGATAAGTTTCGGAGTTCGTGTGCTTGTCAACGTATAATGTTTGTACAGCAGAAACTGAGTTCGTTGTTTTTCGTTTTCTGCGAGCAAACTGTACGACATATTTAATGCAGAGAGTTTTATTCTTTTTCACATGTACCTGAATTTTTCGGACCGTAGATGTATGCATGTATGTATAGTCCATTCAAGAATGATTGACATCTCTGGTGGCTATGGAAAATCGAATTTAAGTGTAGATAATAGCCCATAACATGAGATTTTGTGTTGCGGAATTCATGTTGGTATTGCGAATAAATCTATAGACCTATTATACGTGAATCTATGCACTTACCGACGGTTATTTGAATTTTGTACAGTTGTTTATGCTCTTAATTTAATCGTATAAATTGGAAACATAATTTTGTCAATTTTGAATGCTGATTAATATGCTGCAAATCTGTATAAGTTCTGTGATTGAAAGTACAGAAATTTTTAAAGATCTTTTGTGACCAGATATTAAGCTGCGCCTGGACCTTCAAGACCTACTAGGATGTCAATCATTCTTGAATGGACTATATGTAGAAAACGTAGTGAATGGGGAGCATCATAATTTTTACTGATAATGATATAACTGATGGTAAAATTACTAAACAATGGTGAACTATTCATCTTTAGGAAATGAGATCTTGGTCATATTACCAATAAATCTCGTATCATTAGCTCAAGAACCAAGAGCATATAATAGACTTTTGAGATGTAAAGTTAGGTAGAGCAGTTTCCATCATAGTAGAAAGAGTAGTACTGTTTGTTCTTGCAGTTCTTGTCCAAATAGTAGATGAACCAACAAACTTCTTTTATAAGAAGTTTGTTAGAATGCTACTCTGTTGAAGTCTTATCGAATGATATATATCTTTTAATCCGAAGCATTACCACAAGGGTTAGTCCCTTAGGGATTTTGAGCCTGCATAACAATACAATAAGAAGCTACAATACAGGATGAAAATATCATCAACATATCATACACCACACACCACACAACCTTATATTTTTCAGTTTCGTTTAGGTTTTATTTATCTACAGGCTAGTAGTGAACATCATAATTCAGTTAACATTTTCATTTAATTCCTTGCGGATTATTTTACATTCTCAAATTATTCAGTTATAGTTAGTTCGTCCATTCAATGAATCATTATGGAAATCACTATTCCTATTAGTACACGAGAACCGTTTTAATCCATCAAAAATCGGGCAAATTGTTCAAAAATGCACGCTTCAGCCATCATAACTGAATAACTTTCATATTCGCTCCAGTGAAATACAATGAAAATCAACCAATTATTCCAGTATGTGTCATGTATCTTGTCGACGAAATAATGTATCGCCTGTCACGATATTATTTCGAAAGTTGAGTTTCAACACGAACCAACACTGGAATATATTCGTGTAATATGAATCATTTTCATTTATCAAAATATAAAGTTACCCTTCTATACTGCCTATTTTATTTTCGACACGGTTAAAATACAGAATCGGCATTTCCTCCCCTATGTTCTGTTTAATTGCGGTTGAAGCCTGAATATTGGGTACAATGTATGTGGTGATCTGTTCGATAATGTTCCATATCATTCATTCGTGAAATACCGAAATGCATCATTTGATCAACGAGGTGTGAGATGAAGCACCCAATAGTGTGCAGCAGGAATTATTCGAAGGAAATTCGGTTGCTGTTATGTCACCTCATTTTGGAACAATCCACCCTTTAGTGACAGTTTTTGGAACATTGGAACCTTTGTTTTCGTGTTGGCTGATATTTTCCTCAATTTCGAAAATCTGAGCGTATTGATAGCCTGTCAACTCTCGATAAACAGGTTGGAGTCCTTGAGTTACCCCCATAAATCCTGGGGAAATGACTCGACATAACCATATTGCGTGAGTTAAAACGTAATGAAATACATGATTCTGAGAAAAATCTCAAGGCTCTCGAATGCAAATGGAATTCATGCCGAGTATCAACAATTCTTTCCGTTTTATTATTCGGAAAAATTTATTCAGATGACAGAGTTTCTCGGAGCAATATTATTATAACTCAGGAGCCGAGAATAGGACTAAAGGAGTTGAAAAGCCAGCGCTCGGATTGTCGTCTTCAAGGAAATTTCAGAGAAAGACGTTTCGGAAAATGGAGTTATTTCTTTACCTCATTAAGAAGAATGAAATTATTTCGAAAACTCATTTCTGAGTAACAATTCCATCGTTTCGTAGAAAGATGCGTACAGTACGAGTCGCTAACTAGGCATCTTTTCAGTAAATCAAAGATTTTCAATTCCAGAGGGTCAACATCTAAGATCTAAGGTCGGTTCTGCCGACAGAGTCGTTTTCGATGGCGCACTCTCTATATACAGATTGATCTTTGTCTCGTACAAATATTTTAAAAATAGATTCTTGAGGTCAAAAGAAACACTTTCTTCCTTCACAATTTTTTCCTAATCGGCGTGGTTTAAAAGATACAGGCTGTTGAAAAACTATAAAAAAATGTTATTTTTAGTTCTATCACAAACTGTTTTATCGAATGAAATGAATATAGTTTTTCATTTATTTGATGGATCTTTTTCGATCACAAGATATTACCCACGACTTGCAGTTTTCTCATTATGACCATTACGTACCAAGAAAATACAAAAAATTCAAAGAACCCAATTCTTGAAACTAAGTTGGAGGCTGTCTAAAGAATATTTGAACGTTTTGTAAAATAAAAGTATTCTTCATATTTTCCGTAAATTGCACCGTTTTCGAGTAATTTGATATTCAAAAATAAAAAATTTCTCTGCTATTTGGAAAATTGGGTACTTTGACTGAATGCAATTCTGTTTAAAAGATCCACAGTTGTGTAGTGTCACAAATTAAGCTATAGTTACTCTGAAGGTAATTTTGTTGTTCCAAGGGTGGCACAGCTCATTATGAAATCTTAAAATGGCTTTATCTTTTTATCAGGGTCGAATCGAAAAAAATGGTGTAGAAAAAAGTGTTTCTTTCAACCTCAAGAATCTACTGTTGAAATATTTGTAGGTACAAATCAAAGACTCACACTGTATATACGAGAAGTGATGAACTCCAGACCTGAGAAAATATATAATATAGCCTAGTTAAGATCAATTGTTCTCAGAAATTCAATTATGGGGACATTCCTAGGACTTTCTTCATTAAAAACTGATTTAAATCAGGGGTAAAAACGGCCAGAGACAATGGGGAGGCAGGTACGATATTTCCTTTTGTTTTGACAGAATAAACTGGAAGTGAAAAGTTTAAGTTTTTCTTCCGTAAATTAGTTTTCCAGCTTGTCGGGCGAATACATTAGCACAATGGTCTCCTTTATTCAAATTAAAATTCAAATTTTGCCGGTACCCTCCGAGATTGCTGGAGACAATGAGATATGACCCTCCCATTTTGCCGTAGCTGGTTTATCCTCCCCGAAGGCTCTCAAGATGAATGTGGAAAATAATTATACACAGCGACATAATTCATTCATGAACGCTGTTTGGTTTTATATCTGCGATATGCGATTTCAATTTGTTCTGCAACCACAATCAAATCAACCTGAATGTTGCAAATCGTAGAAATTATTAGCCTTGATTTAGTTATAAGCTCCTAGCCAAGTGAGGTTAGGTTAGGTTAGGTTTGACTCATTTCATTTTATCATGAATATCAATTTCATCAATTAGTAATGATACAAATTTCACACATGTGTAATATTGAAAACAGACAAGAATGAGAGAAATATGAAAGGGAAGTTTTCTTATGCATGTAGTTATCTACCCTATATATTCAGGGTGTTTCATAGTTAAGTGTACATAGCTCCACTACGGGTAGAATACACACAAACGATTGAAAAATAACCTATATTTGTATGGTCTACGATGCTTATCGTACGAGATACAAAGGGTGCTTCATTCATTTGGTCCGTATTTTCCACAAGCCTTTAACTTCGGAACCATTCGGTATATTCTATTCAATTTTTAGGAAAATGTGGTGAAAGGATGAACTCATCTAGAACTGGCATAGTAGCAAAACCCAAAATTCAGTAAAATTTGCCTAGTAGAATTTGATTGAACTGAAATATGGCCATAAAACTCTCAGCATGTCGCAATTCTTGAAAATGGAACAATGTTTTAACAGTAGATTCTTAATGTCAAAAGAAACACTTTTTTTCTTCATCATTTTTCCGATTCGGCTCTAATAAAAGGAGATAGATATTTTAAATTTCCATAATGAGTAGTGCCCATGCCTGGAAAAACAAAATTACCTTCAGAATAACTAGATTAATCTCTTACACTACACATCTTTTAAACAGACTTGTATTCAGCCGAACTACCCAAATTTTAAAATCTCACAGATATTTTTTAATTTTTGAACATCAAATTACTCGTAAACGGCGCATTATACGAGAATATATGAAGAATAATTTTATTTCAGAAAACGTTCAAATATTTATTAGATATTAGATAGCGCCCAATTTAGTTTCAAGAGTTGGGTTCCTTGAATTTTTGGTATTTTTATGGTAAGTCACGGCACAATGAGAAAACTGGAAGACGTGGGTGATATCTTGTGTTCGAGAAAGATTCATCAAATGAATGAAAAACTATATTCCGAAATTCATTTTAGTCGATAAAAAATTTTGTTAAATAGAACTAAAAATAAATTTTTTTTTCGACAGCCTGCATCTTTTAAACCGAGCCGATTCGAAAAATGGTAAAGGGAAAAAGTGTTTCTCTTGAACTCATCTGGTGTTGAAATATACTGCGCAAAAAAATTAACGCACATTATGGAAATCTCAAATTTATTCTACAACTGCAGGTGTTCTCAATAATAATTATTTTTATCAGAATTATGCATGCATATGTTATCCACTTTCAACGGTTTTCTTCAATACAGATGTTTCCTCCCAGCAGGAATAAAAAAAGATGATATTATCAGATTTTGAATGTATTGGCTCCATTCTAAAATCAGTTGTTCTCGATCAATTCTAGTGATCCATAGTTTTTCTTTCGTATGATTTTCTACACTCGATCGCTATGCAACGCGAAACACACAATTTGACCCAAAAGGAATGTGCCCAAGCGGTAGTTTTGCGAGAAGAAGGGTGGACATACACAAGAATTGCAGAACCTCAATAGAAGGCTGAGAAGTTCAGAAAATCATCCAGCTACTCTTAATGACTTAGGAATCCAACTCGGAGAAATCTGGGAAGGATTAGATCAGAACATTTTAAGATCACTCATTTTGAGTATGAACCGTCGTTGCCGAGCTGTAATTAACGCAAGGAGTGGAAATACCAAGTATTAAATCACTTATCAGCATTTCAGTATTTTGAAAATTGTTCATCCCTCTTCTTTCACATAAGATTCGGTGAAATCCTGAATTTTTTTTCCATTTAATGTGTCTTGTTTCGTTCAAAACCTTCCCGAGAGAACATAAAAAATAAGTTATAAAGGCAATGTAGAGTTAACTTTCATTAAAATTGAGATTTTCAAAATGTGCGTTAATTTTTTTGCGCAGTGTATTTGTACGAGTCAAAGACTCACCCTGTATATTAAGGGTGTGTTACAGCTACCTACACCAATTTCATCTCATTTGAAGTGATGTAAAATAGAAAAGAAAAACTTATTGAAGAGGAGGAAAAATGAACTTTAACTCAAGAAAAAATCAGGATCCATGTACAAAATGAAAAAATTTCTCCTCTTCATGAAATGCTTCAAAGTCCTTCTTCGAAGTTGAAGCATGAAAAGCATCAGACGAAGGGATTAATGAAACTCGCTTTCTCGCGAAAATGAACTGTTGGCAATGCCCTTTTTGATGAGTGTAAATGGAGCAAACCCACATGATATTCGTGACCTCGTCGTGTTTCAGGGAAAAAAAAACGTTTTTCCACCATATAATAACGCGAGATCTCGGGATCTTATAGAACAGGAACACGCGATGAATAATGAGATTGGAAGAAAATATTGGACACGCTCTTTACTGCCCATATTTGCGCCCCATATGTTATTCCTGTATAAATAATCTTCGTAAATATTGTGCAGAACGTGTGAGGGTGAACTGAAATTGAATTTTTTTGTCAGCACAAGTTCCTTTCTATGGTCTGCTCCACCTCAAAGATTATGGAGCAGACCTTCATTTCAAGTATATTTCATTATGAACAATCGTATTTTTCGTGAATGAATATAATTGATAGGTACAAATTAAGAATACAATATTACAGATTATGGAAGAAGACCTCTCGGAAAAATTGATGATTTTATAAATTTTAGCTGTAGAAATACTGAGCAATAATGAGAAATGTTGAAAATATTTTCATTTGTTACAGGAAACGCAGGCTCACTGGTTCGAAGTGGTAAACTGATGATCATATCAGCTTGCATACTGATACTTTGCAAGTCTGTATAACTAATTCAGGTGAAAAACCTCATCATTTCTTTATGCTTCTTTATTGTTCTCAATACATGAACATTACAGAATGTTCATACCTTTCTCATTTTTTACAGGAATCTGCAGTTGGCTCGACGGTCCAGGATGGTGGTTCAATGAAGATATCTCACACCACGTTATAATGAATAAATATTGATGTTGAAATAAATATTTTTCTTTTATATAATTATGTTGATTTTGCTGAATTATATTGAAAAGAAATAATTAAATGAATTTGTAAGAAATTTTTTCGTTTCTTTGTATGAGAGTTACCTTCAATAGTCTCAGCATTGCAATAAGATACTGAAAAGAAGGCCTGTCGATGGTGAGTATTTATATGAAACATAAGGGAAGCAGTTACAGGACACCCTCTACAATATCATCCCTGAAATTTTCCCAGAATACGTTTTGAAATCTTTCGAAAAGATTGTATAGCAGCTTGATTTGTATGAATGAAAATTGAAATATTTCGATGACTTCCAAAATGAAATTTGCAAACACGTATAATTTCCTTTCGTTTATCAAAATCCATACAGAAAAACTCAAATTGTGAACATTCCGAAGAGGATTGAAGTTTTTGCCGCTTCATTTTAAAAGTTAATCACCGTAACAAATAAATCAATAATAAATTGTCAAACTTTTCCTTGACAATCTTCTAAATGATGCTTAATTATCTCAAAATGCGATCACTGAGCTGGATATTCCCTATCAGGGGAGGAATCAGTCAATCAACAAACATTGGACAGAATGAATACCCACTATGGCTTTTTCGTCCAAATCGATTGCTTGTTGATTCGGAACTGGAATCGAAAACAATTCTAATGAAATGATTGCGCATATATTATAAGCCGTGGTTAATGGTCCTGAACAGTTCATATTTTTCCCTATTTGAACAGATGGTCACGATAGAACCTAATGAATGGCCTTTGGAACATCCAGTCATTGCAGCTAGTTTTTAATCAACGAGTATTAATTAATTTCTTTCACGTATATTCAGCGAGTGAAAGTTATCGCACACTACAACACTGTTGGTATTACTAGAGCCACCATCGAATAAAAACGTGTCAGAAATCTTGAATGAAATAGAATTAATTCCATCGAACTCATAGATTAACAGTAGGTATCTATAGTGTGAATATTATTGTTAACGCATCAGGCAGAAACATATTGCAAATAGTTTATCAGAAAAACTAATATAAGTTGATATTCAGTGGAAAATATGTCCTCAAGTGACTTGTATAACCCTTCAATCAATTCGGTCTGCAATCCAGTTTGAGCAACTTCCTTTCATGTAGACCGCAAGTTCTCAATAGTTTTGGGGCAAGGGTGGCTCCAATGGGAGGGCAATGATTGCCTCCTCACCCCTTTGAGAACTTGAGAGAAATATCTTTTCGAATATTTACTTCCATTCTTTTAGAATATGTATCACATTTGGATTTGTCATCATTTTTCTGGGAGATAGATCCCAAACAGATGGAGTCAGTTAAATGAACATCAAGACCGAACGGCTGCATCGAGTTCCATAAAATTTTCAGATTTTCAACTAGAAGAGTTGCTCTTTCAGAATATGTATCACATTTCCATCTACGATTATGTTTATTGAGAGAAAAATTACTCTAACGGTGACTATCGAAAAATTTCCAAAAAGATGGTATAAATACAATAATCGTCAAGACCGAACGGCTGCATCGAGCTCCATAAAATTTCCAGATTTATTACAAGAAGAGTTGCTCTTTCAGAATATGTACCACATTTTCATCTACGGTTATTTTTATTGAGAGAAAAATTACTCGAACGCTGACTATTATTTTCCTCTTCAAATACGAAGTTTCAAAGTAGTTTTCCTTCAAACTTATAGCTTATATAAAAATATACCTATTTCACATCAATAAACACCTTACAGAATTCCAAATATAAAATTAAGCCCCCCCCCAATTCACTCTTTGAAATGCAACTGTATTGAGGTCTGGTGAATTTCCAGGCCAATCCAGAGCTATTCTTTGGTTTTCGAAATACACTGTTCAACAGATGATAGAGATCTCGTATAAATTTCTGTTTATTCGTGGATTTTGTTGAGTTATCTAAAACACCTGTTAAATATATGTTTTTTCAAGAAACACTGCGGCACACCCTGGGAAAAATCTCCCAATGCGTTCTTCAGCTCACTAGTCGAAAATCTCACTAATGATCCCAGTATCGTCCCTCCAATTATTACGAACCCATAAACTCGGATAGCCCTTTAGATGACAAGATACAAGCCATCAAATTTACTTGCTCACATTTCAGATGTGATTGCTCCATCAAAAGGACAATTAAAACGAACGAAATGTAAAGCTTTACTACAGGAGGCTGTTGAAGAAACGCCAGATAATATGTATCATTTGCATCATTACTTTCTAATGAGACGAAGGGAGGAACTGAAAAATATGAAGCCTCACTCCTTCATAATCACGATGGCAAAAAAGATTCGGAAATAGCTTCGTTAAATCCATTTTGTTTGAAGGGTGCTGACGAATGACGAGGGAGCAAAGCCGTAACTTATCTTGTAAGCCTACCTGCACACAGCGAAAGAGCCTCCTGTAAAAACATGTGAACTGTTGATTCTAGTAATTTTGAATTTTCAAGGTTATTCTATGCCCGGAGAATTTTATTTGATTGCTGCGTAACAAACGTCCAACATAATAGGTACGACTAATTTCCATAAGATGAAGGAACCTATATTTTTTCCATAATTATCATTTTCGGATATATAACCTGAAGGATAGATACCTAGTTAATGTCTTCAATTATGAAATATTGAGCCCAATACTACCACCTGTAGCGAAGTCTTGCTATGCTTCTCATACTCAACCTCAGGATGATAATAAAACGAATGCTTTCAGGTGAAAAAATTACCTTTCCATGAGATATTAAAATAAAAAATTGAGAGGATATCTGGATCTGCTTCCTTCCATTGTGAATAGCTCTACGACATCTTCAGTAGGCCTTCCGAGCTTGAATCCCCAAACCTGGGAATTTCCGCTTGAAGAATGCAAGGGTTGGTTTTCGTTGATTCTGGAGTGTATCGTTAAGGGCCCAAATATGTATGTCAATACGTCCCTTGTTTGAATATCCTGGTATTCAGAAATTGGGACAAATGGGGTAGACTACTGACTAAAGAAAGTGGAGCTCCAACCTAAATTTCCGTAGATAGGTACTACAACAGCATCATAATGCGAAAATCTCACTAACTGAGATATTTCAAGATAACGTCCAATAAAGATTTGCATTCTGTTGGGGTTCAGTTTTGGTTAGGTTGAAAATATTTCACTTTTCAGATTGAAAATTTGAAGAACAAATACATCGCTGTATTTTTTCTGCTATTGCAATCTAATCTTGATCGATTTCATCTGAATAAAAGTAAGACAAAAAGGGTGGTAATTGCGTTCGACATTACTGACCACTCTACGTGATATTAATATGGAAATAATGTTCCCGTTTAGGAACAAGCGCAAGAAAAAGCGGAAAATCAACTTACGGTGTTTTATTTATCCAGGACAATGCCCCTGTACACATATTGCATGTTGCCAAGCAAACAATTCGTGATTAAGGGTTCGAATCACTCAAACATGCCCCTCATTCACCTGGTCTGGCTATCATCATCTCTCACCTGTTTCCTCAACTGAAGCATACTTTGAAAGGTAGTACGAAATGTTCATTTCTCACGAGTATAACGTATCATACTTATGAGAAATGAACAGAATAAACCCAGAAAGAAGCTTGTGACATAGCAATACACACATTAACGGCCAGTTTCATAATCAAACATTGAGTTTCCTTAATTTTAAAGCTTCCTTTAACCATACTATAAATGATACTAAGCTTAAAGGGAAATTATAAGATATGGTTTATGCTGAAGACATCTAGTCAAGAGATATGATTCGGAAGGCTATGTCCAATCTGAAAATTGGGTAAGGGAAATGTGTACAGGATGGGCAAAATTCGTTGTCTACTGAGAGGATCTCGAGAACTATAGCAGCTAGAAGAAAACGGATGACACATTTTCTAGCTCTTTTTCGGGGAAACAAAGAATGGTGAAAACCGCAGCCTCCTACGATACTTCGTTTTCGAGTTCTACAATTTCGTAAAGTTCTCATAACTCTTTGAAGTTAGAAATCTGAAACTTGAACCGTCTACAGGCACTTTTTTACATAGAATCCATTGATGACCTCAAAATATTTTTTTCATTTCGAATCATTAGGTGAACTTTAATTTTTTTAAATGCAAACTTTAATTGAATTTGTTATTTTTGAATTGGAAAAAAATATTTTGTCAGTAGATTCTACGTATGAAAGTGCCTAAGAAGTTTCAAGTTTTAGATCTGTAACTTCAAAGACAAAAAAGTTATGAGAACTTCGGAATCGTCAAAATCTCAATTTTTGTTTATAACTCGAAATCTAAAAATGATAGGCCGATTCTGTTTTCAGATTTTGATTAGTCATGAAAAAAGAGCTCTAGAATGTGTCATCCATTTTCTTCTAGCTGCTATAGTTCTCGAGATCCCCTCAGTAGACAACGAATATTGCTCACCCTGTACATACAAGCTTCTGCCTTCTCATCAATGTATTGACAGTCATTTGACTCAATTCAAAATTCTGTTTTGGTCAACAGGAAAGATCAAGATTATCACTTCTTCAGTTAATTGACAGGAAAAAGGTCAGGTTTATAGAACAAAAACCACTCCTTGAAAATATGCCGACTAGTTTCGTTTCCATCCGCCTTCTCTCGATGTTTTGTGAGGTGTATTTGTTTCAATTTTTTGATAACATGACTCAGACAATTTAAAACTAACCCTGATTTTAGAATAAAATCTAAACTAGTCGGCATTGTTTTAAGGAGTGGTTTTTGTTCTATAAACCTGACCTTTTTCCTGTCAATCAACTGAAGAATCTAATAATTAAGGTCTCAAATCTACACTTTCATTATCCCTTCTCTTCTTAAAGGTTTACGAAGCTATGACCTAAAGTTATGTTTTTTTGAATGAGAACATTAGATTTCTGTGCGATTTTTTGAAAGCTTAATTTTTACTGATTTCAAAAATATATAACATCATATAATTTGTATCAATATAAATAATAGAAAATGGTCAAAAACCTATTTTCTCAATATTTCTATGGTTTCAACTTTTGACGAACACAGAAAAATAGAGCTTCCTACATAGACTTATAATACATGGACTCACTGTCACGTGACTTTTCAGTAGATCGAGGGGTTGTATGCATTAGAGAGAGAAGGGCTTATGCGTTTTGATCGAACAAGAAAGAGATGAACTGATTCCGTGTGGGCAATGTCAAAATCATATGATTGATATTAACGCAGACGTTGCCCACAAGGTGTTCATACGTTGAGTATTATTCACATTATATTTATTCTTGAATGAAACTCACATAATTTTTATATTTTCCATTTCGAAGGAATGTTAAGGAATTCCTGTTTGCCTTCTCAGAAGCTTGTTGAACATTTATTATGGAAAATTTTTACAATTTTCGCAGACTTTGCCCACAAGGTGATGATACGTTGATTATTATTCTCATTACATCTATTTTTGACTAAAACTCACATATTTCTTGACATAATTGATTTCGAAGGAATGCTATGGAATTTCTGTGTGTCTTCTCGGAAGCTTGTTTAAAATTTATTGAAGAAAATTTTCGCATAAACTTGTGTTCTATAACCTTTTGACAGCTTGCCCACAAACTCTCCATCTTATTCAACCAACCGACTTCTCTCTCACATGCGGAGTCCATGTTATTTATAAGTCTATGGCTTCCTATAACAAGAGCAGTCTCCTTCCGGCAATGTCATTATTTCTATGCGTTTTACCAATTTTCACAAAATTTGAATCTTGAAGAAATTGAGTAAGGAGCATAGAAATGAAAGGACTAATAGAAGGAAACTGTGGTAATCATAAGATGCTACATTTTACTATTCTCATCAAAAGTTGAAACCATAGAAATATTGAGAAAAAAAGTTTTTGGCCATTTTTTATTATTTATATTGATACAAACCATATGATGTTATATATTTTTGAAAGCAGTAAAAATTAAGCTTTCAAAAAATCGCACAGAAATCTAATGTTCTCATTCAAAAACATAACTTTGGTCATAGCTTCGTAATTAGAAATCCTGCTAAAAAGACAAGCATGCCACTGGATTCTACTTAAAAAAGTGCCTGTATAATATTTTAATTTCAGAGCTCTATCATCAGTATTAGCGGAGATATAAATTTATTTCGAAATCACAATTTTTTCAATTTTCGCTTATAACTCGAAAACAAAAGAAGATGGCCAAAAATGACTACTACTCTTGTTAGTTTCTCAGAAAAATAGAACGAGAATGGGGTATCAGATTTTGTCTATCTCCACTGGCTTAAAAGCTGTAGTGCTAAAACATCCAAATTTGCCCACCCTGTACACGCAAATGGTTTTCATTTAGAACAATTCTTCAAGTAACGTTGACGACTGAATTCCAATATAAGGAATTCATTCATTCCCATTTTTATTTTCATTATTCATTGCTGCATTTCACTATTCTTCATTTCTCCTTGTTTCGTTACTTAATGTGATTATTAAAGCTTCTGAGGGTAAAATTCACGAATGCTTTCGTGTTAAATATATATCATAAGATATATCACTCCTGTTGATGTGAATAAATTCAACTGTGTCCAATTTCAAAAATTCAGAATTGTAGAGTGACAACTTTAAATGATTCTACGTATTCAAGCTTGATTGGGGTTCTTTCTAAAAAGCAACATAATTTTTGAAATTTGAAATACAAAGTGATATTTTTACCCTGAACATTCTGAATGGGGATTAATGACTACGGTCCTGGAATATTGAAATAACTGATACATTCTTGACTCGATCCCAGCAAGTGTCGATAAGCTTCCAACTTCAATAAAGTTTGGCTCTGCTGATTGTCTCAGAATCTCATTCATTTAAAAAAATCACCAGGTAGCTTCCTGGGAATAGCCAGTAATTAATTATTTATAACCAATCCGTACTCAGCTAGTTCTTTTATAACTCTGATAAGAGTATGTACAGGGTGGGCAAATTTCGATGTTTTAGTACTACAGCTTTTAAACCAGAGGAGATAGACAAAATCTGATACCCATTCTCGTTCTCTTTTCCTGAGAAACTTACAACAGTAGTAGTGATTTTTGGCCACTTTCTTTTGTTTTCGAGTTATAAGCAAAAATTGGAAAAATGGCGATATCGAAAGAAATTTATATCTCCGCTAATACTGATGATAGAGCTCTGAAATTAAAACATTATACAGGAACTTTTTTCCGTAGAATCCAGTGGCGTGCTCGCCTTTTTTGCAGGATTTTTAATTACGAAGCTATTACCCAAAGTTATGTTTTTTTAAATGGGAACACTAATTTTTTGTGCAATTTTTTTAAAGCTTAATTTTTACTGATTTCAAAAATATATAACATCATATGGTTTGTATCAATATAAATAATATAAAATGGTCAAAAACCTTTTTTCTCAATATTTCTATAGTTTCAACTTTTGACAAGCACAGAAAAATAGAGTTTCCTATAACAAGAGCAGTCTCCTTCCAGCAATATCATTCTTTCTATGCTTTTTACCAATTTTCACAAAATTTGAATCAAGGTATATTTAATGAATTTTCATAATAATGAAAAGACTTATAGAAGGAGACAGTGGTAATCATACGATGCTATATATTTCTGTGCTCATCAAAAGTTGAAACCATAGAAATATTGAGAAAAAAGGTTTTTGACCATTTTCTATCATTTATATTGATACAAACCATATGATGTTATATATTTTTGAAATCAGAAAAAATTAAGCTTTCAGAAAATTGCTTAGAAAACTAGTGTTCCCATTTAAAAAAACATAACTTTGGGTAATAGCTTCGTAATTAAAAACCCTGCAAAAAAGGCGAGCACGCCACTGGATTCTACGGAAAAAAGTGCCTGTATAATGTTTCAATTTCAGAGCTCTAGCATCAGTATTAGCGGAGATATAAATTTATTTCAATATTGCCATGTTTCCAATTTTTGCTTATAACTCAAAAACAAAAGAAAGTGGCCAAAAATGACTACTACAATTGTTAGTTTCTCAGAAAAAGAGAACGAGAATGGGGTATCAGATTTTGTGTATCTCCTCTGGTTTAAAAACTGTAGTGCTAAAACATCGAAATTTGCCCACCCTGTACAGTTACACCTAGGACACCCTGTATGTCTACTGCATCTCGATAACGATGATTTTCGTTAAATCTTGTAAAACCTCCGAAGGATAAATATGCCGTAGACGTGCACCTTACGACATTTTTATCCACAGTTTTCTTGCCTTGAATTATGTGCCGGATTGGATTCTCGATCTGCAAACATGAGATTTTGTTACGAGTATTATTTACCTTATCGAATTTCGATGCACATCCCGTCCTCTGCACCAAAGAGGTTACTTCCTAGTCGCCCCACGTTCTCGAAACCCATTCGATGAAGATTTTCCCTAAAATTGGTTTTGTTAGTGGGATAAGAAGGAAAATATTCTATTACTTCACCGTAACGAACTCATTGCCAGGCAGGGGAGAGACGCTGTTTATTAGTGCGATAAACTCGGATGTCTCTGTTGTCGACATATTTCGATTTTGAATGCCTTCCCGGGTCCGCAGATGCTTGCAGGGGAATATCGGGGATTACACCTGTACCCGCCGCCATTAGGGCTAAATGAGAAAGAAGAAGATATGGTTCAGTGAATACAACGGCATATAAATTCGCTTTAAGCGCTCCAAGAAACAATGTGGATTTCGGAGAAATTTTTATTGTTTTCGACGTTTCCTTGCAAGAAGACCTCAAGAACCATAGAGAGATAAAATGGGGACACAGGAATCTGGATCTGTTCGACAAAAATTTTCCCCAAAAACCAAATTCTTGACTAACAAAATGATGATCTGCAAACGAGGCGTGATTGGTCGAAATTTTATTACGAAATACGAAAGGAATTCAAATCCTGATTGAGTTTGGAAAAAGGATTTCCAGAATTTCACGATTAATCTTTATTTTTATGATTCTACCTCGGAACTTTCGAATCTGTATGCCAGTGGAGAAGAAAACTTGAAAATAATATTCCATCCTGTTTTCTAAAGAAGTATTCGATGTACAGGATGGGCAAAATTCGTTGTCTACTGAGGTGATCTCTAGAGCTATAAGAGCTAGAAGAAAACAATCGAATGACACATTTCCGAGCTCTTTTTCAGAGAAACAAAGAATGGTGAAAACCGTAGCCTAATACGATTCTTCGTTTTTGAGTTATTAGCAAAAAATGAGATTTTGACGATTTGGAGAGGTTCTCTTAACTTTTATGTCTTTGAAATTACAGATCTGAAACTTAAAACCTTCTTAGGCACTTTTATACGTAGATATAAGAATCTACTGATAAAAGATTTCTTTCAATTCAAATATTTCGAGCTCGTCAGTGGATTCTACGTAAAAAAGTGCCTGAAAAGGTTCTAGTTTCAAATATACAACTTCAAAGACAAAAAAGCTGTGAGAACTTTTCGAAATCGTCAACATAATATAATTTTTTGATAATAACGCAAAAACGAAGAATCGTAGGAGGCTACGGTTTTTACCATTCTTTGTTTCTCTGAAAAAGAGCTCGGAAATGTGTCATTCGTTCGTTTTCTTCTAGCTCCTATAGTTCTCGACTAATATCCCCTCAGTAGACAACGAATATTGCTCACCCTGTACAGGGGCAAATTTCGATGTTTTAGCACTACAGCTTTTTAACCAGTGGAGATAGACAAAATCTGATACCCCATTCTCGGTCTCTTTTTCTGAGAAACTAACAAGAGTAGTAGTTATTTTTGTCCACCTTCTTTTGTTTTTGAGTTATAAGCGAAAATTGGAAAATATAAATTTATTTCGAAATCGCCATTTTTCCAATTTTTGCTTATAACTCGAAATCAAAAGAAGGTGGACAAAAATGACTACTACTCTTGTAAGTTTCTCAGAAAAAGAGAACGAGAATGGGGTATCAGATTTTGTCTATCTCCACTGGTTTAAAAGCTGTAGTGCTAAAACATCGAAATTTGCCCACCCTGTACATACAAGCTTCTGCCTTTTCTTGAAAGCTTTTCCTCACTAAATTCAATTATTGATTTCGAAGAATTTCAGCAGAGTATAAGCTCCAAGGAGGTCTTCAAATGAAGAACACTGAACTCGAGAATTTATTCAACCCTTGAAAAATCTAAAAGTAGCAAGAAAAAAAACAAATCTTTGAATGAGGTGTTTTTTTCCTCAAAAATTTTGAAACTTCAATATCTTTGATATTCACGAGCTCACAACATGATTTGAAACGCAATGTTATCAAGTCGATTCTTTAGATAACTGAGACAATTCATGAAATGAATGGGGTTCTCCCCATCATTTTTTAAATGTTCATAGGTTCATAGGAAATACTTCAAAATTCGAATATCACTAGAAAGTTTTGTCAGCCAGACCATAATTATCATAAACTCGATTGTTATGTTGATATTACATGATGAATCCATCTGCTAAAATGATCTATACTAAACCTAATTTAGCATTTCGACATACATGGCCTAATAGAATTTCGAATTTGGTTGGAGAGAACAATGAGATATGAGATATTGTACTACCCACGCAATATCTTGTCGAGCTCCCGATACATTTTCTAGGGGGTTTCCGATGAAAAGGGTGCAGTTGACGAAGCAATCTTCCGAAACGTCGAAGAAAATATCCAGCTCCTTTCCCAACCATAAATCTCAATATTAGCTGCCGAGGGCCCGACTGGTAAAAAACCAGAAGAAAAGTCCATATTCAAAAGAATTCCAATATAGCTTTCAATTTGGATAATTCGATTGCATCATGCATCGGAAACTTCAATAGGCCAGCAAAAATTGTTATACAGCTAGCCGCTGTACCATCTCGAATTCGACTTTGATACAATGCGGAAGCACTCGGAGAATAAATTGGAATTTTCATTCATGAAGAAGCACCAACATGTCTGTAGGGATAAGGCGGGATAATGGCTATTGTGCTGAAAGGGTATGTGAAATACTTGAGAGGCAATTTCGTTTCGGCAACAATATATTATAAAGAAGATACACAAACACGACTGCAATATATTTTTCGTTGGCGATGAAAGGTCGGCATGTATAAGTGGGGTATACATACTTCATGTATTTCGTATTATCTCGATTCTTCATTATGAAATACGATGGGGTTTCCTTAACGCTCAGGGAAAAACATATTCTTTGCTCCTCCGCTTTCAGTTACTCATCGCGGATAAGAATGGTGTTTTCATAATCGCTACCGAAGTGTAAGTAATGAAATGGAAAACACAGTCATTGTCAGAGCATTTCAAGGCTCATATTATGGCTTCACATTATTCTCTGTGTTTACCAAGGCTGAAATGGGTTCCATAATATATTGAACTACTGCGTAAAATTTGAGAATAACACCAGCAATTATTTCTTCTCGGGTCCAGAGAGTAGCTTGTCTTAAGCTCTGAAATCACCATTCTTCAAATCATCGTATACCTTTATCAATTGAAGAATTGTCACCATGACCATGAACACATGAATCACAAGCATTTGATGCATTTCAGCTGAACTTTTCTTCCAATGAAAGCCTCAAACTAAAACCTTCTGCAAATATTGTGTAGTTTTCGCAAATGGGTTTGCGATCAATTTAAGATGATTCGTATTGTGGACATTGAGCAACTGAACAGGTGAAAATGCAATAACATACCCCAACGTTCTTGATGAATCCTAGATTAATCTCCACTGATCTGGTAGCAAAAAGGGGATTGCTAAAAGGAAGGCAAGCAGGGATCTAAGCTTCCTTCCCTACAAGTTTCGTGGCTATAACCTAGCTGATAGAGAAACACACTCAAAGTTACTCAATATCACTCTGGATGATTTGATGATTTCAAAATACTAGATGACAAACTTGAGAACTTTTAGAGCGCACGACGATGATACTGACAAACCCGAGTCAGGCAACCTAACATGTTCACGATGTAACAACTACGTTGTCTCATTTTTTGAAACGTCAAAATCATACTGTACGTTTATCAGAGTCACCATGAACACATGAACCCAAGCATTTGATGCATTTCAGCTGAAATTTTCTTCCAATGAAAGCATCAAACTAAAACCTCCTGCAAATATTTTGTAGTTTTCGCAAAATCTAACATATAACACAGTAAGAAACAAGGTTTTTTGTATGAAAATCAAACAACAAGTACGACCACATGCATCCATTGTTCGCAAATGGGTTTGCGATCAATTTCAGATTATTCGTATTGTTGATATTGAGCAACTGAACAGGTGAAAATGCAATTACTTTTCCCAACAGGCTCGAGAAGAATCCTAGATGCATCTCCACTGATCTGGTAGCAGAAAGGGGAAAGGTTAGTTCCCCTTCCGTACAATTTTCGTGGCTATCACCTGACTGATAGAGAAACACAAGACACTTCATTCAAAGTTGCTCAATATCGCTCTGGTTTGCATAATATAGATGATTTCACTATACTAGATAACATTTGGAGCGCATGACGATGGTACTATTATAATTATTATGAATGACAGTCAGACAGTTTGTTTTCTGTTCGCAAGGCGTCACCACCAACTGGGACAAAATCCGCCTGACAAACCCGAGTCAGGCAACCTCACATGTTCACGATGTAACAACTAAGTTGTCTCATTTTGAAAACGATTTCTTGCCTTGGCCCTAGATCTCTCGCATTTAAAGCATCATTTCGACATGAGGTACAAAATGCGTGGTATGAGATACCTCAAAAAGAAATCGACCATCTCATTAGGAGTATGCCCCGACGTCCAATCCATCTTGTAGGTCCAACAACACATTATTAATTTTTGCTCGATTCTCTAGGGTTGGATTGCTAGCTTAAGACACATGTAAGTATAAAAAAAAGGTTAATGCCGTGTGTTCTGTTTTCTAGGTAGTGACAACTCACCTAAAGAAGATATTGTGAAGTGGTAAAAACTTGAGTTTAGCTATGGACATCAATCTAACATTTCTAGAGGGCAATGATCTACTAGTGTACTAGATTTCTCGATTAAATCGAGTCAATCTATTCGAGTCCAGGGTCCCTGGTTCCCCTCAAGCCACTTGATCAAAAGGCTACGCGATAGGAATAATTTATCCATGTTACGTATCTCACCACTGCAACCTCATTCAGCGAAATATCAGTGCAATCATTCCTCATTCAAATAAAACCAATATTCCCTCGTGCGATGGACAGCATACCCTGCATCCGACACCGAAAACATCGAAAAACTCCCGTCTCCATCGCATCACCTTCATATTCAACCGCATGCCCCAATAAATATCCCTATATTTCTCGCATAACCATTTTATATGCGCCCCAGGAGCAGCGAGTTTGATTTCAGACCACGAATTGGTTATAATTTATTTTATTTGTGCATGAATGTAGCAGCTGCTCTCCATCGAAATATTCATTCCGTGTTCATGAGATACAAAAAGGAATTTCCAATGCACGTCTGATTGTCTGTTTATCTTTCCAACGGCGACCGCACGCCTGGATGTCCTCGTCTTCGTGGAAATGTCAACTCCAAACAGCTGTGCTGCCAGGGAGGATCCGTCAGCCGTCGATGTGGAGGGAAGAATTTGAATGGGGAGCTTTTTCCGATAGGGAGGATTGGTAGCGATAAATTGACGCGAATTTCCATACATATGTATAGAAAGTGTCAGCGGCAAACACTTGAAATTGATTTCTCTCGAGGATATGATGCTGGGGGTTCTCAAAGGTAGCAATCCAGTCGTTAGGACCGACCCCAAATATACAGGTGCGGAAAAAACCAATCGAACAATCTAAAGAGAGGTTAGAACAAAAATGCCAATCAGTCAGGAGATCTCAAAATAGGTGGGAGCCGACGACGATGCTAAATCGGGATTTACTCGAGCCTCGTGAAGACCTAGTGGATTTTGAAGATTAGATGGTAGTAAGAAAAAAAGTTCTATGATGTATGCGCTTTCCACGGTGGGGAAAGCGTCTGCAGGTTTTCAAAGATGTGAAGAAAATCTTCAGGTGTACATGTTCGAGCGTGTCAGATTGAGATACTGTATATGCCCTACGTGTCACTGATAATAAATTCATATTAATCTGACAGTTTCAGTGGTGGGGCTAGCAGTACGGAAGAGTTGAGAACGGTAAAAAAGATTTTTGAAGGATATGTTACTTGGACCAAAGGAAGCTACTTTCCAAGAGACTGACAATTTGGAAGTGACGCAAGGTCACAGCGGTCCTTTGAAACTACAGAAAAAAAATTTACATACTCGAGCGTGTCAGTTTTTCATACAGATGGTTAATCTCGGTGTTGCAGATGTGTTGACCCATAAATCTGACACTAATCAGGGGAGGTTTTCTTAATCTGACAGTTTGAAGATGATAACAAGGCATTTTTTTCGAATATCTCCCATCTTGTAGCTCTAATCGTTTCTGTATTAATTATAAAAGTTGTAGATAATAACATTCTACAACTTTTGTCTGAAGCAATTCTACATAAGTTCAACTGTTTTCGAGTTAGAGGGCGATAAGGGAGAGGAGCTTAGCCAACCATGCAAAAGGCCAAGGTCAATGTATAAGCCCAGTCTAATGTACATTCATCGCCATATATCTCAAAAACGCTCAAACGTAGAAAAAATTGCTTCGGACAAAATTTGTAGAAAATGTTTTGTTCTACAACTTTTATAATGAATGCGAAAACAATTTGAAGCCCAGGAGAGGAGATAATTCAAAAAAACAGACTTTTGTGACCTTTGTGGCCAATTTTTATTGTTTCGGCTTGCTTAAACTGTCAGATTAAATATGTCCCGTTATTTTTGAATCATCAGCGTCAAAATAAGAAAAAAAAGCCAGTCGAGAATGTACACGTGACGTTTTTTTTGCAAATTTGGCGCCCTCTCACACATTTTCGTAACGCTTAAATTGTGAGATTAAGAGAAAGTATACTTTTCAACATGTAATTAACCACATCTATCTTAATCTGACAAGCTCGTGTATCTACAATAATCGTTTTCCTTTTACTATTCTTACAGGCTGTCCTAGACAATTCCCTTACATTTTCGTCACGCTTAAATTGTCAGATTAAGAGAATGTATACTCTATAACATGGCAACTCTGCCTTTTGTTTCAACTGAGGATTGCTTGAATCATACAGATGGCGATTAGAAATATACAAAAATGGAAGGATATCAGGTCTAGTACAAATCTACTACAAAAAACTTATTTCTTGTAGGTGCATGATCTTTTTGGGGTCCATTTGTGCGTTAATGGACTATTGCAACTGTTCTTGATGCGTTGTACCAATTGTGGATTAATTCTCAGGAGTTTAACATGCGTTTAGGGGACATCCAACTATTAGTGTGTGGATTAAACTAAGGTTTAACTCAACAAAAAAAAAAGCAAAAAAAGGATAACTCTGACATCTTGAACGCCTTATAGTTGTACACCCGTCACAAACGAAAGGCTGAGAGAATGCAACGTATGAACATTATTCCGTAATGTTTTCCTGTTCCGCTACACAAGAGCGCCGTATCAGGATCAATTTTCGAGCTGACACCCGTTCTATCGCCCTCAAGGACGAGAATCATTCGGAAAATAATAGACCGTGCTTTCCATTCCCTTCACGGTTCCATTTTTCACAGTGGCGAGCTTCCGCGAGAATTACGAGAATTCATACTCGCACACTGCCGTATACGTTCTCTCCCCCTGATCCCCCAAAAAGAATAGAACATCGTATAAGTTTCCCCGGCCGTATCTTCCCGCTAGACTGGAATAACGATTCGATCTGACACCGTCCGGAAGTTACCGACTGGAAGTGAATAATATCGGTAGTCATTATCGATATTCATTTTAGTCTCGCGATATTTATCACAGATATGCGTCTGTTCGGAATCTCTAGGGCGTTCGATTGAAGTATATTTATCTTCTGTTCTACCTATTTCGAGCGTCAGTGACGTTGGGTCATTTATATCTTTCACTTCTCTGACGTCGCAAATTGGCAACCTGTTAGTCTTATTCGGTGCGACCTTTATGGGTTTGTTATTTCTTCGTGGCTCCAGGTTGTGGGATGCGGGGGTTTACTTTAGGTTCGTTAGGGTAAGATGGGGTTCTATCTTGTTGTTCCCTATCGTATACTTCGATGAGTTGAAAATGTTTCAGCCTGGTAAAGAGTAATCTGAGTGAGTGCTTGTTGTTGGAGTGAGATGAACTAACAATTGAATAGAATCGATTGGTAGTTTTCCTCTTCAATCCGTAGGAATCTAGAGTGAAAAAACTGAACATACATCCAAGCTTTTTTGCTGTAAAATACACCATCACCTCTTTTGATGTTCCGTATCAAATAAGAGTACCCCAGGTCTGCAGCTTCTCAGAAAATCTCCTCTTAAGCCAGCCTTGAGGAATCCATAACTAAGACCAAAGCTCATCGACCCACGAGGCCTTTGAACATGTTTGAATGTACGATATTGTGCCGGTCTTTTTCAAACATGTTCCGAATAAGATCTATATTTTATTCTTCAACTTCACCCCAAGCTTCGAAAAGCTAACTGATCTTGCCTTGCTAAGATCTGCGGTGCTACATTCTTAAAGCATACAGCTATGTGTGTCCGTAATAGTATCATTCTGAGCAATGGCTAGAATGTCCTAACATTTAGAGTTGTCAAAGTGAAAGACCACGACTTTTCAACGAGCACAAACATTCAATTGGGAGTTCCAACCAAGCCATATGCTACCTGATGCCAATTTTTATAACTAGATAGTGAAGAGTGGTTTGTTTACATCGAGAATCGTAGAAGGTTTTGGTTTTTCAATACGATTCGTGAGAAAATCATCTTAATGAGGTATCCACTTTTACGAAATAACGTTCAAGTGTCTCAAGCCATTTCGAAAATGTCGAGGAAGTCGTTATCTATTTGAAATACATTCAACGCCCTGTATTTTAAGAACGGCAAGAAGCATTTCTAAAAAAAGGCCCAAAGGACTTTTCCGACTCCAAATATCTCAGAGAACAACAATAACCTGAATTTGTTCGCAATGTTTATGAAACACCTTGTATAGGAGTAAAGTTTTGAAAGTCTGACTAGAACTATTAACAGTTCTACTTGTCATTGTCCTGCTTAAGTGATCAATTGTTTCAAGAGTTTTATCAACAAATATTCAATCAACCTGAAATCCTTGAAATCGATCTCAAAATTTCCCCCTATATATTCATGTATATACAGGATGAGTCTTTGACTCATACAAATATCTTAACCGTATATTCTTGAGGTCAAAATAAACACTTTTTCCTATACCATTTTTTCCGATTCGGTCCTGATAAAAAGATTCAAGTAGCCATCTTAAGTTTTCATTATGAGCTGTGCCACCCCTCGAAAAACAAAATTACCTTCAGAATAACGAGCTAAATCTGTAACACTACACATTTGTGGATCAAAGCTCTATTCAGCTAAAATACCCAATTTTTCAAATTTCACAGATAGGTACTTTTTAATTTTTGAACATTAAATTACTCGAAAACGGCGCATTATACGGAGAAATATAAAGAATACTTTTATTTTTCAAAACGTTCAAATATTCATTTGATAGCGTCCAACTTAGTTTCAAGAATAGAGTTCTTTGAATTTTTATTAATTTTATGGTACGTAATGGTCATAAGAAGAAAATTGGAAGAAGTGGGTGATATCTTGTTTTCGAAAAAGATTTATCAAACAAATGAAGAAATATATTTCAAAATTCAAAATTTGGAAAAAGGATTTCCAGAATTTCACGATTAATCTTTATTTTTATGATTCTACCTCGGAACTTTCGAATCTGTATGCACTGGCATACAGATATACATAAGAGCTAGAAGAAAACAAACGAATGACATATTTCCGAGCTCATTTTCAGAAAAACAAATAATGATGAATACCGTAGCCTAATACGATTCTTCGTTTTTGAGTTATTATAGGTAGCAAAAAATGAGATTTTGATGATTTCGAGAAGTTCTCAATTTTTGTGTCTTTGAAATTGAAGATTTGAAACTTGAACCTTCTTAGGCAGTTTTAACGTATAGAATCTGCTGATAAGAGATTCAATTCAACAAATTTAATAAAATTTTGGGTTTAAAAGAACGAAAGTTTGCCTAATGATTCGAAATGGAAAAATATTTTGAGCTCGTCAGTGGGATTCTACGTAAAAAACTGCCTGTCGAAGCCTAAAGTTTCAGATCTGTAACTTCAAAGACAAAAAAGTTGAGAGAACTTTGAGATATCGTTAAAATCTCATTTCCTGCTGATAACTCAAAAACGAAGAAGGAGGCTATGGTTTTCACCATTCCTCGTTTCTCTGAAAAAGAGCTCTGAAATGTGTCATTAGTTCGTTTTCTGCTAGCTCTTATAGTTCTCGATATCCTCTTAGTAGACAACGAATATTGCCCAACATGTACATACAAGCTTCTGCCTCTTCTTGAAGGCTTTTCTTCACTAAATTCAATTATTTTTTTCGAAGATTTTCAACATAGCATAAGCTCCAAGGAGATCTTCAAATGAAGAACACTGAACTCTAGAATTTAAATATTTAACCCTTGAAAAATCTAAAAGTAGCAAGAAGAAAGCAATCCTTGAATGAGTTTTTTTTTCCTCAAAAATTTTGACACATCTATCTTGGATATTCACGAGCTCACAACATGATTTGAAATGCAACGTTGTCCAGTCAATTCTTTAGATAACTGAGACAATTCATGAAATGTTTGGCCAATTTTTATTAATTTTATGGTACGTAATGGTCATAAGAAGAAAATTGGAAGAAGTGGGTGATATCTTGTTTTCGAAAAAGATTTATCAAACAAATGAAGAAATATATTTCAAAATTCATTTCACTCGATAAAACCGTTTGTGAGATACAACTAAAAATAGCATTTTTTTATGGATTTTCAACAGCCTGTATCTTTCAAATCAAGCCGATCCGGAAAAAATGGTGACCTCAAGAATCTACTGTTAAAATATTTGTGCGAGTCAAAGACTATAACCCTGTATATATTAAATTATCGCCCCCTCCAGAACTTGTGTGTTCTGCATGTTCTCAAACACCAAACGACCAACAAAATCGTAAAATCCCCAACCGGGTACAAAACAAAAAATTTCCATGGGATGCATCCACATCCAAGAAAAATTCAGACCGAAATTCTCAGGCGACAAATCCCGAAAGCCTTCAATCAACCGTTCGATCCTCTCCAGCGTTACATGAAGTGAAAATTCGGCGACATAAAAGGAAATTGTGCAACGGAGAATTTTGGCTTCGCTTCCTCTGCGTCTACAAAGCCGTCATGATGCAAGGATACGACCGAGAGCGAATAATCGCATCAGGAAAGAATTATTCAGGCTTTTAATTCGACTGGCGAGATGATGAAAGCAAGAAACATTGGTTGAGTGTAACTTACGAGCGAGCACTCGGGATTTTATTGTCGTCTCATCATTCCCTCCACTTGAGATATATTCCGGGTATTTGAGGGATAATTCCGTTCTCATTTGGCCCATTATTCGTTCGCGAGGAAGATCAAATACTGAAGAGTCCCTGCAATTCAGTTGATAGACGTTTATTGAATAGTTACACCAACATTCCATTAAGTTGAAATGATTAAGGTGTCTTACGAATGGGATTGTTGATTTACATCTCCTCATTAGTTACAGTTCTTTTAGCATAACTCATTCTATTCCTTTCAAAAGAGAAATCTAATATATAAAATTCTCGTGTCATAGTTTTCGTTACCATACTCCTCCGAAACGGCTTGACCGATTTTGATGAAATTTTTTGTGCTTATCCGGTATCTATGAGAATCGGCCAACATCTATTTTTCATCCCCCTAAATGTTAGGGGTAGTCCACCCCTAAATTTTTTTTTGTATTTTTTAGACAAAATTTTTAATTTCTATTTTTTTATGATACAACATACAAAAATACATACAATCCTCAATTTTCACCCTTCTACGATCAACCCTTATTTTTTAATAGCCATTTTAGTAATTTAATCATTAGGAAATTATTTATATGGCAAAACAACGTTTGCCGGGTCAGCTATCTATGAGAATCGGCCAACATCTATTTTTCATCCCCCTAAATGTTAGGGGTAGTCCACCCCTAAATTTTTTTTTTATTTTTTAGACAAAATTTTTAATTTCTATTTTTTTATGATACAACATGGAAATTATTTATATGGCAAAACAACGTTTGCCGGGTCAGCTAGTGATACTATAAATAAATCTACTTACTTCAAATGAGATACCAAAAGAAAAAAAACAATGAAACCACAACCAACTGTAGACATTTAGATAAAAACTGGCCAGGGAGAGCCAAAATCATTGTCTCTGAACATATTACCAGGATATTTGAAAAATTCTTAGCCTACTATAGAACCAAATAAAGTTTCAATGTCAAAATATTTTATTACTCAACATATGCTCCTCTTAATTGGATACATTTATTACAGCGAACCTGCAATGTCTCTAGACCTTTAAAAAAAGTGTTTCATCTTGCTCTGCAAACCAGACCTCCTCAGCTTATATTACGTCCTCGTTGGAAGAAAATTTACGACCTTTCAAACTTTTTTCAGTTGAAGAAAGAGATGATAGTCGAAAGAGCCAAATCTGGTGAATAAGGCGAGTGTTCTAGTAATTCAAACCCTAAATCACGAATTTTTTGCATGGCAACATGAGATTTGTGTGCAGGGGTGTTGTCCTGCGAAAACAAAACACCTTTGGATAGCTTTCCGCGTCCTATATCTTTAATTTTTTCCCGTAGAGTGGTGAGTAATGTCGAATAGTAATATCCGGTTATTGTTCTATCCTTATCCAAAAAATCAATCATTATTACTCCATGGCAACTCCAAAAGACTGAAGCAAGAACTTTTCCAGCAGATTTTCGGACACGAAACTTCTTAGGACTTGGAGAACCACAGTGTCGCCATTCCATCGATTGTTGCTTTGTTTTTAGATCGTAGAAATGTACCCAAGTCTCATCCATAGCAACAATTCGGTTTAAGAAGTCTACATCGTTTTCAAATCGAGCACAGATCGAAAGCGATGCCTCTATCCTTGCACGCTTTTGATCAACATTCAAACATTTGGGGATCCATTTTGCAGCAATTTTTCTCATGTTCAAATTGACGTGAACTATATGATGAACGCGTTCGTATGAAATATTCAGTGCTTCAGATATCCGTTTCAGCCCAATTCGACGGTCTGATAAAATCATGTCATGAACTGCATCGATATTTTCGGGGACTGACACAGAAACTGGCCTTCCCGATCGGTCATCATCTTCAATCAGAAAAACCCGATTTGTGACGTCTGATTTTATGTTGGAAGATCCGGTGGTTCAGTAAATGGAGTCCATGCATTTGCTTGGTCCATATTGCGAAGTCCTAACAGGTTTTTCAGGGATATCATGCACCTGAAGTGCTAAAGGCAACTGCTCATTACTTTCAACTTATAGCCTGCCTGTCAAACGGAGTTTTCCCAACAAAATATATCCTGCTGTCTGACCAATTTCGATATTTGAATAGGAAAATTTAACTGAACAAACAACAGAAATCCAAATCTCTCGAAAACTGAAGAGAGAAGTTCAGCACGCCCATAACTGCAAAACCCCATTTTATGTGAATTGTTCCATAACTTCCACAAATGAAAATCCTGGTTTCTTCCCGTCGACCTGTTTTGTTTATCTACCCTCCTGCTCTATTTACCTCCTTTTTAATTTCTGCATATTTTCAGAACTTTTCAACACTCCGAAAACTTCCAGATAACTTTTGACACATCACGCTCAGGTGGATCCACTACAATAATTGAGAAGCATTTCCCAAGTCCCCTGGAGTAAAGTAGAGAACGTTGTTGTCAGTTCTCCAACAAACTTTTTAATCTAGAGGTTACAGACGGTTGAAGCAAGATGTGAAATTGAATGGAAGAGTCAATTAAGCGTAGAAATGTTCTAATATCAGGAAATGTACCTTTATCGATGTAGTTTTGCGGAGGTGGCGTTCTGGAATCGACGTAGATTGAGGGTTATTAGTTTTAAATGGGATTCTTCCAGATCGAACAGGGTTTTTCTTCCTGCTCAAAATACGTATTTTCTCATTTTATCGAAAACATTCCTATCGATCGAATAAATTCAATTTGAAATTATCAGGTCCCGTATTAAATTCCTGCTGGTGTCAGGTGCTACAATTCCATTTTTAGGTGAATGATAGATGCTCGATAATCTTTTAATGGCTTTCTTTGTGAAACGTCACAATTTGATTTGTATACCTACTTAATATTAAATGGGCGTTTTCATTTCCACAATCTCTGGTTGCTTCATTATTGGAATTCTCTCCAAAGGGGATTCGATTTTAGTTATCTTTCTGACATCATCATACCTGAGCTAGCAAATTTGAAGAAAAACTAGCGCCAAGAATGAAGTGGAGTGTTAATAATCTCTTCTTCGTGTATGTTAAGCGTAGTAAACCATTCAGTATACTTCAGAATGTCTGCATAAACCATCAATAGTTTTTGGGATTAAAATACCTATTTGTTCGAGTTAATCTTAGAGTAGGATGGTTCCTCTTCTTGGACTCTTGCAAAATTTCTGAGCCCTTCTTTCATGAAGCAGTATATTCAAGTTTAAATACACTGCGCAAAAAAATTAACGCACATCTCAATTTTAATGAAAGCTAACTCTACATTGACTTTATAACTTATTTTTTATGTTCTCTCGGGAAGGTTTTGAACGAAACAAGACATATCAAATGGAAGAAAAATTCAGGATTTCACCGAATCTTATGTGAAAGAAGAGAAATGAACAATGTTCAAAATACTGAAACGCTGATAAGTGATTTAATACTTGGTATTTCCACCCCTTGCGTTAATTACAGCTCGGCAACGACGGTTCATACTCAAAATGAGTGATGTTAAAATGTTCTGATCTAATCCTTCCCAGATTTCTCCGAGTTGGATTCCTAAGTCATTAAGAGTAGCTGGATGATTTTCCGAACTTCTCAGCCTTCTATTGAGGTTGTCCCAAACCTGCTCAATCGGATTGAGATCTGGACTTCTTGCTGGCCATTCCATTCGAGAGACCTCTTCAAGGTAGGTACTCCTGAACGATGCGCACACGATGGGGTCTGGCATTATCGTCGATAAATATGAAATTTTCACCAATGTATGGGGCAAATGGCACTACATGCTCTTCAAGAATGTTCCTTATATACGTATCAGCATTCATAGCTCCATTATCAACGACCACTAGGTCTGTGCGAGCAGTCAAAGATATTCCACCCCATACCATAATCGATCCTCCCCCGAAACCAGTAGTATACAGGAATTTGCACTGAGTATATCTTTCATGTGGACGTCTGTATACAAGGGAACGTCGATCACAATGGTAGAGGCAGAATCTAGACTCATCTGTGAAGAGAACTCTTTCCTAATGGGCCTCTTCCCAATGGATATGCTCTCTCGCAAAATCCAAACGCGCCCTTCGATGGGCTGGGGTAAGAGCTGGGCCTCTTGCCGCGACACGAGGCCTTAAATCATATTCTCTGAGGCGATTTCTTATTGTCTGAGTGCTAATTTGCACCTCATGAGTTTGCTCAAGCTGAATTTGAAGGAGGCGAGCGGTTGCAAACCGTTGTCTCAACGAAGAAACTCTCAAGTAACGTTCTTGAATGGCAGTTGTTACCCATGGTCTACCCTGTCCTGGTCTTCGGACATTCATACCTGTCTCCCTGAATCGCTGCAACATTCTGGATACACTTGTATGGGAAACTCCAAACCTTTCTGCAATTCTTGCAATTGCAACTATTGATCACTAGAATTGATCGAGAACAACTGATTTTAGAATGGAGCCAATACATTCAAAATATGATAATATCATCTTTTTTTATTTATGCTGGGAAAAAACATCTGTATCGAAGAAAACCGTTGAAAGTGGATAACATATGCATGCGTAATTCTGATAAAAATAATTATCATTGAGAACACCTTCAGTTGTAGAATAAATTTGAGATTTTCATAATGTGCGTTAATTTTTTTGCGCAGTGTAATATTTTCATTCAGAGTTGACGAGTTTTATTGTGTGCTGAATTGCGATTGTATCACGAAACCATCAATGGAAAAAGGGGAAAGATTTTGTTTCCATTTCGACATATCCAGACAGTAGGGAGGGAGACAACAAGGGACACAGGTCCGCAAATAGCTGACCTGCCAGGAACTCCAATTTCGTAGGTCCATCGACGTGTTTTTTCATTACCGATAGCGCAAACATCGGCCAGGCCTCGACTGTCGATGCATGATTCATTATCCTCTCCGAAACGAAGCACATTGTATTTAAACCATTAAGCTGAAACATTTTTCTCCGCAACCTCGGATTTCGGAACGGATGACTATTCGACGCTAATGAAAACCTATCTGCGAGGCCGGTGATCCGTACAATAAATCATTTCGACGGGTGCTGTTCTCTTCGGCATGCCAAATTGACTGCCGCGAACAAAAACATCGCCGCTTTTTGACCTCGGCGCGCACGCGACCGCCGCCTCTTGCTGCAGACGCCTCCCAAATGAAAATTCGATGAGTTCGGATGGCCTGAACCTGCATTGGGTTCCATGATGCAAGAGGAAATACACTGTGAGATGTGGATGCCAGAGCATCTAGAATAACACGAGCTTGACTCTTGATTTCAAGGAGTTTGAGTAGGAGCACGATTTTGAGACGTATTGTGGCCCTATCGGAGGTGATCTGGCCACAACGTCCTCCACAGCTCACCTTCCAGTTCCGGACTTCTAATGAACTCCAGTATCTGATATGGCCTCCAGGAGATTACCACCTCGCTGCTGCAAGTTCCTCGTCCAAAGCATTTTTTGCTTTTGAGTTTTGAGTCTTCCTGGTCCTCCTCATAGAATCAGTTTCGGCTAGACCCACTGTCATTAAGTGCTTTCTGAGGCGACAATGACTTATGATATATTATAGTATAGTATAGTATAGTATAGTATAGTATAGTATAGTATAGTATAGTATAGTATAGTATAGTATAGTATAGTATATTTCAGTATTATATGTGATGATACATAAAAATACAGAATTTAATTCTTACAATAAATATTGCAGAATTCGTCAATTTGAGCATTTTGAGTATTCAATTAAAATAACATAGAGTACATCACAAAACAGTACCAAAATCCAAATTAACAGTAAACACAAACATAGGTATCATTATACACGGTTAAAATCACTGTCGTTTATGTCCATGGCGAGATACTCTTCGAGAGTATAAAAGGAATGGCCAAGCAGAAACCTCTTCACCAATCTACAAAAAGATCTCTCTGGCAGCGTTCGCACATTACTCGGTAGTTTATTGTGAAGTCTTGGTCCCCAAACATCGACGTAAATCATATTTCCTGTTAAGCGGTGAAAGGGAATGGACTGCTTTCCCTCATTCCTGGTGTTGTACCCACTCGATTCAGTCGGGAACTGGTTCATGTGCCTGTGAACATATTTCAAACAAGTGAGAATATTCAATCCAGGTAAGGTCAATATTTCCTCAGATTTAAAGTAGCTTTTGCAGCTCTCTGTCGATTTCAGCCCCATCAACGCTCGAATAGCCCTCTTCTGCACCAAGAAAACCTCTTTGGCATGCGCTGAGTGGCCCCAAAACATTATAGCGAAAGATATTATGCCATGGAAGAAGGAAAAATACGCCACCCTAGCTGCCAGGTGAGTGGATGTTCTTTTCATTTGCCTGATTGCGAATATTGCTCCATTGAGTTTCCTCTTCATGGAATCGATATGCTCCCGCCAACCCAACTTCGAGTCCAGCAAAACCCCAAGGAACCTTAAGGTGGCTGTATCGCCAGACTTTGAGAAACTGATGGTTTGAGTTTTTTCACTATTTAAGATGAAACGATTAGCCACATACCAGTCATTCATTCTTCGCATTTTCTTTGTCACCTCCTCGTCAAGGACTGCCCGTGTACCGCATCGCATTAAGAAGGAGCCATCATCTGCATACAACAGAACCTCCAGAAGACCCAGGTCATTAATGAAAATTATAAAAAGGATTGGTCCTAAAATGGACCCCTGTGGGACTCCCATCTTCATCTCATCATCCCAGGACCACTCTCTTCGCCAATAGACTCTCTGTTTTCTATTGCTCAAATAGGTCTCAATTAATTCCAAGTCAACTCCTCTCACACCGTACCGATGAAGCTTCTTAAGCAGAATATCGTGGTCGACCAAATCAAAGGCCTTTGTCAGGTCACAGCATGTCATCTGGCAGAGCTGACGATCCTCAAATGCTTCTACCACACCATCTATGAGATCCTTCAAGGCGGTTACAACTGACCTCCCCCTGCGAAAGCCATGTTGTCGGCTGGTGAACAAATGCCTTCTCTCGAAATATGTGGAAATTCGATCGCCTAGACATTTTTCGAAAATCTTTGACAACACCGGAAGTATAGCAATAGGGCGATAGTTTATTCTTGCTAGGATTCAGATACTTTTAGATCTTGCAGTGTTAAAGTTCCCATGGTACCTTTTGGAGTGTTCCACTCTCGAAAGATTCCTCGAAAGCAACTCTCTTTCTGTTCTATCCCTCCCCTCTTTCTTGTTGGTACATTTTTCTATAATAGATCAGAAAAGTTATGGGCTCTTTTTTCAGGTTTTCACGAAGGCTTACCATTCTCATTAGGTGCTAAGGACACAAAGTCCAGTAAGAAATCCATTAAGGAAAGTAGCATCTCCAAAGAAACTTTCTAAAATGTTCTAGCTTCGGAAAATTCCCTCCAGAGTGTATCTCTTTTGGTTTCTTTATCCTCCTGAAAATATTTCTTGTGGTATCATATTCCTATACCACTAAAAGGTCTCGTTTCAATCAAAGGAGTTGGTACTCCCTTCTTGACTCTCCAGCCTCTCCAATTTCTTTTCTCTGAGTGACCAAGAACCCAGACTCAACAGATCATTATTTCTACAAATATCCCATTACCATCTTAGAATCGTTGACATGAGAGATCAATGCTTTGATCGCAACCTCTCTTAATTTCATAATATTTATTGTTCGCAATTATTTCTGCTTGAAAACTTGGGCAGCGGTTTAGAGATACTGTAAATTTTGTGCCAACACAGAATACTTCTGTCGTTGTTTCGGAATCATCTGTATACCATTTCATTGGTATTTTTTTTTTTGAGGATATGGAGATTCCCTTTCTTCTTCATAGTGAATGTTTTCTTGGTGCTGGTTTTCTTTAGCATCTCGTCAATTGGAAAATTAGCTGATGGACCGTACCTACATAATCAGAGAAGACCAGGCTCTCTGATTCTTTTTTCTACATTCATGTACCGCCACAGTAAGTACGCATAAACTACTCATAATGTTGAGAAAAATTAGCAAAGAATAGCAGAAAAAATCATGCACTGTTAGTTTATTGACTATTACTATCTCTCAGAAATCCGATGCAAGTTTTTCAGACTAATCATCAACTTCAATTCCTTATGAAAAAAAAAAATAGGATCATTCGAGAGCTGACAGCCAAAAAAACTATCCCATAATTCACCAAAAGTTTGGATTGGCACTTTTGTTCTACTTTAAAATGTAAAACATGCTCTCTGATAACACAATAAGCTGTAGCACAATAAGCTACACAGTGAGCTGTAAGACAATTCTTACAATACCGGCATTCAGTGAAGACTGCGTACTTGCAGGAAGTTCATAACTATACATTTTCTTTACAAATATAAATCCAGTAACCTAAAAATTTCATAAGATTCTCTCAAAGAATTCTGTGGAACTTAAAACAACCCAAAACTGTACTAAGGTCACAACAAATATCTTCATACAGATATAGAACCACTCCGCCATTTCATCAAAGAAGTGCATGGATCTCGAAAACATCTAGGATCCAATATGAAGAACATACTTGAAATTGGTGAACTCAAATGATTTTATCGTATTAGAATATCCCATTTCCACCTGAACCAGAATCAGATTGAAAATAGAATTCTCTCACATCCCAACAAAATTCACAAATCTAAAATCTGACAATTATATTTTCCCGACTTAAATGTAACCGAATTGATACCTTTGGGGTTAGAAACAAGAGAATATCTGAAGACAGCTGGCGAATGCTTGCCAAAACTACTAATTCAATTTAGAAATAATGAACGATTAAACTTTAATATCGCGATACATATCTGTATGACCAACAAAGCCTTTGGATTGTTTCCAACAAAATTATTGTTTTCAACTTTTTATTTCCCATATCCAAATTAAACATACTAACAAACCCTCCGAATGGACATATAAATTGGGTTCAGTAACCCATCCCATTCCAGTACGTCGAAATAACTACAACAAACACATTTTTGACGATAGAAATCACTTTTATGGGACAAATTACCAAGTCAGATCGGTATAAATGCCCATATATTCCCCAATGGATGTTTGCATTCGCCTGACGACATATGTTGCGATCTCTTTATGTGCAAATTTTCCCATCGGAGTCGCAGCTTTCAATATCCCAGGAAATTCGTTCCCGATGTTTGTTCGTATTGATGATTAGAAACTTCAACATTTAGTGCGAGCGAAACCGTAGTTTACCGAAAGTTGGAAATATGAACGGTAAAGTTCGTGAAATTCTGTCTAGTTTATAATTTAATAGGCAGCCTGCAACAATAACAAAGGTCAACCTTGATTAACTGAAACTCCAGTTTAGGAATGAAAAGTTAGCCTCGCTTATGTGGAACTCAGTGGCGTTGGAACTATTGCCCCCAGGAGGCATAATTTCTTCAACTAGATTCGTGGGCAATTGGAAACCAAAGTCAACTCAGCAGCGAGTTAAGTGAAAGATCCAAAAAGTTCAATTTTGAAAAGGTTCAACGTATTACTCTGCCGATGATGGTCACTGGGCACTTTTTCTAAGCCTCTTGTTGTTTTATGGGGTGGTAATGTGAGGCAGCAAAGCATTTCCAATTTTTCAGAGAATAGTGGGGGCCTTTCGGAGGTTGGGTGGACTGATATTTGTATATTTTAGGATATCTTTGCCATTTTTCCTATTCATTCGATTGCTATGGAAATATCACCATTTAATTGAATTGCCTTTTTCTCTCAAATCAAATAAAAGAATAGGTATTGAACCTACTTGATGAAAATCCATAATTCAACTAAAAACAGAATTAGTGGAGACTAGGGAGCATTGATACATGGGGAGGCTTGATACAGGCTCATATCCGCGGTCTGTAGCCGTTTTCAAAAGTGTTATACTAGTGAACCCTATTCTTTGGCAGAGGACATTGCGTGACGTTAATCTGCAGGTCTAACAGTAGTTTGTTTTTGAAATATTCAACAAAGAGTGTTTCGAGGTGAGAAATTGTAAGTTTTTACTCAAGTTACCTAAGGGTTTTATGATCATGCATTAATTCTTCAGCATAAACAAACATTTCACTGGGAAATATGCATAAAACTACTCAATTTACAGTTTTATTCGGTTCTCAAAATATATGAGTATAAGATGAAAACACAAATCACTTTAAAAATTGCTTTCAGGGAGGTTTGAGACATTTTTCGTGGGGAGGCTTGATACATGTATCATCTTCAAAAAATATTCCGTAGCTAGTTGGATAGGCCTACATGAAGGCGTTTTCACCATCCAACATATCAAGGAGATTTTCAACAACTGGAATTTATCCGTACAATCCCCATGTATTTAACGAGGCCGACTTTTCTTGTGCGGAAGTGACTAACCGACCATTTCCTCATTTTTCTACACTTATGGGTCCAAAGCAAGCCAGTATCATTGCTGACCTACCTACTGAGCTAAATAATCCTAGTAGGGGAGACTAGGGAGCATTGATACATGGGGAGGCTTGATACAGGCTTATATCCGCGATCTGTAGCCGTTTTCAAAAGTATTATACTAGTGAACACTATTCTTTGGCAGAGGGCATTGCGTGACGTTAATCTGTAAGGCTAATAGTTGTTTGTTTGTGAAATATTCAACGAAAAGTGTTTCGAGGTGAGAAATTGTAAGTTTTTACTCAAGTTACCTAAGGGTTTTATGATCATGCATTAATTCTTCGGCATAAACAAACATTTCACTGGGAAATATGGATAAAACTACTCAATTTACAGTTTTATTCGCTTTTCAAATAATATGAGTATAAGATGAAAACATAAATCACTTTAAAAATTGCTTTCAGGGAGGTTTGAGACATTTGTCGTGGGGAGGCCTGATACAAGTATCATCTTCAAAAAATATTCCGTAGCTAGTTGGATAGGCCTACATGAAGGCGTCTTCACCATCCAACATATCAAAGGGATTTTTAAAAACCGTACAATCCCCATGTATTTAACGAGGCCGACTTTTCTTGTGTGGAAGTGACTAACTGACAATTTCTTGATTTTTTTACACCTATGGGACCAAAGCAAGCCAGTATCATTGCTGACCTACCTACTGAGCTGAATAATCCTCTCGATTACTCTCCCAGTACATCGTATCAATCCTCCCATATGTGGGGAGGCTTGAGACAGTTTGCATGTTTTTGTGTTCAACGTTCTGTACAGAATAAGATGTTTATGTTTTGCGACTTCTATATTTATTTTGTTGAACGATTAATTGAAGAATTATATAATATAAGAAAAGTCCTGCTTCTTCATATAATTCAGTTTCCAGAATAAAAATTCCAAAAAACGTATCAACCCTCCCCAGTCTCCCCTACATCCAGCAGCATACATAGCCGAGGCAGAACAAGAACCAAGAAAATAAAACAATAGAGGTTTACGAAAGAAAGAGTATGTATAGACCGGAGTATTTCGGACAATGAGGATGACACAGTTGAAGAATATGACTGAGAGGGCGAAGATGTAGCCTATATAATATATTGCAATGGTTCATTTTCATCCTCTAGATCAAACGAATTCTGGATCAGGGGTCAGGTGTGCTCGCAATGGCGCGCCGAAGAATTTGCCGGTGTTAGAAAAGGCACAAAAATGTTTATATGTGACATTTGCAAGTGATGCCAATGGAACCTATATTTTCAATTTGTGTCTCATACCTCCCAGTACATCGTATCAATCCTCCCATATGTGGGGAGGCTTGAGACAGTTTGCATGTTTTTGTGTTCAACGTTCTGTACAGAATAAGATGTTTATGTTTCGAGACTTCTATATTTATTTTGTTGAACGATTAATTGAAGAATTATAAAATATGAGAAAAGTCCTGTTTCTTCATATAATTCAGTTTCCAAAATAAAAATTCCAAAAAACGTATCAACCCTCCCCAGTCTCCTCTATATGATTTTCATTTTTCATGTGTATGTGGAGCAAGTTGAAATTTACTTAATGGTAATACTCCAATGGATATCAGGGAAAAGAAAAACGACTCAGAGCGAATAAAGAATACGAAAATGATGAGCTCCTGAAAAGTAACCCATAAAACAATGTCAGAATTAATTTTTTGGGTCCTATCGGAAAAATTATGTTGAACACAATGCAATTCTCTTTGATCACACCATTAGCATCTTTCGGCGTGGAAACGAGCTCGCCTACATCTATAAAACCACGACGCGCAAACGGGAAGAAGGAAAAAATTCCCTTGGAAGAAAATAATAAATTGAAAACAAATTTTAATTGGAGCGATTATAAGGTAGGCAGTAAACTCGGATCCACTTTATCTAAATAAACTCCCTGAAAGGCAACAAAACCGAGTAGAAGAGAGCAGAAGGGTCGTTAAAACTTGAAACTCCAGCAATCTTTTAGTGCTCAAATTTAATTAATACATCGTTGGAAGAAAACCTGATGCCTTCGTAGAATTTTCTTTTGAGCCGTTAATTTGAGGTTATGCTTCTGTTTGTCATAACCTTCTCGGATTCTGGAAATTATATTTCCATGAAGGTCTATGAAGTGCTAGACTCTTCTCGTCTTCTGTCTACCTCATCACGAAATTAACCGAAGGATAATTTGAAGTTTGTCATAATTAATCCAGGAATACCTGGATTGTATAATGTTGATTCGTTAAAGAGTTCTTCGGTGAATTTCAAAGAGGGTATTTTCTACGAGCATTATTCAATAGAAGACAACTGGAAGCTGATTTCCAATTAAATCATACGAAGATAAAATGTAGAAAGAAAAAGGAACCATTGAGGACCTACATATCTGAATCTAAAAGAAATGATCGATACAAAAATCGATCATCGAACATATTTGTGCTGGTTGTTTAGTGTTTAATATTTTTGTATTATTTATTTAAATTTTTACTCACAATATTATGATATTACTTTTGTATTTTTTATTTGCATTTTTCGATTCAGGGTATGAACTTGATCCTCATCAGACTGCTCAAAAATTGAAGTGGTTATTCGAGAGGTGGTTCTCAGTGGCGTATACAGGGTGTCCCAACACTAGTGAATCAAACGTCACACCACGATAGAGTAGATCAAATACTATCGAATGACACCAACATTAGTTGAGCGAAAATGTATCGTTTCTGAAAAAACCTAACCTAAAGTTGCCGATTTTCGCACCATTTTTTTAATCACAAGGCCAATTTGTGATTAAGGATAGCGTTTTTCTCCCATATCATCACCCCTATAGAGAGGGTTCATTCTGAGTAATAAAAATTATGTAGGAAAAGCAATTATTGTTTTAATTTACATTTACTTAGGTTATCGATTAACTACTCAAAATAATTTCAATTAGGTAGGATAAAACAATAATCTTAGTTCAATATAATTTAAAATCGATATCCTTTTTTACAAACAGGCCCTGTGATTAAGAAGAATAGTTCGAAAATCGGCAACTTTAGGTATTTTAATAAAATTCTGATTATTTTGGAAACGGTACATTTTCGTTGAACTAATGTTGGTGTCATTCGATAATATTGGGTCAACTCTATCGTGGTGTGACGTTTGATTCACTAGTTTTGGGACACCCTGTATAATATATATCGTTGGGCTCTCGAATTAGGAAGGAATTTTGTGAATAATCCAACCCTAAGAAAAAGAGGCAGAACATGTGGTTCCAGCATTTCCTAGATGTAACGCACAAGGGTCATGTTGCCTATTATACCAAAGGTAACCTACACAAAATATGGAATAACTCGTCTTTTCACTCTGTTCAAACAGAATTTGGAGTCATCACTCAAGAAAATGTTATTCCATGCAGGGTTTCAGTTCAACCATTCTCTGCACCTAGCCAGTCTATCACTTCTGTGCGTAGGAGTGAGAGGTATAGGACAAGACAAAGTCTGTCGGATCCACTATGAAAAAAATTAGTTTTTCGAGTATTTTGTACGTTACTTTTCACCCACTTTCTATTTATTTTTATGTTGATAATGTGTTCAAACTGATGTGAATAAAAAAGGCGTTGTTCCCTCACTGGAACCATCCCCATTAAGCTCCAGGTGCTCCAACTCATCCAAAAGTCCGCTGTTTTCCATCGAGAATCCACCTAAAATGTTCCATGTGAAAAATACACGTATGTGCTCGCACAGAAAAACGAAAATATCCCCTAATTAACTGTCTGGGCTTGAACGAAAACGTACCCCGCTAATTCAGCTGATAAATTAATCAAGATTGCAGTTACAAGCACCACCCTTCTAATTTCGCAATGTGGACGTCCTGTAAAATGAGATTTCGACCAATGGAGGGCACACATTGTGGTACAAATTAACGCTCCTCTTACAAAGACCCGTTCAGACGCATTCAATTATGCTAAACACGAGACCACGAACCGAAATCGCCACGAACGTATTTAATTAAATAAAAAAATCATTTATTAGGAAGATAAACGGGATTTGCGGCAACCTTTTCGGGCCCGGATGATAATCCTTGTAGAGGTTTTATGCGTATGTGTTGGCTTTTTCCTTTTTCCTGTTACAGTTTTTCTCGGCCGGTTTTTATCATCTAACATTTCCAGGTCTCTCTGGGGATTCCTCGTGATTAATGCTAGGTCTCCGGGTTGGATTCAACCCATTATGGGTCATTATAACCGCACCGAGTGTGGCGAAAAACGTTAGAGGCATACAGACAGCTTCAGTGGCGGACTTCAATGAATACATTTTCTCCTGACGTATCCGTGAATGCGAAAATCAAAAATCGAGGTGAATTTCACACAAAAGTTCCTTTTCCTTCCTACTTTCACTATTTCAATCCTGCTTGGATACAGTTCCCTAAACATGGCATCTGGAAATAGAAATTCTGAGACAGAAATTAAATTAGGCAGACATTCTATAGACCTTTCTCCCAGTGAGTGTAGTGGATTGAAATAGCTTAACCTGTTTACAAAATAAGCTGAAATATTTTATATCGAAGAGCATCTTGCACTACAAAAATTGATTATTTTCTCGAAGATAAAAAAAATCCAGAAAGTCTTCTCCAAGTTACCAAAAAATTGTATCTGAAAATAGAAAAAACAGAAGCAGATAATGTGAGATAAATTAAGTTTTTAAATATCAGATTGACCTGGAATTCTCAACCCAATTCGAAAAAGATTCGGAAGCTGCATGAATAGCTCTGAAACCATGTTGAAATTTATTAATGGTACCATGATTAACCAGCTGATTTATGGGATTTTTATAGGATTCCTTATTCTTGGTTGAAAATAGTGGACGTCTGAATAAATTCAGACTGCCAAATGTTCTTGTTTCTTACATTCGAATTAAGGAAAGGGTTGGATGATAAGGGTTTACGTGAATTCATTCTGGGAATCATATTCTGTGGAATATAGAACTGAATTGGAAATGAGTAGTGAAAGGAGTGGAATTCATTCCAAGAATTTATAACAGCACTCTGTCTACGAATATGGGGAGGTACAATGTTTGAAAGAACTGGTTCATTAATTCATTCCTTGCTGAATCTCGTTATCGAGAATAAATCTACAATAAGACCCAAAAACGAAACTATCAGTGGGATCGAACTCGTAATTTCTTAGGCTACTTGCGACTTTGTGCCCTACTGTGACTGAAGAGACCCAACTGTGACCTACAGAACCTTCCACACTCTGGGCATGGATAGTCACCAACCAGATCTGGCCGCCTCTGTATCCTTCTCTAGTCTCCATTATAACTGTGTACCAAAGACATCCACTGTGACCTGTCTAACGCTAGTTGTTCCCAGTTATGATTGGCATTAACTGATTTTAGGGATTGATGCAGTATACCCTTGAACCGCTTATACTGGCCTCCTGGTTTCCGAGCTCCCTCTGTGAATTCGCCGTACAGAGCTATTTCCTCAGGGCAGTCCTCAGAATGTGGCCGCTCCATCTGAGTTGGGCCCTCGTTACTTGGGTCTCAATTGTTGTACAACTCGCGCGCTGCAAGAATTCTGCATTCGAAACTTTGTGGAACTATCTGATGTGCATTTTATTTGTCTTAGATGACGTTGTTGCGTTTGTTCAAGCTGTTTAATTAATAAGGACCACTGCTTTGTAAACAGCTGACTTAGTCTTAAGGTTGAGGTCGTGATTTTGAAACACTCTGTCCTTTAGCTCAGAATGTGGCCGCTCCATCTTAGAACTAGTAACCATTGAATAGGTGAAGACCTAATAGTTCCAGTAATAATTCTCATAGAAATATTCAGCTGTGCATCAATTTTTAGCACATGAGCAATATTAACCCAAACGGGGCAGCAATATTCAGCAGCCGTAAAAACCAAAGCTAGGGCTGCCGTTGGAAGAGTAGTTGGATTAGCACCCCATGAAGTACCAACTAGTTTATGCAGGATAATATTCCTATTTTTCAACTTCAGACGCAAAGTTTTAAAATGTGCTTTGAAAATCAGCGAGAAATCTAGCTTAACTCCTGGATATTTTGGATTGGAGCTATGTTCTGGAAAGAGTTTCAGAAAACTACTCTCAATTTTCTATATTTTTGCTTATTATTCAAATGGAAACACGAAATCTCGACAAACGCCACTCGAAAAAGTCTCTCCTCAAAATTTCTTCATCTTTAGATAGATTAATCTATATATATCTAAAATCAAAATGACGAATGCGAGGGCAGAAGAAGTTGTAGGGATATCACACAGATATAAATTGAAAAGAAGAGGTGCTAACACTGATCCTTGTGGAAGACCATTATTCAACGTTTTGAAATTACTACTATTATCATCAACAAAAACACGAAACCTTCTATATGAGAGCTTGTTTTCTAGTAAACGAATCATCTCTCCACCCTTCAGATGTGTACAAAGGTCCTATCAATAAAATAAACCGTACAGAATTCCTCCAATCAGTCCAGGTACCGAGAATTACCCTTAATCCGCCTCAACCGCTGCGGCAGTTAAAATTCAACAATTTCATTTCCTTCGGACACGACCAGCATATATGGCCAATATCTGGACCAAGTCCGGTCACACGTAGCCAATCATTCATTAAGGGGGGACCACCCCCCATGTATCACGTCCGTTCTCCCGAACTTATATAGCCGGTCTAATTATCGCCAAGTGTACAGCGCTCCATCTCCTTGATGTATCCCTCATCCGATGACCCCATAAATATTCCTGCAGGACGTAGAACTGACAACGACGTTAGGCCAGACAGGAGGTCTGGAAGTGTTCTTGGAAATTACTCACACGGGGATGTGCGGACAAAAAGTTCCGGCCTCATAATTCTCGTTCCCCGGCGGTTATAAATTGTCCCAACCTCTCTAATGAACCGTGGGCATTTGTCAAAATTTTCACGGTGTGGGTTTGGTCCCTTTTGTCTTTTCGTTTATTGAAAGCGTTCGTTACGCTGGTGTCAGAGTTTTTTACGTATAGACTGACGCGGCTTTTGTATCTGCTCGCTAGACTTCCGATGCGGGAGTCAAATTGGAAAAGCCTGAAAAAAGGCTTATGGTAATTTAACCACTCATTTTCTTCCAAAATTTGTTTTCTAGAAAATACAGGATGATTTCTGACTATGACTCATCGGTCAGGTCGTAATAAGAGTACAGGGTGGGCAATATTGATGATACCTGCACTGTCTTCTTTTGTTTTCGAGTTATAGGACGAAATCGTCAAAGTGTCATTTTTTGCTAATAACTCAAAAACGAAGAATCGTAGGAGGCTACGGTTTTCATCATTCTTTGTTTCTCTGAACAAGAGCGAGAAATGTGTCATCCGTTTTCTTCTAGCTCTTATGGTTGTCGAGATCTCCTCAGTAGACAATGAATTTTGCCCATCCTGGTGGGCAAAATTGGTGAACTACAACTTTTTAATCCTACAAGGTAGAGGAAAATGAATGGCACATTACGTTCGTTATTTTAGAGAAACTAATGATGCCATCAACTGCATCTCCCTATCTCCTTTTGTTTTCGAATTATAGGCCAAAATTCAAATTTCAACTTTGATCATTATCTCCATTTCTGGGATGTTGGAATGAAAACATCATACAGACACTTTTAGATACCAATCCAGTGGCTTACTATGACCTATTCCAACAGGTATATTTGCTGAGCGATAACAAAAGATGTGTTTTTTTCTGATGAAAACAGTAGTTTAAAAAATGACTTAGGAAGACTGACACCACTGGATTGCTATTAAAAAAGTTTCTCAAAATGTTTTCATTTCAAGATCTTAGCACAAACAGAAACGGAGGTAATAACCAAAGTTGAAATCGCCCAAATTTGAATTTTGATCTTTAACTCGAAAACAAAAGAAGAAAGGGGAATGCAGTCGATGGCATCATTAGTTTCTCTAAAAAAACGAACGTAATGTGCCATTCATTTTCCTCTATCTTGTTAGGTTAGGCTAGGTTAGGTTAGGTATCACCAATTTTGCCCACCCTGTACAGTATGAGGAGAAAAGGGGACTCAAACATCTCTCACACCTACTTGTTGCTGAGATTTCCTCAAAATCATGAAATATTCAACTATAATTTTCCAACTGATGAATCAATATTGATGTTATTTTGCAAGCTTATTGTCTTTGAGACACTTAAAAGAATACAGAATGAAAATCGAGGAAAAACAGTACCTTAATTTTTAAAATTCGGGAACCAAAAAATTACGTACAAAGAAAATATTTTTCTTACATAGATAAGGTGACTTTGGAACTGAAACGAAACAAGAAAAATACAGAGAAAAAAGAAGTAAAAGAAATAATGTTCCCAACTCATGCGTAAAATGTCTTTGGGAAAGAATATTTTTAACATGATTAATTTTTTTCTCTATAGAGTCATTCGGGGTAACTGAGCGCAGTGGGTAAGTGTGCGCAGTGCGTATATCTCGACTATGCAATGTATGAAAGAGGGGTTCATTTGGTTTAAGCAAGAGCGTAGAATCGCCAAATTAGTTTTTCATAGGAGTGCGCCGTGCCACGTTTCTTTAACTTTTTATTTGCAATCAATCAAATTCACTAGTTTTCTTGTTCATTTTTAGTATCTCTGCTAATTCTGCCACGTTCAAGTTCCGAGTCCCTCATTGTTAAACAATATTTTATTCGATCATGGGCATATTAATCTAAATATATAATAAAAAATTTTAGGTTCTCTTAGCTGCCCAATTCTATAAGAACGTCAATTCAAATTTTGGCTTTCTGGGGAAAGTGTGCGCGGGTAAATGTGCGCATAGATTCATTATATAGGCATTAGTTCAGTGAGGAATAAATTATGACATTGTTGATTTTCTTGGTTAAGACTCGATCAATATTATCCTATTTGTTCAGAAAAATATGAAGACCCACCAACAGGGGAATGTATCAAGTGTTGTGTTCACCAAGAATTGTGGCACGAACAATAATGCACTGCTTGTAAAAAGGCGCTTCTGTATTGACAATAAACAGCATTTCTCTAATATTGTAACATTTTGATAACATTATTTTGTAATTTGTTTTGATTGTGTGGTTCACTAAGCACTGGCTTCACTTACCCCGTGAGGGTGGGCACACTTACCAGCAATACGGGGCATGTGAACGCACTCCGACTTTCTCTATTAAATTCTTTTTTGCGGAAAGAAAACGTTTTTGTTTGTTTGCTTTTTGATGTTTTCTTATAAATTAGAAAATTCTCTATCTTATGAATATGTTTTAATTTTCCTAGCTTCAACATTTGAAACAGGGTATGGCTTGAAAGGCAAAAGTGCGCACAGTTGCCCTGAATGACTCTAACCTCTATAATTCTCCCAATTAAAGCATTTGTATCTGAAAACTTCATAACCAATCTACACATTCCATATTATTACACTTGATACAGGAATTAAAATTCCGTCAACTTCAGGATGGGGAGCCACATCTCAAGATAATCTCATGAAACCTAATCGTCTCACCTTCCCTGTTTGCGTATACCGTGTGGAAATGCCCGAAAAAGATAAGAAAGTCCTCCAAATTAATCCCTAAATTACTGCGGGATTATTAGATAGTCTCTTCTGATATTTCTCAAGAATCGGGGTAAAGACGACAGCCTCGCAAAGTTTTTTAATTATTCCGGAATGATAGCGAAATCTTATGACGACTAATCCCATCATTCATTTCGATTTGTATGAACGATATTAATGGACGGGATGGGGGAGGGGACGGGTCATAATTCACAATTACACAGTTGGACGATTCCGTTCGCACCGATTTCGAGAGAGATTGTACATTTTTTATGTCGGTCTCCCGGCATGCTCCGGTTCATCAGTCATTTCTGGCATCATTTGGCAGTCTTGAACAGTAATGGCCTCCGAATAGCCTCCCCAGCATCAAAATTCTACGATTTATGTTCAAAAATGCCCAGAAGGGACAAAGTATGTTTTTTATCTTTGGAATGGAAGTGGTCAGCTGAGGGCATTGTGCATAGAAAGACGTGGAAATTGAATCGTTATATCCATTTGACAAATTAAATTTGAGGCACCCTATGATAACTCCAACCTTTGAACTTTTACCCAGGACCCAGAAATATTCATTCAAAATAAACGGTAAGTTCACTGATAGAAGGAACGACAAAGGCCTTGATGGCTTACAGAAGTCTGGCTGTATGTCATCATGCATAAAAATTTCATTTCAATTGATGATTATGCCCGTCTTCACTATATAGTTGCTCTGTTAATGAATCGCTGGAAGCGATTTGAGTAAGGCCTTCGACTTAATCGGAGAGCGCTATGGAAAATCAAGGGACGCCTTGGAGTACCAGAAAAATTCTTAGCAGTGTGCAAGAGCCCCCATACCAACAACACCGCTAGAATACAGCATAGATAATAGCTCTACAACCGACCATTTCTTAACGAACTCTGGAATAAAACAAGGATGCGTGTTAGCACCTTTACTGTTCAATATTTTCGCCATAGCTGTCTCGATAATTGCTGAAATGAGTATGCCTGTAAGAGGTGTTGGAATAAGATTCAGATTTGATGCAGGCCTATTCAACCTGAAGCGCCTCATAGCAAAAACCCGTACAAAGTTTATCATGGAACTTCAATATGCAGACGACTGCGCACTTATCGCTAGCAGCCCAGAGGATCTACAGATAATGTTGGACACCTATAAGCATATATACGAAGCTTTAGGCCTTAGACTCAATATCGACAAAACCAAAATCCTGTTAAGTCCGTCAGAAAGCCTTCAAACTTATATCAGCCTGGAGAATGAAAGTCTAGAACAGGTCGAGCAGTTCAAATACTTGAGAAGCTTCATAAATACTAGGGCTAACCTAGACACGGAAATACACAACCATATCAATTCGGCATCACGGGCATACTGGAAGCTAAAGGACAGAGTGTTTCAAAATCACGACCTCAAACTGAAGACTAAGTCAATTGTTTACAAAGCAGTGGTCCTCCCAACGCTTCTTCACGGAAGCGAAAGCTGGACGCCCTACAGGCGACATATTAAACAGCTTGAACAAACGCAACGTCATCTAAGACAAATAATGCACATCAGATGGTTCCACAAAGTTTCGAATGCAGAAGTCTTGCAAAGCGCGAGTTGTACAACAATTGAGACTCAAGTAACGAGGGCCCGACTCAGATGGAGCGGCCACATTCTGAGGATGCAAGACACAAGACTCCTCAAAATAGCTCTGTATGGCGAATTTACAGAGGGAGCCCGGAAACCAGGAGGCCAGTAGAAGCGGCTTAAGGATATACTACATTAATCCCTAAAATCAGTTAATGCCAATCATAACTGGGAACAAATAGCGTTAGACAGATCACAGTGGAGGTCTTTGGTACACAGTTATAATGGAGACTCGAGAAGAGTACAGCGGCGGCCTGATCAGGTTGGTGACTATCCATGCCAGTATTGTGGATCTGTAGGTAACGACTGGGTCTCTTCGGTCACAGAAGGGCACACAGTCGCAATTAGCTCTAAGAAAGTACCTATAAGTCTGTTCGCACCGTTTTTTTTTTGTCTTTTTGTAGATTTACTCCAGGTAACGGGATGCAGCAATGATGATGATGATGAATGACGCTGGAAGCTCATGCTACTGAAAGGATGCACTGGCCAGCTCGCTCTGCAGACATAAATATCATCGAGTATTTCTGAGCAGAGATGTCTAAAACAACCTGGAGCAGGTTGCTAAGGCTCTGCTGGATTCTTCGACCAATTCAATTTAATTCCCAAGATCCACTCCTGTACAAGTATCATACGATATTATACTCAGCGTCTCATCCAAATACGTCCAGAAAATTCCGAATTTATCACAGTTTTCAGAATTCGACATTAATACACATTAGTTCATCGGAATTGTCCGCAATAGTAAATTGAAATCTTTCAATTAGGCAAATTCACAAATGTTCGATCTGCCACGACAACTTCAGCCAGATACCCAGCATTAGAACCCTTGCATTTCGACAATGGAAACCCTGTGCAACTTAGCAGATGGCCCCCAATAAATGGGGCACGTTATTGGCCATTTTGTGTTCATTTAATATCCATTGCGATGGGAAAAACTTGGCGAAGCCCTTAAGTATCCAATTTAGCGTTATCGTAAAATCAAATCTGCGGCATCGGCTCAAGTCAACGAAGTTTTCCAATCAACGAGATTACGTTGAATTTACGCTCCGGATCATTCGTCATTTTCGCCGAAATAAGGGGGTTTATAATCGGCCATAAAATATAGAACACATTAAGCGACACCAATAAAAAGGTTCTGGCCTCTCGTTAGATTGGCCGATACAAATGTCACCGATTATATAGGAAAGCAACAGATATTCGATTTCCTCCAATAAGTGGCTAATTCTGGATGAATCAACGACAAGAATTCAAGAAACTTGTGGGAAAACCATTGTGCAATAGAAAGCAGGCATGAAATCCTGTCGAGAGAAAGAAGCTTTCTGATCTTTTTTACTAAGCTTTTAAATATTAAGTATGTCATACTGAACGAATATTGGCCTGTTTGTACGTTAATACATCTCGTCAATGCTTTGAATTATTAATAATTACAATTTAATCGACAATGATTTGAACATGAGAGAAAGATCTGTTCTGTCTTCAGTTATTATTCGAATAAATCCCACAAATAGGTACTGTAATATGTATATTCCATAATATGTAATATTTGTTCGGCATAACAATATCCTATAAACCTGTACCATCGGTAAATATTAGAACACCAAAAAAGAGGCACCCCTTTTATGTATAATCAAGGAGTAAATGAACCAGATCATAGTGTTATCCTTCAAAAAAGAATACCCAATATTCATTAGTGTATGCTCATACCAGAACTAACATTTTAGGAATTAACTAGATTGTATGTCCCAGATTTCGATCATAACTTGAACAGGTCTGATAAAAAGATTTTTCCATAAAAAACCCTTTGTTATTCTCTAGCGAGAATTTAATCTTTCGTCGTATTAAAACGTACTCAGCCAGAAAAAAATCAAACTTAGATTATGCTGAAAATTACGTACCTACTCCAGTTGAAATTTTCCATGCTCAGAATCGAATTCTGAATTTGTAATTAGGTGGGTACGAGACTAATAAAAGCGCATAAATAATTCATAATAGGTCAATTCTTGTGTGGATTACTGTTGTGATTGAAACGGAGGAATGAATGTCAGGCCTAAAACGGGAAATTACAAGCATTTCGTAAATTGAAATCGATTTGAACATTACTTGCGTTAGAGCGTAAGTGCTTATATTCAATAAATATTTTCAATTGTACCTTTTCAATATGGCTGAAATAAACTCAATAATAATCAAATTAATGAGCCTTCGGATTGAGGCGGGCAATAATAATTGAGAATAATTAAGATACATAACATCCATAGAGGTAGTTGATGCATTTTAATGAATTTAAACGTTCGAATACATCATCAAACACATATTCGAATAAGTTTATGACAAAAGTCTCTTTATATACACTGATGGAGCATGGACTCTACAAGCATACAGGATATATATGTATAAGAGCTTCTTTTTGATCTTGGCATCCCTTACAAGTTGTTGGGATTCCACTTTCATTATATTCTTCTTACACCATCTTGGCAAGCCATAACAAATCCCTTCGTTTCCGACTTTTTGGCCTCAGAAAATGTGATAGAATGAGTCATACCCTTAAGGTTTTGAATTATCTCAGTATGGAAAACAGGAGATTCCTCTATGCCGCTGTCTTTTTCATGAAGATAATCATGACTAAGAATCCACCTTAACTCTATAATAAGATCACCTTTTTTCTGTGTAGCAGGGGGAAAATCTGCGAGACAGACGCACACACCCTCTCCTGAGGGGAAACAAGTGTGGGGATTCTCACTCTCCTGAGCTCGAGACCCACTAAAAACCCTAAACTGCTTCTCCATAGGTTCCGGACATTTTGCCTATTAACCAGTCGACTCTTATGGTTTCTGGACCCTCACACGATCATAGTCGTGTTGATAGTTGTATGCTGCCTATATCTTTTATAGGTTAAGCTCTTCTTTGGTTACTTTTTAAATCCTTAACTGATATCTCGGTCTTCGGTGGTAGGTTCTTGACCTTCTAGCTTCTTCTGTTTGATCGTAGTCGACTAATCTTCGTAGTTCCTCATTTGGATGTTGTTTGGCTTTGTCGAATATCCTTTCCGCCTTTCTCTTCATAAATTCTGTAACTGATTTCCATTCCAAGTCCTTGTAGATTTGTTTGTTCCTAACAAACCAGGGTACATCCATCGCTATTCTAAGGAGTTTATTCTCAGTTGCCTGTATTCTCTTTATGTGGGTCTTGGCTGCGATCCATATGTGAGTTGTGGTAGCGCGATAGTTTTAATCATCGTCAACCTGATGTTCTTATTCATATGACTCCTTCTGCCTATGAGTGGATAAAGTGTACTCATTGCGGCTTTTGTTTTATCAACTGCACATTTGATGTGGATTTTCCATGTTAGTCCTCTGTCAAGCTTCACTCCTAGGTATGTTGCTTAATTTTCCCATTCAACCTCTTCTGCATCAACTTCAAGGTTTTCTTCCATCTTCAATCTTCTCTTTTGCAGTAATATTGCTTGAGTCTTTCTTCCATTGATTTGGATTTTCCATTTGATGCACCATTAGAGTAATTCATCTATGGCTTCCTGCAGTCTCTGGTGTATGATCTCTGGGCGTCAATGTCTGAACGCTATTCCTGTATCATCTGCGTACAAGGTGAGCATATTTCTAGCATTCTTCGGGATATCATGAACGTATATTACGTAAAGCAGAGGTCCAAGTACCGATCCTTGAGACACTCCCGCTCCCAATTGTCTGATTTGAGAGGGTACTCCCTCTATCTTCACATAAAAGTTTCTTTTCCTCAGATAGTTCCTTATAATCTTGCACAGCTTGGTCGAATATCCTGCTTTTTTCATCTTGTAGATTAGGCCTTCATATAATACCATACTCTATCAAAAGCTCTCTCGATATCCATTAGAACTAATCCTGTGGCCTGTTTGGTGAGCATTCCTTCGGTGACGTATTCTATGAGCCGTGGCAATTGGTGGAATTATCTTCAACATTTCTGTTTCCTCATTCAGCCTTTTAGCGATAACCCTCTCGACGATTTTTGCTAGTGCTGATAGTAGGCTGATTGGTCTACAATTTTGAGGAAATTTCCGTTCCTTTCCAGGCTTGTTGAAGGTCACCGTACTGATCTTTATATTTTGAATATTCGCTTCAAGGGAACTCTTACTCCACCTTCATATTCTACTCAGTATTTCCGGAGATCTTATTCATATCACATAACATCTTGTATCAATCGTCTATCCGTGAACATCAGAGTTGTTTCAAGCTTGAGCCGTTTCAGAGTTTTGTTGTTCAGAAACACATTTTTGTTTTACTTTTATTGTCAGTCTGAAATGTAGCTATTGGGCTGGGCTATCGTTTGTGTTCGATGAATCTAGAGTTAGATTGAACAGTACACATTTATAGTGTGCTGGAGCTCGCCTTTTCACAATTCTAACTTTTTCTTGATATGTAGACAATCATGTGAATGAAGAACCCATTCTTATTACCACTATTTGTGAATGAGGATAGATCAGAGCACTATCCATCGACGTGTTGAATACAAATGACAACAAGCTACTAGATGGACACATTAAAAAGAACATAGATCTCGAGAAACAAACCAGAAGACAAAGGAAACTGAAAGATATCAAGACAACCCCTATAATCATTTCAGCTACTGGCTTGATTTGAAGAAACTTCAATTGGACTAAAATTTAGTTCTGCAGAAGCGCAACCACATCCAACTTCAGTTATTTTCATAGGTAACGAAGAAATCACACTTTTCCGGGAAATTCTAATCAGATTCAGGAAAATTTTGATAATTGGGTTGATGACTGGTTCTTTCACCTTACATTTTGAATTCAACTCAAGTTATCATTAGTAGTTTCGTAATGGAATCAAATAAGTTCAGAAACCCTCTGATTTCAAAATTTACGGCACTTATCGATCTAAAGAAACTAAACGACTCAGAAAAGTTCGCCTCGTCAACAGTAAATTTCCACTTGGAGGGAACGAATGGCCGAACTACCAGCGAAAAATAAACTTTCCACATTCTCCAAAGACCTTCGCACAAGAATATTTTTTGTTCATCTTTACGCCCTATTTCCCCCGGCCTCCCCCAAGACCCCCTTCTCGAAATCAGAAACTCTCGGGCGAGAAAATGGGCGATTGGAACTGTTAAGGTTATTTCCGCGAAAAGATTCGCTTATTGTCTTTTGCTCGTGTGATTTCATTCTTTTTCTTTTGTGCCGGAGCGCGGAACAACCGCAAGGAAAACATTCGGCCGCTGTGTGGGGTGCATAAGGGGGTGAAATACGGATATGGATGCGGGAAGGCGTTGATTCGTGACGGTTTGAATAACGATTCCGATTCGTACAAACGAACGTGGCGCGTTTCGTTGATGTTTTCATGTGTTTCAAACATGGAGCGCTGGAAGGGGCGGCAGGGCAATGGGGCGGCAATTGGGGTTACGTGGGGCATGGATTCGGGGTAGCGGGATGTTTGCTCGGCGAATTACCGATCCACGGGAGCGTGATCGGCGACATATTCGAATATGGGTGAAGTGCGGATTTTTTTGCGAGTACATTTCGCAGATAACAAGGCGCATGCTTGGAAAAGTTTGCTGCTTTTCATTCGAGCAAAGGAAGAACTGGGAAAATGGTGAAAATGTCGAACTCCAAGGGAGGAACCTCGATCCTACAAATTTCTTGGAGGGAGGACTGAGAAGTGCTCTGGCGACAACCAAAATAAAGGATGTCTCAACAGCTAGTTGTACAAAAAAGCTCAGAGATATATGGAATTTACAGTTGTAGAACGAAGTTTATGCTACGAACAGCTTGGCAATCCTACTCTCACCGACTGTTTCGGAGTAGGGGTGAAATTCTTAGTTGGGTAGCCGACGATGCTAAAATCATGGGACGCCTAAAAGTACCCGAAAAATTCTTAGCATTGTGTAAAAGCCTTCATACCTACAACAACGCTAGAATACAGCGTAATGGCTCTACAACCGACCATTTCTCAACCAACTCTGGAATAAAACAAGGCTGCGCGTTAAGGCCTTTACTCTTCAATAGTTTCGCCATAGCTGTCTCGATAATTGCTGACATGAGTATGCCTGTAAGAGGTGTTGGAATAAGATTCAGATTTGATGGAGGCCTATATAACCTGAAGCGCCTCAGAGCAAAAACCCGTTCAAAGTTTATCATGGAACTTCAATATGCAGACGACTGCGCACTTATCGCTAGCAGCCCAGAGGATCTACCGATAATACTGGACACCTATAAACATATATACGAAGCTTTAGGCCTTAGACTCAATATCGACAAAACCAAAATCCTGGTAAGTCCGCCAGAAAGCCTTCAAACACATATCAGCCTGGAGAATGAAACTCTAGAACAGGTCGAGCAGTTCAAATACTTGAAAAGCTTCATAAATACTTGGGCTAACCTAGACACGGAAATACAAAATCGTATCAATTCGGCACTACGAGCATTCTGGAAGCTAAAGGTCAGAGTTTTTCAAAATCACGACCTCAATCTGAAGACCAAGACAGCTGTTTACAAAGCAGTCGTCTTCCCAATGCTTCTTTACGGAAGCGAAAGCTGGACTCCCTACAGGCGACATATTAAACAGCTTGAACAAACGCAATAACGTCATCTAAGACAGATAATTATGATTTACTTTTGAGTAGAGACGGCTTGAATGGCTTGAAATATCGACGAGAGTGTCAATGCGTTGTGTTCACACACAAATTGTTGATTGGTATAGTTAAAGATTCCTGCATTCTTGGAAAGCTTAATTTTGCGGTACCTAGACTAGCCTCTAGAATCAAAAACACGTTTTATATGCCAACACCATGTACCAATTCATTAAAGTATTCACCCTCTATAATTTATGTCATACTGTTTCAAATATCAAGACGTACCTACTACTTTAGCCTACTTTGAATCACTTTTATTGTTTATTTATTTCTATGAATTGTAATTTTTTTACTCCTTGTTCTATAGTTGGGTGTAACCTGTTGAACATTGTAAATTGAATTAAATAATGCACATCAGATGGTTCCACAAAGTTTCGAATGCAGAAGTCTTGCAACGCGCGAGTTGTAGCGAGCAGTGGTCCTCCCAACGCTTCTTCATGGAAGCGAAAGCTAGACGCCCTACAGGTGACATATTAAACAGCTTGAACAAACGCAACAACATATGTGTATGGTTCCACAAAGTTTCGAATGCAGAAGTCTTGCAACGCGCGAGTTGTACAACAATTGAGACTCAAGTAACGAGGGCCCAACTCAGATGGAGCGGCCACATTCTGAGGATGCAGTACACAAGACTTCCCAAAATAGCTCTGTATGGCGAATTGACAGAGGGAGCTCAGAAACCAGGAGGCCAGTATAAGTGGTTTAAGGATATACTAGATCAATCCCTAAAATCAGTTAATGCCAATCATAACTGGGAACAACTAGCGTTAGACAGGTCACAGTGGAGGTCTATGGTGCACAGTTATAATAGAGACTCGAGAAGAATACAGCGGCGGCCTGATCTGGTTGTTGACTCTATCCATGCCCGGACTGTGGAAGGATCTGTAGGTCACGGTTGGGTCTCTTCAGTCACAGGAGGGCACACAGTTGCAATTTACCCTAAGGAATTATAAGTCTGTTCTTTTTTTATGTCTTTTTGTAGATTTATTCCCGGTAACGGGATACAGCAATGAATGAATGATGTTAAATCGGGTTTCACTCGAGCGTCGTGGAGACCTAGTGGATTTTGGAGATTATATGGTAGGAAGAAAAAAAGCTATATAAGGTAGCAAGACAAAAAATAGAAAATACACTAGCTATCAAAGTATCGTAGTACCGCAGAAGTTTTGGATGACTATTTCACCTTGAGCCGGCAATTACTTCTACTAATTTTCTTCCCTCATGGCTGATATCTCGAACCTCCCACGATTTTATCAATTCGAGCACGGATCCATAACGGAAATGAACGGATAATAACCTCTTAACTCGGACCGAAATTAATGCTGTTATTTCTTCCATGAAATAGACGCGTGAGCCAAATTTCACGCACTTCCGCTGCCCGGAAATTGAATTATTATATTTTTCCTCTTTCCCGAAACTTGGAAAAACTCTGAGGAGTTGAGCGATGCGGTATATTGTGATGGAACACCCCATGAATCAGGGATGATTTTCGTCATTTGTTGGCGGGAATATTCTGGGACAAGTGCGAACTTGACAGCTGCGCTTAAAATTCAGGAGTTATTTTCATACAGAAATGTCACGTGCGCCTCAGGTCATTTATAAGAGCAACATCCACAGTTGAATGAATGGAGCAGGAGGAAGAATTGCATAGTTATTTCAAAGTGCGAAGTGTAATATTCGAAAGATTCTTGACATTCTATGAGTAGGTATATTTTTCGACAAATGATTCATTGAAATTTGTTCTTCAAATTCGTAAATAGACGTTAGACAAACGCCCTTGGCTCACATAAAAAATTCAACAGAGCAATAAACCAAAAAAAATTAGTCCTGATCAAAATGAAAACCAGTGCTTGAATTTTAATAAAACGTTTCGTAGATTCTTGCAAGATTTGATCATGCTTAACGTACAGTGTGTCAATTTGAAAGAGTTTCGAAGATTTCTGAACCAATTTTTCATCTGTTCAACTATTAGGTTTCTTCTTTATAAAACTCCAAGGAATTTTGAAAATACCTTACTCGCTTAAGAAGGCCTGAAATTCTGCGAAGAAGAACCTTCAGTACATATGTCGATCCTTACAGAAATTCGAAAAGAAAAAACGTATTATTTCGCATTTTTGCGAAGAATATAAAGTAGACGTACCGTGCGAAGAGCATTCAACTTAACTGATATGTTCATCATCATCTTCAAGCATCTCCCCGACTCGTCCTATAAAAAAAGTAATGCCATCCTATTTCATCACTTTACGACCTAGCAATGCGAAGCCAGAAAGAACATAATATTCATTACACCATGCAGAAAGAAACATTATTTTTTGGAGACGAAATCTCGACATTATTCTGAATAACATCGTCAGCCGGTGAAATATTTTCATCGTTTAGGAGACTTGGGATGGAACGCAAGAAAGTGGGAAGAAGGTAAATAAAATAACTCGCATCCCCCAAGAGCCACCCTCATATCTCCAATGTTTAACCATGCTCTATACTCAAATTGTTCGCTTGTGTTTGCCTTGAGGTTTCGGTGGTGACAAGAGAACTTTTTCATCTCATACTGTATTTGGTCGGTTGATGGAAAATGAGGTATGGTTATTTGACATTCGAGTGGGAAGGTTTTTCGGCTGAAAAGGTGAGACCATTTATTGGAAAAGTCTCAAACGAAATCGCTTTTACTGCCAGTGAGAAGATATTGGAATCATTACTTTTCAGGATATTAAAGAACCTAGAGTTATAAAAATTGATGCGAAAAAAACCAAATAAAATGTACCTGATCACACACACAAACTCTCTTTCATGTTCAATACCATTTTGTTTTATAATTTGTTACTATTTTGCAGGTAGCTTCTTAATACTTTCATGGAAGTCTTTGTTCTTATTTACGGAAAACTCTTGTGATCATTTTTCACAATCTTCTCTTGATGTCAATTTATAACCACTCGTTCTATGAGTATAGATTTCACAAATATCTAAAATCAATATAAAATGTGCTCTGTTTTTCGATATCACTTTAGGATCGTACAAACTTTTCTAGTGTAGACAGCCTGTACGTAAAAGGTAATAATGTGTCGGGACAACAGAAACGTAATAAGCTGGCATATTTTCCCCCAGCGTCTGGAAGCCGTAACCCTCCATTAGGATATATCTCAGAATTATTCTTGATTAGCAATCCTCCGTGGTGTCTTCAGATCCGAAGCTTAATGGCCTGAGAAATGGACGAAGTATTTGTATTACCGACAAGTTATGCGAACTCCAAACGTATAATCTGAGATGAGGGAGCTTTTCCTTCGTTTTTCTCGAAAGACAAAACATATTTCCCACGAAAATTGTCCCCTGAAAATGGTAAGTTTCGAGAAAGTATAGTAATTGGGAAGGAAGATTTCTCATAGAGATATTTTCCAGAGGATGAATCTGGGGAGTTGGTTGCGAGTAGAAGACTGAAAGAAGCATATTGCTCGCTCCACTTCGAACCTTAGACGAGCACTCAGAAAAAAAAACTTCACCATTATTTTTCGAATGCATTCGTGTAATGTTCGCCAAACCAATGTGGCTATTACCGTACAGAGGACGTATGTGGAAAATAAAGTAGAAAATAAGGTGGATGAACATCGTGCTTTGATGTTGGTGCAACGTCAAAGCTTTGATGGAAATTTATTCTCCATTTGTTCGATTCCAAAACAAAACGGTAGAGGTAATCCTCGTTCAAGGTTTCGCAGATTTTACCGAACTGATGGATCAAACGAAAGTTGATCTGGGGTCCTGAAAAAAAATTATCTGAAAGGATTGTCTCTACGCGCTTTCGAAATTTCACGGGTTTTAAATGAAGCACACAGTTTCTGTTGAGTCATCACTATCGGATATTTTCCGTATCGGTCCACATATTCAGATACTGACAATTGGCACTGATTGAACAACAATGTTTGGATAATCTGATATGGATTTCTGAAGTTACACAGGTATAGCACAATGATATTCCAAAATGTTCCGGAAGATGAACAAACAGTAACATCACATAAATCTGTAAAAAAATTCAATGGAGCAGGAAATTACTCCTATTTTGATTTTAATTATTTGCACTTTCTATAACAGTTCCTTGCATAAAAAAATATTGCGTTACCATAGCAACGAACAATAACTCATTAGAAGTGTCAGTTTGAAGTTTGAGATCATAAATTAAAAGAAAGAAGATGTCCACCGAAATTGTGAAAAACGAAAAATTAGCCTATCGAGCCATCATCAAGTGCCTTTATTTAAAAGGGTTAAAAGGTAAGCAGATTTACGAAGATATTAATACCCTTGAATAATGCAAGCTTCAAAAGAGGTAAATTTTCCATTGAAGATGATGACCGATCGGGAAGGCCAGTTTCTATGTCAGTCCCCGAAAATATCGATACAGTTGATGACATGATTTTATCAGACCGTTGAATAGGGCTGAAACGGATATCTGAAGCACTGAATATTTCATACGATCGCGTTCATCATATAGTTCACGTCAATTTGGACATGAGAAGAATTGCTGCAAAATGGATCCCCAAATGTTTGAATGTTGACCAAAAGCGTGCAAGGATAGATGCATCGCGTTCGATCTGTGCTCGATTTGAAAACGATGTAGACTTCTTAAACCGAATTGTCACTATGGATGAGATTTGGGTACATTTCTACGTTCCAGAAACAAAGCAACAATCGCTGGAATGGCGACACTCTGGTTCTCCAAGACCTAAGAAGTTTCGTGTCCAAAAATCTGCTGGAAAAGTTCTTGCTTCAGTTTTTTGGGATTGCCATGGAGTAATCATGAATGAATTTTTTGGATAAGGGTAGAACAATAACCGGAGATTACTATTCGACATTACTTACCACTCTACGGAAAAAAATTAAAGAGAAAAGATGCGGAAAGCTATCCAAAAGTGTTTGTTTTTGCAGGACAACGCCCCTGCACACAAATCTCATGTTGCCATGCAAAAAATTCTTGATTGAGGGTTTGAATTACTAGAACACACCCCTTATTCACCAGATTTGGCTCTATCCGACTATCATCTTTTTTCTGAACTGAAAAAAAGTTTAAAAGGTCGTAAATTTTCATCCAACGAGGAGGTAATAAAAGCTGGTTTGCAGTGTGAAAGAAGAAACATTTTTTTTGAAACGTCTAGAGACGTTGCAGGTTTGATGTATTAAATGTATCCAATCAAGAAGAGAATATGTTGAGTAATAAAATATGTTGACATTGAAATTTTGTTTGGTTCTATAGTAGGTTAAGAATTTTTCAATATATCCTCGTATATCCCTACGTTTCCTAGAATTCTCTAACCAAACTTCACTATAAATAAATTCAGTAAATCAAAGACAAGTTTCTTTGTTGCAAATAAACTTGGACAAGTCGATTAATATTTCAAATTATACTCCTTTTGATGTGAATGAAGTAGGTGACCTCAATTCAGATCACCTTGATTCAAGAATCCAGAACTCAAATCCTGCACTCGCCATGCAAAATCCAATCGTCTTCCAAGAGTTCCTGTTTTCTTTAGCGAAAATTAATTTTTTTCTACGCTTAAGCAAACAAGTATATTAACTGTGCTCAGTATAAGCGGCACCATTTGCGAGATATCCTCGGCGATTCATTTAAATTAAAAGTTTTATATATACACTGGTTCACCCCTCCAGAATTAAGACTTCCAGACTATGTAAGCACTACGGAATGTGCCACGAACAACTGAATATTAAGATTCCTGTTCCAATTTCCGGAAATTAACTGTAACTTTAATACGTTCCTCGGAGCATATTGCACCGAAAGGACGAAATTTAAGGATAAAATGCAACTTGGTGAAGTTTGCAGGAAAAACAGACTCGAGTATGGATGTCAACTCAGACTTCTCGGGTGCAAAGTGTGAGTCTTGAAAGTTTGTTCCATCGGGATATTAATTCAATACACTGGGGGAGGAAATTCAGAGTAAAACACCACTCTCATCACACTACCAGAGGTCTTTCCAACAGATTTGATAAAATTCATACACGCTTCAGATGAAAATTAATTTGAGTTAATTCTTTCAATTGATAATGATTAGGATATGTGTATGATGATTACATATTAATGGTTGTATTCTGCTTTTCATCTGTAGATAAGTTACAAATGTGTAGCGTACGATCGATCTGTCTGTGTCCGGTTGACAGAGTCGTAAATAATGCAATTCTTGAAAGGTTCCTGTAACTATCTTCTTTACAGTGTTAGTTTTGAACTACTTATCGTGAATAGATACGGATTCCTGTAAGCTACAGATCACTAAAAACGTCCACAGAAATGCATAATTTTCCAGCAAGTTATGAAAAGTTACAGATTGACTCACAGATGAAAGCAGAATACCACCGTTAGTTAAATATGACGCTTATCTTTGACTCCTCAATTATTGAGTTATCTCTTGATTTATTTCTAATTTTATGGGATCAATTGGTGTGGAAAATACTGAAAATAGAATTTATTTAGCAGGCTGAATTGTTGATTATATGAAGGTCAACAGTTCACTAAGTTTCATATTGTGAACTGGAGGTCTAAAGATCCATCTCATCGAGAGAAAAAACCTCGGCTCCCCACTGAAATATATTTTTGGCCCCATTATGAATATGGCCCACATCCCCTTGTGACATTCAGAGTGGTTCATGAATTCAATTCAACTCTGCTATTCGGAGCTTAGAATGAATAATTCTATTTGGTCGCTTTCAAGTAAGATTGGTCACACCAGCAGTTTGTTGTTTTTCGCTCCATGCGGTTGGCACTATAATCATGAATATTCCCAGCCCAAATTCATTCTTTACGCAAGGCGCAACTTCTTTTGTGAATTATAATCTTATAGAAGGACGATCACTTTATTACAGGATCTAAGTTGCGCCCTGGTTGGATTTTCATTAAAACTGCGAGATTTCTCTCGCTTCATGGCTTTATGTTTGACTTATGCAGATATTTACTGAGAAGATTATGAGGGCTTTTGTTAGAGCAATGTTAACGGACATATCAGATGCCGACGAACCTTTTTCGCCAACAAGGGCGACCGGAACTTTATTGAAATTTACATCTAGAAGGGGTATAACAGCAGATTTTGTGAGATTTATGAATCTCGGAAGGAAGTTTTTGAAATTAACTCCACTATGAGTCAGATCGTAGTTAGTTAATTGTTGCTTCGTCGCTTCAAGATGATTTTCGTTTAATTTTCTGATTTTCCCGGCTGCCTGGACCATTTTTTATTGGCAAAAAAAGCCTAATTAAGGAAGGATAACGACTTGAAGATCATTCTGATTTTTTCCCTCATCAGTATTTTTTTCTTTCTTCTACACCATCTGACATTACTATTGAAAATGTTTTTAAGTAAGGAAACAGAATAACACTGCTCAAATTTGATAAGGATCACGTGCAAATTTTTCTTTATTCGTGGTTTTAGTTAAAAGCCATCTGGAACTTCTGTTATACAGGTTTTCTTCTGGGAAAAACTGATATTTGTTGCTAAACCTGCTTTTTTCTTGTTTGAGTGTATAAATTCGAAGTGAATTGAGAATAAGTAACGCTGGAATAATCAGCCAAATATACAGAGTGAGTCTTTGACTCGTAGAAATATCTTAACAGTAGATTCTTGAGGTCAAAAGAAACACTTTTTTCCTTTACCATTTTTTCCGAATCGGCTCGTCTTAAAAGAAACAGGCTGTGGAAAAACCATAAAAAATGTTATTTTCAGTTCTATCTCACAAACGGTTTTATCGAATGAAATGAATTACGGAATACAGTTTCTTATTGATTTGAAGAATCTTTTTCGAATACAAGATATCACTCACGTCTTCCAGGTTTCTCATCATGACCATTACGTACCATAAAAATGCCAAAAAGTAAAAGAACCCAACTCTTGAAACTAAGTTGGACGATATCTAATGAATATTTGAAAGTTTTGTAAAATAAAAGTATTTTCTCGTATGATACGCCGTTTTCGAGTAATTGGATTTTCAAAAATCAAAGAGTATGTGTGAAATTTGGAAAACTGGGTACTTTGGTTGAATACAACTATGTTTAACAGATCCACAGATGTGTAGGTATTTGAAACATTGCCTACGCTACGCCACTGCTAACGAATGTTGTTCTGTAAACTTATCTTGTCATTTCCAGCCAGTACGTCTTTATATCGTCTTGATGAAACTGAAATAATCTATTTGTAGTTCAACGATTTAATATTAATAGCCTATCTTTATGTCTTTTTGGAAAAACTCTTGTTCCTCATATTTTATTCTGTTTTTGTTGTGTCCCTGGTCTTTTTTGTTGCTATGATATATTTTTTCTTGTTATCTAGATTTCGTGGTTGAGTAGGTACTCAATTTTCAACGTTAAATTGTTCCAAATTCGCCAATTGGTGCGGAAAAAAGGCGACGGACAAGTCACGAAACAAACAACTTCAACTTTCCAATTTATTCCCGAGCAACTTTCATCGTATCCCATTTGCGACCCGACACATATGTTGACTCCTGATGAACATATCCTCGAGATAATCCGCTGGGTCCCGTGGGACCCCCTAGCCACAATGGCCATTCATCTGGCGCCCTGCGGAAGTACGACGTCGTGTCATAATTTGTCGAACTTTCCATAAAGTTTATTCCTAAACATTTCACCGCGGGCGAATTCCAACGTTTCCGCATAAATCATACTTGAAAAACCTTTTAGCGAGATGAGGAAGAATTGCCAACACTTCTCGTTTCACAATTTGGAAAACCGCGATGAATGAAGAGTCATTTCCTTTATTGAAGGCTGACACGACGCCAGTCGTACATGGGGCCGTCTGTATTCTGTATTATTGAATACGCCCAGGAATTTCAGATGAACGCGGGGTTGTTTCCGCTACATATGACCTCCGACTGGGGTGAGCAAGGGGAGAAGCTAGACTGGAAGGTCATCTCTCCGAATATGATTGTTGGATACATTTCGGATTCCTGAGTGAAAACTCATCAGTCTGAATGTGTTTTTAATCAGGAATTCAAAACGTGGGAAGGGATATACCAAGTGACATGGAAATGAGAACGACCAGTTAGAATATTTTAATAATTTTATCCCTCTGAAAGAGCCTTATAGTCTTTGTGAGCGCCCTTTCATAGAATCATGAAAAAGGCAATAACTTTCCAGCTATTTGACCATTTTCTCATTTCAATCTGACACTTTGCGTGGTGGGGCTGGCCGTGGAGTTGAAAATGGTACAAACAAAATTTCGAGAGTGCCAGATTTTTAGAAGATATGTTGATTGGGCCCAACGGAAGCTACTTGTCAAGAGACTGACAATTCGGACGTGACGCAAGGTCACAGTGATCCTTTGAAAATGCAAAAAAATCGTTACTTGTACATACTCGAGCATGTCAGATTTGTATACAGATGGTTAATCTCGATGTTGCAGACAAGTTGGCCCATTAACCTGACACTAATCAGAAGGGGTTTTCTTAATCTGACAGTTTAAAGATGATAACAAAGCATTTTTTTAGATTATCTCCCTTCCTGTAGCTCTAATCGTTTTTGTATTCATTATGAAAGTTGTATATAATAAAATTCTATACAACTTTTGTTTGAAGAAATTTTACATAGTCTTAACCGTTTTCGAGTTAGAGGGCGATAAGGGCGAGGAGCTTAGCTCACATGCGAAAGGCCAAGGTCAATGCAGAAACCCAGTCTAATGTACATTTATCGTCATATAACCCAAAAACGTTCAAACGTAGAAAAAATTGCTTCGGACAAAATTTGTGTAAAATGTTATGCTCTACAACTTTTATAATGAATGCAAAAACAATTTGAAGCCCAAGAGAGGAGATAATTCAAAAAAACAGATTTTTGTGACCTTTGAGGACAATTTTGATTGTTTTGGCTGGCTTAAACTGTCAGATTAAATTTGTCCCGTTATTTTTGAATCATCAGCGTCAAAATAAGAAAAAAAGCCACCTCGGTCGAGAATGTACACGTGACGTTATTTTTTTGCAAGTTTGGCGCCCTCTCACACATTTTCGTCACGCTTAAATTGTCAGAGTAAGAGAATGTATACTTTTCATGTAATTAACCACATTAGAGTCATTTGGGGTAACTGAGCGCAGTGGGTAAGTGTGCGCAGTGCGTATCTCGACTATGCAATGTATGAAAGAGGGGTTCATTTGGGTGAAGCAAGGGCGCAGAATCGCCATATTAGTTTTTCATTGGAGTGCGCTGTGCCACGTTTCTTTTACTTTTTATTTGCAATCAATCAAATTCACTAGTTATCTTGTTAATTTAGAGCATCTCTGCAAATTCTGCCAGGTCCAAGTTCCGAGTCCCTCAGTGTTAAACAATATTTTATTCGATCATGGGCATATTAATCTAAATATATAATAAAAAATTTTAGGTTCTCTTAGCTGCTCAACTCTATAAGAACGTCAATTCAAATTTTGGCTTACTGGGGAAAGTGTGCGCGGGTAAGTGTGCGCATAGATTCATTATATGGGCATTAGTTCAGAGAGGAATAAATTATGACATTGTGGATTTTCTTGGTTAAGACTCCTTCAATATTGTCCTATTCGTTCAGAAAAATATGAAGAGTCACCAACAGGGGAATGTATCAAGTGTTGTGTTCACCAAGAATTGTGGCACGAACAATAATGCACTGCTTGTAAAAAGGCGCTTCTGTATTGACAATAAACAGCATTTCTCTAATATTGTAACATTTTGATGATATTATTTTGTAATTTGTTTTGATTGTGTGGTTCACAAAGCACTGCGTTCACTTACCCCGTGAGTGTGCGCACACTTACCCGCAATACGGGGCATGTGAACGCACTCCGACTTTCTCTATTAAATTCTTTTTTGCGGAAAGAAAACGTTTTGTTTGTTTGCTTTTCGATGTTTTTTTATAGATTAGAAAATTCTCTATCTTATGAATATGTTTTAATTTTCCTAGCTTCAACATTTGAAACAGGGTATGGCTTGAAAGGCAAAAGTGCGCACAGTTGCCCCGAATGACTCTACATATATCTTAAATTAACACGCTCGATCATGTACAATTATCGTTTTTCTTTTACTATTCTTACAAGCTGTCCTAAACAATTCCCCCTATATACAGGTCTAATTTTTGGTAGAGGTACTCTGCAGGGTCCAAGGTATCTCCTCTTATATTAATCTTACACGCTCGAGTATTTACCCGAAGTTCTATTTCTCTTTTCTTCGTTCTCTATCTATCGCATTTAACCCAATATGTGGTGAATTATCTTTTTTTGCCTAAATTTGGGTCTCTATAGATTCACCAAACCGTTGAGTACTTTATGTAAAGAAATTCCCGGGATCAACTAAACGGTAGCACATACGGCCCTCTGTTCAACCGCAAGAAACTTCATCCAATATAAAAATCCGAATTCAATTTTGGTGTGAGGCAAGAAGTTTTTTCTTTTAAGGCGACGTTCGACAAATTCATGCAGTGCCATTATTATCGCCCGAAACGTTGTTGGATATTGAATTTGGGCGTCGTAACTTTCTTTTCTGTCGTGGCAAATCCATACAAGAATCGTTTCACCAATTTAATATGACTTTGCAATTCAAATGGGGAGCGAATAGAGCCCGATACAATTTTTCTCCGCGAATTTTTCACATCTCCTCGGCTACAAAATTGGTTTTCTTCCAAAGTCGGCGCTGGATTGATTGAAGGGGATATTACTTTCTTACCAGAAGCTATGAATTTAATGCCATCATGTCATAGTACGTCTCATGAAGGATTTATTCATGGTATCGGTTTATCTGATCGGGGGATGCCTCCCTTAAATTCAAGAATTTCGAATATAACGCAGGAACAAATCATATTTGAGACTTTAACTAGATGAAGCATAATATATGTTACATATCAGCCCAAACTAAAAGATTTACGTGATATTAATAGTTTTGATGGACAATTTTCAGAATAGGTACATTTTATAAGTTTAAGTGAAGTTAAAATACGTAAATATTACTCAGAAATCATATGGATAATATGTTTTTTTTTCTGTCGAAAAATACTTTTTCTCAAGGCGGAAAAATATTTTTCCTTGGATAAAACAATACTTTTGCTTGTGCTGAAGAAACGCTATATCTCGGGTTTGTCAAATACTTTTTCTTGGCTGGAAAACTATATTTTCCTAGGACTGACGAGGTCAAAAAATCGTTTTTTTAGGAAAAAAAATCAAAAGACATCCTAGTAACGATATTGCAGTTTTCAGCTTCAATTCATCCCCTCCAACAAATTCAGTCTGGAACATTCTCGAACGCTGCAAGATAAAAACTGAAAATGCATAACATTTCAAGTATCCCCAGGTTATGATTATCCCTACAAAATATAAACATGCATCGAATTTTATGCTCTCCGATGGCTTCACTCTTGAGCCACGAAATATCGTTTGCAGATACCATTCTCGTGAATACGAAACTTGTATTTATTCGATTCATATTCGTGTGACACGTGATATGAGAGGTCGATCATTTTCTTAAGAGATGTTTCGAGATGGTGAGACCCTACGGTACGTTTTCAATTTGAACTACCTAATGCTTGAAACGGTAGGTATTTTACCTACATAATTCACGATTAGATACACTTTTTAGTTGTTGACGCAAAAAATATAAATTAGGAGATTTGTTGGGTATTATTTCAGAAATTTCTTCAAAACATTTTGGAGATAAATCTATGTGTTATTGATGATATGTTTCGTGAAGCCTGCAAACTCCACCAGGTTGAACCTTTGATTTTTCAATTTTCCATTATGTGGTCGTTATAAAACAGTCTTGCTTACTGTTGCCATTTCACACAGGTTAACCTCAACCGTATACGAGGCTGTATTGATATCTAGTTAGCCTAGACCAGTTTCATGCATAAAAAATATTGCGTTACCATAGCAACGAACCAAAACTCATTAGAAGTGTCAGTGTGAAGTTTGAGGTCAAAAAAATCAACCACAGTTAGGCAATCAATTAAAAGAAAGAAGATGTCCAGTGAAAGTGTGAAAATCGAAAAACTGGAGTATCAAGCCATCATCCTGTATCATCACCTCTATTCAAATGGGTTAAGAGGTAAGCAAATATACGAAGATATGCTTGATAACCTTGTCCTTCGTATGCGACCGTGAATAATAGAACTGCAAGATTCAAAAGAGGTAAATTTTCCATTGAAGGTGATGACCGATCGGGAAGGCCAGTTTCTGTGTCAGTCCCCGAAAATATTGATGCAGTTCATGACATGCTTTTATCAGACCGTCGAATTGGGCTAAAAAGGATATCTGAAGCACTGAATATTTCATACGAACGCGTTCATCATAAAGTTCACGTCAATTTGGACATGAGAAAAATAGCTGCAAAATGGTCCCCAAATGTTTGAATGTTTACCAAAAGCGTGCAAGGGTGGAAGAATCGCGTTCGATCAGTGCTCGATTTGAAAACGATGTAGACTTCTTTAACCGAATTGTTACTATGGATGAGACTTGGGTACATTTCTACGATCCAGAAACAAAGCAAAAATCGATGGAAAGGCTACACTCTAGTTCTCCAAGACCTAAGAATGTGCTGGTAAAGTTCTTGCTTCAGTTTTTTGGGATTGCCATGGAGTAATCATGATTGATTTTTTGGATAAGGGTAGAACAATAACCGGAGATTACTATTCGACATTACTGACCACTCTATGGGAAAAATTAAAGAGAAAAGACGAGGAAAACTATCCAAAGCTGCTTTGTTTTTGCAGGACAACGCCCTTGCACACAAATCTCATGTTGCCATGCAAAAAAATTCGTGATTAAGGGTTTTGAATTACTAGAACACCACCCTTTTTCACCAGATTTGGCTCCACTCGACTATCATCTCTTTCCTAAACTGAAAAAAGTTTAAAAGGTCGTAAATTTTCTTCCAACGAGGAGGTAATAAAAGCTGTGGAGGTCTGGTTTGCAGAGCAAGAATTAACATTTTTGTAATGAAATATTTTGACATTGAAATTTTGTTTGCTTCTATAGTAGGCTAAGAATTTTTCAATATATCCTGGTATAGTTACCTAATTTTATGGGTAGGTACATCAATATATATTTCCATCCATGTATTATCAAAAATGTAAGCAAATTATCCACTTAATATTTTGAGCAGTGTAGGTATTTCCAAATTACTGCAATCAAGGGTATAAATTTGCAAGGAACTCTCGGTACAACCGCTAGAAAACTTTCCCGACATAATCGAAATATGATCAAAAAAACGTTCAGTTTAGTCCCGTTCTTCGAGTCATAACTTTGCCAAACAATGCGGATTTTCCTGCCCGAAGAATGGCCCCAGTTTTTGGGTATTTCCTTTTTCCCATTATCTGGGGCACTCAATGGATGAAACGAGTTCAGCATCTGAATACAAAGCCGGGGTTTTCATGAATGAATTTTTTCGGTTCGATCACTCAATATTGGTCGCTTGGGGTTATAAAAGTCTCTGGGTGATATATACAAGTTGGACGGATATATGCGTAGGGGTTTCTGATAAAGAAAGGTAGACTCCATATTTCTCCGCCCAGAAGTTGGGATGAATAAATAATTATGTCGTGAATATCACTGGAAAGCTTAACGGACCATTTATATGGAACTCTATTGAATCCTTTCCACTGTAATAGAAGAAAAGAGACCACAACAAAAGAAAAGCATCCGTTATAAATAATACACTTCATTTAATCACAGGAAAAATCTGTGACTACAGTCACACTACCCTGCAAAATTTTTTTTCCTACTTTATGAAGTAGCAAAAGGTATTCACATATATCGAATACCTTTTTGCTCGTGTTTCTTGGATTGTCTCTACCTATAACTTATGATAGTAACGTGTCGGTTTGTTCAAACGCGGGAACTTTTAAGGACTGTTATCGAAAGTCCATAAAAAAGGCGAAGGAGTTGGATCGCGTGTTTCTGTTGGATTATGAGGTTGTGAAATTCAGAAATGGAAAAACTTCTGGAGTCCGCAGCACTTTGTTCTTCTCAAGTATAGCAACAGGGACCCCTAAATTTTATATCTCGAAAACGCACGATATATTAGGAGCTACGCTCTTGGAAAAAGTAATTCTACTGGATTTTTATAATTTTGCTGAAATGACGCACGATGTGAAATTGATACGGAAACTTATGATAGCAGATTCCACTATAATTTGAACATTCTACTTATTTATAAGTACCGACTAGTTGAGAGATGGTCTTGTCTGTTAGTAGAATGAAAAACCTCTTGAAATACGAGGATGAATTGATATCTAGTTAGCCTAGATCAGTTTCATGCATAAAAAAATATTCCGTTATCATAGCAACGAACGATAACTCATTAGAAGTGTCATTGTGAAGTTTGAGGTCGAAAAAGTAAAACAGAGTTTCGCAATAAATTAAAAAAAAGAAGATGTCCACCGAAATTGTGCAAATCGAAAAATTGGAGTATCGAGTATCATCAAATACCTGTATTTGAAAGGGTTAAGAGGTAAGCAGATTTACGAAGATATGCTTTATACACTTCGTGATCAATGTTCTTCGTACGCGACGGTGAAAAATTGGACTGCAAGCTTCAAAACAGGTAATTTTTCCATTAAAGATGATGACCGATCGGGAAGGCCAGTTTCTGTGTCAGTCCCCAAAAATATCGATGCAGTTCATGACATGATTTTATCAGACCGTCGAATTGGGCTAAAACGGATATCTGAAGCACCGAATATTTTATACGAACGCGTTCATCATATAGTTCACGTCAATTTGGACATGAGAAAAATTGCTGCAAAATGGATCCCCAAATGTTTGAATGTTGACCAAAAGCGTGCAAGGGTAGAAGCATTGCGTTCGATCTGTGCTCGATTTGAAAACGATGTAGACTTCTTAAACCAAATTGTTACTATGGATAAGACTTGGGTACATTTCTACGATCCAGAAACAAAGCAAAAATTGATGGAATGGCGACACTCTGATTCTCCAAGACCTGAGAATCTGCTGGAAAAGTTCTTGCTTAGGTTTTTTGGGATTGCCATGGAGTAATCATGATTGATTTTTTGGATAAGGGTAGAACAATAACCGGAGATTACTATTCGACATTACTGACCACTCTACGGGAAAAAATTGAAGAGAAAAGACGCGGAAAGCTATCCAAAGGTGTTTTGTTTTTGCAGGACAACGCACTGAACACAAATCTCATGTAGCCATGCAAAAAATTCGTGATTTTGGGTTTGAATTACTAGAACGCCCCACTTATTCACCAGATTTGGCTCCATCCGAATATCATCTCCTTCCCCAACTGAAAAAAAGATTAAAAGGTCGTAAATTTTCTTCCAACGAGGAGGTAATAAAAACTTTGGAGGTCTGGTTTGCAGAGAAAGAAGAAACATTTTTTTGAAAGGTCTAGGGACGTTGCAGGTTCGCTGTTATAACTTTATCTAATTAAGAGGAGAATATGTTGAGTAATAACATATTTTGACATTGAATTTTTGTTTGGTTCTATAGTAGGCTAAGAATTTTTCAATATATCCTCGTACACTGTTCAACCCTTGATAGGAATCACGTAAAAATGTCTTTTTATTCGTGGCTTTTCGTTTACTGGAAAAAAGACTCTCTTGTTCTTTCGATTTCATCAACGAAACCCTAGAAAAGTGTTGTATACACCATGTTTCATAAAGGTATAATCTTAACTGTAGGAATTTAATGTAGAATTGAGGCAATAAATCCTTGTTTCTAGGGAGTATTGTTGGAATTGCCGCCGTTATGACCTGCAATCCTCACCTTCCCCATTTAAAATTCAAATTTCCAAAAAAAAATCACATGCAAACGAGAACCGATACGTTCCAAATCCTCCGACGATTTTATTCACGTTCTGCGAGATCCTCAACCATTTCGACGTCAAATTTTTTCCATCAATCCGGAATTATGCGATCGTCAATCCAATCGGGGCAAACGATACAGCCCTAAGCCCAATCGCGCTCAATCCAGAACGACCTTCATTGGGAGATTATATCAGTAATGTAACTCCGGAAAACGATTTATTAGAATTCCTGAATCGAATTCGGGATCGACCGCACGGACACCTCAGGCCACATCGATAATCTGGAGACTGGAACAGGGTCAAACCGGGGTGAAGCCATTAATTTCATGGCTCTGTCACTGTTCAGCTGTGCGAGGCGACGTGAAAGTAATTTGAGGGATATCCCGGACCATTCCTGCGCTCCCGACGCACATACCTATCCCTATTGCATAGCCATTTCCATCAACGAGCAGTTCCTTTATCACCGTGCTACGTTTCATGATATATGCCCCCCCATATTCGGTGACAATGAGAGTTATTTCGAATTATTTATCGCCGACAGGAATTTATATTCATATTGATACTTTGTGGGTTTATCGTGGCCGACGTTTAATATTTGACCATTTCTTCTCCTGCCATTTCGGCTGGCGTTTTTCGAATCTGAACCATAACACAACAAACAAGGGCACAGCATTGAATCCTACACTAAAAATGTTATACATTCGGGAGAACAACAATTGGTGTTTAAAACTGATACGACAAAACTGCAAGATTTTCGTTCTTGCTTACATGTTTCCCATAATGCCATAATAGAAGTCAGCTGCTAAAACATTTGCCATGGAAGTATCTATAGAAGAGTAAAAGGTCGGCCATGGACAGAGAAACCATCGTCTGGTAATATTTTGGTCGGCTACTAGATGAACAGCCCTTTTCTGTACAGAATCCAGACAGGCTAGCGGATTTGGTACTGCAGAACCCCCAAAAAGCTTTTATTGCCCTTTATACATTACGAGGATATATTAAAAAATTCTTAGCCTACTATAGAACCAAACAAAATTCCAATAACAAAATATTTTATTACTCTACAGTCTACATATTCTCCTCTTGATTGTATACACTTATTACCAGCAACGTCTCTAGACCTTTCAAAGAAAAATTTCATCTTGCTCTGCAAACCAGAACCAAACAAAATTTCAAAATATTTTAATACTCAACATATTCTCCTCTTAATTGGATACATTTATTACAGCGAACCTGCAACGTCTCTAGACCTTTCAAAAAAAATGTTTCTTCTTGCTCTGCGAACCAGGCCTCCACAGCTTTCATTACCTCCTCGTTGGAAGAAAATTTACTACCTTTTCAACTTTTTTTCAGTTGGGGAAAGAGGCGATAGTCGAATGAAGCCAAATCTGGTGAATAAGGGGGAAGTTCTAGTAATTCAAACCCTAAATCAAGAATTTTTTGCATGGCAACATGAGATTTGTGTGCAGGGGCATTGTCCTGCAAAAACAAAACACCTTTGGATAGCTGTCCGGGTCTTTTCTCTTTAATTTTTTCTCGTAGAGTGGTCAGTAATGTCAAATAGTAATCTCTGGATGTTGTTCTACCCTTATCAAAAAAATCAATCATGATTCTCCATGGCAATCCCAAAAAACTGAAGAAGAACTTTTCCAACAGATTTTTGGACACAAAACTCCTTAGGTCTTGGATAACCAAAGTGTCGCCATTCCATTCCATTTGCTTTGTTTCTGGATCGTAGAAATGTACCCAAGTCTCATCCATAGTCACAATTCGGTTTAAGAAGTATACATCGTTTTCAAATCGAGCACAGATCGAACGCGATGCTTCTACCCTTGCACGCTTTTGGTCAATTTTCAAACATTTGGGGATCCATTTTGCAGCCATTTTTCTCATGTCCAAATTGACGTGAACTATATGTTGAACGCGTTCGTATGAAATATTCGGTGCTTCAGATATCCGTTTTAGCCCAATTCGACGATCTGATAAAATCATGTCATGAACTGCATCGATATTTCGACATCTTCTTTATTTTAATTTATTGCGTAAAGCTGCATTCACAATCAATTCACGGGCCGAAGTGCACTTCGGCACGGAAGCTTAGCAGATGGCGTTCTCCGTTACCTTTCACAATGAAATTCAAGACAAAATTTCTTGCAAGTTGCAAACTATCACTTCGGCAAGGAATTTCGTGCCGGCTATAGATGATGCTGATGCTTATGTTTTGATCAGTTACATTTTTGATTCATTTGAGTATTTGGTTCCAAGATTATTGCGAATGGTAAATTTCGTGCCGAAGTGCACTTCGGCCCGCGAATTGATTGTGAATGCAGCTTTACTCTGGTTTACTTTTCTGACTTCAAACTTCACACTGACACTTCTAATGAGTTATTGTTCATTGCTATGGTAACGCAATATTTATTTTATGCATGGAACTGGTCTAGTCTAACAAGATATCAATACATCCTCGTATAACAGGTACGCTAAATATCCACTTCATTTTTTGACCAGTGTATTTTCCAAGTTGAAGAGTGCAAAATTGGCAGCGGATTCTGTGAATTTTGTTGGATAAACAGCGCAACTATCTTTTCCATCAGTTGAAACTCACGAGGTTTTGGACAATCTCAGTGATGATGTAATTCTGAAAAAAAATACCCAACAGCTCTCCGACAGGATGCTTCCGGGCTATCCATCCGTTGCTGATCTATCCGTTGAAAATCTCCCGGACTTAGTTGTTGTTTTTCCGTGGAGTTGAATCTCTTTTTAGTTGAATCGTTAGCTCTACCCTTGCTCTAGATACCTGACCAGGAAACCTTCGTTAATTAAAGGGGAAGTATATCAATCCTTCGGAGATTTCTCAGATTTTCTAAATTGTGGACCAAGCTCCGCCAATTTCATTAGGCCATCAATTCCACCGGACATTGTCGTACGAAAAATAAGGTGAAACGAATTAGGGGGAAATAATTGTCTCAGCAATTGGAGCAAAAGTCAACAAAGAGCAGAATGTTTTGAAGCTAAGCCCTTTAATTGCCAAATCCTTGGGAGTATATAACATGTAATCCTGCATGTTGGTTTCGAATGGATAAGGGCACCAGGCAGACTGATTGAATCTATAATTCACAGGACAGCGGGATTACTTCGAGTAAACACTTCCGGGGTTTTTTATCTTATTCTCTGCGACGGTTGCGTCCTTCCATTCATTCCGAGGACTGAAGAGATCCAGATATAGGATCAGAATGAAGGGAGATTCCCATAAAGAAAGTTCTGAATACCAGGTCAATGTGGGGGAATTCCATTGCCGAAAAACGATCAATTCATTCCCTATAGTATTGATAGTACCAACAATTGAAAAGGTGATTAATATTTTAGTCGAGCTTTTTCTTCACGTCCGTTTGTGAGAAAAACTGGAGAAACGTTTTCAAGGCAAACCTTGAAGGGACCGTCGTTTTGCAAACTATGTGTTCAGCTGTTTTTTTTTTGGATCCACAAAGCCTGAAGGTCGTCTCTATATCTTCCGAGGCGGTATTTGTATCGACATTGTTCCTTCTCTGGTCCTCAGCTTTTTTGGTGTATAAAAGTCTAGAAATGTCCCTTCTGGGGGTTGTTCTTCTGTTCACCTCCCATTGATGAACAATGGTTGACCATATTATCGGAGTGTTACCATGTAAATGGTAGTTTTAATATAAAATATACTCAGCAACTTCCTACACAGACGGCTTCTTCACAAAAAATTTGAAATGTCGAAGAAACAAGATCAATCAATCGAAGTAAATAGGTACTGAAAAAATAGCAGATATTTATATAATCGATGAAGATATAGGTCAAAAGTCCACTGAAAACTAAGCTTTGAATCCTCCAGCTATACAAGTAAAGATTCGTTCGGATTTTGTTGTACAAAGACGAAGGAGAGACAGCTTCACGTTATTTTGTTGAAGATATAGGTCAGATACCTACGGCGGAATCCATTTTCCTAATGGTACATATTTGCTGTAATGGATTAAGCCCCTCATTGTTATTATGAAAAATGAATCCAGGAAGCACGACCTTCTTTCTTTATACTTCCTATCGATTCTCTAGAAAAACAAACGTTCTTTGCTGTTCCCCACAGCAATCTAACTAAAATATTGGAGAATTTTCAATGGTGTATTTCAGTGTTGCCTAGAAGACGATTAAAGCTAGAGGTTTCCATCAAAAATTGTGGGGAATATTTTGTTTCGAGTTATAAAAAGTTCGTTGAAACTCCTGGGATTGAGTACTCAAATTGAAACAACAACAAGACTTTGCCTTCTGTATATTTGGGGCTGAAACACATGGGACACATGGGATCATTGATGGAATTTTCAGAATAAATCAAAAATTCAAATACAGCTCACCTCATCTAAGTCGTTTTTGTGTTCGAACAATAGTATATCATGAAATACAACTCATAAACATAAAAAATCTTAAAATTCCATCAATTTTCATGAGTTTATGAATAAAAAAAGAAGAAAAGGTGTCATAAAGATAGATTTTGAACGAAAGTCAAACTTCATTACAGCGTTCTCGAATTTTCCCCTAACTATTAGGAATATATGGTCAGCATACCCTATACATTCCAAGCCATAGCTTTTGTGGAGATGATCCCTAAGAAAAAATGGGAGTTTTCAATCCAATGCCCAATGATATGAAAAAAACTCTATTCCTGAATCTATTCACCAAAAAGAATAAACCGAAATATGCCTATAGACCAAATCAGGGCCTACAACACCGGAAAAACGGGTGAGGTCTGAAGCAATTTCGTCGTTCATCGGAGAGGGGTTGCACCGTTTCAACCCCACATGCTTACCCTTCATTTTCACGTCGACGAATGTAACTACCGTTTTTCCGAGTGAAAAAACATAGCCCAGTAAATCATCTCCCTGTAAATGTCGACAAAAAAACCTGCATGTATTTTTCACGTCAGATGTTACGAATGTTCATCAGATTTTTCGGGAGTCAAATGAACTCGTCAGAGGGCAAAAACAGAGGGAAAAATTCATCCGTTGGCCAGACATGCTCTTGCCTACGCCATCTCATCATCATGTGGAATATCTGGATTTTCACTCCGGTTCTCGGTTTTTCGAATAATATATTTGATCAGAGGAGCTTTGTGCAGTTGACGAGTTACTTTTTCGATTCAGAAGCTTCAGTTTCATTCTCAAAAGAATTTTTACAATCAAGCCAGACTATATGCTCAACGAAATTGCAATTTTTAATCATAAATGTTCTCTTTGGGAAAATAAGAACTTGATTTGAACAATCTCAGAATGTCTAATTGGTGAAGATGTTTATGAATTATACATTTAGAATTCAGTGGATCTGAGATTCACAAACGGAATTAATTAACAAGAGTAACCTCGGATATTACAGTAGCTATAAGTCAAAGGTCGAAGATGCAGAGAGTTGGACTTGAACCATTGTGGATTTGCATCATCTGACTCAATTTCTCTTGCACTACATTAACTCAACAATTTGAGTGAGTGTACTGCATAGTTTTCAACAAAACTTCCACAGAAACACACTGAAATAATCGTGATAAAAATTAGTAGTACCTAGATTTTATTTATATACATTCGCTCCTGGAATATATTTTCAATTCGCTAAGTGCGTTCATTTGGGAGCTTAACTGATTCAATTCTCATTGCATAAATATGCATATCAAAATACAGCATATACTGTTTCCGGTAGTCCTATGCATTTTGACATCGATATTTTAATAACTCCTCCAGTTGCGTTTCATTGTTAACCTATACGAAAATAATCATGAACAAAAAATCTGTTTTTTAACTCAACAATTGATCACGTATAAATTTTTTTTTAATGATGTCTGGAACATCTGTTTACGTGTGCTTTTTTGGGAAACACGATATTATTTTTTCATAAAAACTTGTCTCATCGCAAGTATGCCTCAAAGATTAGAATTGAGAAATACTAGCTTCACCAATGTATTCAATTTTCTCTTCATTTAATATTTGTTCCTCTAATATTCAAAACTATAAAGAAAATAAATGAATCAATGAAATTCTCAAACAAAACTATCACACGAAAGGAGTTCCAAGAACCTACTTTTCTTATTCTATTCTCCTTTTTCACTTAGAAACAAGAAATAGCTCCAAACATAATTCGAGAAGACATTCCATTTCCCCATTCGAATCCCTAATTGAGACTAATGTAAAAATTCATTTAAATTCTATTCGTATGATAATTAAAACCATCATTCCCTCTAATATTCCACCTCCTCATTTAAACAGAAATATATGGTACACCAAGACTTTTCCTTATCTGAAATTAGAGAGCTTACCACAAATAACTTCTGTCACACAAGGGTCCCTAATATTATCCGGCTAACTAATAATTAAATCTTCGTGTAGGAGTAGAGTCGACCAGAGAATTATCTAGGGGATAATAGATATTGGGAATTCTCGACTGCGTTGGTTTTTCTTGGATGGGATGAGAATAAATTGTTAATATAACTTGATGATAGCTTTGGAACGTTTAATTTGGACTTATTCCTTTATGAATGGAGATAATTGGTACAGGATCATATCTTTTTGGTCTTGTCGTCTTGTCCGTATGCATTTTTCTCCTTTTTTGAATTAACCTGTTCTGAGGAACAGTTTGGTGTTTCACTCTTGAGTTCAGATACCCACTGAAATGAAAATAGTATGTCATTAGGTAATCCAGTTCTTCATGAGAATATACAATTGACTTCTTTAAAACTCGCTAATGATCTTGTGAGTTGGAAATTATAGAGTCTTCCACAGAGTTGTAGAGTAACCCAGAGTCATAGACATAGAGACTATGTCTATATATCTATGCCCAGAGTGAAGTAAATTAATTTAATCTTTAGACCTTTTCGAATAGAAATAAATAGAGCTGAAAGAACAAGAAAGTTCCGAATTCCACCATACTATTTTCTTCGGTAAACAAGGATAATCTCCGATTTGAATGATCGCATTTGGGCGTTCCGAAGAACAAAAATAGTTCTGTGGAATCTTCTGCCTGAATAAATTGAACTTCCACTCCGTGTTTCCATGTCGGAAAGTTTGTTGAGACAATATTGGCGGAACTGGTAGCAGAACCGTAATTGGGAACGGATAAGAGGGTCGGTATTCAGTGTGAATTTTGTATTATCAGCTTGGCGTTATCGTTACTGTTGAGCGCCCTCCACTTGCACATTCATATTTATTGAAACAATAGACTTGAGTAGAGGAGTTTCCACGTTCGCTGCGGTTGTTCGAGAAAAAAATTATGTCGAGTACGGACTGAACAAGAAATATGACGATGTTAAGAATGCGGAGGGGTATCTTTCAACCCTGAATAAATTTGAAACCAAAGTACCTAGGTCTGAGCCTTGCCGGAGAGCATATCTCATGATACAAGCTCATTGAATACACTGCGCAACGCAAAAAAATTTACTCACATTATGGAAATCTCAAATTTATTCTACAACTGAAGGTGTTCTCAATGATAATTTTTTTATCAGAATTATGCATGCATATGTTATCCACTTTCAACGGTTTTCTTCAATACAGATGTTTTTTCCCAGCAGGAATAAAAAGAGATGATATTATCAGATTTTGAATGTATTGGCTCCATTCTAAAATCTGTTGTTCTCGATCAATTTTAGTGATCAATAGTTTTAATTTCGTTTGATTTTCTACACTCGATCGCTATGCAACGCAAAACACGCAATTTGACCCAAGAGGAATGTGCCCAAGCGGTAGTTTTGTGAGAAGAATGGTGGACATACACAAGAATTGCAGAAAGGTTTGGAGTTTCCCATACAAGTGTGTCCAGAATGTTGCAGCGATTCAGGTGAATGTCCGAAGACCAGGACAGGGTAGACCACGGGTAACAACTGCCATTCAAGAACGTTACTTGAGAGTTTCTTCGTTGAGACAACGGTTTGCAACCGCTCAAATTAGCACTCAGACAATAAGAAATCGCCTCAGAGAATATGATTTAAGGACACGTGTCGCGGCAAGAGGCCCAGCTCTTACCCCAGCCCATCGAAGGGCGCGTTTGGATTTTGCGAGAGAGCATATCCATTGGGAAGAGGCCGATTGGGAAAGAGTTCTCTTCACAGATGAGTCTAAATTCTGCCTCTACCATTATGATCGACGTTCCCTTGTATACAGACGTCCACATGAAAGATATGCTCAGTGCAATTTCCTGAATACTACTGGTTTCGGGGGAGGATCGATTATGGTATGGGGTGGAATATCTTTGACTGCTCGCACAGACCTAGTGGTCGTTGATAATGGAGCTATGAATGCTGATAAGTATATAAGGAACATTCTTGAAGAGCATGTAGTGCCATTTGCCCCATACATTGGTGAAAATTTCATTTTTATGGACGATAATGCCATCGTGCGCGCATCGTTCAGGAGTACCTTGAAGAGGTTGAAGTCTCTCGAATGGAATGGCCAGCAAGAAGTCCAGATCTCAATCCGATTGAGCAGGTTTGGGACAACCTCAATAGAAGGCTGAGAAGTTCGGAAAATCATCCAGCTACTCTTAATGACTTAGGAATCCAACTCGGAGAAATCTGGGAAGGATTAGATCAGAACATTTTAAGATCACTCATTTTGAGTATGAACCGTCGTTGCCGAGCTGTAATTAACGCAAGGGGTGGAAAAACCAAGTATTAAATCACTTATCAGCATTTCAGTATTTTGAAAATTGTTAATTTCTCTTCTTCCACATAAGATTCGGTGAAATCCTGAATTTTTCTTCCATTTAATGTGTCTTGTTTCGTTCAAAACCTTACCGAGAGAACATAAAAAATAAGTTATAAAGTCAATGTAGAGTTTACTTTCATTAAAATTGAAATTTTCAGAATGTGCGTTAATTTTTTTGCGCAGTGTATTTATCAGTTATGAAGGTGGTCAAATATACAAAAGTGCTGAGCGTACTTGCAGAAAAAAATATTATAATTGCCAGTTATACATAATGGTTTTAACAGACAGTTATACTCAAGTGCCAGTTCAAACTGAATCTATACAATGAGTAGTTGCCAGTTTGGCGCAAGTATTGGAGAAAAACTTATTTTTTTGGATAAAAACTTTGGAAAAACTTTGTAAATTCTTCTTGTCCTTCGAAACACTATTTGTTTCTTACGGTATGAGCTCAAGAGCCTTCCAATTTCAATAAACCATAAGTTACGAAATATGTTCTCTTCCCAACCCACAAAATAAAATTTTTTTAAAAAATACAATCATTGTGCTTTCGCCAATTTGCAACCATGCATTCGCCAATTTGCAACCACTGCATCCGCCAATTTGTAACCACTGCGTTCGTCAATTTGACACAGCAAATCCCAGAAAAATGATCATTTACTTGTTAGATGAATAAAATCAGAACAAAAGTGGTCATATCCGATTGTCAAATACGATTCCAAATTCTCGACTCCCTATTTTCGAGTACGGCCCTGCGTCATCTGAATAGTAGAAATAATTTCCTGGTTCGGTTTGCCCCGATTTCAATGCTACTCCGGAGTCGTGTTGTTGTTCCTGTTGAAAAACCACTTGACCAGCAAATCCTATTCAGTTTCCTCGAACGCGAAATCACACTAGGACCCACTGCCATCGCCGCCATGTTCGATCACTCTCAACACTTGAAGTTTGTTTATTTTAACGTCAACCCCTATCGCACCTGGGCCTTCATGAAATACGTTGTGGACAAACTTCGAACGGGTGTTCGCCAGTGGGAAACTTGGCGGTTTAACACTGGAAATGCATTGGGAAAATTTGGTTCTCTTGATTGTTTACGTTCGTAGAGGTGTGTACCTCCGTTTGCTGGTTGCCAACTTCGTGGAACGGATCGTATGAATGGGCTATAGATTTCGTCGATAACCTGTGGAGTTTTCAAGCGATTTTGTACGATACGTTTTTTTTCCATGTGATTTCCTGTATCAACTTTTGGATTATTCCCAATTAGTTTTAGAGGTGTGGTTTTCATAAGAACTTTGATAACGCTTCCAATTGTTTGGTTTAAAATAGGAAACTTAGATGCCTCAGGTGTTAAATTCACTTTTAGAAAAGGAAGAACATATACAGGATGACCCATTATCGTATTTTTTTTTAATTTGAGTCAATACAAATTAATTGTTTCCAACATCTTCCATATAATTCTTGAGGACCGTCAGAAACGGATTAACCCTAGCACTTGATGATGAGAAAATGTTTGTGGTTGAAGATATCGTCGAAATATGCCATATATACAGGGGGAGACTCGTAAAAATATTTTCACAGTAGATTCTTGAAGACAAAAGAGACACTTTTTTCTGAATTCACTCGGTTAAAAAGATACAGGCCGTTGAAAAACTATGAAAAATTGTTATTCTTATCTCATAAACGGTTTTATCGAATGAAATGAATTTCTAAATAGATATAGTTTTTCATTTTTTTGATGAATTTTTATGAACACAAGATATCACCCACTTCTTTCAGTTTTCTCATTATGACTATTACGTACCATAAAAATACCAAGAATTCAAAGAACCCAACTCTTGAAACTAAGTTGTACGCCATATAATGAATATTTGAATGTTTTGTGAAATAAGTGTTTTCCATATTTTCTCGTATAATGAGCCGTTTTAAAGTAATTCGATGTTCAAAAATTAAGAAGTATCTGTAAAATTAAAAAAATTGGGTACTTTGGCTGAATGCAACTCTGAAAGATCCACAGATGTGTGGTGTCATAGATTTAGCTTGTTATTCTGAAGTGAATTTTGTTTCTCCAGGTGTGGCATATAGGTTACTATGAAAATTAAAATGGCTATCTCTTTTCATCAGGACCCAATTGTAAAAAATGGTAAAAGAAAAAGTGTTTCTTTTGACCTGAAGAATCTACTGTTAAAATATTTGTACGAGTCAAAGACTCACCGTGTATATTTTATTAACAATTTTGCAATAAAAAGTTATACCGGTTCAACATCCAGAAAGTGCACCGTTTTCGAGGCACCAACAAGGATATATATACTTTTGTTTGCAGAATTAATAAGAAAATATAAATGGAGGAATTTCACCCATACCTTCAACCAATAAAACGTTTCTGACCATTAAGTGCTTGGGTTTTGGGTCCGTTCCTGGCGATCCTGAAGACTTATGGGAAAAGTGATGATAACAAATTATTACTGATATTTGAATTGACTCAAATTTCAACAATTACCAGAATTGGTTGTGTTGTTTGGAATTTATCACAAAAAACTGAATTATAGAAGGCACACCTGAGAAAGAGTCACATATCGGGACATCCTATATAAGGTCCTCTCAAGATATATTGTTGAATCCAGAAACTCTATACTTGCATTAAAATAATATCTAATAATCAATCAGACCCAGATGATGAAAGAATTAACGGAAGAATTCACCCGAAGATTGAGAAGGATAATGAGAACTGGTCTTAACAGCAAGAATCTGATAAAAGCGATTAACACCTACGCTTGCTCGGCGCTAAGCTATTCAGTTGGTATCATCTCTTGGACGACCACCAATTTAGCAGCTTTACAGAGAAAAATAAGGACTATGCTGACTAAACACAATAAACATCACCCCAAAAGCTCAATAGAACGGACAAAGCTGCCACGACATCTTGGGGGGTAGAGGAATTGTTGATTTGTCCAACCGTATGTCCCAGGAAATTAAAGGACTTCGAAAATATTTCCTGAGCAAGCCTGCTTCGTCAGAACTCCATCGAGTAGTTTGTGTTGCTAATAGTTCTACGCCGTTAAAGCTAGAACAGGACCACTTGGAAACCGTTGAACACTCTGCAGAAAGTAAAATGCAGAAACTGATTGGCAAACCTTAGCATGGAAGGCACCAGAACGAGGTCAACCATGATTACGTCGACATATCTGCGTCGAACTACTGGTTGACTTCCGGAAAGTTGTTTCCTAAGACAAAGGGCTTCATGCTCGCCATCCAGGATCAGGTGATTCCAACAAGCAATTATATGAAATATATCGCCAAGGATGCCTCAGTGGCGGACGATAGCTGTCGTTATGGCTGTGCAACACATGAAACTATCCAGCACATCACCGGGGGAAGTTCGCGGGCACGGAGTACAAAAATAGACATGATGCTGTTGCTAAGATTCTTCACCAAGAATTGGCACTAAAACAACTTGTAAGTTCAAAAAAGGTTCCTTATTACAATTACCATCCGGATGCTGTATTGGAAAATGAACATCACAAGCTCTACTGGGATCGCACGGTTCTCACAGACCGGAAAATAACTCACAATAGACCAGACCTCATATTGCTCAATAAGGATGAAGACAGAGCACTATTCATCGACGTGGCAATTCCAAATAATAACAATCTTCTAGATAGGCAAGGCACACTGAAAAAATTTCAAAATACAAAGATCTCGAGGAACAAACCAGAAGACAGTGGAAGCTGAAAGATATCAAGACCATCCCTATTGTCATTTCATCTACAGGCCTGATACCGAAGAAACTACTAGAGAATTTGAGGAAACTTAAGTTGGACGAAAATATCTATAGAGTCATGCAGAAGGCGGTACTGCTCGGAACTGCGAGAACTGTACGCAAGTACATGGGGAATGCAGAGGAACACCGTCTGCTCCGACAGGAAGTGCGGGTGGAGCAGGAATCCAACCTACAGCAGGGAGCCGAGGAGCGACCCGGACCCGACCACCACCACGAGCCCGAAAACCTGGAAAGGGCTCCAACAGAGCTTAATCCTTTTGATATCTGAGATATCTGGAATAAGTGAAAGCCGCAAGGCTAAAGTCATAGGATTATTTAGCATTTCTTGAAAACAATTGCTTAATTCAAAAGGCTCTACGTAATGCGTAGCAGTTAATCAGCTTGACAAGACCTAAGAAACATATCCCCAAATAGCGTGCCCCACTTATCCCCCAACTTCATTAAAAATAAAACGATTTCAATCTTTTCCCCCAACTTGTTGGCTTCCAGTCCTAATTCATCAATTTTCACATATCATAACAAAGTGTAACCGGGCAGGTCGTTCTCACAATTACTGTTAATTTAGTCGTCCAGAATCGGGAAGTAATTTTCCAACTTTTCCCAGCCCTTTCCATGTACTCGAACAACGGCAGCTAGTGTGGATCGATAAGTGGAATGCAAAGCCTCAGCTACAAAAAGGAAATTTGGTCACAACTTTCACCGGTATAACTCCATCGAACAATCCGGACGAAACGAGTTTTGATGTTACCCGTCGAGTTGATGACATGAAAAGCTATACAAACAATAATTTCAATATCGTCGAAATTTTTGCGTAATAGGTTTATGGATGGGGGGGCGGAATGAAATGCTTGGGGCCCGTGGGAGGAAAGTTGGAACCGTGCCATTCACGTTTTAATTTCTGCTGCGTTACCGGCATGAGCTGCACTTTGTGCGATGAAAAAATATTTTCTGTTTTAATCATACGGAAATATCGACAATAGAATGTTATTATGATTTTGTTGCGTCAGGATCACCTTTTTACTTCGTGATTTGCTGTAATGAAAAATATCGATTGCCCGAACAAATAATTTTTTCATTAAGTGGGTAAAATTCAGATGAAAAAATGATTATGAAACACCATGTAGTTATATCGTCCAATAGCCATATTCTGATGATGATAGTCTATGTCGAAACAATTCATGATTCACTCTTCGTATAATATGATAAGAAAAAATAATGAAATAAAGATTCATTAATATGAACCATAAACATTTATTACCATTGTTGTGAAATTTCAACTGTCGAATAAACTGGTATCTCTCATTGAGGCCCTCTGATTAATCCCATAAAACGTTGTGAATTCATCTTCATACCTTTCATTCCAAGTATTCAAATATTCCAAAATGCCTTGGCATTTAAACGCTTAGGGTTTTAGGGTATGAATTTTCCTACGAAATATCCGGCAATATTTTGTGGTCTCTATAATTCCATTACCCCACATGTGAGGTTTCAGGTATATTTATACTTTATACCGAAACCACCCTGTTGAGGAGTTCTTCAATTAACTGAAATGTTATGCAAGCATGGGTTAATTTGCTTTTCGTGTGAAACAAGTCGACAAACTCGACTTACAAATTAATGAACGCATGCACCGAAGTTGGAAATTGTTGTAGATGGGTGGAGAGGTAAACAGGTTACTTGATATTCAACAACGCTGCAAAGTGCCTACCAAAAAAAATCCATTACTTCTGAAATTAATTTCGAATCGACAAACTTCAGTTTCCTTTGAAAAATAAAGGGTTTTGGTCAATCTTTACAAATTCAACGATATCAAGATAGAATTTCTTCATATAACCACAGAAAAACAAAGAAAAAACGCCGATCTTACGATTTCACCGTTTCAAAAATGTGTTTTTCTCTATTCACTTCATCGTACACAAAAGCCTTCAACCTGAGAAGCCTTCTGTGTAGTATTCAACGGACTACTCAACTACTCTATGTTGAAATTCGTAGCATTCATTTTCTCTGAAATATTTCGTACATATGGAGGCTAGTGGTGTAATTATACGAGTCTTTCAGCGTAATCCGAATTCTCAATGAGGCCCCCTTTCAATTAAATCCTGAAATTGCAGAACTCGTCACCTCTATAGGATGTTTTCATGGCGATATTTTAATCCTGATTCATCAGTTCTGATGCGAGTCCCACTTTACAATTCAATCGGTCATTTGCGAATAGCAGATAGAGACAAATCAGCGAATGTTTCACCCTCATGTCAAGCCGATTCGTTTGTGAATTTTCAATTATTCGGCATCAAATCTGCATTTAATGAAGTGTCATAATCCTGGCACTCGGGAATTTCTATTCAGCATTTTCATTCAGGGTTTTTGTCAATGTGTTCCATCCCTTACCAGTCCAGCTGCGTAGAATTCTCCATATGAAAAACAATTGAAATTCTGGAATTCGAGAACACGACAGTTTTGGAATAAAATCAGTAAGGGTTTCTGTAGTTTGTAGTGAGCTCCTATTTTATATAGGCATTATATTTTGCAGAGAAAAGAGGGAAGTGGTCGGCCAGAGAGCAGAACCCCTGAGGTAATCAACAATGTTGAAAATGTGAAGACAGAAGCTACACGATCCTACGTTCTGGTTTTATCCCAACCGTCTGGAGTCCCTGTTGGCACATGTCACACGATTTTGAAAGATTTATTTCCATGTAGATCGACGCGTTATAAGGAAATTGCAGATCATGATTACGCCCCGTATAGGATGGCCTTCTGCCTGTAGTTTCTGAACCAATTCATTGATAACCTTAATCAATTTTTTTGTTTTGATAGAGCCTGGTTTCATCTTTTTAGATGTGGAGCAGCCAAAAACCAGAAAGGTATCACTTCATTCTCAAAAGATTGGAGTTTGGTGTGCTATCAATCAGACCTATTTTTTTCATGGACCTTCAACAGCAGAAACAGAAATTATCATGCTTTTCAAAACTGATTGAATTTGGATGAATGGTCCAATCTTTATTCACAACAGGATGAAGCCAGAGCTACTGTAAGGTAGGTTTTTCAGAATTGGCTCATTAGTATAATGAACAAATGCAACCTTTTTACATTATAGAATAATAATTACTTACATGAATCATTTGAGTGGTATTTCATGACTGGCAAATGTTTTACGAAATACATATTGGGAAATTTTTCACAATCAAAGAATAAATTCGAATTTGTATGTTTTCATCTATATCTCAGAGAAGAAATGTATTATAGGGCATACATTCAACATGCATTTAACAGAAAAAAGGTAACCAAGTTCTCATAACTAGGGTGAATCTACTCTTCAAAAAGACAAGCAATTGTGCTGCTAATCTATCCACACCTATTTCAAACTGAAAAATTGATGAAGATCCTTATGAAAAGTAGGTACTAGTATAATAATTGATGCATTTCGCAAAGTAGCTGATGGGCAATGGTAAAATAAAAGAAAACTCTGACAATGAGCGGAGAAGTATCTGCCATTTTGCAGCAAACTCCATACAAATTGAAGTGCCTCATTTGGCAATTAATACTAATGATAACTGACTTTTCTTCTGAACACTCATTTATCTCGAGTGTAAACCTTGACTTCAGAGTGTCGAGCACCAATTCACAAAAGCTCCACGCCCTTTCCCCTCGTGTCAAAAACTTATTCAACAAGACACCGACGGGGGAGAATATACATAAAATATTGCGTTACACTTGGAGGAAACACCGAGGGACTTTGTCCTTCCCCTCCGATGTTTTTCCCCATTGAGAAACGGGATAATTTAAATAAAACGCAAAAAAACGAATGATTTGTAAGGGTATTTTATGAATTGCGTTGGAGCTGAGTGTGATTACTTATCCCTTTATGTTCTTTGCTCCCCGAGAAGAAGGAGACACTTGACCTAAATTCTGGCGAGGGGTTTGAGTGAATATTTGGGTTATTTGCCGGCGTTCCCGAGGGACGAGGAAAATCGTAATGGGACCCTTTTTTTCACCGAATTCCATCACAGTATCAGACATTTGCGAGGAATCAACCAGACCGTCGTATCGACGATGTCCATTTCCGGAATACCCCGGAGCAATTGTCTTGCCTCGTGAGGAATGCGGGAGACATTGTGCTGCTGTTCGCCAACTAGAATTTTTGTCTTACGCTTAAGTTGCGAAAGGAATTTCATCTTGTTTGAAAGAATGCATTTTCATTAGGTTGTAACGAACTATATATATTCTTTTGAATGTCAGCAATACATTTTTAGTTATCAAACAATATAGCATATGTATGAGTTTTAGCAAAGGTTAGTGTAACGGGGTACCATACAATTTGGAGTATGATACAAGAACTTAGGGAAAAACCTCAGTAAAAAAACCCTGTCTCCCCGTGAGTAGTGTAGTGATGTCAAATTTGTTTACAGAATAAGCTTTTAATACTGAAGGGCTTCCTTTCCATTGATATGAAAATTTCTTTATCCTCTTCCCATTTCGAAATAATATCTGAAACAAAGGAACAGAGCAGAAAACGAGAAAAAGTGAAAAATAAAGCTTTCATCAAGACTTATACGAAGACTTGATGATGACTGAAGAAAAAAATAAATAATCATAGGTACATAACTTGTCCTTCAATTGAACTGGGAGGAATATCATCTCTGCGAAAAAAATCTTCTGCTGATCTTGATGGAGGATCACCCTCGTCGTTAGAAATGCCTTCAGTACTCAAATTAATAATAGCCACATCTTGCTTTTAACTGGGAGGGTTTTTCGACCAGGTCCAGTCTTCCAAGTGATGATTCTTCTGTTCTTCAGTTGTTCGAGGAACGGTACTGGACCCTTATGTTGGTGAATCATCTCCCATAGATATACCAGTGGTTATTCAGTAGAAAATTGAAAAAAACGAGAAAGAAATTCAAAAAACTTCTGACTCCCAGCGAAAGCTATAAATTTCATAGAATGTTTCGAGCTTCGTAACGTTATGTGAAGGTATTGTACTACATATAGTACATGCATACATGAGTCTTTGACTTTTAACAGTAGATTCTAAAGGTCAAAAGAAAACTTTTTTTTCTATATCATTTTTTTCCGAATCGGCTCGGTTTCAAAGATACAGGCTGTTGAAAATCATACAAAAATGTTATATTCAGTTCTATCTCACAAACGGTTTTATCGAATGAAATGAATTTCGGAATATTGTTTTCATTTATTTGACGAACCTTTTTCGAACACAAGATACCACCCACGCTTTTCAGTTTTCTCATTAGGACCATGACGTAACATGAAAATACCAAAAATTCAAAGAATCCAAATCTTGAAACTAAGTGGGACGCTTCCTAAGGAATATTTGAAAGTTTTGTAAAATAAAAGTATTCTTCATATTTTTTCGTATAATAGGTCGTTTTCGAGTAATTTGATCTTCAAAAATAAAAAAATATCTGTACTTTGGCTGAATGCAACTCTGTTTGAAAGATCCACAGATGTGTAATGTCATAGATTCAGCTTGTTATTCTGAAGGGAATTTTGTTTCTCCGGGGGTACATGGCACAGCTCATTATGAAAATTTAAACCTGCTATATCTTTTTATCAGGGCCAAATAGGAAAAAATGGTATAGGAAAAAAGTTTTTCTTTCGACCTCTTGACTCACCCTTTATGAGACCAGTCGGTTGGACATGGAATAATTTTCTCAAGTTTTTGTCAATATTTTTAACCAAGAAGACATAGCTATATATGAAGAAGATATTGCCATATCTTCTTGAATGTCAAGACGACTCTGCAAAATGCCAAACTTGTCTGCCAAAAAGCAAAGAAAAAGCATCAGGAAACACTATTTTGAATGGTATCTGCTCATTTTTAGTACCTATTCATACTATACACCATGAAAAAAAAATTTTGATAGCTTAGTTAACAAACATTTTAATTGATGAATAAACCTGCCCTTACTCTTGTAACTTGTAATTAATGAAAAAAACATATTTTTCTCTGGAATATATGCGAGTTTCAAGTTCTTTAGTCACAAGGAAGGACTTCATCATTGAGCTACCATTAGATTTTCTCTCGTAGTCACAGCAAGCCCAATTTTGAATCAACCGATTTCCAAAATTCCCTCACAGCAAATCATTATGCGAAATCAAAATTCCTCAACCTCAACCTCCTCAACCTCGGCTCCGTCAGTCCCTGATTCCGTTGTTGGAGCGCAACAGGTGAATTTCGGAGAGTCTAATCGTCGTAAACAATAATATTGCTCGTGTTCAGAATGACGAGGGGGTAGGTTTGCTGCGCCCTCTCCTCCAGACCTACCCCATCGAACTGAACCTTTGGCATTCATCGTTCACGCAATTTCTGCCTTGAACATGCGTATTGCCGGAATTTTTGGTGTTAATCGGCTCCACGCAACTGAGGGGAAATGTTATGTGACGATTTGAAATTTTGATATTTCCATTAAAAACGGAATAATTGGATCATGATGATGGGCGTCATTCACATATGGGTTGAATGGGGGTGCGAATAATGCTGTATAGATTCGAATAGACTCTATTAATGTCTCTGGGAACAGTGGCAGTACTATTCAGGAATATCGGAGGCAATTTTGAGTATAACACTCAATGGTGGAAATGAGATGGATACACAGAAGCATGAGTGAGATATGGAAAACGGTGAGACTTTGTAGTCCGATAGTAATAGTAAAAGTTCATTCATGCTGTAACACATACAAAAAATGCTACATACGTCAAACATAAACCGAAGAAAAAAGACACAATAATATTACTCTTGAAAATCAGAAAAATAACAAGAAAAGAATTGCTCCAATGAGTAAAAGCATTTTCGCAGTAATTATTTTTTTCACTGAAATTATTTCAAAGTCGTCGTCTCTTTGATTCGATGGTATTCGGAATAAATGTGCTTTCTTTGACATGTAGCTATATAGAATGATCATTCACATCTTGGTCTGTCCTATATTCATCCACATGAAACTTAACATATACCAAACATTATATAAAAGCATGATTAACACTACATAACATCGGATTCGAAACCATTGCAACCAAGGTTTTAAATGCATGAAAGTAAGATGAAACATACTGGAAAACGTTATCTCCAAGATAGTTTATTAACATTGTGGACACCCACGAACTTAACTGGTCCAGTTGAATCAATTCCCTCAATATCTCTCATATAAAAATACATAAACTCTGTTTGAGTTACATTTGAATTGAGCTGATTCCGAAATGACAGAAAATGCTTCTTTCATGCCATCCACTCAAAGTTCCTTAGGTTTTGCTTTTTTCGATACCGTTTAGTCATCGACGAAAAAGAAGTCACTAACTTTGTTTATAAAGTCTTTTATGTGAATAAAAAAACTTAAAATTTCAAGAACAGATCCCTGGGGTACACCACATTCAACATAAAACATTTCGGCCATGATTTGTTTCCTATCTGCAAGAAAGGAATCAGTAAGATCATTTGCACTTTAATTTAAACTTGTCGAGATACTTTTTTGTGGAGAGACAATCGAAAGCCTTGCTCAGGTTAGATAGAAAGCCAGGGCCGCATTTCATTTTTGTAGATCTTGAGGTCAAAGAAAATACTTTTTTCCCTTACCATTTTTTCCGAATCGGCTCGGTTTGAAAGATATAGGATGTTGAATAACCATAAAAAAATGTTACTTTTAGTTCTATCTCACAAACGGTTTCATCGAATAAAATGAATTTCGAAATTTTCAATTTATTTGAAAAATCTTTTTCGAACACAAGATATCACCCACGTCTTCCACTTTTCTCATTATGACGATCACGAACCATAAAAATACACGATATTCGCCAAATTGTGACTCGTGGGTAATTGTGACACTTACTTCTAAATAAAACTGCTCATTACCGTTATTACTAGATTAATGAAAACTTGAATTTATTTAGTTTTTGGTAGTTTATATTTTTTGTCCAAATAGATTAGCTTATTTTCAAAGAATGATTGGTGTTAATGAAATTCAATGTCACTCGATCACAATAAAACTACTACATATATAGAAACGCCTCTTTGGTGCAATTTTCTGGTCTTTGTGAAAGTGTGTCACAATTTTAATCCGCTGATGTCACATTTACACCTTTTGTAGTGCAAATGTGACAGCATAAACTTATTTGTGCAAAAGTCATAAGTCAGTTTAGAATTTCAAAACTGACTGTTAGAACATACTATAGTGATGCTCATCATAATGAACTCGTAGCTCTATGAAAGGTATAGTTTTCAACAATAATGAACTTGAATTTTGAAAAGAAAGAAATCGTGTCGCAATAAGGCCAATGTACTGTACCAGAAATTCAAAGAACCCAACTCTTGAAACTAAGTTCGATGCTATCTATTGAATGATTGAACGTTTTGTAAAATAAAAGTATTCCTCATATTTTTACGTATAATGCGCCGTTTTCGAGTAATTTTATGTTCAAAAATTAAAAATTATCTGTGAAATTTGAAAAATTGGGTATTTTGGCTGAATGCAACTCTGTTTAAAAAATCCACAGATGTGTAATGTCACAGATTTAGCTTGTTATTCTGATGCTGATTTTGTTTTTCCGGGGGTGACACAGCTTATTATGAAAACCTAAAATGGCTATATCTTTTTATCAGGGCCGAATCGGAAAAAATGGTAAAGGAAAAAAGTGTTCCTTTCGACCTCAAAAATCTACTGTTGAAGTATTTGTACCTCATCTGCCTCATAGCCCTCATATGACGAGCCGCCTCTGTTCTGTACCAGAATACAGATACCGCAACAAATAATGCATTGCATTGCGACATACGAGATCCCGTCCCAAAACCGAAAATGTATCCCTCAAACACGTGAAAGGCGAGAAACTCGCGTGAATCGTGCTCAACTGACCGAAAACCCGGAGGCTTTCAGCCAGAATCGACCCGAACAAAGGCACATTCTGACGCGGCGCTCGGCGCCTGGATCGAAACCGTCCTTTTTTCATATTGGATCTGCGAATTGTATTTCAGAGATTTCCCCGTCATCCCTCCACGTCGTACGAGACCGGTGGAATCGTCTTTCCGCTGTCGCCATCAGGATAAAACGGTCGGAAACGGCGTAAAATCGGGACGACCTAATGTCACTGCAGTTCGGAACTTCCTGCTTCTACATGTAATATCATTCGAACACTGTTAGTGTAATTGGATATGCTTTCGGGTGAAAGCTTTTTTCTTCCCAACGACCCGCAATCGTAATCTTCATCGGGATTACCTCCGGGCAATTACCCGGGAGATAACTTGGAACGTATCGCACACTTTGATTTCTGCAATTCTCCACCGATATCAATTTCATCTCTCCGGACGTGATGGACGTTAAAAACTCGTGGTCAAATGATTGCCTGTTTCTCCCCTTTCATTCAACACAGGTTTTCGTATTTTTCTATTGTCAGTATAAAGGTACATACGTGATTTATTGCCCATGATTTCACGTCTCCGTATTGTCAAAGTCACTGTACAGGATGGGCAAAATTGGTGATACCTGAACTACAACTTTTTAACCCAACGAGATAGAGAAAAATGAATGTACCATTCATGTCGTCTTTTTTCGAGAAAGTAATGTTGCCATCAACTACATTCCTCTATCTTCTTTTGTTTTTGAGTTATAGGCCAAACTTTAAATTTGGGCGATTTCAACTTTGGTCATTATCTCCGTTTCTGTTTGTTTTAGGATGTTGAAATGAAGACACAATACAGACACTTTCTTGATAGCAATCCAGTGGCCTACTATGATTTCTTCCTACAGGTTTATTTGCTGAGCTATAACATAAAGTTTTGTTTTTTCTTATGAAAACAGTAGTTCAAAATGACTTAGGAAGAATCGCCAGTTTTTTACCAAACATCGCCCTCAGTCTTTCTAGGTCATTTTAAACTACTGTTTTCATAAGAAAAAATACATCTTTATGTTATAGCTCAGCAAATATACCTGTTAGAAAAAATCATAGTACGCCACTAGATTGCTATGAAAAAAGTGTCTGTATAATGTTTTCATTTCAACAACCTAGCTTAAACAGAAACGGAGATTATGACCAAAGTGGAAATTCTATTTATAATTTTGGCCTATAACTCGAAAACAAAAGAAGATAGAGGAATGCAGTTGATGGCAATATTAGTTTCTCGAAAAAAGACGACCGTAATGTGCCACGCATTTTCCTCTATCTCGTTGGGTTGAAAAAGTTGTAATTCAGGTATCACCAATTTTGCCCACCCTGTACAAGAACATTATTTGTTATACAATACAAAAAATTTTTGCGATAAATAATTAGTAGGTAGTATGTCACTTATTATATTGATTGATATACCAGAAAGAATGCTTAGAAGGAAATAATCCTTGCTGAGAAGAAAAAAATGTATATTGTACAGGGTGGGCAAAATTCGTTGTCTACTGAGGAGATCTCCAAAACTATAAGAACTAGAGGAAACCGTTTGACAATTTCCGAGCTTTTTTTCAGAGAAACAACGAATGGTGAAAACCGTAACCTCATACGATTCTTCGTTTCTGAGTTATTAGCGAAAAATTAGATTTTTGACGAGTTCGAAAAGTTCTCATAACTTTTTTGTCTTTGAACTTACAGTTCTGAAACTTGAACCTTCTTAGGCACTTTTATACGTAGAATCTACTGTCATAAGATTTCATTCAAATATCAAATTCAATAAAAGTTTGCATTTAAAAAAACGAAAGTTCGCCTGATGTTTAAGTGCCTGTATAAGGTTCAAGTTTCAGATCTGTAACTTCAAAGACAAAAAGTTATGAGAACTTTTCGAAATCGTTAAAATCTCATTTTTTGCTGATAACTCAAAATCGAAGAATCGTAGGAGGCTACGGTGTTCACAATTTTTTGTTGCTCTGAAAAAGAGCTAGGAAATGTGTCATCCGTTTTCCTCTAGCTCTTATAGTTTTTGAGATCCCCTCAGTAGACAACGAATTTTGCCCACACTGTGCACTTTCCTCTTATGTTTTCGGAAAACTGATGATATTGGTAAGACCCACCGAAGTAGCAAGCTAGGACAGCGTCTGTCTAGAAATCACTCATTTGATAATAAAGCCAAAAATATTCATTGTTTTGAAGTGAAACATTTACTATAGTCTAGTTGTACTGATGGAAAGTCTAACTGACATGAACTCCATTTGTTCAACATTATGATTTTTTAATAATTATTATTCACATCTCCTTCTACATTGTTATTTATTTCAGCCTAAAGATCTGTTACCGGCGCATACGCCATTTTGCAACATCTCTTCCAGGGGACATAGATAACGTTCTTTGAATCTTCCTTGTCGATGTTGTCGTTGTGGTAAAATGCAAAACAATAGTTATCAATTCATGGCCCAACGAGCGTGGAAATCAATGCTTCTACAAATCAATCTGATTTTCATTAGGCTGTGTGGAAAATGAACACTCCCTGCCTTTAAGTCTAGTTTTATTTCTAGTCAAAATCGAACTAAAAATTTAGTAAACTAAATCAAATCGTTGTTTTAAGTCATCAGGAAAAGAGTTTTTTTCTCGGTTTCACTTCTTATCAAGGCTTTTTGATAAAATAGCTCACACTTGATCTGGTATCATAGCAGAACCTATTTCAACGATTATTTCTTCAAATTTGTCATCAATTTTATTACCACGATTCTCGATGCGATTGTTTCACCTTCAGTTGTAAAATGATCACCTTCATGTATTTCTAAGAGTTATTCTGTATTATATAAACTGCAACAAACTAAGTTCTTATTTTCTCAACTAATAAGTAGGTATATAACTTTGTTACAAAAATTGAGAACAGGCAGAACAGCCTATTGTTGAATATACCTACTTCACAAATCGTTAAATGAAGTCCAGTCAGTATATGGACAGAGGCTCTGGAACGGTACTGGTTTTCATCAACTCAAGTACGTTTATTCCGCTGGCAAAACACCCCCTTAGATGCGACTGAAATACTCCAAATCTCCTTGTGAATCCGACCTCAACCTGATTTGTTGAGAGATCTCCGGATGTCTCCACGAATGCCGATAGAAATTCATTTATTCAGGAGATGGATATAACAACCGAGTTCGCGGCTATAGCAGCACAAAATTGGGTGTATTCGAATTTTCTATTTTCCAATCTTCACAAATACGATTCGATAACCCAATCTGAATATCATTATTCACTCACTTTATATGTAAAACGGTAAGGTATTGTAGAACGTCGTATGGGATATACGTTGAGGAAAAATATATACTGTTATGAAACCATAGCATTCATTCTACAGTTCTTTCAATATTATGCCTGATAGATTGGATACCTACTCAATCCCATTGTTCATATAAGAATGTACCTAATACTATTGGCATAAAAAATTCAACAAGATCAAATTCATCCTCGTTATTCTGAAATATTGATATGATTTTTTTTAAGATTATCGAGGAGAAGAATGAACACTACCCACGAATATTACAAAACACAGTGACTAGTTTTCTATAAGTTTATATGCGGAGTTTTCACATTGGGTTTTTTATTTCCAGTGCTCCACAGCCAGAGCTGCAACAATATTAACTATTAAGAACATTGTTACAAATGGAATACACTATTACCTAGGTTGTGCAAGTTATATCTGTCCATATTTCATAGAGTGCCTGTAACAATCGCTCTCCTTTAACAATCTCAGACAATTTTCTCGAAAACTGAGCTGAAATACTGCGTAAATCGATAAAAAAAGATACAATAATAAAGGAAGATAGTGCTCATAGCTCTAATTTGGATCAGCACATGTAAAGGGTATAAAATTGAGAAGTGAAATTCGAAGGGATAATGATTCCTTTGATGAAACGTTTTGCGCTTTCTGCTTATGTGCTCTGACAACTACTGGTTCATCTTGTTTAATTGAGCGGGTAATATTTTGGTGATATAATGGCCACAATGAATCTTTGTATGGAACTCTTGTCAAGGGGCGTTTTCCACTTATTAGAGTGGCTGAAGCCCAGCTCTGAGTGAAAGACAAATTTGTTTCTTCCAACCAACTATTTCGGGGCACGAAAAAGTTGCTGACCGATGCAATCAACCGATTCGTCGACCAAGCATTCAAATAACCTATAGACAACGTCCCAACCAATATCCCAAGAAGTTATCGTCCCAAAACGTCGAAACATAACAAAAAAAAAGAAAGAGTATAAGTCTCCGAACTTATCAGTGTATTGTGTCGGAAACTTCAGAAGCTTAAGAAGTTATTTTATCGGGCTCTAACAGTTTGCCTTCTGCGAAACTTACTCAAACTGAATTCGATTCCAGCAATTTGATAAAACTGCCAAATAGACTGAAAGGTCGGGTTTCATGCAAACAGTTTTATTCGACTTCGGAATCGCTCCACGTTCCCTGTTTTCATCGTTAAAATGTAAGATGATATTTAAAGCTTTCGGGTGGCAGGGAGGGCAAGATGGGGGAGGTTGAAAGTCCCGGTGCTTTGGCGCTAATGATCCCCGGATCAGATGATGCTTCGAACTTTGTACTTGTTAAGTTGTGGAAAAATATTTTCACTTTGTCTGAAGTTGTACGAGAATTTATATGCATATAGGGAAATTGGAGTTTATCAATTTTTTTATAAGAACACTTTGAGGCATCCGATATTGTTGAATAATTCCGAAGTTATTAGCCCTAGTCTATATTTCATCTAGAGGTACCCAACTGTATCTTTCTAACTTTTTGAGTGGTTGCAACTGTGTATGTTATGGAAATAAAGTTTCCGTCTTTTTAAAAGATTGCCCCACAATAAAGGTAGGTATACCTACCGTATACACCTACCTTGTTGCATAAACAGCATAACAGCTCAAAATTAAAGTGTGTAATCGAGAGAGAACTTATTTTTTCGCACTTGAATCAAATTTTCAGTATTTCTGTTCATACCATACCTATATGTGGAAACGCGTATGTTTGCGTTTTACACAAACACAAAAAATGTGTTCCTCTATTCACTTCTTAGCTTTAATACAAAGAAATTAAAACAAACTCATTTCTTGTAGGGGTGTGATCAACTTAAGTTGAGTTACGAAGTTTAACTCAACAAGATGGTGTATCCTGCCTGTTCACAGATGAGTCCAGATTTCGTCTGTATGAGTCTGATAGGCGAATGTTGGTGTGGTTATTAATATATGGGTGTGGCGAGAACAGAGTCAACGGTATAATGAATTTCGATAATGGCTAAGTGTGCGCTTGGGGAGCCAGAATTGTCAACGATCGCATGAAAATGCATGGCACTCTCAAGAGAGTAAGAGCACTACGAAGAGCTAGATAAGAGAGGTGTAACAAAAGGAATCTTTCTAAAGCCTGTAGCCTGAAGAATCTTAATTTTATTCATTTCTCATCTGTGTTGCTTTTACAGTTTGACATTTTTTTCATCAGTCACCCAAACTTCCGATTGGATTTTTCTTTCTGGCCACTACTTGCCGTACCAGCGATATACAACACTATTCTTGAGTTAATCTAAGTCGAAAGTCATGATAAATGAAAATTCTTGCGATTAAATTCCATCTAATGCTGAATACATGGGCGTAGGCAGGTAGGGGCCTCTGTGGGCAATCCCCCTCGGAATTCACGGTGCTCCCACCTCAAAGACTGAAATCGGTATTATTTTGAATCAAACATTAAATCCCACTGAGCTTCCAAATCTTCTCCATAAAATATCCTGTGATGACTGAAGGAGCTGAAAAATCAGGAACAGAGCCCAATAGCCAATATTGAAATTATATCGATGTAAAATCTTGGCATCATGCTTGGTTGTGTAATGAATTGGCAAACCAGACTTTTCAAATTTATTTTCCTCAGGATATTGACGATTCATAATGTATCTGGATGTATTTCAATTTGGAACACATCCACCACAAGATGATAAATGAGACATAAATGTAGCTTAAGATGTACCTCAAATAAAAGAAACCAATAAAAAATAACAATATATTAACAACTTCTCTACATGCAATCTTACAAACATTAAAAAAATGCAAGTTTGTTCTATTACAAAAATATTCTCAGATCACTGAAATCGTTTGGCTAGAACAAAATCCTTTATGGTAATCAAAACATACCAAACACAAAGAGTCAATGAAATTCATACATGTATATTCGTGTTAAAGTGAGGAAAATGCTGCCACGAATATTGAACTTAACATAAACTCCCATATTTTGACCAAAATGTAATAAAAACTCTCGGTCAAGTTCTCAGTCACTGGGAGTCCTCTCAACACTCACTCTCATACATACTTTATTGTACGTAAACTAATGTCTTATTCGATGAAGGAAAATGAGATGAATTTCGCAGCGGAAGGATGAAATCACTTTACATCATTCCACCCATACCGCCCATACCTCCCATTCCACCTCCCATACCGGCAGGTACTGCTGGCTCTTCCTTTGGAATTTCTGTGATGACTGCTTCTGCAGTGGTTAGGAGGGATGCTACTCCCGAGGCATCGGTGATGGCTGTCCTCACAACCTGTAATAGTCAATCAGTTTTTAACTCTCTTCCATTCTCAATCTAAATAGTCTTTGAAGAAAAGCTCTAAAGCATGGTTGACGAATTATATCAAGACGTACCTTGGTAGGATCGATGATTCCCCTCTCAAACATGTTAACAAATTCATTGTTGAGAGCATCATATCCAATATCGCCTCCTTTCTGTTCAACTTCGACCACAATTTGTGTTGCATCCATGCCAGCATTCTTCGCAATAGTCATGCAGGGTACCCTCAAGGCACGTTTAACAATGGCAACACCTGCAAAATGGCGTCACTCTTAATTGAACAAAATGACCATTGCATTGATACTTCTCAAGAAATGCATTGTCAAAATAATTTTTCTCACAATTCTGACGTAAAAGAATCATGAACACCAATATTTCATACAATTTAGCACAAAATATGAGGCTTTTCTTTCAATAAAAACAAAATGAAGAAAGAGCCCTTCATGCATTTTCTACTAATAAATTAAAATAAGCTCCAGAACTACAATACTAAATAAATAAAGAAAAAAATTCACCAAGACCATAAATGTCATGAGTTTGATTGTCTCTCAAGTAATGTCAATCGGGAAAACCAAAAAACAAATAGAAAAGCATGAAATATCTTTAGTCATTGCATAGATTTGTGTGGTCTATGATAAATCTATGATTCAGTCACAGATTTTTTGACGTTTCTGACATAATTGACATTTGAAATTATATCCATTTCTGAATAATAATCGGAAGTATATACATACCATTAGCTTGATCGCTGTTTGATGTCTTAACAGAATCCAAGCTCTTGGCACATCTCAACAGGGCGGTTCCACCACCGGGTACAATGCCCTCTTCGACGGCAGCCCTTGTTGCGTTCAACGCGTCCGTCACACGATCCTTCTTCTCGTTAACTTCAACTTCGCTGCTACCTCCAACTTTCAAAACGGCAACTCCAGAAGCGAGTCTTGCCAATCTTTCTTGAAGTTTTTCCTTCTCGTATTCAGAAGTTGTATCCTCGATCTGATCCCTGATAGCCTCAGCGCGTCTGTCAATATCGTCTTTTTTGCCTTTACCTTTGAGAAGCAAAGTATCATCTTTGGTGATCACAATTTCTCCCACTTGACCCAAGTCAGCCAATTGAATGTCTTCTAGTTTGACTACGTTAGCTTCATCTCCAAAAACGATTCCACCAGTAGCGATTGCCATATCTTGCAGAGTTGCCTTGCGGTTGTCTCCAAAACCTGGGGCTTTAACTGCAGCTACTTGTAATCCAATTCTCAACCTGGATGCCAAAAAATAAGATCAAGCTCAAAAATGTTATTTTTTAGACATAGAAATCTAGTAAAGACTGAATTTAGATACCTGTTGACTACCAAAGTAGTTAAAGCTTCACCATCAACGTCTTCGGCAATGATGACCAATGGTTTTCTTTGAGCATTTGCCAACTCTAAGGCAGGAACAATGCTTTGAACTGAAGAGATTTTCTTTTCACTCAACAGCAAAAGAGCATCTTGGTATTCAACCTTTGCACCTACAAAAAGGGAGGATTCAAACCATATCCACATATAATTAACAATGATTATACAAACCTTTAGATGTGTTGACGAAATAAGGTGAAATGTATCCACGGTCAAATTTCATACCCTCGATAACCTCCAATTCATCACTGAGAGTCTTGCCATCTTTAACTGTGATGACACCCTCTTTTCCAACCCTCTTCATAGCATCAGAAATAAGAGATCCAATCGCGCTATCACCATTGGCGGAAATTGTAGCTACTTGACATATTTCTTCAGGAGTTGTGACTGGTCTAGACAGGGATTTGAGAGTTTCTGTAATTTTCTCCACAGCCAACATAATTCCTGCGAATAATGATTCCCATATAAATCTCATTACAACCTTTTTTTAAATTTACTATACCTTTCCTAACTTCAACAGGGTTTGCACCTTTGCCGATATTATCGAAACCATCCTTAGCAATAGATCTAGCTAGAACTGTAGCTGTAGTTGTGCCATCACCAGCTTTTTCATTTGTGTTATTTGCTACATCTTGAACCAAACGGGCACCGATATTTTGAATTTTATCCTTAAGTTCTACACCCTTGGCTACAGTGACGCCATCTTTTGTAATTTTAGGTGAACCCCAAGATTGTTCAATAATTACATTTCGACCCTAAAGAAACATAAACGTGAATAAGCCCCTTGTAAAAGTTAAATGACTTATAACTTGTAGGACTCCGTATATGTGATACCTCGGCACATAGATGAATATAGATGTAATATACTAACCTTTGGACCCATAGTAATAGCTACAGCATCGGCTAACACATCTACTCCTTGCAACATGAGAGCCCTTACTTCAGCACCAAACCTTACGTCTTTAGCATACCACCTCTGCACATTATTCAATCTATTAGCTTTAACCAAAGCGGTTGTTCTCAATGCTGCTGGTAAACGATACATCTGAAAGCAATATACACTTTTATTCAACTTATTATTTAGAAATACGACAGTTCTGACAGAAACGAGTCCCGCAGTCAACTTGATTGAATGGATTACTTCTAACCTAAAAGGGAAATCTTAAAACCTGAATTAATTAATCCACAAACCTTTTCAAACGATCAATAATTGGAATCTTAATCATATAAAGTGTATCGTTCTTAAGTTGGAAGCTTCGAAATGGAAATCTAAGCAGATCAAGTTTTATGGAACATGTGCTTCGAAAGATAAGCGGTTCATCGATTTTGTGACTTCGCACAAATCGAATAAGTATTATTAAAAATATACATACCTTTATTCTTGCGGGAAATTGGACTGGGAAGAACAGTAACAGTAGGATTAGTATTCGAATATGAAATAAATTCACTTGCCGGCTTGCACAAAATTAGTCTTGCCGCTAAAGATTACTGATTGGACAGATCAAGGATAACGTAACTCGCGCTGTCCCCGGTAAAGCAAGGAAACTTCTAGAATTTTCATATGGGGGAAAGCGAGCTTGATATGAGCGAGTGTGATAAGGATCGCGATATATTCAGAGCTCGCGCGCGCACGCACTCATGATAAAGCGCGGTTTTTGAAATGTACAATCATTATAATACTGCACAAAGATTATAGAGTTAACTCTATTATCTTTAATACTGCACTGATATGCCCATAGTAGTATATTCATTAATTTATATGAGATAGGTACGAATTGATTGATCAAATATAGAAAAAGTGAATACACAAGTATAAATTTAATATTTATTTCGATATTTGTACCATATCAGTTTTGGCAACCAGAGAAGTGGTTTCCTCTTCAAAGATGGATGGAAAATGTCATAATTAACCACTTGTAATTTAGTTAGGTATCCATCAATAGTGACAGCAGGTAAAAAAACTGGGGCACAATTATCAGGTAATTTATCTGATAAATGTCTAGCTTTTTGAAGATGCTCATATGCTCTACCAGCAACCTCAGATACACAACTATTCAATTTTTGACTAGAAACTCCATTCAATATACTTTGGTCACTGACTTTGTGTTTCACTAAGAGCTCTTGTGGTATCGATATAAAATTCAGTTTTCTGGCAATAATACAACCTCTGAAATGAAAATTTTCATTATTTTATAATTTTTCAAAGTATAAAAGAATACTAGCACCTCAATAAGTTCAATATGCCTTGTGCTTTCCCCAAATGTGAAGCCACAAGCTCAGATTGTGCATCCAGCATTCCACAGCCTTCTAGAATCAAGTAATATAAATTTGAAACAGTATTCTCTGAATATTTCTCCATTTCATCCAAGGTGATGAAGAAATTACGATTAAGATAATCATAACGACACTTGATCAAGTTTTTGAAGTACCTTTTCGAAAGTTTTGATCTATTAACTGCCTAAAACAACTGGAATTGAAATGTTTTACATAACAATCCAAGTACCGGAATATGATACCTTATAAATTTCTAAGGCTACTGGATGTTGAGGTATTTTTTTCACGTCGGTATTGAAACAAGCTTCTATTGTATCATCCCAAAATTGTAATCGAGCCTGACCTGTACTAACTTGACTCGTTTGTTCAGTTACCCTAGATAGTTCAACATTGAAGCTTCGGACAGCTAAAGCTGTTGATCTAGAGGTATTTTTCAGAAGAAGCACAGCCATGAAATTTTCATAATCGAACCTCCTGAAATTAATTAATTATAGAAGAGCATTTCGAAGGATGCTTACATCTTACTTTACTAGGTCTAAGCAATAATTAGATGAAGTGTTTGTGCTGTAATTACAAAAGGATGTTCCTACTCGAGTTATGCATGAGGTCCTAAAGATTTTATTCATTTCTGTTTGTTATAGTTGAATCGTTTCAACTAGGTCTATTTATATCATTGAACTCAATAAAGATTAATTATTCAGTTCAATGCATGTTCAATGATTTATAGGGGTAGGAATTTCTGACAGAGAAATTTAAGGTTAGATCAAAGAAATTGGATAGATAGAGGTTATGTTCATAGAAAAAATAATAATCGCGAAATTATGTGGCTTCGATGTCGTAGGTTAAAAGCCCAAGGACAGAAATATGTCCTTGAATGATCTCATTAAAGCCTACCGATCATTAGAACTAAAGAAAAACCTTCAGCATTTCCCTCATTTTCCACGATCGGACATGCGTGTAATTTTCCGTATGACAGAGTTGCCATCCTTAATCTTCTCCCTTGCATGTATATGTATATAATAATGGAAAATTGACACCATCTTCCTCGAGGAAGAAATGCTCCCGTGTTACTGTGAATTTTCTCCGAAAATTTTGAACATTCCGTAAATGTTGTGATAATTGTGATATAAAATGATAGGTTAAAATTAAATCGCGCTATTTTCACGTTTTCCGTACCTGAAATTGCTGTGGAAAATCATTGGAAGTTTTCCCAGCAGTGTTAATTATTCAATTATTTGAAGTCAGGTGAGTCGAGATTCTCTTCACCTTATGAAGCTTCATTTGAAAAACAGTATTTCCAAAAGAGAAAAGATCTGTAGTTTGAAAACTCATTTCATAAATATCTTCTTTAGATAAATACGAAAACACTTGAATTATTTCCTTCCTAAGCGATTTTGATTGATTCTGTTCATGTCAAAATATTTGTTCGATTCCAATGTTTCAATTATGTTTATCTTACTGTAAAAATTTCCTGAAAAAATATGAAATGAAACTTATGGTGGATGCGCTAAGCATTGACAATTATTACAGAGAAATGTTGATTACAAACAAATCTAAAACTACCATCTACCAAGATTCAGATGACAATTCAATGAATGAAAACGAAAATGATGCATCTGTCTAAAAGAATAAGAGGGGAATTTTTAAATACTTTTTATTTGTTTTGCAAATCATTTGATAATTTTCCAACGATATTTGTCCTGCTTTATATTTTTTTTTAATATTAATTGATAAGCACTTCAGGATAACAATATTGAGGAATTTTGAGAAAGGTATTTGAATCAAAACGCTAAAAGTACAATACAATAAGGTTTATGTATGAAAATAATGACTTGATATACCTAGTAAAACGTTAAACTTTCTTCATGCCCTTCATGTATTTTGAACTGATGGATTGATGAAGAAGAAATAAACTGGAATATTTCACTTCTAGTCAGATATTTCACCTAAGTGAAGCTATTCTTCCAACTTCTCCGTCAAAATTCAAAAGGATTTCAAATATCAGAACAAATGGCTGTTTATGCCTTCTCCAAATTTGATAGGAAAGAATGAAATTATCGTCGGAAAATATTGTCCAACATTTTATCTTCGAATTCTTCGACAAAAACTGGTCTGGTGTTTTAGAGGACCAATGGAGATTTCCTTGTGTGCCCATCAGAAATGGTACACTTAAATTTTGAATAGGTCAAATTCATATTACGGTTTTCTATTATTGTTTATTTTTATAAGCTTTTATCTCACTCAAATATGTCCTAACTATAAGGAAAAATGGACTCAACTGAAATAAACAGAAAAAATCATTCAGAAATAATTGTACAAAACTACTAAACCACGTTTACGACTCATCAGTTATGTCTGAGTAAACTTCTCACTCTTGAACAATTCTTTCTGACTTGGACACTTGGACTGCAAGTTGCAACTGTGAATGCAATCTAGTTGCAAAATGGCGCATGCTCTGGTTCTTTTCTCGAACAAATTTCGACTTTTGTTCCAGAGGACTATTCAACAAGTTAAAATCCAAAAAGAATGGGTAATAAAACATATTGATTTCTGTTATCACATCATGTGTGTTGGTCCAATCGGACACATCATAACCATGGCGACGTTGATGACGAAAAAATGTTTCCCTGGATCCGAAACTCCTTGACGACATGTTGCCTCATATTTTATGAAATAGATTCTGAAGATATTGCAAGAATTCAGAGCAGTTACGTTTCTTACCCGGAAAATAAAATAGAAAGTTTTTATAGAAAGAATTTCGATTTATAACCACTAAATCTAATTTCTTTCACTCTGATTTCTGAAAAGTATATCACATCCAGGAATAGATGAATGTTCGAAATTATCAATAATAGGAAGACTCAGTCTAGATGAGGAAAGCTGAGCCATAGACTAAAGAGCTTTTGTTTGCTTGTTCAAATTCACAACTAAGGGGGTCACCCATCCAACTACTGAACAAAACAACGCTGCTTGGTTCCTCAAAAATGAAAAACGATGTGTCACTCGGCCCACATTCCATTTTCAAAAATTCGAGAGAGTACATTTAGCATAGTAGGGAGTTAAAATAGACTCCTCCAAATAAATCTGGTAAAATCGCAGGCTATTGGAAAAATTAATGGTTTGAGCAATAATGAGGGACAACCTATTTCACAAAAGATCGAATATATGTCGAATTTTCAACGTTTTCCTGTGCTGTCAAAGGCATCCTGTAGTCTAGGGCGAACTTAATACTATCCCATCCCAACATCAAATCCACTTTCCATTATAATCAAGAAAGGCTTAGGGCTTATCAGGGCTTCATATTGCCGTGGAGTAGGTACATCAACCGAGCGTACTTGGAATAATTATTCGTCCCGTTTTCCGTCGTAACCTAATGAAATGATACACTCGTTCATATTTCGTAACGTTTTCCTTTGAATTGGGAGGATAAGCACCTTCGCCCTCTTGAAATGGAATATTTATGCCGAAAATGTTACTCAACAAACGATAGTGTCCTGGTAACCGGGTCTGGAGTAATTGAATGTAGAGAAACAGAAAGTGAGAGCTCAGGGTTAAATATTTCCCGCGGCGTTGCCGCTTTGTCCTGCCTTACTCGAATTACGAACTGGGATCATTTTCTTGTATCCTGATCCGGGATACTCTACTTCATTTTTTATCCAAGGATTTTTCTGGTGGAGTCAATTCCAAAGTAGCACCTTCTGCGAAATCATGATTTTCGATAGGCAGCAGCTTTCAAAGAGAAGTATACTATCAGATTCTCTCAAAATTCGAATCTTTTACTTGATAGCTTGTACATATCAAATTTGGAAAAAAATTACATAGATTCATTCAAATTTCATCACCAACTTTCAGCTAGATTTCTATAAATCAATGTGGCTAATATACAGACTGGCCCAGAATGAAGGGATAAGTCAGAAACACCTCTGAAAAAATTTTTCATATTTCATCAGTTTTTCCCAATGTATTTATAAAACCCTCATCTCCACGTGCAAATGAAATTATGAAATCAGTTTTTTTTATTCGTCGAATATACTCCTGTTGTGTTTACTTGTGTGTGGAGCACTTTCAAATTTGTATCAAAAACTTATTTTGTACAGTAAGCCTACGGACATTCCACCAAGAAATTTTATAACAGAAAATTTAAATCATTTTTCCGAAAAAATTTATAAATTTTCAATGTTGGCATGTTGGTATCTTTTCATTGTGAAAAGGTGAATTCAAATTTATTATTCTAAAACTTTGTTCAAAGCACCCTAAAAGGACTCAAAAGGTGAAATTACTGTGTAATTGCAAGGGGTAAAAAAAGTCACCTGTAAAATTTGTTTCGCAAGACTCTTTTTTCCTTATTCTTATTATACTATTGAAAAATAAATTTTTTATAGCCTGCTTCATTTTTAACCTATGAGGTCCCTTGTAACTTCTTGCTCAAATCAAAGTAACGGTTTTAGAAAAAACAAATTACGAACAGGTACATAGCGTGAGAACCATTCATTTACTTCACACTTTAATGTCACCTGACGTTTACATATTCTCACTCAACGAATTATGTATGTAGTGATACAAGCTAAGGGCCAAAACATGAACCTTCAAAATACCAGAACCTACTTTACGACAATTTTTTTTGAACGCTTGTTATTTCTTGATGCTGTCCGTATCAGAAACAAAAATGTTTTCAATGGTTTTCTCATGTTTTGGAAAAATAAATGGGGCGCCGAAAAATTCAGTCAGTAGTGCTAAAAAGCCTTTCCTGATTTGAGGAGGGATACAAATTTTGTTTCCGTCCGATTCCGAAGGTTCATCACAGAAAAAACTTGTTTTCAAAATAAAAAGTGTTAAAGTTAGATTTTTCTTCGTTTTTCTCTTATAGTATCTACACTTTAAAAGATATTCAACTGAAATTTCGCATAAATATCATAATCGATAGTTTACACCATGTGATATGCCAATTCTGATAGCAAATATACAGGGTGATATTTTTTCTGGAACACTGTGCCTTATTGTTTTCCTCCAGAACTTTTTTTTTGGTGAGTCACTGTTAATTTGAAGAAATGTGAAAAGGAGCTTTGTTGTTACACTAAATTTAGGGGTCTCTTGTAGTTTTGTCGTATCTTCTACCGATTTCGAGAAAAAAAAACAAACGAGTCTCTCGAAATCTTTTGGAGAATCAAAATTGTCATAAAAATTCAGTTAGCAAGCTGTGTGGTGAATAAATTCAGTGTTAGTTTTGACACATCCAATAGAGTACTCTAACGATTTGTCAAAATCAGCTGACCGTTCATTACCGTGTGGCACACAAAGCTTTTTATTATCAGTGTAAAGAGGCATTTATCAGAAAGTTATAGTCTAATCACTCTAATCTAACCTAGGGAAGAACCTTTTTATCCAAAAACATGCACAAAACACAATACTCCACCAAAACAGCATGCGAATCAATGGAGGGAAAAGCTTGTGTGTCCCACGACAGCCAACGCTTAGCTGATTTTGACAAATCGTTAGAGTTCCCTATTGAACTTGGTATTTCTAACGATGAATGTGTCTTCACAACCTGTTTTGATACCAATCCAAAAATTCCAACTTCCACCCTGCATCTCGAAAAGGAAACGTTTGCCATCCCATGTTTATGGGACTTTTTGTCTTAAAATTACTCAAGGAATCTCTCCTCTTCGTTTGCACCTCCAATTCAGGAACACTCTGTATTATTTTCCTGTTTTTCAAAAAAAAAAAACGAAAACGAATGAATTCCGTCCTCCCCCAACCCGGCAACAGCGCCTGGATGCGGGCACGCAGTGCGGAGCGGCGTCAGGAGCTGCGTTGTCATGGCGGCTCGCGGGGGCGGACGGGCGGGTGCAAAGCGAGTGCAAGGTGTCTGCGCGACGACTCGACGCCACTGCCGGCCCCCCGCCGCACCCCCGTCGTGTCTACCCACGAGGCAAGGGCCAAGGCTGTTCGGACCCCCAAGCAGCGAGGCAACAGTCGGAGAAACAGGATCAGGACATGCCGGTCACGTTTGCAGGACGAGGATGTACAGGTTTGATGTGAAAAAAGGGGATGCCGAGGGAAATTCCGCCAAGGAAATCTGGGTTAACTGAGATTGGGAGGGGGGTTGATGGTGAAAAAATTGTTGGGGGTAGTTTTGGGGTCCCTCTTATATAAATGATGGGATGGGAGAATCGGATTGATGTTGCACAACAGATTGATACATGATCCTCAAGCGGGAATGGAAGTTTTATTGGATCTATATCGATCGCATCAACAACCATAAAAAAAGCTTCGAATTTCATAGGAGGTTTAATTATTAACAAAATAATCACAATATCCTACCTCTCACACTCAAAAACAATTAAAACTAAGCTAGGCATGACCATGCTAGTTAACCAGCCTGTTTTTTTCTTGTGAAAATCAAAAAGTTCTTTGAGTTGAGTTCAATTTGCAATGATAACATTCTTCTTCAACATTCTTTCATCGTTTTTTTATTTAAAGTTTTCATTCATTCGTTTAAGTTGTTTTTTTGTCATTATCTTCAACCATAGGATAGATTTAATATAGTTTTATAATATTTTTTATATAATTCTGTGAGTACCTACTCACTGTGTTGGGTTGAAATGTCTGTATAGTATTTCTCAGTGAATAAATAAATAATATAAGCAACAGTAAAGAAGAATTTTACCCACGAAATAATCATAGTTAGGCTCCATATCTAAGAAAAACGCACAATTCCTTAAAATTTAACCATTAGGTATATTATTGGAAATTAGGCGATTTTCACAAAAAACACGTGATTTTATACTTGTTCAAAATCACTCATATCAAAATCAGTTCGTATTTCTTATCATAACAGCTATGCTCCCCACTTTGCAGTGCGAATTCAAAAAAAATCATCCATGAAATGAAAACAGCCTTGTGAAGAGAAGACATTCTTTATGACTACGCCATCCAAATGGTGTAAGGACTAATTGGACTCTTACTTCGTCCGTAGATAGATGAAGCCTATCTCACGTCTAACAGCGATCACATTTCATTGGGTAAATTTGCTGTGTTTTCAACTCGCAATATTTTGGGAACTATTAATTTACAATTGAAATTGAAGCATTAGAGCTTGTGCTTAAATGTCGAAGGTGATTATAAAATCCTTTTTCATATTCATAGGTACCTACATATTCAGTCAAAATACTCAAACAAATCAAGCACGATGATAAAAATGATTTTTTTCCTGAAAGTTATGCTGGGTTTATCCACCAATCTAATTGTTGGATAGGTGAATATCGTCAGTCTTAGACTGTGGCTGTTCCAGGAGTAATTTTGTGGAAAAGGATATAATATTATATTTGAAATTCTGTGTTTGTTGGAAACTGAAAATGTTTTCATTTCCTCAGCAGAAGGTCTATCAAATGCTCGATAGAACAATAAAACTTCAGTAATCCCCATCCTTGGAGTGCGTAAACAATGGAAATCACATAACTCACACTATCCCATCCCCTAAATCAGTCCTCTCTTCTGCCACACATCCAATCCATTAGCGAATTAGAAATCAACTAGCGCCGATTCAACAGAAGGATATATATTTCCGAATATGATATAAATTATTATTCCACCCTCTCAATCTACATACATAAATTTCCACGTCATCGACTAACTCGCTTACCACTCCTACCCAACTCGAGGCATCGCGTGAAAACCGAAATTTATATGGAGGTGCAATAACAGTTTTCCACCCTGTGGGAATTGTGGAAAGAGTGCCGATATTTACATAGGTGAAATTTCATTTTCGGGGTCTTTCACCTTGCTGAATGGCTTATTGATTCATATAGGCTCAATAGGGTGAACTAATTGGATAATATTTATTTTGAACGATTTTGGTGGAATGCTGCTCTTGTTTATTCGTGATTTGACGATGACATGAATGTTTTTCGATCTCATGACTAAGGAGTGAGAAAAAAATATTCACAATGAATTATATTTTTCCATCATGAAGGCTCCTTTCGGTTCTAGATAACTGTCCTCCTTCCATTGATTTGTTTACTCTTGAATCGAATTTCAATTTGAAATTTAAGGCTGGATTCCTTCTCCCTTCTCTGTGTGTATTTGTTTATTCGAAAATGTTCTCAAGTCGATAATAAATAATATTATATTTCGCGACCGGCGCATTCGCCATTTAGCACCCGACTAAAAACCTTGTAATGAGGAGGATATAAATAATCTCATTATTATTGTTAATGATATGAAATCTCAGAGATGAAAACTTCCTTAATAATTCTATTTATATGCTTATTCCCATTTGTTTCAGTTTCATATACTCCTATAAAGCGATTGAGGATAATGTTTTTTAAGAGGTTATTATTTACCATTGTAAATAGGTATACAAATGCAAATATCCGAATCATATACAATCATTGATTTATAATCGAACATTTCTGCTTGTGAACTGAGAAAAATAATAGCTTGCTCTAAAAAATAGCGTTACTGAGACACTATTACAATTATTTGTTAAGAAGAAAACTCTTGAGATGTATTCACTCTTCATTTATTGATGAACCACTATAACTAGGTATAATAATCTTCCTGGAAGAGTGAGAGAGAAGATTATAAAGAAATACATATATATTTGAACATTCAATTCATTTTCAAATACAGAAGAGAATTTTCATCAAAGTATGCTTAAAAATTAACACTGAAAATTCCGTGAAAAGATTTTGATCGGGAGGTTTTGTGTTCGATTATGTCAGTATTTTTGGTTTTATTCATGACCTCCTTCTCTACTTTTAAACCCATTGATCCTGCAAATAAATTATCACATGCTTCCTTATTTTTTTTTTGTTCCAGATATAATTTCGAGTTTCGAGATGAAAAAAAAAGGATTTTATTTCAATGAATATATACGCATATGTCAGCTATTTTTGTGAACAAAATCGATAGAAGTTACTAAATTTATACGAGAATACATAGCTTTTGATGGGATTTTTATCTCTTTGAAATACCATTCAAGTGGTGATGGACAATAAGTTATGGTAATTTCAGTGTTCGTCCTATTCGAATTTTGTGTTTAGCAGAAAAATGAATTGCCCTTTTGAACTATTTTAGAAGCTGCATTTGGTCTTCTTTCTCAATGTGGGGAGTGCTGTACTAAGAGATTACTGTAGATACTGTATTAATAGATTACTGTACTGTATTAAGATGTGACCTTCTATAATATATCGAGACTTCGGAGATACTGGAGATCAAACAGCTGGTCCTATAGTATAGTATACCAACTCTTCTATGTATTTGAGTTATTTGAAAAATATTATAAATATTACCTGACGAAATGATTGATTGTACGAATTATGAAATTAACAATGTAATACCATTGCTGCTAGGGAAACAACAATAAAGAAGTCTGCAAATACAAATATTGGAATTCAAATAAGTTCGGTACGTTTTTTTTATGGCCAAAAATATGTATTTATGTCAGAAAAAATCAGCAGATCTTCCAAGGTATTGTCCTTTGCGTGCTAATACTTTTTTCACCTCTCGGGCAATTTTCTGATTCCATCTCAAAAAAATGCGTCTTCTCTTGAGACAAATTATACTGTGCTCTGTTCTGCTCTTTACTTATGACTGAAAGTCATAGAATTTGATAATTAACTCCAACTGCTATGTCACAAAAGAGTATATGGACATTCTATTACAATATTATAAACGACTATCAGAAAAAATATATTCCATGCCATAGAAGTTTCTTTACAGTTGTACTCTTGAACTTAATGAACTTCTGACCATAACAAAGGGTCAATTTATTCAAGTCCAGTATAATCGGACGCTAGTGAGGATGCCCCCGCATCGTTTTCCCTTTCTAGAGACCCAAATATCCCCCACGACCTCCAAGATCCCATCTGAATAGTTGGAAATCGACAAATAGGACGTCGCAGTGTGGCGACCTCGAGCACGATAAAAATACGAATTGAAATCTGCATTGGATCGAGATCGCAATAATAGAGTTATTCGGGCCAGCATCCGAGCGGGCCCTGGCCGATGATTTGGAGTGTTCGAGACGGGGCTGGGGGAGAGCGGTTGGAGAACGCACACGCACACGTCAACGTGCACATGCTGCCTCCTGTGTCCTTAGGAGCGGCTAATGCCCGCTGATGCCCCCCTTGCCGTTCCCCCTCATAATTCCAAACTTTTCAGGGCCACTTGTGAGGAGCTGGTATTTGCAAACCTGCACTACGCGAGCTCTGTTTGACGAACGCATTGAATGAGCCGAAATCTAGGGATCTCTTCCTTGGTCCTGATAGAGGAGGAAGTTGTTGGGCGAGAGAATCTCGCGGTCATAGGCGTGTGAGCAGGGGACATCGAAGGAACAATTCAGAAATTCACTCAAGTCTTGATATTCGACTGTTAAACGTGACTTATGCCATTATCGCCAGTTAATTTTGGTGGTTTCAAAAAGGCTAAACGTCAAATCATCAATATTCTGTTCAAATTGTTTTGAATTTCGAACAAAATCTTGTTTTCACTGTGCTGGATATGTCAAATTATGTGTTAACTAAACAGCATTTTTCTGCTTTATTTGAAAGAAAAATGCAGCTGATACGCATCAAATACTTGTTGAATTTTATGGTGAAAATGCTCCAACTTATAAATAATGTAGGCAATGCTTTCGACGTTAAAAGAATGGTGATTTCAGCGTTGAAGACAAGACTCTCTCAATAAATGAGGCTTTTTTTCGAGATGGCTTTCTAAAATGCCTGAGGGATGAAAATTCTAGTAACCAGCGATGGACAATACTGTTCATAAGTTTTGTTCTAAAATAAATGCATTTTTTACCATAAAAACCCACCAAACTAATTTTTGGTTGAAGATCTGATGATTACTTACTTGATAATTGTTTGATTCGTATTTTTCTATAGAATTTTCCATGCTCATAAGTGAAAATTTGATAGAAAAAAGCTTCATCTCTATCCCTCTGAAATCATGTATGGATGGCTACCAGATTCAGGCTTTCTGGTACAAAAATTAAAACAGTGTATTTTTCACAGTTTGGCTGCTTTTTACCATCAAGATTCTCAAAGGTTTCCGATGAATAAGTCTGGATTAGTCATCAAGAAGCTACTTAAATATTGAAGGCCCCTTTCGATAACTACGCCCATGTTCAGTTCTATGAAAGTGGGCCCCCTTTGACCAGGTATTTTTTATGATTTTGCCTAGATTAAGGAAAACCGGCTCACGCATAACTGGCAGGTGCGATTGGCAGTTATTAGCCATGAGATATGGAGGAGATAACGTCTCTAGGCAGTAATAAAATTCAGCGAGAACTTTTTTTTGAGCATCGATGATGAAAGCACTGCTCCTGAAAATACTTTCGTTATAGAAGATGTGACTGCTCCTTCTATTATTTGAGAAGCAATTCGACATAGGTACAAGTTGCTTGAACCTCAAGAGTAGATAGTTCATCTTATTCATCTTATTAGAAGAATTAATTTCTGAGTGCATAAGACATTGTGGGAGACAAACAATAATAATTTTTTTCCTACAGTTGGATTTTCTTAGAGTTTGATCATTTAATAACCTACCTAACCTTAAGAAATATGTATAAAAAAAAATTTCAACAAATTATACTTGGTACAGGGTTAGAACTATTTAGCACTACAGGGATATCGGAAACCGTTAGAAATACAGGGTAGCTTAAATAACAAAAAAGTTGTGTTATTCAAGGATGAGTGGGTAGGTGTAAACAGTTCCCAAATATCTCTGATATTTCCTGAGATATCCCGAAAAAACTGAAAATTAAGATTATCATTTTTTCTTCATAACTCATTTGTTTTTGGAGATAACTACACGAAATTCGGTATGTAGTCATAATTCTATATAGAGACTATACTGGTGTACTAATTTTTGTAATTTGAGCCACCTTTTATTTTTAACGGTTTTCGATTTTCCTATAGTCAGCCTCTAAATAGTTCTAACCCTGTATATTCATCAATACTGTTAGCCATCTCCCCGAGAAGTGTCTCTTGAGGATCTAAACTATGAAAAACTTTTTCGAAAATCACGAAAAAATAATTCAATATACGGTGAATGAACAAAAGACTTAATTAACGATAAGAAAGTATAGTACATTAAAAGTTATGACCGTCAATTGAAAGCTTCCAGCTTTTCCAGCAAACCCACCAATTCTACCCTTTCAATTTCGAATTACAACAAAAATCAACCCCTCCGTCCGGCATGTCCCCGCCAGATAACAAAACACCGGATCAGGGTCAATGACAACGCAGGATCCGCGTAGGCTGGGCATTGAAAATCGATAGAGGTGAAATTATAACGGGAGAAATGGAGCCTGCCATTAATTCGAAGGCACCAAAACAACCCCGGGTGACGTTTCCATTAAAACTTTGTCGAAAATCAAATTTTACGGATACAAACACGGTTTGCAGGGACTTATTAGATTCGGGGTAGGCATATTCCGAAATTTGTAGGTGAAATTGATCAAACACACTTTCTCAAAGGGGGCCCGGGAAACTTTCAATTAATTGCTCATATGGAAAGCGCGCGTGGCCTTGTGCACCTGAATCTGACGTCGCCCTGATTATATGGGAATTTGAAGTATACTGGGCTGTACACTAAAGCGTCTCGCTTTAGTTTTTCTGGAATTCTCCTAGAAAACTGAAAACTACACTCTTCTGAAGATGAGTCAGTCTGTTCCAGCTATAAAACACCTACAACTTTTTTAAAAACCTTTTAAATTGAATTGAAATTGATGAAAGGTCCAATACAGTTATTTTCAAAAAGCTAAGCCAGAGCCAGAGCGCACACAGCTTAAGAAGCCTAAGCTACTAGCTACTGCTAGTATCTTTCCATACAAAACTGTGATATACGAGGATGTATTGATATCTAATTAGCCTAGACCAGTTCCATGCATAAAAACAATTTTGCGTTACCATAGCAACGAACAATACCTCATTAGAAGTGTCAGTGTGAAGTTTGAGGTCAAAAAAGTAAACCAGAGTTACGCAATAAATTAAAAGAAAGAATATGTCCACCGAAATTTTGAAAATCGAAAAATTGGAGTATCGAGCCATCATCAAGTACCTGTATTAAGGGTTAAGAGGTAAGCAGATTTACGAAGATATGCTTAATACCTTTGGTGATTAATGTCCTTCGTATGCGACCGTGAAAATTTGGACTGCAAGCTTCAACAGAGGTAAATTTTCCATTGAAAATGTTGACCGATCGGGAAGGCCAGTTTCTGTGTCAGTCCTCGAAAATATCGATGTAGTTGATGACACGATTTTATCAGACCGTCGAATTTGGCTAAAACGGATATCTGAAGCACTGAATATTTCATACGAACACGTTCATCATATATTTCACGTCAATTTGGACATGAGAAAAATTGCTGCAAAATGGATTCCCAAATGTTTGAATGTTGACCAAAAGCGTGCAAGGGTAGAAGCATCGCGTTCGATCTATGCTCGATTTGAAAACGATGTAGACCGAATTGTTACTATGGACAGGCCCGGATCTAGGGGGGGGCAAGCGGGGCGCTTGCCCCGGGCGCCAGCCCAAGGGGGCGCCAAAATCAACCAGAGGTTAAAATTTTTTTACTTTTGATTTTCTCGGAAAAAATTAATTTCCTAGTGCCAAAATGGAAAGTGTAGAATGGAAACATGATAAACCATCAATATGCCTAAAATCTTTAAAATCAATGAGGGATCAATTAACTGCATATTATTCAGTCATCTACGAATGACCGCCACACTTGGGTGAAATAGGTTGAAAGATCTGATATAATATATAATAATATGTTCACACTGCGTCCAGCAGTAATTTCTTTGCCTGTTGACTCATCGCCTTCTCATCTGGAACTAAGGGCCAAAATTTCCGATTTTCTATAGACCATAACTTAAAAACTAATCCTTTCAGCATAATTCTATTTGCATATTCGTAATCTATGCCTTAGTAAAAACACCAATTTTGGTGGAAATCAGTAAGATTGAAATTTTTTCAAATTTTCCATAGATGTAGGTACAGAGTTTTTCACCATAATTTGAGCCCCCCTTTAACTTTGTAACTAAGAGAGGTACAAAAAAATGTTTTATACAAAAATTTCACGAAATTGAGTGTTTTAAAATGTTTTCACAAAATGAAATATATACAGAGTGGGCGATTTTTTGAAGAATATTTTTGGTCTCCGATCAAAACCGAATTCATTCTGTACACTAATTCGAGGGCGTAGAACACGAATATGCAAACAGATATTTAAAAAAAAAATCATTTTTCATGTTATGGTCGATGGAAAATCGGAAATTTTGGACCTTCGCGGAAAAATTCATAAAATCTGAACTGTTCGTGATAGATGAATGAAGTGTGGTTTTTTATATTCGCAAAGAACCAATTCATCACAAAGAAAAACAGCATATGACTAGTGCCTTTTTTCTAGCTGCTACAGCTCTTCAAAGTTGACCAATATTTCCGAAATTTTGCACTAAAAGTGATTTATTCCTCAAAATACTGATCCTCCAAAAATCTAATTGCATATTCGTGATCTACGATCTTGAATTAATATGTAAAATGATCCGGGTCGACATATGTAGCTAAAAAAATAAATTTTTGTTCGGAATAATTTCGTTCATGAAGCGCGGGTAAAAACGATAGACGAGGGCGGGTTGTAAACGACATTCTTGTAAATACAAACTTTTTTATTTTTCGAACGATTGCAACTATTATAATTCGAGGTCGTAGATTACGAATATGCAATTTTTGGGAGTATTTTGGGAAAAGAATAACTTTTAAGGGAATAATGAGAAAAAATATGTTTTGATGGAACAATGGGAAGAAAATAAGAGTGATTCTTTTCCCAAAGTACTCATCTTAGGAAAAATCTAATTGCATAATCTATACGACCTCGAACTAGTGAAAAAAATAGCTCGGGTTGAAAGCGATGACGAATATGCAATTAGATTTTTCCTACGAACCTTAGAAGGGGGGGGGGGGGGGGGGGGCGCCATCATGAATTTTTGCCCCGGTCAGAAAAAATCGTAGATCCGGGCCTGCTATGGATGAAACTTGGGTACATTTCTACGATCCAGAAACAAAGCAACAATCGATGGAATGGCGACACTCTTTTTCTCCAAGACCTAAGATGTTTCGTGTCCAAAAATCTGCTGGAAAAGTTCTTGCTTCAGTTTTTTGGGTTTGCCATAGAGTAATCATTATTGATTTTTTGGATAGGGTAGGGTAGGGTAGAACAATAACCGGAGATTACTATTCGACATTACTGACCACTCTACGGGAATAAATTAGAGAGAAAAGACGCGGAAAGCTATACAAAGGTGTTTTGATTTTGCAGGATAATGCTCCTGCACACAAATCTCATGTTGCCATGCAAAAAATTCGTGATTTGGGGTTTGAAATACTAGAGCATCCCCTTTATTCACCAGATTTGGCTCCATCCGAATATCATCTCCTTTCCTCAATTGAAAAAAAGTTTAAAAAGTTGTAAATTTTCTTTCAACGAGGAGGTAATAAAAGCTGTGAAGGTCTGGTTTGCAGAGCAAGAAGAAACATTTTTTTTTTGTGAAAGTTCTAGAGACGTTGCAGATTCGCTGTAATGAATGTATTCAATTAAGAGGAGAATATGTTGAGTAAGAAAATATTCTGACATTGAAATTTTGTTTGGTTCTATAGTAGGCTAAGAATTTTTCAATATATCCTCGTATCTAAATGAAGGTTGATGTCATCAATGTTTATTTCTCATTTTCGTTTTGGAAACATGAACTGAATCAAGGAATGAAATACGTTCACACACAGAACATCGACATTCAAAATTCATAGCCAACTTGACTAGGAATTTTTTTGAACGACGTTAATTATGAGGTGAAGCAAGATTCATCCAAAATAAGGACCTGAATGTGAAACTTTGACGTCTGAAATAGATTTCGTGATTGAAAGAATAGAGGAAATATCGATTCATTGCAACCTTCTTGATATCGGTGATATTTCTGACCTTGCATAGGCTTCGAAACCCATCCGGACAAACAATAAAATAACGATCGAATCGAGAGTTTATCTGCTGAAAGCGAATCATGATTGGACGTCAAAACTCTATATCAGTTTCGGTTAACCCATACACACTCAAGAGCGTTCGACATTGACTTTGTTGCCAGAACTCCGTATCGATATGGCCACAAATATTTTTCGTGAAAATAAAAACAATCTCAGTTATTTGTTTATCGGAGCGCCGGAAAATTACGAGTTGTTATTAGAAAATAATCTACTTATGAATCGTAAATTGAGTGCCTAATCGTTGTTATCTCAGACAATGGTCGACTGGTGGATTTTGTTTGTATAACTCGATCTCACAAGTTGAATTCAATATTTAGATTAGAGGAAGTGTGAGATGTTAATGACATTCAACTTGCATATGACTCGTCCGAAAAACAAATCCCCTGAAAATTCAATAAACAGTTAAATACCAAGAAAATCAATATTATCGTCACCTGAGACTACAACCTAGAGTCTAGACCACTCTACTGTTTGATCATTATAGAAGTCATTGAATGGGAACTCTACGTTCATGAGAAAAATAAAAAATACTCACTATGTATTTCCTATTATCCCTATGTGGTTTATAAAGCCCTTTAAATTTGATCTTACGAATGAGGCTAATATTTCAGTCAGGAATACTACAATATATTCGCCAAATTCTGAATTCTACCTCATCTTACTTGATCCAATTCCGAAGAGAATATATTATGTTTTGACGAAAAAATGTAAGTTTACGTCTGATATAAATTTGCATACTCAAGGTTCCATTGCCAGAAATATAGAGTGTCCCAATATAAATAGTTCCTTTCGTAAACAGTCTAGCCTGCATTGCCAAGCGACATTTTATTTTTAAAAATGTATGCTTCCCCAAAACTTATTTCCGATAAGTTTTCGTCTAGGGTATATTCAGAGAGAATTTGTTGAAATATCAAATATATAGATACATACGTGTATTATATCATGTCCCAGCATTTACTAATGGAAGATATAATGAATATACACGTACAGATTCAAATATGAAAATTGAAATTCTTATTTTAAGTATTACTATCCAACTTTTTCCACAGAAAGAAAGATTCCTTCCAAAGATTAGTTACCTATTACTATTTGAGTGGTTTCTGATGGCTTTCGTATACATATTTCTGCTTCGAAGGAACCATACACCCTGTCTATACCAACGTGAACTTTTTAGGTTTGTTAGTTCTTGTCATGTGCCGAATAATGAAATGAAACCATAAAAATTCTGTCGGCATGCAAGCCGAAAAAACTAATCAATATCGGGATGGATTCTAGTTCATCATTCCAGAATTTCATGCCGTATCATCGTGCTAGGAGGCATGTAGGTATTTATTGCAATTCGATTGGATTAATCGTTTCAACCATTAGAGAACCCCTCCTGATGGCGGGAGTATCGATTCTGGGCTTATAATTTCTAATAATTTATGAGTACAAAATGAATGGATAGGGAATTGTTCCTGAAATTCAGGAGATAGAGAATCAATCGACCAGGGAGCATAAACTAGGGTGGTGGGAGTTCTTTATGGGTTTTGTTACAACGGAACAACTGGTGTAAAACTGAGACCATTGAAAAGGTGGTGAAATAATGAGAGAGAAAACTTTCGAATATGTAACACTTTTCACTAAAAAATAAAATTTTTAATTTTTCCATTTTTCAACTTTCAAGTTAGGTCAGCTTTCGAATAGTTTTTCTTTCAGGATAATAATCGTAGATCTTAATGTGGTACATATTCTGATAGAGCCATACTTCTAGTAATAAATCTGAGAAGTTCCTTCACCTCAGCGCAACCGTTCGGTCTTGACGAATTATCAAGTGAAAGTTGCAATTTTTGAAATATGCCCTTTCCAAGATGAAAATCTCAACGAAGGGAGATAGGCTTTCGAAACTCCTCGCAATATATTCAGCGTGTTCGAAAACTTATATTTTCATACAAAAATTTCAGATATCTGGCCCTGTTTTGGAGAAAATAATTTTTTTTGTTTTTCCACTTTTCATTTTCGAGTTGACTTCAAAGAGCTCTCTGGAGTGCAATTCTCTATTGAATTATCAACTGTTTGGTTTTCTAGAATCTTAAAAACAAATTCTATGCACTCGATATCCTAAGACAGTAATAGAATATCCTGATTTTCAGACAGAGTAGAAAATAGGTCATTTTAAGGGGGTCAAACCCCTTGCTCATTTTTGACCCAAAAAATCTAGATTTTCGAAATTGAGTTTTTGCCTTTGGGTGGAAGCCTTGGCAATGCTGATTATAAAACCGGAAATCCCAATTGGATCAGACGAATATAACAGGAGATATAGCAGATTGAAAATTGCAATTTTTGAAAAATGTCATTTCCAAGATGAAAATCTAGAAGAAGGGAGATAGGCTTTTGAAATTGCTCGCAATAGATTCAGCGTGTTCGAAAACCTATATTTTCATACGGAAATTTCAAATATCTGGCGCAGTTTAGGAGAAAATAATTTTTTTTGTTTTTCCACTTTTCATTTTCGAGTTGACTTCGAAGAGCTCTCTGGAGTGCAATTCTCTATTGAAGCATCAACTGTTTGGTTTTCTAGAATCTTCAAAACAAATTCTATGCATTCCATATTCTGAGACAGTAGTAGAACATCCTGATTTTCAGACAGAGTAGAAAATAGGTCATTTTAAGGGGGTCTAACCCCTTGCTCATTTTTGACCCAAAAAATCAAGATTTTCGAAATCGAGTTTTTATGCTAGGGTGGAAGCCTTGGCAATGCTGATTATAAAACCGGAAATCCTAATTGAATCAGACGAATATAACAGGAGATATCTCAGTTTGAAAATTGCAATTTTCGAAAAATGCGATTTCGAAGACGAAAATCTAAACGAAGGAGTATAGGCTTTCGGAATTACTCGCAATAGATTCAGCATGTTCGAAAACCTATATTTTCATATCAAACTCTCAAATATCTGAGACTGTTCACGAGCCTTTGAAGGGCTCACTGGAGTGAAATTGCCAATAAAATCATCAACAGGTTTTTTCGAATCTACAGAACAACTCTTTTATGCATATCCTAGTATAGTAATAGAGCACCCTGACTTTCAGACAGGGGAACAAATAGGTCATTTTAGGGTGGTTTAACACTTTGCTTGTTTTTAACCCAAAAAATCGAGATTTTCGAAAGCAAAAGATGACAAATTACCTTTTAACCTTTTAAAATATCTTCTTCCAATGTTTTTGGTTGGAAAACCCTCCAACGCTAAATGGGGGGAATTATCGTCCATAGACGAATGGTTGTTATTGATAAAAACATAATCAGAGACTAGAAAAAAAGAGAAAAAAATAGGAAAAAAGAAAAGAGAGAAGAGAAAGAAGAAGTTATAAATGAAAATAAAATAACTTTGACTGAAAAAAGAAGTCCAATCAAAGTGTTTACTTCTATTTTACCCAAATTCAGGGTGGTATGATTTCGTGGATTTCCCCCGTATAAAAATTGTGCGAATAGATGAACGCATCGCGTCCCACCGCGACAGCCGACCGCGCAACGTAACCTTGCTGATGCTAGATACGACGTGCACCAGTGCGGGCTTACGTAATGGGGCCTATGCGAATCTGGCCCACCCGGTGCCCCCCTGCCCCCCCAAAATTATTTGGCAACTCGCTGCCGGTCGAAACATTATTTTTTCCTGGTTGCCAGAAATAGCGGCCGCTTAGAACTATTGCAATTAGCTGGCGAGTGTGCGAATGATTTTGAATTGTAACTTTTTTTTTCTGCTTTTTCGCTGCGCTACGAAACCACTGCGGGCTACGCAGATCGACGTCAGTTCCTTTTATGCGTTTCATACGATTTCGCGACAAATGAGTGAAGAATGGAAATGAGAGGTGAGTCGAATATATTTTATTAAATTTTTTTAAAGTTCCTAGAGGATAACTGGATGAGTTTCAGACGTGTAGCTGAAATATAGCAACCTATTTTAATTTTTATTTAAGAAAATACTCAGTTTGATGAATAAATGGGTCAAGAGCAATTTAAATTCCTGAATTTTCAAATATAACCATTGAGTATTAAATCATTAAATGGGGGTTTAACACTCAATGATACAACTAAGAATTATATAGTTTCCTGTATGGTATTCTGGAGGCTCACTCTCTTGAAAACGACAAATTATCTCACATATTGAGTATTTTTCATTCTCATCATCATTCCTTTACATTGAAATGCATATTCAATCAAAATACTATCAGATTCAGCAGTAACCTTATGAAATTTATCTTATGACAGTTATTGTAAAACTGAATCTTATTGTGACTTCGTAGATACACAATTATTATTTTTAGTTACTCATTTTTCATTTCAAACGTCGAAAAATGCTAGTGACAACTGATAAAGAATAAAGTAGAAAAGCAGCCTCATGAATTCTTTTAATTGTAACCGAAGCTAAAAACACCTGTCTCTAGCTTTTTACCCTAACAAATATTCATTAAAATGCTCATTAGTTATTCAACCAAATGTTTCAATGGGGTTAAAAATGAATGAGACATGTTACCATATTTATTTTCTCTTTTTTATTATCGACTGAGAACCTAAAAGAGTTGTTGGTGTTCCCCTATAATTGCAAGGGCTAGAAAATGCCACTCCTTAAATTTGTTTCACAAGAAACGTTCCTCATTCATATCATACCATTAAAAAATTGATTTCTGATAGCTTCATTCATTTTGAGTTGAGGTTCCTTATCATTCCTTGCTAAAAGTCCCATGTTTTGAAAAAAAACCTTGTCTTCGAACTTAAATTTAGCCATTAGGTGGATATCAAGCTGATTTTATAAGGGAGCACTATAAACATTTTATTTGATTGCCTTCTTGCTCCCACAGAATGTCTGCCTTTTTCTTTGAGAAGAACTTCGTCATAAATTTATTCATTTACACTATTTATATTCAGCTTAAAAAAAAGTGATAGAAAACACTGTTATTTTTCACTCTTCTCCAAATAATAAACTTCTTGTTCTTCACACCTTATGTAGTTCATCATACAATGTGCAACATTGGAATTCTCTTATTCTTCATTGAAGATATAATTAGGTATCTACATATGGATATCCATAATTGAGAAAAACTCATTTTTGTGAAAATCATATAATCTGTTTCAAATTTAAATGCAGATATTTCATCCAGATTTATTCATGATTTCAAGCGTAGGATTTTCGAATGAATACGAAATATGATAACCTAACGAACGTTAAAGTATTGCTTTGGCTGTATCATTCATTTACGACTTTCTTCAGATTACTTTTCTTGTGCAAAATGGCGAAGGCGCTAAAGGAGCTTACCATCTTGAGACCGAATATTTCATTTCATTCATTTCCATGAATGGAATAACTTCAGAACCTCATGAAAACCTTCAATTAATCACTATTTAACCTGTAGTTTGACCGCAAAATGTCGTAATTTTATAATACCGTCCATTCATAAGGAAACACTGATAAGATCTAATGAATTCCCAGTTATTCAGATTTCTGAATCCCCAATTACGAAAATAATCAGTGAAAATACCAACATAAAATATGTAACATGTGGTTTAGTCATATCAAACTTCACAGCATAAGTGCATTTTTGTTTTAACTTTTCAAGAATGCATTCATCCATTGTTTTCTATTATCTATACAATGGAAGCTTGAACGAAGATATTACAGGGTATTGTATTCAATATTATAAATATCTTTCGATATTGATGGTTGTCTTTGAATGCAACAGTATGAAAAATAACTGAATATGAACGACAACTGTAATTCAGCAAATATTCATAATGCGAAAAATAAGTAAAGATAGGTTCAATTGTACTGGAGTCTAAAGTTCGAAAGTTCGAAAATTTTCGTATAATCGATATGACAAAACGAAAGTGGAATATGCTCCAGCCAACTCGCTGTAGTTGACTGACTGATTCCCATTTCAAAGTCGTTTTTGAGTTCGTTGCATTCTCGAATCTGACGATTTCAATATTTTCCGCTATCTCTTATCGGGATCATTTGAGCAAATATCTCGAATTTTGTTTTCCGTATTCATAATTTTTCGTGTGATAACCCAAGACTACAATTATGTAGATAATCGGTCAATTCATGTCTGTTGCATCATGGACAGGTCGTTGATATTTCAATGTTCGAGAGATGTTTACGACAATTCTTTCTTGATATTCTCGCAATTTCTAACAGTTGACGTCTGAATGATTCCTGATCAAATGATCCATGAAATGGTATACAATATTGAATATAATTTATTTTTGAACACAATGAAAATAACGGCTTTAGGCTCTATGGAGAATGAGACAATTTCAACTCCTAAATCTGCAACAATATCAAAATCATCGACAGAATAATTTTTAAAGACCTCTTAGCTGATACTCTAACCTGGCATCTTGCAAATTAGAGGTGATGGCCAAAATGAAAGTTCATCGTCCAAGAAGAATCTATTATCTTATTATTCTCCATTCTCCCCCACCAGATCTGCTATTATGTTGGGAAGTGAGGAACTCTTGATTCAGACTAAGTTTAATGTTATTGCAGGACAATGCACTTAATGATACAAGGTCAGAAAAAAGCTGCAACGTCTATCTTTTTCTATAACTAGGCACAAATTCGGTGCGGTGTTACGTTAGCAATGTCTTTGTTTCCGGGTGGGCAACCAGAGGCGTGCATAGGGTATTTTACGAATGACTCGACAAAAAATGACAATTTGAATAGTTCCATCACCATTTGAGAACTAGAATTCGTAGGCTTATCTGAGAAAACTTACATCATGGATCATTTTCGAGTATAGTTATCTGTTTTACTGGTGTCTTCTAGAAGTTTTCTTCCAAGCAATTTGATTGAAATGACGTGGATAAGAAACATTGAGTTCGACCTATAGAAATAATTCGATAATGTGATACTAATAAGACTTATTATGCTGATGGGGTTTTGGGGGAATAAGCATTCTAGTGATATTTAATTATTTAAGATTTAATTTCTTTTTGTCTTCCAATTCAGTGGAAATTATGAGAAAAAACTGGTTATTGAGAAGCATTGCCTGTTAAAAACCAAGAGAATCGATATAAAAAGGGCGACACAATACCGAAAACTTTGCTATAAAAAATTAGGCACTATCCATCTCCAAATAGCATCATTCCAGAATAATCTGTGCTTTTGCCAGATCCCAATGAAGCGACATCCATTTGGCGATAATAGACGAGTTCAATGTTTCTTTGCTCCTACACACCTCATAGACATTCAGAGCCTGCCTGCATAAATTGACATAAGATTACATATATGAGAACCTACTGCGTAGAATTCAATGTTGAATGACCTGGCAATATGTAAAGCCAATAATTTGGCATGCGAATAGAGCAACTCCCACCACATAGTCTCTATTCCGACCAGTCTAGCGCAAATTATTCCTAGATGTTTGTGCAGGACAATGCACTTATAGATTCAAGGTTAAGAAAGAGCTGCAGCAACAAGTTTTTCTCTCTCTATTAGCACTTCCGAAATTGGTCAAATACCAACTAGTTTTTCGTGGAGGGGGCGTTCACTTGGTTCTATAATTGGAGTCACTGATCCATAAGATTCACGCTTGCAGCTCTTGGGAGCAATTTTTTATCGGGAAGATTATGGGCATAATTTCACGAAGAATTATCGGTTGTGAAGTAGTCCTCCGAGTCTATCTATGAATTTGAATAAAGTCACTGGAGTTAGTGAAGGAGTGATGGAGATATTTTCTACGCTACGATTGATTTTTGCATTCAAGTTCACATTAAACATGTTCATCTTTAAAGAAGTTTTCATTCTAAGAAGTTACAACAAACTGATGCTGAACTGCTTTTTTACCTGCAATTCACATTTGATCGTCATGAAATACGTTTTTGAAAGTTGCTTGTAATCTGTTTATCACGAATGAAGTGAGTGATCAATACTGGGTGTTCTATCCATTGTGCCACTCAGTATACAGGTTGAGTCTTTGACTTGTACATATATTTTTACAGAACCTTCCTGAGGTTGAAAGAAACACTTATTTTCCTTACAATTTCTTCGAATTCTTTTCGGTTGAAAAGATACAGACTGTTGAAAATCCATGGAAAAAATTTAATTTTGAGTTGTATCTCACAAACCATTCCATGAAATGGAATGATTTTCGGAATATGGTTTGTTATCGACATTATGAATCATCTCTGAACACAAATTTCCACCCACATCTTCCAGTTTCCTCAGTATTTTCACATTTCATACGGAAAAATCTACTGAATAACAAAGTTGTTCACATTAAGTGTTCCAAACATACAGTTCTCATTTTCTTTTTTCAGAACTCTCTCCTGCTATATATCACAGAAATTCAAAATTCCTCTTGAATCACACAGCATCCATGAAACCTCTGGGACCAACATCCCTCTCTGCTCCCATAATACAACAATAAAAGAGCCATTCTCAGGCGTCCAGCGCATTCTTTTATTTCCTTCGTGGTAACAATCTAGTCATACTTCACACGTGGTCTTTCAACCGTGAAGTTCAAGGCCTTATCGTGCCAATGCATCTACGCCACTGTCTTCTGGCAGTGTTTAGAACCGGCAGATCGAATGATTAATAACTCGGCGTTCGAAAATTTCAAGTTTGCATTCAATAGTGATTATGTTTTATGTAATCGCTAAGGTTAATGTTCAGCTCAAGGTTCAGCTCCAACTTTGCAAGCTCCAAGCAGCCAAATTCATTGCAAATTATACATGTTAACGCTCTGGGTGAACTTCATGAGTAATTTGAGGATGACTCGTTCTATATTTGGATGGGGCACTCGGAGAGTTAGATGAGCATCAGGAAAAATAAGGAACAAAAATTTCAATTCATTTTCTAAAACAAGGTGTCCGAAAATTTGCTCACAGATTCTCAAGACAAAATTAAAAGACTTCACCAGTGGGCCTCATCTCAAGGAGATACAGCCCCCCTAAAAATGAATTTGGTAAACAGGAGTTTTATTTGAACCCCCTTGACACACTTTTTACAGGGCCATAATGTCTCTGGAAGCACTAAATTTTAACGACGTATGTATTTGACTCCCTTGAAAATTGTTGAACCGTTAGAAAGCCAAATTTTTCTTGTCTCATGAACTCAAGTAAAAATGTGATTGCCAAGTAGAGTTTCAAACTAATCTTGAAGTGCGTTAGAATTTTTAACATAAATCTAGCCTTTTATGAATAATTGCAGAGGAAATGAAAATTGATAGAGCTTTCTGAGGGTTCAATATCAATATCATCAAGGATATATATCAAGGAATTCAAATAAGCGTTTAATGTTCATCGACTCCAAAGATATTGTGGCCCAGTAAAAAGTATCTTAATATTTAATGAGACAGTTTTCAATATAATGTGACATTCTGCTCCCAATAGAGTTTGCCAAATATTCAACAGAGCAATTTATCTCAACCTGGTATTATCTATACATAAGGTCTATAATTATAACAACGGTTTCATCAACTAGTTCGATATGAATTAATGATCCTCTCGAACGCCTTCTTCAGCAATGCATTGACCTAATCTGCAAAATTCACATCTCCAAAAAATTTATTCCGTCTCCATTCAAACTGATAAGTTGACTGCCTAATTTATGTATCGTAAGATTATATTGGATGTTTTCGAGTTATCTTATTTAATTATAACCATCATCTACACATCTTTGGAAAAATAAAAGATAACTCGCCAAATTGCGTTTGTTGCAATGAAGTTCAAGAAACTCTAATCGCCTACAAGGTTCACACGTGTAGATAAAAATGCCTCGCCAAAATATGATAGTTGATAAGGACAAATCTTCATAATTTGAGTTAAGAGGCTTGTTTGCATAATAAGTAATGCAAATGAGGTTGCCTTACTTCATTGAGAATTTCTGCACATAAATTATACAAGCATACTGTGGGAATAATCAATATGCTTGGTGTAGGTAACACAAAAGGCTATGTCTTCGGGAATAGTTAATGTATTGGCTTCAGGCCCTCATATTAATGACGCTCATTATCAACATTAGATGGTGACTGAATTATCCGGTTCTAGGAAAAGAAATAAATCAGAAGCCAACGATCTAAGTGACTTTTATGACGATGGTTTGAAGTAGGTGTCAAAATAGGGGTAGGTGAAGATTATTACTCTTATTCTCCAAGGTACCAAGCTCAGAACTTGATTGATATTCATTGCAAAGTGTAGAGAATTTCCTCAATTGTTGTAGTCTTGAATATTTTCAGAACTATGTTGAAACTGATACGCCAGTAGATACTGAACATGCTCGCTTTTTTCAACTTTTGTATACTAAAATCGAGTTTGCTGTTGGTCTTATTTTTCCAAAAGTTCTATTCCAAGATTATGATGCATGTGATCGTGAAACAATGAAACTACAAACTTGACCCCCTCGATCTCAATTTCAGATTCATCGACGCTTACATACCGTACGATTCGCCAAAACAATTGTTAATTAAAGTGATATAGATTCATTTATAACATCGAACCAACCTTGAACTAGCTGTAGCAGCAAAAAACATTCTTCAATTTCATAAGCATTACCACATGCATTATTATGGCGCAAATGTAATGAAGTTGATGTCTAGTATAATATCGTAAATTGGTTCAGTTATGGGCGGCTCTCTTTTGAGTATTGGTCACGGGATGTTTGCACGATGATATTCAGCTTTTGCTGAGAGGAATCGCATTCTTATTTATGTTGTTCGTGTACTCTCTACGGACGTGTGGGTTTTGATGAATATTAGCTTAGCCTTCTGGCCTTTTGCTAAGTTCATCATCTGCATCATGGATTTCATCATGAATGAAATATATTTCGAATGAGCCTTATCAATTTGGGCAAGGCTCGGTCATCATATGTTTGACCAATTAAAGCTTTTGGTATTACTTAATGATTTCAGATATAACCACGTATTTCTTAGGCTAAGTTTGTGAATGTCCAAACAATTGAGTTTTCCATAAAATCATCAGTATTATCCAGCTTTACTTCTTCATATTAGGCAGGTTATTCGGTACAGCTCAAGAAATACTAGACGATAGGGTCCACAATCTTGAAAGTAGATAACCCAACATACACTTCTGTCGAATAATCCATGTTTGTTGTGGAGTATTATATGGAGGTTCAAATTCAGTTACTCATCAGGACCCACATTTTCCTTGTAGGGATAATTGATATAGTTAATTACAATCACATTACAAATGTATCTATATGACGAATTGAGTTGATTCTCAGAATTTTCAAATAGTTCCTCGGAAGATTGTTTAAACGATCAGTATGAATTCACTGGACCAAATAACCATGAGGCGTTCACCTACTTCTCTTTCATACAAAAATTGATGAATTATAACAATGTTTTCACCTGTCTAGTGTTTCACGCTCAAATGCCAATGACGTCTTTCCTCTAGGAAATAGTTCAAATTCTCCTACTTAGAATTAAAGAGCAAAGAATATTGCTCAACCTAGACGTAGACTTAATTTCGATGTTCATACTGTTGCATTAAATATAACGTACAGTTTTTGATTAGACGTTCATTGCATCACGTTTACGAACAGTGCAGGATTTAGGAAAAAGCTTGGGGTCCTAACCTTTCATGTTTTCACAACAATATATCGGATACTTATGACATGTTTCGTGAGGTTTAATAGTAAGCCTTCGTATATTGCGACTTTCAATAGAAATTCTCCTGATTTCAGTAAAGACAATCAAGCCTGAATCCAGCCCTGTTCGCAAATATCCTTTTTCCTGCAATATGTAAACACTGCGCAAAAAAATTAACGCACATTATGGAAATCTCAAATTTATTCTACAACTGAAGGTGTTCTCAATGATAATTATTTTTATCAGAATTATGCATACATATGTTATCCACTTTCAACGGTTTTCTTCAATACAGGAATTCTCGATCAATTCTAGTGATCAATAGTTTTTCTTTCGTTTGATTTTCTACACTCGATCGCTATGCAACGCGAAACACGCAATTTGACCCAAGAGGAATGTGCCCAAGCGGTAGTTTTGCGAGAAGAAGGGTGGGCATACACAAGAATTGCAGAAAGGTTTGGAGTTTCCCATACAAGTGTGTCCAGAATGTTACAGCGATTCAGGGAGACAGGTATGAATGTCCGAAGACCAGGACAGGGCAGACCACGGGTAACAACTGCCATTTAAGAACGTTACTTGAGAGTTTCTTCGTTGAGACAACGGTTTGCAACCGCTCGCCTCCTTCAGCTTGAGCAAACTCATGAGGTGCAAATTAGCACTCAGACAATAAGAAATCGCCTCAGAGAATATGATTTAAGGCCTCGTGTCGCGGCAAGAGGCCCAGCTCTTACCCCAGCCCATCGAAGGGCGCGTTTAGATTTTGCGAGAGAGCATATCCATTGGGAGGAGGCCGATTGGGAAAGAGTTCTCTTCACAGATGAGTCTAGATTCTGCCTCTACCATTGTGATCGACGTTCCCTTGTATACAGACGTCCACATGAAAGATATGCTCAGTGCAATTTCCTGAATACTACTGGTTTCGGGGGAGGATCGATTATGGTATGGGGTGGAATATCTTTGACTGCTCGCACAGACCTAGTGGTCGTTGATAATGGAGCTATGAATGCTGATAAGTATATAAGGAACATTCTTGAAGAGCATGTAGTGCCATTTGCCCCATACATTGGTGAAAATTTCATTTTTATGGACGATAATGCCAGAACCCATCGTGCGCGCATCGTTCAGGAGTACCTTGAAGAGGTTGATGTCTCTCGAATGGAATGGCCAGCAAGAAGTCCAGAACTCAATCCGATTGGGCAGGTTTGGGACAACCTCAATAGAAGGCTGAGAAGTTCAGAAAATCATCCAGCTACTCTTAATGACTTAGGAATCCAACTCGGAGAAATCTGGGAAGGATTAGATCAGAACATTTTAATATCACTCATTTTGAGTATGAACCGTCGTTGCCGAGCTGTAATTAACGCAAGGGGTGGAAATACCAAGTATTAAATCACTTATCAGCATTTCAGTATTTTGAAAATTGTTCATTTCTCTTCTTTCACATAAGATTCGGTGAAATCCTGAATTTTTCTTCCATTTAATGTGTCTTGTTTCGTTCAAAACCTTCCCGAGAGAACATAAAAAATAAGTTATAAAGTCAATGTAAAGTTAACTTTAAACATTAAAATTGAGATTTTCAGAATGTGCGTTAATTTTTTTGCGCAGTGTATAATATATTGTAGTTTCATATGTTCTTTGCAATGAAACTCCATGCTTGCAAAACCTAATTTCTACATCAACAGAAAGAATGACAAAGATAATTCATCAAATTCCTCAAGTGATAAATTAATACTAACAATAGAAACACTCACTTCAACAACTACCAATATTTATTTGTGATTTTTTCACCATCAAAGGGTGCTGAGTATCGGTTTCCTATATCAGGAATTCCATTAAATACGAAAAACTTTGTTCGGTATACTCAATCGATAAATGATAATTTTCGTATTCCGCCGACTTCCCATTCACCAGTTCCCTTTACTTATGCAACACGCAAATAATTACGGAAAACTCGGGAAACCCTCTAGGGGAACTCTCAAGGTCGCATTTTAAACGTGTTTTCTGTCTTCGAAAGAGTCGAGCAGGCCGCTGAAAAAGATAAATCACTTTCCTTACAAGCGAAAGTATCCACAGGATCCCCCTCCCCATTATACCCTCGTTTCTTTCCTTCCTATTTGGGTCAACTCTTGCATTCGACCGAAAGAAACCTATTTGCATGCCCATTGTTATCCCTTGCTGCTTCAATTTCGGGAATTATATTCCCCATATTGGGGAGCTTGTATATGTACGGGGTGGTTAAACTTGCGATATTTCGCGAATTGTTTTCGTACGAGGAAGACGATGAAGTATCTCAGAGTCAGTGAAATTGGTTCGATTTCTGATGGTGCACAAAAGGTTTTTGTGGTGGAATACGCTTTCAAGAGATCATTATAGGGGTGGCGCTTGTGGAACAAGGTGAAAATGAACCACTACTCTCTGCTTCCTCTTCTCATTTTCATTTTAAAATAATCCATTATCTGATATTATTTTCGCTTCACCGGAAGAATAGTTCTTCTTTCTTGGCTTTGAAAAATACAGTTTCTTTGACGTGAAAATATAATCTATTTTTACAGAAGGTTTTTCTCCTCAAACTTTTTTGATAATCCTCCTCGATTGAAAAAATGCTATCGTGTCATAGGAATTTTTCGATAAGTAGGTATGGGTTTGAATACCCTATTTCAAATTGTTATAAAAAGATCTATTTGTGTACGTATAATAATGAATAAATTAGATTTAGATTACATTTCTACACTAACCTGCAACAATCAGAGCTAAACACGATTTAAATTATTCTTTTCCTCTTTCAAATTTTTTGAACAGTTTTTTTTCAACCTTTCTTTTATTAGAGCCTAATAAATTGATTGAATATTTTGAAGTGTTGTCGAAAACATGTCTTTTACGTAGGCAATGAAATGAAAGTACGGTTCAATTATGAATTTTCATTAATTTTTCAATTTGTATTTATATTTCAGGATATTCATCAATTAAAACCCTACGAAAAAGGAATGTTTAGATAACAATTCAAGAACATCAAACACTTCTTAATCCAAAGTGTCTCATTGACCTCAAATACATAAATAATGCGAACATTCGAATTCTATACCTAAGTTCAACCATTTCATACCTATTAAAGGAGTTTATGAAAAACCCTATCAATGACTAAATCATCGCCAGCAAAATGACAAAAGGTTTATACATGTCTGGCAGAAAAAGTTAGGGTTGGCATTCAAAAAATTCCACCCCTGGTAGAGGTTGCATGATAAACTACTCAATTATTCAGGGTGCTTCCAAAAAGTGCTGAAGTTTTAAGGGTGTGATTCCTGGGAGAAAATTGAAGACGGTGTTTCATGTAAACTGAAGCTCTAAGGCAGTTCCTCGAAAAGTTAACGCTGAAGAGTTGAAGAAATGGCATTTTATGGATATGTTCCACCAATGTGAAAATTAAACTTTTTTTCGCATAGTTCACACTGAACGAAGTTACACAAAAAGTACAAGTGTTTCGCTATTACTGGGGTGTATTCAGTAATAAAAATTGAAAAGCCATTAGGCTTATACACCTGAAGATGCTGTTTCGATTACGAAACAAGTGGAGTGGTATAATATATGGGGTTTGAAACCTTTTAAAGTCAAGTTCATGTAAAGTAGCACATAAAATTGTTCCTGAATAGTCCTGATAAAATGCAATTGAATGATTCGATGATGCCTCTCGAAAATGATGGAAATTGCATTTAACACACTATTACCTGAAAGTATATTCATGTTACGCATATCATTAAATTAACGTTTTGAGCTCTTGTAGCAGCCATAAAAAATAACGTTCGATTTATGCACCAATAAATTGGTCGATACTTGATACTATAAACTGGATGAATGTGCCAATAAAATGAATTTCTGCTGAAGGAAATTTGAGCTGAGGTGGTGCCCTACCTACTGTCCATTATTATGGTTGAAATAGGCTCATCTTGAAGTCGAATTTTCGTCTATTTGTTAGTGAATTCTATATTTCATATTTCTAAATCATTGATGATCCAATACACGAATATTCCAATTGAGAAATTTCATTTCTTACTCCAGCTATGTCGGATGATGATGTGTCGCCAAATTCTGCTCCAAATTATTATTATTTTCAGTATAATTTCATCTACATACACTTACCTACTCTTATCCCATCGTTTCTGATACTCATCTAAATTTTTCTAAGACGTCACTGCCTGACCTTGTCATATTTCGATACCTGCAACTATAACAAATAAACTGTTATTCCTTGATCCACGTTGAAATGTGGTTAAGATTTCCTGTCGATACTTTAAAAATAGTTCACCCAGAAATAGTTTTTGTTTCTCTGCGTAAAACAGTGTTTTTCTTCCGATATTATGGAATGAACCACATAGTTTTGAGGCATTTCAGCCTCAGGAAGAAGCACCCAAAGATAAAGGTTCTAGCAGAAACTGACGAGAACAGATTTCCACTTATATATGCGAAACGCTTTGGAAAAATTTGATCTCCAAGCTGGGAATGGGCTAGAATGTGATCTCAGATTCCCATAGATAGATGGAATACAAGAAATGCTTCCTCTATCAAAATGAAGTACGAACCTTGTACAGTTGTTGTAATATCTTTGGTTGGTACGAATTAATATACTAGCCAACCATAGTAAGACCGCCATTTTGCATAACAAATTGACGTAATATATACTTCACAATGCGAACATCGATTCAGAAACCACCGAAATAGATATTGAGTTAAGTAATACACGTATGAGGAGTGAGATCCTCGCTTATAATTGGGTTATAGGCAACGGAAATGCTTTTAGTGATCTCTATTCACTCACCGAAATATAGTTGGTCTTCTAGCTTGTCCACAAGATTTCGTAAGGTTGACATGTATTTTTATAAGCTGCGGTTAGTATGCAATTTGTAACCTAGATAATGAAATTATGCAATTTCTCGGTTTTTCCATAGGAATGTCAGTTTGAAGACTCCTCTCATCGACGTCATCTTCGATACTGACATTTATTAAAGCACTTAATACACTATTAACGGTCTTAAGTGTACACTGAAGCACTGAAGACTATCGCAAACATGCGGTTACTGAAAAGCCTGTCTATTCAAAAGGTGTAACTTTTTGATGATTGTTTGGGGTAGGAGGAACCACATTTGTGGGTTTTTCGGATATATCCAAACGAATTTCACATTTTTCTTCGGCCAAGCAATGGACTTCACAAATATTACATAATATTATTGTGACATTTCCGCAACAGGAGGTCTGGTGTACAAAATATTCGAATACACACCCAAACGAATCAACATTGGTCGTTCACGACGTCATAGGTCTATTTGAACTTTTCTTCTCAGTATCTAATTGGCTCAGCATCTTATTATAATGCTCTGGTTTTCGTTTCTATGATCAAGCCTTCGTCGATTCTCTGACTGCGTCCTTGCTCGAACGTTGCGATAAAACTCACATAACTTGGGGAGATTTTGTAATTTCCTAATGGAACAAACGACCGTCGTTGATATTTTGAATGCGAATTATTGGGTCAAGGCGGCGTGTGTGCTCCTGATAGAAGATGCAACAGAACGCCGAAAGTAGCACACGAAGAATAGAGCGACAGAGATAACGAAGGCAGCGGCTGCGAAGCTTGCAACTATTGATTCTTCCCTCTATTTACACAGAAGAAAGTTTAGGCGGTGCAGCCTAGAATCTGTGTCAAATCGGACTTTCTATTTCTGCGTCTTGCGATCCAAGACAACGGTGAAATTGCTCCTCCTGAAACGTTGCAACGCACACTTAGCATATTAGTCGGATTCTTATTTGAATGCAACTGCTGAGCGTGCCACAAAGACTAGTTGGTACGTAGAAGCGTTTGTCAGCGTTTTAGCGATGCGGAGTTTGTCGTCACCGAAAATATGCATCGTAAATCAACGAATAATTGCTTTGCATGACTAGAATCGGTGGGCGTTCAATGATTGTATTAAATCCATCCTTCTTGTTCCTAGAAATGAGCGACTTGGCATTCGTACTAAAGATTTTGGTTAGCGAATAAGATAATGTCAACCGAAGCGTCGAAATGATCAGATTGGTTGAATTTTTTTTCTTTCGAAAGAGGAGAATCAGTCAGTAGTTTCATCCTCCTCACCCAGTATTCAATAATCATAAATCGAATCAATATTTTGGAAAGATTGATAATCTTTGGTAACTCTATCGCTGAAACATTTATCGATAGATTATTTCTACTTCTACTCGTCCTCTATTTTCTCCCAAATTCTGAATTAGGATTCAATATCTCTATAATTTGCAGATAATTTTAATATGACAACAATCCAAAAAGCTCTCTTGACATTTTACCTGGATATTTGTACAGCAGGAGCTAAGAATAACGTTCAGACACAGAATATCAACCCTCAAAATGCCATAGCCTAGCTGACGACGAATTTTTTTGAACGCATGTTATTCAGGGTGGATCGTATAAATATTTCAACACTAGATTCTTGAGGTCAAAAGAAACACTGTTTTCCTTTAGCATTTTCTTCGAATCATCTCGATTTGAAAGATACAGGCTGTTGAAAAACCATAAAAATAAGTTATTTTTAGTTCTATCTCACAAATGGTTTTATCGAATGGATTGAATTTCGGAATATAGTTTTTCATTTATTCGATGAATCTTTTTCGAACACAAGATATCACCCACGTCTTCCAGTTTTCTCATTATGACCATTACGTACCATGAAAATACCAAAAATTTAAAGAACCCAACTCTTGAGACTAAGTTGAATGCTATCTGTTGAATGTTTGAACGTTTTGTAAAATGAAAGTATTCTTCATATTTTCTCGTATAATGCGCCGTTTTTGAGTAATTTGATGTTCAAAAATTAAAAAGTACCTGTGAAATTTGAAAAATTGGGTACTTTGGCTGAATACAACTCTGGTTAGAAGATCCACAGATGTGTAGTGTCACAGATTTAGCTAGTTATTCTGAAGGTAATTCTGTATTTCGAGGGGTGGAACAGCTCATCATGAAAACTTAAAATGGCTGTTTCTTTTTATTTGTGTTTGTGTTTCTTTTTACCTCAAAAATCTAGTGTTGAAATATTTGTAGGAGTCAAAGATTCACCCTTAATGTGTAGCAATGTACAGGATGGGAAAAATTCGTTGTCTACTGAGAGGATCTCGAGAACAATAGCAGCTACTTTAATTTTTTTAAATGCAAACTTTTATTGAATTTGTTATTTTTGAATTGGAGAAAAATCTTTTGTCCGTAGATTCTACGTATTAAAGTGCTTAAGAAGGTTCAAGTTTCAGATCTGTAACTTCAAAGACAAAAAAGTTATGAGAACTTTTCGGAATTGTCAAAATCTCAATTTTTGTTAATAACTCGAAATCTAAAAATGATAGGCCAATTCTGTTTTCAGATTTGGATTAGTCATGAAAAATGAGATCGCGAATGTTTTCTTCTAGATGCTATAGTTCTCGAGATCCCCTCAGTAGACAACGAATTTTGCCCACCCTGTACCTAATACAAGATTCTATAAAATACCGAAAATGCTCCAAGGGGCCGTACTTAAGTGTTACGTCGAGCATTTCAGGAATATTCGAACAAAGCAAGCGGCGTTTTCGCGAAGTTATAAAATAATTTCTTATTGTTATTCACGAGAAGAATCAGAAAATTGATGTCGAAAACCTCAACCTTTGGCACGTCCATCCGCGCCAGTTATTCCACTCCTGAACCGCGTTCAAGGAGCATCTATAGGAAATAAAATTCTCTTGCCGTAGGAATAATAAATAGGAGGCCCCCTACAACACAACAGAGCGGAATTCCATTCTTAATGAATGAACCATCGAATTTCTGGTCCTTTTCGCCATACTAGTTCTATAGGCTGTACCCTCGAGTCTCTTCGTTGATCTCAAGGTCTTCGGCCAACACGTGTATGGTCTTTTCAACACATGCACATATCGCATAATTAAAATTCGAAATAGATGGCTTAGAAACTCGCGGTCCCACATTAGCATACGCAAACTATGGTCATATCTCATAGATTTTATAGCGCGATGTATTCACGTTGTCTTGTTCATTCAATGTGAAATGTTGAGTAGAGTAATTTTCTTTATTTCGTGATGCAGTGTAGTATGTCCTAACTAGGATTCAAAGATACATTCAATATGAGTGTGTAGGTATACAGTTTGTTCCGAAACACAACAAAACCAAACGAATGAAAAAACTTTTCAATATATCGCCTTACTTACCAACATCGAGGACTGAAAAGAAGGAAATGCCTGATTTTCATAGCCCAATAAGAATTTTTTTTTGTTTTCTTTGAGACATACCTTTAAGATGCCAAAAAGTCCATGCAAATAGAAAAACTGTTTCCCCACATACATACAGCGAGTTTGGTGAAAATGCGGCAAAAATTCAAACGTTATTCCTTGGCTTATTCTAAGAATATTTTGTTCATTCATGATTTTGGAAAAACTACTTTATTTCAAAGATGAAGGGAGAAAAAAATTTGTGACAACCATTTTCGATATTTATGTTCGATCGCCAATAATGAGAAGATTGACTACTTGCCATTTTTGAAATTTATTGTAGATTCAGCAAGTTAACATGTACAAGCTGTCCCAAATTCTAGCTGTCCAGTGGGAGAACATCGGAAACTAGAAAAGCTACAGCTAAACCGATAAAATACCTCCGACCTTTTTTCCGAGAAACAAAGAATGGTGAAAACCGCAGCCTCCTATGAGGATTCGTTTTTGAGTTGTTAGCAAAAATTGAGATTCTGACGATTTCGAAAAGTTCTCATAATTCTTTGTCTTTGAAGTTACAGATCTGAAACTTGAACCTTCTGCAGGCACTTTCATTCGTAGAATCTGCTGACAAACGATTTTTTTCCAATTCAAAAATAGCAAACTCAATAAAAGTTTGCATTGAAAAAAGTTGGCCTGATATTTCGAAATTTTTTGCGCTCGTCAGTGGATACTACGTAAAAAGTGCCTGTACAAGGTTCAAGTTTCAGATCTGTAACTCGTTATATTTTCACGTAATCTTAAAAGCACAATGATTTGAAATTCGAAAAAGAAATGAAAAGACCATTTCATTTTTGTATAATGATTGGATAAAACATGATTTCATAGCTTAATGTCGTGAAAATCCCATTTCCTTTATTTCATTTTGATTTCAGAGAAATGCTTGACTACAAAATCTTTAACCTGAATACGTTAGAAGTTACTATCGAATAGTTTTCGTGTGTGATTAATCTTAATGGTGAACTAGAATGGAATAATTAAATCAAGTTCACGAGTATGAATAAATCTGGCTCAGTCAGGAAGTATCAAACTCCAAATGTTATTGTACCCCCAAATAACATGAAATCCACATGCAAGTTTCCTGTATATATTGCTACATTTTTGCCACAAAAAAAACTTCGACCCAGTGTGCGTAGAGAGCTAAAAGCTGATTATATCGATGATTTTTTTCAAACTAACGCAACAAGTAAAGAAATTGCTTAATCATACCACTCAGAAAAATAGTCCATGAATAAGTTCTCCAGAAATTTGCTGCGACATAGCTATCACTCGAAATAAGGCATCGAAAACATATTTCGATCAATTCCTATTTTGTAACAAAACTAATTATTATTAGTCTAGAAAATGACCAAATACAGAAAATATCCATGAACTTCCACCTTTAATTTCTGATTGTAGATAAAGACTCACATCAGTGTTATTGGCTTTTATAATATTCATGAATGAACTACAAGGATTATCTTTTTTTGATATACATGATGACGTACTGAACTTGAAGTAAATCTCTTGCTAAAGGAGTACGTCTTACTTCAATCGGCATTATGACGAGTTAAAATGCAAACACTGTAGTTTTATTGACTTTATTTCAATACGTATTTAAATACTCAAATACTGCTTGAATAATTGTAGGTTGTATACCCTATGTCTTCGCAGTAGAGCTTTGAGTTTTCCTAAGTAAAAAAACTGATAATTATAGACGTATAATTTTATACAAACGATAATTCACAGATATGATGAATATGAAGATAGAAAGATAAGTATGCTTGATCCATCAATTCTGATGGATCAAGCTTTCGATTTGAAATCAGTGACATCTGTAGTTCCACTCCTGCTGAACTTATCCAATTGATCCCCAAAAATAACCATCAATTGATTGTCACATGAAAAAATTTAATCAGACTATAAGGACAAAAAAATCCTGCTGGAGAAAGATCAATTTATTCCTGCTGAGTATCCTCTCCTTTGCACTATTCCACGAACAGGCGATTGAAATACATATCTTGTTTTTATCTACTGATTCTTCCAAATATATAGTGTTTTCTTGGAAATAAAATGCTTGAAGTCACTCCTGCTGATACAATAGACCTAACCCATCACCCTGAGAGTTGACAAATTCAAATTCTCATTCAACAAGATCTAGATGACGGTTTCAGAAACTCAATTAATCTAGCTGAAAAATCGCTCCGTAGTTTTTCACATTCCTGCTGAGCCTAATATCTTCCCCCTCTGTCAACCAACTGACAAGCAATTAATATTTTCATGAGGTGGGACTCAATTGATCCTTCCCTCTCAAGATGCCTCGCCGATCCAGCGAAAACGAGCCTCTCCTGCTGTTTTTCCACTCCTGCCACTTCCTCCACTCCTGCTGAACCTTCTTTTCGCCCCCGAGTCGACTGACTGACAGCGAATTGACATTTTTATCAGCTGTTACTTTCTGCCACTAGCCCCAATCTTACGGCAGCGCGTCGGCGAAGGCGTCCTGCCACCGCCAACTTGATTTTCGACGTCCGTCGTGGTGCGCTGGCAACTATGCGTGCATATGCGTATTGCACTGGCATTGAACAAAACGCACAGATAGTGAGCGTGTTCGCAGTGTCGAAATCTCGCAAACTAGTCGTGGTTGCGAACGGGAGGTGTGCGAGTGTGTCTGTGCTTGTATCGTTGGCGGATTGAAGCGCGCACAGCCGAGTTGCGTGCAGCAGGAATTGAATCCTCTCAGCAGGGACCAGAACCGCCTTAACATGCCCTCTATTCGAATTTTGTGATAACTGGATTAGCCGCATATGTCTTTTGGAGGGTTTCAATTGAAGTAAGTTCGTAAATGAGGCTTTTATCACCTGTTTTATCCCTTTGTTTGTTACGCGTTCCTTTCTATTCGGTCAAGTTTTAGCGACAAGGTTATACCATAGCGCGGTGCAAGCTAACGTAGAGTGAGACGGAGAAGCTCATGCGCCTGCTGGCCTTGCGCTTTGAGGCCGCTAGGAGTGCGTAACATAGGCCAGCACGAGGCTTGCAGGACCGGCGTTACTTTCAAATATCAGGAAGCGAACAGTGCCACCATCAAGTTACTTCTGAATTTGGCAATTTGCTTCTATTGTGATTCAACTTCCATTATATTCTTTGGTCCTTTTTGAGTTTCCCAACTTGTAGTTTTTTCCATAATCTAGTTGTGCTTCAACTCCTCCAATGAAGCAAGGATATGGATGAACCTTTCCTCAAAGTTTCATATAGGTACATGTGTCGATTCTGAAAAACAATTAAACGCACTGGTTTATAATTCCTCAGGAGTTTTCTCCATACTATTTTTTGTTGTTTGTGACTAACATTTCTAGATCGATATCCCCATCAAATTTCATTTTCATACCCAGTTATTTCTGGAAAAACCTGGTTAGCAGATGGATCACTTTTTAAATTTATTTTTGGTAGCCAACTTTTGAACCAAATATTATAGAGCTACCTCTAGTTTTCGGGAAATATTTTGTAAGCCTATCGGCTGATGAATGAAAAGGTGGTTATAGTTTTTCCTTCATTAGTGGCAATGATTCAACTCAAAATTGCGTACGTTTGCTAGGGCATGGTGGATTATTTGGGTTTGTACGCCGTTCAGATCTCGATAAAAGATGTAATCGCCGACATATTTTTTTCAGGTGTCTCAATTTCACTCCCATCATCTCGAATTTGGGAGTTCATACTGCAGGACGGATGTCGGTTATCTTATATTGTCCTTGATATAACCGAATTCCAATTTGAACAGTTCTAAGCCTAGTCAATAGACGAATGCGGAGTCACTCAATCGAATATCGCCGTTTGAATTATGCAAATTGAACTAGGAACTACGATTAAGGAATAAAAATAGATAATTATCTCACAGCCTAGATATACAACGAACTGACCTCCAAATTTAACGCACAATTGAAACTTTATCGCGTTTGGGAGTTCTGAAACTACAATAAGGCGATAGATTGCCACTTGAAGTTTTTATGCATATGTTTCTATTGTTGAAACTCAAGGAACATCTATTGTTTATCGATAATTCGCTAAATAACAAGTATAGTTAGTAGATCAACCTTCGAAATGTTTTCATATTTCAAGTGGATCTAATACACTTGGGGATAACCAGAAGATGGGCAAGTGCCAGCACAAATTTTACGTTATTTTGCCAAGACCAAAAATCTTTCTTGATTTTTGATGAGTCCTGGCTCGATTTTTGTGAAAATTTCATAAGTGGAAACCGTTTTATATCGAAGGAACGATATAAGAGAAGAGATTATAAGGAGGATCATCTTTTCGCTATGCAAATACGATACGATTGGAAAGAAGAAGCCCACTCGCTTAAAAAAAACATACGTCAATTGTCTAGCCGAAATTCAACACATCCAATCTATAACTAGTCACACAATTGTAGACGTAGTTTACAAGATTGTTGCACTGCCTTAGCCTAACAGCATTGCCCTAGTATATAAAGCTTATTCCGATCATTTCTGAAAATAAGAGTATCAGAAACGCGAGCAATTAATTTGGGAGTAGTTTTAAGAGTACTTGAGCATTGCTATTTTGATGCCTAGAGTTTCAGTAACAAGCAATTGGAGGACAAGACCCGTTGGTTATTGCCATAGTCTACATTATTAACGTTTATATCTGAATCTTCTGGAATGTTAACTTTGTCGCACACCTCATCCCAAATATTATTCGTGACTCCCAAGATCAACATAAACATCGAAATTCTTGAGAGAATATGAAATTGAGCTTTCGGCATCCTTTTGCGGTTTGATATACAAACGATGCGTTTGAATTGAAAAACAGACTGAATATTCAATGTAAATTAGACGTTTCATCTCCTACGTTTCACATATGATTACAAAAGCGGATGTCATTCCAAATAGTTAAATGAATGTGGACGTCAATGAAAATCTTATTCATCGAATGGATTGAATTCGGTATTCAAAAATATCTCATTAATATTTTGTGGGTTCGAAACCCATCCTCGTATCGTGGAACAGATTCTTTGGATAGTTGGGTCACTGAGGAAAGACTTATAGCAGTATGATACAACAACATGAACCTCAAATAATCTTCTCTGTTGAAAATGTACTCAAAATTAGTGAGAGAAAAAATTCAATGATTCTCTTGCTTTTACTTGTTCCTTCATACGTGTAAAATCTTCATTAACTTTGTGTTCGCTCATTAAAATTTACACATGGCTTTGAAACTCCTAGTGAATTACTCAAGGAAGAATGCTTTGAACTAAATTATATTATTTATAAACACGTTTTCAAGATAACGAATCATATTTCAGTGAGATATGGGTGAAATCGAATTCACATCCTTTTACACAGAAATTTAATCAAATTTTTCGCTGTTATCATTTCCAAAATGCCGATAAAATTCACAATTTCCACTACAATCGTTCTATAATTCGGTCACAATTACGTAAGGTTTAATACTGCTAATCCTCATTATTCTAACACAATTTCAAACTATAAAAGTATGAATTTCTCTTCCATACTTCTCAGAAATTATAGTTATTAATAGATGGATCGAAAGAGGTTAAGATCAAAGCTTGGCTGACTAGCTTCTTCAAATTTTGCAGACACATACACGATGTCTCTCTGCGTAATAAATCCTGAGCTGATTTAATTAACCCAGGAATATATTTTCTAGTGGAGACATTGCTTTGGAAGCACTTTCGCTTTTGTTTGGCGTCCAACCAAAATTGGCAGCGATTCTGTCCAAGGCTTGTATTCAATTCGGTTAAATATTTTCATTCGACGCATATACAGGGTAAGTCTTCGACTCGTACAAATACACTGCGCAAAAAAATTAACGCACATTCTGAAAATCTCAATTTAAATGAAAGTTAACTCTACATTGACTTTAAAACATATTTTTTATGTTCTCTCGGGAAGGTTTTGGACGAAACAAGACACATTAAATGGAAGAAAAAGTCAGGATTTCACCGAATCTTATGTGAAAGAAGAGAAATGAACAATTTTCAAAATACTGAAATGCTGATAAGTGATTTAATACTTGGTATTTCCACCCCTTGCGTTAATTACAGCTCGGCAACGACGGTTCATACTCAAAATGAGTGATCTTAAAATGTTCTGATCTAATCCTTCCCAGATTTCTCCGAGTTGGATTCCGAAGTCATTAAGAGTAGCTGGATGATTTTCTGAACTTCTCAGCCTCGTTCTCAGCCTTCTCTTGAGGTTGTCCCAAACCTGCTCAATCGGATTGAGATCTGGACTTTTTGCTGGCCATTCCATTCGAGAGACTTCAACCTCTTCAAGGTACTCCTGAACGATGCGCGCACGATGGGTTCTGGCATTAAGGTCCATAAAAATGAAATTTTCACCAATGTATGGGGCAAATGGCACTACATGCTCTTCAAGAATGTTCCTATATACTTATCAGCATTCATAGCTCCATTATCAACGACCACTAGGTCTGTGCGAGCAGTCAAAGATATTCCACCCCATACCATAATCGATCCTCCCCCGAAACCAGTAGTATTCAGGAAATTGCACTGAGCATATCTTTCATGTGGACGTCTGTATACAAGGGAACGTCGATCACAATGGTAGGAGCAGAATCTTGACTCATCTGTGAAGAGAACTCTTTCCCAATCGGCCTCTTCCCAATGGATATGCTCTCTCGCAAAACCCAAACGCTGGGGTAAGAGCTGGGCCTCTTGCCACGACACGAGGCCTTAAATCATATTCTCCAAGGCGATTTCTTATTGTCTGAGTGCTAATTTGCACCTCATGAGTTTGCTCAAGCTGAATTTGAAGGAGGCGAGCGGTTGCAAACCGTTGTCTCAACGAAGAAACTCTCAAGTAACGTTCTTGAATGGCAGTTGCTACCCGTGGTCTACCCTGTTCTGGTCTTCGGACATTCATACCTGTCTCTCTGAATCGCTGCAACATTCTGGACACACTTGTATGAGAAACTCCAAACCTTTCTGCAATTCTTGTGTATGTCCACCCTTCTTCTCGCAAAACTACCGCTTGGGCATATTTCTCTTGGGTCAAATTGCGTGTTTCGCGTTGCATAGCGATCGAGTGCAGAAAATCAAACGAAAGAAATTATTGATCACTAGAATTGATCGAGAATTCCTGCTGAAAAACTATTATTACTACATTCGATAAAACCGTTTGTGAGAGAACTAACATTTTTTATGGTTTTTCAACAGCCCGTATCTTTTAAACCGAGCCGATTCGAAAAAAATGGTAAAGGCAAAAAGTGTTTCTTTTGACCTCGAAAATCTACTGTTAAAATATATGTACGAGTCAAAGACTCACTCTGTATATATTTTGGTTTCGTTGGAGGCTTAAAATCACTCCTTATTTTTCATTCACACCTTGTTTGATAACAGGCATTATTAGGAACGATTATATTCAAACCTTAATTCTTCATATAGTTAAACTTTCGAGTCCACAGTTCATCAAACCCCTGACCTAAATCTGCACGGAACCGAGTGTCCCAAACACCCTAAATCCCTCATGATGAAACCATCGAGCTTCAATAAAATCCCCCGATTTATAGTTTTATTTTCGCCGACCCTGGCGTAGACGATAGTCGAAAACTACCCACGACTATATTGAAAAATCCTAGCCTAGTCCTGCTGTGCAATAAAACGAGCGTTAACCTCCTGGCAGGACTCCAGCGTTTGCGGAATATTCGCGACTAGGATAATATAAACATAAATATGAGCCCCCTGAAATAGTTTTCCGCGTTTTTTGCAATGGGATGGAACGGGCAGCGAGAGCGAAAGTTCAACCTGCAAATAGATAGCGTAGTCACGAGAAGGTTCATTTGCCCTTCTGGATCGATTCTCGGGACAGAGAAAAAATTGTGAGTTATCGTGCTGTTTGTCGGTCTATGGAGTGGAGAATCCGATTGATTCCTATCTTCCCGATCTGCCAGGATGTAGTTTTGTGAGTTCAGGAGGTTCACTGCCCTATTGTGAGAAACGAATTCACTTCGCTGTACGTGGGATGTTCACAAATATTTTTCCGAAAATACCACTTTTTTGGTCATTTTATGATGTTGAAGTTTGACTCCACACAGCTCACTTTTTGTCCGATCGTGATGCGCCCAAATAAATTGGTCAAGTAGGCTATGGAAGTTCGAAATTCTATGACTGATTACTTCATATTCCCAAAACTGAAATATGTAAATATTGCTGGCATTAAACAATATCATCGTCATGTTTCATGGAGAGGTTATTTTATTAAGGCCCGGTACTTTCACGTGCGAATTACTAAATTTATTCGATAGATAAGTATTATTCTTAGGCCCGGTACTTTCACGTGCGAATAAATAAATTCATTCGCATTTATTAAGTCTTATTCGTAAGATTAGTAAAAATGCAGTCTTTTCAATTTCAGATAGTGTTATTCATCGAATAAATCTGTCTTTGAAACTTAATTAGAAGAGTTTATTTGTCATAGATCGAATGTCGGTACGTCATTATTGGTTGAATAATATTTATTCGAAGGTGAAAGTACCGGGCCTTAGGATAAGTAAAAATGCAGTCTTTTCAGTTTCAGATAGTGTTATTCATTGAATAAATCTGTCATTGAAACTCATAGACATATAGACATGTCTGTGTCTATGTCTATGTTGAAACTTAATAATAAGAGTTTATTTGTCATAGATCGAATGTCGGTACGTCATTATTGGTTGAATTTTTTAGATTCTTAAGTATGGTTATTCTTTGTATGATTTTCACGAAATATTTGCTTCCTAGTTGGAATTATGACAATTTATACAATGCGATGTCTTATTTTACATTAATCAATGAAAAGTAGTATACCGTGTTTTCATAGAATTGTTATTCGTCAAATAATTTCATGTGAAAACACCGAAATAATGTATCCTTCAGTTAGGAAATTATTTGACAGATACTTATTGACATAGAAAGGTGAAAGTACCGGGCCTTAGCATTTCTTCTATCTTGGTAGTTATTCACCATTCTAAAAATGACAGATGAGGGCTTTTTAGACACTGTTTTTCTCAGGAACGCAATGCACAACATCAGATATGTCTCATGAAACTGGTTCCGGAAAAAACCTTCAATGTTATTTTTTAAGTTAGAGCAAATTCTTGAAATGGAAACAAAAATTAATTGAAAAACAAACTTCAACTCCCTTTTTCATTCTAGCCATTCAGTTCAATTAGGGATATTCATCAAGTTTGGGCCACATAGTTCAGCATTTTTTTCTTTGGGGATTGTGTGATAAAATGGGAGACAATAGTCACCAAAATACGTCTTTATAAGCCTTATACATCATTAGCTAATAGTTCTGATTCAATAGCTGTCAAGCAATCAATATTGATTGCTTCACTATTTATTTGGAGGAACGAAGTCCATACTCAAAGATTTTCACAAACGGTATTTGTAGATTCAATGTCATTGAAGTGAACAATATATTTTGTATCTGTTTTGATCATAAAAATAGACCTTTCGTTTCTAGATTATAATCGATTTTCTTCCATATCTAGTGAATAGATGTGAATTTCGTCATATATCAATAGAGCAAAATTTGTAAGTGTTTCCTAGTCAGATACGAAATGAGTGTTTCATAATAGGAAAACGTTTCTTTTCTATGTTAATCCCTGAGAATAATACCTTTGAGAATCTACCGACCATACAGCGATAATTCTCGAACATAATTGATTTTCTCTCGTAAGCCCTACTGTGTGGCCCTGGGGTTTGAAAAAATTATACACCATCGTATCCATCTACTTATAGCCATATTGTAGTAGTCGGTGTGATGAATTGATAATTATCGCCCATTATTCAAAACAACGCTATCACCTGTTTGCCTGAATTACTGTCTTTAATCGAATGGATAAAAAAGACATTGCATAACATGAAAAAACAAGCAATTAAATAACAATGAAAATTTTTCTTCTTCTTTGTTAAAAACTCCAACCTTTTTGATAATGAAAACTTAGTTCCAGGACTGTTTTAGCTTCGGGAATGGCAATTTCGATTTCCACTGCTATTTTATGACGTGAACCATCTGAGAGTTCAATATTTTGCATTCAATTCGAATAGACTTTGATTTCTAATTGAATGGTAAGAGTTTCCGAGGTTTCTAAACGGTATTGACCACTTTGAAAACAATGGAGTTGCAAAGACTAAAAGTACATAAAGGCATGCATTTGAATGACTTGGAATTCATTAGCTACTGTGGAGTTGAAATATTCTAGAAAAGTTACTATGTTGAAAAATAATATGGGAGTTTGAATCTTGTGTAATGATGAAGTCTTTACAATTTTCAGCTGTGAAAATCATTCTATTCACGCATCGTGGGAGAGTAATTATTCAAATATAATCAGGATATAAGAAAATACAGAATAATTAAAAAATTGATTCCCGGATATTTCGGATATACATATACATCAATTAATGATAACCTCGACGTATTCAAAATATTCAAAAAATATATATCTAAGGTCTTACCTGCTGAGTGGATATACATGGTGAGTCTTTGACTCGTACAAATAAGTTAATAGTAAATTCTTTACCATTTTTTCCTAATCGGCTCGGTTTAAAAGATGCAGGCTGTTGAAAAACCATGAAAAATTTTATTTTTAGTTCTACCTCACAAACGGTTCCATCGAATGAAATGATTATTTTTTCATTTATTTGATAAATCTTTTTCGAACACAATAAGATATAATACATAATTCTCATTATGGCCATTACGTCCACAAAAATACCAAAAATTCAAAGACCCTAACTCTTGAAACTAAGTGGGACACTTTCTTATGAATATTCGTTTTGTAAAATAAAAGTATTCTTTATATTTTCTGGTAGCGCTATTCGACTAATTTGATGAATAAGAGTACTTTGGCTGAATACAACTCTGTTCAAAAGATTGTGGATCATTTGAACAGAGATGTATAGTTGTTTTATTTTACAAAAAGATCTAATATTCATCAGATAACCTCCAACATAGTTCCAAGAGTTGGGTTCTTCGAATTTTTGGTATTTTTATCGTACGTAATGATCATAATGGAAGACGTGGGTGATATTTTGTGTTTGGAAAAGATTAATCAAATAAATGAAAAACTATATTCTGAAATTCATTTCATTGTACAAGATCATTTGTGAGATAGTACTAAAAATAACATATTTTATGGTTTTTCAACAGCCTGTATCTTTTGAATCGAGCTGATTCGAAAAATATTAAAAGAGAAAAGTGTTTTTTTTACCTCAAGAATCTACTGTTAAAATATTCGTTAGAGCCTGTATACAGCAGGATTTACCAGCAAAACCGATGGAATCCATTTATTTTTCAATCATTGTACAGTGCTAGTTTCTAACTTGGAATCAAAGATAGTGTTTATGTTGTGAGTATGCTCAGAGAGGTCGAGTAGTACCTATTCAAAAATACGCTGTATTTAAGAATTGTCATACAAAAATTAGAATACGACGTCATCCATGACGACATATTTCAAATTTGGGACACGCTGTATAACATATTCCTGCATCGAAAAGAACGCAATTTGAAGTAGTAATTGACCGGTCTGAGTACACAACAACAAGAAAACTTTCTTTGATTCACTGAACTTTTTCAAATCCAAAGTGTATATTGTGCTTCTTTCTATAATGAATTCCGAATTTAACGCACATTTTTCTACGACAGCGTTCTATATATTAGAACATAGATACATGGAATGGACATTCAGTGCTACAAATGAATGTTTTGTAGGACCTACATTCGATGTTTCTCTGTCTAGCGCGACACTAAGGCAGTGGCATTCAATTGAAAAACTTACATACTTCCTATTTATCCGTTCGGAAAATTTATGTGACACTGATGTCCAAATCAACTGTCTCAAATGTGATTGGCGACACTAAGCAACTAACTCACTTCAGTCTTTGGAATGTTTATTTTCCATTCTATGTATCTATGTTAGAACATAGATACAGAACTTAGAAGTTCTATATCGAATATTCTAAATAATAATGCAATGACGACAATGACCTCACAAACCAGTTCAACAATTCAACGTGTCGTCGATCCCAGGAACCTGAATAGTTTCCATCCCTCAGCAGGACGACCTTTTCAGGACTTCTTCACAAAAGCCAAGCTCTACACGGGAAGTCCTACGTCCCTTCGGAAGGTCCCAACCCATAGATTATTCGCAATTCGTCCCAGTCTTACACATGCACCCCGAATGACTCAACCCCTTCCAAAAGTCGTGTTCCCCGTGCGTCCTGCATTGCCTTTCAGTTCCTGCAACCCGACAGGAGTACACGCAACGCTAAGGTGCATTGTGTTGCCAGGAAAATCAATAACACTAACAAAGAAGAATGATTGGAAAATGCAGCTCGTGGAAATAGGACGGAATGTTGCGTTTCGCCCTGCATCCTATGGTAATGAAGATGGAAAAGGGGTGCTTTTCGTGTTCTCGTTCTTCCTCAGTCGTAGCGGCTTGTTTTTGCTGCTGAGTCTGTGATTTTTCGTGCGCGTTCGACTGGAAGATTGGTTGAAATGTAAAGTTTACGTTTTACCGGAGTGTTGGTTCTTTTGGAAGGATCTTTTTTAGGGTGTGTTGGTGTCCTTGTTCAGTTTGAGGTTGGAGAGGTATGATGTGTGACCCATTAATTTTTCAGTTCAATTTTATATATGTTGAATTTCACCAACAGTTTCTATTGCGCCCATATCAAATCGTTATTGTCATGGGGACTTCTTTCGATTGTAAAGTCATAAATATGGGGTCACTTTTGAGAAAGGTGGCGACACTTTGCAATTATTGAATGGAAAATTAGGTCATTTCGAGGGTATGCAATTTTTATATGAGAAAATTGGAATTGTTTTCAAGCACGCGTTCATATGAATGCTATAAAACCTTGATTCAACATTTTGTCGAACGTATCATTTGTATTCTCCTGATTCACCCAGATACCAAAATGGTACCTCGCAGAATCTCTTCGCACCAATTGATGTTTTAGTGCTACCGTTTAAGCTGATACTGTTTGGACTAGAAAATATCTTCTCTAAACCTGCGATCCTAGGAAAAGCCACAGATATGGACATAACATCAGTGTATTATATTACCACATACATGCTTTGGCGAAGATGCTATATTGAGTAGATTGATACTTGGTTTTATCAACAACACTTTCTCAATGACTACCCAAGGAGAGGCACAGTGGTCTCTAATCTGATGATTTTAGGGGCTATTCTCTTCAATTCAATTTTGAGAGATACCTATTTAAAAAAACATTCATATATCAATTAAGAATTATTATTGATCAGTTGCTTATACATGAGATTACCCATTATTTCTGCTAACAGTTTTTTTTAGTTTGGTTAATGATTATTTCCAAGAATTCAATAGTTTTCAGCATAATGGTGAAATGAAAAAAATGTGATATGTATCTCATACATTTTTTCATTGAATTCAAGTCAAGTGGAAAATCTTCAGTAGTAATAAGCGTAACAGACCACAGTTTTTCTGATGGAAAGAATTGTAACAATCGAATTCAGTATCTGAAATAATGGGTAAAGAATATCGATACATTGAAATTATATTCGAGAAAGCATCGGAGAATTGATAACATTCAAACAGAAAGCTCCCAAAGGAACAAATTAAAGTGTATCCTCTATTTCTCGAGTCATTATTCGATGTGTCAAAATGGAGATTTTCCTTCGAGGTGGTTCGAAAGAAGACCTTGAAAAAGTGGTAAAATCTTGCGTGTTCGGGAAAGATATCTCAGGTCAGTGCTGAAGTTATCACGGGTAAACTCCAGTAGCTTGTTAAAAATTGCCAAACTTTCTGAAAGCAACATGGAAGGCTTACTGTTTTGGATTCGGAACTCTTTGTTGTTTTTGGCATTTTTGCTCAAAACATCCTGCTTCACATATGCTGACAGATTCAATAATGAATGTATATCTTTATATGATAATGTAATTCGAAGTCAGAAATGGAATTCAAACTTTTGTTGTGAAAATTTTTCCTCATTTTTCTGAAAAATTGTTTGGAACTTGTGTGAGAGAGTTGGGTACTTTTTTAATGGCTTCATAAAGATAATGATCGAATTATTTGTTCAATTTGTTATCTTGGATTGATTCGACAAGAAAGATATAAAAAAAATCAATTGGGAAATCGTCAACATGTTTTAAGGGAGACATCAATTTCGTATAACAAACATTGTAATATATCTATGCATATATCCTGTCCTGTGTTGTGCGTACTTCCTTAACTTTTTGTGTATCTGAAGCTTAAGTGGTGAAGTGTAAAATATATGAACCTACATTCTAAAGTAATTAATGCATTCTTGAAAAATATCAGAGGACAATGGTCTACGTAAAATTCTCCTCAATCAGGCTTGTTTCAATCGATGGACCTTTTGTTTTCTTTTTAATTTGTGCATAAATATTTTCTATTTTCAAGAGTTCATATTCACTGCCCTAAAATCTCATCTTGTTACCGAAAAAGAGCTAAAAAATTAGCGCCTTAAACTGAATCCAGCCCAATTGATATTCGGACATTTTATGAAATCACGGAGTATCATCCAAAAGGGTTAGCCGTGATTGATATATCCCCCCCATCCAACCCCGTCCAGTTTTCAATTCCTGCAGGCTCACGTTCGAATTCCTGCAACGCAAAACGGGACACGCAACGCCGTAGGTGCAGTGTGCTGCCAGCAAAATCAATAATTTCCACAAAGGATTTGGACGCATGTTAATGAACGTGTCATATATGCCGCATCGAAGTCGACATGGCAGAGGGCACAATTTGCGACGTTGAATTCGAGATCTAACCCAGTTGGTGCAATCTCAGCAGGATGCAGGAATACTTTGGTCCTGCTATTCCTGCTGAGGTTAGAAAAGTTGGGAGGATGAAAGGGGGATTCCGAGGGACAATCGATATGGATGGGTAGATTTTATGGAACGTCATTCATTAACGGTGTAATGGCTGCCACTGAAAAATTGATTATCTTGGAATTACTAGGGGAAACCCTTAATTACAGGGAATCATTGTTTTTTATGGATTCTGGGAGATTCATACGAATTGGGGAAAACCTTTTATTATACGTAGATTATAATACATAATACTAGCTTCTACTGAGGCCTTTTTTGTTCCCGCAAAATACTTCGATTTCGATTACTATAATTGTCTGAAATTATGATAATTCCTCAATTGAACAAAAATGCATAATTATCGAGAAAAAGCTTTGAAAAATACTTTGGGTGGAGTGACATTCATTTTCTACAAAAAAATAATGGTCCTGAAATTTCCTCGTTTTGAGATATACAAAGTTAATCAAAAAGAAAAGTTCAGCATTAACCTGCAGAAACTAGAATTCAGAATTTTCCATATTTGTTAATATGAAGCCACATAGCCACAAAAGATTAACCCATTACATCTTATGAAACTACCTACATGTTTTGAGGAAAATTAGGAAACGACAACACATGTTGAATTGGAGCATAATCTAATATGGGTCAAAGATGTAAGTTAGATTTATTTTAACCGGTCAGGAAATGATGCAAAAGAAGCAATGCGGTTCCTCTATCTCGTTGATAAGTCTATTTTGGGGCGATATCGTATCTATAACTTCATACCAACTATAATACCTCTATCGTAATCAGATTAGTTCGTACGTTTTTTTATCAATTATTGACTTTCGTGCCTGAAAAAATGACAATGTTTTTGATCCGACAAACCATAAAACAGGCTGGAAAATAAAGAATGTTTTTGTTGGAAACACACACGATTTGAGACTCCTTATTGTAATTAACTACTGAAAAAAATTAAGGGAGCAAATTACAAATTTTCAAGTGATTTCAACAGGTTGTCCGATAGCTCGAGTGGCTCATCAAGGTCTTAAAAAAAATTGAGCTAAACGAACAAGCTGTCTGACCCATATAGAGGCTGGGACAAAAATTTCGACCGTAGACCGCAGCACAAAAATTTGGAAATTTTTTTTGTGGGTGGTATTCTTGAGATCACTCAAAAACAGCTCTAGCTAGGAATGTGAAACTTCAGATACAAAAACTGGACAATTGGAGCTATAGTTTTCCTTGCTAAAATCTGCTGTACTTTTTCTTAGGGTTACACCCTATGGAAAATCACTCAAAATTTTTTTTAGTGCCTGAACGAATTTGGGATTATGGATTGGGAAGAGCAGCTAGATAGGGTATTGAATAAGCTGTCTTGCAAATGAACAAAATCTGTATAATTATTTGAAAGTGATTCGACTCGGTTTTAATGAAATTCATATGAATTATTCCCGTATTCTCAAGTCACTTCTGGATTAAGAAATACCATTGATAATCTATTCTATCATAGTGTTTTCTAATTGACTTTCTTTTGTTACAGCTCATAATTATTTCCATTCCGGTGTTGAGATGGAAACTCAGCAGCAACAGTTTTGCCTGAAATGGAATAGCTTTGGGACGAATCTTGCCACATCTTTCGGTAATCTCTTCAAATCTGAGAATTTGGCGGATGTGACATTATTCTGTGATGGTAAGTCAACATTTGTTTCACTGCGCCTCAAACCTATCCCTCAGATCTGTTATAGCGGAAATGATGGTTTTCCATGGATTATCATTAAGTGTGATTCACTTGTTTGAGCCTCTTTTCAACTGAATAAAAATTATTTGTGCCTGTGGAGACCAGTTTCAATAATTGAATCATATTGAAGGATTTTTCGAAATTGAGTTCTGATCTTGACGGTAATCCTTTGTTTAAAAAAAAATTGTTCCTACCAACATGGATCTGAGAAACAAGAAATTTAAAGCATATCCTATACTGTGTTGAAGGAAAATTGAAAATCATACACAATTTTTTGAGCAAGATCATCATATCGCTGCACTTGAATCCGAAGAACCATCAATCAACCTCAGAGTTGAGTTCGGAGGTTTCCCATGAGCCATACCTCGAATTAAAGAACTCACGAAAGTACCCACGAAAATATGCAACGTGCCATAGAAATGCGGACGGTACTATTATGGTCGTAATATGAATGTAAAGTACAGTTAGAAGCAGCGATGCAAGAAGAAATGCACCGCAACTAGGCTGACGTTGAAAGTCAGCAGAAGAATAGCAATTTGGTAACTGTATCTCGCATAATAACAATTATTTTTAATGAGGCATATTCGGAACGATTCTATCTGGATATATCTTCTAATGGACTTCCATTTCTACCGATGATGGTTAGGCGATCGGCCAGATTCCAATCTAGCCGTTGAGTAATTTCATTTACTGGTCATAACTATGGGAGGCTGCATCCAGTCCATTATCGGAGTATGGCGGATATGTTATTTGTTTTCTCACCTATTCATTCTCTTCTTGCGTTCGGATGATGACCCGAATACAGAGAGGTTTTTGATGGCCTATAGTTGCTTTCTCGACATAATTGAGATATCTGAAAATACACAGAATCCCTCACGACTTGATGAGTTTTTATGGATCGTGGTACCTACTAATAAGCTCAGTTCTTTTAAAATTTAGACGCAAAAGTTTGTCAATAATGTTTTCTTCACCTGATTAATTAACAGATCAACATATCGATAAAGGTACCACAAACCCTGAGTGAAATCAAACCCCGATTCTAATGGTTCAAATCAAACACTACAGAGTTTCATAATTGCATGTTTGCTATTGATGAATCATTAAACATCTTCAATGACACCTCACGAATTTTAAATGAAGAGTTCGCACTGGTTTGGGTCTATCAACTGCTCTGAGATCATCGTTCGAATCTCTGTGCTACCTTGGACAGGGGCGTATCAAGGAGAATTTGGATTATTAGTCGACTCGATGAATTTTTTTATCGTCACGATCATTTTATGGGAAATGGGTACCTATTTTTAATGTAATTCAAGATATAGGAACATATTCATTAATAATTAAAATATTCTACTGTAGGATTATTCCATCTTCATCATTTATTTTTGATTGAAGAGAATAAAAAAAGAAATCCATGTAAAGCATTGAAAAATCTTCCACTGGTTTGAGAGGGATAAATGCCCCTTCAAAATGACTTCACAAAAGTGGTAAAGAAAGGTGCATATTATTATCAATCAGATCACTCAGTATTTTATTTCGATTATGCCTATCATAATGAAAATTTCATTTAACTATTTAAAAAAAATCAGCACAATTCAGTGTGTGAAACTATGGTAAAATAACTCCAATTTCAGTTTTTTCACATAGGAAAGTTGATCTCGTTGAAATTCTTCAAAATATAATGGAATTATAACTTATTGGCTTGTATTTTTCCTTTGAATTGAGAGCATGAAGATTGGATATACAGGGTGAGTCTTTGACTCGTACGAATATTTCAACAGTAGATTCTTGAAGTCAAAAGAAACTCTTTTTTTCCATACCATTTTTTCCGAATCGGCTCCGTTTAAAAGATACAGGCTGTTGGAAAACCATAGAAAATTTTTTTTTTCAGTTCTATCTCACAAACGGTTTTATCGAATGAAATGAATTTCGGAACGTAGTTTTTCTTTTATTTGATGAATCTTTTTCGATTAAAAGATATCACCCATGTCTTCTAGTTTTCTCATTATGACCATTACGTACCATGAAAATACCAAAAATGCAAAGAACCCAACTCTTGAAACTAAGTTGGACGCTATATAATGAATATTTGAACGTTATGAGAAATAAAAGTATTCCTTATATTTTTTCGTATAATGCGCCGTTTTCGAGTAATTCCATGTTCAAAAATAAAAAATATCTGCGAAATTCGGGTAATTTGGTTTAATACAACTCTGTTTAAAAGATCCACAGATGTGAAGTGCCATAGATTTAGCTTATTATTCTGATAGGAATTTTGTTCCTCTAGGGTTCTCATAGCTCACTATGAAAATTTAAAATGCCTATATCTTTTAATCAAAGCCGAATCGGAAAAAATGGTATAGGAAAAAAGTGTATATTTTGACCTCAAGAATCTACTGTTAAAATATTTGTACGAGATGATTTTTATATAATTCAAGTATCGAATAGGGGAAAATTCACAAACCTCTAGATTTTCATTATCGGAGGTTTTAAGGATGATATTTTAAAGCTTTGAAAACTCTACTTGGGTTACTGTATCTTTCTTGGAAGGCAAGTTAGACGGAGTTCTACTCATTTGAAAACTCCCTCTATATGCTCCTAATTTTCGATCACCTATTTGAATCACCTCGTATAGGAGGGAGAATTATCCGATTATGGATCCAAGAAGGAACTCATCAAACTCCTCTCACAAGTAAAACATTAAACTGATGACTATTCATTTATGAATCAAACCGAAGTAGTTCCGAACCCAATTTCGATTAAACTCCCATCATCGGCAGCAGAAATTATTAGTTTAATCCCACTTCAGAGACACACACGCTTGGCTCGAAACAACCTGAGAAAGAAATTACCGTGGTGCGTCTTCATTAGAACCGGTATCAAAACTCGCAGAGCGATATAGTTCGCTCTATTAGAGTTTCAAATTATCTGGCAGCTCGCTCTCACTCAGAAGACCCACTGCCTCCTTGATTATATTCTCACATATTACGCGTTTCTTGTTTGCCCTGCAAAGAAGCGAGATTGGGGTTTCGGCAAACTCAATTTTGTACCTTCCCCTGCCTGCTGCTTTGTATTTGATAATTTAACAATTAAAGGCTGTTGGCGGAGGTGATCTCGACGCAAGGGCCGATCTGTAGTGTGCACTGTATCCGTGGGTGATCGATTTTCTGCCTGATCTTCTGGGGTTACGTGTGAGCTCGCACAGGTGGGAGAGGTGCTTAGCCTTAGGTATTCCCCAAGGCGGTATACTGCGCTGATAATGGCAGTCAAACCTTGATGATAATTGGGAATCAGCAGAGCTTTATTATGCTGTCATGGGGTTAACAATCCGGGTGAAAGCAGCCTATACGGTTTCCAATTTGAATTGATTCCATCACGAGTGGAACTTGAACGCAAGTTCAAGGTTCATCACTTGAATAATTCAGGGCGTTTTCATAAGTCAACAAAATAAACCATTTCACCATAAGTCGCCTGCATAAAACCCCCCAATTCCAATGCGTTTCCATAAGAAAAAAGATGTTGGTTTGCCTTTTAAAGGGGCGAATATTAAATAGATAAACCTATGCTTGATGAACATCCCAATTCTATCATCAATAGACTCCTGCGCCATATACATTTGCTATTGTGAACTATACAGGGTGCGTCTCTGACTCAGTGACTCGTACCAATATTTTAACAGTAGATTCTTCAGGTCAAAAGAAACAATTTTTTCCTTTACCATTTTTTCCGAATTTGCTCGGTTTAAAAGATACAGGCTGTTGAAAACCCATCTCTCTGTCTCACAAACGGTTTTATGAAATGAGATGAATTTCGGAATATAATCTTCCATTTATTTGATCAATTTCTTTAGACCACAAGAAATCACCCACGTCTTATCTCATTATGACCATTACTTACCATAAAAATACCAAAAATTCAAAGAACCCAACTCTTGAAACTAAGTTGGACGCTATCTATTGAATATTTGAGCGTTTTGTAAAATAAAAGTAATTTTCATATTTTCTCGTATAATGCGCCGTTTTCGATTAATTTGATTTTCAAAAATATCTGTGAAATTCGAAAAATTTGGTGCTTTGACCGGATGCATTTCTTTTTAAAAGACTCATAGATGTGTTGAGTTACAGATTTAGCTATAGGAAAAAAGTGTTTGTTTTGACCTCAAGAATTTACTGTTAAAATATTTGTACGAGTCAAATACTCACCCTGTATAGAATATAGATGGATGGAATTACAATTAAACAACAGTATGATTGGAATCAAGTCATTTTCTCCGAATAGGAAGATTTCCTCAATCAAAATGAACGATGACGAATTCGAAATAAAACGAATTGAAAAACGTAAGACTGTCTTGCCTGTTCAAAAAATTTTCCTAGAAGAGAACAATGAAAAATTACATATCCGCCTTATAATTTTGATATTACTCAACGATATTGCCTTTTCATTACTTATCCTCAGTTTCAATCGATAACATTCAAAGATATTTTAATCAATGCAGTTTGACGTAATGCTTGTGAATAATGTCATAGGCGAATTCCTATGCACTTCCAATTCAGCACAATTAGGACAATTGGTTTGACCTAATTTGTACCGGGCTCTACTTATACTAGTTGCCCCAGTACCACATATGTTATGAAAAATACTCTCATCCGATATATAAATTTTTGTAATTCACATTTGTGATATACGATATTTGAAATTATAAAAAAAATTTTTATTAATTTTCTAACATTCTTGTTTATATAAATGAATATTTTTATGGAAAACGGCAATGTTTAATTTGACTCTCTTTTTGTTTCAGGGGTTACATTCAGAGCACACAAGCTCATCTTAGCAGCATGCAGTAAGCACCTAGCTGATCTGTTCGAAACAGCTCCAGCGATGCTGCATCAGAATCTGTTGGTGATACTGGACGGTACATCTGCCTCCAACATGTCAGCTCTTCTGGAATTCATGTACAAGGGAGAAGTACATGTCTCTCAAGACGCGCTTTCGAGTTTCCTCAAAGCTGCTGAGTGCCTTCAGGTGAGGAAAATTATTTTCACAACCTCTATAGTCGTCCTGGTTTGGCAAATATCGACAAACTCTTGGCAGACAGGAATTTTCAATGGGACTGACGTCATCAATTTGAACACAATTGTTCTATAAGGGTCCAATCTTCCTGATCGAATGATTAAATACAGTTTCGTATAAAGAAATCCTGGTACTCGGTTTCAAACTCCTTTTCTTCTTTTCAGGTCAAAGGTCTCAGTATCGAACACGAGAAATTAGCAGTAGCCCAAGGGCATCCAAACATGGATACCACCCTGGATTCCACGATACCACGGAAGCGTCTGAATATCCTGAAAGAAGAAATGGATAGTCAGAATAGTCACCAACAACAGCAGCAGCAACAACAACAGCAACAGCAGCAACAACAGCAACCTCAGTCAAGTCCGTCCCCTAGCTATTCACCTGCGATGTCACCATACATGCAGCCACCCCACCATTACAGGCAATACGACCAGAGAATACCATCGAGCGGTTCGGCATTCGACAATTTGAATAACATCAAGAGATCCCAGAGGAGTCCACCAATCGAGCAGGCTCTCCAGGACAGGGCGTCTGTTCTGAGAGACGGGAGCAAGTCTGGAAGGCCTGGATCGCCGGGACCCTTGTCATTGGCGTACAGACCGTCGCCGACTTCCTCCTGTCCTTTTCCCAACCAGCCAAACCAGGAGGCAGACGCCCCTCCGGAAAATAGATTCGATCCAGATCCTGCCACTGCACTGATTTGTCCGGAAAGCGACAGTGCCAATATGTGCCAGGATCCTGGCTGTCCAGAAGGTAAGAGAAGAGTCAAATCAAGGCTTCACACTTCTTGGCATAAGGTTCACTCGTATATACATTTATACGTATGAAAACAATTTCTCACTAAGCCAGAATATGGGTCCTGCAAAAAATATTTAGTGGTTGTTTTCAATGAAGATTTATTAGAATTTTTCTCAGCAACAGATGTTTGTAATACAGGGTACGACAGAGCTGATTGACGAGTTTCAAGGGACTAAAAATGGTAAAAGTTGGACAAAAACGGTTCCATTTATTCGAATCAGTAGTAAATGTAGCACTGATACACCGATGTAGTCGATTTCGACCCTGAGGAACACAAAGAGCTCTTCCTCGCCTACCTGCCCCTAGCACAACCCCAGCAGTGACCCTACGAAAGTCGTCAATAGGCTCTGCGGCACCCTGCATTAACTTCTTTGAGTTTTCTTCAAAATCTAATGCAGAAATGTCTTAACATTCATTGATTCATATCCTTCGGAGGCTGTAGAACCTGAATATCATCATCTTTGTTTCAGATTTAAGAATGAGAATGGACCCTACGATAAAACTGGAAAGGGAAGAACCTGCAAGTAGTACTGGTGGAAATGGTAACGGTAATTGTGGTAATAATACGGTTTCATCGAATAATGCCAATGGCTCCTTGGGAAATATGTCGAACTACAGTCATGATATGGATAAAAGCGATTTGATACCCACATCTCTCTGGAATACTGTAGCTGCAAAAGTAAACAAGGCGGGCTCCGTCAATACACCGGATGGTAAGCATGACTAAATAATAATCAACGAAGAAAATGGATCAAAAAACACGTAACGAAACTATAGTCTATTTATTTTAGCAATAACTTGAAGTTACTTGTGATTATTGAACATTTTCTACGAGTTAAACACTTTCTATGGCAATCACATATGTACCATAATAAAAACAGTACCTATCACAATGCTAGATATTTATACAGGGGTTTTTCGTGATCCTCTAATATGTTTCCTTAATAGGGACAGTCCATATTTAGACACATCGTTTCTGTTGCTTCTTCTGGTTGAAGTATTCGTTTACAGTGAGTTATTTCTTGCAGGAAAAAAGTTGAAGTGCCCTTTTTGTGAAAGATTATATGGTTACGAAACGAATCTGAGGGCCCATATTAGGCAGAGGCATCAGGGAATACGAGTACCATGTCCATTTTGTTCGCGTACATTCACCCGAAACAATACGGTAAGAAGACACATAGCTCGGGAACATAAAACCGAATTAAGCCTTAAGGCTTTCCAAAATCAACAACACCCGCAGCAGCAGCCGCCGGTGCACAACCACGTCCCATAATAAGGTACCTGATGTTGGCATCAGTTTCTGAGCTAGACGGTATAATCAGAGATCTGATGTACATATAATATATATTATATATTCTCTTTTACCGTCAAACTCGGATTTATAACTCTTATCTGTGTTGTTATAACTTTGAAAATATGATATGTGTCATTTTTATACTTTAGTTAGGATGTACGGTTACAAAATTGGACTTGAAAGGATTCAACATTACGAGCTGGTCTTGTTCTGTTTTCAGCGTCATTAGATGATGTTTCTATTTGTTAATTCACTCAGGTTGTTGAAGTTATACTCTGCTGCTCACTTTTACCCCTTTATCTTCCTCAAACTCACACAATATCAGCGCATTTAGTCAATAAGGATAAATTAATTATCCCTTTACCCAGTCAGAACTGACAGTTTAGGATTTAAACAATTCCATTCTTCCAATTACTCCTATATATTTCCACTTCGAACTTAAATGGTCTTTGAACTATAAAAACTCTCTTGTTCACTTCAATACCTACACTTTTATCAAACCTGTCAGTTTGTCTGTGGAGAAGGTTGTCCTCCAGTGACTCAGGTACTATTAGTTTTACAACAAATGAACTGCCATTAACTACCTCAAGGCAATTGTGACCAGCAGAAGCTAGAATACTTGTTTATTTTGTTATCTACAATAGACTATATTTTGTTGTACTTATATATTTTTTCTAAATACTTTTTTTAATGTTCGTTTTCGAGTGAAATTGCCAGAAACCGAAAAACCAGATCACTTCTGGCAAATGTGATTGAAAATTCCATCAACTACCTCATAGTTTCAGGACGCTGCCTCATTATTTTACCATATGTATATTCAACTAGTCATTTAGTGTGCAACATGTTTAACTTCCTTAGAGTTTAGTTGATTGCTCAGGTATATTTAATTCATACTCAGGCGAAACAAATACAAAACAGCTCAGGTGAATCGGGTTCACGAAAATTATCTTTTAAGTTTTTATCACTTACTGAACATGAATTTTATAAGTTGCCAGGCAACTCTGAAATATTTACATATATCTGTGTTTGATTTTTCCGCTCAAATACAGTTCATAGAATAGGAGGGGTTGGCTATTTTAAGGAATTTCACCCCGTATTTTTTTATAGAACCCTGAACGTATTTCCAAGTTTTTTAAGTTTTTTCCTGGATTAATTTGAACCTTGAAACAAAAAATATTACGGTTTTATCTTCCCCATAAAAAGCTGATAAATACACAATATACAGTTAAATTTTCCTCACTACACTACAAGTATTTATATAAGTTCCATAATAGAAGCTCCTAGTCAAACCTAGCTACCTCAGTAATACAGTATTCCTAAAGGTTCCCTAAGGACTTTTATATTATAATAATAATATTCATTTTATCATCCAAATATTCTCTACCTCAGTAACATGACAATTCAACGTTATAGTTTTTATTTACTTTATCGAAACTAGATTAGGTTCTTAATACAGGTTTTTGTAAACGAAGTACAAAACGAATATATATGTGACAGATTAATAATATACTACCTCCAATAGATTACCACATATGTTCAATATATTGTCCAATACTTGAAATTCGCAGTTTCAAAATGTATCTACCTCATTTTTACCTTTTCTACCTTTACAATGGAAGGGATCCTTTTTCTTTTAATATGTTTATTATATTTTCTTGTCGGATACAATTGTTTTATATCTGTATTTGTTGGGTTTGTTCTTAGTGTGATTGCGGCATTTTTATGTATGAAATATTGGAAGCAAATTGTAATTATATTTATTGAAGGTATCTTCCAATATTACATACGTTTAGGTTGAATGAATATGCTTAGACCATTTTGCAAATGAAACAGAGATAATTTCAGGGAGTTGTTGAAATAATTTCCCGCATTAAGAAAGCCAATAAAATTGTCGGAAATTCTTCAGGCCAACTAAAATATGACCTCTGAGAATGTTTCAATATCTAGAGGTATTATTTCCACAGTATTTCAAGCGTTGTGGTCTTTTCTTGTCCTTTTATTGGAAATCTAGTATTACTTTTGAGTTTGTAAATAGTTCTGGATTTTTTTTTTATTGTTGTGTCTTTCAACCGGGAGATTATTTCAGCGACATAAAGTATTTTGTTATAACGGGTATTTTAATATTATAAATAATGTGCTTACGCATCAGGGTTCGAAGAAATAACCTTAGGTTTGATATATTCATGTTAAGTTTTTAATTAAGCTAGTTTTTAAAACTAAATGAATTAAGAGTTGAATAGTTCATCATAGTTAGTTCCGAAGTTTCTGTTACTACTTAGGTACATATTTTCGAAATTGCAATATGTTTATGCTGGGATGAATTCTGAAGAAAAAGTGTTATGCTGGGAGTCGAACGAAGCTAATTTTGGATGGACGCTGATCGGATTTACTGGGTGTTCTAGTTTTCTAAATGTTGGTGATCTTACATGTACCTTCTACATGTCTTCTGCACTGCATCAAGCTAAGCCTTTTGTCAATTCATGTCAGGAATCAGCTGGACTTGGCCCGATCTCAAATTCGCGTGCACCTAAAATCGCTATAGTGATTCAGGAATTTGAGATGGGGTAGAATCCAGCGGTTTTTATGCCCAGTTGTCTCGATATGTTGAAAATCAGCTAAGTGGCAATGCAATGTTACTGCATGAAATAAATGTATATTATTCGTGAAATGGATGAAATATTGAATAACTTGTTGGGGCGTTGCATGTTCCTCATTTTGAGTATACTTTCCCGGAGTTATCGTGCTTGAAAAATCTCAAAACTTACCCACAACACTTTCAGTAATACAAGGTGTTACCAAAGAAGTACGAAAGGCTTCAGTGGGTCATACCTTGACGAGAATTACAGGGGGTCTTTCATGTAAACTGAGCTTATGCTTGAAATCTCCAAACTCATTTTTGTGTCAATGAATTTCACCGATATTATTGCTTCCCTTTCGATAATTTTCAATTAATTTTTGGAATTTCCATCATGGATTCTTCGATTGATTTAAGCCTAGAAAACTTTATAACCATGGATTTTATATTGTTGTTGTTAAATGTCGAAGTTGGGGGTTTGCAGTTTTGAGAATTTTCATGAATACCTACCTAACCTCGATTTCAGTGTGCAAAATGTCTTGGATGTACGGTAAAATGGAAAAAAGCATTTGGAAGCATTGCATAAATTTATGTATATAAAATCAAATAAAAGTATAACGTCTCGAATAATATCTACACTTCATATTCTTTGTCTGTTACTGTTTCGTGAAATGATTTTGATGTAACAGTACAAATTATATACTAATCTACCTCAGAAGTTGGTGTAGCTCACTGCCCTTCTCTATGAAGTACAAATAATGTATTCTGGAAAGGATTCTATTGTTTATGCTTACCTAGGTGTATTAACTCAGGATGAACAAGTACAAAACGAACTTCATAATTATATATACACAAATGTAATTCAGGGAAATTTGGAATCTCGTTAATTCTTATAATAATTTAAATAAGTTGTTGCTAATACATACTTACATAATAATTAGACCTTCTAGGTAAGAAACCAGATGTGTCATAGGTTAAAGGAATAATGCCAGCAATGCCTTATATTTTTTAAAGGACAAACTCTACAATTTTCATTCGAGAAATTCAGTAGAGACTCTAAATTACTATTTTCGATCAGAATATATATATTGTGAATATGGAACCTGAGATATTGATCAACGAATAGAAAAATATTCGTTTCATTTTTGGTTTATTGAACTTCATCTATTTCTTCTCGATTTTCGATATAATTTCTCGATGTGGCTGATGGTGCCAAAATCCCAGATTCCCCATATTGATTCTTGTATTTCTGTTTCTTTTCGTTGATCAAAACTCAGTTTCAAATTCGGATCAGATGAAAATCGTCATTGTCAAACGATTCCTTTAAAAAATGGCATAGTACTCAAGTATTGACGTTGAAGATTCACATAATTCGTATCGGTTGATACTTGATTACCACCTGAATTCAGTAATAATTAAATTTTAAAATCAAGCTGTGACATTCACATTGTAATTATTATAGCATTCATCCCTTCGTTATGTAGCAGATAACGTTACATTGTCACACTGTTCAACCAATTCACCAAATCATCGGTGAATTAAAGAGTATCAACCTGTTGATATTCTTTGATCATCCATGCAGAATTCTCACTATATTATGTATATGATACCATCACAAAATTCCACTCCGAGAGTTTTTGGAGTATAAATATTGAAAACCTACATATTGTATATAAGTGAACGCAAATAAATGATTATGTATTCATGTTCTGTTTTACCTTATTAATTTTAATAAACAATTTGTCGTTTCTTCATTGCTTCATTTCGTACCCCTTCTACAAATATTTGCTAATATTCTATGAAATACAGAATGGGATCAGATGTAGCCTCATCCATTTCTTCTTGAAAATGATGAAGATTTCACGTTTTGCGTGAGTATGAATGTTTTGACGGTTGCTTCGAGATCGCTGTACTTCTCAGATTTATCCATAGACTTATTACCCCAAACCAAAATTTTAATATGTCTATGGATTTATCACTAAAAGAATTGCTTCTTCGGAATGTGCATCATTTTCCGATCTGAGATGATTTTTCTGGAAGATACGCGAAATATAATCTTTAAACTGTCATTAGTTTATTGCCAATATTTGTCATTTTCTTCCTAAGATAAAAAAATAACTGTATAGTATGGAATATTAATATTAGGCAGGTAGACAGAGCAAAACAGTTTTTGTCCATATTCAAAGTTGTAGACCATCAAATTTGCTAAAATTTGTAGATATATATCAACTTTGCCTTAAGCCAATATTAACCAACTTACAGATCAAATTTGGAGGGGTTTTCTCAAAATGGCAAAAATTGGCCAAAAACGAAAGTTGTTCCTTTGAAAATCAGGGATCAAATGATCACTGACTTTATTCCACCACAAAACAATCCGAGACTGACCTGAGAAACTTGTACGAACATGCCTCATTACCAGATGCCAATGAATAGATGATAATTTATAGTTAGAGGTCCAAACATTGGATATTTGCCAATTTGAAGCTCATCGGCTTAGGTTTGATAAAATATAGTTTATGGATACAAAATTTTAAACAATTTTATACTCTACAACTTCGAAAATGATATTTATGGTCCAAAAACACTTCGTTCAGTTGTTTTGAGAGAAAAACCAGAAAACTTCGGTGGTTTTTCGGCCGTTATCAAATTGGAAAACTTGTCAGTCATCCCACAGCAATGTTGAACTACCTGTCCAAATTTTTCTAGGTACTATGACAAGAAACCTTCTGGATTAGTATAACTACTACCTCAGACGCAAGTTCTGTTGTTTTTTTCGAATGTTGGAGAGCGACCCCACACGTATGTGCATCGCGTAATAAATCTGAGTGTTCGCATCACTGTCATCATTCAGGGTGTCAACCTTTTTCCTTCCCGTAATTATTTCACTTCTGCATGTCGATCAGAGACTTAAAGGATCCATTATCAAATGAGGTCGTCATTAGCTCCCTTTCACATGTAAATTAAGGTTCTCGGTTACTCATCGTGCATGTACCAACTATATAATATTTACATGTTGTTTCTCCCGGATTAGCACTGTACAGAGTTTCAATGAGCACTTTCTCTCTGGTTGCACCGCCGTGGAAAATCCGAGGGGTGAAAGAGTCTGACAACCCTTTGGGGCTAGCGTCGGGCGTTACTTTTTGTATGGACGCAGACTGATTAATAGCTTAACGTACTTTCAACTATTTAACTTGGAATAATGCTCCATGACATTTTGATGATGTGTATTGTGATGAGCAGGAAGAATGGATGTGCTTGTTACAGGGTATCTCTTGTTCGGTTCAACTGAAGTTTTTCTGATCCTGGAGTGGATGATTTCTGGGATTAAACTGTGAAATTGGCTGTTCCACCGACATTTAGGGTTGGTGACTTACGAAACGATGGATGATATCGTACCTAGAGTTTCACTTTGAGCCTACTGGATTGAGTTAATACTGAATATCCATTTCGTTCAATATTCGACATATTTGTTAGAATTTTGTCAATTTATGTGGCCGATGCTTGATGAAAATCTGTGATCAACCACTTGAAGAAACTAAATTTACGTAATTTTTGCCACTGCATGTGTTTCACTGAAACAATAGCTTCTTCAGGAAGAAGACAGCAAAGTTCGTCAACAAGAAGTTATAGTAAAATAGAGAAGAACGATAGTGAAGTTGAAATAGAAACTCATGATTTTATCGAGAGTTAGCAACTGAATAGTTTACTTGATTGTGGTACTTCGATTGATAACAAAATCTTAGGAAAGAGTTAAATAAAAATTAAAAAAATTATTTCCCCATAATGTCAAAGAGAGTTGGGATTAAGTTATATTAAAAAATTAAGGTTAAATTCGAGAAAAATAAACTAAGAGGCAAATGAAGTGCTGCGGCTAAAAAATTGCCTAAGTTTGACTAGCTCTCTAACTTCGTGACCAATTTGATAATGCTGGATTTTTATCTCAAGATGTAGAGCATTAAGCTTTGTCTGTATGTCGAAATGTATGTCAAAAATACCCTGGGTTAGTATTTTTTCTCGATCCTTTTTTTTTGGACAGGGAGTAAGTGTAAGACAGCCAAGAATTTTCGATTTTTCGCAAAAAATTCCAGAATAGTAGAGGTATTGGAATGTGTTTGTCACTTTTCGGATACATTGTGTAGCAGTTTTATGAAATCATTAGTAGTCTTCTTAGAACAGAGAAGGAGAGGTTAATACATAATTAACTAGTGTTTTTCTGAATGAATCTAATCACTAAATTCAGCTTCTATTGGTGAATCTGAACTATAACTATAAAAAACGTCCCGTTCAAAGATAAGCTGAGTTTTCAAACGCAACCTTCAATCTCCACAGCCTACTCGACTGTGAATTTCAATGAACGCTCCTTATATTTAGTCCAAATGTGTTCCCTAGAGAAATTGCACGCCGATCCACAAATGACACACTTTCAAGTGTCGCAGCTCCTAAATTAATCCAAATAAAAACATATCATCCAATAAAGAACAACCCACTCTGAAGTATCACTTTTTTAGGCCTCTAATATTCCGCAAAGCTTCCACGGGGCGTAAAAGCGTCATATCATGATACTTCACCCTACACGTGCCGTGGCATATCATCTTATTACCAGCACGCGACGCAGCGCGTGTCGCTTGTAACGAAGCAAATTACTGCTAAAACCGTATCACACCTCCGCTAGGAGTGGGTATTGATATCAATTACGTCCTTCAGCGATTCCTCCCACAGGAGAATTGTTAAACATGGGCTTGAACAGATACTGGTGTTGAAAAAAGCGTGAAAAAATTCGGGGGTGTTATGTTATACGAGCTGAGTGGTTGGGAATATTTAACGCCCTCGTGAAGAATAACAGTGATTGAACATTATAAATGGTGTAAGGAAATGAAAAAACATTTTCTCATGAGAACAGATGTGCCTTATTTTCACAAAGATCATCCTCAGTTTTAGGCACTCCATCATACTAAAATTTCAGTTATAATCTCAATTTTCGAAGGTACAACATTTATTATCACTTGTCTAAGGCTTTGAGCAATGAAGCTGTAGACTGTATAGAAGAAAATAAGAAGGTTTTATAGTGTACAAGAATTTTTTCGTTTTAGTTATTTTCTTTTTACGTTTTAGCTCTTCTTTTTATGTTTGAAAGCATGAAAGTGTGAATTGAATTTTAATTTCAACGTATAATTATTCAAAAATAGTGAATCTAAATCACCTAAGAGAACAACACTGAATGTAACAAAAAACAATACTTTTTGTGAGAGATTGAACCTATATACATTGTAAAAAGTGGTCAGTTAATTCTATGAAGTACTGCATTCTAATAGCAAAGTACAATATTTTTTTTTTAAGTTCAACATTATCACTAGTAAGTGAAACTCTTTTCAGAAAATACTAGAAGTGATTTCAGTTGAAAAGTTAATGAATTTTGGTTATTAGTTTCAAGATTTGAGTGGCATAACCCTAAAACAGTGTCTTTTCCTAATACTGATATGAATACGAGTATAATGAAAAGTTTACACTTGTTAACCTTTTGACCCTAGTCTTGAAGCAACTTGTATTGTAATAAAAATTTTATATTGTTGTTATTCCCAACAATTTCTTATTTCCACGAATCTAACCGTCTAATTCCGTTCTCTATTCGAAGTATACTTTCTGCATATCGAAATGAGTATGAAAATTCCACCTCATTTTACATCAAAAGGACCAAAGTGAACCCCCAGATCCAAAAGAGCTTACTCCACAATTTCTAAATTCCCGAATTCGCAACAGCTTCATTCGACTAGAAAATCAGCCGCAGATGCGCCAAAAAACGCAGAAATTACGTAAAAAACTCATATCAAAAGAGTGCAAATCTAGCGTGGTGTGTTTACACCTCCCTTACAAAGGAAACAACTAGATAATATCTTCCGGTGGACAATTGGCGACAATGCTGAGCGTACACGCCTGAAAACATCTTCACACCTGAGTATTGTCGGGTTATGTCATCTGAACTAATCTGAATTTGTGGGGAGCGCATAGAGGTGTTCCTATAGGGGTTGATGGTTGAGGGAATGGATTGAATATAAATTCATGGTTGGAATGGAAATGGCTAGACTTTTTTCTCAAAAGGCAGTTTATTTTCAAACCCTGTATATCGCTTGAGAGGCATTTGCGTCTAGGATCTATGTTTATAAAAAGGTTGAATGATGAAATGAACCAGAAATCATCTACTTCAAATTTCATCCAGTCTTGATTGAACAGATATATGCAGATCACTAAGTTGTATATATCTGCACAAGCAATTTTTTTCATTTGAAGATTGAGAAACTACATATGCTGGCTAATTTCTGTATTTAACTAGAAATGTTGGGAACTAGTGTTCCTTCGCGAATCAGTAATATCAAAAATATCTGGGCAAATTTTCAGGTAGCTGAAGTTACATGAGATTGGTTTTCATGGAACTTTTTGTGGAGAGAACCACAGCTAAACAGTTCTAAAAGAAAGACACTGCAGTGCATGTTTTTGGGAGCCAATAAGGTGGACCGAATGTTCTTCTGCAAAACCCAATGGTCATCTGACGAAACACTAACCCTTACCCATCTCCAAAACAAATAAAATGCCGTCTTATTTACTTAGAACAAATTGTCAATTAGAACTGAATAAACACCTAATGCTAATTATTTATTCATGAAGATTTTAGTCAAGTATGTGTTTGATCTGGGGCAAATGGGTTTGGTCCATGCAGTAATCCCTCTCTGGTTACGTGAAACCTAAAGCACCAGTCCATAAGGACCAATGTTCGATGCCCCGAACACAATGAAATCCCCTATCGAGACCAATAGTAGTTATTTGCTCCCTTCGAATAATTAAATTTCCTATGTGCTCGATTTTCAGGCCATCTGTCCCTTTTTTCATTCATATGAAAATATAAGGTTACCGGTTTGCCTTCACTTTGAAATGTGGAGATGAAATATAGGTATAAGAGATCAATCGATGTATGGGCGTTATGGATGAAGGTTTCGTGTCATTTTGCATTTTGTTCGCTGTATTTCGAGTGGAAGAATAACTGATTGAGTACCCATATACGACCAGATCAGTCCAAACGGCATATTTATTCGACCAGTTTTAGAAATTCTTCATTCGAAACCCCAACACCGAGCAGGATGATAAATTGATGAAGGTTGGCTAGAAATTATAGTGAGGAAAGAAAAACGAAAAAATAAAATCACTAGATCCACAGTAAAATTTCCCATAAAGGACTAGGAGGAAGAAAAATTTGGACAGCGTACGAAACTTTCAAAAAGACAGTAAAGACACAAAAATTAAAAAATTCTGCTCCTTAAATTAAGAGTTAACTTATAACTACGAATATTAAAGTAACCGGATAACTCTGAACTTCTGACTCAATCGAAATTTGAAAATTCCCAGTTGCAACTCGAAATTTCTCAGTGGCTTCACAGCAAAATTGCAAGCTATTGAAAAATTCTTAGCCTACTATAGAACCAAACAAAATTTCAATGTCAAAATATTTTGTTACTCAACATATTCTCCTCTTAATTGGATACTTTTAAAACCTCCTCGTTGGAAGAAAATTTACGACGTTTTAAACTCTATTCTTTTCAGTTGAAGAAAGAGATGATAGTCGGATGGAGCAAAATCTGGTGAATAAGGGGGGTGTTCTAGTAATTCAAACCCTAAATAACGAATTTTTTTAATGGCAACATGAGATTTGTGTGCAGGGGCTGCAAAGCAAAATACCTTTGGATAGCTTTCCGCGTCTTTTCTCTTTAGTTTTTTCCCATAGAGTGGTCAGTACCCAAGAATTGTCGTTCGATGTATCTCCATCTTCAGTGACTGATTTAACGTCTTTTCTCAGATACAAACGCTAATCCTTTTCTTCCACCATAGCACCTACAAAATTGAACAGAAATATGGAGATTCCATACGAAGAAAAGGAAGAATTAATCAGCTTTATGGTTATGGAAGCAATTTGTACATTTGCCCTTATCAGCACACATTGATCAATCAGCTTCAGCTAGTTTGTATTCAGTAGCCGATATAAATCATTATGAGTAAATACTAAGAACAGCCCTGCGAGGCGACGTTAGGGGTGCTCAACTAGGCTTGGACCACAAGCCGGTGTAATTCTCCCCATTGTCTTGGATCAGGCATGGGGGCCCCTTGTCGCCAGTAAAAACCGTTTATCCCCGTCCGATTCAAACGGAGTGAAAGCCAGCTTAAGCTAGTATGGTGGAAAATCTTTTGAATATTTATGCCCATTTCATTATCGAGGAAAAAATGTGTCGGATAAACTGACACGGCATTATATGGTATTGGGAATTGAAATTACCGCAATATGGGGCAAAATCGTTTCAATCATGCGATTAGCTGTCAGAAACAGAAAAGCAGCTTTCAGCAAAGTTCGCCTAAATTCTACCATTGTCCACTATGCGGAAAATTGTTGCTATATCTGTTATGATCCTTTAAGAACCTATTCAAATGAACAAGTACTAAAGACAAGTTCAAAAATATTGATTGAACGTTAAATGGTTCATATTATGGATTTTTTTTTCGAAAGTGTCAATATGACCAAAAATTTATTGTGAAAATTTCGTTTTATTGTCTGCAAGGAGTCTGATATAAGCTACGAAATTATATACTTCTTCGTATTGTTCCAATACTTCTTGTTCGGCAACATTGATTTGAAAAATCAGCTTCTGCAGAAAAATTTTCCATAAACAATTTCGAATTTATTCCTTATAAAACCTGTTTCACAGGTTGGAAGAGAAATCCCACAATAATTTCCAAGAAAAATTAAAAAATCATTCATATTCATCTTTCCATTTCAATATATCTTAAATTTCTTGGATTTCCATTGAAATACTGATGATAATGATAAAAATACTAACAGATAAATGAAATGATGTGAAGTGTAGGAACTAGATTGAAGTGTTTTTATATGGATCAAACGTTTAAAGAGCTGAAATAAGTAATAAAAATGATGTTGTTTAATTCAGAAGAATATTTTCATATGATCTATATTAATTTACATATTATTTTTGATTCAAATTTTTTAAGTTTTCAGCAAATTTACATAGTGCCTTCTTCGTGGACTTGCAGAAGCAAATCAAAATAACGAAACACTATGCGGAAATATACATACAGTAGTGTTTGATTCTCAGAAAATAAATTCTATTCGCTTGAAAGAATTGAGGAACATCGATGGTGAAAATTAAATTTTCTTCTAGGAATTTTCTTTCTTTTGATTCTGTTCATGTTCAAGTGAATTTTATTTCATGAAAGAATAATTACACTGAAATAAGTACTAGTACTTAGAGAAACAAAAATGTTCCAATATATTTTCAAAAGAATAAACAAAATAAAAACATAAATGGAAGGCTTTACTGAGATTATCATTAGGTGAAATATTAAACTAAATATAAATTTATCAGTCAACTATTCCTATAAAAAGATTCCTTTACCAAAATGAAAATATCCTTCCTTTCTTGAAGCAGTTCAAAATGCTGATGAATTGTTATGCATACACTCAAAGAAAAAACGTTTTTCATCAAGATATGTGTGGTAATATTCCAAAGCTGACTTAAGCCCACAAAAGAAAAAAATTCACATCCTTTCTCTCTTCCTATGGTAACATATAACACCTATTGTCCGCATTCGTCCATTACAGGGCGATTAAAGTATTATTTCACGGTTGGGTTAGGATGTTTTAAGATCGAAGGAGATTAGATACTTTTGTGTATTGCATCAGATATTCATGTATCAGGTACGTCGATCAATATTAGGGACGCTACGTTAGAAAGCAAAAGGACTGCAGGAAAAAGGATAAGCTGGATTAACACATATATTCTGCGAGGGAATTATTTTCTTGGTTTTACATTCAATACTAATAGGTATCACCTACTATCTAGCTTTGCCTGAGTTCATGATAAGTTTATTGATCACTTTGAATTTCATCTATTTGGCACTGATTTTCCAATGAAATATATCTACTTTTTGAACCTGATAGTTCAATGTGGTGATTTATTCAGTGAGCATTTTATGTAGTTGGTAAAAGAGCTGAAATCTCTTTATAGGAAAAGTAATTGGGTTAGCATCGTTTTATCGATTCTTTCAAGAACATCTTGAGTGGATAAACCAATCACATCATAAATGTTCTTCTCTGTGATGTTTTTTTTTTCGAAACATAACGAGAAAATTATTATCGTCAGCATTTCAAATCTGACAAATGAGTCCTTTGGAATAGAATGAATTATCTAGATTAATCTCATGATAGAATAGAGTGCCAATAAACTGAATTTATATAATTTCCTCAAGCGCAAATAAACTATCGTAAATTTGAAAACATTTCTCCATTTTTTTAATTAGGAATTGAAAGTAATTTATTCGGTTGCAATCCTGAATATTGAATGATCATCATTTTTTGGATACCTATGCACAAACATGGAATAGCTATTCATTTATCCAGAGATCTCATAAAAATTTTCAAAAATTCAAATTTTTACATGTATAAGAATCTATAATATAAGTATCCTTCATTTATCATAAATTTCTCTTAATTCAATTCTGCAAGTAATATGTTTTTTCAAGAAGAGTACTGTAAAGGGCACAAACCACTAAAAATTAATTAATACTGCACAACGAAAGGCAACAAACGTTTGCTCTTTTTATCTTTTGTTATCGACAGACAGGTTGAAATAACAAGTGATCTGTAAATAATTATTTCAACCAGAACAAACAAGACTGGTTACCAATATTAACAAAAAAATCTGGGTGGAACTACCAATCAATTGGATTATGCACGTGCTTGTGTGGTTTTTGTGTTCGATATGAAATTTTTGTTTATTCGTTACATGTATATTTGTGTCAATAAGTTGACAGTTATATTCAAATCAGAAAATTCATATACTGCTTTCATTTACAGAGGATTAAGTCATCAATCACTCCCAATAAGGGGGTGCGACAAGGTATGATTGGATAATACTGCAACAAGGACGGTATGAAGAGTACATTCGAAAATTAATTTTTGGGATGAGTTAATTAAACAGAATTAATTCCTGTTAACAATTATTTACTAGGTTATTATTACATATGGATCCAAATGGCAAGTTCAATCTTTAGGAAATTTTTCGAAGGTCAACTTTTGGGTCGCTTATCTCACAGAAAAATCATCACAGAATGGAAAGTGATGCATATTCCAAAGAAGCAATTTTTCTTGTAATAAATCTGAGAACTACAGCCATCTCCAAGCAACCGTTCGGTCTTGACGAATTTTTAACTGACCCCATCTTTTTCGGGATTTTTCGTAGGTCAACTTTCGAGTTGCTTATCTCTCAGGAAAACTATCGTAGATCCGAATGTTATACATATTCTGAAAGGGCAACTCTTCTTGTAATAAATCTCAAGATTTCATCCATCTCGGTGCAACTGTTGCAGTCTTGACGAATTTTTAACTGGCCCCATCTTTTTCGGGATTTTTCGGTCAACTTTTGAAACGCGTATCTCCCAGAAGAATCATCGTAAATCTGACTGTGATACATATTCTAAAAGAGCAACTTTTTTAGTATTGAATCTAGAAATTTCATATTCATATTTTCCAAAAAAAACTGGTTCTATATGGAAGATAGGGTTGCCTTTCCAAACAATAGGCTTTTATGTGATTTAACAAATTAGAAACTTGTGATCAACCATAGCGTAAGAGATCTCTAGAGGCACCTGGTCTCCTGAAAAACCCTTCTGTCAAAATTTACGCCCATAAACCTCCTATACACGGCACTTACCCCTCAACATGAGATTTCGCCGTGTAAAAAAGTATAAATCAGCATCGGCATGAAATCAAAGGGTTATCGAGCAAAAGCTATAGACGATATTGATTTGTCACACGAAAAAAAGTAATGTGATGAAAAATTTCCGATATTTATTGGTCCCTATACCATTTTGACGGTAACACATGGCGTTCGTCACGGAAATTCCATGAAACCCTGGAGGAATAAGGGATGTGTTCTTTAGGAGCGTGTAATTTGACATAAAGTGGAAATAGGTGGAAACTAATAAATTTAAGGTAAAGGGTGCTTTTTGTCGTCCTATGGAGTCTGCATGTTGTTCAATCTCCACTAGGTAAAAAGGTTTATGATATTGAGTATCAAGTTTATGTATAATGAAAATGATATTATGAATATTCAATAGTTTGTTAGATTTGTGGAATGAAATGCTAATGTTAGATCCCAAAAACCTATGTTTTGGTTTACTTCCGTTGAATATCCTCAGTGATATGAAATCACTTCCAGTCAGAATTTAACAAAATAATCAGTTTTTGGGTTTTGGGAGGATTAAAATGACAGAGCTCAAGCTCTCCCTTTTGTTGCATCTTAGGAAAGAGATTAATATGTATTTTTTCAATATTTCGACTTCTTCTTCACAAATTTTCGTTGAATACTTAATATAACGTGCGTCCAAAGAGACTATGGAATTTTGAAGGTTGTTGTTCAGTGTTTGAATGTATTTTTCTCTCTCGAATTACTTTGTGATACCATAATGAAAATGTGAAAATACTGATATAACGTTTACCTGTATCAGAGACAACAACAGTTGCTAGTTCTCGCTATATATCGTGATTTTTTCTATGGAAAGGCACCTTTTCAGAAATTCCTAGCAAATTCAATAATGATTTCTTTCAAAATTCAAGAAGCATTTCTTTCAATGGGCTGGATTTCAAGAATCCATCAATCTTAGTCTGTTGGAAAATTTTTGGTTTATAATTATCATAATTCAAATACATAAATCTTGAATGAATCGAGGTATTCTTTTTTTTGTACTTGTAAATATAGATTTCAGTAATATGAATAAATCACAGTAAGAATTTCAATATATTCAATTCTCTATGATGAAATTGCACATGATTGAGGAAAATCCAAAACTTACAACTAATCTAAATAAACTGAATTACAATTACATCACATTATATGATTTTAATTAGAATAATTCAGTGTTCTCTTTAATTGAAGAAGTTGCTAGAAATATACTGCTCTCTTCTACAAACACTACTCACATCTTCTTCAGACAGATTTAAAAACGTTTTTTAAAATGAAATGATCATCTTTGATTAGTTAGAATGCTTCATTTATTCTCCTCTTCCTTTGGTCCTTATAATTTACTGATAATTTCAATACAACAAGTAAAGATAACTGACAGATTACCTGAAAAATGGTACAGCAGAAGCCAAGAATTATGTTCAGACTTAGAATATTTAATTTTTTGAACGCACGTTTTTGAAGTCATAGTCCTTCTGAATATGAATTTAGGTAGATCCAAAAGCTATAGTGTAAATAGAAGACATCTCCATAAAATCCCGAACCAGACACCAAAAATCCCAACATTTTAAAGGAATTATTTCTTAATGAGCAATTTGCATTACCTACTTTCCATATCTGGAATTCACTAATCTACAAAACGAAGAACCACAATTCCTCATCTTTTGTCTTCAAACATTGAAAATAAATGGAAAACCAAATGCCATCAGAAACTTATAACGAAGAAGTGACCAGGAAGTTATAAGACTCATAAAGAAAATTGTTTATGCCACAGGACAAGGATTTGGGGGCTGCAACAGGCACTCACAAGTACCCCGTATTCCGGGGGAATAGGGTAGTAGCTAGTGGCCAATGACGTACTTCCTACTATGCCCTGAACGTTCAGTTAAACGGTAGAGGGGTGGGCCAGCTATAAAATCAAACACCCTTTATATTCATTTAGTTGATATTTTATTCCATTCTTAGCGGTTGGCTTGACGGGTGAGCTAACATTGCGCGAAAATATTAATGCGAGATGATGATGTAGTGATAAATGATTGATGCAAATTAGTGTTTAGTGTTTTAACTCGAGAAAAATTTCTTGGAATCCTGCTCTGGAGGAAAAGGATATACGACGAGACAAATTAGGAAATTAGGTACGTTCCCAAACACGAAAAGTTCGCGAATTAACTGAAGCGACTACAATTTTATTTTATTTTTAATAATAATAATTATTCGATCTACATTCTGGGGAACAATTATTTTTTTAGTGACAAGTATTAGGGTATCTATCTCATGCATGCTTTTTCTTCAGAAATTAAGTGTTATTGGCAAACTACTTTATCCTAAACAATTTTCTTGAAGACCAGTCCTCATTTCCAATTCTTTCGATAAATAATTCATCCAAAAGTTTTGGTGCAAACTAGCTATCGTTTAATGAGGAGAAGTAGAGAGATAATTTATGTCCTTTAGACCAATAATTCTGGATTTAGCATTACAGTCAAAAAATACGTTCAGTATCTCATTATCTCCTTTATACCCCTGAATTTCACACCCAAAAATAGTCTTCTCTTTTGATCTCTTTCGGTCATACGACAATCACCGAATCTTTAACACTGGAGTCCTATGATATCCGAAATCTCATAGTGCTACTCTTTTGGCTATAAACACTTTTTACTGGGTCACAATGTATTTGGAACTACTAAATATAAATCGCGTATTTCAATTTTTTCAAAATTCTTGAACCGTTAGAAAGCCCATTCATTTGAAGAACTCTCTTGGGAAAATCTCAATGAAACCATTTCGATATTCATATGGAATTCATGCATTCATTCGCATTTTTAGAATTTTCTCAGAAATCATGCGTTTCATAAAAAAATGCAGAAGACAAGACATCAGCTTCCTAACGGCTACAATTTTCAAGGAATTCAAATACCTACACTGTTAATGTTTAGTGGTTCCAAAGATATTGTGGCCCAGTAAAAAGTGTTTTGAGGAAGTCTCATCGACAAAGTAGGAAGTATTATGAGATTTTGAATATATGTACCAAATTCAGCGATTTTTATATAACCGTATGCTAAGAGAAGAAGAAGAATATTTTTAGGGAAAAATTTCAAAATGCTGTACCTCTGAGAGACTCCACCTCCTGGCAAAAATGAATAATATCTATAAGGTCTCTTAATTCCGCGTCGAGAATATATGACCAAATTTTTTAATCTAGGGACACCCTGCATTTTGTTGTCCTCACAAATTTGTGTCTAATATTCAATTCAAGATATTCATCATATACTGCACTCAATTATCTTCGAACATGAACCATATGATTTCGGAGGAAAATGCATCTCAAACATTAAGTTTCAGTTAGTTTATTCCACATTATATCAAAAGAATTCTCTCTAACAATTTTTGTTGTTGCAGGATGTTTAGAACAACATTCGATACATGCGAGGACAGCATCGATTCTGGCTTCGAACTGTCATTCAAATCCGAGACTACAGCAACGCCATCAACTTCAGAATACTACGACGACAAAAGCGACTACTTCGAATACGACTGCGAATTGTCCACCCCTACCAAGAAAGAACCTACCTTGGGACAAGAATTCCAATACACGCCCACCAAAAAACAACCCGGAATAAACCAAGCGCTCTACGATCATTTCAACAGTGCTTTCCAAGGAGCCCTTGTAGAACCAAAACGTAGAATCATCTATCAGAACCATGTGTCAGGTGATGATCAGACACACCATTTCGAAACTCCTGAAGAATCTACATTTATCAGCGATTTATATGGAGGAAACGCTATCACGTCTACGCCCACCAAGGAAGGTAGGCCGAAAAAGAGGTACGCCACTGGAAGAAACAGAGTCTCGAGAGCGAGAAGTCCCACCCAAGTACAAAAACTGAAGAGAGTTCGAAGATTGAAAGCCAACGATCGAGAACGCAACCGTATGCACATGTTGAACGAGGCTTTGGACAAACTGCGCTGCGTCTTGCCCACCTTCCCTGAAGATACCAAGTTGACGAAGATCGAAACGTTGAGATTCGCCCACAACTACATTTACGCCCTTACAGAGACTTTGAATGACTTCGACAAGTATAACTGTGGTTCACAGGAGAATGTGATTGTAAACGTAGGCAATGTGCAAGTGTCCATCAGCAAACATGGAAATTCTATAACATCGAGGGACTTCACAGGTCAAAGTTTATCTCATGCAGTTGTAACCAGTGGAAGTATCATGAACGCAAGTTTCATGCAGGACTATAATGAGGCCAACCGATTTGATGCAGAAACTTGCGCTAGAAATTATAATAATAATTGTAATTATGAAAGTAATACTTTTTACAACAGCAACTTTAATTACCCTGGAAATATGATGTATTAGTGCCTTGACTGATTGGAAAACCACAACCCAAATAGACCAAAATTTTTTCTTTTTTCTTTTCAAATTACGCCATTTTACCAAAGGAATGTTGCAATCCATAGTTTTCATTTTACGAGTCAAAATAAAGAACTGCCTTCTAGTCATCTCTATATGTGATTGAATATCGATAATTTTATTTTTATATTTTACATTTTTTTATATTGTACAGATATTATAGTGAAACTATTTTTTGAAATAAATGAATATGTTGAAAGAGTATATTTCTCTGACACCCAAAAAAAAACCAGTTGATTAAATAGACAAAAAGAGGAAGACTTTGACGTGAATACTCAATCGTCATTTTTCCAGATAACTATTATATTTTGTCTAGACCCATCTTTATTAGGTGCCTCCTAATGCCCTGTAAAGAATCAAGTATGCCAAGGTCCAGATACACAGATACTTCTATGATCTCAAGATCTCGCAGTGTTGAAATTTTAAGAAGAAAGAATATCTAATCAAATCTGTTTTTGCAATTTTTTAATTTTTTAACAAGAACAAGAAGAAAGCAACATACTATTTATAATTGGTAATATTTTATTGTTCAGCAGAACCATAACAGTGGAACTACTGATCTAAATTGTAAAATCATCAAATCTTATCATAATGTGGATTATTTCTCTTGGTCCACCACAAATCTCAATGACAATCCATTCCGGTATGTGGTCCTGTTTGCCCACCCATCAAAATCTCCCAAAAACAAACAAAACAACCATGAATAACCGAGTGCATAATGTGTACTCAAATTTTTATAAGCGTTAAAAATCTTACTGTTAAATCACAATTTGCTTAACAGGTGCGCCGCACTGGTATCCACCCCTCGCACATAAACATGCAGGGGCGCTCTGACACAACCCCCTCGAACACGAAACAGTAGTTGATGCGTTTGACTCGGGCCACTAGAAAAACGTAACATCTGAAGTAGTGAGCGCTTGCAAATGTACAAGAATAGTTGCTGTACAGTACAGCCCTGCCTTTTATGTCAGTCAGTGGTTTCCCTAGGTATGTTATATACAGAGGTGGAATACGAAGGGTTGTTCTGAAGAATAAACGACTGCCTTGTTTACTTTAATCCGACAAAAAAATAAAAAATGCTGAATCATTTTTCATGAGCTTGACTGCTCTGTTTCATTTGGAATGAGAAGTAAATTACATCAACTTTTTAGCTTTAGTCTCCATAGGTCCATAGCGTAAAACTAAGGAGTTGAAAGACAGTCAGCTTAGAAAACTATAAGAGCAAAGAGTTCACCATCCTTTAACAATATCTTAATATAAAAAATGCAATAAAATACGAGTTTGTGCTCTAGGGACCTTAAGGAGATTGTTTTCTTTAATCGTCAAAACCGAAAGGCTGCATCGAGCTCCATGAAATGTTCAGGTTCATAACTAGAAGAGTTGCTCTATCAGAATATGTATCACATTTCCATCTACGGTTACTTTTATTGAGAGAAAAACCACGCGAAAACTGACTATCGAAAAATTTCTAAAAAGATGGAATCACTTAAATAATCGTCAAGATCGAACGGCTACATCGGGCTCCATGAAATTTTCAGGTTCATAACTAGAAAAGTTGCTCTTTCAGAATATGTATCACATTTCCATCTACGGGTACTTTTATTGAGAGAAAAACCAGTCGAAAACTGACTATCGAAAAATTTCCAAAAAGATGGAATCAATGAAATGATCGTCAAGACTGAAGGGCTCCATGAAATTTACAGATTTATTACTAGAACAGTTGCTCTTTCAGAATATGGAATCTAAATGAGGATTCTGTTGGAGATACTTCAATGATTTGGGTGCCCCAAACCATTTAAGAAAAAAATATCCTTTGCCATACACTTAGTTTATGATCCAGTGGGCAATTGTGGTTTGTCAGTACCATCACCATACCATACTGCACCCAACGATAAATCATTGAATAAAACATTAAATATTTACACAGAACATCCAATCCGCCAATCTCATAACCGGAGGCATTGAAACAAACAATGATCCATACACCGGTTCCTCTCAAATCGCCCACGGCTATGTGTTCACCTATTGTGGCACTGATCCGGCCCTGCGCCCATCCCTTCGCGAGGCAGTTAGGGGTTGATACGGCCGACTGATCAAGGCAAGGCAGCTGCCCGTGCGTCGAGACTACTTGGGGCAGTGGGCCATTGCTTTGATTTATATCGCAGGTTGTCTTGCAGTTGGGTTTTGATTTGCCTGCATGAAATCGGCTATGAATGCACATGCAGTTACGCTCGTTTGGGAGAATGGAGAGTCTTTGTTGGGAGCAGCGGACGTAATTACTTGCGAATTTCGCAGATTTTGGGTAAAAATGTCACGCATGTTTGTACGGTGGTACAGGCGTAGGGATTGGTGATTTCTTCATTGTAGGTAAACAAGAGAGAATATGCGTACCCATAACAAGTAGCAAGGCGTTCAATCTTGTTTCAGATATCGAAATGATGTGGTGGGTGAAGGAAATCAACGAAAAAATTTAATGAAATAACAGCCAGACGTATAAATTCCTTCCTCAAGTACCCACCCTGTAAATATCGAAAAACAATATGTAATAAACTTATATATCGAGACCTTAAGTGATTCAATAAATCCTCAAATAGTTATTTATGTACCAAAACGAAAAACTGTCTATTATAGTCGAGTCTGTAAATTGATAGATATTTAAGCAGGCCAGACAATACAGGGTGAGTTTTTGACTCGTACAAATATTTTAACAATAAATTCTTGAGGTCAAAAGAAACACTATTAGCCTCTACCATTTTTTCAGGATCGGCTCCGTTTGAAAGGTACAGGCTGTTAAAAAACCATCAGAAAATGTTATTGACCTATGCCTATTTCGTACCATTAAAATATCAAACATTCAAAGAACCCAACCCTTGAAACTAAGTTGGACGTTATCTAATGAATACTTCAACGTTTTGTAAAATGAAAGTATTCTTCGTATTTTCTCGTATAGTGCGCATAGTAATTTATGTTCAAAAATTGAGAAGTATCTGAGAATTTTAAATAATTGGGTACTTTGGATGAATAAAAACTTGTTTAAAAGATCCACAGATGTGTAGTGTCACCAATTTAGTTAGTTATTAGAAATAAGTTAAAGAATTAATTTGACAACAGCAAATGACAATTATTGTGTAGGGCAATTATGTTTTCATCAAATTATGTATTCTCCGCTCTATCTATCTATAGAGATAGATACCAATAGCATAATAGGTATTAGTATCTTAGTGACGAACAGCTAGACGAAATGAGTTTGCGGACGAAAAGGACTTGCCTTCGAAAATAGTTCATTTTATATTGAAAAATAAGTAAAAAATGTCATTTTCAGTTCAGATGGACGAAAAATGTATTCTCAAAAAAATGCGTTCATCTTGCTCTGAAAAATATTTGTACTATATTCAAACTATCTCAAATTTTCTTCTGTTGGGGTTCTTCGTTGGAAGTTTGCAGCTTGCCATCCAATTTTTCACGGTTAAATATGAAGGATATACTTGGGTGTTAAGCATATCTCATACCTTTGTGAATCAGCTAATACCCTTGTATCCCAAAAAAGGTGAATATTTCTTTCTTCGCGAACTATTGATGTTTTCAAAAAAGGAATCATCTCCTTTGTACAAAGTGAATGTAAATTTCCATCTACTGTTACTTTAATTGAAAGAAAAACCACTGGAAAACTGACTATCGAAAAATTTCCAAAAAGATGGAATCACTTAAATAATCGTCAAGACCGATGGGCTGCATCGATCTCCATATAATTTTCAGATTTTTAACTAGAAGAGTTGCTCTTTCAGAATATGTATCACATTTCCATCTACGGTTATTTTTATTGAGAGAAAAACTAATCTAACGGTGACTATCGAAAAATTTCATGTACTTGAGTGTTAAGCATATCTCATATCTTTGTGAATCAGCTAACACCCTTGTATCTCAAAGAAGGTGAATATTTGTTTCTTCACGAACTATTCATGTGTTCGATCAAGGAATCATCTCCTTAGTACAAAACGAATGTACGAAAAAAGTTGGAAAATCATTGAAAATCAAAATCCGTAAACTTCCGGCAAATTTGAGCTCAGTGTCTCCTCAAAATTGCGAAGGGTTACGACAAGACAACACCACCAAGTTAGTAAACTGTATCTGGGTGTTAATTTCGATTAGTTCGAGAAATAATGCCTGTAAATATCGCGGAAAGCTGACGCTTGTGTTGTATGAAAGGAAAGCGTGCTCTGCTGGAAAATTATAGATCAAGAGCGACCTCTATTGGCCCAAGTTTTCATATCTGGAAAATCAATATAATGGTCCCTTCACGTCCGGATACCGACAAGGGTATCGATTTGTTTTCACTGACAATGAATAAACAACAGAATGACGGTGTCAATGAAGTCTACGGATACATATAGTGAGACTTAACAACTATAGTACGGCAATGACAGCTGGTTCTGATGTTGGGGGCCTTCTGCATGATGACAGACCCAATCTGCTTCATGTCAGCCCGGGACAAAACCTTTCTTGGCCTAGTGAAGACAAGAATCTAACTTATATACCCCCAGGTAAGTTATATCTGTCCATGCTAAATAATTAATATTAACGCTTTTGTTCTCGAAACAACACAAATAAAATTACATATTATATTCAAAATAAAGAGAACAAATTTTGGGAAGAGAACCTCAAAATGAAAAATGTATCCATTATAAAGCAACAAGTTGTTCGCCTGTATTGTCCACATATCGTGAAGAGTGAAAGATCAGTAAGAAAGCATCAATTTCTTTATTGTTGTTTATATTATTTATTATATTATCGAATCTTTCAAATCTGTTGCTCTGGTGGAATCGATCAAATCATTTATTTTCTCGAAAATGGCAACCTAGTATTTGCTGTGGAAACGTTTGAAAAATCTTATTTTTTTACATCCAATCAATCAGATTAACACCTCAAAATTTTTTCCTTTCTAAACTCTGGCAAAAAACATACTTCGTTCTTCTTTTCATAAACATTAACACACAATACAGAGGTCTTAACAAACAGAAGAGTTTTGTCCTGTTTGAAATTTTTGGTTTTGAATAGAATTCATAAATTTTCACAAAAATTACCAAAAGTTCTTGCACTCTTTTATGAAGAATCTTGACTAATTTTGATATTATGATTCGATAAAAAACTATCGATTGGATCACAATGAAATTAGTATAATTTTTCTCTTATAACTTTTTTAATCAATTAATGAGAATTTTCTGTTGTTTTCGAATTAAGGCACTTGGTGGCCTTGGTGTGATTACTGGGAGAACCCACAGCATATCCTATATCAATTGGCCAATATTTGTTTTGTACTCGGATACTCCTCCACTTGCTCAAAGAAGGGAGTTTTGTTTATGCACTGCTGGCTAATATTAGGTAAGGAAATTGATTTTCTCTCCAACATGCGAATATTCTCACGAAAACATTATCCATCATAAAATGCTCAAATTTTTAAAGGACCAATGATTATTTCTCAGCTGTGTGGGTTCAAAAAAAGTCAGTCCCTGACTTGCTATGAATATTTGCATGATGGTATTGAAAGATATGCTCTTCTTGGCATATTTTCAGGTCTTATGTTATTCTCCGCGTGGGCATGGAACATTATATGCGCCCCTGACGTTTTCACTTGGAATTTTGCATTTATGCTCATGAACGTAGCCCAAGTTTTTCACATACTTTATCAGATAAGGCCGGTCAAATTTGATCCAGAGCTTGAAGAAGTTTACCATGCCTTATTCGAACCGTTCAAGGTAAAACATTGACACGGGGTATTCGGGTTGATGAAATCATTATTTTTCAGTTGAATAGGTTACAGTTCAAGAGGATGGTTAGCATAGATTTTGCTCAGATAATGTCATTACATGCTGGAGAGGCTTACGCCGTTCAAAACCTCACAAGAACGGATAGGTTAGGTCTACTTCTCTCCGGAAAGGTTAGTTTCCAACCAACGGTATCAATATATTCTTCTAAAAAAAGTGACCAAAATAGAAAAACAGGTAGCTTCTCGAATGTGACAGACTTCTATATCATTTCTGCCTCAAATGGTCAATATGTACTCAACATTTCATTCTCACTTCGAAGAATTAACACATGGATTTTTCAGTGCAATGTCCTTTCTGATAATCAGTTTCTACATCCTATTCTTCCATGTGAATTCTTAGATTCACCTGAATTCGAATCGAGTAGGAATACAGTTGATGACAAATTCAAGGTATGCCTATATTATTCTCAATACTTTTCATCAAGAGATTGAGTCCTACATAAGAACATTTTGATGAAGAATTTTAACTGTATTTTATTTTTTGATTAACTTTTATTTCCCCCATTTTCTTCTTCAAAGTTTTTTTTGAAAAATGTTGATAATACAACATTACCAAAGTGATATCGAAGTTATAGCTAATCGAACTTACTCAATTTTTTAGCTGTATCACTTCATTTGCTGTTTAGTTTATTCACGTCTCTTTTGAATCATTTCAAAATATGTATTGTCAAATATTGTTTTCACTTAATCTATTTTTTTATATGCTACAATATTTTTTGTAGGAGTTTTGTAGGACCTACAGGAGGAGCACTGACAAATTATTAATATTTTTCTAGGTGTCCATAGTAGCAGCCAGTACCTGCCGATACCTATATTGGCAAAGGTCTGCATTAGAATATCTTTTCGTAAAGGATACCTACATTGCAACAGTCCTCACCACCCTAATTGCTAGGGATATTACGACCAAGCTGTATGCCATGAATAATAAAATAGTAACAGCTAAAGGATCTCATCTTGATATCCGCCTCCCCAGCATAACTTCCTCTTTAACCTCCAGTGGTGAATATAGATCGCCTATTAGAATGAAAAACGCTAATGGAGGTTGGTATGAACTGCTTCAACTTTTGAAATTATACCCATTAGAGTTACGTTCTTCATTGAGAATCCTAATGACCAATAGTATTGAAATTCTGCTTTTATTCCTATAATTATCTTCATTCTCAGGCGTTTGTTCGATGTCTCCTGGGCCCATGTTCAACAAGAACAAGCCAAACGACAGATACGGGGGTAGAAGAGATAACAGCTGTTCGACACAAAACGACCAAGCAGAGATGGAGCCCCTAACTGAACTGCCCTCCAACGAGGAGGATCTAACATCTAACGATCTGGAGAGTTGGCTAGAAACAAGTTCCAAGTACCACAGTTGTGAATTAGTTGAAGGAGATTAAAGGTTTTTAAGTGCAAACAGAATGTTTTTGATTGTCCTTCCAAGTATTGAAACCCTACTTGATTCCTACTTGATTTCTATTATAGGGAAGCCTGTTTTTCGACATTAAAAATGGCAACGATAAAGTCCTTCTTTCTGAACACTTGTACAGGATGTGAGCGTATAAAGCAGCCAAAATTTCCATTTTTCGGAGATAATTTGGGAAAAATAAAGAGCCTTACAAAGATTTTAATGCTGAGTGGATTTTTTGGATTCTTCCATAGTAGAGCATTGTGTCCAACAAGAAGGGATTAAAAAAACAGCGCCACTGAGATACGCACAAAGGGGAATAGTTGGGTTTTATTACGGGAAAAATTTTTCCGAATTTTAATATTGGAAACTATGCACAAATATATGGAAAAATTCGTTTTCTGCATACACCGTCGTTAAAATTTAGATTAGAAAGACGATTTCAGCATGGAAAGTTCCTGAAAGGTAAGTTGATGGCCACAGGAAACACCTTGACGTAGATTAATATACAATGTTGAAAGTTCCTCAGTCTGGATCACGCTATACCTAAAATATGCAATTCGGTGCCTCCCACAAGATTCTTCATGGTCTGTTTCGACTATCCGATAAAACTGCAATTAACATGAAATCTCAAACCGTGATATACCATTTGCGAAGTTTTCCAAGTTGCAAACAGCATTTCAACGCAAACTTGTGCTGTCTGAATCGCTGATTTGAATAAATGGGTCAGTTTATAAATAGAGGCTTGGAGTGAAGCATGGACTCATTTGAATACCATAATGAATTTAAGCCTGTGGGTGAAGTTTAAGGAATAAAAAGGTCATCGAGTATTACGTCGAACAATTATTCTGATGGCAATCAGCAACTTTGTAGGCATGCCTTTCGTGCGTGAAAAAATTCCCTTGGGTTCACTTTAGAATTTCGAATATAATAAGGGTCCAAGTGGAGGTGAGTGAATGACCAAATCATGCTGATTTCAGCAGGAAGTTGCTCCTTGGTGGTACAGGATGATTCGAAACGAACGGGTAATTCAGAAACTGATACTGTACGTAGGCAGTTATATGACGATTAAGCCAAAGTTGAGAGAATATTCTTATGAGCTCAGTTTATTTGTTATTATGTTTATTTGTTTCCCCCTACCTTCATCATCATTTTTCACAAAATTTCATAAGAATCGAAAGTTCCATCAACACATATGAGATAGGTGGAGTAGAAACAGCTGTTAAAATGAGATCATTGAAGTCCGAAACTTAGGATGGAAATCCTTACATTCTAACATCAGGAGATTGTGGAAGAAGAACTCTCACCTCTGCTATAATATTATTTTGCAAAAGATCCTGATTTATTCGTATGGCTTTCGGTTATTGGCAAATGTATTTAGGTCATAAGAATTGTATGACTAGTTTTCGAGATACAGGTTGTCAAAAATGAAAAGTGAAGCTTTGGAATCATTTTTTTCACAATTTCGAGAATTGACAAAACGCCCAGGAATAAGACTTCTCAATGATTATACAATGTCACGGTAATTTTTCTGCATTACCTATAATTTTTCATTTTCTACTATACAGGGTGTCTGTAAACAAATGCAAACTACCCCTGCAAATATGTTGCAGGGGTAGTTAAATTTTTTTCGAAATCGACCTCCCTTCCAAGATACAGACTTTGGAAGGCGATGACAAGTTGACAGTTTTTAATTTCACGGGTTCTAAAAAACACTGAGTTATAAAACTATACGTAATATAAAGCACTAACTAGATGTTACTCACACAATTTTTTCATAACTTTACTATTAGGGGTTGAAAATGACAACATGTATTTCAGAGGGAGGTAGTCATTCTATGGAACACTTATACGATGAAATGGAATAACAGAGATCAGAACTGCTTGTAAGTTTTTATTTATTCCGAGAAAAGTATCGACTGTATCGAAATTTTGCAGGAGACTTTTTTTCTCCAGAATTGAATGGGAAACCATAAGAGAATTTTATTTTTCGAGAGTCTATCCCACGAAAACAATTTTTGAAGGAAAATCATAAGGGAACGTTATTCTCAACCCCTAATAATAAAGTTATGAGATCTAAAAAAATTGTGTGAGTAACATCTACTTAGTGCTTCATATAATGTATAGTTTCATGGCTCAGTGTTTTTTAAAACCCGTAAAAAAATTTTAAAACTGCAACTTGTCATCGCCTTCCAAAGGCTGTATCTTGGAAGGGAGGTCGATTTCGAGAAAAAATTATAGGATCATCTCCCTAGGTCCTTCACAATTGTTCACAGACACCCTATACAGGGTGTCCCAAAACTAGTGAATCAAACGTCACACCACGATAGAGTAGACCAAATATTATCGAATGACACCAACATTTGTTCAACGAAAATGTACCGTTTCCAAAATAATCAGAATTTTATTAAAATACCTAAAGTTACCGATTATTGAACTATTTTTCTCAATCACAGGGCCAGTTTGTGAAAAAGGATATCGATTTTAAATCATATTGAACTAAGATTATTGTTTTATCTCCCTAATTGAAATTATTTTAAGTAGTTAATCGATAACCTAAGTAAATGTAAATTAAAACAATTGTTTTTCCTACATGATTTTTATTACTAAGACAAAAACCCCCTCCATAGGGGTGATAATATGGGAGAAAAACGCTATCCTTAATCACAAATTGGCCTCGTGATTGAAAAAATAGTTCGGCAACTTTAGGTTAGGTTTTTTCAGAAACGGTACATTTTCGCTCAACTTCTGTTGGTGTCATTTGATACTATTTGATCTACTCCATCGTGGTGTGACGTTTGATTCACTAGTTTTGGGACATCCTGTATAAGTGATGAACTTATAACATCACTTTTCATTTTCTCACAAAAGAGCTAAGACTTCGAGATTTGCTCGGTCTTTAGAAGTTAATCCTCTGTCCGAATAAAAATAATTAAATTCCAGGCGTATTATTGTCAATTCGGATCTTCAATCCGTCATTAAAACTATCGATTTCGCGCAAAAGTATACAATGGGGTAGTTGACCAGTCTGAGTGAGTCACGTGAAAATCGATGGAAATCGTCTACTGTGTATATGGGGCGCAGTAGAACGGGGCGTGGCATAGAGGTTACACCGAGGTTTTCTTCCATTCCCCGTAAACATCTCGGCGGCCGGAACATGTTTCGTGATTCGGGAAACTCATCAGTGCGAGCACTAGCCAGTTTCGGTTCCGACTTCTACGAATGCATTTAGTACAGGGATATCCGAACGATGAAATTCAATAAGGAGTGAGTAACCTCAAAATTGTAACAGCTTGTGTGTTGTTGTCGCGGATTGAACAATATTGATAATCTATGCGAGTGCATCGCGTGTCATTGAAAGATTAACGAACTACGAAGTAACTTTCATTATCATTTTGGATCGCATTATGACTAGTATTGTCGTGAAATTGTGGGATGGAAAGATTGAAGAACTTTGAGGTTATACTCAACTTTCTGTATTAAGTGCAATAATTGACTCGATAAGAATAACCTTTCGAACATTTCGTCATATCCTGGTACATCCAAGAATTAATTTTAGATGTTCAAACTTATGTCAAAAATAAAAGTATCTAGATTTATTAAAATTTGTCCAGAAAAATAGAAATTCTCGGAAAAATCCAAGTGAAGTTTTATATGAAACGAAAGATTCTTGAAGCTTCATGGAAATTCAAAACAATATGGTCTTGAAAAAACACAATTTCTCCGGAAGTTAAGCAGTGGAAACAAATAATTAAATCTTGTTCTCGATATTCTCAAGAGCCTACAATGAGAGCAAAATATCCCAACGCTCTTAAATTCAATTTCATCCCAGTTTTGCTCCAATTGAAGCATAAAAATCATCCAATTCAATTCCATATTGAAAATCTTGCTGGTTGCAGAATGGCGAAAGCACTGAGCGAAAATGTTGGAACAGTGAATGGGGAATGGGGCAGAAATTAAATCATGAAAATCCCAGAACAGAAGATGTTTAAATCTGAATATCATGGAGTTACGTGAAAACTAACAGTTCATTCAGAAAAGTCCGAATATCAAACCAATGAAGCTGATTCTACAAGAAGTAGGTACCTACTCCTATGATTTCATACTTCTGATTCTCAAAAACAAATGCTCAAATGCTTCATAAAATTCAGAGGATGCTGATTCACTGACACAAAGCAAATTGGAAAATTTTAAGTGCCCACGTGTTTACGACTATCTCCGTACTATTATCTCCTTCAATATTACTTCAAGGAACATAAAAATTAATGCGAGTTTTATCAAAAATCTAGTTTCTCTGTTTTATGGTCGTTGGATTCGAGCTGAAATTAATTGTTGTTGAGTTTTAGGGTTCTTTTCCATCGATACGAAGGATCACAATCTATTTTTCCTTCTGAATTCTTATTTTGAGAATGGAATGCAATTGATTTTCCTCAAATACCTAGAAATGAATAAGTACTTTAGATGCTGTTCCAAACCAAAAAATTAGGGATGTATTTATCTCGAATTTAGTAATATGATATATTTTGATTACTCAGTATTTCTATCATAAATTATTGGAATAATAACAAGAACTTGATTGAGTCCTTGCATATATTAAAAAATTGAAAATAAGATAGTGATTACCGATGTGTATCTGATAGAAAATAGAAAAATATGTCCAATAATCATTGTAATCGAAAGTAATTCAGGGTGAATGGATAAAAAATGAAAATAAATTCAGACAAAATTTTGTTGCAATGCTTAACTGACGCATTCGCCATTTTGCAACTACATGAATCCTTCAAAAACAGGATTGCTGATATCGTATATCAGTTGAGAATAATAATAAAATATCATATTGTGTCAATCATATTTGATGTGTTAACGATAAGTTCGAAGGAAATTGGCTTAGAGTATATTTTTTGTGTGAAGAATCAAGAATGAATAGGGAAATTTAAGACGTTTCTAGATAATTTACTCTAATCGATCATTTTCGATTTTGATCACAGATAGCCTAAATAATTCTAACCTATCAAACCACTAGGATGAAACCCATCAATGATTAAATAATTTTTGATAGAATCACCAACTGGTATTCCAGTAGGAAGAATTTCTTCCAATTAATATCCATTGATTCACGTTCAAACAGAGAACTAAATAAATTCTTTTTCTGTTTCATACAACTCCACAACAAATTAATTTGGTAATCCATCATAGTGAGCTATCTACAGTAACGATAACACAATATGAGAAAGCTCACGAGTTCACTTTAATGTAGAAACGAACTAGAATGCTTGAGCTCATGATATTGATCTGTTCGTGAAAGAATCATTGAGTCATTGAGATTGAACTTATGAAGCCCTCCGAAAGTGGAGTTTAGGGGTAAAAAGTAAAAAAATGAAATTTCCATTTCTTCAATTTCAGCATCAAAAGAACATCATTAGATATGTATATGCCAGTTGCGCCAATTAATTTAAATTTAGTGAATTCACTGTTCAACTATGAATATGAAAATTCATTCAGAAATTGGAGGAAAAAATCCTATTTAAAGAATTCGAAACCACTTTATTAACATGTAACTTAGATACAATAATTTCAATGTCAATAAATAGAGGCATAGTTATTTCAATAATGGAAAATATAAATATGTATATCGTGGCATGCATGGTATGAAATCAAAAATATCAAACCACTCATTTGGAGCACTTCCATTACATTACTCACATATGCGATGATTATCAGATTTAGTGGTCGCGTGAGTAGGTACCTACAAGGAAAATTAGCCCTCAAATAAGATTGCATACGTGCCCGGTATAAAACGAAAAATAATTCACTTGAAGAAGAACCAATTGTGGTTTCTGATTGAGCAGGGTCTAAAACTGAATATTAAGGAAATGAATTATTGCGAACTTTTTTCTTTCAAATGTCTTTGAAACGGTTTCGACGCATATTTTGGGGGTGATTTTGAGACATTGGGGCAACTAATTTCATATCACCTCTTATTATAATGTAACAACAGATTTCGAATACGAGTTCAAATAAGCGAGTTATTCAGCTTCATTAAAAAAGACCATTTCTCAATTTTCGTTCTTAACTCAAAATCTATGAACGTTAGGCTGGATCTGTTTTCAGTTTCGGATTAGTCAAGAAAAAAGAGCTCGAGAATGTGTCATCCGTTTTCTTCTAGCTGCTATAGTTCTCGAGATACCCTCAGTAGACAACTAATTTTGCCCATCCTGTATATAGGTACATTCATTTTATCAGTAAACCTTACGTTTCTTCAATACATCGAATAGACTTTGGTAATGCTATTTGTGTTTGCATTGTGTCATTGTGGTCGACGGCAAATTTTTTATATTTTTACTGGGGTTTTTCTGAAAATTTTCAGGATTAACGATGGAAATATCTGTGATCCAAGCGAGACTCCACCACGAAGCTAGACCACCTCTTATTCGTAGCAACGCCAGCGATGTGCCGAAGAACCTGAACATGTCGACTTCCACAGAATTTATGCGGACCTTTTCCAGGCTGGAAGGATTCAGGAGGAACCTCACCTTCTCCACGGATCCTACTACCGCCTGGAACAGCAGCGAAATATTTTATAACCAGACGGGAAACAGTTCGGATTACGATTTCGAGAGTCAGTTTTTCAACGCGACCAGAGGGACTGATCGACCTCCCTGGGCCTGTACGGAATGGAATCCCGCACAACACAGTCTCTTCCAAACTGCCAATTTCTTTTTTGCAGCAGCATTCCTAGTGCCTGGTAGTTTCAAACAGAGTGTTCTATTAGTGAGGTAAGTATGTATACATTTTTGTTCACCGGTAAGGAGATGCTTTTTTGACAAATCTGCGACTAAAAAACTTCGTTAAAAAATATATAAGGTGTCCCATAAAAAACAGGAAACCAATTTCTACAAGTTACACAAGTGGTTGGCCATAGACCAGTGGTGAATGCAGGTCATCTAGGCCTTTCAGGAAATTTGCTTCTTTCGTACTTTGAGCCATTATTTTCGGAGATACAGGGTGATTTATGGATTCTCTATATTTATAACGTGAGAATGAGTGGTCCAATTTTAATGAAATTTTGTGGGTTCGTTGACTTCCAATAACCCTTCAAGATGGCAGATGCAATTTCAAGATCATCAAGACAGTCCTCAGAATATTGAGATTCATTTTTCAAATATCAAAATCTATATTTTTTGCATCAGTTGAAGAACTTTTGTTTTCACAAATGAAAATAGGATATGTTTGTCAATCAAATTCAATTTTTACTTCGTATGGCACATTTTTTTACAAAAGAGAAACGAAAAAAATCATATTGCATGTTCATTTTTGATAAAACGGTTAGGTCTTCAAGAGCCCAGCTCTTACCCCAGCCCATCGAAGGGCGCGTTTGGATTTTGCGAGAGAGCATATCCATTGGGAAGAGGCCGATTGGGAAAGAGTTCTCTTCACAGATGAGTCTAGATTCTGCCTCTACCATTGTGATCGACGTTCCCTTGTATACAGACGTCCACATGAAAGATATGCTCAGTGCAATTTCCTGAATACTACTGGTTTCGGGGGAGGATCGATTATGGTATGGGGTGGAATATCTTTGACTGCTCGCACAGACCTAGTGGTCGTTGATAATGGAGCTATGAATGCTGATAAGTATATAATGAACATTCTTGAAGAGCATGTAGTGCCATTTGCCCCATACATTGGTGAAAATTTCATTCTTATGGACGATAATGCCAGACCCCATCGTGCGCGCATCGTTCAGGAGTACCTTGAAGAGGTTGAAGTCTCTCGAATGGAATGGCCAGCAAGAAGTCCAGATCTCAATCCGATTGGGCAGGTTTGGGACTACCTCAATAGAAGGCTGAGAAGTTCAGAAAATCATCCAGCTACTCTTAATGACTTAGGAATCCAACTCGGAGAAATCTGGGAAGGATTAGATCAGAACATTTTAAGATCACTCATTTTGAGTATGAACCGTCGTTGCCGAGCTGTAATTAACGCAAGGGGTGGAAATACCAAGTATTAAATCACTTATCAGCATTTCAGTATTTTGAAAATTGTTCATTTCTCTTCTTTCACATAAGATTCGGTGAAATCCTGAATTTTTTTCCATTTAATGTGTCTTGTTTCGTTCAAAACCTTCCCGAGATAACATAAAAAATAAGTTATAAAGTCAATGTAGAGTTAACTTTCATTCAAATTGAGATTTTCAGAACGTGCGTTAATTTTTTCGAGCAGTGTATTTAAACTTGTGAATATACTGCTTCTTGAAAAAGGGCTCAGAAATTTTGCAAGAGTCCAAGAAGAGGAACCATCCTACTCTAAGATTAACTCGAACAAATAGGTATTTTAATCCGAAAAACTATTGATGGTTTATGCAGACATTCTGAAGTATACTGAATGGTTTGGTTTACTACTCTTAACGTACACGAAGAAGAGATGGATGCTTTCAGGATTGAAGTATGAACAAACTTCCATTTCTTCCATTTAATGTGTCTTGTTTCGTTCAAAACCTTCCCGAGAGAACATAAAAATTAAGTTATAAAGTCAATGTAGAGTTTACTTTCATTAAAATTGAGATTTTCAGAATGTGCGTTAATTTTTTTGCGCAGTGTATATTATTGTATTATTGGACTATGAATTCTTTCGAAATTATGAAATATAAGATAGAAGAGCATCTAACCAAACATAGATATGTTTGGTAATAAATTGCTTGGGAATACACTGAACGCCATTCGCAGACAAAAAAATTTAACTCATTACTTCCTTTTGTTTCAGGGCACTGTTATCGATTGGTCATTGTTTCATAACCATATGGGGTGGAGTGGAAATTTGTGCTTTAGATATTTTACTATGGAATTGTCTGATTGTGTTTTTGAATGTTACTCATACTGCGATCTTAACGTGGAGGTTTCTGCCCCCTACATTATCTCTAGAAATGACTGATTTATATCTTAAGGTGAGCTGAATCTAGAACATAATATCTATATTTCCTATATAGACTCGTATAATCACCGAAGAAATTTTATTTCGTATTTGCTGCTGAAAAATGGTCATTAGAGTCATTCGGGGTAACTGAGCGCAGTGGGTAAGTGTGCGCAGTGCGTATATCTCGACTATGCAATGTATGAAAGAGGGGTTCATTTGGGTGAAGCAAGGGCGCAGAATCGCCATATTAGTTTTTCATAGGAGTGCGCCGTGCCACGTTTCTTTAACTTTTTATTTGTAATCAATCAAATTCACTAGTTTTCTTGTTAATTTTTAGCATCTCTGCAAATTCTGCCAGGTCCATGTTCCGAGTCCGACAGTGTTGAACAATATTTTATTCGATCATGGGCATATTAATCTAAATATATAATATAATAAAAAATTTTAGGTTCTCTTAGCTGCTTAACTCTATAAGAACGTCAATTCAAATTTTGGCTTACTGGGGAAAGTGTGCGCGGGTATGTGTGCGCATAGATTCATTATAAGGGCATTAGTTCAGTGAGGAATAAATTATGACATTGTTGATTTTCTTGGTTAAGACTCGATCAATATTGTCCTATTTGTTCAGAAAAATATGAAGAGCCACCAACAGGGGAATGTATCAAGTGTTGTGTTCACCAAGAATTGTGGCACGAACAATAATGCACTACTTGTAAAAAGGCGCTCCTGTATTGACAATAAACAGCATTTCTCTAATATTTTAACATTTTGATGACATTATTTTGTAATTTGTTTTGATTGTGTGGTTCGCATAGCACTGCGTTCACTTACCCCGTGAGGGTGCGCACACTTACCCGCAATACGGGGCAAGTGATTGCACTCCGACTTTCTCTATTAAATTCTTTTTTGCGGAAAGAAAACGTTTTTGTTTGTTTGCTTTTTGATGTTTTTTTATAGATTAGAAAATTCTCTATCTTATGAATATGAAATAATTTTCCTAGCTTCAACATTTGAAAAAGGGTATGGCTTGAAAGGCAAAAGTGCGCACAGTTGCCCCGAATGACTCTATAGGTACTATTGATATCTTTGCATGAATGCGTATGAATCAAGGACGGTTCGAAAAATATACAGGGTGTTCAATGAACATTGCGAACAAATTCAGGATATTGTTCTCTAAGTTATTTGTAGTCAGAAGGAACCTTTAGGCCTTTGTCCAGGAATGATTTTACATCTCAAATCATTTCAAAAATATCCAGAACTTTTTTTTATTTATTTGGAATGCATATTCTTAAATCTTGGAAACTAAGCATTTCTGCGGACAAAGGCCTAAAGTATCTTTCCGATTCCATCCGAACAATACGTAATGTTTATGAAACACACTGTGTATTGAAATAGGAGTCGAAAAATGCCAACCATGAATTCTCCTTTCAACATTTCCGACCGCAATTGAATTCAAGACCTCTTATCCGTCATTCTCATGTCTCCTAATTCTTCCTTTGCCCTTTGCAGGTATTCAAACCTCTTAGGGTAAGCAAAAAGCACTTCAAGGAACTTATACGAGAGGGTAAAGTGATGCAGCTCGAAAAAGGTGACATATACGCAGTGGAAGACGTTAGTTCGGCAGATGAACGACTATCCATCTTGCTACAAGGAAAGTGAGTTGACAAGTGTTCCTTCTTTGATTGCATTTAAACGGAGAAACTTTATACCGTACTGGATCTTTGCTCTCCAAGACTGCGCCGTCTGTCAGGAAGACGAGGCGCAGTATTTATTCATGGGGTTTTCAGGTTTGAGTGTCGGTCTGGGGGGTTTAGCTGAGCATTACAGCGTCGTAAACTTTGAACAGGATAGTCTTCGATCAGGCATGAAATTTTTAGTTTGTTACGTCCTGCACCGGAAATCTTATACGTTCTACAGAAATTTCCATAGTTAAGTGACGGTTACAAGGAAGATATTTACCAATTCACCAAGAACCTTTCGAATATCTTATGAGATTGGGATGCAGGAAATGTCTGTCGCTAAAGTTTACTCAGAAACGAAGCAAAATTGTTCACTATATTGACTGTCCTATACAGGGTGAATCTTCGACTCGTACAAATATAATAACAGTAGTTTGAGGTCAAAAAAAACATACAATACCCATTTTTTCAAATTTCACAAATACTAATTTTTGAACATCAAATTACTCGAAAATGGCGCGTTTCACAAAAAAATATGAGGAATACTTTTATTTTACAAAACGTTCAAATATGCATTAGATAGCGTCCAACTCAGTTTCAAGAGTTGGGTTCTTTGAATTTTTGGTATTTTTATGGTAGGTAATGGTCATAATGAGAAAACTATACAGGGTGTTCCTAAATTGAACGTACAAACGAAAAGGGGAGATTCCTTAAGTGAGTTTAAGAAAAAAAAAGTTCTCACCACGTGATATGGCAATTTCGATAGAAGATCTACAGGGTGATATTTTTTCTGGAACACTGCCACCTGTTCTTCTGCAGAACTTTTTTTTGGTGAGCAACTGTTAATTTGAAAAAATGTAAAAAGAAGCTTTGTTCTTATACTAAACTTTTCGGTCTCTTGTAGTTTTGTCGTATCTACCAACGATTTCGAGAAAATAAATTTCGAACGATTCTCTCGAAATTCTCGTAACTATGATAGGAAGGCCAGTTTGTAATCTGTGGTAGATACGACAAAACTACAAAAGACCGAAAAGTTTAGTATAAAAACAAAGCTTCTTTTTACATTTTTTCAAATTAACAGTTGCTCACCAAAAAAAAGTTCTGCAGAAGAACAGGTGCCAGTTTGTAATCTGTGGTAGATACGACAAAACTACAAAAGACCGAAAAGTTTAGTATAAAAACAAAGCTTCTTTTTAAATTTTTCAAATTAACAGTTGCTCACCAAAAAAAAGTTCTGCAGAAGAACAGGTGGCAGTGTTCCAGAAAAAATATCACCCTGTAGATCTTCTATCGAAATTGCCATGTCACGTGGTGAGAACTCTGAAATGTAATATCTATGCCAAATTTCAGTTGAATATCTTGTGAAGTGTAGATACTATGAGAAAAAAACTTGAAAAAAATTCAAACTTCAACACTCTGTATCTCGAAAACGAAACGTTTGCGACCCCATTTTTATGGGACTTTTTTTTCTTAAACTCACTCAAGGAATCTCCCCTTTTCGTTTGTACGTTCAATTTAGGAACACCCTGTATATGTATAATGAGATGAAAATAATATTTTTTATGAATTTTCAACAGCCTGTATCTTTTAAACCGAGCCGATTCGGTAAAAATGGTATAGGAAAAAAGTGTTTCTTTCGACCTCAACTCGTACCAGTCAGAGACTCCCCCTGACAATCATATAAACTGAGCTCAACATCGCTGAACACATACGCTTAATTTGTTCTCGCATTTATAAAACGCTTTGGATAAGAGCGACGAAACATAATTTTACGAATTTGGCAAAAAGTTTCGGAATATCCATTAATAATTCATGTATTTTTGATACAGATTACGCGTGACATGCGATGACACTCATCTTCATTATATCAACGTATATCAGTTTGTCGACTCTCCTGAGTGGGAAGCAAACCACGATCAATCTGATGATGTATTCCAAGTGACAATCACAGCTGAAGAGGACAGCGTTTACCTGTGCTGGCCACGCATGAAGCTAGAGCGTGTACTCAGGCATAGACCGATGCTCAAAGTTGTTTTAGATAGCGTAATAGGTGAGTTTTTCATGAACATCCATAGATATCTGACCACTCTGTGAGGCAAGCCATCAACTTGCTGCATAAACTAATTGACACAAAAAATAAGAGAGATCCACGCCACACCATTTTTGACAAGAAATAATCCCTTAAATTCTGTCTCCACTATTCATTTACTTACACCTAACCATAGGGGGGGTAATTACCCCTATTATCACACTTATCGACGCCCATGAACCAAGCTAGTTCGATTTGCTGTTGCTGTTTGCTCATTTTCATACTTCTAGGTAAAGATATCACACAAAAACTGTACGCAATAAACGATCATCTCACTGGACTGAATGACGACATCAACAGAGGGAAGAGGAATGCCATTTGGGCGAAAACGCATAATCGCAGCATGTCATTGGATGCTGTCAACACAGGCACGACTGGTCTAGTGAGATCGCAAGCGTATAAGAAAACTCAGCTCCAACGCATAAACGCTAATGCTTCCATAATCAATGATGGTAAGTGAAAAGAAACGGTTTTGATAGAGGTTTCTCTAGTAAACGCTTGGCGTCATGCCTATCCCCCATTTTCTTGAGGCATCGAACTGGTATATAGCCTGAATACGCAGGAACAGTTGGATTCGCTGGAGTTTGCGGATTGGAGCCACATATGTAGGATAGACGTGCGCAAGTCTGGAAACACCAAATCATGAGACGGAGCTTCAGTTACTTCCCTCCGTTCCTATATACCATATACCTATGTTGGTCTACCAATACAGACAGGCAACGATAGACTTGCGCACTCAGTGTATATAGTCACGTTTAATGCGACGTATACTGCCAGAGAAAGTGCAAGAAATCATTCATATCTACGAAAATGAATTCGGAAGCAAGTTCAGGTTCTTACTTTTGAACTACAATGATGATTAAATTTAGATCAAGATTTTTCACAAAAAATTTGAGCTTCCAATTACATATATAGGGTGAATAAAAAATAACGCATTAAATTCCTATCTATTTTGTAGAAGAAAGCTGGAACGAAACAATTTTTATTTTGAATTTTCCAACATTATTTGTATAATTGAGATGTTGTCATGCATCCTCTACTAGGGGTGCAAGGTAGTTCAGTTTTTGAAATGGCAACCCTAAGTTTTTGTACCAGAAATTGAGAGTTTTTTTGTTACTGAGGATTATTTGGTCATTGATAGATTCGTCATCTTGTTAATCTTGTTCTTACTGAATTGGAATTTCCACTTTATACAGGGTGGGCCATCCATAACTTTCCACCCCGAATTTTGAGCTTTGGGATGGAATAACGAAAAAACGCTCAGACAGGTCAAATTTTGTTGAAAGGGGGACAAATGAGGGTGTTCAAATGAGTTTGATATCACTACCCCTCTATCTGCAACCCCAAATAGCTCTCATTTTTGAATAGGGAAACGGAGTCGAGCAGCACCTTGTTGGAAAAGCAATTCAATTTCCTGCATGTATTTTTTTTTCATCGCTTTATTATTATACAGTGTGACTCAGTATTCCATCAATAACTTTCACACGCTGAATTTGGATCTTTGAGATGGAAAAAACGCTCGGACAGGTCAAAAAATGAATTCGATATTACTACCCCTCTAGTCGCTACCCTAATAGCAATGATTTCAATTTAAACGAAAGCGCACGATTTACCTACTATGTACCTATTATCTCTATTCAAAAATAATTGCTATAAGTGGTAGCGGCTAGAGGGGTAGTGATATCGAATTCATTTTTTGACCCGTCGTCCGAGCGTTTTTTCCATATTCCAATTCAGTAAAAATAAGATTAACAAGATGAAAAATCTATCAATGACCAAATAATCCTCAGTAACAAAAAACTCTCAATTTCTGGTACAAAAACTTAGGGTTGCCATTTTAAAAACTGAACTACCCTCCACCACTCGTAGAGGGTGCATCACCCCTCAATCTTAGCATTGAGGAAAACCAATTTTGTTGTCTTTCTCCAACCCCTACTTAAGAATAAGTGGCCACCCCTAAGGGAATTTCAATAGGGAACATCTTACTGAGTGACGCATCATTGTAAAGCTTGATATGTCTTCTTCACAGAGTTATGGCTTTTGTTACAAAATATTTTGGTTTTTCAATATACAGGCTGTTCTCATTTGGTGTCTGAACGATTCGTAATCATAACCATATGTTTCAACTTTCTTTTTGAAGCCCATAATATCTTCCACCCTTTTGAAATGTTATTACTTGGCATACAGGGTGGGCAATAAAAATTATGTAAGTAGGTATAGAGTCATTCGGGGCAACTGTGCGCACTTTTGACTTTCAAGCCATACCCTGTTTCAAATGTTGAAGCTAGGAAAATTGAAACATATTCATAAGATAGAGAATTTTCTAATCTATAAGAAAACATCAAAAAGCAAACAAAAAAAAACGTTTTCTTTCCGCAAAAAAGAATTTAATAGAGAAAGTCGGAGTGCGTTCACATGCCCCGTATTGCGGGTAAGTGTGCGCACCCTCACGGGGTAAGTGAACGCAGTGCTTAGTGAACCACACAATCAAAACAAATTACAATATAATGTCATCAAAATGTTACAATATTAGAGAAATGCTGTTTATTGTCAATACAGAAGCGCCTTTTTACAAGTAGTGCATTATTGTTCGTGCCACAATTCTTGGTGAACACAACACTTGATACATTCCTCTGCTGGTGGCTCCTCATATTTTTCTGAACAAATAAGACAATATTGATCGAGTCTTAACCAAGAAAATCAACAATGTCATAATTTATTCCTCATTGAACTAATGCCCATATAATGAATCTATGCGCACACTTACCCGCGCACACTTTCCCCAGTAAGCCAAAATTTGAATTGACGTTCTTATAGAGTTGAGCAGCTAAGAGAACCTAAAATTTTTTATTATATATTTAGATTAATATGCCCATGATCGAATAAAATATTGTTTAACACTGAGGGACTCGGAACTTGGACCTGGCAAAATGTGCAGAAATGCTAAAAAATAACAAGAAAACTAGTGAATTTGATTGATTGCAAATAAAAAGTTGAAGAAACGTGGCACGGCGCACTTCTATGAAAAACTAATATGGGGATTCTGCGCCCTTGCTTCACCCAAATGAACCCCTCTTTCATACATTGCATAGTCGAGATATACGCACTGCGCACACTTACCCACTGCGCTCAGTTACCCCGAATGACTCTATACACGAAAAATCTGTTCGTACTCTTTTGAATTTACTGAAATAACATTGAACTTGAGGGGATAATAACTCCGCCATTTTGGACATTTTATATAGGCGATTTTTGAAGAATTCTACCTTCTCTATTCAGAGTAGCAATACAGGGACTGGAAAAAATCATTTCATGCGTATGCATTCTTGTTTTCCAGGCGGTTCGCTGACAAAGCTACAACCCTTCGCGCCAGTGGTCGCAACCCAATTTCCAGCAACGTCACCATTTCCAATGGCCAGAAATTCACCGATGAGCCTTCGAAAACAGAACCTGAACGTACCCAGGATTCCAGAAGTGCACGGAACGCCTCCAGTGAAAAACAAATCAGTGAGAAAAAATACCACTAGGGAAGTTAAGTTCGAGACGCACAAATGATTGGACAGAGTGTCACGTGAATGGTTGATATGTTCGATGTTTATGATGTGTGTTGTTATCGAAAAGCACTGAACTCACGAGCGAGATTTTCTTCAGATTTGAGATTGTCAAGAAAAGAGATTAAGAGATAAGGTTTTTGTTGAACTGATGTGGCCGATACCAACTTGATGAAAATTCATAATCCATAATTAAACTTTAGAAAGAGAATCACACGATTTTCACTAGGATGAAACACTTCACATGTTTCGCTATCATAATAGCATCTTCAGGTGCAGGTGGGTGAAGTTAAACTACGTGAACGTATTTTTTTGAAAAGCTTATTGATCTCTAGTTCGTGTCAGTTGAGGATGATTCAAAAACTCCCCATCTCATATAGGTACAAGGAGTTGAGGTACTAAAGATGAGGCAAAAATGCATCAGGTGCTGAATCTTTCTCCAAAACTATTTTTTGAAGAAAGATGCATGCCAAACATGCATCCCATCGAAGATATGATGGGGTGTCAAAAATTGAATCTTACCTTTATTGATGAAGGGATATTTCCTTGAATTTTCGATATACTTTGTTGAAAGTCTTTCATCATTTCAAACAAAAAAGGTAAGTCATCTGCCTTACTACCAAAATTATGTTATATCATATAAGTATGACGTATACCTTTTTTTCCTGAAAACCCGTCAGTTTCAGCAAGAAATTTCAAGAAACTCTATTTTTTCAAAATGAAACAAACTGTCAAAAATTCATTGTTCAATGGTTTAATATGAATAATAAGATTTTCTTGCCAGAATAAGATCTGAAAAAATTCTAGTTCATCTGTATTAAGTGGTACAGAAAGGATTGGAGAGAGTCTCATTATATAAGGCATGTTTTATATTGTGTATTTAGCCTTGTAAACCTGTTGAATTTGTGGATATATTATTATTATTATCATTAGGAGAATATATCAGAGATTCTAATTGTGTTAAAAGAAATATTCGCTTACAACTGTGATCATTAATCTAAAAGATAATATTCAGGTATGTCTATGGAAATAATTCTAAATTTCATAACATCATCTAAAAATTTTAATTTTCTAAGGAATTGTGTCAAAAACTCTGTATATGAAAACATACAATAATTATATATTATATTAATGTGTCATTCACTCCTTGATTTGATCGACTCATCCTGTTTTATAATTAGTTGAGAACAAATCGATGTTGTCGACATTTCGGAATTAATATTTTCTTGCCATGATTAAATTAATAGAGGCAAAGGTAGATATAGGTACACCTGATATTTGTCATTCGCAACAGAATTATCGAAAAAATCATGATAATAATTTAAATAATATGATCAGGCGAGCTCTATATTAACGATGGTTTTATTTTTGATCGATTTTCTTTATTTCCGGAATTGAATTTGATCCTTTTCATGCTAAATCGTATTGTTTTATGTACCTTCTAGTCTTAGCGTAGATGACATAGATAACTTCAACACTTAGCACCCATTCAGTTTACATCCTTTTGATTAATATTATTTTATTTATACTACATACATAATTCATGTCACCATACTCATGTAGGATTGAATTTATTTAATCATGTATAGTGAGTAATCTATATTTGTATGTTTGTATGTATTGATGAAATGTGATAAACTACAGTTTTATAAAAATCCATATTTATCTCTTCCTATGATACCAAGATTTTTACTTCGATTTCCTTCTCCTACTCTAGATAGGTACTCCTGAAAAATGCCATTTCATTTTAGAGGTGAACACCTAATATATCCTAAGACAGTAATAGAACATCCTGATTTTCAGACAGAGTAGATAATAGGTCATTTTAGGAGGGGTCTAACCCTAACCTCTTGCTAATTTTTGACCCAAAAAATAGAGATATTCTGAAAGAGCAACTCTTCTCGTAATAAATCTGAGCATTTCATCCATTTCGGCACAACCGTTCGGTCTTGAGGAAGTTTTAACTGAACCCAACTTTTTGGGAATTTTTCGAAGGTCATCTATAGAGTAGTTTTTCTTCCCGTAAAATTATCGTAGATCCGAAAGTGATACATATTCTGAAAGAAAAACTCTTCTAGTAATAAGAAGAATTTAATTCATTTCGGCAAAATCGCTCGATCTTGACGTATTCTCAAGTGAAATTAGCAATTTTTGAAAAATGTCATTTCCAAGATGAAAATCTGAACGAATAGAGATAGGCTTTCGAAATTGCTCGCAATAGATTCAGCGTGTTCTAAAACCTATATTTACGTATCAATATTTCAAATATCTGGCCCAGTTTACGAGAAAATGATTTTTTCTGTTTTTCTACTTTTTATTTTCGAGTTGACTTCGAAGAACTCTCTGGAGTGCAATTCTCTATTGATTCATCAACTGTTTGGTTTTATAAAATCTTCGAAATAAATTCTATCCATTCCATATCCAAGGAGAGTCATAGAACATCCTGATTTTCAGACAGAATAGCAAATAGGTCATTTTAGGGGGGTCTAACCCCTTGCTCATTTTTGACCCAAAAAAATCGAGATTTTCAAAATCGAGTTTTAGTGCTACGGTGGAAGCCTGGGCAACGCTGATTATAGAACCAGAAATCCCAATATAATCAGATGAATATAACAGGAGATATCGCAGATTGATATTTGCAATTTATGAAAAATGCCATTTCCAAGATGAAAATCTAAACGAAGGGAGATAGGCTTTCGAAATTGCTCGCAATAGATTCAGCGTGTTCGAAAACCTATATTTACATACCAATATTTCAAATATCTGGCCCAGTTTACGAGAAAATGATTTTTTCTGTTTTTCCACTTTTCATTTTCGAGTTGACTTCGAAGAGCTTTCTGGAGTGCAATTCTCTATTGATTCATCAACTGTTTGGTTTTCTAAAAACTTCGAAACAAATTCTATGCATTCCATATCCGAGAAGAGTCATAGAACATCCTGATTTTCAGACAGAATAGCAAATAGGTCATTTTAGGGGAGGTCTAACCCCTTGCTCATTTTTGACCCAAAAAATCGAGATTTTCAAAATCGAGTTTTTGTGCTAGGGTGGAAGCCTGGGCAACGCTGATTATAGAACCGGAAATCCCAATTGAATCAGATGAATATAACAGGAGATATCGCAGATTTATATATGCAATTTATGAAAAATGCCATTTCCAAGATGAAAATCTAAACGAAGGGAGATAGGCTTTCGAAAGTGCTCACAATAGATTCAGCGTGTTCGAAAACCTATATTTTCATAACAAAATTTCAAATATCTCTGTTTCGGAGAAAATAATTTTTTTTTGATTTTTCACTTTTCATTTTCGAGTTGACTTCGCAGAGCTCTCTAGAGTGCAATTCCCTATTGAATAATTGGCTGTTTGGTTTTCTGGAATCTTCAAAACAAATTCTATGCACTACATATCCTAAGACAGTAATAAAATATCCTGATTTTCAGACAGAGTAGTAATAAGGTCATTTTAAGGGGGTCTAACCCCTTGCTCATTTTTGACCCAAAAAATCGAGATTTTCGGAATCAAGTTTTTGTGCTTGGGTGGAAGCCTTGGCAATGCTGATTATAAAACCGGAGATCTCAATTGGATCGGATGTAAGTATAAGATATCGCAGATTTAAATTTACAAAATAAATTTTTTAGTTTTTTGCCATTTTTCATTTTCAAAGGCTCTCTAGAATGCAATTCTCTATTGAATTTTCAACTGTTTGTTTTTCATCGAGAAAACAATTTCTATGCACTCCATTTCGGGAGAGGGTGACAGGGGAATTTTGGTGAAATTGGGCAATAAAAAAGCAGTTATCATATAAATGTATTCACAAGACGTTACACATAATATTCTTCATAGTCTCGAACGAAAATTCTATCACCTACCCTTAATTAAATTTTGATAAAAATCGGTGCCTACTAAGTGGATACCTACATGTATTTTCAATGATATGAAGTCAGAAAAATATTGCTTTTGACATGAAAATATTAAATTTTAAGACAACAATGTTCAAAATTTCATTACCCTGTAAATATCCACTTAATGTATATTTACACTACAAATTGCTTGTCAATTCTAAATATTCACAAAAATTATGAAGGATCTATAACTAACTGTACAGTTCATAAAACGTCGGTGTTATAATTTATTTTTCATGAAATTTGAGGAAAACTGAATGGCAAAGATACAATTTCTGCAAGGAATTATTCATGAAAAATAAAGAACAACCTTTGGAGCAATAAATAAATAAATAAATTAGGATGAGAACAAAATATTACAGAAACTGGGAAATTGACTATTTTTTCAAAACCTGGAAGAATCGCTCTGATACATACGAAATTATTTTTAACGTTTAAATATTTGGCATCGCGATATTGATTTTAACATACTTATAATTCAAACTTGAATTTCAAGTTTAATTTCACTGACTAACACTATACAATAATTAATTTTAGGCAATGGTAAGAACAATATATATTTCTTTTCTGTAAAAAATATATTTCTCAGACACTTGGCCACTCTACTGATAAACACAGATATTTTTATAATACATCTCTGTTGATCGAAACGGATAATATCAAGATTTTCAAACTTTATGCTTATTCACTTTGCTAATGGACAACGTTGTAATAATATGCCGAAATTTATCCAAAATACACACGAGGTCGGTAAAATTTCGAAATTTATAGAGGAATCCCAAAAAATAATTGTAGCGCCTCCTTAAAGTGGAATATTAGGTGATTCAAATTTTGTCAATCAGTTGCAAAGTTTTCCTTATAAAAATCCAAAAATTTTGTATATTACCAGATTCTGATTACTAAAAATATATTCTTCGACGTGAAGCCAATATGTAGGTACTTTAAAGGCAAACATGTATGTAAAATACCTAAATTCACCAAATATATACCTCAATATTTGCACATTTAAAACAGAAATTATTTGACTAGATCAACATGCTACAAGTTCGAGAAGTCCTATTGATTGAAGATTGAATCTACTAGTCAACTAATTTCCGACAAAGCTCAAGGCTTGGACGTGAATATAAATAGAATTGAAAAAAAAAACAATTACAGACCAGTGTATTGAAAACGAGTCATTCGTTACGAAATCCCATACAATTAAAAATATATATACATATTAATAAATTAATAAATAAATAGGTTTCTCCGAGAGAAATAATATCGAAAATTTGAATGTCAAATAATAAATAATAGTGCAGTTTTATCACCCACCTCCTTTATTATGAAATGGAAATTCGTAGAATGGATATAACTATTTACTTCTATAATATATTCGTTGAAATCGCGTGAAATGCAATGCATTCTTTCGATTTCGACGGTTCAAATAACTATAAACCTCAGAATTGATCACTGAGCAAATTTGGACCATAGGCACTCATATTATGAAAATATTTAATAATTGGGCAAACTTTTAGAAGCCCTAAAATCATACGATATAACCATTGCCCGAATTTCCGAAAGTAAATCGGTTTTTGAGCTTCAGATACATTCAATGATCAGCAAAATACAAAAATAGAAAACGTTCAACTATTCGAATAATTATGGCAGTACACAAATTCAACAGATATAATAAAAACATTACGAACTTTACAATGAAGATCTTAAAATATATATACCACTAATACTATGACTGGCAAAGAACTTATTTGGTTTTGTTTTTGTAGAATCTTCTCTTGTGTATTTCCTCATGCAAAATGGAATTCTATTTTGTACTTCTTTTTACAAAAAGAATTTCTTCTATATACTGAGATCATAGAGGCACTAAATACATGAATTCTTACACAGAGAGTTATCAATGAGGAATTGAGATTTAGCATACTAATTTTCTTGAAAGGGAACGGGGGTCTAAGACGAAATTAGTGAAGAACTACCAGATACACATATTATTACAACAACCCATAGTCGATTTCTTCGACAATCTCTGAAGAATTTAGCTACAAAGTTTTGGGCGATTTCTACACTCATTTCGGAAATGTAAGAGTTAAAATAGATTGAATTCAATTCTTAATGATTTGATAAGGCCCTGTTGTAATGCAAGGATGCATTGGAAAAAGTGTCGTCCAAGAAAATGTGGGCAAAGAGTACGCCCTAACCAAAAGATCATTGGCGGGTTTGATCGCCAATGGTTTTACGTCGTTTTCTCCATTCTTGGTTTTCATTTTTCCTGAATATTCATCCAAGCCATGTTTGTACTTGTTCAAGTTTCTATGCTGATAAAAAACAAGTGATATTCTGGTAGGGGACAATCTATTCGGCTCTTTCAGGGCTGTGGTTGCATGCAACTCATGCTTTGCGCATTCGAAAAGTAGACTTCCGTGCTCTAATGCTATGGCCACACCGCCAACTTCGGAATCTCGAAAACATTCCAAGTTATCGGTGTACAACTTCTGAAATTGTAATTTTGATTGTAAGAGAGGGCTACTGTTCAATACGTTCTGTCCTTGAAAGTCATCGAAAGGGTTTATAACTTTGTAACACGGTAAATCTGAGAAGCCTGCCGAATAATTTTGACCAGTATTCGAGGCGTGAGAAAATGCACTCCCATCATTCGAACCGTATGGCAAATAATTTGAATAATGACTAGAATGTACGTTTTGTTCGAAACCATATGAATTGAAACTGTTCTGATATGGGTTGTTTTGATTGCAATTATTCGAGTAAAAGGAATTGTAAAAACCATTCGGGTAGAACGCCTGATTGTTATAAAAACCGGCCGTTTGTCTGTGCCAGAATTTGGGATGGTTTGAGGTAGAACTATTACTGTTCAAATAATTTGGTCCCATTGGATCAGAAGATCCAGATGGATTAATATGGTATTGAGGTATTCCATTGTTTACAGCGTTGTAATTACCGTTAAAATTGAGGTTGCTTTCGGTATTTCGTAATTTTGAAAGAGGAGTTTGCTCAGTGTAATCATTCCCCTTACTCATTTCCTCCTGCTTTATTTGAGGCTCTTTGTGCTTTGGAGAAGCAGTTTCGTTTTTTTTGGAGCCTTCTTCTGATTTACGTTTATTTTTTCTTTTGCAAGGCTCTAGAGGAACGCTCAGCAGTCTTATTTCTGAACTATACCTATAAAACATAAATCGTCATAATTTGCACAGCATAAGAATACCAATGAACATACTTGTGTAGAGCCTCTATACTTCCAAGCGCTATTTTATTTTGTTGGTTTTCCGTTGAACCGAATTCATCTGTCGCATCAACAACATACATCGGTAGAACGTGAAGCTGTTCGTCTGGTGGCGTTTTGGAAGTTGATTTCTTGGTCAATGTGACCACAGCCGTGCAGCCGTTGTTCATGTTTTGAGTGTCTTTGTGAGCGTGAGCGCAGAAATCCATGCAAGCTGTCACCCCCGAGAATGGACGCCCTTTGGTGTAACCCAAGCGGCAATCCGAGGCGATTTCCTCGTACTGCGTCTGGTTTTTGAAGGACGACGGCGCCAAGTTACGGTAGATCGGTGTTATGTGACTGGCCAACTTCTGCAGTTGATCCTCGAGAAGTTCCTCTTCCGCCTGAACGTTCAGCCTGAATTTCCTGACGAATTTCGATCTGGTGAACTTGCAGCCGTTGTAGTACATGCTCCAGGAGCAGCCGAAGGAGAAGCTGGCGCCACAGGAGTTGGGGTCTGTGCCTTGGCAAGCACATGTCCTTGGGTCGTTGATGCCACAGCGTCGTTTGGTTGGTAGGCCGAATTTGTTGAGTTTGTCGGTGAGGAGGTTGTACAGGTCGTCGGAGGCGTTTCTGGATACTGCTTCCCATACAACTATGCAGATAATGATGAAGGCGGATACGCAAGAATGTCCTTGACGATGCTTCACAATCACCAAGTATTTCTCATCCTGGCCAGAACGTCGAAGAATCTGAAAGACAAAAATGGGACCATGAGTTTCTTCTACAACAATATTCTCGGAGATCTGTTCATTAAGGTGCAGTGGCAACCTAAAGGCTTCTCTCGAATTGAAGTAATATACCTACTGATATTCATTTGCATAGTGCAGGCTTACTTATTTCTCAGATTTCTATAGCAGTTACTTTAGTAATCTAGGAAAGAGTTTCTGGAGAAAGAGTTTTTGAAGAAGGGAAACATTCTGGAGGAATATTACAGGAATCATTGGAATTGCAAGATCCAAAAGAGTATTTGGATCTGATTGGGAATGCCTCACCGTCACAAGCCTGCGCAGGGAATGTCTTAGAAGAGAAAATTATAGGAGGGCTAGGAATCTTGAAGTGTTCATTGGAGCTAGAGAGCGAGCTGTAGACTGCGCAGATGTAAGAACAGCTTTGATGGGGGGCAGAATGGAGCTCGAGTGAAATTTAAACTCCTTACCAAACTATTAACTACCCTAGTATGGAAGAAGTATGACTTAACCTTAAGCCTGCCTTGATCAGTGCAAACGGGCATAAGTGACAACGCAGCTATGGAATGGTGGAGAAGAAAGAAATTTCACATCAACATGTCTTCGAATAATACTCACCCATTTGGCAATAGGACATCCCTGGTTTGTTTTGCCTTCTTTTCCAGTATATCGGACCTTCTCGATTCTGATAGCTTTTCCACTCACGCCAGTTTTGCATTCGAAATCTTTTCTCAAATTCCTCAGATTGTCGGCGCACCCTGAAAATTTCAACATTGAGTTTTGACATAGGTACATATCCAGCAGCACAACCTTCAAATTTCTTAAAGATATTATAAGAGTTTCAAGAAGTAGAAGAACATACCTAGATGAGTGTAGAAGACTCCAGGCTCTGGAATACTTTGGTTCGGTTGAAGACATTGACAAGGAGGAGGCTCGTTTTCCGCCTTCAACTTGGCTTTATCTGCATTCTGTATGATCGAACATTTGTATATCTTTCCAACCCCGGACTTCTGCTTGAGTATATCTCCGAAAATCTGCGACTTGTTGCCCTCCTTCTTCGCCAAACTCTTGAAAATGTTCAGGGAAATGGTCTTTTTCGCTTCGTCTTTGGTGGTGTTTTCCGATTTATTTGAGCCACCAGCGTTACTCGGATTCAGGAAGTAACGTTGGTGGCTATACCATAAAAAATGACCGTTGTTGTGGTTCTCGTTCTTCTTCTCGTTCATGTCTGCCTCGCTGTTCTGCTTGTTCAGTATCATCGTTTTTATTTTCGTGTTGAGATTGACCCGGTCCGATGGAAGATTGGTTTCCGGCTCCTGGTTCATGTGGGAACTGTTCTGAGCGTGGTGATTGTACAAAACTTCAGTCTTATGGATTTGTTCATGGTTGTAAGTTTGTTGTTTATCTTTGGCACTGTCGTTCGATTGTCCGGGTTCCCACACCTGGTTGCTGTTGGCGTTGGACTGCTGCCACATGTGCTGATCCAGACTTTCTCCGCTGAACATCCCACTGCCTGGATACCCACTAGAGTTGTGTGAAACTAGCTGCGGATTGCTGTTCACCTGTGGATACCCAGGCTTGTCGTTTCCCGAATTCGAGTTGGCAAACGTGGAATTAGCGTTCGGACTGAAGGTATCGTTGCTCACAGACGTGAAAACTGTGCCACCCTGCTGACTGCTATAGTTCTGATTGGAGGTAGGAACATTTACAGCGCTGTTAACCGAACTCGGTCTGGATAAGTTGCCCTGCTGCGAGCTGTCCACGTTTCCAGTTGGCGTGGTGGCTGGAGGAATGTAATTCTGGTTTTGTATCGTGTACTCCTGGTACTGGTTTCTTTGGTTTGAGTTCTGAGGGGTCGGTGGTTGTTGAGGAACTGGACTTGGTGTATGATGAGAATAATTCGAGTTCGGTCTGGCCAAAGGTTGGACCGAATGGTTCGGATTGCTTGGAGGACGTGGATTAGTTAACACTTGAACAGCTCCGGTGTAAAACGTGTTGGTTTCGAACGCTGGCTGCTGGTAGGAAGTTTGGTAAATACCGTTGGAATACTGTTGGTAACCTTCGATCGGCGTATGAGTTGCCGTTGGGATCTGTTGGATGAACTGCCCTTGGGTCCAAGCTGTAACAAATTCTACTTGGAATTGAGCCGAGAGGGGTTCAAATCTTGAATGCTTACCTTGACCAGGATCTGCTTGCCATACTGGGGTAGCGAACCTGTTCGGGTCTGCGTAGAAAGGCATAGGAGTCTGAAACAAAAATTTAACTCAGTTGCAGTTGGTGTTATCAATTCGCAGAAATAAAAACTATAGAATGAAAGTTGAATATTGCATCCTTTCATTGGAGATCAATTAAGGATTGGTTATCCTTATCTCGTAGTAAAATATGATGATAATTACCAACAACTCTGGCATTCATTGATCACTTTGTTTACTACAAACAATGTATATCATTCGTTATCATCAATTGGTTATTGACACCACTTTCGATATCAATATTCTGCTCATAACTTGAAACTCGATCAACAATAACCTTCGAAAATTTCCCTGAGTCATCAAAAAACTGCAATTTTTCATTGTACATCTTTCGCTGACGTTTCAAAACCTGAATGAGTTGATCCCATGAGAATACCGAACCTTATCACCACCTGTCTCTTTTGAAAGTTACTTGAATTTTTTCTTCAGTAGGTTGAGAATTTTCCAATATATCAAACCCTATTCAAGCTTCAAAGGAAAATCTGAATAGATATCATAGATATAGATAATTTTACCATAAACTTTGACTAGGAAGTCAGATTAAAATCTGATTTATCATTTTTCTCGATAACTGCACGATTTACAAAGATGGACTACTGTTCAATTCTGCATCTTCAAAACCTGAACAAAAAATCAAACGAATTATTTGATTTTTAACCTCCTAGATAAGGTGGAACATTTACGAATGATGGTAAACCGAATAAATGATCAGGAATCGTGTGAAAATCACTTGTGACTTGACTCCGTCAGATTTCCATAAAGTGTTAATAACGCGACATCGGAAGCAACCCCAAAGCAAAACTGAGTGTGGTCGTCTGCCTGGGACGCGTTTTGGGGGTTGCACCTGAGCCCACAGGGAGGGTGAGGAGTGAATGAATAAGGTTGAACAAGGTTTTATACCTCAGGGGGAAGAGGGGAAACTGACCTATCTCAACGGTGGGGTGACTCCAGTAAACCCTTCTCGTATAAATAACCCCGTGCGTATCTTGGACCAGCTGATGATAAAGGATCAGTTTTTCCAACTTTGTTATAAATACACTGTGTGTTTGTTTGGTTGTGGTTTTCTCGGATGATTAATGGGGGGTTGAGTACTCTTTTCGACGGGGACAAGGGCAGCGGTTGTGAGTGGCGTTGGGCTAGTCAGGGACATCGTCTTCCGACTCCAAGATTTGATATATGGGAAAAATTCTCGTGATAATTCATTCAGTTTCAGATTTGGGGTTTGTCTGTGGTTTGGCGTTGAACTTTCGGTGGTAAGTTCATCTGCCATCAAAATATTGCAAGATGTGATGTTTATGGAAATCAAGGTGCAGGTAATTTTTGGTAGTGATTGCAGAATATGGATTATTTCTAAACTCAATTTACAAGGTGTCTGTAAACAAACGCGATGGACTTAGGGAGATGATTCCTCGATGAAAATAACAAGGGGTAGTTCCCATAATTTTTTTTCGAAATCGACCTCCTTTCCAAGATACAGCCTTTGGATGGCGATGACAAGTTGACAGTTTTTTTACGGGTTTTAAAGTAAGTAACTAAAGTAAGCACTAAGTAGATGGTACTCACACAATTTCTTTAGATCACATAACTTTATTATTAGGGGTTGAAAATAACAACCCCTTATGATTTTCCTTCAAAAATTTATTTCGTGGGATAGATTTTCGAAAAATAAAATTCTCTTAGGGTTTCCCATTCAATTCTGGAGAAAAAGACTCTTGCTGAATTTCGATACAGTCGATACTTTTCTCGGAATAAATAAAAACTTACAAGCAGTTCTGATCACCGTTCATTCCATCTCATCGTATAAGTGTTCCATAAAATAGAATGGATTTTTGAGGTCATCTAAAATCTTTAAGTTTACACGACGAACAGTGATCAGAACTGCTAGTAAGTTTTATTTATTCCGAGAAAAATATCTACTCTATCGAAATTTTGCAAGAGACTTTTTTTCTCCAGAATTGAATGGGAAACCATAAGAGAATTCAATTTTTCGAAAATCTATCCCACGAAAACAATTTTAGAAGGAAAATCATAAGGGGTTGTTATTTTCAACCCCTCATAATAAAGTTATGAGAGATAAAAAAATTGTGTGAGTAAAATCTACTTAGTGCTTGATATTATGTATAGTTTTATGACTCAATGGTTTTTAGAATCCGTAAAAAAATTATGTCAACTCGTCATCGCCTTCCAAAGGCTGTATCTTGGAAGGGAAGTCGATTTCGAAGAAAATTTATAAGAACTACCTCTGCTTATTTCCATCGATGAATCATCTCTCTAAGTCCTTCGCATTTGTTTACAGACACCCTGTAGAACTGCAACAGGCAACTGAAAAAAGTTGTGGGCCTGTAATCATGCAACATATGAAAATAATTTTCGATCTAGGTATACGCATTTCTGTGATAATAGTTTTTATTTAGCTGATTAACTTCCCTTATAATAATAAATGCCTTAAAGATAAAAAGTGATCATCCACAACTACCAAATTTTACAATTTTGGACTTCACCTAAATTTTTCTGATTTACTGAAGAAACAGGTATAATTGGAGTGCTAGCGACATTCAACTTTCGTACATACTGTTTGTATCGTATGATCAAGAAAAATTGATAATTTAGACACTTTTTGAAGAGATCATATGACAGGGCACGATTATTCTACGAAAAGATATTTCCTTAATTCATAAAATACAAAAATTTGCTATACAAATGAGTACCCGTCCTCCCAACTCTTGGATACGATCTACTCATTTCGAGGGTTGAAAATTGAGGAACTACGACCACCAAAAAATTTCTCGAAACTTACCATAGGTTGCTGCTGTACGGATGGCATATTCTGATCTGGTTTGAGCATGTGGACTGCCTGAGCTGGTTGCGGACTAGGTCTAGAGGTCTGAGAGTTCTGCATCACGCCACTATTTGGTTCTGACTGAATAACAGCCCCCGAAGACAGCGCGGAGACTGGACCTCCCGCCTTTCTACCACGGTAGCTCTGCAAGAAAACGTCAATCAAATTATGATAAATCGATGCTGACAGGTGATAACAATAGGGCTCGGAAGCATGAAAGGCAGTCATCCGAGTTAATAATTAGGCACACCAGAAATATGGGTTCATAAAGGATATTTTTGTAGGTAGCATCAGTTCGCTTATAGAAAATGAAATCCCTTGAGAATACTGCTGCTGCTCACCATCTAAATTATGGCGTTTGAATAACAAAATGAAAGAAAGCAGGAAATTGCGAAGAAAATAAGATATCTTTTTAGTTCCAATGAAGTTTTAATATTGCTTGAATCGTGTCTATATATATTCCTTTTAATATAAAACATGTTCACGAAAGAATCGGAACTCTCGATTACTAAGAGTTTTGCAATAAATATTCATGAGAAATCTGTACGAATTTTATATAAAATGCTTCTATTTGTGCTCGTTTCATCCCCCTTGCTTCACACCAGTCACACAGAATTTAAAATACATGAAAGATTTTTCCAATATTTCAAGAATTAATCTGCGAACATATTCGGAGGTAAAAATCAATTTCAGCGCTTCACACATGTAGGGTGTAGATATCCTCGGCACATGAATGCCCAAAATATGAAGAGAAAATCTTTAAAACATATTCATGTTATATTTTACATCCTTCACCACCTCCTTATTGGCATATCCTGAATGCTAATAAGTTTCAGCACGCATTCTACAGAAGATATTGAGCTAGCAGGAGTTAAAATGATAATTCCAGAATTATTCAGGTTTGCCATCAACGTAAAAAACTTCACATTTGGAAAATTTCTCGGATTAAATTCGATCTATATATGTCGATTTTACGATCTCGAGGTGCTTTATTGATTATGAAAATATTGAATGGTTTATGTTGAAAAATTTTGATATAATGAAAGCAGAAAGTTGACTGATTGAAGGAAATGAAAATTCCTGTAAGGATTCTTGCAGATTTCTTGATCATCCCTCATCTCATCGTGAGAATCAAATTGTCTTTACTATAATGTCTATTCATTTTCAACACGTGAATCCGAAATTGAAAATATTCCTTGAGAACAGATCTGAAACCCTCCTAACTAACTCGATAATTAATTTTTTATTTTGTTTCTTGATAAGAATGCCGTTTTTTGAGGCAAAACCATGTTAAACCCAAGAAATAAGTTCGGAAAAGGACAATTTTGAAAATGGTAATTTTTTGCGCCCAATAATACTGAGGGAACAGCTGAAGATTGAAGTCTATACCTACTGAGATAAAATTCGAGAGTTGCATTCAGAGAAAAAACAAAAATTTCGCCCCAGATTTCAACATATCGCGAGAATTCATTATAATATGTCCCGCGCATCTCTGAAAACATTGATAAAACACGTATTGTCCTCGCTGTTGAAGTATTCTGGCTTTCAGATTCATAACATTCAATTTTTTAACAAATCTAACAAGCATGGAAAGATGTGTTCAAAATAAAATTATTTCATATGTCCGCAAAAAATTATGTGATCATGGCCATGTCGAATAAAAACCTGTTCCGCATGTTCCAAGAACTCAACGCGATAAATCAATAATCAAATTTGGATTCCCATGAACTAGTAAAACATAGAATCGTGCCAAAACATTCTGGTATGAAACTTATAGGTGTTATAATGTTGTTTTTGCCGCCATCGACTGTAACTCATGTCCCACATTCAAAACATGGTAGATACCTCCTCTAAGTATTTGTAGATTGGCAGTGAATACATGGCACTTCTGTCAATAACTCAACAACAAATGAACACTTCTTTCTGGCTTATGATCACAAAAAACGGCAGTGATTGGGTGCTAGATCGGAACCTGAGCCAGATCAATACATCCTAGAAAAATTCGAAAACGCGTGAATACACTCGATTCGTGACTATTTTCAAGAAATACACACTAGCATTTCCAACGTGTTCAATATTTTCAGCCTTCCACCTAATTTACGGAACCAGCCATCCAAACATTCGGAAAAAAGCGCCTCCTGTTGTTTCTGTTTCCTTCTGGCTCGCACGCTTTCCGGGCGGTGCTGCGCGCGCGCTAGCGCTTTCGGAAGGACGTAGGTCGAGTGCTTAACACTGACAACCGGTGTGACACGAGTTATGACGGAGGTGTACGATTGTTAGTCATCATTCAAAACGTTCTATTTCCATTATCAAATAGACTGTTCGGATTTATCGACATTCGTATTAGATTTCGATATAAACATGGTTGACAGTCCTTATCGGTAATAGTATTCGTAAACTGATAAATGTTTATCGTTGTAATTGTGTCATAACATATATTAATTGGAAAATGTAGAAAAGATTGTTATATTCACGGAAAAATAGTACCAATAGAATTCTACCCCGGTAATCTCCGAATTAGAATCCGTATTTCTTTGGAAACACATTTTTTATTGAGCTCTACGGGGTGAGTCTTTGACTCATACAAATTATTTTGACAGAAGATTATTGAGGTCAAAAGAAACACCTTTTTCTATACCATTTTTTCTGATTCGGACCTGGTAAAAAGATTTTAAGTTTTCATAATGGGCTGTGCCACCCCTGGTAAAACAGAATTACCTTCAGAATAACTAGCTAAATCTGTGGCACTAGACATCTGTGAATCTTTTAAACAGAGTTGTATGCAGCCAAAGTACTCTTCAAATTTCACTGATACTTTTTAATTTTTGAACATCAAATTATTCAAAAACTGCGCATTAGACGAGAAAATATGAAGAATACTTTTATCTTATAAAACGTTCAAATATTCATTGGGTAGTGTCAAACTTAGTTTCAGGAGTTGGGTTCTTTGATTTTTTGGTATTTTTATGGTACGTAATGGTCATAATGAGAAAACTGGAAGACGTGGGTAATATCTTGTGTTCGAAAAAGATTCATCAAATAAATGAAAAACTGTATTCCGAAATCCATTTCATTCGATGAAACCGTTTGTGAAATAGAGCAAAAAATAATATTTTTTTAGGGTTTTTCAACAGTCTGTATCTTTCAAACCGAGCCTATTCGGAAAAAATGGTAAAGGAAAAAAGTGTTTCTTTTGACCTCAAGAATCTAATGTTGAAATATTTGTACGAGTCAAAGACTCACCTTGTATACTTTCGTATTGCTGTTTTGCTTCACCATTTCGATGAAAATTGAAGCAGGCTCCAGAACAGATTATTTTTCTCTTGTCGAATTACCCAAAAACAATACGAACAGAGAAAAACAATTATTCTCATTCGATCCGTGTTTTCACAATGTTTCCTCCAATTTTCCATGTTGAACATCAAATGCTAAGTAGATGGGCCTGATGTGTCGGTCCCAAAGAGGGAAAACACGCATTCTGACTGTTCGGAAAATGCAGGGACAACCCTCCACAGTATCAAAGATCCGACGGCCTTACTCAATTTGCATGGAGTTATCCCACATAATATTGGAAACCAGAGTGAAATTAGGGGAAAATCCCCGAATTATTCTTGGAAGGGTGTCATGCTAACACAACCTAATTGGTGCTGTGAAGTGTAACACAAAGGAAACATGTCCTGGGGGATGATCTTTGTCCTGAATCATCCTATCAGTGATAAGAATTCTCAAAAGGTGCAAGATTTAATGTTTAATGACAGCCCTAAATTGTTGTGCCCGAAATAGGTTAACACTTATTCTAGGTCGAATCGGGAAAAAACTGAAGGAAAAAATGGTTTCTTTTGAACTCTGTGATCTACTGTTTTAATATACTGGGTGAGTGTTCAACTCGTACAAATATTTTAACAGTAGATTCCTGAGGTCAAGAGAAACACTGTTTTCCTCACCATTTTTTCAGAATCGGCTTCGTTTAAAAGATACAGGCTGTTGAAAACCCATAAAAAATGTAATTTTTAGTTAAATCTCACAAACGGTTTTATCCAATGAAATTAATTTCGGAATATGGTTTTTCATCAATTTCATTAATCTTTTTCGAACACAAGATATCACCCACGTCTTCCAGTTTTCTCAATATGACCATGGCGTACCATAAAAATACCAAAAATTCTAAGAATGTGACTCTTGAAACTAAGATGGACGCTATCAGATGAATATTTGAACGTTTTGTGAAATAAAAGTATTCTTTATATTTTCTCGTATAATGCGCCGTTTTCGAGTAATTTGATGTTCAAAAATAAAAAATATCTGTGAAATTCGAAAAATTTGGCACTTTAGCTGAATACAATTTTATTTTAAAAGATTCACAGATGTGTAGTGCCACAGATTTAGCTAGTTAATCTGAAGGTAATTTTGTTCTTTCATTGGTGGCGTAGCTCATTATGAAATCTTAAAATAGCTGTATCTTTTTATCAGGACCGATCGGAAAAAACTATAAAAAAAAAAGTGTTTCCATTGATCTCAAGAATCTATGTTGTTAAATTATTTGTAGAAGTCAAAGATTCACCAGAGGTTCAAAAGAAATTTATGGAAAATTGTAGAAAAAATCATGTAAGAATGTCACCTATTTGTAGATGTTCGAATTTATTTTTTCCTCGAAAAATTACTGTTGTTATTATTTTTTCATCATCCGAATGATTTCTATCAACGATGGGGCTCAACCGCGCAATCAAAATTTTCCAATTAAGCGAAATTGAATCGAAATTAGTGAATTAATTGACGAATCAAATCTAGAGAACCGTGTTCGCACCAATTAAAAATTCCATCAATTCCCCACATTCCCATTTTCGAAATCGCGTTACCTAGGGGTTATTAGGTGCGAAACGGCCTGGGGGCGTAAAATTTAATACGACGTTAAAAAGTTATCAAGTCCTCTACGTCGGTGAATATTTCTGCGATGAGCTTTCTCTGTATATACTTTATTGGCAAAAGTCGGAGGTAATTGCGAATCTCGACAAGAAGGTGAAGCCGCTGCGCGCGCGCCGAGAAATTAATCAATACCCTTCGCACATTCATGTGAATTGGATGCGAACTGAAGAGTGACGCCGAATGCGCACCTCTCTATTTTCAAAAGGGAATACTATGCAACGTGAAAGTTTTCGCTTTCGCTTTCACTACTACATTTTCAGGTCCAGATAATAGCACACCCTACATTTCTGCCCTTATGACATCGCCGCCGAGGCGATGCACTTTGAGATGGATGTGCGAGAGCTGAAAACATTGCGTTTTTCTGCATGCTTTTCCAGGCGAAATGAAAGCTCGGCGAGATCGATAGAAATTACATCCATCTTGATGCTCGAGATATGTTTTAAGACCGAGATTCTGCGTTTCTTTAATATTTTATTTCCTGGAACGTTTTGCGGTTCATTCGATAGAGTTTCTTACGTTTTTAAGGACTGTTGAAGCTTCCAGAGATCATCAGGATGATGTTTAAGAATTTCAAAATTTTTTCTTAATTGAAGAAACGCATGAATTAGAAAGAAAACAAGACGTAGTGACTCCAAGACGTTCTAAAATTTAAATTTTTGAAACTCAAGTCCTTGCATCAAAAATTACAGGAGTCAATTATGAATGAATGCAGTTTTTAATCAAATTCACGAGCTATAATTTTTTTTCAAAAGGGTAAAAGTTTAGATTAGTGCCCACCTCCGATTTTGACGTCGATTTTTTCTTACATAAAGTCTTGTATGAAAAATCGATTGGTACATGTCTCAACTTCGGGAGACTTGTAGTTTGGGAGATATGAAGTTTTCATGAAAATTGCGAAAATTCGGTATAAATCAGTCGAATTGTGATATTTTCCCAGTTCAGCCCTTCAATAACTAAATCCAATCGTTTATTGAAATGATGAAAAAATTAAAAATTTTATGGAATGAATATTCAACAAATACTCGAAAATTCAAATTTCATTGGGGGGTTCAAGTTTAATATAACAATTCATCAGTTATATTCGTCAAAATCAATTCGAAATTATTTATTAGTACTCGATACCATGAATGGTTAAGAAATATGGAATAGAATTTGTGTAATTATACAGGGTGGGTCTTTGACTCCTACAAATATTTCAACAGTAGATTCTTGAGGTCAAAAGAAACACTTTTTTCCCTTACCATTTTTCCGAATCAGCTCGATTTTAAAGTTAAAGATACAGGCTGTTGAAAAACCATAAAAAAATTTCCACAGATGTATAGTTTCACAGATTTAGCTAGTTATTCTGAAGGTAATTTCGTTTTTTCAGGGGTCGCACAGCTCATTATGAAAACTTAAAATGGCTATACCTTTTCATCAGAGTATAGGAAAAAAGTTTTATTTTTAACCTCAAGAATCCTCTGTTAAATAATTTGTGCAGGTCAATGATTCACCCTGTATTATCTTCTAAAAATTCAAGAAAACTCATTCACGAAAAGTCATGTCATAAATCGATATCTCATATATTCTAGACGAAATGTTCGTGAATATATTTAAGCTAGAACCATTTTTACCAAATTTGTTTGAACCTACCCCTGGACCTCGTCCCTTTCCCCGTCCCCTCCGAGATTCTCCTCTGAGGAATCCGCCTTCTCCGTAAAGATTCTAAAACAAAATAAAAACAAAAATAAATAAAACAAAAAATAAAAGGGGAAAACAAACTCGGAAAAAAAGATTCAAAAAACTCATCTCGAAAGAAAGAAAATAAAAACGCATGCAATCACTACTTCAAGAAGTAAATAATTCGAAAGATATATTACTTATATGAAAAAGGGGAAGAAATATTGATGTAGCCTGAAAATGAGGAAATGTTTCACATATTCGAAATGTATGTGCGACGCCTAATCCATCCAAAGATAGGAGGGATGGGTAAATAACTGGAGCAGCTTTTATTACAATAATCTCCGTACGAAAAAAATCAGGTCTTATGAGACACCCAAATCTCCTAATATCAGCATCGTATAACGTTCGTTGGTTGCCATATTGGGTGTTAGCGAGCTAAGACCGAATGGCAGTCTGTCTGCTCGTATATCCGGTATCCAATACCAGGTGTGCTTTCCTCAGGGCTGTCCAAACAAACTCTATTAAAACCAACATGCTGCCAACTACCGACTAAATAATCATAGCTATAAACTCCACTTCAACTCCCGGCGACCTATTTCTTGTATTTATTCTGCTTGTATTGTATGAAGCATGGAAATTAGGTATTTCCTGGCTATATTATAAGGTTCTGTGTCATAGGAACCGTGTATGATAACCGAAGATTTTTATCATATAGGTGGTACCTATGAACAGATGTTGTGAATAAAAGAGGAAGAATTATGGTCTGAAGTGTTCATCATAGAAGGTTTGGCATCTATTTTCTCTTTTTTGTATATTCAAATTGAAAATTTCGGCGGAAATAGTAAAAAAATTTACCTGGAATTTCAAGACCTGAGGAAACACAATGAAAGTTACTATTAAGTGTGAAATATTTCTCCAAGGAGTCATTGGAGTCTGCAAAACTCCATTTCATTTCAGGTGCCATCTTTAGGGGGCTGAATCTGAGTAGGGACTGATCAAAAAATTTATATCGAAGACCCATATTCATTCATAACATATCTCAGATTTTAAAAGCTACTGTCAAAATATTCTTCGGATTTTTAATTGAAATGAAAAGCCTGTCTCTGTATGCTTATAATTTACAATATTCTGGAACATTTCGTAACATTTATAGAGTTCAATTTTCGGAATTGCATACCCTTAAAATCACTAGAATTCCAGGGAGTAGAATTTAAAAATTTTCATTATCTGTCATTCCCTGTAAGGCAGCGAATTTCATCTCTCACATTTTGATATTTTTATACCTCTTCGAAATTCTCGGCTAACCTCGTCAGGAATAAGTGGATTTTATCAGCCCAAGACCCCCTGGGAAATCAGTACCTACTTTACAGTCTTCAATTACATCGTGTTTAGGTGCCTGTTAACTTTTATAACCTGTTAATTTTCGCCTGGAGATTGATGGGCTGAGAGGAGTCGACACAATGTCTTGTAAAAATACAATCGATAAAAAATGATTGGATTACGTTCGACATCTGAAATTCAATCACAAACTCCACCTTTCAGTTCATTTTTCATCACTTTTTAAGGTCTTATGGAAGGTATGCTAAGGAATGGCTAATTTCTCCACATAATTATTCTTGTGAATTTGTTTTTAAATTTTCTCACTGCTTTTAGTACATTTATACAGGATGTAAATGAATGGTCATTTCTTTAGGTGCATGACTCCTTTTAGAAAGAGTCATCATGTTAGGCAGGGGCTGCACAAAAAAAAATTATATGAAAGGTCCAACTATTTTTTGACAACATCTAAAATTTGTTTTATTTATCAAACCCTTCAATTCTTTTCCTCACCTTTGATAAGGTGGAAAACTGGCCGTAAAACCAATAACTTTTCCTGAAAAAAAAACAATATCCAGAGGATGCAGCTACAATTTCTTTATTCTTTATATACGTGTATACAGGAAAATAAATAAAATATACCACGTACGCTGGCTACAGTAGTGGGTGGAGGGGTGAGAAACACGAATGTTCCTCTCATGCAACCCAGCTGTCGGCCGTATATGGACCACGTGTTTTCCTTCATGCTTGTTCCAAGTTCTATAAATCATGCCCCAACTAAGGCCGCTTTTAATTAAAACTGAGCCCAGTCATCAATACAATATAAGAGAACTATCACGATACACTTGCGTGACTAATTTCTGTAACATCCAGCTCATTTTTTTTCGTTTTTTTTTTTTAATCAATACATATTTGGCAGAGCATTCCATAAAAGCTCTCCCAACGGATGAAAATTGCATCCTTTTGGTTATATGGGTTAGTAGTGCAGCCTAACTGGATAATAAGGAAGTATTTAATTTTACAACGAACGTTTCTACGAATCGCGATTGGTTTAAACTGAAAGGCACATTGTTGAAATAATGTGTATCAGATACTGTCCTGATTTAAGTTTAAATACCTGTCTGGAGGAGAACCTGTCTTCTCCAAAAAATGAAAGATGGGTGTCCAAATAAAAGATTAATTACATATGTATTTGCAAAATTTTCAGAAAAGTCCAACTTTACTAAAATCAGAATGTTTTGATGAAAATAGACATAAATAGACAAAATAGTATGCTTTTTCGATGGAATTCAGTTGAAAGCCCTAGTTGTGAATGCGGGAAACCATAAATCGTCTGGTTAATCCCATTTATAAATTTCAGGATGGTTTTAGGGCTATGCAGTTTCCGAATCTTCTTTGAATTGGGTTGTGAATTCGAGGTCAATCTGACATAGTGAATGTAATTTTGTTATTTCACATTTTTCTGCTCTTTTTTATTTCAGATTAAATTTTCTGGTAACTTCGAGAAGACTCTCTGGATTTTCTTTTTCTTCGAGGAGAGGATCAGTTTTAACAGTTGGAGATGCCCTTTAATATGAAATATATCAGCTCATTTTGTAAACAGTTTCATTTCTTACAATCCTGAGTGGAGAAAGAAAAGGCTTTTTTACTGACGTCTTTCCCTAAAGTTTTGAATAATACACCATATTGTATGTAACGATAACCTCTGCTAAAAGTGTAAATAAAGGATTTAACATCAGCCAAAGTAGCGGCTGGTGATTAAAAAAAACCTATATACCTGCTTTCTTCTATGGAATCAAAATTAATGACTTAAAAATGAATAACAAAAATGGGTATTTAAAATTTAAAGCGTTTTGTTTCTATTGCACAAATTGGCAACATCGACTGAAATATGCGTTGATAATAAAGGACAACATATACACTATCATGATGAGATAGACAAAGATGGTCGTTTATGAAGTCTGCGACGAACGAGGAAGGTCGTAAAATTTTATGGGATTTTTATGGCAGGTTATGATGGCTGTGAATCAACAGCTGTCATTTTTTAAACAAGCCATTGTTCTTTTTATTTTCTAGTAGTCGCTGTTGCCAAATCGTAAACTAGAAACGAAGTGATTTAAATTTTAAAACCTCATATTTGTAGAATGATTTTGAATAGTTTCCACGGTGCATTCACGGTGCAAATTCATGAATGAAACTCATAATTAGTCAGCTTAATCTTGCATATGCTGTGATAACACAAATTGAGGAGAATTCCCCATTAGTCGTAGAACTAGTCATGAACGAGCGTGGGAAATCCCAGAAAAGTCGAAAGATCTAAACATAAATGTAGACCGGTTGCGGGATCATTGTCCACTCATCATTAGAGTGTAGTGTTTAAATATTTCAAGGGAGGATAGGGCTTTAAGCGAAACCGTGATATTTCGAGGTGTACTGTATAGTCCATTTCAAACCTGTATATAAAGGGTGTAACTTCCTTTTATGGAAGATCTTGAAAATATTGAAGCTTTTCTGAAATTTTCAGATTCCCATCTTCAAATTATTCAAAAGCGTGAAACAATCATAACAGTAGACCGCCCCACTAAATGAGTCGTTAGCGAATTCTCGCTCGGAGTTAATAAATACAGGTTCGGGGGATTATTGAAATTAATAAGCCCCTATAGCCTGCTCACGGCGTTAAACGGCAAATTACACCTCGCTTCCGACATGGGGCAGAAGATCGCACCGGGTCTAGAATCTTGGGGAAAAGCTCTGGGGCGGTTGACAGTGATCCATTAGGAGGTGTCGTGCGAAGAGGGGCTCGTGAGTGAGCTGGGATCGGCGGGTTATCCTAGGTAAAGGTCCGACATCGGGGAGGGTTTGGGACGACGCGCGGTCAGCGTAGACGATGGCCTGCTGCCGCCCCCGGGTTGCAGGCTAGACGTGGCCCAGACTTAGGGTCCAGAAGGTTGCCGCAAGGGGTTACTTCGAGGGGGTGGAAGTTCTTTCTTGCGGAAATGGGGTAAATTAGAGCATCTGTGGTTACGCAGGTAGATAAAAATGAGATGAAAGTTTCATCATCAGCATCCAACGCAAGAGTTATTCACGCCGAAATGAAAGACAGACAAAAATCCTTCAGCATGGTCATACATCGAATTGCACACTTTGAAAACGATAGGAAACTCGATCATTATTGCCATTTAAGATTGCTGGGAGGGTTGCCACCAAGCTTAAGGGTGGAAGGGTAGAATTTGAATGCCCTCCGAATGAAAATTGACCTGTTGACCAAATTTATCTACTTGGGGCCAAAGGCAAATAGATTCGTATAATCCACAATGAAATTATTTCATAAGGTGTTTGGAAAAATACGAGTACTTTATTCAACATTATTGAAAATGGCAATTTATCAATTTTTATTCATTACTCGAAATCTAGAAATGATAGGCCGGTTCTATTTTCAGATCTGGAATACTGAGGAAAAAAGAGCTAGAAAATGTGTCAACCGTTTTGTTCTAGCTGCTATACTTTTCAAGATCCCCTCAGTAGACAACGAATTTTACCCACCCTGTCTATAGCAGCTAGAAGAAAACGGATGACAAAATTCCAAAGCACTTTTTCAAAGAAACAAGGAATGGTGAAAACCGTAGTCTCCTACGATTCCTCGTTTTTGAGTTATTACCAAAAACTCAAGATTTTGACGATTTTTAAAAGTTCTCATAACTTCTTTGTCTTTGAAGTAATAGATCTGAAACTTGAACCTTCTCCAGGCACATTTTTACATAGAATCCACCGACGAGCACGAAATATTTTTTTCCAAATCATTAGGCGAAATTCCGTTTTTTTTTAAATGCAAACTTTTATTGAATTTGATATGTTTGAATTGGAAAAAAATCTTGTCTCAGTAGATTCTACATATAAAAGTGCCTGAGAAGATCTGAGAAGATTCATGTCTCAAATCTGTAACTTCAAAGACAAAAAATTTATGAGAACTTTTCGAAATTGTCAAACTCTCAATTTTTGTTTATAACTCAAAATCTAGAAATGGTAGGCCGGTTCTGTTTTCAGATTTGGATTAGTCAGGAAAAAAGAGCTGAAAATGTGTCATCCGTTTTTATCTAGCTGCTATGGTTTTCGAGATCCCCTCAGTAAAAAGTGAATTTTGCCCACCCTGTACATTGCAGCCATTTTGTGGGTCATTTTGGAAACGAAACAGCAGCTCTGGATGTAGGTCGGCAAAACCGAATTATAAAAAAACTCTCGGACGGGTTTCAGGGAGATAACATATAAGATCAAATAGAAAACCATATCGCTTCAACCCTTAGTGTTACAACCCTAATATTTTAAATTGGGAAGATGGGGTAAGTGGTACCTCATTTGAAAGGCCTTTCCATTTTTCCATTTTGAGTCCAACATATTTGATATCTTTCATTTAATCCATTCGTTTTTGAGACACTCAAATTTAAATTCTGTTCAGAATTGAAGGTGCTGTGTGAATCAATCAAATTTCCATTAATTTTCTATGGTTTCGACGATAATTATTAATTACCATACTACAGCAAATATCAAAATATAACTATTATATTTGTTTTTTTCATTAACAATTAAGGCAAAAATAATTCATTTATTGGAAGAAAGAATTGAAATAGTCCCTTTATTTTCCAAAAACTATCAGTTATAGGGAACCCTACAGGATTTATCATACGAATTGCAGAATAAATGGGTTAATATTCAATTGCTTCACAAAACATGTTCAAAGAAATGACCAATTCTGCACAAGATTTGAATTTATATCTCAAAAACGAATGGATTGAATGAAAAGAATCCAATATTCCGAATTTAGGTCTTTTAAATGAGGTACCACTTACTCCATATTATCCTCCGAGCTCCACGATCCATATCCAACAAATCATACCAATGTCAAGGCTATAAAATCCCAATTAGACGACCCTGAACAAACCGAAGCGAATAAGAATTCGATTTTTTACAACATAACTCAGTCCCCTCTCATTTAATGAAATAAAACGCTTCTTACTTGATATACATGAGAAAGAGCCGATGTTTAAAATGCGTGAAATAAATTTTATTATCATGCGAATACCTTTCGCCCCTCGCTGAAACCTTCACGAGGCACACACAGTCTTCGGGACCTGGTGGTGAACGATGTAAAAATAGACCGGTGAAGATTACAAGTAGTTGGGCCGAAAATAAAATGTGTGCACGGTGGAATGCGACTAACCCAAATATAGAGCGGAAAGATGCGTCTGCTGATGTGTTTGCGACCCCCCATGGACGCTTCTACAGGCTGGACAGAAATAGATACCTGACGCACGTTGTATCATCTACAGGAGCGATTCTTGTACTTCGGGATACTCCTGAATTTATATCAAAGTCAGGAGTCTCCCTCAACCTCACTTGGAGAGAATATATTCGAATGAATTCAAGAAAATAAATCTATAGAGAATTTCTTAATTGATGCAGAAGATTTTAAAGGTTCGCCTACTAACGGTCTTTGTGTCTTTCACGTAATTTTTGTTGAAGCCTTTTTCCCTTCAATAGGGAATTCTCCTTAATTTGGTTTATCACTGCATATGCAAGTTTAAACTGAATAATTATGAGTTTCATTCATGATTTTTTCAAATTCACCGTGGAAACTATTCAAAATCATCCTTCAAATATGGGGTTTTAAAATTTAAATCGCTTTGTGCGAAGTTTACGATTTGGCAACAGCGCATAGAAGACAATGAAAAGAACAATGTCCCATCAGCTTGTTTATAAAATAACAGCTGTTGATCTACAGACGCGTACTTACTGGCGAGCTTCAACTGCAACCGGCCATAAAAAAATCCCATAAAATTTTACGACCTTCCTCGTTCGTCGCAAACTTCATAGACAGCCATCTTTGTCTATAATCAAGATAATGCATTTGTTGTCCATTATTATCAAGGCATATTTCAGTCGATGTTGCCAGCTTGTGCAATTCTCACAAAACGCTTTAAACTTTAAATACCCATTTTTTTTTCATTTTTAAGTGCTTAAAATAATTTTTTTTGGAAACGGTTGAAATGGTTATTTCAAAATGTGATGTTTCAAAGATATTTCATAAAAAATACATCATTTTCGTCAGAAGGAGTATTCCCTTTTACCAACAATTAAAATTCCAGTGAAATAATAATCCGCTTCCTCTGATTTCTAGAGTTTTTCATAAGGGCATAAAAGAAATTGCACAACCTAAAAGAAGTTATTAGAATTAAGGTTATCACTTATAGGTGAATACTTAATAGCTTCAATAAAACTCAAATTATGAAGGTTTTTCACTATTATACAGGGACTATGAGAATGAGGACGACAAAATTTAGGTGATTGTTATAGAAAAAATAATGACTGTTTGCTATACAGGGTGAGTCTTTAACTGGTACAAATATTTTTACAGTAGATTCCTGAGGTCAAAAAAAAACCTTTTTTTCCTTTACCATTTTTTCCGAATCGGCTCGGTTTAAAAGATACAGGCTGTTGAAAAACCATAAAAAAAATTATTTTTAGTTCAATCTCACAAACGGTTTTGTCGAATGAGATCAATGTCGGAATATAGTTTTTCATTTATTTGATGAATCTTTTTCGAACACAAGATATCACTCACGTCTTCCAGTTTTCTAATTGTGACCATTACGTACCATAAAAATACCAAAAATTCAAAGAACCCAACTCTTGAAACTAATTTGGACGCTAACTAATGAATATTTGAACGTTTTGTAAAATAAAAGTATTCTTCATATTTTCTCGTATAATGTGCTGTTTTCGAGATATTTGAAGTTAAAAAATATCTGTGTTATTCGGAAAATTATGGGTAATTTGGCTGATTGCGACTCTGTTTAAAAGATCCACAGATGTGTAGTGTCACAGATTTAGCTAGCTATTCTGAAGGTTATTTTGTTTTTCCAGGGGTGGCACAGCTCATTATGAAAGCTTAAAACGGCTATATCTTTTTATCAGGGTCGAATCGGAAGAAATGGTATGAGAAAAAAGTGTTTCTTTTTAACTCGAGAATGTACTGTTAAAATATTTGTAAGAGTCAAAGACCCACATTTTATAGGCCCAAAAGAAATTTCATTTTTGAAAAAAATAATTTCATATGACCATATTCAAATTAGTTTCTGTATCATAATACATAGTAACGTTCACATCATGATGTAAACACTTTAAATCTTCTTCAGTGTCTGGAAAAAGATATTTGCGAAGGCATCGAAATGCATAAAGAGAATCGAACCCCTCCCGAACGAAAGAAACGAGAACATCGTGCAAAACATCGGGGATTGTAACCAAATCAAACATTATGGCACAATCCGCACTCGAGGACCCTCCGAGGCAGCTCTCTCAGAGGTATCTTCGATTCCCGTTTAACCTTCCTTCGCCGAAGGGGTTATGAACGTTTAAGTAAGACCCGGGCGACAACGGAGCGGTTAATTGGCTGAATTGAGAGGGGTCAAAATCACGAGAGTGTCAATTCGGGACATGGGGGACCTACCCTAACCCGCTACCTCTTCGACTGAGCCGCCCACACTCTCCAGTGCGCTTCTTGGCACGCGACCATCACAGGTGGCATTGCATCGCTCCCCTACTTTTCAATAACATCGCATAATACATGCCGCCACACTCTGTGGACGATTGTTCCTTTTTTATGGTCAAGGTGAACGCCTCCCGCTGGCCTCTAGTGGGATGCCGAAGCAGGGGTGATTAACCCTAATTTGGGATCTCGAAGCCACCTCAAAATTTGGGGTAGCACAGATTAGCATCAATATTATATCTTTACTATTATACAGGCTGAGTCTTTGACTCGTACAAATGCAGTAGATACTTGAAGTAAAAACAGACACTTTTTTCCTATACCATTTTTTCCCATTCGGCCCTGATAAAAAGATATAGCCATTTTAAATTCTCCTAATGAGTTGTGCCTCTGCTGGAAAAATAAAATTTCCTTCAGAATATCTAGCTAAATCTGTGACACTCCACATCTGTGGATCTTTTAAACACAGTTGTATTCAAAGTTCAACTGACATACAAATTTCACAGATACTTCTTAATTTTTGAACATCAAATTACTCTAAAATGGCACAATATACGAGAAAATATGAAGAATACTTTTATTTTACAAAAAGTCCATCCACTAGATAGAGTCCAACTTAGTTTCAAGAATTGGGTTCTTTAAATTTTTGGTATTTTTATGGTACCTAATGGTCACAATGAGAAAACTGGAAAACGTGGGGGATATCATGTGTTCGAAAAAGATGATTCATCAAATAAATGAAATGAATATTCCGAAATTCATTTCATTGGATAAAACCGTTTGTGAGATTCAACTGAAAAAAATTATTTTTGATGGTTTTTCAACAGCCTGTATCTCTTAAACCGAGCCGATTTGGAAAAAATGGTGAAGAAAAAAAGTGTTTATTTTGACCTCAAGAATCTACTGTTAAAATATTTGTACGATCCAAAGACAAAGACCTGCACATACTTCATTTCACACTCAAATTGCAGAATGGGGTAAATTGTTGAGCTACGTATCGTGAGTGGGATAGTTCAAGCACTTCAAAAATAGAAAATCAGCAGGTATATTTACAACAAATTGATCCACTGAATTTATTCCAAGTTAGGGACTCGCACTTTAAATCAGAGAAAAAAGGAACAAAATGATTGCAAGATTCCATTTTCTACTAGGTCAAACATTTTTTCTCCCAATGAAATGAGAAGAAAAACGTATTTCTTGTACCTATTTATTTTCACACACTCTTCGATTAATACCTAATAACAATCACAACAGCGATTTAGCTAAGTTTCCGTTATTTTCCAAAATCAATTTCCCTTTCAACTATTCATTCCCATACTTTACATATCTGAGTCCACTTCGTAAATTAAACTTTTTCGGTCATACTGATAACCTTAAGGATAAGGGGAACTAATTTGATAACTCACGTTCCAAGAACCTTCGAAAGGTACCTATCGCCTTATATTAAATTTTAAAAAGTTACAATTGTAATTTAGATAAGTCCCTAATATGTTGGATTTTATGGCCTAATTGTAATTCAACCTTGACCATTTCTTCAGCGTATATCGGACGCTCGCAGTAAGTTGGCAAGCGGAGCCATATCAAAAATAGAATTATTAATTTGAATAATTCATGTTACATTTTCGGCAGGTACAAAATATTCGTGTATGGACCTGGAATTTTACCAAATGAATGTGAGCATTCATGATTCGAGACAAGGTCTCCTTGATGAAGATCTCAAATATTGTAAAATGCGCTTTCACCATGAAATAAATATATGGCGGATACGCCATCTCCTTCACAAAGGATTAGTTGAATGAAAAAGTGGACAAATATTCCTTAATTTTGAGTTATGAAGAAAAATCGAGAAATTGCCATTTTCAATAATGCTGCATTACTCCCTTGCTTGAACTCGTACTCGAAAATCAGTCGGTGATAACTCATGGTAAGATATCAATAAATAAAAAAAATCAAGTGTTGTTGAATCATCACTTTCTGTGCATACTTTTTCACGATCACATCAAAGCATCTCCAGACAATCAATATCAATAAACGGTCAAATGAACGACTGCGAAAATAAATATCTGTCAGTACATTTGATATGTCCCATCTCAGACGAACGCCTGGAGTTATCGAGATAAATCACGCTCTATATCAAAGCCCGTCAGAGTGCCTGATCGCTATGTCATTATCAGAGATTGCAGTAGCACAAACACAACAATCGCACCGTTTAAAGTAGCCGTGGCTGGTTTAATTTAGGAAATAGATTGTTAAATCTAACAGAGTTGAACTTGCATCCGACCGAGTACTTCCTCTGGAAAAGTATTCTCATCAAATAAATTATATAATACGTCCTAAATGCAAAAATTGCTACTCGTCAGCTGTGGTGCATCGGCCGGGTTCTAATCATCGATCTTTCTCGAAGTTCAGGGGCAGCAAAGAGGGCGTAAAGCTTTTTTATAATGTACCTACAGAATCGAGGAGTTCTTTTATGGAAATACATTGGGTCGAGCATCTTGGGAATGTGTAATTGTACAGGTGACCACTAAGAGCTCGAAAATTGATGAAAAACTTGTACAAAATAGTCCATTAATTGGATGATTTTTGAGGAATGAGAAAAATGCCATAGGAAAGAAAGATTCATGAAATTGAGACGTCCCTTTTACTCTAAAGAGACGTGTAGCATAGTGATAAACGGCTCAGAGGAGCGATATTAGTTTCACAAATGTTTTGTACCTAATTTCAACGTTTTGTGGGTTTCTCTGATGAAAGTTTCTACTTTGAAAAGTGGCGGATGCGCTGGATGCACTGTAAGTTCTGTAAGTAGCTATTCGTGTACGTACACGGCTTTCTTGATTCCATACCCGACAATAATCCAGTATTGTGCATCCACAGCATCCTCGTGGCTTTTTAGTGCTTTAGATAGTGCTTGTTCATGGATTTGCCAAGCTAAACCACAGCCCTTCTGTCAACTTTGAACTTTTATAGTTCTTCAGCATCTTCAGTGTAGAAGCGTCCTGAAATCTTTCTCTCCAGCTGCAAGTCTTTCAGGGAACAGGCATTTTACAGCATTGCTTTATGAAATCTTTAAATGGTATTACTGTGTAGCAGGAGAGCCCCTTTTCCAACCACAGAAAGTTGAAATAAGATAATGTTACAGGCAATCATTGAGTAAGTTCAATTTCACATCTCGCCCTCGAGTAAAAATAATTTCCCAGCATTTTCCGGAAGCACGGACTACCTATACCCTTGAAGCCACCACATCAACATTCGTTCCATATACGTAAAATAAAATTCAACGCGAGCTACAAACGTGGAAATAAAGATCGGGTCCGTATGGGGCCCTAGGTATGAATTCACCAATTTAAAAAATGCTGGAACATAAATTAGCCACGCAGGGCGGAAATGTGACGCAGGTCCTCTCTCTCCCTCTGGTGTGTCTTTTCCTTTTCTAACTCGCGGTGCTACCAGGGTAGCTACGAGGGTAGACGATGGCAACTAGGCTACGCTTTACTTTCATGCATGTGTGTATGTTTGTTACGAATACTCTGAAACAGGCGGATGGGAACGCATATGCTGAAAGTGGTTTCCGGTCACCTTAGAGGATGCTTGCTCGTTTCCTATTACATACTTCGAATAGAAGCGCGATATATCATATAACACTTATTTGAACATTTCAATCGATGAATCTTCGAGAAAAATTCGAATTCAGTCGAATAACTTATGAATTTAATGCAGCACATTTGGATCTGTAGGCCAATATTGTCTCTCAAGAAATGTTATGTACCATCAACGATGTGAATCCATTTTTCATTAATTCTTCTCTCACCAACTATAGTCCATATAATCCTATAGATTCCTGTACAAAGCAAAAATGCAGAAATTTGTTCAATACCTATATTTAAACTGACAAAATATTTTCCCTGTTAAGAGTACGTTTTTTGTTTGTTTTAATAGTTTGGCTATTTCAGTTCATCTATTCGAAATTGTACCTTGTTTTTATTTCGTAAATGCTTTGGGTCATTCAATTCACGTTATAATGGCAATCTTAAAAGTCTATACCGAAAAACGTATCATTTTAACATCATTCAAAACTGGTATTTCCATTTGTATTTGTTGGATGAATTCTTGTATTTATACATGTATTTCATTTCTTTACTTTCTCTTTACTCTCTCTCTCTCCCTCACTTGACGAAACCCATTCGAGATTCATGAAAAAAAAATCGCATGCTCCATAAATATTCATTCCATCGTACTCTAACGCAATTCTCAACCTCTTGTAGCATCTTTTGCAGTCGTATACCTATGTTCTGTCCCTCCCTTTGTGCGAACTCAAATAATTGGATGTTGTGCTTAATGAGACTCTATCAAAGCTTCAAGTATTCGCCCCTTATAACCTCCAAACGTGCTCAGGGGGTATTGTCTGGGGATGAACTTGACAAGACATCTCTCAAAAAGCAAATTTGACTACATTGTCGAAGGTTAAGTAACTGGCGAGAGAAGATTAGGAATGTAATCATCAGTTCTAGAATTAACAATATCAATAAAGGTTGTGGAAACCATAATTCAATAATAAATGATTGATTATTCATGAAAATAGAAGCTTTGGAACGAACAAGACAAAATATAATATAGGTTCCTCAATATTTTGGACGTCCCTGTTTAGAAAAATCAATTTTTCCTCAGTCAAATGGGGGTCGCATATTCTTGAATTTTTTTCTCAAAAATCTTGTGTTTCATGAAAAAATTGCATGGGACAAGAAAGTTTTTCGCCAAAATAAGTAGCACTATGAGATTTCACATAAAACTCCTGTTACCAAACTCAGCGATTTTTGTCTGACGTATGACAATTGACATTGACAGATGAAGGAACTTCCGCTGCATTTGGGTAAACCAGTGAGAGTGTTTTATATCCGTGACGAAACTAATACATCTGAGAGTGGTTCATCCTGAGTGAATCTAACTTTCAGATTGAAAAAACTGACTCTTTATGAATATTGGCGAATATATTATGTACTATTAAATCAGTAGAATGAATAATTATCGAAAAAATTGATATCTGAATGAAAATTGCTCAAGAGAAATCAAGATATCATGAATTTCGAAATTTGGTCCTTCCAAATTCGAGAGGACATGCAAGGACCCCTTTCCAGGGCATCACAGAGGATCCCTTCACTCCACCGACCACATTTCTGGCAAATTGCGCTCTAATGGGCCAAAGGGCATTGATATTCCGTTCGGCAATTTGGCAACATTTGATATTTGCAGCGTCGGTCGGATTGATTTTTTCATCGGCAGTGGCGCTGCGAAGTGCGTGGCGTTCGAGGGGGGGCCAGGAGGGAGGTGGCACGTCGGAAGGACGCAGAGAGAGCACAGGGGTCGGGGGTGTCGCATGAGTCATCGTTGCACTCGTAATCTTATCGATCCTGTAGCTGGTCCTGCCTCAGCCGACAACCTCGCCTTCTATGCAAGATCCCGTGCCAGGCAGATTGAGGCGGCTGTCGATCCAGGGGCGCACGTTGCCCACACCTCCAGACAATAAAAAGAAAAATTTGGGAAAAACGCTTTCAGCCCTTACTCGGTCAAAAACATGAAGGCTTTCCATCAAATAGGGAGGGAACATGACCAAAATGAGATAATAATAATTTGCTGATGACATAGCCAAACAAGTATTCCCTGAAAACATCACAAATACATGTACATGCAAATACCTTCAGCGACATCTTAATGAGTATCTAATAACATCCCTCTTTGAAGTGTTAAAATGAAGGGAGGGAAAACAAGATTTGGTTGCACATTTATACCTACTACATGTCGTACAATTTATTGTTAATAACAAGAGGGAAAAACAACCCTACAATATACGCATATAACGTAAACATGTAAGGCATGATTTTATTGGTCGAAATAAGGAAAAAAATCATTTCAACCTATATTTTCAGAAGAAAATCTTGAATTGAATACAGAAATTCTGATTTCTGAAAAGCGTTCATAAAATGGAGGTGTTTTAGGAATTTTGCAGTTGACATTTGGTGGTAGATCAAAGCCCGATTAAAAGTTCCATAGCCAAATTGAAGAAAAATTGTTTGAAAATACTTCCAGATAGTTGCACATTTTACATGTTGGATCCACATTTTCAAAAGCTTCTTTTCATTTGTACATACTCTGTGATTATACGAAAGTTTTGATGACATGAAAAAGTTTCTAACCCTTATCCTTAAATCGACATGAACATAATGGTAAAAGGTAAAAAGTTTCATTTATAAGAAAATTAGTCGAGAGCTGAGTTCAGCTCTGATAGTTCAGAAACAAATGTCATCAATTAATCTTGTACCTATTTAAGCTCTCAGAATGATATGCTCTTAATCCTCACTCATTACCATAACATATAAATAGAGGATTATTTCAAGCAATTCATTAACTTTGCCTCAACGTCTTATCAGAAAATAATATCACATATTATCTTTTTAAAAGAATGAGAATAGTCCATATTCATATCTCATTTTGATTGATTTTTACTCATCCACGATTACCTGCATTTATTTGTGAATGCAAGCAAGTATTTTTGACGCATTTCGCAATTTGTTTCATTTCAAATAGTTAAGCAAGTGTAGGTTTGCATTTTCTTTCTTTAAATCTTAGTCTGATTGCAGTTGAAGAATATACGATGTAAGTAACCCCTGGTAGTAGTACTATTCTTTCAAATTGTTGTCTTTTGATAAACTAATGGGTCAGACGCCATAGAAATATCCGATTGGAGCTGTAAATTTTCAACATAAACTACTTCAGTCAGCATTTTGTCCCCTTCATATAATTATTTTCAAAAAGCACTTGTCTTCCAGGTAGGGCTTCAATACAGGTGACAATTATTATCACCAGTGAATGACACTAATGAAGCAAATATTGATATTGTCAACTGTATTTTAAAACAGCACAATACATCATTTTTATCGGTGCGTAGTCAAATATTGTTCCCCAGGACCTGTCGAAGGGGGTTGAAACAATGCAATGCATATATTCCAAGTCACCATTTTTTTCCACAATGCAGACCGACCGAAGACGTGAAGAGATATAAGCGGATCTATTCCTAACATATAATTTTTAACATTCGATGAACCAAGAAGATTCTCCTTCTTTTTTTTCCTGAAAAATCCTGATAATTTCTACGCACCTTTTCATTCAGAATTTAATCATCATTTCGAATTATAAAGCGTTGGAATCGAAAAAAAAAGGATATAGAACAGAAAGGGAACAGGAGGTCCACCATCTACCCGAGACATATTAGAATATTGTCGTTTCCCTTTATTAGAACAGAACGCAATCAGAAGCTTTCAGGAATTGTAGTTATCCTACCGCTGCCACTGGTTTCCTGCCAAACTGGACTCACAACACAGGAGCCAGACGTTTAGTCGGTGAGGTTATGGACGCGACGCATCTTTCCCCATTTCATCGTATTCGGGAGAGAACTCTCTCAAAACATGCATCCATTCCCGAAGGACCAACCCCAGCACTCCGCCAGAAAAGAACTCAACAGGGCCTATCGCTACCCAGCTATAAAGAACAAATTGAGAAAGTAAAACTATGTTTGCCTACAGCTATATTAAAAAACTGTTATTCTTCAACTGTTTGTGGTTCATTACCGTATCTGATAAAGTAATGTAGCCATTACCTACTTCCCCAAAAAAATGTACATAGTTAAAATACATATTACTGTATATGGATACCTACTACAATCCAAATCTGAGCTTTTCATCAACTTTAACTTTTCGGAGATGAAATTCATGGTGTACAATATACAGGGTGTTAACTGAAGAAAACAGAAAATATTGATATTTCATTAAAAAACATGGGTCGAAAGTTCACCCTTCTAAGATGAAAAAAAAATGAAAAAACAAGAGATATTTCGTTGAGAGTTTCGATATTCTAAACGAAAAATAGGGTCATCGACTAGTTTTTGTTTTAGTGGTGATTTCAGGGATTGGCACCACTAAACCACCATGTTTTTACTACCTGTTTCATATCTGCAGACATGAGTGAGGTTGAAAGATGATGGAAACCACATGTGTTTCTTCAAGATATTCTTTCAAGTTTGTGTCTGAAATTTACCAAAATTAGTAGAATATTTCTTGTGTCCAATTCCCAGAACGAAACTATGATTCTGAAATTGGAAATTAACAAAGAATTGACTTGATCGATCAACAACGAAATTATGGTCCTTTGGAAAATAGGTATCTATGAAATTTTTAGCACAATGTTTTGCGAATTCTCATGAAGTTTTCCAATTGATTCAACTGATTGTGAAATGAATTTCTATGAAAACTGTTGGAAAAATGAAAATAATGTACGACTTATTAATAATATATGTAGAAAAAGATTCATTCGTTCAATGTAATTTGAATAATTCGAAAATGGTTCAAATCGAACTTTAAAAGCGGCAATTTTGGAACGAGTTTGATCATTTGAATTTAGTACAGACTGGTGTAAGAAATTGTTCTATACAAGTGAAAGGGAAATAATTTTCTTCTTGGCACCTTTTTGTAAGTATTCTATAAGACCTTAGTCATAAAGTAATCCTGTCACTATAGAATTGATGCTGGGGCATGTGCTAGTTTCTTCAGGAGATTTTCTGCATGACATTTGAGCTATGTGACTTCTTCTTTCATGGGTACATCTGTCGAACTGATGGAAATATATGTCCTGTGAAGCATTTGATATCCAATGGAGCGGATGGAGTGTATGTACAAAAGAGAGATCGCAGAGACATTCTCTCATTCATTGTGTGCACAGGTAAATTTAAAATGTTCTTCGGATGATCAAGTATTCAAGAATATTGGAGCAAACTTATTCTCGGATAGCATTACGTCTTGGGAATGTTTGTGGGAATGAATATCGTTAACACTTTGAGAAGGAACTTATTTTCTTCCTTTTTATCGATCAAGCATTGAGAAATTTCAATAGAAGTTTTTTTTTGATGTTGTTACATTTTTGAGGCGTGGATTTGCCTTATTAGACCCTTGATTTCTTCAATAAATCTATGGAGTTTGACAAAAATCCTAATTTTTTCCAGTTTTCAGCTCACGCTTTACGTTTTGTACGACTCATTTTCGCCGAAATAAAATGAAAGAAAAAATTGAATTTTATCGAAGATAAAAATTAAAAACACATTAAATAATACATAATCTCCGAGTGCTTCTATAAATTCAAATGACCAACGTACAAGGATTCTAGAAATCTTCGATTTGGAAGGACAACCAGAGACCACACCCACTGAGTGGTTTTTCCAAATGTTCAATGTACAAAAACGACTTTCTTAAAATTTTGAGATAAAATGGAAGAAATAAAACGGTTTGCTTCATACACTTTCATGTTTCAATTTTGACTCACAATAGTGAAAGTTTCGGATAATATCTAATATGATGAATATTCTTGAGTGATCTCCAATGTTTCCTATTCGTTTTGAGTCATATATACGGCTTAGGGAGAAGTTACACCTTGTGTTCTCTCCATTTAAAAACTGCATTCACTAATTCATGATCAACTCGTGAAAATTTTCGGTTAAGACTTGACTTTATCTTAAAAATTATGTTGAAGGACATCTTGAGTTCACTGCGAGTTGCTTTTTTTAATTTAATCGTTTTTCCAATAAATAAGAATATATTGAAATTTAGAGTATACAAAATAATTGTATAGGGAAGTTCTTTCATCATATTCCAGTTAAAAGAGATAACAAAAGGAGCTTTAAAACTAAATGGAATTCAAAATTGACAATGAAATGTTAGTGTACAGAAACAACTTTGGAATTTTAAAACCAAAGCGAGTTATTACATAAACTGTCAACTACAAAAGATTTGCATTCAAATAACTGAACCTTCAAGCATCAAAGGCCGTTAAAAATGAAAAAGTATTTTCTCCAACAAATGAAAAACCCTTGTATCTATATAAATAAAAGATTAAGCAGCGTTTGGACCCTGCTTCTTCCTTATCGAACATTATTTGAAATATAGCCGACTGACGGGCGGCCTGCGGCAGCTGCTATGCGCTTAGCACGCGACAAGATTTCTTTATCTGTGTCAATTGTGTTATTTCATCTGCTGTGCCTTCATTGTTCCTCATGTCGCCATGACGACCGTGGAATACTCCAGGCCCTCCTAGCTTTTTTGTTGATGAATCGTTGTAATTTGTATCGTCGAACGAACTTCTTCGATGACAATCAGCAGCGATTGTGGAGAAGGTACAGCTGAGAATGCTGATTTCAGTCGGTCACCCGGACTCAATTAGGTTTCCAACCAATTTATGGATGAAAATGGCAAGGAAAACATTATACTTCGAGGAGAATAGTAAATGTGTTCTATCAATCATTAATCACCTGTGATTTATGAGATATTATTCACTGGTTTATCGAACTTCATGGTCAGAATCACAAACGAGAGCCTCAGAACATAGAGAATGTAGAAAGTATTGAGTTTTCAGATGAATGGATACAGATATTACAGAAAATGAGGAGATATTTTAGAAATTATCTTTTCACGATGGGGGATAGAGTACCTACGTTCTTCTCACATACATAGGGTGTCTGTAAACAAATGCGAAGGACTCGATCATAGTCATATCGGATTGTTCGTTGAGATTTTCCTCTGTTTTTGGTCAAAATTCCATTCACAATTATAACCGTGAGAGATATACAAGGTTCCTGTAAACAAATTCAAAGGACTAAGGGAGATGATTCCTCGATGAAAATAAGCAGGGGTAGTTACTATAATTTTTTTTCGAATTCGATCTCCCTTCCAAGATACAGCCTTTGGAAAGCGATGGTGAGTCGACAGTTTTTAATTTTTCCTACTGGTTCTAAAAACACTGAGTCATAAAACTATACCTGATATGAAGTACTAAGTAGATGTTACTCACACAATTTTTTTAGATCTCATAACTTTATTATTAAGGGTTGAAAATAACAACCCCTTATGATTTTCCTTTAAAAATTGTTTTCGTAGGATATATTTCCGAAATATAAAATTCTCTTATGGTTTTCCATTCAATTCTCAAGAAAAAAGTCTCTTGCAAAATTTCGATTTAGTCGATACTTTTCTCGGAATAAATAAAAACTTACAAGCAGTTCTGATCACTGTTCATCGTGTAAACCAAAGATTTAAGATGACTCCATATACAAAAATCCATTCTATTCTATGGAACACATATACGATGAGATGGAATGAACAGTGATCAGAACTGCTTGTAAGTTTTTATTTATTCTGAGAAAAGTATCGACTGTATCGAAATTTTGCAAGAGACTTTTTTTCTCAAGAATTGAATGGGAAACCCTAAGAGAATTTTATTTTTCGAAAATCTATCCCACGAAAATAATTTTTGAAGGAAAATCATGAGGGGTTGTTATTTTCAATCCCTAATAATGAAGTTATGAGATCAACAAAAATTGTGTGAGTAACATCTACTTGGTGTTTCATATTACATATAGTTTTATGACTCAGTGTTTTTTAGAACCCGCAAAAAAAATTAAAAACTGTCAACTCGTCATCGCCTTCCAAAGGCTGTATCTTCGAAGGGAGGTCGATTTCGAAAAAAATTTATAGGAACTACCCCTGCTAATTTTCATCGAGGAATCATCTCCCTAAGTCCTTCGCATTTGTTTACAGACACCCTGTATGTGAGAAGAACGTAGGCCTCTATCCCCCATCGTGAAAAGATAATTTATAAAATATCTCCTCATTTGCGGTAATATCTGTACCTATTCATCTGAAAACTCAAAACTTGCTACGGTGTCTATGTCTGAGACTCTTGTTTGCTCATGCTTATTTTCATCGAGGAATCATCCCAAGTCCTTCGCATTTGTTTACAGACACCCTGTATTATTATTCGATTGAAGAATATATATCAAATACATCCGCACGATTTTCTGCAGGGTGCAAAACACAAGAACCGCCATGACTATCGCATTCAAGGATGGCTGTTGAGTGTTGAATCTTAACATATCCATCTTTCGAGACCAAAGCAGCTGTTCGCAGTCATTGTCCTCGGCTCAATTTTGTATAAAACCGTTCCTTATCCCTGATTCCACCATATGATCATCCAAAATAAACAGAGAAACATTTCCGTTACAGTCCGACAGACGTTGGGAATTCTGAATTAAGCAATTCCCGCCAAAACATGACCTTTTATGAGGCAGAAGGGCTTTTCATTAATCTTGCCGGTCGGGTCAGCAATTTGATTAAATTTGCGGTCAAGTCTGCCCCCCGTGGCTCTTGCCGTACAGGCGAAGACCGATTCATTCATGAGATGGTCGCCTAGTCAGTTGTTTCACGCCACTGCGGGGCTCATTGTCCATTTCACGAAAGAGTATAATGGGCATGAGTATTGAATTTTTATAGCTGGGCTTCAAAATGTATGATGGATGCGGTTTTTACTCAAACAGACGGTTTCTACCAAAACATATCTCTGTTTCATTTGTACAGCGTTAAAACTGATCGATTGGCCTCAATTCTGGTGTGAGCAGAACTTACAGAACCGTCAATTGTATACACCCTTTCAAAATTCGATATAAAGTGTACGTATACTCAATTCTTGGAAGAGTCTATTGTGGGGTTCCCCAAGGATCCAACTGGAGTCTGTCATTTAATTTATTCCATAACATTATCATTTACACCCTATTTTATAACTTTAGAATATTTACATTTATCTCTCAATTGGTATTTCCGGAAATTCTTAATCAGATCTGGAAATTTCGGCTGATGAATTAATCTAACAGAATAGAATAAGATGTATATGAAGAGTATGAGGGAGGAATAAAAACAAATTTTCAAATGATTTTTGTTTTCACATTATTATGATTGTTAGAATGATAGTCATAAATTTCCCAAAAATGTAAAAATTTGCCTCATATTTGAACCTCTATTTCAGTTCTCGAGGAATCAGTTCTAACTTGTTCAATTTGAGTTATAATTACTATATCCAGTTTTAATTTCATCAAGGAAATGTATTTTAGCTGCAAGGAAGTATCATCGTTGTTTTCTGATTTATTATGCAGGGTTTCATTTCAAAACTCAATACAATAATTTCAGGGGTATGTTCCCTGAATAATTTTATGGCCAAAATCACATAAACATAAGCAAACGCTTACAGAACTACAAGGTGTTGAATTTTTTTGGTTTTCTCTTTATAGCTCCTGCAGTTTTCGACATAAGGGGCTCAAATTTTAAACGTGTTGAGCTGAAGGTTCTATGCATAATCAGATAGGCCAAATATAAAAAAACAAAAATAATAAAAATAAATAACCTACAGAATAATATTTTCTCACAGGTCGTTCCCCCTTTATCTTCCCAGAATTTTTTTGACGTGAACTACTGGTATATTCTGAAATTCAAAATCAATTCCTTGACTTGTTCGCGACATTTTTGAACCCTTGACATTTCTTCGTATCTCTAACCAATTTCGGGAAAAACGAGGATAAACCAAATGTTGCTATTATTATTACTTTATATAGTTTTTAATAATTTCAATTTGTACTTGAAGGAACGTATTTTGATTTTTTTTCACTAAAAATTGAAAAATGCCTCCCTGCTTCTTCGATGCTACCCTATTCTAAAAAAAAATAATATAATAACCCTGTAATCAGGGAATATATCCCTAAAATGATTTTATTAAATTTTGAAACTCCCTGTTCGAGAAGTTATGAACCTGATAATTTTTTTCAGCACCCTTCATCCACTTGTACATTGATTTACAATTGTACATCGATCGCAGGTGACATTGGATTCTCCCTACAAGACAGTACACCCTTAATATTCAAACCACCCCTCAGAGTCAACCCCTCAATTGCAAAATCATAAAGCAAGGTGATTTCTGATCGAGAACCGAAGTGAGGATAAATCCAGACTGAGATTCTGCGTCAATAAAAATTTTATAACAAGAAAATTGAAAAAAAAAAGAAACATCAATTTTGGTTAGAACACTCAGAAATTCAACATTGGAATTTCAGAAAATAGAATATGTTACTCCATACATCTTACTGGTTTTTTCTCGTGAAACACTGGAGGTAGTTCCATCAAAATTTGACACAAAAATGGAGTATTAGGTTCTGGTTTGAGACCCTTTTTATAGAATACAATTGATTTGACATAGTTCATATTCCGAAGATTCAGGTCTTGAATTTCAACGTTTAATGAGTCGTTTCGAACTGAGGGGACCTTAAAAAACATTCAATTTCTCCAGCAGCCTTTTAAAAATTTTCCTACATTAGATACTGAACGAATTTTCGTTGATTTTTCTGACCCTGCATATCTTTAGAATGCAAATCCCCAGATGAATTATCTGGAAAACATTCCAACTAATCGAATCGATTAAAATCAGCTTCTGCAAACCACAAGTTCCAAATAAGGCCCATGTAATCGAAAACAATTTATGCAACGGTCAAACCGATTTCGTTAATTCGTCACTTCCATCCAGCAAACCGTGTCTGGATGGCGTAGTTGTTACGTTCGGGAAAGTGTCACAAAAAATTGCGTAATATTTTATAATCAGTATCATCTACATCCCATTGTCCCCGTGTTCCTTCGAACGCATTCACTATTCGCCATTATGGGCATAACGGTAGAAGTCCAGTGTTATTGTCAGAAGGGAAAAAGGACGAGGACTAGACATGCAGGCCGTCCAAAACTCAGGCGGGCCACTGTAGACAACAAACAGCTGGCAGAGTTTATTCTCCCTTTGCAGCTGTTCGGGAACCATGCCGTACTACCTGGTACGTATAAAATAATATCCAGCATATGTGTATCGTGCACCCGAAGCATCGTCGTCTTTCCCAATGTATTTTAATCGACCACTGCATCAATGAATCTCGACTTCATACAGTCGAAATTGGGCTGTTCTAAGCAAAAAATCGATTAACGTTATCAGGAGGCTGAGTGCCAATAAACATTCTTCCACAGTCTGATATCGCCCAAGAACAATTGAGAAAGTGATGAACGAACCCTCACTTTTCAAATTTCGCTTTTTTTATCAAGGCCAGAAATATCAAGTTGAATGAATTGTTCATCAATAACGAATACAGGTTAGAACCTTTATTTATAAACTCTAAATGAGGAAAACCCCATCAGAATATAGTTTTCCTAAATTTATTCAGTGTTGAAATCAAAGCTTTCGAACTGTAATGATCTGTGTTTCTCATTTATTTCAAAAGATCACTTTATCATAAGAAGCCCGTTTCTCAATCATTATTGCAATCCTTTCAACTGAATGGTTCCTCAAGTTACAATTTCAAGTAGGTCTAAAAGTAAAGCTTCACAAATAGAGAATACTCTAAAATTGTCTTCATCGAAACCATACTCGTAATCTTATAATTTTGGAAGCAATTCTTCAGAACTCATTGTAGGATGTTTTTTACTAAAATTAGTAAAATGAGGTTTGTTCTCCACTCCTTCAATTGTATCAACATGGAAGGGTGAGAATAAAAAAATTGGATAGATATGGGTGGAAAATTTCAGTTTTTGATTTTTGACAGGAGGCTTTCTAAGTTTTATCCCCCTGAATTTGGCCCCTATATATTGTCTTTTCCTTTCATCTCAGCATTTGGCCATAGGTAAATAATTGAATTTGGTACACATAAGTTTTAGGTTGTACGAAATCTCATATTGCTATGTATTTTGGCTTAAGACACTTTTTACCGGGCCACAATGTGTTTGGAACCACTAAATATTATCGAATTCCTCGAAAAACCTTCTTAAACCGTTAGCTCATTCAACTGAAAAACTTTCTTGTCCAATTTTTCATAAAACATAAGATTTTTGAGAAAAATTTAAAATTTTTTCTAACACATTTGGAATTCTAATTCTTAATCATAAGTGACTAACATTGTGCCCCAGTTGAAGAAAGATGCTGATGGTAAAAATTCAGTGATTTCTGCATGAGCAGATTCAGGGGTAAAAGAAGAGAAGATGTGACTAAATTTTCTTGTATTCATTTTGAGACACCCTGTATTAGGACCTAATTTATACCGCAATTGTCAGACAGAAAAACTAAGAGAATGGGGAATAAATGCCAGATAAACTGAATAAATATCACTGAGAAAGAAAAAATCTCGAATTTTTCGAATCACAACCACTAGCATGATTTCCCATCTCTTCATTCTTCTTCGCCTCTTTCTCAAGCGTCTAAGACGAGGGTTGTTCAATGCTTGCGTCCCGGATGTATGAGGCCAAGCTGGAAAGGTCAGATATGCCGTCTGTCTGGGCTTGAATTATTTCCTGCTGCTATAAAAAAGTTTCCATCGGAAATCGAAGAACGAAACCCAAAATGCCAAACATAACGGAACACATCCATTCCGACCTCCATCTTTCATTCAATCGATGGTTCTCGATTACTAATGTCAAAATGAGTCACGTCAAATGTGTTCGGGGTTGGTTTTCGACATATTCATACTAATAACAGCACGATTTCTGGTCCGGCATTGCTCTGCAGTAACGCAGCATGGAAAATACACCAGGAATCTCCAAGAATATAACCTGATAGTCCCCCATCGTCTCAGCGAAAATGGCGACTTTTTGAGTTTCAAAATTCCGCATTTCTACGAACACGAATCCATAGGTAAAGCGAAAAGGTCAACCGAAGACGAAAGCGCCTACTACGGCATCAAGTTGGACGGCAAATACTTACAACTAAACTTGCGACCTAATCATGGCTTCATATCACCTGACGCCATCTCCGAAATCAGAGAACCAAAAACACCAATTCAAGATAGGAGGATTAACAAAGTGCTGAGGAAGAGAATGTGCCATTTTAGAGGCCACGTGAGAGGAATACCAGGCTCAAGGGTAGCCTTATCAACATGTAACGGTCTAGCGGGGTATATTTCGATCGACAACCAAAAATACTTCATAGAACCCTTGCACGAACACCAAGCCAATAAACTAGGACAACATCTACACATGATCTACAAAAGGGACATCCAGAATCCATACGAGCACGACGACCGTTGTGGTTTGAGCCGAAATTGGGAAACCGAATGGAAGAAGACTTTGAAGAACAAATACGCGAAAGATCACAGTTTATCAATATCCAAAAGGGGTCTGGCGAGTGTCCAACGCTACATGGAACTACTGATAGTGGTGGACAAGAAATTCATCAAGTTCCACAAATTCCACGACATTGAAACCTACATACTGACCATCATGAACATGGTGGCGGATTTCTACAGGGACCCATCTAATGGAAACGCCATGGAAATCGTGGTTGTGAGAGTGATGTACCTTGAAAAACAAGAGGATGAGATCGATTTGATGATCGTGGATAACGCCGAAGACACCCTGTCGAGCTTCTGCAAATGGCAGATGAGAGTCAACCCGAAAGACGTCAAAAACCCAAACCATCACGACATCGCCGTTCTTCTGACACGTCACGATTTATGTGGGGACAACGGCACCAAGTGCGGCCTGGAAGGGTTGGCTTACGTTGGCACCCCATGTACACCTGACGAACCATGCGCAATCAATGAAGACAGCGGGTTGATCCTGTCCATCGTGCTAACCCACGAACTGGGACACGTGATGGGTTGTTCGCACGACGCCCCTGATGATTCCGGTTGCGAATCCAAAGACCCCAAAGATGGTTCCAACTACGTCATGGCCCCCTTCGTGAATCTAAATACCATAAGGTGGTCCACTTGCAGCAGAGCCTTCATCACCACGCTCTTCGAGAGTGACTTGGGGGAATGTCTGAATGACGAACCGCAAAAATCGATCTATAAACAAACCGAAATCCTGCCTGGGGTCGTTTACGATGCTCAAGCGCAGTGCGAAATGATGTATCCAGGTTCTAAGTACGAAACTTACGATCCGGAGAACTTCTGCGAGCTAGTTTATTGCAAAACGAGTCCTACAGTGATACAGACTACAGGGCATTCGTACGTAGATGGGACCAAGTGTGGGGAGAACAAATGGTGCTTCCACTTGAAGTGCATCGAGGTTGGAGAGAGACCTGAAGCTGTGAATGGTGGCTGGAGCAAATGGAGCAACCCAACAGAATGTTCCAGGACTTGCGGTGGTGGTACTTCGACCGCTTCCAGGGAATGCGACAATCCAACTCCAGCGAACGGAGGCAGATACTGCCTTGGGGATAGGAAGAAAGTGACCACTTGCAATATGCAGCCTTGTCCTCAAGGCAGTACGCCATTTCGGGAGATGCAGTGCACGAAGCACAACACCATCCCTTTGAAAGGAGTCACTCACACGTGGAAACCTTATCTGAAAAGAGACGAACCCTGCGTTTTGTACTGTTTGAACGAAGAGAACGTTTTTCACAGATTAGAACCGAGAACTATCGATGGAACTCCGTGTAAACCTGCCACTAAGGATATGTGCATAGCCGGCGCTTGTGTTAAGGTTGGCTGTGATGGAGTCATAAATTCTGACGCTACAGAAGACGTTTGCGGTATTTGCAATGGAGATGGAACCCAGTGCAAACTGATCGAGCATACTTACACCAACACTGGTCGAGGTTACACCAAAGCTGCCACAATACCGGCAGGAGTACGGAATATCTTCGTCGAAGAAACGAAACCTTCGGCTAATATGATCGCCCTTACGGATAAGACGGGTAACACCTATTTCCTTAACGGAAACTACCAAGAATCTCCCGATATCGAGTTCCTGATAGGAAAGGTAGAAGCCGTATATAGACACCCGGAAGAAAATCAAGAACTACTGGTCATCAAGGGACCTTCTGATCAAGATCTGGTCCTGATGATTTGCTTTTTCGAGGCGACCAATGTGGGGTATAAATTTCGATATACGGAACCAGCGTCGGAGTCCGAATACCTACCTAAATACCACTGGGAGATCTTGAGCTTCGGTGATTGCTCCGCCAAGTGTGGCGGTGGTATCCAACAAGCGGAGATGTCCTGCTCAGAAGAAAAGGCCGGTAAAGTGAGCCCAACCTTCTGCCAAGACTTGGAAAAACCTGAGGCGAGCACCAAAAAATGCAACGAGCAACCTTGCAAAACGAAATGGAGAGTTGGTAAATGGGGACCTTGCCACGCTTGTAAATACAAATCTGGCGTTCGTCTGCGAGAGGTTGAGTGCGTTAGGCAGTCCCCACACCCTGGAACCGAAGATATCCTGGTGGAGGACAGCGAGTGCAAAGGACCAAGACCGGCAACGAGAGAACTCTGCAATGCTCCCAAAAAATGCAAAATCAGGAGCGTCCAATACGGTCTGCCCGACTCTGAAATGCAGGATGTTTGGCAGCAAATAAAATCGGCGAGAAAGATGAAGAAACGCTCGGACAACGTTTGCGAACCGGAGAAAAAGGTTAAAATAAAGGTCGGTTCCATAGTGCAGGACCACGTGAATCCTGACGACATCAAAGTGGACGTTATTCCTTTGAAATCCACCTCGATGACTATCAACTTAACTGACAGCGCTTTCGAATCGATGGGAGATGTGATCGGGGACACAAAGGATGAGAAGAAAATCAAACATCTACAGGGTAAGGCGGCAGCTGATGAGATCATACGTTTAGAGCATAAGAACAATACAGCTAACAGACGCTGAAGGTCTCATTCGATGTAAATATATTTTTCAGTCTCTATAAGTTATATAGTTGGTCGAATTATTATTTTTATTTATTATGTATATATTATAAGGTTTCAATATGTAAAGATGAAAAATGTTTCTTGTCAGATTCAAACTGAAATAGAATTGTTTTGAATCTTGATCCTTGTTGTTTATCATTCGTATTTCATGAGATTGATCAAGATGAAAAGCATAATTATTGTCTATTTTTGTATTTTTTATCATTTCGAAAACATTTTTTGGGATCTTTTGAATAAAACCACGCTCTGCTTCATTGGGATGTTAGGTGCTATATAACTTCATTGTTCTCATTCTTCAAATGTATTCTCGAATAATACGTATCATTAGTATCTCGAAAGCATTTGAAAACATCGAATGGGTCAGTGTAGAAGCATAATTTGAAGCAGGTAATTATTTGCGAGAAGGAATATTAAATTATACGTTTAGGCAGCCATTTTTGTCGCCTCATTTGAATATCGTTAAGCTCAACGGTTTTTAGGTGGACGCTTGGAACAGAAATCTTTTTGATGATGAGGTGTGAATGATGCAGAAGATTCCTAGAATCTTCAAGTAAGAAGTTCAATAAATTATACGTGTGAATTTTCTCAAACGTAAAGTTCAAACAACAAACTGAACTGGTATTTTTTGGAGCATCTGCGATGAACTTTTAAAAAGCCCTATGTGAAGAACAGCGATAGATACGAAAGCACATTTTCTCTCACGAGGAACTGGTCCTAGATATGAGGCTGGGATTCTAAAAGTATTTCGCATGAGATGAATCAACACTCTATTCATCTTGCCCCCATTTAGCAGCTAACCTGATCCAAAACCTGATATACAGGTTGAAAGGCACTATATTTTTCTAGGAGATCCCTTTAATAAGATTATAATTTGAATGGCGGATAGAAATCTGGATGTATATTAGGTATGAGAAGTTCGTGAAAAATTTACACTGAAATGAGTTAACGGTTAAACAATCTCTGAAATGCTTGGACATATAAACTGTTTCAAGATTAAAACATCACGCTGTTTCATATTTACAGTATGTTACTGAAGATACAGGAGATGATTTCGAAAGGGCAATATTTTATGCAGATAGATTAGGTCAAATGGGCATTCCTTCTGAGATGCCAAATTTTAATTTTTTTCTCACGTTTCCTTCATTTTTCAGTAAGTGATGTTTGATATCTTTTCAACGACAAGAATTTGATATTTGGTACGCATATGTCTAATTTGATATAATAGTCTAAGATCCCACTGCAGAATTACTACGTTCATTGCGTATAGAGTCAAACACACATTTTTACATACGTTTATGGATAGTAGAATACACTGATAACACCGCAGCCTGTCAAAATTGGCCGCAAGTAATTTTAACGTTCATGACGTACAAGGATGTTTTTGTTATCAAATTAAAGCTAATTTTTTATCGAATATGATGATGTATGGTTGCCTGTGTATAAATAGCCGCAAGTTAGGTGTGCCCTCTGTTAAAAACGCGAGATAATCTATAAACTCTCTCTCGCGTTTTCAACAGATGGCAGACCTTACTTACGGCTATTTTTTCACAGGCAGCCATATTTCATCATATTCGAAATAAACTTAGCTTTAGTTTGATATCAAAAACATCCTTGTACGTCATGAACGTGGAAATACATCGAAATGTTAACAGCTTAGACCTGGCTGCGAGGTAGTTGCGGCCGTGTGTGTAACGGCAGCTATGGATTTTAGTATTCTTTACATGCATTGTTATGATGTGGATGATATTTTGTTTCAAAACGAAGCGAACGAAATTTCTCTTGGAATATTGATTATTATTAATTTAATTAAAATTACTTGCGGCCACTTTTGACAGGCTGCGGTGATATCAGTGTATTCTACTATCCATAAACGTATGTAAAAATGTGTGTTTTACTCTATACGTAATGAACGTAGTGATTCTGCAGCGGGATCTCGTACTATAAGCAAAGAGTATGTTACTCTTTGCTATAAGTACTGAATTTTTTCCGATTAAGTAAGAAACTTGCATTGCATCCATTGCGTGTTAACTTTTTAAGGCCAATGAGCAAGATAGACAGATAGAAGATGATGCTAAGATATGAGAAGGAAACTAGAACGCAGTAGATACCCTCCACCTCAAAACTCAAACAGGACTCACCTTCTTTTCAGTCAGTTTCTCGCATCTCCTCTGCTTGCAGATCTGGTGGCTCTTGTCGTTCCGGCACGGTGCACAGTCCCCGCAATTGTCCTTTCTTTGGCATCCGATGCATTCTCCGCACCGTTTTCGTTTCTTTTTCACCTGTTTATCAACGCCACCGCCACTTATATCGTCCACACTCGAATTGTCCGGCATATGGTGGTTTTTGAAACCCGCGGTGCTCGAGATCGCAGCGACCTGTCCCGAATTTTCCGAGCCCATGTCCATGTTACTAGAGGCACCGTCACTTTCCGTCGAACTCTCCAGACTTGACGCCCGTATTTTTCTTCGTTCCTTCTTGCGGAAATCGTTCCTCGTCGGCGAGTTCATGATCATCCCGCCGTTTTTCTTGTCCAGGCCGTTGTACAGGCCGTTGTCGATGTTCGGCACCGGGTTCTGGAACTGCGTGGGATGCAGGGTAACGTTCTGGAGCTTCAGACCCGGGTCCTGAAGCGAGCTGAGCTTCAGATCGGCCTCCGAAGGCTTGAAAACGGTCACGACGGTCGGGGACGATATTAACTGATTCTGTTGGATTATTGCTCCGTTCTGGGGCGGAAAAATACTGGTGTTAAGGGCGGTTAAGTTCGTGGTGGGGTGGGAGTATAACTGTATGTGCCTCTCGTCGAGGAACTGCTGCTGTATCGATGGTATTTCCCTGGCTTGAATGGGGGCAGGCACCAGAGGGTAACTTCTCGGGTTAACTGCACTTAACGTATGAAAGTTAGAGTTCAATGTGGTTAAACTATGGTTACCGGGACTAGAATTCGGTGATACTGGAGTAAGATTAGTAAGAGTTGTTAAGGTTGGTTCACTGGTAGTAGCGGGGTCGTTAAAAGCCTGAAATTGCGATTGAAATGATGGAAGCTTCGAAGCACCATTTTGTTGTGCGAAGGCATCAGCTAATGAGTTTACCTGAGTTGTTGGAGCGAATGCCGATGTCGAGTCCACTGGTTTCGATTCCCAGGGCCTGTATTGCGGCTGGGAGGAAATTATGGACAGTCCGTTTTCCCCGCGTTCCAACAGTCTGGTCTCCGTGTAGTAGTCCCAGTTCGATATGTCCAGTAGTCTGGCATCGCTGAACAGCCTGTCGGAGCTGGTGGTGAAACCGCCATTGGAATCCATGTCGGCGGAGAATGTGGAGAACGGAGGAAGGTGTGCCCCAGAGGGCGCATCTTGGACCGTCGAATTCGGAGTGGCGGGAGTGGGGGGGTATGACGACGTCAGGGTCGTGTATCCAGAAGTGAGACCCTCCGGGTCTTGGCTTAGCGTTTCGCTCATATTGCGGGCATATTTTAATTGTTTGTGCTAAACGATTTTCTGCTTTGAACCTGACATTTTAGAATATACGGACTAGATTATTGTTATTGTCATTTTTATCCTGAATTTCGCTGAGATGAGTTCTGAGTTCCCTGGTAGATTTGTACTTCACCGTTATTTGTACTGTCTGTTTTGTATAAAAATAATGTTCTCAAATGTACATGACTTGCTCTATAAAAATAATACCTGAAACAAAAAATATCCGTTAGATCATCCATGTTTTATTCATCACATACTGACTATCTACCAAAAAAACTTACACAAACACATAATAAGTTTGTCAATTTGAAAATGTACCACCCTTATTAATATCTCGTAGGCGAAATTTTTACGATTGATTAAAATCAGTTTGCACCAACCCTGTGAGCCTGATGAGAGGCACCCCTAAAATCTTAAACGAGAAGGGGGTTGAGAGACACTTAATTTCAAAGGTAATTCGATTGCCTCTTCAAAATTGATATACACTTGACTTTAGTACTTCCGAAAAATAAAAAAAAAAAGAATAGAATAGTAACGACAGCAAGAGTTTCAACAAAATATCAAAATAATGAATAATTCCTACTATAAAAGATTCTCAAAATGCTGACCATTATTTTGTAGATAAAAATGTAAAATATTTTAGTTCAACTTGAATTCGTGGGAATGCTGTGCGTATTCTAACTTTCAATTCTTCTTCATCTCGTGGATGTGTTTTAGACTAACAGACTTTTAATGTCACTCGAAGAAACATCTGAAGGTGTCAAGTCTGGGGAGGGTGGTGGCCATTCAATTGACCCTCTTCTACCAATATATTTCTCTTTGAAATGAGGTGGAGCTCTATCTGGTTGGAAGTGAATGAGGTCTTCTTGTAAAAGCATAAAGATGGAAATATGATCTTTTGGTAGAAGAGAGCTGATTGAAAAGCCATCAAGCTGCCCAGACTTGACACTTTTAGATTCTTTCCTCTGGGAACGTTCGAGTCTCAACGCTCACATAGTTGATACAAATTGATTGGAACCAACCTTATAAAGTGCGCCATAGGAATTAAACATCACCTCTTTTGAATTTTTTCAGATTTTGTATGGGAGCCGAGATTTTAAGGGTGGTACCTTTTCGAATTGACACCCTGTATAAATAGTCTTCCATCGATTCCTGAAGGACCAAATTATTCGTAAATTGGCGATTTGATAGACTCTTCATTAAGGTTGAAGCGATAATAGAAAACGACTTAATTCGCAGACAAATAATGATGTGAAAAACGATTTTCCTGCATCCGTACATCCACTCCTCCCCGAATAAAAGTATCTCATCCCGGAAGCACCCTCGAAGCGGAGATAAAAAATCCTGCCAAGGCACAACTCACGCAGCTTTTTTTCATTAAAATTACAACGGACGACGACTCCATCCTCCAAACTACCGGGACCCATCTACGAAATCCCCTATTAACGGCAGCGTCCTCTTGAACCTCATCAGTTCCCTTGTTTTCGGCTCAATCATATCCGCAGCAGGACGAAAGCGAAAGGACGCTGCGCACGCGTAAATTTAGCGGGCCGCTGGAAATTCCATTCAATTTTAATTTATCGAATGCGGAAATTCAGCCGTCGAGTAATTTGCACCTCGATAAAGAAATTATCAAATTCAAAGATGCAGAACAGCCTCCGCTAATCGAATATTCGTGGTCGGATCCCCGATGAAGACTTCAATTTTTCGGGTCGGTCGTTTCGGTTCGAAAACAACTTTTTCGATGTTCGGGAAATGATGGGGATCGTAAGTAGGTTCAGTTATGAGAAAAAACAAGAGTTTTGGAGAGGGGTTGATGATAGCGATATTTTGCGAAGAAAGTGGAAGGTATATAGCAATTTAGCAGTAAAACTGATGTAGTTTTGTTCTTTCCCTTCGGCATTGCAGAATGCGCCAAATTTCTTGTCTAAATTAGCTTCAGCTAGTCTTTCAGCTTTCCTCGCATCTTTTGTTACGTTACTCTTGATTCCTGTGGATATACACAAAATGGTGCATACGCCAGGATTGCAATCCATATTCTGTTGATGATGACTCAGTACCAATATTCAATATAATTTATTGAATGACCCACATGGTCCATCAATGCGAAGTAGGATGGTTGTCAAGGCTTAGAATTGGTGGATGAAGAACCCAGAAAAAATCGATTAAACTTTCGTAAGCCAGTATTAAAAGCAAAAAGACCAAAAATACGATACTAGATACCTATTGGCAAAAACGAACCTAAGTCAGAAAAAAATAATCGATACTTATAGATTATTATTAGCCAGAAAAAAATTGCTACAAAGGGTACCTACTCCTATGCAGAAGATTATCGGAAATGAATAAGATAACGATGAATTCTTCAACAATCACAAAATAATTTTCAGAAAATCTAAACAGATTTGCATACTCTTATAAGAATCAAATCTTCAATCTATCATTCTATCAAGTTGCATTTACAACAATCTATATCGAAATCTCTCTTTTCGATTTCACATCTACAATTTCAAAACCATTACATGGAAATTCAGATAGGTACACTATTTATCAATCAGAACAGTATTGAAATCTGAAGAAATTGACGTAGCAGCTCAAAGGATGAAAAAGAATATAGTTGTCCAAGGAGTTTTTCAAAATTATTTCTGTCGAATTGGGCTAAAACGGATATCTGAAGCACTAAATATTTCATACGAACGCGTTCATCATATAGTTCAAGTCAATTTGGACATGAGAAAAATTGCTGCAAAATGGATCCCCTAATGTTTGAATGTTGACCAAAAGCGTGCAAGGGTAGAAGCATCGCGTTCGATCTGTGCTCGATTTGAAAACGATGTAGACTTCTTCAACAGAATTGTTACTATGGATGAGACTTGGGTACATTTCTACGATCCAGAAACAGAGCAACAATCGATGGAATGGCGACACTCTGGTTCTCCAAGACCTAAGAAGTTTCGTGTCCAAAAACCTGCTGGAAAAGTTCTTGCTTCAGTTTTTTGGGATTGCCATGGAGTACTCATGATTGAGTTTTTGGATAAGGGTAGAACAATAAACGTAGATTACTATTCGACATTACTGACCACTTTACGGGAAAAAATTTAAGAGAAAAGACGCGGCAAGTTATCCAAAGGTGTTTTGTTTTTGCAGGACAACGCCCCTGCACACAAATCTCATGTTGCCATGCAAAAAATTCGTGATTTAGGGTTCGAATTACTAGATCACCCTCCTTATTCACCAGATTTGGCTCCATCCGACTATCATCTCTTTCCTCAACAGAAAAAAAGTTTGAAAGGTCGTAAATTTTCTTCCAACGAGGAAGTAATAAAAGCTGTGGAGGTCTGGTTTGCAGAGCAAGAAGAAACATTTTTTTGAAAGGTCTAGAGACGTTGCAGGTTTGCTGTAATAAATGTATCCAATCAAGAGGAGAATATGTTGAGTAATAAAATATTTTGACATTGAAATTTTGTTTGGTTCTATAGTAGGCTAAGAATTTCTCAATATATCCTCGTACCTAATCTAGAATTTATAGGGAAGTTTCTGAAGTAAACGAAACAACAGACATGGCCTGTTTCATTCGTATTGACCACAATATTAATATCCGAAACATCCCGAATGTAAATGACGGTATAAAACCCAATTAAACCAGCTCGGTCCTAATTAAATTTCTTGGAAATTCAAGAATTTCAGTTCTGCACCAGGGAATTGGACTACTCGTAAACCGACAACAGCTATACTTCCAGTCGCCATGGCAGCGTTCCATCCTCATCGGAAGCGATGCTGAAGTGCGTACTTCCGGCATGCTCACGTGTTACAGCCGGCCGATCGGCTCGCGAAATGGTGGCACATCAAATGGCGACCGTGAACTAGGAAATACGTTATTACCCCCCAACAACCACAACAAAGCCTTCTATATCCGACCTGTGTCATGTAGATGACCGATGCATGCGATGTGGGTTTGCGTTTGACAGTTATGATTACGGCAAGGTCAGTGAAACAGTTTCACTTTCGGCCGTACCGTGAAAATCCGCGAAAATGCAGCTAGGATCGGGTTTTCCCGCCATTTTGTTTCCCAGATGAGTATCGGGCGTTTTAAAAATTCGGCGTCGAGAAGGCTTTGGAATTTTGACAGTAGGCTTTTGGGGCTGCCTATCGGGATCAATACAAACTGTCAAATTCAGCGGGGGAAAATGATAAAAATGGTCTCTTGAGACGGGAAAACAAGTTTATTCTTGAGTTCCAATTCAGATATGGACAGAAAATTCAAGATTAATATTGAAGGAAATATTCACGATTCGTGTACAACCGTTTTTGGTGATTACTAATGTATACGAAACATTATTTCAGAAAAAAGTTGAGTTAAATGAAGAAAAGAAAGTGGTTCGAACAAAAATTATGTTAAACCTAATGAAGAACTTTGAGAATAGAAGAAAATCTTCGTTTGGTGTTTTAACGCAACTCACTGAATGTCAAGGGAAATTTTTTTTGTAAGTTAATTGGAATCAAGGCCATTTCCAACTACAGTTGAAGTTTATAACTGGAAATATTTCGCAAGCAAGAAACATTTCTGTATCGGTTGTAATTTTCTTAAAAAAAAAACTGTTTTTGGAAAGTTTCTATATTTAAGACTTTCTGCGTTTTTTCCGAGGTTTTCTCAAAGATACAAACATTCAGCTTTTTGGAGAATCTACAATTATCTTACAAGAAAGAGATTTTTCTCATCAATCATCAACCAATATAAGTGCAACAAGAAACCAAAGCCTTCATTTTATTTTTATTCAGATTCCAATTTTGATTGTGTCAGGATATCTAAATTTTGGTCTCCGATATAAATTTAAATAGCCTTTATTCATCTTAAAAATGGAAATAATCAAACTGTTCTTTGTTGAAGCAACAATAAAATCCTCGTATCAAAATGTCTTAATTAATATACGTGATGAAATGAACCGTCGAAAGTGATTCAAATATTTGAGTGTTACCTATTAATATATGATATTAGATCATTAAGGGACCTATAAGAATATTCCGTGAAATTGGTGGGAAAACATCTAGTTTTTTGCGTCTTTCTTATTGTACAATGGAAGATATATGGTGCAATGATATTGTTATAGTTTAACCAAAGATTTCTTTCAGTAGGTACCCGTCCTTGTTTGTAAAGAAAAAAGTACAAAATAATGATACAAAAAGAACGTAGAGGTGGACACTTTGTTAATCAATTCTTTGAGGATTGAAACTCAATTCTACGAAGTATAAAAACTATTGAATTTTGTTGGTGGTTTTCTCTTAAGCTCGATCTTAACAAGTCTGCTCATTAAATATCTAATGTACCTACTATATATCAGTCAGTAAGTACATAGTTTTCGCATCATCTTTTGACTTTTTTGCATATTTTGTTGTGATATCCATCTATACCCAACATCTAGATCTGCATGCATGCGAATTATCATCAAATCAACCGAGATAATTAATGGATAGGTAGATAAATTTCATAATCGATGAAGAACACAGGGTCGAAGAGCGCTTATCCAATTCCATCTCGATGAGAAAACGTTATAATATAATAAGTTGTAATAAAAATGGCAGGTGCTAACAGCACATCACCGGTGGTTCAAGATACTCTAAAATGTTACTTATTAAGTAATTCAGGCAGCTAATATTTGAGGTCTTCCGATAAAATTTGCATTTGTTTCGGAGCATATTTTGAAATACGAAAATATTGATAGGTGTGGAGTCATATATCCTTGCAGCTGATTTATGAACAAACTTCTTTCTTGACAAGAAGTTTGTGTAAATGATTCTTTTCCATTACTCCGGAAGAAATTCGAAAACAAAATATATAGATTTCTGAAGAAATACTATGGAAGATTCTTTTCCGAAATATGACCAAACAGAATGAGCAACGAGTGTTATGGATTTCCTGGAAGAAGGAGAAATTTGGCATGACTTGTTGAGGGTGGAAATCATGATGACTCACGGGGACAAATGCGAATCTCCAGTCTACGCCATTGGAAAATAGGTCCTGATGACTCATTTGGAAATCCATCGAAGTGAGAAAAATTCTATTGAAATCTCGGATTTGTTCAGATGAACGGAATATTTCAGCCGCAACAACAACCCGCATAGGGACTAGACCAAAAGTTGCGAAAATACCAATAAAACTTGCAAAAAAAACATCGAACCAAATTAACAATGGAAAAACTCTTTTCGTGTATAACCCCAAAATTCAACGGAGAATATGCGAAAACTGCTAAAAATTCATCGAGACATGCTACACTAAAAATTGCGTCAATAACAATCCGTAAGAAAACACTTGCACTTTCACAATGGAGCTTTTTCGAATTTCACTCGAAATTTTCACTGGTTTCAAATGAAAACATGGTAAAGCGACTTCGGGAAGGCCTGTTCCCTTCCAATCAGCCCTTTCTTGCGACGTAGTCCGCCTAAACAATATTTTGCGCGTCATTCGCGCAAAAAAGCACAACCGTCCGTTGACAACGCAACAAACCGCGTAAATCCTTCGTATGAGCGTCGGAATGGGCCGTTTCAGCCGGGAGAAAGCATGCAAAATCCGGCTAAGGGTGAAAAATACTGACCATGTGTAAATTAAAAATATCCGCACACACACACCACCTAGCACGCACAATATGAAAATACAACTGACGCATAGTGTGTCGAGCTTTGGGAATCGGTCCGCGCCGTGCTTCGCATCTGTCTTGCTTTCGGGCCAATGGGAGAGCCCGATTCGACACTGTCAAAGCTCATACTATATACTATTAGATATATTGTGTTTGTGCCTGTACACCGGTCGAATTATTTTTTAATTTATAAAAGCTCGTATTGATATGCCATTTTGGTGGAAATTGCAAGTTTGAACTTGCAACTATGTAGAATTTATTTTTCTTCGGAAAGCTCCACTTGAATACTTGAATTTACTTTCATTCTAACCGAAATCGAACATATTATATACTTTTCTTAATGCCAGTTACAATAACTTATTTGTCTAATGCTTTTATCTTTTATTTATGATTATAATTTTAAATGTATTTGTGATAACAGTTTAGCAGAAATTATTCACTTTGATTATCTCCTATTCTCAGCGATGATCATCTAATTTATTCGAATAGAAGGTACTTCTATGGACAAAATTGTGGAATTTATTCGTCAATGAACAAAATGAATTTTCCTCTTAATATTCAGCATTCATGAAAGCCGCTCAAAAATTATTAGGACCTTGAAAAATTTAAATAGGGTGGCTGTGTAGAAATTCGCAATTCAAAATGTTTTTTGAATCCGTCTAAAGTCTATATCTATAAAGCATCAAATGAAAATTGCCAGTTTGAACTTTTAATTGTGCATTTTTTTTTCTTTGTTCTAAAAGCTTTGACTTTGATATTTATTTGTATTTACTCCTTCCGCAAGGCTGAATATATATTCAGCCTTGTTTGAAAATAATTATTCTCGGGATCTACCTATTGGTTCCATTTATTCCTATATACAATAATAATACTTAAAACTGCAAAAGTTGACTGTCAAACATTGTTTTTGTATTTTTTGGAAATTTATTCATTTTTCGTTTTATTTTCATTAAATTTTGTTTTTTTTTATAATTGATGACATAGATTTTTTCTGCGAGAGAATAATTATAAAAAAAGTTATCGGCATTAAGCCACTCAAAAATTTGAATAGATTTGCTGATGAAAATTTTAACTAGGGAGTTTTAATTAATAATTTTTCTCGATATTATTAAAAAAATTTCAATATTTTTGTTTGGTAAAAAGCTATCAAAATTTCATCTTTTCTTATATCAAACTATATCGATTTCACTAAAGTTTTCATCAGCCATACGCTATTTTTTTAAATTCATACCTACTAAATTAATTATGTACATATATGTATTTTTTCGTATTTTCATATTTTCATATGAACAGAATTTATCTATTTATGAAAAAAAATTTATATTATTCATTTTTCATCTAGGTATAATCATTAAATTGCTCCAATAGGCGTAAATATCTAGGTACATATTTAATTGTAGTAGGTATTACACATCAGTTTCTCATAAATCTTATTGCACAGCTCAAAATCTATCTATAGGTATCTATATACCTAAATACTCACTTCCTCCCATATCATTGAACCTCAGATTTAATTTTCAACGAATAATTAATATGTAGTTTAGGTATATAAATATACTATATATAAAGTATAATATAATATATATAATATACTGAGTATATATAAAACATTAGTAAGAACATATTCCTGAAGAACCTGATTTTGAAATGTAATTTCGCTGATAGTACATAGGTAGGTACATATATATCCTATTATATGTCTTATTAACATGTTTTTGTTACATTTGGGAAAAAATAACGCTGCGAACAGGATTCGAACCTGTGCGGGCAGAGCCCATTTGATTTCGAGTCAAACTCCTTAACCACTCGGACATCGCAGCCTGTATATTTTTCATAATGATAATATGAATCGTAATTATTGAAAAAAGATTTTTTAAATGTCTATCTTAAATAATGTTGGTTCAATATTGAAACATCAAATAATAAAACTAAAGAACTCGAATGAAAACTAAACAAATAATGGTTAACATGAACCTCAAATTTATTCTCTTACTGATTGAAAATGATAACCTGTATTTTTTTAAATTCGGCGAAAAAACATAATTAAACAAAAAAATTATTTCAAAATTTATTCAGGAGAAATTTTCACAAAATAATATGAGATATTTAAAAAATTATTGAATCTTCTTAGGAATAAGGATATGTATGCATTGTCCTTATCCTTATACAATGCAATACCAAAGATTAACTCTTCTTTGGCAATACGATCAATTGAGTAGGATTCATTATGGGCTAATTCCATCATTTTCTTCACTTTACATTGGCTGATATAAAATTGAACTGATGATTCATTATATATGGAATTATTATAAACAAATCCGTTTTTAAATCAGCATCCCTCATCAACTGTGCGAAATTCATTCAATTCACGTGAAATGTTTATATAATAACCTTTCTTTCATGGTATTGCTGCAGATCAAACTCAATCAATAAAATATATTTTATCAAACTGTTGGATTTGGTAGCTCATTCGATATGACATAAAATTCACCGTCCCATAGGCGTAGCCAGGGTTGAGTTTCGGGGGGGGTTTGAAATGAAATTTTTCTGATTTTGACATATAAATTGAGACTCTTTGAAACTAATATTATGAAACTATATTATTTCGGGGGGGGTTTGAACCCCCAAAACCCCCCCTGGCTACGCCCGTGCACCGTCCTCTCATTCGGGGTAAAATTTATTAATAATAATATGAATATAAATGTTAATGTGGGTGAGCACCTTTAAATTTAGAATTGTTATCCAGTTGCTTAGGCAACCATTCTTACAGACATCCAAATTTCTGGTGGATGCGCCAAATCCATTCAATTTGATATTTGTATTTTTTTCATTTAAATGTTATTGTTATTGCAGTCACTGCAGTTACCTAGTAACAATAAATAAGTTGAACACAAATCCGGAACTAAAGAAGAATAATCCTAATATGATGAAAATCAAATGATATCCCTTTGAAGAGGAGGGGAAAAGGGCATGAAGATATAGAAAGTAGGAGCAGTTCAGTTCAAAGCATTGAACTCAATATTGAGTTCAATAGTTCAAAGCTCACTTGTTCTATGGCAGAGGCGTAGCATAGGCAATATATAAGCCATATTTTGGCGATTAAGCGTCTTAATCGATGTCTTTAAGCGTCTTTAAGCGTGACGTCATTAATTTTGTTGTCGCAAAAATAGAATATCGCTGATGGTTGAGTCATCTGTCGTTGTCATTAGACAGCGAATCGAATTGTGAATTTTTCAATTTCTGTTCTTTGGCTATTATTTGAAAAATATTTATTTATTCTAAATGATAATGCAGAAACTGCATTATTGGCAATAAAAGCACTCTTCCCTAGTAGGAATTCAAATCAAATTCGATATAAACAACATATTCTCCCTTCTTCTTTATATTACCTCTTTCCGCTTAAGACGTTCTGTGCTTAAGACGACACAGGCCAGAGACAAGATGACTCTATGACACAGGCGCTCTCCACAGACCGCCAGGTTCCGCTTAAAGCGTCTTAAAGACTGACGTCATGACTTATTCGCTCGAATAGCACCGCTTAAAGACGCTTCACGCGTCTTAATCGCGAAAATATGGCTATAAAGTTGTAGAGAAAACTTTTGTGTCAAAAAAAGGTGTTTATTAAATTAATAAGGAATTGGGAGAGCTGAACTAACTTTCGCAAGTTAGTGGGTGAGAATTTAATTATTTAAATTTATTGCACGGCACCAACTAATTGTATGATAGCTACGCCAATGCGCGCTAGTGTGACGTAGCGTGCGGCGATACCGGAGTGAACCGAGTATTGGCGATCTCCTATTGCGCCTTTTTTTGCAAAAGGGCCAAATATTGCACCAGAGTATCAACTGACGTTCAAAGTATTTTATGTATCATTAGTTCTATAGCTTACCCACTTCCAGTGAATCCAATAAACAGATATGGTTTATCAAGTTCACTGCCAACCCCCCAATAGCTATGTAAACATGTCTCCTTAATCCCTTGCATCTACATTTGCAGAAAAATAATAAGCAGAAAAAATATAAAAACATATTCTTTATTGTGTCAGGTATATAAATAAATAATATCCAAAATCTTAACCTAAAAAACAAATGGTAAAGCTGATGAAGTATTTCATCAATCGTCTGTCTTTTGTTTCTTAGGAGACTTCTTATCATCTTCTTCTTCTTCATTTCTACGTTTGGTTGTATCTCCATATATACTTCTTTTAAATTCTTCCATTTTTTCTTTGTTATTCAATATGCTGTTATGCATAAGTCCATTGCTGATTACATTTTCTTCTTCTTTGGTGCTACCATTGGTGACAGCTATCTTTGCAGAATCATCACTAGGATTGGCATAGTCATTCAGTTTCACTTGTGCACTAGGAGAAGTGTCAATTTTCATTATTTCCCTCAGAACCATTGTTGCATAAACTGAAGCGTCCAAAGTAAACTCTAGTATTACTGCTTTGAATTTACCATCTGAAAATTACATAATATATATCATCAAAAGTGATTTATGTTTTAATGCTCAAGCGAATGAATAGATTATGACCATTTTATGCAATGGTAGAGGATAAAATATATTTATCGATGTAGCTCACCTGGAATATCTTTGGGTTCCTCAATTTTTCTGAGTACGTCAAAGTCAGACAGTATCAAACTATTATTTGGATCGTTATATTTCATTACTTTCCACTTAAGGTCTTGAACACTACCCAGAATTTTTCTGTAGGCCCCCGACAGCGTGTATGTTCTAGAAAAAATATTTTAGTGTGTTGTACTAGAAAAGTAAAAAACTCACTTTACGCTTTGTTTGGGCATTTCTAATGTTAAACCATATTTTCCCAATTCTTCCTTATATTCCTCCTTCAAATTTTCAGGATATATAACATCATAACCAGGTAATGGTAACACAATATCATATATTGTATATTTTGATAATTCTGACTCAGTCAGAGCTTTAACTTGCTGCTTCTGTTTATGTATCTCAGGGTTATTTTCTTGTTCTGTTGATACAAATTCAAAATTAGAAAATCCAATCTAATGATACTATTATTTCATTATTAAGAATAAAGATCTTTACAAAATGAAATCAATTGGAAATTGTTTGAAATACCTACCATCTTTGCCATCTATGAAATTCTCTACAAAAGATTCGTCAACTCCTATTTCATTTTCAACAAATACATCATTAATAACAACCAAATCATTTTCAACAGGTTTCAATCCATACTTTTTAATTCTGATGCTCACCATTTTATTCCAAACTATACTTTGAAAGGAGTGTAGGTATAAAAGTCTCATATTTCTTGGTATCTAAAAATATAAAATAGCGAATAACATAGGTACTTTCCAATTATCAATTATTGACATACATTTTCTAAAGCATTAACATAATTATCCTTTTCTCTCGCTAATCCCTGAAGGAGTTTAGCTTCAACACAGTTATTTTTACTTCTATTCAAACAGTTGAAAGCCTTTTCAGAATCTTTAGTCTCAGCAAAAATTTTCTTGGCTTTTCCAACATCTGAATGCGGGTCATCTGATTTTTTCTGTTTCAGTATCAGATCACAAGCCTAAAAGGTGAGAAAAATACAATAACTTAGGTGAAAATCATTGAAATGATCAAAATAAACACTTTAAAGAATTCAAACTAAAAATCAAATTATTACTCACTTCCTTCCAGTTTCCTAAGAGAAGTTTAACGCCTATTGTGTAAGTTGGCGCTTCTTTATCATTCCCAAACCGCTGTAGCCCATAGTAATTGATGAAACCATTATCTTTCACATGTTCTATAGCTTTTTCAATAACTATATTTTCAGCAGCTACATTTCTCAGAGCAATTTTGAATCTGTTGCCTCTCAGATCACCAAGTTTAAGAGGAGTATCTTTAAATGTAATATTACCAATTTTTATGCTTCTTATTGGTTTTGTTTTGATGATCAACTTCCAAGGTTCAACTTGTTTAACACACATCCACTGTGTTGTTTTAGCTCTTTTATCTTTTATACCAGCATATGTTATAAATGAAGGTCTGATTTTAGTAACATCAGCAACCCTATAGCAAGCAGTCATTGTGTCTAGGGCTTCCTTATACAGTATGAAATGGACATAATCACCTCTACCCTCAGGCCAAACGAACCTTTCCTTAGAACCTATGGAAAAAAATATCGTAACTTTGTTTAAACAACAAAATTTCACTTACCCTGGGTTGGTTTTTTGAAAATCACAAATTTTTTACCATCTTCTTCTATTGTATTACTGTCAATTTTATTTCCAAAAATCCCCTTTACTTTTGTATGCAAATTCTTTCGCTCTTCCTTTTCCAAATCACTGACATCAAATTTAACAGATTCTTTAGAATTAGTCTTCACCATTTCTCTGATATCCTTCCATATGTTTTGTGGTAATGTCTCAATAGGAGATTCCTCCAAAGAAGCATAATCGATAATGACCTTCTCTTCTTTAGGAATATCAGTATTAGTCAAAACTGCTACTGCACCACTTGGATCCACTTCACTCACATGAAAATCTGAGTATCTAGCTTTAATGACTCCACTGAACCCTTCCAGATTGCTCAAAAATTCTGATATCCCCACTTCTGTTTCAGTTACCTGGTCAACGTGCCTAAATGTTTTTTTCGTATAATTTTTATGATCAAACTGAGGTTTCTGAAACCGCTTTTTGTGACTAAATTTTGAACAGTTCTTATTGTTCTTAGACTCCATGATGAGGCTACTTAACTTCTAAACCTTAATATTGGGAGCAGGGCTTAACGAGAACAGAATTACTTGAAATAATATCTTCTCGGGAAATAACACATTATCCTCAAAACGAAACCGAGTTATTTTAGCACCAGAAATAAATCAGAGACTTTTTAGTTTTTCATAACCTGCAACAAAGAGGAACCTCTTTGCCTGCAATTCGAACTTAATTCTTAACCTTAAATTCGAAAATCAAAAATCATAGAGAAAAATAAATCCAATTTTTGCTCCAGTATGTAGCCTGTGTAAATTTTCGTAACCAGTAAATTCAATAAACTCCAAAATATATATATAGCCAAGCACAGACATTTTTCGTTGTCTAGATCTTTCTTTCTGTTATTACATGAAATTATATTAGCAAAGATTTCCTTTCTGCCTTGTTCAAAATACCCGACCTACTTCAAGATGCACATTTTCGAAAAACTATGAAATTCCCAGCATCTTCACTTGCTACAATGCATACTTCGAATCAGAGACAACTCTGTCTCTGCTTCGAATGTACTAAATGATATATGCATGCATTTGTGACATTGCTTCTGGATGTATGATTACACCATGAAGAGTAGCTCCATAGATTATAAATATCAATTAATGATAACAATTAAAACAAATGTGGAATAAAAATAGAATATATAATAAACAAATTCATCAAATACATAGATAATCTCTGAATCTCAAAAACAATCCAAATATATTGCAAAAATATAATTCTTTCCTTCTTCAATTCATCACATTGAGTTAGTTAGCATGTGCCAAAGAATCAACAATAGACTGAGCAACATATTCTACATTTCTTGTAGTTAGTCCAGCCATGCTTATTCTACCAGATTTCAACATATAAACATGGTGTTTCTTGACCATGTATTCCGATTGGGCCTCTGAAATCATATCATAAGTTTTCATCATAGAACTTTACTGAATTATTGGTTATTGAATGATGAAAAACTAACCATTCAAGCCAGTGTAGGAAAACATGCCTATTTGAGAAGTTATATGGTCCCACTTTCCAGGTGCATTCATTCGTTCAATGGCACCCCTGAGTTCTTTCCTCATTTGTATAATACGATCAGCCATAGTTTTTACCGACTGCTTCCTGGAAATGAAAAATAATTATTCTACTGTCATGAGCTTATTTACAGTTATTTTTACCATTGTTCATAAAGATCTGGATTATTCAAAATATAAGCAATTATTCTGGCTCCATGACTTGGTGGATTTGAGTACATTCCTCTTATGAGAACAGTAAATTGTGACTTAAGATTCGGTATCAAACTGTTATCCTTAACAACAACAGTCAGATTACCAATCCTCTCATCTACAAGGGGAGTCTTATAGGACATTTTTTCAACAGGAAATAATTAGATATTAACTTACTGTATAAACCAAAATTCTTAGCAAAAGATTGTGCCACCAACATTTCAATTCCCCGAGAAATGAAGTACCTCACAGCCCAAGCATCTTTATCTAAGTCTCCACTTGCAAAACCTTGATAAGCACAATCAAAGAAACAAAATAACTTTCTTGCTTCCATCACATCAGCAATACGGGCCCATTGTTCTTGGGTTGGATCACATCCTGTAGGATTATGGGCAACAGCATGAAGAATTATGACAGAATTTTCAGGTGCTTTGTCTAAATCTTCCAGCATTCCCTCAATATCCAGTCCTCTACTGGATTCAGACCAGTACCTATATTCTCGAGCTTCAGTGAAGCCAGAGTTCTTGAAAATCAACTTGTGATTACCTGTTGAAGGAAACAAGTAGCCAATAATTTTTTTGAAAGTGCTTTCCATTGATTAGAATTAGGATTTGATTATCATTATAAAATCATTGATGACTCACCCCATGTAGGTTTAGAGTAATAAAAAACGGTGCAACCTAACTGGGAATGTAGAAACTCAGCACCAACTCTCAAACAACCTGTGCCTGACAGGCATTGTACTCCAAAGGCCTATAAAATACTTTCTCAAGTATTCAAATGATATTACACTGAAATGTTAATTTTTTACCCTGTTCTCTCTTAAAGCTTTACTTTCTTCTCCTAATAGCATAAGAGTTGCAGCTTTGGAGAATGATTCAAGGCCTAATATAGGTAAATACTCCTTATTCAAACTGTCATCGTTAGCCAAGGCTTTTTCGGCTATTCTGACAACAGGCAAAACCCAAGGTTCACAGTTCTCTGTACGATAGGCTGAAAAATTTAAATGCATAAAGACCCCCATAGTCTTATCAAATTTATTTATATTGCAATTCTAAATAAGCGGGCTACATCACTACTCAAATGAATCAGACATACCTCCGACCCCTAAATTGACCTTGTTAGAGTATGTATCTTCGTTAAAGGCTCGGATAAGTTCAAAAACCTCAATGGGTTGAGCTAGTTGTACACTGCTGAACCTCGACATAATTCAAAATGAAAAAATGGGAGTGAATTAATTAATTCAACTTATGCTACAAAGACTAAATGATCACATATATGTGTTATCTGTTATCTTTATTGAAACTATTAGGCAATTATTATTTGATCTTGATATTACTGTTTTTACGTCAATTTGTTTAACCTTTTTGACCTTTCCTTGATAATCTTGACATTTGGTCGATTTGCCGCTTTGAACTATCAAAAGTAGATAATTTTCTCCTACTGCTCATCGATTCTATGATGTAGATAAAATCAATCGAGATTCGAATGATAACCATAGAACATATACATAACCATAAAACTGTTTAAGAGGCAAATTTAAAATAAATAAATTTTCTGGCTTTGAGTTTTATCTTTTTATGTTATAAATATGTCCGAACATGGTGCTTGTTTACAGACTTATAATCAAGAATTAGTTAAATGTTAGTATGTATATATTTAATTATATTATTCATCTCTGTATTCTTTAACTAATCACTTCTATAGGTTTGGAAGAGTTGAAATCGAATAGAGTAGGTCTTGTAGAAATAATAAAGAGAGAAGAGTCTGAACAAGCTGTTTTAGAACGCAACATATCCGTGTTACAGGAGAAGCTGCATAATATTCAAAGTAAATTAAAATACCATAAACAACTTTATGATGATTACACTAGTACCATACAAGAGACTGAAGCAGGATTCAAGAAGGTAATTAAGTTCCTTTGTCTTCAATTTTTGTACTGATTTTCCCCACTTTCAGATATTAGAGAGCAGTCAGACACTTCTTAATCTTGTTCAGCACCAAGCTAATAAACTTAAAAATAATACGTCCAATTAAAAAAAATTAATTTAATTCACAAAATTACCTGATACTGGAAAACATTTTTTATTACAATCAAAAAGAAAATCACATGAGATGATTCAACATAAATGAATTTCAGAGGATTCAATTCAAACTTGTAAACAAACTATCAATATATACATATCAGACTTATAATTTATTTACTCCTTTTCCTGTTTATTTGGTGTGAACTTGAGTTTATTTTTCAATAAGCTGATGAAATTGGAATTATCTTTCACTTTCAAAATGAATCTCTTGGTTGTTATATTATGCAGAGGTCCAAATGCTAATGCCACCACTGTGCATGCTAAGCAAATTACATTGTAAGGCATACTGAAATCTGGGGTGGGCAAAGTAACAATCAGAGTTTCAGTGCGAATTTGTACTAAATATCCATTCCTTGAGGCATTGAAACTATCTCTAATCATTGAACCATCTTGTGGTAATCCTGTAAAATCTCTAGCTAAAGGCATATGGCAGCTTATTATCGCAGATCCAACATAAAAACCATGATTGGCATCAGGAGGATACTCTTGCCACTTCAGGAATGTGAAATCAAAATCAATTGTAATCATAGCTACAGATTTTGCTGGTAAACGCAATAATAATTCAAGTTGATGATATCTTGTTCTCAGTTTTCCTGGTTTGAATTTGAGCATTATTGGCTTTAAATCTCTACCACCTGAGGATATCTTCAGCGTGTGTAAATACAACTGCAGATACCAAGGTATATTCTGAAGAAGTACAACATCAAGATCACTCCAGTGGTTGTTGTTCAACTTAATGACCAATCCTCCACTTTCTTTACCATACCCTGAGAGGTATTGGTGAGCACATAGGACTGGAGGAACTGTTACTGTAATTTCTTGTTTAGGAAAATAATTAGCACCAACTGAAAATGCTTTCCCCTTAAATTGATATTTTGCTAATTTACTGACAGTTCCACCTCGTATTGATGTGATTATTTCATCAGGTTCTTCTGTTAGATGGAAAGGATTAGACGAGTTAGATGTTATGTCAATATAAATTGTACTAGAATCAGCTAAACTACATGTATTAATGATACCCTGACCAAAAAATTTTATAAGAGACCAATTTTTTGTACCTAATGTTTTGCTATCATATACTAAAGATATAGTTTGCTGTAATTCAAGACTTGTACTAGAGCAATATTCATCAGAGCATATTCGTCTCAAATAAAGACCTAAGGAATGATATCTAGTATTGTGAATGAAACCAGAGTTCAATAGAGAACCAAGACCAGTTTTAGCATTGCATGGCAGTAACTTCTTCCATGGAGTTAAATTTTCAGTACAGACTATTTCTCTGGGTAGACTAGAATACCTCAAATAACTAGAATTTACTTGATAATATTGATCAACTATTCCTCTTGGTCTGAGGGAATATTCAGGACTTATTGTATTTGTCCGATCTATGAAATTAAAGGAAGCACAAAGCAATCCAGATAGAGAAGCCGTTAACTCCTTCCAATTCTTATCAATATCAATAGTATTTGGTTTGAACCAAGCCCACACCTCACCACCTGGAGCTCCATTGACTACTGGATATCCCCATTTCTCATAACGCCATAAGCCATTGGTTAGGCCAATATTGAGTTCTTGTACATTATACCTCTCAACCAATTCTCCTAATATTCTAGGAAAAATTCTCGAATGGGAGGCTGAAAGTAAAGATTTCAAGAGGAAAAACATGAGATGACAGGCAAAACTCACAAAAACCAGTATCCGGCACACTCCACTTTGTAGTGAAATGAAAGTGGTTGTAAACATGATCTGTATTTAGTGGTTTTATTAGAAGTTCTTCCACAAAAGAATCATCCTCAGCCATGGCTCCTACTATTAAACAGAACCATATAATCCTATATGGAATGTGTGACATCTTGATTTGGTTCAGAAAATTTGTGGAATGCCTAATATTTTATTTATATTTTTTGTAGATAGAATTATATCTACGATATTATTATATCATCCTGTTTACCGGTGATCGAATAACACAACAAAACAGAATGACAGTTAAATATTTGAGGTTAGTGATTAGGGCAAAGAGTATTAACTTGATACTCTTTGATTAGAGTCCACAAAGGTGGGGAAGGAGAAAGTTAATCTTTGCTAATACACTCTTGAAGGCGCCTATTTTGAAAATGAATATCAAGAATACGAGATGAAATTTAGCTTTTTAACGCTTTCTCAAAACTTCTTGAAATTTGAAGTCCGAAATGGTCGTTGCAAATTGGCGAAGGAATTGGTTCTACCCCACCCAATGCCAATCATATTTTGCAAACGCCTTGGACATTTTCCATTTATTTTGAAAACTGCAGCAAAATTATTCATTCATGCCTTCAGAAATTATTGAAATTCGAATATAATAAACGAATACTATGATCTTGATTTCAAGTTATGATAATTTAATGTATTCTCCTGAGAACTCCTGGTGGAGTTAATTCAAACTTTGACGGTAGTGTAGACATTGAGTATTGAACTATTGAACATTATTGCTTCATGGCCTTCTTAAGACGAAGGGGCCTTCTAAACAGAAGGCCGCGAATGCTTCAACCAACGTTTCAATTATTTTCGCATCCACCAATTATGACGTAAATTGCATAGAGCGCATCCGCCTGAATTCTCAGTATGTTTTACTACTACTTGGTGAGAGATTAAACTGCCCGTTCAGTTTGGTCCAATTTGATATCTTTGTATCAATTCTACTTCTCGTTATCCGTTAACACGCCAATACATTTTTTTCGATAAAATTAAGTATGTACATATTGGTATAGCTACTTTTCAGTTTTCTAAATACCTACCTATAGGTAGGTGCACAGTAAATATTGCGGTACAAGAGATTGGAAATAGGTTTATACCAATGGGCAATGAGGAGATTGAAGGATATGTGTCGGTCCTAAGGTATGAATAATCTCCAACTAGGCTTGACGCCTGATCTTGCGAAATCTTGATTTTTTGAAAGGAACCCGAACGTTTTCTCCGACTCCAATCAAGCTTAAGCTACTTGTCCCCTGTCCCAATTGAAGCCCTGCCTTCACACATAGACAACTTGAAGTTGAAATTCTACTGGCAATTGGTCGCGCAACTGCGAATCACGAACCGCCCCCAGCTGACCTTAAAATTTCGGAATTATACTCAAAAATTAATTATAGTGTCTTAGTATAAAACCTAGATGCCGGAGTTGTAGCCGGAATACCTTCGAGTTAAATAAGTATCGAGCTGTACCGAAAAACAACGAGTCTACACGATACTGAGTCGTGTTCGGCTAATCTTACTTTCTGTTTTGCAGCTGGTCTTCTCTTCAGTTCATGTCAAACGTGGGGAGGTGGACGTGCTGTTCTCACGCTTAGGATGCGTGTCTGAGTACATACAAATGAATGAGTGTTTATGTTTGAATTGTACATGGATATGAGACTGAACCACGGGTCGAAACACAAGAAATAGTCGATAGTCCCTTCCTTGTGAAAATTCGACGGCATCGAATTGCATCCGGGCGAAACTGTGAAACGTGTAAGCGGCACTGTCCAAGGCAAACAACAGTGGTGCTGTGGGATTTGTTCTTATTTTTTGTCGGACATTGTGGTTTACAGCTCAAATTGGACTTATTCGGACGATCTTGCTGTTAAATTTTGTTCAAACGACGATTTTGGATATGAAGTGTTTGGTACGTATTTATGTCTCGTCGTATTTTTAGATTTGTAGCTTCTAACTAAGTAACTAACTGAAAATTTGATTCACATTGTATCCCACTCGAGACTATTTGCATGTTCACAATTAGACTGATGAACCTGTTTGTTTGTATTCTGGAAACTGGAAAAACCTCTGTGTAATAATACTCATAAGTTTACCATGCAATTTTTTCAAATAAATCATTATATTCTGCACCCGAAAGATTATGTTTTGAACGGCTCATTATTTATTAAATCGTACAAAGATTTTCGAGATATAAGGAGTTATTCCTTTCCTGGAGATTGTAAACAAAGTGTTTGTGAGGTTAGAAACTTCGAGTGCTGAATGATAAGATAACAGCAGTACGACGTACTGTATCTCGTCATTTTCCTTGAACATTAACCACTTAAATTTCAGCGTTGCAGGTTATGAAATAGACGATGTAAGGAAAGTCATTGAGAACCAGTGCTATCCAAATATAAATTCCAACAAGCTGAAAAGGGCTCACAGCTCATCTCATTTTTATAGAAAATGGTTTGTCCTATATACAACCATTTGAATTTCAAGAGTCTCATCAAGATTATATATCCCAGAGGAATAAATAGGTATTTCATTTTAACCCCTGTATGACAAGGTTATCCAAGATGAAAAAATCTGATTTTCCTAGATAAATACATAGTTCCTGCATGAGAAATTTCCAACAAAGGGAACACGTTTTCTCCACTTTTTTTGAATATATACGAATGAAGGTATGGATTTATGTATTTTCGCCTAATTTGAATGAGAAATTTACTATCAATTCAATTAAGTAACCAGTAAGTAAGTTTACGCGCAAATCTATATTATGATACCCAATGAGACATATAGGTACGCTCAATTTTCCATCAATTTCTATACGGTTGATTTGGGAATCTTGCTCATCAACTTCAGATTGTCGTTTAAGAATTCCCCGCCCCCGCCTTTTGTTAGGTCAGCCCATTCATCAGAGTTACGTTCGAAAAGGTGTACTTATGGAAGATTCAGAGCTGAACTTTGCCTACCTGTAGATTTCTCTCATGAGGGAAGGTAGAGAAAAAGATCTTTTAAACGGTGTTCAACGCAGAAACTATTAATTTCTATGATTGCGGAGAAGACAGGGAAGGACTTACTTCGTGGAAATCTTTCGTATGGGAAATAATGATATCTTTGAAGATAAGTCTGAGCTAATAATGACGTGAAGAGGAAGATTCATTGTCATCCGAAGAAAAAAACTAGAAAAAAACTGAAATGTTCAATAGAATTTATATTGTAACTGTTCAGTGATCAGAATTTATATGAATGTTATGATTGAAACGCCCATCTACTGCTTGTAAGAATGAACTATCAATTAAAATACTGAAGCCGAATCATATATTTATTTGTAATTGATTTATTGCTATGAACAACAAATTCATCCTTAACGATTAAGAACTCATAATATACCTGTTCCCAAAGGTATTACTGGAAAATTATTCTGACCAACAGGATCCTAAATAAATAAAACGCGGGTTCAAAAATATTCATTGTCGAGTAGTCTATTCACACTGTGAAAATTGTGTAAACATCTCAATCAAATTAGCTTCTAGGGTCATTTGAAATATGCGAAATTCCTAGCAAAAAGATAATCACAGAATATTACAGCAGAAGCTAAGCAGAGCCATAGACATAGAGAGTCTCTATGTCTATGAGCAGAGCACACCTTATTTGAAGATTCCGTGTTTCTTTTCGGATACGCCAACCCAAAAAATTTATTCGAGAACAAAAGTGAGAGATGTAGTGATTAGATGTTTCATGTTGAATGAACACTCGATAAAATTAAATCAACTTTCACTCCGTCAAGCTAAACAGAGAATGAACCTCTAACTTCCACACGCTTCTGGTCTCTGGAAATAATGTTCTAGGAAATAGTGAATACGTAATTACTTACTTTATAATCAATTAATAAAAGAGGACATCTGTCTTCGGAAAAATGTTGAACACAACCCGGTGCTGTTTTTTTTTTGTGGTGCTTAGCTCAGTAATGGAATTTTTCAAATGATTGACGAGCGCTGTTAAGTTTAGTATACCTAAATAGCGTTGAAGGTAATGAAGAATTTTCGGCGTAGTTGGCACCTGTCACAAGATTTTAAAATCGATCAAATTGCTATCAATAAGTTGTTTATCCTCAATGCTTTACCAGTGGTTTTTCTTAGTCAAATAGGTCGCGGTTAATGTCCCTGGCATTCTCTCACGTATTTTTCATCTGAAACCTAAACGATACAGCTAAGTAACTAACGTTCAATAACAGAAATTCAACACCAACGACCGACTTCTTTATGTCAACTTCCAAAAATACAATTTTTGGTGAAAGGCGCATAGAAATAATTGAGAGATAATCGAGTAGGATCTGTACTGTACAGTGTACAGTTTTTCCTTCGCTTTCAATCTTTCACGAAGGAGCGAAAGTCTATAAAATGTCTTCTTTGTTAACAATAGATTACTTCAAAATTTATAGTGCAATAGTTTTCCAAATCGAATCCTAAAAGAGTAATAAAAACTTTCCCACTTTTTTTCGTGACATGCAAAACTACTTGAGTCATAGAACCTTATCCCAAGGTTCTCCTCAAATGCGTCCACATTTCTTCACCAAAATGGCGTCTCAGATAGGTAATTATGTTCCCCTTCAGGTGTTTTTTTTTTAATTCTAGACAATTCACAACTGCAGAAAAACCACAGTGTGCAGTCCAATAATTGCGTACAAGTCAACAATAACCCTCCTCCGACAAGAGTCTAAACGCGCTGCTAGCTAGACACCCACAATTCCACAGGGTCGTTTCGTTCAACTTTGAAACCTAATTTCGCGGGAACTGTTCCAGCACCAATCGATATTAGTGGAGTTCTCGGTCCTAGACCTAAAATAAAATGAATCACGTAACTGGATCCTTTATGCAGGGGATATTTCATTAACTCTGTACGGCAAAGTTCAACAGCCAACATGAAACATTCCACGAAGTTTTCATTTTTCTGATCGTTTCCGTTTCGTAGGAAGGAATTATAAATTGGATGCTTTGGAGCGCTTCCTTCAAATGTGGGAAGAGGAAGGAGTGCGTCCATATGAGTAGATATCTAGTGTTTAAATTTGTTCGAATAATGATGACTAGAGAATTTCTCTTTTGTGTGAACGCTCCAAGTGTTCCATCATATAAGTTGTTTTGAATATCCGTATAGTCGTAGGAAACGATATGATGAAAACACTTCCATATTCCATCGAAATTAATGATTTACTTGGCGCGCTTCATTCTCACTGAAGCATTCACACACCAAATAATTTGAAAATGTCTTTTCGATTTGCCTTAAAAAACCAGAACAAAATGATTTTCATGAACAAGAAACGTTATCAGTGATTTATATCGATATTGCCCACCCCTGTCTGTGATCGGTGCTAACTTCACTTTTGTCAGTTTTCTCCACATGATTCTATAGCTTTATAGTTCTATGGTTTTCCCTTATGATTCTAATTCAGTGGTTTTAACAAACTGATGGCTGACATAGATTTGTTCAGATTTGCATTTGGTGAACGTCAAAAATCTCTACTATTTACACCTGTGCTGATATTTTTGATTAGAAATTCGAATAGATCACCAGCTCAGTTATTAGCAGTAAAGTCCTTCATCACTAGAACAAATTTATTATTGTAGTTATTACCAACAACTGGGATTATCTTGTTGAGTATCGGATGGAAGGGGTCGTCGTTATATGAAATACAACTGTATTTTTGTAAAGTAGGAAAGTGTATTTTTGTAAAAGTTTCGAAACATATTTCTGGAAAGAAGATATTCGATGGTTATGACGAAAAATGGGCAATCTACCAGAACGTTTCATCAAGGAATTAATACGGCATCAAGACAAGAATAACTGTGCATTTGATGGACTTTTGAGATATCATAGTTACAGATGACACTCTACTGCCGAGAGTATCAGATTTCACCATCTTTTCTTGCATTTCGAGGAGAGATGGTTTTTGGCTCGAAGGATTCACCGAATTAATTATTTCGTAAGCTCTTCTGTCCAATTTATGTTGCACGATACGAGCGCGTTGGACGAAAAGAGAAAGGATTGGGCGGAATGAAGAAATTTGTAAACCAGTTTTTTCTACGGTGAAAAATTCTGACTGCAGATTCAGGAACGAGCAGAAGAATACTCAAGCAGAAAAAAAGGTGCCAAGTGCAATTTAGGCACAACGCCCAAAATTATTTTTTCGGAAGTTTCAAACAGGAAAATGATTTTGCTACTTCCAATATCAAGAGCCAAAGTTACTATTGTGGGAACAATTTTATACAGTGTGTTTCAAAAAGGTTTTCCATAAAAATATAATTATTTCCCTCTACTTATATAGGTGTGCAATGTCAGGAGATCTCAAGTGTGGAGTAATTAATGTTGGGGGCTTGTCTCAATTCTTGCTGATACATACTGATATAATTATACCTATAACTCATGTTTGATTGATTTATACAAAGTTATTCCAACATTTTTATGCTCTGACAAAAACTTGTAAAAATGGAGTAATGCGAGATAAATTAATTAATGCATGAGATAAAGCTAAATAATGATATGATTAGAAATGTAATTATAATACTCAAGTGGCGTATCAAACATTGCTTTTTCACAGAAAACTAAAATATTAGGAAATTAAAAATCGACATTCTGCTAAAAAAATCAAGTTTCAATATGAAGGAATAAGAAGGCATCAGTTTGATGAGCTGATACGATATTTTGTCAGAAGATGAGCATATAAAAATAAGATGATGCTGTTGTGTTCTGGATCATACTTAGCAATAAATGCAATTCGACTGATACTTTCATAATATCTTATCGAATACACATTTCTGATCGGTTATTTACGGATTCATTGGTCAGTAGAGTTCCATCCTGATTATCTTATTCATTTCAACCTTCAAACTGTCGGAATGTTAACCTTCGTCAACTCAATTAACTGTTTCTCGAATTTAATCGATCTTGAACTACATCGATGATGAATTCGAATGCTGTATCAAATTGAAATTTTAATTGATAATGCTAAAAAGTTCCAATTTACCATCGTTCTAAAAAGCCTAAAATATTTTTATTCGTAACGAGTAGGTGTAAGTATGAATATTTTCAGTGACTAATAAATTCTTCGGAATTCTTCGCAATAGTGATAAAGTAGTTTTCATCTGAATAAATCTGCTTTCTTTCAATGGATATTCATAGAGAGATTGGACTGGTAAGTGGCAAATGTTGACGGCCATAATTGATTCGCCAAGTAGCCCACCGTTCTCTGTGTGCACAAGTGCAGCCAACAGACGGAAAAAAACCGGAAATGAAAAGCCCGCCGAGTTCCAATCCCTTGTAGCAATTTCATGGGACATATTTTCTATAATAAATTTAACCGCTAATCCGCCAGTAAAATGGGCAATAAACATCGAGTATAAAATTAATTATTATTCGCAATGGCCGCATTCACCCGCGGTATTCGATTTTTTCACCTATATGGCAGGATAAAAATGGGAATATAAATGATCGGGTAGAGGAGTTGTGAAGTATTCAGGCCCAATAAATACGGTGGATATCACGAATAAATCGCTGTAGGTGAGTGTTCTTCTCGCCGTCTCACTCGCAGCCCCGTGAACGCTCGCTTGTTGCTCGTCTACGTCAGTGTTGCCAACATTAGTCTTCTGAGTTAGCCAGTCTGCAAGTTTCGGAGTCATAGAATTGCTCATATTTTGCGATCTGACGTTTTTTGGTTTCCGCAAATTTCAGTTAGAAATTCTGTTCGCGTTATTTATAAATATCTATTCATTGACCTTAACCCCGACTCTTCAATTTAAGTACGTAATAGGTTCAAATATCGATAATGTGATGATGTCTGGTTGGCTGGCTATGTGTTGAAATCCATGATTTCAGGTCAAAGATGTCTCCTGTCCAGTGTCCACAGATTTCTGTAATCTGTGGACAGAATTTTCTGGGTTCATAGAATCTATATGAACTCAAGTAAAATAACATAGATAAAACCAAGTAAGAAAAAACAAGCATAGAAAGAACTGACGAAACTAATCTGAAATCCGATAAATTTCTGACTTCAAATCAGGAGTTCTAACCCAAATTTGTATTAGCAGAATTAACTATGTTTAAACCCAAATTTAGAACACACCAATCGCATTTTATGCATAAGGTTCGTTTCACATGAAAAAAATCCTAGATTTGATGTGAAATCCTGACGGTCGACAACGCTGTACCAGTTCCAGATGAGTACAGACCCACTGACTTTAGTAGAGGGGGGGAACTCTGAGAAATATAGCCAGGAAATTACTAATAATTTCGATGGCTACAATCTGATTACATTTAAATATATACCATCGACGATGTTTTTTGGAAATTCGGTTCTTTATCTACGAAGAATCGACTACGGTCGCCCACGCTATTCGAGGGGCAATGAAATGAAACCATCATTAAATGTGTTGATGAGAGCAGATGCGGCTGGTGTTTTACCGTGAAGAATTCGAGGTCGGCTTCGTACCAAAACGGAAATCATGTACCACAGATGAGACGAACTTTCTCGTGTTATTGGGAATGAAATTTGATTCAGCAAGATCTCAATTATTGCGCACAGAATTGCCCGTCAACATCGGAAAGGGCGATATATAGGAAAGAAAACATCGTTTTGGCAGTATTTTAATTAAAATACGCTTTTACTTTTTTCCTTTACTATTTTCCCCGATTCGGCCACTTCAAATTTTCATAATGAGTTATCCCACCCCTGGAAAAACCCAATTCCCTTCAGAACATAGACATAGACATAGTCTCTATGTCTATGCTTCAGAATGACGAGCTAAATCTATGACAATACACGTCTGTGGAACATTTGAACATAGTTGCATTTAGGCGAAATTGTTTTTTTTTTGTAATATCAAATAACTCGAAAACCTACCTTCTGTAGGTATGTTTGTTTGGAAATTTGGAAAAATTGTAAGGGGGAAAAAGTGTTTCTTTCGATCTCAAGAATCTTCTGTTGAAATAAATGTACTTTTCCAATCAAGTCTGCTTCGTTAAATTCTGCTGCCGCTCATTGCGATCGATGGATCAGGAAATTCCTTGAATACTCGAATACAAAATAGATTGGGTCTGGCAACCTTATATAATATCGAGGAAAAAGTAATTATTCATAGATAATTAGGTCTGCACTGTTTGAAATATATTGGAACGCTTGGCAAACTGCCCCTGCGATTAATCTACAGCGTTTTATTTACGGTTCTAATGAGCTGATAAATAAAAATTCTGATTAACTAGAACGATCGTTAACTATTCACCAGAGACGAAAATGTTTGAGGATGTTATTTATACCCATTATAATGAGAAAAATGAAACGCTATTATGTAAAAAAATTCAACTTTTAGTTTTAATGTAGTTGATTTTCTTTAAATGGCCATCCTCACTATTTGTGCTAGAAATGATTTTTTGTTGCTTGAGTCCATTCAACAATGATTGTAGACCTTGAAAGTCCAGACACAGCTTTATCTTGTCACAGATACCCTTAATTTCTGTAGTTTCAATCGTAGAACTAAAATATATAAATAAAATCCAAGTTTGAAAAAAACAAATATTCAAATTCAGAGCATATTAATCAGCATTCAATGTTGATACAATTATGTTTTCAATTTAAGAAGAACATAAACAGCAGTAGACACAAAATTCAGATTATCTTCGGTCAGTGCATAGATTCACATATAATAGGTCACTGTTCATTCGTAATACCAACCTCAATTCCGCAACACAAAATCTTATGTAACTTATGGGCTATTACCAACTTAAATTCGATTTTCCATAGCCAACCGGGATGCCAATCATTCTTGAATGGACTATACCATAAATTGAGTAAATTAACCGAAAGCCATTTGTGCATAAGGAACTTTGAAACCCAATCTCATGTCGCAGTCATTATACAGAGTGTCCCAGAAGTCGACATCCACATCTGGGATACCCTGTATAATGTCGATGTGATTGTCGGCAGATAGGCTGCAGTTTACAACATGTAAACGTAAATCCAGAACAAAAGACGTATGCCCTTGCGGTATCTCGCCATCAATTTCGGCCTCATTATAAACACAATCCCCGTCTCATGTTCGATTTGCAAGTTTTAAGTAAAACCGGCCGCATTCTTCAATAAAGACTACCTATAGCGCTTTTTCCTTCCCCCACATAATAGGCAAGGAGAGGTATTATGGCTCTTGCACCGTTTCGTCGACCTTAACAACAGCCAGACCGGTTTTCTTTAAAACTTCGCCTTACCTCTGACCAAAACTCCGCTGGCTCTGCTATTCAAGTCGCCGGGCTTCGAAATATTTGTGTGCATTTCGGATGAATTTGATGAAACGATAAAATATTTGGTATTTATACCCCGTAATCTCTGGGTGATACGGCGGTGCCACTTTAAACATTCATCGGGGATGTCTGTGTCGTTTTCAAGGACGGCAACTTAAAAGATGTTAATTGGTGTTGTTATCTTCGGTAATGAGCCGTGAATTTGACATTAAAATTGTTCGCGAATTGAGATTGGCCGCCTTTTTCGTAAAAAATTTAATTGAAAGTCCATTTCAATGTGATTTCTCATTTTACGATATTATTTTTCGATAAATAATTTGCAGGTTCAAAGTACCGTTTCCGGTAGTTTCTGCTAGGTCAGCCGTGTCCTGACGTGAAAAAACTGTTGACATTCTATTCGAAAATTAACTTATTTTGTCTGGCTACACCACGTACTAACTCTGTTCGTAAATCTCCAATTTTTTCCACGTTTTGCAAATTCAATATGTTCTTCCAAATTTGTATTCAGTTATCCTACTTACGTTGCCGGTTTCAGTGCTCAAAATCCTCCTTTACTTACTTAATCTTTTTTTGTTTAATTTGTTTGTTGTACTTTCAGTACCTGTATAAATGTTTATTTTTGAGATTTATCACTATTCAGATAAGTGTTAGATGTAGTCAGAGTCAGTAACCATTTACCATTTTTTCCAATTCGGTTCGGTTGAAATGATACAGGCTGTTGAAAACCCCCTTAAAAATATGTTATATTTCACAAACTATTTTATCGATTGGAATAATTTTCTGAATATAGTTTTTGATGGATGTGATTAACCTTTTCCATATTCAAACTTCCACGCAAATTTTCCAGTTTCTTTATATGACCATTACATACCATAAAATACCAGAAGTTCAAAGAACCCAACTCGAGAGCCAACTTTTAAGAGTTAGCTGAACGTTCACTAATGAATATTTGACCAACACAAAGAACACAAAAAGTGTTCTTCATATCATTTTCTCGTATAATGGCCATATCTGTTTATCTAGGCTGAATCGGAAAAGGCGGCAAAGGAAAAAAACTGTTTCTTTCGAGCTCAAGAATATACTGTCGAAATATATGTAAAAGTCAAATGCTCATTCTGTACAGGCTGAGCAAAATCCGTTGTCTACTGAGGGAATCTCGAGACCTAGCAGCTAGAAGGAAAACGGATGACAAATTCTCAACCTCTTTTTACTGCCTAATCCAAATCTACAAACAGAGCCGGCCTATCATTAATAGATTTTGATTTATGAACAAAAATTGAGAAACTGCCATTTTCTATGATTCATTTCATACATATGTTCTTAATCTTGATGATACGATGAACCTACTAAAAATTTGTTGGACTCAAGGACTGAAATAATTCAAATACGTGGAAATATTTATAAAGCCAAGCTGAAATTTTTCGGTGATTACATCCAGCAGGTAACCTAAGGCAATTTCTTTTCGGAATGCGCTCATTATCTTACATCTGTTGTAATTATGATCCAAATTGAAAGAGTGGAAATATGCGTGTAAAGCCTGGGTCAGTAATAGTAGGATACCTTAGAAATGCCGTCAGTGAGATTAGACATGTTGATGCACTGGACCACCTGTGTAGCAAGAACCCCTCGAGTTGAACTGGAAATTCAGTCCATTTGTTACGTACTACCTTGATTTACATCCGAAATGTTTCCTATATGAATAAAAATAATGGAATAATAACAGATTACCGGTGCAGATAATAAGTAATCACTTATTTTCGCCTTTTGTGACGTATGCATTCTGTCATGACGTCATTAATTAGTGAGCAGATTTTATGGTTGGTGCGCATGAAGAAGAGCTATAATATGAGGTTAATTTTCATCTGAATATTCATCGATATGAACGCCCTTCTGCTCGTTTCAGCATATTTGAGAACAACGATCGAAGAAACTGTATAGTTGGTTTGTCATATTACTAAGAAAACATTTGGCGTATCTTGATTTGGAATATTGTGGTTAAAAACTGGTATATCCAACAAAAGTACAGAATTAAAAATACTGTGTCAGTGTCTATTCTCTATTCCAACCTGAATTATTTTCACTTTTAGAAAATATATTAATTGAACCCATAGGAAGCTACTTTTCAAGAGACTGACAATTCGGACGTGACACAAGGTCACAGTGATCCTTTGAAAATGCGAATAATAATCATTACTTGTACATACTCGAGGGTGTCAGATTTTCATACAGATGGTTAATCTTGATGTTGCAGACAAGTTGACCATTTAACTGACGGTTTGAATATGATAAAAAGGCATTTTTTTTAGATTATCTCCCTTCCTGTACCTCTAATCGTTTCTGTATTCATCATAAAAGTTGTAGATAATAAAATTCTCTACAACTTTTGTCTGAAGCAATTTTACATACTCCTAACCGTTTACGAGTTAGAGGACGATAATGATGATCGTTTTTTTTTTACTATTCTAACAGGCTGTCCTAAACAATTCCCTCTATTATATATATACAGGCCTAATTTTTGGTAGAGATACTCTACAGTTTACAGGGTCCAAGGTATCTCCCCTTATATTAATCTGACACGCTCGAATAAACCCCGAATTTCCCTCTTGGGCTCCCCAACTACGTGTAACACTATTTCTACAACCTTAAACTGTCAGCTGTCAAATATATTTTACTGGTAAATGGCGGCAAACTCGAATCTTTAGTTAATTTTGGGATATCTTTCAGTATTCATACCATGCGAATGGTATTAGGAAACGAACGCAGGGCATAACCTCATCAAAGGACATAATGATGCAAAAGGGAGATATCAAAGCATCTTTTGATGCAGACAATAAATAAGGAATTCGTCCTAATACTCGAAACTTGCATAGTGGTCCCCCTTAACAAGGAGCGCAGACTTCAATCAACGTAAGAAAACGCCAGATGAATAAACGGAAAGCCTTCTCAAGCATTACGGCTGAGCATGCCCGTGGAGCAGCCGGACTAAAATACACTAAAAACCGTTTAATTGGATGTATTTAGGCAACGCCCGGGAGAGAATTTCCTACGGAATTAATTCGTGCCTGTTACCCCCATATCGTTACGAGCATTCTGTATTCTTCCAATTAATTCCTCCCTCTTATTAACTGCCGTTGTATAAATTCGAGGACTTGAATGTCCTCTATTAGCGGAACTTCTGCGGTATAGCGGGGAGAGGACCACGTTGCCGGATGCTGGAAACGAAACTGCGAAAGTTTCTTGATGTGTTTCTCATCATATTTTATCGAAATTGGTCGATGCTCATTCTGTTCGCTATTGTCGACAACATTTCCCTACTGAAAATCAAAGTTTATTTCGAAAAACGCATAAAAAAAATTTTGGTCTATTATCCAGAGTGAGATTAAAATTGAAATTTGCACAAAAATCGAATGCCACCATACAAAGAATTTCCAAGCGTCTTTTGAAGATACAAACTCAGCACACAGGATGAGTGTTTGACTCGTACAAACATTTTAACTGCAGGTTCTTGGGGTCAAAAGAAACACTTTTTTCCTATGCCATTTTTTCCAATTCGGCCCTGATAAAAAGATATAGCCATTTTAAGTTTTCATAATGAGCTGTGCCACCCCTGGAAAAACGAAATTACCTTCATAATAACTAGCTAAATCTGTGACACTACACATCTGTGGATCTTTTAAACAGATTTGTATTTGGCCAAAGTAACCAATTTTTCAAATCTCACAGATACTTTTTAATTCAAATTACTCAAAAACGGCGCATTTTACGAGAGAATATGAGCAATACTTTTATTTAACAAAATCTTGAAATATTCATTAGATAGCGTCCAACTTAGTTTCAAGAGTTGGGTTCTTTGAATTTTTGGTATTCTTATAGTATGTAATGGTCATGATGAGAAAACTAGAAGACGTGGGTGATATCTTGTGCTCCAAAAAGATTCATTAAATAAATGAGAAACTATGTTCATTTCATTCGATAGAACCGTTTGTGAGATAGAACTAAAAACAATAATTTTTATGATTTTTCAACAGCCTGTATCTTTTAAACCGAGCCGATTCGTAAAAAATGGTAAAGGCAAAAAGTGTTTCTTTTGACCTAAAGAATCTACTGTTAAAATATTTGTACAAGTCAAAGACCACTTTTGTTTTCAATAATGCCTAGACGTAAACTTTCAAAACAATTGAATTTTTAAGTATGTAGTTTGCTATGGAACTTCAATGAAAATGTGAGCTGTGTTATTTAAAAATATTTAACCTTTGAAGCGAAATTGAGGGATATTTTGGGATGAGTCCGAATTTTTTCGAAACTTTTTGTGGGTTTTCTCATCTACAATTTGAAGCACAAGGAAAAAAAGGTTCTTTCTGGAAATTTGAAGTGATTATCTTCACTTGTTTTCGATTAAAGGTATTTCAATCCCCAATTTTGCAGTTTACTCGGTGCAAATGTACAGGGTGGGCAAAATTCGTTGTCCACTGAGGGGATCTCGAGAATTATAAGAGCTAGAAGAAAACGGATAACATTTCCGAGCTCTTTTTCAGAGAAACAAAGAATTGTGGAAACCGTAGCCTCCTACGATTCTTCGCTTTTTAAGTTATTATAAAAAAAAAACTTTGGTTTTTTAAAACTTTTATAAACTTGTTATTTTTGAATTGGAAACAGAAACTTTTTGTCTGTAGATTCTACGTATGAAAGTGCCTAAAAAGTTTGAAGTTTCAGATCTGTAACTCCAAAGACAAAAAAGTTATGAGAACTTTTCGAAATCGCCAAAATCTCATTTTTTGCTAATAACTCAAAAACGCAAAATCTTAAAAGGCTAAGGTTTTTACCATTCTTTGTTTCTCTGAAAAAGAGTTTGGAAATTGTCATCCGTTTTCTTCTAGCTCTCATAGTTCTCGAGATCCTCTCAGTAGACAACGAATTTTGCCCACCCTGTACAACTGACTGTGTGGCAAATACGATTTGGAATAGTAAACATGAAATGAGATTTTCGATAAATTTGTGATATGTGATTGAATTCTTTCTTTCTTTCCTATCGACTACGAAAGATTTATGAACCAAAAGAGATGTGGCATCAGTGCATCATCCCTTACTGGAAGCGGCTACGTAATCTAGGGACTCCCTCACGTACTGAATTGGCAAGATATTCTTCATTCGTAAATTTGAATGCCGTTCTGATTAGACGGAATTAAAAACAATTTATTGCTAACCTAAATTGCGAACGGGTAGGTGCAATTCATTCTGCAGACTTGTTGATGGTCGCTCACCCTGCGAAAGGGTTCATTGCCTGGGGTGATGCGACCCCATGGGCGGCGAAAGGGGATGGACAGAATGTAAAGTAGAGAACACATTAATGCATGCAACAATAAATCTTTGTTTATTTATTCGGATAGCTCTGAGACTTTGGGCAGAAAGGGTTTATAAGAAAATTGACAAAAATTGTCGAAAGGGCAGTACATTTTTTTTTCTACAAATATAGATAGAGTTGTTCAAAGAAGCTAGTTTGTTGCTGTGGATCGGAAAGAGACATAACCATAATTAGAAATTGAACTGTTATAGCTCGAACACCAATTTATTCGAACTTATTGACTAGACTAAAGGCATTCTGAACAGGGTGGGCAAAATTCGTTGTCTACTGAGAGGATCTCGAGAACTATAGCAGCTAGAAGAAAATGGATGGCACTTTTCTTAGCTATTTTTCAGAGAAACAAAGAAGTTGAAAACCGTAGCCGGTTTTGAGTTATTAGCAAAAGATGAGATTTTGACGATTTCGAAAAATTCTCATAACTTTTTCGTCGTTGAAGTTACAGATCTGAAACTTGAACCTACTACAGGCACTTTATTACTTAGAGACGAGCTCAAAATATATTTTCATTTCGAATCATTAGGCGAACTTTCGTTCGTTTTAAATGCAGACTTTTATAAAAAAATTTATTTTTGAATTTCGAAGGAATATTTTGTCAGTAGATACTCCGTATAAAAGTGCCTAAGAAGGTTCAAGTTTCAGATCTGTAACTTCGAAGATAAAAAAGTTATAAGAACTTTTCTAAATCGTCAAAATTTCAATTTTTGTTTATAACTCAAAATCTAGAAATGATATTCCGGTCCTGTTTTCAGATTTGGATTACTCTGGAAAAAAGAGCTCGAGAATGTGTCATCCGTTCTAAGTATGATACAGGGTTAGAAAGCTTGTTACCGATTTTGATTTTCAATTACAATTTTCGTATATACTTCAATTGATGAAATCAGAATCAGCCGGAAATGAATTTAATTTGTTCGAAAATGAGCCTGAAATATAATTATCTATCGTGAAATGATGTGGATTTCAATTGTTGGGAGAAAATACCGTGAAATCGCCTCTTTTGAAATGAGAAACGAGACAAAAGTCGTTTGGCGATTACTAAAAATGAAAAGGTCATTACCATGACCTTTTGACTTCGATATCCATGGAAAACTCGTTAAAGATTGTCACGATTTCTTCGCCGAGTTTGAACGATTAGTGACTCAACAGTATCCAATTATCAAGTCTTTTATTGCGACATGAAAGCGACAGTATAACCTATCGTAAAATTATATGGTACTAACCAGTGTTCTAATGTTACCAACAAACACTTCGTCGATATGTTCATTTTCGCCCCTAATCGGAAAGAAATTGATGCGTTATAAAAACAAATTCGAAGATTTTTTTATATGAATATAAACTACAAAAATTTTTACGGTCCAAATCGTTTACCTAACTTAAAACAAATCAATGAACAAATCATTCAAAGTAAGTGTTCTCCATCGCTGGTAAAATGTTTCACTCGACCGTTTCCAAATATTTTTGTACGATTTTAGTGATTCCACCCTTTCAACTTTGCACAAGGAGGCTTGTCTTCAATGCTAAAATCACCCTTCTTGAAAAGTCGAAAGCATTACGTACATGGAGCATTTCAGCTACTCCTTTCACCCAATTGAAGCAGTAATCTAAAACCTCCCACTTATGCTGTTTCCACAAAAAATTTACGAAAGCATTGATCCAATGAAATAGGCTACTGAAGGTGTTTGTCCCATTCATACAAGGAATTGTGTTTGTTAGATGAAATTAGCAAGGCATTCTAAGAACCCTCACTTCCATAGTTTTTGTATCGAGTGACAATACGAAGAATTTTGGAACAGCCTGTACATCAAAAACAAAGTTTTTTTCTACACGAAACTAATCGTCAGGATCTCAGGGACATGAAATCACGATTGTCCTGAGCTGCCTATTTCATTGGATCTACGTTTTTGGCAATTTTTTGTGGAAAAACATTACTCTCCGAAAGTATCAGGAATAGGGATAGGGGAGTATCAGATAAAAATAATCAGATGGGGATAGCAAAGCGAGAAAAGTTATAATAAGTAGGATGACCCATTTGAAATAACGGATATTGTGGTATTTTTTCGTGAAAGCGACAATGTAGCAACAAAGAAAATATTTCAGTCAGATAGATCAGAAGCGTGAATCCTAGTAACCAAATTTTCAGAACAATTCTATCATCGGCTATCTGTAAACGTCTCAATAGGCCACCCAGCGTGGGACACCCTGTATATAAACTGAATACTATGGCTGATGTCTAATCTCAAGCTCCAAAATCAGCTGCCACATACGCTCAGTTGCAGTTTGCAGGCAAGTCTGTAAAAATTTAATGCTCCATTAAAATTTCAATCCTCCATTATACCCTCCAAAAATTACAGTTTTAAATTTTAATAAAGTATTAATTTTTTATGGACGTTTCTGCAACTAGGTATATAGGACGTTAATTACAGTCATGTAATTAAACCAATTTTTACTTCCTATAGAAAGGATTTTTTACAATTTGCAGTGTTTTTAATTTCAATTTAATATAGTGGATATTGGAAATGAATCATTCCAAGGAAACCTATTGGAAAAAATGTACTATCAGCGTTGTTATTGACAAGGATCATCATTGTTAATACAAGCTCTGTTCGAAGAAAATATTCAGAGAAAGAATTACGTAATATTAACTGTAGATAAGCTGCCACTCATCTGCATCAAAATGTCGACAGACAACACACCACGTGCAACTTGGATTGATCTAGCCTTTCGTATTCCGAAGATTCCAGCGCACAAAAAAGGGCCCTTCGTTAAAATTAACAATCCCCCTCTCTTCGTTTCATTAGAGCTGGTTCAATTAAATTCAGTCATTCGTTAGAAATGAGCAAGTATGAAAATTGGGCACTGAAGCTAGAGAGCGGTTCATTTGCATACCATATGTCTGGCAGATGGACAACTACGATAGCATCCATACCTGAGGCGGAATTTGAACCTGCGACCTATCGATTAACAATTCTTTCACAAGTGCCGACAATTTCGAATTTCACGTGTCCATTGTGTTCGAATTTCATCGGACGGGGGTGGGGATTTTCGAGAACGTGGGTGGATTATGATTAAAAGATGGATGGAGCGCGTTAATCATAGAGGCGGTTCTCACACGAATTGGATTTTATGGGGTTTTGGAAAGATATCGGGTCATTGTCTTTTATGAGTCATGAAGGAGACATCGAAAAGGTGTTATAATAATAGGTTAGGTTCTCATTTCTTTGAAGTTTAACATTCAACAGATCATAACCCCTCATTAAAGTTTAAAACCTAGATCTCTGAAAAAATAAATGAAAATAACTATATATGTATTGATGTCTAGTTAGCCTAAACCAGTTCCATGCATAGAACAAAATATTGCGTTACCATAGCAACGAACAATAACTCATTAGAAGTGTCATTGTGAAGTTTGAGGTCGAAAAGTAAACCAGAGTTGCGCAATAAATTAAAAGAAAGAAGATGTCCACCGAAATTGTGAAAATCGAAAAATTTGAGTATCGACCCATCATCAAGTACCTGTATTTAAAAGAGTTCAGAGGTAAGCAGATTTACGAAGATAGGCTTGATACCCTTGGTGATCAATGTCCTTCGTATGCGACCGTGAAAAATTACACTACAACAACAAGCTACAAGCTTCAAAAGAGGTAAATTTTCCATTGAAGATGATGACCGATCGGGAAGGCCAGTTTCTGTGTAAGTCCCCGAAAATATCGATGCAGTTCATGACATGTTTTTATCAGACCGTCGAATTGGGCTAAAACGGATATCTCAAGCACTGAATATTTCATACGAACGAGTTCATCATGAAGTTCACGTCAATTTGGACATGAGAAAAATTGCTGCAAAATGGATCCCCAAATGTTTGAATGTGGACCAAAAGCGTGCAAGCGTAGAAGCATCAACCGCATCGCGTTCGATCTGTGCTCGATTTGAAAACGATGTAGACTTCTTAAACCGAATTGTTACTTTGGATGAGACTTGGGTACATTTCTACGATCCAGAAACAAAGCAACAATCGATGGAATGGCGACACTCTAGTTCTCCTAGACATACTAAGTTTCGTGTCCAAAAATCTGCTAGAAAAGTTCTTGCTTCAGTTTTTTGGGATTTCCATGGAGTAATCAAGATTGATATTTTGGATAAGGGTAGAACAATAACCGTAAATTACTATTCGACATTACTGACCACTCTACGGGAAAAAATCAAAGAGAAAAGACGCGGAAGGCTATCCAAAGGTGTTTTGTTATTGCAGAAAAATGTGATAACGATCCGTTTTGAGGGTAGTAAAATTGTGGCCAAAAATATATCTTCATCCTTCCGGATCCATCTCAAAATATGCATAAAAATCTACCTATTTGAATTTCCGTAAATAAAATTTATTAAAACATCAAAATATTTCGACAGATTCATATATACTAGAGCTAGACGTAATTATAACATTATGAATGTTGATTCCCCGTGTGAGGTTTCAGTCGCAGACCCATTGTCCCTTTTCCCTGGGGATGATAACCCTCGCCCAATTTATTTCGAGGGGTGGCTACCCCATGGTGCACCCCTCGTTGGAATTCCTAACCCTCCAGTAACGCAATTAGTATAAATCGGTTTTCAATATAATCTTGATTTACGCTTTCGCGTAACACCGAATATTTTATATTATATCATAATTATTATGGCTTAATTGCGAATAACGCTAATATTCCGCATATTTAACCGAAATTTTGTGAGGATATCGAATCGAAAAACTAATTTTCCATTAAAATATTCGTTAAACAATACGTTGCACATTCATAGTGAGTCAACCATGATCGATAACTCGAAGAAATTCCGGACAATTAAAATAATTAAGCATCGACTGCAATAAAATTAATTTCAAATTGGTTTTTTAAAGGTAAATCTGCTCAAAAAGGTGAATCTCCTAGCCTGCTAGTTTCGAGGCTAAGTTTATTTTGCCCCATGAGCATAATGATCTTATCGAATGAACTGTGCAAAACTTGTTTGGAGCTATTAGCAGGTAAATTTTTGTCACCTTCATTGTGGTTTCTTATCAGCAAGAAGAGTATTAAGAAATAATAGACACGTGTTTCGTTTAACCAAATGGCTGTTTGGGTAGATGCTAATCCGGATAAGAACCCCCACCGATAGATCTTTCAGAATTGGCTATACTTACCCATTTCTCTTCATTCATTGTTATGTTCTTTTGGATTCAATCACAAAAAAATAATATTAAAAATAAATATAAATGATACAAAATGAAAAATATTGATTATTTTTTTCATGATACATAGTTATTTACTGTCAACCTCATTTTCTATAGGTTTTTAATCGCTTGCAATCCCCAATTTCTTTGCTATATTTCCGCATATCAATGGAAATGGTAGTTACAAGCTTGGGGAATATAATCAAGGAAAACTATCCAAACATATGTTCAGATCAGTCTCATTCTGAATATTTTAAGGATATTTTCTTACATTTTTTTTCTTCCTAATCGATTTCAATCATTACCTTCTAAATAATATTGAATTCACTATTATTATTATAATTTTTTAGCTTATTAACTTTATTAATAACACCATTAACCTTACAAGAAATCAACTCTTTAAATATGATTAATAAATTCATCAGTTTTAGAGTTTTAGAGTTGATTAATTCTTGTACCTGTTATTATTTTTTATAATATGTTCGTTATTTATGATTGAGCTGGATAATACAGTTGAATTCAAAACGAATGATATCTCAAAATTAAAATCTGAACAAAAATATAAAAATTTAGAGCTGTTTAAGAGAAGTGAAAATTTGTTAATAATTGTACCTCAAATCTACAAAAATCCCATATTGCATTTTATCACCTAAATGTCTGGTTTCACATAGACATCCACCTGGGTGCTTGAGAAAATTGTAGTGATTTATAACTTCTGAGGGTAATTCATTCTAACAAGGCTCAACCAGATGGCATTTATTAGGTGGAACCCTATCATAAAATGTGTAGAATGTCCCTGATTCTCAGAAAATCTTCTATGTACCACGGTATGCTTGTTTAATGATTATGGTTTACAAGTAGGTACTTTTGAACGACTTTGTGGACAGAGGTGAAAATTGTTTTTTTGTATGTTTTACGATACGTCCGTGTATGGATCACAGGACTGAGATTTATGTATCAAGATATATCGAAGGAGTATTGCCAAATACCTAGTACCTACCACCTATCAAGAATTTTTTTAATAATGATAGAAATAGAACCTCTTTACTTCAAATTTCAATCCTTATGATTTTCAAACTTTTCGTATAACGCATGGTTTAGTATTTAAAAAACCCACGTCATATGAAGTACTAGGAGCTTCAATTTCTGTCAAGTAAAAGGATTGAAACAATGAAATATCCCTTGTGTTTGGTGAATTCACTCAAATGTTGAACACGAAGTTGCTTGTGAAGTAAATATTAATTAATATTTTGAAATTTTCATTACGATATAATAAATTGTCATGTGTATTGTGGAGGGAGAAATTGCCTCTTAAATCATTTAGAAATAGGAAGCCCTATCCCTTCAGAGACATAACGATCAGGAGATCATAAATCATTGAAGGGAGTCCCCAATCGGAACCTTGTCAAAGGGTTGCTAGATTTAATTTGAACGAGAAACCTTTCCACATGACAAATAATCAGGGTAGCACATTTATTCATTCATTATAAACGTTATCGCAATTTAACAATATAAAATTGAAAAGTGCATCAATAAATGAACCTAAAGAAAAAGAACAAAATATATATGGTTAAAAATTGAATATCCATCGAATATTTAAATCAAAAAATGTAGAAAATGAGGTGATGGAATATGTGATTTCAGTTGTTATTTTATTGTGATGTGGACAATCTTCGTGAATGAAGAGACCAATGCTGAAGATTCGTTGTTTATGGAGATTGAACCTATTTTGTTCAACTTTTTCGTTTTGTTTTAGGTTTGTTTTTTTATTTTGTCACTCAAATGAAATAAGTCACATCTTCTGCCACGTTTTTGACTATTAAAAAGTACACATGCCAAACAATTAATGCCACGTTTTTGACCATTAAAAAGTGCACATGCCAAACAATTGAAAGCGTTTTTTTCTGTTACACCCACAAATCAACTCGTTTTGCAATAAACATTCCTCAAACTTTCATCGTTGATGAATAGACTGAGAGCACTACGAAGAAATACTATATTGAACCTTGATTTCAAGGTTTTTGTAAGTATCTTTTTACGTCTACAGACTGAGAATGAGAACCCTACATAGGAAGCTTCTTAATTTGACGAATAACCGTTCTTATAAATCAATAGGTAATCTTTTATCATCACACATTTACACAAAGTTCACAATGTCCTGGTCAAATCTATATTAGACGAAACTCACAATGTACCTAAGTGACATGCTGAACGAAACCACATCTGAGCTTTAAGAGGCTGCAAATCTCCGATAAACCACCAGTTGAGCCTTTTGGCTTGTTCGAAGTACTGAATTTCGATGTAAGTCAAAAAAATTAGTACGATAAGTAAACGTATCGTCGTATTGATGAACATGTTGGTTTGCTGGAACTTCTCATATAGAAACGTGTCACGGCGCACTTCTATGAAAAACTAATATGGCGATTCTGCGCCCTTGCTTCACCCAAATGAACCCCTCTTTCATACATTGCAATGTCGAGATATACGCACTGCGCACACTTACCCACTGCGCTCAGTTACCCCGAATGACTCTAGCAGTCTGTTTAAAAAAAAGTGTAGGACTTTTCTACACTCGATTTTCCCAGGAAACCACCTTTCGTTTATTAAACATATATAAGTCAACTTATTCCGACGTATAAATACGGTTTCATTAGACCAAAATCAGAAGGACAAATGTCCGCGTGGTAGACGTATAAAATCAATTCTGGATATACGTCTCCTATTCGTATTTTATATACGTCTGATACTCGTATTTCATATACGTCTTTTAGACTACTTAAGTAATTCAGAAATTACGTCGAAAACCAGTCGTCTATAAACGTTCACAACTCATATATTATAGACTATATTTCAACGACTTCAATGTACCAAAAATAGATGTTTAATAATCGTATTTTGTACTATAATTAAGTATCAGTAATAGACGTCTCTGAACAACGTTAGACCTACTGTTCATGTATACGATATCCGACGATACGATGATCCGAAATTGCATTAATGTGTTTTGATCGATGATTTCGAATATAATAAATTAAAAGAACAATAAATGCACTTTCGGATCATCGTTTATATTGCCGAATATCGTATGAATGAACATTAGGCTTATTTGTTGTTAGATATTACTGTTCTGAACATAGTCAATCTTCAACATTTATTATAACAATCTTACCCTCTTCCATACTTATCCTTTTCATAGTTTCGAATAAGACATAACGTAGTGTCAATCGGATTTTAGGAAAACTAAATTTAAAACTATTTGGGTCTCAAACCAATTTATTCAGAAAATAATAAAATAGTAGTTTTCAAAATTTAGGTATATACATTGAGCACACCTCTTTAAATAAATATAATGGTCTATTCCTTTATTTTTAGATTGCTTCAATCAGATGTACCCACATCAGCACTACGGCCTCTGTAAAATATTATTTCAGTTAGTTTTAGGAGAAAAAAAAACATGTCGAACCAAACATACCAAATATCTTTTTCATCATATTAGTAGACTTGAAAATAGAGAGCTTTCTTCAAAATCGGTTATGTCATTTTGTTTTTTAGCAGATGTTTAAACATGTCCATCACTATGTTTAATCAGAATCCATTTCAATCACTTATGACAAAGAACAATTAATTTCCTCCAGACAAAACAAACACAGTAAACACACACAGCTTACGAAACTTTTTCAAGATGGACGACAAGGAGAACGAACTACGAAAAGCGCATGCCGAATAGCATAGAAACACGGCGTGACTGCCACATGCGTGTATCGTAACGATAACGATAACTAATTGCCTATTGGCCGGTCGGGCCTGCGTAGATCCTCAATCCTCTGCCTACGTTAACATGGCACCAACGTTGCCAGGCTATTAAAAATGTAGTAGATCTTGAACATTCTCATGAATCTGCTAGGCTTGTTTACTTGTTTGAATTAGAACTAGTAGACTACAATTATATCAAGTGAATAGTAATTGAAGAGGGCTCATTCAGTTTTCCAGATCACAAGTATAGACAGCAGAATCTTTGATGGTGTAAGCAATCAGTGTGTGGACAGGACATTATTTCATTTCATGTGACAACGCTGTGAATTGTCGAATCGGGGGACTTTTTTAATCAAAGATATTATATGTGTAATATCACTTATATAAGCTGAATCGCTTTTTCAACTTCAAAAAACTTGAATGTTTGGAACTATATGTACTAGGTGTATAAAACTCAGAAACATCGATAAGACAATAATGAATGAAGGACCTGTATTTTTTTTTCTCCCTGATAACTAGAAGTAATGTAGTAGGTATCTACATATGGCTTATAATAATAGTCATATTTGAAACCATTCATATATTTGTCCAGTGTAGACCTCAATGATGAGTGTTAAAAAAATTCGCTAATAGACAGATTGAATCCCGCCATATATCCGTTTAATATACCTAAGTTCATGGAGTAGGAAGGTAGGTTGAAATATGTACGATTTATAGTCGTATAATTTGTGGAACTTTATAGACCTAGTTTTATAACTTATGAAAAATTATTAAAGCTGGGAAAAAAGCGATATATATTGTAGGATGCATATTGTTCCAATCGTAAAAACACAACTGGGAGACAAAATAGACCTCATTATGTATATATGACTTCCACTTATAGACATTTCAAAAACCTATCACATATTCGTTTAATATAGGTGTAGGAAGTACGTCGAAAAGTACAATATATTCGACGTATAATTCGGAGATCTTGTAGACTTCGCTAATAACTGATGAATATGACGAAGAGTTCAAAATAATTGAAGTATATAAACAAAAAATAATCTTCAGTTCTTGAAAAAACTATTGATAAGCAAAAAACATATAGTGTGGTATATATAGCTAACGCTAAAAGACGTTTTATAAACCTACTACAGAAAAAATGGTATAATATAGACGTAAAATACTTGTACTGTGATAGACCAAAACGAAAAATATACCATCAGGATGAATATTAGACGTATACTAAACCAAGGTGTGTTTCCTGGGTTAGTATTCGTTTGCTGATTGAATTTACACCAGTGTAGAGGAGGTGTAGTTTATCTACATCTCCTTTTGACTATGTGTAGATGAACTAAACTCCCTCTACACTGGTGTAAATCAAATCGAGTGTAGAAAAGTGCTACACTTTTTATGCAAACGAAAAGACCTCATATACGTAATGATTGTTACTTAAGTTGTCTATACACAGAAGGTTTTTCAGACGATTTTAAAAGTGTTTCAACAATATTTCTCAGAAATATTACTCATGAAACATCCCCCAAAACTCTTCAGCAACCATCTTCCTAACCCTGAGACCTCTTTTCAGATGAGACTACCCTGGGCACGATGACCAATTGACCACCGTCCAGTGCCCTTTCCAGATTTCGCTCCGCCAGCCCTAGCAGCGCTCTCGGCGGCGCTACCATCATCGGCAAGCTGGCAACCAGTGCCCTACTTGCTCCCATGAACCCCCACTACCACTCATATGGAGGTACGGAGCTCACATCCCCTCCACATCCGCCGTCCCCCGATAACAACAATTTCCATGGACACCCTGGACAAGGAGGAGGACAGCATCACAATCGGATGCATCCAAGTAACGGGCATGCCATCAATACACTCGGTGAGTCTTTTTCCAGGGTTTGTTAGCTGCGGGAGATGATGGAGCATCTCCTGAATTATGGATTGGACAACTAACGATCTTAATTGGTTCACTTTTTGGTTTGTTAATTTCAAAATAATCGAATCGAGCATGAAAAACTGCTCTTTCACAAAAATCTGACAATGCTGAAGAGAAAAACAGGCTTGGCAACATATACAACCACGTGGTAAGCTCGGTAAAGTGAAAAAATACGAGGATATAATGAAAATTTTTAGCCTACTATAGAACCAATCAAAATTTCAATGTCAAAATATTCTATTACTCAACATATTCACCTCTTAATTCATTACAGCGAACCTGCAACGTCTCTAGACCTTTAAAAAAAAAAGTTTAATCTTACTCTGCAAACCAGACCTTCACAGCTTTTATTACCTCCTCGTTGAAAGAAAATTTACGACCTTTTAAACTTTTTTTTAGTTGTGGAAAGAGATGATAGTCGGATGGAACAAAATCTGGTGAATAAGGGGGGTGTTCTAGTAATTCAAACCCTAAATCACGAATTTTTTGCATGGCAACATGAGATTTGTGTGCAGGAGTGTTGTCCTGCAAAAACAAAACACCTTTGGATAGCTTTCCGCGTCTTTTCTCTTAAATTTTTCCCCGTAGAGTGGTCAGTAATGTCGAATAGTAATCTCCGGTTATTGTTCTACCCTTATCCAAAAAATCAATCATGATTACTCCATGGCAATCCCAAAAAACTGAAACAAGAACTTTTCTAGCAGATTTTTTTACACGAAACTTCTCAGATCTTGGAGAACCAGAGTGTCGCCATTCCATCGATTGTTGCTTTCTTTCTGGATCGTAGAAATGTACCCAAGTCTCATCCATAGTAACAATTCGGTTTAAGAAGTCCACATCGTTTTCAAATCGAGCACAGATCGAACGCGATGCTTCTACCCTTGCACGCTTTTGGTCAACATTCAAACATTTGGGGATCCATTTTGCAGCAATTTTTCTCATTTCCACATTGACGTGAACTATATGATGAACATGTTCGTATGAAATATTCAGTGCTTCAGATATTCGTTTTAGCCCAATTCGACGGTCTGATAAAATCATGTCATGAACTGCATCTATATTTTCGGGGACTGACACAGAAACTGGCCTTCCCGATCGGTCATCATCTTCAATGGAAAATTTACCTCTTTTGAAGCTTGCAGCCCAATTTTTCACGGTCGCATACGAAGGACTTTGATCACCAAGGGTATTAATCCAATTTTTCGATTTTAACAATTTCGATGGACATTTTCTTTCCTTTGAGTTATTGCGTAACTCTGGTTTACTTTTGTGACCTCAAACTTCACACTGACACTTCTAATGAGTTATTGTTCGTTGCTATGGTAACGCAATATTTTTTTATGCATGAAACTGGTCTAGACTAACTAGATATCAATACATCCTCGTATGTATAGCAGATATGTATCAGTGCATTTCGATATTGTAATGAACAATTGCCTGAGCCATAAAATTACAAGTCCGCAACCAAAATTTACCAATTCACAAGAAGAACTCAAGCCCAAACAATTTCTTCTGATTGAGTTGCACAAGGCAGAGTAGGCGTAGATACACAAAGAATAATAACGCACTCAGGTGGCAACCATGAAGAACACCCTTCATATTTCATCGATGACCACGAAGAATGAAAAGATGTCTGCTTTACCCATGAACTTATCAGTCAAAAGAGTGAACCAAATTCCTGCCAAGATTCTATTTTCCCATCGGACGAGTTTCGATTGTACCCGTCTCCAGAAAATTAACCCACCATTCACCCTCGCAAAATTTCGGTTAATTCGACGATTCAACCGCCGTTACGCAGGTAAAAATCCGTCAGTGAACTGCCTATTGAATTCCATCAATGCAATCGCTACAGGCTCGTTTAATTCAATAATAGGTTATAATGAATCATCAATGGCACGTTCCTACGCTCCCTCAAGACGCCGAACAAACTTTCCCCGGAATACTATTCGTAGGGAACATCCGAATGGTCTTTGTCGGATCTCGAACCCCATCCCAAGTTCACCCCACATACACCCCCGCTTTCCGCGACGCGTATTTCCAAATCCCGTGGAAGAAACATAGTGATATTGGGAGTAAAAATGATTTCAAATGAAGGCTTATTTCGATGAATTGTCATCGACTTCAGTGCAACCGTTCGGTCTTGACGAATTTTTAAGTGACCCCATTTTTTTGGGAATTTTTCGGAGGTCATCTTTCAAGTCGTTTAGCTTCCAGGAAAATTATCGTAGATCTGAGCGTGATACATATTCTGAAAGAGCAACTCTTCTAGTGATAAATCTGAGAATTTCATCCATTTTGGCACAACCGTTCGGTCTTGATGAAGTTTTAACTGAACCCAACTTTTTGGAAATTTTTCGAAGGTCATGTTTCCAGTAGTTTATCTTCCAGGAAATTCATCGTAGATCTGAGCGTGATACATATTCTGAAAGAGAAATTCTTCCAGTGATAAATCTGTGAATTTCATCCATTTCGGCACAACCGTTTGGTCTTGAGGAAGTTTTAACTGAACCCAACTTTTTGGGAATTTTTCGAAGGTCATCTTTCGAGTAGTTTAGCTTCCAGGAAAATCATCGTAGATCTAAACTTGATACACATTCTGAAAGAGCAAATCTTCTAGTAATAAATCTGATAATTTCATCCATTTTGGCACAACCGTTCGGTCTTGGTGAAGTTTTAACTGAACCCTACTTTTTGGGTATTTTTCGAAGGTCATCTTTCGAGTAATTTATCTTCCAGGAAAATTATCGCAGATCTAAACGTAATACATATTCTGAAAGAGCAACTCTTCTAGTAACAAATCTGATAATTTCATCCATTTTGGCACAACCGTTCGGTCTTGAGGAAGTTTTAACTGAACCCAACTTTTTGGGAATTTTTCGAAGGTCGTCTTTCGAGTAGTTTATCTTCCAGGAAAATTATCGTAGATCTGTGAATGATATACATTCTGAAAGAGCAACTCTTCTAGTAATAAATCTGAGAATTTCATCGACCTCAATGCAACGGTTCAGTCTGAGCGAATTTTGAAGTGAATTGCCAATGAATTTCCGAACTATCCTCGATTTACGTCGATGATTCGGCTGGTAGTTTTCCGAAATACGCGTCTCGTCTCCCCAATTTTCGTGCCCCTCATCCTCCACTTTCTTCCGACTCATATTTATGCGGGCCGCGTAGACGTCGGGCTAGCCGCTGATCACTGAGCCATTACCCATCGAAATCGCTAACAAGCTACGCGAACCTAATAACGACAGCAATTTGTTGATTGGTCGGGGAAAATCAACTTTTTTGCTGGACGTATCTGAGGAACTGCGCGTCATTCATTAAAATGATCTGTTTATTAGGTCCATCGGTATGCTGTCAGTTTCGATTTGTGACGTCTGAATGCTACATAATGGACACCATTTGAATACTTATGGGGAATGATTTGGGAAAAAGCGGATCGAAAAATTCTAACCCACTGGAGGAGGTCCAGTTTTCTTCTCGTCGGAATGGGACGTGGTCCTTTTATTTTACGTACCTTGTTGGCCTTTGATCGCTGCTGCTGCTGCTGCTGCAGTTTAATGATCCGAGAATAAGTCCTCGAGACCTGAATATCGAAATTTGTTGCTTCGACTCTTTCGTCGGCTCTTTCATCCGATAACGAAATCGAACAGGGAGATTGAATCCCCTCGTTACTTCTGCGAAGCATCTGGCATTTTAACGCAATTTGCTGATTAGGCAACTAATTTGTATCATTACTTCTTCATAATCCTTGTTCCGCGTGAACTTTAAAGTGTTTGAAATCTCAAGATTAAAAACCAAGTCCAAATTTTTCCTCTGTATGTAAGATTACTGTTGAAAATGTAGAAGAACAAGTGAATAAAATGATATTTGAATACTTCTTGAGTGAACGAGACTTTATGATTCTTTACTTTTCAAGTTTTCATCGGATTAAATCAAATCTAGAAAGATTCTTGTACATTAGGTATAACATTCAATTTTCTCGGATTTTCTTGTATATGCCCGGATTTCCGTTGGTTTCCTTCAGATTTCTCTTGATATCCATCTTCTAGGATCTCTTGTGAATATTCGTGAAAAGAGGTTTCAATAATTCCAGTTTAAATCGGATTGAATCAAATCTAGAAAGATTGTTGTTCATTTTCATTAGGTATAACACTGAATTTTTATATCAAATTTAATCGATTTTCCAGTTTTGCATGTCTCAAAGCGTATACCAACAGCGAAATCTTTCTTTGAAATCGATTCCAAAGAATTTCATCAGAAAAAATAAACCATATTAATAATGTAACATTGAAAATTCAATTCAAGGATCCTGGATTCATTTTGGACTCTTCCAAATTTTTGGTGAAAGTATCAGGTTTTGAGAAATGAATGATTTGTCAACAAATACGTATTGGCAGGAACTATCTTTGAACTTAACTTTTTCTTGTGGAATAATATCATAATGACACCATCAAAATTTTGTTTAATGAAAAGGAATTCATTTTTATGAGAGCACACGAGTAAATATGAAAACTTGTGATTATTTCGTGTCAAAATTCAAAAACAAACATAAATTTCAAAGCAGGTACGTTATTTTCATCAGGGGGGTGGACAATGAGTTGCAAAATGGCGCATGCGATAGTAAGAAAATAGACAAGATCGTCCTGTAGATTGCGGTTGTTCTAAAACCAAGAATTTGAACCTCTTTCAGCTAAAGAACTATGAATCTGTAGATTGAACATTCTTATTTGTCTTGGGTATAGGTATTTCATTGATAATCTACTTTGATTCAAACGCTGGATAATTCATAAAATAACGTTTTTGTTAAGGAAGAGTCTAGGATGATTACATAGTCGATGTTCATCCCGGCGTACAGTGCAACTAAACCGGCAGACGGTGGTCGATGACCAAATTATTTTTTTATGTCTACGTTCATCAACCCCTATTAACCTGCAGAAACACGGCGGGATTGAAACTGTAACTGCCGTAGTAATTCCGCAGCATCCGGTTATGATTCGTACCGTACGGCCACTATTTCTGATATTTTCCAGGTCGGCCATACCGAAACGTCGCCTGTCAAATTGGGTCGGTGCAAAATGGCGTTATTAGTCAGCAATTTCGTCCGGCTGCATTGTTGCTTCAAGAGAATTCTATGGCCTTACATTATGGGCGGTTTTTTTCTACAAATTTTGTCAGATTTGGAGATAGGTTTTCCTTTTGAGTTCCACATTATTGAATTCATGTGTTTGGAAATGAGAAGTACCATAAGCATCTGTCAAAAAATTACAGTTCTTGATTTTACAGCTGCCAAAATAGGCGGCTATTTGAAATGAAACTTCTCTTGGATGTAAAACATCGACGTTATTCTATCTATGAGTCCGATCGATTCAAAGCACCGCGTTCTGTGATCGCTGCCGAAACTGACGTTAACCAATGCATAGACATAGAGACATAGAATCTCTATGTCTATGAACCAATGAATCACGATGTCTAAGTTCACCGAATTTTCTCAGATCATCGATAGAGAATAATTTAAATTGAGAAATGTCAAAAATTCTAAATTTTCTTGCACAATTTTCGGGTATTTGGAGGTCGTAGAAGTGGGCAAGGGTATACTTGAGGGACAATTCGGTTCTTCGTGACAAATTATAGCTCGTCCCTGGTCCAATAAATGGCTTCCTGCGATCTGTCTATTCCAAACAGACAAATCGTCGTATGGTTTTGTGCCCCTTTTAAAATTTTTTTTTGCCAAATTGTCTCACTCAAAACTGATTTTTTTGCAGGCGTGAACCCGCATCATGATCAACACCCCCACCAGCACCCTCACCACCCCCATTCGGGCATCGGCAGCGGCGGTCCTACCCAGGAGGAGCAGATGCAGATGCACAACCCCAATATAAATAACAACACGAACAATAATAACAATACAGTGAGGACTTGTTGGGGTTGCGGCGGAAAAATTCTCGAGAGGTTTCTTTTACACGCGCTTGACCGTTACTGGCACAACGGATGCCTGAAGTGCTCGTGTTGTGCGGCCATGTTGGCCGATATTGGGACTTCTTGCTTCACTAGGTCGGGCATGATCTTGTGCAAACAGGATTACATGAGGTAAACATGAATTTTTATTAAAATTTCGACTGGATACGTGATGAGCCCCCGTCTCGGGGACGTGAAATGGGCTCGTAAAAGGGGAAATTCATCGGGAATCTTGTTGTGGATTGCCTGCGAGGGCTTTCTTGACGTGTTCAACAACCAATTCTTTTCCTCCATGAAATTCGGAGCGCTGAAGGTGGTCCCCCCACTGTTAAGTTCAATCTGAAGAGAAGCAGGGTGAGTTTTTGACTTGTGCATAAATTTCAACAGTAGATTCCTGTCGTCAATCGAAAGACAAACAACCAGAGCGTGCCCAAAAAATACTCTCGACCCTGGAGATCGATCAGAAATGAGAAAAAAGATTCATCTTTGAAACAACGTAACTCTCCAACGAAGCGTTTCCAGACATTCCTCCATGGGAATTTATTCCCATTAATCCTGGGACACCCTGTATATTCCTAGAAATTCTTTCTAATATTCATTAATACTGGGTGTCCTGTCTTCAAATGAGTCAAACTCTACCAAAATTTAAAGCATTCGAATAAAACGTAAAAGGAAACAAGAAAGTGTAATTTCAGTATACTGTAACTCTTCAACGAGACTTAACCTGGAAAAATGACTAAGGAATAATTTGTTTTATTCGAAGGTAGGAATCTAATGTTAAAATATATGTAAAAGTCAAGGACTTATACGGTAAAATATCCAAGGAATCCAAAAACATCACCTCTTTTGCCAGCAACAAATACGGCCCGAAAAACCCAAACAGCCTGTATATGGAAGGGACGAATACGCTCAGGAAATGGAGGCCGATAATAGAGGCTTGTTCAATTCCATATAAATATATCATAATTAGTATCAAACATTGTTAGAAGTACCTCGTAAACCCGGCGCAAAAAACACGAGGAGAATTTCCATTTATCCTTAATGAATAAAGGAGGATTGTTTAGTAATCGGCTGTTTATTCAGCGCCAGATATTAATAACTGAGTATTGGCAAGATCGCAATTTCCCCCCAGATTGGCAGTAAGAAAAACCCAATTAATTATCTAGAAGCGGGTCCAATTAATTTGTGGGTATCTGCTGAAATGAGATAAGGTTGCTGGGAAAATGGAAGATATTTTGAGTACACACACAAACTCTGTCAAACATCTATCCAATTAGTGAAGTTGGGGATTTATAATATTCGAATGTTGAAAGGAACGCCAGTGTTTACTTTATTAGCGGTGTTTATTATATAAGATTTGCGTTCGCAGATAATTGCCTGCACCGCAGCCAATTAAGCACGCCTATGTATTATTAAAAGTTTTCGGTACCATTTTCTTTGATGTAACGCTTGCTTTCCTCCCTAATGATCGTCAAAAATCCGAGGGACAACATTCCCCTTAATTCGTCACAAACGCCCGGGGGGAGGACTTCAAATTAATTTTTATTAGACGGCTTATACAGGGTGAGTAAAAATGGCGCACCATACTCCTATTTTCGGTATTCACTATTACGTATACTCCATTCACTTTTATTTTAGCAACGGTTGGCCATGGAAATTTGACACATTCCACTCTGTACACATAGACATAGAGACATGGACTGTGCCTTCCCTTTATATCTATGCATGAAATACGGTCAAAAAAAGTGACAGAGAGAAAAACACGTCGGGAATGCAGTTGTCTTTTTCTAGAATTTTGATTGGTCTACACTCACCTCTATGTGAACAAAAAAGAGAAAGGTTATGTCCCGACGAGCTTTTCTCTCTTTCTAATAAATAGCCAATTTCATGCTGGCATTGCTCAGTCCATGTCTCTATGTCTATGTCTGTACAGTACGAAAATTTGGGGTTATGACGCTTGTCAAAACATTTTTTGGTTTTAAAATTTTATCACAATGTCAAATCACTTCGTTTTATATTTCTATGGTTGTGGCAACGGCGTTATCAAAGATTATAGAGTAGAAAGATAGGAAACGAAGCGACTAAAGTGATGTGAGCGCCATCTGTGTTTCAAATGTGTTTTTAAGGCTCTAAGACTGGTTAAAATTTTAATTCGAAGGACATATGAAATTTTGCGAGATGTCAGAGTTATATATGGCCATTTTGATCGGACAGGTTTTGAATGTTTTGATTCTCGTATCCATAGACAACCGCGTGTATCGCCTTTTGTTTTTCGAGTCCGTTCTAGTTGCTGATTATTGAAATTTTTGTCTAATTTCTTGGCGAAAACCTCAGAATATCGTTCGAAAATTATTGTATGGTGAAGAACTGTGGATCAAATAAAACGAATTTTACTAAGGAAAATGGGAATGTAAGTATTAACTGGTAACATGTGACTCGGTCATTCATTGATTTTTATTTTCAGTGCTACGAAGTGGATACAATTTTCAGGGCGTAAAGGCCTGCAAGCACTATTGACTACACCATGTGCAAAATTTTACTGCAAGTCGATTGAGAACTGTTCATCCACGTAAATTGTTGCATGCAGGAAGCATCCCTTACATGAAGTGCTCATTTAGGGGAAATTATGACTTTTATACCTCCATTCAAAGATTCTCAATTGCCTTCAATATATTCAGAAATGCAAAAGTTTTATGGATTTCGATTTGGGAATCGGGTGACTGTCAAATTGTCGTTTGGAAAGTCAAAATTTTATGAAACCTTTTGTGAGTGTTTTGTTCATTCGTCAATCAATTTGTATATTGTGTCATAAAGAGACCATATACTATGAGGAAATCATAAAAAAGCATGAAGAAATTAAACTGACGGGCTTGAATACAGGTCTTGTATACCACTGTAAGGTTTTGTTCAATTGTGGTTCTGAAAATATTGTGAATAATATGTAATTAACGGAAATGTGTATACTATGACGGTAAATTGAATATTGGTTCATATCAATTTTTGATAAAAATTGTACAAATTCAACTCGGTTTCTTAATTCAAAACGTTCTCACAGAAAAAACACCTATGACGTTCCTCTAGCAGATAATCATGTACTCTTGTGTCCTAATCAATATCCAAATCAATATCATAGCTCATAGCTCTATTCGTTGTCCATAATTTCAAATTTTTGTAAATTTTTTATAGATTGCAAATAAAAATTTATCACATCCAACAGCGTATTTCATTGATACCAATCGATTCCAAACAATTTTCAGATGAAAACTAACATCCTGGTCACAAAAAGAAACAGGCTCAGGATGTTTGTTTTCCAGTTTCAACAAGGTCAATATTGAAATCCAATACAAGGAAATATAATTCGAATTTCGCGCCCCTCAATTATAAAACAGAAAACTGTTATTTAACAGTTTTTCTGTATTGATAATACGTTTTCAGCGCCATCTCATTGTCAAATGTGTTTTCACTGGCCAAAATGTAGTCGGTTTTTAGTACTAGCGATATGAGGGCGTTTCCTATCTTTCTACTCTATAATCTTTGGGCGTTATGACATTAACGACATTTCATGGGTGCCAAAACCTTACTCCGTTCTAGTTACAAAAACTTGAGAAAATTATTTCATGGCCAACCGAGTGCTGAAATAAATGTGAATGGAGTATCGAAAAATGCTCGAGCTGGTCAATTTTTATCTTACATTAGTTCAAGAGATACTGGGTGTGAAGATTTCTTTGGAAAAATAGCCATATTTATGATAAATTTCGCAGGAGCAACGAAATTGTTGTTAATGAAAATTAACAACCGGGTTTTTGAATAGGGGGAGTCTTTGACTTGTACAAATATTTCAACAGTAGATTCTTGAGGTCAAAAGAAACACTTTCTTTCACGTCTCGGGTTAAAAGATACAGGTTGTTGAAAAACCATAAAGAACGATATTTTTATTTCTCTCATGAACAGTTTTATCGAATGAAATGAATTTAGGAATATAGTTTTTCATTTATTTGATGAACCTTTTTCGAACACAAGATATCACCCACGTCTTCCAGTTTTCTCATTATGACCATTACTGAAAATACCGGAAATTCAAAAAACCCAACTTTTGAGACTAAGTTGGACGCTATCTAATGAATATTCGAACGTTCTGTAAAATAAAAGTATTCTTCATATTTTCTCGTATAATGAGCCGTTTTCGAGTAATTAGGTATTAAAAAATTTAAAGGTATATGTGAAATATGATAAATTGGGTACTTTGGCTGAATACATCTCTTTTTAAAAGATCCACAGATGTGTAGTGTCACAGATTTAGCTAGTTATTCTGAAGGTAATTTTGTTTTTCCAGGGGTGGTACAGCCCGAAATGGCTTTATCTTTTTATCAGGGCCGAATCGGAAAACATGGTATATGACCTCAAGAATCTACTGTTAAAATATTTCTACCAGTCAAAGACTCTCTCAATATAGCTCATTATACAGGGTGTACCGAAATGAGTGCTATAGAATTTGGTCGCATACTCTCGTCTCATTTGAGTTCCTTAAATATTGTAAAATTGTTACAAAGCCGATTCAATTGACAAATTTTCTTGACTGTTGAGATTTTTTCATGAAACGTAAGATTTTTGTGAAAAATGTGATTAACAATTAGAATCTCAAAATGCGTCCAATTATTTTTTAGATTTTTCTCGAAAATCTTGTGTTTCATGAAAAAATTGCAAGAGACAAGAAAGTTTCTCTATTGAATGGGCTTTCTAACGGTTTAAGAATTTTCAAGCAATTCAAATTCGTTAATGTTTACATTGTGGCTGGTTTCTTAGATAAAGATAAAAGGAAAGGACTTTTTTAGGGGCCAACAGAGGGGCCCTTCTGGCAACAATAAAAAATTGGGGTCTCTTTATTTTATCACGAGAATCTATGACCAAATTTTGTTGCATTAATTTCGGGATACCCTGTGTAGTTAGTATCTTCAGATTCTCCTTTCCCCTTCCTTTTGAATCACCTTTTGAGCATTAAACCTAAGTTGTTTACACAAAATCTGTCTCATATTTTTCTCAGCGCTGAAAACTCTCGTAGAATTACTGTCCACCTACTCGATTAACAACCAGCATACATTGATAAGCTGCGCCACGGCTTTTTCCTGTGTATAGGTACTTGCGTATATTTCAAGTAGAACTGTCATGTCCGACGTATCTGCAGATGTAGAGTAGGGCTTAAAATTAGATCATTATGTGGGGTCTAATGAATACGAATGCTTTGGCGAAATAAAACGCATCCCCTCAGTAGACATGCAATAGATCATCATCTATCCTCATTAGTTATGACGTAGTACAAGCTGACAGAGCCAGGAATTGGCGTAAAAAAGGGTTAAAATAATTCCTGTCGGCCGGACAACGAGGCTGTACCTTCGGATGATACCGTGTTTCCTGTTGTTTCATCCTGCAAAAAAAAGGAGTTCTAATTATGAAAAAATGGCGTATCCTGTGTTACGTTCTGAAATTCGTGTGAATGAATCATAGTTGGGAATATGGTGTGAAATATTAGAGTTTAAAAGGCAGAAAACATTCTTGAAAAGTGTAGGGCACTGTAGGGACAAAAATACATATGCAAATTGAACATTTTGATTTGATGCGAGAATGATATCTGAATGCTCATGACTGAATTGATTGAAAACATATTGACGTTTATTCGTCAATCAAGCGTTGATTCTACGGTCAAGCTTTGTGAAACTAGGGGTTAGATTGTTAGAATGATATCTTCCTAATTGGGGTAAAATATGGCAATTGCAAATCAAGTGAAGAATGTTAGGAACCATAATTTGATATCAGATATTTCTGCGTTTCATCGCACAGAAATTCCAACCAAACCCAAATGTGAAACACCTTCTCTCAGGGGATGTAACGTTAAACACCCCCAGTACGTTCAGGATATACAACAAATACATTTGAGTAAACATAAACTCTCTAAAAACTCGGTAATCTCCATATTTACATGGGCTCACAATATATTTACCCAAAGTTATCCTGGTAATTCCTGTGTTTATCGGGGTTTATTTGTTTCCCTCTACCTCAATCGGAAGATAGCTTAATGGGAAAATATTTTTTCACGTTTACCATCGACTGGTTTGTCGTTTCTTATCTTTTACCACCAGATATAGTAATTCGATATCGATGACGTCGATTCTGAGCTGAATTGGATAAATTTATCCCCCTCCAATTGTAGTTCCATTCAAGACAACATATTTTTGTGAAATTTGGGCTTCACTTTGATTGTCCAATAAACCATTGGGCAGTGGTTCTGTTGCTAGAATTATCGCAAACATCTCGAAAAAGAATTATGATATTGAACAGAACTCAGTTTTTAACAGAAAAATATTTTTTTTCTACAAGCGTGCGCGTTCAACCTTTTTCCCGCACGCATTCCAAGTTGCAAAGAGTCACTTTCCCAAAACGTGCGGGAAAAACGCCTGCTATTTCTTTCCCGCACGCATTTGCGTGCGGGAATGGATTAGCAGGGGTTTTTCCCGCACGCAAATATTATAGAGTAAATTAAATTCTATCATGTTTCTATGCATAGAACGTCAACGATGAGAAACCCATAGTAATGACATGCAGAATTACGTCTGTCATTATATATGAATCAATCAAATGAGATATGATCTGTTTCGTAAAATGGATATATTTATATATTTCAAGCGCTTCTAGAAAAAATATTGTTCCTAACTCTTGCGTAAAGTGTCTTGCCCGCACTCAACTGCTTACCCGAACTCTGCTTCGCATCGTTCGGGCAACGGCAGTTTCGTGCGGGCAAGTATCACTTTCCGCACTTGATAGGAAAATAACTATTATTCCAGCTTTATGCCATTTCACAATAAATAAAATACGACATACACTGCGCAAACAAATTAACGCACATTCTGAAAATCTCAATTTTAATGAAAGTTAACTCTACATTGACTTTATAACTTATTTTTTATGTTCTCTCGGGAAGGTTTTGAACGAAACAAGACACATTAAATGGAAGAAAAATTCAGGATTTCACCGAATCTTATGTGAAAGAAGAGAAATGAACAATTTTCAAAATACTGAAATGCTGATAAGTGATTTAATACTTGGTATTTCCACCCCTTGCGTTAATTACAGCTCGGCAACGACGGTTCATACTCAAAATGAGTGATCTTATTTAAAATGTTCTGATCTAATCCTTCCCAGATTTCACCGAGTTGGATTCCTAAGTCATTAAGAGTAGCTGGATGATTTTCTGAACTTCTCAGCCTTCTATTGAGGTTGACCCAAACCTGCTCAATCGGATTGAGATCTGGACTTCTTGCTGGCCATTCCATTCGAGAGACTTCAACCTCTTCAAGGTACTCCTGAACGATGCGCGCACGATGGGGTCTGGCATTATCGTCCATAAAAATGAAATTTTCACCAATGTATGGGGCAAATGGCACTACATGCTCTTCAAGAATGTTCCTTATTTACTTATCAGCATTCATAGCTCCATTACCAACGACCACTAGGTCTGTGCGAGCAGTCAAAGATATTCCACCCCATACCATAATCGATCCTCCCCCGAAACCAGTTGTATTCAGGAAATTGCACTGAGCATATATTTCATGTGGACGTCTGTATACAAGGGAACGTCGATCATAATGGTAGAGGCAGAATCTAGACTCATCTGTGAAGAGAACTCTTTCCCAATCAGCCTCTTCCCAATGGATATGCTCTCTGGCAAAATCCAAACGCGCCCTGCAATGGGCTGGGGTAAGAGCTGGGCCTCTTGCCGCGACACGAGGCCTTAAATCATATTCTCTCAGGCGATTTCGTATTATCTGAGTGCTAATTTGCACCTCATGAGTTTGCTCAAGCTGAATTTGAAGGAGGCGAGCGGTTGCAAAGCGTTGTCTCGACGAAGAAACTCTCAAGTAACGTTTTTGAATGGCAGTTGTTACCCGTGGTCTACCCTGTCCTGGTCTTCGGACGTTCATACCTGTCTCCCTGAATCGCTGCAACATTCTGGACACACTTGTATGGGAAACTCCAAACCTTTCTGCAGTTCTTGTATATGTCCACCTTTCTTCTCGCAAAACTACCGCTTGGGCACATTCCTCTTGGGTCAAATTGCGTGTTTCGCGTTGCATAGCGATCGAGTGTAGAAAATCAAACGAAAAAAAAACTATTGATCACTAGAATTGATCGAGAACAACTGATTTTAGAATGGAGCCAATACATTCAAAATCTGATAATATCATCTTTTTTTATTCCTGCTGGAAAAAACATCTGTATTGAAGAAAACTGTTGAAAGTGGATAACATATGCATGCATAAATCTGATAAAAATAATTATCATTGAGAACACCTTCAGTTGTTGAATAAATTTGAGATTTCCATAATGTGCGTTAATTTTTTTGCGCAGTGTATTTTGTTCATGTATGTAATTGACTGCACCTAGCGCCCTATAATAGATTAAAAGGAGTTAACATCTCTATTTCTCACCTACAAGAAACCTTTATGTTGCTACTGCAAAAATTATTAGAATTACAAGAATTTTCCAATTCTCGTCGAACAATTGCTTGACCTTGTAACTTTTAACTAAAAACAGTTGTTTTGCTTAATCTTCATACTATTACACCTAGTATCTCCAGACTCTTGATTTCCTTCCGTTTGAATCACCCTTTATATTAGCCATTTGCAATTTGTCTACTCGAAGACGAACTCTGCCATATAAGGAAAAAAGTCTCCGGACAAAATAAGACCAACGTTCCAGTAAAATTGATTTCCCTCAAGTGTCAATTTCCATCATCTCGCCCGCTTGACGTAAAAACTCGTGTTGCTCTCCGTCTTTTAATTTTTCTGAGTGCCGCAGAGAACTCCGGCGTCTCTCCCTCATCATACGTTTTATTTCCAAATTATTGAATAATTGAGAGAAACAGGAACGGGGGGCAAGGAGAAGAATCGACTTTTTATAGGTAACCCAAATTGATATCCTGAATAATTCAATGGCATGACGATATCGGCCCTGCCACAATTCTTCTGAGTGGTTGGAAATAAATACTTCACTTGTCTGCGTCAATTTTGGAAGAGCCATGCAAAATTGATCATTACAAATGGTATTAACTTTGAATGGAATGTGGTTGAGAGAATTCTGTTTATGCTTGTTCGTGTAAATAACGCAATGCTGAAATTAGGCGAACTTTCTTCTTCTGAATTTACTACGGAAATTTCACAAGTGCTTTTGGAGTACATATATCATATTCAAGTCTCCAAAGACCAATTTTGTAAACTCTCCTTTCATATTGTTTGCCTTTTGACATATTTCGGTCCATTTAGGCCATTTTCAGAACGTACAGGAAAAAACTCACAACAAAAAGTCATATTTGAAATTCCAAAGTTAAAAACCCATGGAAAAATGATAGGTTCGAAGATATATTGAAAAATTCTTAGCCTATTATAGAACCAAACAAAATTTCAATGTCAAAATATTTTATTACTCAACATATTCTCCTCTTAATTGGATACATTTATTACAGCGAACCTGCAACGTCTCTAGACCTTTCAAACAAAATGTTTCTTCTTGCTCTGCAAACCAGAGCTTCACAGCATTTATTACCTCCTCGTTGGAAGAAAATTTACGACCCTTTAAACTTTTCTTCAGTTGAGCAAAGAGATGATAGTCGGATGGAGCCAAATCTGGTGAATAAGGGGGGTGTTCTAGTAATTCAAACTCTAAATCACGAATTTTTTGCATGGCAACATGAGATTTGTCTGCAGGGGTGTGGTCCTATAAAAACAAATCACCTTTGGATAGCTTTCCGCGTCTATTCTCTTTAATTTTTTCCCGTAAAGTGGTCAGTAATGTCGAATAGTAATCTCCGGTTATTGTTCTACCCTTATCCAAAAAATCAATCATGATTACTCCGTGTCAATCCCATAAAACTGAAGCAAGAACTTTTCCAGCAGATTTTTGGACACGAAACTTCTTAGGTCTTGGAGAACCAGAGTGTCGCCATTCCATCGATTGTTGCTTTGTTTCTGGATCGTAGAAATGTACCCAGGTCTCATCCATAGTAACAATTCGGTTTAAACAGTCTACATCGTTTTCAAATCGAGCACAGAACGAACGCGATGCTTCTACCCTTGCACGCTTTTGGTCAACATTAAAACGTTTGGAGATCCATTTTGCAGCAATTTTTCTCATGTCCAAATTGACGTGAACTATATGATGAACGCGTTCGTATGAATTATTCAGTGCTTCAGATATCCGTTTTAGCCCAATTCGACAGTCTGATAAAATCATGTCATGAACTGCATCGATATTTTCTGGGACTGACACAGAAACTGGCCTTCCCGATCGGTCATCATCTTCAATGGAAAATTTACCTCTTTTCGAAGCTTGCAGTCCAATTTTTCACGGTCGCATACGAAGGATCACCAAGGGTATTAAGCATATCTTCGTAAATCCGCTTAAATCTTAACCCTTTTAAATACAGGTACTTGATGATGGCTCGGTACTCCAATTTTTCGATTTTCACAATTTCGATGGACATCTTCTTTCTTTTAATTTATTGCGTAACTCTGGTTTACTTTGTTGACCTCAAACTTCACACTGACACTTCTAATAAGTTATTGTTCGTTGATATGGTAACGCAATATTTTTTTATGCATGGAACTGGTCTAGGCTAAGTAGATATCAATACATTCTCGTATAAGCAACTTCGAATAGGTGAAAAATAAATCAGTGAGACAACGAGAAACGGGAAGAATAAGTTGTTAAAAAACAAGGATAGAGGCCAAAAGGAATGGAAGAAGCTAACCTAAAAAATAATTTCCAACTGACATATTATAAAACAAAACAAAAACACCCACTTCGATGTTACTATCATTTCTGAAGACCCTGTAAAAAATAGTAGATATTTTCATGAATAAAATTATTGCTGAAAAATTTATAGGAATAAATTGATTCATTGTGTTGCTCTCTCATCTAATAGACTATTAAATAATTTCAAGAATTACTCCCCTCTCCCACAAAGAGATCACCTAATTTTTCAGATTGCCCAAAGTTTGAATGAACCTTGTTTCTTCCAAAACTTTATCATCGTTCGTTATTCCATTCCTTCAAATTCTCGCAGTAATAAAAACCCTGAGCATCTTGCGCCAAACAAATACCCCTCAAAATACCAATTTGGAGATCGTTATCCCACTTAGAACATCCTGCGCGGCAAATTTTAAGGATTTTTCGTATTACATTAGGACATCGCATTCTCGGGAAATCCCGCTGAATAATAATGTGGAAGGCGTCAGGATGTGAATGGTAGACAGAAGGGGGAGGTTGAAAGGAGTAATTGAATGGAGTCGTCGGGTAAAAAAGAACTTCCCATCCCTTTCGACGATACGGCTACTTATCACAATGAATTAGTCCTGTTGTCGATTTTATAACGTTGTTGTTTGGATAATCCTAATGGAATTGCGGTTGTTTGCGAATATAGATCAGCCCTAAATAGAGGCTAATCACGAACATGAAAATTGGAAGTTTCAGTTTTTCAACATTTCTAGTTTTGAATGTAATCTTCCTGTTCTCTGAAAAATTAAATTTTACGACATATTTGAAGCTCAGCTGTGTAATTTCGACTATATTTCATTCACAGTACTGTAGCATCCGCTGGAAGGTGTTATCAGAGATTCTAATATTATCTCTGATAAATTTTTTTTCATTGAAGAAAAAGATCTTAGAGGACTGAAAATGAACCATTTTTGACGTATTAAAATTTATCGTGCGATTGGCGCATTCGCCAATTTGCAACAAGGATAATCTTCATTTTTTGGGGTTCCCTTTGAGAACTATTTCTCTGGAAAAGTACACTCATTTCAAATCAAAACTAAATCCTTTCTAAAATGTATCGAAGTCATAATCTGACCCTGTACCTATAGATGAAAGTTCTTCCAGGATTTGCTACCGTTAGAGTAGTTTTTCTCTCGATAAAAATAATCGTGGATGGAAATGTGATACATATTCTTGAAGAGCAACTCTTCTTGTTGAAAATCTGAAAATTTTATCGAGCTCGATGAAGCTGTTCGGTCTTGACGATTATTTAAGTGATTCCATCTTTTTGGAAATTTTTCGATAGTCACTGTTAGAGTAGTTTTTCTCTCAATAAAAATAACCGTAGATAGAAATCTGAAAAAGCAAGTCTTCTAGTTAAAAATCTGAGAATTTCAGTGATCTCGATGCAGCCGTTCGGTCTTGACGATTATTGAAGTGAAATTTGCAATTTTTGAAAAATGCCATTTCCAAGATGAAAATCTAAACGAAGGGAGATAGGCCTTCGAAATTGCTCGCAATGGATTCAGCATGTTCGAAAACCTATATTTCCATACCAAAATTTCAAATATCTGGCACTGTTTAGGAGAAAATAATTTTTTTTGTTTTTTCACTTTTCATTTTCGAGTTGACTTCGAAGAGCTCTCTGAAGTGCAATTCTCTATTGAAGCATCAACCGTTTGGTTTTCCAGAATCTTCGAAACAAATTCTATGCACTCCATGTCCTAGGACAGTAATAGAACATCCTGATTTTTAGACAGAGTAGCAAGTAGGTGATTTTAGGGGGGTCTAAGCCCTTGCTCATTTTTGACCAGAAAAATCGAGATTTTTGAAATCGAGTTTTTGTGCTTGGGTGGAAGCCTAGGTAAGGCTGATTATATAACCGGAAATCCCAATTGGATCAGACGAATATAACAGGAGATATCGCAGATTGAAAATTGCAATTTTTGAAAAATGTCATTTCCAAGATGAAAATCTAAACGAAGGGAGATAGGCTTTCGAAATTGCTCGCAATGGATTCAGCGTGTTCGAATACCTATATTTCCATACCAAAATTTCAAATATCTGGCACTGTTTAGGAGAAAATAATTTTTTTTGTTTTCCCACTTTTCATTTTCGAGTTGACTTCGAAGAGCTCTCTGGAGTGCAATTCCTTATTGAATCATCAACTGTTTGGTTTTCTAGAATCTTCAAAACAAATTCTATGCACTCCATATCCGAGGACAGTAATAGAACATCCTGATTTTTAAACAGAGTAGCAAATAGGTGATTTCAGAGGGGTCTAACCCCTTGCTCATTTTTGACCAAAAAAATCGAGATTTTCGAAATCAAGTTTTTGTGCTAGGGTAGGAGCCTTGGCAATGCTGATTATAAAACCGGAAATCCCAATTGGATCAGACGAATATAACAGGAGATATCGCAGATTGAAAATTGCAATTTTGTATATGTATTTTCATTGTCGAAAAAAAAATTCAGTCGATAGTTTCGATGAAAACAAAGTTATGGAACATATACGCATCCCTGGGTCACCCTGTATATGTATTCAAAAATATATGAACATTAAATTTCAAAACATTTCAGCTTGCAAAAGAATTGCAAGCAGCAGTGTATGACAAAACACTACAGAAAGGTAGTAGGTGCTTTTGAATTTATTACCACTCTTCAAAAGAAATTTTTCGCGATCTATATCGCAGCTTCATTGTCGGAAACAATGTGACATAAAAATATGATGACCTAAATATTTTCGTGAAGCCGCTCAAAAATACGAGACCGACATTTTTGCGACATCTTGTACACATCAGAAAATTAAAAGGAAATTGGTGTTCCGTTTCATGTACCTTGATGAAATATTCAAATCGAAATAATGGAATAGATTAATTAAAATATCAGAACTCCCTTTAACCCATACCTGGACACGTTCCATTAGGCGGAACGATCAGTATAGGCTTTTAAATTCTTCAGACTAATTGATATTGATTAATTATCCTGCATGGAAATTTCAATTAATGAATTGTTCACGAGTCATCTCCATTAGCATGAATGTGTACTTGGGAACCGGGCATGGGAAATTCAACGCAATCCCTGCGTGCTCAATAGAAACTGGCTCTGCTCCCCTAAAACCGAAAGCTGAATATTAGATACACAATATTGATCCATTTGCAATTACGCTTTTGAATCGGCCCCATTATTATTGTCACCGACAAGTGGGGGACACGGAGCTATTCAGTTAAAATCGTGTGGGGTAGCTAATAACGCTATTTTATCACTTTATTCCGAGCGTATGCGAAGGAAGATGCTGGTATCTGAAACGGTTCTGATGATGATATCGATGTACATATGGGGGAAAACAGGATGACTAGATGATATTTTGGTAATTCTAATATCTGCCTTAACATAAATAGTAAGTCTTTGACTCGCACAAATATTTCAACAGTAGATTTTTGAGGTAAAAAGAAACACTTTTTTCCTATACCATTTTTTCCGAATCGGCCCTGATGATTTAAGTTTTCATAATGAGCTGTGCCACCCCTGGAAAAACTAAATTATCTTCAGAATAACTAGCTAAGTCTGTGACACTACACGTCTGTGGATCTTTTAAACAGAGTTGTATTCAGCCAAAGTACCGAATTTTTCGAATTTCACAGATATTTTTTATTTTTGAACATCAAATTACTCGAAAATGGCGCATTATACTAGAAAATATGAAGAATACTTTTATTTTACAAAACGTTCAAATATCCATTAGATAGAGTCCAACTTAGTTGGGTTCTTTGAATTCATCCAATAAATGAAAAACTATATTGCGAAATTAATTTCATTCGATAAAACCGTTTGTGAGATAAACTAAAAACAAATTTTTTTTTATAGTTTTTCAAAAGCCTGTATCTTTTAAACCGAGCCCATTCGGAAAAAATGGTTAAGGTAAAAAGTGTTTCTTTTGACTTCAAGAATCTACTGTTAAAACATATGTACGAGTAAAACACTTACCCTGTATTTCACTACCACACTCGAGCTAACTACTCTACAACTAAACTTGAATAGAGTAACTAATCTAATTAAAGTTAGATTAACGGGGTAACTTCATAGTTCAAGTGACTAGAATATCTAATTAAATACTATAGTCGTTTGTTGTAACTATCCGAGTTAAGGTCACACAAGTTTAAGTAGTCCAGTGATTGGGCTGGGTAACTTTTCACATGATTTCTCTGAGTAATTGCTACTCAAATACGTGAGCAACCTTGAATATTATCAAAAATTTTGGTGAACATGCAACTTTAGTGATCGAATTACTAGAGTTATTGGGTTATTTTATAATTGATTTTTTTATTGGTACCTACATTGTGATGGTATTGATGAAGGTTATGGTAACTATTTGAGTGAAGCTAACCTTAAACTGAAGTGATTTTATAGCAGGAACTGCTGTATAACGAGTAACTTGAAGGTGACTACTCAAGTTAACTCAATATTTGTAGTTTTTAGATACACAAAACTAGTCGAATGGCATGTTAAGTCTATTTTTACTATTCGAATGAATGTGTTTCTTGATTGATCATGTGATTAAAGAGTCTAGGTAATTTGACTATAGCTGTTCTGTCTTCGAGACCATATTTTCGAAATCCTGGTGAATGTGTTACTTGGATTATCAAATGGCTAAAGCGCTATGATACTCTTATGGAGTACACGAGTGATTTGATCAACATGATGAGTCTCTGGATAACTCTCACAATGTACTATTCGAGTCCAATGTCTCAGGTGATTAGTGACGAGAACGACTGGATAACTGCTCTAGTGATGTGGTTGTCTGAGTAGTTTGAGTGTAACTTCTAACTTCCTGACTATCCCTACAATATTCTGGTGAATTTTTTAAACTTGAAAGAAAAGGTGACTGATGTGCCTGTATAGCTTAAGACGTTGCAGTTCTCATGAAAGCTATGACAACATAAGCTCAACTACACGAGTGATTGATTAACTTGAGTCATCGAATAACTATCATTGTTATTCGATTGAAGATAAGTGGAGCGAAGTTTAACAACTCTGTTGTCGTAAACGACTCATGTGAAATGGTAACTACTCCAATTATGTAGTATTATTGTTACCTATTCCGATGGTATGGGAACTCTTCGAGTAGAAGAGTCACTGAAGTTTCACTACTCGGGAACCTTGAGGAGCTGAAAATCAAAAGAGTGACTGTGTTATTTCAGTGTAACAGTCTCATTCAGGTCGGCACATCACCAGTAGAGTGGAGCCGCACTTTGTCTTCGTTAATTCTCAGTTGTTCCCTCCACACAACACGAGCCACTTCTCCGAAAAGAAGCCCTCCTCTCCAATTAGTGATTCGCCGCCAACAAAGACAAAATGACGGATATTCGAACGGCCCTTCAAGTTGATTCAAAACCGCGGAAAGCTGATGCTCTCGAAGAGCGAAAGGGTTCCGCCGCGGTCCTTGTTCCACTAGGAAAATATATGCAAACGATGTTAGAAGGAAAGTGAGCATGTAATTGGTCCCCACCGCTTCACGTCTATTGATTGAGACCTTCAACACGGGCTGAAATCGAGTTATGCAGTTGTTCCCCAGACACCCTCCGCCTCTCCGCCCCTGCCTCAGTGCGGCCATTACCTCATTTCTGTTTACCGAAAGGGTAATGGATCGGTTTAACTCCGCCGATTGCGAAAATCTTCGGATTTGCAACCGATTCAGGGCTGCGTTTCAAAGAGTTGCATGTCCCTTTGATGCGAAAACGAAGTTTTTCATCATTTCTAATGAAACTGTTGATGGGGACCAGGATCTCTGCTAAATGACACCATGCAAGCCTATCGACACTCAGGAACATTCCAACAACATTGCTTCAAGTAAACTGGGAATTGGATTTTCGTGAAAATCAAGTTAAACTGGAAATATTACTCTTTCTGAAGGACATATGGCTGTCTATATTCAGGTGGTTCTTCATTCCTTTGAATGAAAGAATATCAGGAAAATCTAACAGAATCACCTTGGAATTCTTCTCCATTCTCCATTTGGTGGAGAAATCGTGGAATCTGTTTACTTAACCTTAAGCCAGCAGAACCTAGGAGCTAATCGGATGTTCATCAAGAATTTTGAGTTACAAGTTGGAATTCTGAGATACATGTCAGATTCTGCTGAAATACAAGTCAGAATTCTGAATTGCCAGCAGAAATTCTGAAATACAACTCAGAATTCTGGGTTACAATTTGAAATACTTAATTATTAGCCAGTATTCTGAGTTGAAGGTTTAAATTCTGAGATGCAAGTTGAAATTCCGAGATGTAACGCAGAATTCTGAGTTTCAAGTCAAAATACTGAGTATCAATTTGAAAAATTCTGAGTAACAAGCCAAATTTTTCGACCTGAAGGTCTAAATTCTGAGGAACAAGTCAGAATTCTGAATTGCAAGCTCAAATTCTGAAATACAACTCAGAATTCTGAGTTACAATTCGAAATTCTGACGATTATAAAACATAATTCCGAGTTGAAGGTTGAAATTTTGAGTTGCAAGTTGAAATTCCGAGATATAACGCAGAATTCTGAGTAACAAGCCAAATTTTTTGACTTGAAGGTCTAAATTCTAAGGAACAAGTCAGAATTCTGAATTGCAAGCTGAAATTCCGAAATACAACTCAGAATTCTGAGTTACAATTTGGAATTCTGAATTATAAGTCAGAATTCTGAGTTGAAGGTTGAAATTCTGAGATGCAAGTTGAAATTCCATGATGTAAAGCCCGTTTGCAACAGCCGAGAATTCTCTGGAGAATTCTCTACAAAATTCTCGCAAGAAAACGGCAGAGATTATTTAGTACGCAACTCAACAGAGAATTCTACCGAAAGTGCGTATGTAACGGTACATAATTCACGGCGCATGAAATCTCGAGTAAATTTTCTAGAGAATTCTCGGCTGTTGCAAACGGGCTTAACAGAGAATTCTGAGTTTCAAGTCAAAATCAAGTTGAAATTCTGAGTAACAAACCAAATTTTTTGACTTGAAGGTCTAAATTCTAAGGAACAAGTCAGAATTCTGAATTGCAAGCTTAAATTCTGAAATACAACTCAGAATTTTGAGTAACAATTTGGAATTCTGAAGATTTTAAGTCAGAATTCTGAGTTGAGGGTTGAAATTCTGAGATGCAAGTTGAAATTCCGGGATGTAACAGAAAATTCTGAGTTTCAAGTCAAAATACTGATTATCAAATTGAAATTCTGAGTAACAAGCCAAATTTTTTGACTTGAAGGTCTAAATTCTAAGGAACAAGTCAGAATTCCAACTTGAGTCTGCATTCTGAGTTACAGGTCACATCATAATTTTTGGCTCATTTTAGGTTGTGGTCATGAAGTTTTCCTAAGAACTAAGACCTAAGAAAGGAACAATCCCATTGGCACATGTGATAGCCGTCTGTCGATTATATTGATTCTTTTCTTGGGTTAAGACTCAATTGAGGCCAATTTTCGATAATACTCTCATTCTTACGCATGAAATTCACACTTCAATGTTATGCGAAGGACATTTAACATCTCTGGAATATCATTTACCAACTACCAATGAATAGTCCGCGAAAAAAGTACCCGACGCCACTGGTCAAACGGCCGGTAGATCTCAAGTGGCCGCTAGAAAATAGCTGCTAACTTCACACCGGTAAACCAGCTATTCCCAACCTATCAACCTCGATTAGCTGTTGAATATTTTTTAGTCTTCTTACTCTGGGCAAACGAGGGTTCAAACAGCCATAAATGTAAATTTAAGCAATCTAGCTACAACAATTCGGGGGATCTTATGTTTTCTTTTATGTTTCAGTCCTTGATTTTCATTCTTCAAATCGAGTTGATTGAATCCGAAAAGCACTCGATACTAAGCAACAAAATTTATGAATCTCTAGTATGTAAAAGGAGTCAGACATAATTTCAGGACGTGTACTTTATTCCAAAAGCTCATTATTGGGAATAAAAAAATCCATAATGTCATCGAACCCAGTTTTCTCTAGTATATACAGATGAGGTCCTGAAAAAAAAGTGTAACGATCCATTATATTATTCGCATTTCGTTGAAAGGCGTTTAGCACGTTCGAACACGTAAACCAGTCCTATTTCGATACGGTAAGTCGTTTGGCTTCCTTGCGACCTGAAATATGTATATGAAATATCAGTTTGCATGTCGGCGGACGTTAATTTCATCGATTAGTCCACTCTTTCAGCTCATTTAAAATTGAAGGATTCGTTATGGCGGGGACGAAAATCCCATGAAATTAATAATTCATTAGTGTCCAACTGGGGAGAAATCGTAACGTATTGTATTGAATGAAAGATTCAGTTGGTTTTTCATCGATTGCTCAGGTTTTTGGTAAACCTGGACGGTAGGTTTCGTCTGCGTTGAACCAGCGCATTCGCCAATTTGCAACATGAAAATATTCTGTTATTTTATGAATTCTATACCTGGCAGATACGCGACTCGAAAGATGACCATCGAAAAATTCCCAAGAAGAGTTGCTCTTTCGGAATATGTGTCACATTTAGATCTACTATGGTTTTTCTGGGAGATACGATTATCGAAAGTTAACCTTCTACAAATTCTCAAGAAGATGCGGTCATTAGCATCATTATTTTTTATCCTTATTGGAGGAAATGCTCGTTTTGAAATATTCCAACTATTTTTTATTGGCATTTGTGGATTTCGCTTCAAAATCAACTAATAATATATTGCAAGCATATCAAAGATTTTTTTAAGAAACCAGAAAACTGACAGAAATGGAAGGAGCCAGAAAACAATAAAAAGAAATTGTAGTGTCAAATAAAAAGTGCCTTATAAGAAAAGATTCCGATTCTCCATACCTATATTGAAATACACCGAAAATATACTCATGGGCAATATTCAAAATTCCTAACATTATTGTCTTCTTCACATCTTCATCATCACTCGTTTCTGCCCGGAGTTAAAAATGAAACATTCTGTATCCAACAGATTTATGTGTATCCACACCTGGCACAGTTTTTGTCTCGTAAGATTTATTTCTCATTTCATTTAAAACCGTCTAGTACCTCTGCTCACTTTAAATCGTTTCTGTTGTGCCATTATAGTTGATTTGTTGGAGACGAAATTGAATTGAAATGGATCAGGACTACCAGTCTACTTGCATGAAATACGACGTAGGTACCTTTGTCGACGCTGGATGTTTATTAATTGAAGTTATTTTGGGGTGGCCCCAGCCAATGGAGCCATTAAAGTAATAGCTTTTGCTAGATTGCACATTTAAATCGATACGGCGTATTATGGAATAATTACATAACTAAACTGGTTAATTATGGGGCATGTGTGTGTATTTAAACTCCTTGATTAATTTGTAATTATGTGAATCGTATTATACAGGGTGTCGGTATTCTACGTTGATATTTTTCAAGACTTGATTGTTGATGTGAAAATATAAAAAAAGCATATGGCTGAGGAATAAGACATGCCTAGGTGGTATCATTCTTACAAAACTTGGAAGAGATGAACAAAATAGAGTTTTTAGACGAGACAAATGGTTTGGTAACCAGAATTCTTAATCTTCTTCAACAAAACTGTAAACATGGCTGCTCCTAGATCTCTTATGTGGTTTACGATTTTCTTATAATATCCTATGCAGCTATTTATAAGTTATTTTTCTGTTAGTCAGTTCGGTTAGTCTGTGCCTTGGGTATTTCAGTGTGGCTGTCCTAGTTTCATACTGTTTTGTCTTCGAAGTCGAAGTCTGTTTTTTCAACAAAAAAATGGCAATCTTGGATATAGATGATAGTTGTGATTAAAGTCCATTTCTGCGGCAAGTGTCAGTTCTTCTCATATTAAACAACAGGCTCTCTTTTGGATATTCAACACGCTTTTGATGCTATATGTATTTAAGCTTCCGTTACACATTATAAAAGCTTCCGTAACACATTGAGTCGTATGCATAAAGAAGAGTATTTGCTTTTACTATAATACTATCTTTGTCAGTTGCTTATAAAATGTATAATTTCCTTTCAATAAACTAGAGTGAAAACATTTACTACTTCTTTATGCATATGGCCCATTATAACATATCTACGACTCGTATATTGCTTTCTATGATGAATGATGATGCTGGCTGTGTTTGGGAACTTGCATTCTTGGTCTTAATAGAATTGCCCTCGTCTTCTATCTAATGAATAAGTCTTAGGAAGTGATGTATATGCTTTCACGTGTAAGTGGATGAATTATTCAATGCACTGCACCGCCTAATTTCATGGAGCTACGCCAACGCGTGCTATTATGACGTAGCGTGTGGCAAAACCCGAATGACTCCGAGTACTTCCGATCTCCTATTGCTACATAGTCGGCACCGGTACTAAAATCCCTAATTTTTTTGCAGGATATTCGGCAGTACGGGGGCGTGCGCAGCGTGCCATCAGCCCATTCCTCCAAGCGAATTCGTGATGAGGTGCTCCAGTTCTACGCCCCAACAGCCTACTGCGTCTCCCCAAGTGTTCCACCTGAAGTGTTTCTCTTGCAGCAAGTGCGGGGCACCGCTGGTCCCTGGGGATCGCTATTACCTCCTTGCCGGAAGCCTGGTCTGCGAGCAGGACTGGACCAAGCTGCTCAAGAGCTCCACGGTGGCGCCAACGGTACGAAAAGGAAAGGTCGGGAGACCTAGAAGGAGTCGAGATTGAGGTAAACCTTGAATTTGATCTTTTCCTCGTTAAATTCATAAATATAGAATGTATGGAACGTTTTGTATCAGGCGAATACTGCTTGGTCCTAAGACCTCGAGGTATTGGAGACTCGAACTTTGTTATTGGGCGAGAATCCAAGATGGTTCTGTGGGAAAGTTGTCAGTTGTTGGCAATTACTTACTTGTGTTCACAGTTATTTAAAATCCTATTACAGTGAGTTAAAATAAATGCCCAAAAATCATATCTACAGGATGGGTCTTTGATTTGCACTCGTGCATCTATTTGAACAGTAGATTATTGAGGTCAAGTAAAACACTTTTTTCCTCTACCATTTTTTCTGATTCGGCCTAGATAAAAACATATAGCCATTTGAAATTTTCCTATTGAGCTATACTACCGCTGGAAAAACAGAATTCCCTTCAGAATAACAATCTCTGGATCTTTCAAGCTTCAAACATAGCCAAAGTACTCAGGTTTTCGAATTTCATAGATATTTTTCCATTTTCAATGTGAATTGTCATTTTTCTCGAGCTCTTATGGTTGAAGAGCTGCTATTAAATCCCATCGAATTTTGCCCACCATGTACTCCACTCTACTCCTCTGTACTTTACTCCACTCACAACAGTCACAGTTTCATGAAAATCGGTTTGCCCAATACGTAGGTTACCTTGGACAAACAAACAGACAGACAAAAGGGTTATCAAGTTTAGATAGTATGTAAGTTACTCAAAAAATTACATATTCATAAATTATAGACAGACACTCCAATTTCATTTACTAGCAAAGATCAAGCAACTTTTCATTTATAAGTGGAAGTTTGTCATGCACGTCAGGAAAATGTAATTGATACATTCTTTCATCTATATTTGATCAAAACCTAACAAAGGGTCTACTCATCTATTTTTGTCACAAAAAGTTAGGTTAGCTTAGGTTAAGTTAGTAAGGGTAGTGGGTACATGACAAAGTCCTTGTTTATGCATGTATAAGATGCATAATTTGAATAAAAACTGAATTGTTTGAGCAGTCTACACAAAATAGAAAATACCGAAGTTGAATGAATTTTGTGCGTTACTTTTCACTCACTCTGTATAGTTAGATAAATCGATATAAAAAAATTGTGGCGTTACAGTATACATTTACGTAGTTATTGAGTATACAGGTATATACATACTACATTACAAACATGCGTAGTCTACAAATAGGAATTTCGATAGTTTCAATATTCTACTACCTTTGTCTCTCGTAAACCCTGTACAATATTGGTACTGGGGATGGACCAGGTGCTGACTCTTCCCAACAACTTTGTCATTATTGTTGAAGAAACTGTAATCTTTTAAAGGTGGAAATGTATCTCAAGAAAATTCAGACTCTAAATTGTTTGAAAATTGGTGGGATTCAAATTCATTCTGTCAAAACCGTACGGTGTATTAACGAGTCTGAAAAGTACCTTCCGCATAAGGCCGCAAATAGTGGCCCTAGCGGAGACAGGGGAATCTCTCGGAAGTGATGAATTTGCAGTTCCAATTTTCGAAATTGGGAAGCCAACATCCTACATTTAGATATTGACGTCGTGACGGACAAAGCAGTCGACGCGGCATTTTGTCATTCGACTGGCAGGAGATAAGGAGGATGGAGGAGGAGAAGCCTCCGGGCCAGGAGATGGAGAGACGATGGCAATTAGGTAGAGTAAGCAGGAGGACAAAGGCGAAGGAAGATGCAAATGTACATTAAGTTAATTGAACATTAGGTAAAACGAACATTTGGATCCCATTAGAGAATGGCTAGAAACGCAATTAATTATCCGCTCTCAAACAAGTAGAAAATATATTATTCAATTTCCGACTGACTTTTCGCAATTCGCTAATGAATCCTCTTGGCGACTACAAAACAAGCCGATGTTTCAATTCGGTTTTTGAGACAGGTAAACGACACAGAGTAATATTGGATTTTCTGATGTCGGCCCCTTAATTAGAACGTTCTATCAGCACCCGAATCTTTGGACTTCCGAATGGAATTCCATGAAAATATAATGCAATTATAAGAGACATTGTCGGTCCTTCCAATTGCAAGGACCAATCAGCTTATTCCACGAAGGGTGGTCCGAAGCCAGGGCAAAAAGTTGATCGGGATCTATCACGTTACACAGCGATATCTGCTTTGACAAAATCGGATATTCATTGTTGCACTGCGACTTTAATATTGTCTCTTTCGATATCTTCAAAAATACACCTATTTTTTTCCTTTTAAATACACTGCGCAAAAAAATTAACGCACATTCTGAAAATCTCAATTTTAATGAAAGTTAACTCTACATTGACTTTATAACTTATTTTTTATGTTCTCTCGGGAAGGTTTTGAATGAAACAAGACACATTAAATGGAAGAAAATTTCAGGATTTCACCGAATCTTATGTGAAAGAAGAGAAATGAACAATTTTCAAAATACTGAAATGCTGATAAGTGATTTAATACTTGGTATTTCCACCCCTTGCGTTAATTACAGCTCGGCAACGACGGTTCATACTCAAAATGAGTGATCTTAAAATGTTCTGATCTAATCCTTCCCAGATTTCTCCGAGTTGGATTCCTAAGTCATTAAGAGTAGCTGGATGATTTTCTGAACTTCTCAGCCTTCTATTGAGGTTGTCCCAAATCTGCTCAATCGGATTGAGATCTGGACTTCTTACTGGCCATTCCATTCGAGAGACTTCAACCTCTTCAAGGTACTCCTGAACTGGCATTATCGTCCATAAAAATGAAATTTTCACCAATGTATGGGGCAAATAGCACTACATGATCTTCAAGAACGTTCCTTATATACTTATCAGCATTCATAGCTCCATTATCAACGACCACTAGGTCTGTGCGAGCAGTCAAAGATATTCCACCCCATACCATAATCGATTCTCCCCCGAAACCAGTAGTATTCAGGAAATTGCACTGACCATATCTTTCATGTGGACGTCTGTATACAAGAGAACGTCGATCACAATGGTAGAGGCAGAATCTAGACCCATCTGTGAAGAGAACTCTTTCCCAATCGGCCTCTTCCCAATGGATATGCTCTCTCGCAAAATCCAAACGCGCCCTTCGATGGGCTGGGGTAAGAGCTGGGCCTCTTGCCGCGACACGAGGCCTTAAATCATATTCTCTGAGGCGATTTCTTATTGTCTGAGTGCTATATTGCACCTCATGAGTTTGCTCAAGCTGAATTTGAAGGAGGCAAGCGGTTGCAAACCGTTGTCTCAACGAAAAAACTCTCAAGTAACGTTCTTGAATGGCAGTTGTTACCTGTGGTCTACCCTGTCCTGGTCTTCGGACATTCATACCTATCTCCCTGAATCGCTGCAACATTCTGGACACACTTGTATGGGAAACTCCAAACCTTTCTGCAATTGTTGTGTATGTCCACCCTTCTTCTCGCAAAACTACCGCTTGGGCATATTCCTCTTGGGTCTAATTGCGTGTTTCGCGTTGCATAGCGATCGAGTGTAGAAAATCAAACGAAAGAAAAACTATTGATCACTAGAATTGATCGAGAACAACTGATTTTAGAATGGAGCCAATACATTCAAAATCTGATAATATCATCTTTTTTTATTCCTGCTGGGAAAAAACATCTGTATTGAAGAAAACCGTTGAAAGTGGATAACATATGCATGCATAATTGTGATAAAAATAATTATCATTGAGAACACCTTCAGTTGTAGAATAAATTTAAGATTTCCATAATGTGCGTTAATTTTTTTGCGCAGTGTATATAAACTTCAATCCATACTTTATCCTTACTCCATAAATTTTTCCTAAGTGCTTGTTATCAGATTTCGATTGGAAATTATCATCAATCCATTAATTGTTTTCTTTTAATTTTCAGGTTGAAAATCAGGAGGGCGTGGACAAGTCATTGAGCACAGCTACAAAAAGACAACGAAGACAGCACCCTACGAAGTGCGCGCTATTTAACGGAAGTCGAGGTTTCTGAGCGGACAACGAACTTTTTCGAGTGATGAACAATCAAAGTGTTGGAAGTGCACGGTCTGGACTCGATAAACTGTAACGAATAATCTTTTCATTGGAATTGTACAAATGTTATGTTTGAATAAACGTTATTACAATCTTTGCTCAGTACCTTACTTGTATTTCTTATACAGAAACCCATAAAAAACTGACCCTAAAAGACAACAACCTTATACAATAAAGAGATGAAAACCATGTGATAACTGAGAAAAAATTATTAGAAGAAATGAATTCTCCATTATTAAATTGTTTCTTATATTTTCTGTTGAATCTCTGGTTGTTTGTCCTGCAGCATTTTTTAAGCAGATCAGCTGTTTTGTTGGACTGCCCTAGTCTTCTTTCTTGGACCCAGGAGTAGAATTTCATAACCACAATTTGCAAAAATTACTTTTTTCTCACTGCGCTTCCCTCATTATATAACATCATGAGAAACTTGTCGACTTCCAAATAACATCAATTTTGAAAGTTAACACAACTAAACACGAGAAAATTCGATGAATTTAATCGACGTGAAAAGAAACAAGCCAATCTTTCTGTAGTACGTTCTGTCTGGTAAAAGAGTTAAATTTTTCACTGTTCGTTTCAGTTTGAAAGCAAGGTGATTAAATGTAGTTTGAATCCATATCGAAAATATAATATTTTAAATTCTTTTTCACATTCAGTATTTGCCCAACTCTGCTAGAAGTCAGTGTTCCATGATTAATCACTTTTTGGAATACATATAAGGGTAGGAAATTCTTTCCTCTGATACCAAGTGACCTTTTCAAGAAGCTATGGAATTACCATTCGGAATATTTTATTGAAGACAATTTAAAGTTTTGGGAAAAATGATTCAGGGGTAGGTATACCAAAAAAAATGATTATCTACTCGAGAAACATCTTGTTGAAAGTTCCTCATAATGCAATCAATTCTTATATAAGAAATCATATCTGAAGAATTAAAGGAAAGAAATAAATACAAAAGTTTAACAATGTTTGAAAATTATCTATTCATTTTACGAAGATAATAATTTACTGTTCAAAAATTATGGTGATAAATATTTTTTTACTACATAAATCTTCTGTCCATAGCAGATTCATGTTTTTTCAATCGAAATTTCTTTTTGTCCATTATAAGTGAAAGTCATTCATTCGAAAGGAGACAAGAATATATTCAAATTGTATTGTAGTTTTTTCATCCTTATTACCTCGTCCACCAAATGGTTAGCATTCATAGGATTTTAAAAATATATTTCAGATTTTTATAAAATGAGTTTTAAACGACGACACGTGTTTCGCTTTCTCAATAGCATCTTCATTTTTCATTTTAGGTTGGGAAAACTTGAATCTTTTATGGACAAACGCCATTTTTAAAGAGTCGACAAAGGACTTCGATAGAAAATAATTTCAGATGGGCAAACATCATACGAACCTAAATTTTTTGTTTCAAATTTCGCATTTGGAAATACCAACTGCACAGAGCTTCGAAATTCGTCTATATGGGCATTGAAAGTCGGAATATCACCATAAATCGCGTCTGAACATAGCATTTCCGCCAATTTTACCCCATTCCATATCAACTCATTAGCTATGCAAAAAACCCGTATTCGCCACCAGCCAAAGGAAGGCGGGGGGTGGGGTTCGAGGGGAAATAATAATTTAACTCCTCACTAATTGGAGGGAGAAGAAAACCCCCGAAATAATTCAACGTTATCTCATATTGTTACAGTTTTTCTAATTACATTTAGACATGTTTGGCACGACCGGAGCGAGTGGGTTTTTACTAATTAACTGGTAAACTTCCATAGCTCCCTCCTACTCGAGTACTAATTAATGTTGACGATCCTTCAGGCATTTAACATTGGTCTGCGATAAGCAGAACACCCTTTGCTCTTCGTTCGGCACAGAGTGAGAGTCCCATGAGAATTGATTCTGCTAAACGGGGCAGGTCATTAATTATGAGAACACGGTTGGTAATTTGAATTCGCCTCTAATGAACTTCAAACATTGGTACGAATTTTTGCGAAATCTTGTGTTTGCCCTGGCAGGAAACGCAATTACGGCTTGTTTGTAATCTCGGGTAACTGGATCTGAGCATGTGAGTTGCCGACATATTCATATTGGAGATATCGGAAGTATTTTCTCGAATAGAGGAGATTAACGATTATGCATTATCTATAGACTGCATTGCTAATGAGGAATATAATCATGTGCATATTATGCTCTCCGAGAAATCCCATTAGGATGATACAGAAAAAATTTACATTCATCCATCGATCCGGAACGGAAGAATATACAGCTGAAACCAAGGACGATAATTTCAGTTTTGTAGTAGTTATTGAATATAGACTATTGTTACATGTCCTCACCCTCGAAAAATCATCGAAAGGATCATCTTCAAAAACATACGGGGATATATTGAAAAATTCTTAGCCTACTATAGAACCAAACTTAGACAAAAGGAACCAAACAAAATTTCAATGTCAAAATATTTTATTACTCAACATATTCTCCTCTTAATTGGATGCTTTTATTACAGCGAATCTGCAACGTCTCTATACCTTCCAAAAAAAAATGTATCTTCTTGCTATGCAAACCAGACGTCCACATCTTTTATTACCTCCTCGTTGGAAGAAAATTTACGACCTTTTAAACTTTTTTTCAGTTGAGGAAAGAGATGATAGTCGTATGGTGCCAAATCTGGTGAATAAGGGGGTGTTCTAGTAATTCAAACCCTAAATCACGAATTCTTTGCATGGCAACATGAGATTTGTGTGTTAGGGCGTTGTCCTGCAAAAACAAAACACCTTTGGATAGCTACCCGCGTATTTTCTCTTTAATTTTTTCTCGTAGAGTGGTCAGTAATGTCGAATAGTGATCTCTGGTTATTGTTCTACCCTTATCCAAGAATTCAATCATGATTACTCCATGGCAATCCCAAAAAAATTGAAGCAAGAACTTTTCCAGCAGATATTTGAACACGAAACTTCTTAGATCTTGGAGAACCAGAGTGTCGGCATTCCATCGATTGTTGCTTTGTTTCTGGATCGTAGAAATGTACCCAAGTCTCATCCATATTAACAATTCGGTTTCAGAAGTCTACATCGTTTTCAAATCGAACGCGATGCTTCAACCCTTGCACGCTTTTGGTCAACATTCAAACACTTGGGGATCCATTTTGCAGCAATTTTTCTCATGTCCAAATTGACTTGAACTATATGATGAACGCGTTCGTATGAAATATTCAGTGCTTCAGATATCCGTTTTAGCCCAATTCGACGGTCTGATAAAATCATGTCATGAACTGCATCGATATTTTCGGGGACTGACTCACAAACTGGCCTTCCCGATCGGTCATCATCTTCAATGGAAAATTTACCTCTTTTGAAGCTTGCAGTCCAATTTTTCACGGTCGCATCCGAAGGACATTGATCACCAAGGGAATTAAGCATATCTTCATAAATCTGCTCACCTCTTAACCCTCTTAAATAGGTACAGGTACTTGATGATGGCTCGATATTCCAATTTTTCGATTTTCACAGTTTCGGTGGACATCTTCTTTCTTTTAATTTATTGCGTAACTCTGGTTTACTCTTTTGACCTCAAACTTCACGCTGACATTTCTCATGAGTTATTATTCGTTGCTATAGTAACGCAATTTTTTTTATGCATTGAACTGGTCTAGGCTAACTAGATATCAATACATCCTCGTAAAAAGGAGCCCTGTTCTGTTTAGAGTTGTCATCGCATCACGTAAAAACGGCTGAACCGATTTTATTCGTTTTTTTTAAACGAAGTATGAGCTTCGTAGAAGATTCTTACGGAAGAAAAATTTGGAAAAATTGACTGGGAAACTAGGAAAATCAAGAAAACTAAATGAAATTTCAATTTCGCTCGTTGGGTATGTTGGGTAGTCTACATACATATTTTTTTCGATAAAAAGACAATAGTCGATTGGTTAGCTTGGCCCTTAGATTCCATTTTTCTTCTTTTGAAGATCCAAGAGATTGGCTGGAAGTAGACAAACCTGAATCTTGCTTTTCTAACCTGTCTCAATCCTCCATATATGTATGAATAAATTCATAATAACCGAAAGAAAACCCCATCCCTTCGAGTGCCGGTCATGAGTGCCCCATCATGTTCGATAATTGGTCCTTAAAAACCCCAAAATTTCGGGACGTCGATCCTTAGTTAACCAATTCTTGCATGCGCTCCATGATTCGGCCGGTCCCCATTAGAATATAACTTGCATGCCATAAATTGTCGATACAGAATAACGAGCCAGCTCATGAACAGTGGTTTCTCGACTGGAAAATCGCATCGTCTCAAAATGGCTATTTAAATTTCCAACGAATAGACGAGGTCTTTCAGCTTGTTATCGCCACGCATGTTTATCCTGCAGTGAATGGTCAACTGCGTCCGGTCGAGAGGGCTTAAAATTCAGCAATTGTGTAATCCACTTGGATGATGCTCACTAGGTACTTCTGGGCATCATTATAAAACTGGAAAGGGTCGGGGAAATGAAGATATCGTATTGTGCTCGGGTAAAAACATGGATCGTTATGGGAACGATCTTTCAGAATTCTCGTCCTGAAAGGTTTGTTCGTCCCAGTTTGGAATATTGAGCCGATGTGGCTGACTGATACTTTTTCAATTCATCATCCACAGCTGAAAATTTCAGCCTGAAATGGACGAAAAATGCACAATTAACATAAAACTATATGATTTTCCCTAACATGAATTGTTTAACCATAGTGTACCTCTCTTACTTTCTATACAATGTTGTAGTTATCTTGAATGAGAATATAATAAATATTTATTATTTGCAAGTCCTGCGTTCACGTCAGTTCTTGATAGAAAAAACTTATTGGTGCTGCTAATAGCTAGTCCATATTCCACTTATATTCAATAATGCAGGTATATGATATCCAGTTCTTCAATGAGCTTCCTAGAGTTTCTACAAACTGCCGAACCCTGGATGACCACAATAAAAAGAAGGAGTTTATGGAGGAATTCCCCTTCGATTGCCGTCGAAAAAATAAGGGATGAAAGGACGATTATCCGGATCATTGCCTGAGTCATCCGGATGTTGCTCTAATCATTTAATCCGGTAACATCGCAGAAGCACCTAATTTCCAAGCTTTGGGAGAGATAATCATCCACTGATAAAACGGGACATCGTGATTTCTAGTATGAACTTCGATTATTGGAGGAACTAACGGAAAAGCTAAAAAACTTTCGGCTCCTTCCTACAGGACCGGACCAAAGGAGAATTAAATTTTTCACAGTGAGGACGTGAAGCTTTAAAGGTATTAATTTTAATTCAGTTCATTCTTGTGATTAGGACTGGTATTACGAATATATGTCATATGATACCTCATGTAGAAGGTCCTTCAGTCCCTTATTCATTACACATATTTGGAAATGGTAGAATTTATGGAAAAATTAATGCCGCGAAAGAAGGAGCAGTAAAGAAAATAGTTTCTATCAGATTAATCTGAAAACTGATGATAACATAGGAGGAAGTAGATCATTTAATGCCTAACTTGCTAAAAAATTCTTCCAAAAAGTTTTTCTCAAATTGCAGTGTGGGGAATATAAAGTTTACATCATAATAACCTGTTAGTTTTGGCGAATGATCATTTTTGTCCAACGGAATACCTTCAATTTGAATTTGGCATGTTCAAAATCATTCTTATTGACGGAGAGGGTCCCTCGACTGAGTCCGTTCTTTCAAGCCATGATTCTTCTGTTCAAAAAGTAAGGGGACACTACAGGAAATCAGAACCTACAGTTGTTAGATCTAAGTATCATTTTTTCAGTGCGAAATTTTTTGGATAACCGCGAAGTGTGGGCAGAGCCGGTTCTGACTTTTCGCGGTGATCATTATTAAACGCTTTGTTCAGCAGAAGCCTTCTCTGATGGCTGCCGAAATCTCCAGTAATACCAAACCCGACATTTAACCGCTCCGCCAGATTTTGCAACGATAGCTGATGATCGAATTTTCCCTTGAAGGCGGGACATCGGAATGATTAAATTTATTGGATCACTTCTGGGGGTTTCTTCTATTTTCCGCAAGTCTTTCAAACTAACCTTCCCATTCGGATTCAGATTTCTTTCGCGTATGTCAGTACGGACCAGACAAATTGACTGGTTTTTCAGCGTATTGATGTGGGGCAGAGTCATCAGGGTTGTTATTTCTTGGGAATCGGTTGTGGGACCACACCTTTTTCTGGTTTATCTAGAATTAGATATCGAATGACCATTTCAATGAGGTCCTCCTTTCGGGGTCTACGTAATGAACCAATATATGGACTTCTAGAGAGATTCGGTTGAACCGAATCGAAGGGTTGCATATTTCTGCACAAAACTGTAAGATTTTGTAGGCTACTTATCCAACCTATTACAAATGTGCAGTTATCATTTGAAATCCAATAAATTTGCTAATACTTATTCTTCACAATCTTTATATTCATTGACCCCGAGCTTTCTTCACACTTCAAGACCGTCATTCAAGCCCCCTCAACACTTTACGACAATCAATCAAGCTCCCTTCACACTTTTCGATCGCCAGTAGCCCTTTCACACTTTCATTGAACTTGAGACTTTTTGAGTTCAAGGCACACTTCTTGACCGTCAGTAAAGTAACCTTCACACTTTACGACTGTCCGTTAAGCCCTCTCCACACTTTCTGACCATAGACAAACGCCTGTTTTATCCAACCATCAGGAATTACTAGGAACACTAGCGCTTAGCTATAATAAAATTGGGCGGTGCTGTGCCTCTAAAAGACCTTATAGAGTTCAAAATGTGCAATAAATGTAAATAATTTACATCTCATCCGCTAACTCGACTAACTCATGAAAGTGTTTTTAGTGATTTATTCAATTCATCAACGTTTTGCATAAAAATTGAAGTTAAATTATCATCTTCACTTTTCCCTTTGTCATGCTACGCCACTGCTAACGACCCAGTTCTGTCAATTCACCCTTCCAATCGGCTTTGAACTGAATTGCGCCTGCTTCACATAGATGTATAATACTAACCTAACTTGGTATTATAGGTCCATGCTGCTTCATGGGGATAGGGGCGTTCGTTTTCACTATAGCGGGTAGAGAAATTTCTCTCTCTACCCTCCATAGTTTTTACCATCTGAGTGGCGACGAATTTTTTCGTCACGTGACCAAAAATCTTATGGCATTAAGAGTTTATTTATTCAACAGAACGTTTCCCCCATCTACGTACCATAAACGATTCTCAACAATCTGACCAGGTCCGAGTTCAAAAACGAACGCTCCTGATTCCTGCTCGTAGAAGAAAGATCTCAATCTACGCCCCTGATGTATACTACCAAAGATTCCTCTTTGATATTACTGTTCTGTGAATCAATTTGATGTTCTATGGATCTATTATCTGTCACAGATTACAGAGTAGAAGTTATCTGTGGTCTATGCCCGAAAATCAACCCATGTCCAAAACAAATTTTGTTTCTGTTCTCTGTTGTGCCACTTACATAATCGGATTATTTATTTTTAGAAAGATTTCGTATAATTAGATAAACCGTATTACTAATGCTTTGTATCAGAGCGTTCTTCCGTTTGACTCAGCATAAATTACCTCATCATCAATTCAATCATTACAAGAGAGTTTCACCGATTTATACATCAGGTAACTACAATTATAATTAACATTCATTTATTCTCTCTTCCCCTTCTCTGAATTTTTAACGAAGCGTGCAGACGACCTCATTTTTTCAATTTTCACCTTTACACGTACAAAGCACTGAAGATGGTTGACAAGGTGGATAAGTCTGAGCTGAAGAAGAAGTTGACCCCTATGCAATACCATGTAACCCAAGAAAAAGGCACTGAGCGACCCTTTACAGGTGAATAAAATAATTAACTATAATTGAGTACGATTTTTTCACTTAACTAGCACTGTTCTTTTAGTTCCAAATAATTACCATTCATTTCGATAAAAGTAATTCTTTTTTTATAGGATGCTATGACAAAACTTTTGAAGAAGGTACCTATGTATGTATTGTATGCCAACAACCTCTATTCAGTTCCAAAACGAAATTTGATAGTGGATGTGGATGGCCAGCTTTCAATGATGTTCTAGATAAGGGAAAAGTTAAACTCACTCCTGACACTAGTGGAGGTATGAAAATTTTTAGCTTTCAATTCCCCCTAGACTATTTGAGACAAAATTTGTTTATTTCTTGTTAAATTTGTTTCTAAAAATAGAGCAGAATATTTCCTTAATTACACCTTTAAGTTCATTGGTGGTCAAATTACACTTGATTGGAAATATTAAATTCACTGCAATTAAAGAACAAATTATATTTTCAGAAGAGTCAAGCAAATTTTGCCTCAAATAGAATTAGTTTTGTGTGGTTATTGGCAAATTGGTTATAAGGATATAATTATTGTTCTAGTATTTTTCATCCTTTTTTTCCACATAAATATGACTGAACATGTTAATTATACTCAATGCCAAAATTCCCCTATAAAAAAAGCAAAAGACAAGTCTTGTTTGAATAGTTTATTATCATTACAATGTTGATTAAGAATTTTAGAATCAGTCAATTGAGGATAAACTTCTTAATCACCATTTAAACAAAAGAAATTTTGTATATATTTGCTGACTCTTATCAAGAATTTTAAAGCTGATTGGCTTTATTGAAATAAATGAATCAATATAAATGCTTATTTTCTATCACCAGGTCAATTTTCATCAAAGTCAGATAAGAGATAAGTCATAAAATATATATGAATTTTATAGTGGAACAAAAGTATTTCAATAATATGAATATACATGAGGAATTAAGTTATCATGTTCAGTTTTTTAGTTGCTACTATGGAAGCTCTATCAAAATGGCTTTTGTCTTTAAATCCTGCCTAATCCTTTCCTGTGTGGTGTTTTGCACTAGTCATTAAAGAAGCTGAAGCTTGTGTGAAGAGAATATGTATTTAGGAATCTAATTTGACTATTTTCTCTCCCGTTTCCTCCCCCAATACCACACAATGCTCAAAATTTTCACTGGTGATTGGTCTATCGTTTATCCATACCCTCTCCATCTAATCAATGGATAGTTGGCTCAAACCTTTTACTCCTCATATCCCAACCAGGACGCATAAGAACTGAAGTGACCTGCTCTAAGTGTGATGCACATCTTGGTCATGTGTTCGATGATGGACCTGCGCCAACAAGGAAGCGTTTCTGCATCAATTCTGCCTCCTTAGAGTTTATTCCAGCCAAAAAGAGCGGAGACAGTTAATAACTGGTATGTCAGATAGTTAGGATTGACATAACAGTCTTAAGATTGATCTATCAAAGTTATTTTTATATGAAATAATTATATTATAAGGATTGGTTTTGGATAATATCATAAGTTTTAGTCGGTAAATTACTAAGTGAAACTTTCATATGAGTACCCAAATGACTTAATTCAGAGGGTCGAAGTTTCTGTTCTCAATAAATGACCGATTTTTTTAAACAGTATTGTTTTTCAAGGAATTATTTTCGAAGTGAATATTCTAGTCCTTTTTTATTTCAAATAATTTATAATTGTCCAATTGTTATCCTAATTTATTGTCGAACAAACTGACCTGTTTGAATTTGTTTTTAACTAGGCCTTGATCCTATTTTCGAATAAGTGCTTTTCTTGTTTTTCCATAATACCTACTAAAATACAAGAAATTTTATTAGAGTTGTTGCTGCAATATTACATTTAGTATAAATGTATCTCAAACTAATTCACAGAATGAAATATTAAAAATGTTAATAAAACATTTTTGCTTTAATTGATGTCTTTTTATTGGTTCAATCAAGATTCACCAAGGTGTGAATTACTTAATTTTATTGAAAAATTGAAATTTTATCGATTAAAATCCGTGGATTTTGAGACCTCATCTTTTGTTGCATTCACGTCACATGGATTAGGATTGGAATTTCGAGTACCTTGCAAAAGTTCAACCCTTTACTTTTGCAAATTGTAATCCTTTGGGGAGTTATTACAATACATTGGTTCTAATCAGTAAAATGGATCGCATAAATTAACGAATGAAAAGGACTTTTCTTTACAAAAATTTTAATATTTAACAAAATATAATCAACAGATACTGAAATCAGTTAATGATATGAGAATAAATACTTTAAAAAACTAAGATAGAAGTAAAAAAGCGATAGATATAATACATGTTTCATAAAATTGAAAATATCTTCAAATTCAATCTGCCACAAATTCAATAAAAAAGTATGATTGGTGGGAACATACAACGAATATCAATCGAATCATTCTGCTAGTAAATAGAACTCTTATTTAGGCCTCAAAATTGGATGTGAGTAAAAAATTATAGAAACACGATAAAATATCGTGAATCTGTGAATGTTATTGAATTATAAGTGTTAATATCTACTGGAAGATCTATTTGAAAATTAGAACTAGCCTTTCGCCTCAATCACTCTTCGAATTATGATGGTACAAAACAGGTTTCAATACAATCTAGTGCCATCAACGGTTTCTTTAGCAAAAAAATTGAAAATATATTAAATACAAAATGATTTAGTTTTAATGTTATGATTATCTTTTATATACCATTCTGAAAAATTTTATTGTCAAGAAGAAAAAACACATTCACTTGTATTGAAACATGATTGTACAAAACGATTTCCTTACAGTTTCCTCCATTTCATAGTACTTTTGGACATTACTTGGATGCACATACCTGGTTCTCCCAAAACAATTCAAAACTGACAGACACACATCTGGATATTCCTCAATGTAGCAATTGAAGCCCGAGATTTAATAGCCACACTACCAAAATAATGGCTGTATAGCTACTTGAGATATCAACACATCAATTTCATAGTTTTCCTCCAATCTATCGACATAATGTTCATAAAATATTCGTTAATTATGACAGATTATCGCATTCAAAAATATAACTTTCAAACTTGAATATTCTGGAAAATTCAAAATCCATTTAAAGCTGAGAAGCATTCACATTTCAATAAAAAAAAAATTATGAGGAGTATTATTCAATTGAATCCAGTAGCAAAATATATCAATGTTGGATCCTTGTTCCATAACAAGAATCGACATGGATTATTTCAGAATAATTCTTATCATCCCAATTCAAAATAATTGCCTCGATTCAATGATACATATACAGTACAATGCGTTAAGAGGGTTCCAACCCCCAACGATTGAACAAAAGTTGTTTGTTGAAGCTTCAAAACACATTGTACTGTATGTGGGTAACATTAAGAACGGAATTCATCGTGTACGTATTACATGCAGCAATTTACTGACAAGACTCATTCAGCAATGGAATTATGAATATGAAATAAAAAAAATAAAATGGCACCAATAAAGGACCACCACTAACTCTAGTACACATAAAGCTTTCTCGATGAAATATTTGATTGTATTTGCAACAATTATTGATAAAATGAAGATATTAACTGAAGTAAAAGTAAAATTGCAAAAAGCAATTTTTCAATGGTTGTTTAATGGTTATTACTCACAGTCAATCATGCTTGTGTGTGAAAACGAGTCGATTATAGAGTATACACGATGAATTTTGTCCCCAATTCGTACAAGTCAATGAAAAGAAGTGATATAAAATGCTCATACAGTTTTCTACTCTCAAAAACAATAGTTTGGCATTGTTTTTCCCAACAACTTCTTGAGTTCAACACATGCACCACAATGATATGATTAAGACCAATATGAGAATTCAAAAAAAAGAATTTTGGTTTTCTTTGCAAAATAGTTTGGCAATGAAAATAATCAGAATAGATCAAGGCTTAACTAGTATCTCAAAAATAGTAGCATTGAATTATGTATTTCTATTTCACAAGCTGTAAGAGATCAGAAGTTTGAGAATTTCAAATTTCTTATCGTACTAGAGAGAAAAATCATTGAAACACAAGCAGAAAAAAAATTAAACAATATTTAGCACGATTTGTAAGTTAATAGAATTTCCTAAAACGATCTTTCAAACCATATGTACCATTCAGATGATCACAACACACCTTAATAAAAAAAAAAGATATCAATGGACTGACGAGTTTCATCATCCTAAAATCACTCAAAGAAATGTTACTTGGAAGCAATGACAAATTTGTTTTCTGCTGTTGAAAACTAAACCAGATCCACAAAACATCGATGCAATAAGAAATAATCTAAGTGAAATATATTGTGGAATTAACTATAAAATAATCAGTTTAATGAAGGAGTTTCATGAAAAATATCTTCATATAATTCAAATTGATCGTTATCAGGAAATAAATTGCATCAATATGTTCCTATAGAGGAACATATTCTATAATAGTATAGAATCAGATAAATAAATAAAAATAGTTGCGAATCCCATCCTAAGTAAAATATTAAGATCCATAAAATTCCTGAATAATTAATGCATCCCAAAATCCTATCTCTGGTCCAAGTATTAATCAAGATATTTCTCGAAAATATCAAAACTTACATAAAATCTTATCATCTTGGATTAGGCACACTGCTCCTGTGATTTACAGTATATAACTCGTACAAACTTACTCTATCTAAATGCTTGTCTCACAAAAAAAGTAAAATGCTACCTACATCTACCCATATAACTAGAATTGCAAGAAGAGAAAATATATATTCATTTATATTTATATCATATATATAAAACACGACTATATTACATACGGACTCCTTTATAGACTATGCATTTCTAGTAACATGGGTTTAATAGTTTGTCACATATAATACAACTGTTCTTCAAGCTTTCGTTTAAAGCTAGTGCTGCTTCGTGGCATCTTTGGCTGCCAAAATTAGTGGCGTTAGACTGGCCAAGGGTCGGCTTATTTTCAAAAAAGGATGCTGAAAATGCCAAAATATAACTACAGGCTCGGTCACTGAGCGTCGAAAGTTAGTCTTCCAAATAAATTTCATGTATGTATTCAATTTTTCTAGCTGATATTTTTCCGTGGTTTATGTTCCAAATTTTTTTTATATATTAAATATAACTTGGTCATCAGATTGAAACTGTCCTCACCCTATATGACAAAGAAATCAAGGAATAAATTGATAGCTTCAGTACTTACTTTCAGTAAATCTTTTGCCGAAGCCCTCTTGTCTACATCTACTTCTAAACATTTGTCTAAAAAATCCTGAAAGGCAGGAGAGAGTTTGTCTTTGTCTTTTATGTCTGGTTTACCATTGGTTGCAATAAGATACAGTGCTCTCAAAGGATTTTCATTAAGATATGGCGGTTCTCCTTCAATCATTTCGATTGCCATTATACCCAATGACCATACATCAACCTGTGAAAATATTTTCATCTTGCACATTAGTCATACCAAATTTTTTGTATGAAATAAATGCATTAGTCTTGTACTGAACATCACATATATAATTCACAAAATAATGTATTACCTTGGGACCATATTGCTTCCTAGTAACTACTTCTGGGGCCATCCAATATGGAGTACCAACCATTGTTGTTCTTTTGGTTTGTTCGGGACTGATTTGGGCGCAAAAACCAAAATCAGCTAAAACACAAAGGGAAAACGATTTAAATTGATGAATTACGAGCAATATTACAATAGCCAAATTGATACCTACTCAACTTAACCGAACCGTCTAAACCAAGTAGTATATTGTCAGACTTGATATCTCTGTGGATAACTTGATTCGAATGCAAAAAATCTAACGCTTGTAATACTTCCCGACACACAGCCGCAATTTGACCTTCATCCATACAAGTTTCTGTCACTACGTCAGTCAGGGAACCACCTGGTAAATATTCCATCACCACCCAGAGTTCCTTAAAACGAACACTCAGATAATGTAGGTGAAAAACATCAAATGAAAAAATTTACCTCGTTTACTAAATAACTATCTAGATAATTAACAACATTCCCGTGTTTGTTTTCTCTCATGACTAGAATTTCATTAATGATCAGTTCTTTTTTGGGTTGCTGGGATAGATTCATCTGTTTAATCGCTACTTCCATCCCAGTTGAGCTTTCAATTGCAGTGTAAACCACACCAGAGGCACTGAAAATATAATATTTTCATCCCAGCCCGTCTAGTGCTCCAAGTTTTGTTTTAAATAAGCAGAGTCTTATTTCAAGTACATATGTAGTTAAAAGAATACAACTTTTTGCTCACCCTTGTCCAATTTTATCAATTTTATTATACTTCCTATTAGGATCTCCTACAGATACAATGCTCCTAAGCTTTTCTAATATCTCCTCGTCAGACATCTTTTTCTTTCTCTTTTCTGAAGCAGCCCTGGACATCTCAGATCCAGCTTGATTCTTGTTTCTATCCAAAACTGGTGCACTAGTTGTTGAATTGGTGTTAACTGTTTGAGGTCCAGTAATATGTGCTGGACTCAAACTATGAGTTGGTGTACTGACACTATTCGTATTATTCTGTTCCTCTTGTAAAGGCTTGGTGTACTGAAAATAATAATTTAAAAATAGGGTCAAAATTCCTTAAATTAAACCATAAAAATTATCATTAGAATAAATACTGTACTTACTATACTTTTCGTACGTTCTGGCCTACTTGCAATTGGAGGAGGTGGTGCTTCATCTTCGATTTCTGAACTTACTGCATGAACAGGACTGTGATACAAGTTCTGGCTACCTGCTTCAGCCTCAGTTGGTGTTGTACTACTGGGACTTGAGCTAGATACTCGACTCAATGACGAACCTTGAATATGGAATAAAATTAATATAAAAACAAGAAAATTGCCTTTTGCATATACCTGAATTTGTAGCTGTGGCTTTAGTCATGTATTTTGTTGTTGGGGGCTCCTTTGAAGTATTGTCATACCAATTCAGAACATCAAGAACTGCTTGCGGATTATTTTTTTGTTCTTGTTTACTGATATTTGAGTTCATGAGCAGTTTGGACCAAGCCTCTGGCATACCCTAAAGACAAAAAACACCATATTTTAGTAGAGCATAACTGGATTCTGCAAACTTGGAATTTTGTTCGAAGAAAATTTGGAATATGCAAAAAGCATGCTGAAAATCACCAAAAAATACTACTTAAAAAATCACCTAAAAAAACCTAGTCATTCTGAATAAAAAAATTATCAGAAACTATTACTACTGTACGGTTA